>NC_055995.1:50584812-53307080 GCF_018446385.1 Zingiber officinale
GTTGACACTCTCTAACCCATATATGGGGTAGAGAAGATGCTCCTAGGAACCCAATACCTATTAGAGCTCATTGGGTTCACTAAATATTCACTAGGGATAACTTCCCTAGCAACCCTCCTAATGACCCTCTTAGGCTTTAAAGCCTTGATCATTTGGGACTCATCAAGATCAACTATAGGGGTGACTCCCCTTGTGACCTTGGTGATGGTCTTCCTAGCCCTAGATTTTGTTCCATAATCGAATGGAACATTATGATAAGTGGGCTTGACCACTTGGGACTTAGATTTGTGACTCAAACCTTTCTTGTCCTTGGACATTGGTTTTTGACCCTTAAACCCTAGGGATGACTTCTCCATGTTCTTAAGAGTCTTTTCCAAAGTATCAAGTATTGACTTCAAGACTTGATTCTCCTTCTCTAATACCTCAATTTTTGATTTATCACTCTTTCTTGAGGTATTCTTAGGCATATGTCTAGTTGATTTAGGATTCCTACCTAGGTTATCCTTAGCCTTAGATGGGTTGATCCTAGGGTTAGCCTTTCTAGAATTTTCCTTATCTAGACTCACATGTTTAGCTCCTAAGCACATGTATTGATTCCTAAGGTTATCATGCTTGTTATTATCGACAAGTGCAATAAAATTCCTAGCATGCATTTTATTATAATTGCAAAAATGAACCTTAGAGGTTACCTTAGGGTTTGCCTTAGCTCCCCCTATCGATGTGCCCGGTCTCTTGCCCTTGTGAGGTTGCCTCCCCCTCGGACAATGGCTCCTATAGTGTCCCCTTTGCTTGCATTGGAAGCACCAGATGTGCTCCTTGCCCTTGCGTTTCGGGACTCCGGCTTCCTTGACCTTTGGCGCCGGTGGAGTCTTTCTTACCCTCTTCGGACACTTACTCTTGTAATGTCCATGTTCCCTACACTCAAAGCACAATATATGTAATTTGCTCGAAATTAAAGTGTTTGAGTTACCTAGGTTTGTGGATGGAGATGAGCTTTCTTCTTCATCCCTTCCGGAGGTAGAATCTTCTTCTTGCTCCGATCTTGAACAAGAGGAACTCTCCTCCTCTTCTTCCTTGGATGTTGAGTAGCCCTCAACTCCCAATTCGCTCCCTCCATGATGTGAGCTACTTGGCTCACTAGGCTCCTCTTCATGGCTTGAAGTGGAGCTCTCCTCATGGTACTTGGCCAAGTTATCCCATAATTCCTTGGCATTGTTGTAACCTATCTTACACAAGATGTTAGTAGGCAATGAAAATTCAATTATTCTCGTTACCTCTTCGTTGATTTCGGATTTGTGAATTTGTTCTCTTGTCCACTCCTTCTTCTCAAGTGGTTTTCCTTCCTTATCCACCGGAGGAATAAAACCTTCTTGTACACAAAACCAATTCATTATGTTAGTCATAAAAAGTACTTCATCCTTACCTTCCAATACGCGAAGTCACCGCATTCGTAGAAGGGTGGAATGGTGACATCTTCTCCGAGTAGATCCATCCTCTAGCTCGTGCTCCCCGGGTGTTAATCCGATGAAGAGCAAACCTTTGCTCTGATACCACTTGTTAGGATCGTTCGTACTCGGCTAGAGAGGGGGGTGTGAATAGCCGACCCCAATTGCTCGCGTTTCTTTCTACAAACTAGGGTTAGCGCAGCGGAAGCTAAATGCAGAAAGAAAATAGGAGAAGAAATCAAACCTCTACGAAAGGATGTAACGAGGTTCGGAGATGAAACTCCTACTCCTCGGCGTGTCCGTAAGGTGGACGAAGCCTATCAATCCGTCGGTGGATGAGTCCCCGGAAAACCGGCTAAATCAAACTCCTTGTGGGTGGAGAAACCTCGCCCAATCACTTGCAACAGCAAGCTAAGAGTACAAGAGAATAGCAAGAACAAAATACAACAGGAATGTAGACACAGTAGCTTGCCTTCTCGTCGACTGGGGTCCCGGATGAAGTAGCAACTTCACGGACAGATGCAACAAGCAACTCAGCAGTAGCAGGTCCAGTCGTGGAATGAAGCTCACGCGAAGCTTTGACAAGGAGGAGCTCAAAAAAGCTCAAGCACTTCGCAACAGGAAGGAAGAAGAAGAAGAAGATTGATCGCAGCAGCAACCCTCGACCCCTTTATACCTGCGAAGAAGACACGGGAAACGTTGCTCACACGCGGCTAGAACTGAACCGATCGAGCCCGGCCGATGATGCGGTTCTCACGATCGGTCGCGGGGACCGATCAGGCCGTGTTGATCGGTCCCGGACCTATCGGAAGGCTTCACGAGAGTTGCCCAACTCTACGTGTGGAATCTGATCGGTCCGGACCGATCGGCGTCTGATCGGTCCGGGGACCGATCAGGCTCCTCGATCGGTCCCCGACCGATCGATAAGCCTGACCTTACATTTGTTATCGATCGGTCACCGGACCGATCGGACACCTATGGATCGGTCATCGATGCGGAGACCGATCCGAACTTTTTTGCCCAAACCAAGTCCCAAACCTTCCAAACCAATATCCGGTCAACCTTGACCTATTGTACTTCATCCCTAGCATCCGGTCACTCCTTGACTGCTAGATTCTCGCCAAGTGTCCGGTCAATCCATTTGACCTACTTGGACTTTCCTCAACACCGGATGTCGATCATCCTTGATCTATCTGGATTTTCCTGCCGGCTTCACTCACTTTCCACAGCTTCACTCACCAGGATTTCCCCTGCCTAACATCCAGTTAGGACTTTCTCCTTCACTGCTTCACTCACGCCTAACAACCCAGTTAGGACTTTTCCACCGCCTGGTTTCACTCACGGGACTTTCTACCTAACATCCCAGTTAGGTCTTTCCCTCATGCCAAGCTCCCTGCTTGGACTTCTCCGTGCCAAGTCTCCATACTTGGACTTTTCCAGTGCCAAGTCTCCATACTTGGACTTTTCCCGTGCCAAGTCTCCACACTTGGACTTCTCGCGTGCCAAGCTCCCTGCTTGGACTTTTCCAGTGCCAAGTCTCCATACTTGGACTTTTCGCGTGCCAAGCTCCCTGCTTGGACTTTTCCAGTGCCAAGTCTCCATACTTGGACTTTTCAGGTCAACCAGGTCAACCTCGACCTAGGGTTGCACCAATAATCTCCCAATCATCTATTCTTGTCTCACCTCAAGAATAGAACTCTCTCACGAGTGTCAAACATCAACATGCAACTCAACTAGGTCAACCTTGACCTAAGGTTGCACCGACAATCTCCCCAAGTCAAACATCAAAATACAACTCGAGTCAAGTCACCTCGAGTCGGGTCAACCAGGTCAACCTTGACCTAAGGTTGCACCAACACCTATTGGGTCACACACAAAAAACAAGTAGATGGAGATTAGGTTCATATGATGAACCAAGAGGATTAAATTCATTTGATGAATCAAATTGGATTAAGAGTAATCCTAATTGGGCTAATTGAGTTGGACTCAAGTTGATTCATGTGTTCAATGAGTCTAATTTAGATTATGACTCATTGAATCAATTTAATTAAATGAATTAGATTTATTATATTAATTTGGCTTGAATTAAATGGTTGGATTAGATCAACCATGAGAAAGATTAAGTCAAGTTTGACTTGACTTGAGAGGAAGAGGAAGAGTCAAGTTTGACTTGACTTTATGCCACATCATATGTGTGACTTGGCATTAAGTGGCCAATGATGATGTGCCACATCATCATAGTTAATACATGATTGTGCCACCTAATGGAAGTTACATCTTCTCTTGGACTTAATGTGGCCGGCCACATTAATGAGAGGAGTTACTCTTGATGTGGCCAGCCACTCAAAATGAATGGGATGCATTATTTTTCATTCAAGGCTAATTGCATCTTCTTCCTCCTCAAGTTTTCCTCAAGCTCTCCCTCTCCTCTTCTCTTGGCCGAAAGTTTTCAAGCAAGAAAGAAGGTGAATGAGTTTGAGTTACATGAAGAAAAGGTAGAGTGATTGTCACATAGAAGAAGAAGAAGAGTGTTCATAAGATCCATTCTATTTCTCTTCTCTATCCTTTTCTTTTGATTCCCATCCGAGAGCCCTAGAAAGTGCTAGCACACTTGTGGTGCTCTCTTCTCCATCCTTGTGTGTTAGAGAACACATCTTGTTCGTGTGGATACTTCTAGAGGATTGTCTACGTTGACAATCTTGAGATCCGGTGTACCTTGGACTTGCGGGATTGAGAAGGGCTTCGCTTCAAAGGTATAACCTTTTTCCTTTGTATATCTAAGTGTAGATCTAGGTAAACTCGTACTCATAGTTTTCGAAAAAAATTTCTTTGCACGGATCCGTTGGCTAGGGAGTTTCGGAGTTTTCGCGACGCGAAAAAGTGATTTTCGCGGCCCGAAAAATCCAACAGTTTGTGCAATTTCCCAAGGTCAGGGTTGACCATGTTGACTAAGCTTGAATTGACTCAAGCTTGAGTCATAATGTGTGAGTTTCAATATTTGACAATATATGAAGATTGTTTTGACAATATATGGAGATTACAGGAGCAATCATCCATTTGGGAAGATTGGTCAAGGTTAACCAGTTTAATGTTAAGAAGAGTCAAGTAGGACAAGGTTGATCGGATACTTAATTGGGAAGTCCAACGGGAAGGTTGGCAGAAGATGAAAATCCAAGTGGGTAGGTGTTGACTGAACACTTGGTGGGAAAGTCCTAGTGAGTGAAGCCAGGGGTACATGAACGTTAATAAAGAAAATAATACTGACAAAAATGAAGAATGAAAAAGCAGAGCGTTGTTAGCAGCGTCGCAGGAGCACCAGAGGTCGAATTGATAGTTAATGTTTGAGCTTCAGCCTTGACCCTCCTTATATAGGAGGTTCGGGGCGCCCTGAACATGACGTAGCCGAGCCTACCAGGGAGCTCCACGTGGCGAGGTGACGCTGAGAATAAGTTTTTACCTCCGGGCGCTCGGGTTCCTCCTGGGCGCCCGGACCCTAGTTTTCTAGCAGCTTCCTCCCTGCAAGAAAATGTTAGTCCAGAGGCAAATATATAATACATATATCCTGCAAAACAAAGTGTTAGCACAGTTCAAGTTTAACAAGTAGAGTTCCGAAATGGTTCTGTCTCTCCGAGACCGGAATCTAGTCAAGATCTCGACTTAGAGTTCTGAAATGGTTCTAAGTCGGATCGGCGCTTAAGTTCCCTTCTTGGGAACGCGTCCTCACAGTCACTCCCCTCCAATGACTTACCTTCACTTAAGTTCCCTTCGACCCGTCCGGGTTTCGTGACAGCTATCCGGTCAGCCCGTCGACCTAGCTGAACTTCGTGCCAAATGTTCGGTCAGCCCATCGACCTGTTTGGACTTCATGCCAACTATCCGATCGGCCCGTCGACCTAGCTGGACTTCTCCTACACACTCGATTAGAGTGTTAGATAACAACGAAACTAACTTAACCTATTTTATCATTCATCAAAACTTGAGTTAGACCGTTAGTGCTAACCGCACCAACAATCTCCCTCTTTTTGATGTAATGACAATCTGGTTAAGTTAGTGATAAATATGCATGTAAGAAACAAGCATAAGTTGTTAAGTTAGCTTTTAGATTTTGTTCTGTTTCTGTTTGTTTAACTAACTTAACCTCCTAACCCTCCCCCTTTGTCATTCATCAAAAAATAACATAGAATAGCAAGGCAACTTAAAAAAATGCAAGGTAAACGAAATTTAGAAATGTAAGTTAGATTATTTTGGGGGAGTATAAAAAAAATGACTTAAGTTTAAAAAATAGCCGCTATTAATTTTTTAACAAGATAATTGCAATTTAACTTAATCTTTCAAAAAATAGTTTTGCAATTTGGAAACATAATTTGCAAAAATATTAGGGTTATTTTTCAAAACTGAAGAATCCAATTTTCAAAATCAACTTTTTAAAACTAAGTTTGGAAGGTTTGAATCAGAAACCAAGTTTAGAATAAAGCAAATTTTCAAAAAATAATTTTCAACTTTCAAAACTAATTTTGAAAAACCCAAAGAAATTGTTAAAGTACTTAGTTTTGATTTGAAAAAAAATATTTTGCAAAATTTATTTTTAAACTAAGTAAAAAAAAATTAACCTCCCCCTGAACCTGACATTACAAAATCTATCTAACCGGTTAACTACTTACTGACTATTCAGAGGATAGCAGCTTTTACTTGGTTAGTCAAGTTAAGTCAAAGTATCAGTTAGTGTTTGACTAAACTGAATGACTTAACTGGATTAATATCTGTTTGGTAATTAACACCCAGACTTATATCGATGCACTAATATAAGCATCTATGCATCTCACCCCTTTCTATGTTTGGCAATCACAAATAAGGGAATCCTAAGGTGATGGTGAGATGCTCAAGTACTGTTTATTGATTTGACCCCATGGGAGTCAAACAAGTTTAGATGTAAAAGTTCTAGTATTGAGTTAGTTTGAGATTGATTAATTGGTTTGTGCATAGATTTTATTTGTTTATCTTGTTGACAAGCATTACATATGGTTGAGTCTAAGTTAGGTAATTTTTGTAAGCCTCTGACTAATCCATTTAATTTGCTTATATTTCTGAAATTTGTGTGTAACATTCTTCTATGTCATAACCATGTTTCTTCTTTTTGTGTTAAATAACACTTAATTGAAGAAGTGGTTAAGTTAATTGCATAGATGTTATCTTTTTTAAACCCTTTTAGACTTATTTTAGGGCTATCTAGGTGCTTGATTAGACATTCTGAAGATAAGAACCTAACCTTATACCTAGTGTCACACAATTGACTGATACTTAGGAGATTATACTTGAAATTTTCAACAGTAAGACATTTGTAATAATGAAGTCAAATTTTAGCTCAATGTTACCTATACCAATTACCTTGGGTTTGTCATTGTTTCTAAAGGCAACTATCCCTAAGCTTTTGTAAGTAAGTTGGGTGAATTTAGTGTGATATCCAGTCATATGTTTGGAGCAACCACTATCCAAAATCCACTTAGTTTACTACAATAACTAGGAACTGGAGTTAGTCTAAGTTCAGGCTGATAAAATTTTAAGGTTAGTTTTCACATAAACCTTAAGTTAAAAAATTTTCAAGTTAATTTTAAAATGAATTTTAAAAATAATTTTTAAAGTTAAGAATTTTTTAAAGTTTTTCAAAATAATTTTTTAAAGAATTTTTAAAATAAAATTTTCAAAGTTTTTAAAAGAATTTTTGAAATAATTTTTAAAGTTTTTAAAAGAATTTTTTTTAAGTTTTTAAAAGAATTTTTAAAAAGATTTTAAAGTTTTGAAACGGAGTTTTAAAAGAATTTTTAAAGATTTTAAAAATATTTCAAAAATAATTTTCAAAAAGAGTTTAAAGTTTTAAAAGAATTTTTAAAAGGTTTTAAAAGAATTTTTTAAAAATAATTTAAACTTATTTTAAAGAAGTTTTAAAAGAATTTTTAAAATATTTTAAAGTTTTTGAAAGATGTTTTAAAAGAATTTGTTTAAAAGGTTTTAAAAGAATTTGTTTAAAAGGTTTTAAAAGAATTTTCAAAAAGAATTTAAAGTTTTTTGAAAGAAGAATTTTCAAAGTTTTTAAAATAATTTTTAAAATAATTTTCAAAATAATTTTCAAAATAATTTTTAAATTATTTTTAAGTTTTTAAAAGAGGTTTTAAAATAATTTTTAAAAGTTTTTAATATAATTTTTTAAAAAGAATTTAAAGATTTTGAAAGAAGTTTTAAAAGAATTTTTAAAGTTTTTAAAAGTATTTTTCAAATAATTTTTTAAATATTTTAATGTTTTTGAAAGAAGTTTTAAAAGAAATTTTTAAAAGGTTTTAAAATAATTTTTTAAAAGAATTTTTCAAAAGACTTTAAAGTTTTTTGAAAGAAGAATTTTTAAAATATTTTAAAGTTTTTGAAAGAAGTTTTAAAAGAATTTTTAAAAGATTTTAAAAGAATTTTTTAAAAAGAATTTAAAGTTTTTTGAAAGAAGTTTTAAAAGAATTTTCAAAATATTTTAAAGTTTTTGAAAGAAGTTTTAAAAGAATTTTTAAAAGGGTTAAAAGAATTTTTAAAAAGAATTTAAAGTTTTTTTTTTTAAGAAATTTTTTAAAAGTTTTTAAAAGAATTTTTAAAATATTTTAAAGTTTTTGAAAGAAGTTTTATAAGAATTTTTAAAAAATAATTTAAAGTTTTTAAAAGAATTTTTAAAATAACTTTTAAAATATTTTAAACTCTTTGAAAGAAATTTAAAAGAAAATTTAAAAGGTTTTAAAAGAATTTTTAAAATGAATTTAAAGTTTTTTTTGAAAGTAGTTTTAAAAGAATTTTTAAAATTTTTAAAAGAATTTTTAAAGTTTTTAAAAGAATTTTTAAAATATTTGAAAGTTTTTGAAAGAAGTTTTAAAAAAAAATTAAAAGATTTAAAAGAATTTTTTTAAAAAGAATTTAAATCTTTTTGAAAGAAGAATTTTTAAAGTTTTCAAAAGTATTTTTAAAATAATTTTTAAAATATTTTAAAGTTTTTGAAAGAACTTTTAAAAGAATTTTTAAAGATTTTAAGAGAATTTTTTAAAAGAATTTTTAAAAAGAATTTAAAGTTTTTTGAAAGAAGAATTTTTTAAGTTTTTAAAATAATTTTTAAAATTAATTTAATTTAGTTTAATTTAATTTAATTTTATATTATTTTATTTATTTAATTCTTAGTCGTCTCACCCGATCTACGTTTTCAAACAGGGAATCCTTTAATTTTGTGAGATGAATTAGGTTCAATTTTATGGTTTGGTTGAACTTTGTGTTAGATTTAGGTTTAGCTTTGGGTCCAACAAATAGGCATTCTCTGGATAAATTTCTTGGCTATGGTGAGTCACTTAGACGTCATTAGAGTAACCATGCCTTCGAGGTTTTCTAAATAGTCATATCCACTGGACTTAGTACAAAACCTTGGTCTAACTTGTTAGGATCCATAAATGGTAGATTCGGTCAGTTCCACTTAGCCAAATGCACCAGGTCGAAGCCATATCTTCCTAGGCATGCATAGACTGAGCTTCCCTAACGTACTATCATCCAAAACTTCACCAGTACCATAAGTCAAGTTAAACTAGGTCTCTTTCTAATTAGTCCTTATTACCCTGCCGGGTAGGTTGGTTTGGGTTACCCTGTTGGGTAGGTTAGTTTTGGAGGTGCCAGCTATTCTGGAGTCTTCCCCTGATTTATTGGCCTTTAATTTTTGGTTCTTGGTTTATGTCTATCCTTTTTGTTGTTGTAATTTACTTGATGATATTTTAAGTCTTGGTGTGGCTTAAAATATTTAGATTTTGAATTTCTTGTTCTAGGTTTGTATTTTAATTTTTGATTTGATTTATTTGATTTTATATAATGTATTTTTTCTTTGGGTATGTAGCTATCGGAACCCAATCTTTGCTTGATTGTTTGTGTTGGGTTCGATTTAAATGTTTTATTCGAGCTTGACTTGTAGCCAAGTCTAGTTTTGTTGTAAATTGCTTTTTGATTATTTAATATTAGATCTAAATTCTTAGATCTAGTTGTAAATTTTTCTAACATTTCTTTTAATTTGTTAATTTCTATTTTTAGTGATAAATTTTCATCCTCAAGTGTTGGATCTTGAGTTGGATTTGATTTTGTGCTTTGTTCCTTGAGGTTTTGATTTTCCTCAAGGAGCGTTTTATTTTCATTTTCTAAAGTTATCAATTTCTAATTCAAGCATCAAATAATTTTAAAGAATTTTTTATTTAAATTAACATTTGCCTCGTCGGGGCCTTCAGAAATGAGTACGGACTCGTAGCTCGATTTGGGTTCCGACCCGTCTTCCGATTCTTCGTCCGATTCTTCTTCGAGGGCCATCAGTGCGAGGTGGCTCTAGTGCTTCTGATCTTTGGCCTCCGATTCGTCCGAGGAGGAGTTGTCTCAAGTCGCTTTGAGAGCATTCTTCTTGGATGCCTTTGTTTTGTCGTTCTCCAGTTTCGGACACTTGTTCTTGTAGTGTCCCACCTTGTTGCATCTAAAGCATGTTACGTTCTTTGGTTCGAGGGAGTTGATCTTCTGCAGGTCCTTCTTGTTGAAGCTGTTCTTTCTCCTGGTGAACATCTTCCTTACCAGGTTCACCAGGTACTCTTCATCTTCAATCTCCTGATCAGACTCTTCTTCGGGTTCAGGCTTGTTTTTAGATCTCTCCTTGGAAGAACCTGCAAACAAAGCTACACCTTTCTCGGTCCCGGTGTTAGTTTGCTCATGCAATTCTAATTCACAGAAAAGTTCATCTAATTTTAGTTTGGATAGATTTTTAGAGATTTTGTAGGCATCCACGATAGATGCCCACAAATTATTGCGTGGAAAAGCATTCAAGGCATACCTTATTAAGTCCCGGTTCTCCATTTGATGTCCTATTGCATGGAGTCTGTTGAGGATGTCCTTGATCCTTGCGTGGAGCTGACTTGTCGTTTCTCCTTCCTGCATTTTAATATTAAATAATCTATTTAAAATCAAGTCACGTTTCGTTACCTTAGCGTCGCTCGTTCCTTCGTGTAGCTAGATCAACTTGTCTCAAAGTTCTTTCGCATTCTGCTGAGGTCGTACCCGGTTCAGCTCTTCCTTCGTCAGCTCGCATTGTAGCATGTTGAGGCCCTTGAAATCTGTTGAAACTTTCTTCTTCATGTCTGGAGTCCACTGCTCCGGCTCCAGTGGAATACCGGAGTTGTCAACTGGTGTAACATTTTGTGATGCTGAACCATTGGCCGAAGTCCGTCTTCAGGTAGACCTTCATCCGCTTCTTCTATTTGAGGACATACTATACTGAAGTCTTCAATTTGAGGCATCCTACACACAAGAAAAAAATAGACAAAGGAACATCCCAAGACTAGGTCTTGGATTAGTAGTGCAGGATAAGAAGAAATAAACTGAAAAGCTGATTTGATGTTGCACCAAATCAGATTAATAGCAACGAAAAGAATTCCCCAAAAGGTAATAATACCAATTTGGAATAAAGACGAAAAAATTAAAAATCGACAAAGAAAAGGAAAGAAAATTACACCCCCTGTCTGATTGGTAGTTGCACCAAATCAGAGTTGTACCTACTCTGATACCACTTGGTGGATCGTAAACTTTCGATAGGGGGTGTGAATATCGATTTAAAAATTTTTGTAAAGTAAGTGCACAGTGGAAAAAGAATGAACAAAAAGAAGTGACACAAGTAGGTTTTTTACTTGGTTCAGAGCCTATGTCGACTCCTACTCCAAGGCCCGCACACGAGGGTGCTTTCGATGGGCAATTCACTAGCAATTCGAAAATGTTAACAATTTAAAGTACATGAACACTAATAAAGAAAATAATACTGACAAAAATGAAGAATGAAAAAGCAGAGCATTGTTAGCAGCATCGCAGGAGCACCAAAGATCGAATTGAGAGTTGATGTTGGAGCTTCAGCCTTGACCCTCCTTATATAGGAGGTTCAGGGCGCCTGGAACCTTCAGGACACCCTGAACATGACGTAGCCGAGCTAACTAGGGCGCTCCATGTGGCGAGGTGACGCTGAGGATAAGTTTTTGCCTCCCGGCGCACGGGTTCCTCCCGGGCGCTCGGATCCCAATTTTCCAACAGCTTCCTCCCTGCAAGAAAACGTTAGTCCGGAGGCAAATATATAATACATATATCTTACAAAACAAAGTGTTAGCACATTTCAAGTTTAATAAGTAGAGTATTAATTAGATTCTGTCTCTCCGAGATCGGAATCTAGTCAAGATCTTGACTTAGAGTTCCGAAATGGTTCTAAGTCAAATCGGCGCCTAAGTTCCCTTCCCGGGAACGCGTCCTCACAGTCACTCCCCTCCAGTGGCTTACCTTCACTTACCTGCCAGACGTCCGGTCAGCCCTTCGACCCGTCCGGGCTTCGTGCTAGCTATCCGGTCAGCTCGTCGACCTAGCTGGACTTCTTGCGAAACGTCCGGTCTGCCCATCAACCCGTTTGGACTTCGTGCCAGCTATCCGATCGACCCGTCGACCTAGCTGGACTTCTCCTGCACACTCGATTAGAGTGTTAGATAAAAATGAAACTAACTTAGCCTATTTTGTCATTCATCAAAATATGAGTTAGACCTTTAGTGCTAATCGCACCAACAATTACTAGAGTTGACCTAGAGGAGAGGAGATGACCAAGGCCTGTAAAAAGCCTAGGGATAGAAAGGTAACTAGGGAAGTTATCCCTAGTGAATACCTAGAACACTCGAGAAGCACCAATATATTTTGGGTTCCTAGGAGTATATTCTCTACACCCTATATGAGTTCAGGGAGTGTCAACTTTAATTCGAAGGGTAGTTAACCTAACCTTGAAAAAGTTGATACTTGGAAGTCATTTTCACGGCTTTGTTACTCCTTGAGAATGAAAAGGATTAATTAATTACTCACTGGAAGAATAAAATATATCAAACTTTGAGAAATTGGACTTAATTTAAATTTGTACAAACAAGGAAAAGCAAAAGAAATGTCAAGTTGGGATTTTGACATTTTCTTAGCAAAATGAGGGTAATCTAGGATTAATTCTAAGTTAGCAAAGATCTAAAGTTACTCAGATAAATAATCTAGGTATATTTATTTATGCTAAATTACCATGATTGTTTCCCCATCATATGTCATGACATCATATTTTGCATTCATTTTATTATGAAAAATACAACAAAAATATCATGTCATGTCATGCATACATCATGTAGTCATAGTATATTTTTCTTTCAAAAATTACTTATTTGATATATGTCGTAAGTCATCATGCATTATTTTAAAATTCCATTGTAATTAAGGATAATGACATTTGCCAATAAGTGTGGTAAAGGAATTTATCAACAAGTGACATCTTAGGTGGATCATCAAGATTACAATGCCTAGATTGTAACGACCACCCTTCTTACTACTACCACACTCTAAGGATGACCGTTACTTGACTACTAACTCTACTTAACCGGTATGATAAAAAAAATCACATGGAAACCCTACCGAAAAATTTCGGCAGAGTCTCCCCTGTACCGATGATCATATCCGTAAATACATACAGAGTATACTCAGCCACAGGCGGCTGGAACATATATTTTCACAACCACGCAGTTTAATAAATCAAAACATGCAGATAATGAAAAGCGGAAACATAACTTCTTACTATAAAATTTTCTTATCAACTTAATAAGAAATTAAACTAAACAAATTCTTAAACTAAGTGAGTTCTTTAGCTAAGTCCAAAGGATCTCCATAGTCCACACATCACACACCGTCACAGCATCTCCTTGTCGCCTTCTTCCTTATACTTTAGCTTTTCCTTTATCTGCAGTAGGAGGAAAATAGTATCTATAAGCTAAAAGCTTAGTGAGCGCTATCCTACTCACAAAAACTCGATATGCATGGGAATATACTGAAAACTAAAACTGAATGCTCAAAGGAAAAACTACTCATGCTCATCTACTAGTAAATAAACAAACATACTGAAATGCTAAACATGTAAAACTACTCATGCTCTTCTAATAGCAAAGAACAGTAAACTAATCTAAATAACATGCTAGCAGAAAAGGGAACTAAACTTGCTGATTCTAAAACAAAGTGAAACTTGATTCATTTGTTCTAACTTATTCTTTAATACTTTATGTTTATGTAAAACTCGTTTTACTTGTTCAAAAAACTTATACTTATAATACTTCAAAATAATAATCAACTTCTCTTGGGCCCGGCAACTGTGCTTTTACTTTTGTAACGACCCGACCCATTCGGCGGCCCATTTGGCGACCCTATGGTCGTCGACCGTCGACCGTCGGCCGAGCCGTTACTACTAGGTTATCTAAACCTAGGGACGACTATGGAAGCCCAACCCAAGGACAGAGAGTCCAGTACAGTGCCACTGATAAAAGTAAAATACTTGCTATCTTTTATTACTTCTGATATATAATGCCTCGGCATTTTCTTTAGCACCTTGTGTGCCAAAATCCCTAAAGTCTTGACTTTGGGATCTACTTAAGGCCTTGGCCTTTTTCTTTCTTTTCTTTATCTTTCTTATATTTTTCTTAAACTCGTAAAAAGAGTATAAGCATGCTACAACAAAAATCAAATCAAAGGAAAGAAAATCTGACTTCTATAAGCATGCTATATCAGAGACAAATCAAAAGAAAGCATATCTAACTTCTTCAAACATGCTTCATCAGATGGCAAAGAAAACCAACAACATAAACTTCAATTCATGGCAGTAAATGCTAACAAAACTGCGATGCTAATTAAGATAATAAGGAAATCTAAGTTTGATTCTCATGTAAAACCTAAACAAAGCTTACACTTTTATAGAGTAGAAGAGATCTAAATTGTCTCTAACAACATACTACTCATAGCCCTAATCCATGAAGCCAATAGCATACACTTGATACACTTACCCATTCTAAATTAATCCTTACCCAGCTGAGCATAAGGAAAATTACTGCTGTTATCACAAAAGTTAACACGTGATGTACTAAAACATGCACCCAATGGATCTACACAATCTAATTCTTCCCAACTAAGCATAGCATAAAGAAAAGTTGCTCATATAACTACCCATTGTAGTGTCCACAAAGAAACTACGTACTAGTTATGCACTTCTTCGTGCTCACTGTCTGCCCACAGAAAACAAATGGATAGCAATTATCTAAAATAACAATTCATAGTAGAAAACATGGCAGCAAGCTTCACAAGCAACTTCACAGCAGCAATCATTCAAAACAAGGAAGCTTACGGCAGCAAACAACAACTCAACATACTTAACTCTTCCATATCCTTACTTTGAGTCTCACGGCAGTAGCCCTAAACCCAATCTTCACAACAAAAATTCTAAAGCAAGAAGAAACCAAATCCCTAGAAATTCTGAGATTCTTTACAACAAATCCGAAAGCTTAAAAAGGGAAGAACAATCTTCTTTGTAAAACTCACGGCACATTCACAAACAAGAGAAACTCTAAATCAAAGGCTCGAAACTATCTTACCGCAGGTGAGTAAGCGACTTACCTTCGTTTCCTTGATTCACAGCCGAAGGAGGAACCTTCTAGTGCTTCTAGGGTTCGGGTGAACTTGAAATCGGGGCCTCTTCCTCGCTCACGGCTTCCTTCTTGACGAGCGACCTCGAATCGACGAAGAACTCCCGGAGTTCGCCCCTCGCCGACCGCCGGAGGGATGCCCTAGCTGCGGCTTCTTTCCGCCCGGGCTGCTTTTGTCGCGCGAGAGAGGGAAGGTCGAAGGAATTAGGTCACGGGAGAGGAAAGAATATAACTTAACCCTCTCTTTAACTTGTCCTTTTATAACTACAGCTTAAGACCAATTCGTTATGAATTTGTTTACGAAATACCAGCTGGCGCGCTTGGTCCGCTGGAAAGACTTGTTCCCGATGATCTTGGGTTCGAGCCATCCTCAGCTCTTTTTTTATTTTGGTATTTCTGTTCCCAAAAACTGCTTATATACATTTTATTCCATACTTTATTAACAAAACTCTTGCAGACCAGTTGGTTGGCTGTGTTCGGTTAAACCTGGTTCGGGTCTGAGGTCTTGGGTTCAAAACTCGGCTTCAACATATTTTTTTTTTTAAACTTCTTCCTCATGGTAAAAATACCAAACGAACTCCAAAAATTACATAAAAATACTCTAAAATTTTCTAAAAATCTCTAGAATATTTCTATAGCATTTTTAAATATTTTTAAATTACTTTTAGGACTCTAATTGAGGAAATTTGGGGTGTTACATAGATAGATATGCATGTTCCCTTAGTTTTGGACAAAAATAAAGTCTACATCTCACAAAGACTATAAGATGACTTGTATGTATTTTAGTACACAATAGATACAAGTGAGATATTAGGTTGATGAACTAGACTTAAGATGTTTGTTTAGTGCATCCATTTGAGTTTTAGCTTCATCAAAACACATAGTTATGTGTTATCCAATCATTGGGAAAGCTAATATACAAGTCATGTGCATTTTGGCCAAAGAACATGATTGGAAATTTGGTTTTGAAAATTATTTCAAAATATTTTTGGAAAACCTTGGTGTAGACTATCTTTTGATAGTAATCATTATTGAAAAGTTTCACACAAACTAGAGAAAATCATTAAAGTTTTCAAGAGTTTCCAATTTTGTATCAATCTTTGAAAATAGAAATTATTTTCTTAGAAAACTATTTTTCCTTCATAGTATATATCTTAAATAATGTCTACAAGAATTTTCATAATTTTTTGAATTTTATAGAATTATTGGGGTATTTCTGAATTTTGGTTGAAATTTGATTTCAAGATATCAGAAACCCAATCCAATTAGCCGATCGATTGGGAGAGTTTGATCGATCAGTCGACCGATTGAACTAGGTTTTCTAGTGAGAAGAAGGTCACAAAATTGATCAGTCAATCGATTGACCCTGCCTGGATCGATCAAGTGATCGATTAAGGGAATTATCCATGAATAGAAGCTCGAAGAATTAATCAGTGAATCGATTGAAAGGCTCCAATCGATTGGTCAATCTATTGAAAGGCTGATTTTGGCTAAAAGGATATGATTTCAGCCTATTAAGCTATTTTTAGTCATATTAACCATCTTAAACCCTATGAAATCCATTTTTGAACATTTCAAGGTAGTTTTCTTAATGAAAATAAGATTGGATTCGTTAAAGAAGACTAAATTGATGTTTAGGATGAGGTTTAGTTTCATTATTGGATTTTAGACCTCAAAACTTTAAATTTTGGATTTCCTAAACTTTTTAAGAATTCCTAGTCATTGTTGGTGCAATGATAGAAATTTAGAGCATGTTTTGAGGAGGAGATACTATTTAAAGACATGATATAATTTTTGAACACATGGAAGGTTGTAAAACCTCTATATAGTAAATGCTAGGGGTGTAAACGAACCGAATTGAGTCGAATATGCAGAAAAATTTAAGGTTCAAATTCGGCTCGAAATAGGTATATTCGAATTCGAGCTCGATTCGAAGCTCGAAAAATTCAAAATGTTTGGTTCGAATTCGATTCGAATTAAGGCTCAGGTTCGAGTTCGGCTTGAAATATTCGAACATGTTCGCGAACTATTCGAATTATTGCTTGAAAATATATTCGAAAGGCTTGAAATTTATTTATTTAATATATATTTAACTTATATTAATAAATATTAAAGTTTGCGAGCGGCTCGAACAATATAATTTGGACTCGAGTTCGGCTTAAAAAAAAGTTCGAACATGTTCGAGTTCGGCTCGAATTCGATAAATTCGAATACGAATCGAATATTTTTCGAGCCGGCTCGAAAAGCTTGCGAGCCGACTCGATTCGTTTGCAGCCCTAGTAAATGCTCATCATTGAGCATTAGCAAATAATAGAAGATTGGATATCTTCATTGTGAAATGTGAATGTTCTAGGATGAATATTTTGAATTGGTTTAATACTTAGGGGTGAGCATTAGAAACAATGAAGGGTATGAGACCTTCATTGTGATGTTGTGAACAACATGTGAGGTTATGAACACGTATGCATAACTCTTCAGGGGAGAGTTTTTAATGTTTGCCAAAGGGTGAGAATATAGGATTTATGTTAGGATTTCATTACCCAAAGGGGGAGTTTGCCCTCTAGAAAAGGGAGAGAATAAAGGAAAACCCTCATTCATGCTTTAGCATGAAGAACAAGTTGAGGCTATGTATTAGTCTAACTTAAATGGTTTGTCAAACATCAAAAAGAGGGAGATTGTTGGTGCAATTTCCCTAGGTTAGGGTTGACCAGGTTGACTAAGCTTGAATTAGCTCAAGTTTGAGTCGTAATGTGTGAGTTTCGATGTTTGAAAATATATGAAGACTATTTTGAGAATGTATGGAGATTGCAGGAGCAATCATCCATTTAGGGAGATTGGTCAAGATTGACTAGTTTAATGTGAAGAAGAGTCAAGCAGGTCAAGGTTGATCGATACTTGACTGAAAAGTCCAATAGGAAGGTTGGCAGAAGATGAAAATCCAAGTGGGTCAGTGTTAACCGAACACTTGGTGGGAAAGTCTTGTTGAGTGAAGTCAGGCAGAAGGAAAATCCTGATGAGTGTAGCCAGGTGAAAGACCTAGTGAGTGAAGCTAGGCAAATAGGAAATCCTGATGAGTGAAGCTAGGTGAAAGACCTAGTGAGTGAAGCTAGGCATATAGAAATCATGGTAAGTGAAGTCAGGTGAAAGTCCTAGTGAGTGAAGCTAGGCAGTAAAGAAGCCCTGGTGAGTGAAGCCAGACACTTGGAAATCCAATGTAAAAATTTATTATGTAAAAAGAAATATGCAAAATCTAAACTAAACCAAATGCATTGAATGTATCCCTCCAGACTTAAACTTTTCATTATCCCAATGAAAACTAGAAATGATATATGGAGTAGGTTTTATAAAGTTGAGAGAAGTTACCTAGTGATGAGCTCCAAATGGTTGAGACATCAACGTTGTTACGTCACCGCAAGTGTATGGTTACGTCGTCAGTAATATAAAAAGAAATCGTATCCATAGGGACTGGTTATAACCACTAAAGATATCTCAAAGTGAATTAGCTAAACAATCAACTAGGAATTACACGAACCAAGGAACAATTAAAAAATGGAAATAGAAAAGTAACGCAGAAACTAGGTTTATGAAAGTTCTAGGAAATTTGGTTTCTTTGTGATACTTATCAATGTAATATGATTTTACCAATTATATCCTCAATTGTCATGTATTCGTAAGAAGTCGTCGGTTATCTCCTGCAGAAAACACCGACAAGGGACTTATATCTATACCTTAAGCAACTAATAGTCATGATCCCTATGAAGTTCGTTAGTGGGGCAGCCCTGTCAGGACACCCCTCGGTCATACAATATAGAAACACATCACTAATCAATTCACATCATGATATAGTAACAACTCATCTATCTATCCTACTTCTTTGTAGATTCTTGCTTCACCCTTTAAGGTGATCCCCAAGATGTCCGTTAATGGGGCAGCCCTATCACGATGCCCCTCAATTATACAATCTAGAGAATTCCTCTACAAGATCTACAAGAATTACAAACATCCAATCAAGAATGGTAATTAGATCCAATCACAACAATCCACACAAGATTGAATTGATACAAAACATAACAACATCATTGAAACAAGAAGTAGGTATATCCTTGAAGTCATACATCAATTCACATCATAAATACTCCCTTCATCCTAAAACAAGAAGACATACTCCATGGAACAAAAGAAAAGATCCGAAGACAAGAAGATCGTAAACATTTCGATCCAAATCAAGAAGATAGAAAAGAAATGCTTATCTAGAGTTGATGAGTAATTTTCGGAACCAATCCTTGCTATCGGAGTCGAATCGGGAATGGAGACATCCTTAGATCGCCGGATCGACACCCAAAAGATAGAGAAGAACCTTCAAATTGGATCTCCCAAAAGGGAGAGCCTCTCCCTTTCAAAGAGGAAGAAGCCCTTTAAATAGAGAAGGGGGTTTGGGTGCCACACGGCCCGTGTCACGACCCTGTGGACCTCACACAACCTTGCCTATTTTGCTCTCGGCCAGAGACACACGGCAGTGTGAGATCATACGGTCGTGCCATGTTCCACATCTGGATGGTTCACATGATCGTGTGGCACACACAGTCGTGGCAGTCTTGGTCTCTAGAAAGGTTGCACGGTCATGTGGCACACACGACCTGACAATGCTTGGCCTCTGGAAAGGTTGCACAACCGTGTAGATCTACACAACCATATTTTGATTCTGCTTCAAAAGTGACATGACCGTGTGATACCACATGGACAAAGTCATTTTCCTTTGGCATGGCCGTGTGGCATTCATGGCTAGTGTCTTCTTCCTTTGCTTGATTATTAAATTGGCCACGAACATCAATTCTTCTCCAAATTTGACTCCTGTAGACAGAAAATGCACAAGAGCAGATCTCCGAACAAAGAAGAGTAAATATGCTAAAAGTAAAGCAAGGAGTATGAAAATGCATAGATAAAGCATGCATGAAATATAGGAATGCTCGTCAAAACATGCTAAACAAGTGTATAAAATCTACGCATATCACACCCCCAAACTTAAACTTTTACTTATCCTCAAGCAAAATGCCATGCACAATCAAAACTCACATGCTCAATAATGCATCATAATCCCTAATGCACTTTCCTTACTCTATCTACAAGTTTCATTGATGCACATGATCATAGAAATAACGCAAGTCTGGCTTAAGCATAAGTCTCTTTGTGCACAGTGCAAATAAGTGGTCCAAACTCTTCAAGTTTCAATGTTCATCCTAGTCAAGTCGTCATCCAATTAAGTTCCTAATGTTCCCGGTGATAGGCACTTGCCTGCCACACACTTAGTTCATATTTCTCAATCAACCCAGGGTCTTAAAGGCATTCTTGATATCAAGAGAAGCATAGCAGTCATTTCCCTAGTAACCTAACTCGGTCTCAAAGGGGTAACTTGCTAGTTTCCACTCACGACAACTATTTTTTATATCCCTTTTTTCATCATCATCATTTTTTTTCATTCTCTTCTTTTTTTTCATTTCATTTTTTTCTAAGTGATTGCAAGGTGCAACACTTAAACACAAATATACTGCACAAATGTTGGGATATTTTAATTTTTTCCAAATGAGTTTACATGATTCGAGCCTTATCTAGTAACCAAAATGAAGTTTGAGGAATCACCATGGAAATCAAGTACTAACCAAATAAGATGAATCATGACTATTTCAATGATATCAACTATTCAAGCTCAATTAAAGTGAAAGTAAGATCCTTATGGTAAGCCAAAACTCAAACTTATTTCCATAAAATACTTAGCTCACATTATGCAACTTAAGATAGAGAAAAGAGGTACACTAAACATACTAGCATCATTTACAACATCATGAATCAAGATATAAACGTGCTAATCACTATGCTTTTAGACAAGCAAGCATATAAGTGAGGATTGATGTTCTCAATATGAATGCTACAAAATACTTCAAAAGAAAAAAGATGAAATGTAGAACAAACATGCATAACACAAACAAGACAAAAACAAACGAAATGCATAAAACTGAAAATGCAAAAATTTCAGGTTGCAAACCCCCCCTCCCTCCAGACTTAAACTTTTCATCGTCCCGATGAAATCAATATGGTAGTGGAGGAGGTAGTTCAGGGAACTCAGGAAGAGGAAAAGGAAAAGCATTAATGAATCATCTTACTTCATCCCTAAAATATTTATGATATTCAAACAATTTATCTAAATCATCTTGCAAATATCTCATAAAACCTTGAAAATCTTCATTAAACTCCATTCGAGCTCTATAAGAATTCATAAATCCAGAAATTTTATCACACAACTCTCTCTCACTCTTAAAACACTCTTGCAATTTCCTAAATTATTCCTCTCCCATGCAAACTTTATTTGTAAGTAGTTCATTAGTCGAATCTAAATCACTATGAATTTTATCCAAAATAGAATGGAGTTCATGAAAATCAAATTTATGAATGTTACGACTAACCGAAAGAACATCTCTTGAAACTGAGGCTGACAATAATCTAGATTGTTGACTTGCTAAAATTAAACGTCAATTATCTTTAACCCGAATAGTAGTAAGGTTATGATTGGGCAATTTTAAAGGAAAATTGTTTTTAACAAGAAGACTATACCCATGTTCCTCACGCCTTATTATTTTTATTGCTAAACATGAATGTAGATCTAATCTACAAGATTCATCAATCACCTCTAATTCATCAAGATCACACCCTAATACTACTGCTATTTGAGTTAACAACCCTCCTAAAACAATGGGTGTGGTAGAATCTACTTTCCCCAATTTTACTAAATGCTTAAGAAAGAAATAACCAGAATTAATTGAAACATTTTCAACCATTGGCCATAAACAATACAAATCCATAAGTCTTACTATCCCTTCTTTATCCTCTCGTCCAAATATAGTGTTCTTCATGACTAAATGAATATATCTAAAAATGGGATTAATGATATAAGGAGCTCTAGAAGTGTGAGGGTTAAAATGGGATTGCCTAGAGATTTGTTGCCAAAAGTGTGAATTCTCGAATTCAGGTAAAATTGTACGTGTAACACCCGAAAATTCTCAAAATAATTATTAGAAATATTCTATTATTTTTATGGAATTTTAGGATATTTTTATAGAATTTTTAGAGTAGCGGAAGTAGCAAAAACAAATAGAGTCGTAAAAGGGTCTAGGCGAGTATTGAACCCAAGACCTATTGGGTCCTATGACTTATAGTTGACTCTAGTAACCAAGTGAACCCAGCAGGGCCGTGCTGAGAAGAAAGGGAATCAGTTATATTTATATTTGAGTTGGGCCGAATTACCCACTAAATATAAATAGGGATTAAGTGAGGAATTGTTATTTTCTTAAACGAGAAAAAAAACCCTTCCCTCACCCTAGTCACGCCGCCCTCTCCTTTTCTCCCTCACCTCTCGGCGCCAACCTCAAGAAACCTAGGGTTTCCGTCCCAAGGGCAAGAGGAACACCTTCCGGCGATATCTCGGCTACGAGAACGTTCCTCCCCACGAGAAGAGCACGTGGACGTGAGGAAATCTACAGAGGGATCTTAACCACCGGAAATCTAGCGATCAGATCGTAAGGAAATCTAGCGCAGGATGTAAGAAACCCCTCACCTGCAGTATAAGTAGCTCTCGTGTGAATTTCTGCTTTGTTTAGTAGCATACGAATTTTTGACACATAGGTTGTGCAATAGTGCACACTAGGTGTTCGATAATAAGTGTAGCACAGGAAAAGAATGCAACTTAGGCATTTTAATAGCTTAGTAAATGCAATAGAGGCATTTATTTAGTATGCATAGTTTTACTATAATTGTATGGGACTACGGTCCAATGGGTGGGCTCCCACAGTCGTCCCTAGGTTTAGATAACCTAGTAACCCTACTAAATGTGGGACTTGCAAGCTATAATCAGTATTTTATTTTAGCAGAGGCACTGTACTGGATTAGATATCCATTGGGTTGGGCTCCCATAGTCGTCCCTAGGTTTAGATAACCTAGTAAACCCTACTAAGTTCGGGACTTGCAAACCCGGGTCTAGTTAGGTATGCGCGCATAGCAACTACAGTTGCCAGGCCCAAACAGTAGCATGATTATTATTTTAATCTATTTATGAAAATAGTTTTCAAACTCTCACAAAATAGTTATGTGAAATCAGTACAGCTTCAACATTAGTCTAGCATTAGCTTAGCTCAGCTTTTTATATCAGTTTAGTTTTCCTATTGATGCAATGTGATAATTATGATTAGCTTTATGGCCATGATTAGTGTTGATTCTATGTGTTGTATGCCATGCCATGTTTAGCATATTCAATACATATTTCAAATAGCATGTTTTCAAAGCATAATTTGCATCGTATGCATGTTTTGTGAGGTAGATTGTTTCTTACTAAGCATAAAGCTTACAGATACTCTTTCCTTATACTGCAGATAAAGGTAAAGGAAAGATGGACTAGTGGAGGCTGGAGGGCAATGCGATGAAGATGTGTGTGGAAGGAACATGGAATAAAGATCCTTGGAGAAGCTAGCAACCTAAGAACTTAGCATTTCATTTATGTTATTCCTTTATGCACTTTAGTTACTTAAGTGTCTTAGATTATGGAAGTTATGCATAGATTGTCAGTTGCCATGAGTTATGATAGGTCTAGTAGCTTTGTGTTTGCTGTTAGAATATTTTCCAGTTGTTTTAGAACTTGTGTGTGTGAGTTTGGCACGAAACAGTGCTGAAATCAGAGTTTTGCTGCAAAATCAGAAACCCCAATCGATCAGTGGATCGATTGGGAGCCTGGTTCCGCGAACAGTAAGCTTCTGGATTGATCAGCCGATCGATCCAGTCGCATTCTGTCGCGAACAGTAAGCTCCTGGATCGATCAGCCGATCGATCCAGTCGCATTTTGTTGCGAACAGAGAGCTCTGGAATCTATCAATGGATCGATTGGCCAGTCTGGATCAATCAGCCGATCGATCCAGAATATTACCCGAGTCCAGTAGCCATCTGGATCGATCCAACAGCTTGCAATCGATTGGGTTCAACCTGGATCGATTGGGAAGCTGGGTTTTGACCCAGTAACCTTGTGTTTCAGCTCCTTGACCATAGGGGATGTAGGATATGTCATGTACACCTTAGATTGCATCCCTTAGCACGTGTAGAATCCAGAACTTGTGTTAGCTTAGTAAAGTTTAAATTGGTACAGTTTTCCGCACCTAGACTTAGTAGTGGTCATGGATATAGCTTAGCACAGCATATTGTGACGGTTCGGCCTTACAGCCTAGTTAGTAGAAGGCAGGTCATTACAGTACGCACATCATTTTTAGGTAGATCATAACAAGTATTAAAATCACTCAATGTCTATTCATAATCTTCATTCAGTAGACGGAATTTTAATTTTCCCCCTCCTTGTACATTATCTACCTTTATAGAACTTAAGATTTCAAAATGATTCTAGGATAAGTTGGATATTTCATATTCATTAATCCACTCTAGCCTATTCTTTCAAATAACCAACCAATATCATCTCTAAACCCTAAGGTATCTAAAGTTGCATCATCCAAAAATTTAGTACTCAAGAGAGGACGTTTACATAAAGAGAAATATCGAAGTTGTTGTTCTTTGCTAAAAAAGACAAAGCCAAAATTATTAGAAATACCTTTAAAACAAGAGTTCCTTCCTTTTGTCGCAAGCATCTTTTCTTTCCCTCTTCTTGTTGATGAAGTATCCTTGATTGCATTCGATATAGTAGAAGTTAGAAAGGTTGAACTTTTAAGGAAGATGAGAGAAGGGATTGAGTGGAAGTAGTTTAGAACCCTTGAAGAGAAGAAAATAATAGAGAAAAGGGGAGTGTGCGACGGGCACGATCGTGTAGCTCATACACCCCCATGCCCTAGCCCTTAAAGACTGGGTTGGGCCGTGCTCTTCCTTTCACATGGTCGTGTATGGATTTTCAGCACAGACGTGTGAATTTACACAGGCCTTGCATTCTCCTTCTTGGGGATGTTCACACGGACGTTCCAAATGGCACAGGCAGTGCAATCCCCTTCATGGCTTGATTCACACGGCCAGTTCCTTCTCCTTCTCGAGAATTTATACACGACCGTGTCAGTTGACATGGGTAGTGTAGTTCTCCTCTCTGGTAAATTCACACGACTGTGTCTGGTACATGGCCGAGCACATCTCCTCCTCGGGTAAATTCACATGGCCAGTGTGAGTCACACGACCGTGTACTCCTTCTCTTCTGTAGACTTAACATGGTCATGTCTGGTACATAGCCGAGCTACTTTTCTTCTCATCATTTATGATCTTCCTCCTTTCCGACTTCTCCAACGCTTCCATGCCCATGAAGAAATCATGGCCAGCTCATGGAAGCAAAACACAACCTTAAAACAAAAATTAACAATAAATTTAAAAGCACTAATTAGTGAAAAAGACAGTTACAAATTTGAAAAAGAACCCTTGGGTTGCCTCCCAAGAAATGCTTATTTAAGGTCATTAGCTTAATCGCTTAATCTGGGGGACGAGGTTCAGAAATGTATAATTTTTGTTTCTCTTCTAAATTCATACCATGTATATATCTTTTTAGACGTTGACCATTCACCTCAATAATTCCCAGCTCTTCATTCCAAATATCTACTGTTCCGAAAGGATAATCCTTTTTAACCTTGAATGGACCCATCCATCGTGACTTAAGTTTTCCTGGAAAAAGTTTTAACCTTTAATTAAATAATAAAACTAAGTCCCACTTCTTTAAAATCTCTGCGTAAAATATGTTTATCTTGTCATTTCTTTGTCCTTTCCTTATAAGATCGGGCATGTTCATAAACATCCATCCTTAATTCCTCAAGTTCATTTAACTAAAGTTTTCTTTTTCCTCCTGCTATCCTGAGATCCATGTTAAGTTTTGTAATTGTCTAATAAGCTTTATGTTCCAATTCAACTGGAAGATGACATGGCTTTCCATAGACTAACCGAAACGGAGTCATACCAATGGGAGTTTTGTAGGCAGTACGATATGCCCATAAAGCATCATCTAACTTCAATGACCCATCTTTGCATGAAGTTGAGACTGTTTTCTTTAGTATAGCCTTGATTTCACGATTAGAGATCTCAACTTTCCCATTAGTTTGTCGATGGTATGGTGTTGCCACATTGTGATTTACTCCATATTTCTTGAGTAAGTTTTCAAACTATTTTTCTATAAAATGTGACCCCCCCCCCCCAATCACTAATGACTGCCTTAGGTACACCAAATCATGGAAAGATTGTCTTTTTAAATAGTTTGATGACTATTTTTGCATCACTTGTAGGAGAAGCTACTGCCTCCACCCATTTCGACACATAGTCCACCGCTACCAGAATAAACCTATTTCCATATGAAAAAGGAAATTATCCCATAAAATCTATCCCCCATACATCAAATAATTTAACTTCAAGAATGTAGTTTAGTGACATTTCATTTCTTCTAGTGATATTTCCAATCCTTTGACATTAATCACAGGATTGCACAAATTCTCGTGTATTTTTGAATAGAGTAGGCCAATAAAACCTTGCCTGTAGAATTTTTGCAGATGTCTTTGAACATCCCAAACGCCCTCCATATGATGAAGAATGACAATGGAACAATATATCCTTAACTTCTTCCTCTGGTACACATCTTCGATCGATCATATCGCTACATTTTTTGAAAATAAGCAGTTCATCCTAAATATAATTTTTATCATCCGAAAGAAATTTTTTCTTTTGTTGTCTAGAGAAATTTTGGGAAAGAACTCCACTTGCTAGATAATTAACAAAGTCTGTATACCAAGGTGTCTTTACACATGCCAATGCCAATAGATGTTCATCTGGAAAAATATCATCAATAGGTGGTACATCACACTCTACATCCTTTTCTCTATTTTGTCATACTAGAGATAAATGATCCACCACTACATTCTCTGCCCCTTTTTTATCTCTGATCTCTAAATTGAATTCTTGAAGAAGTAAGACTCATCTGATAAGTCATGGTTTAGCATCCTTCTTATCTAGTAAGTACTGAATGGCCACATGATCAGTATAAGCTATCACTTTTGAACCTACCAGATAAGATCTGAACTTATCAAATGCAAAAACTACTACTAGGAATTCCTTTTTTTGTAGTGGAATAGTTTACTTGAGTTGCATCTAGTGTCTTGTTTGCATAATGAATTGCATGTAAAATCTTGTTCTTCCTTTGCCCTAAAATTGCTCCTACTGTAAAATCACTAGCATCACACATAATCTCAAATGGGAGCTCCCAATCTAGTGCTTGTATTACTAGAGCTGAGATAAGGGCACTTTTAATTTTTTTGAAAGTCTCCATACAATCATCATCAAAACAAAATTCAACATCTTTATTCAACAAATTTGTAAGTGGTTTAGAAATTTTTGAGAAATCCTTAATGAAGCGGCTATAGAATCCAGCATGCCCCAAGAAACTCCTTACTCCTTTCACATTAATAGGCGGGGGTAACTTCTCTATTACTTCCACCTTGGTTTGATCTACTTCAATCTCATGCTATGATATCTTATGTCCCAAAACAATCCCTTCTTTAACCATGAAGTGACATTTTTCTCAATGTAACACCAAGTTTACATCTTCACATCGTTGAAGAACCATAAAAAGTGATGTATGCCCAAGGGCTGAAGATAGGAGAGATCAGTTATCACTTCCAGAAGGCCCAATTACAAGACTACGGGCAAAGCGTTTCAAGGAAGCACTAAATGGGCTAATCAAAAACATTGGGAGGACTATGAGCAAGGAGAAACCAAGATAATCGCAACTGCTAGTCGTGACCTAATCCACGTAATCAGGCATAACCATCCATGACTGGCCGCGCTTAACGAAAGAACGTTAATAAGCATGTGAAGCATGGGAACTCGTTCATGCATGAAGACTTAAGTATTTTAGATTGTTTAATGAAGCATGCGACTTGGGACTCTAATTGTGCATGCATTTATTTTGTTTTGGGTTTGTAGATAGCTTGCATGAGGCATGCAACATTGGGACTCTAATTGTGCATGTACTTATCTTGTATTTTTCCTTGTTCACTCCCATATATAAGGGAGGGACATCTTAGTATGAGGCAACTTAGTTTTTGGTGAGACTGTGTGCTCTCTTAGTTCTTGAAAGAACTTACTGAACTTATCGAGTCTACTCTTGTGGCGTTCAACCCATCGAAACTTATAACCCCTAGGTGTGGCGTTTCTTTCCTTCGTAGGCTTGGTTCGTGCCAATTCTTAGTTACGGGTCAAGGCTCACACTCTTGTCGTTTAGTTCTTGGGGTTCTATCCACCTTTGTTTCAGGTTCCATCACATTTATTGGTGGGGTTCGTATCATCCGGTGTCGAGCTTTGGTTCAAAGGCAAGTGCAAATCTATCTTTACTTGTTGTTTAGCAAAAAGCAAAAAAAAATCATGAAAAAAAAGAAAAAAAAAAGAGCGCAACGAAAAGACAAAAAAAAAGAAGAAGAAGAAGAAAGCGCAAAAAAAAAAAAAAACTCCTTGTTTTCATTCACTCTCACCTCTTTCTATTTCCTTAAAATTTATGATGCGGATAGTGCTTGGGGGCAGAGAAGGATTGAGAAAGAGGAAGAGCAGTTTGGTATTTTGGGCGTGAGTAGGTTTTGTTGTAAAAGGGTGCACTGTTCACCAGCACGGGGAGGATTTTTGGGGTGCGCTGGTTTAACCGCCGCCAGCCCCCTGACGCGGGGCTCCTTGGCTGCTTCGACACCGGCCGCCGGTCGCGCCTCTTCTCTCCCTCCTTCCCTCCGACCTGCACCTCATCGCTGCCAACAGGAAGAGAGGGGCTTCGGGCTTGTTTCTGCCGCCAGCCAAGGGAGGGTTTTCTCCCTCTCACCTCCAACGGCCAGCGCCACCTCCAGCGGCCGTCTCCGCCGTCCCCAGCGGCCAGTGTTACCTCCAGTGGCCAGCGCCACCTCCGGCGGCCATCTCCGCCGTCCCCAGCGGCCAGCGCCACCTCTGGCTGTCATCTCCGCCGTCCCCAGCGGCCAGCGTTGCCTCCAGCGTCCAGCGCCACCTCCGGCGGCCATCTCAGCTTGTCTCTGCCGCCAGCCAAGGGAGGGTTTTCTCCCTCTCACCTCCAGCGTCCAGCGCCACCTCCGGCGGCCATCTCAGCCGTCCCCAGCGGGCAGCACTGCCCCCAGCGAGCGCCACCCCCCGATGACCACCACCGTCACCCTCTGGGCAGCCGTCGTCCGCATGCTCAGGTTTCACATTATTTGTCTACTTTAGCGAGCCGATGGAGTATTCGGCCTGCGCGCCGCTATTGCATTCCGACCTTCGTGCCCCCATTCCGACCTGCGAGTCGGCGTTATAGTTAGGCCGCACATTACCATATGGATCCATAGCGCGCCCGGCTTTGAGCCACAAGAGTCAGTTACTCATCTGGCAGACGTCTATCCAGTCTTCACGGCCGCGACAGCTCATCCATCCATCTGAGGGCGCCCCTCGGGGCCAAGGTACGTCATTGTACTCATCTCATACATATTTCATTGTGTCGTTATCATTCGACTGCTCATATATTTGTGGGGCTGCCTCGAGCACCGAGGTACCAGAGAGAGGGGCAACCTGGTCGATGGCTGCAGGGATTGTTGACCAGAGGACTTCAATCGACTAGGTCAATGCAGAAGACAGGTCGCCACGGGGTCATGGGGATGCGGTCAACCTTCCAGCCACGTCATTCCGGCAGGTTCGTTTACTCAGCTTCCCGACAAGATCAAATTGGCACCGTCTGTGGAAACGGACCTGGTCTGGAATGTAAAGACATACGACCCAGAAAGTTTCGCCATCCTCATGGCCTTGATGGGTTTCGACGAGTATATCATATCCTCCTCATTCCTCGGGTGTTCGGGAGTCGAGAAATTGAGTCAGATCCTCTGCTGGTCGGTAGGTCAGTTTTCCAGTTATATTCTCTTTCGGTCATAGAATTTATCATAATTTCTTGAGCGGGGACTCTCGTGCCGATCGTCCGGGTTTCCATCATATCCGAGCCAAGGGCTCGATGCCGAAGACCCCGTGCTGATCGGCCCGGCATATATTATCCGAGCCAATGGCTTAATGCCGAAGACCCCATGCTGATCGGCCGGGCGTACATTATCCGAGCCAATGGCTCGATGCCGAAGACCCCGTGCTGATCGGCCGGGCGTACATTATCCGAGCCAAGGGCTCGATGCCGAATACCCCGTGTCGATCGGCCGGGTGTACATTATCCGAGCTAAGGACTCGATGCCGAAGACCCCGTGTCGATCGACCTGGCGTATATTATCTGAGCCAAGGGCTCGATGGCGAAGACCCCGTGCCGATCGGCCGAGCGCCTCTGCTGGTCGGCAGACCAATTTTCCAGTTCTATTCTCTTTCGGTCATAGAATTTATCATAGTTTCTCGAGCGGGGATCCCATGCCGATCGGCCGGGTTCCCATCATATCCGAGCCAAGGGCTCGATGCCGAAGACCCCGTGCCGATCGGCCGGGTGTATATTATCCGAGCCAAGGGCTTGATGCCGAAGACCCCGTGCCGATCGGGCGGGTGTGAGCTATGCTTGAAGACCGTCGAGCGGCGACATTAAATCCCAAAGTCGAACCGGCGACTATAAAAACCCCGGTCTGAAGACCGTCGAGCGGCGACGTTAAATCGCAAAGTCGAACCGGCGACTATAAAAACCACAGCCTGAAGACCGTCGAGCGGCGACGTTAAATCCCAGAGTCAAACCGGCGACTATAAAAACCCCGGGCTGGAGACCGTCGAGTGGCGACGTTAAATCCCAGAGTCGAACCGGCGACTATAAAAACCCCGGCCTGAAGACCGTCGAGCGGCGACGTTAAATCCCTGAGTCGAACCGGCGACTATAAAAACCCCGGCCTGAAGGCCGTCGAGCGGCGATGTTAAATCCCAGAGTCGAACCAGCGAATATAAAAACCCCAGCTTGAAGACCGTCGAGCGGCGACGTTAAATCCCAGAGTCAAACTGGTGACTATAAAACCCATCCTGAAGACCGTCGAGCGGTGACGTTAAATCCCAGAGTCGAACCAGCGACTATAAAAACCTCGGCCTGAAGACCGTCGAGCGGCGACGTTATATCCCAGAGATGAACCGTCGACTTTAAAAACCCCGGCCTGAAGACCGTCGAGTGGCAACGTTAAATCCCAGAGTCGAACCGGCGACTATAAAAACCCCAGCTTGAAGACCGTCGAGCGGCAACGTTAAACTCCAGAGTCGAACCGGCGACTATAAAAACTCCGGCTTGAATACCACTTCATGGACTAGTTCATCGGATATTCAATCTTCCCCGTTCGGGGTCGAGCAATCTTCACGAGCATCTATCTCCCCTGTTCGGGGTTGTGTGGTCGTCACTGGTCGCGGACCAGCTTATAGGATATTCTATCTCCCTCATTCGGAGTCGAGCAGTTTTCACGAGCATCTATCTCCCCCATTCGGGGTTGAGTGGTTGTCACTGGTTGCGGACCAGCTTATCGGATATTCTTCCTCCCCCGTTCGGGGTCGAGCAGTCTTCACGAGCATCTATCTCCCCCGTTCGGGGTTGAGTGGTCGTCACTGGCCGCGGACCTGCTTATCGGATATTCTACCTCCCTCGTTTGGGGTCAAGCAGTCTTCACGAGCATCTATCTCCCCCATTTGGGGTTGAGTGGTCGTCACTGGTCGCGGACCAGCTTATCGGATATTCTATCTCCCCCGTTCGGGGTCGAGCAGTCTTCACGAGCATCTATCTCCCTCGTTCGGGGTTGAGTGATCTTCACTGGTCTCGGACGAACTTCGGATATTCTATCTCCCTCGTTCGGGGTCGAGTGACATCTATCTCCTCCGTTCGAGATCGAGCGTTCATCACGGGCCTCAAACTAGTTCATCGGGTATATTTCTCCTCCATTCAGGGTCGAGCTTATCAGATATTTTATATCACCCATTCGTGATCGAGCGATTATTACTGGTCTCGGGCCAGCTTCAGTTATTTCATCTCCCCCGTTCGGAGTCGAGCAGTCGTTACTGGCCTCGGACCAGCTTATCAAATATCTCATCTCCCCCATTCGAGGTCGAGCGCTTCACACTGGTCACAGACCAGCTTATAAGAGCATCTATTTCCCCCGTTCGAGATCGCGGAGCATATCAGAGCAGCTTATCTCCCCCGTTCGGGGTCTAACTATCTCCAATGGTCGCGAACGAGAGTATCTCCACTGGTTTCAGGCCATAATATCTCATAGGCTTTGTGTTCGTTCAGCTCACGACTTTCGCGTCCATGCGTCTTTGACTCACGGGCTACACTCCAGTTCAGTTCGCATGTGATGCGCCCATTCAGCATCAGCCACTCAGCTTTACTCGATTGTCGGGCCAACATTTTATGATCGCCCGTTGACTATCCTTGGTGCTGTTCGGTCAATACTCTCATAGCGGTCCGATCAATATCGCTCGGCCACCCATTCGACCACACGTTTGAACGAGGTCGCACGATCAACGCTCATAGAGACGCCCAGTCATCTTTTATAATAATTCGGCTGACATTTTGCATGGCTCGATTTCCATCCTTCCGATCACCCGGTTGGCACCTTTGCGGTCGTGCGCTTAGCATCATTCATTCGGCATCAGTCCGGTTGCTGACTTGGTGTTATTTCTCGTAGTTCGCTCGGCCTTGCTACTGTCTCTCGGGTTGTCTGATCTGCATCTTCTCGATCGCACGCTCGATCGCCCGTCTTTCTACCTATGCTGCCTTATCTCCATTGCTCGGACCGCGCCATTTCTCGTCACTCGCATGATACTACTTGAGTCACTTGCTCGGTATCGTCACAGCTATTCATTCGGCGAGACAAGAGGAGCCCAGTGATCCGATTTTGCGTTCGGTAGCGATTCTGCTTTGGGCTTAGTCTAGTCAGTCGGACTCGCGCCTCCTTCGACTAGACTTGAAGGGGAGGTTTATGATACGGATAGTGCTTGGGGGTAGAGAAGGAATAAGGAGAAGAGAAAGGGTAGTTTGGTCTTTTGGGCGTGAGTAGGTTTTGTTGTAAAAGGGTGCACTGTTCACCAACACGGGGAGGATTTTTGGGGTGCGCTAGTTTCACCGCCGCCAGCCCCCTGACGCGGTGCTCCTTGGCTGCTTCGACGCCGGCCGCCGACCGCCGACCGCGCCTCTTCTCGCCCTCCTTCCCTTTGGCCTGCACCTCATCACTGCCAACAGGAAGAGAGGGGCTTCGGGCTTGTTTCTGCCGCCAGCCAAGGGAGGGTTTTCTCCCACTCACCTCCAGCGCCACCTTCGGCGGCCATCTCCGGTGTCCCCAGTGGTCAACGCTATCTCCAGTGGCCAGCGCCACCTCCGGCGGCCATCTCCGCCGTCCCCAGCGGCCAGCACTGCCTCCAGCGATCAGCGCCACCTCCGGCGGCCGTCTCCGCCGTCCCCGGCGGCTTTCTCCGCCGTCCCCAGCGGCCAGTGTTGCCTCAAGTAGTCAGCGCCATCTCCGGCGGCCATCTCCACCATCCCCAGCGGCCAGCGCTGCCTCCAGCGGCCAGCGCCACCTCCGGCGACCATCTCCGTCGTCCCCAGCGGCCAGCGTTGCCTCCAGCGGCCAGCGCCACCTCCGGCTACCATCTCAGCCGTCCCTAGCGGCCAGCACTGCCCCCAGCGGGCGCCGCCCCCCGGCGACCACCACCGTCACCCTCTGGGCAGCCGTCGTCCGCATGCTCAGGTTTCACATTATTTGTCTACTTTGGCGAGCCGATGGAGTATTCGGCCTGCGCCGCTATTGCATTCCGGCCTTCGTGCCCCCATTCCGACCTGCGAGTTGACGTTATACTTAGGCCGCGCATTACCATACGGATCCATAGCGCGCCCGGCTTTGAGGCACAAGAGCCAGTTACTCATCTGGTGGACGTCAATCCAGTCTTCACGGCCGCGACGACCTGATCAGCACCACAACTAGCTCATTCATTCATCCGAGGGCACCCCCCGGGTCCAGGGTACGTCATTGTACTCATCTCATACTTATTTCATTGTGCCGTTATCATTCGACTGCTCATATATTTGTGGGACTGCCTCGAGCACCGAGGTACCAGAGACCGAGGCAACCCGATCATGGCTGCAGGGATTGTTGACCAGAGGACTTCAGGCGACTTGGTCAACGCAGAAGACAGGTCACCACTGGGTCATGGGGATGCGGTCAACCTTCCAGCCACGTCATTCCGGTAGGTTTGTCTTCTCTGCTTCCCAACAGGATCACTGCCTTTATAAGTTTCGGTGGTATCTTTTGAATTGCTACGTGATATTCTGATTTGTTCTAGAGTTTGCTTAAGAACTAAGAGACATCATAAATTGCAGCCATGTCCAACAACCATGTGAGGTTTTTCTTTCATTTTTGCAGCCATGTCCAACAACCAGGAGGATGGAGTAAATGAGGGGGCTAGACCACTTTCGAACCTTCAATTGCAAGCATTTATGGGGGAGATGCAGCGGATGATGAGGGCGGAATTAGAATCTATCCATGAGAGTTTGGATCAGGTGGAGGATGGGACACCAAGAAGACATCAACAAGACCGTATTACTAGACCACAATGAAGACATGCCCAAGGGATTGATGTCGAAGAAGATGAAGAGGTTATTGTGGAAGACTTTGATGAGCAAAACTACAATCGGAGTAGGATTGGATATCGAGGAGATAGAAATGGAACTAGAAGAAATAATGATTTAGGAGGGATTAAGATGAAGATTCCAACCTTCCAAGGGAGAAATGTCCCAGAAGCTTACTTGGAATGGGAAACTAAGATGGAAATGATATTTGACTATCATGAATTCTCATAGTTTAAAAAGGTAAAGTTAGCTGCCATTGAATTCACTGATTACGCTATTGTTGGGTGGGATCAAGTGGTGATGACTCAGAGAAGTAATAGAGAGCAACATGTATCCACTTGGGAGGAGATGAAAGTACTCATGAGAAGGAGGTTTGTACCCAGCCATTATTATAGAAGCTTATATCAGTGGCTTCAAAGGTTATCTCAAGGCTCCAAAAGTGTGGATGAATATTTCAAGGACATGGAGTTGTCCATGATCCGAGCTAATGTCAATGAAGATCGGGAAGCCACTATGGCCAGGTTTTTACATGGTTTAAACCCAGAAATTGCTGATATTGTTGAATTACAGCATTATGTTGAGCTGTCGGACATTGTCCACCAAGCACAAAAAGTGGAAGAACAATTCAAGAGGAGAGGATTGGCTAGGAAGGGACAACCAATGACTACTCACGCCACATGGCGGACAACTCCAAGAAAGGAGGAACAACCTCAAAATAAGCTAAAGTTTGAACCCTTCAAGAAGCCCAAACCTACACCATCTACTACTCAAGGTAATCGCGAGCCCATTTCCTCCAAAACTCGTGATATCAAGTGTTTTAAATGTCAAGGGCATGGTCATATAGCTAGTCAATGTGTGAACAAAAGGGTGATGGTAATTAACGCCCAAGGTGAACTTGAGTCAGAAGATGAGGATGAAATAGTTGAAGAAGTGCCACAAAAAGTGGACAGTGATGATGAACAACATGCTGTTATCGGAGACTTATTGGTGGCCCGACAAATTCTCAATTTACAAGCAAAGGAGGAGGAAGGTAATCAAAGGGAAAACTTGTTTCATACCCATTGCTTTGTCAATAACAAGGTTTGCAGTGTTATTATTGATGGGGGGAGTTGCACCAATGTGGCAAGTACTAATTTGGTGGAGAAATTGACACTACCAACTCGGAAACATCCCCGACCTTATCGCCTCCAGTGGCTAAATGATTGTGGAGAAATCAAGGTAACAAAATAAGTATTGATAGCAATTTCCATCGGCAAATATGAAGATGAGCTGTTGTGTGACGTGGTTCCCATGCATGCATGCCATCTATTGTTGGGGAGACCTTGGAAATTCAATCGAAAGGTAACACATGATGGACTCACAAATAGGTATACTTTTACTATGAAGGGACAACGTATTATTCTTGTACCATTGACTCCAAGACAAGTTATGGAGGACCAGTTGAGATTGCAAAAAGTAAATGAAAAGAAGAGAGAAAAAGAAATTGAGAGAAAATAATTGAGAAAAAAGAAGTAGAGGAAATGAAAAATGAGAGGAAAGAAGATGAGAGGAAAGAGACAAAAGGAGTGGGCAAGGAAAAAAAAGGAGAGAGAAAGAAAAATAGTTTTTATGTAAAAAAAAAGTGAGATTAAACGAGCTTTGTTTTCAAATCAGCTGCCCCTTATCCTTTTGTATTAGGAGGCACTCCTGAGCACTAACGACCTTAACGATTCTTTGCCTAGTGTTATTTTTTCTCTCTTATAGGAATTCGAGGAGGTCTTCCCTAAAGAGGTTCCGCATGGTTTACCTCTCATTAGAGGAATTGAGCACCAAATTGACTTCATACCTGGTGCATCCATTCCGAATCGACCTGCCTATAGAAGCAATCCGGAGGAAGCAAAGGAACTTCAGAGGCAAGTTAATGAATTATTAGAAAAGGGGTATGTGTGTGGATTGTCGAGCCATCAACAACATCACGGTAAAGTATCGCCATCCAATTCCTAGGATTGATGATATACTTGATGAATTGTATGGTTCTTGTGTGTTCACAAAAATTGATCTTAGGAGTGGATATCATCAGATTAGGATGAAGGAAGGCGATGAATGGAAAACTGGTTTTAAAACTAAGCATGACTTATATGAATGGTTAGTAATGCCTTTTGGCTTAACTAATGCTCCTAGCACTTTTATGCGTTTGATGAACCATGTTTTGCGTGCTTTCTTAGGAAAATTTGTAGTTGTGTATTTTCATGATATTTTGATTTTTAGCAGAAGCTTAGAAGAGCATGTTACACATTTAAGGTTAGTTTTGAATGTGCTAAAAGAAGAAAAGCTTTTTGCTAACCTCGATAAATGCACCTTTTGTACGGAGAAAGTCGTGTTTCTTGGTTTTGTTGTTAGTACTAAAGGTGTTGAGATGGATGAGGAAAAGGTGAAAGCAATCCAAGAGTGGCTAACACCGACAACAATTAGCCAAGTGAGGAGTTTCCATGGTTTGGCAAGCTTCTATCGACGGTTTGTTTGTGATTTTAGCAATATTGCAGCTCCTCTTTCTAAAGTCATCAAGAAAAATGAGTCATTCAAGTGGGGAGAGGAGCAAGAGAGGGCCTTCAACACTTTGAAAGAAAAACTAAGTTCTGCTCCTTTACTAATCCTACCAGATTTTTCTAAAACCTTTGAAATCGTATGTGATGCTTCTGGTGTTGGTATAGGTATTGTGCTAATGCAGGAAATGAGACCCATTGCTTATTTCAGTGAGAAGTTGAGTGGAGCCACTCTCAACTATCCCACATATATGACAAGGAAATGTATGCATTGGTGAGAGCATTGGAGACATGGCAACATTACGTATGGCCAAAAGAATTTGTGATTCACACAGATCATCAATTTCTAAAGCATTTGAAGAGCCAACATAAGTTGAACCGACATCATGCTAAATGGGTAGAATTCATTGAGACATTTCCTTATGTGATCAAATACAAGCAAGGAAAGGAGAACGTAGTTGTTGATGCACTATCTCGAAGGTATGCTTTACTGTCCACTTTAGATACAAAGTTACTTGGATTTGAATATATCAAGGATTTATATATACTAACGATACTAATTTTTCTGATGTGTTCAAAGCATGCGATAAGGTTGCATTTGGTAAGTTCTATAGGCATGATGAGTTTTTATTTCGTGAAAATAGATTGTGTGTGCCTATGTGTTCGTTACGTGAATTATTCACTAGGGAAGCCCATGATGGTGGATTGATGGATCATTTTGGCGTTACTAAGACTTTAGGGGTTTTACAGGATCATATCTTTTGGCCTCATATGAAACGTGATGTGTAAAGAATTTGTAAGAAGTGCATCACTTGCAAACAAGCTAAATCTAAATTGAAACCCCATGGCTTGTATACTCCTTTGCCTATACCTTGTGAACCTTGGACTGATAATTCAATGGACTTTATTTTGGGATTACCCTAGACCAAGAGGGGGAGAGATTCAATTTTTGTTGTGGTAGACAGATTCTCTAAAATGACGCATTTCATTTCATGTTATAAAACCGATGATGCATCGCATATAGCTGAATTTTTCTTTAAAGAGGTTATTAGGTTGCATGGCATGCCTCGGACCATTGTCTCTGATAGGGATGCAAAATTTTTGAGTTATTTTTAGAAGACTTTGTGGGGGAAATTAGAAACTAAATTGTTGTTCTCTACTACTTGTCACCCCCAAACTGATGGGCAAACTGAAGTGGTCAATCGAACTTGTCCTTTTTACTTCGTGCGGTCATTAACAGGAATTTGAGAATATGGGAAGATTGTCTACCTCATGTTGAATTTACTTGCAATAGGAGCATACATTCTGCGACTAAATTTTCTCCATTTGAAATTGTTTATGGTTTCAATCCCTTGTCACCATTAGATTTGATTCCTTTAGCTATAAGTGAGCATATAAACTTAGATGGTAAGCAGAAGGTCGAATTCGTAAATAAGATTCATGAACAAGAACGACTGAATATTGAGAAAAGAACTCAGCAATACATGCAACAAGTTAACAAGGGGCGCAAGAAAATAATGTTTGAACTAGGAGAATGGGTTTGGTTGCACCTCCGAAAGGAGCGATTTCTGGACAAACGTCGTTCTAAACTTCTACCTCGAGGGGACGACCCATTTCAAGTTTTAGAGCGCATCAATGATAATGCCTACAAACTTGAACTACCAAGTGAGTATGGCGTACATTCCACTTTTAATGTTGCTGACTTATCCCCGTTTGATGCAAGTGATGATTTGATGACAAATCCGTTTCAAGAAGGGGAGAATGATGTATGCCCAAGGGCTGAAGATAGGAGAGATCAGTTATCACTTCCGCAAGGCCCAATTACAAGACTACGGGCAAAGCGTTTCAAGGAAGCACTAAATGGGCTAATCAAAAAATATTGGGAGGACTATGAGCAAGGAGAAACCAAGATAATCGCAACTGCTAGTCGTGGCCTAATCCACGTAATCGGGCATAACCATCCATGACTGGCCGCGCTTAATGGAAGAACGCTAATAAGCATGCGAAGCATGGGAACTCGTTCATGCATGAAGACTTAAGTATTTTAGATTGTTTAATGAAGCATGCGACTTGGGACTCTAATTGTGCATGCATTTATTTTGTTTTGGGTTTCTAGATAGCTTGCATAAGGCATGCAACATTGCGACTCTAATTGTGCATGTACTTATCTTGTATTTTTCCTTGTTCACTCCCATTATATAAGGGAGGGACATCTTAGTAAGAGGTAACTTAGTTTTTGGTGAGATTGTGTGCTCTCTTAGTTCTTGAAAGAACTTGCTGAACTTATCGAGTCTACTCTCGTGGCGTTCAACCCATCGAAACTTATCACCCCTAGGTGTGGCGTTTCTTTCCTTCGTAGGCTTGGTTCATGCCAATTCTTGGTTATGGGTCAAGGCTCACACTCTTGTCGTTTAGTTCTTGGGGTTCTATCCACCTTTGTTTCGGGTTCCATCACATTTATTGGTGGGGTTCGTATCAGAAAGATTAATTAAATAAGTATCGAAATCATTTCCATAAACTGGGAAATCATCCATAAATACTTCCATGATTCTCTCTATTAAATCTAAAAAACTATCGTCTTGCACCTTTGAAATGTAGCCGGAGCATTACAAAGTCCAAATGGCATGCAGTGATAAGCAAAAGTTCCGTAGGGACATGTAAAAGTAGTCTTCTCCTGATCTTGAAGGTGAATTGGAATTTGGAAGAATCCTGAATAACCATCCAAATAATAAAAATATGAATGTTTTGCCAATCTTTCAAGCATCTCATCAATAAATGGTAAAGGAAAATGATCCTTCCTAGTTTCTTTATTTAATTTCTTGTAGTCAATACACATTCACCACCCTGTGACTGTTCATGTTGGAATTAATTTATTATTCTCATTTCTGATTATAGTCATCCCTCCTTTCTTGGGAACTACATGCGCTGGACTCACCCATTCACTATCTAAAATAGGATAAATGATCCCAGCATCAAGAAGTTTAAGTACTTCTTTCTTCACTACCTCTTTTAAATTTGGGTTCAACCTCCTTTGATGTACAATTGAATTTTTATATCCTTCTTCAAGTAAGATTCTATGCATGCAAAGAGAAGGATTAATTCCATTAATATCATCAATAGTGTACCCAATTGCTTTTCTATGCAACCTTAACTCTTTAAGCAATATTTATGTCTCCAGCTCGGTTAAATTTGCAATGATTATAACTGGAAAAGTGGAATTAGGTCCAAGGAATGCATATTTGAGGTTAGGTGGCAATGGTTTTAACTCAAGCTGTGGAGGCAAAATTTCTGGCAAAGTCAAGTCTTGCTCTAGCAACTTTATTTCTTCTTTTGGATACTCTTCTTCAAGATTCTCCTCGGTTTCTAATTCCATCCCTTTATTTTACTCATAAATATTTTCATAAACATTTAGACATTCCACCTTTTCAAAAGGGTCATTTTAAGAAATCTCTATGCCAAACATTTTTGATAGAGATTCACAACACCAAGGGAATAAATCTTGGAAATCTTTTCGATTCAAAGTGATGCCTCGTTCAATCTTATTTACACATTCTTGCTTATTTTCCTATCCCACTTTCTTTATCTTTATCTTCATATACATTGAACGAGAGAGTCATTAGATTTTGTCCTGACCAATCATTAAGATTTGACACTATCCTGCATATTATCTCATATGCTTCATCCAAGATTCTCTTCATGAAAGATCCTTTAGATGCTAAATCTAATTGACTCTTACTTCTGAAAGAAAGCCCAATATAGAATAAATGTACAATTAACCATTTCTCGATACCATGATGTGGGTATGAATGCAGGAGAGATAAATATCTCTCCCAGGCTTGATGTAATTCCTCCCCATTAAGTTGATTAAAGTTCAAAATTTGATTTCTCAAATGTATGGTCTTTTGTGGTGAAAAATATTTTTTCAGAAATCTCTGCTCTAAACTCATCCCAAGTTCTGATACTCTGAGGTTACAAAGTATAAAACCACCTCTTCGTAGCATCCTTAACACTGAAAGGAAAAAATCAATAATCGTATAGCATCAGATGAAACTTCCTCATATTTCAATGTATTAGAATATCTGTGGAATTCCATGAGATGTGAATAAGGGTTCTCTAACTCTAATCCCCCAAACTGATCCTGCTAAATCTTTAAGATAAACGATGGTCTAAGCTTAAAATTCCTCGTTTGAATTTCCGAATGAACAATTGGCTCTAATTCTAAGACATACTTTGTGTTAGCTAGAGCCCTAGAGCCAATCATTTGATGATTGTATTTTGGACTTGTTGTATCATATTCTATATAAATAAAAGCATTTGGTTTTTGGTTATTATACTTACTTGTATTGGTGCCAAATAAACTAAGTATAATAACGTCCTTGAGTAGAAGGTTCTTACCTATATCAATCGATTGGTTGAATCGATAGTGAGATGATATAGGGAACACTACTCTTAATCATTCCTAGTCGAATATTAACATTCAGGGACAATGTTAATGCAATAAGACTAGCATGTAGGTCAACTCGATGACTTGATCTCACAAGTCATGGATATAGAGATATCAAGTTGACACATGGGTATACATTAGAGAATGTATACTGAATGACCCGCCATGAGAAAGTATCATGGATTGTTATATGAGTGTCATATACTTTCTCATGTGACTATTAGTATGACTACTAGTCCTTAGAGCTGAAGTCACCATGGATCCCTACATAAGGAGTTATGTACTTTAGTTTCGTCAAACGTCACCCGTAACTGGGTGGACTATAAAGGCGATTACTGGGTATGTAATGAATTATGCAGAGGGATGTGAGTGATGTAGATGGGATCTATCCCTCCTATATGACGGGAGTGACATCGATATTCTTGATAGAGTGACACCACGAAGTGCATGGCCATGCCCAAATGAGTCAATATAAGATACTGAGCTCATTTGATTTAGTGAGTCTACTTGGAGTTCAAGATTAAGATTGATCAGAGGATGACACGGTCTATGCCTCACATTGATTAATCTAGATGTCTAGGATAGAAGGACACTTGTCATATATTGTGAGGAGTCACAATTAGTAGTCACAAGGTGATGTTGGATCTCAACATTTCTTGTAACTTGGGTAGCAATGATGTATTGCTAGATGCCGCTCATTGCTTATGTTTCTAAAGGAGTTTAGAAACATTGCCAATGTTACAAGAACCTATTGGGTCACACACAAAGAACAAGTAGATGGAGATTAGGTTCATATGATGAACCAAGAGGATTAGATTCATTTGATGAATCAAATTGGATTAAGAGTAATCCTAATTGGGCTAATTGAGTTGGACTCAAGTTGATTCGTGTGTTCAATGAGTCTAATTTAGATTATGACTCATTGAATCAATTTAATTAAATGAATTAGATTCATTATATTAAATTGGCTTGAATTAAATGGTTGGATTAGATCAACCATGAGAGAGATTAAGTCAAGTTTGACTTGACTTGAGAGGAAGATGAAGAGTCAAGTTTGACTTGACTTTATGCCACCTCATTGGTGAGTTGGCATTAAGTGGACCAATGATGATGCTCCACATCATCATGGTTACTTAAGTGAAGTGCCACCTCATGGGAGTTACCAAGAGTTGTGACTCTTGCTATCCCTGGAGGTTATAAACCACTTAATTAGATGAAAAGAGTTTCATTTTGCAAGTGTAACTCTCATTCAAGTGATCTTCCTCCTCCTAAGCTCTCTTCTTGCTCCTTCTCTTCCCTTGGTCGTGGGTTTCAAGCAAGGGAGAAGAAAGGAGAGTGAATCTAATCCAAGAAGAAAGGTTAGTGAAAGTCACATAGAGATTTTAGAGGAGTGTGTTCTCTTCTTTTCCTTTCTTCTTCTTCCAATCCTACCCGAGAGCCCTAGAGAGTGCTAGCACACTTGTGGTGCTCTCTTCTCCATCCTTGAGTGTTAGAGAACACTTCTTGTTCGTGTGGATATCACTAGAGAGTTGTCTACGTTGACAACTTCGAGATCTGGCGTACCGTTGGACGAGCGGGATTTGCGAGGGCATGCTTCAAAGGTATAAAATGTTTTTCCTTTGTAGATCTACTGTAGATCATAGTTTGAAACTCGTACTCATATTTTCGAAAGTTTTCTTCGCACGGATCCGTTGGCTTTGGGACTTTCGGGGTTTCCGCGACGCGAAAACGCGGTTTTCGCGGCCTGAAAAACCCAACAATGGTATCAGAGCCACGTGCGAAGACAATTATGAGTTTATTTTGTGTTTTATGAAAACTTTTTATTTCTGTAATAATCTGTAAATTTATAATTTTTATAGTTTTTATGGGTATTTTTCTCGTAGAAGCGAAGCACAAGTGTTTCGACACTTGTAGGCTTCGACTACCGAGAAGAATTTCCAAAACGGCCAAGTTTCGCCCCAAAACTTTTTTGGACAACGGGCTAAGGCGCTGTTAGATCGCAATGGAACCCTCGCGATGGTTAGATCGTGGGAAGGGGCGCTGCCCCTGGCCCCGCAAGGGGATTCGTTCCGCGATTGCGCCCGAAAACCGCTAAACGGAACCGCCGGGAAATTGTACTCGTAAAAATTGTAAAAAATTATATAAAAATTACAGAAAATTATAGAAATATATAATTTTGAATTATATATTATTTTTATGATAGTCATGTCCCAAAAACCCAATTTGAGTGTACAATTTGTGTTGTAATTCATAATACGGCCTGCGCGTCGTGATGTGATGTGTGTGTTGTACTTTTTTTTTTTTTTTCGCGACCTGCGTGTCGTGCCTTTCTTTTATTCTTGTTGTAAATTAGATTTAGACTCCAATGTAACTCGAGTTTGAAAATGTAATGTAAATTTTGAAGCGGTGGAAGGTCCACTCGAGACGGAGTTACGAGGAGGGCGCGAGCAACACGAGGTGGTCAAAGGAAGGAGCTTGAGAAGCTGTTGACCTTAGGTTGACCATCCGATCTTCTCATTGGCTTGAGAAGATCATAGTAGGGCCATGACATAATCACAAAATTATTTAATTAATTGCTTTTGTGTGTATGTGATGCATGCTAGTTAATTAAGTAATTAATTAGTGCCTAACGATTAGATTAGATCTAAGTCGTGCACATGATGCACCCTTCGATTAGATTAGATCTATCGAGTATATGATACGCATCATCGTTTAGATTAGATCTAAATCTCGTCAACTCGTAATGCCTACCATGCCGTGATACCTACCACTACCTCGATCGCATGTTGTTGTTGAATCTGCCAAAGCAGAGCAACACATACTATCTTGGTAGGGTACGGAGGGACAATCTTGGTCCCGCCTATCAACGCATGGGTGAGTACAACTCAATTAGATTGAGTAACTAGTTAACTCAATTAGATCGAGTTTAACTATATGCATTATCCAATGGTTGGTAGATAGGTCAAAATCACGTTTATATTAACTCTTGGGCGTATTAGCCAAAGCTAACTCGAGTTTTAATATAAATGCGGATTTTGATCCTATAAACAAGAGTTGCATAGAGATGTAATTGGTAATCGTTACCTACCGATCATACTAAATCTTGGGCGTATTAGCCAAAGCTAACTCAAGGGTTAGTATGATGTGGATCTTGTCCCACATGAATTATAGAATTCAGTGGGAGCATCATTTAGTTAAAGGCCTAATTAAATGATTAAAAATATGATACTTATTTCTGCATTTATTTCTGTTGTAGAATTGCCATGACGTCGAACACGAACATCTTCTCTCTGCGTTCTGTCCTTACGAAGGACAAGCTCAACGGAGCAAATTTCCTGGACTGGTACAGGAATCTGAGAATAGTTCTCACTCAGGAACGTAAACTGTACGTTCTGGAGCAGCCCATTCCGGAGGCTCCTCCTGCCACTGCCACGCAAGCAGACCGTGATGCTTACAAGAAGCATCAAGATGACGCATTAGATGTGTCCTGTCTTATGCTCGCGACCATGAACTCTAAGCTTCAGAAGCAACATGAGTTGATGGGCGCATACGATATGGTTGAACATCTTTGTCACCTATATCAAGGACAAGCAAGGCACTGGAAGAGGAACTCCAAAGAATACCTGGAAGATCTTAAGAAGAAGATAAATACATTTTCTACTTCAGGTATACATGTTATAGAAGTCAACCTCTCTATTTCTTTATCGTGGGTATTAGATACCGGATGTGCTTCGCACATTTGTACTAATGTACAAGCACTGAGAAATAGCAGAGCATTGACGAAGGGTGAGGTAGACCTACGAGTACGCAATGGAGCACGGGTTGCTGCTATTACTGTATGAACTTACCATCTATCTCTGCCCTCTGGGTTTGTACTAGAATTAGATGATTGTTGTTATGTGCCTGCTTTAACTAAGAACATTATATCTGTTTCTTGTTTGGACAAGAAAGGTTTTTCGTTTATAATAAAGAACAAATGTTATTCCGTTTATTTAAACGAAATGTTCTATTATAGTGCACCTCTAATAAACAGACTCTATATTCTAGACCTTGAGAGCCCTATCTATAACATAAATACCAAGAGGTTCAAGTCAAATGACATGAACCAAACCTACCTCTGGCACTGTCGCTTAGGTCATATAAATGACAAGTGCTTATCCCAGCTCCATAAGGATGGTTTGTTGGACTCATTTAATTTTGAATCATATGAGATATGCGAGTCATGCCTACGAGGCAAGATGACCAAGACTCCCTTTAGTGGGCACAGTGAGAGAGCAACTGATTTATTAGGACTCATACATAGTGATGTATGTGGCCCTTTCAATGTTGCTGCTAGAGGCGGTTATAGATACTTCATCACATTTACTGATGACTTCAGTAGATATGGTTATGTGTACTTGATGACACATAAGTCTGAATCCTTTGAAAAGTTCAAAGAATTCAAGAATGAAGTACAAAACCAGCTTGGTAAGAGTATTAAGATACTTCGATCAGATCGAGGTGGTGAATACCTTAGCCATGAGTTTCGTGACTACCTAGCTGAGTGTGGGATTCTATCCCAACTCACTCCTCCTGGAACACCACAGTGGAATGGTGTATCTGAAAGGAGGAATCGTACCCTATTAGATATGGTACGATCGATGATGAGTCACATAAATCTTCCGACATACCTTTGGGGCTATGCTCTAGACACGGCAGCTTTTATACTCAACCGAGTTCCATCCAAGGCCGTGATAAAGACACCATATAGGATATGGACTGGGAGAGATGCCCAGGTGTCTTTCATGAGGATTTGGGGTTGTGAGGCTTACGTTAGACGTCAAGTCTCAGACAAATTAGGACCCAAATCCGACAAGTGCTACTTTATTGGATATCCCAAGGAAACTAAGGGATATTACTTCTACATTCCCAGTCAGCACAAGGTAGTTGTGGCAAAGACTGGGGTCTTTCTAGAAAGGGACTTTCTTTCTAGAAAGACTAGTGGGAGCGCGTTCGATCTTGAAGAAGTTCAAGATGCGAACAATAGCATTGATGCCTCGATGGAAATTGGACTGGAACCACAAAGTGTTGTGGATGATGTTGTTCCACAAGGAGTTGAGGAACAACAACCAGTTCAAGTATACATACCTCTTCGCAGGTCTGATAGGGTACGTCGTCAGCCTGAGAGATACTCATTTCTCTTGTCTGACCATGATGACGTTGTGCTCATAGAGGATGAGCTTACCACCTATCAGGAAGCTGTGATCAGACCAGATTCCGAGAAATGGCTAGAGGCCATGAGATCCGAAATGGAATCCATGTACACCAACCAAGTATGGACTTTGGTTGATCCACCTGAAGGGGTAAAACCCATTAGGTGTAAGTGGGTCTTTAAGAGAAAGACTGACATGGATGGACTTATCTATAAGGATCGCTTGGTAGCTAAAGGTTTCAAGCAGATTCATGGTATTGACTATGATGAAACCTTTTCTCCAGTAGCGATGTTTAAGTCCATTCGGATCATGCTTGCTATTGCAGCTTACCACGATTACGAGATATGGCAGATGGATGTCAAAATCGCGTTTCTGAATGGAAACCTACTCGAGGATGTGTACATGACACAACCTGAGGGTTTTGTAGATCCACAGCATACTAGCAGAGTATGCAAGCTGCATAGGTCTATTTATGGACTAAAGCAAGCTTCTCGGAGCTGGAATCTTCGATTCGATGATGCAATCAAACAGTTTGGTTTTATCAAGAACGAAGATGAACCTTGTGTCTACAAGAAGGTTGTAGGGGACATAGTTGTCTTCCTCATATTGTATGTGGATGACATACTACTCATTGGGAAGGACATCCCTTTGCTTCAGTCTGTCAAGACCTGGCTAGGGAGTTGCTTCTCAATAAAGGACTTAGGTGAGGCATCCCAGATTTTAGGGATACAGATCTATAGAGATAGATCTAAGAGATTGCTTGGCCTAAATTAGAGTACATACATTGACAAGGTACTCCTTCGGTTTTCCATGCAGAACTCCAAGAAGGGATTTCTGCCGATGTCACATGGCGTGAGTCTTTCGAAGACTCAAGGTCCCTCTTCTAGAGAGGAGAGAGACCGCATGGATCAGATCCCTTATGCCTCAGCCATAGGATCGATCATGTACGCCATGCTATGTACTCGACCTGATGTCTCGTATGCTTTGAGCATGACGAGCAGATACCAGTCAGATCCAGGTGAAAGTCACTGGATAGCGGTCAAGAATATTCTTAAGTACTTAAGAAGGACTAAAAAATATTTCTTGATATATGGAGGCAATGATGAGCTAGCTGTAAAGGGCTACAGTGATGCTAGCTTCCAGACCAACCAGGATGACTATAAATCGCAGTCGGGATTCGTGTTTTGCATTAATGGTGGTGTTGTGAGCTGGAAGAGTTCGAAGCAGACACGATGGTGATTCTGACGAGGTCGAGTATATTCGCATCGAGGCGCAAAGGAGGCGCTTGGATTCGCAAGTTCATCACGAACATGGGGTGGTTCCTAGCATTGACCCTATTGAGCTCTATTGTGACAACAATGGAGCTATAGCACTGGCGAAGGAACCTCGCTCACACCAGTGGACCAAACACATACTACGGCGCTTCCATCTCATTCGAGATCATCGAGAGGAGATGTGAAGATTTGCAGAGTACCTACAGAGGCTAACATCGCAGATCTCTTGACCAAAGCTTTGGCACAGAGGAAGCATGATGGTCACACTAGCTCATTGAGGCTTAGAGACTACACTGATTGACACTAGTGCTAGTGGGAGATTGTTAGCTAGAGCCCTAGAGCCAATCATTTGATGATTGAATTTTGGACTTGTTGTATCATATTCTATATAAATAAAGGCATTTGGTTTTTGGTTATTATACTTACTTGTATTGGTGCCAAATAAACTAAGTATAATAACGTCCTTGAGTAGAAGGTTTTTACCTATATCAATCGATTGGTTGAATCGATAGTGAGATGATATAGGGAACACTACTCTTAATCATTCCTAGTCGAGTATTAACATTCAGGGACAATGTTAATGCAATAAGACTAGCATGTAGGTCAACTCGATGACTTGATCTCACAAGTCATGGATATAGAGATATTAAGTTGACACAAGGGTATACATTAGAGAATGTATACTGAATGACCCGCCATGAAAAAGTATCATGGATCGTTATATGAGTGTCATATACTTTCTCATGTGACTATTAGTATGACTACAAGTTCTTAGACCTGAAGTCACCATGGATCCCTACATAAGGAGTTATGTACTTTGGTTTCGTCAAACGTCACCCGTAACTGGGTGGACTATAAAGCCGATTACTGGGTATGTAATGAATTATGCAGAGGGATGTGAGTGATGTAGATGGGATCTATCCCTCCTATATGACGGGAGTGACATCGATATTCTTGATAGAGTTAGACCACGAAGTGCATGGTCATGCCCAAATGAGTCAATATAAGATACTGAGCTCATTTGATTTAGTGAGTCTACTTGGAGTTCAAGATTTAGATTGATCAGAGGATGACACTGTCTATGCCTCACATTGATCAATCTAGATGTCTAGGATAGAAGGACACTTGTCATATATTGTGAGAAGTCACAATTAGTAGTCACAAGCTGATGTTGGATCTCAACATTTCTTGTAACTTGGGTAGCAATGATTTATTGCTAGATGCCGCTCATTGCTTATGTTTCCAAAGGAGTTTAGAAGCATTGCCAATGTTACAAGAACCTATTGGGTCACATACAAAGAACAAGTGGATGGAGATTAGGTTCATATGATGAACCAAGAGGATTAGATTCATTTGATGAATCAAATTGGATTAAGAGTAATCATAATTGGGCTAATTGAGTTGGACTCAAGTTGATTCGTGTGTTCAATGAGTCTAATTTAGATTATGACTCAATGAATCAATTTAATTAAATGAATTAGATTCATTATATTAAATTGGCTTGAATTAAATGGTTGGATTAGATCAACCATGAGAGAGATTAAGTCAAGTTTGACTTGACTTGAGAGGAAGATGAAGAGTCAAGTTTGACTAGACTTTATGTCACCTCATTGGTGAGTTGGCATTAAGTGGACCAATGATGATGCTCCACATCATCATGGTTACTTAAGTGAAGTTCCACCTCATGGGAGTTACCAAGAGTTGTGACTCTTGGTATCCCATGGAGGTTACAAACCACTTAATTAGATGAAAAGAGTTTCATTTTGCAAGTGTAACTCTCATTCAAGTGATCTTCCTCCTCCTAAGCTCTCTTCTTGCTCCTCTTCTCTTGGTCGTGGGTTTCAAGCAAGGGAGAAGAAAGGAGAGTGAATCTAATCCAAGAAGAAAGGTTAGTGAAAGTCACATAGAGATTTTAGAGGAGTGTGTTCTCTTCTTTTCCTTTCTTCTTCTTCCAATCCTACCCGAGAGCCCTAGAGAGTGCTAGCACACTTGTGGTGCTCTCTTCTCCATCCTTGAGTGTTAGAGAACACTTCTTGTTCGTGTGGATATCACTAGAGAGTTGTCTACGTTGACAACTTCGAGATCCAGCGTACCGTTGGACGAGCGGGATTTGCGAGGGCACGCTTCAAAGGTATAAAATGTTTTTCCTTTGTAGGTCTACTGTAGATCATAGTTTTAAACTCGTACCCATATTTTCGAAAGTTTTCTTCGCACGGATCCAATGGCTAGGGGGTTTCGGGGTTTCCACGACGCGAAAAAGCGGTTTTCGCGGCTCGAAAAACCCAACACTTTGGTGCTCCATAATCTTTCAATGGTCTAAAAACTAAATTTGAATGTACTTGTTCTTCTGAATGTCTTTGTGAGGTTCTCCTTTTATGAAAGGTTCTATCAATTTCGGGATCAAAAGGTAATAGATCACCTACAAAGTTAGAACTTCGCATATAAGAACAAGATTACAGAATTTGATTCACAAACGGAAAGAATAAAAAATGCAAAGAAAATTTAAAGAACAGAATTACAAAACTAGTTACAAGTTGGATGTGAGAAAAACAAAGAAAAATTTAGTTTAACTCAAATGATAATTGATGTGAACCCAACGAGAAAGATATCTCAAGAACCCACAATGAATTGAAAACAGAAAGAAGGAAGGTCTTAAGATGATAAGATGGATGAAAGAAACCTCGACCCAATGCTTAGAAAAGCACGAACCTTGGTATACAAGATGGAAGACGCCACAATCTTGGGATTGAGGTTGATAAGTCTTTGAACGCCACAAGGAGATGCCTTGATAAGTTCAAGTTCAATGAAGAACCAACAAGCGAGAGCCTCACCGTGCTTTAGATTGAAAAATATGTCAAAGATACATGTGTGTCCATTACCTCCTTTATTTATAGCTATAAGGTGACCAAAAAAACCCTAAAAAGTCAAAAGAAAGCCCATTTAGTAAAGGCCTATGTAGACTACTTAGCCATTTTAAGCTTATGGCTTTATTACAACCCAAATAAAAGTAGAAATTGAGTCTAAATTAAGCCTACATATCCCTACTACATAGACATGAGACTTAAGTGCTAATTAAGCTCATCTAAGGCTTGATGCATAATGGATCAATTAGTACATTAAGTGTTTCCTTTATCTTTATAGTCTTAGCCCTTGTAATTGGGCCTCCATTGATGCATAATGGATCATCATTAATATCTAGAGTGGGTTGACCATGATCCATATCGTTAGCTTGTTGCTCTCTTTCTTTGACTCCATCATTCCCCCTTTCCCCAAAAGGATTCATCCTTGAATCTTGATCACCGGTGTCAACCATTTAGCATGCCACTTGGCACACAAATTTCATAAAGATAGAAACCCGTTTTAACTAAAGATAAAATGTGTAGTAAAGAGTCCCAAGCCGTGTTTTTCCAAGGGTAACTAATGAATGAGCTCGAATTAGATTATGAAAACTCTTATTGGGTATCCAAATTGTAAATGAAATTTATCACTTGAGCCTAAAATTCTGACTCATAATCAGAAGTACTAAAACTGAACTAAAAGGTCTAGCAATATTAGTTTATTTTTTCCCATTCAGGTGTCTCCACACCCTAATCCTGATCAAGAACAGGAATCAAACTAAAGTATCAATTTATTAAGTATTTAATACGAACTTATTTCAAAACTCTAGCCACTGAATCTGATTTGATAGAATTCAGTCAACAAACAAGGACTAAACACTAAAGCAATAATGTAGAATTCAACTATCAAACTATCTATTTAGTTACCAACTCAAATCCATTATTGAAAATTCAACTAAAACAATTAAACCCAGTTCTAAGTTGCACTAACAATTAGAAACAAAGCTAGATCCTGAAACTTATTCGAATCTGCAACCTAAATATAGAATTGTAAATCATGAAACAAAGTTAAACAAAATCTAACAATGCATCAAATCGAAACTGAAAACTAGCATGGGGTGTATTTGTGCAATCAGAAAACTAATAAAACAAGCAATCTGCAACAACTAATCTAGATCTAAGTTAAAATAAACGTTCACAAACTCCAAATCACAAACCCGTGCACTTTTCTCTCTGTTGCAAGCAAAGGAGCTGTTGGGAACACTCTTTGAGCTCTCCACCGGTTCTATTAGTTTTTCCCGTGTGTTACCAAGGTTCGTGAAGCTCCTGGGATCGCCCTTCAAGCTTGCGACCTGGATTCGTGAAGAACAGAGGCAGAGGCGAGCGGCGATGCTGAAATCGAGTGATCGGATCGATTCAACAGCAGCTCGAGAAATTGGCCATGGAATGGACGCAACAGCTTCAGAAAAACTCCTTCATGTCGCAGCGAATGAACGAAATCCATAGATCTGGGAAACACCCTCGATTTGTAGCTTCTCACGGATCACGGAAGGGGAAAAATTGCGACCTGTGAAACACCCTCGATCACAACTGTTTGTCGCGAGTTGAACGCTGGGAGACACGATTGTTGGTTGAAGATTAGCACGAGATTCTCAATCTGAGATGCGAACGGGACCTGCGCCGCTGCCAATCGCGATGTTGGAAGGATTGGTACGATGAACAGTAGCGCAAGCCACTGTTCATCATGCCGCGATCTGGTTTTTCAGCTTCATTTCAGACTGGGTTCAAGTCTTGATCCGGTTCAGGTGCAGCAGTAATCTGGTTCGATTCACCAGGTTCAACAGTGTATTGGCGCTGGTTAAATCCATGTTCAAGATGACTAACTTGAGTGCATCCACGTGTGATCAACGCATCCAACTCTTTACCTAAACCAAGATTAACAAAAATATGTAAGGTACAAATCATGCATAAAAAGTGTCTAATTGAATGGGCTCAAAACATATCTTGGATAATAAAATCTAACTCCAAAGTCAATTACTTGAACCAAATAAACCCTAATGTCCATCAATTCGAATAAAAATATAACACCAATTCAACCAATCATCAAAATCCCCCACACTTATTCTTGCTTGTCTCAAGCAAGTTAAGAAAGATAAAGACCTACTTAAATGGCAACCCCCTAAACAAAGCCCCATACATGATTAGAAAATAGAAAAGGAAAACCATCAAAGATTATCACATTCTAAAACCTCAAGCATTCATGGACTTAAAACTTTACTCTTGGTTAACTACATAAAAATTTTCATCCTTCATGAATGAATTAAAAATGATTTCACACTAAAATTCTCACAAGATTAACTTTGGGTGGCTCTCGTCCTATTTAATCTGAAATTGCAACGTGGAGAGCACTCATGCTACTTATGCTTCTTGCACTACCATATGCTTGCTTATCTTCTACTCTCCACTATGATCATGAATAACAATCATTATGATGGTTAATCATGATGAAAAAGAATAACAACAAAAGGAATCAACTGCAACTCAACCATTAGTTAAGTTTGAAAACAAAGAAGAAAGATTCTGAGACAAGTTTAGTGGAAGATATGGATACCTAAAGTGCTATCTAATGAATTCCAGCCACACTTCACTATCTCTCTTCTTTCTCAATTAATTTCATACGCATCACATGCTTTAGAAAATCTTGACATTGCTTGTTGACATTACTGGCACAACATTCATCTATTCAATTTCCTTATTCCAGTAATTCTGCATTTCCTAACCCATATTGATGTCGAATGCTCCGGAACATAGTAACTTGATAAGGAATGAAACTCAGCTTCGTGTAATTTAGAGAGCTCGTCACTAATTCTATTGGAATCATTCTCAATGAAACTCAACATGTGCCCCTCTCCCCCACACTTAAGACTTGTCTCTCCTGGACAAGAGATCCAATCCTTAATTCCAAAGTTCTCATTTGTTCATTTTTCCCAATTGTTTCTATTCATTGTTCTCAAAAACTGATGATAAGGGATTGGTATAAACTCGATGCAGCATTTCAAATTGAATTTTGTTTGCAGGTTATAAGAATTAGAATTCTACTTGGGAGTTTATACCAACTCAAGCTATAAATCAAAACATGCATCTCTGAACTGCAAAATGAAGGTATTCTTCAAAACTAATTTTTGATATTTTACTTTCTATTAAATATGGTTTTGTAGTATCCAAGGATGAGAATTGAGAAGACAAGGAAGAACACTAGTGGAATAAAAGATGGCAGGCTGAGTTCATGGCAAATAGTAATTAAGGCTAAGTTCAACCTTCTGAGCATGCTACCTCCTCAAAAAGTCAGCTGGATCAGTATTTATGACTCAGCCAAAGAACTATGGGAGAAATTCCTAGAGCTACATGGAGGTACCAGTGAAACAAAACTAACCAAGAGAGATCTTCATAGAAACCAACTCAGCAACCTTCGGCATGAAAAGGGAGAAACAGTTGCTCAGCTATACGCCAAGCTCAAGGAGCTAATCACTATACTCACCAATCTTAGAGAAATTGTAACAAATGAAGATTCATTAAGATATGTACTTAATGTCTCCCAAGGACCTCGAATTGCAAAATACCTTAGAAAGTATATTTTACACCTTAGAATTTACACAAAACTCAATGTAGAGGTATAAGAAAGGAAAAGAAGCCAAATCAAAATTTGACACTGCTAGCTAAGAAGTATGAACAGATTCGGAATCTTCCTTTGATGAAGATGAAGAAGCTTTATGGTAAGAAAATTTTCAAAGTTTTTTTCTAAAAAATTTGATAAAAAAATAGGAAACAAAGCTACTTCGAAGGAAAAGGAAGGCTCAATGTTACAACTGCCAACAAGAAGGGTATATCAAAGACAACTATCTAAAACTAAAAAACAAAGGAAATGAAAAAGACATAGGGCCAAGATGGTCAAAGCAGCACAAAAACCTAAAAGCAACGTCGGATGAGTCATCATTGGAAGAGTTAGACAGAGAATAATATGTCATACTAACACTAACAGCTAGTTACAAAGAAGAAAACAACAAAAGCTCATCTGAAATAAGCATCGAGAGCATCAATGAAAGGGGAGCATCAACTATGAGTCTGCCACGATAACTGAGGTACAACTCTTACCTCCCAATCAACTTTATATGCTAATGTACAATTAGAACCAAATATATAAATGAAAAGAAGTATGCATGCCTACAAGAAGAGTTTGATAAAATTAAAATTGAGAATGCAAAATTATAGGAAGAAATTGAAACATTGAAATTGAAAAATTTTGCATACTCTAATTCAAATATTTTTTAAAAATTTCAAAGTTTAGAAATTATGGTGGGTTTAATTATAATTTAAGAATATAGGGGTCAAATTGCAAAATTATCAAAAAATAATATTCCTAGAAAATACTAGATAAATCTAATAGATAGAAATTTATTTTCGATTCTAAAATCTATTCTGACTATTAGATTTTTTATGCTAGAAAGTTTTAATACTAGAAATTCACATTTATTTTTAGCATCACTTCTATTCAATTTAAATTTTTACCTAAAATAAAATTATGTTTTTTGTTGTTGAAAAAAGTTTGAAATTTTTTAACCATTATATAATTTTTATGAATTTTTACCTAAAACTAAAATTTTATTATTAAAAATTTTTGGTGATAAACTTTTAAAAATTTTGATTTTTCCAAAACTAACTACAAGATTTTGAATGTTTAGAAAAAGTTTTGCAGTCAAAATATACTTTTAAGAATTTAAATTCAAAAATAACTATTTATGTACAAACATATTTATTCTGGTTATAAAAAAATATTCCTTTCTTGGTAATTTTTATCATGGTCCAAATCCTTCTATTTGATGTTGACAAATATTTTTGTGATTTTTTTAAAATTTTGAATAATTCTATAATTATTTTTGGCAAAATTGAGGATTCATTGTTAAAAATTATTTCTTTATAAAATAATTGTGGGAAAAAGATACATTCTTGAATAATATGTTTCCTACCCATAGAAAAATTTTCAATTTTTTTGTGTTATTTTTTCAAATTTGTTTATGTTATTTTTCATATTTTTTGATGTGATCAAAGGGGCAGAATAATTAAATGTTAAGTTCAGAGGGGGGTTTTTCAATTTAAATAATTCTATTTAATACTTGTATTTAAATGACATATTGTAACGACCACCCTTCTTACTACTACTATTCTCTAAGGATGATCGTTACTTAACTACTAACTCTACTTAACCGGTATGATTAAATATCACATGGAAACCCTACCGAAAAATTTCGGCAGAGTCTCCCCTGTACCGGTGACCAAATCTATAATACAAACATAGTATACGCAGCCACAGACGGCTGGAACATATTTTCCACAACCACACAGTAATAAAAATCACAATAAAAATAAAGAAACTACTCTAGCAATAGCAATGACTACAGCACTCCACAAATAATAAAAGAGACTAGCTAGACATGCGGAAATAAACTCAACTACAATCCCAAATGTAATACAACATTAACAGAGGACTAAAAGAAAGTCTAGACAATTTTGCCAGCTACTTCTGGATCTCTCCACAGTCCAGACATCACACACCTTCATCACCACCACCATCCTGTCGCCTTCCTTTCCTATCTTAGCTTTTCCTTTATCTGCGGTAGGAGGAAAAAAACAAAAGATCTATAAGCGAAAACGCTTAGTAAGTACTAATCTATCTCACAAAAACATCGAAGTGCATAAAAAGAATGCAACAATACTAAAACTGAAATGCTAAAAGCAAAGCTGCATGTACTCATGGTATACAGAAATAAAACTGAATACTAAACATGCTCACTAACTGACAGGAAAGTAATGAAACAACTACTGTAAGCTTAGAATTAAAGAACTAAACTTTTATTGATTCTAAGCATAAAACTTGTTTCATTTTCTTATATCTTTATACCAGAAATTAATCTTTTAATTTCTCTTTTACTTTCTTCTTCTTTTCTTTTTTCTTTTCTTATGCTAGAAATTAATCTTTTAATTTCTCTTTCACTTTCTTCTTCTTGTTCTTCTTTTCTTCTTTGGGCCCAGGCTTAGTACCATCTTTGTTTTGCGCGCTCTCTAATAGTGACTGGGGTAGCGAGCCTCCAGCCCTATGAGTATAAAGACCTCGGTCTTACCAAGGCCAAGACCTCGGAATTGGTCACCTGGATTTGTTTAACGACAACCTCGGAAGTCGGGTACTAGCCTCTTACTTTAATTTACTTGTTATCTCTTTTTAACTAGACTTTAGTCTTTTTCTTTACTCATACTTCTCATACTCCTTTATTAGAGTTTATTAGAATCCTGTAGATATTTCTAACAAGTATAAGATTACAACTAACCAAGCATGCTATATGAAAATACACAAGGGAAAGCAAACTTGAACTCTCTAAGCATGATATAAAATAAAGCAAAGTAAAGCAAATCTGAACTTACTAATCATGCTATAAAATAGAGCAAAGGAAAGCTAATTCAAACTTGCTAATCATGCTATAAAATAGAGCAAAGGAAAGCTAATTCAAACTTGCTAGTCATGCTATAAAATAGAGTAAAAAAAAGCTAACTTGGACTTTCTGAACATGCTGTAAAATAGAGCAAAAGAAAGTTAACTTGGACTTTCTAAACATGCTGTAAAATAAAGCAAAAGAGAACATATTTGGACTTCCTAAACATGCTGTGATAAAAGCAAAAGGAAGCTAATCTAACCTTACATACTAGTATACTAAGTTGTGCATGTTCATTAAGTGGCAGTGAATGCTACTGCTGCTCCACTAATCTCAATAAAAAGCTGTACATGTCCAACTAATAGCAAATAAAAGCTACCTTTGTTCCACTAATAGCATTGAAGACTGTACTCGTGCACATGATAACAAATAGAAGTTACTGGTGTTCAAATAATGGCATTGTAGGACTGTACACACACAGAAATAGCAAAGAAAAGCTACTGATAAGGAACTAGATCATAGAAATTCAGCTACTATGACTACTGTAAGCTACCATCTAGTACACAGAATCATAGATCGTGAAATCGTTAAGGAACTAGATCATGAAATTGGTTATTCCAGCTGTCACTAAAATAGTTCAGTTAAGGAACTGGATCATTGAATTACTATATTCTTAGCAAAACCCGGATCATAAAAATTTGCACAGCAACAATAGTTTATCAAAAACTCGGTACAGCAAATCTTAACAGATTGGAGCATATGATTCTGTACAATGGCAAAATTCGAGAAAGGCATCTCAACAAACAAGGAGGAAACCGAACAAGCAAAACATGGCAGCAAACCCTAACTCCACTACCTTCTCTGAAAATTCGGAACCAAAACGAATAGGAAATTCCGAAACAATCCTACCGCAGGTAAGTAGTACTTACCCCTTGTTCTTGCACATACAACCGAGAAGGAGGTTCTAGGGTTCGGATAGCTTGGATTCCGGCTTTTCCTCGTGCCCACAATCTCTCCTCGACAAGAGGATCACCACAGCGTGAAGAATCCCTCGGAGAACACCCTTGCCGGCCACCGGAGATGATGCCCTACCCTCGTCTCTATTTTCCGCCCGAGCTGTGAAGTCACCGCCGCCATTCGCGAGAGAGGAGGAGAGGGATCGAGAGGTTAGGGTTCGGGAGAAGGAAATAACCCATCTTATAATACTTAGGGCATTTCTGTTATTAACTACAACTTATATACATCTCGCTTCGTACTTGGTTAACAAAACGAGTGCAGCTCAGTTGGTTGGCCGCGTCTAGTTAGGTCGGGTTCGGCCGGAGGTCTTGGGTTCGAGTCTCACCTTCAACGATTTTTGGTCAAAACTTCTTTCTTTTTGTAAATCTACTAAACGACCTCCAAAAATTACGTAAAAATACTCTAAAAATTCGTAAAAATCTCTAGAATATTTTAAAAGCATTTCCAAATATTTTTATAGACTTTTAGAACTTGAAATGGGGAAAATTGGGTCGTTACACATATTTAAGTTATAATTGTTTTTATATACTTTCTTTGTTTGTTTGTGCCCTACTATAAACTCAAGTTGATTGACATCAAAAAAGGGACTTAAGTTGCCTCAGTTGATTGAGGCACCTCAGATGAATAGTACCCGAGGTGCCTCAGGTGTCTGATGGTGCCTAGGATGAATAGTAGTCGAGATGCCTCCAATTGATTAGTTCACCTCTAGTGAAGAGTATCATTAGGCTGCCATTTAGATTTGGAAAATGTTTTATCAACTTTGAGGCACCCTAGATGATTTTGGAGATGTCTCCAAACCAAGTTAGCAAACGATAACTTTGTTTTTGAATGCTATAAATAGCACCCTGGAGCTAGGAGTTCAAAAATACACACTGTCTCCATTTTCTATACTTCTTTTCTAAACTCCAAATTGTTGTAAGGAGCTTTTTCGCCTCTAACTTAGTCGAAGAAGGTGCTTTCATTTAGTACACTATTTCTATCTTGGATTAACAATCACCTAAGTTATAACCAAGTAAAAATTTTGAGCCTCTAATTTTTTTATGTTTGATTATCTAATTGTGTATCCTTACTAAAGATAAAAGTAAGAGAATTATGACTTTTCATTAAAGGCTATTCACCCTCCTCTAGCCATCCCATGACGGTCAAACACTTGGTATCAAAGCTCAAATGCCTTAAAAGGACTAGCAGCTGACTAAAGCAAGAAGATGATGGTCGGATCTAGCATCTACCTGTCAAAGTTCGAGGAGGAGTTCACACTTTAGGAGAGAAAAATGGAGATATTTTTCTAAACTAATTTTGATATTTTACTTTCTATTAAATATGATTTTGTAGTACCCAAGGATGAGAATGGAAAAGACAAGGAAGAATACCAGTGGAATAAAAAATAGCAGATTGAGTTCATGGCAAACAGCAAGGTTGAGTTCAACCTTCTGAGCATGTTACCACCTCAAAAGTCAACTGGATTAGTGTCTACGACTCAGCTAAAGAACTTTAGGAGAAATTTCTAGAGCTACATGAAGGCAAACTAACCAAGAGAGATCTTCTCAGAAACAACTCAGCAACCTTTGGCTTGAAAAGGGAGAAATGGTTGCTCAGCTACACACCAAGCTCAAGGAGCTGATCACCGAACTCACCAATCTTGGAGAAATTGTAACAAATCAAGATTTTTTAAGATATGTACTTAATGTCTTCCTGAGGACCTCAAACTAGACATCAATAGTAGATTCATACTACATCTCTAAGGATCTCGAAGTAAGTACCTTAGTAAGTTTATTTTCCACCTTAGAATTACATGAAACTCAATGTATAGGACTAAATTAGAATTTGGCACTACAAGCCAAGTATGAACCAGATTCAAAATCTTCCATTGACGAAGATGATGAAGCTTTTATGGTAAGAAAATTTTCAAAGTTCTTTTCTAAAAACTTTGATAAAAAAAATAGCATCAAAGCTACTTCGAAGGAAAAGGACGATTCGGTGCTACAACTATCAACAAGAAGGGTATATCAATGACAACTACCTGAAACTGAAAACAAAGAAAGGGAAAAAGACAAATGGCCAAGATGGCCGAAGGACAAAAACCTAATAGCAATGTGAGATGAGTAATCATCAAAAGAGTCTAACACAGAACAATACGCTGAACTGCTAGTTACCAAGAAGAATACAACCAAGGCTCATCTGAGATGAGCATTGAGAGCATCAATGAAAGGGGAGCATCATACAACAAATGTGACACAGTAAGTGAGGTACGACTCTTAACTCCTGACCAACTTTATGATGCTATTAAGATGTTAAGTAGAACCTTATCTACAATTAGAACTAAATACATAAATGAAAAGAAGAAATATGCATGCCTAGAAGAAGAGTTTGATAAAATTAAAATTGAGAATGCAAAATTAAATGAAGAAATAGAAATATTGAAATCAAAAAAATTTGCATACTCTAATTCAAATATTTTTCAAATTTCAAAGTTTAGAAATTATAGTGGGCCTAATTGCTATTTGAGAAATCATAGAGATCAAATTGTAAAAGTTTCAAAAAATAATATTCCTAGAAAATAATAGATAAATCCAATAAATAGGAATTTATTATAGATTCTAAAATCTATTCTGATTTGTTAGATTTTTTATTTTGCTTAAAATTTTAATTTCTAGAAATTTACAATTATTTTGAAAAAATATTTTTAGCACTCCTTTCAATTTTATTTCAATTTAAATTTTTACCTGATAGAAAATTATGTTTCCTATTGTTGAAAAAAAATAATTAACCATTAAATAATTTTTTTTATGAATTTTTAACTGGAAAAAATTAATATTAAAAGTTTTTGGTGATACATTTTTAAAAATTTTGATTTTTCCAAAACTAATCACTATATTTTGAATATTTATAAAAATTAGCAAGAGTTTTAGAAGTCAAAATATATTTTTAATCATTTAAATTCCAAAATAACTATTTCTATTAAAAATATTTATACTAATTATAAAAAAAATATTCTTTTTTTGGATATTTTTATCATGATCCAAATACTTCTATTTGATGTTGACAAATATTTTCATGATTTTTTGAAAATTATGAATAATTCTAAAATTATTTTATGCCAAAATTGAGGATTCATTGTTAAAAATTATTTCTTTGTAAAATAACTTTGGTAAAAAGATATATTCTTGAATAATCTATTTCCTACACATAGAAAATTTTTAATTTTGTGTGTGTTATTTTCCTTTATTTTTTAATGTAATCGAAGGGGGAGAATTACTTAAATGTCATATTTAAGTTATAATTGATTTTACAAACTTAATTTGTTTGTGCCCTAATCTTAACTCGGTTTGATTCACTTTAAAAATGTGTAGAATATAAGTACCCCAGAATAGTTTTGATGTGATCAATCGAGGTAAGTTAAGTCCTGCTATTTTGATGCTTTGTCTCTAAGTGTGCAAGGACTTATAAGCACAAGAAGTTGAACAAAAGATGCAGCGAGCGAGAAGGATGACATGGGATGAGAGTTGATTGGTTCAGTGGATCTGAGGGACGAGGAGCCACGGAAGAGTATAATGGTGGAGCAAGAAGGATGCATGCAGTGCATTCGAGGGACAAGAAGGTAGGGAGGAAGCTTGCTGGAAGAGAAGGATTAGAGTTGGGTTTGGGTGGGCTCAACTACTGTCGACTTGAGCATCACGTAAGCGAGTGGGAGCCTGAAAATGTTCAACTTGAAGGTTGACCTTAAGACCTGAGGTGCCTCGGTTGATTGGAGGCTACTCGAATGCTCATCTGTTGAAGCTGTTGAAAAATAGGACTCGAGGCACCTCAGTTAAATTGAGGCACCTCAGTTAAATTGAGGCACCTCGGATGAGCAATACCTGAAGTGCCTCAACTATTTGAAGACATTATGGATAAACAGTACTCGAGGCACCTCTAGTTGATCTGAGTCACCTTCATGGAACAGTACCATTAGGATGCCATTAAGCTTTGGATAAAGTTTTATCCACTTGGAGGTGCCCTGGATGACTTGGAGGCACCTCCATACCATGTCAGCAAACGGTAACCTTTTCTAGAATGATATAAATAGTATCCTTGAGCGTGAAGCTTAAAAACTCACTGTATTCATTTTCTATACTTCCTTTTTGAACTCTAAACTATTGTAAGGGGCTTCTCTACCTCCAACTTAGTCAAAGATAAAGCTTTTGTTTAGTACGTTATTTCTACCTTGGATTAACAACCAACTAGGTTATAACTAAGTAAAAATTATAAGCCTCTTATTTTTTTATATTATTATTTTTTATTATCTAATTATGTGTCCTTGCTAAAGAAAAAAGCAAGAGAATTGTGACTTTGCTTTACATACTATTCACCCTTCTCTAACTGGCCCACTATGGTCCAACAAAATCCTCTACCACCTTGGGTGCTTTTTGTGAATTATCATCATCTTTGGCAAGACTTTTTGGTTGATCTATCATGTTTCCCTTTAATTATTGTAGCACCTTCCCACTCCGTAGGTTCACCACATTGCAATCTCAACCAGATTCACTTCCGGTTGTCCTGGAAATTTACCAGGGGTCCTTGACACTGAATTTTCCACTTAGGTAACTTTAGCCTCTAACATGATGAATGCCCAAGGGCCAAAGCTACGAGAGATCATTTGTCACTTCTAGAAGGCCCAATTACAATATTTCAAGCACAGCATTTCAAGGAAGTGCTAAATGGGCTAATCAAACAACATTAGGCTGATTATGAGCAAGGAGAGACCAAGGTATTCCTAACTACTAGACATGGCCTAATCCACATAATCGAGTGTATCCATCTATCAATCAGTCGTGCATAAGGGAGGCACAGGAACTCATTCATGCATGAAGACTTAAGTGTTTTGGGTTCCTAATTGCTTACATGAGGCATGCGATATTGGAACTCTACTTTTGCATGCATTTATTTTATTTTGGGTTCCTAGATAGCTTGCATGAGGCATATGATATTGGGGCTCTAATTGTGCATGTATTTATTTTGTACTCTTACGTGTTCACTCTCATTATATAAGGGAGGTAAATATTAATAAGTGTTAACTTGGTTTTGGTGAGATTTGTGTGCTCTCTTAGTTTTTGAAAGAACTTCTGAACTTATCAAGTGTCCTCTCATGGTGTTCAACCAATCGAAACTTATCACCCATGGTGTGGCATTTCCTTTTCCTTCGTAGTCTTGCTTCGTGTCAATTCTTGGTTACGAGTCAAGACTCATACTCTTGTCTTCTAGTACTTAGGGTTCTATCCATCATTATCTCGGGTTCCATCATATTTGTTGGTGGGGTTTGTATCATCTAGTATCAGAGCTTCGGTCAAAGGCAAGTGCTAAATTGATCTTTACTTGCTATTCTTGAAATAAAAAAGTCAGCAAAAACAAATTGCTTGTGCAAATCAAAGTGGTTATCTTTTGTTGGGTTTTTCGGGCCGCAAAAACCGCTTTTTTTTTGCGTTGCGAAAACCCCGAATCCCATGCCACCGGATCCGTGCGAAGTTTAAAATTTCATATACATGTTTTCTATTCCTAGATCTACACTAGATCTACAAGATCAGAAGGAATACCTTTGAAGCGAAGCCCTTCGTATATCCTGCTCGTCCAAGATTCGTCGGATCTCGAGAGTATCAAAGTAGATACTTCTCTATGTGTATCCACACAAGAAAGAGATGGAGAAGAAATCTTGAGTGTGCTAGCACTCCAAGAAGTCTCGGCCAAAGAGGAGGAGAGGGAGAGAAGAGAAAGCTTGAGGAAGAAGAAGGGGGTTTCAACACAAAATGAAAACTCCCAAGATGATTATGTGGCCGGCCACTTTCATGAAAGGCTTTTAAACCCCATGGAATATCAAGAGTCAAGGCTCTTGATCTCCCTCATGAGGTGGCACACACATGTGCTAGCCTTGATGATGTGGCACATCACCATTAGCCACTTGATGGCCAACTCACCAATGAGGTGGCAAATGGTCAAGTCAAACATGATCCTTCATCTTCCTCTCAAGGCAAGTCAAACTTGACCACTTCTCTCCCATGGTTGATCAAATCTAACCATTGGTTCAAGTCAATTTTAATTTAATGAATCTCTATTCATTGAATTAAATTGACTCAATGAGTCTAAGTCCAAATTAGACTCATCTAACACAAGAACCAAATTGAGTCCAACTCAATTAGCCTAATTTGGATTACTCTTAATCTAATTTGGTTCATCACATGGACCTAATCCTTTAGGTTCATCAAATGAACCTAATCTCCATCTAATTTCCCTTTGTGTGTGACCCTATAGGTTCTTGTAACGTTGGCAATGCTCCTAAACTCTTTTAAAAGCATAAGTAATGAGCGATATCGAGCAACACATCATTACTACCCAAGTTACAAGAATGTTGAGATCCAATATCACCTTGTGACTACTAATTGTGACTCTTCACAATATACGACAAGTGTCCTTCTATCCTTGACATCTAGATTGATCAATGTGAGGCATAAACCGTGTCATCCTCTAATCAATCTAAATATTGAATCCCAAGTAGACTCACTTAATCAAATGAGCTCAACATCTCATATTGACTCATTTGGGCATGGTCATGCACTTAGTGGTCTCACTCTATCAAGAATATCGATGTCTCTCCCGTCATATAGGAGAGATAGATCTCATCAACATCACTCACATCCCTCCGCATAATTTGTTACATACCCAGTAAATGCCTTTATAGTCCACCCAGTTACGGGAGACGTTTGACGAAGCCAAAGTATGCAACTCCTTATGTAGGGAACCATGGTGACTTCAAGTCCAAGGACTAATAGTCATACTAATAGTCACATGATAAAGTATATGACACTCATATAATGATCCATGATACTTTCTCATGGCGGGTCATTCAGTAAACATTCTCCAATGCATACTCATGTGTCAATTGATATCTCCATATCCATGACTTGTGAGATCAAGTCATCGAGTTGACCTACATGCTAGTCTCGTCACATTAACATTATCCCTGAATGTTAATACTTGACTAGAAATAATTAAGAGTAGTGTTCCCTATATCATCTCACTATCGATTCAACTAACCGATTGATATAGGTAAAAACCTTCTACTCAAGGACACTATTATACTTAGTTATTTTGCACAAATACAAGTAAGCATAATAACCATAAACAAATGCCTTTATATATATAAGAATATGATACAATGAATCCATACAACAATCATCAAATGATCTTCTCAAGCCACATACACACAATCTAATCGTTAGATCTAATCTAATCGTTAGGCACTAATTATCTACTAATCATGCATCACATACACACAAGTAATTAATTAAATTTATTTGTGATTAGTCATGGCCCTACTACGATCTTCTCAAGCCAATGAGAAGATCGGATGGTCAACCTACGGTCAACAGCTTCTGAAGCTTCTTTTAATTAGGCCTTTAACAAAATGATGCTCCCACTGAATTCTATAACTCATGTGGGACAAGATCCACATCATACTAACCCTTGAGTTAGCTTTGGCTAAATTGCCCAAGACTTAGTATGATCGGTAGGTAACGATTTACCAATTACATCTCTATGCAACTCTTGTTTATAGGATCATTATCCGCAGTTATATTAAAACTTGAGTTAGCTTTGGCTAATACGCCCAAAATTAAAATAAATGTGATTTATGTCCTATATTTCCAACCATTGGAAGAATGTCTATAGTTGTACTAGATCCAACCGAGTTAACTAGAAATAGTCAATCTAATTGAGTTTGTATTCGCCCATGTGTTGATAAGCGGGACCAAGATTGTCCCTCCATACCCTACCATGATAATATGTGTTCCTCTGCTTTGGCAGATTCAACAACACATGTGATCGAGGTAGTGATAGGCATCACGGCACGGTAGGCATTAGAGTTGACGTGATTTAGATCTAATCTAATCGTCGATGTATATCAAATACGCAATAGATCTAATCTAATCAAAAGGGTGCATCTTGTACACGATTTAGATCTAATCTAATCATTAGGCACTAATTAACTACTAATCATGCATCACATACACACAAGCAATTAATTAAATTTATTTGTGATTAGTCATCGCCCTACTACGATCTTCTCAAGCCAATGAGAAGATCGGATGGTCAACCTAAGGTCAACAGCTTCTCAAGCTTCTCCCTTTGACAACCTTGTGTTGCTCGCGCCCTCCTCGTAACTCCTTCTCGTGTGGACCTTCCACGGCTCCAATTTTGTACATTACAATTTTGAAACTCGAGTTACATTCGAGTCTAAACTAATTTTACAACAAGAATAAATGGAGAAAGGCACGACGCGCAGGTCGCGTATAAAATATACAGCACACACAACACAAATGACGGCGCGCAGGCCGTAATATGAATTACAACACAAATCCAATCAGATTGGATTTTTTTTGGGCCATGACTATCACAAATTATACATAATTCTAAATTGTATAATTTCCATAATTTTTTGTAATTTTAATACTAATTTTTACAATTTTTACGAGTAAAATTTCCCGGCGGTCCCGTTTAGCGGTTTTCGGGCGCAATCGCGGAACAAATCCCCTTGTGGGGCCAGTGGAAGCGCTCCTACCCGCGATCTAACCATCGCGATTGTCCCTAAGCGATCCTACAGTGCCTTAATCCGCTGTCCCAAAAATTTTTGGGGCAAAACCTTGCCGTTTCGGAAAAAGCTTCTTGGTAGTCGAAGCCTACAAGTGTCGAAACACTTATGCTTCGCTTCTACGAGAAAAATACCCATAAAAACCTTAAAAATCAGAAATTTATAGAAAAATACAGTACTGAATTTTTGTCATAAAAACAAAAACTAAACTCGTACAAGCTTCGCACGTGGCTCTGATACCACTGTTGGGTTTTTCAGGCCGCGAAAAAGCGGTTTTCGCGTCGCGGAAACCCCGAAACCCCCACCACCTGATCCGTGCGAAGGAAAAATAAAACAAAATACGAGTACGAGTTTCTAAAGTCTAGATCTACACTAGATAAGAGCGTTACCCTCGATGCGATGCCCTTCGCTATCCCGCTAGTCCAACGGTTTGCCGGATCTCAAGATTGTCAAAGTAGACAACCCTCTAGAAGTATCCACATGAACAAAATTAGGTGGAGGGGACCAAACAAAGGTGTGCTAGCACCTAGGGTGTTCGGCCAAGAGAAGAGGGAGAGCAAGAAGAGAGAGCTCTAGGAGGAAGAAGATGAGAGTTACTTCACAAATGAAAACTTACTATCACATTCATGTGGTCGGCCACATTAAGAGGAGTTGTAACCTCCATGGAATGCCAAGAGTCACAACTCTTGGTAACTCCCATGAGGTGGCATCCCACTTAAGTAACCATGATGATGTGGAGCATCATCATTGGCCCAATCAGTGCCAACTCACCAATGAGGTGGCATAAAGTCAAGTCAAACTTGACTCTTCATCTTCCTCTCAAGTCAAGTCAAACTTGACTTAATCTCTCTCATGGTTGATCTAATCCAATCATTTAATTCAAGCTAATTTAATATAATGAATCTAATTCATTTAATTAAATTGATTCAATGAGTCATAATCTAAATTAGACTCATTGAACACATGAATCAACTTGAGTCTAACTCAATTAGCCCAATTAGGATTACTCTTAATCCAATTTGATTCATCACATGAATCTAATCCTGTTGGTTCATCATATGAACCTAATCTCTATCTAATTGTCCTTAGTGTGTGACCCTATAGGTTCTTGTAACGTTGGCAATGCCCCTAAACCCATTTAGGAGTATAAGTAATGAGCGGTATCTAGCAATACATCATTACTACCCAAGTTACAAGAATGTTGAGATCCAACATCACCTTGTGACTACTAATTGTGACTCCTCACAATATATGACAAGTGTCCTTCTATCCTAGACATCTAGATTGATCAATGTGAGACATAGACCGTGTCATCATCTGACCAATCTAAATCTTGAACTCCAAGTAGACTCACTAAATCAAATGAGCTCAATATCTCATATTGACTCATTTGGGCATGGCCATGCACTTCGTGGTCTCACTCTATCAAGAATATCGATGTCGCTCCCGTCATATAGGAGGGATAGATCCCATCTATATCATTCACATCCCTCTGCATAATTCGTCACATCCCAGTTACGGGTAACGTTTAACGAAACCAAAGTACATAACTCCTTATGTAGGGAACCATGGTGACTTTAGGTCTAAGGACTAGTAGTCATACTAATAGCCACATGAGAAAATATATGACACTCATATAACAATCAATGATACTTTCTCATGGCGGGTCATTCAGTATACATTCTCCAATGCATACCCATGTGTCAACTTGATATCTCTATATCCATGACTTGTGAGATCAAGTCATCGAGTTGACCTACATGCTAGTCTTATTGCATTAACATTATCCCTGAATGTTAACACTTGACAAGGAATGATTAAGAGTAGTGTTCCCTATATCATCTCACTATCAGTTCAACTAACCGATTGATATAGGTGAGAACCTTCTACTCAAGGACGCTATTATACTTAGTTTACTTGGCACCAATACAAATAAGTATAATAACCAAAACAAATGCCTTTATTTATATAAGAATATGATACAACAAGTCCATAATACAATCATCAAATGATTGGCTCTAGGGCTCTAACTAACAATCTCCCACTAGCACTAGTGTCAATCAGTGTAGGCTCAAAGCCCCAATGACCTAGTGTGACCATCATGCTTCCTCTGTGCCAAAGCCTTGGTCAAGGGATCTGCGATGTTAGCCTCTGTAGGTACTCTGCATATCTTCACATCTCCTCTCTCGATAATCTCTCAATTGAGATGGAAGCGCCGTAGTATGTGTTTGGTCCAGTAGTATGAGCGAGGTTCCTTAGCCTGTGCAATTGCTCCATTGTTGTCACAATAGAGCTCAATAGGGTCAACAATACTAAGAACCACCCCAAGTTCAGTGATGAACTTGTGGATCCAAACTGCCTCCTTTGTTGCCTCTGATGCAGCAATGTACTCGGCATCTGTCGTAGAATCAGCTACTGTGTCCTGCTTCGAACTCTTCCAGCTCACAGCACCACCATTTATGCAAAATACGAACCCTGACTGTGATTGATAATCAACCTGATCGGTCTGGAAGCTGGCATCATTGTAACCCATTACAGCTAGCTCATCATTGCCTCCATATTTCAAGAAATATTTTTTAGTCCTTCTTAAGTACTTAAGAATATTCTTGACCGCTATCCAGTGACTTTCACCAGGATCTGACTGGTATCTGCTCGTCATGCTCAAAGCATACGACACATCAGGTAGAGTACATAGTATGGCGTACATGATAGATCCTATGGCTGAGGCATAAGGGATCTGATCCATGCGATCTCTCTCCTCTCTAGAAGAGGGACCTTGAGTCTTCGAAAGACTCACGCCATGTGACATCAGCAGAAATCCCTTCTTGGAGTTCTGCATAGCAAACCGAGGGAGTACCTTGTCAATATATGTACTCTGACTTAGGCCAAGCAATCTCTTAGATCTATCTTTATAGATCTGTATCCCTAGAATGCGGGATGCCTCACCTAAGTCTTTTATTGAGAAGCAACTCCCTAGCCAGGTCATGACAGACTGAAGCAAAGGGATGTCCTTCCCAATGAATAGTATGTCATCCACATACAATATGAGGAAGACAACTATATCCCCTACAACCTTCTTGTAGACACAAGACTCATCTTCGTTCTTGATGAAACCAAACTATTTGATTGCATCATTGAATCGAAGATTCCAGCTCCGAGAAGCTTGCTTTAGTCCATAAATGGACCTATGCAACTTGCATACTCTGCTAGTATGCTGTGGATCTACAAAACCCTCAGGTTGTGTCATGTACACTGTTGGGATCGTTCGTACTCGGCTAGAGAGGGGGGGGTGTGAATAGCCGCCCCAAATCGCTCGTTTTTCTTCCTACAATTCGTTAGCACAGCGGAAAAACATACAAGGAAACGAAAACAAGAAGATCAAACCTCAACGCGTCGATGTAACGAGGTTCGGAGATTAGGGCTCCTACTCCTCGGCGTGTCCGTAAGGTGGACGAGTCCAGTCAATCCGTCGGTGGATGAGTCCCCGGAGAACCGGCTAATACAATATACTCCTTGAGGGTGGAGAAACCTCGCCACAATATTCTTGCAACAGCAAGAAAGGAATACAACAAGAAATACAAGAAGACAAGAACAATGAATGAAAAAAAACACAGGTTTTCTTGCCTCCTCGCCGACTGGATTTCGTTGAAGCAGCAGCTCCTCAGAACACCTACAACAGCAGGATATCCCAGTCGAGAAGCTCACGCGAAGCTTGCGAAGAAGAGCTCAACAAAGCTCAAGCACCAGAACAGCAGCTCTGTAGCAGAAGAGAAGAGGAAGAAGTTGTCGCGCAGCAGCAGCCCTCGACCCCTTTATACCTGCGAAGAAGACAGCGAAGAAACTAGCCGTTGCGTCGCAACGGCTAGAACCCTGATCGGTCTACGGACCGATCAGGCCCTGTGCTGATCGGTCCCCAGACCGATCAGTTAGTGCACAAAACCTTCTGTGCGTACTCTGATCGGTCTGTGGACCGATCCCAACTCTGGCTGTGCTTCCGCGACATCGTCTCCTGATCGGTCTCCAGACCGATCAGGACATGGCCTGATCGGTCTGTGGACCGATCAGCCTGCCTTTCTTTTCGCCTCTGTTCGCTTGCTGATCGGTCACCAGACCGATCAGTAACCGAACAGAGAGTTTCTGTTCGGTATCTGATCGGTCACCAGACCGACCAGAGCTTGGTTTTTGCCCAAACCAAGTCCCAAGACTTCCAAACCAATATCCGGTCAACCTTGACCTATTGGTACTTCATCCCTAGCATCTGGTCACTCCCTTGACCTGCTAGAACTCCCTGCCAAGTGTCCGGTCAATCCCTTTGACCTACTTGGACTTTCCAACACCAGAAGTCCGATCATCCCTGATCCATCTGGATTTTCCCTTGCCCGGCTTCACTCACCAGGACTTTCACCTGGCTTCACTCACCAGGATTTCCACACTGCCTAACATCCCAGTTAGGACTTTCCCACTGCCTGGCTCACCAGGACTTTCCAACCGCCTAACATCCAGTTAGGACTTTCCCAGCCACCTTAGGACTTTCCGTGCCAAGTCTCCATACTTGGACTTTTCGATGCCAAGTCTCCATACTTGGACTTTTCCGCCAAGTCTCCATACTTGGACTTTTCGTCAAGCTCCTGCTTGGACTTTTCCGTGCCAAGTCTCCATACTTGGACTTTTCCAGTGCCAAGCTCCCTACTTGGACTTTTCCGTGCCAAGTCTCCATACTTGGACTTTTCCCGAATCAGGTCAACCAGGTCAACCCTGACCTACGGTTGCACCAATAATCTCCCAAACATCTATTCTTGTCCCACATCAAGAATAGAACTCTCTCACGAGTGTCAAACATTAACATGCAACACAACTAGGTCAACCTTGACCTAAGGTTGCACCGACAATCTTCCCAAGTCAAACATCAAAATACAACTCGAGTCTGGTCAACCAGGTCAACCTTGACCTAAGGTTGCACCAACAATCTCCCCCTTTTTGATGTTTGACAAAACCATAATCAAGTTAGGTTAACCCGATAACCTAACTTAGGTTTTCAATCATCTTCCAATGTCCAATGTTCTTTCCTTGAACATTCTCTGGATATTCTCCCCTTAAGTTAACCCAATAACCTAACTTGGGCTCTCCAATAATTCTCCCCCTTTTTGACACACATCAAAAAGAATTCTAATGTTCTTCCTTGAACATTACTTGACATTCTTTCCCTAGCTTAGGTTAACCCGATAACCTAACTTGGGTTCTCCAATAATTCTCCAATGAATACTCTCCCCTTTTTGACACACATCAAAAAGACAAAGGAGAGTATCAAGGTCAAGAGTTTCTTCCTAATGAAAGTCTCATACCTTTCATTGAAACTCTTAATTTCCCCCCTTGATACTAAACTCAACAATCAACTTAGTGATAATCCCATATCACTAATCCTCAAGAGTCTTAAGGAGTACAAACTCCCCCTAAAAGTCAACTCCTCTTGACAATTAGGTAAGACTCCCCCTAGAGGTCAACTCCCCCTTGACCATTGCACCAACAATGTCTTTGAGAGTTCCAAACCTTAGAAATCCACAAAACCCAACTTCCAGCTGAAATTTCAGACCAACAGCTGAAAAATCAGAAACTGGCACGCACTGATCGGTCCCCAGACCGATCAGAATCCCCCTGGATCGGTCCCCAGACCGATCCACGCTTCACTGATCGCACTGGATCGTCACTGATCGGTCACCAGACCGATCAGAACTTCCCTGGATCGGTCCGGTGACCGATCCACACTCTGAAATCAGAGATTTCTGATTTCCCTCCCCGAAAATTCAGAAACTCCTAAAAAATTCCAGAAAATTCGAAAAAATGTGAAATTTTGAGGATACATTCCTCATAACATATACTATCATGGAAAAATAGTTTTATATGAGAATAACTTCCATTTTCAAATCTTGATACAAAATTCAAAAACTTTGAAATAATTCAAAGTTAAGTCAACTTTGTATCACAATGTTCAATGATGAATGCTATCACTAGGAAAGCTTCATCAAGGTTTTTCAAAACAATTTTGAAATGATTTCAAACCCTTTAATTTGGGACCACAATCTTAGGGCTATATGTACATGACTTGTACACAAGCTTTCCCTATGATCCTCCTTTTCTTGAAGTAGGCTCATCTAGGTACAAAAACTATGCACCTTGATCCTAACTCATGATCCTAATATCTCACACACATCTAAGGTGTATCAAACCACATTCAAGTCAATTTGATGTGAGATATGGGTTAAGGTCAACTTAGGCTAAGTTCTCATGCATTTTCTAAACTACACTTTGATCTCAATACCAAAATGTGTTTTTATCCTTAAATCAATTTCATTGATTCTTAATGCAAGAGATGATGACATGGCATAAATTAATAACATAAATGAAAACATGTGCCAATGTCATGATGTCATGGCATAAAGTTTGAAACGAAACTAACACATGACATATAGATAACCTAAGCATTATCATGACATTTCAAATGATAATAAAATAAGTATGATGTCATGGCATGGCATATGGCAACCAATCATGGGAAGTTAGCACAAATAAAATGCCTAAATTCCCTATCTAAGTATCCTTAGCCTTAGCTAACTTAGAATCTAACCCTAGATTGCCCATATATCCCTTAGAGAAAACCAAAATCCCAATTATGGTATTTCTCTAGGTTTTCTTAAATTGTGCCAAATAAGATTGAAATCGATATTTTTCAAATATGGCACAATTTACTCTTTAAGGAGTAAATAATAATTCTTTTTCATTTTCAAAGGTTATCAAAACCTTGAAAATGCTCCTTGAGTGTCAATTTCCTCAAAGTTGGGTTAACTACCCTTCTTATTGGAGTTGACACTCTCTAACCCATCTATGGGGTAGAGAAAATGCTCCTAGGAACCCAATACCTACTTGAGCTCATTGGGTTCACTAAATATTCACTAGGGATAACTTCCCTAGCAACCCTCCTAATGACCCTCTTAGGCTTTAAAGCCTTGGCCATTTGGGACTCATCAAGATCAACTCTAGGGGTGACTCCCCTTGTGACCTTGGTGTTGGTCTTCCTAGCCCTAGGTTTTGTTCCATAATCGAATGGAACATCATGATATGTGGGCTTGACCATTTGAGACTTAGGTTTGTGACTCAAACCTTTCTTGTCCTTGGACTTTTGACCCTTAGGCCCTAGAGTTGACTTCTCTAAACTTTTAAGGGCCTTTTCTAGGGTATCAAGCCTTGACCTCAAGACTTGATTCTCCTTTTCTAATACCTCAATTTTTGATTTATCACTCTTCCTTGAGGTATTCCTAGGCATATGTCTAGTTGATTTAGGGTTTCTACCTAGGTTTTCTTAACCTTAGAAGTGTTAATCCTAGGGTTAGCATTCCTAGTAGTATCCCTATCTAGGCTAACATGTTTAGCTCCTAAGCACATGTATTGGTTCCTAAAGTTAACATGCTTATCATTATTAACAATTGCAACAAAACTACTAGCATGAGTTTTATTAGAATTGCAATAATGAACCTTAGAGGTTACCTTAGGGTTTGCCTTAGCTCCCCCTATCGATGTGCATCCCTTGTCCTTGTGAGGTTTCCTCCTCTTCGGACATTGGCTCCTATAGTGTCCCCGTTGCTTGCATTGAAAGCACACCATGTGCTTCTTGCCTTTGCGTGTTGGGACTCCGGCTTCCTTGACCTTTGGTGCCGGTGGAGTCTTCCTAACTCTCTTTGGACATTTGCTCTTGTAATGTCCACACTCCCTACACTCAAAGCATATTATATGTAACTTATTTGAAATTGAGATGCTTGAGTTACCTAGGTTTGGGGATGGGTGTGAGCTTTCTTCTTCAACCCTTCCGGAGGTGGAAACTTCTTCTTCTTGCTCCGAACTTGAACAAGAGGAACTCTCCTCCTCTTCTTCCTTGGATATTGAGTAGCCCTCAACTTCCAATTCGCTCCCTCCATGATGTGAGCTACTTGGCTCACTAGGCTCCTCTTCATGGCTTGAGGTGGAGCTCTCCTCATGGTACTTGGCCAAGTTGTTCCACAACTCCTTGGCATTGTTGTATCCTATCTTACACAAAATGTTAGTAGGCAATGAAAATTCAATTATTCTCGTTACCTCTTCGTTGATTTCGGATTTGTGAATTTGTTCTCTTGTCCACTCCTTCTTCTCAAGTGGTTTTCCTTCTTCATCCACCGGAGGAGTAAAACCTTCTTGTACACAAAACCAATTCATTATGTTAGTCATAAGAAAATACTTCATCCTTACCTTCCAATACGCGAAGTCGCCGCATTCGTAGAAAGGTGGAATGGTGACATCTTCTCCATAGAGATCCATTCTCTAGCTTTGCTCCCACGGGTGTTGATCCGTCGAAGAGCGGCCTCGCTCTGATACCACTTGTTGGGATCGTTCGTACTCGGCTAGAGAGGGGGGGGTGTGAATAGCCGCCCCAAATCGCTCGTTTTTCTTCCTACAATTCGTTAGCGCAGCGGAAAAACAAACAAGGAAACGAAAACAAGAAGATCAAACCTCAACGCGTCGATGTAACGAGGTTCGGAGATTAGGGCTCCTACTCCTCGGCGTGTCCGTAAGGTGGACGAGTCCAGTCAATCCGTCGGTGGATGAGTCCCCGGAGAACCGGCTAATACAATATACTCCTTGAGGGTGGAGAAACCTCGCCACAATATTCTTGCAACAGCAAGAAAGGAATACAACAAGAAATACAAGAAGACAAGAACAATGAATGAAAAAAAACACAGGTTTTCTTGCCTCCTCGCCGACTGGATTTCGTTGAAGCAGCAGCTCCTCAGAACACCTACAACAGCAGGATATCCCAGTCGAGAAGCTCACGCGAAGCTTGCGAAGAAGAGCTCAACAAAGCTCAAGCACCAGAACAGGCAGCGAAGAGAAGAGGAAGAAGTTGTCGCGCAGCGGCCTCGACCCCTTTATACCGCGAAGAAGATGAAGAAACTAGCCGTGCGCAGCTAGAACCCCGATCGGTCTACGGACCGATCGGGCCGATCGGTCCCCGCATCGTTAGTGCACAAAACCTTCGCGTACTCGATCGGCGTGGACCGATCCCAACTCTGTGCTTCCGCGACATCGTCTCTGATCGGGCCGATCGGGACATAACTGATCAGAGGCACACTGATCGCTTTCTGCTCGGTCTCCAGACCGATCGGTGCCCACAGAACCAGATGTTCTGTTTGTTATCCGATCGGTCACCGGACCGATCGGAGCAAACAAGGTATCACTGGATCGGTCTGGTGACCGACCGAGCTTGGTTTTTGCCCAAACCAAGTCCTAAGGCTTCCACACCAACATCCGGTCAACCTTGACCTGTTGGTACATCATCCCTAGCATCTGGTCACTCCTTTGACCTGCTAGCACTCCCTGCCAAGTGTCCGGTCAATCCCTTTGACCTACTTGGACTTTCCAACACCAGAAGTCCGATCATCCCTGATCCATCTGGATTTTCCCTTGCCCGGCTTTACTCACCAGGACTTTCCACCTGGCTTCACTCACCAGGATTTCCACACTGCCTAACATCCCAGTTAGGACTTTCTCACTGCCTGGCTTCACTTACCAGGACTTTCCAACTGCCTAACATCCCAGTTAGGACTTCACTCACCAGGACTTTCCCCGTGCCAAGTCTCCATACTTGGACTTTTCCAGTGCCAAGTCTCCATACTTGGACTTTTCCAGTGCCAAGTCTCCATACTTGGACTTTTCGCGTGCCAAGCTCCCTGCTTGGACTTTTCCGTGCCAAGTCTCCATACTTGGACTTTTCCAGTGCCAAGCTCCCTACTTGGACTTTTCCGTGCCAAGTCTCCATACTTGGACTTTTCCCGAATCAGGTCAACCAGGTCAACCCTGACCTACGGTTGCACCAATAATCTCCCAAACATCTATTCTTGTCCCACATCAAGAATAGAACTCTCTCACGAGTGTCAAACATCAACATGCAACACAACTAGGTCAACCTTGACCTAAGGTTGCACCGACAATCTTCCCAAGTCAAACATCAAAATACAACTCGAGTCAGGTCAACCAGGTCAACCTTGACCTAGGGTTGCACCAACATACACATCCTCGAGCAGGTTTCCATTAAGAAACGCGGTTTTGACATCCATCTACCATATCTCATAGTCATGGTATGCTGCAATAGCAAGCATGATCCTAATGGACTTAAACATCGCTACTGGAGAAAAGGTTTCATCATAGTCAATACCATGAATCTGCTTGAAACCTTTAGCTACCAAGCGACCCTTATAGATAAATCCCTCCATGTCAGTCTTTCTCTTAAAGACCCACTTACACCCAATGGGTTTTACCCCTTCAGGTGGATCAACCAAAGTCCATACTTTGTTGGTGTACATGGATTCCATCTCAGATCTCATGGCCTCTAGACATTTCTCGGAATCTGGTCTCATCACAGCTTCCTGATAGGTGGTAGGCTCATCCTCTATGAGCACAATGTCATCATGGTCAGACAAGAGAAATGAGTATCTCTCTGGCTGACGACATACCCTATCAGACCTGCGAAGAGGTATGTCTACTTGAACTGGTTGTTGTTCCTCAACTCCTTGTGGAACAACATCATCCACAACACTTTGTGGTTCCAGTTCAACTTCCATCGAGGCTTCAGTGCTATTGTTCGCATCTTGAACTTCTTCAAGATCGAACGTGCTCCCACTAGTCTTTCTAGAAACAAAGTCCCTTTCTAGAAAGACCCCAGTTTTTGCCACAACTACCTTGTGCTAACTGGGAATGTAGAAGTAATATCCCTTAGTTTCCTTGGAATATCCAATAAAGTAGCACTTGTCGGATTTGGGTTCTGATTTGTCTGAGACTTGACGTCTAACGTAAGCCTCACAACCCCAAATCCTCATAAAAGACACCAGGGCATCTCTCCCAGTCCATATCCTATATGGTGTCTTTATCACGGACTTGGATGGAACTCGGTTGAGTATAAAAGCTGTCGTGTCTAGAGCATAGCCCCAATGGTATGTCGGAAGATCTGTGTGACTCATCATAGATCGTACCATATCTAATAGGGTACGATTCCTCCTTTCAGATACACCATTCTACTGTGGTGTTTCAAGAGGAGTGAGTTGGGATAAAATCCCACACTCAGCTAGATAGTCATGAAACTCATGGCTAAGGTATTCTCCACCTCGATCTGATCGAAATATCTTAATACTCTTGCCAAGCTAGTTCTGTACTTCATTCTTGAATTCTTTGAACTTTTCAAAGGATTCTGACTTATGTGTCATCAAGTACACATAACCATATCAACTGAAGTCATCAGTAAATGTGATGAAGTACTATAACCGCCTCTAGCGGCGACATTGAATGGGTCACATACATCACATGTATAAGTCCTAACAAATCAGTCGCTCTTTCGCTATGCCCACCAAAGGGAGTCTTGGTCATCTTGCCTAGTAGGCATGACTCGCACGTCTCATAAGATTCAAAATCAAATGAGTCCAGCAAACCATCCTTATGGAGCTGGGATAAGCGCTTGTCATTTATCAGACCTAAGCGACAGTGCCAGAGATAGGTTTGGTTCAGGTCATTTGACTTGAACCTCTTGGTATTTATGTTATAGATAGGGCTTTCAAGGTCTAGAATGTAGAGTCTGTTCATCAGAGGTGCACTACAATAGAACATATCTTTTAAATAAACAGGACAACATTTATCCTTAATTATAAAAGAGAAACCCGTGGGGGCACATAACAACAATCATCCAACTCTAATACAAGCCCAGAGGGCAGAGATAGAAAATAAGTCCCTACAGCAACAGCAGCAACCCGTGCTCCATTGCCTACGCATAGATCCACCTCGCCCTTCACCAATGCCCTGCATTTCTCAGCGCTTGCACATTAGTACAAATGTGAGAAGCACATCCGGTATCTAATACCCATGATGAAGAAATAGATAGATTGACTTCTATAACATATATACCTGAAGTGGAAGTCTCACTTCGCTTCTTCTTAAGATCTTCCAGGTACACCTTATAGTTCCTCTTCCAGTGCCCGGTCTGACCGCAGTGGAAGCAGGTAGCATCCTTGGTGACCCCTCCTTTAGGCTTCAGTGCCTTGCCTTTGCCCTTAGCTTGGGACTTTCCCTTGCCTTTGGGTTTGCCCTTGCCCTTGTGTTTCTGAACCATCAGAACAGAGTGGGGCTTAGCTTTCTTAAGGTTCCGCTCAGCAGTTCTTAACATGCTAAGCAGCTTGGGCAGTGGCTTGTTAATTTCGTTCATATTGTAGTTCAGAACGAACTGACTATAGCTATCCGGCAAGGATTGTAAGATCAGGTCAGTGGCCAGCTCTTGGCCAAGCTGGAATCCCAACCTCTGTAGGTTTTCTATGTACCCAATCATTTTGAGTACATATGGGCCTACGGGAGCCCCATCTGACATCTTGCACTGAAATAGTGCCCTTGAGATATCAAATCTCTCATGCCGCGCTTGTCCTTGATACAGTTGACGAAGATGTTCAACCATATCGTAAGCGCCCATCAACTCATGTTGCTTCTGAAGCTCAGAGTTCATGGTCGCGAGCATTAGACAGGACACATCTAATGTGTCATCTTGATGCTTCTTATAAGCATCTTTGTCAGCTCGCGGGGCATTGGCAGAAGGAGCCTCCAGAATGGGCTGCTCCAGAACGTACATTTTACGTTCCTGGGTGAGAACTATTCTCAAGTTCCTGTACCAGTCCAGGAAATTTACTCTGTTGAGCTTGTCCTTCTCAAGGACTGAACGTAGGGAGAAGGAGTTCGTATTCGACGTCATGGTTATCTACAACAGAAAAATGCAAAAAATAAATATCATATTCTTTTAAATCATTTAATTAGGCCTTTACCTAAATGATTCTCCCACTGAATTCTATAACTCATGTGGGACAAGATCCACATCATACTAACCCTTGAGTTAGCTTTGGCTAAATCACCCAAGACTTAGTATGATCGGTAGGTAACGATTTACCAATTACATCTCTATGCAACTCTTATTTATAGGATCATTATCTGCAGTTATATTAAAACTTGAGTTAGCTTTGGCTAATACGATCAAAAATTAATATAAATGTGATTTATGTCCTATATTTCCAACCATTGGAAGAATGCCTATAGTTGTACTCGATCCAACCGAGTTAACTAGGAATACTCAATCTAATTGAGTTTGTATTGACCCATGCGGTGATAAGCGGGACCAAGATTGTCCCTCCGTACCCTACCAAGATAATATGTATTGCTCTGCTTTGGCAGATTCAACAACACATGTGATCGAGGTAGTGATAGGTATCACGACATGGTAGGCATTAGAGTTGATGCGATTTAGATCTAATCTAATCGTCGATGTATATCAAATACGTGATAGATCTAATCTAATCAAAAGGGTGCATCTTGTACATGATTTAGATCTAATCTAATCGTTAGGCACTAATTAACTACTAATCATGCATCACATACACACAAGCAATTAATTAAATTTATTTGTGATTAGTCATGGCCCTACTACAATCTTCTCAAGCCAATGAGAAGATCAGATGGTCAACCTAAGGTAAACAGCTTCTCAAGCTTCTCCCTTTGACCACCTTGTGTTACTCGCGCCCTCCTCGTAACTCCGTCTCATGTGGACCTTCCACGGCTCCAATTTTGTACATTACAATTTTGAAACTCGAGTTACATTCGAGTCTAAACTAATTTTACAACAAGAATAAATGGAGAAAGGCACGACACGCAGGTCACGTATCAAATATACAGCACACACAACACAAATGACGGCGCGCAGGCCGTAATATGAATTACAACACAAATCCAATCAAATTGGGTCTTTTTGGGCCATGACTATCACAAATTATACATAATTTAAATTATGTAATTTCCATAATTTTATTTAATTTTAATACTAATTTTTACAATTTTTACGAGTAAAATTTTTCGGCAATCCCGTTTAGCCATTTTCGGGCGCAATCGCGGAACGAATTCCCTTGCCGGGCCAGGGGCAGCGCCCCTATCCACGATCTAACCATCGTGAGTGTCCCTAAGCAATCCTACAGTGCCTTAGTCCGCTGTCCCAAAAATTTTTGGGGCGAAACCTTGCCGTTTCGGAAAAAGCTTCTCGGTAGTCGAAGCCTACAAGTGTCGAAACATTTGTGCTTCGCTTCTACGAGAAAAATACCCATAAAAATCTTAAAAATTAGAAATTTATAGAAAAATACAGTATTGAATTTTTGTCATAAAAATAAAAAATAAACTCGTACAAGCTTCGCACGTGGCTCTGATACCACTGTTGGGTTTTTCAGGCCGCGAAAACTGCTTTTTCGCGTCGCAGAAACCCCGAAACCCCCGCCACCGGATCCGTGCGAAGGAAAAATAAAACAAAATACAAGTACGAGTTTCTAAAGTCTAGATCTACACTAGATAAGAGTGTTACCCTCGATGCGATGCCCTTTGCAATCCCGCTAGTCCAACGGTTTGCTGGATCTCAAGATTGTCAAAGTAGACAACCCTCTAGAAGTATCCACACGAACAAAATTAGGTGGAGGGGACCAAACAAAGGTGTGCTAGCACCTAGGGTGTTCGGCCAAGAGAAGAGGGAGAGCAAGAAGAGAGAGCTCTAGGAGGAAGAAGATGAGAGTTACTTCACAAATGAAAACTTACTATCACATTCATGTGGCCGGCCACATTAAGAGGAGTTGTAACCTCCATGGAATGCCAAGAGTCACAATTCTTGGTAACTCCCATGAGGTGACATCCCACTTAAGCAACCATGATGATGTGGAGCATCATCATTGGCCCAATCAATGCCAACTCACCAATGAGGTGGCATAAAGTCAAGTCAAACTTGACTCTTCATCTTCCTCTCAAGTCAAGTCAAACTTGACTTAATCTCTCTCATGGTTGATCTAATCAAACCATTTAATTCAAGCCAATTTAATATAATGAATTTAATTCATTTAATTAAATTGATTCAATGAGTCATAATCTAAATTAGACTCATTGAATACATGAATCAACTTGAGTCCAACTCAATTAGCCCAATTAGGATTACTCTTAATCCAATTTGATTCATCACATGAATCTAATCCTCTTGGTTCATCTTATGAACCTAATCTCCATCTAATTATCCTTAGTGTGTGACCCTATAGGTTCTTGTAACGTTGGCAATGCCCCTAAACCCATTTAGAAGCATAAGTAATGAGCGGTATCTAGCAATACATCATTACTACCCAAGTTATAAGAATGTTGAGATCCAACATTACCTTGTGACTACTAATTGTGACTCCTCACAATATATGACAAGTGTCCTTCTATCCTAGACATCTAGATTGATCAATGTGAGGCATAGACCATGTCATCCTCTGACCAATCTAAATCTTGAACTGCAAGTAGACTCACTAAATCAAATGAGCTCAATATCTCATATTGACTCATTTGGGCATGGACATGCACTTCGTGGTCTCACTCTATTAAGAATATCGATGTCGCTCCCGTCATATAGGAGGGATAGATCTCATCTACATCACTCACATCCCTCTGCATAATTCGTTACATACCCAGTAATCGCCTTTATAGTCCACCTAGTTACGGGTGACGTTTGACGAAACCAAAGTACATAACTCCTTATGTAGGGAACCATGGTGACTTCAGGTCTAAGGACTAGTAGTCATACTAATAGCCACATGAGAAAGTATATGACACACATATAACGATCAATGATACTTTCTCATGGCGAGTCATTCAGTATACATTCTCCAATGCATACCCATGTGTCAACTTGATATCTCTATATCCATGACTTGTGAGATCAAGTCATCGAGTTGACCTACATGCTAGTCTTATTGTATTAACATTGTCTCTGAATGTTAACACTCGACTAGGAATGATTAAGAGTAGTGCTCCCTATATCATCTCACTATCAGTTCAACTAACCAATTGATATAGGTGAGAACCTTCTACTCAAGGACGCTATTATACTTAGTTTATTTGGCACCAATACAAGTAAGTATAATAACCAAAACAAATGCCTTTATTTATATAATAATATGATATAATAAGTCCATAATACAATCATCAAATGATTGGTTCTAAGGTTCTAACTAACGCATTTACGCAAAACACGAACCCTGACTACGATCGATAATCATCCTGGTCGGTCTAGAAGCTGGCATCACTGTAACCCTTTACAGCTAGCTCGTTCATCGCCTCCATATATCAAGAAATATTCTTTAGTCCTTCTCAAGTACTTAAGAATATTCTTGACCGCTATCCAATGACTTTCACCTGGATCTGACTGGTATCTGCTCATCATGCTCAAAGCATACGAGACATCAGGACGAGTACATAGCATGGCGTACATGATAGATCCTATGGCTGAAGCATAAGGGATCTGATCCATGCGGTCTCTCTCCTCTCTAGAATAGGGGCTTTGTGTCTTCGAAAGACTCATACCATGTGACATCGGCAAAAATCCCTTCTTGGAGTTCTGCATAGTAAATCGAAGTAGTACCTTGTCAATGTATGTACTCTGACTTAGGCTAAGCAATATCTTAGATCTATCTCTATAGATCTGTATGCCTAGAATGCGGGATGCTTCACCTAAGTCCTTTATTGAGAAACAAGTCCCTAGCCATGTCTCGACAGACTGCAGCAAAGGGATATCTTTACCAATGAGTAGTATGTCATCCACATACAATATAAGGAAGACAGCTGTGTTCCCTATAACCTTTTTGTTGACACAAGGTTCATCTTCATTCTTGATGAAACCAAACTGTTTGATTGCATCATCGAATCGAAGATTCCAACTCCAAGAAGCTTGTTGTAGTCCATAAATGGACCTATGCAGCTTACATACTCTGCCAGTATGCTGTGGATCTACAAAACCCTCAGGTTGTGTCATGTACACATCCTCGAGCAGGTTTTCATTTAGAAACGCGGTTTTTACATCCATCTGCCAGATCTCATAATCGTGGTATGCTGCAATAGCAAGCATGATCCGAATGGATTTAAACATCGCTACTGGAGAAAAGGTTTTATCATAGTCAATACCATGAATTTGCTTGAAACCTTTAGCTACCATGTGACCCATATAAATAAGTCCATCCATGTCAATCTTTCTCGTAAAGACCCACTTACACCCAATGGGTTTGACCCCTTCAGGTGAATCAACCAAAGTCCATACTTGGTTAGTGTACATGGATTCCATCTCGGATCTCATGGCCTCTAGCTATTTCTCGGAATCTGGTCTCATCACAGCTTCCTGATAGGAGGTAGGCTCATCCTCAATGAGCACAACGTCATCATGGTCAGACAAGAGAAATGAGTATCTCTCAGGCTGACGACGTATCCTATCAGATCTGCGAAGAGGTAGGTCTACTTGAACTGGTTGTGGTTCCTAAACTCCTTGTGGAACAACATCATCCACAACACTTTGTGGTTCTAGTTCACCTTCCATCGAGGCTTCTGTGCTATGGTCCATATCTTGAACTTCTTCAAGATCGAACGTACTCCCACTAGTCTTTCTTGAAACAAAATCCCTTTCTAGAAATACCCAGTCTTAGCCACAACTACCTTGTGTTGACTGGGAATGTAAAAGTAATATCCCTTCGTTTCCTTGGGATATCCAATGAAATAACACTTGTCGGATTTGGGTCCCAGTTTGTCCGAGACTTGACGACGAACATAAGCCTCACAACCCCAAATCCTCATAAAAGACACCTGGCCATCTCTCACAGTCCATATCCTATATGGTGTCTTTATTACAGCCTTAAATGGAACTCGGTTGAGAATGAAGGTTGCTGTGTCTAGAGCATAGCCCCAAAGATACATAGGAAGATCTATGTGACTCATCATAGATCGTACCATATCTAATAGGGTACGATTCCTCCTTTCAGATACACCATTCCACTGTGGTGTTCCAGGAAGAGTGAGGTGGGATAGAATCCCACACTCAGCTAGATAGTCACGAAACTCATGGCTAAGGTATTCCCCACCTCGATCTGATCGAAGTATCTTAATACTCTTGCCAAGCTGGTTTTATACTTCATTCATGAATTCTTTGAACTTTTCAAAAGATTCTGACTTATGTGTCATCAAGTACACATAACCATATCTACTGAAGTCATCAGTAAATGTAATGAAATACCTATAACCACCTCTAGCAGTGACATTGAAAGGGCCACATACATCACTATGTATAAGACCTAACAAGTCAGTCGCTCTCTCACTGTGTCTACTAAAGGGAGTCTTGGTCATCTTGCCAAGAAGGCATGACTCGCATGTCTCATATGATTCAAAATCAAATTAGTCCAGTAAACCATCTTTATGGAGCTGGGATAAGCGTTTGTCATTTATATGACTTAAGCGACAGTGCCAGAGATAGGTTTGGTTCATGTCATTTGACTTGAACCTCTTGGTACTTATGTTATAGATAGGGTTCTCAAGGTCTAGAATATAGAGTCACTTCATCAGAGGTGTTCTACAATAGAACATATCATTTAAATAAACTGAACAACATTTGTTTGTTTATTATAAATGAAAAACCTTTCTTGTCCAAACAAGAAACTGAAATTATGTTCTTAGTCAAGGCAGACACATAACAACATTCATCTAATTCTAGTACAAGCCCAGAGGGTAGAGATAGATAGTAAGTTCCTACAGCAACAACAGCAACCCGTGCTCCATTGCCTACTCGTAGGTCTATCTCGCCCTTCGTCAATGCTCTGCTATTTCTCAGCGCTTGTACATTAGTACAAATGTGATAAGCATATCCAGTATCTAATACCCACGATGAAGAAATAGAGAGGTTGACTTCTATAACATGTATACCTGAAGTAAAAATCTTATTTCTCTTCTTCTTAAGATCTTCCAGGAATCCTGTGCAGTTCCTCTTCCAGTGCCCTGCTTGTCCTTGATACAGTTGACGAAGATGTTCAACCATATCATAAGCACCCATCAACTCGTGTTGCTTCTAAAGCTCAGAGTTCATGGTTGCGAGCATGAGACAAGACACATCTAATCGTCATCTTGATGCTTCTTGTAAGCATCTCGATCAGCTCGCGTGGCGGTGGTAGGAGGTACCTCGGGAATGCTCCAGAACGTACAGTTTACGTTCTTGTGTGAGAACAATTCTCAGATTCCTGTACCAGTCCAGGAAATTAGCTCCATTAAGCTTGTCCTTCTTAAGGACAGAACGCAGGGAGAAAGAGTTCGTATTTAACGTCATGGCAATCTATAATAGAAATTGCAAAAAATAAATAAATATCATATTTTATTTGTAATACCCACTAAGCTTGTAAGATAAATATATGAATGTGGGATTTTGCCTTAGAAAATAATAGGAAGTTAGTTGAACCAAAAAGGAAATAAAAAGAAATAAAAATAGGAAGAGGTCAAGGATTGAAACTTGAACCTCTTATATTATATTTCATAGAATTAATTAGTAGAAACCAATTGGGATAGAGAGAAGATATTGATAGCAAAGGAGGGAAACTCATGATAAAGGTAAGAGTAAAAGCTAGCCAAAAGGAAACAAGTAAAGAGCAAGAGAAAGGCAACTTGCCTTCCTCCCTTCCTCTCCCTCTTCCTCTTTGATTTTGCCGAAAACTTAAAGAGGAATTAAGGGGATTCATTCCCCCTTATTTCACCATGAATGATGAGGATAAATAAATAAATAAAAATAAAAATAAAATAGAAAAAAAGGCTAAGGGAGAAGGAAAGCAAAAACTAAGTTTGCTACCTCTTCCCCCTTAACATAAAAGAGAATATGTAAAGGGAAAATTCTATTTTCTCTCATTTTTCTCATTCTCTCCTCTCCCTCACCGAAACCTCAGTTCCTCCTCTCCTCCATTTTCGGCCCCAAGCCAAGGTTTTCTCCTAAGAAAACCTAAGATACAAGGAGGACTTAGCAAGGGAATCAAGGGAAAGGAACTAGAAGAAGAGGCTACTTCTTCTTCACCATACCTTAGATCCACAAGCGAAAAGGATGTAAGCTTCCCCTCACCTGTGGTACAAGGCTTTTATGTGCTTTTCGGATTTTATGAAGATTTTAAAACCTAGAAACAAGTTTGAGAAAATTCGGCCAAGAAGAGCTTTCAAAATCTAATGGTGTTTAAACTAGTTTTCACTACATGATAGATTTTTCTATGCTATGTAAAGGGGCTCTTCTTCATGCTTTTATACCTATATGATGCTTGATCAGAGGAGTACTGAACCCTAGAATTTCGGCCAAAAATATTCTTAAGAGGCTAGGGAAATTTATTGTTTTACCCAACTAGTACAAGGTTCTCCCTATGAAATATTAAGGATCATGTATTAGTTTTTCTTCCTTAGAAGATATTTGAAACTAAGAGAAAACCCACTCATATGATTCGGTCAAGAAAGGGTTTAGGGTTAGGAAGACCTTGAAATTTAAATAACCATGCTCATGTGATAGATTACAAAGATCTTAAAGGATTGGTATGCTTGAATATTGCTAGAATTTCATGAACTCCTTCTTAGGGTTTTTCGGCCATGATGAGATGGATAGCTTAGAAAAGCTTAAAAAAAATTTTAATATGCTCAAGACCTCTGTGCTATTTAGATATGAAAGTTGTTTAATGCCCTCATGCTTAATTAGGGTGTAGAAAAATTAGTTGCATGACATATAACATGTATGACCACAAGGGGTCCTAGCTTATTCATGAACCAATTTGTATATATGTTTCTTAGTAACTTTTGCCATGAAACTTACTTAGGTTTTTCATGCTTTAGGCCACTTAAAAACCTAGCTAAGGAATGGTAGGTTTCGGCCATGAGAAAAAAATAAAAGAAAAAGAGAAAAAGAAACCTAGAAAGCCTAAGACACAATTCATATGTATACTCATTATGCTTGTCCTTATACATGCTATGAAACTTGTATAAATTCTCATGCTTTTAGGCTATTTGAAGCAAGTTTATATTCTGTGAGTTTCGGCCAAGTAGGGTTTAAAAGACCTAGGGGCCTTAGAAATGAAACCAAATGTGTTAAAAGTACTTCTTATGAAAATAGGATAATGTGTTGATTGTTTCACATGCTTGTATAATTTTTTCCATGACCTAAATGAACCCTTGAATGTTTCGGTCATGAAGGAATAGATGCCCTAGAAACCCTAGGACTTAAATTAAATATGCTCATATCACTCTACATGAAATATGATAAGTAGAAAGCCAAGGTTCAATTGCTATATGTTGTTTTATGACCTAAAATAATGCTAGGGTATGTTTCGGCCATAACTATTGTATGATGCCTTGTATGAATTTATACATAATGTTAGTCCAAGTTCACATACTTGTATGCTTGTTTGTAGCCCTAATGAGAACTTGTTAAATTTCGGCCATGACATATGTTAAGGGCTTAAAGAACTTAGGAACTAATTCAAATCTGTCAAATGTGTTTACCTTGTTCCTTGGTAAAAATGTTATAAATATGATTTAAAGTTTTCCATGCTTTTATGTCATATGGAACCTTGTTTCACACCTTAAGGTTTCGGCCATATGAAATTAGGGACTTGAGGAACTTAGAAACTAAGTTAATCATGTTTATAATGCTTCCTATGAAAATGTTATGATGATAATTTAGGTGCCTCATGCTTGGATATTGTGTTTAACCTAAATTGAGCTCTAAAGGGTTTCGGCCACAAGGGTTTAGGAAGCTTAAAACCAAGATAAATATGATACCATGTTTCCTATGATAGGATAATCACAAGATACACCCTTATGCTCAATATGTATGCTTGTGATTTATGACTTATGATATGATATGCATGCTTTTATGATATGATATGCTTTGTGCTAAAAATATGCATGCTTATGTTATGATATGTGGTTAAATTATGCATGCTTTAATGCTATGTTTAGTGCTTAAAATATGCATGCTTTCATGATATGCTATGTGGTTAAATCATGCATGCTTGATGATATGCTTTATGCTTAAGATATGCATGTTTTTATGATCTATGCCTAAGTGATGCATATTGTTATGATATGATGTATGCCTAAGTGATGCATGCCTTTATGATGTGATGTATGCCTAAGTGATGCATACCTTTATGACATGATGGATGCCTAAGTGATGCATACCTTATGATATGATGTATGCCTAAGTGATGCATACTTTTATGACATGATGTATGCCTAAGAGATGCATACTTTTATTACATGATGTATGCCTAAGTGATGCATACCTTTATGATATGATGTGTGCCTAAGTGATGCATGCTTTTATGATACATGATATGTATGACATGTACTTTACTTTATGTGTGAGTGGCTTGTACCAAGGGTGGGCTCCATAAGCGCCCCGGGGACTAAGGACCTCGTTAGGGATGGGCTCCTAAGTGCCCCTAGGACTAAGGGCCTAGTATGTTTGCCTCGTAGGGTTCAAGACTTGCTACCTTGGACCAACAAGGTTGCGCGCAATATGTAAGTGGTACATAGCCGGGATCCCCCTTATGTTTAGATTACTTTCAAATATATATGTAAAAGAAAATGGTTTTAAAGATCATGAGACATACACATGTTTTTCGGATACATGTTTTCCAAAATCATATTGCATACACCTTATGATTATGCTATGTTTCATGTTATGCTCTTGATTATGATATGCCATGATAAGGTATGATTATGTTATGTTCATGCTATACCTTATAGACATGTTTCGGCCATGGATTTGTTGATGCCTGATATATAGATTTTGGCCATAGATATGATGATGCCTTGATGTACATGTTTCGGCCATAGTATGATGCTTTGATATACATGTTTCAGCCATGCTTTGATATACCATGATACTTGTTTGTTATGCCATGTCTAGCTATGTTTTATGCAATGCACTATGTATATGTTTCGGCCATGGTGATGCTTGATATGCTATGACTAGTTGTGATTATATTATGATGCATGATATGCTTGAATAGAATGCTATGTTATGCCATGATTAGTTGAGATTATGACTTGTTGATGCATTCTTGATTATGTGCTGATTTTTGGCTTTAGTGAGTAGGAAAGGAACTTACTGAGCCATGAGTGCTCACAGCTTACTTTCCTTGTACCACAGATAAAGGGAAAAGCTGGATGAGCTAAAGGAGCAGCAGGAGGGGCAACGAAGATGTGTGTGGCGGTGGCTAGGCAACTAATTAAGAACCTGCTTAAAGTTTCTTTAAAGAACTATGCATTGGTATTTTATGACTTGTGATACCTAAACATGTGTGGCTTGACATTATGGTTCCACTGGATTTGATGTTATGATTTTGATGCCATTTGATAGTATAGTTCAAAAGAAATTTAAAAGAAAAGTTTTTATTAAAACTATGAAAATTATTTTAAGTCTTCCGCTGTTTTAAAAAGAAAAATTTATACGTAGAGTATCGTAGCCCCGTCCCTTAGGGTAGCAGGGAGGGCGGGCGTTACATTATTAATCATCTAATTAGGCCTTTAATTAAATGATGCTCCCACTGAATTCTATAATTCATGTGGGACAAGATCCACATCATACTATGCCCTGAGTTAGCTTTGGCTAAATCGTCCAAGACTTAGTATGATCGGTAGGTAACTCATTACCAATTACATCTCTATGCAACTCTTGTTTATAGGATCAAGATCCGCATTTATATTAAAACTCAAGTTAGCTTTGGCTAATACGCCCAAGAGTTAATATAAACGTGATTTTGACCTATCTACCAACCATTGAAAAATACCTATAGTTAAACTCGATCCAATTGAGTTAACTAGTTACTCAATCTAATTGAGTTGTACTCACCCATGCGTTGATAGGCGGGACCAAGATTGCCCCTCTGTATCCTACCAAGATAATATGTGTTGCTCTTCTTTGGCAGATTCAACAACAACATGTGATCGAGGTAGTGATAGGTATCACGGCATGGTAGGCATTTTGAGTTGATGCGATTGAGATCTAATCTAATCGACGATGCGTATCATATACTCGATTTAGATCTAATCTAATCGTGGAGGTACATCATGTGCGCGACTTAGATCTAATCTAATCGTTAAGGCGCTAATTAATTACTAATCTAGCATGCATCACATATACACACACAAGCAATTAATTAAACTTTTTGTGATTAGTCATGGTCCTACTACGATCTTCTCAAGCCAATGAGAAGATCGGATGGTCAACCAAAGGTCAATAGCTTCTCAAGCTCCTTCCTTTGACCACCTCGTGTTGCTCGCACCCTCCTCGTAACTCCGTCTCGAGTGAACCTTCCACCGCTTCATTTTTGTACATTACAAAAGGTGAAACTCGAGTTACATTCGAGTCTAAACTATTTACAACAAGAATAAATAAATAGAAGGGCACGACGAGCAGGTCGCGAATCAAGTACAATACACACAATCACATGACGGCACGCAGACCGTATTATGAATTACAGCACACAATATCCAATCAAATTGGGTCTTTTGGGCCATGACCATCACAAAATAATACATAATTCTAAATTATGTAATTTCTATAAATTTCTGTAATTTTTCTTATAATTTTTACAATTTTTATGAGTAAAAATTCCCGGCAATCCCATTTAGCGTTTTTCGGGCGCAATCGCGGAACGAAGCCCCTTGTGGGGTTAGGGGCAGCACCCCTACCCGTGATTTAACCATCACGAGTGTTCCTAAGCGATCCTACAATGCCTTGCCCACTGTCCCAAGATGATTTGGGGCGAAACCTTACCGTTTCGGAAATATTTTCTCGGTAGTCAAAGCCTACAAGAGTCTAAACACTTGTGCTTCGCTTCTACGAGAAAATTACCTATAAAATCTATAAAAATCATAAAAACACAAAAACTTACAGATATTTAGAATTTCATAAAATTCAAAATAAAACTCGTCGCGCTTCGCACGTGGCTCTGATACCACTGTTGGGTTTTTTGGGCCGCAAAAACCGCTTTTTTTGCGTTGCGGAAACCCCGAATCCTATGCCACCGGATCCGTGCGAAGTTTAAAATTTCTTATACATGTTTTCTACTCCTAGATATACACTAGATCTACAAGATCAGAAGGTATACCTTTGAAGCGAAGCCCTTCGCGTATCCTGCTCGTCCAAGGTTCGCCGGATCTCGAGAGTATCAAAGTAGATACTCCTCTATGTGTATCAACACAAGCAAGAGATGGAGAAGAAATCTTGAGTGTGCTAGCACTCCAAGAAGTCTCGGCCAAAGAGGAGGAGAGGGAGAGAAGAGAAAGCTTGAGGAAGAAGAAGGAGGTTTCAACAAAAAAAATTTAAACTCCCAAGATGATTAAGTGGCCGGCCACTTTCATGAAAGGCTTTTAAACACCATGGAATATCAAGAGTCAAGGCTCTTGATCTCCCTCATGAGGTGGCACACACATGTGCTAGCCTTCATGATATGGCACATCACCATTAGCCACTTGATGGCCAACGCACCAATGAGGTGGCAAATGGTCAAGTCAAACTTGACCCTTCATCTTCCTCTCAAGTCAAGTCAAACTTGACCACTTTTCTCCCATGGTTGATCAAATCTAACCATTGGTTCAAGTCAATTTTAATTTAATGAATCTCTATTCATTGAATTAAATTGACTCAATGAGTCTAAGTCCAAATTAGACTCATCTAACACATAAACCAAATTGAGTCCCACTCAATTAGCCTAATTTGGATTACTCTTAATCCAATTTGGTTTATCACATGGACCTAATCCTTTAGGTTCATCACATGGACCTAATTCTTTTGGTTAATCAAATGAACCTAATCTCCATCTAATTGCCCTTTGTGTGTGACCCTATAGGTTCTTGTAACGTTGGCAATGCTCCTAAACTCTTTTAGAATCATAAGTAATGAGCGGTATCTAGCAACACATCATTACTACCCAAGTTACAAGAATGTTGAGATCCAACATCACCTTGTGACTACTAATTGTGACTCTTCACAATATATGACAAGTGTCCTTCTATCCTTGACAACTAGATTGATCAATGTAAGGCATAGACCATGTCATCCTCTAATCAATCTAAATCTTGAATCTCAACTAGACTCACTTAATCAAATGAGCTCAACATCTCATATTGACTCATTTGGGCATGGTCATGCACTTAGTGGTCTCACTCTATCAAAAATATCGATGTCTCTCCCGTCATATAGGATGGATAGATCCCATCTACATCAGTCACATCCCTCCGCATAATTTGTTACATACCCAGTAATCGCCTTTATAGTCCACCCAGTTACGGGTGACGTTTGACGAAGCCAAAGTATGCAACTCCTTATGTAGGGAACTATGGTGACTTTAGGTCCAAGGACTAATAGTCATACTAATATCGACATGAGAAAGTATATAACACTCATATAACGATCCATGATACTTTCTCATGGTGGGTCATTCAGTATACATTCTCCAATTCATACCCATGTGTCAACTTGATATCTCCATATCTATGACTTGTGAGATCAAGTCATCGAGTTGACCTACATGCTAGTCTCGTCGCATTAACATTGTCCCTGAATGTTAATACTTGACTAGGAATAATTAAGAGTAGTGTTCCCTATATCATCTCTCTATCGATTAAACTAACCGATTGATATAGGTAAGAACCTTCTACTCAAGGACGCTATTATACTTAGTTATTTGGCACAAATACAAGTAAGGATAATAACCATAAACAAATTCCTTTATATATATAAGAATATGATACAACGAGTCCATACAACAATCATCAAATGATTGGCTCTAGGGCTCTAACTAACATCTTTAACAATTCATTTCTTTTTTCCCTTACTCTTAAACTTCTACTCTTTCATTTTCTCTTAAAAAATTATCATCATAAGTTTCGATGGTATATGTTGAATGGTTACGTTATATTCTAATTTATTCTAAAGTTTGATTAAGAACTAAGAGATATCATTAATTGAGAGCCTGCCACCTAAACATGAGTGAGTGCTTATGAGGTTTTCTTTCATATTTATAGGCATGTCCAACAACTAGGATGATGGAGCTAATGAGGGGCATTGGCAACTTTTGAATCTGCAATTGCATGCATTGATGGGGAAAATGCAATGGATGATGAAGGCCAGATTAGAATCTATCCATGAGAGGTTGGATCAAGTGGAGGATTGGACACCAAGAAGACATTAGTAAAACCATACTATCGTGATACAATAACAAAAGAATTAAGTACCGAATCTATCTACACTAGTATAGCAAAGGGTCAACTCGAGTCGTCTCCCACGAATGCAACGATGGAATGATAACTATAGGATTATATGTTATTCATATTTTGGTATTTTTAATATGGAAATGAGGGTTTGGATTTTAATTCTAAAACAAAAAAATTAAAAGCAGAATAAGTAGGAAACTAATGTTGGTGTTGAAAGCATCCGACGATTGAACCTGAGTTTTGATAATGGAAAAGGATTCATAGTTAAGATTATTTGTTATCTAATATGGTTGAATGAGTTTACAGAAAAAGTCCTAAGGTATCTTAGGCAAAAGTCCTAGCTGCGGTTAGGCAGGCAGAAAAACCCTAGCGGGTGGTAACCCTAGGCGGAAAGACTTGGCAAGTCGAGGTCTTCGGGCAAGAGTCCTAGAGTCAGGGACTCAAGGTGAAAAGTCCTGGTTTCGCGAACTAAGTGAAGTCTGGTTGGGTCCGGGAGCGGATGTCTAGCAGAAAGACCTAAAGACTCAGGCACTAAGCAAAAGTATAGTCGGTCTGGAGGACCGGACTGGCAATAGGTATACTCTCCTGAGTGGAGTAGGTGAGGGTGTGTTCCCCGCTGACGGAACAGTTGGCGTCGGTTCGACCTAGGGTTTTCGGTCGAAAATTCAGAGTCTGGTGAATGTCAAACATCTTTTTATATTCATTATTATGTGCTAACTTTGTGTTGCACGGTATTTTTGAGACTAACATATCTTGCAGGGATAAAGGAGCAAACTTTGCATCGGATGAACAGTACCCGAGGCACTCTCCATGGAGCTTGGAGGCGCATCGGGTACAAGGCAGAAGGAGTGCGTGCAACGAAGCTGGAGGCGCCCTCAAGGAGTGCTGAGACGCCTCGGACGGCATTGGAGGCGCCCTTAAGGGAGATGGAGGCGCCTTCAAGAGGATAGGTTGTGAAGGAGTCAAAGCTCATCCTCGCTGCGAATTTGTCGTTGATGGAGGCGCCCTCAAGGGTGTTGAAGGCGCCCTTAACGACCTTTATCAGGAGGTCTCGACCAGTAGCTGGATCAATCAAGTTCTAAGCGATCATACAACTGTTTGCTGCTAACGAGACATTCTGGCTGAGCCATAACACGACCCCGATGACTTGGAGCTGCGAATTTCAAATTCCTGTTGTCGGTATAATTTTTTGTTCATTTAATTTGTAATACTTGATTGTACTATTTTCTGAAATTATAGTTGTTGCCCAAAGTAAACGCTCAACGAGCATGGACCTTGGAGTAGGAGTCGTCCTAGGCTCTTAACCAAGTAAATCTTGGCGTCTTCTCTATGTGTGTTTTATTTAAGTTTCCGATGCATTTACTCAATTGTTTCAAATATGAAAAGTGAAAGCCACGAGCGCGCTATACACCCCCCCTAGCGCATCTCGATCCAACAATTGGTATCAGAGCGGGGTCGCTTCGATTTGGTACAACCACTAGTCAAGCACATTTTTCGTGGTGATTTTTAGTTTTTCGGAGTCGATCGGAATCGGTATTCTTGCCGCCTTCTGATCTAGTTTTTCGTAATCAAAGTTGCCCTCGAAGTTGGTGCAACACCACTCGAGATTGTAGTTTATTTTTCTTTTAAACCGCACTAATAATCTAGGATCAAGTCCTGGGACAAGTTTCTCTGGTTTTTCTTTGTGCGCAAGATTTTATGGCTCTTTAAGAAGGCTACAATACAACCCGACCTCTGCTCTTCACCGGATAGGACTTCGGCTACTGGAAGGGCCGAATGGAGTCGTACCTTCAAATGCATTTTTGTAGGTTCGAAAAAAATTTAGATATCTCCACAATTGCATGATATTATCCACTTTGGGCCTAAGCCCTCATGGTTTTGTTCTTGGGCTCTCCCCAAAAGGCCTCATGCCAATGGAGATATCTTTTCTCTTATAAACCCATGATCTTTCCCATGTGTTTCCAATATGGGACTATGTTTGCAACCTTGCAACCCCAACAATCCCCCCTCAAACAAAGGACCATAGGTTTCCCACGTCCGATCCTCGACCCACCAGGTCTTCCAGCCCCTCGGTCCACCCGACCTACTAGGACTTCCTTGCCTAGTCGCAACTAGGACTTACTGCCTGGTGTATGGTCCTCTTGATCCGTACATAGGAGCCCCCACTTTCTTTGTTCGAGGTCAACATTGTACCCACATAGCTCAATCAGACCATAGCTCTTGTGCACAGTCGGCGGTTAAACCTTCTGACAGTCCGGGCTCTGATACCAATTGTAGGATCGAAAAGAATTTAGATATCTCCCCAATGACATGATATTGTCCACTTTGGGCCTAAGCCCTCATGGTTTTGTTCTTGGGCTCTCCCAAAAAGGCCTCATGCCAATGGAGATATCTTTTCTCTTATAAACCCATGATCTTTCCCATGTGTTTCCAATATGGGACTATGTTTGCAACCTTGCAACCCCAACAATTTTGAGGTAAGGATGATAGTCAAAACCGGCCTGGAACTCCCAACTGATGGCACCAGCAAGCCAATATCATATGAGAACTGGGACGCAACTTTGATAAAGAAAGTAGAAGCCAACGCAAAGGCGACCTGCACCCTACAATGTGGACTGACGAAAGAGGAGTTGAACCACGTTGACCCATTCTCGAGTGCCAAAGAACTATGGGAGAAGCTAATTGAATTACATGAAGGAACATTCGACACCAAGGTAAGTAAGAGGGATCTCATTCTTAATAAATTATATAACATAAAGTTGCAGGAAGGTGAAACGGTGAGCCAACTGCATGCACGCATCCAAGACCTCCTCAACAGTCTCCACGAAATCGGACAAAAGGTAGAAAATAGAGACATAATCTGGTATTCCCTAAATGCTTTTCCGAGGAATACCTTGTGGGCATCAATGGTAGATGCGTACAAGGTATCCAAGGATCTCTCTTCAATTAAATTGGATGAGTTGTTTGCTGAATTTGAATTACATGAACAATTTAACGCTTGATCGACCGAGAAGGGTATAGCTTTGATTGTAGGTAGAAGAAAAGCACACGAACCAAAAGCAAGACGCAGACCGAACCGGAGTCAGAAGAAGAACCAGATTCAGAAGATGACGACGACGAGCTCACGGCTGAACTCGTTAACTTGGTGAGAAAACTCTACAAAAAGAAGGGCTTCAACAAGAAGGACATCAAGAAGGTGATCCAATTCAAGGAGGCCCAACCAAGCTCAAAGATGAAGTTCGAAGTAATTTTCTATGGTTGCAATCAAAAGGGGCATATCAAAGCAAATTGTCCGAACCAGAAGGATGTGAAGAAGCGGAGAAAGAAGAAAGCTCTGAAGGTGACTTGGGGCGAGTCTTCTTCAGAAGAGTCCGACGACGAAGAACATGAATAGACGAGTTTCCTTGTAATGACGACCCGGGACTAAGTCAACGAATCTAGAAGCGAGGACGAATCGGAAGCTGAGTCCGAGAGAAACCATGGATCCGTATCCGTTTCTGAAGTGCCTAACCCCTCTGTAAGTACTTTCCGATTATATAGCTTAGTTAATTATCTTATGCATAAATTAGCAAAATTTAACATTCGGATCAAATCACTTCTGTTGGTGCGGGAAGCATCCGACGATCGAACCCAAGTTTTGATAATGGCAAAGGGTTCAAAGTTAAGTCTTGTTGTTATCTAACATGTTGAATTAGTGTTTCAGGAAAGTCCTAACTACGGTTAGGCAAGTGAAAACCCTAGGGGATGGTAACCCTAGGTCCTAGGGGGTGGTAACCCTAGTTGGAGAAAAGTCCTAGCTGCGGTTAGGCAAAGGGAAAACCCTAGGGTGTGGTAACCCTAGGTCATAGGGGGCGGTAACCCTATGCGGAAAGTCTTGGCAGGTCGATGGCTTCAGGCAAAAGTCCTAGGGGGTGGTAACCCTAGGTGGAAAGTCCTGGTGTCGCGAACCAGGTGAAAGACTGGACTAGCCGGGAAGCGGATGTCCAGCAGAAAGTCCAGAAGTGTCGAGTGCTGAGCAAAAGTCCAGTCGATCTGGAGGATCGCACTGGCAACAGGTAAATCTCCTGAGTGGAGTAGGTGAGGACGTGTTCCCCGTAGAGGGAACAGTAGGCGTCGGGTCGACCTAGGGTTTCCGGACGGAAACCCAAAGTCAGGCTCTTATAGTTCGGAGACTATATTTATCACTTCTATTATGCTTTATGTGCTAACTTTGTGCTGCAAGGTATATTTGGGATTAATGTATCTTGCAGGGACCAAAGTGCAAAGATTAACCTCGGATAAATAGTGTCCGAGGCGCCTCCATGGAGCTTGGAGGCGCCTTAGGTGCAAAAGCTGACCTGGCCGCGAAGCAGGGCTGAAGGCGCCTCGGTTGGCTATGGAGGCGCCTTGGAAGGCGCCTTGAAGACCTATGAAGGCGCCTTCAAGGTGATAAGCGCAGAATGGTCAGCGCTCATCTGCACGGTGGACTCGGAGCTATGGAGGCGCCTTCGGAGGCTTTCAAGGCGCCTTGGATGCCCTTTATAAGGGGTCTTCGAGCAGTAGTGAAGATCAACAATTGACAAGCTTTCCTTCTGCTGTGTGCTGCTCAAGAAATGACTCTAAAGTGCTGTTGCAGTCGCCGACGACCCGAAACTTCAATTATTATTTTGTTGTCGGTATTATTTCAAATCCAGTTGTACTTATTTCCTTGTACTTATTCACGATATTTTAGTTGTTGCCCACGGAAAGCGTTCAAGGATCGCGGGCCTTCGAGTAGGAGTCGATCTAGGCTCCGAACGAAGTAAACAACTGTCTCTGTGTTTGTGTTTATTTACATTTCCGCTGCGTATTTTACTCCGATAGTTTTCCGATAATCGAACGATTTAGCCACGAGTGCTATTCACCCCCCCCCCCCTCTAGCGCTTCTCGATCCAACAATTGGTATCAGAGCGGGGTCGCTTTGAACTGGTGCAACCACCATTCAACCACCTTTCGTTTTTTCCCTCCAAAACTGTTTTTGAAAAATTAATTTTCATCTTTTCACCATTGGTTGGAATTAGTGAAATATTGCGTTTTCAAAAATTTGTGGTAATATTTTTTAATATTATTTTAATAATATTTTAATAATATTTTATTATTTTTTCATGAAATTCCTGAATTACTATCTTTATTTCTCTCCCGCACTACTAATCCAAGACTAAGTCTTGGAACAAGTTTTATTGTGTTTATTTTACGAGATTGTCTTTCTAAAATGGCCCATCAAGAAGGCTACAACACTGCTCGCCCACCGCTCTTCTCCGGAGATGATTTCGGAGATTGGAAGGGTCAGATGGAGGCGTATCTCCAGACTCACTTTGAAGTCTGGATGATCATCAAAACCGGGCTTAAACTACCAACTGACGGCGCCGGCAAGCCACTACCGTACGAGAACTGGGACGCGAACCTTATCAAAAAAGTAGAAGCAAACGCAAAAGCAACGTATACACTTCAGTGTGGCTTAACGAATAAGGAGCTGAATCGCGCCGGCCCATTCTCAAGCACTAAGGAGCTGTGGGAGAATCTGATTGAGCTACACGAAGGTATTTTTGATACGAAAATAGGTAAGCATGTTTTAATAAATAAATTAGTTGAGCAGACTAATACTATTCCGGCCGAGGAAGGTGTTGCGTTATTTGCAGGAACAAGCAAGACGAAGAAAGCACTGAAGGCAACTTGGTCCGAGTCATCAGATAAATCTGAATCGAACGAAGAAGAGCAAGCGAGCCTTCTTGCTCTAGCAGTATTAGCACATGTTGTTGAAACCGAGTCCGAGTTTGATCCCGATTCAGAAACCGAGAGCGAATCAGACACCGAGTCCGAGCGAAGCCACGAATCCATATCCATTTCTGAAGGACCCAAAACCACTGTAAGTTCTCTAATTTCTAGTATTAGCTTAGATGATTCAGAAAATTTAATTCCTTACTTAATAAAGAAGTTGGCTAAATCCAACGTCCGGGTTAAGTTGCTCCAGAAGGAGGTAACAGCCCTTAAGGAAGCGACTGACTTGAGTGCTTTAACTGAGCCAGTTCAAATTGGAAGTTCGACTCAAGTCCAACAACTTGAGGAAGAAAATTCTAATTTGAAAACTCAGATTAAAGAACTCAAAGACACGTTGGAACGGTTCACCTTGGGTTCCAAGAATTTGGATCTAATTCTTGGAAAACAGCGAGCCATTTACAACAAATCCGGACTTGGATTTAAGACCAAAACAAAATATAAATCATATCTATCTCTAGTTAATAGAAACAATAGAAACATAATTCAAGCATGGGTCCCCAAGTCCAAATTGATTAATCAAGTTGGACTTGGTCAATATTGGATCCTGAAGGATGAAATATACTACCTCGATAGGCCATATCGAGGCTATGATCCAGGGGGAGTTAACAGAAAAACCATTAAAATCAAATTAAAAATTAAAAATTAAATTATAAATTCAAAATTTAAAATTCAAAATTCAAAATCAAATTAAATATTCAAAATTAAATTATAAATTTAAAATTCAAAATTCAAAATCAAATTAAAATTTTGAAATTAAATTATAAATTCAAAATAATTCGAATTCAAATATAGATGGAGGATCCAGAATAGCTGGCACCCCCAAACTGAACTACCCGACTGGGTAACTGAACTTAATCTACCCGAAATGGGTAAAAGAAGAGTAGATTACCCGGCAGGGTAATTAAGGTTAGATTAAAACGGGCTAGGTTTAACTTGATCCACAGTACTGGTCCCCAAGTCCAAAATCTTTTAACTTCATTTCAAAATTACTTGAAAAATATTTTCAAAATTAATTTCAAAATTATTTTAAAAAAAAATCTTTTCAAAATTAATTTCAAAATTATTTAAAAATCTTTTCAAAATTAATTTCAAAATTATTTAAAAATCTTTTCAAAATAAATTTTAAAATTATTTAAAAATCTTTTCAAAAATTATTTCAAAATCATTTCAAAATCTTTTAACTTCATTTCAAAATTATTTTAAAAACCTTTTTAAAATCAATTTCAAAATTATTTTAAAAAAATCTTTTCAAAATTAATTTCAAAATTATTTTTAAAAAAATCTTTTCAAAATTAATTTCAAAATTATTTTTTAAAAAATCTTTTCAAAATTATTTTAAAAAAAATCTTTTTAAAATTATTTAAAAATATTTTCAAAATTAATTAAAAAATTATTTAAAAATCTTTTCAAAACTTATTGTCAAAATCATTTCAAAATCTTTTAACTTCATTTTAAAATTATTTGAAAAATATTTTCAAAATCATTTTAAAATCTTTCAAATTTAATTTCAAAATTATTTGAAAAATCATTTTAAAATATTTTCAAAACTTAATGTCAAAATCATTTTAAAATCTTTTCAAAACTTAATTTCAAAAACATTTTAAAAATCTTTAAAAAAAATTATTTGAAATTCAAAACTTATGTTTATATCAACTGCAAAGACAACTCCATCTCACACTCACTCATATGCTAAACATGCTTGTTAATCTAGAATGAGTGAGATGGAAAGATAGGAAAATAATTTTTTCCTCATGCTTGGACTCCTGAACTCAAAAAATTTATTAAGACATTAATTAAGGGGGAGTGATGTTGAGTTGGTTTTAAAAAATTCAGGTTATTTTTAACTTAACTTTAAAATTAAAATTATTTATGACCTGGCTTTTAAATTACAACTCTTCTAGAATGTTTTCAAAGCTAAGCCTTTATGTAAAATCTCATTAAGCTAAGTACTTAATCAAGTCTTCTCTAACTAAACTTAGTTAAATTAATTTCTAAACTTAGCTACTTGGCAAGATATTTTCTCAACACAATGATTTTTAAGTTGAAAACATAGCTAAGTATTTTTCAAATTTAGCCAAATATTTTTTTTCTTTTTCAAAAAAAAAACATTTAGCTAAGTACTTTTTAAAGTGTTTTAAAAAAAAAGGGAATTTAGCTAAGTGTCTCTCAAAGCAATTGTTTTCAAATGCTAAGTTCTGCTGAAAATGCTAAGTATTTTCCAAAGCATTCTCAAAATTTCATCAAAATAATTTTTTTTAAAAAAAAAAACTAAGTCTTTTTAAGATTAAATACTTAACAAAACTATTATCTTCATAAGTATTTTAAAAGTAAAAATCTTAGCTAAACTCCCTCTTTAAAAACTAAGAATCTAAAGTGTTGTGATATCACTTAGTTACTTGTTAAAGACAAAAATAACCTTATCTTAGCTAAAAGTATCTCTCAAACTAAAGGAAATGGAAATATTAAGATTACTTATACTTTAGGGCTCTGATACCTGATCAACACCAATTAGACATGCTTGGACTTAAGGACCAAAATAAATAACCTAAATTAAAATATTAGCTACTCTCTCTCTTCAACCTAAAAATTAACAAGTTCTTTTTCAAAAATAAGTATTATTTTATTCAAAATTAAGCTAAGTCCCTTTTCACTTAAGCTATATTTTCAAAATTCAATGTTTGGAAAAGGCTTAGCTAAGTGATTCATAGAGCAACTTTCTCAAATTTAGCCACCTTTATAAATTTTGGCTAAAATACTTTTCTAAGTTACCTCTTAGATTCATTCTATACTTAGCTAAAAGTATTAAAAGCATATTTCTTTACTTGCAAAATTTAACTCATGGCTTTCAAAAGATTTTTGCTAAGTATAATGAGACTTCAAATTTCTTTAAACATAATCTGGCTTCAAAAATCCTTTAAAATCTAGCTAAGTTTTTTTTCTAAATTTAATTAAGTATTTTTTTTTATAAAACAACTAAGTTTAAAAAGAGGCTAAAGTCATCCTTCAAAGTCATCCATACATTAGCCTTTTTAACTTAGGAGAAAAATATTCCTTGTTAAGTCCTCTTTTTCCCTTAACTAACAACTTTTCAGTAAAATTTTATTATAAGTGTTACACAAGCATTTTTTTTTTCTTCAAAGACTAAATCTGTTTTTTCTAAAAAAAAACTTAAAACTTGCCTTCAACTGGCTTATTTTTTGATATATGGCAAAGGGGGAGAGTAGGAAATTCAAAAGTAAAAATGTTGCTTTTATTAAGGAGGAGAGTAGAAAATTCAAAAGTAAAAAAATTCCAAAAAAAAAGCCCGATATTAAGGGGGAGCGTCACAAAGTTTAAGTGTTAGCTTAAGTTATGCTTTTATTTGAATTTATATACTTAAGCTTGATCACTTAAAATCTTTTAATATATCTTATACATTTGTTTTACTTAACTTTGAATTTGGGTTGCCATAATCAAAAAGGGGGAGATTGTTGGTGCGGGAAGCATCCGACGATCGAATCCAAGTTTTGATAATGGCAAAGGGTTCAAAGTTAAGTCTTGTTGTTATCTAACATGTTGAATGAGTGTTTCAGGAAAGTCCTAACTGTGGTTAGGTAGGTGAAAACCCTAGGGGATGGTAACCCTAGGTCCTAGGGGGTCGTAACCCTAGGTGGAGAAAAGTCCTAGCTGCGGTTAGGCAAAAGGAAAACCCTAAGGGGTGGTAACCCTAGGTCATAGGGGGCGGTAACCCTATGCGGAAAGTCTTGGCAAGTCGATGGCTTCAGGCAAAAGTCCTAGGGGGTGGTAACCCTAGGTGGAAAGTTCTGGTGTCGCGAACCAGGTGAAAGACTGGACTAGCCGGGAAGCGGATGTCCAACAGAAAGTCCAGAAGCGTCGAGTGCTGAGCAAAAGTCCAGTCGATCTGGAGGATCGCACTGGCAACAGGTAAATCTCCTGAGTGGAGTAGGTGAGGACGCGTTCCCCGTAGAGGGAACAGTAGGCGTCGGGTCAACCTAGGGTTTCCGGACGGAAACTCGAAGTCAGGCTCGGATAGTCCGGAGACTATCATTATCACTTCTATTATGCTTTATGTGCTAACTTTGTGCTGCAAGGTATATTTGGGATTAATGTATCTTGCAGGGACCAAAGTGCAAAGATTAACCTCGGATGAACAGTGTCCGAGGCGCCTTCATGAAGCTTGGAGGCGCCTCGGGTGCAAAAGCTGACCTGGCCGCGAAGCAGGGCTGAAGGTGCCTCGGTTGGCTATGGAGGCGCCTTGGAAGGCGCCTTGGAAGGCGCCTTGAAGACCTATGAAGGCGCCTTCAAGGTGATAAGCGCAGAATGGTCAGCGCTCATCTGCACGGTGGACTCGGAGCTATGGAGGCGCCTTCGGAGGCTTTCAAGGCGCCTTGGATGCCCTTTATAAGGGGTCTTCGAGCAGCAGTGAAGATCAACAATTGACAAGCTTTCCTTCTGCTGTGTGCTGCTCAAGAAACGACTCTAAAGTGTTGTTGCAGTCGCCGACGACCCGAAACTTCAGTTATTATTTTGTTATCGGTATTATTTCAATTCTAGTTGTACTTATTTCCTTGTACTTATTCACGATATTTTAGTTGTTGCCCATGGAAAGCGATAAAGGATCGCGGGCCTTCGAGTAAGAGTCGATCTAGGCTCCGAACGAAGTAAACAACTGTGTCTCTGTGTTTGTGTTTATTTACATTTCCGCTGCGTATTTTACTCCGATAGTTTTCCGATAATCGAACGATTTAGCCACGAGCGCTATTCACCCCCCCCCCCCTCTAGCGCTTCTCGATCCAACAACTTCTAAAGGAGGTAACAACCCTTAAAGAAGTGACTATCTGCGAATCCTTGACTGACCCGATTCAGACTGGAACCTCAACTCAAGTGCAAAAGCTTGAGGAAGAGAATTTCAAGCTGAAAACTCAAGTCAAGGATTTGAAGACTGCATTGGAACGGTTTACACTGGGTACCAATCTTAACTTGATTCTTGGAAAACAAAAGGTGTTATGTCTCCGCAAGTGCACGAATTCGTCGTCAGTAATAAAGATTATCGATCCCACGAGGACTGGTTGTAAGCACTAGCATAGGCTTACTTAGGATTAGCTAAACTACCGATGGTTATAAGTTATCTAAAGAAAAGAGATTGGGAAGCAGAAATGAGAACTAGCAAAGAAGAAGTAATTAACTTGGTTTATGAAGAGTTCTAGGAGTTCGGTTTCATTGTGGTGGTATTGATGTATCACATTCTATCCTTTACTCATTGTCCATCAACATGCATTCGTCGGAAACTAAAGTAGTTATCCTTAAGTACTGAATAAAGAAGATCCCTATGAAATCCTGTTACAGTTAACCCCTATCACTAGGGCGCCTCGGTAGATCACAAGAACGCAACTCTAATTGGTGTCGTTAAGGATAGAAATAAGGAGCTTAGTTTGGTCTTTTACTTCCTTGTGGAGAAGTTGCCTCTCCTTCAAGGAAGTACCCTAGATGTCCGTGAACGGGTTACCCCTGTCACTAGGGCCCCTCGGGTGTACGATCTAAGATACTCTCTCTACGAGGTTAGCAATTCCTATACAATCAATTAATACGCAACAAGCATGCATAATAGTTGAAACAAAGCAAGCGAAATCATCCAATGAATAAAGGCATAAATGTACATCTTACATCAAAACCAATCCACAACTACTCCCTAATCCTAGAACAAGAAATTTACTCCATAGACGCCAGAGAAAACCCCGAAGACATAATGTAATTAAGCATACAATTCTCAAAAAAGAAGAGAGAAAGAGAAAGTATGCTTATCCAACGACGACGAGTGATCTTTCGATCCAATCCTTTGCTTCTGGAGTTGATGTGGTGATGAAGGGTCGCTAGACAGAGGTCCTGGACGGCGTGGAATGGCACCAAGACGATTCTTCCTTTGACAGCTCGCTTCTTGGCTCTCCCCCCTTGAGGAGAAGGGTTAAAACCCTATTTATAGGCTAGGGCATGGTGCCGCGGCACGGTCGTGTGAATGTGGCATGATCATGCCTTCTTCTACATCTGGCCGTGCTACACGGCCGTGTGGATCTGGGGCTTGGCTCCTAGCCACGACCGTGCAGGATTGCACGGTCGTTCCTTGCTTGGTTGATGGTCGTAGGGGGCATGGCCATGCAAGTTTGCACAACCATGCTCTGCTCCTTCTTTGTTTGGTCGCACGATCATGCATGAGTTGCATGGTCGTGCACTATCCTTCTTCTGTTTGGCCATACAGTCATGCAAGGTTTCACGACCGCGTTCTCTGCCTCGTTCCAGTGCTTCGACAATCGCTATTTTTGCTCCGAAAGTTGCCCCTGTCAGAACAAAACTAAACAAAGAGCAGATATTCGAACAAAAGAGTATTTATGATGAGTACATGATAAAAGAGTTGATCATGCAAAGAATACATACGTATAAAGCAAGTGAATGTGCGTTAAAACATATATAAACGATCATAATATTTACTCACATCACACCCCCAGACTTGAACCTTTTCTTGTCCTCAAACAAAATGCTGCAAACTATGTTCATGGTTTCCTGCAGTGTTTCATAATCCCTAGTGCATTCGCCTAACTCTATCAACTAGTTTTATTGATAAGCACGATTGTGGAGTAACCTAAGTATGACCTAATCATAAGTTCTTTGTGCTCGGTGCAATAAGTAACTCAAACTATTCAAGTTTCAATTCTCTGTCTTAGTTAAGTCGTCATACAATTGAGTTCCTAATGTTCCCAGTGATAGACACTTACTTGCCACACACTTTGTTTATTTTTCTTAAATTACACAAGGTCTCAAAGGATGCTACTCGGAATCAAGAGAAACATAACATTTATTTTCCCAGTAACCTAACTCGATCTCAAAGGGGTGAATTGTTAGTTTCCACTCACGACAACTATTTTTTTATCCCTTATTCATTTTTTTTCTTTTGGTGCTAAAGAGGCGTAGCACTAATCACAAATCCGAGATGTATATGTTGGGATTTAGATTTTTCCAAATGAGCTTCCATGATCCGAGGTCATCCAGTAACCAAAATGTAAATAAGAAATCACCATTGGAACAAAAGTACTAAACAATTTGGATGAATCATAACTATTTCAAAAATATTTCTACTATCCAAGCTTAAGTACTTAAATGTAGTGAAAATAAGATCCTTAAGGTTAGGCCAAGACTTATACCAAATTCCATACAATACTTAACTTATTTCATGCTACTAAAGATAAAGAAAGGAGATACACCAAACATACTAGCACTATCTTGACAACACATGAATTAAGAAAATGCTAGTCATTTTGCTATCGGACAAGTTAGCAGAAAAAGTAGAAGGTTTGATGTTCTCAAATATGCCTCAAACTATTTTTTTCATAAGTAAGAAAGTGAAAATGAGATGCAAATAGAAATATGAAACTAATAAAATGTGAATAAACAAAGCAGACTAATAAAATATGCAAAATAGAAAAGAAAAACTTTACTCGACTCAGGTTGTGCAGACACAACACCCCCAAGACATAGACTTTTCATCGCTCCGATGAAATCAATATGGTCGATGAGGCTGAAGGTCACGGAGATCTGGAAGCTCAGGATAAGTCTCAACTACCCATCTCAGGTCCCTTACCTGTTTGTGATATGCGAATAACTCATCAATATTACTCTGAAAGTTCCTCATATACCATCTAAAATCTTCGTTCCAAACCATTCTCTTTCTATGAGCCTCTATAAATTTAAGCATTCGTGTGCATAACTCTCTCTCACTCTTAAAACACTCTTACAAACACTTAAATCACTCATCCTTCATGCAAATGTTTCTAGTGAACAATTCATTATTTTGTTCTAAGTCATGATGAAGAGAGTTAATGATAGGGCGAAATTCTTGGAAATCGAATCACAAAATATCTCGACTAACCAAAGGCATATTTCTAGGAAGGGAGGATGGAGGTAGGTTAGTCTATTGCTTTGCTAAAGTCAAACACCAATTCTCCTTAACATGGATCATGGTCAAAGCCGGGTTGGGCAATCTAAGAGGAAAACTATCTTTAATCACAAGACTATACCCATATACCTCTCGGCGAATAAAACAAGTGGTTAAAAAAAAATTTAAATCCATTCGATAAACATCTTCAATCATTTCAAGACCACTCATATCATAATCTAATACTACTGCAATATGAGTAAACAATCCACCTAAAACAATGGGGGCAGAGGAAGAAGCCTTCCCTAATGTTATCAAGTGCCTTAAAAAGAAATATCCAGAATTAATAGACACATTTTCTATCATTGCCCAAAAACAATACAAGTCTGAAAGTCTTACAATTTCTTCTTTACTGCCCCTTCTAAATATCATGTTCCGCATCATCATATGGACATATCGAAAAATTGGGTTAATGATAGTACTACCATTAGAAACATGTGGATTAAAGCAAGATTGTCCACCAATTTCTTCCCATAAATTTGAATTATCAAAAGTAGGTAGAATTATGTAAGCTCCATCCCTAGGCAAATCATAGCATATATTAAAATCCTCAAGACTCCATTCATAGTCATCATTAAATAAATGAAATTTTAATTTTCCTCCTCCTTGAACATTATCAACAGTGATGGAACTTAAAATTTTTAAGAGGATGCGAGGATAAGTTGGGTATTTCAGGGCCATTATGCTAGTCCAACCTATTCTATCAAGCAACCAATCAATATCATTCTCAAACCCCAATACTTCTAAGGTTTCTCAGTCCATAAACCTAGTGCTCAAAATGGAACGTTTAGATAAAGAACGATAACGATGCAATTGTTCGTCATTAGAGAAAGTAATGCTGAAGTTGTTTGATATACCTTTGAAGCATGCACTCTCCTCGTTTGAGACAACCAACAATTCTTTTCCTTTCCTTTGACAAGAGCTCCCTCCGACGAAGTTCAACATCACGAATGATGAGAAAGGCAGATTTGAGTGAGATGAACATGGGAAAGGGGTGGTAGCACCTTGGGAAGTTGGAGGAAGGAAAAGAAAGGAGGTATGAGGAAGAGGGTGAAGGTGGCGGCACGGGCGTGCATGCCTCCGCACACCTGTGACCTAATAACGAGGAATTGACACGGCCTGTGTCTCTTTCTCCTCTGGCCTTCTTGCACGACCGTGCCAATTGGCACGACCCGTGTCTTCTTTCTCCCTGCATAGGCCACACGACCGTGCAAGGTTGCACGACCAATGGCCTTTGTCCCTCTGTCGGCTTCACACGGCCGTGTGGGGTCACACGACTGACTCCCTTAAGCGTATGGTGACTTGCCTTTTGTCATTTTGGTTCCTCTAATGCCTCCATGCCCATGAAACGCTCATGGCCAGCTCGTGGAGCCTATGCACATCCTGAAAACGAATATCTTGGGTTGCCTCCCAAGAAGCACTTGTTTTAGGTCTTTAGCTCGAACCCGTTTTAACTCATTGAGGTGGGTGCGGATCCGAGGAGTATATCAACATATCTTCCTCTGTCGGCACATCATGGAGGTATTTTTTTTAAACGCTGCCCGTTTACTTTAAATTCTCCAAGCTCCTCGCTCCAAATGTCAATAGCTCCGAATGGGTAAACCTTTTTTTACTTGGAATGGTCCTATCCATCTTGATTTTAACTTTCCAGGAAAAAGCTTCAATCTTGAATTAAACAACAACACTGAGTCCCCTTCCTTGAATTCTCTCCGCATGATATGTTGATCATGTCATCTCTTTGTTCTCTCTTTGTAGGATTTGGTATGTTCGTAGGCATCCATCCTCAACTCATCAAGCTCATTTAATTGGAGTTTCCTTTTATCTCCTGCTGATTTCAGGTCCATATTAAGCTATTTTATTGCCCAGTAAGTCTTGTGTTCTAATTCTACTAGAAGATGACACGGCTTCTCGTACACAAATCAGAATGGGGTCATACCGATTGGAGTCTTAAAAGCAGTACGGTATGCCCATAAAGCATCATCCAACTTTAATGACCAGTCTTTGCAGGAATTGGACATTGTCTTTTCTAATATTGCTTTGATCTCCCGGTTGGAAATCTCAGCTTGTCCATTGGTCCGGGGATGGTAGGGTGTCGTTACTTTGTGGCTCACTCAGTATTTTTTAAGTAAATTTTCAAACTATCTTTCAATGAAGTGCGACCCCCTATCGCTAATAACTGCTCTAGGCACACCGAATCATGGAAAAATCACCTTTTTAAATAGTTTAATTACTGTTTTAGCGTCACTGGCAGGAGAAGCTATGGCTTCTACCCATTTCGATACATAGTCCACTGCCACTAAAATAAAATTATTTCCACATGATGAAGGAAAGGGCCCCATAAAGTCTACTCCCAATACATCGAACAGTTCCACTTCGAGGATGCAATTCAGTGGCATCTCATTTCTCCTAGTGATGTTCCCAGTCTTTTGGCATTGGTCTTAGGATTGCACAAAATTTTTCATATCTTTAAATATACTTGGCCAAAAAAATCCTGTTTGTAAAATCTTTGCAGTTGTTTTTGACACTCCTAAATGTCCGTTGTAAGATGATGAGTGACAGTGAAATAAAATATCCTTGATCTCGTCTTCCAGCACACACCTTCGGTAGATGGTATCTCCGTATTTCTTAAAAACAGTGGTTTGTCCCATATATAGTGTTTGACATCTGAGAAAAACTTCTTCTTCTGCTGCCAGGTGAATTTTGGGGGAAGTACTCCACTTGCAAGATAGTTAATAAAATCCGCATACCAAGGAACTCTCTCAGAATTTACTGCTAACAGGTGCTCATTAGGGAAAACATCATTTATGGGTGGATCAAAATCCACATCTTTCTGCCCATTCGGCCATACTCGGGATAGATGATCTACCACAACATTTTCAGCCCCTTTCTTGTCTCTAATTTCCAGATTAAATTCCTGAAGAAGCAAGATCCATCTAATCAAATGAGGTTTGGCATCTTTCTTATTAAGCAAATATCTTATGGCAGCATGATCAGAATGCACTATCACTCTTGAGCCCACTAGATAGGACATGAACCTGTCGATTGCAAATACTATGACCAATAATTCCTTTTCAGTGGTAGAATAATTCATTTAGGCTGCATCCAATGTCTTGCTCGTATAATGGATTGCATGCACTTTGTCCTTTCTTTGTCCTAAAACTGCACCTACTGCAAAGTCACTAGCGTCTCACATGATTCCGAATGGGAGATCCCAGTCTGGAGCTTAAATTACAAGAGCTGAGATGAGAGCACTCTTGATTTTCTTAAATGCCTCATTGCAGTTATCATCAAAACAGAATTCAGTATCTTTGATCAATAGGTTAGTTAGTGGCTTGGAAAATTTTGAGAAAACCTTAATGAAACGTCTGTAAAATCCAGCATTCCCTAAAAAACTCCTAACCCCTTTTACGTTAAGAGGTGGAGGTAGTTTCTCAATTGTCTCTATTTTGGCTTTATCTACCTCAATTCCTCGTTCTGAAATCTTATGTCCTAAAATAATTCCCTCTTTAACTATGAAGTGGCATTTTTCCCAGTTCAGAACTAAGTTTACATCTTCACATCTCTGGAGACCTTTACAAAGATTCTAAAGACAGGAGTCGAAGTCATTCCCATAGACTGAGAAATCGTCCATGAATACCTCCATAATCTTTTCTATAAAATCTGAAAATATTGCCATCATACATCGCTAAAATGTAGTTGGTCCGTTGCAGAGTCCAAACTGTTAGTTAGAGTCCTAGAGCCAATCATATGATGATTATTGTATGGACTTATTGTATCATATTCTTAAGTATATAAAGGCATTTGTTTTGGTTATTATACTTACTTGTATTGGTGCCAAATATAGTATAATAGCGTCATTGAGTAGAAGGTTCTTATTTATATCAATCGATTGGCTGAATCGATAGTGAGATGGTATAGAGAACACTACTCTTAATTATTCCTAGTCAAGTATTAATATTCAGGGACAATGTTAATGCGACGAGACTAGCATGTAGGTCAACTCGATGACTTGATCTCACAAGTCATGGATATGGAGATATTAAGTTGACACATGGGTATGCATTGGAGAATGTATACTGAATGACCTGCTATGAGAAAGTATCATGGATCGTTATATGAGTGTCATATACTTTCTCATGTGGCTATTAGTATGACTATTAGTCCTTGGACCTGAAGTCACCATGGTTCCATACATAAGGAGTTACATACTTTGGCTTCGTCAAACTTCACCCGTAACTGGGTGGACTATAAAGGCGATTACTGGGTATGTAAAAAATTATGCGGAGGGATGTGAGTGATGTAGATGGGATCTATCCCTCCTATATAACGGGAGTGACATCGTTATTCTTGATAGAGTGAGACCACTAAGTACATGGCCATGCCCAAATGAGTCAATATGAGATATTGAGCTCATTTGATTAGAGTGAGTCTACTTGGAGTTCAAGATTTAGATTGATTAGAGGATGACATGGTCTATGCCTCGCATTGATCAATCTAGGTGTCAAGGATAGAAGGACATTGTCATATATTATGAAGGGTCACAATTAGTAGTCACAAGGTGATGTTGGATCTCAATAGTCTTGTAACTTGGGTAGTAATGATGTGTTGCTAGATACCGCTCATTACTTATGCTTCTAAATGGGTTTAGGAGCATTGTCAACGTTACAAGAACCTATAGGGTCACACACAAAGGGCAATTAGATGGAGATTCGGTTCATATGATGAACCAAGTGGATTAGGTTCATGTGATGAACTGAATTGGATTAAGAGTAATCCAAATTAGTATAATTGAGTAAGACTTGATTGAGTTAGACTTGAGTTAGACTCAAGTGAGGCTTAATGATGATATTCATTGAATTTTGAATTCAATGATAAATGGAATTCAATTTGAATTTTAAATTCAAATTTCGAATGAGTTTCAAAATGGCCATTTAATGAAGAATGAATATTCATTAAATATTCATTAAGACTTATTAATGAGGCTCATTAATGGTGTTAATGAGAATTAAGTATTTTCATTAGATGAAAAATACTTAAGCCATTTTTTACTCTTATTTTCATAATCGATCATTATTATTACTCCTTGCTTCTTCTTCTCTCCTCCTCCTCCTCCTTGGCCGAACACCTTTAGAGTGCTAGCACACACTAAGTGTTTTCTCCATCTCTATTGTTCATGTGGATACGTATAGAGGTGTGTCCACTTGAACACACTCGAGATCTGACAACTTTTGGACGAGCGGGATTCGCGAAGGGCTTCGCTATAAGGGTAATCTCTTAACCATGTAGATCTAATGTAGATCTAGGATAGAAAAACATGTACACAAAATTTTTATTCTTTGAATCTTCGCACGGATCCGGTGGCATGGGATTTTGAGGTTTCTGCAACGCAAAAACGGTTTTTACGGCTCGAAAATCCCAACACAAACGACATTCGTCGATAAGCATAGGTACCAAAAGGGCACATGAAAGTGGTCTTTTCTTGATCTAGGGGATGTATTAGAATTTGAAAGAAACTAGAGTACCCATCCAGATAGCAAAAATAGAAATATTTTGCCAATCTTTCTAGCATCTCATCAATGAATGGTAAGGGAAAATGATCTTTCCTAGTCTCCTTATTTAGCTTCCTATAATCAATACACATCCGGTATCCTGTGATTGTTCTCGTTGGAATCAATTCATTGTTTTCATTTCTAACCACCGTCATTCCCCCTTTCTTGGGGACCACATGGACCAGACTTACCCACTCACTATCTGATATAGGATAAATGATTCCGGCGTCAAGAAATTTCAATACTTCTTTCTTCACAACTTCTTTCAAATTTGGATTTAATCTTCTTTGATGCTCAATCGAATTTTTATATCCTTTTTCGAGCAAAATTCTGTGCATGCAGATCGAAGGGCTGATCCCTTTTATGTCATCAATGGTGTATCCGATTACTTTTCTGTGTGCTCTCAGCTCCTTGATCAATTTCTGTGTCTCCATCTCAATCAAATTTGCATTAATTATTACTGGGAAAGTGGAACCTAGACCAAGGAATACATATTTAAGATTAGGAAGCAAAAGTTTTAACTCCACTTGAGGTGGTACAATCTCAAGCAAGGTTGGTTCCTGTTCTAATAACCGTATTTCCTCGTTTACCATGACTTCTTCTAGCGCTTCCTCAATTTCTTTAGTCATTCTTTCAATATTATCATCATCATCCAAGTCCTCCTCCATTAATGATGTTGAGATAGATATCAAACCTCCCGACAATTTTAAAAAGACCTCTCCACACCAAGGAAACATTTTTTGTACTTCCTTGCACCGTACACTAATGGATTCCTCTAATTCCTCTTGAACTTCATTTCCTGCGTGTCTTAACTTATTTTCATCCATCAGCACTCCCATATCCTCTCCTGCTTCGATCGGATGTAGAGATAAGTTTATCACATCTTGTCCTGACCACTCGTTGAGATTTGATACCCCATATGGATTATTTCTTGTGCTTCTTCCAAACTTGTTTTCATGAGTACCCCCCCCCCCCAGCCGCTGTGTCCAAAAGGATCTTGTTCTGGAACGAAAGTCCAATGCAAAATATGTGAAGAATCAACCAACTCACAATACCGTGATGCGGGCACTGATATAGAATTGATAAGTACCTATCCCAAGCTTGATGCAATGCTTCTTCGTCATGTTGCTTGAAGTGCATAATTTGATCCCTCAACTTAGCGGTCCTTTTTGGAGGAAAGTATTTATTTAAAAAATTTCTCTCTAATTTATCCCATGTCCTGATGCTTCTCGATTGCAGAGTGAAGCAAACCTTCGCATTACTTCTGAGGTTGAATGGAAAAGGTATAAGTTGTATTGAATCAGCCGGAACTCCCTCAACTCTCAATGTATTGCAATAACTATGGAAATCTAGGAGATGCAAATAAGGATTCTCTTAATTTAATCCCCCAAACTGATTTTCTTGAACTTTAGAGATGAACGAAGGTCTGAGCATAAAATTCTTTGTTGGGATTTCAGGAAACATAATGGGCCCTAGCTCTTTAGCAGACTTTGGGGCTCCATAATCCTTTAATGGTCTTAACATCATATCCTATCCAAGCAAACTAGGAGTGCGAAATAGACAAACATGTGGGGTAGTTGAATCTCCTGCAAGGTTAGCTCTTCGCATGCGAGAACAAGATACGGAATATACTAAAGAAGAGAAATGAAATAAAACTAATTTTTTAGACGTTTTAATAAAAAAATACAGGAAATAAAGAAGAACAAAAAATAAAATTATTTAACTCTAAAATGCAAAATATTAGAAAAAGCAAAGTCTAGTGTAATCTTATATGATTTTTGCTATTGTTATAGATGCAGTCCCCGGCAACGGCGCCAAAAACTTATTACGTCTCTACAACTACATGGATTCGTCATCAGTAATAAAGATTATCGATCCCACGAGGACTGGTTATAAGCACAAGCAATGGTTCACTTAGGATTAGCTAAACTACCGATGGTTGTAAGTTATCTAAAGAAAAGATATTGGGAAGCAGAAACGAGAAATAGCAAAGAAGAAGTAATTAACTTGGTTTATGAAGAGTTCTAGGAGTTCGGTTTCATTGTGGTGGTATTGATGTATCACATTCTATCCTTCACTCATTGTCCATCAACATGCATTCGTCGGAAGCTAAAGCAGCTATCCTTAAGTACCGAATAAAGAAGATCCCTATGAAATCCTGCTACGGTTAACCCCTATCACTAAGGTGCCTCGGTAGATCACAAGAACGCAACTCTAATTGGTGTCATTAAGGATAGACATAAGAAGCTTAGTTTAGTCTCTTACTTCCTTGTGGAGAAGTTGCCTCTCCTTTCAAGGAAGTACCCTAGATGTCCGCGAACGGGTTACCCCTGTCACTAGGGCCCCTCGGGTGTACGATCTAAGATACTCTCTCTACGAGGTTAGCAATTCCCATACAATCAATTAATACGCAACAAGTATGCATAATAGTTGAAACAAAGTAAGTGAAATCATCCAATGAATAAAGGTATAAATTTGTGTCTTACATCAAAACCAATCCACAACTACTCCCTAATCCTAGAACAAGGAAACTACTCCATAGACGCCGGAGAAAAACCCGAAGACATAATATAATTAAGCATACAATTCTCAAACAAGAAGAGAGAAAGAGAAAGTATGCTTATCCAACGATGAGGAGTGATCTTCGGATCCAATCCTTTGCTTCTGGATTTGGTGTGGTGATGAAGGATCGCTGGACAGAGATCCTGGACGGCGTGGAACGGCACCAAGACGATTCTTCCTTTGACGGCTCGCTACCCGGCTCTCCCTCCTTGAGGAGAAGGGTTAAATCCCTATTTATAGGCTAGGGCACGATGCTGCGGCATGACCGTGCGGATGTGGCATGGTCATGCCTTCTTCTGCCTCTAGTCGTGCGGATGTGGCTCGCAGGGAGGCCCGAAGTAGGTCAAGATGACAAAATGCTTGCTGTCACGCCCCAGAGGAGTCTCTGTCCGAAGAAATTTCGGCAGCATCTCCCCTGTACGGCGGACAATATGAAACTTTCTACATATCACATATACTTCAGCCACAGGCGGCTGGAATGATAACAAAAATAAAAACAAACACCACGCAGTTTATAAAGATATTCAGCCTCTGGCTGTCACAACCACGCAGTTAATAATAGTAATCAATAATAGTAGGACTCTGACTCAAAATCCACCCTACTCCACTACACTCGTAAAGCTCAAATCCAACGAACTCACCTCTTCTGCCGTCCAGGCAGGCATATAGTAGAATAAAAACCAAACCATCCAAAAGTCCATCAAACGGTAACAATCCGTACAATATCCATAAATAAAATCCAAAACAAAACTAAAACATAGTCTGATGGAAGAAAAATCAAAATAAAGCAAATAACAACCTAGTAGAGAACTAGCTCTACATGCAGATGGGGGGCCAGCGACTGGAACTGCTCCGGACAACCTCAACCTGAAAATATATCAACAATGGAGGCGGGGGTGAGTCCAACACTCAGCAGGTACAACTGATATGCATAATAAAACAAATAACAGACAACACTAATCATGCGTACAGTCTCCTGAATATGAGGAGGATAAATGCAACTGAATGAAATCAGAAGATAACTGTACTGACCGGATCAAAGTATAAAGGTAACAGGTCGTCAGACCGAGTGAGTCATAATCCTGTATGCATGTCAATCAATGCATCCAAACAAATGCAGCATATAAGTGCAGCAATCACAAGCAAATAAAAATGCAATAAATGCATATGTCAACCCCATACTCTGAAATCAATGCTCCTGTGCAATGACAGAGTAAACGGGATGCTGTCGGAGTACTCCTGTCCTGTGACCCCAAATCATAAATGGGGGAGCTCAATGCTCTCATCTCCCGGTACACGATGACGGGGAGGATATCTCTGCCCGCTACCACGCTGAGTCTCCTGACCAACGGAGCCAAACAAAGTCCACCATCTGCCGGCTACCACGTTGCTACCCTAAATGCCAACGGAGCCAAACAGAGCGGGCCGGCTACCACGCTGAGTCGCCTGACCAACGGAGCCAAACAGCAGAACCGCCACACACCAGCCAGATATACAAATCCATGGGTGATGTGTGCAGTACATGTAACTGGCGATGAGCTCAACCAAAGTAGAGCCGACAATCGCACAGCATGCAATCATGATGCATGATACTGAACATGGCAATCTCATGAATAACATGGCATGATCCATATAAATAGATACAAAGTGTGTACCACAAGAAGACGTATCAAATAGAAGGTACACAAATCGAAGAGGGTATCAAATAAACCCTAGATCCAGAATATAACAGAGCATGTGGTTAGGTCACTACCTAAGACATATGTGATCAGGTAGATAATATGCAGTGCAGCATAAATAAACAAACAAACATGTAACTAATCATGTAGCGACCAACCGAAACAAACAGATAACACAATTATTGTTATATGTTAAACATATTATCATGCATATCAAAAGACATAAGTCAAAGTACCCGCCTCCAATAAAGTGGTCCAAATCCGACTCCGAGATACTCGTCTCGCGCCAAGATCCTGTGTTAAACAAACAAATATATATTTTTTATTTAGCTAAATCCTACTGAATAGCTAAATAAACAAATCTCTAAAATTGAATTAGGGCAAAACCCTAATCAATAACTAATAATCCATGCATACAACCTTACACTAATCTTGTATCAACATGTTTCAATTAATGACATTCTAATCACACTCAACATTCAACTACAACCTTTAAACTAAAAACATGTCTTACTACATGTTCCAAACTAAACTCATCTACAGCATACTCAAGTATCAAATTACACTAATCAATCACTCTATACGTACCTCAATTCACACACTGCTCTAGATCCGCAACCAACAAGTAGCTGTTGGAAAGAAGGCTGCCGGAACCAAGAACAAGCAAGCCTCACAGCACACAACCTCACTGCTGCAATCAAAACGGATCAATAGCAGATCAATCAATCCAATGACACACCAATGGAACAAGAACCTCACCTTGTTGGCTATGACCTAGGGCACGGCACAGAGAAGGGAGGAAGTGAAATCTGTGGCCACCGACGGCTGTGTACCCTAACTAGGGCACGGCTTGGAGCAAAGAGGAGAGAATCGGGCTGGGGGCTTGATCGGCCGTAGTCCTGTGCTCGATCTCTCCGCGGCCAGGGCAACAGGGAGTCGACTGTGGCCCTAGTCACCGGCGGCAGAGGAGTAGAAGGAAAAACCGCTCGGGATCAGGGAAGGAAGTTAGGACACGCACGGAAGACCGGCAGCACTTCCGTCCGGCGTCGACACTGTGCAGAGTAGAGGAGAGGCGGCTCTCGTCGCCGGCGGCAGAGGGGAGAGTGTGCGCACGCGAGAGAGATGAGGAGAAGATCGGGTTTGGGAGAGGAAACCGGCGCGAGGAGTGGGCTCGGATGCGCGAGGGAGAAGAACAGAAACGGCGATTAATGAGGGATTTTCGGCGACAATGTAAATAAAAAGGAATAAGAAATAAAAAGGAAAAAGATTTATAAATATAATCTTCTCCTCTCTTAAATAGGGTAGCCTAAACAGGCTTTTCCGAGCCCCGTTCTGGTCCCCGTTAACTCGTCCATATGAGCTCCGAAAAATTTCCGAAAAATGTCCAAAAATTCCGGAAAATTTCCTTATTCATAATCGCCTATTTTCGGTATTTTACATTCTCCCCCACTAATAAAAAATTTGGTCCCCAAATTTCGTTATCTACCATCAGCAAGTACTAACAACAGATATAGAGTATAATTGCTGAACGGTAAACTAAATCACATACCTCATGTGAAAAGGTGGGGATATCGAGCTCGGATCGTATCTTCGAGCTCCCAAGTAGCCTCCTCGTCTGAATGATGCTGCCATCCGACTTTAAACAGCCGGATAGTCTTGTTCCGCAACTGACGCTCCTTCCGGTCGAGAATCCGTACCGGAACCTCCTCATAAGAATTGTCCGGCTGAACTGGAACTGGAATATCAGCCAACACATGTGTCGGGTCAGGTACGTATCTCCTCAGCATAGATACGTGGAATACATCGTGAACGCCTACCAAAGACGGCGATAGTGCCAACCGATAAGCTACCGCTCTAATCCTTTCCAAGATCTGGAAAAGTCCAATATATCGCGGAGCTAGCTTACCTCTGAGGTCAATCTCTTCACCCCTTTCTTGGGTGAAACTCGCAAAAATACCTGGTCGCAAATGGAGAACTCTAAGGGTCTCCGACTCCGGTCAGCATAACACTTCTGGCAGTCTTATGCCTCTGACATCTTCTGTCTGATAATATGGACCACTTTGCCTCACGTTGAGCTCTATGAGGTCTCAACAACTGGGTCTCTCGGATTCTCGTCCTGATCGACGACTGAGCAACTATGGTAACAAGAATACCCTGCTCTGTCTGTCCCTGCTCCTCAATGTCTAACTCAGAGAAATCCTGAATCAAATCTGTGACCACAACTCGGTGGCAAGCTAAAATCCCTCTGGACCTCTAGCTAAGTGCATCGGTAACCACATTAGCTTTTCCCAGGTGATAGCTAATGATACAATCATAATCCTTCAGTAACTCCATCTATCTCCTCAGTCGAAGATTAAGTTTCTTCTGAATAAACAGATATTTGAGATTCTGATTATCAGTGAGAATCTCAATGTAATATCATACAGCCAATGCCGCCAAATCTTCAGGTCAAAAATAATAGCGGCCAACTCCAGATCATGAACTGAGTTCTCATACTCCTTCCACTACCGAGAAGCATATGAGAATACTCTACCGTGCTGCATTAGAACAACACCCATACCCTGTAGAGACGCATCGGTGTAGAGGACAAATTCGTCCTCTCCAGAAGGTAAAAGCCAAAAATCAAAGCCGACACTAGTCTCCGCTTCAGCTCCTAGAAGCTGGTCTTGCAATCCTCAGTCCAAGTAAACTTCACGTCTTTCATGGTCATGCGTGAAAGTAGCATAGCTATGCGGAAGATACCCTCGATGAAAGGTCTGTAATATCCTGCGAGTCACAAAAGACTGCGGATCTCCTACACTGATTTCGGTTGCTTCCAACGGTAACAACCTCTATCTCCTGCGGAACCACGGTACACTCCTACTGGTGACCGTGTGTCCCAAACATCATAACAAAAGACAATCCATACCAGCACTACTGATAATCACATATAGATGTTCTCGTCGAATCATCTCTAGATCTATCCAAAGGTAGTGTACGTGACTCACCTCGGATCCGTAATAGATCACAACATCGTCCACAACGATAATGGACACCTATCCAAACATCCTCGACATACCAGGATCATCGAGTCCCTGAAAACATCTAAGGCACTGTAAGCCTACATGGCAAAAACCAATACACATAATGTCCGTATCACAGACATTCCTATCCATAAGATCTCCAATAATAAATCAAAAATCTAATCATCAATAACATAAATCACCAAAGAATAAATCCTCCAGGGTGAGAGCAATGCTCCATCACAGGAAACACCACATATGTGGAAGCAACGCTCTACCACAAGAAATCCTCAATATGTGGGAGCAACACTCCACCACAAATAATCTGAAATATGTATCTGTAATAAATATAGGAGCAATGCTCCACTACCAGCAATCCATGATATGTGGGAGCAACGCTCACCACAAAATAATACATAAGTACCCCAAGGCACCTAACTATCCAACTAGAGATTGTACAAGATCTCTCTACCACAAATCACTGTGGTTAGCCTAGGCTATAACTACCTAGTAACTAATCAAATCCATCATCAACTCTATCAGCATCCTAGTGGGTCATCCACTGATAGGAAAATTAATTGATGGGTTAATCCAACAAATGACATAATGCAGTCACTCCACATTCTGCATTCAGTATAAGTAGAATCATCATACTGCTACCAATAATACTCCTAGCACACATGCTCACACAACATATGTATGATCAACAAAATCCTCCAATTATTATACACCAAACTTACTCACATCTCAGGTATATTCAGTATGATACATCCAACAATACATACCGAACACGTGTGCAAAATCAACATCGGTAAAATCAACAATACACCTCAAACAGCACTCACATAACATATCATATAACCAACATATGCTTCCAATAAAACATACTAAACCCAGGTGCACTCACATATCAAACATAATCCAAAAAGATACCTCAGATACCACATCAAACACATATGTACATATCACAACTCAGATTAAGTCGACAAAATGCCTCCATCAAAACACCACCGATGTACTTATACTACATCTCGGATTTAATCAACAAGCTATCTTTAATAATACCTCCGGATACATACTCCGAACTACATATCTATAATCCACAAGGAGCCTTCAAACCACATCCGAACATGGATATATATACTACTGGCAAATGGACAGTCTACCATAGGACTCCTACAACACATAACAATCATAATATACATGCAACATAGACATGCAAAATCAGTATACCAGCTCAACCAAAGAGACCAACCTTATGCTACCAACACTCATGGGTTACCGGTATATCTAAACAAAATTCATGCATATGTATCAAGCATGAATACATCAATCAGAGGCAACCCAAAAATAAAGCAGCCTAATCATCCAGTAACAACCCTGCCCTAGGTTCAAAGGAACTGGTATCGGACAAGAAAAATATACACACCGTGGTATAACATTGCCAGTCAATGTCATACACTACCAAGACTATATCTAATAGGGAAAATTTATCATCATAAATCCAAATGTACTCTCCCAGTATACACTAGTAACTATTGTATCCCATAAGTGTTAAGCAATTAGCTCTACACTTCCTTACATCAGCGGGGTCACATATCCCAAAGCACCCTCTAAGTTATCCCACCAGGTATATACAATCCACGGTCAAAATCTTCATGGAATAGGATACATCGATCCTTTATAACCTATCCAAGCCGATAATGATATATGGCTAAATCAGTCATTTTTTTTCACGTCAGTACAAAACATGTACTCAAATGTGCTCTAGATACATAACTAAGCACAAATAACCTAAAGGTTTAAACCTCTAAAAATAGAGTATGACAATCCTCTACTGATTAACCAACAAAACTAAACCATTCATCTACTAACTAATCAAGAATACCTTAATCCTCCACAAGCAACTAAGGTATATCAAACCACGATCAAATGGTATACTACATTATCAAATAACTAAATCAGTTCATGGGTCAATTCAACACTAATACCTCATCTCAAACTAGAGAATGTCAATCCACATAATATCATATGAATAAATGTGTACGACCCAAAAGAAAAAGCTAGAATTCAATATCATCAAGACACCCTCATTTTTTTCTTTTTTTTTTTCCTCAAAAATATCAGCCCACTAATATCAGATGAATAAGTCTCTACTCTCCATGAGGGTAAGTTAGCATTCAAAACATCAAATCATTATTTATCCACATAGTTCAATATCAGATGAAACAAATATCAATTTTATCATCCTGTTAACTATCCATAACCAACCAGATTTATTAAAATCTCATAGGCACATTTAACCCTAAACTCTCCAGAACTCAATTTTTAATCTGATCACCAACCATTAACATCAACCTGTGAACACCATACAGGATACTCACCATATCACCATCAATGACAACCCAAATAAAAGATCATCAAAATAGTTATCCACTAAAAGATCATCAACAACCACATAACATTTACTCTCTTAAATCATTAGAAATCAACACATCAAAATATCTGATCTCACAATATCCCTCAACCTCAAACCATTCTCAACAATGATCAAACATGGTAACTCCCCAATAAACAATTTCATCGTATCGGGTACCCTAATATCCAAAAGATATGAGTATAAAAACTCAACTGACTAAGTCAACAGGAATAGGTAAGTGTCATCCACTACCCAACTAACAATAGCAGAGACTGGTATGTGCCTCCATCTCCTACTAGTAGTAACAGAAGATAAAACTACTGATGTTATGATAAGAAAATCACTAGAGATAATAATCCTTGATATCTTTAAGGTCAATCATGCTCAATGGATAACTCATCACATATAATATGTGCTACAGCAACCAGACAGGTACTAAATAAAGAATGTTAATACCTGTCATAAACTATAAAATTAAACATCATACCTATATGCCGTCTGGAGATGTTCCGTCGCTGTCCAGTCCCCAAATTGACCTCAAAATTTCCGATCGAGAACAACAACGGAAATCCATATAAATCCGAAACGGAAATCCAAACCCAATCGTAATGGAAAAATCCATGTCACTCAAACAACTACCCAGTTTGACTCGCAAACTTGGGCTAATCCAAAAATCCAGAATACCCAAAAACAGGTATCCGATAAATCACCAGAACACCGAAAGCAGGTATCATAACCCGCTCTGATACCAAATAAATTGGTATCAGATAAATCTCAAAAATCCAACACACGAAAATCCAACAAGTATCGCCAAACTTTGGCGCTCTGATACCATATCAATTGGTATCAGGTTATACCAACTATGCAAAATACGAAAACAAAGATCGTAAAAATCCAAAACACACAGCAAGTATCGTATACCTGCTCTGATACCACTAAATTGTCACGCCCCAGAGGAGTCTCTGTCCGAAGAAATTTCGGCAGCATCTCCCCTGTACGGCGGACAATATGAAACTTTCTACATATCACATATACTTCAGCCACAGGCGGCTGGAATGATAACAAAAATAAAAAACAAACACCACGCAGTTTATAAAGATATTCAGCCTCTGGCTGTCACAACCACGCAGTTAATAATAGTAATCAATAATAGTAGGACTCTGACTCAAAATCCACCCTACTCCACTACACTCGTAAAGCTCAAATCCAACGAACTCACCTCTTCTGCCGTCCAGGCAGGCATATAGTAGAATAAAAACCAAACCATCCAAAAGTCCATCAAACGGTAACAATCCGTACAATATCCATAAATAAAATCCAAAACAAAACTAAAACATAGTCTGATGGAAGAAAAACCAAAATAAAGCAAATAACAACCTAGTAGAGAACTAGCTCTACATGCAGATGGGGGGCCAGCGACTGGAACTGCTCCGGACAGCCTCAACCTGAAAATATATCAACAATGGAGGCGGGGTGAGTCCAACACTCAGCAGGTACAACTGATATGCATAATAAAACAAATAACAGACAACACTAATCATGCGTACAGTCTCCTGAATATGAGGAGGATAAATGCAACTGAAATGAAATCAGAAGATAACTTTACTGACCGGATCAAAGTATAAAGGTAACAGGTCGTCAGACCGAGTGAGTCATAATCCTGTATGCATGTCAATCAATGCATCCAAACAAATGCAGCATATAAGTGCAGCAATCACAAGCAAATAAAAATGCAATAAATGCATATGTCAACCCCATACTCTGAAATCAATGCTCCTGTGCAATGACAGAGTAAACGGGATGCTGTCGGAGTACTCCTGTCCTGTGACCCCAAATCATAAATGGGGGAGCTCAATGCTCTCATCTCCCGGTACACGATGACGGGGAGGATATCTCTGCCGGCTACCACGCTGAGTCTCCTGACCAACGGAGCCAAACAAAGTCCACCATCTGCCGGCTACCACGCTGCTACCCTAAATGCCAACGGAGCCAAGCAGAGCAGAACTGTCGACGGCTACCACGCTGAGTCACCTGACCAACGGAGCCAAACAGCAGAACCGCCACACACCAGCCAGATATACAAATCCATGGGTGATGTGTGCAGTACATGTAACTGGCGATGAGCTCAACCAAAGTAGAGCCGACAATCGCACAGCATGCAATCATGATGCATGATACTGAACATGGCAATCTCATGAATAACATGGCATGATCCATATAAATAGATACAAAGTGTGTACCACAAGAAGACGTATCAAATAGAAGGTACACAAATCGAAGAGGGTATCAAATAAACCCTAGATCCAGAATATAACAGAGCATGTGGTTAGGTCACTACCTAAGACATATGTGATCAGGTAGATAATATGCAGTGCAGCATAAATAAACAAACAAACATGTAACTAATCATGTAGCGACCAACCGAAACAAACAGATAACACAATTATTGTTATATGTTAAACATATTATCATGCATATCAAAAGACATAAGTCAAAGTACCCGCCTCCAATAAAGTGGTCCAAATCCGACTCCGAGATACTCGTCTCGCGCCAAGATCCTGTGTTAAACAAACAAATATATATTTTTTATTTAGCTAAATCCTACTGAATAGCTAAATAAACAAATCTCTAAAATTGAATTAGGGCAAAACCCTAATCAATAACTAATAATCCATGCATACAACCTTACACTAATCTTGTATCAACATGTTTCAATTAATGACATTCTAATCACACTCAACATTCAACTACAACCTTTAAACTAAAAACATGTCTTACTACATGTTCCAAACTAAACTCATCTACAGCATACTCAAGTATCAAATTACACTAATCAATCACTCTATACGTACCTCAATTCACACACTGCTCTAGATCCGCAACCAACAAGTAGCTGTTGGAAAGAAGGCTGCCGGAACCAAGAACAAGCAAGCCTCACAGCACACAACCTCACTGCTGCAATCAAAACGGATCAATAGCAGATCAATCAATCCAATGACACACCAATGGAACAAGAACCTCACCTTGTTGGCTATGACCTAGGGCACGACACAGAGAAGGGAGGAAGTGAAATCTGTGGCCACCGACGGCTGTGTACCCTAACTAGGGCACGGCTTGGAGCAAAGAGGAGAGAATCGGGCTGGGGGCTTGATCGGCCGTAGTCCTGTGCTCGATCTCTCCGCGGCCAGGGCAACAGGGAGTCGACTGTGGCCCTAGTCACCGGCGGCAGAGGAGTAGAAGGAAAAACCGCTCGGGATCAGGGAAGGAAGTTAGGACACGCACGGAAGACCGGCAGCACTTCCGTCCGGCGTCGACACTGTGCAGAGTAGAGGAGAGGCGGCTCTCGTCGCCGGTGGCAGAGGGGAGAGTGTGCGCACGCGAGAGAGATGAGGAGAAGATCGGGTTTGGGAGAGGAAACCGGCGCGAGGAGTGGGCTCGGATGCGCGAGGGAGAAGAACAGAAACGGCGATTAATGAGGGATTTTCGGCGACAATGTAAATAAAAAGGAATAAGAAATAAAAAGGAAAAATATTTATAAATATAATCTTCTCCTCTCTTAAATAGGGTAGCCTAAACAGGCTTTTCCGAGCCCCGTTCTGGTCCCCGTTAACTCGTCCATACGAGCTCCGAAAAATTTCCGAAAAATGTCCAAAAATTCCGGAAAATTTCCTTATTCATAATCGCCTATTTTCGGTATTTTACACTTGCGGGGAGGTCCAGAGTAGGTCAAGGTGACTTGGTGAGGATGCTTGCAGGGAGGCCTATAACAGGTCAGGGTGACTAGATTAGGTCAGGGTGATCAGATGCTCGCGGGGAGTCCGGAGTAGGTTAAGGTGACCAGATGCTCGCGGGAAGGCTAGGAGCAGATAAGAGTGACCAGATTCTCACAGGGAGGCCCGAAGCAGGTTAGGGTGACCGGATCCAGCTACTTACGGGGAGGCCCGGAACAGGTCAAGATGACCCGATGGTTATGGGAAAGGCCCCGAAGCAGGTTAGGTTGACTGGATACTCGCGAGGAGGCCCGGAGCAGGTCAGGATGACCGGATATTCGCAAAGAGGCCCAGAGCATGTCAGGATGACTGGATGCTTACTAGGAGGCCTGGAGTAGGTCAGGGTGACTGAATGCTCGCAGGGAGGCCCGAAGCAAGTCAAGATGACCAAATGCTCGCAGGGAGGCTTGGAGTAGGTCAAGGTTGTTAGGATGTATACTAAAAGTCTAGCTTTTGGTATAAACATTTATCTAGAAATAAGAATCACATTGGTCAAATGTCTACATTTATGATAAATGTAGTTGTTCAATTAATTTATATTGTAGATAACATGGTGTGTGGTGTCACACACAAAAGATCATGTTATCGGTTCCTTATAAATTATAAACAGTAGCTCACGACTAAGATGGAAAGGAACAAACCATTGGAAGGTCGTAGTGTAATTAGGTAGTAGTTTATCTTAACTATATAATTACACTAGTACACTTAGAGTGTATTGAGTAGGACCATTAGAGGTCATTTCTTTTATACTGACTTTATAAAGGAACAAAGACCTCAGTTATTATGGAAGTGTGTGCTCTTAATCCTAATATAATAACAAGCACATATATTTGATATTTATTTCTTTAATTTATCAATGGGTGAGATTTAGTTCGATAAATCAATAAGCCCGATAAGTTGGGAAATGATATCACTTATAGTGTTTGTTGTTGATTATAGAAGGAAACTGTGTCCTAGTAATCTAGGTTGAGAATGTCCCCAAGAGGAGCTCATAAGGATTGTCATGTTAAACCCTGCAGGTGGACTTAGTCCGACATGACGATGAAGTTGAGTGGTACTACTCTTGGAGCTAGATATTAATTAAGTGAGTTGTCAGTAACTTACTTAATTAGTGGACATTTGTTATCTTAAACATAGGGAGACTAACACACTCATAATAAGAAGGAGCCCAAAATGTAATTTGGGATTGGTGCGGTAGTTCAATAATAGTTCTCTAGTGGAATGAATTATTATTGATAAAATTAAGTTGTGTGTTCGGGGCGAACACGGGATGCTTAATTTTATCGGGAGACCAAAACCAATTCCTCCTCTCGGTCCCTATCGTAGCCTCTTAATTATAGAGTACTATACCCACCTATACCCACCTTCTTACCCATCCTGTAGGGGCCGGCCAAGCTAGCTTAGAGATCAAGCTAGGGTCGGCCATGGCTAGGTTCATGGGTGAATTCATGTGGTCGGCCCTAGCTTGAACTCAAGCTTAGGTGGCCGGCCCTATTAAAATAAAAAGGAATTTTAATTTTAAAAAATTTTCTTATGTGGATAACATGATTTAAAAGAGAGTTTAAAAATTTAAATCTTTCCTTTTATAAGATTCTACAAAAGATTAAGAGAAGAGCTAAATCTCTTTCCTTATTTGTAGATTAAAAGGTTGACTTTAATTTTGGTAAAAACTTTCCTTTTAATCATGTTCATGATTTAAAAGAAAGTTTAAAATTAAAAATTCTCTTTTATTAGTTTCTACAAAAGATTAAGAAAAGATTTAATATCTTTCCTTATTTGTAGATTGAAAGGAGATTTTAATTTTTAGAGATAACTTTCCTTTTTAGAAATTATCCACATGTTTAAAAGAAAGTTTTTAATTTATAAAAGTTCCTTCTTATTAACCAATCATGAAGGGATAAAAATTATTGGAGAAATTTTTATAAATTTCCGGAAGCAAATAAGGAAGTTTTAATTTGTGTTTAAAATTTTATTTGCTTGGAGATATTAATGTGGTCGGCCATTGAAATTGAGAAAAGAATTTTGATTTTAATTAATTTAAATTTTTCCTTTTCATGGCAAAAGAATTAAGGAAGTTTTTATTTAAATTTCCTTATTTACCAAGACCAAGGATTATAAAAGAGGGGGTAGAGGTGCCTTCAAAGCTAATAACTCTAATATTTTCTCCTCTCTTTTTCTCCTTGGGTGTGGCCGGCCCCTTCTCTTTCTTTCTTCTCCATCTTGTGGCCGAACCTCTTCATGCTCTTGGAGTTTTAATTGGTGGCCGGATTCTAGCTTGGAGAAGAAGGAGAGAAAGCTTGCATCCCTTGGAGCTTGGTTGGTGGAAAAAGTTCTTCATCCTTTGGAAGTTTTTGCTTGGCCGAAACTTGAAGGAAGAAGAAGAAGATGCTAGGTGGTTCTCGTCTCGGAAGATCATTGCCCACACAATGTCCGAGGTTAGAAGAGGAATACGGTAGAAGATCAAGAGGTCTTTCTAAAAGGTATAACTAGTATTTTCCCTTTCCGCATCATACTAGTTATTTTTGGAAATAATACCAAATACAAGAGGCATGCGATTCTAGTATTTCGAATTTGTTTTCGATGTTGTGTTCTTTTGTTTTTTTTTTCTTGTGATTTGATTGTTCTTTTCGGTTGACCTAAAGTTATTTAAGGAAATTAAATATTAACTTTCCTTAAAAGGCTTTGTCTAGTCGGTGGTGGTTGTTCCCATATCCAAGAAGGACATGTGCCTCGCCACGTCAGTACTGGAAGCCAATTTTGGAAATTAATATTTAATGAAATTAATAACCTAGGTGATTTGGATCGAACATGTTAAGTTCCGCAGGAGATCCGAGTTTAAACCTAAAAGAACAAATAGATTAAACTTTGGATCAAATGTGTTAAGTTCCGCAGGCGATCCAAGTTTAATTTAAAAGAACACATGGTAGCTAGGAAAAGGTTCAGACCTTTGTACAAAAATTTTTGTACAGTGGAACCATTAGGTTTTCCGAGTAGCAACCAACAATTGGTATCAGAGCTAGGGTTTTGCCTCTGTGTATTTGGTATTAGTTTAATTATGCACATGTCATACATAATTTAGGCAGGTTAATAATATGATGTGCTAACTTTGTGGATGCAGGAGCCAACTATTATGGCTTATAGTTATTATGTGTGTGATTGGACCCTTGGACATGTCAAGGGCATTTTATTGTGTGTGTATGATTGTATTATAAAATACAGCAGGAGTTGTATTTAGTTTTATTAGGATTTTATTTTTTAATCTAGTTACATGTACATTCTTTTTATGGAATATAGGATCGATGGATGTAAATTTATTTTATGTTCGATCTAGTTTACATGTACATTCCTTCGAGGAATATAGGATCGAAAAATGTAAAATTATATTTATGTCGCGGATCGAATCTTGCAAGGCGTGGAACCTTTTGAGGATCAGAGGCGCAGCGGAACAAGGAGCAAGATGGATGCGACAACTAGACCCAATGGCGGTGGCCAAAGATGGCAGCAGCTAGGGTTGGCGACACACGGAGGACAACAATAGATAAAAGCCATAATAGTTGAAAATTAGTTTTTCTATTTATTGCTTTTTATGCTGTGTTGTGTGTGTTTGTTAGTATGCATGCTAAGTAGGCTAGCATAGTCAAAATTCCTCACTTTAAATAACTAAGTGGGAGAGGGATTTATTTTTAAATAAATTTCACGGTCTCCATTACTGGTTTATAAGTGATGCAACAAGCTTGCGCGTTGGCTCTGAGTGCCTTCCTCCATATCGGATGAGCTTGTTTGCGGATCACTAGCTTAAACTTCCATTTTGGATGACTATAGGAAGTTAATTAAGAGCGTGTGATCTTCCCCATCGGAAGGGACACAATCTTATTAACGGACTTAGTGTCAAGTAATGGTATACACTTAGGCACGTCTAATAGTATCCTCCCCATCGGAGTCACTGCTATTATTTGTGTGACCGAAGAAAACCAAATATTGATTTGTCAAATAAATAAGTTGACAAGATAATAAAATTAAAAACCCCTCTTACAAATGTTTGATTTTGTATACGTCCACACTATCGTGGCATACGAAATTCACGGTGTTTGAGGTAATTTTATTTGTCATAAAGATTTATTGACAAGATAATTAATGGGTAAACCCCTCCTCTTACAAATGTTTAATTTTGTATACGTCCACACTATCGTGGCATGCAAAATTCACGGTGTTTGGGGTGTTGGAGAATTTAAATAATATTATTTGAGGAATTAATGTTATTTTAAAATTTTTACCAAATATTTGATCAAAGAAAGATCAACTATTAATTTTATTCGTCATAAAGTAAAGTTGACGAGATAATAAAATTAATGGATAAAATCTCTTCTTTGATTTTGTATACGTCCACACTATCGTGGCATACAAAATTCATGGAGATTTTAAGGAATTGATCTTGACCAAATATTTTTGTGATTCTTAGGATTTAAAATGTTTGTCAATTCCCTAGCTGTTATACTATAGAAAAGACTTAGTAGTCCCGATTGTAAAAATTGGAAATAGGACTTGGACATTAAGGTAGTCTGTCTTTTTAGAACTAAAGAACAATATAGGTGTATTCATTAGTTGAAACATATTTAGTGGTGTTATCTACCAGAACCTGGAGTGTAGATACAGATGCCATTAATCATGTTCGCAATGCATTGCAGGGTTCCAGGAAACCCGACAACTAAATGAAAATAAAAACATCGTCCACATGGGCACTGCTGTATAAGTAGCAGCTGTTGCAGTGGGAGAGGTTTATTCTCTAATAGGAATAAAATATGGATTATTAGAAATTATCTTTACATACTAAGTTTAGAAAGAATCTGATTTCAGTTTCTAAACTATTATAGAATAGATATTGTGTCTATTTTGATAACAAAGTTGCTATCAAGAAAAATAGGGAAGTTATCTATTCTGGTATGTTGGTTGACAATTTATAATCCAATAACTCCCACGATGCAACAAATGGAAATTAGTAACACATCTTCTAACTTTAAGAGAAAGCAACCTTCGGAAATGAACCAATTATATCTTTGGCATCTAAAGCTAGGTTATATTAACTTAAGTAAGATTCATTGGTAGCTGAAGAACTTTTGGGTTCATTAGTAGTTGAAATCTTTCCAACCTGCGAGTCTTACTTGGAAGGAAAAATAACCAAGAAGCTTTTAAGTCTAAGGGGTATGGAGCCAAAGATATGTTGGAATTGGTACATTCTAATTTGTGTGATCCTATGACTATCCAGGCAAGAGGTAGTATCGAATATTTCATCTATTTTATAGATAACTATTCAAGATACAAATACATTTACTTAATGTGCCGCAAGACTAAGTACTTTGATTAGTTCAAAGAGTACAAGGCTGATGCGGAGAAACGTCAAAGTAAAAGTATCAAGACACTACGGTGAGATCGTAGTAGCAAGTACCTCTTGGGAGAATTTAGGAGTCACTTATCAAAAGTAGGGATTCAATCCAAACTAACTGCACCTGGTACACCTCTATAGAATGGTGTAGAAAAAGGAAGGTATAGGACTCTTATGGAAATAAGTAGATTGATGATGAGTTATTACCAAATTCATTTTAAGGATATACTCTGGAAACGGAAGTGAATATAGTACCTTCCAAAGTTAGAACTCTCTACTCATATAGAATTGCTGAATAAGCGTAAGCCTATTTTGAAGCATATTCGGATTCGGGTAGTCCAGCACATATGCTGAAGAGAGATAATGATAAGTTGAACAGGAATTCACTTGTTTGTGGGTTATCCTAGAGAAATGAAAGTAGGATTATAGTCTTAAAAATCAGAAGGTCATTGTTAGCATCAATGACCGATTTTTAGAAAAGGACTATGTAATAAATCACGTGCCCATAAGTAAATTTGTTCTTAAGGAAATAATAAAGAACATGTCTAACCTAGTACCAACTGTACAAGATAAAATATCACAAGAAACTGCAACACGTATCACAAATGATACACAATTGCAGAAAGTGCCTCGTCGTAGTGGGAGTGTTGTTAGGCAACCTAAAAAGATTCATGTTTTGGGAGAGTTTTTGGACTCGATCCCTGGAGGACATGAACCTGATCTCCGGACATATGACGAAGCACTCCAAGATAAAGATGCAACATCTTGGCAAAGAGTAATGAATAACAGAATTAGAATATATGTATTCTAATAAAATCTGGAAGCTTGTAGAACCACTAAATGGTGTAAAAGCCTTTGGGTATAAAAAGGTCTCTAATAAGAAAAGAGGGATAGACAGGAAGGTAGAAACTTTCAAAGCAAGGCTTGATGAAAAAGGAAACTTTTTCATTGGTAGCTGATCCGGCGGTTAGAACATGGGACCCCATATTGAGGGGTCAATGCCACGCGGAAGTCAAAGGGCCAGGTGGTCCATCGGAGAAGGATGAGATGACCGGATTCATGAGAAAAGGGCAGACCTATCGGTCGACCGGAGAAGGATGAGTCGACCTCCCGACCGGCCGACCGATGAACAGCCGATAGCAAAAGGCGCCCTGACAGGGATCGGGGTTCCAGCGCTCGATTGAACATTAACGAAGGGCCGAGCGGACGTCATGCTTGGCCAAAGACATAATGTAACATACTGCTAGTAGTCCCTACATAACACCTTACCGAAGATCTCCCCAGCATGCCGATGCAAAGAGACGGCCGGACGTGATGTAAGTGTCGTCCACCCGGGCGTAAGATGAAGGCCGGCCGGCCGGACGCCCCGTCCTGCCGGCCGGACGGACATCCCGGCATGGGATAGGGAGAGAAGGACAAGGAACATCTTATGGCAGCTGTCAAGTCCTATGACTAGGCCATACTCCAAGCCTGGCGACGAGGTGTTCTGCTGTCCCATCGAAGACGTGCCTGGACTGTAGCAGTATGGTGTCAGGTAAGCTTTCTGACAAACACATACCGAGGTATGGGCTAATGACACGTGTTTGCCTCGGTAGGCGTGCATGAGCTCTTTCACCGCTCTATATAAGGAGCCTTATACTTCGCCGGAGGTACGCGTATTGCTATTTTGGGAGCCACTTCTTCACTGTCCACTTACCTGACTTGAGCGTCGGAGGGTCGCCGCCGGGAACCCCTTCTCGGCCCGACTTCTGTGTAGGATCGCCGGAGGTTCGTGCTACCAGATGGAGACCTGCGTCATCGACTAGGAGAGCGCCACGTGCCCAGCGTCCGTTGATTCAGCATTCGGACAGGATCAATTTGGCGCCGTCTGTGGGAACGCTCCTGCATCCGGACGGAAGCAATGGACGAGGCTGGACGACAGCACACGATGACGCTTTCCACGGAGGAACTCGACGCTCTTATCGAGTTGAGAGCCGCTAAGTTGGTGGAACAAAAACATAAGGCACCAGCCGAACGGCCTGAACAGCAAGCAACGTCAGCATCTGGTGGCCGAGCGGAAGCACCCCCAGCCATAGTTCCATTCCATCGAGCTCTCTTCCGCACTCCTCCTGAAGCCGCAGCAGCTAATCGGGATAGAGGCTCTTCGTCAGATGAAGTGCCAATGCGGGATAACAGAAAAGGAAAAGCCCCCCGATCGGATGCCTCGCCCGAGCGGGTCAATCGTCAATTCTCAGAAGTCATCTTAAAGGATCCTCTGCCAAAGCACTATGTGCCCCCGGCGATCGGCGAATACAATGGGACCACCGATCTGGATGATCACCTGGGTAAATTCGACAACACTGCTACCCTTCACCAATATACGGATGGGGTGAAGTGTCGAGTTTTTCTAACCACCCTCTCTGGATCGGCTCAACGGTGGTTTTGGAGGCTGTCGGACGGGTCCATCACAAACTTCAAGGACTTCCGAACGGCCTTCCTCCATCATTTTGCAAGCAGTCGGCGTTATCAGAAGACGAGTGTCAGCTTGTTCGCCATCAAGCAAGAGCCAAGAGAGCCGCTCAGAGCTTATATCCAGCGGTTCAACTAGGTGGCCATGGACGTTCCAACCGCCACCCCAGAGACAATGATGAACGCATTTACGCAAGGCCTTGTGGACGGGGACTTCTTCCGCTCGCTCGTTCGAAAGCCGCCCCGGGACTATGACCACATGCTACACCGAGCCAACGAGTACATCAACGTGGAGGAAGCCCAAGCGGCTCGAAGAAAGGAAACTCCAACTGATCGGGCTCCCCCTGTCGAGCGGAAGCCTCACACCGCTCATCAACCACCAAGAGGACCAAGGGCTGAAGCAATCCGTTCCCCCATGTGAGGTCCCACGTGCAAGAAGTAGCAGCCGAGCGGCCCAAGCCAAAGAAGAAATGGACGCCCATGTTTTGCTCATTCCACCGGACGGACACGCACAATCCCAGAGATTGTCGGAGTCTTCCCCTGATCGCCCATCCCATTCCCCGAAGTGGTGGTCGTCGATCACCATCGTCTGACAGGCGACAGAGAACTCATGGAGCCGATCGGACTATATCTGATCGCCATTAAAGACGGTCTGCCGAACGGCAGCATACTCTTAGGCGTGAAGACAATCCTCAGATGTCCAGGGAGCGGTCTAGGCCGTCCGCCCGGGAGGAAGAGAATAGAAACAACACTTCACGGGGTGAGATCAATATCATAGCTGGCGGTCCAACCGGAGGCGATTCTAATCGAGCAAGAAAGGCAAGCGTCCGGCAACTCCAGATCCATGTAGTCGGCTGCAGTCAAGAACGGGCGAGCGGACCCGAAATCAGTTTCGGACCCGGGGACTTGGAAGGAGTTGAAGTGTCCCACGACGACGCTCTGCTCATCAAAGCGGTAATAGCCAACTACACTATTCATCGCGTATTTATTGACACAGGAAGCTCGGTCAACATCATCTTCAGAAAGGCATTCGACCAACTACAAATTGATCGAGCCGAGCTGCTGCCCATGACAACCCCCCTCTATGGGTTTACGGGTAATGAAGTCTTGCCGGTCGGACAAATCTGAATGGCTATCTCGCTGGGAGAAGAGCCGCTCAGGAGGACGCGGACAGCAAACTTCGTGGTGGTCGACTCTCCCTCTTCATACAACATCATTTTGGGACGACCGGCGCTCAGCGAGTTCCGCGCGACTGTCTCCACCTTCCATCAGAAGATCAAGTTCCCCGTCGAGTACAAAGTGGGAGAAGTACGGGGAGGTCAACTAGAAGCTCGACGATGCTACGTCGAGATGATCCGAGTAGAAGCCAACTCCGCTCGGAAGTCACCGCGGATCAAGGTGAACGCTATAACTGAAAAACCTCCCTCTTTAGTTTATGAAGAAAAGGAGGAAGCGCAGATTCATCCGACCCGATCGGAGGCCACGACCTTTATCGCGTCCGATCTGGAAGCCAACCAGAAAGAAGAAATGATCAAATGCCTCCAAAGAAACTGTGATGTCTTCGTCTGGGCGACGCATGAGTTGCCCGGAATTTCGCCGAGCATAGCGCAGCACGAGTTACATGTCCGACCGGACGCTCGACCAGTGAAGCAGAGAAAAAGGGATTTCAGCGCCGAGCAGAACGCCATCATCCGGGCGGAGGTTGAGAAGCTTTTGGAGGTCGGCCATATACGCGAGGTTCAGTTCCCGAACTGGCTGGCGAATGTAGTGTTAGTCTCCAAGCCAGGCAACAAGTGGAGAGTATGCATAGATTTTCGGGATCTCAACAAAGCCTGCCCGAAAGACTTCTATCCTTTGCCTCGGATTGATCAACTAGTGGATTCCACGGCCGGCTACGAGTTCATCTGCATGTTGGACGCATATCAGGGTTATCATCAGGTGCCGCTCGCCCGAGATGATCAAGAAAAGGTCAGCTTCATCACCGCCGACGGCACTTACTGTTACAATGTAATGTCGTTCGGATTAAAAAACGCAGGAGCAACTTACCAGCGCATGATGAATAAAGTATTCAAAGAGCAGATCGGACGCAATCTAGAAGTGTATGTGGACGACATTCTCATCAAATCCGTCCAAGCGGCCGATCTTTATACGGACATGGAAGAGACATTCCAGACGCTGAGGAAATATGGTGTGAAGTTGAATCCGCAAAAATGTTTATTTGGAGCCAAAGGCGGACGCTTCCTGGGCTATATTGTAACCGAACGGGGAATCGAAGCAAATCCGAGTAAAGTGAAAGCATTGCAAGACATGCTGCCTCCGAGAAACTTAAGAGAAGTACAGCGCTTGACCGGTCGGATAACTGCCTTATCAAGATTCATATCCAAGACTGTTGACCGAAGCCTCCCATTCTTCAAAATCCTGCGAAAGGCCACTAAATTCCAGTGGGATGAAGAATGCGACCGGGCGTTCGAAGAGTTAAAGGCATATCTCAATTCTCTGCCTATACTTGTCAAGCAGACCGGGGGTGAGCCGCTTTATATTTATCTGTCTTCTACCGAGCACGTTGTGGGCTCGGCGCTTGTGAGTTCGAGCGGCGAAGAACGACCGGTGTATTTTTTAAGTCACATTTTAAAAGATGTTGAATCTCGCTACACCGGGCTCGAGAAGTTGGCCTTTGCTCTGGTCCTCGCCGCTCGGCGTCTTCGTCCATATTTCCTGGTGCACACCATTATTGTCAAAACTAATAGCCCGCTCGAACGAGTATTGCTGAATCCGGAAGCCTCCGGACGGCTTATTAAGTGGACAACCGAATTGAGTGAATTCGACATTCAATATCAACCCCGCTCGGTAATTAAAGCGCAGTCCTTGGCGAATTTTATGACTGAGGTGCATAATCCAGAGCCGGAAGCTATGTGGAGAATAAATGTGGACGGATCGTCCACTCGGATCGAAAGCGGGATTGGAGTAATGCTGATCTCTCCCCAAGAAGAAAAGATGCACTTATCCGTCCGGCTGGATTATAAAGCTACAAATAATGAAGCTGAGTATGAAGCCCTCATAGCCGGCTTGCAGGCAGCTCGTCATGTTGGAGCCGGTCGGGTAACACTTCATTCAGATTCGCAGTTGGCCGCTCAGCAGCTCTCTGGCACCTTTGAAATTAACAACGCTCGGCTCAAACTCTACGCTGAAGCCTTTGGGAAGCTTAAAGCCAATTTCAGAGAGGTTATTATCCAAAAAATACCCCGAGCAGAGAATCAAGCGGCCGATGAGTTAGCCAAACTTACAAGTTCAATAATACCGGTCGCCATCCAGCAGGCAATTGAACAAGTATCTTTGGTGGCGCACGTCGACCGGATGGAAGGCCTCACGTTTCCGAGCGACTGGAGGGCACCCATCACGGAGTTTTTGCGCTCGGGCGCCACACCGTCCGATCGGAATGAAGCCCAGCTGTTAAGGAGGAGAGCCGGTCAGTTCACACTCATTGGAGATCAATTATACAAGAAGGCTTTCTCCCGCCCGCTGTTGAAATGCGTGGACTCGGAAGACTCGGCTTACATCCTCCAAGAAGTACATCAAGGATCATGCGGAGGGGTCATTTTGTACATTTTGTAGTATTCAAGGAGAGCCGGTCTTTTGTAGTATTCAGTGAGATTGATAGTGAGGAAATTTTGTACAGTGGGGGTCATTTTGTGAGGGTGGGGCATTTGGTGAGTGGAGACATTTGTGAGAGGGTGGTGTGGCTATGTACACTGGGTTGAGTGGGTTGAGAAGGGGAGATAGGGGTTAGGATGGTGTATAGATCCACCATAATGATCTATCTAGTCCGCAGCAAACGGCTCGCGGTAAGGACATACCAAATCCGTTGATAGCTGACCACTTGCTAAAAGTGGGGCGACGATCGATTGCGGGATGATAGCCTATGGGTGAGGGACTTGGGGTCTCACATGGAACCCTATCCTCTCTACACTAGGGTTGGACCGCGCGCTGCAGACATTGTCACGGACAGTATAGCACATGAGACTCAGGCTGAGGACACGATATAGGTCAGACATGTGACATGCAGGATGCAGACACTGAGGCTGGTACAGTGGAGAGACAGGATGCAGACACAGATGCTGGTACTGTGGACAGGCAGGTTGCAGATACCACCGAGATACATGGCAAGCAGATTGCAGATAGCACAGAGATGCAGGCACATTTGAGACAGAGGGTTTGGTTAGGCGCGGATGGTACTTGAGATGGTACATGCGACTGATATTTGGAGGATGGTGCAGTGCAGATGGACATAGATATGGGCTTTTACAGTTCGCGCCTATGTCAGGATGGAGGCATTTTGTGTGGTTGGTACAGTGAGAGTACATGACATGTATACCTCCGATTGCTAGCAGGATCTGACACTTCGTTAGAGCTGCCTACATATCATAGGACATGTAGTTTGTACGCCTTTTTCTTGATGATATATAATTTACCTTTCATCAAAAAAAAAAAAGGATCATGCGGAGGGCATCCGGGCGGACGATCGCTGGCTAAGAAGATCCTGCTGGCCAGATACTTCTGGCCAACCTTACAAGCAGACGCCGCTCGGATCGTGTCGACGTGCCTCTCTTGCCAGAAGTACCATAACTTCTACCACCGACCGGCGGAGGAAATGAAAGCAGCTACTGTATCCTGTCCGTTCAACCAGTGGGGGATGGATATCGTGGGTCCGTTTCCTATGGCAACTGGGCAGCGGAAATTTTTACTTGTGGCAGTCGATTATTTTTCCAAGTGGGTGGAGGCCGAGCCGCTAGCCAAGATCACCGAGCAGATGGTCAAAAAGTTCATCTGGCAACACATCATCTGTCGGTTTGGCATCCCCCGCCGACTTGTTTCCGACAACGGGCGGCAATTCACAGGGAAGTTGCTCGAAGATTGATGCGAAAGCTATGGCATCGAGCAACACTTCACGTCTGTGGCCTATCCCCAAAGCAAAGGTCAAGCCAAAGTAGCCAATCGGGATATTCTTCGCATCCTGCGCGCTCGGCTCGACCACTTGGGAGGAAGCTAGGTAGATGAAGTGTCGGGCGTCCTATGGGCCATCCGAACGACTCCAAAGGAAGGAACGGGCGTCACGCCTTTCCATCTGGTATACGGCGACGAAGCAGTCATCCTAGTTGAAGTCGGCGTTGAGTCCGTCCGGATACAGAATTATGATTCTGATAACGCCGAGCGAAGGAACATGGAGCTGGATTTGGTCGACGAAGAGCGAGCCAAGGCGTCCGTCCGGCTGATGGCGTACTGGCAAAGAATGAAGCAGAACTACAACCGGCGCATCATTCCCAGATCATTCCAGGTCGGCGACCTTGTCTGGAAGAAAGTCAAGCCGGTCGGCGACGTCGGCAAGCTGGAAGCTCCTTGGGCGGGCCCCTTCAAAATTATCGAAAAGCTCCGCTCGAGCGCGTATTATTTGGAGGATGAAGACGGGCGGCAGCTGGACCGACCGTGGAGCGCGAATCATCTCCAGCCTTATCGAGTTGGGTGAAAGGTGCACTGATGTAACTCATTTTTGTGTATATTCTGGTCGCCCATGTCCTTATAATGCAGGAAGCAAAAATGGTTTAAAGGATAGCTAATGTATCCGCCGAGTGGCTGTTTTAAAGTTAGCCTGTAAGGTCGTCGAGCTCCGACGTTAAATATCGAGAGACGAGCCGGCGTCTATAAACCCTCCGAGTGGAAGATCGTCGAGCTCCGACGTTAAAAATCGAGAGACGAGCCGGCGTCTATAAACCCTCCGAGCGGAAGATCGTCGAGCTCCGACGTTAAAAATCGAGAGACGAGTCGGCGTCTATAAACTCTCCGAGCGGAAGACCGTCGAGCTCCGACGTTAAAAATTGAGAGACGAGCCGGCATCTATAAACGCTCTGAGCGGAAGACCGTCGAGCTCCGACGTTAAAAATCGAGAGACGAGCCGGCGTCTATAAACGCTCTGAGCGGAAAACCGTCGAGCTCCGACGTTAAAAATCGAGAGACGAGCTGGCGTCTATAAACGCTCCGAGCGGAAGATCGTCGAGCTCCGACGTTAAAGTCGGCGTCTATAAACGCTCCGAGCGGAAGACCGTCGAGCTCCGACGTTAAAAATCGAGAGACGAGCCGGCGTCTATAAACGCTCCGAGCGGAAGACCGTCGAGCTCCGACGTTAAAAATCGAGAGACGAGCCGGCGTCTATAAACGCTCCGAGCGGAAGACCGTCGAGCTCCGACGTTAAAAATCGAGAGACGAGCCGGCGTCTATAAACGCTCCGAGCGGAAGACCGTCGAGCTCCGACGTTAAAAATCGAGAGACGAGCCGGCGTCTATAAACGTCCGAGCGGAAGACCGTCGAGCTCCGACGTTAAAAATCGAGAGACGAGCCGGCGTCTATAAACCCTCCGAGCGGAAGACCGTCGAGCTCCGACGTTAAAAATCGAGAGACGAGCCGACCGTCGAGCTCCGACGTTAAAAATCGAGAGACGAGCCGGCGTCTATAAACGCTCCGAGCGGAAGACCGTCGAGCTCCGACGTTAAAAATGGAGAGACGAGCCGGCGTCTATAAACGCTCCGAGCGGAAGACCGTCGAGCTCCGACGTTAAAATTCGAGAGACGAATCGGCGTCTATAAACCTTCCGACCGGAAGGTAATCGAGTTCCGATGATAAAATTCGATGTTAAAAGACGGGCCGCTGGAGCCTGTAAGGCCGTCGGACGAATGGCTCTGTGCGTGGTCCTTAGTTGAGAGGGCCGAACTGTGATAGGGCCGGCTATACTAGCGAGAATGAAGCCATCGTATGGCCGGGCGGCTCCTTTACCAAATGTACTTTGACGCGGAAAAATTATGACCGAGACGAAAGTTAAGATTGGACGCTGGTCAAGCAAACGAATAACAAAAGAAAAAATTCATTCACGCCAAGCGACGGACAGACAAAATTTATAAACATTTGCCCCGAGCGGCAAGCATACAGAAGATCTTGGATACTTGAAAGAAACTTAACAAACTCTCATTCACAGTCATCAAAATTAAAAAGAGAGTCGGGGATGGAGCCCATCATGGTCGCTAGATCTTCATGGGGGACGGACAGCTCGGCGGGTATGTGGCCTTTGGTCTTCATGTAGTCCACCGCCACTTTAATCGCCTCTTCAAAAGTTAAGGACAGCTTGTCGCTGAACTTTTCACCAAATTCTTCCGAGCGGACGAATGCTTTGCGCGCTTCCGCCAACCGACCGGACTCCCCGTCCTGATATTCTTTAAAAGTAGCTTTAGAAGAATCGAGGGCCGCCTGGAGATCTGTCAAAGCCCCTTCCGCTTTAACCTGGTCGGCCGAGCAGCCCTCCCGTTCAGTCTTTAGCGAGGCGTCCAAGTCCTTCACCCGCTGCTCTAACCCTCGGTTCTCTACCTTCATCATATCCATGTCCTCGATGGCTTTAAGCTTCCGGGTGGTCGCAATCTTTATTTCCTTGTCCCGCTGCTTGACCAAGGCTTCGAGGCGGGCCACCTCGCTCGTCAAGCCGGAGGACTTACCCCGTTCGGCTTCCAGCAGCTTTTTGGCCTTTTCCAGAGCGACCGTCGATTGTCTGTTGTCCCCCGCAGCTTTGAGTTTTTTCAACTCGTCCTCCAGCTCGGCTAATTGATCGCTGATGGCAATCTGCTCCACCCAGTTCTGCGAACAAAGATGAACAAGTTAGAAACTAAATACAAATAACTGACAAGGCAAAGAACATACCCCGGTCGCCTGTTGTAAATTGCTATCGCCGAGCTGACCAGGAGTCATCATGGCAACTCTGAGTCGAGCATCTTCCCAAGCTTTGGCGAGGGGACCCGTAAGTGTGATTTTCTGCTCGGGGACCACCGGCCGATCAGCAGCCGCCATGTATTCTTCCGACGGGAGGCGCAGGACGGTTTTTATCAACTTGGGGCCGCTCGGATCAACCTGAGAAGCAGCGGCCTTACCGGACGGCTCACCGGTGGAGGAAGAAGGACGGTCGCCCAACCGCCTAAGATGCCGCAGAGTTCGGGGAGGACTGGAGGGCGGCACCTCAGAGGTAGCCCTTGGAGAGCCGCGCGGCATCGGGGGTACTCTCTATAGAAACTGTCCCGGATAACACCGGAGCTTCATCACCCCGCTCGGACTGTAGTTCATCAGATGGAGTTGGTTGAGAGGCTGACTCTGGCCGTCTGCGCTTCCGAGCAGCCAGGGGAACGTCGTCGGCCGAACGACCCTCTACTCCGACTTGAGTAGAAGGCTCTGGATCGCCCGCGCCTTCGTCGTGAGAGGCAGGAGCGTCTAAGGCTTCGGGGACACCCTGAGTCCCCTCATCTTCTCCGCCGGCCGGATCAGCTGAGGATAAGTTCCGTTCGGCGACCTCCTTATTCTTGGACGCCTCGATCTCAGTGGCTCTCAATTTTAGCCGATCGGTAGCCTTGGCGCGCCACATGACTTCAGCTGCAGAAGCAAAGAATAAATCAGTTAGAACAAAAGAAATGGGAAGATAAGAGAACTTACTCATGCTGCAAGGCAGATCGGCTGGGATGGAAGACAAGCCAAATAAATACATTACTCCCGGAAGGAGCAACTTGTCGATGTGATAGCGCTGGCCGACCAGCCGATCGGCTGCATGAAGATAGGTCGCATCGCCTCTAAACTTGCCGAGCTCTGGTTGCGCTGGCATCGCTGTCTGCCATTTGATACGGAAGGCCGGTGGCTCGGGGAAACGAACGTAGAAAAAGTGCTCCTTCCAATGTTTGTTGGAGCTCGGCATGTTATCAAAAAGGACGAAACATATCCTAGATTGGAAAACAAAAGTACCCCACTCGGCTTGCTTGGGGTAGTAGAAGTAATGGAAAACTTTGGGGTCTAGGGGAATGCCATTTAGTTTGAAGAGAATTATCACCCCACTCAGCAGCCTTATGGAGTTCGGAACTAGTTGGCCGAGCGGGATGCGAAAATAATTGCAAACTTGCAAGAAAAACTTATGGGGTGGAAAGCGTAGCCCGGCCAAAAATTGGTCTCGGAAGAAAAGAACGATGCCGGGCGGCAGTTCATAAGGCCGGTCGGTCGGTGTGGCTAATACTATGTGGTGGTCTGAAGGGATATCGTAAGTCCGAGCGAGACGTAGCGCGTCCTCCTCGTCAAACCGGCTCTCCATGGTCGTGTACCATAGACCAGGAGCACCGCCAGTTGACTGCGAGGTGCTAGTCATGGTCGAAAGACAAGGATGCGGGACCAAAAGGGAAGGTTCGAACAAGGAATGAAGGGAAACCGACTGAATGAAACGATTAACAGAAAGAAGAAAATGTAGGGAGCGAGGAAAAAGGTCTTACGAGCAAAAGGGACGATCGACTGGGGCCTGGGGGTTGCCGAAGAGTTGAGGGGCAAGGTCGCCGGAGAAGAAAAGGAGCAGAGGGGCGCTGGCGAAAGATGAAGCAACAATGCGGCGAAAAAGGAGTCGCGGGCTTTATATCGCCGCCCGCAAGCAGCCTCCACCGTCCGATCCAGGTCGTGAAGAATGAGGCCATCATCCAGCCGTTCATTTCAAACGGCGGCTGTCCCATTGGAAGTGACGCCACCGCCATACGCTGACAAAAGCGTGATCGCCACGTGTCAGCAGGATACAAGTCGCATTTAATGAGCGCCCCTTACCGTGCGCAGCGCACGTGATGGGCAGTAGGGGAGAGGATTCGGCATGGATTCCAAGGGAATACAAGGCACGGGCAAGACACCGCCGAACGGATGAGCATCCCCAAGCCTGGCCGAGCGGATTAATGTAGCGGTCGTTACTCTGTCAGATCGGCAGTCCAGTCAGTCGGACTTCGCCTCCTTCGACTAGACTTGAGGGGGAGGTAAGTGATCAGGCGGTTAGAACATGGGACCCCATATCGAGGGGTCAACGTCACGCGGAAGTCAAAGGGCTAGGTGGTCCATCGGAGAAGGATGAGCCGACCGGATTCATGAGAAAAGGGCAGACCTATCGGTCGACCGGAGAAGGATGAGTCGACCTCCCGACCGGCCGGCCGATGAACAGCCGATAGCAAAAGCCGCCCTGACAGGGATCGGGGTTCCAGTGCTCAATTGAACATTAACGAAGGGCCGAGCGGACGTCATGCTCGGCCGAAGACATAATGTAGCATACTGCTAGTAGTCCCTACATAACACCTTACCGAAGATCTCCCCAGCATGCCGATGCAGAGAGACGGTCGGACGTGATGTAAGTGCCGTCCGGCCGGGCGTAAGATGAAGGACGGCCGGACGAACGCCCCGTCCTGCCGGCCGGACGGACGTCCCAGCATGGGATAGGGAGAGAAGGACAAGGAACATCTTATGGCAGCTGTCAAGTCCTATGACTAGGCCATACTCCAAGCCTGGCGACGAGGTGTTCTGCTGTCCCATCGAAGACGTGCCTGGACTGTAGCAGTATGGTGTCAGGTAAGCTTTCTGACAAACACATACCGAGGTATGGGCTAAGGACACGTGTTTGCCTCGGTAGGCGTGCATGAGCTCTTTCACCGCTCTATATAAGGAGCCTTATACTTCGCCGAAGGTACGCGTATTGATATTTTGGGAGCCACTTCTTCACTGTCCACTTACCTGACTTGAGCGTCGGAGGGTCGCCGCCGGGAACCCCTTCCTGGCCCGACTTCTGTGCAGGATCGCCGGAGGTTCGTGCTACCAGACGGAGACCTGCGTCATCGACTAGGAGAGCGCCACGTGCCCAGCCTCCGTTGATTCAGCATTCGGACAGGATCAGTAGCCATGCTTAAATCTATCTGGATTCTTTTATCTATTTCGCAAGTGGATGTCAAGACAACATTCCTTAATGGAAGTCTTGAAGAAAGCATCCATATAAAGCAACCAGAAGGGTTCATTGCAAAGGGCTAAGAGCATTTTGTGTGCAAGCTCAATCAATCTATGGACTAAGACAAAGCTTCAAAGGTCTTGGAACATCCGGTTTATCAAAGTTATCCAGACCTATGGATTTATTTAGTAACCGGATAAGTCTTGTGTATACAAAAGGTGTGATGGAAACGTGGTGGTATTTCTTGTACTATACGTAGATTACATTTTTGATAGTTGGAAACAATATCAAGGTGTTATCGGAAGTAATAGTATGGTTGTCCAAGCAATTCGTTATAAAAGACTTAGGAAAATAAGCACATATTCTTGGGAACAAGGTTCGCAAGAAAAGAATGTTGTGTTTATCTCAAGCTTTATATAACAAGCTCGTTTTAGCATGCAAAACTCCAAGAAAAGTTTTCTACCTTTTAAGCATGGAGTGTTTTTATCTAAAGAGATGTCTCTGATGACATCAAAGGAGATTGAGGACATGTAGGTAGTTCTTTATGCTTCGAAAGTTAGACAGCCTAATGTATGCTAAACACGAGATCAGAAATCTGTTTTGCCAAGGGCATAGTTAACAGATATCAAAGTAACCCTAGACAAGGACATTGGACTGCAGTAAAGCATATATTAAAGTACCTAAGAGGCACTAGAGATTATATGCTAGCTTACAAGGTAGTTAATTTGGTCTCTGTGGGTTGCACGAATTTTGACTTCCAATCAGATAGGGACAATAATAAGTCTACCTCGGGGTTTTGTGTTTACTTTAGGAGGAAAAGTCATAACTATGGAAGAGTGATAAGCATAGGTGTTTTTCTGGACTCCACCATAGAAGCTGAGTATATGGCAAGTCTCTGAGGTAGCCATAAAAGCTAAATGACTCAATAACATCAAGATGGACTTAGATATGATTTCTGGTTTGTCTAAAGATTATTACAATTCATAGTAATAATAGTGGTGCAGTAGCAAACTCGAAGAAATCATAAGTCTATAAGGCAAGTAAACGCAATAGAGCGCAAGTACCACCCAATACGAGAAATCATATAAACGAGAAGAAGTTGTTGCTGCCTAGATTGCATCAAGTGATAACCTAGAAGATTCTTTCACTAAGGTCCTTAAGGCAAGAGCTTTTGATGGGCATGTTGAAAGGTCGAGAATCAGATGTATGGCAGCAGATATGGCAGATTAGTCTTTTAGTATAAGTGGGAGATTGTTAGAATGTATACTAAAAGTCTAACTTTTGGTATAAACATTTATCTAGAAATAAGAATCACATTGGTCAAATGTCTACATTTATGATAAATATAGTTGTTCAATTAATTTATATTGTAGATAACATGGTGTGTGGTGTCACACACAGAAGATCATGTTATCGGTTCCTTATAAATTATAAACAGTAGCTCACGACCAAGATGGAAAGGAACAAACCATTGGAAGGTCGTAGTGTAATTAGGTAGTAGTTTATCTTAACTATATAATTACACTAGTACACTTAGAGTGAATTGAGTAGGACCATTAGAGGTCGTTTCTTTTATACTGACTTTATAAAGGAACAAAGACCTCAGTTATTATGGAAGTGTGTGCTCTTAATCCTAATATAATAACAAGCACATATATTTGATATTTATTTCTTTAATTTATCAATGGGTGAGATTTAGTTCGATAAATCAATAAGCCCGATAAGTTGGGAAATGATATCACTTATAGTGTGTGTTGTTGATTATAAAAGGAAACTGTGTCCTTGTAATCTAGGTTGAGAATGTCCCCAAGAGGAGCTCATAAGGATTGTCATGTTAAACCCTGCAGGTGGACTTAGTCCGACATGACGATGAAGTTGAGTAGTACTACTCTTGGAGCTAGATATTAATTAAGTGAGTTGTCAGTAACTTACTTAATTAGTGGACATTTGTTATCTTAAACACAGGGAGACTAACACACTCATAATAAGAAGGAGCCCAAAATGTAATTTGGGATTGGTGCGGTAGTTCAATAATAGTTCTCTAGTGGAATGAATTATTATTGATAAAATTAAGTTGTGTGTTCGGGGCGAACACGGGATGCTTAATTTTATCGGGAGACCAAAACCAATTCCTCCTCTCGGTCCCTATCGTAGCCTCTTAATTATAGAGTACCATACCCACCTATACCCACCTTCTTACCCATCATGTAGGGGCCGGCCAAGCTAGCTTGGAGATCAAGCTAGGGCCGGCCATGGCTAGGTTCATGGGTGAATTCATGTGGCCGGCCCTAGCTTTAACTCAAGCTTAGGTGGCCGGCCCTATTAAAATAAAAAGGAATTTTAATTTTAAAAAATTTTCTTATGTAGATAACATGATTTAAAAGAGAGTTTAAAAATTTAAATATTTCCTTTTATAAGATTCTACAGAAGATTAAGAGAAGAGCTAAATCTCTTTCCTTATTTGTAAATTAAAAGGTTGATTTTAATTTTGGTAAAAACTTTCCTTTTAATCATGTTCATGATTTAAAAGAAAGATTAAAATTAAAAATTCTCTTTTATTAGTTTCTACAAAAGATTAAGAAAAGATTTAATATCTTTCCTTATTTGTAGATTGAAAGGAGATTTTAATTTTTAGAGATAACTTTCCTTTTTAGAAATTATCCACATGTTTAAAAGAAAGTTTTTAATTTATAAAATTTCCTTCTTATTAACCAATCATGAAGGGATAAAAATTATTGGAGAAATTTTTATAAATTTCCGGAAGCAAATAAGGAAGTTTTAATTTGTGTTTAAAATTTTATTTGCTTGGAGATATTAATGTGGCCGGCCATTGAAATTGAGAAAAGAATTTTGATTTTAATTAATTTAAATTTTTCCTTTTCATGATAAAAGAATTAGGGAAGTTTTTATTTAAATTTCCTTATTTGCCAAGACCAAGGATTATAAAAGAGGGGGTAGAGGTGCCTTCAAAGCTAATGACTATATTATTTTCTCCTCTCTTTTTCTCCTTGGGTGTCGCCGGCCCCTTCTCTCTTTTTCTTCTCCATCTTGTGGCCGAACCTCTTCATGCTCTTGGAGTTTTAATTGGTGGCCGGATTCTAGCTTGGAGAAGAAGGAGAGAAAGCTTGCATCCCTTGGAGCTTGGTTGGTGGAAAAAGTTCTTCATCCTTTGGAAGTTTTTGCTTGGCCGAAACTTAAAGGAAGAAGAAGAAGGTGCTAGGTGGTTCTCATCTCGGAAGATCATTGCCCACACAATGTCCGAGGTTAGAAGAGGAATACGGTAGAAGATCAAGAGGTCTTTCTAAAAGGTATAACTAGTATTTTTCCTTTCCGCATCATACTAGTTATTTTTGGAAATAATACCAAATACAAGAGGCATGCGATTCTAGTATTTCGAATTTGTTTTCGATGTTGTGTTCTTTTATTTTTTTTTTCTTGTGATTTGATTGTTCTTTTCGGTTGACCTAAAGTTATTTAAGTAAATTAAATATTAACTTTCCTTAAAAGGCTTTGTCTAGTCGGTGGTAGTTGTTCTCATATCCAAGAAGGCCATGTGCCTCGCCACGTCAGTACTGGAAGCCAATTTTGAAAATTAATATTTAATGAAATTAATAACCTAGGTGATTTGGATCGAACGTGTTAAGTTCCGCAGGAGATTCGAGTCTAAACCTAAAAGAACAAATAGATTAAACTTTGGATCAAACGTGTTAAGTTCCGCAGGTGATCCAAGTTTAATTTAAAAGAACACATGGTAGATAGGAAAATGTTCAGACCTTTGTACAAAAATTTTTGTACAGTGGAACCATTAGGTTTTCCGAGTAGCAACCAACAAAGGTGACTTAGTGAGGATGCTTGCAGGGAGGTCATGGTGACTAAATCATAACAGAATTCTGTTATGAAAACCGTGACAGAATTCTATTATATAAAATCATAATAGAATTTCATTACGAAAAATCTTAATAGATTTTTCTTCCATTACATCCATCGCATTGGCCTTTATCCAAATATGAGCCACCTGTCAACAATCTCCACCTTGGCGAATATTCACCCATTCGAAGAACACGAGTATCTGAATAAAGCTCCACCTGGATCTCTAGGTTTGGACTTCCTTCCTCTATCATTTAGAGATATGGATTAAGTTCAAGTAATGCTTGAACTTCTATGTGGTCACTGGCTTTGTCAGCATGTCTGCAGCATTGTCTGCAGTATGAACCTTCTCAAGTTGAATTTCTTCGGAAGCAATCAACTCTTTGATCTTGTGAAACTTCACATCAATGTACTTGGTTCTTGCATGATACACCTGATTCTTCGCCAAATAGATAGCACTTTGACTATAGTATAATAACTTGACTCCACCTTGCTAAACACCCAGTTCTCTGACCAACCCTATAAGCCATAAAGATTCCTTCACTACTTCAACTGTTGTCATGTACTCTGACTCTGTAGTAGACAATACAATAATAGATTGAATCATAGATTTCCAACAAATAGGTCCTCCTACCATAGTGAACACGTATCCCGTAGTAGACTTCCTATTATCTAAATCTCCTATATAGTCCGCATCTATATACCCAACAACTGAAGGATTTTTCGGTTGTCTACTGAACATGATGTCATAATCAGTTGTACTTCTCAAATATCTGAAATTCCACTTCATTGCATCCCAATGTGGTTTACTAGGATTTGAAAGAAACTTGCTTACCATACTAACTGGTTGCGCCAAATTTGGTCTCGTAAAACCATGGCGTATATCAAACAACCAACTGCACTAGCATAAGGAACCTTTGACATCTCTTGGATCTCATAATCCATCTTTAGACACTGTGTACTAGATAACTTGAAGTGATGCATCAGGGGTGTGCTCACCGACTTTGTATTTTTCATGTTGAACCTATCTAGCACCTTCTCCACATAGCTACGTTGAGACAACCATAATCTCCTTGCAACTCTATCCTTGTGAATCTCCATCCCAAGAATCTTCTTGGCCTCTCCCAAATTGTTCATGTCAAATTCCTTGCTCAGTAGCCTCTTCAATTTGTCAACCTCTTTCATCTTTTTTGCAACAATGAGCATGTCATCTATGTATAGTAGTAAGAAAACCAGTAATTCATTTTCAAGGCTCTTCACATATATGCAGCAATTATACTCACATCTCCTATATCCAGTTTGAATCATGTATAAATCAAAACATTTGTACCATTGCCTAAGAGATTGTTTCAATCCATAGAGTAATTTCTTCAACTTACAAACCAACCGCTCTTGTCTGGACTGACTAAATCTCTCAGGTTGTGACATAAAAATTTGGTCCTCTAAATTTCCATGAAGAAATGTCGTCTTCACATCCATTTGTTCTAGCTACAAATCGTGATATGCCACTAAAGCCAAGACCGCTCTAATTGACGTATGTCTTACGACCGGAGAAAAATTTTCTTCACAGTCAATCCCTTTTCTCTGTGAATACCCCTTTGCTACCAACCGAGCTTTGAACTTCACTTCTTCTCCCTCCCTTTGACATTGCTTCTTTCTTCATGATTATCCACTTGCACCCTATAGGTTTCTCTCCTTTAGGAAGTTCCACTATATTCCATGTTTGGTTCTTATGCAATGACTTCATCTCCTCTACCATAGCACTCGTCCACCTATCCTTCTCAGAGTTGTTTATCGCCTCTTGAAAAGATGAAGGGTCTCTGCTACTTATGATAAGCGTATAAAATACCAAGTCTTCGAATTCTATCTAGTGGGTGGTTTTACGACTCGTCTCATTCTATCACTAGCTATAATGCAATACTTCATGTGCTCTGAGTTACAATCATCGAAATTATGAGTCTCTAGCTCCACCTACACAATATCTTTCTCTATGTTTCTCTGTGGTGTTTCCTTTTCTTCTTCCTAAGTACGCTGTAACATAGCTTTCTCGTCAAACACCATATCTTTGTTGATCACCACCTTGTTTGTCTTATGATCCCAAAGCTTGAAGCCTTTAACTCCTTTCTGATACCCCATAAATCTACTTGATTCTCTGTCCATACTTCCTCTAATACTTTACCTTTTAGTGCTGCCCTTGGTGATCTATTAATGAGATAACATTCCATGTTAACTACTTCCGCCCAGAAATTCTTTGCAAGCCCTGCATTCAGCCTGAGACATCTTACCTTCTCAATGATTATTCTGTTCAACCTTTCTGCTACCCCGTTCTGATGAGGTGTCCTACGAATCAAGAAATGCCTCATTATCCCATGTCGTTCACAAAATTCCTGAAACTTTGAATCTGTGTACTCAGTCCCATTGTCTAACCTAAGGCATTTATTCTTTCTTCCGGCCCGGTTCTCCACTTTAGTTTTTCATAATTTAAACTTTGCAAAAGTTTCTGACTTGTAACGCATAAAGTATATCTAGACCTTTCATGAGAAATCATCAGTAAAACTCACAAAATACAAGTGCCTTCCACATGATGCTACACTGGCTGGTCCCCAGAGATCGTATGTACGTAGTCCAAAATCTTCTCCGTCTTGTTTGTTATCATCTTGAATTGCACTTTGTTCTGTTTCCCAAAAACACAGAATTTACATAATTCAAGCTTGCACGTCTTGACACCCTTCAACAAATCTCTCTTGTGAAGTTCTAGCATCCCACGTTCATCCATATGCCCTAGCCACATATGCCACAAGACAGTACGGTATGATTCAGACTCCAAGGCGGCTCCACCTATAATTGTAGTTCCTATCAACTTGTAGATGTTTCCTGCTATCTTTTATCCTTTCATTATCGCTAGAGCTCCCTTGTTAACCTTCATCACCCCACTCACTGATTTATAATTACAACTAATATCATCCAGTGTACTTAGTGAGATCAAGTTCTTCCTTAGCTCTAGTATATATCTGACATCACATAAAGTTCTGATCACACAATCAAACATCTTAACTCTGACATTCCCTATGCCAATAACTTTGCATGACGCATCATTTCCTATCAACACTGAACCAGAATCCACTGCCCTATAGGTGTCAAATCAATCCTTTTTTGAAGTCATATGATATGAACATGCAGAGTCTAAAATCCATGAATCTGTCAGCTGCTCTGAACTCGACATAACTGATAGCATATCTCCATCACCGCTCTCTGAATTTTCTTCTTAAACTATGTTTACAAACTTTATCGAATTACCTTTGTTCTTTGCAACACGTTTCTTTATCTATGGGCAATCTCTCTTGATATGACCTTTGCCTCCACACTTGTAGCACGTGATCACTTTTTTCCTTCTCGATTTAGAATGAGCCTTGTTGTTGTTACCTGATTCATGTCGAGATTTGCTCCTACCACGCTCTTGGTTGCTATTTACCAAAAGTTCTTCTCCTTGAGAAACTTCATCGTTTGTTTTCTTCCTTTGGTGAAAACCTAGCAACACACCTATGATCTCCTCCAATTTGAGAGTTTCCTTACCCCACATCAAAAGAGTAACTAAATTCTCATATGTAGGAGATGAAGGTAGAGAATTCAACAACAGAGCCTTATTTTCATCTTCAATCTTCACATCAACCCGCTTCAAATCACTAACAATCTGGTTGAATATGTTGATGTGTTGACTCAGATCGGTTCCTTTTGTCATCTTCAACCCGAATAATTTCTGCTTGAGATATAGCTTGTTTGTTAATGACTTTGACATGTACTGACTCTTCAACGTTTGCCAAACTGCCACTGGTTACTCGTCGTCCATACATGGTACATCACGTCATCCGTAAGACAAAGCATGATTGTTGCTACTACCTTCGCTTGAAGTTCTTCCCAATATGATCTCTCCATGCTTTCCGATTTTCTTTCTCCTAGCGCCTTCACCATGTCTTGTTGCATCAACAAGTTCTTGACCCTTCTCTGCCATAATCCAAAGTTTCTGATTCCGTCAAACTTCACCATATCAAATTTCTCAGAAGTCATCCTCGACATGTTGAATAAATCTTCCAAAACTTGTAGCTCTGATACCAATTGTTGCGCAAAGAGAGGGCAACACCTCTCAACCTCTAAAGTGCGGAAGAAGAGGAAGAGAGAAAAGAGATCGCGCAGATAACAAGACAAGACGCACAAAAGGAGAGCAAATACGAGAAAGGAGAATAAGAAGAGAAAGAAGAAGAGTTGCCGTGGTTCGGCAACATGCTTACTCTACAAAAACGGCCGAAATTTTATTAGAATTCTCTCTACACAAGAGAATCACATCTAATGATTCTTGTGTTTATTGTTGTAGAATAGGTTTACAATGATCCCTATAAATAATGCATAAACCTCAGACCCAATAAAATCACAACAGAATTCTGTTATGAAAGACCGAAACAGAATTCTATTATATAAAATCGCAACAGAATTTCATTACGAAAAATTTTAATAGATTTTTTTTCTATAACATCTATCGTATTGATCTTCATCCAAATATGAGCCACCTGTCAACACTAGATAACTATATTCTTTAGTGATTATCCGAAGGCGACTTAGTTCAATTTGTTAATACATCATGGAGCATGAAGTGGATATTCTAAACCACGTAATACATTGTTGTGTTTGTTTTTCTCTTTGTTTTGTTGGGCGACTAATAAACTAATATGATTGAACAAGAAAAATGATACATATTTATTCAACTCCTTTATTCATTATATATAATTTAACCGAAAGGGTTGCTAAAGGAATTAAAGTTTTATTTTTTTACTCATTTTAATTTGATTTAAATATAAATGTTAATTTGTTGGGCGACTAATAAACTAATATGATTGAACAACAAAAATGATACATATTTATTCACCTCCTTTATTCATTATATATAATTTAACTGAAAGGGCTTGCTAAAGGAATTAAATTTTTATTTTTTAACTCATTTTAATTTGATTTCTCTTTGTTTTGTTGGGCGACTAATAAACTAGTATGATTGAACAAGAAAAATGATACATATTTATTCAACTCCTTTATTCATTATATATAATTTAACTGAAAGGGTTGCTAAAGGAATTAATGTTTTATTTTTTTAACTCATTTTAATTTGATTTAAATATAAATGTTAATTTGTTGGGCGACTAATAAACTAATATGATTGAACACCAAAAATGATACATATTTATTCACCTCCTTTATTCATTATATATAATTTAACCGAAAGGGCTTGCTAAAGGAATTAAATTTTTATTTTTTAACTCATTTTAATTTGATTTAGATTATATATATATATATATATATAAATCTCCCCTATTTACTAACTAATTTTGATAAAGCCTAATATCCTTTTTTTTATTCACACTAAAAATAATTTCAAGATTTATTAGTAATTCCACAAGCGAAACAATCAGTGATCTAGAGTTCGAGACTCAGTTGCGACATATTATTATGAATTTTTCTCATCATTAATTTTCTCTGAATGTTTTATATAAAAAAATATAGTTATCTTTAGTCTCACATCTTAAAATTGACAACACTATGATCAAAGAAACTTTTATACATATTTTAGGCCGACAATGTTAAAAATATATTTTTATTAGTTTTTTTTACTAAGATAAGTATAATATTAAATTAAATTAATTTTTTTCATAGAGAAGTCATAAGGGTAACACTCTGTTTGGATTTTCAAAGACCCAAATAATTCATATTTTCAAAAGTCAGGTATTTTATCCTAATGACTCTACTACTCTACTTTAGTATTTTAATGCTAAAATGCTTTAATTAATATAATTTCATTATAAAGGTGTAACGCCCCGCCCCTTCCTACTTATGTTGACGGGGGTTATTCTTTCTTCTTAAAACAGCGGAAGTCTTATCTATAGCATATATATATATATATATTCTTTTCTTTAAACCTTTCTTTTATTCTTAACACATTATCATCAACTACCTATCATATGAGTCACATAACATGCTTAACATAACTTAAACCATAATACTAAAGAGCATGATGAAGTGTCATAGAGTTATAAAGGAAACAACATGAACATAATTCTTATTAATTAAAAGCAGGTTTTCCTCTTTAGCCAAGTCACTACTACACACGTCCTCCTTGCCCCTTCCTGCTGCTCCCTTAGTACATCCATTCTTTGCCCTTATCTGTGGTACAAGGAAAGTAAGCTGTGAGCACTCAAGACTCAGTAAGATCCTTTCCTACTCACAAAATCCGTATAGCATAAATAAATCTTCAATGCATAAAGCATAAAGACAACTCATCATATCATGTATAGAAGCATCATATCATAACAAAATCATATGGTATCATGGCATATCCTTATAAAGTCATAAAGTGCATTCTAGCATAACATGATCATGATCATAACATATCAAAACATAATCATAAGGTTCATCTTAATATAACATAATATAATCATAGGCATCATGGTATATCGTAACATAATCATAATGTGTTATGCAAAATGACTTTTAAAAACATGATTTATGCAATAATATATGCAACATGTCCTTTGAAAACTTATTTTATACATACTTAAACATAATCATAACATGGTTAGGGCCCCGGCTTGTACCACATACATAAATGTGCACGTCCTATGTAGGTCCAAGGTAGCAAGTCTTGAACCCTACAAGGCATACATACTAGGCCCGTTTCTTATCCATCGACCTAGGGGCACTTAGGAGCTCATCCCTAATGAGGCCCGTTTCTTAGTCCATCGACCCCGGGGCGCTTATGGAGCCCACCCTTGGTCCAAGCCATACATAAAGTAAAATAGCATGTCTTACATATCATGGTTCTTATCATTTCTTGCATATCGTATCTCTTATCATATCATACCATGTAAAATTTTGGGCACACAACTCATCATAATGGTATGTAAAATTTTGGGCACAAAGCACATCATATATTTTATGCATAAATTGGCACACAGCTCATCACATATATCATGCATAAATTGGCACATAACTCATTATAAATAATACACACCATAGCATAAGGGTTTCCATCATGTATAGATCATAAGTGTACATAATTAAACATAGAAGCATAGAAATCTCATAATCGTGACATATAATTTACATGGAAAACATAATTAGGTTTCTAACCCTAATGCCTTATAGTGGCCGAACCATATAAATTGGGTTTTTGGTAAAAACTCCATACCAACATGTGAACCCTAAGTAAGCATCATTTCTTATACTATAAGAACCACCATGAGCAAGTTTAGGTAGAGTTCTAGGATTCTTAAGCTTACAACTTATCATGGCCGAAACTTGTCAAGCGTACATTGGGTTAAAAACTATCATTCAAGCTTGTGAACCCTAAACAACTTTCATAGCAAACATATCAAGGAATAACATGAGCATAGTTGAGTTAGGTTCTAAGTTTCTTAGGCCCTTAAACATGAGGTGGCCGAGAGTTATAGGACTTAAACTAAAGTTCAAGTGTCCTAAAAGCATGAGAACCTTAAACAACTTTCATAGAAAATATTTCAAGGAATAATATGAGCATAGTTGAGTTAGGTTCTAAGTTTCCTAAGCCCTTAATCATGAAGTGGCCAAAACTTGTAGGGCTTAAAACTAGGGTTCAAGTGTCCTAAAAGCATGAGAACCTTCAACAACTTTCATAGCAAATATTTCAAGGAATAACATGAGCATGGTTGAGTTAGGTTCTAAATTTCCTAAGCCCTTGAACATGATGTGGCCGAATGTTATAGGACTTAAAACTAAGGTTCAAGTGTCCTAAAAGCATGAGAACCTTAAACAACTTTCATAGCAAATATTTCAAGGAATAACATGAGCATAGTTGAGTTAGGTTCTAAATTTCCTAAGCCCTTGAACATGATGTGGCCGAATGTTATAGAGCATGTAATTTAATTTCCATGCAACAATAAACATAAGAACATTAAGTTAGTTTCATAACATTTCATCAAGGAGGTCATGAGCATCTTAGACTTGTTTTAAATTCTCCTAGGCTTCAAAAACTAAACATGGCCGAACCTTCATGGACATGAAATAGAATTCAACTTAACATACAATCATGGGCATATCATAATAGTTTCATATCTTATCTTAGGGAGATCATGGCATGCTTAGTTTTAAATTAAAGCTCTCCTAGGCCCTTAGTTCTACCATGGCCGAATACTCATGAATCTAAGTTCTACCAAACATTTTAACATAGAGACATGAGATACATCCTTATCATAAAATACATGTTACAAGAAAAATATCGAGCATATCAAATTTAGATCTTTTCATTCCCTAGGTCCTTCCTTTAGTTTTATCTTGGTTTGGAATTCTTCATGATGTTTTCTTAGATTTTTATGTAATCGAATCTTCATAGAACAACAAGAGCTATTGTACCACAGGTGAGGGGAACTTACATTCTTTCGCTTGTGGTTTTCCTTAAAGAGAAAAGTGTTCTAGGTGTCAAGGAAGGAGGAAGCTTCTTCTTCTTGTACCTCCTTTTGTTTCCTTTGCTTGTAAGGGCTAGAACTTGAAGGTTTCTTCTTGGAAATTAGCTTTCTTGGAGAAGAACTTAACTTAGCTATTGGAATGAGGAGAGGGAAGTTTTCTTGGTTCGGTGAAGAATGAAGAAGGGAGAAGGAGGAAGAAGAAAATGAATTTAATCCCTTGTTTTTCTTCTCTAAACCTATTTATCCCTTTGCCAAATGAAACATGTCCTCATTCATTCCCTCAACTCCTCTTTTCCCCCACTCCTTTAATTCCCATGAAAATAGAGAGAGGGAGGGAAGTAGACAATCCCTCTTTTGCTTGCTCCTTTTCTTAACCAAGAGGGAAAAGAAGGTAAGCAACTTGGTTTTCTCTTGCTCTTTTTGCTTAGTTTTCTTTTCTCCTTTAACTAAATTTTTCATTCCTTTCTATCCAATTATTTCTCCTTATCCTAATGGTTATCATTCATCAATTTATCTCCATAAATTGTGGGAGGTTCAAGGTTCAATCCTTGACCTCACCTCTTCTTATTCTATATTTTTTTTTGTTTTTATTTTCCTTTTTCTCCTATTCTTCTCATTTCTTTTTGCTCTAAGGAAAATAATATTCATATACCTATCGTATAATTTCGTGGGTGTTACAGTACCCCATACCTCATAAAAAGTTCGTCCTCGAACTTAGAATAGCGATGTCAGGTTGTACCGGACTTCCGGCTGAGTGCATTGGCCACCTTATTCGCTTTTCCGAGATGATAAAAGATTTCGCAATCATAATCCTTGACTAGCTCGAGTCATCTGCGTTATCTCATATTTAGGTCTTTTTACGTGAAGAAATATTTCAGACTCTGGTGGTTTGTTTAAATCCTGCACGGGGTTCCATATAAATAATGTCTCTATGTTTTCAGAGCGAAGACCACAGCTGCTAGTTCCAGATCATGAATGGGGTAACTTCTTTCGTGCTCTTTGAGTTGTCTGGAGGCATAGGCGATGACTTTGCCGTCTTGCATGAGTACAGCTCCCAATCCTAATAAGGAAGCATCGCTATACATATCAAAGCCTTTGTTGCTTTCCGGAAGAGTAAGGATCGGGGCACTGGTCAGCCTCCGTTTTAGTTCTGTAAAACTCTTCTCGCATTCATCCGTCCATTCATACTTTTTATTTTTCTTGGTGAGATTTGTCATGGGGGCTGTAATTTTGGAGAAATCCTCTACGAACTTCCTGTAGTAGCCTGCCAATCCCAGAAAACTTCTGATTTCGCTGGCATTCTTTGGTCTGTTCCAGTTACTTATGACGTCAATCTTGCTTGGATCTACCATGACTCCATCCTTGGAGATGACATGACCCAAGAATATTACTCGATCTAGCCAGAACTCGCACTTGGAAAACTTTGCATACGGTTGTTTCTCTCGGAGGATCTGTAGTACAATCTTCAGATGTTCGGCATGTTCTTCTTGGGTTCTGGAATAGATGAGGATATCGTCAATGAAGACGATCACACATTTATCAAGATATGCCGCAAATACCCGATTCATCAAATCCATGAACACAGCAGGGGCATTTGTCACTCCGAAGGGCATAACCATGAACTCATAGTGTCCGTATCTTGTTCGAAAGGCTGTCTTTGGTATATCATCTTGTTTCACTTTCACTTGATGATAGCCGGACCTTAGGTCAATCTTTGAGAAGACAGTTGCTCCCTTCAATTGGTCGAACAGATCGTCGATCCACGGAAGGGGGTATCTGTTCTTGATCGTCGCGTTATTTAATGCTCGGTAATCTATACACATTCGCATAGATCCATCCTTCTTTTTCACAAACAGTACCGGAGCTCCCCATGGAGAGTGACTAGGGCAAATAAGTCCCTTGTCGAGTAACTCCTGTAGTTGTTCTTGAAGTTCCTTCAACTCAGTCGGCACCATCCGGTAAGGTGCTTTAGAAATTGGTTTAGTACCCGGAACTACTTCGATCGTAAATTCTATTTCTCTATCGGGTGCTAATCCCGGTAGTTCATCAGGAAATACTTCCGGATAGTTGCATACTACCCTGACCTCTTCTAGCTTTTGGCTTCCAGTTTGTCTTGTATCAACTACGTGTGCTAGAAATCCCGTACATCCTTTGTCTAACATACTCTGTGCTTCTACAGCTGATAAGAATCTTTCAGGTTCTTTCCCAGATTCCCCAATAAATTCAAACATCGGCTCAGCTTCAGGTCGGAAGACTACCTTCCTGTTACGGCACTCGATTGAGGCACCGTACTTGCTTAGGAAATCCATGCCCAGTATAATGTCATAATCCTGCATGTCAAGTACTATCAGATTGCAGTAGAGTTCTCTGTCTGCGATTCGGATAGGTACGGCCCGCAGCATATGATCCGATGGCATAACTTCCCCTGATGGTAGGGTTGTTAAGAACGTGATATTTAGTGTCTGGGTTGGTATGTCTAATCTCTTGGTAAATGATGCTGAGACGAACGAGTGTGTCGCCCCCGTATCAAACAATACTAAAGCATACTGACTGAAAATAGGTAGCCGACCTGTAACGACAGTAGAGGCGCTTGCCACATCCTCCTTAGTAAGCGAGAAAACCCTGGCGTTCGTTGTAGTTGGTGGAGCTTCCAATCTCCCTTGGCTAATCGATGTTCCCTCAATAGTGGTTTGCATCTGATGTAGTTGTGAGGGGGTATTCTTGTTTTGGTTGTTCTGCTGGGGTGGTGCCTAGAACCGGTTGGTGCAGTCTTTGGCCAGATGTCCTTCTCCTCCGCAATTATAGCACCTTCTGGTACCCTTATGACATACTCCGGAATGCAGCTTTCCACAAATAGTGCACTGGTGGTACTTCGGTTGCTTATTCACTGAGCCACCTTTTGCATTGTCCCATTGTTTCCTTTTACCAGTGGAAGTCCCTTTCCAGCTTGTTTTATTACTTGAGGATCTCTGTCCTTCTGTTCGGACCTGACTCTTATTCCCGTTCATTACATTCTGATAATGTTCTGTGATGAGGGCACTGCTGACCAATTCCTCTGTAGTATGCGGTCTATTAACTCCGCCGGCCACGTTCAGTGTTATTTCGGGTCGAAGCATCTTCAACATCAGTCTGACCCTTTCTCTTTCTGTGCGAACCAACTCTGGACATAAGCGTGCCAAACGGTTGAAGCGTTTTACTGCTTCGTTTACTGATAGGGCACCTTGCCGAAACTCGGTAAACTCGTCATAGTGTCGGTTCGTCACTTGCATATGGAAGAACTCCTCGAAGAACTCTGTCTCGAAGTCCGTCCAGTTCATCAAATTAATCTGTCTCTTTGCTTTCACTCTTTCCCACCACATTCTCGCATCTCCGGAAAAATAGAAAGATACACACTTGATCTTCTCCAATTCGGGCCAGTCCAGTAGTTCCACTATGCTTTCTACTGTCTTGAACCAGGCCTGGGCATCCCATGGCTTGCAAATACCCGAGAAGTTCTCCGGCTTTAGCCTCAGCCACTGTATTAAGTAGGTCTCCTGTCGAACCACTGGGGCGGGGGCTACCGATGGTACTGGTGCAACTATTGGCACGACGGGCACTGCATTCTAATTTGCTGGCAGGGAGGCAGGAGTTCCTTGTTGGCCCATTAACGTAGTGATCAGCTGTTGTTGCTCCGTGATCTGACGCTGGAGATCGGTGACTACCTGATTCAGATCTGGTGGAGTCGGTGTCTTTTCTGCCCGGGTAGTACGTCTCCTAGCCATGCTTATCTTCATTAAATAATAGCAAATTATCATTATTCCTATTCGGTTGCCATAAGATTAGTACTATTCCTATCCTACCATCATGCATACCTAAACTAAATAAAAAAAATAAATAAACATGCATAATATTAAAGCATCATAAAACAAACAACAACAAAAATTAAATTAAGCATATAGATTCTTACTTGGAGCGGCAGGATGGAGGCTTGACATGTGTGTAGTGAAATGGCTAAACCTGGCTCTGATACCAAACTGTAACGCCCCGCCCCTTCCTGCTTAAGCTGACGGGGGTTACTTATTCTTTCTTCTTAAAACAGCGGAAGTCTTATCTATATCATATATATATATATATATATATATATATATATATATATATATATATATATATATATATATATATATATATATATATATATATATATATATATATATATATATATATATATATATATATTTATTTATTTATTTCTTTAAACATTTCTTTTATTCTTAACACATCATCATCAACTACCTATCATATGAGTCACATAACATGCTTATGATGAAGTGTCATAGAGTTATAAAGGAAACAACATGAACATAATTCTTATTAATTAAAAGCAGGTTTTCCTCTTTAGCCAAGTCACTACTACACACGTCCTCCTTGCCCCCTCCTGCTGCTCCCTTAGTACATCCATTCTTTGCCCTTATCTGTGGTACAAGGAAAGTAAGCTGTGAGCACTCAAGACTCAGTAAGATCCTTTCCTACTCACAAAATCCGTATAGCATAAATAAAGCTTCAATGCATAAAGCATAAAGACAACTCATCATATCATGTATAGAAGCATCATATCATAACAAAATCATATGGTATCATGGTATATCCTTATAAAGTCATAAAGTGCATTCTAGCATAACATGATCATGATCATAACATATCAAAACATAATCATAAGGTTCATCTTAATATAACATAATATAATCATAGGTGTCACGCCCCAGAGGAGTCTCTGTCCGAAGAAATTTCGGCAACATCTCCCCTGTACGGCGGACAATCTGAAACTTTTCTACAAGCACTATATACCTCAGCCACATGCGGCTGGAATAAAAACAATAAAAGAAAACAAACACCACGCAGTTAATAATAAAGCAGCTCACTCGGCTGTACCAAAAACTAAAACACAAAACTGCTAGCCGGCTAGGCTTACACAACCAATAACAAATACAAAACACCACATAACAACATCAACTCTCCAAAAATAAAACCAGAGTACAGAGCTAAACAAACTGATACATAAAATAAGCAAAACATACGTGAAACCAATAAGTCTTCTGATGTGACGTGGGGACCAGCAGACAGGATGCTCCAAGCGACACCATAAATAACTTGGTACCTGAAAAAGATAGTATCAACGGGGGTGAGTTCAACAACTCAGCGAATACCAATGGACATGAGTAGTAAGATATATCTAACAGCAACAATCATGGAATACAGCTTCCTAATCATATATATAGGGAATATGCAAAACTGAAAGGTAACTGAGGAAGCTGTACTCACCAGGAACTCCTATCCAGACAAAAGGGTCGTCAAACCGAAAGTGTCAATAATCCTGTATGCAGGTCAAAAGTATGCATCCAACCAAAATGCAGCAACCAAATGCAGCAAACACAATCACAATAATATAAATACATCAATGCATATGATGCTAATGATGCATCCTGGTCACCCCTGACGCTAGTCACCCATCTCACACACAATGGTGAGACCGAGTGGGTAGAGTGTTGAACTGCACTGTTGAATCACATTCGGACCATTCGGATTGTCGGAGCTAGGTGGGGCCACTAACCTCCAAATCCAATACCATAATTCACAATCCTTGCTGTATAAGTTAAATACCCATCAAATAGCTTCCCTTCTTCGAGCCATAGCTGCCTGATGAAGAAATCCAATTGTAGCAATGGAAGTGAGGCACTCCTCTCAGATCTGATGAGAAGACGGTGCCACAGTAACTGTCGTCAATCGAGATAGAAAGCTGCAACACCGACTATATACCACTAATCCATGAGTGGTGGTGTATGCAGATGTAATTGGCGATGTGCTCAACCATAGTAGAGCCGACAAAGATGCAATCATGATGCATGACACTAAGCAGGTCATAAACTGATCAACATAACCATATCCATATGTATAAAATGAGTACGGTAAAATTGATGGTCACATACCAAGATCTAGAGTACACAGGTCAGATAGAATATCAAAAACCTATGTCCTGAACATAATAAGTATGGAATGTCCTGATCAGCATAAAGAAAAATCCATATATACATAATATGGGTACCACAGTATCAGTAGGTCAAATCCACAGATCTAGGGTATACAGGTCTTTTATGACATAACAACCTAGATCCTAAACATATCCCCCTTTCCATAGCATATGTACCAACAATATGCACAGATCAAAGAATCAAAGTCTGGGTACATGAATCATATATGATATACAAATAGAGGTACACAAGCCAGGTATGGCATAAAAACCTAGGTATCAGATAATCTAGATACACATGCCAGAAATAAAATCCAGAACATAGTCCTAACCTTAGTAGAGCATGGTATGTCACTTACTCTAGGAACTAAGGTACTCATGGCAATAATCGCGAGGTATAAACATGGATACCTAGCAAGCAACTAAACAGAACATGCTATGGATATCAAACTGACATACCAAAGACAAACATGATTATTGTTTGTAGCTATAAAGTACTATGCATATCCAAATGAAGATATCATAAAAGATAAGTCAAGAGATACCCGCCTCCAAAAGCAGGTTCAATCCAGTCAAATCCAACATCGAGATGCTCGTCTCGTGTCAAGTCCTGTGTCACCAATACATATACATTTTATTTAGCTAATTCCTATAAATAGCTAAATAAAAATCTCTTACACCAAATTAGGGGCAAGCCCTAATTAACTTAATAACATAAACCTAATCCACAATCCACCATTAAATCGAGAATCTAAACTTAATTCCATTTAGACGTGATTACACATCTACATAATCAATCATCTAATTCAAACACATAAGCAATTATGTATGTACCAATTCCTACTTAAATCAACATGTATCATAATCATGTTCCTTACCTTAATTCACAGCCACCGGTTTGTACTGAAACCAAAGAGTTGCTGGCTGGAACTTGCTGCCATTAAGGGACGTTGGCTGCTGAAAATTCTTCACTGTCCGGATCATATGAAGAATCAAGATCGATAACCAATCAAGCAAAAATCCTAATCAACAACTGAAGCTTACCTCCAAGATCCGGCTACGGCATAGCTCTGTGTCGTCTTCGGCACTGTCGAGCAGAAACACAATAAAGGATTTGGCACTATTTTCTCCGGTCCGAAACCAAACCCATGATGAATCTATCCTCCATCCACCATTAACACCTCACCTGAACGAAATCAATCCAATGCAACCAAACAAACAATGGATTTAATTCAATATTTATATACATCTTACCCCAAACAGCAGTCACCGAAAGGGCTGTTGAGGTCGGCAAACAAGGCTCACCAGTGGTGGTCGTGCTGCCAAATTGCAGCAGAGAGGCGGCGGTCATGAATTAAGGCACGACTGTTGGCGCTAGGGCTCAGGAGAATGGTGACACTGCTCGGCCGAAAGAGAGGAAGGGACAGGGAGAAGCTTCGGCAGAGGGATCCGGCAAGGGCACACCTTCGGCGACAGCAAACGAAGAGGCAAGGCAATGCAAGGAGTCACCGCGAGGTGGTGAAGGAGAAGGGAAAACCTAGGGCTCCAGTGCCGGTGGTGTCTCGTCTGACCAAAGGAAAGGAGGGGAAGTCGCCGGTCGGCCGGGGCTGGCTAGGGCACGGGAACTTCGCGCCGAGAGGGTGGAGACCGAAAGAAGGGAAAGCCCTTGGCCGAGAGATTTTGTACGCGGAGAGGGAGAGGGAGTTCGGCGCCGGTTAGGGCTCGGGAGAAATCGCCGCAAGGTTTTGGACAAGGGTCGGCACGCAGGAGGAAAAGAAAAATGGAAAAGGAAATATAAATTAAAACTTTTCCTCATTTAAACACGGTCGCCTAAACAGGCTTTTTCGGACCCCATTTTTGTCCCCGTTGACTCGTTCATACGAGCTCATGAAAAATTCCCGAAAATTTTCCAAAAATTCCGGAAAATTCCCTTATTAATATTCACCTATTTTCGGTATTTTACATTCTCCCCCACTAATATAAATTTAGTCCCCAAATTTCATTTATCTACCATCAGCAAGTACTAACAACAGATATAAAGTATAAATGTTTAACGGTAAATTTAATCACATACCTCAAATGAAAAATGGGGTATCGAGCTCGGATAGTATCCTCGAGCTCCCAAATAACCTCCTCGTCCAAATGATATTGTCATCCGACTTTAACCAGTCGGATAGTCTTGTTCCGTAACTAATGCTCTTCCCGATCTAGAATTCGTACCGGAACCTCCTCATAGGTGACGTCAGGCTGAACTGGAACTGGGATATCTGCCAGCACATGTGTCGTGTCGAGCACGTATCTCCACAGCATAGATACATGCAATACATCGTGTACGCCTGACCGGAACGGTGGTAGTGATAACCAGTAAGCTACCGCTCCGATCCTCTCCAAGATCTCGGAAGGGTCAATGTACCGCGGAGCTAGCTTACCTCTGAGGCCAAATCTCTTCACCCCTTTCGTGGGTGAAACTCGCAGAAATACATGATCGCCAACAGAAAACTCTAGTGGTCTGCGTCTCCGATCAGCATAACTCTTCTGGCGATCCTGTGCCTCCAACATTCTCCGTCAGATAGTATGGACCAACTCTGCGTCATGCTGAGCTCTATGAGGTCCCAACAACTGGGCCTCCCCAACCTCATCCCAGAGGATGGGTGTCCAAACAAGGCCTACTATATAACGCTTCAAACAACGTCATCCGGATAGCCAAAAGAAAGCTGTCGTTGTAGGTGAACTCTACAAATGGCAGATGGTCCTCACAACTGCCTCCAAAATCCAACATACACAATCTCAGCAAATCCTCTAGAGTCTGAAAGGTCCGCTCTGACTGTCCATCTGTCTGCGGATAGAAAACTGTACTGTAACAGAGCTCAGTGCCTAAAGGCTGCTGTAGACTCTGCCAGAAATGAGACGTGAACCGAAAGTCTCTATCCGAAATAATAGTCAACAGAACATCACGTGATCTGATGATCTCCCGGCAAAATAGATCTACCAATCGATCCAGGAAATCAATCTTCCGGATCGCTAATGAGTGCACGGATTTGGTTAATTGATCAACGATTACCCAAATCGCGTCATAACCTCGTCGTGTCCTCGGCAAACCCACCACAAAGTCCATGGTAATAGGTTCCCATTTCCACTCAAGAGTAGGAATCCGCCGAAATAATCCGGCAGGTCTCTAGTGCTCAGCCTTCACCTGCTGACAGACAAGACATCTAGCTACAAATTCCACGATGTCTTTCTTCATACCGTTCCACCAGTAGGAACACCTCAAATCTTGGTGCATACGGGTACCGCCTGGGTGGACAGCAAATCATAAGCGATGAGCCTCCGGAAGTAACTCCTATAAGACCGGATGAGACTGAAGTACGCATAATCTGCCTCAGAAGTGTATAACACCCTCCTCGTCTCGTGTGAACTCGGTCTGCTGCTCGGAAACTATCCGGCTGCAAATAAACTATAAATACTGATCAGCAGCCTAGGGCTCTCTGATCCTGTTCTGATCGACGACTGAGCAACCCTGGTAACAATAATACCCTGCTCTGTCTGTCCCTTCTCCTCAAGGTCTAACTCGGAGAAGCCCTGAATCAAGTCTGTGACCACAACTCCGTGGCAAGCTAAAGTCCCTTTAGACTTCCGTCTAAGTACAACGACAACCACATTAGCTTTTCCCCAAATGATGGCTAATGGTACAATCAAAATCCTTCAGGAACTTCATCCACCTCCTCTGTCTGAGATTAGGTTCCTTCTAAGTAAAACAGATATTTGAGACTCTTATGGTCAGTGAGAATCTCAAATGTAACGTCATATAAATAATGTCGCCAAATCTTCATGGCAAAAATAATAGCGACAAGCTGCAGATCATGTACAGGGTAGTTCTTCTCATGCTTCTTCAACCGACGAGAAGCATAGGAGACTACTCTATCGTGCTGCATCAAAACAGCGTCCAAACCCAGTAGAGATGCATCGGTATAGAGCACGAATTCGTCCTCTCTAGAAGGTACAACCAAAAATCGGAGCCAACACTAAACTCCGCTTCAGCTCCTATAAGCTGGTCTTGCAAACCTCAGTCCAAGTGAACTTCACGCCTTTCCTGATCAGGCGTGTAAGTAGCATAGCAATCCGTGAGAAATCCTCAACGTATCTCCGGAAATATCGAGTCAAACAAAGGAAGTTGCGAGCCTCTTATATCGACTCCGTCTACTCCCAACGGTAATAACCTCGATCTCCTGTGGAACCACGGTATACTCCTACTGGTGACCGTGTGTCTCAAACATCTCACAGAAGACAACCAAATCAGCACTACTGATAATCACATATACATGTTCTCGTCGAAACATCTTTAGAGCTATGTAAAGGTAATGTACGTGACTCACCTCAAATCCGTAATAAATCACAACATCGTCAACAAAGACAATGGAAACTGATCCAAACATTCTAGGGATACCCCAATCATCGAGTCCATGATAACATCTAGGGCACCTCAAGAACTAATGGTAAAACCAAGACACATAATGTCCGTATCACAAACATTCCTAACCATAAGATCCTCAACAATAACCAGATCCAATCACCAACGATATATAATCACCAAAGAATAGAACCTCCAGTGTGAGAGCAATGCTCTATCACACGAAATACCACATATGTGGGAGCAACGCTCTACCACAAGAAATCCTCCATATGTGGGAGCAACGCTCCACCACAAATAATCCAAAATATGTATCCACAATAAATATGAGAGCAATGCTCCGCTACAAACAATCCGCAATATGTAGGAACAACGCTCCACTACAAAACAATCCCTAAATATGTGGGAATCCAGAATATGTGGAAGCTACGCTCTACCACAAACGATCCATAACATGTGGGCAATACATAAGTACCCAAGCACCTAACTATCTAGCTAGAGACTGCACAAGATCTCTCTACCACAGATCACTGTGGTTAGCCTAGGGTATAACGACCCAGTAAGCAAATCAAATCTATAGTCAACCCTATCAATATCATAGTGGGTCACCCGCTGATAAGAAAATGGGTTGACAAGGTAGTCCAACAAATGACATAATGCAGACATTCCACATCCTGCATCTAACATAACACCGATTTAATCAACATATTTTAAATCCAATCTACCACACAAACCCTACGCCACCTTCTAAGTTATCCTACAAGGTACTTACAGTCTAACTTTAAAGTAACCACGGAATAGGATAAATCAATCCTCTAAAGACTGACCAAACCAACAACGATATACGGCTAATTCAGTCTTTTCCCACGTCAGTAACAGTCATGTACTCCAATGTGCTCATAATATCCAACTAAGAACAAAAAATCAAAAGATTCGAACCTCTAAAAATAGAGTATAATTATCCTCTACTGATCAAACCAACAAAACTAAATCAATCATCTTCTAACTAATCAAGAATACCTTAATCCTCCACAAGCAACTAAGGTATATCAATATACGACTACCCAGATCAATAAGTGTAAATCAGACTCCTACTGACTGATCTAACAAGAGTAAATCAATATTTACTGATGAAATTAACTAAAATAACATGATATACTACTGGCTAGGTCAACATAAATAGGTAAATATTATCCACTACATAGCTAATAAAGAGGCTGGTATGTGCCTCAATCTGCTAACCAAATAGTAGTAACAGAAGCTAAAGCTACTAGGGGTATGATATGTAAAATCACCAAAGCCTATAATCCTTAATCTCTATTAAGGTCAATCAAGATCAGTGGATAACCCATCACATATAATATATGCTACAACAACCAGACAAGCACTAGTAAAGAGTGCTAATACATGCCATAGACTGTAATAATGAACAGGGCATAAACTAACCAAAAAGATAGGATAACATATACCAACATACCTCCTACAGCTTGGAGATGTCCTGCCGCTGCCAGGTCCCAAAATCCGAAAAGTCACATCGAGAAGACCAAAACACGAAATCCGAAACACCGAAAATAAGACTCATAAGTCGATCTCTGATACCAAATAAATTGATATCAGATACATCTCGAAAATCCAGAACATATAGCAAGTATCGTATACCTGCTCTGATACCACTAAATTGTCACGCCCCAGAGGAGTCTCTGTCCGAAGAAATTTCGGCAACATCTCCCCTGTATGGCGGACAATCTGAAACTTTTCTACAAGCATTATATACCTCAGCCACATGCGGCTGGAATAAAAACAATAAAAGAAAATAAACACCACGCAGTTAATAATAAAGTAGCTCACTCGGCTGTACCAAAAACTAAAACACAAAACTGCTAGCCGGCTAAGCTTACACAACCAATAACAAATACAAAACACCACATAACAACATCAACTCTCCAAAAATAAAACCAGAGTACAGAGCTAAACAAACTGATACATAAAACAAGCAAAACATACGTGAAACCAATAAGTCTTCTGATGTGACGTGGGGACCAGCAGACAGGATGCTCCAAGCGACACCATAAATAACTTGGTACCTGAAAAAGATAGTATCAACGGGGGTGAGTTCAACAACTCAGCGAATACCAATGGACATGAGTAGTAAGATATATCTAACAGCAACAATCATGGAATACAGCTTCCTAATCATATATATAGGGAATATGCAAAACTGAAAGGTAACTGAGGAAGCTGTACTCACCAGGAACTCCTATCCAGACAAAAGGGTCGTCAAACCGAAAGTGTCAATAATCCTGTATGCAGGTCAAAAGTATGCATCCAACCAAAATGCAGCAACCAAATGCAGCAAACACAATCACAATAATATAAATACATCAATGCATATGATGCTAATGATGCGTCCTGGTCACCCAGTCAGTCATCTCACACACAAATGGTGAGACCGAGTGGGTAGGGCTGTGACAACCGTGCACTCTGTCGTCACTGCTCCTGATGAGTGACCGAGTGGACGGGATGCTGTCGGAGTACTCCTGTCATGTGACCCCAAATCATAAATGGGGGAGCTCAATGCTCTCATCTCCCGGTACACGATGACGGGGAGGAAATCTCTGCCGGCTACCACGCTGAGTCACCTGACCAACGGAGCCAAACAGAGTCCACCGTCTGCCGGCTACTACGCTGCTACACTAAATGCCAGCGGAGCCAAACAGAGCAGAACTGACTGCCGGCTACCACGCTGAGTCCTCAGACCAACGGAGCCAAACAGTAGAACCTCCACACACCTGTCTGATATACCACTAATTCATGAGTGGTGGTGTGTGCAGTACATGTAACTGGCGATGTGCTCAACCATAGTAGAGCCGGCAATCGCGCAGCATACAATCATGATGCATGACACTAAGCAGGGTCATAAACTGATCAACATAACCATATCCATATGTATAAAATGAGTACGATAAAATCGATGGTCACATACCAAGATCTAGAGTACACAGGTCAGATAGAATATCAAAAACCTATGTCCTGAACATAATAAGTATGGAATGTCCTGATCAGCATAAAGAAAAATCCATATATACATAATATGGGTACCACAGTATCAGTAGGTCAAATCCACAGATCTAGGGTATACAGGTCTTTTATGACATAACAACCTAGATCCTAAACATATCCCCCTTTCCATAGCATATGTACCAACAATATGCACAGATCAAAGAATCAAAGTCTGGGTACATGAATCATATATGATATACAAATAGAGGTACACAAGCCAGGTATGGCATAAAAACCTAGGTATCAGATAATCTAGATACACATGCCAGAAATAAAATCCAGAACATAGTCCTAACCTCAGTAGAGCATGGTATGTCACTTACTCTAGGAACTAAGGTACTCATGGTAATAATCGCGAGGTATAAACATGGATACCTAGCAAGCAACTAAACAGAACATGCTATGGATATCAAACTGACATACCAAAGACAAACATGATTATTGTTTGCAGCTATAAAGTACTATGCATATCCAAATGACGATATCATAAAAGATAAGTCAAGAGGTACCCGCCTCCAAAAGCAGGTTCAATCCAGTCAAATCCAACATCGAGATGCTCGTCTCGTGTCAAGTCCTGTGTCACCAATACATATACATTTTATTTAGCTAATTCCTATAAATAGCTAAATAAAAATCTCTTACACCAAATTAGGGGCAAGCCCTAATTAACTTAATAACATAAACCTAATCCACAATCCACCATTAAATCGAGAATCTAAACTTAATTCCATTTACACGTGATTACACATCTACATAATCAATCATCTAATTCAAACACATAAGCAATTATGTATGTACCAATTCCTACTTAAATCAATATGTATCATAATCATGTTCCTTACCTTAATTCACAGCCACCGGTTTGTACTGAAACCAAAGAGTTGCTGGCTGGAACTTGCTGCCATTAAGGGACGTTGGCTACTGAAAATTCTTCACTGTCCGGATCATATGAAGAATCAAGATCGATAACCAATCAAGCAAAAATCCTAATCAACAACCGAAGCTTACCTCCAAGATCCGGCTACGGCATAGCTCTGTGTCGTCTTCGGCACTGTCGAGCAGAAACACAATAAAGGATTTGGCACTATTTTCTCCGGTCCGAAACCAAACCCATGATGAATCTATCCTCCATCCACCATTATCACCTCACCTGAACGAAATCAATCCAATGCAACCAAACAAACAATGGATTTAATTCAATATTTATATACATCTTACCCCAAACAGCAGTCACCGAAAGGGTTGTTGAGGTCGGCAAACAAGGCTCACCAGTGGTGGTCGTGCTGCCAAATTGCAGCAGAGAGGCGGCGGTCATGAATTAAGGCACGACTGTTGGCGCTAGGGCTCAGGAGAATGGTGACACTGCTCGGCCGAAAGAGAGGAAGGGACAGGGAGAAGCTTCGGCAGAGGGATCCGGCAAGGGCACACCTTCGGCGACAGCAAATGAAGAGGCAAGGCAATGCAAGGAGTCACCGCGAGGTGGTGAAGGAGAAGGGAAAACCTAGGGCTCCAGTGCCGGTGGTGTCTCGTCTGACCAAAGGAAAGGAGGGGAAGTCGCCGGTCGGCCGGGGCTGGCTAGGGCACGGGAACTTCGCGCCGAGAGGGTGGAGACTGAAAGAAGGGAAAGCCCTTGGCCGAGAGATTTTGTACGCGGAAAGGGAGAGGGAGTTCGGCGCCGGTTAGGGCTCGGGAGAAATCGCCGCAAGGTTTTGGACAAGGGTCGGCACGCAGGAGGAAAAGAAAAATGGAAAAGGAAATATAAATTAAAACTTTTCCTCATTTAAACAGGGTCGCCTAAACAGGCTTTTCCGGACCCCATTTTTGTCCCCGTTAACTCGTTCATACGAGCTCATGAAAAATTCCCGAAAATTCCAAAATCTTAAAATTCCTATTAATATTCACCTATTTTTATCATAGGCATCATGGTATATCGTAACATAATCATAATGTGTTATGCAAAATGACTTTTAAAAACATGATTTATGCAATAATATATGCAACATGTCCTTTAAAAACTTATTTTATACATACTTAAACATAATCATAACATGGTTAGGGCCCCGGCTTGTACCACATACATAAATGTGCGCGTCCTATGTAGGTCCAAGGTAGCAAGTCTTGAACCCTACAAGGCATACATACTAGGCTCGTTTCTTAGTCCATCGACCTAGGGGCACTTAGGAGCTCATCCCTGACGAGGCTCGTTTCTTAATCCATCGACCCCGGGGCGCTTATGGAGTCCACCCTTGGTACACTACTAGAAAACTAGGCTTTTGAGACACAACAAAATATGTCTTAAATTATAAATTTAGTGTCTCAAAATGTTTTTGAGACAATGATGAGACGGTAATGTAGTCGTCTCCAATACAAGCGTCTCAAAAAAATATTGAGACAGTTGTACTGTCTCAAATGCTATTTAAGACGGTGATGAGACAGTTGTTCAATTATCTCAAAAGTATTTAAGACAGCTATTGTTTTGTCTCAAATGTTATGTCTTATCCTGTGAAAAAACTAGATACACTAAATTGAGATGGTAATGTGCTGTCTCAAATAGAAGTGAAGAGAATAAATTATTGTCCCTAATGTTTTAACTTGTTAGATGCAACATTTATGATTAAAATTAATAATCTTAAAAGAATATTTACTATACAAATTAATCTAGATCATATTTATTGAATTATCATTTCAAAACAAAAGGAAAAATTCTCTCTATAAATTAAAAATGATATACATAATATAAAATTCTACAATCATTAATTGAAGTGCATCCAACATTCATCCAATAATAGAAATATCTACATATCCATCATTAATTTGATAAGAAAAACAACTGTTATTCCCATAAAAGTTACACAATAGAAAGTCTAAAGATCAACTCCTCATGATCTGGAGATAACTTCTATAATCCTTCTTCGTCAGAATCCTGAACATTTAAAAAAAAAACTCTTATTAGAGGTAAAGATGATTTATAATATATATTGTTAAAAATTCAATAAATAGAACTTTTCAATAAGAAATATCATCATTTAACACATAATCCTCTTTCTTGCAACTATGTATATATACAACACAAACAACCCCAAGTTAAACAAACATCTTCATCTCGTAATAAGAAATGATGGTTCATGTGTTTGTCAATATCTTTATGACTTTCAAGTTGTTACACTTGTAAAATAAATTTATCTATAACTTAGAAATATGTACATTACTACATCATCAAAATTGTTAATATGTACACTACTACATCACCAACATCAATTGATTATGAATTTTGTTGTTCATCAATGAGCTCCAAAGTTTGAGCTTGCAATATTGATGCATGCTGAACTTGTTATTGATGCTTGGATCATGTTTGTGGATGAATTATTGGACGTAATATGTTATTTAGTTTTTCTTGTTGCAATTTCTCTTTTACACGTGTGGGAGGATGCATTTGAGATAAATTACCTCTTACCACATTTGCTTGATCACCATTCAATTTTTATAGCATGGTTGTCTCTTTCTTTTTTTGTCTAACCATGATGACCTATCATGAAAAAAATCAACATATTAGTCCAGATGTCATAAAAGGTCAATTACACATTTGAAGCTAAATTTAAAAAAGAAAACAATGATGACTAATTATTAAATTATAAATAAATCAGACTAATACTCAAAAATTGATTATACATCAAACATAAATGAAGAAGAATAAAAATTGATGACCATTGCAATTAGTGACCTCTTTAAAAAGTTCAGAAGCTCATTTTGCTTGGATGATGCAAATTTGTTCTATTACTAGGATTAGGCAGAATGGATGAGCAATTTGTGGAGAACTCCATGGATAGTAATACAACCAAATAAATCTCTATGTTGAAGAGGACTAAGAAAGCCAATTTGGTTAGTAATGAAGCTCCTATCGACAAAGGTATTGAAGTGTTCCTATTGAACCAGGTAAAGTTCAAAAGAGAAGGGAGATGAGGCATGGGGAAGTTGGTTCTGAAACTACATTTGTCCAAGAAAATAGCAATGCAAATGGAACAAAAAAAATTGACTTATCGCAAGAGAAGGAAATGGTGAAGAGTAGTGTGTATTCACAGATCGACTTAAACAACAATGCTAAAGACGCAACTGATGTAAGAACTCCACCAACTACTGTTACTGGAATTGTTGATCAGTGTCCGGTCGGTGGGGGCCCGGGGGGCGAGGGTTTCGCCTTTTTGCTGCAATGGAATTGTTGATCAGTTAGAGCATGATAAATTAGGAAGAAAAAAGAAGACAAGGAACAATGTCGGAAACAAAAAGCAAATGTGCATACCAACCAGGGATTATCAGTTCTCAAATCAAAACATTATATGCTTCCAACTCTCCACTTCCATGTGTAAGAAAAAAGCCTTGAGAGAATGATTTCCAAGCTCACTGGGTTCGAGAAAGCTGAGACTAAAGTAGGTTCTTCAAATGCATTATCCTCATCAACGTTAAAGAATAACAATACAAAAAACAATCCTAATATGTTTCATCATTATCTGCAACTTCTTCATCATGTCCAAAATCAATGGCTCCATCAAGAAGAACATGGCAGCAGTAGCGGGCGGGCATGACAGGACGAAAAGAAGAAGAAGAAAAAGAAGAAGGCGGCAGCGAAAGCAGCGGCGGGGGAGGAAGCAACGACGGCGGCGGAGGAAGCAGTGGCGGTGGAAACGGAAGTGGCTGCGACGGCTAAAGCGGCGGATGTATCAGCGGGCGGGCACGACAGGGTGAGAAGAAGAAGAAGAAGAAGAAGAAGAAGACGAAGGTGGAGGCAGCAGCGATGGCTGAAGCGGTGACAACGATGACTTTTAGGTTTCGAAGCATGAGAAAATGAGAAAACGATGATGTTAATAGAAATTTAGGACTTAGTTTTGATAAAAAAATTTATTTTCTAAAATATATCATTTAAAAATATAATATAATAAAATATAATAAATAATCATTTTAAATTTAAAAAAAAAATCTATATAATCATATAAATTTATTTTCTTATTAACTATTAATTATATTATTATTATTTTCTTAAATAAATATAATTAGATTAAATTTTAATTAGTTTTAATTAATATTATCACCCCCCCCTCTCTCTCTCTCTCTATATATAATAAATTTATTATTTACTTTTATTATTATGTTATTTAATGATTTAGGCATATCCTAAAAGGTTAGTACATCATTAAATATTTAATATGATTTATGTTTATAATTCTTAAATTATCAATAGTCTAAACACAAATTATAAATTAAAAATAATCATTGCTGTAAATTATCAATAGTCACGATCGTTCTGTGAAATAATATTGGAAGTGGAATGGTAGAATCTGTGACAATTATCGCGATCGTTTCGATGAATCATATTCAAGATAATTTAAGACAAATATTTTTTTTTAGCATTTTATTTGAATGTCTTATATAATTATATTTTTAACCGTCTTTATTAGGTGTCTTATTAGTTGAATTTGATACAAAATCTTAAATACTGTCTTAAATTTAATATCTCAATATAAAATTTTGAGACATTTATTATTACTGTCTTAATTACTTAGTATTTGAGACAAATTTTGTCATTATCTTAAAATTTTTGTCTCAAAAGCCTAATTTTCTAGTAGTGGTACAAGCCATACATAAAGTAAAATAGCATGTCTTACATATCATGGTTTTTATCATTTCTTGCATATCGTATCTCTTATCATATCATACCATGTAGAATTTTGGGCACACAGCACATCATATATTTTATGCATAAATTGGCACACAGCTCATCACATATATCATGCATAAATAGGCACATAACTCATCATAAATAATACACACCATAGCATAAGGGTTTCCATCATGTATAGATCATAAGTGTGCATAATTAAACATAGAAGCATAGAAATCTCATAATCATGACATATAATTTACATGGAAAACATAATAAGGTTTCTAACCCTAATGCCTTATAGTGGCCGAACCATATAAATTGGGTTTTTGGTAAAAACTCCATACCAACATGTGAACCCTAAGTAAGCATCATTTCTTATACTATAAGAACCACCATGAGCAAGTTTAGGTAGAGTTCTAGGATTCTTAAGCTTACAACTTATCATGGCCGAAACTTGTCAAGCGTACATTGGGTTAAAAACTATCATTCAAGCTTGTGAACCCTAAACAACTTCCATAGCAAACATATCAAGGAATAACATGAACATAGTTGAGTTAGGTTCTAAGTTTCCTAGGCCCTTAAACATGAGGTGGCCGAGAGTTATAGGACTTAAACTAAAGTTCAAGTGTCCTAAAAGCATGAGAACCTTAAACAACTTTCATAGCAAATATTTCAAGGAATAACATGAGCATAGTTGAGTTAGGTTCTAAGTTTCCTAAGCCCTTAATCATGAAGTGGCCAAAACTTGTAGGGCTTAAAACTAGGGTTCAAGTGTCCTAAAAGCATGAGAACCTTCAACAACTTTCATAGCAAATATTTCAAGGAATAACATGAGCATGGTTGAGTTAGGTTCTAAATTTCCTAAGCCCTTGAACATGATGTGGCCGAATGTTATAGGACTTAAAACTAAGGTTCAAGTGTCCTAAAAGTATGAGAACCTTAAACAACTTTCATAGCAAATATTTCAAGGAATAACATGAGCATAGTTGAGTTAGGTTCTAAATTTCCTAAGCCCTTGAACATGATGTGGCCGAATGTTATAGAGCATGTAATTTAATTTCCATGCAACAATAAACATAAGAACATTAAGTTAGTTTCATAACATTTCATCAAGGAGGTCATGAGCATCTTAGACTTGTTTTAAATTCTCCTAGGCTTCAAAAACTAAACATGGCTGAACCTTCATGGACATGAAATAGAATTCAACTTAACATACAATCATGGGCATATCATAATAGTTTCATATCTTATCTTAGGGAGATCATGGCATGCTTAGTTTTAAATTAAAGCTCTCCTAGGCCCTTAGTTCTACCATGGCCGAATACTCATGAATCTAAGTTCTACCAAACATTTTAACATAGAGACATGAGATACATCCTTATCATAAAATACATGTTACAAGAAAAATATCGAGCATATCAAATTTAGATCTTTTCATTCCCTAGGTCCTTCCTTTGGTTTTATCTTGGTTTGGAATTCTTCATGATGTTTTCTTAGATTTTTATGTAACCGAATCTTCATAGAACAACAAGAGCTATTGTACCACAGGTGAGGGGAACTTACATCCTTTCGCTTGCGGTTTTCCTTAGAGAGAAAAGTGTTCTAGGTGTCAAGGAAGGAGGAAGCTTCTTCTTCTTGTACCTCCTTTTGTTTCCTTTGCTTGTAAGGGCTAGAACTTGAAGGTTTCTTCTCGGAAATTAGCTTTCTTGGAGAAGAACTTAACTTAGCTATTGGAATGAGGAGAGGGAAGTTTTCTTGGTTCGGTGAAGAATGAAGAAGGGAGAAGGAGGAAGAAGAAAATGAATTTAATCCCTTGTTTTTCTTCTCTAAACCTATTTATCCCTTTGCCAAATGAAACATGTCCTCATTCATTCCCTCAACTCCTCTTTTCCCCCACTCCTTTAATTCCCACGAAAATAGAGAGAGGGAGGGAAGTAGACAATCCCTCTTTTGCTTGCTCCTTTTCTTAACCAAGAGGGAAAAGAAGGTAAGCAACTTGGTTTTCTCTTGCTCTTTTTGCTTAGTTTTCTTTTCTCATTTAACTAAATTTTTCATTTCTTTCTATCCAATTATTTCTCCTTATCCTAATGGTTATCATTCATTAATTTATCTCCATAAATTGTGGGAGGTTCAAAGTTCAATCCTTGACCTCACACCTCTTCTTATTCTATATTTTCTTTTGTTTTTATTTTTCTTTTTCTCCTATTCTTCTCATTTCTTTATGCTCTAAGGAAAATAATATTCATATACCTATCGTATAATTTCGTAGGTGTTACAAAAGAATCAATGTGATTTCAATATATTATATTACACACACGACGCGTGTGCACGATCACTAGTATATATGCATGATCTAGTAGATTTAGAAATATAACTATAATAATAATTATTAATTCGTCCTGATTGTATGATATCATAATAGAATATTCAGATTATTATTCAGGCATTCGCACTTTAATCATCAGCTATGACGTATTTATAGAAATTTTTCTTTCAAATTGAGGGTGCAACCAAAGGATATTTGACTTCTGAATTGAGCGTCATGTGTATTTCCCGATTTATACTAGTAGTCGATTGATCGATACCACAGTAGTTCTTTGGTTAGATATTGAAACACTATTATCTGTTAATCAATCCCTAAGTTTAGATCTTTTCTAAATTGATTCAACCCTAAAATATGATAATATAGCTATCCAAAGAACCGTGACTTTGAAGTCAATATCTTTACATTAATTGTTTATGATCATTCCATGAAAATAGAACTTGTGTTGAAAAAAAACCATTTTATCTTTTTCTTTCAATTTTTAATTTTCCACGAAAATACGAATTGTGTAAAAAAAATCATTTTATCTTTTTCTTTTGATTTTTAATTTTTATTAGTAAAAAAAATTAAATAATTACAATGAATTTAAAAAAATGAAAACAAATAAAAACTTATTTTTTGATAAATCAATTTCGAAATACTTCTATAAATGTATGATATCTCTTTCCCATCTTCAATCCTAATTTTCATACCATCTTCTTTATTCTGGCTGAAAAGTTCTAATAGTTAAAATAAAACAAAAATCATGTAAATCATTTCTAACTATTTCAACAATTATGTCATACAAATAGCTCGAAAGAAAAGCGTGCCACGCCACCTCTCATTTCGCCCCAAATCATTCAAATTTCCATTTTACAACTAACCTTTGATTGCCCTAATTCGAAACAAATTTATCCTTATTTCCCTTTCCGCGAAAGGAGATTGTGTTTCGATCGCCTGGACGCTTGAAGAGTTCTGGCGTCTCCACGACGGAATCCTGCACCTCGATTCGGAAAAGCTGCTTCTTGCAACGGTTGGAGACCGTGTTGTCGTTTCTATTCCAAATACGAGACGTGATTGTTCGATAAATTGTAGACGGCATGTCGTTTCTGTTGGCGCTCTTGTAACACTTATTTGTGCGTTTGCGCCTCCGGTGTTTGGATCGACATGGGAGTTGATTATTACAACATATTGAAAGTGAATCGGAATGCCACCGACGATGACCTTAAGAAGACATACCGCCGGCTGGCGATGCAATGGCACCCGGATAAGAATCCAAATAATAAGAAGGAGGCAGAGGCCAAGTTCAAGCAGATCTCTGAGGCATACGAGGCGAGTGCTTGCCGTTTCTTCTTGTATCGGTCTTGCTCTTATAAATGAAAGATAAAGGATTTCATTTTATCTCTTTAAATATGTTGTTTCTCTTTAGGAACTGTCAAATTTTATAATTCATTTGTGTCATATTTCTGAAATTGAGATTCGATTAGAAAAAACATTGCACCACCATATGGAACGCATGCGTTTGATTCAGTAAAGCTTGGATTTAGGATGACCAGAATCAAGGATCAGAAGTTGTAATAATTCACAATTAGAAAACACATCGCTACGAATATGAGATTCAAACTCTAAAGATTTTCGTGATATACATGCTACAATAGACTAAGGGTGCATATGTATCTATTCTTTTACTATAGGTTGCTTAATGTGCTCATACTACTTGTGGATGCACTAAGGAGCTAACTAGGAATCTTTGTTTCTTCATCTATATGTAAATTTTTGAATTCTGTTTATTATTATCTACAACCGTCTTAGTTCCTATTATGCATGCTTGTCTATCTGCATTTCTATTTGCTGTTTTGGAATTCAAGAATTCTTTTAGATTAGTATAATTCAGCATTTTCCTTTTGTTGGCTTTATTTTTTCCTGGTTAATATCTTACAATCTATGTGACTCCATTTATGTTATATTCTTCTAAGTTGCTTAAAGAGTTGATAATGACTTTCCATTTGTTAGAAAGCAAAATAACTACATTCAAAAGTATAAGTTAAGCAGTTTCTGGACCTTTTTTGTTCTTTTTGCAATCTCCTTCAAAACTTCATTTGCTATTTGATCTAGCTTCAGTGTTATGCCATACACCTTGACTATACATATGTGTACTGTCACTATCTTGTCTATTCAATAGTTCCTGTTGGCTTGAAGGAACAAAGTAGTAAGAGTGAAAAATGCAAAACTCTGATACGTAAATTTTTTATCCAGGTGCTAAGTGATCCAAATAAACGGGCAATATATGATCAGTATGGAGAAGAGGGCTTGAAGGGCATGCCTCCTCCTGGTTCACAAAGTGCTACATCGAATGGCACAACTTGTCCTAGTAACTTTAAGTTTAATCCTCGTGATGCTGAAGATATCTTTGCAGAAATTTTTGGGAGCAACAATCCTTTTGGTTTTGAATCCATGAACCGTGCAAAATCTACGAAGTATCAAAGAGATGGGAATGGTACATTTGGTGGTTTTGGTAGGACAAATAGTACTTTCAGGCCATATGCTGAGGGACCTGCTGGTCCAAGCAGTAGCCAGCCAAGGAAACCACCAGCTGTAGAGAACAACCTACCTTGCAGCCTTGAAGAGCTCTACACTGGATCCAAAAGGAAGATGAAGATCTCCAGGAATGTCTTACAATCTAATGGGTATACACCTACTACTTCTAGCATTAAGTGAAATACCATGTTATTAGCATATTGAATTTCTTCATCTGTGTTTATCTCTACTTCTTCATTATAGCACTTATTGTTTTTTTTTTCCATTTGATGGTATTTTCTTATCTATTTAGCATACTGAATAAGATTGAAATAATGTATAATAACATTTTGCTTCATTTATTCTGTGGTTATTTACTATCAAGTCCTCAGCAACACATATTATTTGTTCAAAAACTTTTTTGCGTGTGACAAAGCATATTTTTTGAATTTTTATGTTGATATATTATTTATCATTATCAATTTGATATTATTTGCTAATCTTAAGGGCATCTAATTGCATGTAAATAAAATGTTCAATTGGATGTCACTGGAGATGCATAAATGGTACCTCGACACCTATTTTAATTTTAGTTCTAGTTTGATTGAACTATCACGATGTATTCTTCTTTGATACTTTAGTCTTTGTTCAAGTTTTCTTTAGCTTTTTAAGAGAACAAAAAAACTGAGAAAGTTCAATTGTACAAAATGGATTTCTACCTTTACAGCTTTCCTTAAACATCGAGTTTGTAGAAGGCATAAAATTTGTTGTCGATCCATAAAATTGTGGATAATAAAATTAATGTAAACCTTATTATTGCTTTTCTTTAAACATTTTCCACCTCGAGGAATGCCTAAAATTTATTACCTTTTTATTATATGTTTGTACTTTTTTTTTTTTCATTCTGCCTTTCAGCATAAAGTCCACTCAAACATGATGGGTCATGGACATGTAGACAACTGTTAGAGAGAACCATGTGCATCATTTTGTATGCTGAGTGATGAATTTAAAAAGATAATGTTTTAGTTTGCTGAACTCCTTTCATATGTTGTATTATAGACGGACTACTGTGGAAACAGAGATTCTAACTATTGAAATCAAGCCTGGATGGAAAAAAGGCACCAGGATAACTTTTCCGAACAAAGGAAATGAACAAGTGAACCGACTCTCAGCTGATCTTGTCTTCATTGTTGATGAGAAGCCACATGATGTTTATAAGCGGGACGGCAATGATCTCCAAGTCCACCAGAAAATCTCTTTGGTTGATGCACTTGCTGGGACTACAATAAAGTTGAAGACTCTTGATGGCCGCGATTTGTCGGTCAAGGTTACCGATGTAGTAATCCCTGGCTATGAACTTGTCATTGCAAAGGAGGGGATGCCAATTGCTAAGGAACCAAACAACAAAGGTAACTTAATTATCAAGTTTGATGTGAAGTTCCCATCGAGGTTGACACCAGGCCAGCGAGGTGATATCCGACGTGTCCTAGGAGCTTGACTACAACGAATGTGAAGTACTCTGATACAAGACTAAAATTTCCATTCATCCACCTGGATTCTTTTTACTGAAGATTTCATGATTTGTTGGAACTTACATTCTTATTTAGATATTAATCGTTTAAACTACTGGCTTACGGCATGACCATAATCTACCTAACTTATGATTATTCTTTGACACGAGATTTAACTGTATGTTCCATTTTATTTCACCATTGAAGAGCTATTCATTTTAGGTTGTTTCGATAGCAAATTCGTTACTTGCTGATGCCAATACTGAATTGTCATTTTACCCTTGCTTTTACTTGCTGTACGTGCTTAGACAAGAAGCAGCAGGCAAAAGATTTTGTTGGCGATCGTCGCAAGGGAGAGAGATCTCTTATCTCTGTCCATGGTTTCGATGAATTATTTCAAGCCTTATCGGCTTCATAAAGGACTAATCGTTTCAAGCCTTAACGGGCTCATATACGACTTAACGTTTCAGGCCTTTCATGGAATCTAGTATGTATGATGGAGTGTTTCATATATATATATTTTAATATTGTTCAGTATGTATTTATTTTATAATATGGGTATATTTTACATAGTTTCATAGCTTTTGTATTTTTTTTTTAATCTCTTTAGTTCGGAAAAACTTATCTTTGTGTGGTTTATAGGATGTGAAATTGGAGCTCAATTTGAGAAGAAAAGCCTTACAAGCATGCATTTCAGCATGATGCACAGTCTGATTGTATCCCTTGACATGATTATGCATCGCCCTGGGAGCATACCGAGCCTCGAAGTATCAATTGAAACATCCAACAAAGAACACTTGTGGTCTGACCGTGTTCCTAATAATCGTATTTTGCACTAAACTTGTCGAGGAGAATTCCAGCATCGAACATGGTCTGGCCATGTCCCATGACACAGCCGTGTTTGCTTGACCATTGATAACTAGAGTGTTGCATAACCAAGCTGTTCTTTCCAACACGGTCATGACACGATGGCGGCACCCCTATTTTTTAGGAAACTCGTACAAGATTTAGAAGACTTTAGAGGCTATAAAAGGATCAAGAGGCATCTGTTCAAGGCATCAAGGGATTTCCTATGATAGGGAATCCTAAGAGAGAGCCGTCTTCCAAAGAGTCACGAGGATTTCGTCCACCGAGGAGCCTAGGAGATCTTTCAAAGATGACATTGACGCCTACCTACGATTGAGTTTTTTTACCTTTCTCTCTTTCATTTGAGTTGTAGTATGTTTAATTTCATGTCTTCAGCTTGTATCTCCATCTTCATAGAGTAGTTTCCTTAATTTTAGGTGATCAAGTCTGAAACATGCGAAAATGACGCACTGGGCACGATGGATGAGGGATTGACTGTTAGAAGACCTTTCTCTTCAAAAAAGATTTCTCCTTCGATCCTGCGCACAAGGAGACGATCCAACAAAATGTCAACGCCTAGAAACCAGGGAAGAGTCCCTAGCGAAGGCCCTTCAACACTCAAATCAGTCCTAGTGTAAAATATTGTAATAATAATAATAATAAGGTTTAATGGACGAATAACATTAGCGGAATTTTAAAAATTTTTTGGAAATTTTCTGAGAATTCTTTAGAGCTCGTAAGACGTTTTTTTTACGGGGATAAATTTATAAGTATGGGAAAAAGTCTGTTTGGGATACTCAATTTAAGTATGAGTCGATTAAGGAAATAACTTAGGCTTTACTTAAAATAACCCTAAGTTATAAATCTAAGTTTCCTAATGTAATTAATCGATTCCGTTTATAAATCCCTCACCGTGCCCTAACCTCTTTCTCCGTCGATTTCCTCGCCCTTTCCCCTCTGCTCGATTCTTTTTTCTTCCTCGACGTCGACGCCACAAGGGAGCTGGTCGCCGGCGGCTAAGCACTCCATCTTCCCCATCGATTGAGCTTGCTGGGTGGCCGATATTTCTCCTGGGTCGTCAAATCTGCGCAGGCAATCTCTCAGTGGAGGGAGTGGGATTTGAACCCTAGTCATCGACCTTCCCTCCGACCACATGACGCCACCGGGGCACCGCGAGCACCAGCATCGTGGCTCCGATCGTCGTAGCCGATCGTTGCCTTGATCCTGGCGCACCCGTGCCCTAGATCGCCGGAAGCTGAAAACACGAGTAGGCGACAGAGGTAGGTTGCTTGAGCCCTTCCTCGAATTCCATCTTTTGCTAATCTCTGTCGTGCCTTGCCTCCTCCTTAGAGCAGTAATGATTTGGCGATGTGATTGAAAAGTGAGGGCTTAGTTCTTGATCTTGTGCTCAGCTCTTATCCAATTTCTACCATAAGCATCATCGGCAGTTGGAGAGGAAGAGAAATGTATCCAGTAGTAGCAGCTACTCCTTCCAGCAGCACCCTCCCTGGCTGTGGATGAACAGGGCTGGCTGTGAATTTAGGTAAGGTATAGAGAATTTGGTTTCTTTCGTTGTATCTTACACCTAGAACTGATTTGGAGATTCAATTTAGGGGAGAGCAGCTTTGCAGTAGCTTTGATCATGAATTTCTAGTAGCAAGTTTCTTCAGTTGTGAATCCTATAGTGGAGCATCTGGTCTGGGTAAGCTTGGATGATGGTTTATGCATAGATTTAATGCAATTTGATTGTAGAGGAATTATGGATACCTATTCTAAAGAGGTTGTGATGGTGTATGGATTGAGATTAGTAAATTCTTATTGATTTGAATTGAATAGGGTTGATTTATATTGGGTTAGATTTGATCATTGGATTTGTTAGGGGTGATCATATGGTTAACCCAAAGTTGATCAACAAATGGGAATAATTGAGGTTAATCATTAACTAGGGATTAATTAATTAATAATGGTTCGATTAGAGTTACTCTAATTAGATTAGAAATTTTATTTAGCTATTTACTACATATATAATTGGTTTAATATATTATGTGATATGCAGGATGTTGATTGAGACGAGCATCTCGACGTGGGATCTATTTCGGATACGATCTCTATTTTTGAGACGGGTACTTCTGACTTATCTCTTTGATATAGTCATTTTAGATATGCATAATAGTATATAGCTAGTAGTAATGATTATGTTTGCATTTTCTTTGGTATGTCACTGTTTAGTTCTTGTAATATGTCTATATTCTTATTTGTCATACATTCATGCTTATATCATCTTGATTGTTGTCATGTGTACTCCTATTCTTAGAAATAATGACATACATTGACCTACTGTGTAGTAGACTTGTTATTCGTCATATCTGATTTGTATACTTAGATTTATGATTCCTAAATCATTATATGATTTATTTTTTTTGGGTACATTTTATACGGACGTGTATACGGTCAGTATCTACATATTTAGTGTCATGCACCATCTTGCATGATTGCATGTTGTGCGATTGTCTGCTCCATTATTGTTGAGCACATCGCCAGTTATATGATCCACTCATGGGTTAGTGGTATATTAGGCAGGGTGTGTGCAGTTTGCTCTGTCAGGCTCCACTGGTCCGCTCATGGGTAGTGTTGACTGCAGCGTGGAAACGGGCAGGGATCCCTCCTCTAGACTGTCTCAGGGAGATGAGAGCATTGAACTCCCCCACTCTGTTTGGGGTAGGAGGATAGGTGTACTCCGACAGCATCCTGTCCACTCGGTCACTCAGGAGCAGTGATGACGAAGTGCACAGTTGTCATAGCTCTACCCATTCAGTCTCACCATCGCGTGTGAGATGGCTGACTGGCGTCAGGGGTGACACATGTCATTTTTGCATCATATACATGGATTACATTTATTGTTTGTGCTTGCTGTATTATATATGTTACATTTTGGTGGTTGCATATGATTGACATGCATACAGGTGACATTTTGTATCTGGTCTGACGACCCTTATTTCCGGATAGAAGATTCTGGTGAGTACAGTTTCTTCAACCCTTTTCAGTTTGCATTTCCTACTTTTGTCTAGGAAACTGTACCGCATGATTATTATTGGTAGTTATAACTTATTATGCATGTCTATCCGGTATCCGCGGAGTTGTTGAACTCACACCGTTGATATATTTTTTTTATTTCAGATATCAGGTAGAGGTATGTGTAGTCGCTTGGAGTATCCAGTCTGCTAGTTTCCACGTCACATCAGAAGACTATTATCGTTTTCATTTGTGTTTTATTTATTTTATGTATTAAGTGTACTTAACATTGTATATTCCGATTTTATTTTTGGAGTATTGTTATGTGGTATTTTGTGATTTTTGTTGTGTTGTGTAAGCCTAGCCGACTAGCAGTCTTGTTTTGGTTTGTAATGGTTTTCTTTCGTTTTCCGCTATGTTTTTTTTTTATTTTAGAACTGCCAAGTGGGCTATTTAATATATATATATATATTGTACACGTGACAATCTGAATCATTTATACAACCACAAGTAGACATCAGCCACACACGGCTGGAAAATATAGACAACCACGCAGTTATATATATATATAACTGCGTGGTTGTTTATATTTTCCAACCGTGTGTGGCTGATGTCTACTTGTGGTTGTATAAATGATTCAAATTGTCACATGTACAAGGGAGACGCTGTCGGATTTTCCTCTGGCTGGGACTCCTCTGGGGCATGACAATTTATTAGTATCGGAGCCATAAGTTTACGAGTCTTATTTCCTGTGTTTTGGATTTTCTGTTTTAGTTTTCTCGGTGTGACTTTTTCGAGTTTTGGGACCAGACAGCAGCAGGATATTTCCAAGCTATAGGAGGTATGTTGATTTATTGTTATCATACATTTCTGTTAGTATATGCATTGTTGTTTATGATAGTTATGACATGTGTTAGTACTCTTTATTAGTACTTGTCTAGTTGTTGTAGCATATATTACATGTGATGGGTTAACCAATGATCCTGGTCGACCTTAATAGAAATCAAGGATTACAGTCTCAAGTGATTTTTCATATCATACCACCAGTAGTTTTAGCTTATGTTACCACTAGTTAATTAGGAGTTGGAGGCACATATCAATCTATGCTATTGTTAGCTTATAGTGGATACCTGCATATTTATGTTGACATAGCTAGTAGAGTACTGATTGATCTTAGTTAGTTTCGTCAGTAGATGATTGATTTACTCTTGTTTGATCAGTCAGTAGAAGATTGATTTACACTTGTCAACTTGGGTAGTCGTGGATCGATTTACCTTAGTTGCTTGTGGAGGGTTAATGCATTCTTATTGGATTAGCTAGTAGATAATCGAGTTAGTTTTGTTGGTCCGATCAATAGGGGACCGTCATACTCTATTTCTAGAGGTTTGAATCTTTGAGTTAATTGTGCTTAGTTAGGTATCTTAAGCACATTTGAGTACATGGCTTGTACCGACGTGGAAAAGACTGAATTAGCCATATATTTAGTGTTGGCTTGGTCAGTCTATAGAGGATCGATGTATCCTATTTCATGGGGACTTTGAGCATGGACTGTCTATACCTGGTCAGATGACTTAAAAGGTACAACCAGCTAGGTGACCCCACTAATGTGGAAAGGTGTCCTGTGAAACACTTATGAGATACAAACGTTATTAGAGTGTATAACTTGGAGAGTACATTCAGTTACATGATTTGTACTGGCGTGAGAAAGTTGAAGATAGTTGCTTATCCTTTACGTGATTAGGTACCACGTGAAGGTAGCAGATGATGATACTAGAGATCTAGGCATCACTTGGTGATTACTTTGACGTATTTGGAGAGAGAGTAATCCTCTACCTCTTTTGGTAGCATGATGGTTTATAAGACGGTAATCAGTCGACTCGCCTAAGGTTGTTCCATGGGGGATCCTGACTCATGGACTGATCGGAGATGATTAGATATCCTCGATGTACCTTAGGATTAGTAGAGTCCTATACTCATATCTCATGGATTGATTGTCTCTACTATTTGGAGTGTTATTGATTATCGATTAAAAAAGCAAGAGATACCTTGGATTTCAGTTGTGATACACTTTTTGTAGGATGGTAATATATATTTCTACAGCTCGCTAGTACCCCCATGATGAGAGTGGGTCACTGGAAGATAGGTGTGTGAGGACATGACTGGTTTGTTTCACTTTAAGATATATGATAATAAATTTGCCTCATTAGATATAGTCTCTGTAGTGGTACAACATAGTCGTGCAATGTTGAACCATGACGGGTATTTCTTTCTTTCTCTATTAGTTCTTTTGAACATAGAGCATGGATATTACTGGATGATTAGCTTGCTTTACCTTGGATTGTCTATTGATTGCTATATTCCTGCATGATATTTATGTTTGAATTTTTTGAGGTATACCACTAACCCAAGAGAGTAGGTAGCATAAGGAATGTCAGGTTGATTGGGTTAAATATGCTGACTATGCAGGGGGTGTGTGTATACATGTCCAGTTAGGGTTATTGAAGATTTCTTGTGGATTATACCTATGTGGTTAAGTGTACGTGTCTGATTGTATTATTGGAGGTATCTTGTCGAATTAATCTGTGTGTACATTTGTTTGGTGTATTATTGGAGGTATTTTGTTGATTAAATCTGTGTTGTGTTATGTGTACATGGGTTTGGTGTATTGTTGGAGGTATCATGCTGATTATACTCGTGTAGTGTGTGCGTTTGGTGTGTACTAATTGGAGGGTCATGCCGTTCATATCTATGTTGTGTGTGCACGTGTGTCAGGTGTATTATTGGTAGTATCATGATGATTCTACCTATGTTGAGTGTCTACATTATATCATTGGTTGTATTACCCTGTGGCCTAATTCTCCTACTGGTGGGTGGCCCATTACGATGTTGAGAGAGTTGACAATGGATTTGATTTGCTTACTAGGTTGTTATACCCTTGGCTGCTCACAGTGATCTGTAGTAGACTGATCATGTGCAGTCTCTAGTTAGATAGTTAAATGTCTTGGTCACTTATGGATTGTTTGTGGTGGAGCGTTGCTCCCACATATTTTGGATTGTTGTGGTGGAGCGTTGCTCCTACATGTTATGGATTGTTTGTGGTGTAGCGTTTCTCCCACATATTGTGGATTACTTGTAGTGGAGCGCTGCTCCCATATAGGTTACAATACAGGTGGTAGAGTGTTGCTCCCACATATGTGGTATTTCTTGTGATGGAGCGTTGCTCTCACATTCGATGGTTTATTCTTTGGTGATTTATAGTTAGTGATCAAATTTCAGACTTGTTGTCAGGGATCTTATAGTTGAGTATGCCTGTTGTACGGGCATTATGAGTTCCTGGTTTTACCATTAGGGCTTACAGTGCCTTAGATATTTTCATGGACTTGATGATTTTGGCATTCCTAGGATGTTTGGATTGGTTTCTATTATCTTTGTCGATGATATTGTGGTCTATTTTTTATTTAAGGTGTAAAACGTACACCATCTTCACATAGTTTTAGAGAGGTTTCGACGGGAACATCTATATATGAAGTTCAGTAGTGCATATTTTGATTGTCTTATGTAAGATTCTGGGACACCTGGTCACCAGTAAAGGTATACCAGTGGATCCACAGGAGATGTAGGCTGTGTTACCCGTTAGGAGTAGCCATAGTATATACAGGACACTCGCAACTCCTTGGTTTGGCCGGATATTGCAGACGGTTCATTGAGGGTTTCTCTCGCATTGCTATGTCATTGACATGGTTGATCAGGAAAGGCATGAAGCTCACGTAGCCAAAAGAATGCGAGACCAGCTTCTAAGAGCTGAAGCGAAGATTAGTGTCGGCACCAGTTCTGGCTTTGCCCTTCGGAGAGGACGAATTCGTACTCTGCACCAACACTTCTCTACAGGGTTTGGACGCTATTTTGATATAGCACGGCAGGGTAGTCTCCTATGCTTCTCGCCAGTTGAAGAAGCATGAGAAGAACTACTCAAGTCATGATCTAGAGTCGCCCGCCGTTACATTTGCTTTGAAGATTTGGCGACATCATCTGTACAGTATTACATTTGAGATTCTCACTGATCATAAGAGTCTCAAATATCTTTTCACTCAGAAGGAACACAATCTCCGACAGAGGAGATAGATGGAGTTCCTAAAGGATCATGATTGTACCATCAGCTACCACCTAGGGAAAGCTAATGTGGTTGCCGATGCATTTAGCCGGAAGTCCAAAGTGTTGGACCCCGTGGTAGTTTTGATGTGATCAACCACTTTGGTTAGGTCCTGCGTTGTATTTGATCCCTGTGTCTGAGTGTACAGGAGCTTAGGAGTGCAGGAAGTCGAGCGGAAGACGCAGCTAGCGAGAAGGACGGCACGGGAAGGGAGCCGACGGGCTCGGTGCATCTGAAGGACGAGAGAGCTGCGGAAGAGTACTCCGGTGGGCGTGAAGAGCGTGCGCGGCGTTCGAGGGACGTTAAGCCAGGACGGAAGGCTGCTCGAGGAAGGCCGGAAGTTGGGTTCGGGTGAGCCCTATTTCGATTGGCCGCAATCACCCAAAAGATCGGAGCATCGGAAGTCGGAACAAGCTGGAAACGAAGTCAAAGGAGCTGAGCTGCCAGCTTGGAGGCGCCTTCAGCTTGAAGGCTCCTTCAGCCAGGTTGGAGGCGCCTTCAACCAGTCAAAGTGACCGTTCTGCGCGCGGATAAAGTTTTATCCGCTGACTCTCATGGAGGCGCCTTGGACCCTCGTTGGAGACGCCTTGGAGCCTCGGGATAGGATTTCCAGGACCTATATAAAGGCCCCTGGAGCTAGGAATTGAAAGATAACTCAAGCATTCAATCTGTAGTGTTTCCTAGCAATAGTTCTGAGCTTTTGAAAGTGTAAAAGGCTTCTCCGCCTTCAGCAAAAGAGAGTTTCTTTTAGTGCGCTTCTACTGCCCTGGATTAACAACCTCCTTGGTTGTAACCAGGTTAATTCTTCTGTGTCTTTCTTTTACTGTTTTATTATTTTGTTAACTATTGCACTAACTGAGTTGAAAGAACGAGGAGGGTATAGTTACTTTTTATTTTCAGGAGCAATTCACCCCTCTCTTGCCGGCCTCCGCTGCACCAACAAGTGGTATCAGAGCCTGATCGCCTCAGAAGGACTAACCGCCAACTGAAGCACTACGATCAAGAGGATGGCCGGAGCAAACATCCATCCCCCGAAGTTCGACGGAGACTTCGCTACATGGAAGCGCAAAATGGAGGTATTTTTTAAAACGGATTTTGATATTCTTATTAAAATGAAATATGGTTTTGCAGCGCCGAAAGACAAAGAAGAAAACACATGGAGCAAGAAGGAGCAAGCCGATTTCGTTGCCAACGGCAAGGCAGAGTTCCACCTGCACAGTGTGCTGCCACCACAAGAAGTAAATCGGATCGGAAGCTACGACTCAGCGAAAGATCTCTGGGAAAAATTCCTGGAGCTACACGAAGGTACTTCCGAAGCGAAGCTAGCGAAACGTGACATCCTCCGGAACCAGTTAACGAACCTCCGGATGAACCAAGGCGAGAAGGTAGCGCAACTCCAAGCGAGAATCAAGGAGCTAATAACGCAACTAACGAACCTTGGAGAAGAGGTAACCAACCGGGACTCTATACGGTACGCGCTCAACGCCTTCCCCAGAACTCCAGAGTGGGCTTCCTTAGTAGATGCGTATTACATTTCTAAGGACCTCGAGGTAAGTACGTTAGAACAATTATTTTCCACTTTCGAACTTCACGAGTCTCGAGTTTCAGAACCCAACGGAGCAGAGAAGACAAGTCAAAACATTGCCTTAAAGGCAAAGATGAACAGTTCTGACTCCGAAGCCTCAGTCGATGAATCTGAAGCGGCACTACTGGTAAGACGCTTCAATAAATTTTTCAGTTCTAATAAATTTAAATCGCAGAAGCATCACCGAAAGAAGAGGACAGTTTGTTGCTACAACTGCAACGAAGAAGGGCACATCAAGGAGGACTGCCCAAAATTGAAGAGAAAGGAGAAAGAAAAGGAAAAACCAAAATACAAGAAACCAGAACCCTCCAAGCACAAGAATCTGAAGGCTATTTGGTCAGATTCGTCATCCTCCGAATCGGAAGTCGAAGAATTCTCGGGTCTAGCACTGATGGCCAGTCATCAGCTAGAAGAAACGTCCAGCTCAGAGATGAGCATCGACGAAGGGGGAGGAACATCAGAAGAAAGCAGCAGTAAAGGGGGAGCGTCACCGGATCAGGTAAGTAAGGTACGCAACCTAATCCCAAATCAATCCTTTAGATTTATTAAAGCTCTTTCTATAGAATTAGATAAGTTAGAAAAAGAAAATGGAAATTTGAAATATGAAAATGAAAATTTAAAATTAGAAATTGAAAATTTGAAAAATGATGCATGCTTAAAGAAATTTCCAAAGTCAAAAATTAGAATTTATGATAAATTAAATTGGTATATAAGGAAGCACCAAGGACAACTTAGGAAAATACCAAGAAACTATGTACCCCCTAGATTTTTGAATAATCCTGTAGGGAGGAACCTCTATTGGGTTCCAAAATCTGTGCTTAATTAATTTTTCAAAAATTAAAAGTTCACAGTGAGAAAATTAAACATTGAAATTCTTTATGGAAGCTTTGTCTAAGGAAATGGTTGTTGCTCTAATAACCAAGAAGGCCTAGTGCCTCGCCACGACCTGGAAGCTGAAATATTGAAAGAAAATGTTTAATTAACTTTCTGAAAAAGCATTAAAATCGAGAATAAAATAATGCTTTGAAAAGTTTTTAAACAGTTCCTTAGGAATTTTTTTTTTGGGAAAATTCAAAAATTCATTTTTTTTAAAATACTGAAAATCCATGTTAACTTAGAATTTTTTTTAAAAAAAAACATTTTACTAAAATTTTTTTTGGGAAATTTTTTAACTTGAAATTTTTTTGTGAAAACTTTTTGACTTGCAAAATTTTACCTAGAAATTTTTTTTTTCAAAATTTTTTTATTACTTAGAATATTTTTTGAACCATTTATTTTACCTAACATATTGTTGGATAATCCTCTCTATTTTTATTAACCCCGCTTTTGTTGTGATCAAAGAAAGGGGGAGAGAAAAGTACAAAGTTAGGGGGAAATAGAAAAAATTTAAATTTCTTTTTCTATTTCAAAAAATTATACTTAACTTGTTAGTTTAGTAATTTTTCTTTAAAATTACTCTTAATGTCTATTTTAACCCTAACTTGAACTTGGGTTGATGCACATCAAAAAGGAGGAGATTGTTGGACCCCGTGGTAGTTTTATTGTGATCAACCACGTTGGTTAGGTCCTGCGTTGTATTTGATCCCTGTGTCTGAGTGTGCAGGAGCTTAGGAGCGCAGGAAGTCGAGCGGAAGACGCAGCTAGCGAGAAGGACGGCACGGGAAGGGAGCCGACGGGCTCAGTGCGTCCGAAGGACGAGAGAGCTGCGGAAGAGTACTCCGGTAGGCGTGAAGAGCATGCGCGGCGTTCGAGGGACGTTAAGCCGGGACGGAAGGCTGCTCGAGGAAGGCCCGAAATTGGGTTCGGGTGAATCGGAGCATCGAAAGTCGCAACAAGCTGGAAACGAAGTTAAAGGAGCTGAGCTGCCAGCTTGGAGGCGCCTCCAACCTGACTGGAGGCGCCTCCAGCTTGAAGGCGCAGGTTGAAGGAGCCTTCAGCTTGAAGGCGCATTCAGCCAGGTTGGAGGCGCCTTCAACCAGTCAAAGTGACCGTTCTGCACGCGGATAAAGTTTTATCCGTTGACTCCCATGGAGGTGCCTTGGACCCTCGTTGGAGGTGCCTTGGAGCCTCGGGATAGGATTTCTAGGACCTATATAAAGGCCCCTGGAGCTAGAAATTGAAAGATAACTCAAGCATTCAATTTGTAGTGTTTCCTAGCAATAGTTCTGAGCTTTTGAAAGTGTAAAAGGCTTCTCAGCCTTCAGCAAAGGAGAGTTTCTTTTAGTGCGCTTCTACTGCCCTAGATTAACAACCTCCTTGGTTGTAACCAAGTTAATTCTTCTGTGTCTTTCTTTTACTATTTTATTATTTTGTTAACTATTACACTAACTGAGTTGAAAGAACAAGGAGGGTATAGTTACTTTTTATTTTCAGGAGCAATTCACCCCCCTCTTGTCGGCCTCCGCTGCACCAACACAAAGGGACTTTAGCATGTCACCGAGTTTTGGTCACGGATTTGATTCAGGGTTTCTCCGAGTTGGGCCTTGAAGAGCGGGGACAGAGAGAGCAGGGTATTTTGGGTACCATGGTTGCTCAGTCGTCGATCAGGACGAGGATCTGAGAGGCCCCGGGCTGGTGATCAGCGCTTACAGTCCATTGGCAACTAGCTAGCTTCCAGGCAGCAGACCGAGTTCACTTGAAATGATGAGGGTATTATTTATTTCCGAGGTAAATCATGCGTACTTCAATCTCATCCTATTTTGGAGGAGTTACTTTAAGAGGCTCATCGCTGCCGATTTGCTATCCACCCAAGTGGAACCCACATGTATCGAGATGTGAGGCGTTTCTATTGGTGGAATGGCATAAAGAAAGACATCATTGAATTTGTAGCTCGATGTCTAGTCTGTCAGCAGGTGAAAGCTGAGCACCAGAGACCTTCCGGATTACTTCAGAGGAAAGTTAATATGGGAGTGGAAATAGGAGAACATCACTATGGATTTTGTGGTGGGATTGCCTTGGACACGACAAGGCCATGACGCGATCTGTCAGCAGGTGAATGCTGAGCACCAGAGACCTGCCGGATTACTTCAGAGGAAAGTTAATATGAGAGTGGAAATGGGAGCACATCACTATGGATTTTGTGGTGGGATTGTCTTGGACACGACGAGGCCATGACGCGATTTGGGTAATCGTTGACGGATTAACCAAATTTGCATACATCTTAGCGATTCGGAAGATCGATTTTCTGGATCGATTAGCAATTGTATGGTCGGGAGATCAAAGGTCGTTGACCTTTAAGCATTATATCAGATAGAGACCCATGGTTCATGTTCCGGTTCTAATTGAATCTGCAGCAGACCTTGAGCACACAGCTCTGTTTCAGTACAGCACTCCATCCGCAGACGGATGGACAGTCAAAGCAAACCATCCAAACTTTAGAGGACTTCCTGAGGTCTTGCGTTATGGATTTCGGAGGCAGTTGGGAGGACCACTTGCCATTAGTAGAGTTTGCTTACAACAACAGCTATCATTCGACTATCCAGCTGGCATTGCATGAAGCGTTGTATGGTAGATCTTGTCGGACACCCACCCTCTGGGAGGAGGTTGGGAAGGCCCAGTTGCTAGGACCACAGAGAGCTCAGCAGGAGGCAGAGTTGGTCCGCACTATCAGACGAGGATGTCCGAGGCGCAGGACCATTAGAAGAGTTATGCAGATCGAAGACCCCTAGAGTTCTCTACTGGTGAACATGTATTCCTGAGAGTCTCACCCACGAAAGGGATGAAGAGATTTGACCTCCGAGGCATTCACGATGTATTCCATGTGTCCATGCTGATGAGATATGTACCCGACCCAACACATGTTCTGTCAGATATGTCAGTTTCCATTCGGTCTGACGTTACCTATGAGGAGGTTTTGGTACAGATTCTGGACCACAGGGAACGTCAGCTGCTGAACAAGACTATCCAACTGGTAAAAGACAGATGAAAGTATCATTCTGACGAGGAGGCTATCTAGGAGCTCAAGGATACGATCAGAGCTCGATACCCCCATCTATTTTCTTGAGGTATGTAGGTTAATTTACGTTCAACATTTATACTATTTATCTATTGTTAGTATTTGCTGATGGTAAATAATGAAATTTGGAGACCAAATTTTTAATAGTGGGGGAAAAATGTGAAATGCCGTAATAATAATAATAATAATAATAATAATAATAATAAGGTTTAATGGACGAATAACCTTAGCGGAATTTTTAGAAATTTTTGAAAATTTTCTGAGAATTCTTTGGAGCTCGTAAGACGTATTTTTTTTTGCGAGGATAAATTTATAGGCATGGGGAAAAGCCTGTTTGGGATACTCAATTTAAGTAGGAGTCGATTAAGTAAATAACTTAGGCTTAAATTAAAATAACCCTAAGTTATAAATCTAAGTTTCCTAATAAAATTAATCGATTCCGTTTATATATCCCTCACCGTGCCTTAACCTCTTTCTCCGCCCGATTTCCTCACCCTTTCCCCCTCTGCTCGATTCTTTTTTCTTCCTCGACGCTGACGCCACAAGGGAGCTTGTCGCCGGTGGCTGAGCACTCCATCTTCCCCATCGATTGAGCTCGTTGGGCGATCAATCTGTCTCCTGGGTCGTCGAATCTGCGCAGGCAATATCTCGGTGGAGGGAGGGGGGATTCGAACCCTAGTCATTGACCTTTCCTCCGACCACACGATGCCACTAGGGCACCGTGAGCACCAGCGTCATGGCTCCAATCACCGTAGCCGGTCGTTGCCTTGATCCTGGCACACCTGTGCCCTAGATCATCGAAAGCCGAAAATGCGAGTAGGCGGCAGAGGTATGTTGTTTGAGCCCTTCCTCGAATTCCATCTTTTGCTAATCTCTGTCGTGCCTTACCTCCTCCTCAGAGCAGTAGTGATCTGGCGGTGTGACTGGAAAGTGAGGGCTTAGTTCTTGATCTTGTGCTTGGCTCTTATCCGATTTCTACCGTAAGAATCACCGGCGGTTGGAGAGGAAGAGAAGTGTATCCAGCAGTAGCAGCTACTCCTTCCGGCATCACCCTCCCTGGATGTGGATGAACAGGGGTGGCTGTGAATTTAGGTAAGGTATAGAGAATTTGGTTTCTTTCGTCGTAGCTTACACCTAGAACTAATTTAGAGATTCGATTTAGGGGATAACAACTTCGCAGTAGCTTCGATCATGAATTTCTAGTAGCAAGTTTCTTCAATTGTGAATCCTACAATGGTGCATCCGATCTGGGTAAGCTTGGATGATGGTTTATGCATTGATTTAATGCAATTTGATTGTAGAGGAATTATGGATACCTATTCTAAAGAGGTTGTGGTGTATGGATTGAGATTAGTAAATTCTTATTGAGATGAATTGAATAGGGTTGATTTATATTGGGTTAGATTTGATCATTGGATTTATTAGAGGTGATCATATGGTTAACCCGAAGTTGATCAACAAATGAGAATAATTGAGGTTAATCATTAACTAGGGATTAATTAATGATGGTTCGATTAGAGTTACTCTAATTAGATTGAAAATTTTCTTTAGCTATTTACTACATATGTAATTGGTTAAATATATTATGTGATATGCAGGATGTTGATTGAGATGAGCGTCTCGACGTGAGATTTATTTCAGATAAGATCTCTATTTTTGAGACGGGTACTTCTGACTTATCTCTTTGATATAGTCATTTTAGATATGCATAATAGTATATAGCTAGTAGTAATGATTATGTTTGCATTTACTTTGGTATGTCACTATTTGGTTCTTGTAATATGCCTATATTCTTATCTGTTATACATTCATGCTTATATCATCTTGATTGTTGCCATGTGTATTCCTATTCTTAGAAATAGTGACATACATTGACCTACTGTGTAGTAGACTTGTTATTTGTCATATCTAATTTGTGTACTTAGATTTATGATTCCTAGATCATTGTATGATTTATTTTCTTTTGGGTGCATTTTATATGGAGGTGTATACAGTCAGTATCTACATGTTTAGTGTCATGCCCCATCTTACATGATTGCATGTTGGGTGACTGTAGGCTCCATTGTTGTTGAGTACATCACCAGTTACATGATCTGCACACACAACCACTCATGGTTAGTGGTATATTAGGCAGGGTGTATGCAGTTTGTGTTAGTTAGAGCTCTAGAGCCAATCATATGATGATTGTTGTATGGACTTGATGTATCATATTCCTATATATTAATAAAGGCATTTCTTTATGGTTATTATACTTACTTGTATTGGTGCCAAATAACAAAGTCTAATAGCGTCCTTGAGTATAAGGTTCTTATCTATATCAATCAATTGGTTGAATTGATAGTGAGATGATATAGAGAATACTACTCTTAATCATTCCTAGTCAAGTATTAACATTCAGAGACAATGTTAATGCGATGAGACTAGCATGTAGGTCAACTCGATAACTTAATCTCACAAGTCATGGATATAGAGATATCAAGTTGACACATGGGTATGCATTGGAGAATGTATACTGAATGACCCGCCATGAGACAGTATCATGGATCGTTATATGAGTGTCATATACTTTCTCATGTGACTATTAGTATTACTATCAGGTCTTGGACCTGAAGTCACCATAGTTCCCTACATAAGGAGTTGCATACTTTGGCTTCGTCAAACGTCACCCGTAACTGGATGGACTATAAAGGCGATTACTGGATATGTAATAAATTATGCGGAGGGATGTGAGTGATGTAGATGGGATCTATTCCTCCTATATGACGGAAGTGACATCATGATTCTTGATAGAGTGAGACCACTAAGTGCATGACCATGCCCAAATGAGTCAATATGAGATATTGAGCTCATTTGATTAGAGTGAGTCTACTTGGGGTTCAAGACATAGATTGATTAGAGGATGACACGGTCTATGCCTCAATTGATCAATCTAGATGTCAAGGAGAGAAGGACATTGTCACATATTGTGAGAGTCACAATTAGTAGTCACAATGATGATGTTGGATCTCAACATTCTTGTAACTTGGGTAGTAATGATGTGTTGCTAGATATCGCTCATTACTTATGTTTCTAAATGGGTTTAGGAGTATTGCCAATGTTACAAGAGCCTATAGGGTCACACACAAAGGGCAATTAGATGGAGATTAGGTTCATAAGATGAACCAAGAGGATTAGGTTCATATGATGAACCAAATTGGATTAAGTGTAATCCAAATTAGATTAATATAGTAAAACTCGATTAAGTTAGACTTGAGTTAGACTCAAGTGAGGCTAGACTTGAGTTAGACTCAAGTGAGACTTAATGATGATATTCATTGAATTTTGATAAATGGTGACATTCATTGAATTATGAATTCAATTTGAATATTATATTCAAATTTCGATTCAAAATTATGAAGAGAAGAGGAGTTTCAAAATATCCATTTAATGAAGAATGAATATTCATTAAATACTCATTATGACTCATTAATGAGGCTCATTAATGGAGTTAATGAGCATTAAGTATTTTCATTAGATGAAAATACTTAAGCCATTTTTACTCTTATTTTTCATTATGAACGGATCATCATTATTCTTCCTCTCTTCTAGCTCTCTCTCCCTCTCCTCCATTGCCAAGCCACCCAAGAGTGCTAGCACACTCTAAGTGGTTCTTCTCCACCTATTGTCCGTGTGGATACGTATAAAGGAGTGTACGCTTGACACTCTCGAGATCCGACAACCTTTTGGACGAGTGGGATAAGCGAAGGGCTTCGCAACATGGGTAATGCTATTTATTCATGTAGATCTAAGGTATATTTAGGTTAGAAACTTGTACATGATTTATTTTTATATATCTTCACATGGATCCATGGCAAGACTTCGAGGTTTCCGCAACGCAAAAAGTAGTTTTTGTGGCTCGAAAGTCCCAACAGTTTGCTCTGTCAGGCTCCGCTGGTACGCTCATGGGTAGTGTTGACTGCAGTGTGGTGGCGGGCAGGGATCGCTCCTCTAGGCTGTCTCAGGGAGATGATAGCATTGAGCTCCCCCACTCTGTTTGGGGTAGGAGGATAGGTGTACTCTGACAGCATCTTGTCCACTCGGTCACTCAAGAGCAGTGATGACAGAGTGTACAGTTGTCATACCTCTATCCACTCGATCTCACCATCGCGTGTGAGATGGCTGACTAGCGTTAGGGGTGACACATGTCATTTTTACATCATATATATGGATTGCATTTATTGTTTGTGCTTACTGCATTATGTATGTTGCATTTTGGTGGTTGTATATGAATGACATGCATATAGGTGACATTTTGTATCTGATCTAACGACCCTTATTTTTGGATAGGAGGTTTTGGTGAGTACAATTTCTTCAACCCTTTTCAGTCTGCATTTTCTACTTTTGTCTAGGAAACTGTACCACATGATTATTACTGGTAGTTATAACCTAATTATGCATGTCTATCCAGTATCCGCTAAGTTGTTGAACTCACACCGTTGATATATATATATTTTTATTTCAGATATCTGATAGAGGTATGCGGAGTCGCTTGGAGTATCCTGCCTGCCGGTTCCCACGTCACATCAGAAGACTGTTACCGTTTTCATTTGTGTTTTATTTGTTTTATGTATTAAGTGTACTTAGCATTGCATATTCCGGTTTTATTTCTGGAGTGTTGTGTGGTATTTTGTATTGTTTGTTGTGTTGTGTTAGCCTAGCCGACTAGCAGTCTTGTTTTGGTTTGTAATGGTTTTCTATCATTTTTCGCTGTATTTTTTTTTGTTTTAGTATAGCCAAGTGGGGTATTTAATATATATATATATATATATATATATATATATATATAACTGCGTGGTTGTAATATTTTGATCCAGCCAAGTGGGCTGAGTATATTACTGCGTAGTTGTCTATATTTTTCAGTCGTGTGTGGCTAATGTATACTTGTGGTTGTATAAATGATTCATATTGTCACGTGTACAAGAGATATGCTTCCGGATTTTCCTCTGGCTGGTACTATCACGCCCCCTAAGGAGTCCTACTGATAAAATTTCGGCAGCATCTCCCCTGTACCGGTGACAATATGAAGCAATAAACATACACAAAACAACATATAACATATTCATCAGCCCACACGGTTGGAACATACATAATCACACACTTTATATAACACAGCCTACTCGGCTGGACATAAATAAATAAAACAACCACGCAGTTAATATTCAGCCCACACGGCTTTATTAAAAGCACAGCAGAAAACGAGGAGAAAACCTACAATCCATAGCTAAAGTTTAATAGCCAATTAGGCTTACACAACCACAAGATCACGATGGCAAAACACCACGAATCAAACTCCAAACACAGATAAATTCATACAATACTAAAACTATTGAATACTAAAAATACAAGTAAAGCGGAAATAAAACTGATAAATGTCCTCATATATGATGTGGGAAGTGGGACCGACAGTCGGGACTCTCCAAGAATCCATAATTCATCTACCTGCTACCTGACGAAAGAAAAACCAATTTGTGGGGTGGTGAGTATTGGAGCTCAGCGAGTAAGGAAAGATAGTGCATGAACATAATATACAAATAGAAAGTGAGCCAAGATTATACAGTCTCATAAGAGGAATAGCAGATACTAAAATAAAACCATAATAAATGCTCATACCTGAAACCATATCCTAGGCTAGTAATAGAAGGTCAGAAGTAGTACTAATCTGCTACAGTACTGCTCATAACTATAGAGGAAATATGTAAGGTATATACAAACTTCCAATAAGTAAACCAAGGACTAAACACCTACAACGAGGGTATATCTCAACGTAAGCAAGCATAGCAGCATAAGTGAGCAACAACAGTAAGCAATAACAACATATGTAAATAGCAGCAACCAAAGCAAGTATAACAACAGCGTATGCACGGATGGTCACTCCCGCCCACCTCTCTGCACCATGACCCCTGTGTTGGGTTTTTCGGGCCGCGAAAACCGCTTTTCGCGTCGCGAAAACCCCGAATCGCCCAAGCCACGGATCTCGTGCAAGGTAAAACCGAACGAAAATACGAGTACGAGTTTGAAAAACTTTAATCTACAGTAGATCTACATAAGGATAAACCATTTATACCTTTGATGCGATGCCCTTCGCGTTCCCGCTCGTCCAAATGATGCCGGATCTCAAGACCGTCAAGCGCCGGTCCTCTAGAAGTATCCACACGGACACACTAGATGGAAATGACCAAAAACCAAGGTGTGCTAGCACCTATGTGGTTCGGCCAAGGGAGGAGAGGGAGAGGGAGAGCTTGAGAGGGAGAAGGAGGAAGATGCACACAAGTGAATGAAAAAATGAATTTCTTCACCCAAAACAAAGTGGCCGGCCATATTTCAAAATTCACATTAATTGCAATTAATATGAAACCATAAAATCACATTAATTGCATTAATTGCAATTAATATGAAACCATTAAGAGGTGGCACCCATGATGATGTGGAACATCATTATTGGTCCACCTAATGCCAACTCACCAATGAGGTGGCAAAAGGTCAAGTCAAAATTGACCTTTGGTCTTCCTTCTCAAGTCAAGTCAAACTTGACTCAATCTCTACCATGGTGGATCTAATCCAACCATTTGATTCGAGCCAACTTAATATAATAAATCTAATTCATTAAATTAAATTGATTCAATGAGTCAAAATCTAAATTTGACTCATTTAACACATGAATCAACTTGAGTCGAACTCAAGTTAGCCCAATTAGGATTACTCTTAATCCAATTTGATTCATCAAATGAATCTAATCCTCTTGGTTCATCATATGAACCTAATCTCCACCTAATTGTCCTAAGTGTGTGACCCTATAGGTTCTTGTAACGTTGGCAATGCCCTAAACCCATTTAGGAGCATAAGTAATGAGCGGTATCTAGCAACACATCATTACTACCCAAGTTACAAGAATGTCGAGATCCGACATCACCTTGTGACTACCAATTGTGACTACTCACAAAATAATGACAAGTGTCCTTCTATCCTAGACATCTAGATTGATCAATGTGAGGCATAGACCATGTCATCCTCTAATCAATCTAAATCTTGAACTCCAAGTAGACTCACTCGATCAAATGAGCTCAACATCTAATGTTGACTCATTTGGGCATGGCCAGTGGTCTCACTCTATCAAGAATTCCGATGTCGCTCCCGTCATATGGGAGGGATAGATTCCATCTACATCACTCACATCCCACTACATAATTCGTTATATACCCAGTAATCGCCTTTATAGTCCACCCAGTTACGGGTGACGTTTGACTAAACTAAAGTACATAACTCCTTATGTAGGGATCCATGGTGACTTCAGGTCTAAGAACTAATAGTCATACTAATAGCCACATGAGAAAGTATATGACACTCATATAACGATCCATGATACTTTCTCATGGCGGGTCATTCAGTATACATTCTCTAATGCATACCCATGTGTCAGCTTGATATCTCTATATCCATGACTTGTGAGATCAAGTCATCGAGCTGACCTACATGCTAGTCTTATTGTATTAACATTGTCCCTGAATGCTAATACTCGACTAGGAATGATTTAGAGTAGTGTTCCCTATATCATCTCACTATCGATTCAACTAATCGATTGATATAGGTATGAACCTTCTACTCAAGGACGCTATTATACTTAGTCTATTTGGCACTAATATAAATAAGTATAATAACCAAACAAATGCCTTTATTAATATACAAGAATATGATATACATGAGTCCATACAATCATCAAATGATTGGCTCTAGGGCTCTAACTAACAATCTCCCACTAGCACTAGTGCCAATCGATAGGCTCTAAGGCCTAAAGACATAATGTGACCGTCATACTTACTCTGTGCCAAAGCCTTAGACAAGGGATCTGCAATGATAGCATCTGTAAGAAATCTGCAAATCTTCACATCTCCTCTAACAATAATATCTCGAATGGATGCGCCGTAGTATGTGCTTGGTCCGTTGGTGTGAGCGAGGTTCCTTCGTGCTATAGCTCCATTGTTGTCACAATAGAGCTCAACTGGTTCCGATGTTAGGAACCACCCCAAGTTCGTGATGAACTTGCGGATCCAAATCGCCTCCTTTGCCTCGATGCGCAATATACTCGTTGTAGAATCGATTCGTATCCTGCTTGAACTCTTCCACCGGCACCACCATTAATGCAAAATACGAACCACGACTGCGATCGGTAATCATCACGATCGGTCTGAAAGCTAGCATCACCGTAACCCTTTACGGTTAGCTCATCATTGCCTCTATATATCAAGAAATATTCTTTAGTCCTTCGTAAGTACTTAAGAATATTCTTGACCGCTATCCAGTGACTTTCACCGACTGGTATCTTCTCGTCATGCTCAAAGCATACGAGACATCAGGTCGAGTACATAGCATGGCGTACATGATAGATCTTATGGCTGAGGTATAAGGGATCTGATCCATGCGGGTTCTCTCCTCTCTAGAAGAGGGACCTTGAGTCTTCGAAAGACTCACGCCATGTGACATCGGCAGAAATCCCTTCTTAGAGTTCTGCATGGCAAACCGAAGGAGTACCTTGTCAATATATGTACTCTGACTTAGGCCAAGCAATCTCTTAGATCTATCTCTATAGATCTGTATCCCTAGAATGCGGGATGCCTCACCTAAGTCCTTCATTGAGAAGCAACTCCCTAGCCAGGTCTTGACAGACTGAAGCATAGGGATGTCCTTCCCAATGAGTAGTATGTCATCCACATATAATATGAGGAAGACAACTATGTCCCCTACAACCTTCTTGTAGACACAAGGCTCATCTTCGTTCTTGATGAAACCAAACTGTTTGATCGCATCATCGAATCGAAGATTCCAGCTCCGAGAAGCTTGCTTTAGTCCATAAATGGACCTATGCAACTTGCATACTCTACTAGTATGCTGTGGATCTACAAAACCCTCAGGTTGTGTCATGTACACATCCTCGAGCAGGTTTTCATTCAGAAATGCGGTTTTGACATCCATCTGCCATATCTCATAGTCATGGTAGGCTGCAATAGCAAGCATGATCCGAATGGACTTAAACATCGCTACTGGAGAAAAGGTTTCATCATAGTCAATACCATGAATCTGCTTGAAACCTTTAGCTACCAAGCGACCCTTATAGATAAGTCCATCCATGTCAGTCTTTCTCTTAAAGACCCACTTACACCCAATAGGTTTACCCCTTCATCAACCAAAGTCCATACTTGGTTGGTGTACATGGATTCCATTTCGGATCTCATGGATTCTAGCCATTTCTCAGAATTTGGTCTCATCACAACTTCTTGATAGGTGGTAGGCTCATCCTCTATGAGCACAATGTCATCATGGTCAGACAAGAGAAATGAGTATCTCTCAGGCTGACGACGTACCCTATCAGATCTGCGAAGAGGTATGTCTACTTGAACTGGTTGTTGTTCCTCAACTCCTTGTGGAACAACATCATCCACAACACTTTGTGGTTTCAGTTCAACTTCCATCGAGGCTTCAGTGCTATTGTTCGCATCTTGAACTTCTTCAAGATCGAACGTACTCCCACTAGTCTTTCTAGAAACAAAGTCCCTTTCTAGAAAGACCCCAGTCTTTGCCACAACTACCTTGTGCTGACTGGGAATGTAGAAGTAATATCCCTTAGTTTCCTTGGGATATCCGATGAAATAGCACTTGTCGGATTTGGATCCTAATTTGTCTGAGACTTGACCTCGAACGTAAGCCTCACAACCCCAAATCCTCATGAAAGACACCTGGGCATCTCTCCCAGTCCATATCCTATATGGTGTCTTTATCACGACCTTTGATGGAACTCGGTTGAGTATGAAAGCTGCCGTGTCTAGAGCATATCCCCATAGATATGTCGGAAGATCTGTGTGACTCATCATAGATCGTACCATATCTAATAGGGTACGATTCCTCCTTTCGGATACACCAATCCACTATGGTGTTCCAGGAGTAGTGAGTTGAGATAAAATCCACACTCGGCTAAGTAGTCACGAAACTCATGTCTTAAGTATTCACCACCTCGATCTGATCAAGTACCTTAATACTCTTGCCAAGTCGGTTTCATGCTTCATTCTTGAATTCTTTGAACTTTTCAAAGGATTCGGACTTATGTCATCAAGTACACATAACCGTATCTCTTGAAGTCATCAATAAATGTGATGAAGTATCTATAACCGCCTTTATGACATTGAAAGGGCCACATACATCACTATGTATGAGTCCTAACAAATCGGTCGCTCTCGCTGTGCCCACTAAAGGAGTCTTGGTCATCTTGCCTCGTAGGCATGACTCGCATATCTCATATGATTCAAAATCAAATGAGTCCAGAAAACCATCCTTATGGAGTGGGATAAGTGCTTGTCATTTATATGACCTAAGCGATAGAGAGGTAAGTTTGGTTCAAGTCATTCGACTTGATCCTCTTGGTATTTATGTTATAGATGGGCTCTCTAGGTCTAGAATGTAGAGTCCGTTTATCGAGGTGCACTACAATAGAACATATCGTTTAAAAGGCGGAACAACATTTGTTCTTTATTATAAACGAAGTATCCTCTCTTGTCCAAACAAGAAACTGATATTATGTTCTTTGTCAAGGCAGGCACATAACAACAATCGTCTAATTCTAGTACTAGCCCAGAGGGCAGAGATAGATGATAAGTTCCTACAGCAATAGCAGCAACTCGTGCTCCATTGCCTACTCGTAGGTCTATCTCACCATTCGTCAATGCTCTGCTATTCCTCAGCGCTTGTACATTAGTACAAATGTGCGAAGCACATCCGGTATCTAATACCCACGATGAATAAATAGAGAGGTTGACTTCTATAACATTTATACCTGAAGTAGAAATCTTATTTCTCTTCTTCTTAAGATCTTCCAGGTATTCTTTGGAGTTCCTCTTCCAGTGCCTTGCTTGTCCTTGATATAGGTGACAAAGATGTTCAACCATATCGTAAGCGCTCATAAACTCATGTTGCTTCTGAAGCTCAAAGTTCATGGTTGCGAGCATAAGACAAGACACATCTAATGCGTCATCTCGATGCTTCTTGTAAGCATCTCGGTCTGCTCGCGTGGCAGTGGCAGGAGGGGCCTCCGGAATGGGCTGCTCCAGAACGTACAGTTTATGTTCTTGGGTGAGAACTATTCTCAGATTCCTGTACCAGTCCAGGAAATTTACTCCGTTGAGCTTGTCCTTCTTAAGGACAGATCGCAGAGAGAAAATGTTCGTATTTGACGTCATGGTTATCTACAACAGAAAAATTTACAGAAATAAATATCATATTCTTTTAAAAATCATTTAATTAGGCTTTTAATTAAACGATGCTCCCACTGAATTCTATAATTCTTGTGAGACAAGATCCGCATCATACTAACCCTTGAGTTAGCTTTGGCTAATACGCCCAAGGCTTAGTATGATCGGTAGGTAACGATTACCAATTACATCTCTATGCAACTCTTGTTTATAGAATCAATATCCGCATTTATATTAAAACTCGAGTTAGCTTTGGCTAATATGCCCGAGAGTTAATATAGATGTGATTTTGACCTATCTTTTCCAACCGTTGGAATAATGCCTATAGTTGACTCGATCCAACCGAGTAACTAGGAATACTCAATCTAATTGAGTTTGTATTCACCCATGCATTGATAGGCGGGACCAAGATTGTCCCTCCGTACCCTACCAAGATAATATGTATTGCTCTGCTTTGGCAGATTCAACAATACATGTGATCGAGGTAGTGATAGGTATCACGGCACGGTTAGGCATTTAGAGTTGGTTCGATCTAGATCTAATCTAATCGAGAAGGATGCATCTTGTGCACGACTTAGATCTAATCTAATCGCAAGGGTGCATCATGTGCACGACTTAGATCTAATCTAATCGTTAAGGCACTAATTAATTAATTAATTATTAAACATGCATCAAATATATAATAATTAATTAATTAATCTATTTGTGATTTAGTCATGGCCCTTCTACGATCTTCTCAAGCCAATGAGAAGATAGATTGGTCAACCTAGGGTCAACAGCTTCTCCAAGCGCCTCCCTTTGACCACCTTGTGTTGCTCGTGCCCGCCTCGGAACTCCGTCTCGTGTGAACCCTCCACCGCTCCAATTTGTACATTACAATTTGAAACTTGAGTTACATTCGAGTCTAAATCTAATTTACAACAAGAAAATATGAGAAGGCACGACACGCAGGTCACGAATATAATACAACACTCGCAAACACATAACGGCACGCAGGCCGTATTATGAATTACAACACAACCAATCATATTGGGCTTTGGGCCATGACTATCACAAATTAATATATATAATTCAAAATTATATATTTTCATAATTTTCTATAATTTTAAAATTAATTTTTACAATTTTACGAATAAAATTTCCCGGCGGTCCCGTTTAGCGGTTTCGGGCGCAATGGCGGAACGGATCCCCTTGCGGGGCCCAGGGGCATCGCCCCTACCCGCGATCTAACCATCGCGAGGGTTCCTTTGCGATCCAACAGCGCCTAAACCCGCTGTCCCAAAACGATTTGGGTCGAGACATTGCCGTTTCGGAAAAATCTTCCCGGCGGGTTCGTTTTTAGCGATTTCGAGTGCAATCGCGGAGCAAATCCCCTTGCGGGGTTAGGGGCAGTACCCCTACCCACGATCTAACCATCGTGAGTTGCTCCTTTGCGATCTAATGGCACCCAAGCTCGCTGTCCCAAAAGGATTTGGGGCAAAACGAAGCCGGTTTTGAAAGATCTTTCCGGTAGCCGAAGCCTACAAGTGCCGAGACACTTGTGCTTCGCTTCTACGGAAAAATTACCCATAAAATCACAAAAAAACTAATTTTTACAGAAAATCACAGAAGGTTTTATTTTTCATAAAAATAAAAATAAACTCGTACAAGCCTTGCACGTGGCTCTGATACCACTGTTGGATTTTTCGGGCCGCGAAAACCCCGAATCGACCAAGCCACGGATCTCGTGCAAGGTAAAACCGAACGAAAATACGAGTACGAGTTTGAAAAACTTTAATCTACAGTAGATCTACATAAGGATAAACCATTTATACCTTTGATGCGATGCCCTTTGCGTTCCCGCTCGTCCAAATGATGCCGGATCTCAAGACCGTCAAGCGCCGGTCCTCTAGAAGTATCCACACGGACACACTAGATGGAAATGACCAAAAACCAAGGTGTGCTAGCACCTATGTGGTTCGGCCAAGGGAGGAGAGGGAGAGGGAGAGCTTGAGAGGGAGAAGGAGGAAGATGCACACAAGTGAATGAAAAAATGAATTTCTTCACCCAAAACAAAGTGGCCGGCCACATTTCAAAATTCACATTAATTGCAATTAATATGAAACCATAAAATCACATTAATTGCATTAATTGCAATTAATATGAAATCATTAAGAGAGTGACTTTGTCACTTCCATGAGGTGGCACCCATGATGATGTGGAACATCATTATTGGTCCACCTAATGCCAACTCACCAATGAGGTGGCAAAAGGTCAAGTCAAAATTGACCTTTGGTCTTCCTTCTCAAGTCAAGTCAAACTTGACTCAATCTCTACCATGGTGGATCTAATCCAACCATTTGATTCGAGCCAACTTAATATAATGAATCTAATTCATTAAATTAAATTGATTCAATGAGTCAAAATCTAAATTAGACTCATTTAACACATAAATCAACTTGAGTCGAACTCAAGTTAGCCCAATTAGGATTACTCTTAATCCAATTTGATTCATCAAATGAATCTAATCCTCTTGGTTCATCATATGAACCTAATCTCCACCTAATTGTCCTAAGTGTGTGACCCTATAGGTTCTTGTAATGTTGGCAATGCCCTAAACCCATTTAGGAGCATAAGTAATGAGCGGTATTTAGCAACACATCATTACTACCCAAGTTACAAGAATGTCGAGATCCGACATCACCTTGTGACTACCAATTGTGACTACTCACAAAATAATGACAAGTGTCCTTCTATCCTAGACATCTAGATTGATCAATGTGAGGCATAGACCGTGTCATCCTCTAATCAATCTAAATCTTGAACTCCAAGTAGACTCACTCGATCAAATGAGCTCAACATCTAATGTTGACTCATTTGGGCATGGCCATGCACTTAGTGGTCTCACTCTATCAAGAATACCGATGTCGCTCCCGTCATATGGGAGGGATAGATTCCATCTACATCACTCACATCCCACTACATAATTCGTTATATACCCAGTAATCACCTTTATAGTCCACCCAGTTACGGGTGACGTTTGACGAAACTAAAGTACATAACTCCTTATGTAGGGATCTATGGTGACTTCAGGTCTAAGGACTAATAGTCATACTAATAGCCACATGAGAAAGTATATGACACTCATATAACGATCCATGATACTTTCTCATGGCGGGTCATTCAGTATACATTCTCTAATGCATACCCATGTGTCAGCTTGATATCTCTATATCCATGACTTGTGAGATCAAGTCATCGAGCTGACCTACATGCTAGTCTTATTGTATTAACATTATCCCTGAATGCTAATACTCGACTAGGAATGATTTAGAGTAGTGTTCCCTATATCATCTCACTATCGATTCAACTAATCGATTGATATAGGTATGAACCTTCTACTCAAGGACGCTATTATACTTAGTCTATTTGGCACTAATATAAATAAGTATAATAACCAAACAAATGCCTTTATTAATATACAAGAATATGATATACATGAGTCCATACAATCATCAAATGATTGGCTCTAGGGCTCTAACTAACACCCTGTATGGTCGAGAGGCCGAGTCAGTGACAAACTGTACACCACTCCAGCTACCACTCTCTCGAGTGGCTAAGGGGACAGTTGCATAGTAGCTAACTAGCTACATCTGCGACGGGGGTCCCTGCTGCTCACAACTCCAACTATCACTACCTATGAGTGACCGAGTGGAAGCAGACAGGACAAGCAGCATCAACTCCAGCTACCACTCTCTCAAGTGGCCGAGGATGCGACACTGGTCAACGACTCTCTCGATCGCAAGGGAGAATTGGTTGTTGACATACATGCCATGATATGATGCGCCAAATGCAACAGTCATCATACAAATATAAGCAGAAATTATGTATGCTACATGAAGCCAGCATGCTCAATATGGTACATAAACAAAAAATAGTCATCATACTAATATAAGCAAAATTTAGGTATGCTACATGATGCCATCATGCTCAATATAGTACATAAATAAACAACAGTCAAAGCATACAACCATGGTATCTAATATCTGCTACCTATCATTAACAACAACGAGAGACTGTATAGATTTGAAAATGAGTTTCTCAAAGATCGGGTGGAAGTATCAAGTGCAGGAAAATAAGAGTGGAGTCAAGGTAAAAAACAATTTCTTTTCCAAAATAGTTCATGCACCAAGGTCAAAGTACTAAAAGAAACAAAGCAAGAAGTACCCACCTTAATACATAGATCGTGTCCAGAAATCCCACGTCGAAACACTTGTTCTGAATCCAAGTCCTGCAATCACATAGTATTTTTAGCTAATTTCATCACACATCAATTAGCTAACTTAAAACCCAAATCCAATTAGTATGTATTGAAATGATCATTAACCCTATCCATTCCATAACCCAACTAAACTAAGTTTATTCATGAGTCATCTCTCAAAACTCACCCAAGATCAATGGTATTACACTAATTAATTCCCCCAACTGATGGATACAATTTACCTCTCAACTACTAAATCTATATACTAAATAAATTTGTAGTTAGACTATCCTCAACTGATCTATTACCAAATTTAATCCATTAGTTTCCCAAATGTACAAGTAATCAATGCATCAGAATCTGAATTCTCCCAATTAGCCAAATCATTGATGTAAGTTTAATAAGAAACAAGATTTCATTACCCCACAACTTCTTATGGTGGATGTTCATTGCCCCAGTAGCGGCTCACAACAGCAAGTGGTCGGCAATGGCGCTGAGGTCTAGGGCAGAAACACGAGAGGAAGCTCGGTGCTTGCTGGCTATCCCTTGTAGCGGTCAGAGGGTCGGTTGCACCATACCTTGCAAAGAAGCCAGGAGGAGAGAGTGGTCGCAACTCTGACAGTGGCGTCGGGGTCATGGCAGCAGCGTGTTTTGAAGCTGCGAGAGGATGTGGCGACGGTTGTCATTGGCGAGGAACTGCGGAGGTTAGGGAACGACGAAGAGGGGAAGAGGATCGGCGGTTGTGGCGCCCATGCGAAGGAGAAGAGTCGCAGCTGGGGTGCTTGCGTGAGGAGGAGGATCACCTGTGGCTGTGGCTCGAGGGAGAAGAGAACGACGATGGCTTGGGGAGAAAAGGATCAGTGAAGCGGTGAGGCTCGGGGAAGATGGGTTTCGGCGATTTGGGAGCTTAGGGCACGGGCAACCTTTAATTTATAACTTAGGGATTTTAATTAAACCCTAGATCAATTCCTCAATCAACTCCCACCTCCGGATATTCCAAACAGGCCTTTCTCGAGCCCATAAGTGCATCCCCTCTAAATACGTCGTACGAGCTCTGATTAATTCCAGAAAAATTTCTAAACATTTTTGAAAAATCCAATAAAATTATTTCTCAAATAACTTTATTATTTAATTATTATTTGGGTATCGTATTTTACAGGGACTCCTCTAGGGCGTGATACCTAGTATGAACAAATGGAAGAAGAACAATCAGAATGTATGGTTAAGAGTAGAGTTGCAGATGTTAGTGAGCGTACCTTCGTCATGGAGAGAACTCCCCTTTTATATACCACCTTATGTAACCTCCACAATCATAAGGTGACAAAATGTGTTAGAGTTTGTTAAGCAGTTCACTATAATCATCAAAGGAATCTTATTTTACCTACATGTATACCTCTTTTATCGTTTATAGCTTCTATTATTACTGTGGTTGTTGAAGGAAGATGCTGTTATTATTGGTTTATTGATGGGAGACATGATGATCTTTAAAGAAGTTTTCAGAAGAATATTCTCTAGCACAAAGTTGTTATTATGTAAAGTTGTCGAGCTATTGTTTGCTGAACATGATTCGACTGGTCCTTTACCGACCATCTTGTTAGATGATATTGCCAACTGAATATAATCCGACCGATTCTTAAGTTGGACGCTTTTATTGAGATGTTCAGCTGCATTTTGTATATTCCACTGCTATCCATCATATTAAGTTGCTCAACCATGTTCTGCGCAGCATTAATATACTCGCTGGAGAATGGTAGAGTATGTCATGCTCTCGGTAAATCCCTTTAATAATAATATATGTTGTGCTGGAATTCCATTCAAGTGATAATAATATTGTTGGTCTCTTGGCTACCGGCTAGAGGGGGATGAATAGCCCTGCACAATAAAATCAAACACCTTTCTCAGAACTTTGGAAATAAAGCACTTGTATAAAAGGAAACTGATTAATAGAGAAGAAAAATAGGCACAACAATTTACTTGGTTTGCAATTAGGGAAATACTAATCCAAGACGTTTGAAAGCTCACTAATGTCTCCTTCAGGCAGAGATGCCTCTTACAGTAGTCAAAACTCACAACTATATGTTGGTGCGGGAAGCATCCAACGATCGAACATGAGTTTTGATAATGGCAAAAGATTCAAAGTTAAGGTGGTTGGTTATCTAACAGTCTGAATGATATTGCAGGAAAGTCCTAACTACCGTTAGGCAGGTGAAAACCCTAGGGGGTGGTAACCCTAGGTCCTACGGGGTGGTAACCTTAGGTGGAGAAAAGTCCTAGCTGCGGTTTGGCAAAGGGAAAACCCTAGGGGGCGGTAACCCTAGGTCATAGGGGGTGGTAACCCTATGCGGAAATTCTTGGTGGGTCGAGTGCTTAAGGCAAAAGTCCTGGGGGGGGGGGGTAACCCTAGGTGGAAAGTCCTGGTGTCGCGAACCAGGTGAAAGACTGGACCAGCCAGGAAGCGGACGCCCAGCAGAAAGTCCGAAAGCATCGAGCACCGAGCAAAAGTCCAGTCGATCTAGAGGATCGCACTGACAACAGGTAAATCTCCTGAGTGGAGTAGGTGAGGACGTGTTCCCCGTAGAGGGAACAGTAGGCGTCGGGTCGACCTAGGGTTTCCGGTCGGAAATTCGAAATAAGACCCGGACAGTCCGATGACTGTCAAACTTCATATTTATGATATTATATGTGCTAACTTTTGTTTTGCAGGATATATTTGTGTTTTGGATCTAACATGTCTTGCAGGTACGAAAGAAAAAGGTTAAGCCTCGGATAAACAGTGTCCGAGGCGCCTCCATGGAGCTTGGAGGCACCTCGGGTGCAAAAGATGAGCTGGCTGTGAAGCAGGCTTGGAGGCGCCTTGAAGGAAGCTCAAGGCGCCTTGGACTGGTGGATGAAGGTGCCTTGGAGAGCAAAGGAGGCGCCTTGAATCTGATAAGGTTCGACCAGTTCAGCCCTTATCTCAGCGTGTGACTCGGCCAGCATGGAGGCGCCTTGGATGACTTTCAAGGCTCCTTGAACACCCTTTATAAGAGGGTCTCAACCAGCAGCTCTTAACAACTCATTCCAAGCAATCCTTCTGCGACTGCTACTAATGACACGATCCCGAAGTGCTGCGACGACCCCCCGACGACTCGGAGCTCCGAATCTTCAGTTATTCATATTGTCGTCGGTATAATTTAATCATTTCTTATTAATTATTGTACTTCACTTGTAATTCTATTCGAGCTATTAGTTGATGCCCACGGTAAGCGATCAAGGATCGCGAGCCTTCAAGTAGGAGTTGAGCTTGGCTCCGAACGAAGTAAATACCCTCGTGTTTGTGTTGTTTTTCTCTTTTATTCCGCTGTGTTACTCAAGTGTTTAATCGAACGATTTACGATTCCGAACCGAGTGAAAGCCACGAGCGCTATTCACCCCCCCTCTAGCGCGTCTCGATCCAACAATTGGTATCAGAGCGGGGTCGTTTTGAATCGATGCAACTACATTTCAAAACAAATTTTCGTGGTATTTTCAGATTTTTCGGAGTCAATTAGAATTTAGCTTTATAGGTATATTCTAATTCTTTTCTCAAATCGATTTTTGCTCGAAGTTGGTGCAACACCACTCGAGTACGTTTTCTTTTAAATTATTCCTGCACTACTAATCCAAGACTTAGTCTTGGAATAAATTTTCGTTGTTTTTGTCGTGCAGAAGTTCAAATGGCCAATCAAGAGGGTTATAGCACCGTTCGTCCCCCGCTCTTCACCGGAGAAGACTTCGAGTACTGGAAGGGGCGAATGGAAACATTCCTCAAAACCCAGTTCGAGACATGGATGATCGTAAAGATAGGACTACAACTCCCATCCGACGAAGACGGCAAGCCAACACCCTGTGAAAAATGGGAACCATCCATAATCAAGAAGGTGGAAGCTGATGCCAAAGCGACCTGCACCCTCCAGTGCGGACTGACCAAGGAGGAGCTCAATCGAGTTGGCCCGTTCACATCAGCAAAGGAGCTCTGGGAGAAGCTGATCGAACTCCACGAGGGAACCTCCGACACAAAAGTAAGTAAACGTGACTTGTTGCTTAATAAATTGTATAATCTAAAGATGCAGGAAGGTGAGAACGCAAGAATTCAAGACATTCTCAACTCCCTCCACGGAATCGGGCAGAAGGTAGGAAATAGGGATATCATAAGGTATGCTCTTAACTCGTTTCCAAGGAGTACATTGTGGGCATCAAAGGTAGATGCCTACAAAGTCTCTAAGGATCTATCTTGTATTAAATTAGATGAATTGTTTTCGGAATTCGAACTTCACGAGCAGACTAATGCACAGCCAACCGAGAAGGGGGTTGCTTTGGTTGCAGGTACTAGTCGAACACGCGAACCGAGATCACGACGAAGAACTGAACCGGAGTCGAAAGAAGAACCCGATTCAGACGATGAAGACGATGAATTGACAACCGAGCTCGTAAACCTCGTAAAGAAGCTCTACAAGAAGAAGAAGGGCTTCAACAAGAGAGATCTAAAGAAGATAGTACAATCCAAGGAGGTTCAACCGAGTTCGAAGGGTAAGTTCGAGGTTATCTGCTACGGGTGCAACCAGAAGGGGCACATCAAGGCCAACTGCCCAAGTCTGAAGGATGCAAAGAAGCGAAAGAAGAAGGCCCTGAAGGCGACATGGGACGAATCCTCAGAAGAAGATACCGACGACGAACTCGATCAGACGAGTCTCCTCGCACTGATGGCCCGGGACCAGATCGACGTGTCCGAGAGCGAGTCGGAGGCCGAGTCCGAGCGAAGCCACGGATCCGTATCCGTTTCCGAAGGGCCCGATCCCTCTGTAAGTATCCCTCGCCTCAATAACTTAGTTAATTATTTATTACGAAAATTAGCTAAGTCGAATCTTAAAATTAAGTTACTTCTAAAAGAAGTAGCTGTCCTTAAAGAAGTGACTAACTCCGAATCTTTGACTGAACCAGTTCAGACTGGAAACTCAACTCAAGTCCACAAACTTGAAGAAGAGAATTCCAGCCTGAAAATTCAAGTCATGGATCTGGAGAAAACACTAGAACGGTTTTCTTTAGGTTCCAAGAATCTTGACCTAATTTTTGGGACACAAAGAGTTGTTTACAATAGAACTGGTCTAAGATTTAAACTGAAAAGGAAATACAAATCTTATTTGTCTCTTGTACAAAAAGCAAATAGAAAAACAGTCCAAGAATGGGTCCCCAAGTCCAAATTGATTAATCAAGTTGGACTTGGTTAATATTGGATCCCGAAGGATCAAATACACTACCTCGATAGACCATATCGAGACTATGATCCAGGGGGAGCAAAAAGAAAAACGATACTAATAAAATGAACATAATTAAAAACTAAAAAATAAAAAAAAATTAAATTCAAAATTCAAAATTCAAAAATTAAATTAAATTAAATATTCGAAATTAAATTAAAATTCAAAAATTAAATTAAAAATTCGAAATTAAATTAAAAATAAAAAATTCGAAATTAAATTAAAAATTAAAAATTCAAAAATTAAATTAAAAATTCAAAAATTAAATTCAAAATTCAAAATTAAATTAAAAATTAAAAATTAAATTAAAAATTCAAAAATTAAATTGAAAATTCGAAATTAAATTAAAAATTAAAAATTCATTAAAAATTCAAAATTAAATTAAACATTCGAAATTCAATCAAAAAATTCAAAATTCAATTCGAAATTAATTCAAATTCAACTTAAATCAAATAAAAAAATAGAAGGAGGATCCAGAATAGCTGGCACCCCCAACTAAACTACCCGACTGGGTAACCAAACTTAATCTACCCGAAATGGGTAAACAAAAGTAGACTCCCCGACAGGGTAATTAAGGTTAGATTAAAAGGAGTTAGGTTTAACTTGACCCACGGTACTGGCGAAGTATTGGATGATAGTACATTGGGGAAACTTAGTCATCGCATGTCTAGGAAGATATGACTTCGACCTGGTGCATTTGGCTAAGTGGAACTGACCGAAGCTACCCTTTATGGATTCTAACTAGTTAGACCAAAGTTTTGTATTAAGTTCAATGGGTAGGACTATTTGGAAAACCTCGAATGCATGGTTACTTTAATGATGTCCTTGTGACTCACCATAGCCCAGAAGTTTATCCAAAAAACACTTACTTGTTGAACCCAAAGCTAAACCTGAATCTAACACAAAGTTAAACCAAACCCTAAAATTGAATCACAAATCATCTCACAAAAATTGTAGGATTACCTGATTGAAAATTTAGATCGGGTGAGATGACTAAGAACTAAGAAATTGAAAATAAAATCAAATTTGAAATTGAAAATTAAATTCGTAATTAATATTATTTTTTCAAATCAACTAAAAATTATTTAAAAATATTTTCAAAATCAATTTCAAAATTATTTAAAAATATTTTCAAAATTATTTAAAAATCTTTTCAAAATCAATTTCAAAATTATTAAAAAAATCTTTTCAAAATCAATTTCAAAATTATTTAAAAACCTTTTCAAAATTATTTAAAAATCTTTTCAAAATCAATTTCAAAATTATTTAAAAATCTTTTCAAAATCAATTTCAAAATTATTTAAAAATCTTTTCAAAGTTATTTAAATTTTTTTTTCAAAATCTTTTCAAAATTATTTAATTCAAAATCAATTTCAAAATTATTTAAAATTTTTTCAAAATTTTTTAAAAATCTTTTCAAGATCAATTTCAAAATTATTTAAAAAATCTCTTCAAAATCAATTTCAAAATTATTTGAAAATTTTTTCAAAATCTTTTCAAAATTATTTAAAAATATTTTCAAAATCAATTTCAAAATTATTTAAAATTTTTTCAAAATTATTTAAAAATCTCTTCAAAATCAATTTCAAAATTATTTAAAAATCTCTTCAAAATCAATTTCAAAATCATTTACAAAATCAATCAAACTTAATTATTTTTAATCAATCAAATTTAATCAATCAAACTTAATTTTCAAAATCAGTTAACTTGAAATTAATTAAACTCATTGATCAATTTAAATAAATTAAAAAAAATATGGAATTAGTTTAGGTGCTACCCTAGAAATCCCGTTCCCCTAGATTTGAGCCAGAGCATCTCACAAACACGTAGGCTTACCTTGCTTGTGTTTAAAAAACATAGAATGGTGTGAGATGCATAGGGTACAGCCTGGACTCAAGAATGCTTATTTCTGTGCATCAATATGAGTCTGGGCGTTAAATACTTTATTAACAGAAATCAGTTTAAGTCATCCAGCTTTAGTCAAAGCTAACTGGACCAAAAGACTTAACTTGACTAACCGAGTCAAAGCTACTGCCCTCTTGGCAATCAGCAAGTAGCTAAAGGTTAGACAGTTGGTGAAGGAAATGGAAATATTAAGATTAAGCATGCTTGTACTTTAGGGCTCTAATACCTGATCAAAACAATTTGGATAAGTTAACAACTATTTAACTTGACTCATGCTTGGACTTAAGGACCAACTAAATTTGAATAAATAACCTAAATTAAATATTTAGTTACTCCCTCTTCGTCCTAAAATTTAACAAGTTCTTACTTCTATTTTTTCAAAATTAATTTTTTTAAGCTAAGTACCTGTTTTAAACTTAAACTACATTTTCAAATTCAATATTTGAAAAAGACTTAGCTAAGTGATTCTTATAGCAACTTTCAAACTTAGCCATCTTTATAAATTTTGCTAAAAATACTCTTCTATACTTAGCTAAAAGTATTAAAAAACATATTTCTTTACTTGCAAGTTTTTCAAATTTTTTTTTTTGGCTCCAAAAATTCTTTAAAATCTAGCCAAGTTTTTCAAAATCTAGTTTAGTATGTTTTTCTAAAAACACCTAAGTTTCAAAAAGTGGCTACAGTCACCATTCGAAGTCATCCATATGTTAGCCTTTTAAACTTAGGTGAAAAAGTCTAAAATCTGTTTCACAAGCATTTTTTCCTTCTTCCAAAGCCTAAAATCTATTTTTTCTAAACACTTAAAACTTGCTTTCACCTGTTCTTTTGATAAATGGCAAAGGGGGAGAGTAGGGAAATTCAAAAGTAAAAGTCTGATTCAAAAAGAAAGCCCTGTACTAAGGGGGAGCTTCACAAAAGTTTAAGTGTTAGCTTAAGTTATGCTTGTATTTGAATTTATATACTTATGCTTGCTCACTTAAAAACTGTTAAATATATTTATGCATTTGTTTTACTTAACTTTGAATTTGGGTTGCCATAATAAAAAAGGGGGAGATTATTGATGCGGGAAGCATCCAACGATCGAACCTGAGTTTTGATAATGACAAAAGATTTAAAGTTAAGATGGTTGGTTATCTAACAGTCTGAATGAGATTACAGGAAAGTCCTAACTGTCGTTAGGCAGGTGAAAACCCTAGGGGGTGGTAACCCTAGGTCCTAGGGGGTGGAAACCCTAGGTGGAGAAAAGTCCTAGCTACGGTTAGGCAAAGGGAAAACCCTAGGGGGCGGTAACCCTAGGTCATAGGGGGTGGTAACCCTATGCGGGAAATCTTGGTGGGTCGAGTGCTTAAGGAAAAAGTCCTAGGGGGGGGGGGGGGGAGTAACCCTAGGTGGAAAGTCCTGGTGTCGCGAACTAGGTGAAATACTGGACCAGCCGGGAAGCGGACGTCCAGTAGAAAGTCCGGAAGCATCGAGCACCGAGCAAAAGTCCAGTCGATCTGGAGGATCGCACTGACAACAGGTAAATCTCCTGAGTGGAGTAGATGAGAACGCGTTCCCCATAGAGGGAACAGTAGGCGTCGGGTCAACCTAGGGTTTCCGGTCAGAAATCCGAAGTCAGACCCGGACAGTCCGATGACTGTCAAACTTCATATTTATGATATTATATGTGCTAACTTTTGTTTTGCAGGATATGTTTGTGTTTTGGATCTAACATGTCTTGCAGGTACGAAAGAACAAGGTTAAGCCTTGGATAAACAGTGTCCGAGGCACCTCCATGGAGCTTGGAGGCGCCTCGGGTGCAAAAGATGAGCTGGCTGCGAAGCAGGCTTGGAGGCGCCTTGAAAGAAGCTCAAGGTACCTTGGACTGGTGGATGCAGGCGCCTTGGAGAGCAAAGGAGGCGCCTTGAACCTGATAAGGTTCGACCAGTTCAGCCCTTATCTCAGCGTGTGACTCGGCCAGCATGGAGGCGCCTTGGATGGCTTTCAAGGCGCCTTGAACATCCTTTATAAGAGGGCCTCGACCAGCAACTCTTAACAACTCATTCCAAGCAATCCTTTTGTGACTAGCTGCTAACGACACGATCCCGAAGTGCTGCGACGACCCCCCGACGACCCGGAGCGCCGAATCTTCAGTTATTCATATTGTCGTCGGTATAATTTAATCATTGCTTATTGATTATTGCACTTCACTTGTAATTCTATTCGAGCTATTAGTTGTTTCCCACGGTAAGCGATCAAGGATCGCGGGCCTTAGAGTAGGAGTCGAGCTCGGCTCCGAACGAAGTAAATACCTCGTGTTTGTGTTGTTTTTCTCTTTTATTCTGCAGCGTTACTCAAGTGTTTAATCGAATGATTTAAGATTCCGAACCGAGTGAAAGCTACAAGCGCTATTCACCCCCCCCTCTAGCGCGTCTCGATCCAACACTATAAAGCTAAACTCAATTAGGATCGATTACAAGTATTGTTTTGGGCTTCTAGGATCAGGGCTGTATTTATAGCCCTGATTGGGGCGCCTGGAAGGGTTCTAGGTGCCTGGAGGGGGCTAAAATTTTATTCTAATCGCAACAGATCACAACAGCTAGCATTTCGATAAAGTTTCTAGTCCGAGCACTTGGACTAGGTTTGGGCACTCGGACAGAGCTGTTCCAACTCGACCAGGGCACGCGCCTGGGGCACCCTGGGTCCGGGCAGTCCGGGCACCCTGACCCAGTCTGGGTGATCAGAGTGCGGGTGCTCAGAATAGTTCTGGGTGCCTGGAGCACAGTCAACCTCTTGTTCACTTTTTCTCCTGGTCTTCATCTTCAGCTCCGCTCGTTTGGGTGATTTCGACCATCCTGAATAGGGCTCACCCAAACCCATTAACGACCCATCGACTTTCTCCCGTGCTTTCCTTCTCGCTAGCTGCATCTTTCACTCGACTTCTTGTGCTCCTAAGTTCTTGCACACTTAAACATAAGGATATCAAAATACAATAAGACCTAACTTGACTTGGTTGATCACATCAAAACTATGACAAGGTACTTACAATCTCTTCCTTTTTGATATGAGCAATCCAAGTTAAGTTGGGGTAAATCAAACATAAATAACAGTAAGTTAATAAGTATAAATTTTACAATTTTTAACAATATGAAAAAAAATCAATGTTACTCTCCCCTAGATTTAACCTTTAATTCTCACCTTTTGATCATATTAAAAATTGAAGTAAAGCAAAATTATAACTTTGAAAAAGTAGCATAGAAGGGAAAAAAATGTGGACTAATTTCTAAAGAAAAAAGAGCTTTTAAATTCTGAATAAAGACATATTATTTTTTTTAAAAGATAATTTTAAAAAGTATTTTCAAACTAAAAAAATTCTAAAAGTTTTATAACGGTTAAACGAACATATTTAAAAAATTTATAAAATTTTTTCATAAAAGATTAAAGTTATTTTAAGCGAAAATAAATTCGTTTCGACATAAATACATATTTTCTTAAAATAATTAAAATAGTTATTAACTTCAAAAAAATCATAAAATATTTTCTGAGAATGTATAATATAGTAAGTAATTTTTCAGAAAAAAGATTTGAATTTTTAAAAATTTTTAATGTTAAAATTTTACATTTGGATAAAAAATTCATAGAGAATTCACCAACCGTCAAAAAAGTTCAAGAGAATTTTCTTAGATAGGAAAAAAGTATAGAGTTTCATAGAAAAATAAATTTTGCAAAAAAAAAATTAAGGGAAGATTTTTTATATTAAAGAGTACGAATTTTGTTAAAATATTCATAGAAAAATAATACAACGGTAAAACAATTTTAAAATTTTTCTATTGATGAGTAATGAAATCTTCTTTCTAAAAAAATAATTTTAATTAATTTATAACAAAAATTATATAGAATAATTTATTTGATAATTCTAAGTAAGAATATAAAATCAAATTAAAAATAAAACATGCATAATGATTTTCAATTTAAGCATAATTTTAGAATCCAATATAGGTTCTTTCAAACTGGGTTAATTAAAAATTTCTTAGAAATATATTTTATTGATAATTTTTTAATTTGACCCTTATGATATCTAAAGTGCCAGTTTAGTCCTTGATAATTTTTAAAGTTAGAAACAGCTATATTCGAACATGCAGAATTCTTTAGATTGTCTATTTTTATTTTTTATTTTTTATTTTTATCTTGTCGAAATCCTCTAGTCGACAAGATGTTGTTAAGATTAATTTTAACTCTTCATTTTATTTTTCTAATTTACAGACATTTTCTGATAATATTTTTATAAACTGAAATAATTTATAAGGAGGTAGAGACTGTACATGACTTACCTTGTCGATCCCGTAATCTGAACCTCCCCAGGAGTGTTGCTCCTCCTTCATCGATGCTCTCGATACTCATTTTGTATGAGCTTGCTCAATCTTCATCTTCTTGGTGACTTGCCACTAGCGCAAGTCCTGCGATGGCTTCGATCTCTTACTTGGACGACGTTTCGTCCCACATCGCCTTTAGATTTCGATGCTTTGTCTAGATTGGTCTTTTATCCTTGCTCTTGTCCTTATCCTTGTCCTTACTCTTTTCCTTATCCTTGTCCTTGCTCTTTAATTTAGGATAGTTATCTTTCACGTATCCTTCTTCATTACAGTGGTAGCACCTTACCTTTTCTCTTCTTCTTTTATCCTGCACTTGATTAAATTTATTAGTTTTAAATTTTCTTACCATGAATGTCGTTTCATCATCGTCGAGGGATGTTTCAGATTATGGTTCATTTATTTTTGCCTTTAAGGCTATGTTGTGCTTGGACTCCTTCAGATCTGCATATCTAGTTTCATGAACTTCAAATGTAGAAAATAACTCTTTTAAAGTACTTACCTCTAAATCGTTGGAGATGTAATAGGCATCTAATAATGATACTCATTCAGAAGTCCTAGGAAAGGCGTTAAGCACATACCTTAGAGAATCTTGGTTGGTTACCTTTTCTCTAAGATTCATGAGTCCAATGATAAGTTCCTTGATCCTTGAGTGAAGGTGTTCAACAGTATCATCTTCTTCTAATCAGAGGTTGCAGATATCATTCCAGAGCAGATTCTGTCTCGCTAGTTTTGCTTCCGAGGTCCCTTTGTGTTGTTCTAGGAATTTCTCCCAGAGTTCCTTGGCTGACTCATAGGCTCTGATCTGGTTGACTTCTTGAGGTGGTAAAATGCTAAGCAGATGAAACTCTGCTTTGCCATTTGCTACGAAGTCAGCTTGCTTCTTTTTCGTCCATTGGTATTCTTCTTTTCCCTCTAGTGCTATAAAATCAAATTTCATAATTAGTAATAAATTAAATTCTATCTTAAAAATACCTCCATCTTTTTCTTTTAGTTCACTAATTCCCTCTTGAACTTTGGTGGGTAGATACTCGGTCCGACCATCTCTTATGCTTCGATCGACGGTTAATCCTCCTGAAGCAAATCTCGCTTTGATACTAATTGTTGGTCCCTTGGCTACCAGCTAGAGGGGGGGGGGGGGTGAATAGCCCTACATAATAAAAACAAATACCTTTCTCAGAACTTTGGAAAAAAGCACTTATATAAAAAGAAATTGATTAATAGACAAGAAAAAGAGGCACAACAATTTACTTGATTTACAATCAGGGGATTGCTAATCCAAGACATTTGAAAGTTCACTAATGTCTCCTTTAGGTAGAGAAGCCACTTACAACAGTCAAAAGTCACAACTACAAAGCTAAACTCAATTAGGATCGATTACAAGTGTTGTTTTGGACTTCTAGGATTAGGGCTATATTTATAGCCCTCATCGGAGTGCTTGGTAGGGTTCTAGGCGTCTTAAGGGGGATAAAATTTTATCCCCATTGCAACAGATCGCAACAACTGATATTTCGATAAAGTTTCTGGTTCAGGCACTTGGACCAGGTATGAGCGCTCGGACTCAGTTGTTCCAGCTCGACCAGGGCATGCCCTTGGGGCGGCATGGGTTCGGGTGGTTCGAGCACCCGGAATAGCTCCAGGTGCCTAGAGCACAGTCAACCTTCAGTTGACTTTTTCTCCAGGTCTTTCGCTCCAGCTTCGTTCGTTTGGGTGATTTTGTTCATCCGGATAGGGCTCACCCGAACCCATTTTCTGGTCTTCTCGAGTGTCCTTCCACTCTAGCTTCTCGTCCCTCGGAAATGTCGTGCGCCTCCTTCTCGTCCGCTAGCATACTCTTCCGCAATGCCTCATCCCTCGAACGCATCGATCTCGTCGACTCTCTCCCGTACCATCCTTCTCGCTAGCTGCATCTTTCGCTCGCCTTCCTGTGCTCCTAAGTTTCTTCACACTTAGACACAAGGATATCAAAACATAATAAGACCTAACTTGACTTGGTTGATCACATTAAAACTATCACGGGGTACAAATATAAGTATAAGTGCCATATGTCCAGTCATCCCTTTACCTAATTGAGCGTATGATAAGTTACCTAGAGAAGGCCTGCTTGTTCTGAGAGCCTTGATCAACATACTAGGCCGAACTGTATTTATCCTATCCTAGTTTTTGTATGGCCAGGACATATAAGTTTGTCTGACTTTATAACCAGACGAGTTTACCTACCTTCTGTCTGTTAGTAGTTGGACTGTTGTGGAATGAATCAATCATTCCGGTCGATCGACTTCACTCATGGTCGCTTTAAAATCTAGCTTGCCTTGAGACACTAGACTCCCTGGTTCGCTCGGCTTAAGGGTTGATTATCCTTCCCTAATCGGATTATAACTTGGTCTGGTGGAATCTAAGAAACTTAGCACTGGGTGACTAATCCATTCCAGATGAGGGGATATTACTTTTTTTTGAGTTTCATCGCCCCATTATCTTGATTTTGACGCCCTGTCATCTTGACTACTACTACCACGTTACATTCCGTGTCCACTCATCATAACCCGTATCACTAGGATTAGGGAGTAATTCGACATTGAGTTGATATTTGTGTGTTGATATCTATCTCTTTTATCACATGATGTGTTTATCCTTGATTTAGTTGTTAGCATACTTAACGTGTTAATAGATCTTAATGGCTATTAGCATAGATTTTGGGATGAGGAGGAAAAACTGAAAGGTGAACACTAATCACGAACCTATAATAACTAGACTTGAGGGATTATTCATTTAAGTAGTACAAACAATCCCGAGGATTCCATTGGTTATCACAGAGCATAAGGGGTACACACCAATTTGACATCATGAAGTAACTATGACAATTTAGGAGATTGTGGGGTTCTCATGACACATGCTTCCAATAGAAAGCTATCACTCTAATATGCTACCTCAAAAGTAGGGGTCGAGTTTAGGAAGATACACTAGTGGAAACTCAAAAGAGAGCATCTGTTATCTTAGGATAGACCACCTTCAAACTTGATCAATATTAAGCTAAAAGAGATCTCACAACCATAATAGCAAGAATAGTCATGGTGAAACCAAGATTCTAAAATTGTTCTTTAAGATCGATTTTCTCACAATTTCACTCTTACTTTCTTAATTCGATTTCTTTTGCAACAAATTTTTTTGATTTCAATTCATTTAGATAACCTAGTACTTTGCATTTGAATTGGTAATCAATTTTATAACCATAGAGGATGATATTTTATTATTTGACGATAATCATATACTTATGGAAATCACATATCACTGTATCAATGTAAAACAAACATATAAATTTAGTATTATATAAGATATAATAAAAAATTAATTTAATATTTTATCTCTTTTAAGCATTTTATCCTTAAAATGTATTAAAATTTAGCACTCATTAAAATTTCATTCCACTATTGTAAAAAAATTGATGTAATTTTCATCTAATAATTTGTCAACCAGTAAAATATACACATTGATATACGACAACATGGATTTATTAATATTAATTGGGTTATAAGTGTTAAAGTATTAGTGTATTAAGATGGGTTGATTGATATACATAGATATGTGTCAATGTTTCTAATGATAGCCAAGTGACGAAAGAGGTATTTAGATGACCAATTTAGCTTATGAAAAAATTTAAATAAGTCAAACAACAACAATAATAATAAACTATTATTCTATTAAGTAGAGTTGGCTATATAAATCCTTCTATAGTATTATATTATCCCTACTATATCATTGTCTATATTCAAATAAATTTTTTTATTATTTTATCTTTTTTATCTTCTTCTCATTTGATTGACAGGATGTAATTTGGAGCACAAAAGGAGTGAGAACGTACATTGAAGCAACTTTGGAAGTTCTACAACCCAGGTCATGCCCCCAGGCATGATCATGTGCCTCCTCTAGCAAGAACCACGTGCAGACCGTGACTCTAAGGCACGATTGTGTTGGTGCAACCTTAGGTCAAGGTTGACCTGGTTGACCAGACTCGAGTTGACTTGACTCGAGTTGTGTTTTGTTGTTTGACGAGTTATGTTTGACGATGTTTGACGTGAACAGAAAAGTTGTATCTTGATGTTTTACAAGGATACAAGCTTGGGAGATTGTGGGTGCAACCCGTGGTCAAGGTTGACCTGGTTGACCCGAGGTGAGTTGACCTGACTCGGAAAAGTCCAAGCAGGGAGCTTGGCACGGGAAAAGTCCAAGCAGGGAGCTTGGCATGGGAAAAGTCCAAGCAGGGAGTTTGGCATGGTGAAAAGTCCAAGTAGGGAGCTTGGCACGGGAAAAGTCTAAGTATGAAGACTTGGCACGGAGAAGTCCAAGTATGGAAGCTTGGCACATGGGAAGTCGGAGAGGGCTCGGTAGCTCGTTCTCCGGACTGTGGTCAGAGAGGGCTCGGGAGCTCGTTCTCTAGAGCGGATGGAAGTCGGAGAGGGCTCGGTAGCTCGTTCTCCGGACTGTGGTCAGAGAGGGCTCGGGAGCTCGTTCTCTGGACCGGATGGAAGTCGGAGAGGGCTCGGTAGCTCGTTCTCCGAACTGTGGTCAGAGAGGGCTCGGTAGCTCGTTCTCTGGACCGGATGTGGAAAGTCCTGGTGAGTGAAGCCAGGCAGACGGATAAGTCCTGGTGAGTGAAGCCAGGCAGTGGAAAAGTCCTGGTGAGTGAAGCCAGGCAGTGTGAAAGTCCTGGTGAGTGGAGCCAGGCAGTGGGAAAGTCCTGGTGAGTGAAGCCAGGCAGTTGGAAAGTCCTGGTGAGTGAAGCCGGGCAGATTGTAAATCTTGGTTAGTGAAGCCAGGTGAAAACCCTAGTGAGTGAAGCTAGGTGAAAGTCCTGGTGAGTGAAGCTAGGCAAGGGAAAATCCAGATGGATCAAGGGTGATCGGACATCTGGTGTTGAGAAGGTCAAGTAGGTCAAGGGAGTGACCGGATACTTGACACGAAGAGAAAAGTCCAAGTGGGTCAAAGGGATTGACCGGACACTTGGTGGGGAGTCTTAGCAGGTCAAGGGAGTGACCGGATGCTAAGCATGATGTACCAAGAGGTCAAGGTTGACCGGATATTGGTTTGGACTTGGTTTGGGCAAAAACCAAGACCTGGATCGGTCTGGAGACCGATCAGAAAGCGATCAGTGCCTCTGTGAGCTTACTGATCGATTTGGGGACCGATCAACAGGAAGCCTGATCGGTCCCCGGGACCGATCAGGGTACGCACAGAGAGTTGGGCAACTCTCTGTGAAAGCTTTCTGATCGGTCTGGGGACCGATCAGCATAGAGCCTGATCGGTCCCCACGACCGATCAGATCAGCTCCAGACCGATCAGGGTGATGCCTGATCGGTCTGGCCCTAGCCGTTGTGACTCAACGGCTAGGTTATTTCGGGCTTCTGTGTTCTGGTCTTTTTGCTTGCAGGTTCGCAGGTTGGCTCAGGATATCAGAGGTTATAAAAGGAGTTCAAGGGCTTGTGTCTACTTCTTCTTTCTTCTTCCTCTCTGTTTTCTTCTTGCTGCTGCAAGTTCTTCTGCGAGCTTTGCTGAGCTCTTCGTTCCTGATGCTTTTTGTGAGCTTCCACTTGGCTGGGACCAACTGATCAGTTGCTGTTGCTGTTGTGGTTGGATCCGAGAAGCTGCTGCTTCATCCAGTCGAAGAGAAGGCAAGTAAGCGAAGGTGTTTCATACATTTGTATTGTATTTTGCTTCTTGCTGCTTTCTACTCTTGTATTGCTTTTGCAAAACATTGTGGCGAGGTTTCTCCACCCAGAAGGAGTTCTTATTAGTCGGTTTTCTGGGGACTCATCCACCGACGGATTGATAGACTTCGTCCACCTTACGGACACGCCGAGGAGTAGGAGTTTCATCTCCGAACCTCGTTATATCGTTGAGTTCGAGTTTGAGGTTTGATCTTTCCTTTTTGCGTTTCTATTTAGTTATTTCTGCTGCGCTAACCCTAATCGTAGGAAGAAACGAGCAATTTGGGGTCGGCTATTCACACCCCCCCTCTCTAGCCGCGATCATCGATCCTAACAAGTGGTATCAGAGAGAGGTCGCTCTTCGCCGGATTAACACCCGAGGGAGCACAAGCTAGAGATTGATCAACTCAGAGAAGACATCACCATTCCACCTTTCTATGACCGCGATGACTTCGCGTATTGGAAGGTAAGAATGAGGTATTTTCTTATGACTAACCTTGAAAATTGGAGTTGTGTTCAATTAGGTTTCAAGACTCCAATGGATAAGGAAGGAAAACCACTCGAGAAGAAGAAGTGGACAAGGGAACAAATCCACCATTCCACAATCAACGATGAGGTAATGAAAGTATTTGAATTCTCATTACCTAACGACATTCTATGTAAGATAGGTGGATACAACAATGCCAAGGAGTTGTGGAACAACTTGGCTAAGTTCCATGAGGGGAACTCCACTTCAAGCCATGAAGAGGAGTCAAGTGAGCCAAGTAGCTCACTTCTTGGAGGAATGGATTTAGAAGTTGAGGGCCACTCAACATCTAAAGAAGAAGAGGAGGAGAGTTCTTCTTCAAGTTCGGAGCAAGAAGAAGAAGCTTCTACCTCCGGAAGGGATGAAGGAGAGAGCGTTCATCCATCCTCAACCCTAGGTAACTCAAGCATTTCAATTTCAAATAAATTACACATAATGTGCTTTGAGTGTAGGGAGTATGGACATTACAAGAGTAAATGTCCAAAGAGGGTTAGGAAGACTCCACCGGCGCCAAAGATCAAGGAAGCCGGAGTCCCGATACGCAAGAGCAAGGAGCACGTGGTGTGCTTTCAATGCAAGCGAAGGGGACATTATCGGAGCCAATGTCCGAGGGGGAGGCAATCTCACAAGGACAAGAGACCGAGCACATCGATAGGGGGAGCTAAGGCAAACCCTAAGGTAATCTCTAAGGCACATTATTGCAATACTAGTAAGATGCATGCTAGTAGTTTGATTGCAATTGACAATAATGATAAGCATGATAATTATAGAAATCGATACACATGCTTAGGTGCCAAACATGTGAGCCTAGATAAGGATAACACTAGGAAAGCAACCCTAGGATCAACTCATCTAAGGTTAAGGAAAACCTAGGTAGAAATCCCAAAACAACTAGACATATGCCTAGGAATACCTCAAAGAAAAATGAAAAATTAAAAATTGAGATATTAGAGAAGGAGAATCAAGTCTTGAGGTCAAGACTTGATACTTTGGAAAAGGCTCTTAAGAACTTGGAGAAGTTATCTCTAGGGTTTAAGGGTCAAAAACCAATGCCCAAGGACAAGAAAGGTTTGGGTCACAAACCTAAGTCCCAAGTGGTCAAGCCCACTTATCATAATGTTCCATTCGATTATGGAACAAAATCTAGGGCTAGGAAGACCATCACCAAGGTCACAAGGGGAGTCACCCCTAGAGTTGATCTTGATGAGTCCCAAATGACCAAGGTTTTAAAGCCTAGGAGGGTCATTAGGAGGGTTGCTAGGGAAGTCATCCCTAGTGAATATTTAGTGAACCCAATGAGCTCCAATAGGTATTGGGTTCCTAGGAGCGTGATTCCATAACACTAGATGGTTTAGGGTGTGCCAACCTTACTTGAATAGGTAGTTAACCTAATCATGGCAAAAGGTGGCACTTTAGGAATTTTCAAGGTGCAATCAAGCCTTGAAAATGAAAGTGAAAATTATTTCTAAGGTGATTAGAATGTGCCAACCACATTTGAGGAATTTTCTAGAGTCAATCTAATTGGCATATAGTGATCTAAAAATCTTTGGTATAAGATGCTAGGTCTATTACACTTAGGAATATAGAATTTATGGCAAAATGATCAAAATTATCAAAAATGGCAACTAAGGCTAGAATTAGGTATTTTCTATACCTTTACATGTTATTTGCCATATATTGTTTGCCATATGTCATGTCATGACATCATATTTATTTTATGATCATTTAAAATGTCATGATAATGCTTAGGTTAGTTAAATGTCATGCTTTATTTAAGTTTCATACTTTATGCCATAACATCATGACATTGGCACATGTTTCCATTTATGATACAATTATATGCCATGTCATCATCTTGTGCATTAATGATCAATGAAATTGATTTAAGGACTAAAACATAATTTGATATGGAGATCAAATTGTTATTTAGAAAAATGTATGAGAACTTAGATTAAGCTAACCTAAACCCATATCTCACATCAAAATTGATTTGGATGTGTTTGATACACCTTAGATGTGTGTGAGATATTAGGATTGTGAGTTAGGATCAAGGTGCATAGTTCTTGTACCTAGATGAGCCTAATTCTAATTGGGGATCATAGGGAAAGCTTGTGTACAAGTCATGTACATTTAGCCCTAAGATTGTGGTCCTAAATTAAATGGTTTAAAATCATTTCAAAATTGATTTGAAAAACCTTGAAGAAGCTTTTCTAGTGATAGCATTCATCATTGAACAAGGTGATACAAAGATGAATTAACTTTGAGCTATTTCAAAGACTTTTGAACTTTGTATCAAGATTGAAAAATGGAACTTATTTTCATAGAAAACTATTTTTCCATGATAGTATATGTTATGAGGAATGTATCCTCAAAATTTCACAATTTTTGGAATTTTCTGTAATTTTCTAGAGGTTTTTGAATTTCGTGGAGAGAAATCAGAACTTATCAGACCTTTATCAGGTTTGTGGACCGATCAGAAGGGTTTCTGATCGGTCCAGGGGAGCCTGGATCGGTCACTGTGACCGATCCAGAGGGAGCCTGATCAGTCTGGTGACCGATCAGGGCGTGCCAACCTGCTGAATTTCGACTGTTTGTCTGAAATTGCAGCTATGGAAGTGGTGTTTTGGATTTATAAAGGGTTGAAACTCTCCAAGACATTGTTGGTGCAATGGTCAAGGGGGAGTTGACCTTTAGGGGGAGCTTTACCTATTAGTCAAGGGGGAGTTGAATTTTAGGGGGAGTTTTTACTCCTAAAAGACTTAAGTGATATGAGATTATCACTAAGTTAATTGTTGACCTTAGTATCAAGGGGGAAATTAAGAGTTTCAATGAAAGGTATGGGACTTTCATTAGGAAGAAACTCTTGACCTTGATTCACTCTTTTTGATGTGTGTCAAAAAGGGGGAGAGTAGAAAGGAGAATGGAGAATGTCTAGAGAATGTTCAGGGAAGAACATTGGAAAACCTAAGTTAGGTTATCGGGTTAACCTAACTTGATTATGAGTTTGATTATGAGTTTTGTCAAACATCAAAAAGGGGGAGATTATTGGTGCAACCTTAGGTCAAGGTTGACTTGGTTGACCAGACTCGAGTTGACTTGAGTCGAGTTGTGTTTTGATGTTTGACGAGTTATGTTTGACGATGTTTGACGTGAACAGAAAAGTTGTATCTTGATGTTTTACAAGGATACAAGCTTGGGAGATTGTGGGTGCAACCCGTGGTCAAGGTTGACCTGGTTGACCCGAGGTGAGTTGACCTGACTCGGAAAAGTCCAAGCAGGGAGCTTGGCACGGGAAAAGTCCAAGCAGGGAGCTTGGCATGGGAAAAGTCCAAGCAGGGAGTTTGGCATGGTGAAAAGTCCAAGCAGGGAGCTTGGCATGGGAAAAGTCCAAGTATGGAGACTTGGCACGGAGAAGTCCAAGTATGGAAGCTTGGCACATGGGAAGTCGGAGAGGGCTCGGTAGCTCGTTCTCCGGACTGTGGTCAGAGAGGGCTCGGGAGCTCGTTCTCTGGAGCGGATGGAAGTCGGAGAGGGCTCGGTAGCTCGTTCTCCGGACTGTGGTCAGAGAGGGCTCGGGAGCTCGTTCTCTGGACCGGATGGAAGTCGGAGAGGGCTCGGTAGCTCGTTCTCTGGACCGGATGTGGAAAGTCCTGGTGAGTGAAGCCAGGCAGACGGATAAGTCCTGGTGAGTGAAGCCAGGCAGTGGGAAAGTCCTGGTGAGTGAAGCCAGGCAGTGTGAAAGTCCTGGTGAGTGAAGCCAGGCAGTGGAAAAGTCCTGGTGAGTGAAGCCAGGCAGTTGGAAAGTCCTGGTGAGTGAAGACGGGCAGATTGGAAATCTTGGTGAGTGAAGCCAGGTGAAAACCCTAGTGAGTGAAGCTAGGTGAAAGTCCTGGTGCGTGAAGCCGGGCAAGGGAAAATCCAGATGGATCAAGGGTGATCGGACATCTGGTGTTGAGAAGGTCAAGTAGGTCAAGGGAGTGACCGGATACTTGACACGAAGAGAAAAGTCTAAGTGGGTCAAAGGGATTGAGCGGACACTTGGTGGGGAGTCTTAGCAGGTCAAGGGAGTGACCGGATGCTAAGCATGATGTACCAAGAGGTCAAGGTTGACCGGATATTGGTTTGGACTTGGTTTGGGCAAAAACCAAGACCTGGATCGGTCTGGAGACCGATCAGAAAGTGTCCAGTGCCTCTGTGAGCTTACTGATCGGTCTGGGGACCGATCAACAGGAAGCCTGATCGATCCCCGGAACCGATCTGGGTACGCACAGAGAGTTGGGCAACTCTCTGTTAAAGCTTTCTGATCGGTCTGGGGACCGATCAACATAGAGCCTGATCGGTCCCCACGACTGATCAGATCAGCTCTAGACCGATCAGGGTGATGCCTGATCGGTCTGGCCCTGGCCGTTGTGACTCAACGGCTAGGTTATTTCAGACTTCTGTGCTCTGGTCTTTTTGCTTGCAGGTTCGCAGGTTGGCTCAGGATATCAGAGGTTATAAAAGGAGTTCAAGGGCTTGTGTCTACTTCTTCTTTCTTCTTCCTCTCTATTTTCTTCTTGCTGCTGCAAGTTCTTATGCGAGCTTTGCTGAGCTCTTTGTTCCTGAAGCTTTTTGTGAGCTTCCACTCGGCTGGGACCAACTGATCAGTTGCTATTACTGTTGTGGTTGGATCCGAGAAGCTGCTGCTTCATCCAGTCGAAGAGAAGGCAAGTAAGCGAAGGTGTTTCATACATTTGTATTGTATTTTGCTTCTTGCTGCTTTCTACTCCTGTATTGCTTTTGCAAAACATTGTGGCGAGGTTTCTCCATCCAGAAGGAGTTCTTATTAGCCGGTTTTCCGGGGACTCATCCACCGACGGATTGATAGGCTTCGTCCACCTTACGGACACGCCGAGGAGTAGGAGTTTCATCTCCGAACCTCGTTACATCGTCGAGTTCGAGTTTGAGGTTTGATCTTTCCTTTTTGCGTTTCTATTTAGTTATTTCCGCTGCGCTAACCCTAATCGTAGGAAGAAACGAGCAATTTGGGGTCGGCTATTCACACCCCCCCTCTCTAGCCGCGATCATTGATCCTAACAGATTGTACCTCTAAGGCACGATCGTACCCGGTCCCCAGAATTACTTGTGGCTCGGCTATGCTTGGGGGCACAATCGTGCCTCTCTTCCTAATTAGACACATGACCTAGCAGTGGCAAAAGGCACGACCGTGCCTCTTTCTCCTAGCAACCCCCATGGCAAGGCCATGCTAGGAGGCACCATCATGCCTCTTCTTTCTAGTGGTCACATGGGCAGATTGTGCCTTGAGGCATGGGCAATCTGTTGGACAATCCACAAGTGCACGATTATCGTCAAGTAATGAAATATCAATCCCACATGCACTGTTGATTAAACACTAGTTAACTACATATGATAAATTATCTGGACAATGAGGGTTTATTCATAAAAGCTAGGAAGAGAGATTGAGAGAAGAGAGAGAGAGAAGGGAAGAGAGAGTAGAGAGAGAGGGAGCATAAGTGAGTGAAGGTGAAGTTGGATTTGGGAGTGAGAGATGCTAGGATTTTTGTTTCATTATGATGCTAGTTAATATCCCTATGCATTATTCATCTACCTAACTCCATGCTTACATTTTGTAGGGCTTCTAACTAAAGTCTGACACAATCCTGCCAAGTTACATTAGAGAGTTTATCCAAGTTCTAACGCCATTAAGTAAAGAAGTAACTCTAGAAAGGGATACCCTAGGACCTCTTGATCATACAATATCTAGAGTTAACCAATTTACTTCCTAAAGATAGATTAATGTAATTAAGCAAAAGAGGTAACTTAGAAATTCTGGTTATAGGGATACCTCCTATCATAGGACCCCCTGGTCATATAATTGTTATATTACATAAATCACTTTCTAATATTAATTTGGGAGAAACTGTCTAAACTATATAATTAACTATCATTCTAGGGAATTACCCTTCATTTTTAGGGTGATACCTGAGAGAGTAATGATTACCCTCTGTCATAGGTGATGTGCATAGGTTATATGTGTTTCAAGATATTATTTGATGCACATTCACTTGCATTTCCTATGTATGACTTATGTTATTTCACCTATTACCATCATTTATCGGCATAATTACTCTTGTTTGTTCAAAGATTTACTCTTTCTTGGTTTTTTATACTTTCATGACATGACTAGGAGCTTAAATAGAGAGAAAAATCCATTGAACCGACCTTAGACAAGAAGAAAGACAAATATTTTGGAGCCCATTATTTTGAGGAAAGGCCCGTGTGTACCAAACACGGCTGTGTCGTGTATCTTGCATAGAATGAACACATGACCCACTGTTTTGAGGAATGATCCGTGTGTACTAGACACAGCCGTACCGTGTATCCTGCACTAAGGGAACACACAGCCATGTCGTGCCCTAGTGGCTTGACCCATTCCTCCTTATAGAGAGTTACATGATCGTACCATGCCTGTACGACACGTCCTGTGTAACATGTAGTGCCAGACCCTATAAAAGGGGGTCTTCTTCCACAATTAAAGGGGAGGAGGATCCTTCCTTTGGAAGAGACACAAGAGGTCTAGATCTATCACTTTTTTGGTCATCCATCAATGATCCAAAGCCATGCTCCACATCGCCAACATCTCTAAAGAAAGGGATTGGATCTTGAAGACTCAGATTTCTCTCAAATACTAAGTTTTCTTCTCCCTTCTAGTATTGTATGAGAAACTTGCCTACCTTTATGTCTTTTTGATCGATTCTCGTGTTTATAGAGTAGTTCTCAAAACTCTAGGTTATAAGAAGTAGTTGTGATGTGATTGTTGATGTAAACGCTATGTATTTGGTAATTTCCTATTCCATGACATGTGAGTGTCTTGTTCATGTTTGATTAAATGTTTGTGTGAACTTTAATTATGTATTTGTGTTGTTTGATGAATGTGTTGTATTGATTGGTCGCCACGTAGAGGAAACATTCAAGATCATATAAATAGGGGGCCCTTCGTGACAAAGGGTATCCCTTTAATAGGACATCTAGAGTGTTGCTTTGAAATGGAGATAAAATCTCTACAAGGAATTGTCTATATGCTTAATGAGCTTCTCCCTATCTAGTATTAGAAGGGATTTGTGTAACCCAGAGACGTATAACTGGGGGGGGGGCTCTCATGTGACAAGGGATATCCCTTTTGTTGTGATATGCCCAATGCGGTGTGTGCTAAAACACATTTCATAAACATGCACAGCGGAAAATAAAATAATAATAATTCTTTAATTATTACATCACACGCACCACACGCATACAAGGATACAACATGTCAAACATGATCGTATAATTAAATTTTTACAGAAAGTAAATTTATGCTAGGTGTACTTTACGGACGAGCTGTAATGAGAAGGGTATCAACCGTAGCGACGTTGTCGAACCTCACCTCTATTCATATCCACGCCGAGCTTCTCAAAACAACTTCTTGAGTACAAGCCTCTCCTTCGGAAGTTACTAGCCGCAAGTGAAGAAGAGTGGTCAAGAGGAAGAGGAAAAGAAGCACACAAGGAAGAGATCTCTTCCTTGTGGTGGTCATGGCAACAAGGGGAAGGGCTTCCCCTTATTGGCGGCAGTAAAGAGAGAGGGGAGAGGGGGAGGAGAAGAGAAATTGGGTTAAGGTTTTTCAAAAACCTTACAAGCCAATTAATGATCTCATGTGTATAATTTTCTCTCAACCATATCAATATATAACCCTCATTAATGAGTTGGATTAGAAAGCCCAAATCTAACCCATTATCCCTTAACAAAAAATTATCCCATTAACCCCTTGGTTTGGTTCACAACTAAACCAAGTTGGTTCATAACTAATTCATGATTAAACCAAATATGGTCCAACTCTTGCATAATAGATGCGGCCCATCTGTACTTCCATTGCGACAAGTATTTTCATATTTATCTTATGTATGGTCCAACCAAACATTTATCTCTTAATCTAAGAATCCTATATTTAACTTGTTTTACATCATTTAGAGACTCATTAGTACTTGTGATCCAATAGATTCCCGATTTATCTTGGCCGTCCATAATTAACTACTTCATTATAGACTATCATGAGTGACACCTAGTAGTACATTATGATCCCCAATTGACCAAAAAATCATAGTTGATCTTAGAATTAATTCTAAACCCTTCAGCAGCTATAGTGAGTCGTGCCTCGTTCCTTTCACTCGTCTTATACCCACTTGATTCAGGATATGGTCTATGTTTCTTGTCCCCACTAGGCTGACTATGTCACACTAGCCCAAGTAATACTTCCTCGTTCTGCGAATTCAAATTACTCATACATGTGTACAAGAGTCTCGTACTCTTAACATGTGATGATTTGGACAAGGACTTTGAGTAATAATCCTAACGAGTGGCTATAGGGTATACATCTTCTCACAAGGAGAGGTGAATCCTCTGTGAGTTATTCAAACACCTTTGGGTACTTCAACTTATACCCAATCATCCCGGGTCCACATCTCAATAAGATGCTTGCTTAAGATGTCAAAATATAAGTCTCCATGACTAAGATGACTTGTATACCTCAAGTCAAAGGAAACTTGTACTCGTGTTGCAGAAAGAACTTCATAAACAAATCTATATATATGTAGAGAACCATATGAAGTCTTACAAGGAGTCACTTCACTGAACTAGTTACCATAACCAGCATCCAGTTTAACTCTCGACATCCCAATGTCTCCAGCCAGTGAGAAAATAGCTATTTGGTCGAACTAAAGAGTATAACTTGTGCTTGTCTTACATAATTGATGGTGCCCGAATATATCAATTCGACAACTTGGAAAATTTCATTATATTCATAATTGCACATGTAAAGATACTCGCTAGTTGTGATCTAATCACAAATTCTTGCATTCTATGGATTATATTATGGACATTTAGTAAATGATTTTAAGATAATCAAATATATAATATACACTCAAATAGTGAATCTATACGTATCAAATAAATAGAAAAAACTGTAAGGCGATTACCTTAGGACATTTCTCAAATTCTAACACTCCCACTTGGACTAAAGCCAATCACCATAGTGTCCTAAACCATAAGCATAGATGTGACTCTCAAACTTATTTTGTGGAAGAACCTTTGTCAAAGGATCCGCTAGATTCCTTTCAGTGGAAATTTTCTCGAGTTGTATTTCTTTCCTACTAACGATCTCCCAAATTAGATGATAACGACGAATCACATGTTTTAATCGTTGATGAGACCTCGGTTCCTTTGCTTGTGCAATGACTCTAGTGTTGTCGCAGTAAAAAGTAATGCTTCAACAATGGATGGAACCACTCCAAGTTCAGTAACGAACTTCTTGATCTAAATTGCTTCCTTTCCTACTTCTAAATCTACAATGTATTCCTCCTCACAGGTAGAATCTGCAACAATGTCTTGCTTGGAACTTTTCCAACTAACTGCACCTCTATTTAATATGAATATAAATCCAGATTGGGACTTGGAGTCATCCTTGTCCATCTAGAAACTAGCATTTGTATATCAGCATATGGTCATATCTGTTGGGTTTTTCGGGCCGCGAAAACCTCTTTTTCGTGTCGTGGAAACCCCGAAACCCCCGTCACCGGATCCGTGCGAAGTAAAATATAAAAAAAATTTTATGAGTATGAGTTTCTTAGACTTAGTTCTAAACTAGATTTACAAGGAGAAAACCTTTTACCCTTGATGCGTGCCCTTTACGAATCCCGCTTGTCCAAGGAAGTGCCGGATCTCGAGATCGTCAAGCGTACAATCCTCTAGAAGTATCCACACGATAAAATGGGTGGAGAAAAAATAAACAAAGGTGTGCTAGCACCCTTGATCAGTCACGGCAAGAGGAGGAGAGGGAGTGTAACACCCATAGGGTCCATAGCAAAATTCTAGAATATTTTATCATGAATAAAGAAAAAATATATATGTTTTAGTTAAATTTTGCTCCTAGCCGAACACTTAAACAAATAAAATAGAAATAAAAATATATGATCAGTCACGGCAAGAGGAGGAGAGGGAGTGTAACACCCATAGGGTCCATAGCAAAATTCTAGAATATTTTATCATGAATAAAGAAAAAATATATATGTTTTAGTTAAATTTTGCTCCTAGCCGAACACTTAAACAAATAAAATAGAAATAAAAATATATAAAGTCTAGGACTTGAACTTTAGATCTCTCATTAGATGCCTGAATAAGATAACCACTAGACCAAGAGAAATTATTGTTAGAAAAGAGAGGGAAACCAAATTAAATGTAAGAAGAAAAGGCTCTTCTCTTAGAAGGAGAAGTGAGAGTTGTCTTCTTCCTCTCTAATGAAGAGATGCTCTAGAATATTCTTTTCTTACTCACCAAGAAGGGATGTATCTAGACTTTTCTCTTAATTATGAAGAGAGTAAAGGAAAGGAGGAAGAAAAATATATTTTTCCTTCCTCCTCTCATGATGAATAAAAGGAGGAAATTAAAATGAGTAAGCATTTTTCCTCATTCACCTTCCTACTCCCTCCTCCTCCACCGTGACCTCTTCTTCACCATTTCCTCTTCTTGCCGAGACCAAGGAGCAAGGAAGCTTCCCCTCTCTAGGAAGGATCCACAACAAAAGTTAAATCTCTAAGGAAAACAAGCGCAAGGAAGTGAGTATCCCCTCACTGCAGTACAAGTAGCTTCGGTTTAAAATGTTTTTCAAAACTCTAAAAATTTTCTTGCAAGAATGTGGTCAAGATAAAGAATAGGTAGTCACTTAGGGTTAACAAGTGATAAGAGATGCTTCATGTTATAGAAAAAGAAAAAGAGAAATTTAGAGCCTTATTGCATGTTTCGGCCAAGGATGGAAGAGAGGACCTAGAACAAGTTTTCTTTGATCACATGCTTAATTTTTCTACTCTATGATATATGAATTTCACATGTTGTTAGTTAAGTCTTCATTCTTCATGTTGTGAAAAAAAAAAGAGATACCTATCTATATGGTTCGACCAAAATTGATTATAAGGCCTTAGGTCAAGAATTTTAGATAGAAACCATACTAGTTGTACCTCTTTGTGATGTATGAATTTTTACATGTTTATAACCAAGGTTTTTATACTTCTTATGGAATAAAATGGTATGAAACCCTACTGATATGTTTGGCGAAATTGAAATAAATGGGTTAGGGTTAAAGTTTTGAACTCAAATATGCTTAGATCATGAAGTACAATACCTTGTATGCACTTAGATTAAATGGGCTTGTTATATGTTTATGTTTTATGCTCCTTATGGAATAAAATGATATGAAACCCTACTGATATGTTTCGGCCAAATGAAAATAAATGGGTTAGGGTTAGAGTTTTGAACTCAAATAGGCTTATTCATGAAGTATAGTGCCTTGTAGGTACTTGTACAATGCTCTATAGGTACTTAGATTAAATGTGCATGTTGCATGTTTAAGTTTTATGCTCCTTATGGAATAAAATGATATGAAACCCTACTGATATATTTCGGCCAAATGAAAATAAATGGGTTAGGGTTAGAGTTTTGAACTCAAATAGGCTTATTCATGAAGTATAGTGCCTTGTAGGTACTTGTACAATGCTCTATACGTACTTAGAATAAATGTGCATGTTACATGTTTAAGTCTTATGCTTCTTATGGAATAAAATGATATGAAACCCTACTGATATGTTTCGGCCAAATTGAGATAAATGGGTTAAGGTTAGAGTTTTGAGCTCAAACATGCTTATTCATGAAGTATAATGCCTTGTATGTGCTTAGATCAAGTTTACATGTTATGTGGATAAGTTCTATGCTTCATATGGAACCAAATGATACAAGAACCCTACTGATATGTTTCGGCCAAATTGAAATAAATGGGTTAGGGTTAGAGTTTTGAACTCAAATATGCTTATTCATGAAGTATAATGCCTTGTATGTGCTTAGATCAAGTTTACATGTTATGTGGATAAGTTCTATGCTTCATATGGAACCAAATGATACAAGAACCCTACTGATATGTTTCGGCCAAATTGAGATAAATATGTTAAGGTTAGAGTTTTGAACTCAAACATGCTTATTCATGAAGTATAATGCCTTGTATGTGCTTAGATCAAGTTTACATGTTATGTGGATAAGTTCTATGCTTCATATGGAATAAAATGAGGTTGAAACCTACTTATATGGTTCGGCCAAGATGGATTAATTGGGTTAGGAAAGAGTTTAAACCTAACCAAACATGCTTATGTATTTTCATGATATGTAGCCTTTGATATATAAGTAGATTAAGCTTTCATGCTTTATGATGTGATGAAAATATGCTTTACGATATGTTGCATTTCTATGTCTTATGATAAGATGTGCCATGTTTATGATATGATATGATAGACTTATGACATGATAGGCTATGGTCATGATATGATATGCTAGACTCATGATATGATATGCCATGTTCATGATATGTTATGCTAAGTTTATGAGATGATATGCCAAGGTTGATGATAAGAAAATAACATGTTATACTTTATGTTATGATAAGAACATGTTATATAATGCATGTGTGAATGGCTTATGTAAGAAGAAAAGCCTAAAGAGTTGCTTCCCTTAAGTTGGGACCAAGAGCATTCTTCATGTTATGAAAAAGAGTTGCTTCCCTTAAGTTGGGACCAAGAGCACTCTTCATGTTATGAAAAAGAGTTGCTTCCCTTAAGTTGGGATCAAGAGCACTCTTCATGCTATGGTAAAGAGATGCTTCCCTTAAGTTGGGGATCAAGAGCTCTCTTCATGATATGACAAGAATTATGACATGTATGATATGATGAGATATGATATGCATGATATTTTACTTTGTATGGCTTGTACCAAGGGTGGGCTCCATAAGCGCCCCGGGGTCGACGGACTATGAACGGACCTCGTTAAGGGATGGACTCCTCAGTACGCCCCTAGGTCGACGGACTATGAACGGACCTAGATCCCTAGTAGGTTCGGGGCTAGCTACCCTGTCCTAGGGATTGCGCGCATTTATGTTTACATGTGGTACAAGCCGGGGCCCTTCTCATGATGATGATATGATATTCAAGTATGTATACTATATGTTTTGAAAGAAGCATGATGCATATGTGCATTCCATGATACATGTTTTAAAAATATACATATTGCATCTACATGCACATATTATGAAATTATGTTTATGCACCTTTATGAACAGGTATGAGTTATGATACATGTTTACATGATATGATAGGCTTCATGATATGTGATTACAGAATGTGATATGAATCATGATATACACTCACATGCTATACTCTGATATGTTATGCTCCTTATGTGATATGATATATTATGTTCTGTTTTCCCTCATGTTATGTTATGAGATGTTATGGTTTTTACATGATAAGATATGTTCAATGTTATGATTCTCCATCCTATGTTATGTTATGCTATGGTTTCTACATGTTATGTTATGTTATGTTATGTGTTTTTCGGATTTATGGGTAGGCAAGGATCTCACTAAGCCTTTGGCTTATAGCTACACGTTTTCCTTGTACTGCAGATAAAGGCAAGGAATGGATTGTTTAAGGGGAGCAGAGCAGGAAAGGCAATGAGGATGTGTGTGGAAGTGCTGGTGGATATATCTATTTAAGTTTTTGAATTATCTTAGTTATGCATGTGAACAATGTTGGACCTATGCTTATGATAATGTTCAGCTAGTATGATATCCTACTCATGTTATGTTGGTACGTTTGACTTCACATGCCATGTTAAGAGAACTAGATGCATATGGTATATGTTATGATATGAAAAAAAAACAATTAATTATATATGTCTTCCGCTGCCATGAATCCATATGCATTAGTATAATTGATGTCTATGTTTTAGTGACGTCCTTCCCTCTGGGGTGGCCTTAGTGTTACCTGGAAGGGCGGGCGTTACAGGGAGAGCTAGAAGAGAGAGCAAGGATGAAGATGGAATGAATATCCCTTGAATGAAAAATCAATCTCATTCAACACCATAAGTGGCCGACCACAATGGGAATTGAAAACCCCCATTCTCATTTAATGTGGCCATTAAAGAGATTTGTAACCTCCATGAGGTGGCACACACATGTGCTAAACATGATGATGTGTAACTGTAACACCCATGGAGTACTTAGCAAGATTTTAAATATATTTTTATCATGAATAAAAATAATAGGCTTATGTGTAAAATTGCAAAAAAAATAATAAAATAAAATAGAACAAAAAAGAGATGACCAAGGCTTGAACCTTGTTTCTCTTACTAGATATATGTATGTGTTAACCAAGAGACCAAGAGAAATTATTGTTAAAGAAAGAAGTGACAATATAGTTAAGAATAAGAAAAGAGTTATTTTTTTTCATTGAGAAGGAGAAGTTAGAGTTGCCTTCTCTCTCTCAAAAGAAAAAAGGATTCTTGCTTCCTCTTTTCATTAAGGAGAAGTAAAAGAAAGGAGAAGGAAAAGTACATTTTCCCTTCCTTCTCTCATGATGAATAAAAGAGAAAATTTAAAGAAGAAAACTCATTTTCTCCTCTTCCTCCTCCTCACCGTGACCAAGAGCCCCTCCTCACCTCTCCTTGCCGAAATCCAAAAACAAAGGAGGACCCCTCTCTAGGAAGGCTCCACAAGCAAGATATTTCCCTTAAGTAAATCAAACAAGGAAGTAAGTATTCCCTCACCTGTGGTACAAGTCGCTTACGGTATTTCGAAAGATTTGAACTCTTGAAATTAAAAATAAAAAGAGAAGAAACCATGCTCATGAATCTTAGTAGGTTATGATATGAATTTAGTTAGAAAAAAATTATGCGTATGATGTTTTAAGCTTGATCTTCTTATGAATATGTTTATTGACCTTCTCTTTTCTTTTTAAGTTTCGGTCATGATGAAATTGTAGGGTTCATGAAGCTTAAAACTTAATTTAACATGCTCATGGACTTATTTATGATGTGTTATGAAATTAGCTAGAGATTCATGTTTATATGTTGTCTAGAAGTCATTTTCTTGCTTGAGGAAGTTTCGGCCATGATGAAATTGTAGGGTTCATGAAGCTTAAAACTTAATTTAACATGCTCATGGATTTATTTATGATGTGTTATGAATTTAGCTAGGGATTCATGTTTATATGTTGTTTAAAAGTTTAACTCTTGCTTGAGAAAGTTTCGGCCACAATGGAAATTTTAGGGTTCATGAAGCTCCAAAACCTAAGTTAGTATGCTCATAGATCTCCATATGATATGTTATGAAATTAGTTTGAGATTTATGTTTACATGTTGCTTATAAGTTTACTTCTTAGTTTATGAAGTTTCGGCCATGATAGAGTTTTAGGGTTTCATAAAGCTCCAAACCTAATTTAGCATGTCCATACGCTTCCTTGTGATATGTTATCAAATTGGCTAGGTATTCATGTTCAAAGGTTGCTTAGAAGTCTACTTCTTGTTGTATGATGTTTCGGCCATGATAAATTTTTAGGGTTCAAGAAGCTCAAAAACCTAAGTTAGTATGCTCATAGACTTTTTATGATATGTTGTAAAATGTGCTAGAAACTCATGCTTATATGTTGCTTAGAAGTTCATTTCCTACTTGATGAAATTTCGGCCATGATAGATTCTTAGGGTTCATGAAGCTCCAAACTCAATTTAGTATGCTCATAGACTTCTTTATGATATATGATGGAATTAGCTAGGTGTTCATGTTACATGTTGCTTAGAAGTTTATATTCTTGACTTATGAAGTTTCGGCCATGATAAGGTTTTAGGGTTTCATAAAGCTCAAAACCTAATCTGGCATGCTCATAGGACTTCTTTATGATATGTTATCAAATTGGCTAAGTATTTATGTTCATATGTTGCATAGAAGTTTACTTCTTGTTATATGATGTTTCGGCTATAATGAGGTTTTAGGGTTCATGAGACTCAAAACCTAATTTAATATGTTCATAGACTTCTTATGATATGTTATGAAATTTGCTAAGTATTCATGTGTATGTTGCTTAGAAGTTATCTTTTGTTATGAACTCTATAACCTAGGATTCAAGAAAGTTTAAACTTAAACTTAGCAAGCCATGAATTTTCTTTATGATATGACATGAAAGTAGTTGCTGTTTTATGCTCATATAGAACTTAGTTTCATGCACTTAAAGGTTCGGCCACAACCAAGTTAAAAGGCCTAGGAAGCTTAGAACCTACTACCTATGCTCATGATATTCTTTATAGTTTATGATATGAAATTAATTTAAGGTTCACATGCTTATATGTTGTTGTAACCTAAAACTAAGCATGGTAATTTTCGGCCACCATATAAAACTAGGGTTAGAGACCCAATCATGACTTTGCTAGGTGTCTCACATACTAGAATATGAACAAGGAGATGCTAGTAAATGTTTTCCATGTATGATTATGGTTGCCTACGATAAGTTATGTACTTAATTAAGGATGCTCATGAGTTATGCATGATGATGACCCTTATGATATGTTTTATGTTTAAGTATGCATGCCTTATGATAAGACCAGTAACATGTTGATTGTGTATATTATGAATTATGCATGATATGATTCTTATGATGACTATGTACTCAAGCATGTATGATTTCAAATATGTTGCATGCTCATTTATGTAAGCTTATGAACCAAGCATGATAATGGTTTTATATGATGGCCATGTGCCAAGAATGTATGCCTTATGATATGATAAGAAAATGGCAAAGAGTTGCTTCCCTTAAGTTGGGATTAAGAGCACTCTTCATGTTAAGACAAGAGCATGACATCTATGATGATATGATATGACAGTTATGATGATATGATATGCATGACATGTACTTTACTTTGTATGGCTTGTACCAAGGGTGAGCTCCATAAGCGCCCCTAGACCGACGGACTATGAACAGGTCTAGTAAAAAGGGATGGGCTCCTTAGTACGCCCCTAGGCCGACGGACTATGAACGGGTCTAGATCCCTAGTAGGTTCAGGGCTAGCTACCCTGTCCTAGGGATTGCACGCATTTATGTATGTATGTGGTACAAGCCGGGCCCTCATGATGATGATATTATGTTCAAGTATTAAAAGATATGTTTAAAAACATCTTGCACTCGACATGACATATGTTTTAAAAGGACATTTTGCATAATGCACCCATTCATATATGATATGGTTCTTCTATGTTTCATGTAATCTGATGATACGTTATGTTTCTCATGACTCTTCTCATATGATTCCTTTATTTATGATATGTTAGAAACATGGTTTATAAGGATATGTCATAATCAGAAATTATGCTCACATTTCATATTGATAGATGATTATGTTTTCAATGATGATATACTTATATGATTATGCTTGAGATACGGTTTTTGTGAGTAGGAAAGAATCTTACTGAGCTCATGTGCTCATAGCTTACTTCCTTGTACCACAGATAAAGGCAAGGGATGGATGACCTAAGGGAGCTGCAGGAGAGGCAAGGAGGTGTGTGTGGCAGTGGCTCGGCTGAGACAAATAAAACCTGCTATAATGTTTTGTTATGTTTGACATGAACCATTGTATTTATGTTACATTCTAGTATAACTTTATGACATTTCCGCTGCTTTATGTTATAAGAAAGAAATTTTAAATATGCATGTATCCTGGAATAGTTAAGTAAGTCAGTAGCCCCGTCCCTTTGAGTAGCAGGGAGGGCGGGCGTTGCAGTAACACCATTATTGGCCACTTAATGCCAAGTCACAAATGATGTGACATAAATTCAAGTCAAACTTGACTCTTCCTCTTTCTCTCAAGTCAAGTCAAACTTGACTTAATCTCTCTCATGGTTGATCTAATCCAACCATTTAATTCAAGCCAATTTAATATAATGAATCTAATTCATTTAATTAAATTGATTCAATGAGTCATAATCTAAATTAGACTCATTGAACATGTGAATCAACTTGAGTCCAACTCAATTAGCCCAATTAGGATTACTCTTAATCCAATTTGATTCATCACATGAATCTAATCCTCTTGGTTCATCATATGAACCTAATCTCCATCTAATTGTCCTTAGTGTGTGACCCTATAGGTTCTTGTAACGTTGGTAATGCCACTAAACCCATTTAGGAGCATATGTAATGAGCGGTATCTAGCAACACATCATTACTACCCAAGTTACAAGAATGTTGAGATCCAACATCACCTTGTGACTACTAATTGTGACTCCTCACAATATATGATAAGTGTCCTTCTATCCTAAACATCTAGATTGATCAATGTGAGGCATAGACCGTGTCATCCTCTGACCAATCTAAATCTTGAACTCCAAGTAGACTCACTCGATCAAATGAGCTCAATATCTCATATTGACTCATTTGGGCATGGCCATGCACTTAGTGGTCTCACTCTATCAAGAATATCGATGTGTCTCCCGTCATATAGGAGGGATAGATCCCATCTACATCACTCACATCCCTCTGCATAATTCGTTACATACCCAGTAATCGCCTTTATAGTCCACCCAGTTACGGGTGACGTTTGACGAAACCAAAGTACATAACTCCTTATGTAGGGATCCATGGTGACTTCAGGTCTAAGGACTAGTAGTCATACTAATAGCCACATGAGAAAGTATATGACACTCATATAACGATCCATGATACTTTCTCATGGCGGGTCATTCAATATACATTCTCCAATGTATACCCATGTGTCAACTTGATATCTCTATATCCATGACTTGTGAGATAAAGTCATCGAGTTGACCTACATGCTAGTCTCGTCGGATTAACATTGTCCCTGAATGTTAATACTCGACTAGGAATGATTAAGAGTAGTGTTCCCTATATCATCTCACTATCGATTCAACCAATCGATTGATATAGGTAAGAACCTTCTACTCAAGGACGCTATTATACTTAGTTTATTTGGCACCAATACAAGTAAGTATAATAACCAAAAATAAATACTTTATTTATATAAGAATATGATACAACAAGTCCATAATACAATCATCAAATGATTGGCTCTAGGGCTCTAACTAATAATCTCCCACTAGCACTAGTGCCAATCAGTGTAGGCTCTAAGCCCCAATGACCTAGTGTGACCATCATGCTTCCTCTGTGCCAAAGCCTTGGTCAAGGGATCTGCGATGTTAGCCTCTGTAGGTACTCTGCAAATTTTCACATCTCCTCTGACGATAATCTCTCGAATGAGATGGAAGCACCGTAGTATGTGTTTGGTCCGCTGGTGTGAGCGAGGTTCCTTAACCGGTGCTATAGCTCCATTGTTGTCACAATAGAGCTCAATAGGGTCAACGATACTAGGAACCACCCCAAGTTCAGTGATGAACTTGCGGATCTAAACTGTCTCCTTTGCTGCCTCTGATGCAGCAATGCACTCGGCCTCTGTTGTAAAATCAGCGACTGTGTCCTGCTTCGAACTCTTCCAGCTCACAGCACCACCATTAATGCAAAACACGATGTGATCGAAAATCATCCTGGTCGGTCTGGAAGCTTGCATCACTGTAACCCTTTACAGCTAGCTCATCATTGCCTCCATATATCAAGAAATATTCTTTAGTCCTTCTAAAGTACTTAAGAATATTCTTGACTGCTATCCAGTGACTTTCACCTGGATCTGACTGGTATCTGCTCGTCATGCTCAAAGCATACGAGACATCAGGTCGAGTACATAGCACGGCGTATATGATAGATCCTATGGCTGAGGCATAAGGGATCTGATCCATGCGGTCTCTCTCCTCTCTAGAAGAGGGACCTTGAGTCTTCGAAAGACTCACGCCATGTGACATCGGCAGTAATCCCTTCTTGCAGTTCTTCATGGTAAACCGAAGGAGTACCTTGTCAATATATGTACTATGACTTAGGCCAAGCAATATCTTAGATCTATCTCTATAGATCTATATCCCTAGAATGCTGGATGCCTCACCTAAGTCCTTCATTGAGAAACATGTCCCTATCCAAGTCTTGACAGACTGTAGCAAAGGGATGTCTTTCCCAATGAGCAGTATGTCATCCACATACAATATGAGGAAGACAACTATGTCCCCTACAACCTTCTTGTAGACATAAGGCTCATCTTCATTCTTGATGAAACCAAACTGTTTGATTGCATCATCGAATCGAAGATTCCAGCTCCGAGAAGCTTGCTTTAGTCCATAAATGGACCTATGCAGCTTGCATACTCTGCTAGTATGCTGTGGATCTAAAAAACCCTCAGGTTGTGTCATGTACACATCCTCGAGCAGGTTTCCATTCAGAAACACAATTTTGACATCCATCTGCCATATCTCATAGTCATGGTATGCTGCAATAGCAAGCATGATCTGAATAGACTTAAACATCGCTACTGGAGAAAAGGTTTCATCATAGTCAATACCATGAATCTGTTTGAAACCTTTAGCTACCAAGCGGCCCTTATAAATAATTCCATCCATGTCAGTCTTTCTCTTAAAGACCCACTTACACCCAATGGGTTTTACTCCTTCAGGTGGATCAACCAAAGTCCATACTTGGTTGGTGTACATGAATTTCATTTCGGATCTCATGGCCTCTAGCCATTTCTCGGAATCTGGTCTAATCACAGCTTCCTGATAAGTGGTAGGCTCATCCTCTATGAGCACAATGTTATCATGGTCAAACAAGAGAAATGAGTATCTCTCAGGCTAACGACGTACCCTATCAGACCTGCGAAGAGGTATGTCTACTTGAACTGGTTGTTGTTCCTCAACTCTTTGTGGAACAACATCATCCACAACACTTTGTGGTTCCAGTTCAACTTCCATCGAGGCTTCAGTGCTATGGTCCGCATCTTGAACTTCTTCAAGATCGAATGTACTCCCACTAGTCTTTCTAGAAACAAAGTCCCTTTCTAGAAAGACCCCAGTCTTTGCCACAACTACCTTGTGCTGATTGGGAATGTAGAAGTAATATCCCTTAGTTTCCTTGGGATATCCAATAAAGTAGTACTTGTCAGATTTGGGTCCTAATTTTTCTGAGACTTGACGTCTAACGTAAGCCTCACAACCCCAAATCCTCATAAAAGACACCTGGGCATCTCTCCCAGTCCATATCCTATATGGTGTCTTTATCACGGCCTTGGATGGAACTCGGTTGAGTATAAAAGCTACCGTATCTAGAGCATAGCTCCAAAGGAATGTCGGAAGATCTGTGTGACTCATCATAGATCGTACCATATCTAATAGGGTACGATTCTTCCTTTCGGATACACCATTCCACTGTGGTGTTCCAGGAGGAGTGAGTTGGGATAGAATCCCACACTTAGCTAGATAGTCACGAAACTCATGGCTAAGGTATTCTTCACCTCGATCTGATCGAAGTATCTTAATACTCTTGCCAAGCTGGTTTTGTACTTTATTTTTGAATTCTTTAAACTTTTCAAAGGCTTTAGACTTATATGTCATCAAGTACACATAACCATATCTACTGAAGTCATCAGTAAATGTGATGAAGTACCTATAACCGCCTCTAGCAGCGACATTGAAAGGGTCACATACATCACTATGTATAAGTCCAAACAAATCAGTCGCTCTTTCGCTGTGCCCACTAAAGGGAGTCTTTGTCATCTTGCCTAGTAGGCATGACTCGCACGTCTCATAAGATTCAAAATCAAATGAGTCCAGCAAACCATCCTTATGGAGCTGGGATAAGCGCTTGTCATTTATATGACCTAAGCGACAGTGCCAGAGATAGGTTTGGTTCATGTCATTTGACTTGAACCTCTTGGTATTTATGTTATAGATAGGGCTTTCAAGGTCTAGAATGTAGAGTCCGTTCATCAGAGGTGCACTACAATAGAACATATCTTTTAAATAAACAGAACAACATTTGTCCTTAATTATAAAAAGAAACCTTTCTTGTCCAAACAAGAAACTGAAATTATGTTCTTAGTTAAAGCAAGTACATAACAACATTCATCTAATTCTAATACAAGCCCAGAGGGCAGAGACAGAAAATAAGTCCCTACAGCAACAGCAGCAACCCGTGCTCCATTGCCTACATGTAGGTCCACCTCGCCCTTTGCCAATGCCCTGCTATTTCTCAGCACCTACATATTAGTACAAATGTGAGAAGCACATCCGGTATCTAATACCCATGATGAATAAATAGATAGATTTACTTCTATAACATATATACCTGAAGTGGAAGTCTTCACTCCTCTTCTTCTTAAGATCTTCCAGGTACATTTTGCATTTCCTCTTCCAGTGCCCGGTTTGACCGCAGTGGAAGCAGGTAGCATCCTTGGCGACCCCTCCTTCAGGCTTCAGTGCCTTGCCTTTGCCCTTGGCTTGGGACTTTCCTTTGCCTTTGGGCTTGCCCTTGCCCTTGTGTTTCTGAACCATCAGAACAGAGTGGGGCTTAGTCTTCTTAAGGTTCAGCTCAACAATTCTTTACATGCTAAGTAGCTCGGGCAGTGGCTTATCAATTTCGTTCATATTGTAGTTTAGAACGAATTGACTATAGCTATCCGGCAAGGATTGCAAGATCAGGTCAGTGGCCAGCTCTTGGCCAAGTGGGAATCCCAACCTCTGTAGGTTTTCTATGTACCCAATCATTTGGAGTACATATGAGCCTACGGGAGCCCTATCTGACATCTTGCACTGAAATAGTGCTTTTGAGATCTCAAATCTCTCATGCTGCGCTTGTCCTTGATACAGTTGACGAAGATGTTCAACCATATCGTAAGCGCCCATCAACTCATGTTGCTTCTGAAGCTCAGAGTTCATGGTCGTGAGCATTAGACATGACACATCTAATGCATCATCTTGATGCTTCTTATAAGCATCTTTGTCAGCTCGCGTGGCATTGGCAGGAGGAGCCTCCGGAATGGGCTGCTCCAGAACGTACAGTTTACGTTCCTGGGTGAGAACTATTCACAAGTTCCTGTACCAGTGCAGGAAATTTGCTCCGTTAAGCTTGTCCTTCTCAAGAACAGAACGCAGGGAGAAAGAGTTCGTATTCGACGTCATGGTTATCTACAACAGAAAAATGTAGAAAATAAATATCATATTCTTTTAAATCATTTAATTAGGCCTTTAACTAAATGATGCTCCCACTGAATTCTATAATTCATGTGAGACAAGATCCATATCATACTAACCCTTGAGTTAGCTTTGGCTAATACGCTCAAGATTTAGTATGATCGGTAGGTAACAATTTACCAATTACATCTCTATGCAACTCTTGTTTATAGGATCATTATCCGCAGTTATATTAAAACTTGAGTTAGCTTTGGCTAATACGCCCAAGAATTAATATAAATGTGATTTATGTCCTATCTTTCCAACCATTGGAAGAATGCCTATAGTTGTACTCGATCCAACCGAGTTAACTAGGAATACTCAATCTAATTGAGTTTGTATTCGCCCATGCGTTGATAAGCGGGACCAAGATTGTCCCTCCGTACCCTACCAAGACAATATGTGTTGTTCTGCTTTGGCAGATTCAACAACACATGTGATCGAGGTAGTGATAGGTATCACGGCATGGTAGGCATTAGAGTTGACGCGATTTAGATCTAATCTAATCGTCGATGTGTATCAAATACGTGATAGATCTAATCTACTAGAAAGGGTGCATCTTGTACACGATTTAGATCTAATCTAATCGTTAGACACTAATGAATTACTAATCATGCATCACATACACACAAGCAATTAATTAAATTAATTTGTGATTAGTCATGGCCCTACTATGATCTTCTCAAGCCAATGAGAAGATCGGATGGTCAACCTAGGGTCAACAGCTTCTTAAGCTCCTCCCTTTGACCACCTTGTGTTGCTCGCGCCCTCCTCGTAACTCCGTCTTGAGTGGACCTTCCACGGCTCCAATTTTGTACATTACAATTTTGAAACTCGAGTTACATTCGAGTCTAAACTAATTTGCAACAAGAATAAATAATAGATAAAGGCACGACGCGCAAGTCGCGAAACAAATGTACAACACACACAACACAAATAACGGCGCGCATGCCGTAATATGAATTACAACACATTTCCAATCAGATTGGGTCATTTTGGGCCATGACCATCACAAATTATACATAATTCTAAATTATGTAATTTCCATAATTTTTTGTAATTTTAATACTATTTTTACAATTTTTATGAGTAAAAATTCCCGGCGGTCCCGTTTAGCGATTTTCGGGCGCAATCGCGGAACGAATCCCCTTGCGGGGCCAGGGGCAGCGCCCCTACCCGCGATCTAACCATTACAAGTGTTCCTTAGCGATCCTACAGTGCCTTAGCCCGCTGTCCCAAAAAGATTTGGGGCGAAACCTTGCCGTTTCGGAAAAATCTTCTCGGTAGTCGAAGCCTACAAGTGTCGAAACACTTGTGCTTCGCTTCTACGAGAAAATTTCCCATAAAAACTATAAAATTAGAAAATTTACAGAATATTACAGATCTGCTATTTTTCATAAAAATACAAAATAAACTCGTACAAGACTTCGCACGTGGCTTTGATACCACTGTTGAGTTTTTCGAGCCGCGAAAATCGCTTTTTCGCGTCGCGGAAACCCCAAAACCCCCGTCACCGGATCCGTGCGAAGTAAAATATAAACAAAATTTTACGAGTACAAGTTTCATAGACTTAGTTCTAAACTAGATTTACAAGGAGAAAACCTTTTACCCTTGATGCGTGCCCTTTACGAATCCCGCTTGTCGAAGGAAGTGTCGGATCTCGAGATCGTCAAGCGTACGATCCTCTAGAAGTATCCACACGAACAAATGGGTGGAAAAAACTAAACAAAGGTGTGCTAGCACCCTTGATCAGTCACGGCAAGAGGAGGAGAGGGAGAGCAAGAAGAGAGAGCAAGGAAGAAGATGGAATGAATGTCCCTTGAATGAAAAATCAATCTTATTCAACACCATAAGTGGCCGGCCACAATGGGAATTGAAAACCCCCATTCTCATTTAATGTGGCCATTAAAGAGATTTGTAACCTCCATGAGGTGGCACACACATGTGCTAAACATGATGATGTGTAACACTATTATTCGACACTTAATGCCAAGTCACAAATGATGTGGCATAAAGTCAAGTCAAACTTGACTCTTCCTCTTTCTCTCAAGTCAAGTCAAACTTGACTCTTCCTCTTCCTCTCAAGTCAAGTCAAACTTGACTTAATCTCTCTCATGGTTGATCTAATCCAATCATTTAATTCAAGCCAATTTAATATAATGAATCTAATTCATTTAATTAAATTGATTCAATGAGTCATAATCTAAATTAGACTCATTGAACACATGAATCAACTTGAGTCCAACTCAATTAGCCCAATTAGGATTACTCTTAATCCAATTTGATTCATCACATGAATCTAATCCTCTTGGTTCATCATATGAACCTAATCTCCATCTAATTGTCCTTAGTGTGTGACCCTATAGGTTCTTGTAATGTTGGTAATGCCACTAAACCCATTTAGGAGCATAAGTAATGAGCGGTATCTAGCAACACATCATTACTACCCAAGTTACAAGAATGTTGAGATCCAACATCACCTTGTGACTACTAATTGTGACTCCTCACAATATATGATAAGTGTCCTTCTATCCTAAATATCTAGATTGATCAATGTGAGGCATAGACCGTGTCATCCTCTGACCAATCTAAATCTTGAACTCCAAGTAGACTCACTTGATCAAATGAGCTCAATATCTCATATTGACTCATTTGGGCATGGCCATGCACTTAGTGGTCTCACTCTATCAAGAATATCGATGTATCTCCCGTCATATAGGAGGGATAGATCCCATCTACATCACTCACATCCCTCTGCAAAATTCGTTACATACCCAGTAATCGCCTTTATAGTCCACCCAATTACGGGTGACGTTTGACGAAACCAAAGTACATAACTCCTTATGTAGGGATCCATGGTGACTTCACGTCTAAGGACTAGTAGTCATACTAATAGCGACATGAGAAAGTATATGACACTCATATAACGATCCATGATACTTTCTCATGGCGGGTCGTTCAGTATACATTCTCCAATGCATACCCATGTGTCAACTTGATATCTCTATATCCATGACTTGTGAGATCAAGTCATCGAGTTGACCTACATGCTAGTCTCGTCGGATTAACATTGTCCCTGAATGTTAATACTCGACTAGGAATGATTAAGAGTAGTGTTCCCTATATCATCTCACTATCGATTCAACCAATCGATTGATATAGGTAAGAACCTTCTACTCAAGGACGTTATTATACTTAGTTTATTTGGCACCAATACAAGTAAGTATAATAACAAAAAACAAATGCCTTTATTTATATAAGAATATGATACAACAAGTTCATAATACAATCATCAAATAATTGACTCTAGGACTCTAACTAACAATATCACCATCTCCATAAAATAAGAACATATCCTTAGTTCTTCTTAAGTACTTAAGGATCATCTTGACAGCCACCTAATGATCCATTTCTAGATCAAACTGGTATTTGCTTGTAACACTCAGAGCATATGATACATCGGGTCTTGTACATAACATAGCATACATGAAAGATCCTATTACGGACGCATAAGGTATCTTATCCATGCAAATCATCTTATCTTCTATGCATGGGTGCATAGACTTTAAAAGTTGAATTCCATGCCTCATAGATATGAAACCTTTCTTAGATTCAGACATGCTAAACCATTTTAGCACTCTGTCTATATTTGTCGACTGTGAAAGACCAAGTAACCTTTTTGATCTATCTCTATAGATTTTCATCCCGAGGATGTAAGTTTCTTCTCCCATGTCTTTCATGGAGAACATATTGGACAACTAAATTTTGACTAACTGTAGAACTGACGCATTGTTTCCTATAAGCAATATGTCATCAACATATAATATTAGGAATACGACTACACTCTCACTAACCTTTTGATACGTACAAGGTTCGTCTGGATTTTGTGAGAAATTAAACTATTTGATCATCTCATTAAAATGGATATTCTAACTTCTGGATGCTTGCTTTACTCCATAAATGGACCGTTGAAGCTTGCATACTTTATTCTTATTGATAGATGTGAAGCCTTGGGTTGTGTAATATACACATCCTCGAGTAGATTTCCATTATGGAAAGTTGCTTTCACATCCATCTACCATATCTCATTATCATGATGAGCTGATATAGCCAGGAGTATCTGAATGGATTTAAGTATGGCCACAGGTGAGAAAGTTTCGTTATAGTCAATGTCTTGCCTTTGACGATAGCCTTTCTCCACCAACCTTGCCTTGTAGGTAATAATATTACCATCCATGTTAGTTTTCTTCTTGAAAACCCATGTGGACCCTATAGGCATAATGCCTTCAGGTGGGCCCACCAAGCTCCAAACTTAGTTTTCATACATGGAATCCATTTTCAACTTCATGGCTGTAAACCACTTCTCCTTTTTTGAACTAATCAGAGCCTCTTCGTAATCAGTAGGTTCCTCATCCTCAATAAGTAACACATCATTCGATTCTCATATAAGAGATCCATATCTCTCAGAAATATTGCATGTCCTACCTGATCTACAAGGGGGTTGTGTCATAATCAGTTGTGATTCTTGACTAAGCATCTCATTAGTGTTTATTAGAGTCTCTTGAACTTCATCAAGTTCAACCATACTCCCACTTGCTTCTTGTAAGAGAAATTCTTTCTCTAGAAAGGTAGCATGCCTTGAATCAAACACCTTTTGTTCTAAGGGGTGATAGAATTGGTAACCCTTAGTTTCCTTAGGGTATCCAAAAAATAAACACTTATCATACTTGGCGTCCAACTTGTCTAGTATAGTCCTCTTCACATAAGCAGGACATCCCCATATTATCAAATATGATATGAGGGGTTTCTTATTAGTCCATACCTCATATGGAGTAGTTGAGATTGCCTTCGTAGTGACTCTGTTTAGCAAGTAAACAACTATCATGAGTGCATAACCCCAAAAGGTCTTGGAAAGATTTGCACGATCCATTATTGATCTAACCATGTCTAATAAGGTTCGATTAAGCCTTTCTGATACACCATTATGTTGTGGCGTATAAGGTGGATTCCATTGAGAGAATATACCATTATCCCTTATATAATCTAAAAACTCTTGGCTTAAATATTCACTATCTTAATTAGATCGAAGTATCTTAATATTTTTACCAAGTGGGTTCTCTACTTCTCTTCTGAATTCTCTAAACTTTTCAAAGGCTTCAGACTTGTATTTCATTAGATACACATAGCCATAACGAGAGTGATCATCAATGAAAGTAATGAAGTAGCTATAACCTGCTAATGCATGAGTTGTCATTGGTCCACGTACATTGGTATGTACAAGCCCAAGTAACTCATCAAATCGTTCACCCATTCAAGAAAAAGGTAACTTTGCCATCTTGCCTTTTAAACATGAATCACATGTATCTAATGCAAATGATTCAAGAACTACAATCTTTTACAATTCGGACATGTATTTCTTGCTTATATGGCCAAGGCGACAATGCCACGAGTAAGAGGTTAATTGATTATCTATTTGAGCACGTTTATTGCTCTTTTCGATATTGAGTACGTCACTAGATATATCTAATGCATAGATCGCATTTCATAATATTCCAGTGCCATAAAGAATGCCATTTAAGGTTATATAACAACAATTGTTACTAAAAGTTAAATGGAAACCTTTTTTATTTAAGCAAGAAATAGAAACAATGTTCTTTATTAATGCTGGAACAAATAACAATTATCTAGTTCTAAGATAAGTCCACTAGGAAGCTTTATAAATAAGTATGTTCCAATAGAGATTGCAGCAACCTTTGCTCCATTCCCAACTCGTATACTTGTTTCTCCCTTGATGAGTCTTCTACTATTCCTTAGCCCCTGTATGTTATTACATATATGTGAGCCACACCCAGTATCCAATATCTAAGTGTCTAAGGAAAGAGCATGATAATCAATAACGAAAATATTTGAAGAGGATGGGGCATCAGATGCCTTATTCTTCTTCATGGACTCAAGATAGATCTTATAGTTTCTTCGCCAGTGTCCCATCTTACCACAATGGCATGAGCCCTTTTGTGCCGGTTCTACTGTCTTGACCTTTTTGCTCTTCCCTTTAGCCCGATATTTTGGCTTCCTCTTAGAACCATTATTGGAGTAATATCACAATTTTCTATTCACCCTTAATAGAAGGCTCCACAGTCTTGAGAAAATTTTTCATCTCGAGGATGGTCGATTCTAAATTATTCTTCTGATAGATCATCATAAATTGTGAATGACTTTTCGATAAACTATGAAGAATTAACTCAATACTTAACTCATGATCCATCGTAAAATCGAGTGATGCTAAATGCTCTATGTAGTCATTCATCTTTAATACGTATTGTACTGCAGACGAACCCTCCTGCATCTTTGAGCAAAAGAGAAGATTGGAGACCTCGAACCTTTCGGATCTAGCTTGCTCATCAAATAGCTCATGAAGATGATAGACAATATCATAAGCATCCAAATGCTCATACTATTTTTGTAATTCAGGAGTCATAGGGGCTAGCATGATGCAACTAGAAAGTACAGAATCATCCTTATGTTTCTGAAAGGCCAACAGTTGGTCCGCAGTTGTATTGGCATCAAGACTGTGGGAAGAGGCTAATCAAGGACATAAGCTAGCTTCTCAGCTTTGAGAACAATTCTCAAATTTTGAAACCAGTCCAAGAAGTTCAACCGAGTCAGTTTGTTTGAGTCCAAAATTGAATGCAGATTAACAGAAGTCATAATTAAATGATTAACCTAGAAATACAAAAATGAGAATGTATAAAAGACATGATTTTATTTATGTAAATAATTTACATAAAAGCCCACTTATTTATCAAATTCAAATACCCTTATTTTGATTCGGGAGATGGTAGGTTTTCTCCAAGTGGGTTGATATCCACCATAGATAAGAATAAGCTTGACTTTGGCCAACAAGCCATTCTTAGGTATAGTGGTAGATAACATATTTACCGATTGCATATCACTTATATGCAACTATCACAGTATACTAAGAACTAATTGATCTTCGCTTAAACATTGAATTGTTAACAACATTAACAAGTATACATCAAATACATATCACCCAACTTCACTTTCATCCATATTGATCATGGCTTTTACATAATAAATCAACGTTTAAAGTTTAAACCCAACCCGTTAATCATGAGATTGCATCTCTCTGGTTTGAACATGTTTAATTTCAAGTTGAGCTTGACTTTGGCCAACAACTCAAAGAAGTACTTAAACTCTAGTTCTTACTATATTAACGAAAGGTGTAGTAATCGCCATGTAACTGCTATAATTTAGGATTCACCTGAGCAGCATTTTATTACCCCAAACAGTCCGAGCTAGGCACTTACTTGTTCCAATCTCGCATTGGTTTGGTCTTCTTCGATAAGATGCCCTCCTCCAACAAACACTGGAAGGAGTACTTTTTCTATTTGAGACTGCCCAAGCGGCCCTACTTCCGGACCAAGTGGCAGGTCGGGCTCCTGACTCAACCTGATCTGAAGAAATACAAGACCCGATCGGATTAGCTCCACGCTGCTAATATGCTGGCCGACCTGAAGTTCGACATTCACAAACTGTTGCCAAAGGGTGTGATGTACGCGTTCGGGCTAAGTCCGATCCGAACGAAGCTCCCGAGCAGCGTAGGTATGAAATTTCCCAACCTTCTTCCTTTGAGTCTAACTGATTCTGTTTTTCTTTTGCAGCCGACATCATGATGCGCACCCGGGCGACCGACATAATGAAGGCCAAGCAGGCCAAGATTGAAGCAGCCACGACCAAGGTGATGGAACAGCTAGGCCTGACCCTTATCGGCTCACAGGAGGGCACAGCTGGGGAAACAACAACTGCGGGCAACGGGACCGCCGAGTGGACGCCCAGCGCAGGAGGGGCAACCCACCCAGGATCGATCCGAGAAGCGCCACCCATCATCCCTGCTGAGGGTTTGGTGTCCTCGGGCGATGAAGTACCGCTCTCCCGCAAGAGATGCCGCACGGACGCGCCTTCCCATTCCACCACCTCTGCAGGGGGGCACCCCGTCTCCAACTGCTCCTGTAACAATGGAGGCCACTTCCTCCGATTGGAATCCCTCTTTGGTTGAGCTTTAAGAGCCGCTCGTCGTTCAGCCGATCACTTCCTTGCCGCCAGCTAGGCGGAAGGTGACACGACCCACTATTCTGCCGGTCCCTCCTGCTCAAGCTTTCGACCCATCGGCCTTCGCTCAATCGGCGTCGAGCGGGCGACGATCCATCACTGCTATGCTCCACCTACCGACAGAGGACCTTATGGCACCGGGCGACCATCCCAGCTCTCCCTAGCATCAAGTCTACATTCTTGGTCAGCTCGCCCGTGTTTGGGAGGAAGTAAGGGCACGAGCAGCGGTGAAGCCCCCTGACGCGCTGGTCGATAGTCACCTGGAGATGTCCACTGGGGTTAGTATTTTCAACTATCAATTCTTGATTTACCTTCAATCGGTACTAATGCTTGCTTGCAGTTCTGGGTGGAGAATATCGCCATGTGCCAGTGATTGGCTCAGGACGAGGACGAGTTGAAGAGGCTCAAGATTTCGGGAGCTTCCTCCTCCCAGGGGCCACCGGCCGCCCGCCTGCATGCTGACTTGATAAAGGTCCAACAACTTCTTGCGGAGGAGTAGTAGAAGTCGGCCAAACAAGCCATTAGGATGGGCCAGATCGAGGCGCAATTGAACACCTATGATCATAAACTCGAGCTGGCTTCCAAAAGGAAACAACGAGCCATCGCCGACCTAGAGCAGAAAAACCAGGATGCTCGATAGTTGGCTGAGAAGCTGAAGAACGCGGAGGGCCTGCTGACTGCCGAGTGAGAGAGCCGCTCGGCTAAAGAGGTTGACCTTAAAGACCAAGTGAGGCGCCTTGAGGATGAGCTAGCGGTCTCCTGTACTGCTCTGACTACCTATCAGGAGGCCAAACCGGGTCGCTTCGCGGTCCTGAAGCAACAATACTTTCACTCGGACCAATTTATGGAGAAGGTGATCGATCGGATCGTCCGATCGTTTGAGCTGGCGATCGATGCGACGCTCAGCCAACTGAAGGCGAACGGTCATGTCTCCAAGGTCCTGTTTGATAAAGATGTGAACTGTGTCTAGCTCCTTGAGTCCACTCCCGACGAGGCATTCAAATATATTGAGTGAGCGAGGGGTCGGTAGAGAATGTTTTTTGTAATGTTTTGAATGCACTCCTGTCTTTCGGTAGTGACCAATTATCAATGAAATCCTTTTGGGTTGTATAGTACCGATCGGCTGTTATGACCGTACTTTCATTATTGAAATATTCGCTAGGCTTGTACCTCCGGGGTTATAGTCGCTGCTCGACTCTAGGTTTTCACATCTCCGCTAGACGATCTTCTAAGGCAGGAGTTTAAGGTCGCCGCCCGACCATCGATGGAGACATGGGTTTAACATCGTCGCTTGACCATTTGGTGAAGACTTGGGTTTAAGGTTACCGCTCGACCGTCGATCGAGAGATGGGTTTAACATCGTCGCTCGACGATTTGGTGAAGATCGGAGTTTAAGATCGTCGCTCAACCGTCGATCGAGACATGGGTTTAACGTCGCCGCTCGACGATTTGGTGAAGATCGGGGTTTAAGGTCGCTGCTTGACCATTGATCGAGACATGAGTTTAACGTCGCCGCTCGACGATTTGGTGAAAATCCTGGTTTAAGGTCGCCTCTCGACCGTCAATGGAGACATGGGTTTAATGTCGCCGCTCGACGATTTGGTGAGGACCGTGGTTTAAGGTCGCCGCTCGATCATCGATGGAGACATGGGTTTAACATCACTGCTCGACGATTTGGTGAACACCGGGGTTTAAGGTCGCCACTCAACCGTCGATGGAGACATGGGTTTAATGTCGTCGCTCGACTATTTGGTGAAGACCGGGGTTTAAGGTCACCGCTCGACCGTCGATGAAGACATGGGTTTAACGTCTCCGCTCGACGATTTGGTGAAGACCGGGGTTTAAAGTCACCGCTCGACCGTCGATGGAGGCATGGGTTTAACGTCGCCGCTCGACAATTTGGTGAATACCGGGGTTTAAGGTCGCCGCTTTGCCATCGATGGACACATGGGTTTAACGTCGCCGCTCGACGATTTGGTGAAGACCAGGGTTTAAGATCGCCGCTCGACCTCGATGGAGACATGGGTTTAACGTCGCCATTCAACGATTTGGTGAAGACCGGGGTTTAAGGTCGCCGCTCGATCGTCGATGGAGACATGGGTTTAACGTCGTCGTTCGACGATTTTGTGAAGACCAGGGTTTAAGGTTGCCGCTCGACCGTCGATGGTGACATGGGTTTAACGTCTCCGCTCGACGATTTGGTGAAGATCGGGATTTAAGGTCGTCGCTCGACCGTTGATGGAGACATGGGTTTAACGTCGCCGCTCGACGATTTATTGGGTAACCTTTCATTTCTCATTTCAATCCTGCAATCAAAGGGCACAGGAAAAACGGAAGGTCGACTTTAATTACATTGGCACATCTTTCATCTATCTTGGTACGACTGGAGGTGGTTCGCGCTCCAAGGACGTTCTAGTTGTCGTCCGTCTTCATCTTCTAGGTAGTAGGCACTCGAGCGAAGCTTCTCCGTGACTTTGAATGGTCCGGCCCACGAAGCTTCTAGTTTAGTGACATCGCAGACCTGCTTCACCTTTTTCCACATGAGTTCGCCGACCTCGAACGACCTCGGGATCACTCTTCGATTGTAGCTCTGCCTTATCCTTTGCCTATAAGCCATCAGCCGAATGGCTGCTTTGTCACGCGTCTCATCTACCAAGTCCAGCTCCAGAAGCCTCCGCTTGGCGTTGTCCTCGCCATACTGTTGTATTCGATTCTGTTAGTTATAGCCAATCATATGATGATTGTTGTATGGACTCGATGTATCATATTCCTATATGTTTATTAAGGAATTTTCTTTATGGTTATTATAGTTACTTGTATTGGTGCCAAATAACTAAGTATAATAGCGTCCTTGAGTAGAAGGTTCTTATCTATATCAATCGATTGGTTGAATCGATAATGAGATGATAGAGAGAATACTACTCTTAATCATTCCTAGTCAAGTATTAACATTCAGGGACAATGTTAATGCGACGAGACTAGCATGTAGGTCAACTTGATGACTTGATCTCACAAGTCATGGATATAGAGATATCAAGTTGACATATGGGTATGCATTGGAGAATGTATGCTGAATGACCCGCCATGAGAAAGTATCATGGATCATTATATGAGTGTCATATACTTTCCCATGTGACTATTAGTATGACTATTAGTCCTTAGACCTGAAGTCACCATGGTTCCCTACATAAGGAGTTGCATACTTCCGTAACTGGGTGGATTATAAAGGCGATTACTAGGTATGTAACAAATTATGCGGAGGGATGTGAGTGATGTAGATGAGATCTATCCCTTCTATATGACGGGAATGACATCATTATTCTTGATAGAGTGAGATCACTAAGTGCATGGTCATGCCCAAATGAGTCAATATGTGATATTGAGCTCATTTGATTAGAGTGAGTCTACTTGGAGTTCAAGATATAGATTGATTATAGGATGACACGATCTATGCCTCAAATTGATCAATCTAGATGTCAAGGATAGAAGGACATTATCACATATTGTGAGAGTCACAATTAGTAGTCACAAGGTGATGTTGGATCTCAACATTCTTGCAACTTGGGTAGTAATGATGTGTTGCTAGATACCACTCATTACATATGTTTCTAAATGGGTTTAGGAACATTGCCAACGTTACAAGAACCTATAGGGTCACACACAAAGGGCAATTAGGTGGAGAATAGGTTCATATGATGAACCAAGAGGATTAAGTTCATGTGATGAACCAAATTGGATTAAGAGTAATCCAAATTAGACTAATTGAGTTGGACTCAATTTGATTCATGTTTCCAATGAGTCTAATTAGATTATGATTCATTGAGTCAATTTAATTCAATGAATATAGATTCATTAAATTAAATTGGTTCGAATCAAATGATTAGATTTGATCAACCATGGGAGATAAGAGGTCAAGTTTGACTTGATTTGAGAAGGGAAGATGAAGGGTCAAGTTTAACTTGACCAAATGCCACCTCATTGTGACATGGCATGGGACTGTCCAATGATGGTGTTCCACATCATCAAGGCTTCTTTACTTGGTCAAGATTGACTTGACCAAGTGCCACCTCATGAGGGAGACCAAGAGCCATGACTCTTGGTATCCCATGGAGGTTTAAAACCCTCTAAAGGTGGTCGGCCACATAATGGTGCTTGAATAGCATTGTGTGCTCATTCAATCTATCTTCTTCCTTCCTCTCTTCTTCTCTTCTCTCCCTCTCCTCCTTGGTCGAGACTCCTTGGGGTGCTAGCACACTCTAAGGTTTCCTCTCCATCTCTTGTTCATGTGGATACTTCTAGAGGTGTGTACACTTGAATACAGTTGAGATCCGAAGAACCTTGGACGAGCGGGATTTGAGAAGGGCTTCGCTTCAAAGGTATACTCCTTAACATGTAGATCTAAAGTAGATCTAGAGTAGAAAAACTAAGTACATGAAAATTTTTATCTTCGCACGGATCCAGTGGCTAAGAACTTCGGGGTTTCCGCAAGGCAAAAAGTGATTTTTACGGCTCGAAAGTTCTAACAGCGGTATCAGAGCTACGTGCGAAGCATGTACTTGTTTTTATTTTAATTTTTTTGAAAAATTATAGATCTGTAAGTTTCTGTAAGTTTATGATTTTTATGGTTTTTATGAGTATTTTTCTTGTAGAGGCAAAGCAACGAGTGCTACGACACTTGTAGGCTTTGACTACCGAGAAAAATTTTCTGAAATGACAAGTTCTCGCCCAAATTATTTTGGGACAGTGGCTTAAGACACTGTTAGATCGTAGTAGGACACTCGTGATACTAATTTCACGAGAAGGGGCGTTGCCCCTAACCCCGCAAGGGGCACTGTCCCGCGATCAAGCCCGAAAATCGCTAAACGGGACCGACGGGAAATTTTAACTCATAAAATTGTAAAATAGTAGTAAAATTGCAAAAATTTATGTAAAATACATAATTTAGAATTATATATGATTTTGTTATGGTCATGGCCCAAAAATCCCAATTTGATTGGACAAAATGTGTTGTAATTCATAATATGACCTGCGTGCCATTTTTGTGTGTTGTGTGTGCTGTATATATTATATGCGACCTGCGCGTCGTACCTCTCCTTTTATTTCCTGTTATAAATAGAGTTTAGACTCGAATGTAATTCGAGTTTCATATTTGTAATGTACAAAATGGAGCGGTGGAAGGTCCACTCGAGAAGGAACGATGAGGAGGGTGCGAGCATCACATAGTGGTCAAAGGGAGGAGCTTGAAGAAGTTGTTGACCCTAGGTTGACTGTCCGATCTTCTCATTGGCTTGAGAAGATCGTAGTAGGGCCATGACCTAATCAAATTTTAATTATTCATTGCTTGTGTGTATATGATGCATGCTAGTGTAGGATAATTAGTGCCTTGATGCGTATAAGATACGAATCCACGATTAGATTAGATCATAATCAAGTCAACTCAATATGCCTACCATGTTCTGATACCCATCACTACCTCGATCATTTGTTGTTGTTGAATCTGCCAAAGCAGAGCAACGCATATTATCTTGGTAGGGTGCGGAGGGACAATCTTGGTCCCGCCTATCAAGCCTTGGGTGAGTACAAACTCAATTAAATTGAGTATAACTAGTTAACTCAATTTGATCGGGTATAACTATAGGCATTTTTCCAACGGTTGGAAAATAGGATAAAATCACATTTATACTAAATCTTGGGCGATTTAGCCAAAGCTAACCCAAGGTTTTTTTTATAAATGAGGATTTTGATCCTATAAATAAGAGTTGCATAGAGATGTAATTGATAATTAGTTATCTACCGATCATACTAGGTCTTGGGTGATTTAGCCAAAGCTAACTCAAGGCGTAGTATGATGTGGATCTTGTCCCATGAGAATTATAGTTAATTGGTGAGAATCTTGTAGTGTGGTTGGACCACATCCATGACTTGATTCTACAAAAGCTCTATAATTCAGTGGGAGCATCATTTAGTTAAAGACCTAATTAAATGATAGATGGAATATGATATTTACTTTCTGCATTATTTCTATTGTAGATTACCTTCTCGACAAACACGAACACCTTCTCCCTGCGTTCTGTCCTTGACAAGGACAAGCTCAATGGAGCTAATTTCCTGGACTGGTACAGGAATCTGAGAATTGTTCTCACTCAAGAAAGAAAACTGTACGTCCTGGAGCAGCCCATTCCTGAGGCACCTCCTGCCACTGCCACGCGAGCTGACCGAGATGCTTACAAGAAGCATCAAGATGATGCATTAGATGTGGCATGCCTCATGCTCGCAACCATGAACTCTGAGCTTCAGAAGAAACATGAGTTGATGTCAACTTATGATATGGTTGAATATTTTCGTCAACTATATCAAGGACAAGCAAGGCACGAGATATTCGAGATCTGCAAGGCACTGTTTCAGTGCAAGATGCAAGATGGGAGTCCCGTAGGTCCATATATGCTCAAGATGATTGGGTACATAGAAAACCTACAGAGGTTGGGATTCCCACTTGGCCAAGAGCTTGCCACATACTTGATCTTGTAATCATTGCCAGAGAGCTACAGTCAATTTGTCATGAATTACAACATGAATGAAATTGACAAGCCACTGCCCGAGCTGCTAAGCATGTTGAGAACTGCTGAGCTAAACCTTAAGAAGGTGAAGCCCAACTCCATTTTGATGGTGCAAAAGCATAAAGGCAAGGGCAAGCCCAAAGGTAAGGGAAAGTCCCAAGCCAAGGGCAAAGGCAAGGCACTGAAACCTAAAGGAGGGGTTGCCAAGGATGCTACCTGCTTCCACTGCGGTCAGACCGGGCACTGGAAGAGAAACTGCAAAGTATATTTGGAAGATCTTAAGAAGAAGAGAAGTGAGACTTCTTCTTCAGATATATATGTTATAGAAGTCAATCTTTCTATTTTTCATCATGGGTATTGGATACCGGATGTACTTCTCACATTTGTACTAATATGCAGGTGCTGAGAAATAGCAGGCCATTAACGAAAGGCGAGGTGGACCTACGAGTAGGCAATGGAGCACGGGTTGTTGCTATTGCTGTAGGAGCTTACTATCTATCTCTACCCTCTGGGCTTGTACTAGAATTAGATGAATGTTGTTATGTGCTTGCTCTTACAAAGAACATCATTTCAGTCTCTTGTTTGGACAAGAAAGGCTTTTCTTTTGTAATAAAGAACAAATGTTGTTCCGTTTACTTAAATGATATGTTCTATTTTAGTGCACCTCTGATGAACGGACTCTATATTCTAGACTTAGAGAACCCCATCTATAACATAAGTACCAAAAGTTTCAAATCAAATGAAATGAACCAAACCTATCTCTAACATTGTCGCTTAGGTCATATAAATGACAAACGCTTATCTCAGATCCATAAAGATGGTTTGCTGGACTCATTTGATTTTGAATCATATGAGACATGCGAGTCATGCCTACTAGGCAAGATGACCAAGACTCCCTTTAGTGGACACAATGAGAGAGCGACTGACTTGCTAGGACTTATACATAGTGATGTCAATGTCACTGCCAAAGGTGGTTATAGGTAATTCATTACATTTACTAATGATTTCAGTAGATATGGCTATGTCTATTTGATGACACATAAGTCTGAATCCTTTGAAAAGTTCAAAGCATTCAAGAATGAAGTACAAAACCAGCTTGGCAAAAGTATTAAGATACTTCGATTGGATCGAGGTGGTGAATACCTTAGCCATGAGTTTCATGACTATCTAGCTGAGTGTGGGATTCTATCCCAACTCACTCCTCCTGGAACACCACAGTGAAATGGTGTATCTGAAAGGGGAAATCGTACCCTATTAGATATGGTGCGATCTATGATGAGTCACGCAGATCTTCCTATATCTCTTTGGGCCTATGCTCTAGACACAACAGCCTTCATACTTAACCGTGTTCCATCCAAGGATGTGATAAAGACACCATATAGGATATGGACTGGGAGAAATGCCCAAGTGTCTTTTATGAGGATTTGGGATTGTGAGGCTTACGTTCGACGAAAAGTCTCGGACAAATTGGGACTCAAATCTAATAAGTGCTATTTTATAGCATATCCCAAGGAAATGAAGGGATATTACTTCTACATTCCCAGTCAACACAAAGTAGTTGTGGCTAAGACTGAGATATTTCTAGAAAGGGATTTTGTTTCTAGAAAAACTAGTGGGAGTACATTCAATCTTGAAGAAGTTCAGGATATGGACCATGACACTGAAGCCTTGATGGAAGTTGAACTAGAACCACAAAGTGTTGTGGATGATAAGATTGTTCCACAAGGAGTTGAGGAACAACAACCAGTTCAAGTAGACCTACCTCTTCGCAGGTCTGATAGGGTACGTCGTCAGCCTGAGAGATACTCATTTCTCTTGTCTGACCATGATGACGTTATGCTCGTTGAGAATGAGCCTACCTCCTATCAGGAAGTTGTGATGAGCCCAGATTCTGAGAAATGGCTAGAGGCCATGAGATCCGAGATGGAATCCATGTACACCAACCAAGTATGGACTTTGGTTGATCCACCTGAAGGGGTCAAACCCATTGGGTGTAAGTGGGTCTTTATGAGAAAGACTGACATGGATGGACTTATATATAAGGGTCGTCTAGTAGCTAAATATTTCAAGTAAATTCATAGTATTGACTATGATGAAACTTTTTCTCCAGTAGCGATGTTTAAGTCCATTCGGATCATGCTTGCTATTGCAGCATACCACGATTATGAGATCTGGCAGATGGATGTCAAAACCGCGTTTTTGAATGGAAACTTGCTCGAGGATGTGTACATGACACAACCTGAGGGTTTTATAGATCCATAGCATACTGGCAGAGTATGCAAGCTGCATAAGTCCATTTATGGACTAAAGCAAGCTTCTCGGAGCTGGAATCTTCGATTCGATGATGCGATCAAACAGTTTGGTTTCATCAAGAATGAAGATGAACCCTGTGTCTACAAGAAGGTTGTTGAGAACACAGTTATCTTCCTTGTATTGTATGTGGATGACATACTACTAATTGGGAATGACATTCCTTTGCTGCAGTCTGTCAAGACTTGGCTGGGGAATTGTTTCTCAATGAAGGACTTAGGTGAAGCAGCCTGCATCCTAGGCATAAAGATCTATAGAGATAGATCTAAGAGATTGCTTGGCCTAAGTCAGAGTACATATGTTGACAAGGTATTACTACGGTTTGCCATGCAGAATTCCAAGAAAGGATTTCTGCAGATGTCACATGGTGTGAGTCTTTCGAAGACTCATAGTCCCTCTTCTAGAGAGGAGAGAGACCGCATGGATAAGATCCCTTATGCTTCAGCCATAGGATCTATCATGTACGTCATGCTATGTACTCGTCCTGATGTTTCATATGCCTTGAGCATTACGAGCAGATACCAATCAGATCCAGGTGAGTGTCACTGGATAGCGGTCAAGAATATTTTTAAGTACTTGAGAAGGACTAAAAAATATTTCTTGATATATGGAGGTGATGATGAGCTAGCTGTAAAGGGTTACAGTGATGTCAACTTCCAAACTGACCAGGATGACTATAGATCGCAGTCTGGGTTCGTGTTTTGCTTGAATGGTGGTGCTGTGAGCTGGAAGAGTTCGAAGCAGGACACAGTTGCTGATTCTACAACAGAGGCCGAGTAAATTGCTGCATCAGAAGCACCAAAGGAGGCAGTTTGGATCCGCAAGTTTATTACTGAGCTTGGGGTGGTTCCTAGCATAGTAGATCCTATTGAGCTCTATTGTGACAACAATGGAGTAATCACGCAGGCTAAGGAACCTCGGTCACACCAGCGGACAAAACACATACTACGGCACTTCCATCTCATTCGAGAGATCATCGATAGAGGACATGTGAAGATTTGCAGAGTACCCACAGAGGCTAACATAGCTAATCCCTTTACTAAGGCTTTGGCACAGAGAAATCATGATGGTCACACTAGGCCATTGGGCTTTAGAGCCTACATTGATTAACACTAGTGCTAGTGGGAGATTGTTAGTTAAAGCCCTAGAGTCAATCATATGATGATTGTTGTATAGACTCGATGTATCATATTCCTATATATTTATAAAGACATTTTCTTTATGGTTATTATACTTACTTGTATTGGTGCCAAATAACTAAGTATAATAGCGTCCTTGAGTAGAAGGTTCTTATCTATATCAATCGATTGGTTGAATCGATAGTGAGATGATATAGAGAATACTACTCTTAATCATTCCTAGTCAAGTATTAACATTCAGGGACAATGTTAATGCGATAAGACTAGCATGTAGGTCAACTCGATGACACTACAAAAAAATAAACTTTTAGAAGCGGTTTTATGACACCTATGGCAGTGATTTTCAACCGCTGCTAAATCTATTACACTGGTTAAAAACCATTGCAGATGTTGGCGACGCTAAAGCCAACAGATGCAGTAAAGTTGACCGGTGGTTCATGACTAAGAGCCGATTCTCATGGGTACCTATAGAAGCGGTTAATGGCCGATCCTGATTCATACCTATAGAAGCAGTTAATGACCGATGGGTGCCTATAGAAACCGTTAATGACCGTCTCTATAGAATTTTCCAATCTAGAAAGCTGCCCTTTAGAAGCGGTTATAACCGGTTCTAGAGGTCTAGTTATAGGAACGGTTAAAACAGCTACTATTATTGAATTATCAATTTTACAAAAGAAAATCCTATTTTCTATGTACCTGTAGAATTCCAAATCAAATGCTCAAATTAAATCAATTGACAATATTCATATTTCATTTCACAAACTTAATTTATTTCCATAACACATAAATATACATTGGATTACCAAATCAACACATATAATTTGTATTTCATTTCAAAATATTCATAACATTTAACTCCACACTATAACACAAACACAATAGTTTCTTCAATCTCCAAAATATATACAACCTTCAATAACAAGTTTTCTCCACCAAAAAAGCATCAAAAGACATGTTCTCCAAACAACAAAAGGCATGTGCTCCAAATGACAAAAGACATTTGCTTTAAGCGACAAAAGACATTTGCTTCAACCTTCAATAACAACCTTCAATAGAACCACCAAATTATATTCTATCAACATATTTCAATATATAATGAAAAAAATATTTAACAAAAACTTGTACAAAATTAAAAAGGTGCTCCCCACCTACAACACCAGCCCACAACTTACACAATAAAAGGAAATGAACCCCATCAAAGAAAATAGCATGCTCTGAGTTTAACCAATATAATTGAAACAACTTAACTGATTATTGAAAGCTATGAAATTGTCAACTAGATAAGAAACGCTGAAGAAATAGCGGAATTGTGGAACTTGTATGATCACACTTCAATGGTACAAGATTCTATTCTCAAAACATCAAAATCTAAGTAGATGGCTGTTATGTTGTCCTCTGTTCTCAAGGTTCTAGCTTCATTCAACACAATATTGTAAGAGACAAGTTAAACAAGAAGACAAGTAATTTTGTTGATCTTACCAAATTCGAAAAAAAGTCACTGTCAATTGCAATTAATTTCGAGGACGTGAATGTGGACATGACATCCTTACTTGTAGAGGAAATTGAAAATTGTACTAGTACTTAAAAAGTATATAATATTGATAAACTAATTAATAGGTTCATACCTTTACAGAAAGCTTTTCTTCAACATATTTGCAAGCCTCTCTCATTGCAAGCTATCAAGAGATATTGAGAAACATTAATTGGCAGTTTCAGAAAAGGAATTAGTTATCAGAAGAGAAAATAAAATGAATTAATTATTAGATAGATGTAGATCAGGTAGTACATGTACAATCAATTCTTAAGGGTTGAGGTTGTGATAAGTTTGACTTGCTCTTCATATATATACTTTTCAATCAATCAGATTATTGAAATGTAAGATTCAGAGGAACAAACATGCAAGAATAGTATACAAAAACTCATATGCCTAGGATTATGAATTAACTTATTTTAAACATCAATTTAAAAAATATAAAGTCATAAATACTCTAATAAGAACATCTGTAATTAAAAAAACCAACCTCTCTAGTTATTCTCTGATTCTGGTGATGGGGACTCATGTGTCTCTGTGCATGATTCCCTTTCTTTTTGTTTGCATTTTCTCTATTGACTTTTGAAGTTTTCTGGTACAAAAATTTATAATGAAATTATAACATTTATAAACTTATGTCAAAAATAATTCATGCTAGTTATACTTCAGTAGACTTCCAATAGTTACATAAAACTTCCCAAATTTGAGGTGTCAATCCATAAGGAATGGGTTGTCTTACAACAAGCTCTTCTAGTGGAGTATTTGAATCATAAGATGTAGCTTTCACTTCAGTCCTCCACCGTCTCCATGCGGCCCTCATCATTTGCATTATAACTCTTCTATGGTGACTGGGGATATAGAAACGTGCCTATAAACATAAAATGAAGTATGTTCATGCTTTAAATTTAAAATTGAAGCTAAACACTTGTAAACTTACGGTAACAAGTTTCCATACATCATTCAAGCGATTTGTCGGCATTTTTCTCCAATCTAAAAAGTGTAGGGGCAACACAAGTCCATTCTGTGCAATAGTCCCAATAAAATTTGCAAGCGTTGGTTGTAGATCACCGTAAGGTTGTCCCCTTTTATTGAATTCAACTACGAGCACATGATCGGGATGTAATGCATGAATATCTCTCATGATAGTCTTGCCACGTTTTCTTTGCTGACTTTGGGATGAAGACATGACCTCATTTTCAACTGAAAAAAATAATTTGCACTTAGTGTTGCAAAAATAATTTACTGTTCATATCCAAAAATATTTTTCACCTTGCTCATTAACCTCCTCATTTTGTATCTCCAATGGTGAATGAGATGTTGTGTATTTTGATTCATTTTCATCATCAACTCCTCTGTTAGTTGATTTTTCTCTCCTAGATCATCTTTGACTATTTTGGATTAGCTTTCGCATTCTTTAGTTTGCCATTTTCGAAATTACCTACATAACACAATATAGAAATATGAATGAACTTTGAAGTGTACAACGAGAATTGCATTCATAATTTTATTTGTGAACATGATAACATGACAAATTAAGTTGCACCTCTGCCGGAAGTAAACAGGTAAGATGAATGAACTAAAACTAATTAAAGGAGTAGAAGAGATCAATTTATGCGATGAAGAAACTGACACTCATGAGATCATGCGATCTTCCTTGATCAATCCAAGAAAAATGAAATATATAATATTAAAAAAATCTAACTAATACAAATTATACCACTATCTATGATAATTACATACCAATTTTTCTCTTTGACTCTTCTTTTCAACCTTCACGGATATATCAAGAGGTACACCTTGCATAATATCACGTTCTATCTTTTTCCTCCGTACAAACCTACCAATATGTAAATGAATAAAGTAATAAGTACAAAGTGATATCATGTTTCTACAGGAACTATCATGCAACGCAAGGATAGATGTTTTTTTTAATTTTTTTTTTGTAGAAATAAGGAAATGAATACTTAAGACAAAAAGAAAAAATTTATATCCAAATACAACTATGTCCTAATATTTGATACATTCAAATGATTAGTGGTATAATTCCTTGCAAATTACAAATACTCTTCAATATCTTTCGTGCAATATCATAGTTACAATCATACAAGTAAATAATTAATTTTTTTCTTGTGATTGAGTAAAGCAAAGTGAGAAAAAATATAATGTATTTGGAAAAAGAATATTACTTCTCAGTTAAATTAGAGTCTCCGAAAGGATTAGAATCGTTAGAATATCCAACCTCGTTTGCTTTGAGTTTCTTAGCGACCTTCAGAGCCTAAAAGAAGCAACCAACAATTTACCCAACCGAAAACATCCACAAACCCTAATAAACGTCCACAAAAGAAATTTAGACAATACCTTCTTCTGCGCCTTCTTCACCATGTAATCCATGATTTCTTCCTCTTTTATATCCCGCATAATCCTCTTACCTCGGTCTTCCTCACAGCGGCGGCTGCGTCGATAACTTCGGTCATGGCACCGGGAAGATCTTCGGTCGCCCATGCTCACATCGGAACGGGAAGATCTCCGGTCGCCCATGCTCACAGCGGAATGGTCTTCCTCACAATGGTGGCTGCGTCGATAGATTCGATCTCACAGTGGAACGACAAGGAGGAGAAAAGGAGGGATCAAGATGTGAGGAGCCGCTCTTTAAACAAGGTGAATTTGAGACCTAGCTCCGGATAAATTTTTATAAATAGAAATAAATACGGAACAGATTACAAAGAAAATCTAAAACGATATAATTTTTTGTCAAAAATTTTATATAAAATTTAATAAAAAAACTTAAAATGGAAAGAAATCTGTTTTAAATGAATATAAATTAGAGATAATTTTTTATGGAAATAAAATTTATTTCAAATTTATGTAAATAAAAAATAAATTTGTTATCGAATTAATTGTCTATTTATAAAATATAATATTTATAAAAATAAAGATAAAAATTAAAATGAATTTACAACAAAACTATAAATAAATTTTAATAAATAAAAATAAAGAAGTTATGGGTTGATCTTGGAGAGTTGCTTCATCACATATTCTCTCCTAAATGCCTTTGACAATGCAAAGAAGTTATCAACCTTATGGTCATCCTTGAGAATGTACTCCTCGATCCATAATTTCTTGTTGAGAAAAATAAGAAAGTTCCATTAACTCATCATATATCCTCATTTTTCTATCACTGTTCTTAGTTTGTTTCTTGAAGTAGGTGGAAATTCCCTTCATCTCCTCATTCACCTCTGTAATAACAGTGACGTACTTGCTAATCTCTCATACCAAGTCACCTATAACCTCATCAGACTTCCTTTTTTTCTTTCTAATGGTTGCCTTGTTGTTTGATGGAAAAACTGAATCTTGAGTCTCCATCTTAGATTTATTTGTTCCCTCTCTGACATATTCTTCATCTTTGTGAAATTCAGCATGTTCATTTATTTCACACTCAAATGTGCCAGTTTCTTTATCGAATAAATGGATCTCTTCTACTGCACCAACTCTTGCACCATTAACATATAAAAACATTGTCACCATACGAAAATTAAACCAAGAAATTACCTCGAGAAACAAAATCAAAGGCGATTTATGATGTAGATGTCGAAGGATGATGCAAGGGTGAAATTAATCTGATGGGTCGCTAGAATAGAGAGGATTGCTGAAACATAGATGGTCGATAGAAAAGAGAAGGTCGTTGGAACAAAGAGGGTCCCCTAAATAGAAAGGTTTGCTGGAATTGTGAAAATAATATGAGATGCGAGCATGTTTTTTTAATTAATCTCGTATGTACCCTTTAGAAGCGGTCGTATGTAACCTTTAGAAGCGGTTTCGAACCGCTTCTAAAACAAACTTATAGGAACGGTTCTAATAACCGGTTCTATATGTGTCCAATAGAAACAGTTTACCAACTGCTTCAAAAAAACTCAATTGAAGCGGTTCTATAACCAATTCTATTGAGTCTATTTTTACAACCGCTTCATCAACCGTTGCTAATATTTCTGTCCTAATGTCCAATTTTTTTGTAGTGTGACTTGATCTAACAAGTCATGGATATAGAGATATCAAGTTGACACATGGGTATGCATTGGAGAATGTATGCTGAATGACCCGCCATGAGAAAGTATCATGGATCGTTATATGAGTGTCATATACTTTCTCATGTGACTATTAGTATGACTATTAGTCCTTGGATCTGAAGTCACCATGGTTCCCAACATAAGGAGTTGCATACTTTGGCTTCGTCAAACGCCACCCGTAACTGGGTGGACTATAAAGGTGATTACTGGGTATGTAACAAATTATGCGGAGAGATGTGAGTGATGTAGATAGAATCTATCCTTCCTATATGACGAGAGTGACATCATTATTCTTGATAGAGTGAGATCACTAAGTGCATGATCATGCTCAAATGAGTCAATATGAGATATTGAGCTCATTTGATTAGAGTGAGTCTACTTGGAGTTCAAGATATAGATTCACTACAAGAAAAACCCTCATAGACATCGGTGGAACAACAACGGTTTTAAGCAAAAACCGATGTCTTTGAGTATTTTACACCAGTTTTTCCAAAAACCGATGTCTATGAGCGCAGATTTCGCTCATAGACATCGATTTTTTAGCCGATGTCTATCAGCGTCTTTTTTCGTTAATAGACACCAATTTTAACAGTGGTTTTTAAAACCCAATGTCTATAATAAATAAAATAATTTAATTTTTCCACCAATACTTAGCCAAAATTTACAACACTTCACTCTTCCCTCCAAACCTAAACCTTCCTCTTCCTAGATCGCGTCGTCCTTCCCCTTCCTAGATCAACACCCCTTCCTCTCCCGATCAAGATCAACACACGACTCCCTCCCTTGTGAGGTATGTAGAATGCCCCGCTTTCCCAAACGACCACATCCATATACTCTTTCCCCTTCTCTTCTCCTCTCCCTTCCGTCTTTGCCCTCTTGCGGGTTTGCTCCATCTCTTAGGGTTTCTTCTCCTCATGCTTTCTGGTTTCTCCATTGATTTGTCGGCGGCCTTTTCCCTAGAAATCGTCTTGATTCCGTTGCTGTTTTCGCTGCTGGTGCTCGGTTTTGGCTCCTCGGGGCTGCTCCTTCGTCGTCTGCACTCATGGCGGCTCTCGTCAAACGCGGAGGTGATCCCTCATTGATCCTTGTATGCTTAGCTTGTTTCTAAGTGTTTTCTTGGAGGAAATCGGTCGGCTCTGGGCTAGATCTGTTGGGATTTTTAGTTGGTGCGGGAAGCATCCGAAGATCGAACTCGTGTTTTGATAATGGCAAAAGATTCAAAGTTAAGGTGTTTTGTCTTCTAACAAGTCTACTTGAGGATTTCAGGAAAGTCCTAGCTGCGGTTAGGCAAAGAGAAAAACCCTAGGGGGTGGTAACCCTAGGTCATAGGGGGTGGTAACCCTATGCGGAAAGTCTTGGCAGGTCGATGACTTCAGGCAAAAGTCCTAGGGGGTGGTAACCCTAGGTGAAAAAGTCCTGGTGTCGCGAACCAGGTGGAAGACTGGATTAGCCGAGAAGCGGATGTCCAGCAGAAAGTCCGGAAGCGTCGAGTGCTGAGCAAAAGTCCAGTCGATCTGGAGGATCGTACTGGCAACAGGTAAATCTCCTGAGTGGAGTAGGTGAGGACGCGTTCCCCGTAGAGGGAACAATAGGAGTCGGGTCGACCTAGGGTTTCCGGTAGGAAACCCGAAGTCAGACTCGGACAGTCCGGAGACTGTCAATACTTCCTTTACCATAATGATTGTATTATGTGCTAACTTTGTGCTGCAAGGTAGTGTTTGGGATTAACTTATCTTGTAGGTGCAAAGGAGCAACCTAAAGCCTCGGATGAACAGTGTCCGAGGCGCCTTCATGGAGCTTGGAGGCGCCTCGGGTGCAAGGCTAGAGCTGGTTGCGAAAAGCTGTTCAAGGCGCCTTGATGAACAGTGGAAGGCGCCTTGAACATATGAAGGCGCCCTATGAACAGTGGAAGGCGCCTTGAATCTGTGATAAGATTCGACCAGTTCGCTCCTTATCTCCGCGGCTGACTCGGCCTATTCAAGGCGCCTTGGGTAGCATTCAAGGCGCCTTGAACACTATTTATAAAGGGGGTTCGACCAGCAGCTTGGATCAACGCATTCCAAGTCTTCCTTCTGCATTCAGCTGCTAACGAACTCATCTCGAAGTGCTGCAACTTGACGCCGACAACCCAAACCTTCAATTTAGAGTTTCCTATTGTCGGTATAATTTATTTATTGCATTTCTTGTAAATCATCTTTTATAAATTTACGATATTATAGTTGTTGCCCACTAGAAGCGATCAAGGATCGCGGGCCTTCGAGTAGGAGTCGCCTCAGGCTCCGAATGAAGTAAATCCTCCGTGTTCTTCTGTGTGTATTTCTCTATTTCATTTCTGCTGCACTAACTTCTTAACGACGTTTTAATTACTCCGTTAGTTTTACGATTCAAAAATCGAACGATTTAGCCACGAGCGCTATTCACCCCCCCCCCCCCAATCTAGCGCGGTCTCGATCCAACATTTTTGAGTTCCTTGTTGGAATTTCTTCGCGCTGGTTGTTTTGATGGCTAGACTTTCTTTTGAGGGGCTTAAATCTTGTTAATTTAAGGTGATGGTGTAGATCTATTAATATTTTTTAGTATTTACTTTTATTCTTGGTTTTGACTTCGCTTCTCAGGTCAGAGGTACAAATCTTTGATTGGTTTTGCTTCTGCTTCATTTTTTTTGGAGGGACAATTAGGGACCTTCAAGGGGACGCAAAGGCAAAGCAACCCTCCAAAATAAAATTTCTTCTATCTTTTGCACAGAGTGCCAGGGTACTAGTGTGGCCATCCAAGGAGAAGAGCTTGAAAAACCAACAATTCCCTTATCTGAGGTTCACAATCAGTTGAACTGCTTCTTGTATAATTTCTGTTTGTTACCTTCCCTTCTTGTGATGGTTTGCTGTTCTTTTTATGATCTCTCTAGATGTTCCTATATAAACTGAAAGCAATCAAAGCTAACAAGGCATGGATGAAGCATCCTGAAATTCTTCAGAAATGCTCCACTGGACTTCATTTCCCATCTGAGCGTGTTAGCAATTGTGAGGTTAGTAGTTCATTTACTGGTATATTCCCATTGAAAACCAACACGCTTCATCTTAATATTATGTACATTTTTTTTTAAATCATGAATAGGAAAATGTGAAGCCTCTAAAGCTGCTGCATTTCTTTCGGGTTGATGGGTAAGAGAAAGCTCAATATACACCAGACTCGGTGAATCAATTCACTTGTAAATATCGTTAAATCCCTTGTACTAGTTTCCTGTAATTTGGTTAGCTAGTAGAAATTAGGTAGTAACAATCCTCTGTAACAATAATTGTTCACATAATATAATTCTTAACAATATTAGGGTCCCTAATATAATTTGCAGAGAGAACTTGAAATACTATACTTGATTACCTTACAAATTTCACTGATATTTTCTCTATATTTTGGTCATTCTATCAGTATTCCTAATCTAAATCAGGTTGTATTTATACACTTTGCTATTACACTTTACTATCTGTATCAAGGTCTTGGTCAATTATCCCATCAATTTAATGGTTATTAATATTGAGGTAAAGTGTGGTAAAGGATTCTACTTGGGTGAGGAATTGACATGTCTTATCTATATAAACGGTGGTTTTCTTTTTCAATTTTATTTGTGCAATTATGTGACATTTGTTTTTATTTGGCAATTTGTCATAGTATTTGTTCTGAAGTATGTGAAGATCAAATGTTATTTGTTACTTCTTCCATTGATATTCTGATTTTCTTTTGATGCCTTGGAGTTGGATAAATATTATTCCTTTAGCTTTGATTTTGTTTAATTTTTACCAAGATTGTAGTTATATCCAAGAGGTCAAGGAATATGCAGGCCAAGGTTCTAGGTGCTCTCTAGCCCACATTTTGCACCTCCTTTGAGCTGGAGCATTGTTTTTTTTTTTGGAAGAATTCATGTTCCTTTTCAATCTCATGTTTAATGAACCTTTCAATAAATTAGTCTTAATGTATTCGGATCACAGAATGTGAATTCACATCTATTGATTATGTGGAAGTTTAATTATAATCATGCCTCCTCCATGCTGCTTAGATTTATGAGGTTTAAGAATGAAGGAAGAATCTTTCATTTTATTCTTTTGAAAATTTATTATGTTAATATAAGTAGAATCTTTTTGAAGATAGTGTGAATAAATTATTTTATATATTCCAAGAAAAATCATAATAATCTACTATACACCATGCATCACTATATTTAGCTTCTTTCAAATCAGTTGTCGTATAACAGATTATTTCAAATTTGCAGATCAAAGAAGCTGAGCAAATAAGTAAAATTATGGTAGATGGTTTATTTTTGTAAAGCATTTGATCCCATGTATCTAAATTATTGGCTTATTCTTGTTTTCAGTGTTTTGGTTCCTGGTCATTTATGTTTTGATAAATTATGCAATTATATGGAATGATAGCAGAAAAAGTAGTGAGGAACTGATTTAAACAATACCTTAACCGTTGACTATTGGATTGAGGAATTGTTCTTTCTTTTAGCACACAGAACTCTGATATTGCATTTTTAGGCAGCAGAGTTTTTTGAAAATCTCATTTATCATTGTTCTATTGAAATTTGTTTTTGGAAATTAAATGTAACTAAGCACAGCACAACATGCTAGCCATATTGAGAAAGATACTAGAATGGCAAAGTGGAGGTGACTGGATGTAGTTTGAAGTGGTTGTATACTGAAATTGTATATCTTTCCATTGAATGCCCTCAGTACTCATTGAGTTCCTTTTACTAAATGATCTGTTGTTTCTTTTATTTTTTACTTTAATGAGGTCTACTTATGTTCTCCAACTAGTTGCGTGTTTCATCTTATCGCATATCCATGCTAATGATTATTTGCTAGCATGTTTAATCCTAACCACGAGATCAATAATTATTTTCATATGTTCCTTTGTTTGACATTGAGATACTAATTTTGGGTGTTGGTGCACCAAATGTAGTTTCTTATAATCGATGAAGCCGAATATTGGAGGCTAACTTTGAGGAAGACATGGAGCAAATATTTAAGCGGCTGCCAAAGGTATGCTATTTAGTTCCCTTCGGTTTATAGTTATTACAGGAGTGTTGCAAAGTCGGCATCATGTTTTATAATTATCACATTCACTCCCTAATACGCAGACAAGGCAAACTGCTCTATTTACAGCTACCCAAACTAAGCAGGTTTCTATTTCTTTCTAACTACTATCCATAATCATTTTGGTTTTCATTTTCTTTAACTTATAAAAAAAAATTGCAGGTTGAGGATTTTGCAAACTTGTCATTTAAGGAAAAGCCTGTATATGTAGGTGTTGATGATGGAAGGTCGAAGGTAATCTCCAGATTTATTTTATCATTGTTTTTACTCGGTTGTTTCGTCAATAGCAAGGTTGACACGAATTCATCTTTCTCAGGTGACCGTCGAAGGGTTGCAGCAGGGCTATTGTGTCGTGCCTAGCAATAAAAGGTTTCTGGTCTTGTATGCTTTTCTTAAGAGGAACCTTTCGAAGAAGATAATGGTCTTCTTCTCCTCATGCAATTCGGTCAAGTACCATTCTGAGCTTCTCAGATACATTCATGTCGATTGTCTCGATATCCATGGAAAGCAGAAGCAGCAGAAATGAACTAGAACATTCTTTGAGTTCTACAAAGCCGAAAAGGGTATATACTGCTCTGCACTGATGTTGCTGCTCGTGGACTTGATATTCCTGCTGTGGTAAGTTAAACTTTTCTTTTATATTCATGCATTGTCTAATCTTAATGCCACATCTTGTTGATTGGCCATAGGACTGGATTGGCCAATATGATCCTCCTGATGAACCAAAGGTGCGAGTTTAACCAAATGGCATGGTACCTTTTAAGATGCCTTATAACAAATTATTTTGTTTTTTTTTATTCAGGTAAGAGAACTGGAGAATCAATTAAATGGTGAGAGGACAACCAAGAAGGATGTTGCAAAGTTCCCAAAGCCTCCAGTGGCTCCTTTAAGATGGAAGCCTCCTTTACAAAGAATCACCAATCAGTTGTCACCCGCAGGAAGAATAGTTATGTGTAATTTGTGGATACTGACTTGATGTGCACAATATCTATTATCTTTTTATGTTGTAAGAAGAATATTTATGTATTGGTTATATAGATATAGACTTGGTGTGTTTAGATACATCGGTGCATTTTTATTTGTGATTTTCTTAGTGAATTAATAATATTAAGTTAATTTTATGATTTGCTTGGTGATAATAATGGTTTTTCACTATTTTGGAAATCGAATTTGTGTCGTTAAACAATACTGATATTATATCGGTTTTCCACCACTGCAAAACTGGTGTCATTAACTAATATTACATCGGTCGTATACCGCTGCCAAAACTGGTGTTATTAACATATAATATTACATCGGTTTTACACCCGATGTCGTTAAGTGATACTACACCGGTTTTAACCCGATGTCTAAAATGGCAGACCTTTTACATCGCCTTCATAGACATCGGTCGAAAATGTAATAGACATCGGTGGAAAACCGATGTCTATGAGGGTTTTTGTTGTAGTGATTGATTAGAGGATGACACGGTCTATGTCTCAAATTGATCAATCTAGATGTCAAGGATAGAAGGACATTGTCACATATTGTGAGAGTCACAATTAGTAGTCACAAGATGATGTTGGATCTCAACATTCATGTAACATGGGTAGTAATGATGTGTTGCTAGATACCGCTTATTACTTATGTTTCTAAATGGGTTTAGGAACATTGCCAACGTTACAAGAACCTATAGAGTCACACACAAAGGGCAATTAGATGGAGAATAGGTTCATAAGATGAACTAAGAGGATTAAGTTCATGTGATGAACCAAATTGGATTAAGAGTAATCCAAATTAGACTAATTGAGTTGGACTCAATTTGATTCATGTTTCCAATGAGTCTAATTAGATTATGATTCATTGAGTCAATTTAATTCAATGAATATAGATTCAATAAATTAAATTGGTTCGAATCAAATGGTTAGATTTGATCAACCATGGGAGATAAGAGGTCAAGTTTGACTTGATTTGAGAAGGGAAGATGAAGGGTCAAGTTTGACTTGACCAAATGTCATCTCATTGTGACATGGCATGGGGTCGGCCAATGATGGTGTTCCACATCATCAAGGCTTCTTTACTTGGTCAAGATTGACTTGACCAAGTTCCACCTCATGAGAGAGACCAAGAGCCATTACTCTTGGTATCCCATGGAGGTTTAAAACCCTCTAAATGTGGCCTGCCACATAATGGTGCTTGAATAGCATTGTGTGCTCATTCAATCTATCTTCTTCCTTCCTCTCTTCTTCTCTTCTCTCCCTCTCCTCCTTGGCCGAGACTCCTTGGGGTGCTAGCACACTCTAAGGTTTCCTCTCCATCTCTTGTTCGTGTGGATACTTCTAGAGGTGTGTACACTTGAACACACTTGAGATCCGAAGAACCTTGGATGAGCGGGATTTGCAAAGGGCTTCGCTTCAATGGTATACTCCTTAACATGTAGATCTAAAGTAGATCTAGAGTAGAAAAACTAAGTACATGAAAATTTTTATCTTTGCACGGATCTAGTGGCTAAGAACTTCGGAGTTTCCGCAACATAAAAAGCGGTTTTTACGGCTCGAAAGTTCTAATAGATTGTACTCGACTCCCACCTCGACCGGGATGACCGCCTCACCGCCGTATACGAGGTGGAACGGGGTTACACCCATGCCTTCCTTAGGGGTCGTTCAGATTGCCCATTACATGCCGGGGAGCTCGTCCACCCAACTCCCTCCGATGTGGTCGAGCCGAACTCGCAAAATTCACAAGATCTCCCGATTGGCGATTTTAGCTTGCCCACTGCTCTAGGGGTTCACTACGGAGGTGAAGGCCTGTTGGATGCCATATTCCTCACACCACTCTCTGAGTTTCCATCCGGTGAACTGTCTACCATTGTCTAAGATGAGTCGACGTGGAATGACGAACCGATAGATGATATGCTGCCAGATGAACTTTTGGACCATCTGCTCGATTATTTTGGCCAGCGACTCGGCTTCGGCCCACTTGGAGAAATAGTCCACCGCGACGAGCAAGAACTTTCGCTGCCCGATCGCCACGGGGAAGGGTCCCACCATATCCATGCCCCATTGGTCGAACAGGCACGACACAGTGGAGGCCTTCATCTCTTCGGTCAGCCGGTGGGAAAGGTGGTGATACTTCTGGCAGGATAGACAGTTGGCTATTGTCCGAGCGGCATCTTCTTGTAGAGTCGGTCAGAAGTACCCGGCCAGCAGGATCTTCCTTGCTAGCGACCGACCGCCAGGATGCCCTCCACAGGAGCCTTAGTGTACTTCTTACAGTATATAGTCAGCATCCTCTGATCCGACGCATTTAAGCAATGGCCTGGAGAGGCCTTCTTGTAGAGCTGGACCCCGACTAAGGTGAAGTGACTGACCCTTCTTCTCAATAAGTGAGCTCCCTCCCGATCGGAAGACGTAGCTCCCGATCGTAGAAACTCTATTATGGTCGTTCTCCAATCGCTGGGGAAAGTGAGCCCCTCCATCAGATCGACGTGTGCCACCAAGGATACTTGCTTGATCGGTTGAGTAATGACGATCGGCAAGAGTGAGCTCACCAATTTGTCCAGCTCGTCCGCTGCTTGGTTCTCCACTCGGGGGATCTTTGGGATGATTACCTCCTGAAAGCTTGCTTTCAGCTTTTTGAAGGCTTCGGTGTACAACTTGAGCCACGTGTTACTGATCTCGAATGCTCCAACCAGCTACTGAGTAGCTAATTGAGAATCAGAGTGGATAAGAACTTTGCCCGTGCCGACGTGCCGAGCGGCTTGTAAGCCGGCTATAAGAGCCTCGTACTCGGCTTCATTGTTAGTTGCCCGGTACTCTAGCCGAACGGACAACTGCACCCGCTCTTCTTGTGGGGAGATAAGCAGTATGCCGATCCCACTACCTTACCGGGTAGACGACCCATCCACATATATTTTCCATACTGAGTCAGGCTCGGGGTTTTGCACCTCCGTGACAAAGTCGGCTAAGGCCTGCGCTTTGATGGCCGTTCGGGGATGATATTGGATATCAAACTTGCTGAGTTTCATTGTCCATTTGATCAGCTAGCCGGATGCCTCTGGGTTAAGTAGGACTCTTCCCAAAGGGTTGTTGGTCATCACCACGATAGTGTGAGCGAGGAAATAAGGGCGAAGCCTCTAAACGGCGAGTACCAAGGCAAATGCGAGCTTCTCAAGACCGGTGTAGTGAGATTCAACATCCTTTAATATATGACTCAAGAAGTACACTGACTGTTCTTCACCATTCTGCCGAACCAGCGCCGAGCCGACAGCGTGCTCGGCCAAAGACAGATAAATCTGAAGCGGTTCACTGGCAGTAGGCTTAGCTAGTATAGGTAGTGAGTTCATATATACTTTGAGTTCCTCAAAGGCCCGGTCACACTCCTCGTCCCACTGAAACTTGGTGGCTCGATGCAGAATTTTGAAGAAGGGAAGACTCCAGTCGGACGACTTGGAGATGAATCGTGACAATGCTATTATCTGCCCAGTGAGGCGTTGCGCTTCCTTCAAGTTTCTTAGTGGTGGCATATCTTGGAGTGCTTTTACCTTGCTAGGGTTTGCCTCAATGCCCCATTCGATGACGATATACCGTAGGAAGCACCCACTTTTAGTGCCGAACAAACACTTCTAAGGATTTAACTTTATTCCATACGTCTGAAGGGTCTGGTAGGTCTCCTTGATGTCTGCACAGAGATTGACGGCTCGAAGGGATTTAATTAATATGTCATCAACATATACCTCCATGTTGCGGCCGATCTGCCGTCGGAAAACTTTGTTCATCAGCCGCTAGTAGGTGGCTCCCGCATTCTTCAAGCCGAACGACATTACGTTGTAACAGTACGTACCGTCGGCATCCGGGTCGGTCGACCCATTATACTCTCCGATCGCCTAGGGAGCGTAGTGTTTCGACAGCGGATCTTGCAGAATGACCTCTGAGAATTGTCAGTTGATCCGCTCGGGTGATGAATTGACTAGGGGCACTTTGCCTTTTCTTTCGTCCCAAGCAGGGGCCTCATCTGAGGAACCCCTATCCTAGTTGGCCTGAGCAATCTCTGAGGGCGTTTCAAATAACACCTGGTGAAATGGAATGGGCGTTGGCGGAACTTCTCCAGGAGTGCCGGTCGGCATCTTGTTTTGCCCCCATATGGAGAGTTGCTCTGGCCGGTCTTCATGCGCCGCTTGACCTCCCGAGGCCAATGTTGCTTGCTGTGCGAGCCGATCGGCCAACTCCTTTTGTTGCTGCTGCTCGACTAATTTCGCCGCTCGTACTTGAATGAGTGCATCGAGCTCTTTTGGAGTGAGCGTCACGGTGTGGAGACGTCCTGCTTCCTCCATTTTCTCCGCTCAGATTCAGGTACGTTCCCACAGACGACGCCAAATTTGATCCTGTCCGAGAGCGAGTAGACAGACGCTGGATAGACGACGATCACATTTACTGGATGTCGACCGAAGATGGCGTGAACCTCCGACAAGATGAGCCTGCAACCACAAGTCGTTAGTGTCGAGCCAGGGAGGGTTCCCCGGTGATGGCTCTCCGACGCTCAAGCCAATCACCGACAGTAGAAGAATGAACTAGAGAAGAAAAGAGCAGCGTAACTGTAGCTACAGTGATCCAAGCATACCTCCGATGAAGCTTTGGGGCTTCTTATATAGAGCTCCCAAGAGGCTCGCACACGCTTTCTGAGGCATGCACGTTTCCCAAAGCATACCTGGAAAGGCCGTGTCAGAAAAGCATGGCTAACGCCATACCTTAACAGTCTGAGCATATCCCTGACGTGACAGTGGAAGCTTCCACCGTACGATTCTCTGCCTAACCATGCCGCTGACCATGCCGTCTATCGATGACACTGATCCCTAGGAAGATATTGCCAACTGCTCCCTTTGTTTGTTATTGGATTGAGCGGGAGAATCGCTCAGCCAGTCTGCCATCCGGGCGAAGCAACGGTCGGGCCGAGCGTCAGCTCGGCCAATGCTCTATTGGCCGGCTTCCCCCGGTGGGCGAGGGAGTGTTTGTTGGTGCAACATCCCTCAGGTCAAGGTTGACCTAGTTGACCAAGCTGAGTCTTGGTTTGAGTTTAGATGTTTGACAATAAGAAATTGATTAAAGAAGAGTCAAGTAGGTCAAGGTTGACCGGATACTTGACTGGGAAGTCCTAACTGGGATGTTAGGTAGAATGGAAGTCCTGGTGAGTGAAGCTAGGCAGATTGAAAACCCTAGTGAGTGAAGCTAGGTGAAAGTCCTGGTGAGTGAAGCCAGGCAAGGGAAAATCCAGATGGATCAAGGATAATCGGACATCTGGTGTTGGGAAGTCCAAGTAGGTCAAAGGATTGACTGGATACTTGGCACGAGAAAATCCAGATGGGTCAAAGGGATTGACCAGACATCTGGTGGAAGTCCAAGTAGGTCAAGGGAGTGACCGGATACTTGGCACGAAGATAAAAGTCCAAGTGGGTCAAAGGGATTGACCGGACACTTGGTGGGGAGTCCTAGCAGGTCAAGGGAGTGACTAGATGCTAGGCATGACGTACCAACAGGTTAAGGTTCACCGGATGTTGGTTTGGGAGGTTTGGGACTTGGTTTTGGGCAAAAACCAAGTGCTGGATCGATCAGTCGATCGATCCAAGCTCTGGATCGATCAGTGGATCGATCCAGACCTTTCCCAGTGAACAGAAAGCCTCTGGATCGATCAGTGGATCGATCCAGATGTTCCAATCGATCAGTGAATCGATTGGGACGCTGCTGCTTCGCACGATAAGCGATGGATCGATCTGTGGATCGATCCAGGCGTTTTTCCAGAGCACAGAGGCGCTCTGGATCGATCCGTGGATCGATCCAAAGCCTCCCCGATTGATTGGGAACATTCGAATCGATCGGGATCCGACCGTTGGCGTCGATAAAGGCCGTAGGCGCACGATTCCTTCGGTATCTCTTCACCGACTCATTTCAGATCTTCACCAGCTCCTCCACAGCTCTTCTCAAGCTCGAGATCGCCAGTTCTTGAAGGTTCTTGGAGGATCTTCCAAGTCAAGAGGCGGATCAAAGAAAGAAGAAGAAACTAGGGTTAGGGTTTGTGCACTCATTTTAAGCTTGTAAGCTTGTATTTCTTTACTACCCTTTCTTCTTCTTGTATTGAGTCTTGTAGGGCTTCTCCGCCCTTGGTAGTTACCATAAAGGAGAGTTTTCATTAGTGGAGGGTGTGTGTGTTGGTGTGGATCCTTGGACTAGTCACCTCTTGTGAGGTGGATACCAAGTAAACCAACCATGTTAGCGTTGTGTGATTTATTTCTGTATTTTCCGCTGCACATCTTAGAAGAAACAAGCAACGCCGAACATCGCGAAGCGCGACGAGCTATTCACCCCCCCTCTAGCTACTTTTGGTCCTAACAGTCTTGTCTGTCGAAACAAGGCTGCGTCCATTGTTCAGCCGAACAGGATGGCCGCTCGACCTTCGTGCTTCCCGGGTTGAGCTTCATGAGCATCAGAAGCTCGGTGTCTGACCGAGCTATCGAAGTGTTGGATCGGCTACCCAATCTCCTAACCGGGAAGGTAGTTCGCTCGATCGGACGCCCGCCTAACTTTGACCACTTGCCGGACGGGCCCTACCTTACCACCAGATCATACTTAGAGTTCATTGGATTCTTCACTGAAAGGTTGTTGTAGATCAAATTGGGGTAACAAAACTAAACCTGAATAGATAGTTAGTTGTGTTTATTTGTTAATCTTGGATTGATTATTTGATAATATGTTGATGATGGAGATTTGATTTCATGATATGTTGTGGTTTAGTTAACTAGTGGATTGGTTGATTTTGAGGAGTACATGATTGTATATGAATTATTAGATTGATATTGTGATTAGTGGTGATGAGTTGGATTCATACGGTTCCTTATTGGCAGTATTGAATAGATTTTAAATAAGGATTTATGGATTGGATTAATTGAGGTAAAGCAACGATTAGTGATTACTAATAATCATTACGATGGTGGGTTACCTTATCGGTTTTGGGTTTTGGGTTTAGCTAGTTGTTGCATATGTAATTAGCTAAACACTACATCATATGATTTGCAGGACTTTGATTCGAGACGAGCGTCTTGACGTGGGATTGGTTTATTACAATCGACGGTGATGAGTTATACTCGAGGTGGGTACTTATTACCTTGATTCTATAGTATTTTGACCTTAGTGCATCAACTATATTCGGATAGTTGCTGTATTTACCTTGACTCTACTCATATTTTTCCTGAGCTTGATACTTGTCCACTCAATCTTTAAGATAATCAATTTGATGTCTATACAGTCTCTCATTGCCATCCATGATATTTAGCAAATACTAGATACCATGCTTACTTTGATTGTTGTTTATTCACATACCTTATTGAGCATGCGAGCTTACTGTAGCATGTTGGATAGATAGCGCTAGAGGGGGGTGAATAGTGCTCGTGGCTATTTCATTCATTTCATAAAACTCACAGCAAAAATAAGACAAAGACAAATACAACAAAGACACCAAAGATTTTTACTTGGTTCAGAGCCTGTGGCGACTCCTACTCCAAGCCCCGCACGTAAGAGTGCTTTTGATGGGCAATCACTGATCAATCTAGAATTACAAAAGATTACAGTTGTAGTACAAGGAATTCTTTATATGAAAATAATACCGAAAGCTCTGTATGAGAAAATCTTCAAGAAGAGTCGTCGTCGGAGTTTTCTGGTCTTGTAGAGGCGTTTTCTGAGCAGCTCGAAGAAGCGGAAGTTCTTCGGTGTGTTGTTGCACGTGGCTCGGCCACTTCATGCACGCCACGTCAGCTTCCCGATAACTTTTGGGTTCCAGGCACCTGGACCGACTCCGGACGCCCGGACTAGCTCGGGGCACCCAGACTAGCTTTCTCCAGCACCTTTATTTTCTACAAAATAAAGTTAGTCCAGGCAAAAAAAATATATTTAATATAAGATTTGACAACCTCTGACTGACCGGTTCTGACTTCAGATTTCCATCCAGAAATTGTAGGTCAAACCGACACCTACTGTTCCCTCACCTGGGAATGCTTCCTCACCTACTCCTCTCAGGAGAAGTTACCTGTTGCCAGTCCGGTCCTCCAGGCCGATTGATTTTTTGCTCGGCACTCGAGGCTTCCGGTCTTCATGCTGGACGTCCGCTCCACGACCGATCCAATCTTCCACCTGGTTCGCATTACCAGGATTTCAACCTAGGGTTACCACCTCTTAGGAGTTTGCCTGAAGCTCTCCACCCACCAAGACTTTTCGCATAGGGTTACCACCCCCTAGGACCTAGGGTTACCACCCCCTAGGGTTTTCCACCTGCCTAACCGCAGCTAGGACTTTTGCCTAAGTACACTTAGGACTTTCCTGCAAACTCATTCACCCTTGTTAGATAACAAGACAACTTAACTTTGGACCCTTTGACATAATCAAAACTCAGGTTCGATCGTCGGATGCTTCCCGCACCAACAATCTCCCTCTTTTTGTTTATGACAACACGGTACAAAGTTAAGTAACACATAACAAAATAATAAAGGAATTTAAGCAATTTTAAGCATGAGCATACAATAATTTGTAAAAAATTCCTTATGCTCCCCTTTTAAATTCTTACTTAAATTTGATTTATCTCTCCCCCGTTGACATAACTCAAAAATTAATACTAAGTAGAGAGAAGGTTGTTAAAAACATATTTAAGCTTCCCCTAAAGGGCAGCACTTAGCTTCGACAGGATTTCAATAAACAATTATGTTGATAAAAACTTAGCTTTAATACTTAGTTTTATAAGAGTTTTGAAAAAGGCTTAGCTAAAAAATACTCATCTTAAAAAAGATTTTGATTAAAGCTTAATAAAAATGATAAAAACTAAGTTATTTAGCTGTTTTTTTTAATTTAATTAAAGTCTTAGCTAAATTCAAGCTTTGAAAAATACTTAGTTTTCTCAACAAAGATTTAGCTAAATTTTTAAAATAATTATTAAGTACTTAGCTTGAAGAATATTTTGTTAAAAAAACTTAGCTTTTAAAAATATTTTCTTGTAAAAATACTTAGCTAAGTAAAAAAAAAACTAAAAATACTCTATCAAATACTTAGTTTCAAAAGTAATTTATTTTTCAAAAATATTTTAAAAAAATTGAACTCCTTTTTTATAAAAAAAACTTTAACCCTTAAAAAAACTTAACTTGACTCCTTTCACTCCCCCTTGATTAATGCCTTAAAAATTTTGAGGATCCTAGAGTCCAAACATGTAAACAAAAATAAAGGTTATTTTCCTGATTTTCCATCTCACCCATTCTAGATTATCAAGCATGTTCAGCTTATGAGTACGTATGAGATGGAGTTAACTCATTTTAAAAATACCTAAAAAAATATTAAAAATATAAATTTATATTTTTAGTGAGTTTGAATTTCTAATGAGTGGACATTTAAAATTTTGAAGATTTTGAAAATATATTAAAAATTAATTAAGTTTGAAATTATAACTTGAAAATATGATTTCAAAATTAATTAAGATTATGGAAATTAAATATAATTTGAAAATTAATTATCATATGATTTGAAAATTAACTAAGATTGAGATTTTGAAAATTTAATTATTAATAATTTGAAATTTAATTATGATTTGAAAATTATAATTTTGTAAATAATAAAAAATAATTAAAATTTACTTTAATTGAAATTAATTATAATTAAAAAATAACTTAATTATGATTTAAACATTTTAAAATTAATTTTTCTTTTGAAATTAATTAAGTTAATTTAATTGAATTAATTTGGAACTACTTTGAACCTAGGTCCATCTCACCCTTTTCTAGATTTCCAATCAGGGACCCTTAGTAGTTTTGTGAGATGGTTAATCTTCAATTTATATTATCATCTAAGGATTGATTTCCATTTGAGTTAGACTCTGGTTTACAGTTAGTCAATTAAATATCTATTTCAATGATTGGCTTCCAGGCTGTGGTGAGGCACTAGACCTTCTTAGTTATGGGATCATCCACCACTTCTAGACAAAATCTTTCAGAAAAATTGGATATTTAATTTCCTTACAGTAACTCCTAGGTCGAACTTGTCAAAGTGTAAATCATGCCTAGGTCATCTATCCTAATCTAAGCATGCATATTGAAAACAGTAAAGCAAGCATCAGACAATTCTATTTTATGGTAAAAATGATCTTTTTATTGGTTCCCCCTGGATCATAGCCTCGTTAAGGTCTATCAAGGTAATGAATCTGATCCTTGGGGATCCAATATTGACCAAGTCCAACTTGATTCGTCAAGATCAACTTGGGGACTCAAGCTTGGACTATGTTTCTATTTGATCGATTTAATAGAGACAAATAAGATCTGTATTTTTTTTTTGCCTTAAATCCAAGTCCGGATCTATTATAAATGTCTCTTTCATTTCCAAAAATCAGATCAAGATTCTTGGAACCCAAGGTGAACCGTTCCAACGTGTCCTTAAGTTCTTTAACTTGAGTTTTCAAATTGGAATTTTCTTTCTCAAGTTGTTGGACTTGAGTTGAACTTTCATTTTGAACTGGCTCAGTTAAAGAACTCGAGTTAATCACTTCCTTAAGGACTGTTACTTCCTTTTGGAGTAACTTGACCCGGACATTGGATTTGAACAATTTCTTTAATAAATAAGAAACTAAATTCTATAAATTATTTACATTAGTACAACAAATTAGAGAGCTTACAGTGGGGTTAGGCCCTTCGGAAATGGATATAGATCCGTGGCTTCACTCAGACTCGGTTTCCAATTCGCTCTCGATATCTAACTCGGACTCGGTTTCAGCAATGTACGCTTGTACTGGTAGAGTGAGGAATCTTCCTTGCTCATCTCTTTCTTTGTCCGACTCATCTGGTGACTCAGACCATGTCGCCTTCAAGACCTTCCTTCTTCGTTGCTTCTGGTTCAGACACTCCGGCTTATAATGTCCCTTTTGGTTGTAGCTGTAGCATGTAACTCCAGTCTTGACCTTCATATTCGATTGAACCACCTTCTTCATTTTACACATTTTTTGAACCAGTTTTATGATCTTGGCAGTAATTTCATCGTCTTCTGAGTCCTATTCTTCTTCGCACTCGGGTTCGGTTCTGCGCTTTGCTTTTGGTTCTTGTGTTCTTCTTGTACTTACAACCAATGTAATACCTTTGTCAGCCGAGCATGAATTAATCTGTTCATGCAATTCAAATTTGAAAAAAGTTCATCTAATTTAATTAATGAAAGATCCTTAGATACCTTGTAAGCATCTACCATGGATGCCCACAAAGTATTCTCGGAAGGTCATTGAGAAGGTCTTGGATGCGTGAGTGAAGTTGGCTAGCCGTCTCTTCTTCCTGCATTCTTATGTTATACAATTTATTAAATAATAAATCACACTTACTTACCTTCATGTCGGAAGTACCCTCGTGCAGCTCGATCAGTTTTTCCCATAGCTCTTTTGCGCTTGAGAATGGTCCGACTCGGTTTAGCTCTTCTTTGGTAAGGTTGCATTGAAGGGTGCAGGTTTCTTTGGCGTTGGCCTCAACTTTCTTGATTATGCTCGTGTCCCAGTTCTCGCATGGTACTGATTTTCTCAAGCCGTCGAGTGGAAGTGTGATCCCAGTCTTGATAATCATCCATATCTCGAACTGAGTTTGGAGGTATGACTTCATTCGGCCCTTCCAGTAGCCGAAGTCTTCACTGGAGAAGAGCGTAGGGTGGGCTATGCTGTAGCCTTCTTGATGGGCCATTCTAGCAAAGACAATCTCGCACACAAGGAAAACAAAAAACTTGTTCCAAGACTTGGTCTTGGATTAGTAGTGCGGAATAAAGAAAAATAAACACGCGAACTCGAGTGGTGTTGCACCAATTTTGATCGGAAGGCGGCAATTATACTGACTCTGATTGACTCTGAAAAATTAAAAACTACCACGAAAATATTGATTGAATGGTGGTTGTACCAATTCGAAGCGACCTCGCTCTGATACCAATTATTGGATCAAAAGCACTAGAGGGGGTGAATAGCGCTCGTGGCTATTTTATCCGTTTCGGAAAACTCACAGCAGAAATAAGATAAAGACAAATAGAACAAAGACACCAAAGATTTTTACTTGATTCGGAGCTTATGGTGACTCCTACTCCAAGGCACGCATGTAAGAGTTCTTTCGTTGGACAATCACTAATCAATCTGGAATAACAAAAGATTATAGTTGTAGTACAAGGAATTCGTTAAATGAAAACAATACCGAAAGCTCTGTATGAGAAAATCTTCTAGAAGAGTTGTCGTTGGAGCTTTCTGGTCTTATTGAGGCGTTTTCTGAGCATCTCGGAGAAGCGAAAGTTGTTCGTTGTGTTGTTGTGAGGCTTCTGGTTGAGGCTCCTTAAATAGGCTATTCCGGGCACCCGAAACCCCTCCGGGCGCCTGGACCACATGGCTCGGCCACTCTGTGCGCACCACATCAGCTTCACGATAACTTTTGGGTTCCGGACGCTCGGACCGACTTCGAGCACCCGGACCCCTTTCGGGCGCCTAGACTAGCTTTGTCCAACACCTTTATTTTCTACAAAATAAAGTTAGTCTAAGCAAAAACAATATATCTAACATAAGATTTGACAGCCTCTGACTATCCAGTTCTGACTTCGTATTTCCATCTAGAAACCCTAGGCCAAAGCAACGCCTACTGTTCCCTCACCAGGGAACGCGTCCTCACCTACTCCTCTCAAGAGAAGTTATCTGTTGCCAGTCCGATCCTCCAGATCGACTGGACTTTTGCTTGGCGCTCCAGGCTTCCGGTCTTCATGCTAGACGTCCGCTCCACGACCCGTCTAGTTTTCCACCTGGTTCGCAACACTAGGATTTTAACCTAGTGCTACCACCCCCTAGGATTTTTCCCGAAGCTCTCGACCCGCCAAGACTTTCCGCCTAGGGTTACCACCCCCTAGGACCTAGGATTAGCTCCCCCTAGGGTTTTCCACCTGCCTAACCGCAACTAGGACTTTTGCCTAGGTACACTTCATACTTTCCTACAAACTCATTCAACCTTATTAAATAACAAGACAACTTAACTTTCGACCCTTTGACATTATCAAAACTCAGGTTCGATAGTTGGATGCTTCCCACATCAACATAGCATACCTAGTTTTTGTTTATCTTACTATTTTATTAAAAATCTCCCCCCTTTACTAACTAACTTTGGTGAAGCCTAAAATGAATTTATGTTAATATCCTTTTTTCTATTCACACTAAAAATAATTCCAAGATTTATTAGTAATTTCACAAGCAAAACCATCAATGATCTAAAGTTCGAGACTCAGCTGCGGCATATTATTATGAATTTTTCTTATCATTAATTTTCTCTGATTATTTTATATAAAAAAATATAGTTCTCTTTAGTCTCACATCTTAGAATTGGCAACACTATGATCAAAAACGCTTCTATAAATATTTTAGACCGACAATGTTAAAAAAATATACTTTTTTTAGTTTTTTTACTAAGATAAGTATAATATTAAATTAAATTAATTTTTTCATAGGGAAGCTGTAAGGGTGACATTCGAAAATCCAAACAATTTGGATTTTCAAAGATCCAAATAATTCAGATTTTCAAAAATCAGGTACTTTACCCTAATGACTCAACTAATGACTCTACTTTAATATTTTAATGTTAAAATACTTTAATTAATATAATTTTATTATAAAGGGTCAATGTGATTTCAATGTATTATATTACACATGCAACGCATGTGCACGATCACTAGTATATATGATGACTGTTGCATCTTGTGCATCATATCATTGCACGCATACTAATGACTATGTCTCCTTTGTGGTTGAGAGAGTGGTTGGTCAGCGCCACACACTCGACCATTCATGGGTAGTGGTAGCTGGAGCAAATGCTGCTTGTCCTGTAATGCCCCCTCTCACCACTCATGATTAGTGGTAGCTGGAGTTACTAGCAGCAGAGACCCCATTGCCACGTAGCAAGTTAGCCACTATACACCTGTCCACTCAGCCACGTGAGATTAGTATTAGCTGGAGTGAGTACAGTTATCATTGATCCGACCTCTCAACCATACAAGGGTCGTGGTGCAGAGGGGTTGGTGGGGTGACCATTTATGCATACACTTTTATTACTATAGTTGCTTATGCTGTTGATTGCTTACTTATACAATTATCTTATTATATCCATGTGATATGCTTACATATGTTGTCACGCCCCAGAGGAGTCCCTGCCAAACAAAAATCCGGCAGCATCTCCCCTGTACCGGTGACAATCTAAAGCATTTCTACATACAAAATATACATCAGCCACATTCGGCTGGAGTATATACACAACCATGCAGTTTATATCATCAGCCCACTCGGCTGAATAAAATAAACACAACCACGCAGTTTAATAAGCCTACACGGCTGAAAGTAAACACACAACAGCGTAAACACAGTGGAAAACACAAAACAATATGAATGTAAGACCAACAACGGCACTAACAAAAATACCTGCAACCACCAGACTAGACTCCAAAAATCCACAGTGACTTGCTCAAAAGCAAAATATGAAAAATTAACATACCACCCAAACAGTAACAAAACCCAAACAGAAAACTATTCTCTAGTGTAATGTGGGACCGGCAGCTGAGACTCTCCAAGCATCCATGACTCATCTACTTGTTACCTGGCGAAAAAAAAACCAATTTGCAAGGTGGTGAGTATTGGAACTCAGCGGGTAAAGATAAGATAGTGCATGAACAAAATAAACCAATAGAGAATGCTAAAAGGAATACAGTCTCATAAGAAGAATAGCAGATTTTAAATAGAACCATAATAAATGCTCATACCTGAAACCATATCCTAAGCTAGGTATAGAAGGTCAGAAATGGTACTAATCTGCTACAGTACTGCTCATAACTACAGAGGTAATAAGCAAGGTATATACAAATTTCCAATGAATAAACCGATGTCTAAACATCTATAATGAGAGTATATTTCAACATAAGTAAGCATGTCGGCATATGAGAACAACAGCAGTAAGTAAGCAATAACAGCATATGTAAACAGCAGCAGCCAAAGCAAATATAATAACAGCGTATGCACGGATGGTCACTCCCGCCCACCTCTCTGCACCATGACCCCTGTATGGTTGAGAGGCCGGGTCAGTGACAGACTGTACACCACTCCAGCTACCACTCTCATGAGTGGCCGAGGGGACAGTTGTATAGTAGCTAACTAGCTACATCTGCGATAGGGGTCCGTCCTGCTCGTACTCCAACTACCACTACCCATGAGTGGCCGAGTGCGGCACGACAGGACAAGCGGCATCAACTCACTACAACAAAATCGCTCATAGACATCAGTGGAACAACAACGGTTTTAGGCTAAAACCGATGTCTTTGAGTATTTTACATCGGTTTTTCTAAAAACCGGTGTCTATGAGCGCAGATTTTAGCTCATAGACATCGGTTTTTTAGGCGATGTCTATGAGCGCCCTTTTTTTCGTTAATAGACATCGATTTTAACATCGGTTTTTAAAATCCGATGTTAATGAACCCAAATAAAATATTTTAATTTTCCCCACAAGCCAAAATCTACCTAAGTGTTTTCCCTCCAAACCTAAATCTTTATCCCGCCCCTTCCTCCGCACGACCATCTCTCTCGCGATAACCTAAACCGAAACCTAAACCTCCGACCATCCGACCATCCGACCATCTCTCTCAGCCTAAACCTAAACCTCCGACCATCTCTCTCAGCCTAAACCTAAACCTCCAACCATCTCTCTCAGCCTAAACCTAAACCTCCAACCATCTCTCTCAGCCTCATCTCCCTCTTCCCCTTCTTGAATCTCTTCCCCTTCTTAATCGTCTGATTGCTAAAGGTTGAGGATGGGGTTTGGGGTTAACCTCTCTATAAAGTGCCGAAGCCTTTTCTTTTCCCCCGACTTTCTCCCGAGTGTTGCCAAGTACGAGGCCGCCGGCGAGCTCGAACACGTCAAGGGCATCATCAAGTGGGGCACCGACTACCTCCTCAAGACCTTCAACTCCTCTGCCGACACCATCGACAGCATCGTCGCACAGGTAATTAAATCCTTAAAATTATCTCCGTCGCTCTAAATTCAGATCTAGATTTGATGCTCGAGTAAAAAATTAACAGGTCGGCGAAGGAGACACGTCGAAGGGGCCAGATGCTAACGACCACTACTGCTGGATGAGGCCGGAGGACATCGACTACACTCGGCCGGTGTACGAGTGCCACAGCTGCTCCGACCTCGCCAGCAAAATGGCGGCGTCGTTGGCTGCTGCTTCGATCGTGTTTAAGGACAGCAAGACCTACTCCGACAAGCTCGTCCATGGCGCCAAGACTCTGTTCCAGTACGGAAGGCTACAGAGGGGCAGATACAGCCCTGGAGGCACTGATCCCGCCATCTTCTACAACTCCACCGGTTACTGGGATGAGTTTCTGTGGGGCGGCTCATGGCTCTACTTTGCAACTGGAAATTCCTCCTACCTCCAGCTCGCCACTGCTCCAGCCCTGGCCAAGCATGCCGGTGCCTTCTGGGGAGGACCGGATTATGGAGTCTTCAGCTGGGACAACAAGCTCACTGGATCTCAGGTTCTTCTCAGCAGACTCAGACTGTTCTTGAGTCCTGGTTATCCCTACGAAGAAATTCTGAGCACATTCCACAACCAGACGGGCAACATTATGTGCTCATACTTGCCATTTTTCAAGTCATTTAATCGAACCAAAGGTTTGATGGCCCTAAATCTAAGTGTCCCGCTAGATCTTGTTGTTCAAAATCTGATCATATATATCTGAAACTGAAACCATGCAGGTGGCTTGATCCAACTAAACCATGGACATGTTTTGAGAGAGGAGAAAATGGCATCGTCTGCTAATAGTTTGTGCAGGGCAGAACTGGAGAGTAGGGGGTTGAAATGGCGGTCAATGAGGACTTTTGTCGATGACATGTTTTGATGGAGCAAGGAGGGCTTGCTAGGTTTGTCGCTGTGGAGATATTCCATACCTATGTAAGAATCAAACAAATTAGGATTCCTCAAGGCAAAGTGCAAATGTAGGTAAATGACAAGATGAAATTCCATCTTAAATGATCAATGTTTGTTGCTGTTGTTGTTACAGTAGTATATTCATTATGATAGCTATCTGAGAAGGAAAATAAATAGTCATATAGGTCAAGTAGAATACCTTTAGCAATACCTTTGATGATACAAACTCTTACAGACCAATCAAGGACCTTGTGAATCTCATCGCATTTGACTTCTAGATATTCCGACAAACTCCCATTTGCAACAAAATCATAAATGAGGAAACACTCTCCTCTTGCTCTTGAATAACAGAAGCCCCTTAATCCAACTAGGTTCTCATGCCTTAGCAATGTCAATGCCTTCAAACCCATGAGAAACTCAGCTTCCTCTGACTTGCAACTAGTCTTGTTGATCCTCTTCACTGCAACCTCTGTTCCATCGTGTAGTATCCCCTTGTATGTTGCCGCAAAGCTGCTTTTCTTGCTAAGTAAATTCACCTCCGAAAAGTACTGAGTAGCACATTCTATCTCCTCCAAGTTAAACCTATAGATCTGAGGAGCCTCTTGAGATGACCCGATACTGCTCGTCTCATCGGTCATTGGATCCCAGCGGTTGGAGTACTCAAGGCTAATGAGTGGAGAAGCAGTTTGATATGAGCACTTAGCAGTTGGATCAGTGCTATTGAGGCCAACATCTTATTTTCTGCATAAACCTTTAACATAGTGTTGTAGTAGGTTTCTAAATTAAAACTGTCTATAATTTCTAAATTACTTATAAAGCTATATCCTTTTATGTCGACTTATAATTTATTTTATTAAGATTTTTGAACTTACGCATCACCTTCAGATTTAAGTTAGTTACTTTATTTTCATTGTCTTTGAAGGACTACTGTTATTATATATTTTCTTGATTTCTTGTCATGGTTATTCCTTATCCTCTATCCTTTATGTACTTTCTTTTGCTTTAGATGCTAGAACAAAAAGCAAACTAATGTAACCCAGTGTGCTGATGTAGTTGCTTCAAAAATAAAGCATGGTTAAAGATCCCCAGTAGATGATGTAGTGCTCATTCCTTGCATAAACAAATCCAAACACCAAGCAAGGTATATACAAAAAATACAATGAAGGTCATCTGTAGACACGTTGGAAGGTTTCATACCAAAACATTGTAGTCGTCACCAAAACCTCCAAGGGTCCTTAAATGGGGGAACATAATTTTCCGTAGGAGGGAGGAGACGAAAAGATTCTACCGTCTTTTGAAGTAGAGGGCCCAACTGCAGAAAAAACCCAACCGTTCAGAATGTTACGGATTTGAAAGAATTTTAGTTCTGAAACTGGAATCATATGATCCTGAAATCAGGGAGATAATAACAAGTTGTTTTTTTCCTTGTTAATAACTTCATTTTAATAATTTTTCCCAAGTCATGCTTTGCTTTACAACCTAACCATCCACAAGCATTGTCAAGCCTTGGCAACATATATATACATGGATTGGTAAGCTTTAGAAATGTTTGATGAAAACTGTGCGGATAGTTTATTTTTGTTCCTTAATGAAACTTCTCTTCATGCAGTAATATGATGAGTGTTGTTGCATCATTCTATAAGGCAATTTTAGCAGTTACAACAGGGATATCTGTGCCCTTCAACAACTTGGCTATTATATACAAGCAACAGGTAGAGTACTATATCTGCCTTTTTCATTGCTAGTTTGAGAGTTACTGCATATTGCCTCATTTAATAGAAGAAAGTCATATAATTTGTCTATCATCTTCTTTGTTGTCTTTGCCCCTAGTTGGAAATTGATAGTTCTCTTGTATTACAATAGGGAAATTATGCAGAAGCGATAGCCTGTAAATTTGATTGGATTATAGTTTTATATTGATTGGATTATAGTTTTAAATTTGATGGAATGCTTGCCTTTATGCACAAAGACTATGCTTTTATCCCTATAAAGATTCATTTGTGTGCTCTTAACAGATCTATTCCTACAACGGTGTTATCTAGGATTAGCATTTATTTTGTTAAATGTGATTTATGCACCTATAATTATTCTGGTGAAGTTAGCATTCTATTAAACTAGATTATGACCTTTGCAGAGAACTTATTGGTAACCAAGGACTTTGTGAAGATAGCAAATTTTGGCCTTGCTCGTGAAGTTCATTCGAAGCCACCATTCACAGAATAGGTTTCAACACACTGGTAAGCATGTTTATGACAAGCACTTGTGATCTTATATTTTTTATTTGATACATGTACACATTTGTTTTAGTTATTTGACATAGGGTGGATTTATGTGTTTTTACAGTTTACAAATCTCAAGTACTCCAGAGTTAAAATTGATGAAATGCAGTTCGAGTGGGCTGAATGCATGCTAGATTACATTTGAAGTGTGGTTCTACCTTGATATGTTAAAAGAATGTTCTACCTTGATTTTGATATCTATTAGCTAGCTTTTGATGTAAAAAGAATGTTTGGGTATTTTATGGATATTGTTGTAAGAAGATTATTTATATAATTTGTGAATATTTGTGTATTTTATGGATATTATTGAATGAAGAATATTTGTACAATTTGTGAATATTTGTGTATTTTTTTTTATTATTGTCGGTTTTAAAATCAAATCTGTGCTGTTAAAAAAAATACATATTACATCGGTTTTCCACCGATGTAAAACCGGTGTTATAAAGTAATATTACATCGGTCATTTACCGCTGCCAAAACTGGTGTTATTAACATACAATATTACATCGGTTTTACACCGTGTAAGAAACGGTGTCGTTAAGTGATACTACACCGGTTAATAACCGATTCGAAAACCGGTGTCGTTAAGTGATACTACACCGGTTTTAACCCGATGTCTAAAATGGCAGACTTTTAACATCGGCTTCATAGACATCGGTCGAAAATCAAATAGACACCGGTGGAAAACCGATGTCTATGAGCGATTTTGTTGTAGTGACTCCACCTACCACTCTCTCGAGTGGCCGAGGATGCGACCCTGGTCAATGACTCTCTCGACCGCAAGGGAGAATTGGTCGTTGACATGCATGTCATGACATGATGCGCCAAATGCAACAATCATCATACAAATATAAGTAAAAGATTTAGGTATGCTACATGAAGCTAGCATGCTCAATATAGCACATAAATAAACAATAGTCAAAGCATACAAACATGGTATCTAGTATCTGCTACTGATCAGGGACAACAACAAAAGACTGTATAGATATGGAAACGAATTTCTCAAAGATCACGTGGAAGTATCAAGCGCAGGAAAATAAGAGTGGAGTCAAGGTAAAAATAATTTCTTATCCAAATTAGTTCATGCACCAAGGTCAAAGTAGTAAAAGAAACAAAGCAAGAAGTACCCGCCTTTATATGTAGATCATGTCAAGTAGTCTCGCGTTGAGATGCTCGTCTCAAATCAATGTCCTGCAAATAATATGATATATGGTTTAGCTAATCACATATACAACAATTAGCTAAACCCCAAAATTCAATCCTAATTCGATTAGGTAATTGTTTAATTTCACCTAATAATCCAAATCCAACTAGTTGATAAGCTCATCTTTAATCCACCAATCAATTCAAGATCTACTCAAATTCACATATCACAATAGAATAATCCGCTTGTCAACTACTAAGCATTATGAACCCAACATACATTGTTCATCCACTAATCAATTGTTAGCTATCCATCCACTAACTAATCTAACTCATTAATCAATCTCCACTAATCGTCACACCAAATGAAATCCAATAAGCAACGAAGTTAATTCTAAAACACACCTAGATCTGGATGCCCCGCTATAGGACTCTCAGCCGAAGAACCTGCTATCAAAATCATGGTCAGAGCTAGGTTGAAACGTTGATCTCCCAATTCGGTAAACCTAAATCACAAACAACATATTCACATCCAAGCATTAGACCTAATTCTTAACCCACAGCTTAATTCCAACATCTTACCCTTATGATAAGGTCTCCCCTTGTTGGCTTGCGGCTAGGAAGACTGGTTGCTAGATTGAAAGCCGAAGATAAACCAAAAGTCAGAACCCTTTGAGACTGGCAGAACCTTGCCCGAAGGGGATGCAAGGGAGATAGCAAACCTTGTGGAGAAACCACTCCATTGAAGTCCAGTGATTGTCGCTGCTATAGGTCCGCCAGAAATCACCATCGTCTTCTTTGTTGATGGTTGCTTGGGAGAAATAGGAAGGGGGCTTCGGGAAGAAGAGAGGAGCAGAGTCATGCATAGTAACCTCACCCGAGCCCTAAGCCGAACGTCCACTACTCGGCGACGACCCACTGGAGGAAAGGTAGGCTGACAGTGTAACACCCCTAGAAAGCCTAGATAAAGTAAGGGCAATGAGAGTATGAATGTAATGAAAAGAATGTGTAGATAGTCTACGTTGAATGTTACGATGGGAAGGATTTAGATGATTAAAAACTTTATGAAAGAAAATTAAGTTGAGAATATAAAGTTCTATACATGATTTATAATGCAAGGAATTAATGTAAACAAAAGAAATATGAGATATTATATATGCATGTATGAAATATTTATGCATAATGCATATACATGAATTATTTTGTACAAAAATATGTTAGGAGAAGGATTTGATCCTTGGTTCTCTTGTGGATGCATGCATGTGTTAACCAAGTGTGATAGGAGTGAATATTGTAAGAGGAGAGATGGGAATTATAATTAAAGGAAAGAAAGGAGAGAAATTAAGAGAAAGAAAAGAGAGAAACTCAAGAAGCATTTCTCTAGCATATTCTTTCTCATTAAGAGGAGAAGTAAATGAGGAGGATGAATCAAGTCAAGTTTTCCTCCCCTCACTTTAGTATAAATAGGCATGGAGGGGGGGGCTTCATCCTCAACTCACTCTCCTCCTCTCCTCCATTTGTGCCGAGCACTCTCCCTCCCTCTTTCCTCTTGTTGCCGAGAGCAACAACTCTCCCCCTTCTTTCTTTCTTTTTGTTGCCGAGCAACACAAGAGGAAGAAGCCTCCTCTTCTTCCTCCTCCTCTCCACCAAAAGACCTAGCCACTTCTTCCTCCATTGGTGCCGAGCAAAGCAAGCAAGGAAGAAAGGTCCACAAGCAAGTTCTCAACTCTAGGAAACTTAAGCAAAGAAGGTAAGCTTCCCCTCACCTGCGGTACAAGGCTTTCATGTGATTTTCGGATTCTTTTTCTATGCCTTGAAAGAAAGTTTTTCCCTATGTTTTTATACATATATGATGCATGATCAGAGGTGTATGTAACCCTAGAATTTCAATCAAAAATATTGTAAATAGGTTAGGAAAATTATTGTCTAACCAAACTAGTGCAAGGTTCCCTCTATGAAATGCTAAGGACCTTCCTATGGTTTTCTTGCTTGGAAGTTGATTGGAACCAAAAGAACCCCACTCTCATGTTTCGGCCAAGAAAGAATTTAGGGTTAGGAGGACCTTGAATTTAAAATAACTATGCTTATATGACATGATATAAAGTTCTTAAGAGTTGTATACTTGTATGTTGAAAGAAACTCATGAACCTTACTCTTAATATTTCGGCCATGGTAAGGTGATGGTTTAGAGAAGTTTAAACAAAATTCTAATATGCTCAATGACCTCTGTGATATTATGTTATGAAAGATGATTAATGCTCTCATGTTTAATTGGAATGTAGAAAATTAGTTACATGATTTATGACATGTAAGATCACAAGAGTCCTAGCTTGTTTATGATCCAACTTTGTGTATGATGTTCTTAGTAAATCTTGCTATGAAATTTACTTAGGTTTCCCATGCTTTAGGCCACTTAAAAGAAGTTTATATTCTATGAATTTCGGCCAAGTAAGGTTTAAAGGACCTAGAGGCCTTGGAAATGAAACCTAAGGGGTTAAAAGTACTTCTTATGAAAACTTGATAATGTGTGAATGTGATACATGTTTGTATGACCTAAATGAATCATTATGTGTTCGGCCATGAAGGGATAGATGCCCTAGAAACCCTAGAACAAAAATTAAATATGTCTATGCCATGCTGTATGAAAATGATATGATAATAAGTTAGAATGCATGATTGCTTTAGTTACGAAATGGTATGCATAATGAAGTTATATTATGAAATATGCCATGATGTGTTATAGCATAGAAAATGCTATACATAATGAAAAGAAATGAAGTCATGTTATGATATGTGATAGCATAGAAAAGGCTATACATAATGAAAAGAAATGAAAAGAATAAATGCATGAAAGATTGTTAAGGACATGATATGATAGTTATGCATGGTAAGTTATTTTTATGGTTTGTACCAAGGGTGGGCTCCGTAAACGCCCCGGGGTCGATGGAGTAAGACTCGGGCCTCGTCAGTAATGGGCCTTTGAGTGCCCTAGGTCGATGGAGTAAGACTCGAGCCTAGTATGTATGCATGGTAGGGCTCAAGACTTGCTACCTTAGACCTACGCATTATGTATGTGGTACAAACCGGGATCCCAAATGATGATAATATTAATTTCAAGTACTATTAAGTATAAGTTTTCAAATTCACGATGTATTGCCTACATTCATATGTGCTTGAATTATATGATGATATGATATAATGTCATGTGATATTATGATATGAATATGATGCCCTTGTATGTCTTATGCTTGTGATTTATTTGTTTTATGATATGATATTCATGCTTCTATGAAATGATATGTGAATAAGAAATACGCATGATATGTTTGAATAGAATGATATGTTATGTTATGATTAGTTGAGACGATGATATGTTGATCCATTCTTGATATACGATGATTCTCGGTTTTAGTGAGTAGGAAAGGAACTTACTGAGCCATGAGTGCTCATAGCTTACTTTCCTTGTACCGCAGATAAAAGAGAAAGCTGGATGAACAACGGAGCAGCAGGAGGAGCAGATTGTGATGTGTGTGGTGGTGGCTCGGCTAGGACGATTCGGACAAATTAATATTTTTAGTTATAAGTTCAATATATGCACATTTGAACAAATCAGAATATGTGATATTATGCTTAATAAATTAAATTCTTTAAAGTTTTTATTCTTCCGCTGTTATAGTAAAACATGTACGTAAGTAGTATAAGAACGTAGCGCCGCCCTTAGGTAAGAAGGGTGGGCGTTACAGGTGGTATCAGAGCCAAGGTTAGCCAGCTCACTACACACACATCAAGCTCCTTCCTGCCGCTCCAACACTACAAGAAAAAAGTCAAACAACAACGATTTTTCACCGTTGTCGTAGGTCATTTTGAACTGTTGTTAAAGGCCGTGTTGTTAAAAGGGGTGGCAAAAGACAACAGTTTTTAACCGTTGTCTTTGAAGGCAAAGACAACATTTTTTACAACGGTGAAAAACTGTTGTCTTTTCCTTCAAAGACAACAGTTTTTCACCGTTGTCTTTGAGCGTCTACCTTTAATAACAGGGTCTTCAACAACAGTTTTAAACTATCTACGACAACGGTGAAAAACCGTTGTCTTTTTTAGAAAAAAAATAAAAAAAATTAATACACAATTTTCCAATATTATAAATCATTCAAAATACTAAATTTCAAAATAAAATTTAATATACAATTTCTAACATTCAAAAATAATATTTATAACATTCTGAAAAATTTATAAGCAACCAACAAAATTTCATAAGCAACCAACAAAATGATAACACTATTAAAACAAAGGTAGAACAATATAACACAAGATTTTCTACTTAGATGTCGGTGAAGAGGAGGGATTGCAGCTCCTAGTGCTCCTTAATTTGTTAAAGTCTCTTCATTTTTTTAGCTTGTCGGCATTCTTCCCAATACTCTTGAGGACACCTAAAAAGAGCAAAATGAAATTATACAATCCTGTGCACAAGAACTATGTAATTCTAAGTGGTGGATCATGTGTGTCACAAGTTCGCCACTAATTTTTTTTGACCATTATGCACTGATTGTAGACAAGCATGAAAATAAGCAGAACCATAAATATAAGCGAATAAAGGATACCTTTCAATCTTCGAAATCTTCTTTTCTGGTTGGCCCGTCTCCTTTTCCTCTCTTCTTTTGTTAACTCTGCCTCTTCTTTGATGTTTCCTTTTCCATGAAAAATCTCCTCAGGGGCAAGCATAGCCGCATCTGAGACGACCAATGGAGCAACCTGCAAAATCATTGTATTTCAGTGACTCGAAACTGTTTTTACCATAAACTAAAAGACAACTCCAAAAGATATTTTTACCTCTTCCATTGCTAGAGCAGGTACATTGACTTGTATAGACATGTCCTCAATAACTACATCATAACTTATGGTCAATCAAGAAATAAATACTAAAAGAATTAAACACTTGATAAGCTTTATTGCTAACCGGCTTTGTAAACGAAAGTCCAAGAATAAAAGGTTGTAAAGATAATTACTTAACACTTCTGTTAGATAAAAAAATAGAAATTAATTCCATAAGTTTGCCTAAACATAATGCTAGAGCACCGAGAAATGCACTTCCTAAATGTTGTTAAATTGTAAAATGAGTGATTTTAGCAAATAATCCTACTCCTGACAAACTATATGTATTATCACACATTTTCAGTAAAAATCTTACAACAACTAGCACATTTAATTGCTCTGCTTGCACTATTGTATAGTCACAAAGAATATTCTTCATCAGGCTGAAATCTAACTTTAGAATATCTTAATCATTTTAGTAAGAACTGAAGAGTGAAGAGCATTAGTTGATCATTAGTTGTTTTTGTTGTGTCCAAAAACAATTGGACCAACCATACTTCAAAAATTGTTGTAGAATTTAATATTAGATTTAGTATTAGATTGTTGACCTCACTTGCCATTAGGAATATATATAGACATGGTACTTTACTGCACCACATAGAAACATCAAAGGTTGACACAAAAAAGGTACACATAAGGTAAAAAATATGCCTCAAAGAAAATATAAGATTCTTACTGCACCAATATTTGCTAAAATCTAAATGAATCCATATATATATTATTTTTCCAGGCAATGAATAGAGGAACCAACACGTAGATAAAGTATCAATTAATACTGAATGTTGTTGAAAGCCAAGTACATACCTCTCCTCTTCCAAGCACTGATGAATTGCATGAGCACAGCGAAGGCTTCCAGAATAAACCTAAATCATGAGTTCCAAAAAGAAGATATCATGTTTCTATACCTGGCATACATCATTTGTATAATTTCTTGTAGTATTAAAAGAAGTAATTAAGAAACCAAACTTATCATGTGTGCTTCTTTAATCAATGGAAAATATTTTGAATTGCAAAAACTTACTTGTATGAGCGAAGGCTTTGATTTCCCGACAATAGAAATGAACTTTGGTCATATCACTCAGCATACCTAATTGCAATCATAAAAGTTGCTAATCAATTCTTCTACATATCATATCACTCAGCATACCTAACTGTAATCATAAAAGTTGCTAATCAATTCTTCTACATAAAGGCTTACACACCTCATATGCACATGCTGACATTTTTGCATCAGTAGAACGAATTAATAATTGGGTTCTATATACATGAATTAATAATCGAGTTCTATAATTGAATTAATAATTGGTATTTCTTGACATGCATAAATAACATTTGGTTCTATATACATGCTTAGTTGTAATAATAGAATGGCAAGGCAGATGTTGATTGTCGATGCTATTAATTGAATGTCATCGACTAGATAGTTTAGCAGTGCACTATCAAAGTCTTCACCACCAAGGAATGTGTCCCCATTGGTAGCCTTAACCTGAAGATGGAAAATAACAAAAAAAGATGAAACAAAGAACATAATAGAACATTAGAAAAGTACAATGATGAAGACAAATGCACCAATCTTGGTGAGGACAAATGCACCAATCTGGTGAGGCAAATATTGCAGACCATTCATCTCCATCCATGCATCTCCACTAGGTGCCTTGAGAATTTATAGGGAACCATCTTTAGTTCTTTTTGAGTATGGGGGACTCATCAAACCTTCTCTCAATCAGTCATTTAGTGCCAAATAAGGTGTTTGTTGGATTCATCACGACTTGTTGCTTCGCGGGAGTACCCACCAAAAGCTCATCCTTCTAATTGAAGGAAACAACAGATGGAGTAGTCCTCGTACCTTCTGCATTCTCAATCACCTTTAGTGTCTGATTCAACCAACCAGGGTAGAAACATTAGAAAAGTATAGTACCACACAAAGACCCAGACCTAAACAAATCAAAAAGGCTTTGTAAACAATAGGAAGAATAATGTACCTTCCCCTCCATGACAGACACACATAAGTTTGTGGAGCCTAAATCAATCCCAATAACATCAGCACTTGCAAGCTTTGAGATGCTTAAAATCAAACATTTCAGAACTTCCATCAGAAAATATTACTTGAATGCTCTTGCAAAATTCAGATACTAAATAGATAAATTGAGAGCTGATATCAAAATATTACCAGAAAACTCTTGCAGTGGTGGCCCATCTTTGAGACAAAGAAGGCATGCCATAGGATGCTTTTAGAAAATTTGAAGCATGGATATACAGAAAACAAAAAACAATATACATATGCATTGAGCTAAATTCGTACTATCATAAATAGGTTGAAAACCAAATTCATATACTAAAGATTTCATGCTGAAGCAAGATATAATTAATCAAATACCATAAAGCTGGACCAGTTTAATCTGTCAGTACAAAGCTTTCATCATCTACATCCAGACCATCAACCATGCCTGTAGATAATCAAAAAAAAAAGAAGGGAAAATTCTAATAATTTTAGATCTATGACAAAATTGGCCACTTGTCGCATGAAAATCCAATCTTATACACAATAATCAATACGACTATACCAGAAAAACAAACGCACTGGTACTATTTTTGATAGAATGTCATACAAGATGATTAATTACGCTTTAAAATGTTAAAGGTGAAAGAACCATCTTCTACAAACATTCATGACGAGTCCTAATATGAAATCAACCACCAAAATACTCATCTTAACAGATTTTTTGTTGGTAAAATAGACATGTCAGGAAACTCCACCAAATAAAGTAATATAAATATCTAATTGAGTGAAAAACAAGCTCATTATAAGATCTAGCAATTGAAGATAAGTAGAGCACAAGACATAATTAGCCATATGATGAAATAGCAAGGAAAATAAACTCAATAGAAGTAAAATCCAGAGCTAGCAAAGAGAGAAATTGATTTCATATCCAAAAATAGTAACCCATGTGTCCACCTCCAGGCTACCATTTAGCACCGTAGGTCCTTGCATCTCAGACCCAGAAAATCCCTAGGCGGTGGTGACAGAAGCATAATCAATGCTCCCGGCTCAACCACCCCATCTACAAGCGAGCCATGGTCCGCATCTTATTCCCCACTCTTGTCGGCAGGCGAAATCATCCAACTCAAGCCTTCGGGGTTCTTCCCACACCGTTCGAAAGGACCAGCACCATTCATCTCCGTCGCTCGGGTCGGGAGGAAGCATGAAGAGGATGAATAGGAAGGAGAAGGGGAGAGTGATCCCTTCTGGCCCTAGCTCCTGGCGCTGATGGGAGACAATTGTTAGGGCGGCAGGAGGTCAGCCTCGGGTATGAAGTCCACGCGATCGTCGAGCGTGAAGACTGGGAGCAGATGGAGGTCGGAGGCAGTGATGGCGCTATGGTGAGGAGGGAGGCGGCGAAGAAGGCGATGAAGAGGGTGGTGAGGAGGGAGGCGACGAAGAGGGCGGTGAGGAGGAGTCGGCGAAGAGTAGGGTTTTGGGAAAGAGACAGAAAAAAAACAAGGCGTAAAACAGACAAATGACGAAGGAGAAAATGTGGCGAAAGAAAAAACAATTGCATTTAACAACACTTAATAGACAACGGTTTATAAAAACTGTTGTCGTAATCCCAAAAAAATGGACATAGACAACAGTTTTAAAAAACTGTTGTCGTACCCTTTAAAAACCGTTGTTGTATCCCCAAAAAAACATAAATAGACAACAGTTTTTAAAAACCGTTGTCATAGGCCAAAAAAATTATTAAAAGACAACAGTTTTTATTAAAACCGTTGTTAAAAGGCAAAAAGACAACGGTTTGGTATAAAACCGTTGTCGTTTGAGTGTTGTTGAATGACGTTTTTCTTGTAGTGCAAGTAAGTACAGTTGCATAATTTATTTGTATGCAAAATAGTATGATACTCTAAGATACATGAATGGTAGCCTAGGAAGGATACCTTAAGCTATACCCTAGAGAATGGTTCATGATGATAAGTAGGATGCATGAATGGTAGCCTAGATACAAGAACCTTAGGCTATAACATAAGAGGGTCATAATGCAAAAGACTGTCGCAAGAGCAAAATTAAATGCTACGACTGTGGACTGGAAGGACATCTGTCTAGAGACTGCCCTACCAAAACTAAAGCACCACAGTATGTGCTGAACCAAGGTGGTCCCGCAAGGTTACACCAACTGCAGACTTCTATTGAGGGACCTTCAATAAGTCAAGGGAGATTGGAAGCTCCACCAGTATCTAAGGAATCGGAGCAGAAATTGTTATTCTAAGTTCGGGGACGAACTTTCAATAAGTAGGGGAGTTTGTAACACCTCTAGAAAGCCTAGATAAAGTAAGGGCAATGAGAGTACGAATGTAATGAAAAGAATGTGTAGATAGTCTACGTTGAATGTTACGATGGGAAGGATTTAGATGATTAAAAACTTTATGAAAGAAAATTAAGTTGAGAATATAAAGTTCTATACATGATTTATAATGCAAGGAATTAATGTAAACAAAAGAAATATGAGATATTATATATGCATGTATGAAATATTTATGCATAATGCATATACATGAATTATTTTGTACAAAAATATGTTAGGAGAAGGATTTGATCCTTGGTTCTCTTGTGGATGCATGCATGTGTTAACCAAATGTGATAGGAGTGAATATTGTAAGAGGAGAGATGGAAATTATAATTAAAGGAAAGAAAGGAGAGAAATTAAGAGAAAGAAAAGAGAGAAACTCAAGAAGCATTTCTCTAGCATATTCTTTCTCATTAAGAGGAGAAGTAAATGAGGAGGATGAATCAAGTCAAGTTTTCCTCCCTCACTTTAGTATAAATAGGCATGGAGGGGGGCTTCATCCTCAACTCACTCTCCTCCTCTCCTCCATTTGTGCCGAGCACTCTCCCTCCCTCTTTCCTCTTGTTGCCGAGAGCAACAACTCTCCCCCTTCTTTCTTTCTTTTTGTTGCCGAGCAACACAAGAGGAAGAAGCCTCCTCTTCTTCCTCCTCCTCTCCACCAAAAGACCTAGCCACTTCTTCCTCCATTGGTGCCGAGCAAAGCAAGCAAGGAAGAAAGGTCCACAAGCAAGTTCTCAACTCTAGGAAACTTAAGCAAAGAAGGTAAGCTTCCCCTCACCTGCGGTACAAGGCTTTCATGTGATTTTCGGATTCTTTTTCTATGCCTTGAAAGAAAGTTTTCCCCTATGTTTTTATACATATATGATGCATGATCAGAGGTGTATGTAACCCTAGAATTTCAATCAAAAATATTGTAAATAGGTTAGGAAAATTATTGTCTAACCAAACTACTGCAAGGTTCCCTCAATGAAATGCTAAGGACCTTCCTATGGTTTTCTTGCTTGGAAGTTGATTGGAACCAAAAGAACCCCACTCTCATATTTTGGCCAAGAAAGAATTTAGGGTTAGGAGGACCTTATGCACAAAAAGAGAATAAACTATAGGCTTAAGGTAGTCCTCTCTAGGTAATTTTTTTTTCAATCAAACTCAATTAATCAAAATGGAATCCATCTCCACACTAACCAATATCATGCAAGTAAAGTATTCAATCATGTAAAATGACCTAACTTGATGGTCAAAATTAAAGAACTTTTACCATCTTAAAAGTATTACTAGAACAATTTAATGGAGAATTTTATTACAAATGAGATGCTATGTATACTAAACAAAGTACAAGGTATTAAGCAAAATGCGAATGTAAAGTATGCAAAGCAAAAAGAAAAATAAGGAATGAACTCCCCTTTATTCCGGACGGTTGCAAACGATTAAGAAGTAGAATCCACGCCGGTATTGGAATGGTTCTTCCCGGTGGTTGGAGTCGGTTAAGGTGCAAAATCCACTTTGGAAGTGGAATATTGTGCATTAAGGTCAAGACCTCTCCTCCAACCATATGCTCCTTGAAAATTTGCCCTGGCGGTTGAAGACGGTTCAATTTAAGCATCCACTCTGTAGCCTATAAAGATGGAAGGTAGACATCCCTCGCAAGCATATAAGGTAAAAAAAAGATGTAACAATATTAGTCCCTATAAAGCATGTGTCAAGAAATGCATCACATCCAATAAAGTCAATTAATGGTACCTCTATGAAATTTTCTAATAAATCACAAGAAATACTAACCTTGTCATGTTGAAAGGCACCTGGAAGTTCTGGAATGGTGACTGTGACCTCCTCATCATCAAGTAATGGTTCAGGCTTTGGCTCAGGTGGTGTATCTAAGGGAAGTGATTCTTGGGGCTCTGCTTCTATAGCATAAGTCCCTACACTCTCATCATCAACATCTGGTTCAGGTGATTCTTGGGGTATTGCTTCCATTGTGCAATCCCCTACACTTACATCATCATCCACATCAGCACCTGCATCATCAACAACATCCACAAAAATAGTATCAGCAGAGTCGGAAATTCTTACAACTACAGCATCACAACAAGAAGTATTAGAGGAGTCCTATGAAATAATAAAATCAAGATTAGGTCTGTCAAAGACACTACAATCCCTCTGCTCAAGCACCTCAATATTTGTAGGAAAGGTCTTATCAACTCTTAAGGTAACTGGTTGTCCATTTCTAAATTGTTGAGGGTTGGCAGCCATGGTTTCCAAAAATTTCATAGCTTCATCAGGAGTCTTATCAATCAAAGGCCCTCCACTAGCTTTATCCACCATGTACAAATCAATCGGCGATAACCCATCATAAAAATGTAAGATAAGCATTTGATCACTGATTTGATGTTGAGGACAACTGGAGCAAAGTTCCTTGAATCTCTTCCAATATTCATGCAATGTCTCCTCCTCGAATTGTTGAATACCACGAATCTTTTTCCGCATAAGTATATAATCATTCTGAACTCCCTGTGGGCTTTGATATGATGGATATGAGTCAGTAAACTGACTATGTGCAACCTCGGACCTAAAGTTTGATTGATCGACAGGTGAGTAGTACTGATGTTCAGGCTGATAGAACCAAGTCTGAGGCTGATAGTACTGATAATATGGATCCATGGTCAAAGAAATTTCCTACTCTTATACTGAAACACTAGCAGATAAAATCAGAAGACACAGGAGCATATAATATCAAACACATGGATATATGAACATGAAAGCAATTGAAATTTTTTTTCAAATTTTTATGTAAAAAGAAAAAGAAACAATCCTAAGGTATCAAACACCGCAACATTCCCCGGCAACAACGCCAATTTTGATAAACCCTAATTTTGTCATGAAATGGGTATCAAAAGAATTAAGTAATCGAATCCATTCTACACTAATGTAGCATAGAGATAACTCGGGTCGTCTCCCAATGAATGTAGCCAATGCTTAATATTCTAGGATTGAATTGTTATTTTTCTTGGGGTTTTGGATTTTATTGACTTCTTGGATTAAGGAATGAAATAACAAGACAAGTATGAAACTAAATCTAACGCAATGGAAGAAATCCTATCTATCTATCTATTAATCATGAACCCACAACATATTGTCACACTATGCTGTGAATTTCATCATTAACAGATCCAAACAAATTAGAAACTAAACAAGAGCAAAATAAGAACAAGACAAGAACAAAGTAAACAATTCAGATTCTTGCATTTATGAACTAAACAATGAACTCAAGACAAATCATATCTCCACTCAAAGAGTTAACAAACATTCAGATGCATCGAAGACAACAAGAAATAGATCTAAACTTCGTGTAACCTTACCAATTCAGATCTATGAAACTAAACAGCCAAGAGACAATAAACGAAGCTGGAAATTGGAAAACAGAAATGCAGAAATTAAAGAGAAAAGTATTGAACCGAAGTGAGCTTGGGCATTCCCAAATACTCATTGGATTGGACGAAGATGTCCACAGCACACAAGTGGTAAATAACCAATCGAATCAGATGAAACGCAGCTAGAATTAGAAATCAATGTAGAAATCAGAGAAGTCCGAAGTAAATACTAAACAGAGCTTCGAGGAAGAAGGTCGCCGGTTGGAAGGAGGAAGAGAATTCGGCTGAAACCTCCAAATCGCTCCACTTCTCCGTTCTTCTTCTCCCTCTTAGAATCGCGGCAGAAAATGCAGTCAAATCTGGATCAGGTTGTTGAAATGGCATCGCCGGCTCGAAGATGGAAGATCACCGGAGGAAGGGAAACACCCTTGACCTCAGCAGCTCGCCGGCGGTGGAGTGGATCGGAATCCCGGAGAAGGATTGCGCTCCTCTGTTCTTGACGCGAAGCTACTGTAGAAAATTGACCATCTCCCTGTAGCTTCTCCTTTCCCATTTAAATCAGATCTCAGATCTGTGATGAACGGCTGTGATTTTCTCGGATCGATCCAACGGTGGAAATTGCTCCAAATCAGATCCAAATCTTCAGATCTTGATCCCTGGTTGTGATCTACTCCCCAATGGCTTGGATGACCCAGATTCTTCATGGATGTCTTAGATCTACTCCGATCTTGAATGAACGGCTGAGATTGTTCCAGAGCTTGATCTCCTTATTTAAGCTCAGGTTTGAACTCAATCTGAGTTGATCAAATTAGAGTCCTTGCCCTTTGATGCCTATAAAGAATATAACCAAATATTAGCATCAAATACCTCAAATATGATATAATTTGCAATTAAGTTCACAAATGACTCTAACTCATGAAACATGATGTAAACATGACTTTAACATATGAGAAGATTAAAAAGTATGCCTATATGAATCACAATATCATGATAAAATGATAATTATCAGTGAGTCCAACACTCAGCGGGTAACAACTGATATGCATAATAAAAAAATAACAATCAGCACTAATCATGCGTACAGTCTCCTGATACAAGAAGGATAAATGCAACTGAGGAAAGCAGGAGAAAACTGTACTAACCAGGACCAGGGTATAAGTATAATAGGGTTGTCAGACCGAGAAGTATCAAAATCCTGTAGTCATGTCAATCATATGCACCTATATAAATGCAGCAAGTAAATGCAACAAACACAAGCAATAAATGCATCATGTATATGATGCCAATGTCATGGTCACCCCTGACGTCAGTCAGCCATCTCACACACAATGGTGAGACCGAGTGGGTAGGGTTGTGACAACCGTGCAGTCTGCCATCACTGCTCCTGATGTGTGACCGAGTGGACGGGATGCTGTCGGAGTACACCTATCCTCCTACCCCAAATCATAAATGGGGGAGCACAATGCTCTCATCTCCTGGTACACGATGACGGGGGGAATGTCTGCCGGCTACCATGCTGCGTCACACTACCCAAGAGCGGACCAACGGAGCCAAACAAAGTCCAACCGCCTGTCGGCTACCACTCTACTACACTAAACCAGCGGAGTCAAACAGAGTAGAACTGTCTGTCGGCTACCATACTGAGTCACCAGACCAATGGAGCCAAACAGCAGAACTGCCACACACCTGTCTGATATACCACTAACCCATGAGTGATGGTGTGTGTAGATACAAGTAACTAGCGATGTGCTCGACAATAATGGAGCAGACTATCACACAGCATGCAATCATGTGCGATGATGCATGACACTAAACATGGCAATATCCTGAATAGCATAACAATATCCATATATAAATATAAAATGTGTACCATAGGACAATGAACCAAATTAAAGGTACACAGATCAGATAAGTTATCAAAAACCCTAGATCCTGAACATAATAAATAACATGGTTGTGTCACTACCTCAATAAACATGTATAATCAAGTAAATACTAACATGATGTGCATAACAAATAAATAAACAAGCATGTAACAGATCGGGTAGTAATCAACCGAAGCAAATAAGAAACACAATCATTGCTATTTGTTAAAAACATTACTATGCATATCAAATGACATAAAGTCAAAGTACCTGCCTCCAAACGAAAAGTCCAAACCGATCCAAATTCAACGTCGAGATACTTATCTCGTGTCAAAGTCCTGTATCACCAATATTTACATTTTTATTTAGCTAATACCCAATAAAATAGCTAAATAAAAATCTCTAACACTAAATTAGGGTAAAACCTTAATCATACCACTAGATAAATTCCAAACCTAATCCATTTACACATAAACAACTTAAACTTAAATGAATTTCTGTACTATTCATTTCTTATTCTTTCCTAGCTTCAAATCTATGTATGCTACAACAAGATCAAATTCCTAATTCCCCAAAATTAATACCTCACCTGCTATAAATTCACCTCGCTGCTCAGATCAAGAAAAGACCAAAAAAAATCCACCACTACCATATTGCGATTTCCGCACTGGATACCACTGGTGAGCAAGAGACAAGATTGCTCAGTCACTTAACAATCTCAACTTCTATACAGAACATGAAATTAACCTAATACCAATCCAATCTTACCAAAACCAGATTGGTAACCTCCTTCCCAAAGCCACTGTGGTGACGAACCAGTAGAGAGTAGTGGCAAGAAAAGACCCGCTGGTGCCGCGATGAGGAGACACCAAGAGTCGGTGGTCTAGGGCCCAGATGAACTCGGTTGCCAGCGCTAGGGCACAAGCGACAGCGTCGCTGGTTTGGGTTGAGAGATGGCAGCGGCGCCGAATACAAACTAGGGCAGCAGAGGGCTATGATCTGTGGTGAGTCGGTCCTGGTGGTCGGCGACAGTGCTGCGCAGATGCCGATCTAGGGCACGGTGAGGAGTGGCTGGCGATCGGCGCCGTCGCTCGACGAGGAGGAAGAGAAGGGGGTCTCCGCGCTGCTCCGTACAGCGGTCTACAAAGAGGCTAGGGCAAAGCTCAGAAATAATAAGAAGAAGACGCCAAGAACCCTCGGCCGCGGCTTTAATCGCGAGGAAACTGTCGCGTGCGGTGGTTAGGGCAGAGAGGAAAGGGTCGGGCGGCTCAGCGCGAGGAGGAGCGAAGAAATGATGGAAATAAGGAGAAAATAAAAGAAAAAGAAAAAGAAATAGAAAAATAAAAGGAAATAAGAACATAAAAATTTCCTCGCTTAAATGGGTAGCCTAAATAGGCTTTTCCAGACCCCGTTTTTATCCCCGTAAACTCGTCCATACGAGCTCCAAAAAAATTCTGAAAAATTTCCAAAAATTCTAGAAAATTCCCCTTATTAGTATCTGCCCTTTTTCGATATTTTACATTCTCCCCCACTAATAAAAATTTGGTCCCCAAATTTCGTTATCTACCATCAGCAAGTACTAACATCAGTTAGAAAGTATAAATGCTGAACAGTAATTAACTCACATACCTCAAGTAAAAAGATGGGAATATCGAGCTCGGATAGTATCCTCGAGCTCCCAGGTAGCCTCCTCGTCCGTATGATGCTGCCATCCGACTTTAACCAGTCGGATAGTCTTGTTCCGCAACTGATGCTCTTTTCAGTCCAGAATCCGTACCGGAACCTCCTCATAGGTGACGTTAGGCTGAACGAGAACTGAGATATCTGTGAGTACATGTGTCGGGTCGGGTATATATCTCCTCAGCATAGATACATGGAATACATCGTGCACGCCTGCCAGGGACGGTGGTAGTACCAGCCGGTAAGCTACTGCTCCAATCCTCTCCAGGATCTGGAAAGGGCCAATGTATCGTGGAGCTAGCTTACCTCTAAGGCCAAATCTCTTCACCCCCTTCATGGGTGAAACTCGCATAAAAACATGATCACCAATAGAGAACTCCAAAGGTCTGCGTCTCCGATCAGCATAACTCTTCTGGCCGTCCTGCGCCTCTGACATCCTCCGTCTGATAGTACGGACCAACTCTGCATCCTGCTCAGCTCTATGAGGTCCCAACAGCTGGGCCTCCCCAACCTCATCCCAGAGGGTGGGTGTCTGACAAGGCCTACCATACAATTTCCGAAAAATTGTATCCATACTCGTAAACTCGTCCATACGAGCTCCGAAAAATTTCCAAAAAATTTCCAGAAAATTCCCTTATTATTATCTGCCCTTTTTTGATATTTTACATTCTCCCCCATTAATAAAAATTTGGTCCCCAAATTTCGTTATCTACCATCAGCAAGTACTAACATCAGTTAGAAAGTATAAATGCTGAACGGTAATAAACTCACATACCTCAAGTAAAAAGATGGGAATATCAAGCTCGGATAGTATCCTCGAGCTCCCAGGTAGCCTCCTCGTCTGTATGATGCTGCCATCCGACTTTAACCAGTCGGATAGTCTTGTTCCGCAACTGACGCTGTTTTCGGTCCAGAATCCGTACCGGAACCTCCTCATAGGTGACGTTAGGCTGAACGAGAACTGAGATATCTGTGAGTACATGTGTCGGGTCGGGAATATATCTCCTCAGCATAGATACATGGAATACATCGTGCACGCCTGCCAGGGACGGTGGTAGTACCAGCTGGTAAGCTACTGCTCCAATCCTCTCCAGGATCTGGAAAGGGCCAATGTATCGTGGAGCTAGCTTACCTCTAAGGCCAAATCTCTTCACCCCCTTCATGGGTGAAACTCGCATAAAAACATGATCACCAATAGAGAACTTCAAAGGTCTGCGTCTCCGATCAGCATAACTCTTCTGGCGGTCTTGCGCCTCTGACATCCTCTGTCTGATAGTACGGGCCAACTCTACATCCTGCTGAGCTCTATGAGGTCCCAACAGCTGGGCCTCCCCAACCTCATCCCAGAGGGTGGGTGTCCGACAAGGCCTACCATACAATGCTTCAAACGGTGCCATCTGGATAGCCGAATGAAAGCTGTTGTTATAGGCGAACTCTACCAACGGCAAATAGTCCTCCCAACTGCCTCCAAAATCTAGTACACAAGATCTCAGCAAGTCCTCTAGAGTCTGAATAGTCCACTCTGACTGTCCATCTGTCTTCGGATGGAAAGCTGTACTTAAACAGAACTGAGTGCCCAAGGCCTGCTGTAGACTCTGCCAGAATCGAGACGTGAACCGGGGGTCTCTGTCCGAAATAATACTCAAAGGGACACCATGCAATCTGATGATCTCCCGGCAATACAGATCTGCCAATCGATCCAGGGAATCTGTCCTCCGGATCGCTAAGAAGTGCGCCAATTTGGTTAATTGATCAACGAATACCCAAATCACGTTATGACCTCGTCATGTCCTCGGCAAACCCACCACAAAGTCCATGGTAATGTGTTCCCATTTCCACTCGGGAATAGGAATCCGCTGAAGTAAGTCGGCAGGTCTCTGGTGCTCGGCCTTCACCTGCTGACAGACAAGACATCTAGCTACGAATTTGTTGGGTTTTTCGGTCCGCGAAAACCACTTTTTCGCGTCGCTGAAACCCCGAAACTCCCTAGCCAACGGATCCGTGCGAAGAGTATAGAACAAAATTTTACATGTACAAGTTTACTAACTAGATCTACTCTTAGATTTATATGTTTAGAAAATTACCCTTGATGCGTGCCCTTTTCGAATCCCGCTCGTCTAAGGAAGTGTCGGATCTCAAGATTGTCAACGTAGACAATCCTCTAGAAGTATCCACACGAACAAGATGTGTTCTCTAACCCTTGATGCTCTTGGATGGGATTGGAAGGAGAAGAAAGGAAAAGAAGAGAACACACTTTTCTAAAAAATCTCTATGTGACTTTCACTAACCTTTCTTCTTGGATTAGACTTACTCTCCTTTCTTCTCCCTTGCTTGAAACCCACGACCAAGAGAAGAGAAGGAGCAAGAAGAGAGCTTAGGAGGAGGAAGATGACTTGAATGAGAGTTACTCACCAAAAGAAAACTTCACATTTTCCATCAAGTGGCCGGCCACTACAAGTAGTGTAACCCCATTCACATTAATCACAATTAATGTGGAGGCCATTAAAGAGAATAGTTGTAACCTCCATGAGGTGGTACATGTGATGATGTGGCACATCATCATTAGTTCTCCTAATGCCAAGTCACAAATGATGTGGCATAAAGTCAAGTCAAACTTGACTTAATCTCTTTTATGGTTGATCTAATCCAACCATTTAATTCAAGCCAATTTAATATAATGAATCTAATTCATTTAATTAAATTGATTCAATGAGTCATAATCAAAATTAGACTCATTGAACACATGAATCAACTTAAGTCCAACTCAATTAGCCCAATTAGGATTACTCTTAATCCAATTTGATTCATCACATGAATCTAATCATCTTGGTTCATCATATGAACCTAATCTCCATCCACTTGTTCTTTGTGTGTGACCCAATAGGTTCTTGTAACGTTGGCAATGCCCCTAAACTCATTTAGAAGCATAAGTAATGAGCGGTATCTAGCAATACATCATTACTACCCAAGTTACAAGAGTGTTGAGATCCAACATCACCTTGTGACTACTAATTGCGACTCCTCACAATATATGACAAGTGTCCTTCTATCCTAGATATCTAGATTGATCAATGTGAGGCATAGACCGTGTCATCCTCTGACCAATCTAAATCTTGAACTCCAAGTAGACTCACTCAATCTAATGAGCTCAATATCTCATATTGACTCATTTGAGCATGGCCATGCACTTCGTGGTCTCACTCTATCAAGAATATCGAAGTCACTCCCGTCATATAGGAGGGATAGATCACATCTACATCACTCACATCCCTCCGCATTGTAACACACACTAATTTTTTAAGATAAATATGAGAATGATGAATTTGCCTTAGAAAAATATTAGTAGAATGTTGAACCAAAAAGAAATAAAAAGAAATAATGGTCAAGGATTCAACCTTGAACCTCTCATGATGTAAATGATAAGATTAATGGGTAATAAACAGTTGGGATAGGAATAATATATTGATAGCAAAGGAGGGAAACTCATGATAAGGATGAGAGTAAAAGCTAGCCAAAAGAAAACAAGAAAAGAACATGAGAAAGGCAACTTGCCTTCCTTCTTTTCTCTCCCTCTTCCTCTCTCTTTTTTCCGTGACTTAAAGAGGAACATTAAGGGGATTCATTCCCCCTTATTTCATCATGAATGATGAGAACAAATAAATAAATAAAATAAAAAGAAAAAAATGAAAAAAAGGGGGCTAAGGGAGAAGGAAAGCAAAAACCATGTTTGCTACCTCTTCCCCCTTAACATAAAAGAGAATATGTAAAGAGAAGATTTTATTTTCTCTCATTTATCTCATTCTCCCCTCTCCCTCACCGAGAACCTAGGCCCCCTCTCCTCCATTTTCGGCCCCAAAACAAAGTTCCTCCTAGGATACAAAGGAGGGCTACCAAAGGAAATCAAAGGAGGAGAACAAGAAGAAGAGACCTCTTCTTCCATCACCACACCTTAGAACCACAAGCGAAAAGGATGTAAGCTTTCCCCTCACCTGTGGTACAAGGCGTTTTATGTGCTTTTCGGATTTTATGAGGATTAGAAAACCTAGAATAGAATTTAAGAAAAATTTGGCCAAAGAAGAGTTTTCAAATCTAGGAAGGTTTAAACAAGTCCTCATTTCATGATATTTTTCTATGCTATGTAGGAAGGTTTTCCTTCATGTTTTTATACCTATATGATGCTTGGTCAGAAGAGTACCTAACCCTAGAATTTCAGCCAAAAATATTTTAAAGAGGTTAGGGAAATCATTGTTTAACCAAACTAGTACAAGATTCCCTCCATGAATTACTAAGGGTCTTTTGTTGGTTTTTCTTGCTTAAAAGTTACTTGGAACCAAAAGAAATCCACTCATATGTTTCGGCCAAGAAAAGAGCTTAGGGTTAGGAAGACCTTTAAATTTAAGTAACCATGTTTATATGATAGAATATAGAGTTCTCTTAAAGAATTGCATGTTGAATATTGCTAGAAATTCATGAACTCTTCATTAAGATTTTCGGCCATGATAAGATGGATAGCTTAGAAAAGCTTAAACACAATTTTTACATGCTCAAGACCTCTGTGATATTAAGATATGAATGTTGTTTAATACTCTCATGCTTAATTAGGGTATAGAGAATTTAGTTACATGATATATGACATGTAAGATCACAAGGGTCCTAGCTTGTTTATGAACCAAATTTATATATGATGTTCTTAGTAATTTTTGCCATGAAACATACTTAGGTTTTCCATGCTTTAGGCCACTTAAAACCTAGTTTAGAGATTGGTAGGTTTCAGCCATGAGGAAAAATAAAAGAAAAAGGAAAGAAACCTAGGAAGCCTAAGACACAATTCACATGTATGTTTATTAAGCTTGTTTTTGTACATGCTTTGAAACTTGTATGACTTCCTATGCTTTTAGGCTATTTGAAGCAAATTTAAACACTGATGAGTCTCAGCCAAGTAGGGTTTAAATGACCTAGAGGCCTTAGAATTGAAACCAATTGTGTTAAAAATGCTTCTTATGGAAATATGATAATATGTTGATTGAGTCACATGCTTGTATAATTTTTCCATGACCTAAATGGACCATTATATGTTTCGACCATGAAGGGATAGATGCCCTAGAAACCCTAGAACAAAAATTAAATATGCTCATGTCACTCTACATGAAATATGATAAGTATAAAGCCAAAGTTCTCATGCTATATGTTGTTTAATGACCTAAAATGAGGCTAGGGTAAGTTTCGGCCATACCCATTGTATGATGCCTTATTATGAATTTATACATGATGTTAGTTCAAGTTCACATGCTTGTATGCTTGGCTTTAGCCCTAATGAATACTTGTTAAATTTCGGCCATGACATATGTTAAGGGCTTGAAGAACTTAGGAACTAGCTCAAATATGCTTACTATGTTACTTGGAAAAAAATGCTATAAATATGGTTTAAGGTTTCCATGCTTTCATGACATTTGGGACCTTGTTTCACACCTGATAGGGTTCAGCCACTTGAAGTTTAGGGACTTGGAGAACTTAGAAACCAAGTTAATCATGCTTATAATGCTTCCTATGAAATGGATGTGATGATAATTTAGGTTCCACATTCTTGGAGGTTGTTTTTACCTAAATTGAGATCTAAGGGGGGGTTCGGCCATGATAAGAACCCAAGGGATTAGGAAGCTTAGAACCCAAGCTAACTATGTTACCATGTTTCTTATGATAGTATAATCACATGATACACCCTTATGCTTAAACATGTATGCTTGTGATTTATACTTTCCATGATATGATATGTGCTTAGAAATATGCATGCTTTGATGATATGCTATGTGCTTAAAATATGCATGCTTTCATGATATGCTATGTGGATAGAAATATGCATGCTTTGATGATATGATATGTGCTTAAAATATGCATGCTTTCATGATATGCTATGTGGATAGAAATATGCATGCTTTGATGATATGCTATGTGCTTAAAATATGCATGCTTTCATGATATGCTAGGTGGATAGAAATATGCATGCTTGGATGATATGCTATGTGCTTAAAATATGCATGCTTTCATGATATGCTATGTGGATAGAAATATGCATGCTTTGATGATATGCTATGTGCTTAAAATATGCATGCTTTCATGATATGCTAGGTGGATAGAAATATGCATGCTTGGATGATATGCTATGTGCTTAAAATATGCATGTTTTCATGATATGCTATGTGGATAGAAATATGCATGCTTTGATGATATGCTATGTGCCTAAAATATGCATGCTCTCATGATATGCTATGTGGTGAAAATATGCATGCTTTAATGACATGATGTAAGCCTAAGTGATGCATACTTTTTATGACATGATGTATGCCTAAGTGATGCATACTTTTTATGACATGACGTATGCCTAAGTGATGCATACTATTTATGATATGATGTATGCCTAAGTGATGCATACTTTTATGACATAATGTATGCCTAAGTGATGCATACTTCTATGATATGCTATGTGACTAAATGATGCATTTTTATACATGCTACTTTACTTTGTTAGGCTTGTACCAAGAGTGGGCTACTAATCAGCCCCTAGGCCTTTGGCTGTGTGATCCAGGCTAGTAAAAACAAAGGGATGGGCTCCATAGTATGCCCTAGGTCTATGGATGTGTGATTCGGACCTGGTTCCTAGTATGATTCAAGACTTGCTACCTTGGATATACTTAGGAAGCGCGCATATCTACGTGATTTATCTATGTGTGGTACAAGCCGGGGCCCTGATTATGTTGATATTATGTTCAAGTATATATGTAAGAAGAAATAATTTTAAAGATCATTAGACATACACATGTTTTTCGGATACATGTTTTCAAAATCATATTGCATATACCTTTTCATCATGTTGTGATGATGCTATGATTTATGATATGCCATGATTAGATACGATTATGTTATGTTTCATGCTATTCTTTAAGAGCTTGATATGCCATGCCACCTTATGATGATACTATGATATTCCATGATTAAATATGATTATGTTATGTTTCATGCTATGCTTTAAGAGATGATATGCCATGACTAGTTTTGATTTTGTTATGTTGCATGATATGCTTAAAGAGTATGATATGTTATGCCATGACTAGTTGAGATCATGTTATGTTGAGACATTCTTTGATCATGTGATGATTTTTGGTTTTAGTGAGTAGGAAAGGAACTTACTGAGCCATGAGTGCTCATAGCTTACTTTCCTTGTACCACAGATAAAGGAAAAAGATGGATGAGCTAAAGAAGCAGCAGGAGAGGTAAGGAGATGTGTGTGGCAGTGGCTAGGCAACCAAATAAGAACCTGCTTTAAAAACTTTTAAAGAACTATGCTTTGGTATCATGAATTGTAGTACCGTATGTGTGACTTGATGTTATGTTTCTACTAATTTTGATATCATGTTATTGATGCCATGATAGTGTAGTTCAGATTTGATGAAAAGAAAAACAAAAGAAAAGTTTTCATTAAACTAAGAAAATTATTTTAAGTCTTCCGCTGTTTTAAAAAGAAAAATTTATACATGGAGTATCGTAGCCCCGTCCCTTAGAGTTAGCAGGGAGGGCGGGCGTTACAGGTTGGTATCAGAGCCAGGCTTTTGCCAGCTCACTACACACACATCAAGCCTCCGACCTGCGGCTCCAAGTAAGAATGTTTATGCTTAATTTTATATGCTTATGCTTATTTTCTCGTGTTATATTATTTGCTTGATTTATTCTTTGAATTTCTTATATTGCTTACGCTTAAATTTCTTGTTATATACTTATGCTTTATTTGCTTTATTGCTTGTGTCACATTATTTGCTTGCTATTTGTTTCTTTGGTTTATTATATTGCTTGTGCTTTATTTATGATGCATGGTTGCTACCTTATTCTTTATTTTTAGTCATAGTCTTAGACTAGGATTGCATCTTGGTAGGTTAGGAATAATACCAGAACAATCTCACAAATGGATAGAAACAAACAAAACAGTACGTTAGATTGGCTAAAAAAAAAAAACGATAACCACTTACACTAGTCTATTTGTCATTATTTAGATCAACATAGTTAGGACACGCAATGCCCGAACCGAGGGGACAGTGACTCCACCAGACCTGACACAGGTAGTCGCAGACCTCCAGCATCAGATCACAGAACAACAGCAGCTGATCACTACCTTAATGGGTCAGCAAGGCAACCCGGTTACCCCACCAACAAATCAGAATACACTACCGGTTATACCTACAGCCGTGCCAGTACCCCCGGCAGCCCCTATTCCGATGGTCCGACAATAGGCCTATCTGATTCAGTGGCAAAGGCTTAAGCCGGAAGCATTCTCGGGAAACTGCGAACCATGGGATGCACAAGCCTGGCTTAAGACCGTGGAGAGCATAATGGAACTACTGGACTGGCCTGAACACGAGAAGGTCAAATGCACGTCGTTCTGCCTTACCGGAGATGCCCGAATGTGGTGGGACCGAGTAAAAGCGAAAAGATAAATAAACCAGATGCAGTGGACGGATTTTGAGACAGAGTTCTTAGAAGAATTCTTCCATATGCAAGTGACCAACAAGCACTATGACGAGTTCACTGAGTTCCGGCAAGGTGAGCTGTCAGTTAACGAAGCCGTCAAGAAATTCAACCGCCTAGCACGTCTGTGCCCAGAACTGATCCGTACTGAAAAAGAAAGGGTCCGGTTAATGTTAAAGATGCTCCGACCCGAGATAACTCTGAACGTAGCCGGCGGAGTTAATAGACCGCAGACTGCAGAGGAGCTAGTCAGCAGTGCCTTGATTACCGAGCACTACCAGAAAGCAATGAACGGGGGCAAGAACCAAGTACTGACCGTAGGACACAAATCACACAATACCAGAACCGGCTGGAAGGGAAACTCAAGTGGAAAGATGAAACAGTGGAACAACACAAAAGGTGGTCCGGCCAATAAGCAAACCAAGTACCCTCAGTGTGCCACATGTGGAAAGATGCATTCTGGAGTATGTCTCCTAAGCACCCGAAAGTGCTACAACTGTGGAAAGGAAGGTCATTTGGCAAGAAATTGCCCTACTCAGTCTCAGGCACTACCTCCGCAGAACAACCAGAATAGAAGTACCCCTGCACAGCTTCACCAGATGCATACAGCCATAGAAGGGACTTCAATCAGCCAAGGAAGATTGGAGGCCCCTCCCACTATGACCAATGCCAGAGTCTACTCTCTCGCTCAGGATGACGTGGCGAACGCCTCTGCCATCGTCTCAGGTCAGCCATCTAATTTCAATCAATATGTTAAAGTTTTATTTAATGCTGGAAACGAACCAATAGGGGAATCCATCGAGGAACCGAGACATGTTTCGTGTCCTTGTCGAAACTATGTCCGGGCGACTTTCTACCCTCACCATAACACCGACGTTATTTGAGAGTATACTGGAAAAGCAAACCAGTGACCAAAACCTCCAGAGAATCAAACAAGAGACTTTGGAAGGGAAGAATGACGGGTTCCGGATCGCAGACAACGGGATATTATACCTCAGGGATCGGTTATGCATTCCAGAGGACCCAGAGTTGCGAAGGAAAATACTAGAAGAAGCTCATACAACACCCTATGTAATACACCCGGGTTCCACCATGATGTACCAGGACCTGAAAAATAAATTTTGGTGGTCTGGTATGAAAAGAGAAGTGGCTCAGTATGTCAGTACGTGCCTGACCTGCCAAAGGGTAAAAGCTGAACACCAGAGACCGGGCAGATTACTACAGCCTGTCCAGATTCCAGAATGGAAATGGGAAGAAATCTCTATGGATTTCATTTCTGGTCTTCCCAGGACGACAAACGGATATGACGCTATATGGGTGATTGTAGACAGATTGACGAAGTCTGCACACTTTTTGGCGATCAAAATGACGTATTCAACTGAGCAACTAGCCATTATTTCTGTATTCCTAAGACCATTATTTCTGATAGACACGGTCGTTTTGTTTCACACTTTTGAGAGTGCGTTCAGAAGACCCTCGGCACGAAGTTGTTATTTAGTACAGCTTTCCACCCTCAGACCGATGGGCAAACTGAAAGAGTGAACCAAATATTAGAAGATATGTTAAGAGCTTGTGCCCTGGACTTCAAGGGAAGCTAGTGCCGATATCTATACATGGCAGAATTCGCCTACAATAATAGTTACCAAGCTACTATTGGAATGACACCTTACGAAGCTCTGTATGGGAGGAAGTGTAGATCTCCTATATGCTGGTATGAATGTGGTGAAAAGAAGGAAATGGGGTTCCGAACGGAACTTATTGATGACACCACCCGAGCTATACAGAAGATCCGCCAACGAATAGAAACTGCTCAGAGTCGGCAGAAGAATTATGCCGATAAACGGCGCAGGCCACTAGAATTCAACATCGGAGATTTGGTATTCCTTAAGGTATCCCCCATGAAAGGAATAATGAGATTCGGAAAGAGGAGCAAGTTAAGCCCACGATATGTAGGACCATACCGGATTTTAGAAAGAGTGGGCCAAGTCGCATACAGACTAGAACTACCTCCAGACATGGCAGCCATTCACAATGTGTTCCATGTATCGATGCTCAAGAAGTGTACTCCCAGCACAGATCAAGTAATTGAACCACAGTCGGTACAGGTTCAAGAGGACCTAAGTTACGAAAGTAGACCTATTCAGATCTTGGACCGAGAAGTCAAGAGGTTAAGGAACAAAGAAATACCCTTAGTAAATGTTCTATGGTGGAATCAACGTTTTGAAGAAGCCACCTGGGAACGCGAGGACGATATGAAACAAAAGTACCCGGAGCTATTTTAAAGTTCGAGGATGAACTTTTTAAGAGGTACGGGGTACTGTAACACCCACTAAGATTTTAAGATAAATATGAGAATGATGAATTTGCCTTAGAAAAATATTAGTAGAATGTTGAACCAAAAAGAAATAAAAAGAAATAAAAATAGGGAATGGTCAAGGATTCAACCTTGAACCTCTCATGATGTAAATGATAAGATTAATGGGTAATAACCAGTTGGGATAGGAATAATATATTGATAGCAAAGGAGGGAAACTCATGATAAGGATGAGAGTAAAAGCTAGCCAAAAGAAAACAAGAAAAGAACAAGAGAAAGGCAACTTGCCTTCCTTCTTTTCTCTCCCTCTTCCTCTCTCTTTTTGCCGTGACTTAAAGAGGAACATTAAGGGGATTCATTCCCCCTTGTTTCATCATGAATGATGAGAACAAATAAATAAATAAAATAAAAAGAAAAAAATGAAAAAAAAGGCTAAGGGAGAAGGAAAGCAAAAACCAAGTTTGCTACCTCTTCCCCCTTAACATGAAAGAGAATATGTAAAGAGAAGATTTTATTTTCTCTCATTTCTCTCATTCTCCCCTCTCCCTCACCGAGAACCTCAGCCCCCTCTCCTCCATTTTCGGCCCCAAAACAAAGTTCCTCCTAGGATACAAAGGAGGGCTACCAAAGGAAATCAAAGGAGGAGAACAAGAAGAAGAGACCTCTTCTTCCATCACCACACCTTAGAACCACAAGCGAAAAGGATGTAAGCTTTCCCCTCACCTGTGGTACAAGGCGTTTTATGTGCTTTTCGGATTTTATGAGGATTAGAAAACCTAGAATAGAATTTAAGAAAAATTCGGCCAAAGAAGAGTTTTCAAATCTAGGAAGGTTTAAACAAGTCCTCATTTCATGATATTTTTCTATGCTATGTAGGAAGGTTTTCCTTCATGTTTTTATACCTATATGATGCTTGGTCAGAGGAGTACCTAACCCAAGAATTTCGGCCAAAAATATTTTAAAGAGGTTAGGGAAATCATTGTTTAACCAAACTAGTACAAGATTCCCTCCATGAATTACTAAGGGTCTTTTGTTGGTTTTTCTTGCTTAAAAATTACTTGGAACCAAAAGAAATCCACTCATATGTTTCAGCCAAGAAAAGAGCTTAGGGTTAGGAAGACCTTTAAATTTAAGTAACCATGTTTATATGATAGAATATAGAGTTATCTTAAAGAATTGCATGTTGAATATTGCTTGAAATTCATGAACTCTTCATTAAGATTTTCGGCCATGATAAGATGGATAGCTTAGAAAAGCTTAAACAAAATTTTAACATGCTCAATACCTCTGTGATATTAAGATATTAAAGTTGTTTAATGCTCTCATGCTTAATTAGGGTATAGAGAATTTAGTTACATGATATATGACATGTAAGATCACAAGGGTCCTAGCTTGTTTATGAACCAAATTTGTATATGATGTTCTTAGTAATTTTTGCCATGAAACTTACTTAGGTTTTCCATGCTTTAGGCCACTTAAAACCTAGTTTAGAGATTGGTAGGTTTCGGCCATGAGGAAAAATAAAAGAAAAAGGAAAGAAACCTAGGAAGCCTAAGACACAATTCACATGTATGTTTATTATGTTTGTCTTTGTACATGCTATGAAACTTGTATGACTTCCTATGCTTTTAGGCTATTTGAAGCAAATTTAAACACTGATGAGTCTCGGCCAAGTAGGGTTTAAATGACCTAGAGGCCTTAGAATTGAAACCAATTGTGTTAAAAATGCTTCTTATGGAAATATGATAATATGTTGATTGAGTCACATGCTTGTATAATTTTTCCATGACCTAAATGGACCATTATATGTTTCGGCCATGAAGGGATAGATGCCCTAGAAACCCTAGAACAAAAATTAAATATGCTCATGTCACTCTACATGAAATATGATAAGTAGAAAGCCAAAGTTCTCATGCTATATGTTGTTTAATGACCTAAAATGAGGCTAGGGTAAGTTTCGGCCATACCCATTGTATGATGCCTTATTATGAATTTATACACGATGTTAGTTCAAGTTCACATGCTTGTATGCTTGCTTTTAGCCCTAATGAATACTTGTTAAATTTCGGCCAAGACATATGTTAAGGGCTTGAAGAACTTAGGAACTAGCTCAAATATGCTTACTATGTTACTTGGAAAAAAATGCTATAAATATGGTTTAAGGTTTCCATGCTTTCATGACATTTGGGACCTTGTTTCACACCTGATAGGGTTCGGCCACATGAAGTTTAGGGACTTGGAGAACTTAGAAACCAAGTTAATCATGCTCATAATGCTTCCTATGAAATGGATGTGATGATAATTTAGGTTCCACATGCTTGGAGGTTGTTTTTACCTAAATTGAGATCTAAGGGGGGGTTCGGCCATGATAAGAACCCAAGGGATTAGGAAGCTTAGAACCCAAGCTAACAATGTTACCATGTTTCTTATGATAGTATAATCACATGATACACCCTTATGCTTAAACATGTATGCTTGTGATTTATACTTTCCATGATATGATATGTGCTTAGAAATATGCATGCTTTGATGATATGCTATGTGCTTAAAATATACATGCTTTCATGATATGCTATGTGGATAGAAATATGCATGCTTTGATGACATGCTATGTGCTTAAAATATGCATGCTTTCATGATATGCTATGTGGATAGAAATATGCATGCTTTGATGATATGCTATGTGCTTAAAATATGCATGCTTTCATGATATGCTAGGTGGATAGAAATATGCATGCTTGGATGATATGCTATGTGCTTAAAATATGCATGCTTTCATGATATGCTATGTGGATAGAAATATGCATGCTTTGATGATATGCTATGTGCTTAAAATATGCATGCTTTCATGATATGCTAGGTGGATAGAAATATGCATGCTTGGATGATATGCTATGTGCTTAAAATATGCATGTTTTCATGATATGCTATGTGGATAGAAATATGCATGCTTTGATGATATGCTATGTGCCTAAAATATGCATGCTCTAATGATATGCTATGTGGTGAAAATATGCATGCTTTTATGACATGATGTATGCCTAAGTGATGCATACTTTTTATGACATGATATATGCCTAAGTGATGCATACTTTTTATGCATGATGTATGCCTAAGTGATGCATACTTTTTATGACATGACGTATGCCTAAGTGATGCATACTATTTATGATATGATGTATGCCTAAGTGATGCATACTTTTATGACATAACGTATGCCTAAGTGATGCATACTTCTATGATATGCTATGTGACTAAATGATGCATTTTTATACATGCTACTTTACTTTGTAAGGCTTGTACCAAGGGTGGGCTCCTAATCAGCCCCTAGGCCTTTGGCTGTGTGATCCAGGCAAGTAAAAACAAAGGGATGGGCTCCTTAGTACGCCCTAGGTCTTTGGCTGTGTGATCCGGACCTGGTTCCTAGTATATTCAAGACTTGCTACCTTGGATATACTTAGGAAGCGCGCATATCTACGTGATTTATCTATGTGTGGTACAAGCCGGGGCCCTGATTATGTTGATATTATGTTCAAGTATATATGTAAGAAGAAATGGTTTTAAAGATCATGAGACATACACATGTTTTTCGGATACATGTTTTCAAAATCATATTGCATATGCCTTTTGATCATGTTGTGATGATGCTATGATTTATGATATGCCATGATTAGATACGATTATGTTATGTTTCATGCTATGCTTTAAGAGCTTGATATGCCATGCCACCTTATGATGATACTATGATATGCCATGATTAGATATGATTATGTTATGTTTCATGATATGCTTTAAGAGATGATATGCCATGACTAGTTATGATTTTGTTATGTTGCATGATATGTTTAAAGAGTATGATATGTTATGCCATGACTAGTTGAGATCATGTTATGTTGAGACATTCTTTGATCATGTGATGATTTTTGGTTTTAGTGAGTAGGAAAGGAACTTACTGAGCCATGAGTGCTCATAGCTTACTTTCCTTGTACCACAGATAAAGGAAAAAGCTGGATGAGCTAAATGAGCAGCAGGAGAGGCAAGGAGATGTGTGTGGCAGTGGCTAGGCAACCAAATAAGAACCTGTTTTAAAAACTTTTAAAGAACTATGCTTTGGTATCATGAATTGTAGTACCGTATGTGTGACTTGATGTTATGTTTCTACTAATTTTGATATCATGTTATTGATGCCATGATAGTGTAGTTCAGATTTGATGAAAAGAAAAACAAAAGAAAAGTTTTCATTAAACTAAGAAAATTATTTTAAGTCTTCCGCTGTTTTAAAAAGAAAAATTTGTACATGGAGTATCGTAGCCCCGTCCCTTAGAGTTAGCAGGGAGGGCGGGCGTTACATGCATAATTTGTTACATACTCAGTAATCGCCTTTATAGTCCACCCAATTACGGGTGACGTTTGACGAAACTAAAGTACATAACTCCTCATGTAGGGATCCATGGTGACTTCAGGTCTAAGGACTAGTAGTCATACTAATAGCCACATGATAAAGTATATGACACTCATATAACGATCCATGATACTTTCTCATGGCGGGTCATTCAGTATACATTCTCTAATGCATACACATGTGTCAACTTGATATCTCTATATCCATGACTTGTGAGATCAAGTCATCGAGTTGACCTACATGCTAGTCTTATTGCATTAACATTGTCCCTGAATGTTAATACTCGACTAGGAATGATTAAGAGTAGTGTTCCCTATATCATCTCACTATCGATTCAACCAATCGATTGATATAGGTAAGAACCTTCTACTCAAGGACGTTATTATACTTAGTTTATTTGGCACCAATACAAGTAAGTATAATAACCAAAAACCAAATGCCTTTATTTATATAGAATATGATACAACAAGTCCAAAATACAATCATCAAATCATTGGCTCTAGGGCTCTAGCTAACAATCTCCCACTAGCACTAGTGCCAATCAGTGTAGCCTCTAAGCCCCAATGACCTAGTGTGACCATCATGCTTTCTCTGTTCCAAAGCCTTGGTCAAGGGATCTGCAATGTTAGCCTCGTAGGTACTCTGCAAATCTTCACATCTCCTCTGTCGATAATCTCTCGAATGAGATGGAAGTGCCGTAGTATGTGTTTGGTCCGCTGCTGTGAGCGAGGTTCCTTCGCCTGTGCTATGGCTCCATTATTGTCACAATAGGACTCAAAAGAGTTAGCAATGCTAGGAACCATCCCAAGTTCAGTGATGAACTTGCAAATCCAAACTGCCTCCTTTGCTGCCTCTGATGCAGCAATATACTCGGCCTCTATCGTAGAATCAGCTACTGTGTCCTGCTTCGAACTCTTCCAGCTCATAGCACCACCATTAATGCAAAACACGAACCCCGACTGTGATCTATAGTCATCCTGGTCGATCTGGAAGCTAGCATCACTGTAACCCTTTACAGCTAGCTCATCATTGCCTCCATATATCAAGAAATATTATTTAGTCCTTCTTAAGTACTTAAGAATATTCTTGACCGCTATCCAGTGACTTTCACCTGGATCTGACTGGTATCTGCTCGTCATGCTCAAAGCATACGAGACATCAGGTCGAGTACGTAGCATGACGTACATGATCGATCCTATGGCTGAAGCATAAGGGATCTGATCCATGCGGTCTCTCTCCTCTCTAGAAGAGGGACCCTGAGTCTTCGAAAGACTCATGCCATATGACATCGGTAGAAATCCCTTCTTGGAGTTCTGCATGGCAAAACCGAAGAAGTATCTTGTCAATGTATGTACTTTGACTTAGGCCAAGAAATCTCTTATATCTATCTCTATAGATCTGTATCCCTAAAATGCGGGATGTCTCACCTAAGTCCTTCATTGAGAAACAAGTCCCTAGCCAAGTCTTGACATACTGTAGCAAAGGGATGTCTTTCCCAATGAGCAGTATGTCATCCACATATAATATGAGGAAGACAATTGTGTTCTCTACAACCTTTTTATAGACACAAGACTCATCTTCATTCTTGATGAAACCAAACTGTTTGATTGCATCATCGAATCGAAGATTCCAGCTACGAGAAGCTTGATTTAGTCAATAAATGGACCCATGCAGCTTGCATACTCTGCTAGTATGCTGTAGATCTACAAAACCCTCAGGTTGTGTCATGTACACATCCTCGAGTAGGTTTCCATTCAGAAACGTGGTTTTGACGTCCATCTGCCAGATCTCGTAATTGTGGTAAGCTACAATAGCAAGCATGATCCGAATGGACTTAAACATCGCTACTGGAGAAAAGGTTTCATCATAGTCAATACCATGAATCTGCTTGAAACCTTTAGCTACCAAGTGACCCTTATAGATAAGTCCAGCCATGTCAGTCTTTCGCTTAAAGACCCACTTACACCCTATGGGTTTTACCCCTTCAGGTGGATCAACCAAACTCCATACTTGGTTGGTGTACATGGAATCCATTTCGGATCTCATGGCTTATTGCCATTTCTCGGAATCTGGTCTCATCACAGCTTCCTGATAGGTGGTAGGCTCATCCTCTATGAGCACAATGTCATCATGGTCAGACAAGAGAAATGAATATCTCTCAGGCTGACGACTTACCCTATCAAAACTGTGAAGAGGTATGTCTACTTGAACTGGTTATTGTTCCTCAACTCCTTGTGGAACAACCTCATCCACAACACTTTTTGGTTCAAGTTCAACTTCCATCGAGGCTTCATTGCTAGGATCCGCATCTTAAACTTCTTTAAGATCGAATGTACTCCCACTAGTCTTTCTAGAAACAAAGTCCTTTTCTAGAAAGACTCCAGTCTTTGCCACAACTATCTTATGCTGACTGGGAATGTAGAAATAATATCCCCTAGTTTCTTTGGGATATCCTATAAAGAAGCACTTGTCGGATGTGGGTCCTAATTTATCTGAGACTTGACGTCTAACGTAGGCCTCACATCCCCAAATTCTCATGAAAGACACTTGGGCATCTCTCCCAGTCCATATCTTATATGGTGTCTTTATCACAGCCTTAGATGGAACTCGGTTGAGTATAAAAGCTGCCGTGTCTAGAGCATAGCCCCAAAGGTATGTCGGAAGATCTGTGTGACTCATCATAGACTGTACCATATCTAATAAGGTACGATTCCTCCTTTCGGATATACCATTCCACTGTGGTGTTCCAGGAGAAGTGAGTTGGGATAGGATCCCACACTCAGCTAGATAGTCACGAAACACATGGCTAAGGTATTCTCCACCTCGATATGATCGAAGTATCTTAATACTCTTACCAAGCTGGTTCTTTACTTCATTCTTGAATTCTTTGAACTTTTCAAAAGATTCTGACTTATGTGTCATCAAGTACACATAACCATATCTACTGAAGTCATTAGTAAATGTGATAAAGAACCTATAACCGTCTCTAGCAGCGACATTGAAAGGGCCACATACATCACTATGTATAAGTCCTAACAAATCAATCGCTCTTTCACTGTGCCCACTAAAGGGAGTCTTGGTCATCTTGCCTAGTAGGCATGACTCGCACACCTCATAAGATTCAAAATCAAATGAGTCCAGCAAACCATCCTTATGGAGCTGGGATAAGCGCTTGTCATTTATATGACCTAAGCGACAGTGCCTGAGATAGGTTTGGTTCAGGTCATTTGACTTGAACCTCTTGGTATTTATGTTATAGATAGGGCTTTCAAGATCTAGAATGTAGAGTCCGTTCATCAGAGGTGCACTACAATAGAACATGACTTTTAAATAAACAGAACAACATTTGTCCTTTATAATAAAAGAGAAGCCTTTCTTGTCCAAACAAGAAGCTGAAATTATGTTCTTAGTTAATGCAGGCACATAACAACATTCATCTAATTCTAATACAAGCCCAGAGGACAGAGATAGATGATAAGTTACTACAGCAATAGCAACAACCCGTGCTCCATTGCCTACTCGTAGGTCTACCTCACCCTTCGTCAATGCCCTGCTATTTCTCAGCGCTTGTACATTAGTACAAATGTGCGAAGCACATCCGGTATCTAATACCCACTATGAAGAAATAGAGAGGTTGACTTCTATAACATGTATACCTGAAGTAGAAATCTTATTTCTCTTCTTCTTAAGATCTTCCAGGTATTCTTTGGAGTTCCTCTTCCAGTGCCTTGCTTGTCCTTGATATAGGTGACAAAGATGTTCAACCATATCGTAAGCACCCATCAACTCATGTTGCTTCTGAAGCTCAGAGTTCATGGTCGCGAGCATAAGACAGGACACATCTAATGCATCATCTTGATGCTTCTTGTAAGCATCTCAGTCTGCTCGTGTGGCAGTGGTAGGAGGAGCCTCCGGAATGGGCTGCTCCAGAACGTACAGTTTATGTTCTTGGGTGAGAACTATTCTCAGGATCCTGTACCAGTCCTGGAAATTTGCTCCGTTGAGCTTGTCCTTCTTAAGGACAGAACGCAGAGAGAAGTTGTTCGTGTTTGACGTCATGGAAATTCTACAACAGAAATAAATGTAGAAATAAATATCATATTCTTTTAAATCATTTAATTAGGCCTTCAACTAAATGATGCTCCCACTGAATTCTATAACTCATGTGGGACAAGATCCACATCATACTAACCCTTGAGTTAGCTTTGGCTAATACGCCCAAGATTTATTATGATCGGTAGGTAACGATTACCAATTACATCTCTATGCAACTCTTGTTTATAGGATAATTATCCGCAGTTTTATTAAAACTTGAGTTAGCTTTGGCTAATACGCCCAAGAATTAATATAAACGTGATTTTGACCTATCTACGAACCATTGGATAATGCCTATAGTTAAACTCGATCCAATTGAGTTAACTAGTTACTCAATCTAATTGAGTTGTACTCACCCATGCGTTGATAGGCGGGACCAAGATTGTCCCTCCGTACCCTACCAAGATAGTATGCGTTGCTCTGCTTTGGCAGATTCAACAACAACATGCGATCGAGCTAGTGGGTGGTATCACGGCATGGTAGGCATTACGAGTTGACGCGATTTAGATCTAATCTAAACGATGATGCGTATCATATACTCGATAGATCTAATCTAATCGTGGGGTGCATCATGTGCACGATTTAGATCTAATCTTAATCGTTAGGCACTAATTAATTACTTAATTAAACATGCATCACATACACAAGTAATTAACTAAATTTTGTGATTATGTCATGGCCCTACTATGATCTTCTCAAGCCAATGAGAAGATCGGATGGTCAACCTAAGGTCAACAGCTTCTCAAGCGCCTTCCTTTTGACCACCTTGTGTTGCTCGCGCCTTCCTCGTAACTCCGTCTTGAGTGGACCTTCCACCGCTTCAAAATTTACATTACAATTTTGAAACTCGAGTTACATTCGAGTCTAAATCTAATTTACAACCAGAATATAAATAGGGAGGCACGACACGCAGGTCGTGTATCAAATACAGCACACACAAACACATGACGACACGCAGGTCGTATTATAAATTACAACACAAATCCAATCATATTGGGTCTTTTTGGGCCATGACTATCATAAAAATAATATATAATTCTAAATTATATATTTTTCATAATTTTCTGTAATTTTTCATAATTTTTACAATTTTATGAGTAAATTTTTCCCGGCGGTCCCGATTAGCGATTTTGGGCGCAATCGCGGAGCAAATTCCCTTGCGGGGTTAGGGGCAGTACCCCTACCCTCGATATAACCATCGCGAGTTGCTCCTAAGCGATCCTACAGTGCCTTAGCCCGCTGTCCCAAAAAGTTTTGGGTCGAAACATTGTCGTAACGGAAAAATCTTCTCGGTAGTCGAAGCCTACAAGTGTCTAAACACTTGTGCTTCGCTTCTACGAGAAAAATACCCTTTAAAACTATAAAAATCATGAAATTATAGAAATTCACAGAATGTTTATTTTTTCATAAAAACCAAAATAAACTCGTACACGCCTTCACATGTGGCTCTGATACCACTGTTGGGTTTTTCGGGCCGCGAAAACCGCTTTTTCGCGTCGCGGAAACCCCGAAACTCCCTAGCCAACGGATCCGTGCGAAAAGTATAGAACAAAATTTTACATGTACGAGTTTACTAACTCGATCTACTCTTAGATCTATATGTTTAGAAAATTATCCTTGATGCGTGCCCTTTTCGAATCCCGCTCGTGTAACACCCACGAAATTATAAGATAGGTGTATAAATATTATTTTTTCCTTAGAGCATAGAAATGAAAAGAATAAGAGAAAAAGGAAAATAAAAAAAAAACAAAAAGAAGAAATATAGAATAAGAAGAGGTGAGGTTAAGGATTGAACCTTGAACCTCCCAAAACGATAGAGATAGATTTATGAATGATAACCATTAGGATAAGAAGAAATAATTGGAATGAAAGGAATGAAAAATTTAGTTAAAGGATAAAAGAAAACTAAGCAAAAGAGCAAGAGAAAATCAAGTTGCTTACCTCCTTTTTCCCTCTTGGTTAAGAAAAGAGAGCAAGCAAAAGAAGGATTGACTACTTCCCTTCCCCTCTCTATTTTCGTGGGAATTAATGGAGGGAGGGAAAAGAGGAGTTGGGGGGAAGAATGGGAACATGTCTCATTGGCAAGGGATAAATAGGATTAGAGAAGAAAACAAAGGGATTTAATTCATTTTCTTCTTCCTCCTTCTTCCTTCTCCATTCTCACCGAACCAAGAAACTCCTTTCCTCTCCTCATACCAATTTCTAAGTTAAGTTCTTCTCCAAGAAAGCTAACTACCGAGAAGGAAACTTCAAGTTCTAGCCCTTACAAGCAAAGGAAACAAGACAAGATACAAGAAGAAGAAGCTTCCACCTTCCTTATCACTAGAACACCTTTTTCTCTAAGGAAAACCACAAGCGAAAGGATGTAAGTTCCCCTCACCTGTGGTACAATAGCTCTTATTTTGCTATGAAAATTCGGTTGCATATAAAAAGAAAGAGAAAGCTAAGGAAACATCATGAAGGAATTCTAACCAAGATAAGATCAAAGGAAGGATATAGAGAATGAAAGGATCTAGATTAATATGTTTGAATAATTCTCTTGTAGCATGTATTTTATGGTAAGGACTTATCTATGTTAAAAATGTTTGATAAAACCTAGATCCATGAGTATTCGGTCATTGTAAAAACTAAGGGCCTAGGAGAACTTTAAGTTAAAACTAAGTATGCCAAGATCTCCTTAAGATAAGTCATGAAACTATTATGATATGCCATGATTATATGTTTAGTTAAACTTTATTTATGTCCATGAAGGTTCGGTTATGTTTGGATTTTTTTTTTTAAAAAAGCCTAGGAGAATTTAAAGCAAAATATAAGATGCTCATGATCTCCTGGATGAAATGTTATGTAGCTAATCTAGTGGGCTCATGTTTATTGTTGTATGGAAATTAAATTCATGCTCTATATCATTTGGCCACTTCATGATTTAGGACTTAAGGAACTTAATTAGAACCTAACTCAACTATGCTCATGTTACTCCTTGATATATATGCTATGAAAGTTGTTTAAGATTTCCATGCTTTTAGGACACTTGAACCCAAATTTTTAGTCCTATAGTATTCGGCCATTACATGATGTATAACTTCGGAAACCTAGAACCTAACTCAATTATGATCATGTTATTCCTTAATATTTTTGCTATGAAAGTTGTTTAGGGTTCTCATGTTTTTAGGGCACTCGAACCCTAATTTTAAACCCTACATGTTTCGGCCACATCAAGATCTAGGGCTTAGGGAACTTAGAACCTAACCCAACTATGCTCATGTTATTCCTTGATATATATGCTATGAAAGTTGTTTAAGGTCTTCATGCTTTTAGGACACTTGAACCTAAATTTTTAATCCTATAGTATTCGGCCATGTCATGATGAAGGACTTAGGGAACCTAGAACCTAACTCAACTATGCTCATGTTATTTCTTGATATTTTTCCTATGAAAGTTATTTAAGATTCTCATGTTTTTAGGGCACTTGAACCCTAATTCTGAACCCTACATGTTTCGGCCACATCAAGATCTAGGGCTTAGGGAACTTAGAACCTAGCTCAACTATGTTCACGTTATTCCTTGATATATTTGCTATGAAGGATGTTTAAGGTTCTCATGTTTTTAGGGCACTTGAACCCTAATTTCAAACTCTACAAGTTTCAGCCAATACATGATGAAGGACTTAGGAAACTTAGAACCTAACTCAACCATGCTCATATTATTCCTTGAAATGTTTGCTATGGAAGTTGTTTAGGGTTCACAAGCTTGAATGATAGTCTTTAACCCAATGCATGCTTGATAAGGTTCGGCCATGATAAGTTGTAAGTCTAAGTAACCTAGAACTCTACCTAAACTTGCTCATGATAGTTCTTATGGTATAAGAAGTCATGCTTGCTTAGGGTTCACATGTTGGGATGAAGTTTTTCACCATAAACCCAACTTATATGGTTCGGCTACAAAGAGACATTAGGGTTAGAGATCGAATTATGTTTTCCATGTATCTTATATGCCATGATTTTAAGTTTTCCATGCTTCTATGTTTAATTATGCACACTTATGATCTATACATGATGGAAACCCTTATGCTATGGTGTGTATTATTTATGATGAAGCTATGTGCAAAATTTATGCATGAAATATATGATGTGCTGTGTGCCCAATTTATGCATGAAATATATGATGTGCTGTGTGCCCAATTTATGCATGAAATATATGATGTGCTGTGTCCCCAATTTATGCATAAAATATATGATGTGTTGTGTGCCCAAATCTTTACATACCATTAAGATGAGCTGTGTGCCCAAAAGTCTAGATGGTATGATATGATAAGTGACACGATGTACAAGAAGAGATAAGAACCATGATATGTAAGAACATGCTATTTTACTTTATGTATGACTTGTACCAAGGGTGGGCTCCATAAGCGCCCCGGGGTCGATGGACTAAGAAACGGGCCTCGTTAGGGATGGGCTCCTAAGTGCCCCTAGGTCGATGGACTAAGAAACGAGCCTAGTATGTATGCCTTGTAGGGTTCAAGACTTGCTACCTTGGACCTACATAGGATGCGCGCATTTATGTATGTGGTACAAGCCAGGGCCCTAATCATGTTAAGATTATGTTTAAGTATGTATAGTATAAGTTTTCAAAGGACATATTGCATATGTTTTCATGATACATGGTTAGGAATTTATCTTGCATATACCTTATGATTATGCCATGATATTTATGATGATGTTATAATATGTCAGGGTGAAATTGATGATTATGTTGTGTTATGCCATGATACCTTACGCTTATGTTATGATATGCTATGATATGCTGCATGATATAATGAATTGCCTTCATGTGTTATGTCTTGTGATTTTGATATATGTCATACGGTTTTTTGTGAGTAGGAAAGGAACTTACTGAGCCATGAGTGCTCACAGCTTACTTTCTTGTACCACAGATAAAGGCAAGGAATGGATGAACTAGGGGAGCAGCAGGAGGGGCTGGAAGGATGTGTGTGGTAGTGTCCTGGCTAAAGGAGAAAGACCTGCTTTTTGTTTAATAAGAACCATGCCTAGTTATGTTACTGCTTTATGATTCCATGACATTTAATTTTGTGTTTGGGCATTATGACTTACAAATCATGTTAAGTATGCTATGTGATTTCTATATGTCCAGGTGATTAGTCATGTTGATTCATATAGGAAAAAAAAAGAAATGTTTCTAACTTTTAAAAATAAGACTTCCGCTGTAGTAAGTAGGTATGTATATGTATGTGTAAGTAACCCACGTCTCCTTAGCAGGAGGGGCGGGGGGTTACAGTTTGGTATCAGAGCGAGGTTTAGCCAATTCACTACACACATGTCAAGCCTCCATCCTGCCGCTCCAAGTAAGAATTTATGTGCTTAATTTAATTTTTTGTTGTTGTTTTATGATGCTTTAATATTATGCATGTTTATTTATGTTCGTTAACTAGTTTAGGTATGCATGATGGTAGGATAGGAATAGTACTAACCTTTTTTTTGCAAACAAATAGGAATAACGATAATTTATTGTTATTTAATGAAGATAAGCATGGCTAGGAGACATACTACCCGAACAGACGAGACACCGACTCCACCAGATCTGACCCAGGTAGTCACTGATCTCAAGCATCATATCACAGAGCAACAACAATTGATCACTACATTAATGGGCCAACTAGGAACTCCTGCCACACCGCCAGCAAATCAGAATGCGGTGCCCGTCGTGCCAATAGTTGCACCAGTACCACCGGTAGCCCCTGCCCCAGTGGTTCGACAGGAGACCTATTTAATACAATGGCTGAGGCTGAAATCGAAAAAATTCTCGGGTACTTGCGAGCCATGGGATGCCCAGGCCTGGTTCAAGACAGTAGAAAACATAGTGGAATTGTTGGACTGGCCCGAATCGGAGAAGATCAAGTGTGTATCTTTCTATTTTTCCGGAGACACTAGAATGTGGTGGGAAAGAGTGAAAGCGAAAAGACAGGTCAATCTGATGAACTGGATAGACTTCGAGACAGAGTTCTTCGAGGAGTTCTTCCATATGCAAGTGACGAACCGACACTATGACGAGTTCACCGAGTTTCGGCAAGGTGACCTATCAGTGAACGAAGTAGTAAAACACTTCAACCGTTTGGCACGCCTATGACCAGAATTGGTTCGTACAGAAAGAGAAAGGGTTAGACTGATGCTGAAGATGCTTCGACCCGAAATAGCACTGAACGTGGCCGGCGGAGTTAATAGACCTCAGACTACAGAGGAATTGGTTAGCAGTGCTCTCATCACGGAACATTATCAGAATGTAATGAACAGAAATAACAGTCGGGTCCGAACCGAAGGACAGAAATCCTCAAACAATAAGATAAGTTGGAAAGGGACCTCCACTGGGAAAAGGAAACAATGGGGCAATGCAAAAGGTGGCTCAGTGAATAAGCAACCAAGGTACCCCCAGTGCGCTATTTGCGGAAAGCTGCATTCCGGAGTATGTCATAAGGGTACCAGAAGGTGCTATAATTGCGAAGGAGAAGGACATCTGGCCAGAGACTGCACCAACCAGTTCCAGGCACCACCCCAGCAGAGCAACCAAAACAAGAATATCCCCTCACAACTACATCAGATGCAAACTACTATTGAGGGAACACCATTTAACCAAGGGAGATTGGAAGCTCCACCAACTACAATGAACGCCAGGGTTTTCTCGCTTACTAAAGAGGATGTGGCAAGCGCCTCTACTGTCGTTACAAGTCAATTACCTACTTTTAGTCAAATTACCAAAGCTATACCTGATGCTAAAGATGAACCAATGATCGAAATTCTTGGGAAACCGAGAGATATTATTAGTCAATGGATCGAAAATATGTCTGGGCAGCTCTCTACCATGACCATAGCACCCGAAAGGGAAATAGAATTTACGATTGAAGTAGTTCCGGGTACCAAACTGTTTTCTAAAGCACCTACCGGATGGCGCCCACTGAGTTGAAGGAACTTCAAGAACAGATACGGGAGTTGCTCGACAAGGGACTTATTCGCCCCAGTCACTCTCCGTGGGGAGCTCCAGTACTGTTTGTGAAAAAGAAGGATGGATCTATGCGAATGTGTATAGATTACCGAGCATTAAATAACGTAACGATCAAGAACACATACCCCCTTCCGCGGATCGACGATCTGTTCGACCAATTGAAGGGAGCAACTGTCTTCTCAAAGATTGACCTAAGGTCCGGTTATCATCAAGTGAAAGTGAAACAAGATGATATACCCAAGACAGCCTTTCGAACAAGATACGGACACTATGAGTTCGTGGTTATGCCCTTCGGAGTGACAAATGCCCCTGCTGTATTCATGGATTTGATGAATCGCGTATTTGCGGCATATCTCGATAAATGTGTGATCGTCTTCATCGACGATATTCTCATCTATTCAAGAACCCAAGAGGAACATGCCGAACACCTGAATATTGTACTGCAGATCCTCCGAGAGAAACAACTGTATGCAAAGTTTTCCAAGTGCGAGTTCTGGCTAGATCAAGTAATATTCTTGGGTCATGTCATCTCCAAGAATGGAGTCATGGTAGATTCAAGTAAGATTGAAGCCGTAAGTAACTGGAACAGACCAAAGAATGCCAGCGAAATCAGAAGTTTTCTGTGATTGGCAGGCTACTACAGGAAGTTAGTAGAGGATTTCTCCAAAATCGCAGCCCCTATGACGAATCTCACCAACAAAAATAAAAAGTATGAATGGACGGATGAATGCGAGAAGAGTTTTACTGAACTAAAACGGAGGCTGACCAGTGCCCCGATCCTTACTCTTCCAGAAAGCAACAAAGGCTTTGATATGTATAGCGATGCTTCCTTATTAGGATTGGGAGCCGTACTCATGCAAGACGGCAAAGTCATCGCCTATGCCTCCAGACAACTCAAAGAGCACGAAAGAAGTTACCCTATTCATGATCTGGAACTAGCAGCTGTGGTCTTCGCTTTGAAAACGTGGAGGCATTATTTATATGGAGCTCCGTGCAGGATTTATACAGACCACCAGAGTCTGAAATACTTTTTCACGCAAAAAGACCTAAATATGAGACAACACCGATGGCTCGAGCTAGTCAAGGATTACGATTGAGAAATCTTTTATCATCCCAGAAAAGTGAACAAGGTGGCCGATGCACTCAGCCGAAAGTCCGGTACAACCTGACATCGCTATTCTAAGTTCGAGGACGAACTTTTTATGAGGTATGAGATACTGTAACAACCACGAAATTATAAGATAGGTGTATACATATTATTTTTTCCTTAGAGCATAGAAATGAAAAGAATAAGAGAAAAAGGAAAATAAAAAAAAAAGAAAAAAAAAAGAAGAAATATAGAATAAGAAGAGGTGAGGTCAAGGATTGAACCTTGAACCTCCCACAAACGATAGAGATAGATTTATGAATGATAACCATTAGGATAAGAAGAAATAATTGGAATGAAAGGAATGAAAAATTTAGTTAAAGGAGAAAAGAACTGTAATACCCACTAAGCTTGTAAGATAAATATATGAATGTGGGATTTTTCCTTAGAAAAATAATAGGAAGTGAGTTGAAGCAAAAAGAAATAAAATGAAATAAAAAGAAGAGGAGGTCAAGGATCGAACCATGAACCTCTTATATTATTCATAGGATTAATTAGTAGAAACCAATTGGGATAGAGAGAAGATATTGATAGCAAAGGAGGGAAACCCATGATAAAGGTAAGAGTAAAAGCTAGCCAAAAGAAAATAAGAAAAGAGCAAGAGAAAGGCAACTTGCCTTCCTCCCTTTCTCTCCCTCTTTCTCTTTGATTTTTGCCGAAAACTTAAAGAGGAATTAAGGGGATTCATTCCCCCTTATTTTATCATGAATGGTGAGAATAAATAGAAAATAAAATAAATAAAAGAAAATAGAAAAAAAAGGCTAAGGGAGAAGGAAAGCAAAAACCAAGTTTGCTACCTCTTTCCCCTTAACATAAAAGAGAAGGAAAATTCTATTTTCTCTCATTTTTCTCATTCTCTCCTCTCCCTCACCGAACCCTCAGTCCCCTCTCCTCCACCTTCGGCCCCAAAGCCAAGGTTTTCTCCTAGGAAGCCTAAGATACAAGGAGGACTAAGGAAGGGAATCAAGGGAAAAGGAACTAGAAGAAGAGGCTACTTCTTCTCCACCATACCTTAGATCCACAAGAGAAAAGGATGTAAGCTTCCCCTCACCTGTGGTACAAGGCTTTTATGTGATTTTCGGATTCTATAAGGATTAGAAAACCTAGGAAAGAATTTAAGAAAATTTGGCTAAAGAAAGGGTTTTCAAATCTAGGATGATTTAAACAAGTCCTTATTTCATGATATTCTTTCTATGATATGTAGGAAGGATTTTCTTCATGTTTTTATACTTAAATGATGCTTGATCAGAGGAGTACCTAACCCTAGAATTTTGACCAAAAATATGTTAAGGAGGTTAGGGAAAAATATTGTTTAACTAAACTAGTACAAAATTTCTCCCATGAACTACTAAGGGTTTTTATTGGTTTTCTTGCTTGAAAGTTACTTGAAACCAAAGAAATCCATTTATATGTTTCAGCCAAGAAAAGGGCTTAGGGTTAGGAAGACCTTTAAATTTAAATAACCATGTTTGTATGATAAAATATAGAGTTCTCTTAAAGAATTGCATGTTGTACATTGCTAGAAATTCATGAACTCTTATTTTAGATTTTCGGCCATGATAAGATGGATAGTTTAGAAAAACTTAAAAAAAATTCTAATATGCTCAAGACCTCTGTGATATTATGATATGAAAGTTGTTTAATGCTCTTATGTTTAAATTGAGTATAGAAAATTAGTTACATGATATATGACATGTAAGATCACAAGGGTCCTAGCTTGTTTATGAACCAACTTTGTATATGATGTTCTTAGTAATTTTTTCCATGAAACTTACTTAGGTTTTCCATGGTTTAGGCCACTTAAAACTTAGTTTAGAGATTGGTAGGTTTCGGCCATAAGGAGAAATAAAAGAAAAAGGGAAAAAACCTAGGAAGCCTAAAACACAATTCACATGTATGTTTATTATGCTTGTCCTTACACATGCTATGAAACTTGCATAATTTCTCATGCTTTTAGGCTATTTGAAGCAAGTTTATATTCTGTGAGTTTCGGCCAAGTAGGGTTTAAAAGACCTAGAGGCCTTAGAAATGAAACCAAATGTGTTAAAAGTGCTTCTTATGAAAATATGATAAGGTGTTGATTGTGTCACATATTTGTATAATTTTTCCATGACCTAAATGGATCATTGTGTGTTTTGGCCATGAAGGAATAGATGCCCTAGAAACCCTAGAACAAGAATTAAATATGCTTATGTCACTCTACATGAAATATGATAAGTAGAAAACCAAAGTTCTCATACTATATGTTGTTTAGTGACCTAAATGAGGCTAGGGTAAGTTTCGGCCATACCTATTGTATGATGTCTTGTTATGAATTTATACATGATGTTAATTCAAGTTCACATGCTTGTATGTTTGTTTTTAGCCCTAATGAACACTTGTTAAATGTTTGACCAAGATATACGTTAAGGGCTTGAAGGACTTAAGAACTAGCTCAATATGCTTACTATGCTATTTGAAAAAAATGCTATAAATATGGTTTAAGATTTCCATGCTTTCATGACATTTGGAACCTTGTTTATATACTGATAGGGTTCGGCCACATGAGTTTAAGGACTTGGAGAACTTAGAAACCAAGTTAATCATGCTTATAATGCTTCCTATGAAATTTATGTGATGATGATTTAGGTTTCACATGCTTGGAGGTTGTTTTTACCAAAATTGAGACCTAAGGGGGTTCGGCCATGATAGGAACCCAAGGGTTTAGGAAGCTTAGAACCCAAGTTAACTATGTTACCATGTTTCTTATGATAGTATAATCACATGATACACCCTTATGCTTAACCATGTATGCTTGTGATTTATACCTTTTTATGATATGATATGTGGATAGAGATATGCATATTTTAATGATATGTTATGTGGTTAGAAATATGCATGTTTTAATGATATGTTATGTGCTTAGAAATATGCATGCTTTAATGATATGCTATGTGCTTAGAATATGCATACTTTTATGATATGCTATGTGAGTAGAAATATGCATGCTTTAATGATATGCTATGTGCTTAGAATATGAATGTTTTTTTTATGATATGCTATGTGGATAGAAATATGCATGCTCTAATGATATACTACGTGTTTAAGTGATGCATACTTTCTATGATATGATGTATGCCTAAGTGATGCATACTTTCTTAATACATGATGTATGCCTAAGTGATGCATACTTTTTATGATATGATGTATGCCTAAGTGATGCATACTTTCTTAAGACATGATGTATGCCTAAGTGATGCATATTTTTTATGATATGATGTATGCCTAAGTGATGCATACTTTTATGACATAATGTATACCTAAGTGATGCATACTTTTATGCTATGCTATGTGACTAAATGATGCATTTTTATACATGCTACTTTACTTTGTAAGACTTGTACCAAGGGTGGACTCCTAATCAGTCTATAGGCCTTGCTTTGTGATCTAGGCTAAGCCTTGCTTTGTGATCTAGGCTAATAAGGGATGGGCTCCTTAGTACACCCCTAGGCCTTGCTTTGTGATCTAGGCTAAGCCTTGCTTTGTGATCTAGGCTAATAAGGGATGGACTCTTCAAGTACGCCCCTAGGCCATGCTTTGTGATCTTGACCTAGTTCCTAGTATGATTCAAGACTTGCTACCTTGGATATACTTAGGATGCGCGCATCTATGTTATGTATGTATGGTACAAGCCGGGGCCCTAATTATGTTGATATTATGTTCAAGTATATATATGTAAGAAGAAAATGGTTTTAAAAGATCATGAGACATACACATGTTTTTCGGATACATGTTTTTAAAATCATGATGCATATGATCTATGATTATGTTGTGTTGAGGCTATGATTTAAGATATGCCATGATATGATTATGTTATGTTTTATGTTATGTTTTAAGAGATGATATGCCATGATATGATTATGTTATGCTTCATGCTATGTTTTAAGAGATGATATGCCATGATATAATTATGTTATGTTTCATGCTATGTTTTAAGAGATGATATGCCATGATATGATTATGGTATGTTTCATGCTATGTTTTAAGAGATAATATGCCATGATATGATTATGTTATGTTTCATGCTATGCTTTAAGAGATGATATGCCATGACTAGTTACAATGTTAGTTATGTTGCATGATAAGCTTAAAGAGTATGATATGTTATGCCATGACTAGTTGAGATCATGGTAAGTTGAGACATTATTTGATTATGTGTTGATTGTTGGTTTTAGTGAGTAGGAAAGGAACTTACTTAGCCATGAGTGCTCATAGCTTACTTTCCTTGTGCCACAGATAAAGGAAAAAGTTGGATGAGTTAAAGGAGCAACAGGAGGGGCAACGAAGATGTGTGTGGCGGTGGCTAGGCAACTAATTAAGAACCTGCTTTAAAACCTTTAAGAACTATGCTTTGGTTTTGTGAAATGTAATACAATATGGGTGACTTGATGTTGAGTTTTTATTTATTTTGTTATCATGTTATGAAACCATATTAGTGTAGTTCGGCTTTTAATTATGTTAAGAAAAAAAAAATTTTAAGTCTTCCGCTGTAATACGTACGTAGAGTATCGTAGCCCCATCCCTTGTTGACAGCAGGGAGGGCGGGCGTTACAGGTTGGTATCAGAGCCAGGTTATTGCCAGCTCACTACACACACATCAAGCCTCCTACCTGCCGCTCCAAGTAAGAATGTTTATGCTAAATTTACTTGTTATATGCTTATGTTTAATTTTCTTGTTATATGTTTATGCTTAATTTTCATGATTATATGACTTATGCTTTATTTTTTTCTTTCTTGTTATATTGCCCATGTTTCATTTTCTTTACTACATTGCTTATGCTTTATTTTCTTATGTTACATTGTTTGTCATTATATTCCTTATTTTTCCTTATGTTGTTTATGCTTTAGTTTCATGTTCTACTTGCTTATGTTTGATGCTTTATTCTATACTTTTAGTTATAAATTAGATTAGGATTACATATAGGTAGGTTAGGAATAATACCAGAACAAATAGATAGAAACAAAACAATAGGTTAGATTGGCTAAAAAAATGATAACCACTTACACTAGTCCATTTGTCCTTCTTTAGATAAACATGGTTAGGACACACAATGCCCGAACCGGAGGGACAGTGACTCCACCAGATCTGACGCAGGTAGTCGCAGACCTCCAGCATCAGATCGCAGAACAACAACAGCTGATCACTACCTTAATGGGTCAGCAAGGCAACCCAGTTACCCCACCGGTGAATGCACTACCCCCGGCAGCCCCTACTTCGATGGTCCGACAAGAGGCCTATCTGATTCAGTGGCAAAGGCTTAAGACGGAAGCATTCTCGGGAAACTATGAACCATGGGATGCGCAAGCCTGACTCAAAACCGTGGAAAACATAATGGAATTATTGGATTGGCCTGAACACGAGAAGGTCAAATGCACGTCGTTCTGTCTTACCGGAGATGCCCAGATGTGGTGGGACAGAGTAAAGGCGAAAAGACAAATAAACCAAATGCAGTGGACAGATTTTGAGACAAAGTTCTTAGAGGAATTCTTCCTTATGCGAGTGACCAACAAACACTATGACGAGTTCACTGAGTTCCGGCAAGGTGATATGTCAGTTAATGAAGCCGTTAAGAGGTTCAACCGCCTAGCCCGACTGTGCCCAGAACTGGTACGAACTGAAAAAGAAAGGGTCCGGTTAATGTTAAAGATGCTCCGACCCGAGATAGCTCTGAATGTAGCCGGCGGAGTTAATAGACCGCAGACTGCAGAGGAGCTAGTCAGCAGTGCCCTGATTACCGAGCACTATAAGGAAGCAATGAACAAGGACAAGAACCAAGTACTGACCGGAGGACAAAAATCGCACAATACCAGAGCCGACTGGAAAGGAAACTCAGGTGGAAAGAGGAAACAGTGGAATAAATCCAAAGGTGGCCCGGCCAATAAACTGATCAAGTACCCTCAGTGTGCCACATGTGGGAAGATGCATTCTGGAGTATGTCGTCTGAGCACCAGAAAGTGCTACAACTGCGGAAAGGAAGGTCATTTGATAAGAGATTGCCCTACTCAGCCTCAGGCACCACCTTCGCAGAACTTCCAGAGCAGGAGTGCCCCCGCACAACTTCACGAGATGCAAGCTGCCATAGAAGGGACTTCAATCGGCCAAGGAAGATTGGAGGCCCCTCCCACTATGACCAATACCAGAGTCTACTCTCTCGCTCAGGACGACGTGGCGAACGCCTCTACTGCTGTCACAGGTCAGCTATCTAATTTCAATTAGTATGCTAGAATGTTTATTCAATGCTGAAAGCAAACTGATGAGGGAATCCATCGAGAAACTGAAACATGTCTCGTATCCGTTAGTTGAAATCATGTCCGGATGACTCTCTACCCTCACCATAACACTAACGTTATTCGAGAACATGTTAGAGAAGCAAACCAGTGACCCGAGCCTTCAAAGAATTAAGCAAGAGACCGCAGAAGGAAAGAATGACGGGTTCCGTATCGCAGACGATGGAATATTATACCTCAGGGATCGATTATGTATTCCAGAGGATCTAGAGTTGCGAAAGAAGATACTGGAAGAAGCCCATACAATGCCTTATGCAATGCACCCGGGTTCCACTAAGATGTACCAGGACCTGAAAAAGAAATTTTGGTGGTCCGGTATGAAAAGAGAAGTGGCTCTGTACGTCAGTACCTGTCTGACCTGCCAAAGGGTAAAAGCTGAACACCAGAGACCCGGCGGATTACTACAACCTGTCCAAATTCCAGAATGGAAATGGGAAGAAATCTCCATGGATTTTATTTCAGGTCTACCCAAGACGACAAGCGGGTATGATGCTATATGGGTGATCGTTGACAGACTGATGAAGTCTGCACACTTTTTGGCAATCAAGATGACTTATTCAACTGAACAACTAGCTCAACTATATGTTAAGGAAATCGTCAGATTACATGGTATCCCTAAGACCATTATTTCTGATAGAGACGGACGTTTTGTCTCGCACTTTTGGGAGTGCGTTCAGAAGACCCTCGGCACAAAGTTGTTGTTTAGCACAGCATTCCACCCACAGACTGATGGGCAGACTGAAAGAGTAAATCAAATATTGGAAGATATGTTAAGAGCTTGTGCCCTGGACTTCAAGGGGAGCTGGTGCCGATATTTATACCTGGCAGAATTCGCCTACAATAATAGCTACCAAGCTACTATTGGAATGGCACCTTACGAAGCTCTATATGGGAGGAAGTGTAGGTCTCCTATATGCTGGTATGAAAGTGGTGAAAAGAAGGAAATGGGGTTCCAAACGAAACTTATTGATGACACCACCCGAGCTATACAAAAGATCCGTCAACGAATAGAAACTGCTCAGAGTCGGCAGAAGAATTATGCCGATAAACGGCGCAGACCGCTAGAATTCAACATCGGAGACTTGGTATTCCTTAAAGTATCCCCCATGAAAGGGATGATGAGGTTCGGAAAGAGGAGCAAGTTAAGCCCACGATACGTAGGACCGTACCGGATTTTAGAAAGAGTGGGCCAAGTCGCATACAGACTAGAACTACCTACAGATATGGCAACCATTCACAACGTGTTCCATGTATCGATGCTCAAGAAATGTACTCCCAGCACAGATCAAGTGCTTGAGCCTCAGTCGGTACAGGTGCAGGAAGACCTGAGTTACGAAAGTAAACCCATCCAGATTCTGGACCGAGAAATAAAGAGGTTGAGGAACAAAGAAATACCCTTAGTAAAGGTTTTGTGGCGGAATCAACAATTCGAAGAAGTCACCTGGGAACGCGAGGACGATATGAAACAAAAGTACCCGGAGCTATTTTAAAGTTCGAGGACGAACTTTTTATGAGGTACGGGGTACTGTAATACCCACTAAGCTTGTAAGATAAATATATGAATGAGGGATTTTTCCTTAGAAAAATAATAGGAAGTGAGTTGAAGCAAAAAGAAATAAAATGAAATAAAAAGAAGAGGTCAAGGATTGAACCATGAACCTCTTATATTATTCATAGGATTAATTAGTAGAAACCAATTGGGATAGAGAGAAGATATTGATAGCAAAGGAGGGAAACTCACGATAAAGGTAAGAGTAAAAGCTAGCCAAAAGAAAACAAGAAAAGAGCAAGAGAAAGGTAACTTGCCTTCCTCCCTTTCTCTCCCTCTTTCTCTTTGATTTTTGCCGAAAACTTAAAGAGGAATTAAGGGGATTCATTCCCCCTTATTTTATCATGAATGGTGAGAATAAATATAAAATAAAATAAATAAAAGAAAGTAGAAAAAAAAGGCTAAGGGAGAAGGAAAGCAAAAACCAAGTTTGCTACCTCTTTCCCCTTAACATAAAAGAGAATATGTGAAAGGAAAATTCTATTTTCTCTCATTTTTCTCATTCTCTCCTCTCCCTCACCGAACCCTCAGTCCCCTCTCCTCCACCTTCGGCCCCAAAGCCAAGGTTTTCTCCTAGGAAGCCTAAGATACAAGGAGGACTAAGCAAGGGAATCAAGGGAAAAGGAACTAGAAGAAGAGGCTACTTCTTCTCCACCATACCTTAGATCCACAAGAGAAAAGGATGTAAGCTTCCCCTCACCTGTGGTACAAGGCTTTTATGTGATTTTTGGATTCTATAAGGATTAGAAAACCTAGGAAAGAATTTAAGAAAATTCGGCTAAAGAAAGGGTTTTCAAATCTAGGATGATTTAAACAAGTCCTTATTTCATGATATTCTTTCTATGCTATGTAGGAAGGATTTTCTTCATGTTTTTATACTTAAATGATGCTTGATCAGAGGAGTACCTAACCCTTGAATTTCGGCCAAAAATATGTTAAGGATGTTAGGGAAAAATATTGTTTAACTAAACTAGTACAAAATTTCTCCCATGAACTACTAAGGGTTTTTATTGGTTTTCTTGCTTGAAAGTTACTTGAAACCAAAGAAATCCATTTATATGTTTCGGCCAAGAAAAGGGCTTAAGGTTAGGAAGACCTCTAAATTTAAATAACCATGTTTGTATGATAAAATATAGAGTTCTCTTAAAGAATTGCATGTTGTACATTGCTAGAAATTCATGAACTCTTATTTTAGATTTTCGGCCATGATAAGATGGATAGTTTAGAAAAACTTAAAAAAAATTCTAATATGCTCAAGACCTCTGTGATATTATGATATGAAAGTTGTTTAATGCTCTTATGTTTAAATTGAGTATAGAAAATTAGTTACATGATATATGACATGTAAGATCACAAGGGTCCTAGCTTGTTTATGAACCAACTTTGTATATGATGTTCTTAGTAATTTTTGCCATGAAACTTACTTAGGTTTTCCATGGTTTAGGCCACTTAAAACTTATTTTAGAGATTGGTAGGTTTCGGCCATAAGGAGAAATAAAAGAAAAAGGGAAAGAAACCTAGGAAGCCTAAAACACAATTCACATGTATGTTTATTATGCTTGTCCTTACACATGCTATGTGTTGGGACCTTAGATGGCTAGAGGGGGGTGAATAGCCTCTTTGAAAAACACTAAACACAAATTTCTTCAAGAACTTTGTTAGCACAGCGGAAATAGAAAACTAAAACAAGAAAGCACAGCACACTAACTCAGAGATTTACGAGGTTCGGGGATAACTTGCCCCTACTCCTCGGCGTGTCCGTAAGGTGGACGAATCCTCTTGATCTTTCGGTAGATCACACCCCGGAAGCTATCCGGCTAAAGGATTCTCCTTCTCGGTGGAGTAACCTCTCCACAAAGTCTTTAACAGCAGTAAGAAATTAAGCACAAGACTTACAGTAGTGGCTCAAATGAAATGATCAAAGGAAGCTCACAGCCACAATCAGCGAAGAACAAGCACACTGCTTCAATCTTCCAGAGAGTCTTTCACCACAGTGTTTTTCACAGCAAGAGCACAAAAAGCATTGTCCCGAGAGACTCTCCTCTCCACCTTCATATGCCTCTCTGCTCTGTAACGGATCTCTGCCAAACCTGCAGCAAATCCCTGCAAATCCCTGCAACCGTCCACGACGTCGCCAATCACACTTCTTCCTTGTCTGATTGTCTCAGCTCCCACCAATGGCATCCTCGTTTCCACTGGTACCTCTGAGCTTGAACCTATCAGCACAAGTCAAGCTGATTTCGACCAAACGACTGCCAGCAGATCGCAAACGAGACGTTGCTACCAAAACTGGTTTGTCCGCAGCGAGACACAGCAAAAGCTTTTTGTTGCCTTCTACTAATGATCCTTAATTTGAATTCACCCAACATCGTAATCTGTAACCTGAAACTTCGAGAAAACTTGCAGCAGATGGTTAGAAACGAAATAGGTAAAAGCAATTGCGAATCAGAAACAATAAGAGAAAGCGCATGCAAAACAAGCCATACTGTGGATCGGTCAGCAGACCGATCCACGCTTCTATTTATCGTCACTGATCGGTCTGGGGACCGATCAGGTGCTTGTCTGATCGGTCCCAAGACCGATCCACCCCTTCACGCGAATCTGGTAACGAAGCCTGATCGGTCTGGGGACCGATCAGGACTCAGCTGGATCGGTCCGTAAGACCGATCAGTATCCACTCAGCGCTACTGAGGATCATCTGATCGGTCCCCGGACCGATCAGTATCCACTCAGTGTGCTACTGAGTGTTATCTGATCGGTCCCCGGACCGATCAGTATACACTCAGTGTGCTACTGAGTGTTATCTGATCGGTCCCCGGACCGATCAGTATCCACTCAGTGTGCTACTGAGTGTTATCTGATCGGTCCCCGGACCGATCAGTATACACTCAGTGTGCTACTGAGTGTTGCCTGATCGGTCCCCAGACCGATCAGGAAACTGGATCGGTCTGCAGACCGATCAGCCGTGCCATTGTGCCACTGGATCGGTCTGCAGACCGATCCAAAACTGTGAGTCTCGAGTCAAGCTTCCAAGCTTGCTGTCCTCACCCCTGACGGTCCAGAGAGCGTGCTACCGAACCCTCTCCGACCATACATGCCAAGCTTCCACACTTGGACTTCCCAATTGCCTGGTTTCACTTACCAGGACTTTCCAAATGCCTAACATTCCAGTTAGGACTTTCCCACTGCCTGGCTTCACTCACCAGGACTTTCCCGTGCCAAGCTCCTCGCTTGGACTTTTCCCAATCAGGTCAATCAGGTTAACCAAGTCAACCTTGATTAGTAATTAGTCTGAGTTAATTTAATATCTGATTCAAACTTAAATCAGTGTCAACATCAAAACAACATCCAGGTCAGACTGTATCAACAATCTCCCCCTTTTTGTTGTTTGACAACACAATTTAAGTTTAGATCAGAAAAATTCTCATATCCATAATTTCAGGGAAATTAAGATCTCCCCCTAAGATGGATATAACTCAGTTACTTTCTCTTTTTTTCTTTATTGATTCAAAGAGGTCAAATCGTCTCTAAACTTAATTATTTTCTCCCCCTTTGTCAAACACCGAAAAGGTGTAAAATAATGAATAAGACTGACAAGCACCTCCCCCTTTTAACCAATAACGCCTCAATCTTAATCCACACAAAAAAAACACGGTATATGAAAAACAATGGCATATGAAACATCATAAGTGTATCATGAATAGTGAAGCATCATAAATAGCATGAATATAAGAAACACAGCTAACATCTAGTTCAGATAAATGTATCAAAGACATAGTATCAACAAAACAATCAAAACATAGAGAATGTCAGCCAACATCCTCATCAAGAGGATCATCTGCAGCATCAGCTGGAAGAGTGGAATCCTGAAGAGGCATGCTGCTGCCTGAGGGTAGCTCGCCCGCAGAGTGCTGAGGAGGTGGATGGCCGGCCATCCATCCTAGAAATGCCTGATGTGTCGCCAACTGCTGTCTCTGTAGAGTATCGAAGCGCTGATCAATCTGGAGGCGCAGGCCATCGAACTCTGCAGCCACCATCTCCTCGTGGCGGTCAAACCGGCTCTCCAGCTCAGCGATCTGCCAGCGCAGATCTGGATCCTCCTCGCCATATGCAGCAGCAGCAGGAGGACGAGCAACCTGTCGTGGAAGTGGTAGCTCACCCAGTGCCCTCCCATCCTTCCACCTAACCGTCCCATCCTGACTTAGGATTCCGGACTTGGAAAACGCACGTTTCCCAAGTCGACAATCCTGCCTGACCATCTTCACTATCCTCCCCCTAGAGACGTCAATACCCATGGACTCGAGCCAATCAGTAATTATATGCCCAAAAGGCATATAGATGTTGTCGCCGCTCGGTTCGCTATGGGAAATGATAGACATATAGACACTCGACATAATATCAAAATCTAGACGTCGACGTAACCCATAAAGCATCAAACAGTGATATGGTCGAATTTCTGCCAACGGTTTAGAGGTGATAGGTAGAAGACATTGTGTGACAATTTTGAAAAGAATGTAGTCAGGAGCAGAGAGTCTAAGGGCTGCAAATGTAGGAAAGTCGTCATCTAACTCATCTAAACCATCCAGTCTCGGATGACCAAAAAAGTACTCATAGATTGAGTCAGAAGAGACATTAAGAGGATGAGGTATGGGTTCAGGCAAAACAGGATAGATGGAGAACACCGTCCCCGAACACAAACGACAATCTAAATACCCAAAGAAGGCAATTATGTCGAGATCAATGTTTTGCTTAGCCACTCTTGTTCTATAACTACCATCAGGAGTCTGATGAAGGTTGTTATAGAATTCAGATACTAGATCAAAGTTGATGTCCCTTTCTAGAAAAACCAACGAATCGAGCTTGTAGTAGGCAATGGTTTCTAAAATAGAGGGACAAGATTCCTGCATGAACTTCTTATCAACAGATCGACAAGGGAGTAATTTGAAAGTCCTCTCCTTAAATGATTTTTCAAATTTTTGGTTGGGGAATCTCCCCGAACTAGCTGGTTGAGGTCGGGAGGTAGCAGGAGCTTTGGACTTGGATTTGGATTTCTCGGTTGGTTCCTTAGAGGTACCCTCACCACTAGTGGGTTTCTTCCTAACCATTTGGACAATGAGAAACAAAGAGAGAGCACCGGCCATGGGCAAACCACCAAACACAAACCACAGTCACCGTAAGAAACATGATAACGTGAACTGCCAAAGACAAGTAGAGATCGAGAGATTACCTCGGTGCCATTTTGACCTTCGGCTTTTAGAAGACGATGGGTCGAGAATACGGGAGGAAGAAGGGGGCGTCGGGGCGTCGGTCGGCTAGGGTTGTGAGAAAGAAGTAGATCGGGAAGAGAGGAGATCAGGAGGATTTAATGAGGGGTAGCGCACAGTGTAATCTGATCGGACGGCTGTCCGATCAGGATCGATTTTAACGCACACAAAAAGGGTCTGATCGGTCCCCTTGACCGATCAGGAAACCCTCTGATCGGTGCTCGGATCGATCAGGGGCCTTCCTGCGAACCATAGAGAGCTGATCGGTCCTTGGACCGATCAGAGATCGAACAGAGAGGTGAATCGTCGCGTGAGATCCTCCTGATCGGTCCCTGGACCGATCATTGAGCCAACAGAAAGCACGAAGATATCTGGAGGACCCCTGATCGGACTGTGGACCGATCAGAGAGTCTCCTGATCGGTCGTGAGACCGATCAGTGTCTGATAATTTAGATTTCTGATATCTGAATTCGAGCAACTGATTTCGCAGTCGTTTCTCTCGAGAATTCTGAAAATTCAGAACTTCTCAAATTCAGAATACAGAACCTAAACATCTACGAACAAGAACATTTCCTAATTGCAAGCTCTGAAAGTCCTAACATTCTAGTTTTTTTTTATTAAGTTACAAGTTAGTTTCAGACATTTCAGAGTTTCAAAACCTGAAATATCCAACCCTGTCATGTTTAGTTTCAAATTTGTCAAAATATATCCTAAATTACTATTCTTACATTATCAACTCATCTTATCATTAAAGATACCAATCCAAAGTATCAATCAACACATCAATCATGATTAGATAATTTCTAGACAAAAGTCCAACCAAGATTCCTTGGTTGGAATATATGAGTAAGATCTAGGAGTCAAATACACATGAATTATGTAATGACCTTCCCCATACTCAATTTATGTCTCTTCAACCTACTTATTCAAGGGATGCATAGTACATTTTGAATAAATTGGTTGTTCCTAGCATCTCACCCCATTTCTAGCAAACAAAAACAATTTGTTAAACCTTATCGTTTGTGTGAGATGTCCCCAAATTGCCCAAATCAGTTTCCCAATTACTCTTGTCATTTTAATAGTCCTTATTGATCATGGTGAAGTTCTAATGACCTAAGGAGCCAAACACATTCCCAACTCCCTCCTTAAATGACTAAATTCATTCTCCGGAAGGGGTTTTGTGAAGATATCGGCTAGGTTTGACTTTGACTCCACATATGTGAGCACAATGTCACCCCTAGCTACGTGATCTCTAATGAAGTGATGACGCACTTCAATGTGCTTGGTCCTAGAATGATGGACTGGATTTTTAGTTAGGTTGATCGTGCTAATGTTGTCACATAGCACTTGTACACCCTTATAAGAAAGTCCATAATCCTCTAGGGTGTGTATCATCCACAACAACTGTGATACACTCTCTCCCATGGCAATATATTCAGCCTCGGTCGTGGAGAGAGCAACACAATGTTGCTTCCGACTTGACCAACTAACTAAACATGAACCTAAAAATTGGCAACCCCCACTCGTACTTTTCCGATCCAATTTGCACCCAGCATAATCGGAGTCGGTATAACCTATCAAGTCAAATGATTCAGTACGAGGGTACCAAAGACCTACTCTAATTATGCCTTTAAGGTATCTCTGAATTCTCTTAACTGCAATTAAGTGAGATTCCTTGGCACAGACTTGATACCTAGCGCACATGCCCACAGCAAAGAGTATGTCCGGTCGACTAGCTGTGAGATATAGAAGACTACCGATCATGCTTCTATATTGCGTTAGATCAACTGATTTTCCACTCTCATCATTGTCAAGACGAGTGCTCGTCGCCATAGGAGTGGATACTTCCTTAGAATCACTCATTTTGAATTTCTTAAGCATCTCTTGAGTGTATTTTGCTTGATGGACATAAATGCCATCTCTAGTTTGTTTGATTTCTAGTCCAAGGAAGAATGTCAATTCTCCCACAAGACTCATTTCAAACTCACTTTCCATGTGAGTGATAAATTCATTTAAATAGCCCTTGTTATTTGAGCCACAAATTATGTCATCGACATATACTTGGGCTACAAAAATATTTTCACCATCTCGACGAAGAAATAGTGTTGGGTCTATTTGACCCCTTACAAAACCCTTTTCTAATAGATAAGTCGACAACCTTTCGTACCAAGCTCGAGGTGCTTGTTTTAGCCCATAAAGAGCTTTCTTGAGCTTGAACACGTGGTTTGGAGCTTCGGTATTCACAAACCCCGGTGGTTGTTCAACGTAGACTTCTTCTTTAATGAAACCATTTAAGAAGGCCGATTTAACGTCCATTTGATAGAGCTTGAAACCTCTATGTGCAGCAAAAGCTAGCATTGAACGAATGGACTCCAATCGTGCCACAGGAGCATAGGTCTCATCATAATCGAGGCCTTCAACTTGACTATAGCCCTTGGCTACTAGTCTTGCCTTGTTTCTTACTAGCTCTCCCTTTTGGTTTAACTTATTTTTGAAGATTCATTTAGTTCCAATAATGGTGGTCTTCTTAGGTCTAGGAACCAAGTCCCACACTTGGCTTCTTTCAAATTGACCTAACTCGTCTTGCATAGCTATGATCCAATCAGGATCGTGCAATGCCTCATCAATTAATTTTGGTTCAATCTCTGAAATCAAGGCGACTTCATTAGACTCATTTCTGAAGAATGACCTAGTCCTAACCCCTTGTTGAATGTCTCCCACAATTTGGTCTTGGGGATGACTAGAGGCTATCCTAGATTGTCTTGGTGTTGATGGTGCCTCATGAGTGGTCTCACTAGGCACAGGCAAGGACTCAATATCTGGCAAAGGATCAGATTGAGTTCTTTGTTGTCTTTGCTCATCAACATCAGAGTCAACTTCGACTCGTTCTTCATTTTGATCATTCAAACTTAGATTTCTAAGTTCAAATTGAATTTCTCCTATAGCCCTTGATTGATCATTTGAGTTAGGGATTTCTTCAAAAGCTACATCCGAGGACTCTTCAATCAATTTAGTCCTATTGTTGTAGACTCGATAGGCTTTGCTGGTGAGCGAGTACCCAACCAGTATCCCCTCATCAGCCTTGGCCGAAAATTTTCCAAGATGGTCCTTGGTATTTAAAATGAACACCTTACAACCAAACACCCTAAGATGTTTAATTGTAGGCGGTTTCCCAAACCAAAGTTCATGGGGAGTCTTTCCTAAAAACCTATGTATCAGAATTCGGTTTTGCACATAGCAAGCTGTATTCACAGCTTCAGCCCATAAGTAGCTCGGTAGGGAGTACTCATGAAGCATGCTTCGTGCAGCCTCTTGTAAGACTCGGTTCTTTCTCTCCACAACCCCATTTTGCTGTGGGGTCCTTGGAGTAGAGAACTCATGCCTATATCCCTTTTCTTGACAAAACTCTAAAAACCTATGATTTTGAAATTCCCCACCATGATCACTTCTAATGGTTTTAATTGTTGTCGATTTTTCATTTTCAGTTCTTCTACAAAAGGAAATAAAAATATCTATAGTTTGGTCCTTATGTTTCAAGAAGAAAGTCCATGTGTATCTAGTAAAATCATCAACGATTACCAAACAATATCTACTTCCATTCAATGATATTACACTACTGCAATCAAATAGGTCCATGTGCAATAAATCTAAAGCAGTAGATGTACTTACATTGCTTTTACCTTTATGGACAGCTTTTGTTTGCTTACCCTTTTGACATGCATCACATAGTTTGGTCTTGTGGAACTTGATGCTTGGTAAGCCTCGCACTAATCCTTGGTTGGCCAACTTCCAGATGTTCTTCATGTTTACATGTGCCAATCTTCTATGCCATAACCAAGACTCTTCTTCTTTCGACATGAAACACTTAATCACAGCATTAGTAGCACTTTTAAATGATACTTGATAAATATTGTCAACCCTTGTGCCTACTAGTACCGTGTCAAGTGTGTCAATGTGTTTAACCAAACATTGACTTGAATGAAATTCAATTGTGTAACCCGTATCACACAATTGACTGACACTTAGGAGATTAAAAGTCATCCCCTTGACTAGAAGGACATTCTTGATATGAAGACACTCGGATATATGAATGTCTCCAATTCCTACAACCTTAAGGCTACCATTATTACCAAAAGACACATTACCTCTACTTTTGTTTTGAATGGTAGTAAACAGTGATTTGTTCCCAGTCATGTGCTTGGAGCATCCACTATCAACAAACCAAGTTGATAGATGCTCCCCACCAATGCCTACAATACACGAAAAATAGAGGTTTTAGGTACCCAAATCTTGGGACCTAATGCTTCTACAACGAAAGACCTAGGAACCCATGCCTTGGTCATACCTTTCCTAGTTCCATGAACTCTAGAAACATGTGATCTACTATTTTGAGTTCTAGACATTAGAGAAATGAAACTCGACTCCTTGGGTTGATACCCTAACCCGGCTTTGTTGTAAACTGCCCTTTGGGCATTTAGAATCATGTCTAGAGTCTTAGAGCTAGTTGAGAATTTCTCAAGCATTTTCTTGAGTTTATCAACCTCACCCTTTAAGGCCTTGTTCTCATCCTCAAGGACTTCTAGATGTAGGTCATCGACCTCATCTTCCCTAAGGGTCCTTAAGGTTTTTACTTCTTCTTTCAACAATTTATTTTCTGTTTTTGACTTTTTAAGCAATGTAGATAAGTGAGTGATAGTTTTATAACACTTTTCTATATGAGAAGAGGTTACCTCTTCATCATCCGAAGATGATGAAGCCGTGGTTGAAGCGCTTGAGTCATCACTCTCGGATTCTGACTCTTCCCTTGCCATGAGTGCCAATTGCCGAGTGCTCTTTTCAATCTTCTCTTCTTCCTCCGATGAGCTTGATGAGGACTCATCCCAAGTGGCCTTGAGAGCCTTCTTCTTCTTGGCTCTTTCCTCATTCCTTTTGGCTCGTTCCTCCTTCCTCTTTAGTTTCGGACACTCGCTCCGAATGTGTCCTTTCTTGCTACACTCATAACATGTAACATTAGATTTATCAAAATTTTGATCATTAGTTTTACCTTTTCCTTTGTATCTTCGGCCTCTTCTCATAATCCTCCTTACGAAGTTCGCCATCTCGCTTGATGATGATCCATTTTCATCATCGGATTCGGAAGAAGAGGTGGATGAGGAAATCTCCTTTTCTTTCTTCTTTTCCTTCTTCCTTCTTCCATCCTTGCTCTTTGGTCCTGCAAATAGAGCAATACCCTTCTCTTTTTGACTTTTGTTAGCAAGCTCATGAAGTTCCATTTCACAGAAAAATTCATCTAGTTTAACAATGGAAAGATCCTTGGATACCTTGTAGGCATCTACCATGGATGACCACAAGGCATTCCTAGGAAAAGATTTAAGAGCGTACCTTACTAGGTCACGGTTTTCTACCCGTTCATCCACGGAGTGGAGACCATTGATGATCTCCTTGAATCTCCCATGAAGTTCACTCACCGTTTCATTGTCCTTCATGGTTAGATTTTGGAGCTGATTCAAGAATAGGTCCCTCTTGGCAATCCGAGAATCTCGAGTTCCCTCTTGGAGCTCGATGAGTTTGTTCCATAGGTCTCTTGCACTTGAGAACGGACCTACCTTGACGAGTTGGTCCTTGGCGATTCCACATTGCAAGGTGACCATAGCCTTGGCATCGGCTTGTGCTTTGCGGAGTTGTTCGGTAGACCACTTTGACGACTCGAGTTCCTTACCTTCTTCATCCTTTGGTGGTGTGAAACCTTCCTTAACTGAGAACCACATGGCTATGTCGGTTTTGAGGTAGTACTCCATGCGGCCCTTCCAATATTGAAAATCTGCTCCTTCGAAGTAAGGTGGACGGTTGGTGCTAAATCCCTCCCTCATGGCCATTGTTTTGCTCTTCGGGTTGTTAAGCCGAAATGAAGAGCACCAGGCTCTGATACCACTTGTTGGGACCTTAGATGGCTAGAGGGGGGTGAATAGCCTCTTTGAAAAACACTAAACACAAATTTCTTCAAGAACTTTGTTAGCACAGCGGAAATAGAAAACTAAAACAAGAAAGCACAGCACACTAACTCAGAGATTTACGAGGTTCGGGGATAACTTGCCCCTACTCCTCGGCGTGTCCGTAAGGTGGACGAATCCTCTTGGTCTTTCGGTAGATCACACCCCGGAAGCTATCCGGCTAAAGGATTCTCCTTCTCGGTGGAGTAACCTCTCCACAAAGTCTTTAACAGCAGTAAGAAATTAAGCACAAGACTTACAGTAGTGGCTCAAATGAAATGATCAAAGGAAGCTCACAGCCACAATCAGCGAAGAACAAGCACACTGCTTCAATCTTCCAGAGAGTTTTTCACCACAGTGTTTTTCACAGCAAGAGCACAAAAAGCATTGTCCCGAGAGCCTCTCCTCTCCACCTTCATATGCCTCTCTGCTCTGTAACGGATCTCTGCCAAACCTGCAGCAAATCCCTGCAACCGTCCACGACGTCGCCAATCACACTTCTTCCTTGTCTGATTGTCTCAGCTCCCACCAATGGCATCCTCGTTTCCACTGGTACCTCTGAGCTTGAACCTATCAGCACAAGTCAAGCTGATTTCGACCTAACGGCTGCCAGCAGATCGCAAACGAGACGTTGCTACCAAAACTGGTTTGTCCGCAGCGAGACACAGCAAAAGCTTTTTGTTGCCTTCTACTAATGATCCTTAATTTGAATTCACCCAACATTGTAATCTGTAACCTGAAACTTCGAGAAAACTTGCAGCAGATGGTTAGAAACGAAATAGGTAAAAGCAATTGCGAATCAGAAACAATAAGAGAAAGCGCATGCAAAACAAGCCATACTGTGGATCGGTCAGCAGACCGATCCACGCTTCTATTTATCGTCACTGATCGGTCTGGTGACCGATCAGGTGCTTGTCTGATCGGTCCCAAGACCGATCCACCCCTTCACGCGAATCTGGCACCGAAGCCTGATCGGTCTGTGGACCGATCAGGACTCAGCTGGATCGGTCCGTAAGACCGATCAGTATCCACTCAGCGCTACTGAGGATCATCTGATCGGTCCCCGGACCGATCAGTATCCACTCAGTGTGCTACTGAGTGTTATCTGATCGGTCCCCGGACCGATCAGTATCCACTCAGTGTGCTACTGAGTGTTATCTGATCGGTCCCCGGACCGATCAGTATACACTCAGTGTGCTACTGAGTTTTGCCTGATCGGTCCCCAGACCGATCAGGAAACTGGATCGGTCTGCAGACCGATCAGCCGTGCCATTGTGCCACTGGATCGGTCTGTAGACCGATCCAAAACTGTGAGTCTCGAGTCAAGCTTCCAAGCTTGCTGTCCTCACCCCTGACGGTCCAGAGAGCGTGCTACCGAACCCTCTCCGACCATACATGCCAAGCTTCCACACTTGGACTTCCCAATTGCCTGGTTTCACTTACCAGGACTTTCCCACTGCCTGGCTTCACTCACCAGGACTTTCCCGTGCCAAGCTCCTCGCTTGGACTTTTCCCAATCAGGTCAATCAGGTTAACCAAGTCAACCTTGATTAGTAATTAGTCTGAGTTAATTTAATATCTGATTCAAACTTAAATCAGTGTCAACATCAAAACAACATCCAGGTCAGACTGTATCAACACTATGAAACTTGCATAATTTCTCATGCTTTTAGGCTATTTGAAGCAAGTTTATATTCTGTGAGTTTCGGCCAAGTAGGGTTTAAAAGACCTAGAGGCCTTAGAAATGAAACCAAATGTGTTAAAAGTGCTTCTTATGAAAATATGATAAGGTGTTGATTGTGTCACATATTTGTATAATTTTTCCATGACCTAAATGGATCATTGTGTGTTTCGGCCATGAAGGAATAGATGCCCTAGAAACCCTAGAATAAGAATTAAATATGCTTATGTCACTCTACATGAAATATGATAAGTAGAAAACCAAAGTTCTCATACTATATGTTGTTTAGTGACCTAAATGAGGCTAGGGTAAGTTTCGGCCATACCTATTGTATGATGATGTCTTGTTATGAATTTATACATGATGTTAATTCAAGTTCACATGCTTGTATGTTTGTTTTTATCCCTAATGAACACTTGTTAAAAGTTTGACCAAGATATACGTTAAGGGCTTGAAGGACTTAAGAACTAGCTCAATATGCTTACTATGCTATTTGAAAAAAATGCTATAAATATGGTTTAAGATTTCCATGCTTTCATGACATTTGGGACCTTGTTTATATACTGATAGGGTTCGGCCACATGAGTTTAAGGACTTGGAGAACTTAGAAACCAAGTTAATCATGCTTATAATGCTTCCTATGAAATTTATGTGATGATGATTTAGGTTTCACATGCTTGGAGGTTGTTTTTACCAAAATTGAGACCTAAGGGGGTTCGGCCATGATAGGAACCCAAGGGTTTAGGAAGCTTAGAACCCAAGTTAACTATGTTACCATGTTTCTTATGATAGTATAATCACATGATACACCCTTATGCTTAACCATGTATGTTTGTGATTTATACCTTTTTATGATATGATATGTGGATAGAGATATGCATATTTTAATGATATGTTATGTGGTTAGAAATATGCATGTTTTAATGATATGTTATGTGCTTAGAAATATGCATGCTTTAATGATATGCTATGTGCTTAGAATATGCATACTTTTATGATATGCTATGTGAGTAGAAATATGCATGCTTTAATGATATGCTATGTGCTTAGAATATGAATGTTTTTTTTATGATATGCTATGTGGATAGAAATATGCATGCTCTAATGATATACTACGTGTTTAAGTGATGCATACTTTCTATGATATGATGTATGCCTAAGTGATGCATACTTTCTTAATACATGATGTATGCCTAAGTGATGCATACTTTTTATGATATGATGTATGCCTAAGTGATGCATACTTTCTTAAGACATGATGTATGCCTAAGTGATGCATATTTTTTATGATATGATGTATGCCTAAGTGATGCATACTTTTATGACATAATGTATGCCTAAGTGATGCATACTTTTATGCTATGCTATGTGACTAAATGATGCATTTTTATACATGCTACTTTACTTTGTAAGACTTGTACCAAGGGTGGACTCCTAATCAGTCTATAGGCCTTGCTTTGTGATCTAGGCTAAGCCTTGCTTTGTGATCTAGGCTAATAAGGGATGGGCTCCTTAGTACACCCCTAGGCCTTGCTTTGTGATCTAGGCTAAGCCTTGCTTTGTGATCTAGGCTAATAAGGGATGGACTCTTCAAGTACGCCCCTAGGCCATGCTTTGTGATCTTGACCTAGTTTCTAGTATGATTCAAGACTTGCTACCTTGGATATACTTAGGACGCGCGCATCTATGTTATGTATGTATGGTACAAGCCGGGGCCCTAATTATGTTGATATTATGTTCAAGTATATATATGTAAGAAGAAAATGGTTTTAAAAGATCATGAGACATACACATGTTTTTCGGATACATGTTTTTAAAATCATGATGCATATGATCTATGATTATGTTGTGTTGAGGCTATGATTTAAGATATGCCATGATATGATTATGTTATGTTTCATGCTATGTTTTAAGAGATGATATGCCATGATATGATTATGTTATGCTTCATGCTATGTTTTAAGAGATGATATGCCATGATATAATTATGTTATGTTTCATGCAATGTTTTAAGAGATGATATGCCATGATATGATTATGTTATGTTTCATGCTATGCTTTAAGAGATGATATGCCATGACTAGTTACAATGTTAGTTATGTTGCATGATAAGCTTAAAGAGTATGATATGTTATGTCATGACTAGTTGAGATCATGTTAAGTTGAGACATTATTTGATTATGTGTTGATTGTTGGTTTTAGTGAGTAGGAAAGGAACTTACTGAGCCATGAGTGCTCATAGCTTACTTTCCTTGTGCCACAGATAAAGGAAAAAGTTGGATGAGTTAAAGGAGCAGCAGGAGGGGCAACGAAGATGTGTGTGGCGGGTAGGCAGCTAATTAAGAACCTGCTTTAAAACCTTTAAGAACTATGCTTTGGTTTTGTGAAATGTAATACAATATGGGTGACTTGATGTTGAGTTTTTATTTATTTTGTTATCATGTTATGAAACCATGTTAGTGTAGTTCGGCTTTTAATTAAGTTAAGAAAAAAAAATTTTTAAGTCTTCCGCTGTAATACGTACGTAGAGTATCGTAGCCCCGTCCCTTGTTGACAGCAGGGAGGGCGGGCGTTACAAGAAAACTAAGCAAAAGAGCAAGAGAAAACCAAGTTGCTTACCTCCTTTTTCCCTCTTGGTTAAGAAAAGAGAGCAAGCAAAAGAATGATTGACTACTTCCCTTCCCCTCTCTATTTTCGTGGGAATTAATGGAGTGAGGGAAAAGAGGAGTTGGGGGGAAGAATGGGGACATATCTCATTGGCAAGGGATAAATAGGATTAGAGAAAAAAACAAAGGGATTTAATTCATTTTCTTCTTCCTCCTTTTTCCTTCTCCATTCTCACCGAACCAAGAAACTCCTTTCCTCTCCTCATACCAATTTCTAAGTTAAGTTCTTCTCCAAGAAAGCTAACTTCCGAGAAGGAAACTTCAAGTTCTAGCCCTTACAAGCAAAGGAAACAAGAGAAGATACAAGAAGAAGAAGCTTCCACCTTCCTTATCACTAGAACACCTTTTTCTCTAAGGAAAACCACAAGCGAAAGGATGCAAGTTCCCCTCACCTGTGGTACAATAGCTCTTAATTTGCTATGAAGATTCGGTTGCATATAAAAAGAAAGAGAAAGCTAAGGAAACATCATGAAGGAATTCTAACCAAGATAAGATCAAAGGAAGGATATAGATTAATATGTTTGAATAATTTTCTTGTAGCATGTATTTTATGGTAAGGACTTATCTATGTTAAAAATGTTTGATAAAACCTAGATCCATGAGTATTCGGCCATGGTAAAAACTAAGGGCCTAGGAGAACTTTAAGTTAAAACTAAGTATGCCAAGATCTCCTTAAGATAAGTCATGAAACTATTATGATATGCCATGATTATATGTTTAGTTAAACTCTATTTATGTCCATGAAGGTTCGGTTATGTTTGGAGTTTTTTTTTAAAAAGCCTAGGAGAATTTAAAGCAAAATATAAGATGCTCATGATCTCCTTGATGAAATGTTATGTAGCTAATCTAGTGGGCTCATGTTTATTGTTGTATGGAAATTAAATTCATGCTCTATATCATTTGGCCACTTCATGGTTTAGGACTTAAGGTGTTAGTTAGAGCCCTAGAGCCAATCATTTTTGATTGTATGGACTCATGTATATCATATTCTAGTATATTAATAAAGGCATTTGTTTGATTATTATACTTATTTGTATTAGTGCCAAATAGACTAAGTATAATAGCGTCCTTGAGTAGAAGGTTCATACCTATATCAATCGATTAGTTGAATCGATAGTGAGATGATATAGGGAACACTACTCTAAATCATTCCTAGTCGAGTATTAACATTCAAGGACAATGTTAATGCAATAAGACTAGCATGTAGGTCAACTCGATGACTTGATCTCACAAGTCATGGATATGGAGATATCAAGTTGACACATGGGTATGCATTGGAGAATGTATACTGAATGACCCGCCATGAGAAAGTATCATGGATCGTTATATGAGTGTCATATACTTTCTCATGTGGCTATTAGTATGACTATTAGTCCTTGGACCTGAAGTCACCATGGATCCCTACATAAGGAGTTATGTACTTTGGTTTCGTCAAACGTCACCCGTAACAGGGTGGACTATAAAGGCGATAACTGGGTATGAAACAAATTATGCAGAGGAATGTGAGTGATGTAGATGGAATCTATCCCTCCCATATGACGGGAGTGACATCAATATTCTTGTTAGAGTTAGACCACGAAGTGCATGGCCATGCCCAAATGAGTCAACATTAGATGTTGAGCTCATTTGATCGAGTGAGTCTACTTGGAGTTCAAGATTTAGTTTGATTAGAGGATGACACGGTCTATGCCTCATATTGATCAATCTAGATGTCTAGGATAGAAGGACAATGTCACATATTGTGAGGAGTCACAATTAGTAGTCATAAGGTGATGTTGGATCTCGACATTTCTTGTAACTTGGGTAGCAATGATGTATTGCTAGATGCCGCTCATTGCTTATGTTTCTAAAGGAGTTTAGAAACATTGCCAACGTTACAAGAACCTATTGGGTCACACACAAAGAACAAGTGGATGGAGATTAGGTTCATATGATGAACCAATTGGATTAGGTTCATATGATGCACCAAAGATTGGATTCAAATTAGACTTATTGAGTTAGACTCAATTAGATTCAATTGTTGAATGAGTCTAATTTAAATTTGATTCATTGAGTCAATTTATATTAATGAATTGAGATTCATTAAATTGAAATTGACTTGAATCAAAGGTTGGATTTAACTCAACAAGGAAGAAATTGGTCAATTTTGACTTGACCAAATGGAATTTGAAACATCAATTTTGACTTGATGTATTGCCACATCATAAGGATGACTCATCCTTGCCACATCACCTCCACCTCATGAGGTATGCCACCACATGGGGGTTACACTCTTCCCTTGGGTTTTAATGTGGCCGGCCACATTAATGAAGGAGTAGATCTAAAATTTTTAAACTCGTACTCGTAATTTCATTCGGTTTTTCTTGCACGGATCTACGGCTTTTGGGTGATTCGGGGTTTCCGCGACGCGAAAAGCGGTTTTCGCGGCCCGAAAAACCCAACAGTGGTATCAGAGCCACGTGCAAAGACTTGTACGAGTTCGTTTGTATTTTTATGAAAAATATACCTTCTGTGATTTTCTGTAAAAATTGAGTTTTTAGAGTTTTTATGAGTAATTTTTCCGTAGAAGCGAAGCACAAGTGTCTCGGCACTTGTAAGCTTCGGCTACCGGAAAGTTTTCTTTTAAACGTCTTCGTTTTGCCCCAAATCCGTTTGGGATAGAGGGGTCGGGTGCCATTAGATCGCAAAGGAGCAACTCACGATGGTTAGATCATGGGTAGGGGCATTTCCCCTAACACCGCAAGGGAATTTGCTCCGCGATTGCACCCGAAATCGCTAAAAACGAACCCGCCGGAAAGATTTTTCCGAAACGGCAATGTCTCGACCCAAATCGTTTTGGGACAGCGGGTTTAGGCGCTGTTGGATAGCTAAGGAACCCTCGCGATGGTTAGATCGCGGGTAGGGGCGCTGCCCCTGGGCGCCCCGCAAGGGGATCCGTTCCGCGATTGCGCCCGAAACCGCTAAACGGGACCGCCGGGAAATTTTACTTATAAAAATTGTAAAAATTATTTTTAAAATTACAGAAAAAATTATAAAAATATATAATTTTGAATTATATATTAATTTGTGATAGTCATGGCCCAAAATACCCAATAAGATTGGATTTGTGCTGTAATTCATAATACGGCCTGCGTGCCGTCATATGATTGTGTGTGCTGTATTTTTATTTTTTTTCCCACGGCCTGCGCGTCGTGCGTTTCTCTTATTCTTGTTGTAAATTAGATTTAGACTCGAATGTAACTCGAGTTTCAAATTGTAATGTACAAATTGGAGCGGTGGAGGGTCCACACGAGACGGAGTTCCGAGGCGGGCATGAGCAACACAAGGTGGTCAAAGGGAGGAGCTTGGAGAAGCTGTTGACCCTAGGTTGACCAATCGATCTTCTCATTGGCTTGAGAAGATCGTAGTAGGGCAATGACTAAATCACAAATAGATTAATTAATTAATTGTTATGTATCTGATGCATGTTTAATAATTAATTAATTAATTAGTGCCTTAACGATTAGATTAGATCTAAGTCGTGTACATGATGCACCCTTGCGATTAGATTAGATCTAAGTCGTGCACAAGATGCATCCTTTTTCGATTAGATTAGATCTCGATCGAACCAACTCTAAATGCCTAACCGTGCCGTGATACCTATCACTACCTCGATCACATGTATTGTTGAATCTGCCAAAGCAGAGCAATACATATTATCTTGGTAGGGTACGGAGGGACAATCTTGGTCCCGCCTATCAACGCATGGGTGAATACAAACTCAATTAGATTGAGTATTCCTAGTTACTCGGTTGGATCGAGTCAACTATAGGCATTATTCCAACGGTTGGAAAAGATAGGTCAAAATCACATCTATATTAACTCTCGGGCGTATTAGCCAAAGCTAACTCGAGTTTTAATATAAATGCAGATATTGATTCTATAAACAAGAGTTGCATAGAGATGTAATTGGTAATCGTTACCTACCGATCATACTAAGGCTTGGGCGTATTAGCCAAAGCTAACTCAAGGGTTAGTATGATGTGGATCTTGTCCCACATGAATTATAGTATTCAGTGGGAGCATCTTTTAATTAAAGGCATAATTAAATGATTTTTAAAAGAATATGATATTTATTTCTGTAAATTTTCTGTTGTAGATAACCATGACGACAAACACGAATTCCTTCTCCCTGCGATCTGTCCTTGAGAAGGACAAGCTCAACGGAGCGAATTTCCTGGACTGGTACAGGAATTTGAGAATAGTTCTCACCCAGGAACGTAAACTGTACGTTCTGGAGCAGCATATTCCGGAGGCTCCTCCTGCCAATGCCTCGTGAGCAGACAAAGATGCTTATAAGAAGCATCAAGACGACGCATTAGATGTGTCCTGTCTAATGCTCGCGACCATGAACTCAGAGCTTCAGAAGCAACATGAGTTGATGGGGGCTTTCGATATGGTTGAGCATCTTCGCCAACTATATCAGGGACAAGCGAGGCATGAGAGATTTCAGATCTCGAAGGCACTGTTTCAGTGCAAGATGTCAGACGGGGCTCCTGTAGGTCCTTATGTACTCAAGATGATTGGGTACATAGAGAACCTACAAAGACTGGGGTTCCCACTTGGCCAAGAGCTGGCCACTGACTTGATCTTCCAGTCCTTGCCGGATAGCTATAGTCAATTCATTCTCAACTATAACATGAACGAGATTGACAAGCCACTGCCCGAGCTACTTAGTATGTTACGAACTGCTGAGATTAACCTTAAGAAGGTTAAGCCCATTCTGATGGTCCAGAAGCACAAGGGAAAGGGCAAGCCCAAAGGTAAGGGAAAGTCCCAAACCAAGGGCAAAGGCAAGGCCAAGCCTAAAGGAGGGTCGCCAAGGATGCTACCTGCTTCCACGCCGGGCACTGGAAGAGGAACCGCAAGGTATACTTGGAGGATCTTAAGAAGAAGTGAAGTGACTTCTGGTATATATGTTATAGAAGTCAATCTATCTATTCCTACATCATGGGTATTAGATCTGGATGTGCTTCTCACATTTGTCTTGATGTGAGAAATAGCAGAGCATTGGCAAAGGGCGAGGTGGACCTACGAGTAGGCAATGGAGCACGGGTTGCTTCTTTTGCTGTAGGAACTTATCAGCTATCTCTGCCCTCTGGGCTTATACTAGATTTAGATGATTGTTGTTATGTGTCTGCTCTTACTAAGAACATAGTTTCAGTTTCTTGTTTAGACAAGAAAGGATACTCTTTTATAATAAAAGATAAATGTTGTTCTGTTTATTTGAAAGATATGTTCTATTGTAGTGCACCACTAATAAACGGACTCTATATTCTAGACCTTGAGAGCCCTATCTATAACATTAGTACCAAGAGGTTCAAGTCAAATGACATGAACCAAACATACCTCTGGCACTGTCGCTTAGGTCATATTAATGACAAGCGCTTATCCCAGCTCCATAAGGATGGTTTGCTGGACTCATTTGATTTAGAATCATATGAGATATGCGAGTCATGCCTACGAGGCAAGATGACCAAGGACCCCCTTTAGTGGGCATAGCAAGAGAGCAACTGATTTGTTAGGACTCATACATAGTGATGTATGTGGCCCTTTCAATGTTGCTGCTAGAGGCGGTTATAGATACTTCATCACATTTACAGATGACTTCAGTAGATATGGTTATGTGTACTTGATGACACATAAGTCTGAATCCTTTGAAAAGTTCAAAGAATTCAAGAATGAAGTACAGAACCAGCTTGGCAAGAGTATTAAGATACTTCGATCTAATCGAGGTGGAGAATACCTTAGCCATGAGTTTCGTGACTACCTAGCTGAGTGTGGGATTCTATCCCAACTCACTCCTCCTGGAACACCACAGTGGAATGGTGTATCCGAAAGGAGGAATCGTACCCTATTAGATATGGTACGATCTATGATGAGTCACACAGATCTTCCGACATATCTATGGGGATATGCTCTAGACACGGCAGCTTTCATTCTCAACCGAGTTCCATCCAAGGCCCTGATAAAGACCCAATATAGGATATGGACTGGGAGAGATTCCCAGGTGTCTTTCATGAGGATTTGGGGTTGTGAGGCTTACGTACGACATCAAGTCTCAGACAAATTAGGACCCAAATCTGACAAGTGCTATTTCATCGGATATCCCAAGGAAACTAAGGGATATTACTTCTACATTCCCAGTCAGCACAAGGTAGTTGTGGCAAAGACTGGGGTCTTTCTAGAAAGGGACTTTGTTTCTAGAAAGACTAGTGGGAGCGCGTTCGATCTTGAAGAAGTTCAAGATGTAAACAATAGCACTGATGCCTCGATGGAAGTTGAACTGGAACCACAAAGTGTTGTGGATGATGTTGTTCCACAAAGAGTTGAGGAACAACAACCAGTTCAAGTAGACATACCTCTTCGCAGGTCTGATAGGGTACGTCGTCAGCCTGAGAGATACTCATTTCTCTTGTCTGACCATGATGACGTTGTGCTCATAGAGGATGAGCCTACCACCTATCAGGAAGCTGTGATGAGATCAGATTTCGAGAAATGGCTAGAAGCCATGAGATCCGAAATGGATTCCATGTACACCAACCAAGTATGGACTTTGGTTGATCCACCTGAAGGGGTAAAACCCATTGGGTGTAAGTGGGTCTTTAAGAGAAAGACTGACATGGATGGACTTATCTATATGGGTCGCTTGGTAGCTAAAGGTTTCAAGCAAATTCATGGTATTGACTATGATGAAACTTTTTCTCCAGTAGAGTGTTTAATTCTATTCGGATCATGCTTGCTATTGCAGCCTACCATGACTATGAGATATAGCAGATGGATGTCAAAACCACGTTTCTGAATGGAAACCTACTCGAGGATGTGTACATGACACAACCTGAGGGTTTTGTAGATCCACAGCATACTAGCAGAGTATGCAAGCTGCATAGGTCCATTTATGGACTAAAGCAAGCTTCTCGGAGCTGGAATCTTCGATTCGATGATGCAATCAAACAGTTTGGTTTCATCAAGAACGAAGATGAGCCTTGTGTCTACAAGAAGGTTGTAGGGGATATAGTTGTCTTCCTCATATTGTATGTGGATGACATACTACTCATTGGGAAGGACATCCCTATGCTTCAGTCTGTCAAGACATGGCTAGGGAGTTGCTTCTCAATGAAGGACTTAGGTGAGGCATCCCGCATTCTAGGGATTCAGATCTATAGAGATAGATCTAAGAGATTGCTTGGCCTAAGTCAGAGTACATACATTGACAAGGTACTCCTTCGGTTTGCCATGCAGAACTCCAAGAAGGGATTTCTGCCGATGTCACATGGCGTGAGTCTTTCGAAGACTCAAGGTCCCTCTTCTAGAGAGGAGAGAGACCGCATGGATCAGATCCCTTATGCCTCAGCCATAGGATCGATCATGTACGCCATGCTATGTACTCGACTTGATGTCTCGTATGCTTTGAGCATGACGAGCAGATACCAGTCAGATCCAGGTGAAAGTCACTGGATAGCGGTCAAGAATATTCTTAAGTACTTAAGAAGGACTAAAGAATATTTCTTGATATATGGAGGCAATGATGAGCTAATTGTAAAGGGTTACAGTGATGCTAGCTTCCAGACCGATCAGGATGATTACCGATCGCAGTCAGGGTTCGTGTTTTGCTTAAATGGTGGTGCTGTGAGCTGGAAGAGTTCGAAGCAGGACACAGTAACTGATTCTACAACAGAGGCCGAGTATATTGTTGTATCAGAGGCAGCAAAGGAGGCAGTTTGGATCCGCAAGTTCATCACTGAACTTGGGGTGGTTCCTAGCATCGCTGACCCAGTTAAGCTCTATTGTGACAACAATGGAGCTATAGCAAAGGCAAAGGAACCTCGCTCACACCAGCGGACCAAGCACATACTACGGCGCTTCCATCTCATTCGAGAGATTATCGATAGAGGAGATGTGAAGATTTGCAGAGTACCTACAGAGGCTAACATCGCAGATCCCTTGACCAAGGCTTTGGCACAGAGGAAGCATTATGGTCACACTAGGTCTTTAGGCCTTAGAGCCTATACTGATTGGCACTAGTGCTAGTGGGAGATTGTTAGTTAGAGCCCTAGAGCCAATCATTTTTGATTGTATGGACTCATGTATATCATATTCTTGTATATTAATAAAGGCATTTGTTTGGTTATTATACTTATTTGTATTAGTGCCAAATAGACTAAGTATAATAGCGTCCTTGAGTAGAAGGTTCATACCTATATCAATCGATTAGTTGAATCGATAGTGAGATGATATAGGGAACACTACTCTAAATCATTCCTAGTCGAGTATTAACATTCAAGGACAATGTTAATGCAATAAGACAAGCATGTAGGTCAACTCGATGACACATGGGTATGCATTGGAGAATGTATACTGAATGACCCGCCATGAGAAAGTATCATGGATCGTTATATGAGTGTCATATACTTTCTCATGTGGCTATTAGTATGACTATTAGTCCTTGAACCTGAAGTCACCATGGATCCCTACATAAGGAGTTATGTACTTTGGTTTCGTCAAACGTCACCCGTAACAGGGTGGACTATAAAGGCGATAACTGGGTATGTAACAAATTATGTAGAGGGATGTGAGTGATGTAGATGGGATCTATCCCTCCCATATGACGGGAGTGACATCAATATTCTTGATAGAGTTAGATCACAAAGTGCATGGCCATGCCCAAATGAGTCAACATTAGATGTTGAGCTCATTTGATCGAGTGAGTCTACTTAGAGTTCAAGATTTAGATTGATTAGAGGATGACACGGTCTATGCCTCATTTTGATCAATCTAGATGTCTAGGATAGAAGGACAATGTCACATATTGTGAGGAGTCACAATTAGTAGTCACAAGGTGATGTTGGATCTCGACATTTCTTGTAACTTGGGTAGCAATGATGTATTGCTAGATGTCACTCATTGCTTATGTTTCTAAAGGAGTTTAGAAACATTGCCAACGTTACAAGAACCTATTGGGTCACACACAAAGAACAAGTGGATGGAGATTAGGTTCATATGATGAACCAATTGGATTAGGTTCATATGATGCACCAAAGATTGGATTCAAATTAGACTTATTGAGTTAGACTCAATTAGATTCAATTGTTGAATGAGTCTAATTTAAATTTGATTCATTGAGTCAATTTATATTAATGAATTGAGATTCATTAAATTGAAATTGACTTGAATCAAAGGTTGGATTTAACTCAACAAGGAAGAAATTGGTCAATTTTGACTTGACCAAATGGAATTTGAAACATCAATTTTGACTTGATGTATTGCCACATCATAAGGATGACTCATCCTTGCCACATCACCTCCACCTCATGAGGTATGCCACCTCATGGGGGTTACACTCTTCCCTTGGGTTTTAATGTGGCCGGCCACATTAATGAAGGAGTAGATCTAAAATTTTTAAACTCGTACTCGTAATTTCATTCGGTTTTTCTTGCACGGATCTACGGCTTTTGGGTGATTCGGGGTTTCCGCGACGCGAAAAGCAGTTTTCGCGGCCCGAAAAACACAACATAAGGAACTTAGAACATAACTCAACTATGCTCATGTTACTCCTTGATATATATGCTATGAAAGTTGTTTAAGATTTCCATGCTTTTAGGACACTTGAACCCAAATTTTTAGTCCTATAGTATTCGGCCATTACATGATGTATAACTTAGGAAACCTAGAACCTATCTCAATTATGATCATGTTATTCCTTAATATTTTTGCTATGAAAGTTGTTTAGGGTTCTCATGTTTTTAGGGCACTCGAACCCTAATTTTAAACCCTACATGTTTCGGCCACTTCAAGATCTAGGGCTTAGGGAACTTAGAACCTAACCCAACTATGCTCATGTTATTCCTTGATATATATGCTATGAAAGTTGTTTAAGGTCTTCATGCTTTTAGGACACTTGAACCTAAATTTTTAATCCTATAGTATTCGGCCATGTCATGATGAAGGACTTAGGGAACCTAGAACCTAACTCAACTATGCTCATGTTATTTCTTGATATTTTTCCTATGAATGTTATTTAAGATTCTCATGTTATTAGGGCACTTGAACCCTAATTCTAAACCCTACATGTTTCGGCCACATCAAGATCTAGGGCTTAGGGAACTTAGAACCTTGCTCAACTATGTTCACGTTATTCCTTGATATTTTTGCTATGAAGGTTGTTTAAGGTTCTCATGTTTTTAGGGCACTTGAACCCTAATTTCAAACTATACAAGTTTCGGCCAATACATGATGAAGGACTTAGGAAACTTAGAACCTAACTCAACCATGCTCATATTATTCCTTGAAATGTTTGCTATGGAAGTTGTTTAGGGTTCACAAGCTTGAATGATAGTCTTTAACCCAATGCATGCTTGAAAAGGTTCGGCCATGATAAGTTGTAAGTCTAAGTAACCTAGAACTCTACCTAAACTTGCTCATGATAGTTCTTATGGTATAAGAAGTGATGCTTGCTTAGGGTTCACATGTTGGGATGAAGTTTTTCACCATAAACCCAACTTATATGGTTCGGCTATAAAGAGACATTAGGGTTAGAGATCGAATTATGTTTTCCATGTATCTTATATGCCATGATTTTAAGTTTTCCATGCTTCTATGTTTAATTATGCACACTTATGATCTATACATGATAGAAACCCTTATGCTATGGTGTGTATTATTTATGATGAAGCTATGTGCAAAATTTATGCATGAAATATATGATGTGCTGTGTGCCCAATTTATGCATGAAATATATGATGTGCTGTGTGCCCAATTTATGCTTGAAATATATGATGTGCTGTGTGCCCAATTTATGCATCAAATATATGATGTGCTGTGTGCCCAAATCTTTACATACCATTAAGATGAGTTGTGTGCCCAAAAGTCTATATGGTATGATATGATAAGTGACACGATGTACAAGAAGAGATAAGAACCATGATATGTAAGAACATGCTATTTTACTTTATGTATGGCTTGTACCAAGGGTGGGCTCCATAAGCGCCCCGGGGTCGATGGACTAAGAAACGGGCCTCGTTAGGGATGGGCTCCTAAGTGCCCCTAGGTCGATGGACTAAGAAACGGGCCTAGTATGTATGCCTTGTAGGGTTCAAGACTTGCTACCTTAGACCTACATAGGACGCGCGCATTTATGTATGTGGTACAAGCTAGGGCCCTAATCATGTTAAGATTAGGTTTAAGTATGTATAGTATAAGTTTTCAAAGGACATATTGCATATGTTTTCATGATACATGGTTAGGAATTTACCTTGCATATACCTTATGATTATGCCATGATATTTATGATGATGTTATGATATGTCAGGGTGAAATTGATGATTATGTTATGTTATGCCATGATACCTTACGCTTATGTTATGATATGCTATGATATGCTGCATGATATACGTCATGTGTTATGTCTTGTGATTTTGATATATGTCATACAGTTTTTTGTGAGTAGGAAAGGAACTTACTGAGCCATGAGTGCTCACAGCTTACTTTCTTGTACCACAGATAAAGGCAAGGAATGGATGAATTAGGGGAGCAGCAGGAGGGGCTGGAAGGATGTGTGTGGTAGTGTCCTGGCTAAAGGAGAAAGACCTGCTTTTTGTTTAATAAGAACCATGCCTAGTTATATTATTGCTTTATGATTCCATGACATTTAATTTTGTGTTTGGGCATTATGACTTACAAATCATGTTAAGTATGCTATGTGATTTCTATATGTCCAGGTGATTAGTCATGTTGATTCATATAGGAAAAAAAAAAGAAATGTTTCTAACTTTTATAAATAAGACTTCCGCTGTAGTAAGTAGGTATGTATATGTATGTGTAAGTAACCCCCGTCTCCTTAGCAGGAGGGGCGGGGCGTTACAGCTCGTCCAAGGAAGAGTCGGATCTCAAGATTGTCAACGTAGACAATCCTCTAGAAGTATCCACACAAACAAGATGTGTTCTCTAACACACAAGGATGGAGAAGAGAACACCACAAGTGTGCTAGCACTTCTTGATGCTCTCGGATGGGATTGGAAGAAGAAGAAAGGAAAAGAAGAGAACACACTCCTCTAAAAAATCTTTATGTGACATTCACTAACCTTTCTTCTTGGATTAGACTCACTCTCCTTTCTTCTCCCTTGCTTGAAACCCACGACCAAGAGAAGAGAAGGAGCAAGAAGAGAGCTTAGGAGGAGGAAGATGACTTGAATGAGAGTTACTCACCAAAAGAAAATTTCACATTTTCCATCAAGTGGCCAGCCACTACAAGTAGTGTAACCCCCTTCACATTAATCACAATTAATGTGGAGGCCATTAAAGAGATTAGTTGTAACCTCCATGAGGTGGCACATGTGATGATGTGGCACATCATCATTAGTTCTCCTAATGCCAAGTCACAAATGATGTGGCATAAAGTCAAGTCAAACTTGACTCTTCCTCTTCCTCTCAAGTCAAGTCAAACTTGACTTAATCGCTTTTATGGTTGATCTAATTCAACCATTTAATTCAAGCCAATTTAATATAATAAATCTAATTCATTTAATTAAATTGATTCAATGAGTCATAATCTAAATTAGACTCATTGAACACATGAATCAACTTGAGTCCAACTCAATTAGCCCAATTAGGATTACTCTTAATCCAATTTGATTCATCACATGAATCTAATCCTCTTGGTTCATCATATGAACCTAATCTCCATCCACTTGTTCTTTGTGTGTAACCCAATATGTTCTTGTAACGTTGGCAATGCCCCTAAACTCATTTAGAAGCATAAGTAATGAGCGGTATCTAGCAATACATCATTACTACCCAAGTTACACGAATGTTGAGATCCAACATCACCTTGTGACAACTAATTGTGACTCCTTACAATATATGACAAGTGTCCTTCTATCCTAGACATCTAGATTGATCAATGTGAGGCATAGACCGTGTCATCCTCTAACCAATCTAAATCTTGAACTCCAAGTAGACTCACTCAATCAAATGAGCTCAATATCTCATATTGACTCATTTGGGCATGGCCATGCACTTCGTGGTCTCACTCTATCAAGAATATCGATGTCACTCCCGTCATATAGGAGGGATAGATCTCATCTACGTCACTCACATCCCTTCGCATAATTTATTACATACCCAGTAATCGCCTTTATAGTCCACCCAGTTACGGGTGACGTTTGACGAACTAAAGTACATAACTCCTCATGTAGGGATCCATGGTGACTTCAAGTCTAAGGACTAGTAGTCATACTAATAGCCACATGAGAAAGTATATGACACTCATATAACGATCCATGATACTTTCTCATGGCGGGTCATTTAGTATACATTCTCTAATGCATACCCATGTGTCAACTTGATATCTCTATATCCATGACTTGTGAGATCAAGTCATCGAGTTGACCAACATGCTAGTCTTATTGCATTAACATTGTCCCTGAATGTTAATACTCGACTAGGAATGATTAAGAGTAGTGTTCCCTATATCATCTCACTATCGATTCAACCAATCGATTGATATAGGTAAGAACCTTCTACTCAAGGACGTTATTATACTTAGTTTATTTGGCAGCAATACAAGTAAGTATAATAACCAAAAACCAAATACCTTTATTTATATAGAATATGATACAACAAGTCCAAAATACAATCATCAAATGATTGGCTCTAGGGCTCTAGCTAACAGAATTCTGCGATGTCTTTCTTCATACCGTTCCACCAGTAGGAACGCCTCAAATCTCGATACATGCGGGTCCCGCCTGGATGGATCGTAAATCGAGAGCGATGAGCCTCCCGAAGTTGCTCCTGTAAGATCGAGTGAGACAGAGGTACGCATAATCTGCATCGGAAATATATAATACCCTTCTCGTCTCATGTGAACTCGGTCTGCTGCCCGGAAGCTATCTGGCTGCAAATAAACTACAAATGCTGATCACCAGCCTGGGCCTCTCGGATCCTCATCCGAATGGACGACTAAGCACCCATGGTAACAAGTATACCCTGCTCTGTCTATCCCTGCTCCTCAAGGTTTAACCCGGAGAAATCCTGAATCAAGTCTATGACTGAAGTCCGATAGCAAGCCAAAGTCCCTCTGGACTTCCTGCTAAGTGCATCGGCAACCACATTAGCTTTCCGCGAGTGGTAGCTAATGGTACAATCGTAATCCTTCAAAACTCCATCCATCTCCTCTGTCGGAGATTAAGTTCCTTCCGGGTGAAAATATATTTGAGACTCTTATGATCAGTGAGAATCTCAAATGTAATGTCGTATAAATGATGTCGCCAAAGCTTCAGAGCAAAGATGATGGAAGCTAACTCCAGATCATGAACTGGGTAGTTCTTCTCATGCTCCTTCAACTGTCGAGAAGCATAGGAGACTACCCTGTCGTGCTGCATCAGAACAGCGCCCAAACCCTGAAGAGATTCGTCGGTGTAGAGTACAAATCCATCCTCTCCAGAAGGTAAAACCAAAACTGGAGCCCACACTAATCTTCGCTTCAGCTCCCGAAAGCTGGTCTCGCAATCCTCGGACCACGTGAACTTCATGCCTTTCCTGGTAAGGCATGTCAGTGGCATAGCAATACGTGAGAAACCCTCGACAAAACATCAGTAATATCCGGCCAGTCCTAGAAAACTACGGATCTCCTGCACTGACTTCGGCTGCTCCCAGCTGGTGACAGCCTCGATCTTCTGAGGGTCTATTGAAATACCTCTGCTCGAGACCACATGTCCCATAAAATCGACTGAGTATAGCCAGAATGCACACTTGCTGAACTTCGCGTACAGCTGATGTTGTCGAAGAGTCTCCAAAACTGTGCGAAGATGCTGCGCATGTTTCTCTTCAGAACGCGAGTAAACCAATATGTCATCGATGAAAACGATAACAAACTGATCAAGATACTCCAGAAAGATACGATTCATCATATCCATAAATACCGCTAGAGCGTTGGTAAGCCCAAATGGAATTACCAAAAACTCATAATGACCGTACCTCGTACGGAAAGTTGTCTTCTGAATATCAGATTCTCTTACTCTCAACTGATGATACCCGGATCGCAGATCAATCTTGGAATACACTGATGTACCTCTGAGCTGATCAAACAAATCCTCGATCCGTGGTAAGGGGTACTTATTTCTGACGGTCACTGCATTCAGCTGTCTATAGTAAATGCATAATCTCAGTGTACCATCCTTCTTCTAGACAAATAACACCGGAGAACCCCATGGAGAAACACTAGGGCGAATAAATCCCTTGTCTAAAAGCTCCTGGAGTTGAACCTTCAGCTCGTTCAACTCTTTTGGTGCCATACGATAAGGAGCTTTCGATGCCAGCGCGGTCCCCGGAATCAGCTCAATAGCGAACTCCACTTGCCTTCTGGGATGCAAACCTGGTAGCTCCTCTGGAAATATATCTGGGTACTCTCGGACTACTGGCACATCGGAGAGCTACGAACTACTGTTGTCTTCAGTACTAATCAAAGATAGCAGAAAACTCTGACAACCATACGACAGCAACTTTTGAGCCTAAATCACTGTAATGATCGATATGCCGTCGTCTTTGATGCTAGTGAAATCCCACGAGGGTTGGTTCGAAGGTCGGAATGTGACCACCCTCGTCTGGCAATCAACAGTGGCATGATATGCTGACAAACAGTCCATGCCAAGAATAATATCAAAATTGACCATTTCCAATACTAAAAGATCTACCGTAAGTATCATGTTGCCAAAGTCTAACGGGCAACCACTGACCTCCTGAGTGACATCCAATGTATCACCAGACGGTAGAGAGACGGTCAGCCGTTACAGTCTAATTGTGGGTAATCTACCAATCTCCCGCATAAAAGTACGAGATATAAAACAATGCGAGCTACCAGTATCTATTAGCAGATAATGCATAAATAGATATCGTACCATGGAAAACGGATCCGTTGGCTCACTGCGCATCCTCTCTCGTGACCGAATGAATAAGCCAAGTCTCAGGCGGAGGAAGAGGTGGTAACGTTGTCTGTGACTGCTGCATCTGGGCAGGAGCCTGCCATTGAGGTGGTGTTGGATACTATGCTAGAGAAGTCTGAGAGGGCGGCGACTGATATTGTACCGATGGCTGGGACTGCGCTTGATACTGATCCTGTGGCTGGGGCTGCGACGGGTACTGGAATAGGGGCTAAGGCTGCAGCTGATACTGCCCCTGAGTCAGATAATTTGGTCCCAGAACGAAGCTCTGGGGTACTATGGGAGTACGGGGGTACTCCTATCCGAGCATGCCAAATGCAACTGCTGCAGGGGGGGCAGACATCTGCCGACTCTGCGAAGATTTGGCTCTCTGCCCTCTTCGATAAGTTCCGGACTGACTGAGCTGTCCTCCATGACCAGACCCTCCGGAAGCCATATGCTGAGTCTTCTGCGGACAATCTTGGCTCTGGTGCCGAGGCAGTTTGCAATAAAATCAAACTGACTGTCCCAGAGAGCAGGCTGGGGTGATGTGATCTCTGGACCCACATATGAAACAGCGAATGTCGCTGGCGGGTTGTTTCCGGTTCTGTTGAGGAGACCGAAAACGTCCTGAGGAAGACTGCCCTGACTTCTGAGGCCTACAAAATACCCCAAAAGTAACCAGACCTGGCTGACTGCGACCACTCTGCTGCTGTCCGGTCATCTGTGCCTGCTGGATCTGTCCTGATGTCTAACCCATCTGCTTCCTTTTTCTGTCCGGAAACACTCTCTACTGAGTTGACTCAATCATGAGGGCTCTGTCCAACGTCTCTAAATAAGATGCGCTACCCATACCGACAAGCCTTACTTGCAAATGTCCATCCAGCCCCTAAATGAACTGCTGCATATTAGAACTGTCCTCAGCAACTAGCTCTGGATAAAATCTGGCCAATCGGTTAAACTCTGCATTATACTCTGTCACCGACCGGTTGTTCTGTCGCAGACTCATAAAATCCTGTCGACGAGACATCTGATAAGGTCATGGGAAGAAGCGGCTCTCAAAAGCCTCTCTGAACCTGGCCCTAGTGATGTTCTGCTCGCCGATGATAGAACGCTGAGTAACCCACCAAGTGTCGGCCTCATCCCGTAAATGGAAAGCAGCCAGCTCTGCTTTCTCCCACTCGGAGCAAGCCATATAGAAGAAGGTCCGCTCCATGGTCTCTATCAATGACAGGGCCACACTCGGATCAAGGTCTCCTCAAAAGAGTGTAAATAAACTCTTCATCGACTCTGCAAACGCTGGGATCCGAGCTCGTGCCGCGACAATGTCAGTGAGGTGGGTAGGGGCGGCTGCATGAACTAGCGGAAACACTGGATCTGATGCTACAGGTGATACCGCTGAATAGACCGGGGGAGGTACTCCGGTGCTGCAGTATAAACTGGAGCATATGTCGCCGGTGGCATTGCAGGGTCAGCATAGGTGGCCATGGCTAGATGTATGGGAGGTAGTGGTATTGGATGTGGAGCAACTGGTATCGCTAGTGTAGGTGCTGCAGGCTATAAAGTAGGTACTGGGGGCACAGGTGCCACTGGTGTCGGGTACACGGTAGGTCCAGGTGGCGGTAGTGCGGGTACGCCGTAGGCTGGGCCGGAGCAGGTGCGGAGTATGCCGGTAGTACCCCTGGTGGTACCGTAAATACGGTAGGAGTGGGTACAGTAGATACAGTCGAGGTAGGTACCTCTAAAGGAGCCATCGAGGTCTGAGAGCCCGACGCACCCGCAGTATCCTGAGTCTGTCCCTAACTGATAGGCTCAACCCCAGTATGCATCTCTGGCAAGTCCAGAGATCCCAACGTCCTCGTACGTGGTCATCCAGCACCACGTCTCACAGTTATTCGTGTAGATCTCCTCATATCTGTTAAGTTATATCACAGATATTACTACAAGTATAACAATTACAAAATAACATCATACCTATTTGCTGTCTGGAGATGTTCCGTCGCTGTCCAGTCCCCAATTGACCTCAAAATTCTAAACGAGAAAATTGACAGAAACCCATACAAATCCAAAAATAAGTACCCTAAGTTTTCTAGCAAACTTTGGCTAACCCAAAAATTCAGAACACCCAAAAGAAGGTATTCATAACCCGCTCTGATACCAATAAATTGGTATCAGATAAATCTCGAAATCGGTAACACGATATACAAACAAGTATCGTCAAGCTGGCTCTGATATCAAATAAATTGTCATGCCCCGGGGGAGTCCCTGTCCGAAGAAATTTCCGCAGCATCTCCCCTGTACGCCTGACAATCTGAAACTGTCTACAATGCCCTCTAGGCCACATATACCTCGGCCAACACGGCCGGAACAATAACAATAATATAAGGTAATCACCCACACAGTTAATAGTTAATAAACTAGAACAGTGATAAGAGGACTCAAAAACAACCCTACTCAACTACACCCATAAAGCACAAAATCGATGTCCTACTCCACCACACCCATAAATCTCAAATCCGACGATAAAATCAACTCACCTCTTCTGCCGTCTATGCAGGCATGTAGTAAAACAAATCAAAATAAAACTCATAGACAATATCCATAAAGTAAACTAATACAAGTCCAGATGTCAAAAGAAGAATAAGTCTAAACACAGTCTAATAAAGAAGAACCAAAACAACAACAAACGTCCTCGTGGGCAGAAAGGGACTAGCGAATGGAACTCTCCGGATAGCATCAACCTGAAAAATAGCAACGGAGGAGGGTGTGACTCCAACACTCGGCGGATAACAACTGATATGCATAATAAAGAAAATAACAATCAGCACTAATCATGCGTACAGTCTCCTTATACAAGAAGGATAAATGCAACTGAGGTAAGCAAGAGAAAACTGTACTAACCAGGACCAGGGTATAAGTATAGTAGGGTCGTCAGACCGAGAAATATCAAAATCCTGTATGCATGTCAATCATATGCATCCATTTAAATGCAGCAAGCACAAGCAAGAAATGCATCATGCATATGATGCCAATGTCATGGTCACCCCTGACGCCAGTCAATCATCTCACACACAATGGTGAGACCGAGTAGGTAGGGCTGTGACAACCGTGCACTCTGCCATCACTGCTCCTGATGAGTGACCGAGTGGACGGGATGCTGTCGGAGTACACCTATCCTCCTACCCCAAATCATAAATGGGGGAGCACAATGCTCTCATCTCCCAGTACACGATGACGGGGAGGAATCTCTGCCGGCTACCATGCTGCGTCACACTACCCATGAGCGGACCAACGGAGCCAAAAAAAGTCCAACCGCCTGCCGGCTACCACGCTGCTACACTAAACCAGCGGAGCCAAACAGAGCAGAACTGTCTGCCGGCTACCACGTTGAGTCACCAGACCAACGGAGCCAAACAGCAGAACTGCCACACACCTGTCTGATATACCACTAACCCATGAGTGGTGGTGTGTGCAGATATATGTAACTGGCGATATGCTCGACAATAATGGAGCAGACTATCGTACAACATGCAATCATGCGAGATGATGCATGACACTAAACAAGGTAATATCCTGAACAGCATAGCAATATCCATATATAAATATAAAATGTGTACCATAGGACAATGAACCAAATCAAAGGTACACAGATCAAATAAGGTATCAAAAACCCTAGGTCTTGAACATAATAAATAACATGGTTGTGTCACTACCTCTATAAGCATGTATAATCAGGTAAATACTAACATGATGTGCATAACAAATAAACAAACAAGCATGTAACATATTGGGTAGTGATCAACCGAAGCAAATAAGAAACACAATCATTGCTATTTGTTAAAAACATTACTATGCATATCAAATGACATAAAGTCAAAGTACCGCGTCCAAACGAAAAGTCCAAACCGATCCAAATTCAACGTCGAGATACTCGTCTCGCGTCAAAGTCCTGTATCACCAATATATACATTTTTATTTAGCTAATATCCAATAAAATAGCTAAATAAAAATCTCTAACACTAAATTAGGGTAAAACCCTAATCATACCACTAGATAAATTCTAAACCTAATCCATTTACACATAAACAACTTAAACTTAAATGAATTTTTGTACTATTCATTTCTTATTCTTTCCTAGCTTCAAATCTATGTATGCTACAACAAGATCAAATTCCTAATTCCCCAAAATTAATACCTCACCTACTGGAAATTCACCTCTTTACTCGGATCAAGAAAAGACCAAAAATAATCCACCACTACCAGATTGCGATTTCTGCACCGGATACCCCTAGTGAGCAAGAGACAAGACTGCTCAGTCACTTAACAATCTCAACTTCTATACAAAACATGAAATTAACCAAATACCAATCCAATCTTACCAAAACCAGATTGGTAACCTCCTTCCCAAAGCCACTGTGGCGACGAACCAGTAGAGAGCTGCGGCAAGAAAAAACCCGCTGGTGCCACGATGAGGAGACACCAAGAGTCGGCGGTCTAGGGCACAGATGAACTCGACCACCAGCGCTGGGGCACAAGTGACAGCGGCGCTGGTTCGGGTCGAGAGACGGCAGCGGTGCCGAATACAAACTAGGGCAGCAGAGGGCTACGATCTGTGGTGGGTCGGTCCTAGTGGCCGGCAACTGCGCTGCGCAGAAGCCGATCTAGGGCACGGTGAGGAGTGGCTGGCGATCGGCGCCGTCGCTCGACGACGAGGAAGAGAAGGGGGTCTCGGCGCTGCTCTTTGCGGCGGTCTACAAAGAGGTTAGGGCAGAGCTCGGAAAGAAGAAGAAGAAGACTCCAAGAACCCTCGGCCGCGACTTTAATTGCGAGGAAACCGTCGCGTGCGTTGGTTAGGGCAGAGAGGAAAGGGGTCGGGCTGCTCGGCGTGAGGAGGAGGGAAGAAACGAAGGAAATAAGGAAAAAATAAAAGAAAAAGAAAAAGAAATATAAAAAGAAAAGGAAATAAGAATATAAACATTTCCTTGCTTAAATGGGTAGCCTAAATAGGCTTTTCCGGGTCCTGTTTTTATCCCCGTAAACTCGTCCATACGAGCTCCGAAAACTTCCCGAAAAATTTCTAAAAATTCTGGAAAATTCCCCTTATTATTATCTGCCCTTTTTTGATATTTTACAACCTCCACCAAAGCTGGCTGAGAGCTACAACGTCTTCCAACGACTACTCTACTATGCTGTGCTTCTGTGACTACGAATCTTCTCCGACAACTAGCAGCTCAAGCTTTTTTATATTGTTGTCGGTATTTTCTCTCTAAAGTTATTGTACTTACATTTGTAATCTTATTTTATGAACTATTAGTGATTGCCCAACGAAAGTACTCGACGAGTATAGACCTTGGAGTAGGAGTCGATGAAGGCTTCGAACCAAGTAAAATTGGTGTTGTTAGCATTATATCTTTTATTTTTCCGCTGCGTACTTGACTTGATTTCGCTACGATATTTTTTAGATCTCTATTCACCCCCCCCCCCCTCTAGCTACCTCTATGATCTAACATCAACAGGCATAACAATAATTTCATAATAAGTGTCCATACTTGAACGATGTGTTGAGCACCTAATAACTACAAGTGCTTGTGTGAATCTATAATAGAACTACTCGTATCTAATAAAGCATCATATATAACCTATCCAGCTACTAATAAACATGACAATGTCAAGTGCATGCAACAGACATATAGATATAATCAATCACAAGTATATGTAATAACATATCATATGTATATGCACGACATGGTCACTTCCGCCCACCCCTCAGCTACCACAACCCCTATATAGTCAAGAGGTCAGGACAATGACAACTATACATACTACCAACAGTCACTTCTCTTGAGTGGTGCGAGTGGACAGTTTGATGAGTAATTATCTAGCTACATAGCAACGGGGTCTCTGCTGCTTGCAACTCCAGCTATAACTACCCTTAAGTGAAGCAGTTAGGCACGATAGGACAAGCTGCACTCACTCCAAGCACACTACCCCGAGCAACCAAGTGAGCAGCAATGGTCGACGACTCTCTCAACCACAAGGGAGACATAATCATCGATATGCATGCAATGCTATAATGAGCAAGATGCAAATAATCATCACTACAGATATAACAAACAACTATGATATAGTATAACCAGCATGTCTAACAGAGTACATGTATATATAGCAATCAATGTAAATAAACAAGGTATTCAGTATCTACTAAATATCATAGATGGAAATGAGAGACTGTATAGATATGAAATGGATCATCTCATAGAACAAGCAACCAAGTATCAAGCTCATGAAATAATATGAATAGAGTCAAGGTAAATACAGCTACCTATCCAGGTACTAAGTCATGAACTAAGGTTAAAGTAATACAGAAATAAGTCAAGAAGTACATACCTTAAATGTAGATCAGGCTAAATATCCTCCTAGTAGAGTCTACTTCAAATCAGAATCCAAACTTTACAATGTAGATCTCAATCAAATCCAAGGTCCACACTAAAACAAGTAATGAACCCTAATCTTAAACTGATTAGGAAACTCTAATTAGATAAATCTAATCATCAATTAGATCACTAATTCCATTAATCTTAACTCAATTGTCCAATTCATTAATTGATCTATTTATTGACTCAATCCACAATTCTTTCAAATCAACTCTACTTATGAGTTAATCAATTAAATAATGGCAATCCTTCATGATCAAAACATACTTAATCCTTAACATGATCAATTAGATATTAAGCATATCCTTAATCCACCAACCAGTCCATTTCTCAATTATCATTCCCATTTTCTTTTATCACTATAATTAATCAAGCATCATAAATCAAATAACCCAAATCAATCTCAACAATGTTCAATTAACCAAATTAACAAATAGATCTAATTAGATTAAAGAGTTCATTGCCCTACAACTCCTCTGGCAGTTGTTCTCTACTCCAACAATGGCTCACGACAATTGACAAAACAACTACATCACTGTGAAGTTGGTTGGCAATGGCTCAATTCCTCCAGTGATGACTAATAGTGACAATCGATTATGGATGAAGTTGAGGGTGTGGAACAGTGAGCTCACCTCTTCTTTTCCCATGGTCAGCGGCGGTGGTGGGGCAAAAGAGGGTGTCAATAAAGGAGATCAAAGAGGATGGCAACAAGAGTGATCACCTGTATCTTGCTCATGATGATCAGAAGAGCAGCACGATGTGTATAACGAGGGTGACGACAATGGAAGCTAGGGCATGGCCGAAGAGGGGAATGGAGACTCATGGTAGAAGAGGGGCTGACTTCAATGACCCATGCATGTGGAGAAACCCGGACGGTGTAGGCGACAAGAGGAGGTGGCAGTGATGAATTGAGAGAGGAAGAGTGGATGACCGGCTTCCGTTGTCGCAGCTCTAGTCACCGCTAGACCTATGGATCGATGGCCGAGATTAGCACCAGTGGATTGGCCAGTCAGTCAGCTTTGACAAGTTCGGCATTCATCTTAGTTTGAGAGAGAAGTAGTGATGATTGAGTGGCGGTGGAGATGAGTTCGCTAGAGGGATGAGGAGAAGAGAGGAATCTGCGGTGAGATGTATGGCATGAGTCGGGAGAAGAGAATGAGAAGAATTTAGGTTTTAATATATATAACTCTAGGTATGTTAATTTCCTCAATCAACTCCCACATGAAAGATATTCTAAATATGTTTTCTTTATTCCTAATAGATTTATCCCCTTAAATATGTCATAAGGACTCCGTTTAAATTCTAAAAAAAATTCTAAAAATCCCAAAAAATTATATAAAGTTTTTTCTCCAATAACACTTATTATTTAATTATTGTATCTTATATTCTCCCCCATTAATAAAAATTAGTCCCTAAATTTATTGCTCAAACTCTGAGATTCTCATCTAAGGGTAACAACTAAGCAGTATGCTCATCAGATACTACTCCATCCCAATATCATAAACAAATCTCCATACATGAGGGATTAAGGTTCCCTTATAAAATTTCATGATGATCTAGTATCTACTTTCAAGTAGATAGTCTGTGGGTTATGAGCTCACCCAACTTCCGCTACTATGATATTTCTATCTATAGTAGTAAGCAATGTGTATCTCTAAAATCCATATCGCACACTATTAGTAAATCCCCTAATGTTTGTATAGTGCGCTTAGACTATCCATCTGTCTGAAGGTGGAAAGATACACTAAAGCGGAGTTCTATACCATGACTTGCTAAAAACTCTGCCAGAATTGGGAAGTAAATCATGGATCTCTATATGATATAATACTTAGAGGTATTCCATGAAGTCTTATAACCTCTTGGCAATATAACTCTGCTAAGTGATCCAATGGATCCCTTCTATAAATCAGTAGAAAGTGAGAAAATTTGGTTAATCGGTCATAGATCACCCAAATTGGATCATGTCATCTCTAGGTCCTGGGTAGCCCCACAACAACGTTCATCATAATATGCTCCCATTTCCATTTGGGTGTCTCAATCTACTGAAACAATCATGTTGGTCTTTAATATTCAGCCTCCTCTTGCTGACATACTAGACATCGAGTTACCAACTTCGTAATGGCTTTCTTCCTACTATTCCACCAATAGAAGCATTTCTAGTCTCTATATATCGAGTACGACCTAAAATGAATCGCCAATCCCGATCGATATTCTTCTTGGAGTAAATCTTTCTAGATAAGATGTGACCCAGGAACACACATTCTTCTATGGTAATAAAAAATCTCATTCTCATCACACGAGATTCTATCTCTTATCCTTAGACTACTCTGCTATATAGAAATTGAAGATGTTGATCACTAACTTTAGTCCTCTAAACTAGCTCAACAATAGGTGATTGAGAAACCATTAACACTAGAGTCCCTCACTCTATGTGTCTCTTCTCTACCACTCCCAACTCAATAACTCTACACCAATCTTATAATCATAACTCGGTGATAAGTCAAAACCCTCGAAATTTCCTACTAAAAGCATCTGCTACCACATTAGCTTTCCCTGAATGGTAGTTAATGGTGCAATCATAATCCTTCAAGAATTCCATTTATCTTTTATGTCTAAGGCTCAACTCCTTCTATGTAAATAAGTACTTAAGGCTCTTATGAGCTATAAAGATCTCAAAAGTGGTCTCATACAAATAATACAACAACAACAACCAAGCCTTATCCTACTAGGATCTCATACAAATAATGTCTCCAAATTTTTTAACGTGAAAAGGGTAGTTGTTAACTATAAATCATGAACTAGATAATTCATCTCATGATCTTATAGCTGCCGAGAAGCATATGGAACTACCTACTTCTTCAGAATTGCACCTAACCCTTAGTACGATATATCTGTGTAGAATACAAATTCATGTATACCAGAAGGTAACACCAATATTGGTGTAGTTATTAGTATTCATTTCAACTCTTGAAAGTTGGCCTCACAAGCCTCTATCTATAAGAATTTCACTCCTTTCCTAGTCAGTCTAGTCGATGGCATAGCAAAGCAGGAAAAACCCTCAACAAGTCCTCGATAATATTCAACTAATCTAAAAATCTATGAACTTCCTATACTAACTTTAGATGTTCCTAGTTAGTAACAGCCTTTATTTTTTGTGGGTCCACTAATATACCTCTACTAGAGACAATGTGTCCGAAAAATTCCATAGAAGCTAGCCAAAAATATGTATTTACTAAACTTCTCATAGAAATATTCTCATTGAAATATCTCTAAAACTATCTGAAGATATTGTTTGTGATCTACCTCATATCGAGAATAAATCACACTATCATCAATGAAGACAATACCAAACCGATCCAAATACTCTGGAAATATTCAGTTCATCAAGTCCATGAAAATAGCTAGAGCATTGGTAAGCCTAAATGACATTACCAAGAACTAATAATGCCTGTACATCGGGCATACACAATTGTAAGATCACTAGCAATGGGTCTGTAATCTGATCACCAACTGTAAGTCATCAAATCTATAAATATCATAGATATTCTACTCTCCTATATCACTATCATCAACAAATACTAAATAATAATAGACCATCAACTCAAATATCTACTAATAAATCATCAGAAGAGAAGATACAATAACATCTGATTTCATAATATCACCATTGTTAGATTATGAGGGATACCCTAAGGTGATTGCCTTATGGTTTTACTATTTATTTGATAAATATAAATTCATTATTTGAGTGCATATTATATATTTGAATAGTCTTAAACTCATTTACTGAATATCCATAATATAATTCATAGTATGAGAGAATTTATGATTGGATCATAACTTGTGATTATCTCTACATGTGTAATTGTTAATGTATTAGAATTTCCCTAGTCATCGAATTGGTGAATTTGAATATCATCAATTCTGTAATACTAGCACATGTTATTCTTCTTGGTTTGGGTAAGCAGTTATTTCTCACTAGCTGGAGACATTGGGATGTCAAGAGTTAAATGTGGATACTAGTTCTGGTAACTAGTTCATTGAAGTGACTTTGTGTAAGACTTCATATTGTTCTTTACATATATTGATATGTTTGTGAAGTGTTAGTGTAGCTTGAGTGTAAGTTTTCTTCGACTTGAGCTATACAAGTTATCTTAGTCATGAAGACTTATACTTTGATATTTTAAGCAAACATCTCTTGGAGGTATGGGCCCGAGATGATTGGGTGGGTATAAGTCAAAGTGCCTGAAGGTGTTTGGATAGCTCGTGGAGGATTTACCGCTCCTTGCAAAGAGACGTATATCTTATGGCCACTCGTTAGGATTATTACTCAAAGTCTTTTTATCTAAGCATCACATGTTAAGAGTATGGGACTCTTGTACACATGTATGAGTAATTTGAATCCGTAGAACGAGGAAGTATTACTTAGACTAGGTGTGACATAGTCAGCATAGTGGTGGCAAACACATAGACTATATCCTGAACCAAGTGGGTATAAGATGAGTGAAAGTATGAGGCACGACTCACTATAGTTGCTGAAGGGTTTAGAATTAGTTCTGAGATCAACTATGATTTCCTGGTTAATTAGAGATCATAATGTACTACTAGGTGCCACTCATGATTATTCCATAATTATGTAGATAATTATGGATGGCCAAAATAAATCGAGAACCTATTGGGTTATAGGTACTATGAGCATCTAAAAGACGTAAAACACGTTAGAGAATATGATTCTCATATCAAGAGATAAATATTTAGTTGCACCATACATAAGACAAATATGAAAATATTTTCATATTTGTCAAAACGGAAGCGTGGATGGGTCACATCTCTTATGAAAGAGTTGGACCATATTTGGTTTAGTATGTAACCAATTTAGTTTAGCCATGAACCAACTTGCTTTAGTTGTGAACTAAACCAAGGGGTTAATGAGTTAATTTTTAGTTAAGGTATAATGGATTAGAATTTGGCTTTCTAATCCAACTCATTAAAGAGGACTATATATTGATATGTTAAGAGAGAATTAATACACAATTCATTATTGGCTTAATTAGGTTTTGAAATCCTAAACACAATAACTCTCTCCCCCTCTCCCTCTCTCTTGCAGTTGGCCACAAGAAGAGGTTCTCTTGTTGTCGTGAGCCACCCAAAGGAATAAGATCTTCCTTTTTCTTCTCGATCCACCTTGATCCTTCTCCTTCACTCATGGCTAATACCTTCCAAAGGTGAAACTTGTTCTCTTAGAGTTGTCTTGAAGAGCTCGACGTGGATATGAATAAAGATGAGGTTTGATAATGTCGCAAAAGGTTGATGCCCTTCTCATTACAGGTCATCTGTAAGGTATATCTAAAATAACTATTATTCAATTTCATTTTATTTTATGATCTTGTCTGTGTGATTGTATCTTGCATGTGGGTGGTGTGTGTGATGTAATAAATTAGTTTATTTATCGTTAAGTCTTTCATTGTACATGTTTACGAAATATGTTTTTAGCACACACCGCATCGGTCATATCCTAACAACCATAAGGAAATGACAATCCAAAGTTAAAAGGGTCACTTAATCTCTTGACTAAGAGTCTACCCATTAAGAGGGTATCACAACAACTCTCATAATGGTGCCCTTAAATATCCTCCAACAAATGTCGACAAAAGGTCGAACACTTTGATCTATATATAGACTTTGATACCTTTAGTAAATGATCATATGGTCAAGATCTTGTGTTACTTGATGGAGACCATGTTAATTGAGTCGACTAACCATTGTCTTATATCCTATCATACTATAATTGCTCTAATTAAGGTTCTGAAACCTCTAACGAAGAGCAATAGAAAAGAAGACAGAGAAATTTTAGCTCTTCATAACATTTCAAATTCATCACCAAATGATGTTCTGCCTCTCCTAGATCATCTTCTCCAACTTTTTACTAAGTGATGTCATGATCTCGTAAGTGATAAGTAACTAACTCCATCTTCTTCACATCATCGTGGGTAATATATCTTAATACACCATCTGGGCTATCAAATGAAATATCATTAGGCGAGTTGACTAACCATCACCCTATGAACTATTATGTTTCTATACCTCCACTTAACCTTTAGGAACTCTTGATAATGAGCTATACCAACAGGAGGTAGAGACATACTATGTCTCTAAATATCTCAACATTATCACCAAGCGATTTTTTGTTTTTCGAAGATCATCTTTGGTGTTTTCTACCCAATAAAGGCTAGATCTCGTAAGTGTTGAACAACTAGCTCTATACTTTTCCATATCTGTGGTGGTCATCTATCTGAATGTACCTTCTAGGTTATCCAACCAAGTACATACAATCCATGGTCAAAGTCCTCAAGGAATAAGATACATCGATCCTCTCTAGACTGGTCGAGCCAACAATAGTATACATCTAATTCAGTCCTTTTTACATCTCTACAAGTCATGTACTCAAATATGTTTTCCAAGTTATCTAACCAAAAACATGTAACCTAAGGGTCAGAAACACCATGAGATAGAGTAAATCAGTCCTTTACTAACCATGCTAATAGCGGTATATGTGCTCTATCTCTCGCCCAAATGGTAGTAGCAGGAGCTGATACCATTGTGGTATGGTAGTTGGATATAAGGTCACAGATTCCAATAATATACATATATGATAAATGAGCATTGATGTGTGATCGCAAGCACATGGTTGTCATCAAGTAATAAAATTTATTAGTCGATCCCACGAGGGCTGAGGATTAAACCCTAATTGGTTTTGCATTTTGAATTTAGCTAGACAACAATTGATAAACATTGTTTTGGATTTTCAACTAAGATGCGAAAATAAAAGTAAAGAAAGATAATTAAGGAAGCCCTTAGTTCAGAAAATATTTTAGGACGAAGGTTTCATTGTAATAGTGGATGTTGTGATATGAATTTATTCATTCCTAGTTTTCTGCTTGTATGTTTACAAGACAGTCTAAACATCTACCAAATTCTACCCCATAACGATGTAACAGAGTGCTTCCCTTGCCAGTAACCATGTATGACATCAAGTGAAGAAGTAACTTAGAGAGTTCGGGTTTTCAGTATAATACCATCTTGAAACTATATTTCCCTCCTTTGTAATAGAACCACGTAATGTGAGATTGAAACTTTTCATAGATGAATTTCAGCCATTTAGTTAGTCAAGATAGCAATATTTATTTTGGTCAGTTATATTAATACCGTACAATTACCTCCATCAATATGCATGAAAGATGAATTTATGTTCCTTACTATTCTTATTCCTGGTCCATCTAATCCCTAAGAGAAGATAGATATTTACTTATAACCTCCGATTGTCAAGTTAAATAAATTATGGAATGTAGGGTCAGTCACTTATGATGATGTAAGTAAAACTAATTTTGACTATATACTATATTATTATGGATGATCAGTGATTTTTTAGCATACTTAATATTGTTGGGATGGAGCATGGATAGTAAATTAGTATGCCCACACTCATGACAGATTCTTATGCATTTTCATTACCTTACAGTGGGAAGGTATCTTGGTTTGATAATCACCGTAAATTTTTACCTCTTGATCACCCTTTCAGGAGAAATAAAAAAGTAATAATAAATAATGTTGAATTCAAAAAATCTCCTCCAATAGTCCATGCTTCAGGTGAAGAAATCATTGAACAAATAGATAATTATAGATTTCTACCAGTATCTCAATTTAATTTTGATGAGATAAATAAATATATTATTAGGATGTGCAAGTGTGATTAGAAGAAAAGGAGTATTTTTAAGAGCATCCCTATTGGAAGCATCTGCTCATTCAACATAATTTAGTTATCATACATGTTGAGAAAAATTCTTCAATAATATCTTCAATACTGTGATAAAAGTACCTGGAAGAACTAAAGACACTACAAAATCATGTGAAAAATTAAAAGAACTAGTAAATAGGCCAGAGTTGCATTAGAATGAAACAACTAATAAATTTTCAAAAGCTTGTTGTACATTGGACAAAGATGATAAAAAAGCTTTATGTAGTTGGTTGAAAGAAATAAAATTCCTAGATGGATATGCCTCAAATATGGCTTAATGTGTGGATATGAAAAGGTTAAAGATGTTTAGAATGAAGAGTCATAAATGTCATGTATTCATGCAAAGATATATTCCAGTAACTTTTTGGCAAGCACTTACTGGATTCCGTCTATTTTTTAAAAATTTGACAACGAGATGTATTGTGATGGATGATATGCTTCGGCTAGAAACAGACATTTCTCTCATACTATGTAAGATGGAGCACATATTTCCATCCAATTTGTTTGATTCAATGGAATATATACTAGTACATTTACCATACGAGGCACAAATAACTAGTCTTATGCAGTATAGATAGATGTATCCATTCGAACAGTTTGTGAGGAAATTAAAGAATAATGTTTGTAACAAAAAAAGAATTGAGGGGCCAATATGTAATATTATATGGTCGAAGAAGCATCTTCTTTCTACTCTTAATATTTTGCTAATAATGTGAAAACAAGACATCGCAAGTGCCTTTGAAATTCTGATGATGCTCAGTCGATAAACCCATCGATGATTTCTATTTTTATGTTTCCTGGTAAGTTAATGGGTGCATTTATTTCTAGATTCTTAACTCAAGAAGAATGCCATGTTGCAAGAACATACATACTTTTAAACTATGATGAAGTCAAATTATACATTAAGTTGATTTCTATAATCAAATATTTATCCCCCATTTAATTTGTTTTCTTGATATCCCAAATATCTTAAAATTACCTTCTTTTCCAACTTGTACAAATAACAACTATATCTATAAAATCTATCATTGGGTACAAGTAAGGTAGCTAAAAAGTTAGAGGCTGAATTTGTATTATATTTTCAAATATATGTAAGTTAGAGAATTCATCAAATTTTTAGTTCATGTGTATTAAAAAGTATCCTAACTTATACTATTTTTATAGGTAAAAGACCGTAGAATAGCAAATGTGCAAGATGATATGATAATGAATCTCGTATCAGAAACCCTCCATAAAATAAAGGTCTATTCTGATTTCTATGTTGATGGCCTCATATTCCACGTGGCACAATGAGATTCATAAAAATTAAACTATAATTCTAGTGTTTATCTTAAAGGATCTATAGATAACAATAACACTCGGTTGATTAATATGGTATACTTAAGGAATCATAGAGGTTGAATATCCTACATTACCTATAAAAATGTGTGTGCTATTCAAATATTCATGGTATGATCTGTAAGGAACTAGGGCGCTAAACACGTGAAACCGCAGAGGAAAACATCTAGTTCCTTATCAAGAAGATCCATTTGAAGGGAAGAATAAACAAGCATCCTATACTAAGTTTCATGATAGTTATACCTTTGATGCGTGCCATTCGCAATCCCGGCAGCAACCTTTTTTTGGATGAAGATCTCAGCACGATCAATGTCCGCACCTCTACGGTATCCATACGAACATGTTATGTTCATCACATGAACACGACTTCGGAGAAGAACCATCTTCTTGTGCTATAAAGAAGAATGGTTCGGCCATGAGGAAGGAGAGGAGCAAGAAGAATGGTTCGGCCATGAGGAAGAAGAGGAGGAAGACAATGAAAAATCTCACCATCAATGGCCAAATTCCTCCTTTTGTACTCCCATGGAATATCAAAAGTCCATTTGGCTCTTGATCTCCCTTTTGCCTCTTGATCTTCTTCTTGAATTGACTCTTAGTCATCTTTCATGAAGAGTCTTTTGATCAAGTCAAAAATGACCTTTCCTCCTCCCTTTTGGTCAAGTAAAAATTGACCTTTTTCTCTTCCTTGGTGAATTCAAGTTCACCCAATGAGTCTAACTCATTGAACCTTATCAATCCCAATTGACTCCTTGGATATCAATCCAAATTGACTCCATGAATCTAATTCAAAGTAGACTCAATTCAATAATTGGATTCAATTGAGTCTTACTCAATGAGTCTAATTTGGATTAAACTTCTCTTTGTTTTTCTCTTAATAGGTTGAATTATTATATTGGATTAGCCATTAATACAATAACCCAATATGCCTAATCATCTCAAAGTTGGCTCTTAGGGTTATTACTAACAATCTCCCACTAGCATTAGTGTCAATCATTACAAAGATGACACCAACACTTTAGATTAACCCATTAATCTTAAGATCCTCAGTATTTTAGTCGAACTAAAATATCCACTCCAAACCAATATGTTCTTTGTGTATTGTAACGCCCGCCCTCCCTGCTAACTCTAATGGACGGGGCTACGATACTCCATGTAAAATTTTTCTTTTTAAAATAGCGGAAGACTTAAAATAATTTTCTTAGTTTAATAAAAAAATTTCTTTTGTTTTCCATTTCATCAAATCTGAACTACACTATCATGGCATCAATAACATGATATCAAAATTAGTAGAAACATAACATCAAGTCACAAATACGGTACTACAATTCATGATACCAAAGCATAGTTCTTTAAAAGTTTTTAAAGCAGGTTCTTATTTGGTTGCCTAGCCACTGCCACACACATCTCCTTGCCTCTCCTGCTGCTCCTTTAGCTCATCCAGCTTTTTCCTTTATCTGTGGTACAAGGAAAGTAAGCTATGAGCACTCATGGCTCAGTAAGTTCCTTTCCTACTCACTAAAACCAAAAATCATCACATGATCAAAGAATGTCTCAACATAACATGATCTCAACTAGTCATGGCATAACATATCATACTCTTTAAGCATATCATGCAACATAACAAAATCATAACTAGTCATGGCATATCATCTCTTAAAGCATAGCATGAAACATAACATAATCATATCTAATCATGGCATATCATAGTATCATCATAAGGTGGCATGGCATATCAAGCTCTTAAAGCATAGCATGAAACATAACATAATCGTATCTAATCATGGCATATCATAAATCATAGCATCATCACAACATGATCATAAGGTATATGCAATATGATTTTGAAAACATGTATCCGAAAAACATGTGTATGTCTCATGATCTTTAAAACCATTTCTTCTTACATATATACTTGAACATAATATCAACATAATCAGGGCCCCGGCTTGTACCACACATAGATAAATCACGTAGATATGCGCGTTTCCTAAGTATATCCAAGGTAGCAAGTCTTGAATCATACTAGGAACCAGGTCCGAATCACACAGCCATAGACCTAGGGGCGTACTAAGGAGCCCATCCCTTTGTTTTTCCTAGCCTTGATCACACAGCCAAAGGCCTAGGGGCTGATTAGGAGCCCACCCTTGGTACAAGCCTTACAAAGTAAAGTAGCATGTATAAAAATGCATCATTTAGTCACATAGCATATCATAGAAGTATGCATCACTTAGGCATACGTTATGTCATAAAAGTATGCATCACTTAAGCATACATCATATCATAAATAGTATGCATCACTTAGGTATACATCATGTCATAAAAAGTATGCATCACTCAGGCATACATCATGTCATAAAAAGTATGCATCACTTAGGCATACATCATGTCATAAAAGCATGCATATTTTCACCACATAGCATATCATGAGAGCATGCATATTTTAGGCACATAGCATATCATCAAAGCATGCATATTTCTATCCACATAGCATATCATGAAAGCATGCATATTTTAAGCACATAGCATATCATCCAAGCATGCATATTTCTATCCACCTAGCATATCATGAAAGCATGCATATTTTAAGCACATAGCATATCATCAAAGCTGCATATTTCTATCCACATAGCATATCATGAAAGCATGCATATTTTAAGCACATAGCATATCATCCAAGCATGCATATTTCTATCCACCTAGCATATCATAAAAGCATGCATATTTTAAGCACATCGCATATCATCAAAGCATGCATATTTCTAAGCACATATCATATCATGGAAAGTATAAATCACAAGCATACATGTTTAAGCATAAGGGTGTATCATGTGATTATACTATCATAAGACACATGGTAACATAGTTAGCTTGGGTTCTAAGCTTCCTAATCCCTTGGGTTCTTATCATGGACAAACCCCCCCCCCCCCCCCTTAGATCTCAATTTAGGTAAAAACAACCTCGAAGCATGTGGAACCTAAATTATCATCACATCAATTTCATAGGAAGCATTTTAAGCATGATTAACTTGGTTTCTAAGTTCTCCAAGTCCCTAAACTTCATGTGGCCAAACCCTATCAGGTGTGAAACAAGGTCCCAAATGTCATGAAAGCATGGAAACCTTAAACCATATTTATAGCATTTTTTTCCAAGTAACATAGTAAGCATATTTGAGCTAGTTCCTAAGTTCTTCAAGCCCTTAACATATGTCATGGCCGAAATTTAACAAGTTTTCATTAGGGATAAAAGCAAGCATACAAGCATGTGAACTTGAACTAACATCATGTATAAATTCATAATAAGGCATCATACAATGGGTATGGCCGAAACTTACCCTAGCCTCATTTTAGGTCATTAAACAACATATAGCATGAGAACTTTGGCTTTCTACTTATCATATTTCATGTAGAGTGACATGAGCATATTTAATTTTTGTTCTAGGGTTTCTAGGGCATCTATCCCTTCATGGCCGAAACATACAATGGTCCATTTAGGTCATGGAAAAATTATACAAGCATGTGACTCAATCAACATATTATCATATTTCCATAAGAAGCATTTTTAACACAATTGGTTTCAATTCTAAGGCCTCTAGGTCATTTAAACCCTACTTGGCCGAGACTCATCAGTGTTTAAACTTGCTTCAAATAGTCTAAAAGCATAGGAAGTCATACAAGTTTCATAGCATGTATAAAGACAAGCATAATAAACATACATGTGAATTGTGTCTTAGGTTTCCTAGGTTTCTTTCCTTTTTCTTTTATTTTTTCACATGGCCAAAACCTACCAATCTCTAAAATAGGTTTTTAAGTGGCCTAAAGCATGGAAAACCTAAGTAAGTTTCATGGCAAAAATTACTAAGAACATCATATACAAATTTGGTTCATAAACAATCTAGGACCCTTGTGATCTTACATGTCATATATCATGTAACTAAATTCTCTATACCCTAATTAAGCATGAGAGCATTAAACAACTTTCATATCTTAATATCACAGAGGTCTTGAGCATGTTAAAATTTTGTTTAAGCTTTTCTAAGCTATCCATCTTATCATGGCCGAAAATCTTAATGAAGAGTTCATGAATTTCTAGCAATATTCAACATGCAATTCTTTAAGAGACTCTATATTCTATCATATAAACATGGTTACTTAAATTTAAAGGTCTTCCTAACCCTAAGCTCTTTTCTTGGCCGAAATATATGAGTGGATTTCTTTTGGTTCCAAGTAACTTTTAAGTAAGAAAAACCAACAAAAGACCCTTAGTAATTCATGGAGGGAATCTTGTACTAGTTTGGTCAAACAATGATTTCCCTAACCTCTTTAAAATATTTTTTTGGCCAAAATTCTAGGGTTAGGTACTCTTCTGACCAAGCATCATATAGGTATAAAAACATGAAGGAAAACCTTCCTACATAGCATTGAAAAATATCATGAAATGAGGACTTGTTTAAACCTTCCTAGATTTGAAAACTCTTCTTTGGCCGAATTTTTCTTAAATTCTATTCTAGGTTTTCTAATCCTCATAAAATCCGAAAAGCACATAAAACACCTTGTACCACAGGTGAGGGGAAGCTTACTTCCTTTTCGCTTGTGGATCTAAGGTGTGGTGATGGAAGAAGTAGCCTCTTCTTCTAGTTCCCTTCCCTTGATTCCTTGCTAAGTCCTCCTTGTATCTTAGGCTTTCTTAGGAGAAAACCTTGGCTTGGGCCGAAGATGGAGGAGAGGGGACTGAGGGTTCGGTGAGGGAGAGGGAGGATGAGGGAAAATGAGAGAAAAATAGAATTTTCCCTTTACATCATTTTTTTTTTATATTAAGGGGGAAGAGGTAGCAAAATTGGTTTTTGCTTTCCTTCTCCTTTAATCCATTTTCTATTTTATTTTATTTATTTTATTTTCTAATTTATTCTCATCATTTATGATGAGAACAAGGGGGAATGAATCCCCTTCATTCTCCATTTAATGTCACGGCAAGAGAGGGAAAAGAGAGAGAAAGGGAGGAAGGCAAATTGCCTTTCTCTTGCTCTTTTCTTGCTTTCTCTTCTTAGATCATTACTCCTATCTTTATCATGCATTCCTTTTCCTTGCTATCAATATCTTCTCTCTATCCCAATTGGTTTCTACTAATTAATTCTATAAATTATAATATAAGAGGTTCAAGGTTCAATTCTTGACCTCCTCTTCTTTTTATTTCATTTTATTTCTTTTTGCTTCAACTCACTTCTTATTATTTTTCTAAGGCAAAAGTCGTCATTCTCTTATTTATCTTAAAATCTTAGTGGATGTTACATTACCCCGTACCTCATAAAAAGTTCGTCCTTGAACTTTAAAATAGTTACATCAGGTGGCACTGAACTTTCGGCTGAGTGCATCGGCCACTTTGTTCGCCTTTCCTGGGTGATAAAGAATCTCGCAGTCGTAATCTTTAACTAGCTCGAGCCATCGGCGTTCCCTCATATTCAGGTCTTTTTGCGTGAAGAAATATTTCAGACTCTGATGGTCGGTATAAATCTTACACTGAGCTCCATATAAATAATGTCTCCATATTTTGAGAGCGAAGACCACGGCTGCTAGTTCTAAGTCGTGAATGGGATAATTCTTCTCATGCTCTTTAAGTTGTCTAGAAGCGTAGGCAATGACTTTGCCATCTTGCATGAGTACAGCTCCAAGTCCTGTGATGGAAGCATCGCTGTACATATTGAAGCCTCTGTTGGTTTCCGGGAGAGTAAGAATCGGAGCACTGGTCAGTCTCCTTTTTAATTCCGCAAAACTCTTCTCGCATGCTTCTGTCCATTCATACTTTGTATTTTTCTTGGTGAGGGTTGTCATAGGGGCTGTGATTTTGGAGAAATTCTCTACGAATTTCCTGTAATAACCTGCTAGCCCAAGAAAACTCCTGACTTCGCTGGCATTCCTTGGTCTGTTCCAGTTATTTACAGCTTCGATTTTGCTTGGATCCACCATAACTCCATCTTTGGAGATGACATGACCTAGAAATATTACCCGGTCAAGCCAAAACTCGCATTTGGAGAATTTTGCATATAGTTGTTTCTCTTGAAGGATCTGTAGTACAGTATTTAGGTGTTCAGCATGTTCTTCTGGGGTTCTCGAGTAGATAAGTATATCATCAAAGAAGACGATTACAAATTTATCAAGATATGCCGTAAATACTCGATTCATCAGGTCCATAAATACTGCAGGAGCGTTGATTACTCCGAAAAGCATAACTATGAACTCATAGTGTCCATATCGGGTTCGAAATGCTGTTTTTGGTATATCATCTGGTTTCACCTTCACTTGATGATAACCGGATCGTAGGTCTATTTTTTAGAAAACGGTCGCACCCTTCAGTTGATCGAACAGGTCATCGATCCGTGGGAGTGGGTACCGGTTCTTGATCGTCACATTATTCAGCGCTCGGTAGTCTATACACATTCGCATAGACCCATCCTTCTTCTTTACGAACAGCACTGGAGCTCCCCATGGAGAGTGACTAGGACGAATAAGTCCCTTGTCGAGTAATTCCCGTAGCTCCTGTAATTCAGCCGGAGCCATACGATAAGGTGCCTTTGAGATCGGCTGAGTACCAGGAATCAATTTGATCTCGAATTCTATCTCTCTGTCAGGGGCCAACCCTGGTAGTTCATCAAGAAATACTTTTGGATAGTTGCATACTACCCTGACATCCTCTAGCTTCGGGTCTTTGATTTGATTGGTATCAACCACGTGCGCTAGAAACCCCATACATCCTTTATCTAACATCCTTTGTGCTTTAATAGATGACAATAACTTCTCCGTTCCTTTCGGTTCCCCGTAAAACTCAAACTCTGGTTCATTTTCGGGTCGGAAAATCACTTTCCTTTTGCAGCACTCGATTGAAGCACCGTATTTGCTAAGGAAATCCATGCCCAATATTATGTCATAATCCTGCATATCAAGTACTATCAGGTTGCAGTAGAGTTCTCTATTTGCGATCCGAATGAGTACTGCTTGCAGCATATGGTCCGATGGCATAATCTCCCCGGATGGTAAGGTTGTTAAGAATGTGTCCTCTAGAGTTCGGAGTGGTATATCTAGCTTCTTCATAAAAGGTGTTGAGACGAACGAGTGTGTTGCCCCGGTATCAAATAATACTACAGCATACTGATTGTAAATAAGTAGCTGACCTGTGACAACAGTAGAGGCATTCGCCACGTCTTCCTTGGTAAGAGAGTAGACTCTGGCGTTCGTCATAGTGGGAGGAGCCTCCAATCTTCCTTGGCTGATTGAAGTCCCTTCTATGGCAGTATGCATCTGGTGCAGCTGTGCAGGGGTACTCATATTCTGGTTGTTCTGCAGAGGTAGTGCCTGAGACTGAGTAGGGCAATTTCTTGCCAAATGACCTTCCTTTCCGCAGTTGTAGCACTTTCTGGTACTTAGGAGACATACTCCCGAATGCATCTTTCCACATGTGGCACACTGAGGGTACTTGGTTTGCTAATTGGCCGGACCACCTTTTGTGTTGTTCCACTGTTTCCTCTTTCCACCTGAGTTTCCTTTCCAGTCGGTTCTGGTATTGTGCGATTTTTGTCCTCCGGTCAGTGCTTGGTTCTTGCCCTTGTTCATTGCTTTCTGGTAGTGCTCGGTAATCAGGGCACTGCTGACTAGCTCCTCTGCAGTCTGGGGTCTATTAACTCCGCCGACTACGTTCAGAGCGATCTCGGGTCGGAGCATCTTTAACATTAACCGGACCCTTTCTTTTTCAGTACTGATCAGTTCTGGGCACAGACGTGCTAAGCGGTTGAACTTCTTGACGGCTTCGTTAATTGACAGATCACCTTGCCGGAACTCAATGAACTCGTCATAGTGCTTGTTGGTCACTTGCATATGGAAGAATTCTTCTAAGAACTCTGTCTCAAAATCCGCCCACTGCATCTGGTTTATTTGTCTTTTCGCTTTTACTCGGTCCCACCACATCCGGGCATCTCCGGTAAGGCAGAACGACTCGCATTTGACCTTCTCGTGTTCAGGCCAGTCCAGTAGTTCCATTATGCTCTCCACGGTCTTAAGCCAGGCTTGTGCATCCCATGGTTCGCAGTTTCCCGAGAATGTTTCCGGCTTAAGCCTTTGCCACTGAATCAGATAGGCCTCTTGTCGGACCATCGGAATAGGGGCTGCCGGGGCTGATTTGCCGGTGGGGTAACCGGGTTGCCTTGCTGACCCATTAAGGTAGTGATCAGCTGCTGTTGTTCTGTGATCTGATGCTGGAGGTCTGCGACTACCTGTGTCAGGTCTGGTGGAGTCACTGTCCCCTCGGTTCGGGCATTGCGTGTCCTAACCATGTTGATCTAAATAATGACAAATAGACTAGTGTAAGTGGTTATCGTTTTTTAGCCAATCTAACGTACTGTTTTGTTTGTTTCTATCCATTTGTGAGATTGTTCTGGTATTATTCCTAACCTACCAAGATGCAATCCTAGTCTAAGACTATGACTAAAAATAAAGAATAAGGTAGCAACCATGCATCATAAATAAAGCATAAGCAATATAATAAAGCAAAGAAATAAATAGCAAGCAAATAATGTGACACAAGCAATAAAGCAAATAAAGCATAAGTATATAACAAGAAATTTAAGCGTAAGCAATATAATATCATGGCATCAATAACATGATATCAAAATTAGTAGAAACATAACATCAAGTCACACATACGGTACTACAATTCATGATACCAAAGCATAGTTCTTTAAAAGTTTTTAAAGCGGGTTCTTATTTGGTTTACGTACATGTTTTACTATAACAATGGAAGAATAAAAACTTTAAAGAATTTAATTTATTAAAAATAATATCACATATTCTGGTTTGTTCATATATCGATTCTCTACGCACTCACATTATTTTGTCCTCATCATTCGTTGCCGAGCCACCACCACACACATCACTATCTGCTCCTCCTGCTGCTCCGTTGTTCATCATATTCATATCATATTATCACATGACATTATATCTAATCATCAGATAATTCAAGTACATATGTAGGCAATGCATCATGAATTTGAAAACTTATACTAATAAGTACTTGAAATTAATATCATCATTAAGGGGATCCCGGTTTGTACCACATACATCATGCGTTTACGGAGCCCACCCATGGTACAAACCCATACAAAATAACTTATCATGCATAACTATCATATCATGTCCTTAACAATCTTTCATGCATTTCTTTTCATTATGTATATGCTATCACATATCATGGCATATTACATAACATAATTTCATTTCTTCATTTTGTATAGCATTTACAACATTTCCTATGCTATCACATATCATGGCATATAACATAATTTCATTATGTTTAGCATTTCCTATGTTATGGCATATTACATAACATTATGTATAGCATTTCCTATTTCATTTCATCATAATTTCATTCTAGCATATGCTATCACATATCATGGCATTACACATAGAAGGAACCTTTGCACTAGTTCGGTTAGACAATAATCTTACTCACCTCTTTAAAATATTTTTGATTGAAATCCTAAGGTTCGATACTCCTCTGATCATACATCATATCAATATAACATCATGGAAAGGAATAAAAACATATCATCAAGCATCCTAGATTTGAAAACCTTTTCTTTAGCCGAATTTTCTTAAATTCTTTCCTAGGTTTTCTAATCCTTATAAATCCGAAAATCACATAAAAGCCTTGTACCACAGGTGAGGGGAAGCTTACCTTCTTCGCTTAAGTTTCCTAGATTTGAGAACTTGCTTGGGGACCTTTCTTCCTTGCTTGCTTGCTCGGCACCAATGGAGGGAGAAGAGACCTCTTCCTCTTGTGTTGCTCGGCAACAACAAGAAAGAAAAGAGGGAGGGAGTGAGGAGGAAGAAGAGGTTTCTTCCTCTTGTGTTGCTCGGCAACAAGAAGAAGAAAGGAGGAAGGGAGAGGGTTTTCGGCACCCAAGGGAGGAGAGGAGGAAAGTGAGTGAGGATGAAGTTGAAGTCACCCCTCCATGCCTATTTATACTAAAATGAGGGGAGGAAACTTGTCTTGATTCATCCTCCTTATTTACTTCTCTTCTTAATGTTAAGAATATTCTAGAGAAGATGCTTCTTGAGTTCTCCCTTAATTTCTCTCTTTTCTTTCCTTTAATTAAAATTCCTATCTCTCCTCTTACAATATCCTCTCCTATCCCACTTGGTTAACACATATCAGAGAACCAAGGATCAAAACTTGGTTATGTATATTTTTACTTCTTTTACTCCCTTTTCCTTTTTAGTAAAAGAATCCTTTCTTATTCTTAACTACTTAGTCCTCTCTCTCCTTATCAATAATTCTCCTATCCCCTTTGGTATTTTCTTTTGTACATAATAATTCATATATTACCCTATTATGCATTATGCATAAATATTTCATACATGTATTCATATTTCTTCCTTTTGTCTACATTAATTCCATACATTATAAATCATGCATAGATGATTTATATTCTCAACTTTATTTTCTTTCATAATCACTCATGGCTCAGTAAGTTCCTTTCCTACTCACTAAAACCAAAAATCATCACATGATCAAAGAATGTCTCAACATAACATGATCTCAACTAGTCATGGCATAACATATCATACTCTTTAAGCATATCATGCAACATAACAAAATCATAACTAGTCATGGCATATCATCTCTTAAAGCATAGCATGAAACATAACATAATCATATCTAATCATGGCATATCATAGTATCATCATAAGGTGGCATGGCATATCAAGCTCTTAAAGCATAGCATGAAACATAACATAATCGTATCTAATCATGGCATATCATAAATCATAGCATCATCACAACATGATCATAAGGTATATGCAATATGATTTTGAAAACATGTATCCGAAAAACATGTGTATGTCTCATGATCTTTAAAACCATTTCTTCTTACATATATACTTGAACATAATATCAACATAATCAGGACCCCGGCTTGTACCACACATAGATAAATAACATAGATATGCGTGCTTCCTAAGTATATCCAAGGTAGCAAGTCTTGAATCATACTAGGAACCAGGTCCGGATCACACAGCCATAGACCTAAGGGCGTACTAAGGAGCCCATCCCTTTATTTTTACTAGCCTCGATCACACAGCCAAAGGCCTAGGGGCTGATTAGGAGCCCACCCTTGGTACAAGCCTTACAAAGTAAAGTAGCATGTATAAAAATGCATCATTTAGTCACATAGCATATCATAGAAGTATGCATCACTTAGGCATACGTTATGTCATAAAAGTATGCATCACTTAGGCATACATCATATCATAAATAGTATGTATCACTTAGGCATACATCATGTCATAAAAAGTATCCATCACTCAGGCATACATCATGTCATAAAAAGTATGCATCACTTAGGCATACATCATGTCATAAAAGCATGCATATTTTCACCACATAGCATATCATGAGAGCATGCATATTTTAGGCACATAGCATATCATCAAAGCATGCATATTTATATCCACATAGCATATCATGAAAGCATGCATATTTTAAGCACATAGCATATCATCCAAGCATGCATATTTCTATCCACCTAGCATATCATGAAAACATGCATATTTTAAGCACATAGCATATCATCAAAGCATGCATATTTCTATCCACATAGCATATCATGAAAGCATGCATATTTTAAGCACATAGCATATCATCCAAGCATGCATATTTCTATCCACCTAGCATATCATAAAAGCTTGCATATTTTAAGCACATAGCATATCATCAAAGCATGCATATTTCTAAGCACATATCATATCATGGAAAGTATAAATAACAAACATACATGTTTAAGCATAAGGGTGTATCATGTGATTATACTATCATAAGAAACATGGTAACATAGTTAGCTTGGGTTCTAAGCTTCCTAATCCCTTGGGTTCTTATCATGGCCGAACCCCCCCCTTAGATCTCAATTTAGGTAAAAACAACCTCCAAGCATGTGGAACCTAAATTATCATCACATCAATTTCATAGGAAGCATTGTAAGCATGATTAACTTGGTTTCTAAGTTCTCCAAGTCCCTAAACTTCATGTGGCCGAACCCTATCAGCTGTGAAACAAGGTTCCAAATGTCATGAAAGGATGGAAACCTTAAACCATATTTATAGTATTTTTTTCCAAGTAACATAGTAAGCATATTTGAGCTAGTTCCTAAGTTCTTCAAGCCCTTAACATATGTCATGGCCGAAATTTAACAAGTATTCATTAGGGCTAAAAACAAGCATACAAGCATGTGAACTTGAACTAACATCATGTATAAATTCATAATAAGGCATCATACAATGGGTATGGCCGAAACTTACCCTAGCCTCATTTTAGGTCATTAAACAACATATAGCATGAGAACTTTGGCTTTCTACTTATCATATTTCATGTAGAGTGACATGAGCATATTTAATTTTTGTTCTAGGGTTTCTAGAGCATCTATCCCTTCATGGCCGAAACATACAATGGTCCATTTAGGTCATGGAAAAATTATACAAGCATGTGACTCAATCAACATATTATCATATTTCCATAAGAAGCATTTTTAACACAATTGGTTTCAATTCTAAGGCCTCTAGGTCATTTAAACCCTACTTGGCCGAGACTCATCAGTGTTTAAACTTGCTTCAAATAGTCTAAAAGCATAGGAAGTCATACAAGTTTCATAGCATGTATAAAGACAAGCATAATAAACATACATGTGAATTGTGTCTTAGGTTTCCTAGGTTTCTTTCCTTTTTCTTTTATTTTTTCTCATGGCCGAAACCTACCAATCTCTAAACTAGGTTTTAAGTGGCCTAAAGCATGGAAAACCTATGTAAGTTTCATGGCAAAAATTACTAAGAACATCATATACAAATTTGGTTCATAAACAAGCTAGGACCCTTGTGATCTTACATGTCATATATCATGTAACTAAATTCTCTATACCCTAATTAAGCATGAGAGCATTAAACAACTTTCATATCTTAATATCACAGAGGTCTTGAGCATGTTAAAATTTTGTTTAAGCTTTTCTAAGCTATCCATCTTATCATGGCCGAAAATCTTAATGAAGAGTTCATGAATTTCTAGCAATATTCAACATGCAATTCTTTAAGAGAACTATATATTCTATCATATTAACATGGTTACTTAAATTTAAAGGTCTTCCTAAACCTAAGCTCTTTTCTTGGCCGAAACATATGAGTGGATTTCTTTTGGTTCCAAGTAACTTTTAAGTAAGAAAAACCAACAAAAGACCCTTAGTAATTCATGGAGGGAATCTTGTACTAGTTTGGTTAAACAATGATTTCCCTAACCTCTTTAAAATATTTTTTTGGCCGAAATTATAGGGTTAGGTACTCTTCTGACCAAGCATCATATTGGTATAAAAACATGAAGGAAAACCTTCCTACATAGCATAGAAAAATATCATGAAATGATGACTTGTTTAAACCTTCCTAGATTTGAAAACTCTTCTTTGGCCGAATTTTTCTTAAATTCTATTCTAGGTTTTCTAATCCTCATAAAATCCAAAAAGCACATAAAACGCCTTGTACCACTGGTGAGGGGAAGCTTACTTCCTTTTCGCTTGTGGATCTAAGGTGTGGTGATGGAAGAAGTAGCCTCTTCTTCTAGTTCCCTTCCCTTGATTCCTTGCTAAGTCCTCCTTGTATCTTAGGCTTTCTTAGGAGAAAACCTTAGCTTGGGCCGAAGATGGAGGAGAGGGGACTGAGGGTTCGGTGAGGGAGAGGGAGGATGAGGGAAAATGAGAGAAAAATAGAATTTTCCCTTTACATCATTTTTTTTTATATTAAGGGGGAAGAGGTAGCAAAATTGGTTTTTGCTTTCCTTCTCCTTTAACCCATTTTATATTTTCTTTTATTTATTTTATTTTCTAATTTATTCTCATCATTTATGATGAGAACAAGGGGGAATGAATCCCCTTCATTCTCCATTTAATGTCACGCAAGAGAGGGAAAAGAGAGAGAAAGGGAGGAAGGCAAATTGCCTTTCTCTTCTTAGATCTTTACTCCTATCTTTATCATGCATTCCCTTTCCTTGCTATCAATATCTTCTCTCTATCCCAATTGGTTTCTACTAATTAATTCTATAAATTATAATATAAGAGGTTCAAGGTTCAATCCTTGACCTCCTCTTCTTTTTATTTCATTTTATTTCTTTTTGCTTCAACTCACTTCTTATTATTTTTCTAAGGCAAAATTCGTCATTCTCTTATTTATCTTAAAAGCTTAGTGGGTGTTACATGTATGACCCAATAGGCTCTCGTAACATTGGCAATGTATCTAAAATCACTTTAGATACATAAACAATGAGTGGCATCTATTAATGCATCATTACTACCCAAGTGACGAGAAAGTAGAGATTCGACCAAACCTATCCATAGCTATTATCTTGTATGACTCAGTCCCTCTATCATTAATAGATTGATCAATGAGGCATAGACCATGTCATCCTCTTATCAATCTTTACGTTTCTTGATCTCCAAGTAGACACGCTCAAAATAAATAAGCTCAATATCTCATATTGACTCATTTGAGCATGACCATGCATTCTTCTATCATACTAATCAAGGGGCCCACAGATATCGCTTCTGCCATATGGAAGGGATAGATCTCATCTACATTACTCACATCCCTCCGCATAACTCATTGCATACCCAGTGATCAATTTTATAGTCCACCCTGTTATAGGTGACGTTTGACTATACCAAAGTACACAACTCCTTATATAGGGAACCGTAGTAATTTCAGGTCTAAAGACTATTCATACCAATAGCCACATAAGAATGTTTATGACAGTCATATAATGATCTATGAAACATTCTCATGGCGGGTCAATTCAGTACATATTTTCTAATATATATCCATGTGTCAACTTGATATCTCATATCCATGATTTGTAAAATTAAGTCATCAGTTGACCTACATGCTATTTCTCGGCACATTAATATTGTCCTTACATATTAATACTTGACTAGAAATAATTAAGAGTAGCATTCTACATATCTACAATATCCTTAGGAAATTGATATGTTGTAGACTAAAACCTACTACCCTAGGAAATTATTATATTTATTCATTCGACACTGAACTGAAATAAACATAATAATCATAACCTTTGTCTTTTAATGAAATAATGAAATATGATACAAAATTTTCTAAGTCAATCAACTCTTGATTGCCTCTTAGGGCTTACACTAACAATCTCCTTATGTCACTTAGTGTTAATCACTGAAATATCTAATATCCATTGACCTAGTGTGACCATCATGCTTCTTCGGTGCCAAAGTCTTGGTCAAAGGATTCTTAATGTTAGCATTATTCGGTTCTCTACATATCCTCACATCTCATATATTGATGATCCCTCGAATGAGATGGAATCATTGTAGTATCCAATACTCAAGACCGCCATTTAAGTAAAATACATACCCTAACTGTGATCTAGAATCGTCCTTGTCAATTTGGAAGCTTGCACCAATGTAACTCTTTACAACAACCGTTGTAACCCTTTACATCAAGCTCTTTATCCCCTCCAAAGATCAACAAATAATCTTGAGTTCTTCTTAAGTACTTAAGATATTCTTGACTATTGTCCAATGACCTTCAACTGGATCTGACTGGAATCTACTCATCAAGTTTAACACATAAGAGACATCTAAGCGAGTACAAAGTATGGCGTACATGAGAGACCCTATAGCAGATGCATAAGGAATCTAATCCATGCAGTCCCTTGCTTCCTTAGAAGAGGGGCATTGAGTCTTCAAAAGACTCGAACCATGTGAAATTGGTAGGAATCCCTTCTTGGAATCCAGCATGGCAAAATGTTTAAGCACCTTGTCAATATATATACTCCGACTTAGACCACCAAGCGATCTCTTAGATCTATCTCAATAGATCTTGATGCCTAAAATGTAGGCTACTCCACCTAAGTCCTTTATTTAGAAATAATTACCAAGATAAGTTTTCACTGACTGAAGAGTAGGGATATCATTTTCAATGAGAAGTATGTCATCTACATATAATATGAGAAAGATGGTTGTGCTCCCACTAACCTTCTTGTAGACACAAGGTTCATCTTCATTCTTGATGAAACCAAACATTTTGATCGCATCATCGAATCGAAGATTCTAGCTTCTAGAAGCTTGCTTCAATCCATAAATGGATCTTTGCAACTTACATACCTTTTCAGCATGCTCTGGATCGACAAAACCCTCAGGTTGTGTCTAATACACATCCTTGAGTAGATTTCCATTGAGAAATATAGTTTTGACATCCATCTGCCAGTTCTCATAATCATAGTAAGCTGCAATTGTAGGCATGATTCGAATAGACTTGAGCATCGTAACTTGTGAAAAGGTTTCATCATAGTCTATACTATGAATTTGCTTGAATCCTTTAGCTACCAATCTACCTTTATAGGTATGCATATGCCCATCCATGTCAATCTTCACCTTGAAGACCCACTTACAGCCAATGGGTTTGATCCCTTCAGGTGGATCAACCAAAGTCCATACTTGATTAGTGTACATGGATTCCATTTCGGATCTTATGGCCTCTAGCCATTTCTCATAATCTGGGCCCTGTACAGCTTCCTGATAAGATGTAGGCTCATTGAGACCAACTAGCACTACATCACCATTGTCAGATAAGAGAAAAGAATACCTCTCAGGTTGACGACGGGTCCTATCAGATCTGTGTAGAGCTTGTGCTACATGAACAAGTTATTGGTCCACAACTTCTTGTGGTGTAACAACATCATGATCCACAACATCTTGTGGTTCCTGTTCAGTTTCCATCAAGGTGTCAGTGCTAGTTTGTGCATCTTGAATTTCTTCAAGATCGACTTTACTCCCACTACTTTTTCTAGAAACAAATTCCCTTTCTTGAAAGACACCAGTTTTGGCAATAAACACCTTGTCTTGTGTGGGATTATAAAAGTAGTATCCCTTTGTTTCCTTGGGATATCCTATAAAATAGCACTTGTCTGCTTTGGGTCCTAGTTTATCTAAGACACTACAACAAAATCCCTCATAGACATCAGTGGAACAACAACGGTTTTAAACAAAAACCGATGTCTTTGAGTATTTTACACCGGTTTTTCCAAAAACCGGTGTCTATGAGCGCAGATTTTAGCTCATAGACATCGGTTTTTTAGGCAATGTCTATGAGCGCCCTTTTTTTTTGTTAATAGACACTGATTTTAACAGCGGTTTTTAAAACCCGGTGTTAATGAACCAAAATAAAATATTTTAATTTTCCCACCAGCCAAAATTTGCAAACACTGTGAAGTTCCCTCCAAACCTAAATCTATATCGCGCCCCTTCCTCCGTGCGACCATCTCTCTCGCCTAAACCTAAACCTAAACCTCCGACCATCCGACCATCTCTCTCAGCCTAAACCTAAACCTCAGATCATCTCTCTCAACCTCATCTCCCTCTTCCCCCCTTCCTAGGTCGACGCCCCTTCCTCTCCCGATCAGGATCAAGACACGACGCCCTTGCTTCTCCGTCCAACCACACCGCATCTCCTCCAACTCCTCCATTTGGTTGAGAAGAGGAGGCCTTCTTCGCATTCCAGTAGTTTTTCCTTCATCCATCTCCAGTCCAGCATTCACTGCCACCGCTCGAGTCCTTCTTCACATTTCGGTAATTTTTCCTTTATACATCGTCGCTACTGAATTTCTTCCTCATATTCGACAATTTCATCTTCTTGATCTCTTGTTTGCAAGTATTAATTGATTGATGCATGCAATGTGTTTGATCAATTTCCTCAAATACTACCTTGAGTTGATTTTATCATTTTTGTTTGATAGATTGAGGAGTTGTTAGTTCCTGTTGCTAAGTTGGTTTTATGTAATCCTTGAACTATCAAGTTTCTTTTATGTCTATGATAATTCTTTTCACTGATATGTCATGGTTTCTGGTTTAGAAATTTATTGGTATAATGATGAAGTAGTTGGTTTCTAGTTTTTGAAATTTATTTGTATCCTTTTCTTGGTAAGCGTAGTTGGTTTCTTGGAGGACCCGTATAGTTAATTTATTTGTATAATGATGGATTAAGAATTTTGGCTCATTGTTGTAATTGTCTTGATATTTTTGATTGATTTTAGATTCATTAGTACAACAAAATGGACAAGGCATGGATGGCAAAGGATAGATTATCACATGAGTTTGAACTTGGACTAGAATCTTTCTTGCAATTTGCGCTGCAACATGCTACTAATCCTACTAGTATACCTTGTCCTTGTACGAAATGTGGCAATCTATGGAACAATAATATTAACAGCATAAGGGCACATGTGTACTGTAATGGTATAGACTTAACATACAAAAAATGGATATGGCATGGGGAAGAATTTGTATTAGGAGATTTAAAGAAAGAGAATGATGCAGCTGGAGAAAGTGAAAACTATTTTGCTGATAAACCTATAGATATGGTACACGCTGCATATGAAAGTTCAGAGAATCCAGATCAATTTATAAAATTACATGAGGATGCTGAGAAACCCCTATATGTTGGGTGTACTAAATTTACAAAGTTATCTGCAATTGTGCAATTATATAACTTGAAAGCGAAATACAACTGGAGTGATAATAGTTTTACTGAACTACTTATCTTGTTTAGAGAAATGCTTCCCGTTGACAATGAATTGCCTTTATCTTTATATGATGCGAAGAAAAGCTTATGTGCAATGGGGATGACTTATAAGAAAATACATGCTTGCCCTAATGATTGTGTCTTATACTGGAAGGAGTATGAGGATTTTATCGATTGTCCTACTTGTGGGTTGTCAAGGTGGAAGTTGGCCAAGAATTCTAGGATAATTGAAGGAGTCCCTGCAAAAATTTTATGGTACTTTCCTCCTATTCCTAGATTTCAAAGAATGTTTCAAAGCAAGGAAATATCTAAGGAGTTAATTTGGCATGCTAATAAAAGAGTATGTGATGCCTATATGCGACATCCAGCTGATGCACCTTGTTGGAGACTTGTGGATCATAATTGGCCAAATTTTGCTTCTAAGACAAGAAATCTAAGGTTGGCCATAGCAGCTGATGGGATCAATCCTCATTGTTTGATGAGTTCTACATATAGTTGTTGGCCAGTTATAATGATCACCTATAACCTTCCTCCATGGTTGTGTATGAAGAGAAAATATATGATGCTCACGTTGTTGATTTCTGGTCCTAAACAGTCAGGAAATGACATTGATGTGTACTTGGCGCCTTTGATTGACGATTTAAAAGAATTATGGGAAGTTGGTGTTGAAGCATATGATGCACACCGAGAAGAAAGATTCTTGCTTAGAGTTGTCCTATTGTGGACAATTAATGATTTTCTGGCATATGGAAACCTGGCACGATGCACTGTAAAAGGATATCAAGCATGCCCTATCTGTGGTGAGAAAACTTGTGCAAAAAGGTTGAAGCATAGTAAAAAAATGTCATTTACAGGTCATAAACAGTTTCTTCGTAGAGATCATCCTTATCGAAGGCAGAAGAAGGCATTTGATGGGACACAAGACTTTACTATGGCCCCAAAACCACTAAGCGGTGATGAAGTTTTTAAAAAAGTAGAAGGAATTACATGTCGATGGGGACAAATTAGAGCAAATCTTCAATCAAAGGAAAATGATGGTAAGTCCTGCTGGAAAAAGAAATCGATATTCTTTGAACTTGAGTATTGGAAAGATCTGCATGTTCGACATGTTCTTGATGTGATGCACATAGAGAAAAACGTTTGCGAAAGTTTGATTGGTACATTACTTGATATGCCAGGAAAGACAAAAGATGGAATTGCAGCAAGAAACGACCTAGTGTATATGAAAATTAGGGGAGAATTAGCACCACAAAAAGGGGAGAAAAGGACATTTTTGCCCCCAGCATGTTATACATTAAGCAAGGATGAGAAAAGAAGACTTTGTAATTCATTGTTCGGAATTAAGGTTCCCACGGGTTACTCCTCCAACATCAAAAACCTTGTCTCAATGAAGGACCTAAAACTGGTTGGTCTTAAATTACATGACAGCCACACCTTAATGCAACATTTGCTTCCAATTGCCATCTGTGGTGTTCTACCCAAGCATGTCAGAAATGCTATCACAAGGTTTTGTTTCTTATTCAATGTGTTATGTAACAAAGTAATAGATGCCTCAAAGTTGGATAATGTACAAATAGAAATTGTGACGACGTTGTGTCTCTTTGAAAAGTATTTTCCACCTTCATTTTTTGATATAATGGTTCACTTAACAGTTCATCTCGTGCGTGAGGTCAAGTTGTGTGGACCAGTTTGGTATAGATGGATGTTTCCATTTGAAAGATATATGAAAACATTGAAAGTTATGTGCGGAATAGAAATCGACCAGAAGGATGCATGGCTGAATGTTATATTGCTGAAGAAGCTGTAGAGTTTTGCTCAGAATTTCTATCTAATATGAACACGATAGGGATTCCATCAAAGCATCGTGAAATAATACTCACTAAGTCCTTGTCAGGTGCCAAGGTGCACTTCTATTGTCACGATGAGTGGGAACAAGCACATCGTTATGTATTAGAAAATGAAGCTGAGGTTGATCCTTACATTGTGTAAGCCCTCTAGTTCAGTAATAATCTCCTGAAATTGTTTAAAAAAATATCTGATTAATCTCTTCAAAATTTTTTGATTAGGGAACATATGACACACTTGAAGCAAAAATTTCCTATTAAAGGTGCAAAGTGGTTACAAGATAAGCACCACAGAAGTTTTATTTCTTGGTTCATGAACATGTAAGTACCATAAATATTAGCATGTTTATTATTGACCACAAGAACTTTAAGAATTTTAATAATTAAACCCCCTTATGATGAATTGTAGGTTACAAATACAACATCATCTTCCTCCAATCAATTATCAGAAAAAGTAAAGTTGTTGGCAAATGGACCTAGCAAGCATGCAAGTGCTAAAATACTCTAGTTATATGATCGATGGGGTCACTTATTACACGAAAGAACGTGATAATGTTACAGTTGTTCAAAACTCGAGTGTAAGCTTGCTCGCACAAACAATGCAAGTTGCAAGTTCAAAGGATAAGAATCCAATTATAACAGACATGATGTATTATGGTGTGATACAAGAAATATGGGAGCTCAATTACCATGATTTTCGAGTTCCAATGTTTAAGTGTGATTGGGTAGAGAATAACACTGGTATTAGAGTAGATGATAATGGTTTCACCTTGGTAAATCTTAAGAGAATGGGATTCAAATCTGACCCATTTATCTTGGGCACTCAAGCGAAGCAAGTATTTTATGTAGAAGACCCTCAAGATCCCACATGGTCTATTGTACTTTCAACTACAAATAGAGAGTATTTTGAATACATCACTGATGATAAGTTGGGAGATTCTTCAATCCACTACCAATGCTTCACAAAAGGGATGCCATCAATGGATATTGACGAAAGTGATGACAATGAACCATCCTGTATTCGTGGAGATTGTGATGTGATTTGGGTTGACAATGAGAATTTTTAGTTTGGTAACTTTATTTATGGTTTATATATGTGACTATTTACTTTATTTTGGTAACTTTGGTTCATTGTTTGGTAGTAGTTTTTTTTTAAAAAAAATATACGAATGTTTACTTTGTTGTGATTTTGAATGATATGATCTGCTCTATTTCAAATTCTCACTGTTATGATTAGATTTTCGACACAATGAACACTAGAAAAAAGGCCCATTTAGCACGTGATGATGATAAGTATTCACACACAAATGCAAAAGACAAAGAACAAGATCAAAAAGAGGGTGCTGAGGATAGCCAGGACATAGGATCAGACGGGACGACCCAAACAACAAGATCAAAAAGAGGTTGTACACAAATGAATAAGCTTGTTGTTCAAAGGGTTCAGGGAGTCAAACAAAGTGTCAAATTTAATGAGTATGGACAGCCAGTTGGCCAAAAGGCTTCTGAATTACAAAGTTTTATTGGTGTGCTTGCTCGGGAAAAAGTTAATATTAATTACCACTCTTGGAAGCAAGTGCCGAATGAAGTTAAGAACATGATATGGGAATCCGTCAATGTAAGTAACATGATACTTTCTTATGTGATGCATTTTTTTCTTTTCTTTTATTTATATACTTAAGATATTTGTTTGTGTAGTTGACATACCAACTGGACCCAAAATGGAGGAATGGGTGTTTGATCTCTGCAAACACCAAGTGGTGTCAGTATAAAACTCACCTCACCAGGACATTCATCCAGCCAAATAGAAATAATTCGAAGCTTCTCAATAAGGTACCTCAAGGGCATTGCATTTCACGTGAAGATTGGAGTAGTTTTGTGATTAATCGGATGTCTGAAGACTTTATAGTAAGTTGTTTAAGGTGGTCTTTTTAAATTCTAGTTGATATATGTGGTTATAATTCATCTATCACTATGTAGAGGAAAAGTGAACTACAAAGTCAAAGAAGCAAGGCAAACTTATACCCTCATCGTCTTTCTCGAAAAGGATATGCGGGTTTGTCTGAAGAAATAGTAAGTATTTAGTTTTAGTTAACATTAAATTCCTACTTATGGTTGTCATAGTTGGTGTTGAGTACGTTGACTTCATGTGGTTTTTTGCTTATAGTCCAGTGTTTTATGTGATGACGAAGAGAAAAGCAGAGCCATCCTCTGGAAGAGAGGGCGGCTCAACAAAGCTAGGGAATTCGTTGGCGATGAGTTGAAGTAAACAGTGAATAAGATTGTAAGCAAAAGTATACATAAATTGCTTATTTTGTACATATATGATATATGTATATATTTAAAGTTATTGTATTTGGATGCATGACAGGATGATTATATTGTCCAAAAGAAGGATGGTAAGATGCCCTTTACCAAACCATTTGAAGATATTCTCACGAAAGCCTTGAATTCTAACGAACATGGTGGACGTGTGAGAGGCATAGGAGCAAATGTCACTCCATCATCCTTCTTCAAGGTTGCTAGAGGGAAGGTGCAAATTGATAAGGCTGCCTATGAAAGGCAACAGAAAGAGTTTAAGGAGGCAAAAGCTATGCTTTCTGACCAAGGTGACAGAATAGAAAAATTGGAAGCAATGGTGTTGAAACTATCTGGTCGAGAATTTGAGAGTGAGGAGAAGGGTAGCTGCTCAGTTAAACCACAATGCCTCCTCGATATAAAACCTGAAGTTGAACGTCATAGGCGCCTCTCAAATGAAGGCCTAGAAGAACATGATGATGATGATGTGAAAGTTATTGAGAAGGATTCAGCTTTACAGGTTAAATATATATTTCACGTTGATATTATTATCCCATCGTTAGTATCTAATGAATCTTGTAAAGCACTATATGTTGAAGATTCATGAATTGTTTGTCTTATAGGGAAAAGCAGTGATGTTGTTATTGCAGCCTAACGACAAGACTGTTGCATATGGGACAATTGTCTCTGTTAATGGACCTGGCAACTTTATTGATGATGTTCCATTACCCATGAATTGCATGAGGATTGCCATTGATAAAGCAATTGATCAATCAGCACCACTGCCTGTTGCAATCCCGTCTGCATGTCAGAGTATTGGGGATGCTGTAGGTGGCCATGTGGCTTGGTCTGTGCACTTAATCAGCATGCGAGATGAGGTAAATGTGATAAAGTGTTGTCTAAATTTTGTGTACATTTAAAGTATGTCACATATCTAATATATATATGGTTGCATCTACATATGTAGAAGACCAGGAAGAAAAAAGTTGACAATAGACAAGAGAAGGCTAAGTTACAATCGTCCAATGTGCCAAGACCCTTACACATATTATATAGTTATTTTCAGCGTCTTGATGAAATAGAGAATGTGATTTTGGAATTAGTTCCTAATGTATTTGGCATGGAGCACACAGTCCATGTTAATTGCGATGACATATTTCCCTTTTGTGAATTGAAGCCAATCACAAACACTTGCATAGTTGTGTATATGTGGTAAGCTTTCAATTGAATTGGACTTTATTTATGTGTTTCATTAATTTAGATTTCATCATTTTTTTGGGATATTTTCCAATTGTAGGCATCTATATAGAAAGATGCAGGAAAAGATGTTGCTGTAGGATTTCAGATTGGTGGATCCAGTGCCTGTGGAATATGTACCATTAAGAAATCAGAATAGAGATTTCATCCAAGAACAGTTGAATAAAAGGGCTTGTTACTTAAGCAGTAGGCTAATTGGTACCTCATCTGGTCAATTGGTTGTTGTGCCATGCAACGTTGGGTGAGTAAGAATAACATTATATATCACTCTCACTTGCATATTTTGAGAACTTGCAAGATGCATATATGCACTAATTATATTTCTTTGTGTAGTTTTCACTGGATTTTGACTATCATCAATGTTGAGAAGGAGATTATTTTTTTGTTGGATACTCTTAGTCACCGCATTCGTGATCAAGATTGGAAATATGTTATCAACATGTAAGTTTTTTGGCTTCTTTTCTTACCTTTGTTGAAACATGTATGTATTTTGATGTGGCAATACAATTCCCACGGGTTATATGCATGAAGGGCCTTGAAAATGTATAATGCGGAGGCTGGAAGGAAAGGGAAAAAACAACCAACATGGGTAGTTGTCAAGGTATGTCCTTTTGATTAGCAACTGCTTCACTATCCTTGAAGGAGTTATTCCAATATTTCTTTTCTAACATAGGCTCCTCAACAACCGGATGCGGAGCAATGTGGTTTTTATATCATGCGATATATGAAAGATATAATTGAAAATTTTGGAGTTGACCACAAGGATTCACTTCCAGCAATGGTAATAATACAATATCTTCCATTTTGCATATAAGCCCTAAAGATAATTTGTTGCATTTTCCAACACTGTTTCAGTATCATAATTGATACAAACTCATTGATTTTGATTGATTATGAACGTCTCTTAGCTTTTGAGATCTTGCTGCTGCTATGCTTTTCCCCTGGTGCTTGATGTGTTTCTATGTTACAATGATTTTTTTGTGAACAACCGGATGCTTTTCCCCTGGTGATTTTGATAATTTCTATGTTTTTCCCCTGGTGCTTGCTATGATTTTTTTGATACAAACCGGATGCTATGCTTTTGTTACAATGATTTTTTTGTGCTAAATTGCATATGTAACTGTGTATCGGTGTGTATGTGGATGCGCACAATTATCCTTCAATGAATTAAGCATTATGAACAATAGTCTTCCACAGCAGCCTTTAAAAACTCAGTATTCTATTTTATTTGATACATGTACACATTTGTTTTAGTTATTTGACATATGGTGGATTATTGGGTCCTGATCATGAATTAACTTTGTATAAAGTATTGTAGATTATCTTTGTTGCAAGTATCAATTAGAAAGGGACTTTCTTTGGTTTAGATATTTTGCATTCCAAATTTAGTTTATTGGTAGTTCTCAACCCAAAATCAGATCACTGAAAAGCTTTCAAAATGCTTGATTCCAACTTTCAAAATTGCATCTTTAGACTGGCCTCGTTAAAGCTAGAGCAGATATTTGGAAAAAAATAAATAAATCAAAATTGCATCTTTACCATTTCCAGCTTTCAAAATTGCATCTTTACCATTTCCATCTTTCAAAATTGCATCTTTACTAATATATTATTTATATATTTTTACAGTTTACAAATCTCAAGTACTCCAGAGTTGAAATTGATGAAGTGCGGTTCGAGTGGGCTGAATGCATGCTAGATTATATTTGAAGTGCGGTTCTATCTTGATGTGTTGTTAAAAGAATGTTCTACCTTGATTTTGATATCTATTAGCTAGCTTTTGATGTAAAAAGAATGTTTGGGTATTTTATGGATACTGTTGTAAGAAGATTATTTATATAATTTGTGAATATTTGTGTATTTTATGGATACTGTTGAATGAAGAATATTTGTATAATTTGTGAATAATTGTGTATTTTTTTTTATTACTGTCGGTTTTTCATTGTTTCGGAAATCAAATTTGTGCTGTTAAAAAATACCCATATTACATCAGTTTTCCACCGCTGCAAAACCAGTGTTATTAACTAATATTACTCGGTCATATACCGCTACCAAAACTAGTGTTATTAACTTACAATATTACATCGGTTTTATACCGTTGATGAAACGGTGTCGTTAAGTGATACTACACCGGTTAATAACCGATTCGAAGACCGGTGTCGTTAAGTGATACTACACCGGTTTTAACCCGATGTCTAAAATGATAGACCTTTTACATCAGCTTCATAGACATCGGTCGAAAATGTAATAGACACCGATGGAAAACCGATGTCTATGAGGGTTTTTGTTGTAGTGAGACTTGTCATCGAACGCAAACCTCACAACCCCAAATCTTCATGAAAAACATCTTGAGACTCTTTCCAATCCATATCATATATGGTGTCTTTATGACAGCCTTATATAGAATGTAGTTAAGTGTGAAAGCGGTCATCTCTAGAGCATATCCCCAGAAGGAAGTAGGAAGATTTGTATGACTCATCATCGATCATACCATATCTAATAAAGTATGATTTTTTTGTTCTAATACACCATTCCATTGTGGTGTTCTAGGTGGAGTGAGTTGATAAATGATCCCACACTCAAGGAGATGGTCATGAAACTCTTGGCTAAGGTATTCCCCACCTCGATCTAATCGAAGCATCTTAATACTCTTACCAAGTTGGTTTTGTACTTTATTCTTGAATTCTTTGAACTATTCGAAGGATTCTGAGTTGTGTCTCATCAGATACACGTAGACACACCTACTGAAATCATCAATAAAAGTAATGAAGTAATGGTAGCCTCCTCTAGCTGCTATTCTAAAAGGGACACATACATCTATATGTATGAGTCCTAACAAGTCATTTTCTATTTCGCTATGCCCACAAAATGTAGACTTTGTCATCTTACCTTAAAGACAAGATTCGCATGCCTCATATGATTCAAAATCAAATGAGTCCAAAAGTCCATTCTTATGGAGTTGAGATATGCGACTCTTATTTATATGACCCAAGCGACAATACTAGAGATATGTTTGGTTCAAATCATTAGACTTGAATCATTTGGTATTTATGTTATAGATTGAATTTTCAAAGTCTAGAACATAGAGTTCATTTATTAGAGGTGAACTACAGTAAAGCATATTGATCCTGTCCGAGCGCTTAGTCGATGGAAACTGGGGGCGTGGCGCTTTCCGCTGTCTTCGACTGGTGATGTGGATCTCCGGAGAACCTACAAAGAAGCCGAGCCGGGAAGGGATTCCCGGCAACGACCCTCCTGTTGGTTGCTACTCGGAAAGCCTAGAGGTTCCACTGTATAAAAATTTTGTACAAAGGTCTGAACCTTTTCCTAGCTACCATGTGTTCTTTTAAATTAAATTTTGGATCACCTGCGGAACTTAACACGTTTGATCCAAAACTTAATCTATTCGTTCTTTTAGGTTTTGACTTGGGTCTCCTGCGGAACTTAACACGTTCGACCCAAATCACCTTAAGTTATTAATTCCATTAAATATTATTTTCCATAATTGGTTCCCAGTACTGACGTGGCGAGGCACGCGGCCTTCTTGGATATGGGAGCAACCACCACCGACTAGACAAAACCTTTTATGGAAAGCTAATATTTAATTTCCTAAAATAACTTTAGGTTAACCGAAAAGAACAATCAAATCACAAGGAAAAATAAAACAAAAGAACACAACATCGAAAAACATATTCGAAACACTGAAATCATATGCCTCTTGTATTTGGTATTATTTCCAAAAATAACTAGTATGATGCGGAAAGGAAAAATACTAGTTATACCTTTTAGAAAGACCTCTTGATCTTCTACCGTATTCCTCTTCTAACCTCGGACGTTGTGTGGGCAATGATCTTCCGAGATGAGAACCACCTTTCCACCTTCCTTCTTTCTTCTAGATTTCAGCCACAATAAACTCCTCCAAGGATGAAGAATTTCGGCCACCACCAATGCTCCAAGGGATGCTAGAGACGAGGCTTGCTTTCTCTCCTTCTTCTCCTTCCTTGATCCGGCCACGAACAAAGCTCCACCAAGAGATGAGTTTCGGCCAACAAGAGGAGAGGAGAGAAATAGGGCCGGCCACCAAAACCAAAGAGGAGAGGAAAGAAAAAAAAATAGAAGTTTTTTTCATGAAGGCTCCTCTACCTCCTCTTTTATAATCCTTGGTTTTGGCAAATAAGGAAACTTTAATAAAAACTTCCTTAATTCCTTTGTCATGAAAAAGAAAATTTAAATTTAATTAAAATCAAATTCCTCTTCTTAATCAACATGGCCGGCCACACAACAAACCTCCAATCAAAGGAAATTTAATTCAATCAAGAATTAAAACCTTCCTAATTTGTTTCCAGAAATTTATAAAAATTTCTCCAATAATTTAATCCCTTCATGATTGGTTTATAAAAAGTAAATTTAATAAATTAAAATCTTTCTTTTAAACATGTGAATAAAAAGAAAATTATCTCTAAAAATTAAAATCTCTTTTAATCTACAAATAAGGAAAGATATCAAATCTTTTCTTAATCTTTTGTAGAAACTAATAAAAGAGAATTATTAATTTTTTAAACTTTCTTTTAAATCATGAACATGGTTAAAAAGGAAAGTTTTTACCAAAATTAAAATCAACCTTTTAATCTACAAATAAGGAAAGAGATTTAGCTCTTCTCTTAATCTTTTGTAGAATCTTATAAAAGGAAAGATTTAAAATTTTAAACTCTCTTTTAAAACATGTTATCCACATAAGAAAAATTTTAAAAAATAAAAATCCTTTTTATTTTAATTTGGGCCGGCCACACCAAGCTTGAACCCAAGCTAGGGCCGGCCACCTTGAAGCACCCATGAACCAAACTTTGGCCGGCCCTAGCTTGGTCTCCAAGCTAGCTTGGCCGGCCCCTTATGGGATGGGTAAGAAGGTGGGTATAGTACTCTATAATTAAGAGGCTACGATAGGGACCGAGAGGAGGAATTGGTTTTGGTCTCCCGATAAAATTAAGCATCCCGTGTTCGCCCCGAACACACAACTTAATTTTATCAATAATAATTCATTCCACTAAAGAACTATTATTGAACTACCGCACCAATCCCAAATTACATTTTGGGCTCCTTTTTATTATGAGTGTGTTTGTCTCCCTGTGTTTAAGATAACAAATGTCCACTAATTTAGTAAGTTACTGACAACTCACTTAATTAATATCTAGCTCCAAGAGTAGTACCACTCAACTTCATCGTCATGTCGGACTAAGTCCACCTGCAGGGTTTAACATGACAATCCTTATGAGCTCCTCTTGGGGACATTCTCAACCTAGATTAGTAGGACACAGTTTCCTTCTATAATCAACAACACACACTATAAGTGATATCATTTCCCAACTTATCGGGCTTATTGATTCATCGAACTAAATCTCACCCATTGATAAATTAAAGAAATAAATATCAAATATATGTGCTTGTTATTATATTAGGATTAAGAGCACACACTTCCATAATAACTGAGGTCTTTGTTCCTTTATAAAGTCAGTATAAAAGAAACGACCTCTAATGGTCCTACTCAATACACTCTTAGTGTATTAGTGTAATTATATAGTTAAAATAAACTAACACCTAATTACACTATGACCTTCCAATGGTTTGTTCATTTCCATCATGGTCGTGAGCTACTGTTTATAATTTATAAGGTACTGATAACATGATCCTCTGTGTGTGACACCACACACCATATTATCTACAATATAAATTAATTGAACAACTACATTTATCATAAATGTAGTCATTTGACCAATGTGATTCTTATTTCTAGATAAATGTTTATACCAAAAGCTAGGCTTTTAGTATACATCCTAACAATCTCCCACTTATACTAAAAGACTAAGCTGCTATATCTGCTGTCATACATCTAATTCCCAACCCTTCAACATGCTCATCAAAAGCTCTTGCCTTAAGGACCTTAGTGAAAGGATCTATAGGTCATCATCTGATGCAATCTAGGCGGCAACAACTTTTCCTCGTTTATACGATTTCTCGTATTGGGTGGTACTTACGCTCTATTGTGTTTACTTGCCTATAGACTTATGGTTTCTTCGAGTTTGCTACTGCACCAATATTATTACAATAAATTGTAATAATCTTTGGACAAACCAGAAATCATATCTAAGTCTATCTTGAGGTTATTGAGTCATTCAACTTTTATGGCCACCTCAGAGGCTTGCCATATACTAAGCTTCTATGGTAGAGTCTAGAAAAACACATATGCTTATCACTCTTCCATATTTATGACTTTACCTCCTAAAGTAAACACAAAACCCCGAGGTTGACTTATTATTGTCCCTATTGGAAGTCAAAATCCGTGCAACCCACAGGGACCAAATTAACTGCCTTGTAAGCTAGCATATAATCTCTAGTACCTCTAAGGTACTAATATATGCTTTAATTTACTGCAGTCTAATGTCCTTGTCCAGGGTTACTTTGATATCTGCTAACTATGCCCTTGGCAAAACAGATTTATGATCTCGTGCATATCATACATTAGGCTTCCGACAGCCGAAGCATAAAGAACTGCCTTTATTTCCTTTATCTCCTTTGATGTCTACGGAGACATATCTTTAGATAAAATTACTCCATGCTAAAAAGGTAAGAAACCTTTCTTGGAGTTTTACATGCTTAAAACGAGCAAGGATTTTTTTGATGTATAAAGCTTGAGATAAGTAAAATATTCTTTTCTTGCGATCCCTTATTACTTTGATCTCAAGAATATATACATTCTCCCAAGTCCTTTATATCGAATTGTTTGGATAACCATACCCTTACTTCTGACAACATTTTGATATTGTTTCCAACTACTAAAAATGTTATCTACGTATAGTACAAGAAATACCACCACGTTTCCATCACACCTTTTATATACACAAGACTTATCCGGTTACTAAATAAATCCATAGGTTTGGATTACTTTGATAAACCGGATGTTCCAAGACCTTGAAGCTTTGCCTCAGTCCATAGACTGATTGAGCTTGCACACAAGATGCTCTTAGCCCTTTGCAATGAATCCTTCTGGTTGCTTTATATGGATGCTTTCTTCAAGACTTCCATTAAAGAATGTTGTCTTGACATCCACTTGCCAAATAGATAAAAGAATCCGGATAGACTTAAGCATGACTACCAGTGAAAAAGTTTCCTTTTTCATCAAGCCTTGCTTTGAAAGTTTCTACCTTCCTGTCTATCCCTCTTTTCCTATTATAGACCTTTTTACACCCAAAGGCTTTACACCATTTGGTGGTTCTACAAGCTTCCAGACTTTTTTAGAATACATATATTCTAATTCTATTATTCATTACTCTTTGCCAAGATGCTGCAGCTTTTTCTTGGAGTGCTTCGTCATATGTCCGGAGATCAGGTTCATGTCCTTCAGGGATCGAGTCCAAAAACTCTCCCAAAACATGAATCTTTTTAGGTTGCCTAACAACACTCCCACTACGACGAGGCACTTTCTGCAATTGTGTATCATTTGTGATACGTGTTGCAGTTTCTTGTGATATTTCATCTTGTACAGTTGGTACTAGGTTAGACATGTCCTTTATTATTTCCTTAAGAACAAATTTACTTATGGGCACGTGATTTATTATATAGTCCTTTTCTAAAAATCGGTCATTGATGCTAACAATGACCTTCTGATTTTTAAGACTATAATCCTACTTTCATTTCTCTAGGATAACCCACAAACAAGTGAATTCCTGTCCAACTTATCATTATCTCTCTTCAGCATATGTGCTGGACTACCCGAATCCGAATATGCTTCAAAATAGGCTTACGCTTATTCAGCAATTCTATATGAGTAGAGAGTTCTGACTTTGGAAGGTACTATGTTCACTTCCGTTTCCAGAGTATGTCCTTAAAATGAATTTAGTAATTTTCCAAATAACTCATCATTAATCTACTTATTTCTATAAGAGTCTTATACCTTCCTTTTTCTACACCATTCTGTTGGGGTGTACCAGGTGTAGTTAGTTGGGATTGAATCCCTACTTCTGATAAGTGACTCCTAAATTCTCCCAAAGAGGTACTTGCCACTACGATCTCACCGTAGTGACTTGATACTTTTACTTTGACTTTTCTCCGCATCAGCCTTGTACTTTTTGAACTAATAAAAAACACTTAGTCTTGCGGCACATCAAGTAAATGTATTTGTATCTTGAATAGTTGTCTATAAAATAGATAAAATATTCGATATTACCTCTTGTCTGGATAGTCATAGGATCACACAAATCAGAATGAACCAATTCCAACATATCTTTGGCTCCATACCCCTTAGACTTAAAAGCTCCTTGGTTATTTTCTTTCCAAGTAAGACTCGCAGGTTGGAAAGATTTCCACTACTAATGAACCCAAAAGTTCATCAGCTACCAATGAATCCTACTTAAGTTAATATAACCTAGCCTTAGATGTCAAAGATATAATTGGTTCATTTTTGAAAGTTGCTTTCTCTTAAGTTAGAAGATGTGTTACTAATTTCCATTTGTTGCATTGTGGGAGTTATTGGATTATAAATTATCAACCAACATACCAGAATAGATAACTTCCCTATTTTTCTTGATAACAACTTTGTTATCAAAATAGACACAATATCTATTCTATAATAGTTTAGAAACTGAAATCAGGTTCTTTCTAAACTTAGTATGTAAAGACAATTTTTAATAATCCAAATTTTATTCCTATTAGAGAATAAACCTCTCCCACTGCAACAGCTGCTACTTTTACAGTAGTGCCCATGTGGACGGTATTTTTTATTTTCATTTAGTTGTCGGGTTTCCTGGAACCCTGCAATGAATTGCAGACATGATTAATGACATCTGTATTTACACTCCAGGTTTTGGTAGATAACACCACTAGACATGTTTCAACTAATGAATTAAATACACCTAAATTGTTCTTAGTTCTAAGAAGACAGTCTACCTTAATGTCCAAGTCCTATTTCCAATCATTACAATTGGGACTACTAAGTCTTTTCTATAGTATAACAACTAGGGGATTGACAAACATTTTAAATCCTAAGAATCACAAAAATATTTGGTCAAGATCAATTCTTAAAAATCCCTATGAATTTTGTATGCCACGATAGTGTGGTCGTATACAAAATCAAAAAAGAGATTTTATTTCATTAATTTTATTATCTTGTCAACTTTACTTTATGACGAATAAAATTAATAGTTGATCTGTCTTTGATCAAATATTTGGTCAAAACCTTTTGAATTTAAAATATCATTGATTCCTCAAATAATATTATTTAAATTCACCAACACCTCAAACACCGTGAATTTTGCATGCCACGATAGTGTGGACGTATACAAAATTAAACATTTGTAAGAGGAGGGGTTTACCCATTAATTATCTTGTCAATAAATCTTTATGACAAATAAAATTACCTCAAACACCGTAAATTTTGTATGTCACGATAGTGTGGACGTATACAAAATCAAACATTTGTAAGAGGGGGTTTTAATTTTATTATCTTGTCAACCTATTTATTTGACAAATTAATAGTTGGTTTACATCGGTCACACAAATAATAGCAGTGACTCCGATGGGGAGGATACTATTAAATGTGCCTAAGTGTATACAATTACTTGACACTAAGTCCATTAATAAGATTGTGCCCCTTCCGATGGGGAAGATCACACGCTCTTAATTAACTTCCTATAGTCATCCAAAATGGAAGTTTAAGCTAGTGATCCGCAAACAAGCTCATCCGATATGGAGGAAGGCACTCAGAGCCAACGCGCAAGCTTGTTGCATCACTTATAAACCAGTAATGGAGACCGTGAAATTTATTTAAAAATAAATCCCTCTCCCACTTAGTTATTTAAAATGAGGAATTTTGCCTATGCTAGTCTACCTAATATGCATACTAACAAGCGCACACAACACAGCATAAAAAGTAATAAATAGAAAAATTAATTTTCAACTATTATGGCTTTTATCTATTGCTGTCATCCGTGTGTCGCCAACCCTAGCTGCTGCCATCTTTGGCCACCGCCACCGGGTCTAGTTGTCGCATCCATCTTGCTCCTTGTTTCGCTGCGCCTCTGGTCCTCAAAAGGTTCCACGCCTTGCAAGATTCGATCCGCGACATAAATAGAATTTTACATTTTTCAATCCTATATTCCTCAGAGGAATGTACATGTAAACTAGATCGAACATAAAATAAAATTTACATCCATCGATCCTATATTCCATAAAAGGAATGTACATGTAACTAGATCAAAAAATAAAATCCTAATAAAACTAAATACAGCTCCTGCTGTATTTTATAATACAATCATGCACACACAATGAAATGTCTTTGACATGTCCAAGGGTCCAATCACACACATAATAACTATAAGCCAAAATAGTTGGATCCTGCATCCACAAAGTTAGCACATCCTACTATTAACCTGCCTAAATTATGTATGACATGTGCATAATTAAACTAATACCAAATACACAGAGGCAAAACCCTAGCTCTGATACCAATTGTTGGTTGCTACTCGGAAAGCCTAGAGGTTCCACTGTATAAAAATTTTGTACAAAGGTCTGAACCTTTTCCTAGCTACCATGTGTTCTTTTAAATTAAATTTTGGATCACCTGCGGAACTTAACACGTTTGATCCAAAACTTAATCTATTCGTTCTTTTAGGTTTTGACTTGGGTCTCCTGCGGAACTTAACACGTTCGACCCAAATCACCTTAAGTTATTAATTCCATTAAATATTATTTTCCATAATTGGTTCCCAGTACTGACGTGGCGAGGCACACGACCTTCTTGGATATGGGAGCAACCACCACCGACTAGACAAAAGCTTTTATGGAAAGCTAATATTTAATTTCCTAAAATAACTTTAGGTTAACCGAAAAGAACAATCAAATCACAAGGAAAATAAAACAAAAGAACACAACATCGAAAAACATATTCGAAACACTGAAATCATATGCCTTTTGTATTTGGTATTATTTCCAAAAATAACTAGTATGATGCGGAAAGGAAAAAATACTAGTTATACCTTTTAGAAAGACCTCTTGATCTTCTACCGTATTCCTCTTCTAACCTCGGACGTTGTGTGGGCAACGATCTTCCGAGATGAGAACCACCTTTCCACCTTCCTTCTTTCTTCTAGATTTCAGCCACAATAAACTCCTCCAAGGATGAAGAATTTCGGGCACCACCAATGCTCCAAGGGATGCTAGAGACGAGGCTTGCTTTCTCTCCTTCTTCTCCTTCCTTGATCCGGCCACGAACAAAGCTCCACCAAGAGATGAGTTTCGGCCAACAAGAGGAGAGGAGAGAAATAGGGCCGGCCACCAAAACCAAAGAGGAGAGGAAAGAAAAAAAAATAGAAGTTTTTTTCATGAAGGCTCCTCTACCTCCTCTTTTATAATCCTTGGTTTTGGCAAATAAGGAAACTTTAATAAAAACTTCCTTAATTCCTTTGTCATGAAAAAGAAAATTTAAATTTAATTAAAATCAAATTCCTCTTCTTAATCAACATGGCCGGCCACACAACAAACCTCCAATCAAAGGAAATTTAATTCAATCAAGAATTAAAACCTTCCTAATTTGTTTCCAGAAATATATCAAAATTTCTCCAATAATTTAATCCCTTCATGATTGGTTTATAAAAAGTAAATTTAATAAATTAAAATCTTTCTTTTAAACATGTGAATAAAAAGAAAATTATCTCTAAAAATTAAAATCTCTTTTAATCTACAAATAAGGAAAGATATCAAATCTTTTCTTAATCTTTTGTAGAAACTAATAAAAGAGAATTATTAATTTTTTAAACTTTCTTTTAAATCATGAACATGGTTAAAAAGGAAAGTTTTTACCAAAATTAAAATCAACCTTTTAATCTACAAATAAGGAAAGAGATTTAGCTCTTCTCTTAATCTTTTGTAGAATCTTATAAAAGGAAAGATTTAAAATTTTAAACTCTCTTTTAAAACATGTTATCCACATAAGAAAAATTTTTAAAAATAAAAATCCTTTTTATTTTAATTTGGGCCGGCCACACCAAGCTTGAACCCAAGCTAGGGCCGGCCGAACCCATGAACCAAACCTTTGGCCGCCCTAGCTTGGTCTCCAAGCTAGCTTGGCCGGCCCCTTATGGGATGGGTAAGAAGGTGGGTATAGTACTCTATAATTAAGAGGCTATGATAGGGACCGAGAGGAGGAATTGGTTTTGGTCTCCCGATAAAATTAAGCATCCCGTGTTCGCCCCGAATACACAACTTAATTTTATCAATAATAATTCATTCCACTAAAGAACTATTATTGAACTACCGCACCAATCCCAAATTACATTTTGGGCTCCTTCTTATTATGAGTGTGTTTGTCTCCCTGTGTTTAAGATAACAAATGTCCACTAATTTAGTAAGTTACTGACAACTCACTTAATTAATATCTAGCTCCAAGAGTAGTACCACTCAACTTCATCGTCATGTCGGACTAAGTCCACCTGCAGGGTTTAACATGACAATCCTTATGAGCTCCTCTTGGGGACATTCTCAACCTAGATTAGTAGGACACAGTTTCCTTCTATAATCAACAACACACACTATAAGTGATATCATTTCCCAACTTATCGGGCTTATTGATTCATCGAACTAAATCTCACCCATTGATAAATTAAAGAAATAAATATCAAATATATGTGCTTGTTATTATATTAGGATTAAGAGCACACACTTCCATAATAACTGAGGTCTTTGTTCCTTTATAAAGTCAGTATAAAAGAAACGACCTCTAATGGTCCTACTCAATACACTGTTAGTGTATTAGTGTAATTATATAGTTAAGATAAACTAACACCTAATTACACTATGACCTTCCAATGGTTTGTTCATTTCCATCATGGTCGTGAGCGACTGTTTATAATTTATAAGGTACTGATAACATGATCCTCTGTGTGTGACACCACACACCATATTATCTACAATATAAATTAATTGAACAACTACATTTATCATAAATGTAGTCATTTGACCAATGTGATTCTTATTTCTAGATAAATGTTTATACCAAAAGCTAGGCTTTTAGTATACATCCTAACACCTCCGACGCTCAAGTCAGGCAACGAAGAAGAAAGGAGGCAGAGTAACTGTGGCTACAGTGATGAGAATTCTGCATACCTCCGTCGAAGTCTGGGGTCCTTATATAGGAGCCGGGAAGGCGTGGGCACACTTCTCGATGTGTGCACGCTTCCCCAAACATACCTCCAAATGAGTGTGTGAGAAAAGCATGCCTGACGTCATTCCGCAATCGTCCGAGCATATCCTTGACGTGACGGTGGAAACTTCCACCGTACGATACTCTGTCCGGTCCAACCACCGACCATGCTGTTTGTCGGCAGTAGGCGTCTCGAGGATGATGTTACCAGTTGTCCCTTTCATCTTTTTACGTATCTTGTCGGTTGTAGGGCCAAGCGATCTGGTCGCTCGGCGCTCCCAGCACTCGGGTACGTGTATGTATTGGACCGAGCGAGAAGATCCTCGGTCCTGTGCTCGGATGGGATTGCACCTCAGTGATCTGTGCTTCGACCGAGCGACCTGTCCGCTCGGCCCATAAGCTCCTTTACCTTAAGCATCGGAAGCTCGACCTATGGTCGAGCTATATTCCGATCGGCCTGGATGACATCCTGCCGACCGGTCAGATGTTCTGTCTGCTCGGTGGGACCTTGGGGCCACCCCTATTGACCTTTGACCTCCACGTGTCATTGACCACCGCCGACATGGGTGCCCCGTCCTTACCACCGGATCACATGTCTTCCCCTCAAGTTTAGTCGAAGGAGGCGCTAAGTCCGACTGACTGGACTATGAGTCTAGCTAGGTGGCAGCCGCTCTGCCGCTCTCAAAAATGCCCTTTCGATCGGTCAGTATGATGTCAAGTGGGGTCGTTTGGCCTATTACTAATGATGGCTCGGTCGGCCTGCCACCTGTCACCGCTGACGTCTTCAGGATTCCCTTGGAATGCGTGCAAATCTCCCCATTATGGTTGAGCACGCGAGCTGTGCGCCATAATGGGGCTTATTAAATGCACTCCTATGACCTGACGCCACGTGGCACCTCTGTCGTCATCGTACGGCGGCGGTGTCGCGTCCGATGGGACCTTTGGCGGTTCGAAATGCGCGGCCAGATACGAGCCTCGGTCCCTGTGACCTGCATCCGACGGCTCGGGATGATCGGACCCAACCTTATAAAGCCTTCTCCATCCTCTTCCACCGCATTTTCGCGTTCGTGCTTGCAGAGCTTTCGTTTGTGCTCAGTGCTCCGGCGAACCAGATTTCTCGGCCTTCCGGCGATCTTTCGTCTTCTTCTTTCGCCCACCCTACTCTCTATAAGATCCTTTGCTTTTTGCTCCCTGGTTCCTGCCTTTCCTTTCCACTCCTCGCCGTAATTGTGTTTTTCGGTTACTTTTCCGTTCATCTTCCTCCTCAAGCCTCCTACCTTTTCTTTCGACCTTTGCCTTCTGTACTGTTCCGGTGATGGCTAGCTCTTCCCAGCCCGCTGATCTCACTCCTGGCCCATGGTATACTACCATGGAGTCACGGTTCGATCAGCGTGATGCAGAGAGCTTAATTAACGCCTTCGATCTCCCTTCCGATTTCGAACTTATTTTGCCCTCGCCTTCCACTCGGCCTCACAAACCGCCGCACGGCACTATTTATTTTTTCCTCCATCAGTTTACAGTCGGTCTGCGCTTTCCTCTCCATCCCTTTATATTTGAAGTTTGTAATTTCTTCAGTATTCCGCTCGGCCAGCTGGTGCCAAATTCCTTCCGCCTTCTATGTGGAGTTGTTGTGTTGTTCAAAATCCACAACATTCCCCTCCGTCCAGAGGTTTTTACTACTTCTATTACCCCAAGCAATCTGAGCTGGGCACTTATCTGTTCCAGTCTCAGATTGGCTTGGTCTTCTTCGATAAAATTCCCACCTCCAACAAACATTGGAAGGAATACTTTTTCTTCCTCCGTTTTCCCGGATGGCTCCCCTTCTTAACCAAGTGGCAGGTCGAACCGCCCACCTCTCCTGAACTGAAGAGGTACAAGACCCGACCGGACTACCTTCAAGCGGCGAATATGCTAGCCGGTCTGAAACTCGACATTAACAAGCTCCTCCCTGAAGGAGTGATGTACATGTTCGGCTTGAGTCCGAGTCGAACCAAACTCCCGAGCAGTTTTGGTAAGAAATTTACTTGTGCCTTTGCCTTGAGTTCTAACTGATTTCCTTCTTTTTTCTTTGCAGCGAACATCATAATGGAATCTGTACTGTTCAGGATTCTGAAGAAAAAGGCGGAGGCGATCGAGGTGGCAGCGGCCAAGGAAATGGAGCAGACGGATATTGCTCCGGTCGGCTCTCACGAGGGTGAGAGTGAGACCAATGTGGGGGTGTTGGCCGCTCAGACTTCTCCCGCGGAGGTGACGGGTGGCGCAGCCTCCAGCAGGGAACCGACCATTCGGGAGGAATGCTCCGATCCGGAGGATGAGCTCCCACTCAACAGAAAAAGACGGTGTGCTGAGATACCACCTCGTTCGGCTACCTCCGTGGTGCAAGCGTCCGAGCGGACGGACCCTCTGTCCCCTCGCGGCAAGGCTCCTTCCGTCGAGTCCCTGTCCTCCGATCGGACCCCGTCACAGCTAGAGCCTTCTCAGGAACCCATCGCCGCACAGCCAGTTAGCTCCCCGCCTCCGGTGTCTCGGAAGCCTCACCGCTCAACCATACTTTCCAAGCCGTCCTCCACCGCATCTGATCCTTCCACGTCCGCTCACACGACGCCGGGCGGGCGCCGCACCATTAAGGTCACTCTGCATCTTCCTACCGAGGATTACCTCGCGGAGTCGGATCGGCCCACGGCCCATGAGCACATGATCACCATCCAGGGGCCACTCGCCGAGGTATGGGTGGATGCCCGAGCCCGTGTCGCCGTAATGCCTCCCGGCCTGCTGGCTAATAGTCACATCAGGCATGCCACCGGCGTAAGTCTTCTGTCTACTCAAACTTTATTGTATCACCTCCCCCCCCTCCCCGCGTTTGGCATTAAAAAGTTCCTTTTTTTGTTAGGGATAGGTGGAAGACGTAGCGGTTGCCGCTCGTCTGGCGCTGTTGGAAGATGAGCTGAAGCATCTCAAGATTTCTAGCGTCCTCTTCTAAGGGCCCTTCATATGTCGAGCTGTAAAAGGAGTTGGCCAAGACCAAGGAGCAGCTAGTGGCCGAACGGAAGAAGATGGCCGACCAGGCATACATGCTAGACCAGCTTGAAAAGCAGGTCAAAACTTATGACCGCAAGATAGAACTTGCAACCACTCAAAAGAATACCGCTATTGCCGATTTGGAAGCGAAAATGTAGAGGCCCGCGCCCTGGAACAGCGGGTAAATGAGTTAGCGGATCTGCTGGACCACGAAAAGAAGGGTCGTTCGGTCGAGGTGGCGGCTCTTATGGACGAGCTGAAGACCCTGGAGGAGGCCCTCGAGGCCTCTCGCTCTGCTCTTAAGGAGTATCAAGAGTCTGAGCCAAGCCGGTTCACCGCACTGAGACGGAAGTACATCTGCTCGGCTGAGTTTGTTCAAAAGGTGTGCGACCGGCTCGTCCTCGCATTCGAGTTGGCCATCACTGCCACTGCGGACCACCTGAAGGCCTAAGGTCACCGCTCGAGAGCATGCATCGCTTCTTACCACCATACCGAATAGCGTCTTTGATTATCTTGAATGAAGTGTCTTTTGCATTTTTGTATCTCTGCCGCTCGATCGGACAACTTTTGTTTTAACTGCTACTTTTGAATGCAACTTTTGAATGCAACTTTTGAATGCAACTTTTGTTCTGTTAGCTTGTTTTCCCCTGGATGTCATTAATAACCTTATGGCCCGAACGGAGTCTACACCCAAAATGCTTCTATTCGTTGGTCCCTTCTGGGATTTACAATAGCCGCTCGCCTGCCCTTAAGTGTCGGGCTTTGAGGCGCCGCAAGACGGCCTTCCGAGTGGAGTGTTAATGGTCGCCACTACGACCCTAGAGTTTAACGTCATCGCTCAACGGTCTTCAAACTGGGGGGTTTATAGTCGCCGGTTCGACTCTAGAGTTTAACGTCGCCACTCGACGGTCTTGGGGCGGGGGGTTTATAGTCGCCGGTCCGACTCTAGAGTTTAACGTCGCCACTCGATGGTCTTCAAGCCGGGGAGTTTATAGTCGCCGGTCCGACTCTAGAGTTTAACGTCGCCGCTCGACGGTCTTCATGCCGGGGGGTTTATAGTAGCCGGTCTGACTCTAGAGTTTAACGTCGCCGCTCGACGGTCTTCGGGCCGGGGGGTTTATAGTCGCCGGTCCAACTCTAGAGTTTAACATCGCCGCTCGACGGTCTTCATGCCGGGGGGTTTATAGTCGCCGGTCCGACTCTAGAGTTTAACGTCGTCGCTCGACCGTCTTCGGGCCGGGGGGTTAATAGTCGCCGGTCCGACTCTAGAGTTTAACGTCGCCGCTCGACGGTCTTCAAGCCGGGGGTTTATAGTCGCCTGTCCGACTCTAGAGTTTAACGTCGCCGCTCGACGGTCTTCAAGCCGGGGGGATAGTCGCCGGTTCGACTCTAGAGTTTAACGTTGTCGCTCGACGGTCTTCTAGCCGGGGAGTTTATAGTCGCCGGTCCGACTCTAGAGTTTAACGTCGCCGCTCGACAGTCTTCAAGCTGGGGGGGTTTATAGTCACCGGTCCGACTCTAGAGTTTAACATCACCGCTCGACGGTCTTCGAGCCGGGGGGTTTATAGTCGCCGGTCCGACTCTAGAGTTTAACGTCGCTGCTCGACGGTGTTCAAGCCGGGGGATTTATAGTCGCCGGTCCGACTCTAGAGTTTAACATCGCCGCTCGACGGTCTTCAAGCCGGGGGGGTTTATAGTCACCGGTCCGACTCTAGAGTTTAACGTCGCCGCTCGACGTTCTTCACGGATTTTTTTTTTTTTACTCCTGCAGCCAAAGGATACAGAAGAACGGGGCATACATGAAATAAATTACACTGGCGCACCTTTTACCCCGCTCGGTACGACTAGAGATGGTTTACGCTCCATGGTCGTTCTAGCCGCCGTCCGTCCTCATCTTCCAAGTAGTATGCACCCGATCGGAGCTTCTCGACGACTCTGAAGGGCCCCGTCTAGGGAGCTTCCATCTTGCTCACATCGCCGACCGGCTTCACCTTCTTCCATACTAGGTCGCTGACCTAGAATGCTCTGGGGATTACACGCCTGTTGTAATTCTGCTTCATTCTTTGCCTGTACGCCATCAGCTGGGCGGCTGCTTGAGCTCGTGCTTCATCAACTAGGTCCAACTCCAGCTGTCTCCGCTCGGCGTTGTCCCTATCGTAGTTCTGGACCCGATCGGACTCGACTCCGACCTCGACTGGGATGACCGCCTCACCCCCGTATACCAAATGGAATGGTGTTACCCCCGTTCCCTCCTTTAGGGTTGTGCGAATGGCCCAAAGCACGTCGGGCAGCTCCTCCACCCAACTTCCTCCCATGTATCGAGCCAAACCCGAAGCATTCGCAGGATCTCCCGGTTGGCTACTTCGGCTTGACCATTGCTTTGAGGATACTCCACGGAAGTGAAGTGTTGTTCGATGTCGTACCCCTTGCACCATTCTCCGAGCTGCTAACCAACAAACTGCCACCCGTTATCCGAAATGAGCCGACGAGGAATGCCAAACCGACAAATTATATGCTGCCAGATGAACTTCTTGACCATCTGCTCAGTTATTTTGGCCAGTGATTTGGCCTCGACCCACTTGGAGAAATAGTCGAACGCCACTAGTAAAAACCTCCGCTGCCCGGTCGCCATAGGGAAGGGTCCTACTCTATCCATACCCCACTGGTCGAATGGGCAGGACACAGCAGACGCCTTCATCCTCTCCGTTGGCCTATGGGAGAAGCTGTGGAACTTTTGACAAGAAAGGCAGGTGGCGACGGTCTGAGCGGCGTCTTCCTACAGAGTTGGCCAGAAGTATCCGGCCAGCAGGATCTTCCTAGCCAACGATCGCCCGCCCGGATGACCTCTATAAGATCCTTGATGTACCTCCTAGAGAATATATTCTGCGTCTTCCGAGTTGACACACTTCAGCAGCGGGCGGGAGAACGCCTTTTTGTAAAGTTGGTCCCCAATGAGTGTGAACCTGCCGACTCTCCTCCTCAGTAGATGGGCTTCCTCCCGATCGGACGGCGTGGCTTCCAAGCACAAAAATTCCATTATGGTTGTTCTCTAGTCGCTTGAGAATATGAGGCCTTCCATCCGATCGATGTGTGCCACCAAGGACACCTGCTCCATTGGCTGTTGGATGACGATCGACGTTATTGAGCTAGCGAGCTTGGCTAGTTCGTCCGCCGACTGGTTCTCAGCTCGGGGGATCTTCTGTATTGCAACCTCGATGAAGTTAGTCCTGAGTTTATCAAAGGCCTCCACGTAGAGCCGGGGCCTTGCGTTGTTTATCTCAAAGGACCCCGAGAGTTGCTGAGCGGCCAATTGGGAGTCAGAGTACAATATCACCCGGCGGGCTCCCAAATGTCGCGCGACCTGTAGGCCGGCTATGAGGGCCTCATATTCCGCCTCATTATTTGTTGCCCGGTAATCCAGACGGACAGATAGATGCATCCGCTCTTCTTGAGGAGAAAACAGCAAGATACCAATTCCGCTGCCGAGCCTAGTGGATGACCCGTCCACAAATACTTTCCACAAAGCTTCGGGCTCAAGATTCTGTACTTCAGTTACAAAATCTGCCAAGGACTGTGTCTTAATCACCGAACGGACTTGATACTGGACATCGAATTCACTGAGCTCCATTGTCCATTTGATAAGCCGTCCGGATGCCTCTGGATTTAGGAGCACTCTTCCCAACGGACTATTTGTCATCACGATGATCGTATGCGCCAAGAAATAAGGGTGAAGTCTCCGAGCGGCGAGGACTAAAGCGAATGCAAGCTTCTCGAGACCAGTGTAGCGTGACTCGGCATCTTTTAAATTGTGGCTCAGGAAATACACGTGCTTCTCCTCTTCGCTTCCTTTCACCAACGCCGAGCCGACAGCATGCTCGATGGAGGATAGGTATATGCGAAGCGGCTTGCCTGCGTTCGGCTTAGCCAGCATAGGTAAAGAATTCAGGTACCCCTTCAACTCTTTGAATGCCCGGTCACACTCCTCGTCCCATTGGAACTTAGTTGCTCTTCGCAAGATCTTGAAGAAAGGGAGGCTCCGATCGGCCGTTCTAGAGATGAATCGCGATAGTGCCGTTATCCGACGGTAAGACGTTGAACTTCCCTTAGATTTCTGGGGGCGGCGTATCTTGTAGTGCATTCACCTTGCTAGGATTTGCCTCGATACCCCGCTCGGTGACAATGTATCCCAGGAAACACCCTCCTTTTGCTCCGAACAAACACTTTTGTGGGTTCAACTTGACTCCATACTTCCTTAGTGTTTGGATGGTTTCCTCTATATCCTTGCAGAGATCTGTCGCTCGGAGTGATTTTATGAGTATATCATTTACGTAGACCTCCAAGTTGCGCCCGATCTGCCCCCGGAACACTTTGTTCATTAGCCGCTGATACGTTTCGCCAGCATTCTTTAGCCCGAACGGCATCACGTTGTAACAGTAAGTGTCATCCGCGGTGACGAAGCTGACTTTCTCTTGGTCTTCTCGAGCGAGCGACACCTGGTGGTAACCCTGATAGGCGTCCAGCATGCATATCAGCTCGCACCCGGTAGTAGAGTCTACTAGTTGGTCAATCCGGGGTAAAGGATAGAAATCCTTCGGGCATGCCTTGTTCAAGTCCCGGAAGTCGATGCAGACCCTCCATTTGTTGCCCAGCTTGGAGACTAGTACCACATTTGCAAGCCAACTCGGGAACTGCACTTCCCGTATGTGACCGACCTCCAATAGCTTCTATACTTCCGCTTGAATGATGACATTCTGTTCAGCACTGAAGTCCCACTTCCTTTGCTTCACCGGCCGGGTGTCCGGTCGGACATGAAGCTCATGATGCGCTATGCTCGGCGAGACTCCCGGTAGCTCGTGAGTTGACCAAGCAAAGACGTCGCAATTTTGTTGGAGACATTTGATCAGCTCCTCTTTTTGGCTTGCCTCCAGATCAGATGCTATAAAAGTTGTGGCCTCCGGTTGTGCAAGGCAGATTCGTACTTCCTCTTTTTCCTCATAAATTAACGTAGGGGGTTTTTCAGTTATAGCGTTTACCTCAACTCGTGGCACTTTCCGAGCACATCTAGCTTCAGCTCGGACCATTTCTATATAGCACCGCCGGGCTGCCAGCTGGTCTCCTCGGACCTTCCCTACTTGGTCTTCCACTGGGAAATTGATTTTCTGGTAGAAGGTGGAGACGACCACTCGGAACTCGTTGAGAGCCGGTCGCCCCAAGATCACATTGTACGCGGAGGGAGCATTGTCTACGATGAAGTTAGTAGTCCGCGTTCTTCTGAGCGGCTCCTCTCTCAGCGAAATAGCTAGCCTAACCTGTCCGACCGGCAAAACTTCATTACCGGTGAACCCGTAGAGGGGAGTTGTCATTGGCAGCAACTCGGCTCGGTTGATTTACAATTGGTCGAAGGCCTTCTGGAAGATTATGTTGACCGAGCTGCCTGTATCAATAAAGATGTGGTGAATAGTGTAGTTAGCTATTACCGCTCGGATGATGAGGGCGTCATCATGCAGGACTTCGACTCCCTCGAGGTACCTAGGCCCAAAGCTAATCTCGGGCCCGTTTGCCCTCTCCTGACTGCAGCCAACCGCATGGATCGTGAGCTACCTTGCATGTGCCTTCCTTGCCCTGTTAGAGTCACCTCCGGTTGGTCCACCAGCGATGATGTTGATTTCTCCTCGGGACGCGTTGCTTCTATTCTCTTCCTCCCGAGCGGATGGCCTGGGATGATCGTGCGATGCCCGAGGTTGAGTCCTGGGCTGCTGATGACGTTTTCGCTTGGGGGATTCTCTTTCTACACGCCGACCAGGGCTCTGGTGTCAGTGTCGCCGGTCAGGAGAAGGTGATCGGCGGCGATAGTTCCTCGGCGTAGGATGTGCGATTGGGTGGAGGCTCCGACAATCGCGCGTGTTGCGGGTTGTTGACTAATGGAGTGAACAAAACATGGGAATCCATACCTTCCCTTTTGGCTTAGGTCGTTCGGCCACTACTTGTTGAACGGCATGCGACCTTGCTTACTGATGAGGCTGGGCTGCTTCCTCCCGAGGTCCTCTAGGTGGATGGTAGCTAGTGGGTTGCTTCCGCTCAGCTGAGGCTGGTGGTTCAGATGGTGCTTCCTTCCTTCTCGCCGCCTGCGCTTCCTCTATGTTGATATACTCATTGGCCTTGTGCAGCATATGGTCGTAGTCGCGAGGCGGCTTTCTAATGAGTGAGCGGAAGAAATCACTGTCCACAAGCCCCTGTGTGAACGCGTTCATCATAGTTTCTAAAGTGACCGTTGGGATGACCATGGCCACCTGGTTGAAGCGCTGGATGTAGGCTCGGAGTGGCTCCTTCGAACCTTGTTTGATGGCGAACAGATTGACGCTGGTCTTCTGGTAGCGCCTGCTGCTCGCGAAATGATGGAGGAAGGCCGTTCGGAAATCTCTAAAGCTCTTAATTGATCCGTCCGGCAACCTCCGGAACCAGTGTTGAGCCGAACCGGATAATGTAGTAAGGAAAACCCTGCATTTGACTCTGTCTGTGTATTGGTGAAGAGTGGCTGCGTTATCGAACTTGCCGAGATGGTCGTCTAGATCGGTTACACCACTATATTCCCCGATCAATATTGGAGCATAATGCTTCAGGAGAGGGTCTTACAAGATCGCCTCCCAGAACTGGTGATTAACCCACTCAGGGGATGACTCCGCGCGCGGTGCCTTACCCTTTCTGGCGTCCCGTACGGGTGCTTCATCGGACGATCCCTTGTTGGCTAGGGCCAATTCCGACGGCGTCTGGAACAATGCTCGGTGGAATGGAATAGGGGCGGCTGGCGCGTCCCCTGGCGTGCCGGTCTGCCCCTTGTTCTGAGCCCAGGTAGAATATTGCTCCGATCGGTCCTCCATTGCCGCTCGGCCTCCAGAAACCGAGGCGGCCTGCTGTGCTATTCTCTCGGCTTGAGCCTTCTATTGTTGCTCCACCATCTTTGCGGCTCGTGCCTAAATGAGTGCCTCTAGTTCCTCGGAAGAGAGCATTACCATGAGTTGGCGTCCATCTTCTTCCATCTTCTCGGCTCGGATTCAGGTGCGTTCCCATAGACGGCGCCAATTTGATCCTGTCCGAGCGGTGAGTCGATGGACGCTGGGGGGCGTGGCGCTTTCCGCTGTCTTCGACTGGTGATGTGGATCTCCGGCGAACCTGCAAAGAAGCTGAGCCGGGAAGGGGTTCCCGGCAATGACCCTCCGATGCTCAAGTCAGGCAACGAAGAAGAAAGGAGGCAGAGTAACTGTGGCTACAGTGATGAGAATTCTGCATACCTCCATCGAAGTCTAGGTTCCTTATATAGGACCCGGGGAGGCGCGGGCACACTTCTCGATGTGTGCACGCTTCCCCAATCATACCTCCAAATGAGTGTGTCAGAAAAGCATGCCTGATACCATTCCCAATCGTCCGAGCATATCCCTGACGTGACGGTGGAAACTTCCACCGTATGATACTCTGTCTGGTCCGGCCGTCGACCATGCTGTTTGTCGGCGGCAGGACTCTCGAGGATGATGTTACCAGCTGTCCCTTTCATCTTTTTACGTATCTTGTCGGTTCCAGGGCCAAGCGGTCCGGCCACTCGGCGCTCCCAGCACTCAGGTATATGTATGTATTGGACCGAGCGGGAAGATCCTCGGTCCTATGCTCGGATGGGATTGCACCTCAGTGATCTGTGCTTCGACCGAGCGGCCTGTCCGCTCGGCCCATAAGCTCCTTTACCTTAAGCGTTGGAAGCTCAACCTATGGTCGAGCTATATTCCGATCGGCCTGGAGGACATCCTGCTAATCAATCAGATGTTCTGTCTGCTCGGTGGGACCTTGGGGCCGCCCCTATTGACCTTTGACCTCCACGTGTCGTTGACCGCCGTCGACGTGGGTGCCCCGTCCTTACCACCGGATCACATATCATTCAAAAAAATGGAACAACATTTGTCTTTTATTAAAAATAAAAAACCTTTCTTGTCTAAACAAGAAACAGATATAATATTCTTTGTTAAAGTAGGCACATAACAACACTCTTTAAGTTCTAAAATAAATCTAGTGTGCAAAGATAAGGAATATGTTCCTATAGCTATAGCAGCAACTCTTGCGCCATTGCCTACTCATAGGTCGAGTTCGCCCTTTGTTAATGATCTACTATTTCTCAGCCTCTACACATTAGTACAAATGTGAGATGCACATCATACCCATGTAGAAGAAATAGATAGATTGACTTCTATAATATATATACCTGAGGCAGAAGTCTCTCTTCTCTTCCTTTTCAGTTCCTCTAGGTACACCTTGTAGTTCCTCTTCCAATGTCTGGTCTCACCACAGTGGAAGTAGGTTCCTTCCTTAACAACTCTACCTTTGGGTTTCAATGCATGAGTCTTACCCTTGTCTTTGTCTTGGGTCCTACCCTTTCCTTTGAGCTTCCATTTGCCTTTGCCCTTATGCATCATCAAAATGATACTAGGCTTTGCCTTCTCAAGGTTGAGCTCAGCAGTTCTTAACATGCTTAACATCTCAGATAATGGTTTATCAATTTCATTCATATTGTAGTTCATGATAAACTAACTGTAGCTCTTAGGTAATGACTATAGAATAAGGTCATTCGTCAATTCTTGGCCTAGTGGGAATCCCAACCTTTGTAGATTCTTCACATACCTGATTATTTTGAGCACATGAGGACCTATAGGACTTCCTTCTTGTATTCTGCACTGAATAAGTGCCTTAGAGATCTCAAATCTCTCATGTCTTGCTTATCCTAGATATAGTTGTCTAAGATGTTTAACCATATCATAAGCATCCATGTTCTCATGTTGCTTATGAAGCACAGAGTTCATGGTGGTGAGCATAAGGCATAATGCATCTAATGCATCATCTTGATGCTTCTTATAAGTATCCCTATCAACTCTAATGGAAGTAGTGAGGGTACTTCAAGAATGGGCTGCTTTAGAATGTACAGTTTTCTTTATTGCTTAAGAACTATTCTCAAGTTTCTGTACTAGTTCAGGAAATTAGCTCCATTGAGCTTGTCCTTATTAAGGACAGATCATAGAGAGAGTGTATTCAATGTACTAGACGACATGGTGGTCTACAACATCAAAATGCAGAAAAAGTACCATACTCAGATCATTTAATTATGTTTTTAATTAAATGATTCCCTCACTAAATTCTAAAGCTTGGTAGAAGCATGTCTCTACTAGCTCTAAATCCAATCGCGATGACATTCATGTGGGACAAGATCCATATTATATCTCATCTTGAGTTAGTTTTGGCTAATCGCCCAAGACTTGTATAAATTAGGTAAGCAATGTGTACCATTTGGACAAGATCCATATTATATCTCATCTTGAGTTAGCTTTGGCTAATCACCCAAGAGTTAGTACAACTTAGGTAGACAACGTTTACCAATTACATCCTATATAACTCTTGTATCTTTCGGTGCAACGTTTACGAGACATCACAGGTGCCCTTGAAATTCTGATGATGCTCAACCGATAGACCCATTGATGCTTTCTATTTTTAAATTTCCTGGTAAGTTAATGGGTGCATTTATTTCTAGATTCTTAACTCAAGAAAAATGCCATGTTGCAAAAACATACATACTTTTAAACTATGATGAAGTCAAATCATACATTAAGTAAGTTGATTTCTATAATCAAATATTTATCCCCCATTTAATTTGTTTGCTTGATATCCCAAATATCTTAAAATTATCTTCTTTCCCAACTTGTACAAATAACAACTATATCTATAAAATCCATCAATGGGTACAAGTAAGGTAGCTAAAAACTTAGAGGCTGAATTTGTATTATATTTTCAAATATATGTAAGTTAGAGAATTTATCAAATTTTTAGTTCATGTGTATTAAAAAGTATCCTAAATTATACTATTTTTATAGGTAAAAGACCATAGAATATCAAATGTGTAAGATGATAGGATAATGAATCTCGTATCAGAAACACTCCGTAAAATAAAGGTCTATTCTGATTACTATGTTAATGGCCTCATATTCCACGTGGCACAATGAGATTCATAAAAATTAAACTATAATTATAATATTTATCTTAAAGGATCTATAGATAACAATAACACTCGGTTGATTAATATGGTATACTTAAGGAATCATAGAGGTTGAATATCCTACATTACCTATAAAAATGTGTGTGTTATTCAAATATTCATGATATGATCTGTTAGGAACTAGGGCGTTAAACACACGAAAGCACAGGGGAAAATGTTTAGTTCCTTATTAAGAGAATCCATGTGAAGGGAAGAATAAACAAGCATCATATACTAAGTTTCATGATAGTTATACTTTTGATGTGTGTCATTCAGAATCCCGGCAGCAACCATTCTTTGGATGCAGATCTCAGCGCGATCAAATGTCTACGCCTCTATAATATCCACACGAACATGTTCCGTTTGTCACACGAACACGGCTTCAGAGAAGTGTTAGACTGTATACTGAAAGTCTAAGCTTTTGTAAACATTTATTTTAAATAAAGAATCACATTTGGTCAAATTATCTACATCTATTTGTAGTTGTTCAATTAATTTATATTGTAGATAACATAGTATGTGGTGTCACATACAGAATGTTTACAAATAGATGTAGACAATTTGATGAATCAATAAGCCCGATAAGTTGGAAAATGATATCAGTTATAGTGTGTGTTGTTGATTATAGAAGGAAACTGTGTCCTAGTAATCTAGGTTGATAATGTTTCCAAGATGATCTCATAAAGATTGTCATGTTAAACCCTGCAGGTGGACTTAGTCCGACATGACGATAAGGTTGAGTGGTACTATTCTTGGACTAAGATATTAATTAAATGAGTTGTCAGTAACTTACTTAATTAGTGGACATTCGACATCTTAAACACAGGGAGACTAACACACTCATAATAAGAAGGAGCCCAAAAATGTAATTTGGGATTGGTGCGGTAGTTCAATAATAGTTCTCTAGTGGAATGAATTATTATTGATAAAATTAAGTTGTGTGTTCGGGGCGAACACGGGATGCTTAATTTTATCGGGAGACCAAAACCAATTCCTCCTCTCGGTCCCTATCGTAGCCTCTTATTTATAGAGTACTATACCCACCTATACCCACCTTCGTACCCATGATATAGGGGTCGGCCAAGCTAGCTTGTGGTTCAAGCTAGGGTCGGCCAAGCCTTGGTTCATGGGTGGCCGGCCCTAGCTTGAACCCAAGCTTAGGTGGCCAGCCCCCATTAAATTAAAAGGAATTTTAATTTTAAATATTTCTTATGTGAAAGATATAATTTGTTGGAGAGATTAAAAATTAAAATATCTCTTTTAAAAGGATCTACAAAAGATTAAAGAAAGAGATTAGATCTCTTTCCTTATTTGTAGATAGGAAAGATATTTTATTTTTTCTCTTTGTAAATTATTCACATGTTGAAAAATTAAAATTATAGAAATTTCTTTTTATCAACCATGAAGGGATTTTAAAGGAAAATTTTATTTTTTAAAATTTCCGAAGACAAATAAGGAATTTTTAATTGTTGATTAAAAGTTGTCTTGTTTGATCTCCATGAGGTGGCCGGCCATTACAAGGTTAATTGGGAAATTTTATTTTATTTTTCTCAATTAATTCATGTCAAGGAAAGTTAAGGAAATTTTATTATAATTAAATTTCCTTATTTGCCAAAGCTAAGGAATATAAAAGAGGGGGTTGGGGTGCCTTCAAGAAAAACAACTTTTATTACTCTTCTTCCTCTCTTCTTCATTGGTGTGGCCGGCCCCTTCAAGTTCTCTCTTCTCCTTGTTGTGGCCGAACCTTCTCTTCCTCTAGGAGATCAAGTGGTGGCCGGATTCAAGCTTGGAGAAGAAGGAGAGAACGCTTTATCCCTTGGAGCATTGGTGGTGTTTTCTCTTCATCCTTGGAGGAGCTATTGACTTGGCCGAACCTTGCAAGGGGGAGAAGAAGGTGTATTGGTGGTCCTCATCTTGGAAGATCGTTGCCCACACAACGTCCGAGGTTAGAAGAGAAATACGGTAGAAGATCAAGAGGTCTTTCTAAAAGGTATAACTAGTATATTTTCTTTCCGCATCATACTAGTTATTTTTGGAAATAATACCAAATACAAGAGGCATACGATTCTAGTATTTCGAATTTGTTTTCGATGTTGTGTTTGTTGGTGCAACCTTAGGTCAAGGTTGACCTGGTTGACCCGACTCGAGTTGACTTGACTCGAGTTGTATTTTGATGTTTGACTTGGGAAGATTGTTGATGCAACCTTAGGTCAAGATTGACCAAGTTGAGTTGTATGTTGATGTTTGTCGGGAAGAGAGTTCTATTCTTGATGTTTGACAAGAATGGATGTTTGGGAAATTGTTGGTGCAACCGTAGGTCAAGGTTGACCTGGTTGACCTGATTCGGGAAAAGTCCAAGCAGGGAGCTTGGCACGAGTGCACTGGAGAAGTCCAAGTATGGAGACTTGGCACGGAGAAGTCCAAGCAGGAAGCTTGGCATGAGAAAGTCCTAACTGGGATGTTAGGCAGTTGGAAAGTCCTGGTAAGTGAAGCCAGACAGTGGGAAAGTCCTAACTGGGATGTTAGGCAGTTGGAAAGTCCTGGTGAGTGAAGCCAGGCAGTGAGAAAGTCCTAACTGGGATGTTAGGCAGTGTGGAAATCCTGGTGAGTGAAGCCAGGTGGAAAGTCCTGGTGAGTGAAGCCGGGCAAGGGAAAATCCAGATGGATCAGGGATGATCGGACTTCTGGTGTTGGAAAGTCCAAGTAGGTCAAGGGAGTGATCGGATACTTAGCACGAAGAGGAAAATCCAGATGAATCAGGGATGATCGGACATCTGGTGTGGAAAAGTCTAAGTGGGTCAAAGGATTGACCGGACACTTAGCGGGGAGTGCTAGCAGGTCAAGGGAGTGACCGGATGCTAGGCATGATGTACCAACAGGTCAAGGTTGACCGGATGTTGGTGTGGAAGCCTTAGGTTTAGGGCTGAGAAGTTTGGATCGGCCGCATCGATCCAATGATACATTTCATCCGATCGGTGACCGATTAGTGACCGATCGATATGCTATCGATGGTTATCGATCGGTCCGAGACCGATCGGAGAGATCGCGGCAAACTAGCGAGAGAGAAGCTGATCGGTCTACGGACCGATCGAAGATTCTCGATCGGTCGGCGGACCGATCAGCCTGATCGGTCCATGGACCGATCAGGAACGGAACAGTTCCTGATCGGTCCGCAAACCGATCAGATGTTCTGATCGGTCCACGCATCGATCAGGTTCTAGCCGCCAGACGCAACGGCTAGTTTCTTCATTTCTTCTTCGCAGTATAAGGAGACGAGGCATCTTACGTGCGCACTCTCTTTTTTTCCCTCCTTAGAACTGTTGTTCTGCTGCTGAAGTTTCAGCTTCGACTAAGCTTTGTTGAGCTCACTTCCGAAGCCCCGCGTGAGCTTCCTTCGGCTGAGCTGCTTGTTGGCATTCGTCCGTGAAGTTGTTGCTTCCAGGACTTCAGTCGACGACAAGAAGGCAAGCTTGTATTGTTACATTCATTGTATTTACTTCTTGTATTCCTTGTATTCTATCTTGCTGTTGCGAGTTATTGTGGCGAGGTTTCTCCACCCACAAGGAGTATCTATTAGCCGGGTTTCCGGGGACTCATCCACCGATGGATTGGTAGGCTTCGTCCACCTTACGGACACGCAGAGGAGTAGGAGTTCATCTCCGAACCTCGTTATATGGTTTGTCTTTCTTCTCCTGTTTTCTTTCTACGTTGTATTTCCGCTGCACTAACCTAATCGTAGGAAGAAACACGAAATATTGGGGTCGGCTATTCACACCCCCCCATCTAGCCGAGTACGAACGATCCCAACAAGTGGTATCAGAGCGAGGCCGCTCTTCGACGGATCAACACCCGGGGGAGCACGGGCTAGAGATGGATCTCTATGGAGAAGATGTCACGATTCAACCCTTCTACGAGTCTCACGACAACTTCACATATTGGAAGGTAAGGATGATGTATTTTCTTAGGACTAATATGTTAAATTGGTTTTGTGTACAAGAAGGGTTTTCCCCTCCGATGGATGAGGAAGGAAAACCTATCAAGAAGAAGGAGTGGACGAAGGAGCAAATCCACCAATCAACCATCAATGATGAGGTAACGAAAATCATTGAATTCACTTTACCTAATGATATGTTGTGTAGGATAGGTGGATACAATAATGCCAAGGAGTTGTGGAACAACTTGGCCAAACTCCATGAGGAGAGCCCCACTTCAAGCCATGAAGAGGAGCCTAGTGAGCCAAGTAGCTCACATCGTGGAGGTGAGGAATTAGAAGTTGAGGGCTACTCAACATCTAAAGAAGAAGAGGAGGTGAGTTCTTCTTCAAGATCGGAGCACGAAGAAGAAGCTTCTACCTCCGGGAGGGATGAAGAAGAGAGCATCCATCCATCCTCGACCCTAGGTAACTCAAACACTTTAAGTTCAAGTAAATTGCATATAATGTGTTTTGAGTGTAGGGAATTTGGACATTACAAGAGTAAATGTCCAAAGAAGACTAAGAAGACTCCACCGGCGCCAAAGATCAAGGAAGTCGGAGTCCCAAAACGCAAGGGCAAGGAGCACGTGGTGTGCTTCCAATGCAAGCAACGGGGACACTATAGGAGTCAATGTCCAAGAGGGAGGCAATCTCACAAGGACAAAAGACCAAGCACGTGTAAAGGGGGAGCGAAGGCAAACCCTAAGGTATCCTCTAAGGTTCATTCTTGCACTTCTAATAAGATACATGCTAGTAGTCTTATTGCAATTGTCAAGAATGATAAGCATGTTAACCTTAGAAATCAATACATGTGTTTAGGTGCTAAACATGTTAACTTAGATAAGGATAATACTAGGAAGGCCAACTCTAGGATTAACTCATCTAAGGCTAAGGAGAACCTAGGTAGAAACCCCAAGACAACTAGACATATGCCTAGGAACACCTCAAGAAAGAATGATAAATTAAAACTTGAGGTTTTAGAGAAAGAAAATCAAGTCTTGAGGTCAAGGCTTGATACCCTAGAAAAGGCCCTTAAAAATTTAGAGAAGTCAACTCTAGGGCCTAAGGGTCAAAAGTCCCAGGACAAGAAAGGTTTGGGTCACAAATCTAAGTCCCAAGTGGTCAAGCCCACTTACCACAATGTTCCATTCGATTATGGAACAAAACCTAGGGCTAGGAAGACTATTACCAAGGTTACAAGGGGAGTCACCCCTATAGTTGACCTTGATGAGACCCAAATGACCAAGGCTTCAAAGCCTAAGAGGGTCATTAGGAGGGTTGCTAGGGAAGTCATCCCTAGTGAATATTTAGTGAACCCAATGAGCTCAAATAGGTATTGGGTTCCTAGGAGCATCTTCTCTACCCCATAAATGGGTTAGAGAGTGTCAACTCCAATAAGAAGGGTAGTTAACCCAACTCTGAGGAAATTGACACTCAAGGAGCATTTTTAAGGTTTTGTGAACTTTTGAAAATGAAATGGAATTATCATTTACTCCTTGGAAGAGTAAAATGTGCCATTATGGAAAAGAATGATTTTAATTGGCACAATTTGGGAAAATCTAGAGAACTCTCGAGGAAAAATGAAACATGCCAAGTTTTGAGGATAAATTTGATCTTTGAGTGGCATGAATTAATCTAGAGTTCAAGAAGTGTCAAAATTAGGATTTTGGCATTTTAGGGCAATCAAGGGTTAAATTTTAGGTTAGCAAAGTGGTTAAGGATACTTAGATAGGTAATCTAGGTATATTTATTTATGCTAAATCTTGCCATGATTGTTTGCCCTCACATGTCATGACATCATGTTTAGCTTTATTATCATTTGAAATGTCATGATAATGCTCAGGCTAGTTTATATGTCATGCTTTATTTAAGGTTTCAAACTTAATGCCATGTCATCATCTTGTGCATTAATGATCAATGAAATTGATTTAAGGATGAAAAACACATTTTGATATTAAGATCAAATTTGTGTTTAGAAAATGCATGAGATCTTAGTCTAAGATACCTAAACTCATATCTCACATCAAAATTGACTTGGATGTGTTTGATACACTTTAGATGTGTGTGAGATATTAGGATCAAGAGTCAGGATCAAGGTGCATAGTTCTTGTACCTAGATGAGCCTAATTCAAGAAATTAGGGATCATAGGGAAAGCTTGCGTACAAGTCATGTACATTTAGCCCTAAGATTATGGTCCTAAATTAAAAGGTTTAAAATCATTTTGAAATTGATTTGAAAAACCTTGATGAAGTCATTCTAGTGATAGCATTCATCATTGAACATTATGATACAAAGTTGAGTTAAACTTGAACTATTTCAAAGTTTTTGAACTTTGTATCAAGATTTGAAAATGGAAGCTATTTTCATAGAAAACTATTTTTCCATGATAGTGTATGATATGAGGAATGTATCCTCAAAGTTTCGTAATTTTTAGAATTTTCTGTAATTTTCTGTGAGTTTCTAAACTTCTCCCGGGGAGAAAATCAGAAATCTCTGATTTCAGATGCTGGATCGGTCACCGGACCGATCCAAGGAAGGCCTGATCAGTCTGGTGACCGATCAGTGACGATCCAGTGCGATTGATCGGTCTGGGGACCGATCAGGGCGTGCCGAATTTCTGATTTTCAGCAGGTGTCTGAAATTTCAGTTTTTGGGAGTGAGTTTCGGGTTTCTAAAGGTTTGAAACTCTCCAAGACATTGTTGGTGCAATGGTCAAGGGGGAGTTGACCTTTAGGGGGAGTTTTACCTAATTGTCAAGGGGGAGTTGACTTTTAGGGGGAGTTTTTACTCCATAAGACTTTTGAGGATTAGTGATATGGGATTATCACTAAGTTGATTGTTGAGTTTAGTATCAAGGGGGAAATTAAGAGTTTCAATGAAAGGTATGGGACTTTCATTAGGAAGAAACTCTTGACCTTGATACCCTCCTTATTCTTTTTGATGTGTGTCAAAAAGGGGGAGAATTATTGGAGAACCCAAGTTAGGTTATCGGGTTAACCTAAGGGGAGAATGTCCAGAGAATGTTCAAGGAAAGAACATTGGACATTGGAAGATGGTTGGAAAATCATAGTTAGGTTATCGGGTTAACCTAACTTGATTATGGGCAAGTTAGGTTATCGGGTTAACCTAAGGGGAGAATGTCCAGAGAATGTTCAAGGAAAGAACATTGGACATTGGAGGATGGTTGGAAAACCATAGTTAGGTTATCGGGTTAGTTATCGGGTTAACCTAAGGGGAGAATGTCCAGAGAATGTTCAAGGAAAGAACATTGGACATTGGAAGATGGTTGGAAAACCATAGTTAGGTTATCGGGTTAACCTAATTTGATTATGGGTTTTGTCAAACATCAAAAAGGGGGAGATTGTTGGTGCAACCTTAGGTCAAGGTTGACCTGGTTGACCCGACTCGAGTTGACTTGACTCGAGTTATATTTTGATGTTTGACTTGGGAAGATTGTTGATGCAACCTTAGGTCAAGATTAACCTAGTTGAGTTGTATGTTGATGTTTGTCGGGAAGAGAGTTCTATTCTTGATGTTTGACAAGAATAGATGTTGGGAAATTGTTGGTGCAACCGTAGGTCAAGGTTGACCTGGTTGACCTGATTCGGGAAAAGTCCAAGCAGGGAGGTTGGCACGAGTGCACTGGAGAAGTCCAAGTATGGAGACTTGGCACGGAGAAGTCCAAGCAGGAAGCTTGGCATGAGAAAGTCCTAACTGGGATGTTAGGCAGTTGGAAAGTCCTGGTAAGTGAAGCCAGACAGTGGGAAAGTCCTAACTGGGATGTTAGGCAGTTGGAAAGTCCTGGTGAGTGAAGCCAGGCAGTGAGAAAGTCCTAACTGGGATGTTAGGCAGTGTGAAAACCCTAGTGAGTGAAGCTAGGTGAAAGTCCTGGTGAGGGAACCCAGGCAAGGGAAAATCCAGATGGATCAGGGATGATCGGACTTCTGGTGTTAGAAAGTCCAAGTAGGTCAAGGGAGTGATCGGATACTTGGCACGAAGAGGAAAATCCAGATGGATCAGGGATGATCGGACATCTGGTGTGGAAAAGTCTAAGTGGGTCAAAGGGATTGACCGGACACTTAGCGGGGAGTGCTAGCAGGTCAAGGGAGTGACCAGATGCTAAGCATGATGTACCAACAGGTCAAGGTTGACCGGATGTTGGTGTGGAAGCCTTAGGTTTAGGGCTGAGAAGTTTGGATCGGGCTGCAGACCGATCCAATGATACATGGCTCATCTGATCGGTCTGGTGACCGATCATGATCGATCAAGATGCTATCGATGGTTATCGATCGTCCGAGACCGATCGAAGGAGATCGATGGCAAACTAGCGAGAAGAGAAGTCGGCGGTCTACGGACCGATCGAAGGTTCCATGATCGCCCGTGGACCGATCGTGACGAAGCGAAGGTTTTTCCCGATCGATCGCAGACCGATCAGATGTTGCCCGATCGGTCCACAAACCGATCAGGGTTCTAGCTGCGACGCAACGGCTAGTTTCTTCGCTGTCTTCTTCGCAGTATAAGGAGACGAGGGCATCTTCTGCACCTCTTCTCTTTTCCTCCTTAGAACTTCTTTTCTGCTGCTGAAGTTTCAGCTTCGACTGAGCTTTGTTGAGCTCACTTCCGAAGCCCCGCGTGAGCTTCTTTCGGCTGAGCTGCTTGTTGGCATTCGTCCGTGAAGTTGTTGCTTTCAGGACTTCAGTCGACGACAAGAAGGCAAGCTTGTATTGTTACATTCATTGTATTTACTTCTTGTATTCCTTGTATTCTATCGTGCTGTTGCGAGTTATTGTGGCGAGGTTTCTCCACCCACAAGGAGTATCTATTAGCCGGGTTTCCGGGGACTCATCCACCGACGGATTGGTAGGCTTCGTCCACCTTACGGACACGCCGAGGAGTAGGAGTTCATCTCCGAACCTCGTTATGTGGTTTGTCTTTCTTCTCCTGTTTTCTTTCTACGTTGTATTTCCGCTGCACTAACCTAATCGTAGGAAGAAACGCGAAAGATTGGGGTCGGCTATTCACACCCCCCCTCTAGCCGAGTACGAACGATCCCAACAGTGTTCTTTTGTTTTTTTTTCTTTTCTTTGTGATTTGATTGTTCTTTTCGGTTGACCTAAAGTTATTTAAGGAAATTAAATATTAACTTTCCTTAAAAGACTTTGTCTAGTCGGTGGTGGTTGTTCTCATATCCAAGAAGGTCATGTGCCTCACCACGTCAGTACTGGGAGCCAATTTTGGAAACTAATATTTAATGAAATTAATAACCTAGGTGATTTGGATCGAACGTGTTAAGTTCCGCAGGAGATCCGAGTCTAAACCTAAAAAAACAAATAGATTAAACTTTGGATCAAACGTGTTAAGTTCTGCAGGCGATCCAAGTTTAATTTAAAAGAACACATGGTAGATAGGAAAAGGTTCAGATCTTTGTACAAAATTTTTGTACAGTGGAACCATTAGGTTTTCCGAGTAGCAACCAACAATTGGTATCAGAGCTAGGGTTTTGCCTCTGTGTATTTGGTATTAGTCGAATTATGTACATGTCATACATAATTTAGGCAGGTTAATAGTAGGATGTGCTAACTTTGTGGATGCAGGATCCAACTATTATGGCTTATAGTTTTTTATGTGTGATTGGACCCTTAGACATGTCAAGGGCATTTATATGTGTGTGCATGATTGTATTATAAAATACAGCAGGAGCTGTATTTAGTTTTTATTAGGATTTTATTTTTGATCTAGTTACATGTACATTCCTTTTATGGAATATAGGATCGATGGATGTAAATTTTTATTTTATGTTCAATCTAGTTTACATGTACATTCCTTCGAGGAATATAGGATCGAAAAATGTAAAATCTATTTATGTCGCAGATCGAATCTTGCAAGGCGTGGAACCTTTTTGAGGACCAGAGGCGCAGCGGAACAAGGAGCAAGATGGATGCGACAACTAGACCCGGTGGCAGTGGCCAAAGATGGCAGCAGCTAGGGTTGGCGACACACGGAGGACAACAATAGATAAAAGCCATAATAGTTGAAAATTAGTTTTTCATTTATTGCTTTTATATTGTGCTGTGTGTGCATGTTAGTATGCATGTTAGTATACATGTCTAGTAGGCTAGCATAGTTAAAATTCCTCATTTATAAATAACTAAGTGGGAGAGGGATTTTAAATAAATTCCACGGTCTCCATTACTGGTTTGTTAGTGATGCAAACAAGCTTGCGCGTTGGCTCTGAGTGCCTTCCTCCATATCGGATGAGCTTGTTTGTGGATCACTAGAACAAACTTCCATTTTGGATGACTATAGGAAGTTAATTAAGAGAGTGTGATCTTCCCCATCGGAAGGGGCACAATCTTATTAATGGACTTAGTGTCAAGTAATGGTATACACTTAGGCACGTTTAATAGTATCCTCCCCATCGGAGTCACTGCTATTATTCGTGTGACCAAAGGATACCAACTATTAATTTTATTTGTCAAAAATTTAGGTTGACAAGATAATAAAATTAATGGGTTAAACCCTCCTTTTACAAATGTTGAATTTGTATACGTCCACACTATCGTGGCATACAAAATTCACGGTGTTTTGAGGTGTTGGTTAATTTAAAATAGTATTGTTTGAGGAATCAATATTATTCTAAATTTAGAGTTCTGACCAAAAGTTCTGACCAAAACCTTGACCTACTGGAAATTGCACCAACAATCTCCCCCTTTTTGATGTTTGACAATACCTTTAAGTTAGGCTAATCCAATAGCCTCAACTTTCCTCATGCCACTAGGTAATGAAACATAAGTTACAACCTTACATTCTCCTTCTAAGAAGGCAACCTCCTTCTTAGATAAAGAAGGTCTAACTTAAACCCTTCATTCTCCCCCTATTGGCACACATCAACAAACTCTCCCCCTGAAGAGTAAGTTATCGTTGTTCACAACTTCACTCGTCGTGATCAACAAACTCTCCCACTAACTCCAATGTTCTTCCTTGAACATTCTCTAGACACACATCAAAAAGAGTAAATATCAAGGTCAAGAGTTTCTTCCTAATGAAAGTCCCATACCTTTCATTGAAACCCTTAATTTCCCCCTTGATACTAATGTCAATAGTCAATTTAGTGATAATCCCATATCACTCATGACAACTCCCCCTAAAGGTCAACTCCCCTTGACCAATAGGTAAAACTCCCCCTAAAGATCAACTCCCCCTTGACCATTGCACCAACAATGTCTTGGAGAGTTCCAAACCTTTAGAAACCTAAAACACCACTTCCCGAGCTGAAATTTCAGACAACCAGTCGAATTTCAGCAAGTTGGCACGCCCTGATCGGTCACCGGACCGATCAGGCTTCCTCTGGATCGGTCCAGTGACCGATCCACACAGACCTGGACCAATCAGAATCCTCTCTGATCGGTCCACAAGTCTGATATCAGAATTTCTGGTTTTCCTCCCGAAATTCAGAAACTCCTAGAAAATTCCAGAAAATTTCAAAAATTGTAAAACTTTGAGGATACATTCCTCATAACATATATTATCAAGGAAAAATAGTTTTCTATGAAAATAGCTTCCATTTTTCAATCTTGATACAAAGTTCACAAGTCTTTGAAATAGCTCAAAGTTAAGTCATCTTTGTATCAACTTGTTCAATGATGAAGGCTATTACTAGAAAAGCTTCATCAAGGTTTTTCAAATCAATTTTGAAATGATTTTAAACCATTTAATTTAGGACCACAATCTTAGGGCTAAATGTACATGACTTGTACATAAGCTTTCCCTATGATCCCCAATTTCGAATTAGGCTCATCTAGGTACAAGAACTATGCACCTTGATCCTAACTCATAATCCTAATATTTCACACACATCTAAGGTGTATCAAACACATTCAAGTCAATTTTGATGTGAGATATGGGTTTAGGTTATCTTAGGCTAAGGTCTCATGCATTTTTCTAAACAACAATTTGATCTCCATATCAAATTGTGTTTCTTATCCTTAAATCAAGTTAATTGATCATTAATGCACAAGATGATGACATGGCATATAATGATATCATAAATGAAAACATGTGCCAATGTCATGATGTCATGGCATAAAGTATGAAACTTAAATAAATCATGACATTTAACTAACCTAAGCATTATCATGACATTTCAAAAGATCATAGATTAAATATGATGTCATGACATGGCATATGGCAACCAATATATGGCAAATAACATGTAAAGGTATAGAAAATACCTAATTCAAGCCTTAGTTGCCATTTTTGATAATTTTGATCATTTTGCCATAAATTCTATATTCCTAAGTGTGATAGACCTCAAATCATATACCAAAGATGTTTAGATCACTATGTGCCAATTAGATTGACTCTAGACAACTCCTCAAATTTGGTTGGCACATCCTAATTATCTTAGGAATAACTTTCCATTTCATTTTCAAGGCTTGATTACACCTTGAAAATTCCCAAAGTGTCACCTTTTGCCATGATTAGGTTAACTACCTATTCAAGTAAGGTTGGCACACTCTAATCCATCTAGCGTGATGGAATCATGCTCTTAGGAACCCAATACCTATTGGAGCTCATTGAGTTCACTAAGTATTCACTAGGGATGACTTCCCTAGCAACCCTTCTAATGACCCTCCTAGGCTTTGAAGCCTTGGTCATTTGGGACTCATCAAGATCAACTCTAGGGGTAACTCCCCTTGTGACCTTGGTGATGGTCTTCCTAGCCCTAGATTTTGTTCCATAATCGAATGGAACATTGTGATAAGTGGGCTTGACCATTTGGGACTTAGGTTTGTGACCCAAACCTTTCTTATCCTTGGACATTGATTTTTGACCCTTAAACCCTAGAGATGACTTCTCCAAGTTCTTAAGAGCCTTTTCCAAAGTATCAAGTCTTGACCTCAAGACTTGATTCTCCTTCTCTAATACCTCAATTTTTAATTTTTCATTTTTCTTTGAGGTATTCCTAGGCATGTGTCTAGTTGTTTTGGGGTTTCTACCTAGGTTCTCCCTAACCTTAGATGAACTAATCCTAGGGTTGGTATTTCTAGTGTTATCCTTATCTAGGCTCACATGTTTGGCACCTAAGCATGTGTATCGATTTCTATAATTATCATGCTTACCATTGTTATCAATTGCAATCAAACTACTAGCATGCATCTTATTAGAATTGCGATAATGAGCCTTAAAGGTTACCTTAGGGTTTGCCTTAGCTCCCCCTATTGATGTGCTTGGTTTCTTGTCCTTGTGAGGTTGCCTCCCCCTCGGACATTGGCTCCGATAATGTCCCCTTCGCTTGCATTGGAAGCACACCACGTGCTCCTTGCTCTTGCGTATTGGGACTCCGGCTTCCTTGATCTTTGGCGCCAGTGGAGTCTTCCTAACCCTCTTTGGACATTTACTCTTGTAGTGTCCAAATTCCTTACACTCAAAGCACATTATGTGTAATTTATTTGAAATTGAAATGCTTGAGTTACCTAGGTTTGAGAGTGGATGAGAGCTCTCTTCTTCATCCCTTCCGGAGGTAGACGCTTCTTCTTCTTGCTCCGAACTTGAAGAAGAACTCTCCTCCTCTTATTCTTTAGATGTTGGGTGACCCTCAACTTCTAAATCCATTCCTCCATGAAATTAGCTCCTTGGCTCACTTGACTCCTCTTCATGACTTGAAATGGAGTTCTCCTCATGGAGCTTTGCCAAGTTATTCCACAACTCCTTGGCATCGTTATATCCACCTATCCTACACAAAACATCATTAGGTAAAGAAAATTCAATGATTTTCGTTACCTCATCGTTGATGGTTGATTGGTGGATTTGCTCCTTCGTCCACCCCTTCTTCTTGAGAGGTTTTCCTTCTTCATCCTCCGGAGGAGTGAATCCTACTTGCACACACCTCCAATTCTCAAGATTAGTCATAAGAAAATATTTCATTCTTACCTTCCAAAATGCGAAGTCGTCGCGATCGTAGAAGGGTGGAATCGTGATGTCCTCTCCGAATTGATCCATCTCTATCTTGTGCTCCCTCAGGTGTTAATCCGGCGAAGAGCGACATCGCTCTGATACCACTTGTTAGGATCGATGATCGCGGCTAGAGAGGGGAGTGTGAATAGCCGACCCCAAATCTTCGCGTTTCTTCCTACGATTAGGGTTAGCGCAGCGGAAATAAACAAAAGAAACGACAACGGAGAATAGCAAACCTCAAACTCGTGGATGTAACGAGGTTCGGAGATTATACTCCTACTCCTCGGCGTGTCCGTAAGGTGGACGAAGCCTATCAATCCGTCGGTGGATGAGACCCCAGAAAACCGGCTAATAACAACTCCTTCTGGGTGGAGAAACCTCGCCACAATAACTTGCAACAACAAGATATAAATACAGCAAGAAATACAAACAATATGAATGTAAAACACCTTGCTTGCCTTCGACTGGTTTCCGTTGTCGAAGCAGCAACTTCACGGAAGAACAGCAGCAGCTGACCAGCCGGGGAAGCTCACACGAAGCTTCACGAATCAGAGAGCTCAGCAAAGCTCAAGTGCAGCAAGAAGCAGGGGCAAGAAGGAAGAAGTAACACCCTGGAACAGTAGCTCCTCAACCCCTTTTATAACCTGCGAAGAAGACACAGAAGAGACTAGCCGTTGTTACGTAACGGCTAGGACGTGGACCGATCAGGCTTCATCCTGATCGGTCCACAAGGGTCCTGATCGATTACAAGACCAATCAGGCCCTTCCCTGATCGGTCATGAGGACCGATCAGGTCCTTCCCTGATCGGTCCCATGACCGATCAGGACCTTTCCCTCCCGAAGGTGATCTCCTTCTGATCAATCACTGATCGGTCTGCTGACCGATCATACAAGCAACAGAATGCTTCTGTTTGGTTACTGATCGGTCACCAGACCGATCAGATAACCCAGCGTATCACTGGATCGGTCACCAGACCGATCCAGGTTTAGAGCTCCCAGCCCTAAACCCTACTTGGTCCTGAGAACGAGCTACCGAGCCCTCTCTGACCTAGTCCGGAGAACGAGCTGCCGAGCCCTCTCCGACTTCGTCCGGTCCAGAGAAGGAGCTACCGAGCCCTCTCTGACCTAGTCTGGAGAACGAGCTACCAAGCCCTCTCCGACTCCATCCGGTCCAGAGAACGAGCTACCGAGCCCTCTCCGACTTCGCATGCCAAGCATCCATACTTGGACTTTTCCCGTGCCAAGCTCCCTGCTTGGACTTTTCCCGTGCCAAGCTCCCTGCTTGGACTTTTCCGTGCCAAGTCTCCATACCTGGACTTTACCCGTGCCAAGTCTCCATACTTGGACTTTTCACCAGATGTCTGGTCAACCTTGACTCATCTGGATTCCCCTTGCTTGACTTCACTCACCAGGACTTCCGAATTGCCTAGCTTCACTCACTAGGTCTTTCCCCTGCTTGGCTTCACTCACCAGGTCTTTCCCAATTGCCTAGCTTCACTCACCGAGACTTTCTCCAACTGTCTGGCTTCACTCACCAGGACTTCCCGACTGCCTGGCTTCACTCACCAGGAATTTCTGAACTGCCTAACATCCCAGTTAGGGCTTCCCAGTCAAGTATCCGGTCAACCTTGACCTACTTTACTCTTCTTCATCCAACCTGATCAGACCCTGATCAGTATCTCTCCGCATGGACAACTGCACCTGCATTGTCCATGTCTACATATCTTTCTGTATTGTCAAACATCGAAACCATGACCAAGGTTTACGCTTGGTCAACTAGGTCAACCTTGACCTACTGGAAATTGCACCAACAAGAACTTCAGGCAGCAGAAGATTTGTTTCGTCACAATTCTCATATTCACTATGCTGAAAATGGTTCTACTTCTAAACCGAAAGGAAAGAAGAAGAAGAAACAAGTTGGTTCAGCAAAGAAAGTGAATAAATCTCAGAGTACACGACCTAAAGCTGGAGTGAAGAAGCCGAAGGGCAAGTGCTTCATCTGCAAGCAGTCAGGGCATTGGAAGGCGGACTGTCCTCGTAGGAATCAAAACAACAAAGGTATATCTCATGCTCTAGTTGTTGAAACATGTTTAGCGGTGTTATCTACCAGCACCTTGTGTGTAGATACTGGAGCCACTGATCATGTCTGCAATTCCTTGCAGGGGTTCCAGGAAACCCGACGACTAACTAAAGGAGAGATTACCGTCTACATGGGCAATGCTACTAAGGTGGCGGCTGTTGCAGTGGGAGATGTCTACTTATCTTTTAATAGGAATAGAAATTTGGTTTTAAAGAATCGTCTTTATGTACGTAGTTTTAGAAAGAATTTAATTTCAGTTTCTAAACTGTTTATGGATGGATATTCAGTTTCTTTTAGTAATGATGTAGTTATTAAGAGAAATAAAGTGATTATCTGTTCTGGTGCATTAGTTGGCAATTTGTATACTTTAAATCCAATTTCTCCCACAATGCAAAATATGGAAATTTATAACTCATCTTCTAACTCTAATAAGATAAAAGAACCTTCATAAATGAACCAAGCATATCTTTGGCATCTAAGGCTTGGTCATATTAACTTAAGTAGGATTCAGAGGCTTATAGCCGATGGACTTTTGAGTTCATTAGAGTTGGAAAATTTTCCAACTTGTGAATCTTGCTTGGAAGGTAAAATGACCAAGAAGCCTTTTAAGGCCAAGGGGTATAGAGCCAAAGAAATGTTAGAATTAGTTCATTCTGATTTGTGTGGTCCTATGACTGTCCAGGCAAGAGGAGGTTTTGAATATTTTGTCTCTTTTATAGACTATTATTCAAGATACGGATACATTTACCTAATGCGCCGCAAGTCCGAGTGCTTTGATAAGTTCAAAGAATACAAGGCTGATGTGGAGAAACGACTAGGTAAAAGTATCAAGACACTACGGTCTGATCGTGGAGGCAAATACCTCTTAGGAGAGTTTCAGAGGCCGGGATTCAATCCCAACTGTCCGCACCTGGAACACCCCAACAGAATGGTGTGGCAGAACGAAGGAATAGGACTCTTATGGAGATGGTTAGATCGATGATGAGTTATTCAGAATTACCAAATTCGTTTTGGGGATACGCCCTGGACACAACAGTGTACATTCTGAACTTAGTACCTTCTAAATCAGTTTCTTCTACTCCCACAGAAATGTGGAATGGGCAAAAGCCCAGTCTAAGACATATTCGGATTTGGGGTAGTCCAGCACATGTGCTAAAACCAGATGCTGATAAGTTAGAATCTCGTACAGAAGTTCGCGTGTTTGTGGGGTATCCCAGAGGAACGAAAGGTGGTTTATTTTATAGTCCTAAAGACCAGAAGGTCATTGTTAGCACCAATGCCCAATTTTTAGAAGAAGACTATATAATGGATCACAAACCCAGTAGCAAAGTTGTTTTTGAAGAACTTAGAGAGGACACGTCTACCTTAGTACCAACATTACAAGATGAAGTACTACAAGAGACTGCAACACGTGTCACACATGATACACAACCACAGATTGTGCCTCGTCGTAGTGGGAGGGTTGTTAGGCAGCCTAATAGATTCATGTTTTTGGGAGAGTCTTCGGACTTGATCCTGGGTAAATATGAACCTGATCCCCGAACATATGACGAAGCACTCCAAGATATAGATGTAGCATCTTGGCAAAAGGCAATGAATTCTGAAATAGAGTCTATGTACTCTAATAAGGTCTGGGAGCTCGTAGGACTACCTGATGGTGTAAAAGTCGTTGGATGCAAGTGGATCTACAAAAGGAAAAGAGGGACAGACGGGAAGGTAGAAACTTTCAAAGCTAGACTTGTTGCGAAAGGGTACACTCAGAAAGAGGCAATCGATTATGAGGAGACCTTTTCACCAGTAGCCATGCTTAAGTCTTTCCGGATAATCTTATCCATTGCTGCTCATATGGATTATGAGGTTTGGGAAATGGATGTCAAGACAGCTTTCCTTAATGGAAGTCTTGAAGAGAGCATCCATATGAAGCAACTAGAAGGGTTCATTGAAAAAGGCAAAGAGCATCTAGTGTGCAAGCTCAATCGGTCCATTTATGGACTGAAGCAAGCTTCAAGGTCTTGGAACATCCGGTTTAATAAAGTAATCCAGTCATATGGATTTATTCAGTGTCCGGATGAGTCTTGCGTATACAAGAAGTGTTACGGAAACGTGGTGGTATTTCTTGTACTATACATAGATGATAGTTTGTTAATTGACAACAATGCCAAGGTATTATCGGACGTAAGGGTATGGTTGTCCAAACAATTTGATATGAATGACTTAGGAGATTGTGCACACATTCTTAGGATCAGAGTTATAAGGGATCGCAAGAAAAGAATGTTGTGTCTGTCCCAAGCTTCATATATAGATATAATCCTTGCTCGTTTTAGCATGCAGGATTCTAAGAAAGGTTTCTTACCTTTTAGGCATGGAATAGCTCTATCTAAAGAGATGTCTCTGAAGACATCAAAGGAGATAGAGGACATGAAAGCAGTTCCTTATGCTTCGGCTATAGGAAACTTAATGTATGCAATGCTATGTACGAGACCTGATATCAGTTTTACCGTGGGCATGGTTAGCAGATATCAGAGTAATCCTGGACAAGGACATTGGACTGTGGTAAAGCATATATTAAAGTACCTGAGAAGGACTAGAGATTATATGCTAGTATACCAAGCAGACGATTTGCTCCCTGTGGGTTAAACGGATTCAGATTTCCAGGTATAAAAAGAACTTAGCTTAAATGGTCCTGCTCAATACACTCAGAGTGTACTAGTGTAATTTATCAGTCAAGATAAACTAATACCTAATTACACTACGACTATTCCAATGGTTTGTTCCTTTCCATTTGAGTCGTGAGCTACTGTTTATAATTTATAAAGAACTGATAACACAATCTTCTGTGTGTGACACCACACACCATGTTATCTACAATATAAATTAATTGAACAACTACAAATAAATGTAGATATTGACCAATGTGATTCTTTTATTTCTAAATAAATGTTTATACAAAAGCTAGGCATTTAGTATATACTCTAACAATCTCCCACTTATATTAAAAACTATGCTGCCAAAAACGTTGTCATACATCTGATTCCCAACCCTTCAATATGCCTATCAAAAGCTCTTGCCTTAAGGACCTTAGTGAAGGGATCTACAGGTTATCACTTGATGCAATCTAGGCAGCAACAACTTCTTCTCGTTATACGATGTCTCGTATTGGGTGGTACTTGTGCTCTATTGTGTTTACTTGCCTTATGGACTCATGGTTCCTTCGAGTTTGCTACTGCACCACTTATTATTACAAAAATTATAATTATTTATGGACAACCCAGACATCATGTCTAAGTCCATTATGAACTTTCTAAGCCATTCAGCTTCTATGGTTGCCTCAGAGGCTGCCACATACTCAGCTTCTATGGTGGAGTCTGAAAAACATCTATGCTTAACACTCCTCCATTGTTATGGCTTTACTTCCTAAAGTAAACAAAAAATCCCGAGGTCAACTTACTATTGTCCCTATCTGATTGGAAGTCACAATCTGTGTAACCCACAGGGATCAAATTATCTGCCTTGTAAACTAGCATATAATCTCTAGTCCCTCTAAGGTACTTTAATATATGCTTTACGACAATCTAGTATCCCGGTCATGGATTACTTCGATATCTACTAACTATGCCCTGGGCAAAACAGATATCCAGTCTTGTACACAGCATTACATACATTATGCTTCCAATAGCCGAAGCATAAGGAACTGCCTTCATGTCCTTGATGTGAAGCTCGAGTGTCGTGCTACGGGAGCTTACATCAAATTACAATTAATGTTTACCGAACCCCTCTACACTAAAGTAGTATAGAAATGACTCGGGTCGTCTCCCCAAAGAATGTAGTGGTAAATGATAAATTTAGGATCAATTATTGCTTTGAATTTTAACGTGAAAATGGAGGGGTTGGGTTTGAATTTTAAACTATAATATGAAATAACAAACAAGTATGAAATTAAACCTAGGAACAAAAGAGCAATGCGAGTATGAAATCTAATCCTAATTAATGAAAGACATCCTATCTATCCATTAATAGTGATCTCATAATGCATTGTCACTCTACACTACGATTTCACCATTAACGGAACCAAACTAAATAATGAAAGAGCAAAGATTAAATGAACCTAACCTAATAAATGAAAGACAGTGCAAGTAGGAAAACCTAGTCTATCTTAAACTATGATTGCAAAGAAATTAAAGACAACATAAAGTAAGCAAATAATGAAATCTAGAGTATTAAAGAAATTTAATCTAACCTAACCTAATTGCATGAAAATGAAGCACAAACATCATGAAAATATAAATCACTAAACCAACAAACATTGCATGGAATTATACTGAAGAAATAGCATCAATTAGAATAGCACAATTGGTTGAGGCATTTCACCGAATATGTTGTGTGCGAAAGTCAAACTAGCCAAAGTGTATGCAATCTAAGCATGGGAGTTCTAATCAATACAAGCATTTCACATTCAACAATAACAATCCACAAAAATAAATCAATGCATAACCAAATCAACACAGCCAACACATGAAGATCAAACTAATGCTGGAAGGAAGCTACTGTTGAAACCTAGGATCTGATGTGCTGTGGATGGCCAAATCTGGTGAAGAAGAACTGCCGAAAGTGGGCTGCTGTGAAAAGAAATGGTGTTGTCCGGAAGAAGATCTGCTTTGGAAAGGATCTGCTACTGTCCAGATCTGAACCGGATGAAGAGCTGTGACTGGCTAAATCTGTTTCTGGGAGGCGGATGAGGTGAGGAATCTCACCGGAGAACCCCTCCAGTGAGGTGGATGATCGGAGCCGAAGATTGCCGCCTGGACTTGCTTGTCGTCATTGCTGCCCTAGGCCGCGCGCCGCTGAGGAGATGACCACGGAAGGTGAGAAAAGTCCGGCCGGCGGCGATGGATGAGCAGAGATGGCCGCCGGCCGTCGGTGAAGGAGAAGAAGTGGAGCGAGGTGTTGGCGTCGGTGCGTGTGTGAAGTCGCGAACAGAAGACCACCGAAGCAACAAGAGAGGAGAAGAGAAAAGCTTATTTCCACCGAATCTGATCCAACGGCCGTGATCACTCCAGATCTGATGGACGGTTGAGATCAAATATGAGTAAATGGTTGAGATCAACTAGAACCCATTGAATGGTCGGGATGGCTAGATCAAGATGAGCGGCTCAGATCATGCCAGATCTACACAGATTGACCAAAATCAATCAGATCTTGATGAACGGCTAGAATTAATCAGATCTGAATCTTTCATTAATTTGCTTCAGATTTGATCCAATGGCTCAGATTTCTTCAGATTGGACTTCTCATTAACTAAAGCCTTTATGTTCATTTTGGTTCAACTTGAGCTCAATCCCTACAAAAATAAAAGTGCACAATTATAAGTAGAAATCCATAAAAATAGGAAGAATTATAACAAAACTCATAATGTGAATCTAACTCAATAAACATGATAAAAATCAACAATTAATCATATGAAAGAATTATAACATGAGAATTAAGGGCAGAAATAATGCATCAAAATGCTAATTATCAACTCCCCCACACTTATTCTTGCTCGTCTCGAGCAAATCAAATAAAACTAAGAAGCAACCAAAAACTTATCTCCCTATCGATTCCTATGCAATACTCTGAAAATAGTAAAAGAAAGGTATTTAGGATCATCAAGTTTTAAGAATCAAGGTATTCATGGTTCCTATTCTCACAAAAGTCAACAAGCATGGTAATTTCAATCAATTTGAATAGACTAAGCATGACAAAGCCTCACAAGGTGGGTATATGCACTCATGCTCACATAAATAATAGACATGAAAGTGGAGCTCTCTCTAAAGCAACTTATGACATTGCATTACCATATGCTTGCTTATTTTCTAATTCTCCACTAATGTAAACAAAAGTATACATAAATCAAGAGGACTTTTCATGAATAATAATGAAACCACACATGTGAATAATAGAACAAGAAGGATAGATATAAAGGAATTCAAAGAGAATATGAGAGCATTGAAATAATCAACATGAAGAATACAATCAAATAATATGCTCTAAAACTCACCCAAACATCCAACACTCAACTCTCTTTTCACATTCTCAATATGATATACATCAACCACTATAACATCTCCAAAATGCATGTATTTATTAACAACTTATCTCATGAGAATCTATCAATAACAATATAAAATGAGTATACATCAATCTTTCCATGAAGATGTTTCTTCTTGTTCATCACTAACAAAATAACAAATGCTTGAGAAAATTTTTTTTTCTCTCTCTCTTTTTATATTTTTTTTTCAATTTTTTTTCTTTGGTTTTTTTTTCTTTGCTTTGTTTTTTTTTCTTTCTTTTCATTTTTTTTTCAACAAGCATAGAGAGAACTTTTTTTTTTCAACAAGCATTCGTCTGGTCCATACATATTTGCCTCCCCCACACTTAAACTTGTCCGTCTCGGACAATATAACATAACATGTAAAACTCACAACAATAAGGGGCTAAAAATAAACCAATAAAGATGTGACAATGGAAATGTAACTCTTCATGCAATCACCCAATGCTCTCATCAAAGGACTAGGGAATGAATGAATCGATAAAGAAATAGTAGTGAAAATATAACAACAATGAGAAGATGTGAAAAGGAAAGTACAATGATAATGAAAATATAATAATGATGAGAAGATATAACAAGGGAAGTACAATGAAACATGGAAGCAATAGGTGAAGATCAATAAGAAAACTTGCCTCTATCATATTTATGCAAGCTTATGTTACCATAATTTCAAAAAGAATCAAAGCAAGTTCTAGAGTATCAAGTATCACAAGTGCTATCACACACAAGAGGATTAAGGATAAGCGTGGAAAAAAAAAACCTCACTAGGTGAATAACAAAATATCATGCATAATCTAACAAGATAGAGTCCATCACCACAACAAATGACTAATGCAATTAATGTACCCAAATATACCAAGGAAACCAAAACTTGATAGTCAAACTTAACTATCTTTTACAATTCTCAAAGCATTATAAAGGGACATCTAGGGAGATATGACTCAAAATCAAGCAAGGTATAAACAAGACCAAACAAAATGCAAAACAAGAAAACAAAGTATGAAAGCAAAGTATAGAAGCAAACAAATATGCAAGTATAAAGATAAAGGAAAGCAAGAAAAAGAAAGGAAAGGAACGAACTCCCCTTTATTCCTGGCGGTTGAAGACGATTCAGAAGTAAAATCCATGCCGATAGTGAAATGATCCTTCCCGGTGGTTGCAAACGATTAAGGTGCAAAATCCAAGTTGGGAGTGGAATATTTGCATTTGAAGTAAAAACAGCTCCCTTCCCCCTATTCTTTTTGAAAGTTCTTCCCGAAGGTTGAAGACGGTTCAACTTAAGCATCCACTTCAAGGGCCTGTAAAAACCTGCAAGGCCAAGGACAGAATGCACCTTCCACACGCATGTGGGGTAAGGAAGAGATAAAACACTATCAAACTTAGATAAGCATGAATCCAAATATAACTCACATCCAATAAAATCAATATTCGGAACCTCTATGGAATTCTCTAAAAGATCACAAGAAACATTTACCTTGTTGTACTGAAATGTACCTGGAGGTTCTAAAACAATGGATATGACTTCCTCTTCATCAAATAATAACTCAGACTCTGGTTTTGGCTCAGATTCTGGTGGTGCATAAAAAAGAAGTGATTCTTGGGACTCTGCCTCCACAGCACAAGTCCCTACACTTTTATCATCAAGTGGTCGTGCAACAAAAATAGGTGATTCTTGAGGTATTGCTTCCAATTTGCAATCCCCTACACTTTCCTTATCAACAAATGTATAATCAGGCTCAGCTAGCTCCTCAACATCACCAACAACACCTGCATCAACAATATCTGCAGCAACAATATTAGAAGAAGCAAAATCATCTACAACTACAACATCGTAGAGGAGTCCTGTATAGGAGTAGAATCAGGGTCAGGGCTATGACATTCTCTAGAATTCATCTCCTCACTAGATAATTGGGCTTGTCGTTGACTGATAGATGCTGCAATTTGATCTAGATACATCTGACAATTCTGTAGTGATGCTTCATTCCTTTGCTGAGACTGGATATATGCCTCTTGGTGTTGTTGCATTTGCTGTACAACATCCTGCAGATCTTGAAATTCTGATGGACTAGGGACATGAACTTCTTCAGTGCTCTCTTGAAATGTTCCCCAAGGTACTGGATCGATCTGCTGGACTGAATGTGACCATGTGAGCATAGGATCATCCTGAAATCCTTGTGGCATCTGATATGATGAAAAAGATCGATCCACTTGTTGATGATCGTTCCCATGCATAAAATTTGGATGGTTCATCCAGTTTGAATTGTAACACTGAGGATGCTCAAAAGCTTGTTGTTTTGTATTCTCATACTGTTGTTGGGGTTGATAGCCTTGGGATTGTAAGTATCCATGCTGCTCTGGAATCTGGGGTTAAAAGTACTGAGTCGAATAATTGCCCCAGTCATGACTATAGGTATTAGGAGCTGGATCATATGCCTGTTAATATTGATGTTGGAAATACTGGCATTCCATAGGAAATCTAGCAGTCTTTTGAATGAGATGACATATAGCAACTGGATGCGATGGACTGCCACAATTAGTACATATGTGCCTCACTTGCCCAGTATCCAAATTGTGATATTCATTGAAGCTTCCAAATTGCTGAGAATAAAGATCCATGTTGAACTGAAATAATTGTCCTGGTCTTACACTGAAACACTAACAAACAAGATTAGAAGACACAGGAATATATGATATCAAGTTATCAACACATGAATCTATGAACATGAAAGTATTTGACAATTTTTTTTAACAAAATTTTGTAGACAAATAAGAAAGCAATCCTAAAATTATCAAACACCACTACAAGTTTCCCCGGCAACGGCGCCAAAATTTGTGATTCAGATTTGATCCAATGGCTCAGATTTCTTCAGATTGGACTTCTCATTAACTCAAGCCTTTATGTTCATTTTGGTTCAACTTGAGCTCAATCCCTACAAAAATAAAAGTGCACAATTATAAGTAGAAATCCATAAAAATAGGAAGAATTATAACAAAACTCATAATGTGAATCTAACTCAATAAACATGATAAAAATCAACAATTAATCATATGAAAGGATTATAACATGAGAATTAAGGGCAGAAATAATGCATCAAAATGCTAATTATCAGTCCTCTATCTATTTTGATGTCTTCGGAGACATCTCTTTAGATAAAGTTACTCCATGTCTAAAAGGTAGAAAACCTTTCTTGGAGTCTTGCATGCTAAAACGAGCTAGGATATATGAAGCTCGGGATAAGCATAATATTCTTTTCTTGGGATCCCTTTGATCCCTAGAATATTTGTGCAATCTCCCAAGTCCTTCATATTGAATTTGTTTGGACAACCAAACCCTTACTTCCAACAACACTTTGATATTGTTTCCAACTACCAAATATGTCATCTACGTATAGTACAAAAAATACCACCACGTTTCCATCACATTTCTTGTATACACAAGATTCATCCAGACACTGAATAAATCCATAGGTCTGAATTACTTCATTAAACCTGATGTTCCAAGACCTTGAAGCTTTGCTTCAGTCCATAGGCTGTTTGAGCTTGCACACAAGATGCTCTTTACCCTTTGCGATGAACCCTTCTGGTTGCTTTATATGGATATTTTCTTAAAGACTTCTATTAAGAAAAGCTGTCTTGACATCCACTTATTAAATCTCATAGTCCATATAGATAAAAGAATCCGGATAGACTTAAGCATGACTATCGACGAAAAAGTTTCCTTTTTCAACAAGCCTTGCTTTGAAAATTTCCACCTTCCTATCTACCTCTCTTTTCCTATTGTAAACCTATTTACACCTAATAGCTTTTACACTATTTGGTGGTTCTACAAGCTCCCAGACTTATTTAGAATACATATATTCTAATTCTGTATTCATTGCTCTTTACAAAGATGCTGCATCTTTATCTTGGAGTGTTTCGTCATATGTCCGGGAATTAGGTTCATGCTCACCAGGGATCAAGTCCAAAGACTCTCCAAAAACATGAATATTTTAGGTTGCCTAACAACCCTCCCACTACGATGAGGCACTTTATGTAACTGTGTATCATCTGTGATACATGTTGCAGTTTCTTGTGATATTTCATCTTGTACAGTTGGTACTAGATTAGATGTGTCCTTTATTATTTCCTTAAGAACAAATGGACTTATGGTTTATTACATAATCCTTTTCTAAAAATCAGGCATTGGTGCTAACAATGACCTTCTGATTTTTAGGACTATAAACCTCCTTTCGTTTCTCCAGGATAACCCATAAACAAGTGAATTCCTGTTTCAACTTATTAGTGTCTCCCTTCAGTACATGTGCTGGACAACCCCAAATCCGAATATGCTTCAGATTAGGCTTATGTCTATTCTGAAATTCTATGGGAGTAAAGAGTTTTGATTTGAAAGTTACGATATTCACTTTCGTTTCCAGAGTATATCCTCAAAACGAATTTGGTAATTTTCTGAATAACTCATCATCGATCTAATCATTTCTATAAGAGTCACATACCTTCTTTCTACTACACCATTCTGTTGGGGGTGTACCAGGTGCAGTTAGTTGGGATTGAATCCCGACTTCTGATGAGTGACTCCTAAACTCTCCTAAGAGGCACTCGCCACTACAATCTCACCGTAGTGTCTTGATACTTTTACCTTAATGTTTCTCCACATCAACCTGGTACTCTTTGAACTTATCAAAACTCTTAGACTTGCGGTGCATCAAGTAAATGTACCCATATCTTGAATAGTTGTCTATAAAATAGATGAAATATTCAAAACCACCTCTCACATGGATAGTCATAGATCCACACAAATCAGAATGAACAAATTCCAACACATCTTTGGTTCTATATCCCTTAGACTTAAAATGCTTCTTGGTTATTTTTTCTTTCCGAGTAAGACTCGCAGGTTGGAAATATTTCCACTACCAATGAACCCAAAAGTTCATGGCTATTATCCTTTGAATCCTACTCAAGTAAATATAACCTAGTTTTAGATGCCAAAGATATGATTGGTTCATTTTCGAAGGTTGCTTTCTTTTGTTATTAATTTCTATTTGTTGCATTATGGGAGTTATTGGATTTTTTAAATTGCCAATCAGCATACCAGAACAGATAACTTCCCTCTTTTTCTTGATAACAACTTTGTTATTAAAAGAGGTAGAATATCAAGTTCTTTGAATAGTTTAAAAACTGAAATCTAGTTTTTTCTAAACTTGGTACGTAAAGAAAATTTCTCAAAATCCATGTTTTATTCCTATCGGAGGATAAACATCTCCCACTGCAATAGCTGCTACTTTCGCGGCAGTGCCCATGGTGATTTTCTCTTCACATAGTTGTCAAATTTCCTGGAACCCCTGCAATGAATTACAGACATGATCAGTGGCTCCTGTATCTACACACCAGGTACTGGTAGATAACACCACTAAACATGTTTCAACAACTGATGAATAAAATTCACCTATATTATTTTTAGTTCTGAGAGGATAGTCCATCTTAATGTCCAAGCTTTTCAATCATTATAATTGGGACTACTAAGTCTATTCTATAGTATAACAGTTAGGGGATTGAAAACCTAAGAATCACTAAACATTTGGTCAAGACTTTAGAATTTAAAATAATATTGATTCCTCAAACAATATCATTTAAATTCACCAACACCTCAAACACCGTGAATTTTGCATGCCACGATAGTGTGGACGTATACAACATTGAACATTTGTAAGAGGAGGGTTTTACTTATTAATAACCTTGTCAACCTATCTTTATGACAAATAAAATTACCTCAAACACCATGAATATTGTATGCCACGATAGTGTGGACGTATATAAATTCAAACATTCGTAAGAGGGGTTTTTACCCACTAATTTTATTATCTTGTCAACTTGACAAATAAAATTACCTCAAACACCGTGAATTTTGTATGCCACGATAGTGTGGACGTATACAAAATCTCAACATTTGTAAGAGGGGGTTTTAATTTTATTATCTTGTCAATTTATCTTTATGACAAATTAATTAATAGTTGGTTTTCTTCGGTCACACAAATAATAGTAGTGACTCCGATGGGGAGGATACTATTAAGTGTGCCTAAGTGTATATCATTACTTGATACTTAGTTCATTAAGTAAGATTGTGCCCCTTCTGATGGGGAAGATCACACGCTTCTAGTTAATTTCCTATAATCATCCAAATGGAAGTTTGATCTAGTGATCCGCAAACAAACTCATCTGATATGGAGGAAGGCACTCAGAGCCAACACGTAAGTTTGTCGCATCACTTACAAGCCAGTAATGGAGACCATGGGATTCATATACTAATCCCTCTCTCACTTAGTTATTTATGGTGAGGAATTTTAAACTATGCTAGAATACATCACATGCACATCACAGTAAATAAAAGCAATAAATGTGGAAATTAATTTTCCAACTATTATGGCTACTTCCATCACTGTTCTTCGTGTGTTCCAACCCTGGCTGCTGACATCTTTAGCCACCACCATCGGGTCCATGCCGTCGGGTCCATCGAGCTTCTTTTTCTGCTGCGCCTCTGGTCCTCCGATAGCACCACGCCTCACAAGGATACGATTCGCGACAAAAATAAAATTTTTACATATGTCGATCCTATATTTCATAAAGGAATGTACATGCAATCTAGATCGAAACAAAAATGTAAAATTCTAATAACTAATACAGCTCCTGCTGTATTTAATTTTACAATCATGCACACACAATAAAATGTCCTTGACATGTCCAAGGGTCCAATCACACATAATATCTATATGCCATAATAGTTGGAGTCTGCAACCACAAAGTTAGCACATTCTACTATTATTATCCTGCCTAAATTATGTATGACATGTGCATAATCTATTTGAAAACCAAACACGCAGAGGCAAACCCTAGCTTTGATATCAATTGTTGGTTAGTCCTAGGAAGATCATACCGGTTCCACTGTACAAAAATTTTGTACATGTGTCAAACCTTTCCTAATAACCTATTGTGTTCTTTAGAAGTTAAATTAGGAATCACATATGGAACTTAACATTATTGATTCCAAATTTAACTTATTTGTTCTTAATGGTTTAGACTTAGATCGCAAGTGGAACTTAACACTATTGATCCAAGTCCAACTTATATTATAAAGGTAATTAAATATTTATTTCTAAAATCAGCTCCCAGGTCAAACATGGCGAGACACTAGGCCTTCTTGGGTATGGGATCATCCACCTGCCTCGACAAAGCCTTTAATAGAAATTTAATATTTAATTTTCTAAAATAACATTAGGTTTAACCAAAAAGAACAATCGAATCACAAATTTGAAAAACAAAGAAAAACACAAACTCGAATTATAATTCTAAAAACTAGAATCTAATGCCTCTTGTGTTTGGAATTCATACAAAGAAAAATAACAAGCATGATGTGGAAGAAAATTACTAGTTATACCTTCTCTTTGTATGCTAATGACCTCTTGATCTTCTACCGTATTCCTCTTCTTATCCCGGACGTTGTGTGGACAACGATCTACCGAGATGAGAACCACAAGCTCTTCTCCTTCCTCCTTGCATGTTTCGGCCAAGCCAAGAATCCTCCAAGGATGTAGAATTTCGGCCACCACCACCAAGCTCCAAGGGATGCAAGAAACAAAGCCTCCTTTCTCTCCTTCTTCTCCTAGCTAGAACCGGCCACCATCAAAAGCTCCGAGAGAAAGATGAAACCGACCACTAAAGAAGAAGAGAAGAGGAGAGGGAGAACCTCTAGGGCCGGCCACACCAAGGAGGAAAAGAGAGGAAGAAATAGAATAGAGTTGTTACCCTTGAAGGGACCTCTACCCTCTCTTTTATAATCCTTGGCCTTGGCAAATAAGGAAATTTAAATAAAAACATCCTTAATTCCTTTGCCATGCAAAGGAAAATTTATTAATTAAAAACAATTTCTCTTCTTAATTATAATGGTCGGCCACCTATAAGCTCCAAACAAGGAGAGTTTTAATTAACACAAGAATTAAAACTTCCTAATTTGTTTCTGAAAATTTATAAAAAATTTCTCCAATAATTTTTCCCTTCATGGTGGTTATAAAAGGAAATTTTATAAATTAAAATCTTTCTTTTAAGCATGTGGATGATTTCCAAAAAGGAAAGTTTTCTCTAAAATTAAAAACTCCTTTCAACCTACAAATAAGGAAAGATATCAAATCTTCTCTTAATCATTTGTAGAAATTTTTAATTTTAAAACTCTCTTTTTAAATCATGAACATGGTTACAAAAAAGAAAAGTTTTATCAAAATTAAAATCTCCTTTCAATCTATAAATAAGGAAAGATTCTTCTCTTTTAAAACCATGATATCCATATTAAGAAAAGATTAAAAATAAAATCCCTTTTAATATGATGTGGCCGGCCACACTAAGCTAGGATTCAAGCTAGGGCCAACCACACCAACACAACTCATCCTATTTACTTGGCCGACCCCATTAGGATGGGTATAAAGGTGGGTAAGAAGTGGGTATGTGGTGGGTATAAATCTCTATATCAAGAGGCTACGATAGGGACCGAGAGGAGGAATTGGTTTTCGTCTCCCGATGAAATTAAGCTTCCTGTGGTCGCCCCGAACACCCAACTTAATTTCATTAATAATAATTCATTCCACTAAAGAACTATTACTGAACTACCGTACCAATCCCAAATTATATTTTGGGCTCCTTCTTATTATGAGTGTGTTAGTTTCCCTGTATTTAAGATGTTGGATGTCCATTAATTAATTGAGTTACTGATAACTCATTTTAATTAATGTCTTAGTCCAGAGTAGTACCACTCAACCTTATCGTCATGTCGGACTTAAGTCCACCTGCAGGGTTTAACATGACAATCCTTATGAGCTCCTATTGGGGACATTATCAACCTATATTACTATGACATAGTTTCCTTCTATAATCAACAACACACACTATAAGTAATATCATTTCCCAACTTATCAAGCCTATTGATTTATCAAGCTAAATCTCACCCTTTGATAAGTCAAAGAAATAAATACTAAATATATGTGCTTGTTATTATATTAGGATTAAGAGCACATACTTCCATAATAACTAAGGTCTTGTTTTTTTATTAAATCAGTATAAAAAGAACTTACCTTAAATGGTCCTGCTCAATACACTCAGAGTATACTATTGTAATTTATCAGTCAAGATAAACTAATACCTAATTATACTACGACTATTCCAATGGTTTGTTCTTTTCCATTTGAGTCGTGAGCTACTGTTTATAATTTATAAAGAACTAATAACATAATCTTCTATGTGTGACACCACATACCATGTTATCTATAATATAAATTAATTGAACAACTACAAATAAATGTAGATATTGACCAATGTGATTCTTTTATTTCTAAATAAATGTTTATACAAAAGCTAGGCTTTTAGTGTATACTCTAACAATCTCCCACTTATACTAAAAGACTATGCTGCCAAAAATGCTGCCATACATCTGATTCCCAACCCTTCAACATGCCCATCAATCCCAACCCTTCAACATGCCCATCAATGGAAGCAGTGGAAGTTCTTCTCGATATTCTATTGAGCTTCAGCCTTTACCCTCCTTATATAGGAGGTTTGGGGCTCCCGGAACCTTTATTGCGCCCTGAATATGACGTAACCGAGCCAACCAGGGCGCTCCATGTGGTGAAATGACATTACTGATAAAATTTCACCTCCGGGCGCCCGGATCCCTCCTGGGCACCCGGACCTCCAGGCAGCCGGATCCATTCCGAGCGCCCGGACCCTGTTTTCCAACAGCTTTCTTCCTGTAAGAAAATATTAGTTCGGAGGCAAATACAAGATATATATCCTGTAGGACAGAGTATTAGCACAGTTTAAAATCAAACAGAATATTAATTAGATTCCGTCTCCTCGGGACTGGAATCTAGTCATGATCTCGACTTAGATATCCGAAATGGATCTAAGTTGGATCGATGCCTAATGCTCCCTTCCCGTGTACGCGTCCTCATAGTCACTCTCCTCTAGTGACTTACCTTCACTTACCTGCTAGACATCCGGTCAGCCCTTCGACTCATCTAGACTTCGTGTCAGCTACCTGGTCAGCCCGTCGACCTAGCTGAGCTTCCCTGCAACACTGAGTTAGCACAGTATTAACAGAATTCAAGTATAACATAGGGTTACCTCCTAGGGTTGCCTAGCTTCACTCACTAGGACTTCCATTGCCTGACTTCACTAACCAGGACTTCCTCCACCTAGCTTCACTCACTAGGGCCCGACTTCACTCACCGGGGCTTCCATCACCTAGCTTCACTCACTAGGGCTTAGCTTCACTCACTGGGACTTCCACTTTGCCTAACCTTTGGTTAGGACTTACATTTGCTAGTCATCTAGTCCTGACTAGACTTCTCTCTCCTAAACATTAGGTTCTGTTTGGGGTCAACCCTTGGTCATATTGTCAAACATCGAAACCCTAGAAGTCGATTGCACCAACAGAATCTAATTTAAATTAGACTCAATCCAATAATTGGATCCAATTGAGTCTAACTCGGATTAAACTTCTCTTTGTTTTCCTCTTAATATATTGGATTATTATATTAGATTAACCATTAACCCAATAAACCAATAAACATAATCATCTCATAATTGGCTCTTAGGGCTATTACTAACATGATCCTACCCTAAGAATAGGTACCTGAATACATCCAAACTATAATTTAGTTGAGGTTAATGCAAATAAAATGTTCAACAAGTTTGAACATATCATTTTTAGGGTACAAGTCAAATTTTCTATCTTGAATACCCTATGAATAGAAGAAGATATAGTTAATGGTTGTCTATTAGTCGAATGAAGTCTCAACTATAGAAATGTCGAACTCCATCACTGCTCAAAATCATGATATATTTCAGAATGAAGAAGTGAAGAGATATTCAGTTGATTTATAATTCTAATCCATATATCAATTACTTATAAATGTTAATATTACTTACGAGGAGATAGATGATGAAAAGATGTCCATGAGTGAGGATGAAGTTGAACTAATAGAGTGTAGCGATGAGAACTAAGAAATTGTTAATGTTGATTAGTCAGATGTTAATAATGATTAAATATTAGCATTATTGTTCATCAAGTAAGTTATTTTTTCATATTATTTTGTATTGATGTCATGCCTATTTGTAAACTTTATTATATTGTGTTGTAATGTTATTTAGAAAATATTATTATTGAAGAACAGCAAGCAGTAGCACCCCATGATAATAAGGTTCTTAGAGTTGTTAGAGACCCGTAAGTATTTTTTTTGTTATTAGTAATTCAAGTTCATATATTACTTTAATAATTTTCATACCTTAATATTTTTATTATAGATTTATTCCTAATGGCCACTGGGTTGCCACTTATGTCACTGGAAAATTTAAAAAATGAGTATGCACTTCTAGTACTACATGTAACATATATAATTTTATCCCTAATTATTTGTGTATGCAAGAACATGATCATGCCCGACAGCCCACATGTATGAAAGTATTTCTTAAGACCCACATGAAGAATAATGAGATATTTGTCGATTCTTGATCCCGGGCCCTACATGTAAAATTATTAACTTTATTATATTTGTTTGTTTCTATCTTGATTAACTTTAGTAATTGTGATCAAATTGGATATTAATCATATTATATATTTCCACAAAAGAGAAAATGACAAATAGAGTGACTCAGACATTTCAGCCATCATCAGAAGGAGGAGGAGGGGGGAGGAGTCACAGCCTCTATCCACCGATTTACTAAATGTCATTTATTATGATGTTATCGATGGAAGGACAAAAAACTTCACCCACTACGACCTTGGCTCCCAAGCCAAAGTTGCATTTGATCGTTTGAGGATTCCTAGAGGTCATGCTAGTTCCTTTTCTTCTACTGAGGTGCAGTCTTTAAGACATGAAAATGAAGAATTGTGCTCTCAACTAAAGTCAATGGATGAGAGCATGGCCACTATAGATCATTAGAGGGTGGCTGCTGATGACTAGAGGTGATCCGAGGAGGATCGGAGGAGGGTTGAACGTGACACGGATAATGAAGGTCTATTTACCCATATGTGAGTGGTCGTGGCTAATTTCTTTCATAATCAGACATCACATGATTTTGAGTCACAAAAGACTCAAGACCCATCAGACCATGGTGATTAACTTTTTCTAAGATTTGTTAAACTACAACTTAATTTTTTATTTATCATATATAAATCATACAAAATATATTTAGTCTATTTTGATATTTTGATCTACCTCATTTATAAATATTATATTACTATATATTTCAGGTGTATCTATTTACATATTCATCATCATCATCATCTTTCTATCCAGGTATCTTTTTTATTACATATAAAATTAGTTATACATATATGCAAAATTTTTAATTTTACATCATAATCTATCATATTTGACTTTCTATAAGATTTTATATTACTAGTATTATTTGGAGTATTTTCTATAATGGTAAGGATTTATATATTTGATTCTATACATTTGGATTTGGATATGGATATTTGCTTTTATTATCGTATTTGTATTTTGTTTCTATTATTATGTTTGTGTTTTGTTTAGATTGTATTTGTTTCTATTAGTTTCTATCTACAAGACTATTTATTTGTTTGTTGTGATATATGAATTGTTAAAATTGTGTTAATTTATTTGTATATATGGATTGTTAGGATATGTAAAATGTGATAGTATATATGTATTATAAAATGTAATATTTGTATGTATGAAATATCATCACCTGTGATGGTTTTATATAGATATAAGGGTAAATCTCAGATACAAAATGTTCCTTTTTAATATTTTTTTTATTAACGGAATACCGATGGAAACACTGTTTTCGTCGATAGTATTTCCATCGGTAAACACTAATCTGTATCGTTACGGTGGTGTCGATATTTTTCGATGAAAATACTATTTTCGTCAGTAATTACCAATAGAAAATACTATTTTAGTTTGAAATTATCAAAGGAAAATAGTATTTCTGTCAGTAATTATTGACTGAAATAATGTTTCCATCATAAAATCTACTTATTCGGGAATAGTGTGCATTGTTTACCAACGGAAATAGTATTTTCCATTGCCAAATATTTTTTTTAATATACTGATGGAAAATATATTCAGTCTGAAATTATAACGATGGAAGTTTATTTTCTATTGGAAAAACTGTTTCCGACGAATTATCTACCGACAAATGATTTTCTGTCGGAACGCTGTCGGTAAGTAACTATATCGATAGAATTTTCTGTCGGTAAATCTGAATATTTTTATAATGAAATTCTAAAGAAATATCTAGAATAAATTTAAGGAAGAAATTAGAAAAAATACTATGGGATAAAAAAGTAAGGATAGAATGATCAAATAATCTCCTTTGGGCATGAAAATTGATGGGTTGTGACATTAAGCCTATGCTAGAGCTAGGCTTAGGTTGTTCGTGTAGTAGGGTGCACTTGCACTGATGTGTCACCGAAACTCTGATGCAATACTATATGTTATATGGATTTGTCTTTTGCTTCTAAACTCAAATCCATCCAGTATCTATCTACTGTTTTATTCAAATCTTGAAGATACTCATCCATCTTCATCTCTATACGAAGCATTTTTTAACCTAGTGCAACTCTAATTTTTAGTTCATTTTTAAACATTTCCAGTACATAAGGTTAGAGACGGATTTATGAATTAGAGTAGAGGAGGACTTAAACTTAATGTAATAAATTTTACATTAAATTTTGTATCTGAATATTTCAATATATCTGATTGATAAGGTATCATATTGAGATAAGAACTTATATATTAACATGATTTCATATATATGTTTTTTTTCTTGGATCTTGTTTAATATAACTAGAGGATGATTGATGGTCGTCGTTCAGAGAGAAAATTGAAAGAATTTAGACATTAGAAATTAAAAGATATTCACTAGATTGATGTTGCATTATAGAGATAGTAGAAATTGAAGCACTTTTCACTAGTTTGATGATCTCTCTTCATTAAAAAAAGGATATCAATATTTTTTTTTAATAGTAGATTGATGTTCTATTTTAAATTAGTTCAAGTTATATCCCTAAACAAGTAAAAAAAAATAGTTAATCAATTTGGCTCAATTATAAGGATGAAAGAAAAAGAGAATGAAAGTTTTATCTTCTTTTCCTACCGTCTTGACTAACTTCGACGACAAGAAAAGAAAAAAGAATGACTACTCTTATTAGAGAGAAAGACCGACTAGTGTTGTTGTTGGTCAGCTGGAAAACAACAAAAGGAAGGGAAGAAGAAGCGCTGCTGCTTTTGAGGATAGGAATAAGAAAAGATAGCTGCTATTGGAGAAAGAGAAGGAGAAGAGAAAATCAACTAAGTTATCATTGCGAAGAATAAGAAAAAAAAAAAAAAATAGAAGGAAGGAGAAAAAGAAGTTGGCATGTAGAGGCTCGAGTGTGCGTAAAGGAGTGCGAGGGAGGTTACATATATGGAAGAGAATAGATTTTCTCAAAAATTCTCTAATTTTTTTTTAAATCTATTGAATCGTTTAACTCAATTAAAGTTGATTCCACTGTAACTTAGTTAAATCAAATTTAAATCAATCCCCATTTAGACTTACGAATTTCTTATCCTCTTATTTCATCCTAATTCAATTTTAATTTAGTATCTTGATTTCGTATCGATTTATTTATTTATTTTATTAAAAAAATAATATTTAATAAAGTTTATACAGATTATTTAAGAACGGCTGACTCTAATTGAAAACCAAAACAATTACTGAAGGTACCTCACCTCTCAGTGGATTCCTGACTCTAATTGAAAACCAAAACAATTACTGAAGGTACCTCACCTCTCAGTGGATTCCTGACTCTAATTGAAAACCAAAACAATTACTGAAGGTACCTCACCTCTCAGTGGATTAACATTCAGACTACGCTTCCTTGTATACTTTTCTATTTATTTCCCCGAGCTTTAAATCATTCAGTGAAAGCCACCTAGGACCGTTCCCAAACCTCTATTTCAGTAAAACATAGGGGGGGAAATAGAAAAAAAAAACCTTTCAATTAAATTAAAGGACAAAAGTGGCCCTAACCTTGCTTTTGCTTTAGATTGAGGGGAATAAAGTTTCGTTACAAACTCAAAGTCTCAAAAGAACAAACACAAATAATTCTACAAGTTCAAGAATTTGAAGTGATTATGCAAGTAGCTGAGTACATCAAGTTTCTTCTTCTTCTTCTTTTCCAATTGCCTTGAATTTGAAGCTTCCTTTTTTCCAATCCTCCTGGCTACTCAATGCCTTCATGGACTAAGAAGAAAAGAACAATTATAGCTGGCATTTGCCACTCCTGATACTTTATATAAGCAAGACAACTGCCACAGATCAATGCATCAGAAACAAAGTAACTTAGTTTTCCTCCTCGTTTTTGTGCAACCAACGAAGAGCAGTCCAGTATGGCAAACGAAGGGTTAAAGCCTGTTGCTTCTCTTCTTCTCTTCCTCAACTTCTGTATGTATGCGATTGTAGCTTCCATTGGCGGATGGGCGCTCAATGTAGCCATCAACCATGGCTTCATAATAGGTAAAATCCATAGCTCAATGCAAAAGATTCGAGGATTGCGTTAGGCCTCGTAAGCCACGCAGCATTAAATATATTTAAAGTCTAAATCATATGATTCTAAACATTTTGGAACCAGGTCAAGGACTTGCACTTCCAGCTAATTTTTCACCGGTCTTTTTCCCAATTGGGAACCAAGCCACTGGCTTCTTTGTGATATTTGCTTTGATAGCTGGCGTTGTTGGTGCCGCGGCAGCCATTGCTGGAGTTCACCATGTTCGTAGTTGGCATTATGAGAGTTTGCCATCTGCTGCGTCCTCTGCTTTGGTAGCTTGGGGCCTAACTCTTCTTGCAATGGGGTAAGCAATTGAGTGAACTGTGAGCCTTTGACTTCTGTCCTTACTAAGCAACTTAACTATATTAATCGAACCTATATTGCAGGTTGGCTTGCAAAGAGGCTAATCTGGAGGGAAGAAACATTCGCCTTGTAAGAGATAAACTCTTGTTAGATTTGTACAATTCTCACATAATTTTGATACAAAAATATCATGTATTCTATCTTCAATTATTATTATTATTATAATTTTGGATAAGTCTAAAGTTTTCTTAATTAATGAATTGCAGAAAACCATGGAGGCCTTCCTGATCATTCTTTCCGCGACACAGTTGATATACATTCTTGTCATACATGGAGGAGGAGGATCTGGTGCAAGAACAAGGACTTGAATATAACTCTATCTGAATGGTATTATTAATTGAATTTGACAATCTGTGTGGTGTGATATGATTTTTGGTTTGTTATTTGTTATTACTCCAATGGTTGAACTCTCATGTCAGCTTGAATGTATATTTCTGGAGTGGGTTCATGTGTAATTCATGCATATACCTTCTATGTAGACGAAATGATTGTGACAAAACTCTTCCATATTTAATCAGGTATTCAGTACATGTAACTTGTTAGGTGAGTCTTCACTTGAAAAATCTTAAATTTCCTCCTTCCTGCAACCTCATAAACAAGCAAAGTAATTTAACAAAGCTAGTTATAGTAGGAGAATAATAAGAGTAAGAAGAATGAAAAATCAAAATGAAAGAAACTAGCAATAATAGTAAAGCAAAACAGACGAAAACTATAGAACAAGCAATACTGCAATGAACTCGAGAAGTGAATAATCTTGTTGAAAATGGAGCATTTGTATTGTTTCTTGAATGTAGTAGAACTTATAAGGGGTGTTTTATTTGAGTCGCCTCTGTTTGCTATTTATAGAATAAGATTGATCAATATTAGCACTACAAAAATAATTGAATTTACTGACAGAAAATTCTGTTCGAAATTCGTCGGAATATTTGCTTACTGATGGCATTCCAATGGAAAAGCGTTTGTTGGGATATCATTCGTTGAAACAGGTTTCCCGGCGGAAGTATTTTGTTAACTGAATAAATATTTCATCGATAAACACTAAAATTGTTCTCCGCAACCAGATTTACTGACAGAAATAATATTTCCGTTAGTAATTAACACCGTCGGAAATACTGCGCCTCGCAATTAGATTTATCAACGGAAACAATATTTTCGTTGATAATTACCGATGGAATATGGTTTCAGTCAATATCCAATAGTCAAATTTATCAACGGAAACAGTATTTCTGTAGGTAATTACCGACGAAAATACTGTTTTCGTCGGTATTCACCGATGGAAACGGTATTTCTGTCAGTAATTATCGAAACCGATTAAAGTTTCCGTCGGTATTCCGTCAGTAAAAAAAATTAAATGAAATATTTTACATTTGGGATCTACCATGTTTACAATTTATATATCTATATAAAATCATCGATGACATTTTATACATACAATCCATACATACAAACAAACTAATATAATTCTAGCAATTCATACATTCTAAGAATCATATATCACTAACAAACAAATAGTATTGTGGATAGAAAAACAGATAGACAAACATAATCTAAATAAAACATAATTTAAAAATAATACGAATACAATAATAGAAACAAATATCCATATCTAAATCTAAATATATAGAATCAAATATATAAGTTTATATCATGATAACAAATACTCCAAAGAATACTAGTAATATAAAATCCTTCAGAAAGTTAAATATGATATATTATGATCAGATTGATGTATAATTCAAAATTTTGCATATATGTATAGTAAATTTTACATATAATAAAAAAAATACCTCGATAAAAAGAAAATAATGATCGTGATGAATATGTAAATAGAGACTTCTAAAACGTATAGCAATATAATATTTAGAAATGAGTAAATTAGAATATCAAAACTAAATATATTTTGTATGATTTATGTATGATAAATAAATAAATTAAGTTATAGTTGAACAAACCTCAAAAAAAGTTAATCATCACGGTCTGATGGGTATTGAGTCTCCTGTAACTCAAAACCATGTGGTGTCTAGGTGTGGGCGAAATTCGCCACGATCGCTCGCATATAGGCAAAAAGAGCTTTTATTATCTGTGTCATGTGCATCTTTGATCCGATCCTCTTTGGCTCTCCTTTGCTCTTCAGCGACCCTCCACTGGTCCATAAAGGTCATCCAATTATCCATTGACTTCAGATAAGTGCACAATTCTTTATTTCGCATCTTAAAGGCTGCATCTCAATAAATGAAGAGGAACTAGTACGACTCCTAGGATTCCTCAAACTATCAAATGCCACTTTGGCCTAGGAGCCAAGACCATAGAGGGTGGAGTTTTTTATCCTTCCACCGACAACATCATAATATATCTCATTTAGTGCATCTGTGCATAGAGACTGTGACTCTCCCACCTATGATGATGGCTGAAATGTTTGAATCACTCTTTCTGTCATTTGCTCATGTGTGAAAAAAAATAATATTGATTAATATCCAATTTGATCACAATTGCTAAACTTAATCAAGATAGAAACAAATAAATATAATAAAGTTAATAATCTTACGTGTAGGGTCTAGGGTCGAGAATTGACAAATGTCACATCTTTCTTCATGTAAGTCTTAAGAAAGACCTTCATACATGTAGGCTGTCGAGCAAGATTATGCTCCTGCATGCACAAATAATTTGGGACAAAATTATACAAGTTTGGTAATAAATATAAAATTGGTTACAAAGTATAACTTTAAATTAACCTCACCATATCCATGACATGCTCAACAATAGATTTGGATTCTGACGTTTGTCGAGCGGTTCCAGTACTTGAGTCACCTGACTCTATATTTCTGTTTAATCGAGCCTTTTCAATAGTTTCTTGCCACCTTTCTACGACCCAATGGTCGTCCATGAACTCCATGTCACCTCGGAAATATACGCCAACTTAGTGTCCTTTCTTTTATAGTACAGAAGGTCTATGTAATGTTTGGCATAGTAGTTATTATATATAGCTTTAAATTGTTCATTTTACCCTTTGAAACATCCTTAATTTTTTTTTGTTCGTGTCCAAGTATGCGGACCCGAATCATAATTATACTACCACCATACATATTCTCAATTTAATTGAATTACTTGAAACAATAACTACTAGTAACATTTGGCACTGGTAATATGGTCCCAAAACTTATTTTACGAAAGGAAACATTTAGCTATGCAGAAACTAAACTGGAAGGTCTTCGGGTTGAACTGTCATTGTCTTGAGTAGACTCACCGGTCATTGCCTCCCACCTCATTCATCTCATTTCCTTAAAAAAAAATTTATAATCTATGAGTCGAGAGACTCAACACATTCAGAACCGTATTATGCATTAGCTAGCACCTCTAATCTAGTGTACTAAAGGATACCCTGGCTAGGTAACTTAGGACTTACCTACTGGTATATTATGGACATGAGCATAGGAGTTGGCATAGGCATACGAGCATAAACATAAGTATAGGCATGTAAATAAACCAAGCATGAAATAGACATAATCATGAGTATATACATAAACATAGATATAAGCATACTTGTATGACATAAATATATACATAAGAATATACTTAATCATGAGCATCAGAGTATAAATAAGCTATGTATGAAAATAAACATGACTACATGGAGTTAGAGAACTCCTAAGCCAAGGACATCGGTCATAACCCCCGTTCCATTCATGAATACCATGTTACATATTTATATGGTTATCACAACCATGTTTCTAAAAAGGATCATATATCATAAAATCTTTTTAAGGCAAGGTTGGATCGTTGACACTGACTAGCTATCCTCATAAGGTCGATTGATCAATCTCAACTATAAAATCATGGTACCTGGTGGTGGTGAGGCATCAACAACTCTTGTCACTAGGTCATGTCCTAACATGAAAATCGATTTTGGGCTCCCTCTGGACCTTGTCTCATAAACGGGATCCCTCTGGGGCTGTTTCCCACACGGTATTCCCATCAAATTATTATCATTTTATCACAGTCATCTTATCCGATGTTGAGCTCCCTCTAGAGCCTTTTCCTGTAAACAAGCTCCCTCTAGGACCTTTTCCCTCATAGTATTCTCATCAAATTATTATCATTTAGTCACAATCAACTTACCCGATATTGGGCTCCCTTTGGAGCCTTTTCTAGTAAACAGACTCCCTCTGGGCCTTTTCCCTCACGGCATCCTCATTAAATCTTTATTATTATCATTATCACTTTGTTACAGTCAACCCATCCGATATTGGTCTCCTTGTAGGGTCTTTTCCTGTAAACAGGCTCCCTTTGGGACCTTTTCCCTCATGGTATTCTCATTAATTAATTTTCATTATCAGAAACATGATTAGAGTTATAGCTCATCAAACACAAAAATCTGAAACTTATCTATTATACTACATGATTATCAAACATTATTACCGTTATAGTATGTTGAACCTAAAGAACCAAAATTTACATATACTTGCAAGGTTATCAAACATGATTATTTTCCTAGCATGTTAATCCCTAAATCTAGTATACTGTAATCTAGTGTACTAAGGGATACCCTGACTAGGTAACTTAGGACTTACCTACTGCATATTATAGACATAAGCATAGGCATTGACATAGGTATACGGGCATAAACATAAACATAGGCATGTAAATATACAAAGCATGAAATAGACATAATCATGAGCATGCACATAAACATAGGCATAAGCATACTTGCATGGCATAAACATAAACATAAGAATAAACTTAAATCATGAGCATCAGCGTTTAAATAAGCTAAGCATGAAAATAAACATAACTACATAGGGTTGGAGACTTCCCGGGCTAAGGAAACCGGTTATAACCCCCGTCCCATTCATGAATACCAAGTTACGTATTTATATGGTTATCACAACCATATTTCTAAAAAGGATCATATATCGTAAAATCTTTTTAAGGCAAGGTTGGATCGTTGACAGCGACTAGCTATCCTCATATGGTTGATTGATCAATCTCATTTATAAAACCATGGTACCTGTTGGCGGGGCGTCAGCAACTCTCGTCACTAGGTCGTGGCCTAACATGGAAACTAATATTGGGCTCCCTCTAGGGCCTTGTTGTAATGCCCGCCCCCTCCTCCTGCTAGTGGGGGGCGGGGTTACTCACTTTGACTTAGCATACATATACATATATACAGCGGAAGCATATTCTTTTTTTTTTTTTCTAAAATCATACTAAGCATATGAGTATGAAATAGCATTGTTCAACTTAAAAAGTCATATTATTCATTTCTAACACATGCATAGGGAATCATGTAAGACATCAACATAAAATAACATATTATTCATAAGTTCACTTAAGCAGGTCATTTTATTTCTTTAGCCAAGTCACCATCACACATCTCTTGCCCCTTCCTGCTACTCCTCTAGTTTATCCATCCTTTACCTTTATCTGTGGTACAAGGAAATGTATCTGTAAGCACTCAAGGCTTAGTGAGATCCTTTCCTACTCACAAAAGCCAACATATCATGTAAAATCATCATATCATACATCATAGAATAAATGATGCTCATATCATCATATAATTAAAAACACATCATATCATGGCATAATTTTCAATAATATCGTAACATAAAGTAAACAACATATCATGGCATAAATCTTATCATAGTATAAGTAACATCATATCATGGCATAAATCATATCATGGCATAAGTACTCATTATATCATGGCATGAATCATATCATAGCATAAGTGAACATCATAGCATGGCATAGATCATATCATAGCATAAGTGAACATCATAGCATGGTATAGATCATATCATAGCATAAGTAAACATCATAGCATGACATAGATCATATCATAGCATAAGTGAACATCATAGCATGGCATAGATCATATCATAGCATAAGTAAACATCATATCATGGCATGAATCATATCATAGCATAAGTGAAAGTATCATGACATTTCTTTTCATAACATCAAGGCATCATATCATAGCATAACTGTAAGCATTATTTCATATCATATCGTAAGCATGGATGCAAGATGCCCTTTAAAACATGGGTAATGTCATGTGCTATATGCCTTTCAAAACATGATTTATGTCATGTGTGAAATGTCTTAAAACACTATCATATAGTACTTAAAAATAATCTCAACATGAGAGGGGCCCGGCTTAGTACCACATACATACATAAATGCGCGCATCCTAAGTAGACCCAAGGTAGCTAGTCTTGAACCTACTAGGAAACTAGGTCCGTAGCTCGACCTAGGGGCACGTAAGGAGCCCACCCTTTACTAGGCCCGTAATTCGACCTAGGGGTGCATAAGGAGCCCACCCTTTTGGTACAAGCCATTCAAAATAAAATACATGTCATATCATATCTTTATCATTGCATAACATATTCATGTCATTCATAGCATATCATATTCATGTCATTCATAGCATATCATGTCCATGTCATTCATAGCATATCATGTTCATGTCATTCATAGCATATCACGTTCATGTCATTCATAGCATATCATGTTCATGGCATTCATAAGGTATGCATAAATGGGCACATAGCCATGCATACTTGGGCACATAGCCATCATACTCGTCTTGGGCACATAGCCATCATATTTGGGCACGTAGCCAACATAGGTATCATTCTCATGCATGGTTCATAAGCATACTTAAACGAGAATATATAATATATATCATGGAAGAAAAAGAAAACATAATCATGCATGGATCACGAGTTAACTTCTCCTAATTCATATCTTGGCAAAGTGAAGCACATAATGAGTCATAATTTGGTCTCAATCCTCAACCAACTAAGGGTGGCCGAAACATGCATAGGCTCACTTAGGTTGCATGAAATCATACAAGCATATGAACCCTAATTCATTTCCATAACATTTATCATAAAGAACATCATAAGCATGTTTGATTTAGGTTCTATGCTTTCTAGGTTTAGAAATCCACATTGGCCGAAACATACAAGGTCCAAAATTTGGTTACAAATAGCATGTAAACATGTGAACCCTAAACAATTTCCATGCATTTATCATAGGCAACCACATGAGCATATTGAGTTTAAGTTTCAAGCTTCCTAAGTCCACAAATCATAGGTGGCCGAATGCCATCAATGTGACTCTAAGTTTTTTTTTCAACCAAATATAAGCATGTGAATACCCTATAAATTTCATAGCATATCATGGAGAAGAACATAAACATGTTAGGGTTGAATTTCGGCTTGCCTAAACCCTACTTTTCATTTTGGCCGAAAGTTCACCATGTGAAAACCTAACCCTAAGCAACATGAAATCACAAGTGCATCAAGTTATCTCCATATCCTATCATAAGGTAAATCATAAGCAAGCTAGATTTGAGGTTGAGCCTCCCTAAGGTATTTAATCCCTTCATGGCCGAAACCCTAAGGTAAGGTTCTACTAGTTCCAAGCAACATACAAGTATAAAACATCAAGGGAACATTCATAATATATTATGGGGAAGTTCATAAGCATGTTTTTTTTTTTTTTTTTTTGAGTTGAGCTTCTTCTAGGGTTTTTATTCCTTTTATGGCCGAAACCCTAAGGTGAGGTTCTACAAATTCCAAGCAACATACAAGCATGAAACGACAAGAAAATATTCATATCATGTCATAGAAGAGATCATAAGCATGTTAGTCTTTAAGTTGAGCTTCTCTAGAGTTTTAAGTCTCTTCATGACAGAACCCTAAGGTGGGGTATTACCTAACTCCAAGCCACATACAAGCATGAAATATCAAGGTCATATTCATAGCATATCATGAGAAAAACCTTAAGCATGTTGGTTTTGGTTTTGAGCTTCCATAGGCCTTACAAAGTGTCATGGCCGAAAGTTTCCAAAAGAAACCCTAGGTTGTTAATCCATCTAAACTCGAACAAAATCATATAACAACTTGTACCACAAGTGAGGGGATACTCACATCCTCTTGCTTGGTCTTTTCCCTAAGAGAAGATACCCTTTGTAAAGAGGAAGAAGAGAGCTTCTCCTTCTAGTGCTCCCTTTTGCTTCTCTTGCTTGTGAGAGATAGAGCTTGAGGACCCCTTCTTGTGGTTTGGTTTTCTTAGGGAGAAAACCTTAGTTGGATTTTCAGAAAGGGGAGAGGGGAGGCTCTAGGTCACGACAATGGTGAGGAAAGGGAAGAAAATGAACTCCCTTCTTTGTTTTTCCTCTTATGCTAGGTGGGAGTAAGAAGAAAAAAGAAACTTTGCCTTCCCTTCTTCTTAACTCATCCTTTATTCTCTTAATGATGAAGAAAATGTGTTCATTCATCCCCCTTTTCTCTCCAAATCCCTCATCTCATCAACCCACGAAAATTAAAGGAGAAGGAAGGAGAAGAAGACAATTTGTCTTTTTCTTGTTTTCTTCTTAATCAAGAGAAGGAGAAAGAAAGTTAATTGAATTTTTCTTGCTTCCTTCTTTTTATCATGCTCTTAACTTTATCTAGAATTTCCATTCCTCTTTTAACAATAAATTATGATGGTCTAGTGGTAATTCCATAATCCTTAGCTTAAAAAGGTTCAAGGTTCAATCCTTGACCAATTCCTTTTCTTTTATATATTTTTGGTTCTATCTTAAATCTTCACATACTTAGCTTAAGAAATTCGTGGGTGTTACAGTACCCCATACCTCATAGAAAGTTTGTCCTCGAACTTTAGAATAGCGACATCAGGTGGCACAGGACTTCCTGCTGAGTGCATCAGTAACTTTGTTCGTCTTTCCTGGATGATAAAAGATCTCGCAATCATAGTCCTTGACTAGTTCGAGCCATCTATGTTGTCTCATATTCAGGTCTTTCTGTGTGAAGAAGTATTTCAGACTCTGGTGGTCGGTGTAAATCTTACACTGAGCTCCATATAAATAATGTCTCCATGTTTTGAGCGCAAAGACCACGGCTGCTAGTTCCAGGTCATGGGTGGGGTAATTCTTTTCATGCTCTTTAAGTTGTCTAGAGGCGTAGGCAATGACCTTGCCGTCTTGCATGAGTACAGCTCTCAGTCCTAATATGGAGGCATCGCTGTACATATCGAAGCCCTTGTCACATTCCGGAAGAGTAAGGATCGGCGCACTAGTCAGTCTCCTTTTTAATTCTGTGAAACTCTTCTCGCAGTCATCCATCCATTCATACCTTTTGTTCTTTTTGGTGAGAACTGTCATAGGGGCTGCAATTTTAGAAAAATCTTCTACAAATTTCCTGTAATAGCCTGCAAGCCCGAGAAAGCCCCTGACTTCGCTGGCATTCTTCGGTCTGTTCCAGTTACTTACAGCTTCGATCTTGCTTGGATCCACCATTACTCCATCCTTGGAGATAACATGACCCAAGAATGATATTCGATCAAGCCAGAACTCACATTTGGAAAACTTTGCATATAGTTGTTTCTCCTGAAGGATCTGTAGCACTGTGTTCAGGTGTTCAGCGTGTTCCTCTGGGGTTCTGGAATAGATGAGGATATCATCAATGAAAGACGATCACAAATTTGTCGAGATACGCCGTAAATACCCGATTCATCAGATCCATAAATGTAGTAGGAGCATTAGTTACGCCAAAGGGCATAACTATAAACTTATAGTGTCCGTATCTTGTTCGAAATACCGTCTTCGGAATATCACCCTGTTTCACTTTCACCTGGTGATAGCCGAACCTCAGGTCAATCTTTGAGAAGACGGTTGCACCCTTCAATTGGTCGAACAAGTCGTCGATCCGTGGAAGAGGGTACCGGTTCTTGATTGTTACCTTATTTAGTTCTCTGTAGTCTATACACATTCGCATGGATCCATCCTTCTTCTTTACGAACAGTACCGGAGCTCCCCATGGAGAGTGACTAGGGCGGATAAGTCCCTTGTCAAGTAACTCTGATAGTTGTTCCTGCAGTTCCTTCAACTCAGCCGGCGCCATTCGGTAGGGTGCTTTAGAGATCGGTTTAGTGCTAGGAATCAATTCAATCTCAAATTCTATTTCTTGATCAAGGGCTAATCCTGGTAATTCATCGGGAAATACCCCTGGATATTTGCATACTACCGGGACATCTTCTAGTTTCTGGTCATTGGTTCGACTTGCGTCGACCACTTGTGCTAGAAAGTCAGTACATCCTTTATCTAGCATCTTCTGCGCCTTTATGACTGATAAGAATCCCTCAATTCCTTTTCTTGGTTCTCCAATAAATTCGAACCTCAGTTCGGCTTCTGGTCGGAAAACTACTTTTCTTTTACGGCACTCGATTGAAGCACCGTACTTGCTCAGGAAATCCATGCCTAGTATAATATCAAAATCTTGCATGTCGAGTATTATCAAATCGCAGTAGAGTTCTCTGTCTGTGATTCGGATAGGCACGGCTCGCAGCATCTGATCAGAAGGCATCACTTTTCCCGAAGGCAAGGTTGTTAAGAATTTGCCATTTATGACTTGTGGTGGCACTTCTAACTTTTTCGTGAAGGGTGTGGAGACAAACGAGTGGGTTGCTCCAGTATCAAATAATACAGTAGCATACTGACTGAAAACAGATAGCTGACCTGTGACAACTGTAGGAGCACTCGCCACGTCCTCCTTGGTGAGAGAGAAAACCCTGGCATTCGTCGTCACTGGTGGGGCTTCTAATCTCCCTTGGCTAATCAGAGTCCCTTCCAGAGCTGCTTGCATCTGATGTAGTTGTGCGGGGGGTACTCCTATTCTGGTCATTCTGCTGAGATGGTACCTGGAACCGGGTAGGGCAGTCTCTGACCATATGTCCTTCCTGTCCACAATTGTAGCACTTTCTCGTACCCTGGTGGCATACTCCGGAATTCTGCTTTCCACAAGTGATACATGTAGGGTACTTAGGTTGCTTCACTGGACCACTTTTAGTATTGTTCCATTGCTTCCTTTTTCCAGTAGAGTTTCCTTTCCGGCCTGTTCTTATACCTTGAGACTTTTGTCCTTCTGTCTGTACTTGGTTCTTACTTTCGGTCATCACCTTCTGATAATGCTCGGTGATCATGGCACTGCTGACTAGCTCTTCGGTAGTCTGGGGCCTATTAATTCCACCGGCCACGTTCAAGGCTATTTCTGGTCGGAGCATTTTCAACATTAATCTGACCCGTTCTCTTTCCATGCTGACCAACTCTGGACATAGGCGTGCGAGGCAGTTGAAGCGCTTCACGACGTCACTAACTGATAAATCGCCTTGCAGGAACTCGGTGAACTCGTCATAATGTCGATTTGTCACTCGCATATGAAAATATTCCTCCAGAAACTCTGCTTCGAAATCTGCCCAGTTCATCAGATTGACTTGTCTCTTGGCCTTATCTCTTTCCCACCACATCCTTGCATCTCCGGAAAAATAGAAAGACACGCACTTGATCTTTTCCGGTATGCGCCAATCCAGCAGTTCTACGATATTTTCCACCGTCTTGAACCAGGCCTGGGCGTCCCATGGCTCACATGTACCCGTAAAATTCTCCGGCTTGAGTCTCAACCACTGTATCAAATAAGTCTCCTGTCGGACTACTGGAACAGGGGCTACCGGTGGCACCGGGGCAGCTGTAGGTATGACGGGCATAGTGTTTTGATTTGCTAGCGGGGTGACCGGATTTCCTTGCTGACCCATCAGAGTAGTGATCAATTGTTGTTGTTCGGTGATCTGACGCTGGAGGTCTGTGACTACCTGGGTCAGGTCTGGTGGAGTCACTGTCTCATCGGGTCTGCTACCGCGTCTTCTAGTAGCCATGATTATCTTCATAAATAACAACAATGCTAGTATAAGTCGTTATCGTTCCTAACTAGACTAACATTAGGTGGTTATCATTCTTAACACGACCTAGCATATGTTATCGTCAATCCTATCCTACCATCATATATCCCTAGACTAAAATTATAAATATAACAATAAGATAGGCATGTATACTTAAATAAACATATCAGGCATAAAATAAAGTAAGCATAGAAAATTCTTACTTGGAGCGGCAGGATGGAGGCTTGATGTGTGTAGTGAGATGACTAACCTCGCTTTGATACCAACCTGTAACACCCGCCCCCTCCTCCTGCTAGTGGGGGGCGAGGTTACTCACTTTGACTTAGCATACATATACATACATACAGCGGAAGCATATTCTTTTTTTTTATAAAATCATACTAAGCATATGAGTATGAAATAGCATGGTTCAACTTAAAAAGTCATATTATTCATTTCTAACACATGCATAAGGAATCATGTAAGACATCAACATAAAATAACATATTATTCATAAGTTCACTTAAGCAGGTCATTTTATTTCTTTAGCCAAGTCACCATCACACATCTCTTGCCCCTTCCTGCTGCTCCTCTAGTTTATCCATCCTTTACCTTTACTTATCCATCCTTTACCTTTATCTGTGGTACAAGGAAAAGTATCTGTAAGCACTTAAGGCTTAGTGAGATCGTTTCCTACTCACAAAAGCCAACATATCATGTAAAATCATCATATCATACATCATAGAATAAATGACGCTCATATCATCATATAATTAAAAACACTTCATATCATGGCATAATTTTCAATAATATCGTAACATAAAGTAAACAACATATCATGACATAAATCTTATCATAGTATAAGTAACATCATATCATGGCATAAATCATATCATGGCATAAATCATATCATGGCATAAGTAATCATCATATCATGGCGTGAATCATATCATAGCATAAGTGAACATCATAGCATGGCATAGATCATATCATAGCATAAGTGAACATCATAGCATGGCATAGATCATATCATAGCATAAGTGAACATCATAGCATGGCATAGATCATATCATAGCATAAGTAAACATCATATCATGGCATGAATCATATCATAGCATAAGTGAAAGTATCATGACATTTCTTTTCATAACATCAAGGCATCATATCATAGCATAACTGTAAGCATTATTTCATATCATATCGTAAGCAAGGATGCAAGATGTCCTTTAAAACATGGGTAATGTCATGTGCTATATGCCTTTCAAAACATGATTTATGTCATGTGTGAAATGTCTTAAAACAATATCATATAGTACTTAAAAATAATCTCCAACATGAGAGGGTCCTGGCTTAGTACCACATACATACATAAATGTGCGCATCCTAAGTAGACCCAAGGTAGCTATTCTTGAACCTACTAGGTGTAATACCCACTAAGCTTGTAAGATAAATATATGAATGTGGGATTTTTCCTTAGAAAAATAATAGGAAGTGAGTTGAAGCAAAAAGAAATAAAATGAAATAAAAAGAAGAGGAGGTCAAGGATTGAACCATGAACCTCTTATATTATATTTCATAGAATTAATTAGTAGAAACCAATTGGGATAGAGAGAAGATGTTGATAACAAAGGAGGGAAACTCATGATAAAGGTAAGAGTAAAAGCTAGCCAAAAGAAAACAAGAAAGTAGCAAGAGAAAGGCAACTTGTCTTCCTCCCTTTCTCTCCTTCTTCCTCTTTGTTGTTGCCGAAAATTTAAAGAGGGAATTAAGAGGATTCAATCCCCATTATTTCATCATGAATGGTAAGAATAAATGAATAAATAAAATAAATAGGAAATAGGAAAAAAGGCTAAGGGAGAAGGAAAGCAAAATCAATTTTGCTACCTCTTCCCTTAACATAAAAGAGAAGAAAAGAGAAGGTTATTTTTCTCTCATTTTCTCTCATTCTTCCTCTCCCTCACCGAAACCATCAGTCCCCTCTCCTCCATCTTCGGCCCCAAAGCCAAGGTTTTCTCCTAAGAAAGTCTAAGATACAAGGAGGACTAAGCAAGGGAATCAAGGGAAAGGAACTAGAAGAAGAGGCTACTTCTTCCATCACCATACCTTAGATCCACAAGCGAAAAGGATGTAAGCTTCCCCTCACCTGTGGTACAAGGCTTTTTATGTGATTTTTGGATTTTATAAGGATTAGAAAACCTAGGAAGGAATTTAAGAAAAATTCGGCCAAAGAAAGGGTTTTTCAAATCTAGGAAGGTTTAAACAAGTTCTTATTTCATGATATTTTTCTATGCTATGTAGGAAGGATTTTCTTCATGTTTTTATACCTAAATGATGCTTGATCAGAGGAGTACCTAACCCTAGAATTTTGGCCAAAAATATTTTAAAGAGGTTAGGGAAAATATTGTGTAACCAAACTAATGCAAGATTCTCTCCATGAACTATTAAGGATCGTTTATTGGTTTTCTTGCTTAAAAGTTACTTGGAACCAAAAGAAATCCATTTATATGTTTCGGCCAAGAAAAGGGCTTAGGGTTAGGAAGACCTTTAAATTTTAAGTAACCATGTTTGTATGATAGAATATAGAGTTTTCTTAAAGAATTGCATGTTGAACATTGCTAGAAATTCATGAACTCTTATTTTAGATTTTCGGCCATGATAAGATGGATAGTTAGAAAAGCTTAAACAAAATTCTAATATGCTCAAGACCTCTGTGATATTATGATATGAAAGTTGTTTAATGTTCTTATGTTTAAATTGAGTATAGGAAAATTAGTTACATGATATATGACATGTAGGATCACAAGGGTCCTAGCTTGTTTATGAACCAACTTTGTATATGATGTTCTTAGTAATTTTTGCCATGAAACTTACTTAGGTTTTCTATGCTTTAGGCCACTTAAAACCTAGTTTAAAGAATGGTAGGTTTCGGCCATGAGGAAAAATAAAAGAAAAAGGGAAAGAAACCTAGGAAGCCTAAGACACAATTCACATGTATGTTTATTATGCTTGTCTTTGTACATGCTATAAAACTTGTATGATTTCTTATGCTTTTAGGCTATTTGAAGCAAGTTTATATACTGTTGAGTTTCGGCCAAGTAGGGTTTAAAAGACCTAGAGGCCTTAGAAATGAAACCAAATGTGTTAAAAGTGCTTCTTATGAAAATAGGATAATGTGTTGATTGTGTCACATGCTTGTAAAATTTTTCCATGACCTAAATGGACTATTGTATGTTTCAGTCATGAAGGAATAGATGCCCTAGAAACCCTAGAACAAGAATTAAATATGCTTATGTCACTTTACATGGAATATGATAAGTAGAAAGACAAAGTTCCCATGCTATATGTTGTTTAATGACCTAATTGAGGCTAGGGTAAGTTTCGGCCATACATGTTGTATAATGTTTTGTTATGAATTTATACATGATGTTAGTTCAAGTTCACATGCTTGTATGTTTTTTTTTAGCCCTCATGAACACTTGTTAAAAGTTTGACTATGTTATATGTTAAGGGCTTGAAGGACTTAGGAACTAGCTCAATATGCTTACTATCTTACTTGGAAAAAATGCTATAAATGTGGTTTAAGGTTTCCATGCTTTCATGACATTTGGGACCTTGTTTATATACTGATAGGGTTCGGCCACATGAGTTTAAGGACTTGGAGAACTTAGAAACCAAGTAAATCATTTGTAATGCATCCTATGAAATTCATGTAATGATAATTTAGGTTTCACATGCTTGGAGGTTGTTTTTACCTAAATTGAGACCTAAGGGGGTTCGGCCATGATAGGAACCCAAGGAAGCTTAGAACCCATGTTAACTATGTTACCATGTTTTTTTATGATAGTATAATCACATGATACACCCTTATGCTTAACCATGTATGCTTGTGATTTATACCTTTTTATGATATGATATGTGGATAGAGATATGCATGTTTTATGATATGATATGTGTTTAGAAATATGCATGCTTTGATGATATGTTATGTGCTTAGAATATGCATGCTTGATGATATGCTATATGCTTAGAATATGCATGTTTTTATGATATGATATGTGTTTAGAAATATGCATGCTTTGATGATATGTTATGTGCTTAGAATATGCATGCTTGATGATATGCTATATGCTTAGAATATGCATGCTTTTTATGATATGCTATGTGGAAGGAAATATGCATACTTTGATGATATGCTATGTGCTTAAAATATGTATGCTTTTATGATATGCATGTTAATATGATGTATGACTAAGTGATGCATACTTTTATATGATGTATGCCTAGGTGATGCATACTTTTATGACATGATGTATGCCTAAGTGATGCATACTTTTATATGATGTATGCCTAAGTGATGCATACCTTTATGACATGATGTATGCCTAAGTGATGCATACTTTTATATGATGTATGCCTAAGTGATGCATGCTTGTATGATGTATGATATGTATAAGTATGACATGTATTTTACTTTGAATGGCTTGTACCAAAAGGGTGGGCTCCTTATGCGCCCCTAGGTCGAATTACGGGCCTAGTAAAGGGTGGGCTCCTTACGTGCCCCTAGGTCGAGCTACGGGCCTAGTTTCCTAGTAGGATCAAGACTATCTACCTTGGATCTACTTAGGATGCGCACATTATGTATGTATGTGGTACTAAGCCGGGATCCCCAATATGTTGATATTATGTTCAAGTATATATGTAAGAAGAAATGGTTTTAAAGATCATGAGACATACACATGTTTTTCGGATACATGTTTTCAAAATCATATTGCATATACTTTATGATCATGTTGTGATAATGCTGTGATTTATAATATGTCATGATTAGATATGACTATGATATGTTCCATGCTATGCTTTAAGGGATGAGATGTCATGATTAGATATGATTATGTTATATTTCATGCTATGCTTTAAGAGATGATATGCCATGACTAATTATGATTTTGTTATGTTGCATGATATGATTAAAGAGTATGATATGTTATGCCATGACTAGTTGTTATCATGTTATGTTGATATATTCTTTGATTATGTAATGATTTTTGGTTTAAGTGAGTAGGAAAGGAACTTACTGAGTCATGAGTGCTCACAGCTTACTTTCATTGTACCGCAGATAAAGGAAAAAGCTGGATGAGCTAAAGGAGCAGCAGGAGAGGCAAAGAGATGTGTGTGGCGGTGGCTAGGCAACCAAATAAGAACCTGCTTTAAGAACTTTTAGGAATTACACTTTGGTTTCATAAATTGTAGTACTACATGGTTGACTTGATGTTATGTTTTTATTTATCTTGTTATCATGTTATGGAAACGATATTAGTGTAGTTCGGATATGCAAACAAAAGAAAAGTTTTTATTAATCTAAGAAAAATTATTTTAAGTCTTCCGCTGTAATATGTACGTAGAGTATCGTAGCCCCGTCCCTTAGGGTTAGCAGGGAGGGCGGTATCAGAGCCAAGTTATTGCCAGCTCACTACACACACATCAAGCCTCCTACCTGCCGCTCCAAGTAAGAATGTTTATGCTAAATTTACTTGTTATATGCTTATGTTTAATTTTCTTGTTACATGTTTATACTTAATTTTCATGATTATATGACTTATGCTCTATTTTTTCTTTCTTGTTATATTGCCTATGCTTCATTTTCTTTACTACATTGCTTATGCTTTATTTCCTTATGTTACATTGTTTGTCATTATATTCCTTATTTTTCCTTATGTTGTTTATGCTTTAGTTTCATGTTCTACTTGCTTATGCTTTATTCTATACTTTTAGTTATAAATTAGATTAGGATTACATATTGGTAGGTTAGGAATAATACCAGAACAAATAGATAGAAACAAAACAATAGGTTAGATTGGCTAAAAACGATAACCACTTACACTAGTCTGTTTGTCCTTATTTAGATAAACATGGTTAGGACACGCAATGCCCGAACCGGAGGAACAGTGACTCCACCAGATCTGACACAGGTAGTCGCAGACCTCCAGCATCAGATCGCAGAGCAACAGCAGCTGATCACTACCTTAATGGGTCAGCAAGGCAACCCAGTCACCCCACCGGTGAATCCACTACCTGTTGTACCTACAGCCGCACCAGTGCCCCCGGCAGCCCCTACTCCGATGGTCCGACAAGAGGCCTATCTGATTCAGTGGCAAAGGCTTAAGCCGGAAGCATTCTCGGGAAACTGTGAACCATGGGATGCGCAAGCCTGGCTCAAAACCGTGGAGAACATAATGGAATTATTGGATTGGCCTGAACACGAGAAGGTCAAATGCGCGTCGTTCTGTCTTACCGGAGATGCCCGGATGTGGTGGGACAGAGTAAAGGCGAAAAGACAAATAAACCAAATGCAGTGGACAGATTTTGAGACAGAGTTCTTAGAGGAATTCTTCCATATGCGAGTGACCAACAAGCACTATGACGAGTTCACTGAGTTCCGGCAAGGTGATCTGTCAGTTAATGAAGCCGTTAAGAGGTTCAACTGCCTAGCCCGACTGTGCCCAGAACTGGTCCGAACTGAAAAAGAAAGGGTCCGGTTAATGTTAAAGATGCTCCGACCCGAGATAGCTCTGAACGTAGCCGGCGGAGTTAATAGACCGCAGACTGCAGAGGAGCTAGTCAGCAGTGCCCTGATTACCGAGCACTATCAGGAAGCAATGAACAAGGGCAAGAACCAAGCACTGACCGGAGGAAAAAAATCGCACAATACCAGAACCGACTGGAAAGGAAACTCAGGTGGAAAGAGGAAATAGTGGAATAAACCAAAAGGTGGTCCGGTCAATAAGCAGACCAAGTACCCTCAGTGTGCCACTTGTGGGAAAATGCATTCTGGAGTATGTCTTCTGAGCACCAGAAAGTGCTACAACTGCGAAAAGGAAGGTCATTTGATAAGAGATTGCCCTACTCAACCTCAGGCACCACCTTCGCAGAACTTCCAGAACAGGAGTGCCCCCGCACAGCTTCACCAGATGCAAGCTGCCATAGAAGGGACTTCAATCAGCCAAGGAAGATTGGAGGCCCCTCCCACTATGACCAATGCCAGAGTCTACTCTCTCGCTCAGGACGACGTGGCGAATGCCTCTACTGCTGTCACAGGTCAGCTATCTAATTTCAGTCAGTATGCTAGAATTTTATTCAATGATGAAAGCAAACTGATGAGGGAATCCATCGAGAAACTGAAACATGTTTCGTATCCATTAGTTGAAACCATGTCCGGACGACTTTCTACCCTCACCATAACACCAACGTTATTCGAGAACATGATAGAGAAGCAAACCAGGGACCCGAGCCTTCAAAGAATTAAACAAGAGACCACAGAAGGAAAGAATGACGGGTTCCGTATCGCAGACGATGGAATATTATACCTCAGGGATCGATTATGTATTCCGGAGGATTCAGAGTTACGAAAGAAGATACTGGAAGAAGCCCATACAACGGCTTATGCAATGCACCCGGGTTCCACTAAGATGTTCCAGGACCTGAAAAAGAAATTTTGGTGGTCCGGTATGAAAAGAGAAGTGGCTCAGTACGTCAGTACTTGTCTGACGTGCCAAAGGGTAAAAGCTGAACACCAGAGACCCAGTGGATTATTACAACTTGTTCAAATTCCAGAATTGAAATGGGAAGAAATCTCCATGGATTTCATTTCAGGTCTACCCAAGACGACAAACGGGTATGATGCTATATGGGTGATCGTGGACAGACTGACGAAGTCTGCACACTTTTGGCGATCAAGATGACTTATTCAACTGAACAACTAGCTCAACTATATGTTAAGGAAATCGTCAGATTACATGGTATCCCTAAGACCATTATTTCTGATAGAGACGGACGTTTTGTCTCGCACTTTTGGGAGTGCGTTCAGAAGGCCCTCAGCACGAAGTTGTTGTTTAGCACAGCCTTCCACCCACAGACTGATGTGCAGACTGAAAGAGTAAATCAAATATTGGAGGATATGTTAAGAGCTTGTGCCCTGGACTTCAAGGGGAGCTGGTGCCGATATTTATACCTGGCAGAATTCGCCTACAATAATAGCTACCAAGCTACTATTGGAATGGCACCTTACGAAGCTCTATATGGGAGGAAGTGTAGATCTCCTATATGCTGGTATGAAAGTGGTGAAAAGAAGGAAATGGGGTTCCGAATGGAACTTATTGATGACACCACCCGAGCTATACAAAAGATCCGTCAACGAATAGAAACTGCTCAGAGTCGGCAGAAGAATTATGCCGATAAACGGCGTAGACCGCTAGAATTCAACATCGGAGACTTGGTATTCCTTAAAGTATCCCCCATGAAAGGGATAATGAGGTTCGGAAAGAGGAGCAAGCTAAGCCCACGATACGTAGGACCGTATCGGATTTTGGAAAGAGTGGGCCAAGTTTCATACAGACTAGAACTACCTTCAGACATGACCACCATTCACAACGTGTTCCATGTATCGATGCTCAAGAAATGTACTCCCAGCACAGATCAAGTGATTGAGCCTCAGTCGGTACAGGTGCAGGAAGACCTGAGTTACGAAAGTAAAACCATCCAGATTCTGGACCGAGAAATAAAGAGGTTAAGGAACAAAGAAATACCCTTAGTAAATGTCTTGTGGCGGAATCAACGATTCGAAGAAGCCACCTGGGAACGCGAGGACGATATGAAACAAAAGTACCCGGAGCTATTTTAAAGTTCGAGGATGAACTTTTTATGAGGTACGGGGTACTGTAATACCCACTAAGCTTGTAAGATAAATATATGAATGTGGGATTTTTCCTTAGAAAAATAATAGGAAGTGAGTTGAAGCAAAAAGAAATAAAATGAAATAAAACGAAGAGGAGGTCAAGGATTGAACCATGAACCTCTTATATTATATTTCATATAATTAAATAGTAGAAACCAATTGGGATAGAGAGAAGATGTTGATAACAAAGGAGGGAAACTCATGATAAAGGTAAGAGTAAAAGCTAGCCAAAAGAAAACAAGAAAGGAGCAAGAGAAAGGCAACTTGTCTTCCTCCCTTTCTCTCCTTCTTCCTCTTTGTTGTTGCCAAAAATTTAAAGAGGGAATTAAGAGGATTCAATCCCCCTTATTTCATCATGAATGGTAAGAATAAATGAATAAATAAAATAAATAGGAAATAGGAAAAAAAAGGCTAAGGGAGAAGGAAAGCAAAAATCAATTTTGCTACCTCTTCCCCCTTAACATAAAAGGGAGCAAGAAAAGAGAAGGTTATTTTTCTATCATTTTCTCTCATTCTTCCTCTCCCTCACCGAAACCATCAGTCCCCTCTCCTCCATCTTCGGCCCCAAAGCCAAGGTTTTCTCCTAAGAAAGCCTAAGATACAAGGAGGACTAAGCAAGGGAATCAAGGGAAAGGAACTAGAAGAAGAGGCTACTTCTTCCATCACCATACCTTAGATCCACAAGAGAAAAGGATGTAAGCTTCCCCTCACCTGTGGTACAAGGCTTTTTATGTGATTTTCAGATTTTATAAGGATTAGAAAACCTAGGAAGGAATTTAAGAAAAATTCGGCCAAAGAAAGGGTTTTTCAAATCTAGGAAGGTTTAAACAAGTCCTTATTTCATGATATTTTTCTATGCTATGTAGGAAGGATTTTCTTCATGTTTTTATACCTAAATGATGCTTGATCAGAGGAGTACCTAACCCTAGAATTTAGGCCAAAAATATTTTAAAGAGGTTAGGGAAAATATTGTGTAACCAAACTAATGCAAGATTCTCTCCATGAACTATTAAGGATCTTTTATTGGTTTTCTTGCTTAAAAGTTACTTGGAACCAAAAGAAATCCATTTATATGTTTCGGCCAAGAAAAGGGCTTAGGGTTAGGAAGACCTTTAAATTTTAAGTAACCATGTTTGTATGATAGAATATAGAGTTTTCTTAAAGAATTGCATGTTGAACATTGCTAGAAATTCATGAACTCTTATTTTAGATTTTCGGCCATGATAAGATGGATAGTTAGAAAAGCTTAAACAAAATTCTAATATGCTCAAGACCTCTGTGATATTATGATATGAAAGTTGTTTAATGTTCTTATGTTTAAATTGAGTATAGGAAAATTAGTTACATGATATATGACATGTAGGATCACAAGGGTCCTAGCTTGTTTATGAACCAACTTTGTATATGATGTTCTTAGTAATTTTTGCCATGAAACTTACTTAGGTTTTCCATGCTTTAGGCCACTTAAAACCTAGTTTAAAGAATGGTAGGTTTCGGCCATGAGGAAAAATAAAAGAAAAAGGGAAAGAAACCTAGGAAGCCTAAGACACAATTCACATGTATATTTATTATGCTTGTCTTTATACATGCTATGAAACTTGTATGATTTCTTATGCTTTTAGGCTATTTGAAGCAAGTTTATATACTGTTGAGTTTCGGCCAAGTAGGGTTTAAAAGACCTAGAGGCCTTAGAAATGAAACCAAATGTGTTAAAAGTGCTTCTTATGAAAATAGGATAATGTGTTGATTGTGTCACATGCTTGTAAAATTTTTCCATGACCTAAATGGACTATTGTATGTTTTGGCCATGAAGGAATAGATGCCCTAGAAACCCTAGAACAAGAATTAAATATGCTTATGTCACTTTACATGGAATATGATAAGTAGAAAGACAAAGTTCCCATGCTATATGTTGTTTAATGACCTAATTGAGGCTAGGGTAAATTTCGGCCATACATGTTGTATAATGTTTTGTTATGAATTTATACATGATGTTAGTTCAATTTCACATGCTTGTATGTTTGTTTTTAGCTCTCATGAACACTTGTTAAAAGTTTGACTATGTCATATGTTAAGGGCTTGAAGGACTTAGGAACTAGCTCAATATGCTTACTATGTTAGTTGGAAAAAAATGCTATAAATGTGGTTTAAGGTTTCCATGATTTCATGACATTTGGGACCTTGTTTATTTACTGATAGGGTTCGGCCACATGAGTTTAAGGACTTGGAGAACTTAGAAACCAAGTAAATCATACTTATAATGCTTCCTATGAAATTCATGTAATGATAATTTAGGTTTCACATGCTTGGAGGTTGTTTTTACCTAAATTGAGACCTAAGGGGGTTCGGCCATGATAGGAACCCAAGGAAGCTTAGAACCCAAGTTAACTATGTTACCATGTTTTTTTATGATAGTATAATCACATGATACACCCTTATGCTTAACCATGTATGCTTGTGATTTAAACCTTTTTATGATATGATATGTGGATAGAGATATGCGGGTTTTATGATATGATACGTGTTTAGAAATATGCATGCTTTGATGATATGTTATGTGCTTAGAATATGCATGCTTGATGATATGCTATATGCTTAGAATATGCATGTTTTTATGATATGATATGTGTTTAGAAATATGCATGCTTTGATGATATGTTATGTGCTTAGAATATGCATGCTTGATGATATGCTATATGCTTAGAATATGCATGCTTTTTATGATATGCTATGTGGAAGGAAATATACATACTTTGATGATATGCTATGTGCTTAAAATATGTATGCTTTTATGATATGCATGTTAATATGATGTATGTCTAAGTGATGCATACTTTTATGACATGATGTATGCCTAAGTGATGCATACTTTTATATGATGTATGCCTAAGTGATGCATACCTTTATGACATGATGTATGCCTAAGTGATGCATACTTTTATATGATGTATGCCTAAGTGATGCATGCTTGTATGATGTATGATATGTATAAGTATGACATGTATTTTACTTTGAATGGCTTGTACCAAAAGGGTGGGCTCCTTATGCGCCCCTAGGTCGAATTACGGGCCTAGTAAAGGGTGGGCTCCTTACGTGCCCCTAGGTCGAGCTACGGTCCTAGTTTCCTAGTAGGATCAAGACTAGCTACCTTGGATCTACTTAGGATGCGCGCATTATGTATGTATGTGGTACTAAGCCGGGATCCCCAATATGTTGATATTATGTTCAAGTATATATGTAAGAAGAAATGGTTTTAAAGATCATGAGACATACACATGTTTTTCGGATACATATTTTCAAAATCATATTGCATATACTTTATGATCATGTTGTGATAATGCTATGATTTATGATATGCCATGATTAGATATGACTATGATATGTTCCATGCTATGCTTTAAGGGATGAGATGCCATGATTAGATATGATTATGTTATATTTCATGCTATGCTTTAAGAGATGATATGCCATGACTGATTATGATTTTGTTATGTTGCATGATATGATTAAAGAGTATGATATGTTATGCCATGACTAGTTGAGATCATGTTATGTTGATATATCTTTGATTATGTAATGATTTTTGGTTTTAGTGAGTAGGAAAGGAACTTACTGAGCCATGAGTGCTCACAGCTTACTTTCCTTGTACCGCATATAAAGGAAAAAGCTGGATGAGCTAAAGGAGCAGCAGGAGAGGCAAAGAGATGTGTGTTGCGGTGGCTAGGCAACCAAATAAGAACATGCTTTAAGAACTTTTAGGAATTACACTTTGGTTTCATAAATTGTAGTACTACATGTGTAACGCCCGCCCTTCCAGGTAGAACTAAGGCCACCCCGGAGGGATGGACGTCACTGAAACATAGACATCAATTATACTAATGCATATGGATTCATGGCAGCGGAAGACTTATTTAAAAATTTTTATTCATATGCATTTAGTTTACTTATCATGGCATGTGAATCAAAGCATACTGAACATTATCATCATATCATCATTATTCTAACATGAGTAAAATATCATAAGTGTATGAAATACTAGCTGAAATCATCAGCATAAGCATAGGTCCAACATTGTTCACATGCATAACTTAGATAATTCAAAGAAACTTAAATAGATCTATCCACCAGCACTTCCACACACATCTTCCTTGCCTTTCCTGCTCTGCTCCCCTTAAACAATCCATTCCTTGCCTTTATCTGCAGTACAAGGAAAACGTGTAGCTATAAGCCAAAGGCTTAGTGAGATCCTTGCCTACCCATAAATCCGAAAGAAACACATAACATAACATAACATGTAGAAAACATAGCATAGCATAACATAGCATGGAGAGTCATAACATAGAACATATCTTATCATGTAAAAACCATAACAACTCATAGCGTCACATGAGGGAAAGCAGAACATAATATATCATATCACATAAGGAGCATAACATATCAAAGTCTATCATGTGAAGGTATATCATGATTCATATCACATTCTTTAAGCACATATCATGAAGCCTATCATATCATGTAAACATGTATCATAACTCATACCTGTTCATGAGGGTGCATAAACATAATTTCATAAATATGTGCATGTAGATGCAATATGTATATTTTTAAAACATGTATCATGGAATGCACATATGCATCATGCTTCTTTCAAAACATATAGTATACATACTTGAATATCATATCATCATCATCATGAGAAGGGCCCTGGCTTGTACCACATGTAAACATAAATGCGCGCAATCTCTAGAACAGGGTAGCTAGCCCCGAACCTACTAGGGATCTAGGTCCGTTCATAGTCCATCGACCTAGGGGCGTACTGAGGAGCCCATCCCTTAACGAGGTCCGTTCATAGTCCGTCGACCCCGGGGCGCTTATGGAGCCCACCCTTGGTACAAGCCATACAAAGTAAAATATCATGCATATCATATCTCATCATATAATACATGTCATAATTCTTGTCATATCATTAAGAGAGCTCTTGATCCCAACTTAAGGGAAGCATCTCTTTACCATAGCATGAAGAGTGCTCTTGATCCCAACTTAAGGGAAACAACTCTTTTCCATAACATGAAGAGTGCTCTTGGTCCCAGCTTAAGGGAAGCAACTCTTTAGGCTTTTCTTCTTACATAAGCCATTCATACATGCATTATGAAACATAACATGTTCTTATCATAACATAAAGCATAACATGTCATTTTCATATCATCAAACATGACATATCATCTCATGAACTTAACATACATATCATGAACATGGCATATCATATCATGAGTCTAGCATATCATATCATTAACATGGCATATCATGTCATAAGTCTATCATGTCATATTATAAGCATGGCACATCTTATCATAAGACATAGAAATGCAACATATCATAAAGCATGAAAGCTTACTTCACTTATATATCAAAGACTACATATCATGAAAATGCCTAAGCATGTTTGGTTAGGTTTAACTCTTTCCTAACCCAATTTATCCTTCTTGGCCGAACCATATCAGTAGGTTTCATCCTCATTTCATTCCATATTAAGCATAGAACTTACCCACATAACATGTAAAACTTAATCTAAGCACATACAAGGTAATATACTTCATGAATAAGCATGTTTGAGTTCAAAACTCTAACCTTAACCCATTTATCTCAATTTGGACAAAACATATCAGTAGGGTTCTTATATCATTTGGTTCCATATGAAGCATAAAACTTATCCACATAGCATGTAAACTTGATCTAAGCACATACAAGGTAATATACTTCATGAATAAGCATGTTTGAGTTCAAAACTCTAACCTTAACCCATTTATCTCAATTTAGAAAAAACATATCAGTAGGGTTCTTATATCATTTGGTTCCATATGAAGCATAAAACTTATCCACATAGTATGTAAACTTGATCTAAGCACATACAAGGTAATCTACTTCATGAATAAGCATGTTTGAGTTCAAAACTCTACCTCTAACCCATTTATTTCAATTTGGCCGAAACATATCAGTAGGATTTCATATCATTCTACTCCATAAGAAGCATAAGTCTTAACATGTAACATGCACATTTAATCTAAGTTCCTATAGAGCATAGTACAAGTACCTACAAGGAACCATACTTCATGAATAAGCCTATTTGAGTTCAAAACTCTAACCCTAACCCTTTTATTTTCATTTGGCCGAAACATATCAGTAGGGTTTCATGTCTTTTTATCCCTTAGGAAGCATAAAACTTAAACATGTAGCATGCACATTTAATCTAAGTACCTATAGAATATTGTACAAGTACTTACAAGGAACCATACTTCATGAATAAGCCTATTTGAGTTCAAAACTCTAACCCTAACCCTTTTATTTTCATTTGGAGGAATCATATCAGTAGAGTTCCATATCATTTTATTCCATAAGAAATATAAAACTTAAACTTATAACAAGCCCATTTAATCTAAGTGTCTACAAGGTATTGTACTTCATGTTCTAAGCATATTTGAGTTCAAAAACTTAAACCCTAACCCATTTATTCAATTTTGCCAACCATATCAGTAGGGTTTACCACCATTTCATTCCATATGAAGCATAAAAACCTTAGTTATAAACATGTAAAAATTCATACATCACAAGGAGGTACAACTAGTATGGTTTCTAATTAAAATTCTTGACTTAAGGCCTTATAATCAACTTGGCCGAACCATATAGTTAGGTTTCTTTTTTTTTTTCTTCACGGCATGAAGAATGAAGACTAAACTAACCACATATGAAATTCATATATCATAGAGTAGAAATTTAAGTATGTGATCAAAGAAAAAAAAAACTTATTCTAGATCCTTTCTTCCATCCTTGGCTGAATCATGCAACAAGTTCTAAATCCCTTTTTTTTTTTTTTTTATAACATGAAGCATCTCTTATCACTTGTTAACCCTAAGTAACTACCTATTCTTTATCTTGACCATCTTCTTTCAAGAAAAGTTTTAGAGTTTCGAAAGAGAAAAACATTCTAAAAACCGAAGCTACTTGTACTGCAGTGAGGGGATACTCACATCCTTCGCTAAATTCTCTAAGGAGGGAACCTTGCTTGTGAATCCTTCCTAGAGGAGAGCTTCCTTGCTCCTTGGTCTCGGCAAGAAGAAGAAAGGGAGAGAGAGGTCACGGTGAGGGAGAGTAGGAGGAGAATCAGAGCAAATGACAACTCATCTTTAATTTCCTCCTTTTATTCATTATTTAATTTCCTCCTTTTAATTTCTTTTACTCTCTTCATAATTAAGAGAAAAGTCTAGATACATCCCTTCTTGGTGAGTAAGAAAGGAATATTCTAGAGCATCTCTTAATTAGAGAGGGAGAAGACAACTCTCACTTCTCCTTCTCAAGAGAAGAGCCTTTTCTTCTTACATTTAATTATGGTTTCCCTCTCTTTCCTTACAATAATTTCTCTTGGTCTAGTGGTTATCTTATTCAGGTATCTAATGAGAGATCTAGAGTTCAAGTCCTAGACCTTATGTATTTTTATTCCTATTTTATTTATTTAAGTGTTTGGCTAGGAGCAAAAATTCAACTAAAGCATATATATTTTTCTTTATTCTTTATTCATGATAGAATATTCTAGAATTTTGCTAAGGATCCTATGGGTGTTACAGTCTCCCATACCTCATAAAAGTTTGTCCTCGAACTTAAAATAGCTCGGGGTACTTCTGTCTCATATCGTCTTCGCGTTCCCAAGTTGCTTTTTCCAACCGTTGATTTTGCCATAGAACTTTTACTAAAGGTATTTCCTTGTTCCTTAGCCTTTTAATATCTCGATCTAATATCTGCATCGGTCGGCTCTCGTAGCTCAGGTCCTCTTGAACTTGAACTGTCTATGGTTCGATCACTTGATCTGTGCCACCCATGTACTTCTTGAGCATTGAGACATGGAACACATTGTGAATAGCCGACATCTCTGATGGTAACTCTAGTTCATAAGCCACCTTGCCAACTCTCTTCAGAATTTGATATGGTCCTACATATCGAGGACTTAGTTTTCCCTTCTTTCCGAATCTCATCACTCCTTTCATAGGAGCTACTTTGAGGAATACTGAATCCCCGACGCTAAATTCCAGCGGCCTACGTCGCTTATCTGCATAATTCTTCTGCCGACTTTGGGCAGTCTCTATTCTTTGGCGGATCTTCTGTATTGCACGGGTGGTGCTGTCGATAAGATCGGTTTGAAATCCCATTTCCTTCTTTTCACCGCCTTCATACCAACATATAGGGGATCTACATTTTCTCCCGTACAATGCTTCGTACGGTGCCATACCAATGGTAGCTTGATAACTATTGTTATAGGCAAATTCTGCTAAGCATAGATATCGGCACCAGCTCCCTTTGAAGTCCAGGGCACAAGCTCGTAACATATCTTCCAATACTTGATTCACCCTTTCTGTTTGCCCGTCAGTCTGAGGGTGAAAGGCAGTGCTGAATAATAATTTCGTACCCAGGGCTTTCTGAACACATTCCCAAAAATGTGAAATAAAATGGCCATCTCTATCAGAGATGATGGTCTTAGGGATCCCATGCAGTCTGATAATCTCTTTGACATATAATTGGGCTAGCTGTTCGATCGAGTAGGTCATCTTGATTGCCATAAAATGGGCCGATTTGGTCAACCTGTCCACGATTACCCATATAGCATCGTAGCCATTCGTCTTTTTGGAAAGTCCTGAAATGAAGTCCATGGAAATATCCTCCCATTTCCATTCTGGAATCTGAATTGGCTGCAGTACACCTCCAGGTCTCTGGTGTTCTGCTTTAACTCTATGGCAGGTCAGGCAAGTACTAACGTGCTGAGCCACATCTCTCTTCATACCAAACCACCAGAATTTCTTCTTCAGGTCTTGGTACATTTTGGTGGATCCAGGATGCATTGCGTATGGTGTCGCATGCGACTCCTCTAATAACTTTTTCCGCATCTCTGAATCGTCGGGAATACATAGGCGATCCTTGAAGTACAGTATTCCACTATCAGCGATACGAAATCCGTTATCCTTCCCTTCTAAGACTTCTTGCTTGATCCTTTGGATACTGGGTCACGGGTTTGTTTCTCCAATATGTTGTCGAATAATGTTGTTGCTAGGGTCAGGGTAGAGAGTTGCCCGGTCACATTCTCGATCCCCTGACCGGTAATGTTTCTCGGTTTCCCGATAAATTCATATTTCGGTTTGCATTTAGGATTTGATAACATATTTTCATAATGACCAATAATAGGTATCTGACCTGTAATGACCGTCGAAGCACTTGTCCCATCTTCTCTGGTGAGGGAATGGATCCTGGCATTCGTCATAGCTGGCGGGGCTTCCAGTCTCCCCTGGCCAATCTGAGGGCCTTCTAGTGCAGCTTGCATTAGATGTAGCTGTGAGGGGGTACCTCTGTTCTGGATACTCTGTTGCTGAGGTGTCTGCATCTGAGTAGGACAATTTCTGGCCAAGTGTCCTTCCAATCCGCAGCTGTAGCACTTATTCGTGCCCACACGGCATTTTCCCGGATGCTTCTTTCCGCAGGTGGTGCACTGAGGAAACATAGGTTGCTTGTTCGCTGAACCACCCTGAGAACTGTTCCATTGTTTCCTCTTACCGTTGGATTTTCCCTTCCAGTTGGTTCTGTTATGTTGAGGTTTCTGAACTTGACTCTTACCCTCATTCATCGCCTTCTGATAGTGTTCAGTGATCAGAGCACTGCTAATTAATTCCTCGGTGGTCTGTGGTCTATTAACGCCGCCGGCCACATTTAGGGCTATCTCGGGTCTGAGCATCTTCAGCATTAGTCTGACCCTTTCTCTTTCTGTACTGACTAGCTTTGGACATAGGCGTGCTAATCGGTTAAATTTCTTCACGGCCTCATTCACTGATAGGTCACCTTGCCGAAACTCGGTGAACTCATCGTAGTGTTTATTGGTCACCCGCATATGGAAGAACTCTTCAAGGAATTCAGTCTCGAAGTCTGTCCATCTCATCTGATTCACTTGTCTCTTTGCTTTGACTCGGTCCCACCACATTCTGGCATCGCCTGTAAGGCAAAATGATACACACTTAACCTTCTCGTGTTCGGGCCAATCTAAAAGCTCCACGATGCTTTCCACAGTCTTAAGCCACGCCTGAGCATCCCATGGCTCACAGTTTCCGGAGAAGGCTTCTGGCTTCAACCTCTGCCACTGAATCAGGTATGCCTCTTGTCGGACCACTGGAATAGGAGCTACCGGTGGTACCGGTGCCGGAGGTACTGGTGCCGGAGGTACTGGTACAGCCGCAGGTATAATAGGTATCGCATTTGGGTTCCCTGGTAGTGTAACAGGATTCCCTTGCTGATTCATCAATGCAGTGATCGTTTGTTACTGTTCTGTGACCTGACGTTGGAGCTCGGTAATCACATGCATCAGATCGGGTGGAGGTACCGTCTCATTTGCTCGGGTAGTTCGTGTTCTAACCATGCTTTATCTTCAATAATCACAATAAGCTAATATAAGTTATCATTATTCATAACCAGACTACCCTAAGGTTGTTATTGTTCCTAATCTACCATCATATATATCTAAGCTAAAAAAATGTGATAACTAAATAAATAAGATAATAAGCATGCATATTATCAAACATCATAAAGAAATAGATCAAGCATAAATATCACCTCAAAATAAAATTTAAGCATAAAATCCTTACTTGGAGCGGCAGGATAAAGGCTTGATGTGTGTGTAGTGGAAGGTAGACCTGCTCTGATACCAACTTGTAATGCCCGCCCTTCCAGGTAGAACTAAGGCCACCCCGGAGGGATGGACGTCACTGAAACATAGACATCAATTATACTAATGCATATGGATTCATGGCAGCGGAAGACTTATTTAAAAAATTTTATTCATATGCATTTAGTTTACTTATCATGGCATGTGAATCAAAGCATACTGAACATTATCATCATATCATCATTATTCTAACATGAGTAAAATATCATAAGTGTATGAAATACTAGCTGAAATCATCAGCATAAGCATAGGTCCAATATTGTTCACATGCATAACTTAGATAATTCAAAGAAACTTAAATAGGTCTATCCACCAGCACTTCCACACACATCTTCCTTGCCTTTCCTGCTCTGCTCCCCTTAAACAATCCATTCCTTGCCTTTATCTGCAGTACAAGGAAAACGTGTAGCTATAAGCCAAAGGCTTAGTGAGATCCTTGCCTACCAATAAATCCGAAAGAAACACATATCATAACATAACATGTAGAAAACATAGCATAGCATAACATAGCATGGATAGTCATAACATAGAACATATCTTATCATGTAAAAACCATAACAACTCATAGCGTCACATGAGGGAAAGTAGAACATAATATATCATATCACATAAGGAGCATAACATATCAAAGTCTATCATGTGAAGGTATATCATGATTCATATCACATTCTTTAAGCAGATATCATGAAGCCTATCATATCATGTAAACATGTATCATAACTCATACCTGTTCATAAGGGTGCATAAACATAATTTCATAAATATGTGCATGTAGATGCAATATGTATATTTTTAAAACATGTATCATGGAATGCACATATGCATCATGCTTCTTTCAAAACATATAGTATACATACTTGAATATCATATCATCATCATCATGAGAAGGGTCCTGGCTTGTACCACATGTAAACATAAATGCGCGCAATCCCTAGGACAGGGTAGCTAGCCCCGAACCTACTAGGGATCTAGGTCCGTTCATAGTCCGTTGACCTAGGGGCGTACTGAGGAGCCCATCCCTTAACGAGGTCCGTTCATAGTCCGTCGACCCCGGGGCGCTTATGGAGCCCACCCTTGGTACAAGCCATACAAAGTAAAATATCATGCATATCATATCTCATCATATCATACATGTCATAATTCTTGTCATATCATTAAGAGAGCTCTTGATCCCAACTTAAGGGAAGCATCTCTTTACCATAGCATGAAGAGTGCTCTTGATCCCAACTTAAGGGAAGCAACTCTTTTCCATAACATGAAGAGTGCTCTTGGTCCCAGCTTAAGGGAAGCAACTCTTTAGGTTTTTCTTCTTACATAAGCCATTCATACATGCATTATGAAACATAACATGTTCTTATCATTACATAAAGCATAACATGTCATTTTCATATCATCAAACATGGCATATCATCTCATGAACTTAACATACATATCATGAACATGGCATATCATATCATGAGTCTAGCATATCATATCATTAACATGGCATATCATGTCATAAGTCTATCATGTCATATTATAAGCATGGCACATCTTATCATAAGACATAGAAATGCAACATATCATAAAGCATGAAAGCTTACTTCACTTATATATCAAAGACTACATATCATGAAAATGCCTAAGCATGTTTGGTTAGGTTTAACTCTTTCCTAACCCAATTTATCCATCTTGGCCGAACCATATCAGTAGGTTTCATCCTCATTTCATTCCATATTAAGCATAGAACTTACCCACATAACATGTAAAACTTAATCTAAGCACATACAAGGTAATATACTTCATGAATAAGCATGTTTGAGTTCAAAACTCTAACCTTAACCCATTTATCTCAATTTGGACAAAACATATCAGTAGGGTTCTTATATCATTTGGTTCCATATGAAGCAAAAAACTTATCCACATAGCATGTAAACTTGATCTAAGCACATACAAGGTAATATACTTCATGAATAAGCATGTTTGAGTTCAAAACTCTAACCTTAACCCATTTATCTCAATTTAGACAAAACATATCAGTAGGGTTCTTATATCATTTGGTTCCATATGAAGCATAAAACTTATCCACATAGCATGTAAATTTGATCTAAGCACATACAAGGTAATCTACTTCATGAATAAGCATGTTTGAGTTCAAAACTCTAACTCTAACCCATATATTTCAATTTGGCCGAAACATATCAGTAGGATTTCATATCATTCTACTCCATAAGAAGCATAAGTCTTAACATGTAACATGCACATTTAATCTAAGTTCCTATAGAGCATAGTACAAGTACCTACAAGGAACCATACTTCATGAATAAGCCTATTTGAGTTCAAAACTCTAACCCTAACCCTTTTATTTTCATTTGGCCGAAACATATCAGTAGGGTTTCATGTCTTTTTATCCCTTAGGAAGCATAAAACTTAAACATGTAGCATGCACATTTAATCTAAGTACCTATAGAATATTGTACAAGTACTTACAAGGAACCATACTTCATGAATAAGCCTATTTGAGTTCAAAACTCTAACCCTAACCCTTTTATTTTCATTTGGCCGAATCATATCAGTAGAGTTCCATATCATTTTATTCCATAAGAAATATAAAACTTAAACTTATAACAAGCCCATTTAATCTAAGTGCCTACAAGGTATTGTACTTCATGTTCTAAGCATATTTGAGTTCAAAAACTTAAACCCTAACCCATTTATTCAATTTTGCCAACCATATCAGTAGGGTTTACCACCATTTCATTCCATATGAAGCATAAAAACCTTAGTTATAAACATGTAAAAATTCATACATCACAAGGAGGTACAACTAGTATGGTTTCTAATTAAAATTCTTGACCTAAGGCCTTATAATCAACTTGGCCCAACCATATAGTTAGGTTTCTTTTTTTTTTCTTCACGACATGAATAATGAAGACTAAACTAACCACATATGAAATTCATATATCATAGAGTAGAAATTTAAGTATGTGATCAAAGAAAAAAAAAACTTATTCTAGATCCTTTCTTCCATCCTTGGCCGAATCATGCAACAAGTTCTAAATCTCTTTTTTTTTTTTTTATAACATGAAGCATCTCTTATCACTTGTTAACCCTAAGTAACTACCTATTCTTTATCTTGACCATCTTCTTTCAAGAAAAGTTTTAGAGTTTCGAAAGAGAAAAACATTCTAAAAATCGAAGCTACTTGTACTGCAGTGAGGGGATACTCACATCCTTCGCTAAATTCTCTAAGGAGGGAACCTTGCTTGTGAATCCTTCCTAGAGGAGAGCTTCCTTGCTCCTTGGTCTCGACAAGAAGAAGAAAGGGAGAGAGAGGTCACGGTGAGGGAGAGTAGGAGGAGAATGAGAGCAAATGACAACTCATCTTTAATTTCCTCCTTTTATTCATTATTTAATTTCCTCCTTTTAATTTCTTTTACTCTCTTCATAATTAAGAGAAAAGTCTAGATACATCCCTTCTTGGTGAGTAAGAAAGGAATATTCTAGAGCATCTCTTCATTAGAGAGGGAGAAGACAACTCTCACTTCTCCTTCTCAAGAGAAGAGCCTTTTCTTCTTACATTTAATTATGGTTTCCCTCTCTTTCCTTACAATAATTTCTCTTGGTCTAGTGGTTATCTTATTCAGGTATCTAATGAGAGATCTAGAGTTCAAGTCCTAGACCTTATGTATTTTTATTCCTATTTTATTTATTTAAGTGTTTGGCTAGGAGCAAAAATTCAACTAAAGCATATATATTTTTCTTTATTCTTTATTCATGATAGAATATTCTAGAATTTTGCTAAGGATCCTATGGGTGTTACAACATGGTTGACTTGATGTTATGTTTTTATTTATCTTGTTATCATGTTATGGAAACCATATTAGTGTAGTTCGGATATGCAAACAAAAGAAAAGTATTTATTAATCTAAGAATAATTATTTTAAGTCTTCCGCTGTAATATGTACGTAGAGTATCGTAGCCCCGTCCCTTAGGGTTAGCAGGGAGGGCAGGCGTTACACTAGGAAACTAGGCCCGTAGCTCGACCTGGGGGCACGTAAGGAGCCCACCCTTTACTAGGCCCGTAATTCGACCTAGGGGTGCATAAGGAGCCCACCCTTTTGGTACAAGTCATTCAAAGTAAAATATATGTCATATCATATCTTTATCATTGCATAACATATTCATGTCATTCATAGCATATCATATTCATGTCATTCATAGTATATCATGTCCATGTCATTCATAGCATATCATGTTCATGTCATTCATAGCATATCACGTTCATGTCATTCATAGCATATCATGTTCATGTCATTCATAAGGTATGCATAAATGGGCACATAGCCATGCATACTTGGGCACATAGCCATCATACTCGTCTTGGGCACATATCCATCATATTTGGGCACGTAGCCAACATAGGTATCATTCTCATGCATGGTTCATAAGCATACTTAAACGAGCATATATAATATATATCATGGAAGAAAAAGAAAACATAATCATGCATGGATCACGAGTTAACTTCTTGTTACGCTCCGCAAGTGTACGGAAATGTCGCAAGTAATATAAAAGATTATCGTATCCACAGGGACTAGAATAAGCACTAGAAATGCCTCAATGCGAATTAGCTAAACAACTATCCAATTGTTTCAAATGCAAAGTGAAGGTAAACAAATCTAATATTAAAGATCAACAAACAAGAGTTTATTATTTTGGGTTATGATAAGGGGAGATTCTAGGAGTTTCGGTTTCTTTGTAAGATTTCTTGAATGTAAATGGTTCACCAATTCTTATCCCTCAATTGCCAAACACTTGTAGAAAGTTGCCGGTTCTCTCTTGCAATAGATAACCGGCTAAGGACTGAGAAATGTATCTAAATATGATCAATTAGACGTGAACCTACGTTGTCCTTACACAGAAGCGCACCTATTACTATGCCTTCCTCGGATATCAACATAGAAGCCCATAACTTATTAATCTATCAAGATACAAAAAACTAATCACAAGATCCATCCTACTCTCTTGAATATTCCTATTTCCTCTTCAAGATTATCTCTCAAACGTCCTTACACGGGCTTGCACCTGTCACGTGGATCCCTCGGATGATCGAGTTAGAGTTTATCTTTACTAAGTCCACAAGAAATCCAAACAATCAATCAAGAATGAGAATTAAGCACAAATCACCATTAATCATTCAAGATCTAATTGATACAAGCAAGACAATGTCATTGAAACAAGAAATTGGCAAATCCATAAGAGATTACATCAATCCATCATACAAATACTCCCTTAATCCTAGAATACAAGATCTACTCCATGAATCGAGGAAGAATACCCGAAGAAATAAAGATTACAAGCATTTCTTAAATCCCCAATCCAAGAAACCAAGAAAAGGGGGAAAGAGAAAACTTATCTACGAAGAAGCCTCGTCTTTGGATCCAATCCTCGCTCCGGAGTCGAAATCGTCAAGAACTCCCCTCGAATCGCCTAGAAATCCTCCCAAGAATGGGAGGATACCACCAAATCTTGCCTTCTCCCAAAGGGGAAGAGATCCCCTTTCAATTCATGAAGGAGGGTTTAAATAGAGGAGGAAATCGGGCGCCACACGGCCCCATGACACGACCGTATGAGATTCACACGACCATGTCCAGTTCCTTCTCTGCCAAAGCTGCACGGCCGTGTGACTCACACGACCAGGACCCTTCTGTTCTCTGGAAATGCTACACGGCCGTGTGGTGCACACGACCACCACCTGCTTGTCCTCTGGAAACCTCACACGGTTGTGTAGATCTACACGGCCATGTAAGGCATCTGCTCTAATTTCTTCAAATCAAGACACGGCCTTGTGAGATTCACACGGTCATGTCCTCTTCCCTTCCTGTTAAAACTACACGGTCGTGTGTGGTACACGACCTGATGCTCTCTCCCTTCAATTCCTTCCAAGCTTGTCCGAGGACGCATAATCTTCACCAATTTCGACTCCTGTGTACAGAAAATGCACAAAAAGCAGATCTCCGAACCAAAAGAGTAAATATGCTAAAAGGAAAGCTGGAAGTATAAAAATGCATAGATCAAGCATGCTCAAAGTATGTAAATGTGCGTAAAAACATGCATAAAAGAGTATATAATCTACGCACATCACACCCCCAGACTTAAACCTTTGCTTGTCCTCAAGCAAAATGCTGCAGTCTAAATTCATATGTTCTATAACACATTCATAAAACCTAGTGCACTTTCCTAACTCTATCAAAAAGTTTCATTAACAAGCGTGATCATGGAAACAAGTAAAGTATGGTTCAAGCATAAGAATCTTGTGCACAGTGTAAAAGTAACTCAGCACCCTTCAAGTCTCAATCCATGTCCTAGTCAAGTCGTCATCAAATTTGAATTCCTAATGTTTCCAGTGAAAGACAAGTAACCAGTGATAGACACTTACTCACCATTCACTTGGTTCATATTTCTCAACTAACCCAAGGTCTCAAAGGTGTGCTCAATCTCAAGGGAAGCTAGGCAGTCATTTCCCCAGTAACCTAACTCGGTCTCAAAGGGGTGACTTGCTAGATTCCACTCATGACAACTATTTTTTATATCCCTTATTTTTTTTTAAGTGTTTTCATTGTGCAAAACTTATTCACAAATGTACTTTTAGCACACATGTTGGGATATTTTAATTTTTCCAAATGAGCTTTAATGATTTGAGCATCATCCAGTAACCAAAATGAAAGTTGAGAAATCACCATGGAAACCAAGTACTAAGCAAACAAGATGAATCATGACTATTTCAATGACATCAACTATTCAAGCATCAAGCACAAGTGTAGTGAAGATAAAATCCTTAAGGTTGAACCAAAACTAAAACTCATCACCATAAGATTCTTAGCTTATTAATGCTTCCCAAGATAGAAAAAAGAACTACACAAAGTTTACTACTAGCATCATTCGAGCATCATGAATCAAGACAATAATCGTGCTAACATTTCACTTGAATCCAAGAAAGCATATAAGTGAAGATTTGATGTTCTCAAAAAAAAAAATTTTTTTTTGCCATGATTATTTCAAAAACAAGCAAAATAAAACAACAAGCAATGAAAATATGAACCAACATGAAAACTAACAAAAACTAAAAACTGAAAACCAAACTAAATAGTACATGACACCCCCCCAGACTTAAACTTTTCATCGTCCCGATGAAATCAATATGGTGGAGGAGGTGGATGAGGGAAAGGAGGTCTACGACGTGGTTGGCCAATAGGAAAACTAGGAAAACCTGGAATCTCACCCAAGGATCTATGATACTCATATAAAGCATCTACTTGTTGGCTAGTAAGCATCATGCTCTGCATAAAATCTCTCATCCTAGCTTGATCAGTATCATAATCCTGCACAAACTCAGCCACTTGACCTTGAAAATTCTCCGTAAACTTAAAATGATTTTGTACCTCCATAAACTGATCATCAGATAAAGAGAAGCGCCCCTCCAACATTTTTCGTTAGGCATCTTGCTTCTCATGAAGTGATTCTAGAGATATACGAAAATCTGAAAAATCGAACCTAGAAGATCCCATGCCATATGCAAAAGAATGCCTAGCAGGCTCCATAAAACTAGAAGGCTGCGGGTGTCCAGATGATGAGGGCTCATGATGTGGCTCAGTGTCTCCAGGTATAGAAGGGTTATCCTCAAAATCTAACTCAGAAATTACCCAATTAGCCGGGTTACGAATAGTAGTTCGTTCAGGAAAAGGAAGGGGTAAAGGAGAACCACTCCTCCTAGGAAACGCGAAACCATTCTCATCCCGAACAATCATTTTCATAGCAAGACATGCATCAATGTCAATCATATCATTACCATGAATTATTTCCAACCCATCAACATCAAGATTTAAATTATAAGCTATTCGGGTAATCAAACCACCAAAAACAATTGATCCCGATGATGCCCTAGCAGATCTTAATAAGGTTTGAACAAAATGAAAACCAGAATCAAATTCAACCTTATAAAGCATAGCCCATAAAGCATAAAGCTCTATCTTTTTAACCACCCCATCACTCTCTTCCCTACCAAAAATAGTTTTACTCATGACTCTATGTAGATACCTAAAGATGGGGTTTTGCATATGGGAGGCCTTAGCTCTTGAAGGCTCATAAGGTTGATCTAACCCAGTTATTGCATTCCAAAAATGATTCCAATTAAACCTTGGATCAAACCTACGAGGGCTACCGGTGGTTAATCCAAAACAAGAATTAAAGTCACTAAATGACCATAGAAATTCTTGATTCATTAGTCTAAATGAGATTTTTCTAAAATAATCTTCTTCATTAGTAAAATGGACATCCAATGAACTTTAAAATTCCAAAACAAGACGAGGATATGTAGGCAAATGTGTGTACATAATATCACTCCAATCCAAAAACCCAATCATCAAATCTACATCTTTCCTAATTCCAAGCATATCAAGAACAGTTGGGTCCATATATCTAGTACACACTATCTTTCTATTGACAAGAATTGCAAATCTAGTTACTTGATCATCATTTCTAAACACAATATTGAATTCATTGTCATTACCTTCGTTGCGTGAAGTCCTTTTGCCTTTGCCCTTCACTGGTTGTTTTCCTTTGTCCCTTGATGGCTCCTTCTCTTTGTCTCCACTGGATCCACCACCTCCTTTGCGAAGTTTCTTCAAAATGTTGGACATCTTGATGAGTTTAGATAGAGGAAGAATTATCTAGGGTTGGAAAAATGGAACTCAAAGAACAAAACTTCAAAGAGCAAAGATCTTAGGTTAGGAGAATAAAAAGTCCAAGTCTTAGAGAGGAGGAGAATCCGGATCTAAGAGATCTTGAGAGATTAGAGAGGAGTTTTTAAGAGATTGGGAGAGAAAGAGATGTTTTGGAGAGTTGGGGGTGTGCGGAACACGACCAAGATCTGGCCGTGTAAGGTAGAAAGAAGACTTAAATAACTCTCCTACACGGGCCGTGCAGATCCACACGGCCTCCCCCTCTTCCTTCTCTGGATTCTTCGCACGGCCGTGTCTGGGACACGACCTCTCCATCATTCTTCTCGAAATTCTTTGCACGGCCGTGTTTGGGGCACGGCCTAGTCCTTTTTCTCCTCGGGAGATCCTACACGGCCGTGTCTGGATGACACGGCCCAAGCACTTCCCTTCTCTGCAACCTTTGCCTGGCCGTGTATAGCAGACGGTCGGGCTCTGTTTTGCACCTAACCTAAAAACAAAATCAAAAGAATGCATCAAACTAAAAGAAATTAAAATACAAATCAAAACTAACTAAAAGAACCCTTGGGTTGCCTCCCAAGAAGCGCTTGTTTAAGGTCTTTAGCTCGACCAAACTTGATCATTCACTTCTTTTCCTCGCCCTTGGAGGACAGATATACTTTTCATTTTTGTTGGGAGATCTTCTCCCAACATCTTCCACCACATTGTCTCCTTCGTTTGGTGGCCTTCTATGAGGATGGAAATTCCATTCCTCAAGTTTATCCTGCTACAAGCATTTAAAAGAGACGAGACATGGTTAGAGATATTAGATAAATCATATTCCAACCTTTCCTTACCAATTACCAAAGAAAGCTTATGATTTTTGACATCAATTATAGCTCCAGCTGTGGCAAGGAAAGGTCTTCCTAATATGATAGGAATCCTGGGGTCCTCTTCCATGTCCAACACGACAAAATCTGTGGGAATAACATTCCCATCCACCTCTACTGGCACATCTTCTATAATACCCAAAGGGTACCGCAGGAATGATCGGCAAGTTGAAGTGCCATAGTAGTAAGTTTAATGTTTTTGAGATCTAATTTATTACAAATTGAATAGGGAATGAGGCTAACACTTGCCCCCAAATCACAAAAAGATTTTTCAAAAAAATCTTTTCCTATGTTGCAAGGAATATAAAAGCTCCCTGGGTCCTTTAGTTTTGGGGAAGTGTTCTTCTCCAAAATAGCACTACATTCCTCACTAAGAGCAATTGTCTCAACCTCTCCTCTTCTTCTCTTGTTTGACATGAGATCCTTCAGGATTTTAGCAAATCTAGGCATTTGAAGAATAGCATCAATAAGAGGTACCTCCACACAAATTTCCTTAACTTTTTCTAAAAACTTGCCAAATTCTTCATCTTTCTTGAGCATTGTAAGTCTCTGAGGAAAAGGGACAGCTTTGCTCTGATGGTTCAGTGGAAGAGTCTCTTCAACCTCAATGGTACTCTCCTCATTAGCTTGAATCTGATTTGGTATAAGAGGAGAGAGCTCTTCTTCTTTTTGTATCCCTTTTGGAGCAGTCACTTGGGAGTCTCCCAAGGTCCGTCCGCTCCTAAGCTCAATTCGATTGCAATACTACATAGGATTCACATCAGGTTTTCCTGGAAGTTGTCCTAGTGCTCTGGATGATGAGGAAGCTAGTTGGGCAATTTGACTATCCTGGATCTTTTGATGCTTTTCATAATTATCCATTCTCTGAATGAGCTTTGCTAAATCTTGCTTTATTTCATTCTGACTTGAGATAATTTCTTCAAGCATCTTTTCAATATTTGACTTTGGTAAGCCTTGAGAAGATAGATGTTGAAAATTTTGTTGCCCAGCTTGAAAATTTGGTCTTGTCCCCATAAATGGTCCTTGATCTTGATTATTTTTGTAAGAAAAATTGGGATGGCTCTTCCATCCAGGGTTATAAGTATTTGAGTATGGGTTGTTCTGCCTTTTTTTATAACTCATGATTGCATCACATTGTTCCAGTTGATTGATTTGTGCAGTGATAGCTCCCAATGGACATGAGTCATTTGAGTGATCTGAACTCCCACATACTTCACAAGATGTACTAATAGCATTGACCATATTAGCACTAGTCCCCATATTCTCAAATTTCTTTGTAAGAGCGTCAAATTTTGCAGACAAAAGAGTGACTGCATCTACATCAAACTTCCCTGATGCTTTAATTGTTGGGTTTACAGAAGAATAGCCACCACTTCTTTCATTTGCCCATTGATGATGATTTTGTGCTACACTGTCAATAATTTCTTCAGCTTCATCTAAACTTTTATTCATAAGTGCCCCTCCAGCAGCTGAATCAAGGGACACTTTGGTATGATAGTTGATACCATTATAAAAAGTGTGCAACACTAACCATCTTTCCAACCCATGATGTGAGCATTGTCTGAGCATACTATTATATCTATCCCATGCTTCAAAAAGAGATTATGAGTCAGTTTGCTTGAAGCTTGCAATTAAATTCCTCATATGAGCTGTTTTACCTGGTGGATAGAATTTATCAAGAAATTACACTGCTCCCAAGTGGTGATGCTATTAGGGGCCAAAGAATTCAGCCATTGCTTTGCCCTATCTCTTAAAGAAAACCCAAATAATAATAATCTAACTGCTTCTGAAGGAACTCCATTCATTTTCATGGTACCACATATTTCATAAAAGACCTCTAAGTGTTGATTGGGGTCTTCATGAGGTCCTCCACCAAATTGGTTCTGCTGCACCATAGATATAATTGCGGGTTTGATCTCAAAGTTATTAGCTTCCACTGAAGGTCTTGAAATACTAGATCGAAAACCTCTTGCATAAGGTGTTGCATAATCCTTGAGTGGTCTATTCGCCATGTTCAAATGTTCCTGTTCTTCAATTTGCCTTTGTAGAATTCTTCTTTTATGGAAAGTTCTGTCAATCTCAGGGTCAAAAGGAAAGAATTCCCCTGCAAAGTTAGATCTTCGCATACACAAGAACAAGATAGCAAATGACAATTCAACAGAAAAAGAAAAAAATAAAAGAATAAAAAATGCAGAATTGAATTTGTACAAAAAGAATTAACAAGAAGTAAAAGTTATACAAGAAAGTAAAAACAGAAATCTAATGATTAGTTACAACTATGCAATATGAAAGGAAAACAAATTTTATGTTTAGTCTAACTCAATTGATAATTCTTAATGTTATAGCGCAGTCCCCGGCAACGGTTACGCTCCGCAAGTGTACGGAAATGTCGCAAGTAATATAAAAGATTATCGTATCCATAGGGACTGGAATAAGCACTAGAAATGCCTCAATGCGAATTAGCTAAACAACTATCCAATTGTTTCAAATGCAAAGTGAAGGTAAACAAATCTAATATTAAGGATCAACAAATAAGAGTTTAGTGTTTTGGGTTATGATAAGGGGAGATTCTAGGAGTTTCGGTTTCTTTGTAAGATTTCTTGAATGTAAATGGTTCACCAATTCTTATCCCTCAATTGCCAAACACTTGTAGAAAGTTGTCGGTTCTCTCTTGCAATAGATAACCGGCTAAGGACTGAGAAATGTATCTAAATATGATCAATTAGACGTGAGCCTACGTTGTCCTTACACAGAAGCACACCTATTACTATGCCTTCCTCCGATATCAACATAGAAGCCCACAACTTATTAATCTATCAAGATACAAGAAACTAATCACAAGATCCATCCTACTCTCTTGAATATTCCTATTTCCTCTTCAAGATTATCTCTCAAACGTCCTTACACGGGCTTGCACCTGTCACGTGGATCCCTCGGATGATCGAGTTAGAGTTTATCTTTACTAAGTCCACAAGAAATCCAAACAATCAATCAAGAATGAGAATTAAGCACAAATCACCATTAATCATTCAAGATCTAATTGATACAAGCAAGACAATGTCATTGAAACAAGAAATTGGCAAATCCATAAGAGATTACATCAATCCATCATACAAATACTCCCTTAATCCTAGAATACAAGATCTACTCCATGAATTGAGGAAGAATACCCGAAGAAATAAAGATTACAAGCATTTCTTAAATCCCCAATCCAAGAAACCAAGAAAAGGGGGAAAGAGAAAACTTATCTACGAAGAAGCCTCGTCTTCGGATCCAATCCTCGCTCCGGAGTCGAAATCGTCAAGAACTCCCCTCGAATCACCCAGAAATCCTCCCAAGAATGGGAGGATACCACCAAATCTTGCCTTCTCCCAAAGGGGAAGAGATCCCCTTTCAATTCATGAAGGAGGGTTTAAATAGAGGAGGAAATCGGGCGCCACACGACCCCATGACACGGCCGTGTGAGATTCACACGGCCATGTCCAGTTCCTTCTCTGCCAAAGCTGCACGGCCGTGTGACTCACACGGCCAGGACCCTTTTGTTCTCTGGAAATGCAACACGGCCGTGTGGTGCACACGGCCACCACCTGCTTGGCCTTTGGAAACCTCACACGGCCGTGTAGATCTACACGGCCATGTAAGACATCTGCTCTAATTTCTTCAAATCAAGACACGGCCGTGTGAGATTCACACGGCCATGTCCTCTTCCCTTCCTGTTAAAACTACACGGCCGTGTGTGGTACACGGGTTGATGCTCTCTCCCTTCAATTCCTTCCAAGCTTTTTCGAGGACGCATAATCTTCACCAATTTCGACTTTTGTGTACAGAAAATGCACAAAAAGCAGATCTCCAAACCAAAAGAGTAAATATGCTAAAAGGAAAGCTGGAAGTATAAAAATGCATAGATCAAGCATGCTCAAAGTATGTAAATGTGCGTAAAAACATGCATAAAAGAGTATATAATCTACGCACATCACTTCTCCTAATTCATATCATGGCAAAGTGAAGCACATAATGAGTCATAATTTGGTCTCAATCCTCAACCAACTAAGGGTGGCCGAAACATGCATAGGCTCACTTATGTTGCATGAAATCATACAAGCATATGAACCCTAATTCATTTCCATAACATTTATCATAAAGAACATCATAAGCATGTTTGATTTAGGTTCTATGCTTCCTAGGTTTAGAAATCCACATTGGCCGAAACATACAAGGTCCAAAATTTGGTTACAAATAGCATGTAAACATGTGAACAATTTCCATGCATTTATCATAGGCAACCACATGAGCATATTGAGTTTAAGTTTCAAGCTTCCTAAGTCCACAAATCATAGGTGGCCGAATGCCATCAATGTGACTCTAAGTTTTTTTTTCAACCAAATATAAGCATGTGAATACCCTATAAATTTCATAGCATATCATGGAGAAGAACATAAACATGTTAGGGTTGAATTTAGGCTTGCCTAAGCCCTACTTTTCATTTTGGCCGAAAGTTCACCATGTGAAAACCTAACCCTAAGCAACATGAAATCACAAGTGCATCAAGTTATCTCCATATCCTATCATAAGGTAAATCATAAGCAAGCTAGATTTGAGGTTGAGCCTCCCTAAGGTATTTAATCCCTTCATGGCTGAAACCCTAAGGTAAGGTTCTACTAGTTCCAAGCAACATACAAGTATAAAACATCAAGGGAACATTCATAATATATTATGGGGAAGTTCATAAGCATGTTTTTTTTTTTTTTTGAGTTGAGCTTCTTCTAGGGTTTTTATTCCTTTTATGGCCGAAACCCTAAGGTGAGGTTCTACAAATTCCAAGCAACATACAAGCATGAAACGACAAGAAAATATTCATATCATGTCATAGAAGAGATCATAAGCATGTTAGTCTTTAAGTTGAGCTTCTCTAGAGTTTTAAGTCTCTTCATGACTGAACCCTAAGGTGGGGTAACTCCAAGCCACATACAAGCATGAAATATCAAGGTCATATTCATAGCATATCATGAGAAAAACCTTAAGCATGTTGGTTTTGGTTTTGAGCTTCCATAGGCCTTACAAAGTGTCATGGCCAAAAGTTTCCAAAAGAAACCCTAGGTTGTTAATCCATCTAAACTCGAACAAAATCATATAACAACTTGTACCACAGGTGAGGGGATACTCAATTCCTCTTGCTTGGTCTTTTCCCTAAGAGAAGATACCCTTTGTGAAGAGGAAGAAGAGAGATTCTCCTTCTAGTGCTCCCTTTTGCTTCTCTTGCTTGTGAGAGATAGATCTTGAGGACCCCTTCTTGTGGTTTGGTTTTCTTAGGGAGAAAACCTTAGTTGGATTTTCGGAAAGGGGAGAGGGGAGGCTCTAGGTCACGACAATGGTGAGGAAAGGGAAGAAAATGAACTCCCTTCTTTGTTTTTCCTCTTATGCTAGGTGGGAGTAAGAAGCAAAAAGAAACTTTGCCTTCCCTTCTTCTTAACTCATCCTTTATTCTCTTAATGATGAAGAAAATGTGTTCATTCATCCCCCTTTGCTCTCCAAATCCCTCATCTCATCAACCCACGAAAATTAAAGGAGAAGGAAGGAGAAGAAGACAATTTGTCTTTTTCTTGTTTTCTTCTTAATCAAGAGAAGGAGAAAGAAAGCTAATTGAATTTTTCTTGCTTCCTTCTTTTTATCATGCTCTTAACTTTATCTAGAATTTCCATTCCTCCTTTAACAATAAATTATGATGGTCTAGTGGTAATTCCATAATCCTTAGCTTAAAAAGGTTCAAGGTTCAATCCTTGACCAATTCCTTTTCTTTTATATATTTTTGGTTCTATCTTAAATCTTCACATACTTAGCTTAAGAAATTCATGGGTGTTACACTTGTCCCATAAACGGGATCCCTTTGGGACTATTTCTCTCATAGACTTTCCATCAAATCATTATCATTTTGTCATTGTCCACTTACCCAATATTAGGCTCCCTCTAGGGCCTTTTCCCATAAACGGACTCACTTTAGGGCCTTTTCCCTTACAGTATTTCCATCAAATTATTATCATTTTGTTACAATCAATTTACCTGATATTGGGCTCTCTCTAGGGCTTTTCCCGTAAACAGATTCCCTCTAGGGCCTTTTCCCTCATAGAATCCTTATTAAATCTTTATTATTATCATTATCACTTTGTTACAGTCAACCCACCTGATATTGGGAACCCTCTAAGCCTTTTCTAGTAAACTGTCTCCCTTTGGGGCCTTTTCTCTCACGGTATTCTCATTAAGTAATTTTCAATATCAGAAGCATGATAAAGGTGCTCATCATGCCTAAGAATCCAAAACTTATCTATACTATATGGTTATCAAACATCATCACCGTTATAGTATGTTGAACCTAAAGAACAAAACTTTACATATACTTGCAAGGTTATCAAACATGATTATTTTCCTAGAATGTTAAGCCCTAAAGATCCAAAAATTAATATATACCTATAAGATTATCAAACATAATTATCTTCATAGCATGCTATATCCTAAGGATCTGAAAAGTTCACATGTAATCTATAAATGTTATCACGATAAGATGTAGGAAGAAACATAAACATATACCTAAACCTAGAATTCTGTAATTTTCCACTATCACATTAAGGTATCATAATCAGACATAAAAAGAACATGAACATAAACTTAAACACAAGCATGCAAATTCAGAGCATAAGCTTAAACATCGATTTAAACATAATTCTATGCATAACCATAGTGTGAGCATGCATAAACATAAGCATAGGAATCAACTAGAGCATCAAGAAATGGCTACTTGTATCCGATGCTAACATATGGTCTATAAACATTATCATGATAAGATATAAGAGGAAATATAAACCTCCACCTAAACCTAGATCATATTAAGGTATCATTATAAGACATAAGAAGAACATGAACATAAACTTAAACCTAAAGTTAGAATCCAAAATTTGCACATATATCTTATAAGGTTATCATGACGAGGGGTAATCCTAAACACAACACACTATCTACAACTCCAAAATCATATTGATATTACCCACTAAATTGCCATGATGTGAAGCAAGAGTAAACTCAAACATACAAACAAAATCACAAAAGTTACAAGTTTTAGGAGCTAGTATGGTATCAACTTCTAAATAAACAAAAGAGTATAGGAATTTATAAAATTTGATCCTTACAAATTTATAGGAGCTAACATGGTATCATCTTCTTAACACATACATACAAACCAAAAATTGAAATTCATCTAGGGTATGTAAATATATATGAACTTAAGGAACTAAAATAAAACATGATATGAGAAAAAAACATGAAACAATGGTAGAGCAACATCATGATGAATAAGACCCTTAAAACATAATTTAAAACTACTCCTATTATATCTGAAATTTGCAAGGTCTATAACATAATTTGAGCATGCATACTTCTCTAGTTTCTAATGGCAAACAAATAAACGAACATGAAGCAACTGTGAGTTATCATCCAGATGAATAACATCTTAAATTAGTGATTAAACCCAACCCTTTAGAATCCAAAATCCACACCAAATTATAGACCTAGTTAAAGTAAACACAAGTAGAGAACATGCACAAACTTGTAAAGCAAAAACATGATGAACAACCCCTAACAATTTAGTGAGGTAACTACCCCTCATGAAAACCAAAATCCTCCATCTATAGAAACCACTTGAAGCTTAAGAAGAGAACCAAAATTAAGGTGTCTTCTTCCCAAAAATAGCAAAGAGCATCAAGAGCAATAGTATCTGAATTCTACCCATTATAGAACTAACTAGTGCATTAAACAATGTTGAGAACATGCTAAACTAGATTTCTGAATGTTAACATGTAATTAGTATTATCCCTAGAACTAATTATGAGATGATTGTAAAGGGCACCTTTTGTATCATATTTCATTATTAATAAAGGCAAAGTTGGTTATTATATTTACTTCAATTCAATGTCGAATGAATAAGTATAATAATGTCCTAGAGTGGGAGATCTAATCTACAACATATCAATTGGTTGAATTGATAATGAGAATTGTAGATATACATAGAAAACTACTCTTAACTATTTCTAGTTAAGCATTAATATGCAAGGACAATATTAATGCATTGAGATTAGCATGTAGGTCAACGGATGACTTAATCTCACAAGTTATGTATATGAGATATCAGGTTGACACATGAGTATATATTAGAAAATATATACTGAATGACCCGCTATGACAATGTTTCATAGATCATTATATGAGTGTCATAAACATTCTCATGTGACTATTAGTATGAATGATCCTTAGACCTGAATTCACTACAGTTCTCTACATAAGGAATTGTATACTTTTGTATTGACAAACGTCACATGTAACAGGGTGGACCATAAAATCGATCACTGGGTATGCAATGAATTATGTGGAGGGATGTGAGTGATGAAGATAGGATCTATCCCTTTCATATAACAGAAGTGATATCTATGGGCCCCTTGATTAGCAAGACACAAGAATGTATGGTCAAGCTTAAATTAGTCAATATGCAATATTGAGCTTATTTGATTGAGTGTGTCTACTTAGAGATCAAGAAACACAAAGATTGATAAGAGGATGACACGTTCTATGATTCATTGATTAATCTAGATATCAAGGATAGAAGGATTGAGTCATACAAGATAATAGCCATGGAAAGGTTAAGTTGGATTTCGACATTCTCGTCACTTGGGTAGCAATGATGTCTTTCTAGATGTCATTCATTGCTTATATATCTACATGTTGATTTGGATTCATTGCCAACATTACAAGAACCTATTAGGTCACACACAAAGAATAAGTCAATGGAGATAGATTCATATGATGGATCATTGGATTAAATCTAATTCAAATTAGACTCATTGAGTTAGACTCAATTGGATCCAACTATTAGATTGAGTCCAATTTGAATTAGACTCATTGAGTCAATTGAATTGATGATTAATGAGTTGGACTCATTAAGTGATTTCATGAATTTGAATTCATGAAGAAAGAGGAGTGTACAACTTGAATTACTCATGCATTGGATGCATTGGATGAAGAGTGAACAATTTGAATTGTTCATGCATTAGATGCATTGGATTCATTGGATGAAGATAAATATTAATGTAAATTATGGAAATTGGCATTAAGGCATAAGGTAATTTCATGAATCTATAAAAAGGGGTTTTGGATTCATTTTCATGATGAAATTTTGGTGTTCTTACTCTTCTTCCTCCTCCTCTCTTCCACTTGGTTGAAACTTCCAAAAAAGGTTGCTAGAACAACCTTTGGTTGTTTTATTCTCCACTTTGTGAGTTTGTGAGACAAACGAGGCTTGTTTGTGTATACCATAGAGGCGCAACAACTCGATCGTGCTAAGATCCGTATCTCAAGAGAAACATTGCTGTCGGGATTACAAAGGATACGCAACAAATGTATAACTCTCTTCATGTAAATCTTAGTATATGGGTTCCTTTTGCACGGATCTTTTGAAGGAACTAGATGTTTTCTGCTGGACTTTCGCGTGTTTAGCGCCCTAGTTCCATACAGTGGTATCAGAGACACTTACGAAGGCGTATACTAAGTAGTAGTTAGAATTTGTATATGTGATATAGAAATTACATGATAGATTTACTATGATTTATAAAACCATGAATCTCAGCCAGATTTTGAGTCTCAGCTAGATTGTGAGTCTCAGTCAGATTATGAGTGTAGGACAAAATTGTTTTGTTGGGAATAAAACATAGTTAGTGTTGTGACAGCAAGGTCTTGGCCAATGGTGTTTTGTTGGGAACAAAACAAAGTCGGTTATAAGTCTCAACCAATGGTGACTAGTGGGACCACCGTGGCGTTGCGACTCATAAGTCTTTGTAGAAATCATAGTAAATTTTATGTCATAAAATATTGTGAATGTTATATGACATAGTGCATGGTTATGACCTTTAACCCCAATATGATTGGATGTGTGTGCATGTTGTAATTCATAATACGGCCTACATGTCATGCCTTTATCTTTTATCACTCTTGTTGTAAATTTAGACTACCCTTGAATGTAACTCAAGGTTCTTTTAGATTTTATAATGAACAAATTAGAAAATAATTAGTCTACTAGACGATAGTGAAAAAGGAAGAAGGGAAATAACACACGGCGGCCAAGGAAGCACTTGGAGAAGATGCTTAGATCTAGGTTGACTTTTCGATCTTCTCATTGGCTTGAGAGGATCGTAGATAATGGGGACATAACCATGTCATGTTTCATTTTGCATATATGTTGATGTGTGCTATGATTGTGTGCTTAGTGTAGTTTCACCATAATTAGGTCTTGTTAATATATGCCTACCAAAGTTTGGAGCTCACTTCTAGCTCAATCAATTGAAATCAAGTTTTGCCAAAACAAAGTGACTCGATTTATCTTGCTAGGGTGCGACAGGACAATTGTGATGCCCGACTATTAAACTTTGGGTGTGACTTAACTAAGTTATATCATATGAATTGAGAACTTAGAGGAATATCCCATGTGATGAAATTCAAGTTATACTAGTTTTTGGTGATTAGCCAAAGCTAACTCAAGATGAGCTATAATGTGGATTTCATAAGTTGGGCAAATGAACCAATGGTCTTGTTCACCAAATGATACAAGAGTTACATAGGTTGGTAAACGTTACCTACCTAAATTATACTAAGTCTTGGGAGATTACCCAAAGTTAACTCAAGATGCGGTATAACATGGATCTTGTCCCACATAAATGTCATTGCAATTGGATTTGGAACTCGTAGTGTCGGTAAAACCAATCCATGACTTGCTCCTACCAATCTTTAAAATTCAGTGGGAGAATCATTTAATTAAAGTCCTAATTGAATAGCCTAAATATAATACTTATTTCTGTATTTTATTGTTGTAGATTATCATGTCGTCAAATATGTTGAATACCCTCTCTCTGCAATCTGTCCTTGATAAGGACAAGCTCAATGGAGCTAACTTCCTGGACTGGTACAGAAACTTGAGAATAGTTCTCAATCAAGAAGGAAAGTTGTACGTCCTAGAGCAACCTATTCCTGAAGCACACCCACTACTACCACTAGAGCTGATAGGAATGCTTATAAGAAGCATCAAGATGATACATTAGATGTATCATGCCTATGCTTGCTACCATGAACTCTAAGCTTCAGAAGCAAAATGAGAACATGGATGCTTATGATATGGTTGAACATCTTTGACAACTGTATCAAGGACAAGCAAGACATAAGAGATTTGAGATCTCTAAAGCACTATTTTAGTGCAGAATGCAAGAAGGAAGTCTCGTAGGGCCTTATGTGCTCAAAATGATTAGGTATGTGGAGAATCTACAAAAATTAGGATTTTCACTAGGCCAAGAATTAGCCATTGACCTAATTCTACAATCATTGCCCAAAAGCTATAGTCAATTTATCATGAACTACAATATGAATGAAATTGACAAACCATTGCCTGAGATGTTAAGCATGTTGAGAACTTCTAAACTCAACCTTAAGAAGGCAAAGCCTAGTACTATTTTGATGGTGCAAAAGGGAAAAAGCAAATGGAAGCCCAAATGTAAGGGTAAGACCAAAGCCGAAGGCAAGGGTAAGACTCATACACTGAAACCTAAAGGAGGGGTTACTAAGGAAGGAACCTGCTTCCACTACGGTGAGACCAGACATTGGAAGAGGAACTGCAAGGTGTACCTAGAAAAACTAAAAAGGAAGAGAAGTGAGACTTCTGCCTCAGGTATATATGTTATAGAAGTCAATATATCTATTTCTTCTTCATGGGTATTAGATGTTGGATGTGCATCTCACATTTGTACTAATGTGGCGGGGCAGAGAAATAGTAGAGCATTGACAAAGGGCGAAGTGGACCTACGAGTAGGCAATGGTGCAAGAGTTGCTGCTGTCGTTGTAGGAACATATTCCTTATCTTTGCCCACTAGGCTTGTTTTAAAACTAGAAGAGTATTGTTATGTGCCTGCTTTAACCAAGAACATTATATCTATTTCTTGTTTAGACAAGAAGGATTTTTCATTTATAATAAAGGGCAAATGTTGTTTCGTTTATTTGAATGATATGTTCTACTGTAGTGCACCTTTAATAAATGGACTCTATGTTCTAGACTTTGAAAACCCAATCTATAACATAAATACCAAACGGTTCAAATCTAACGATTTAAACCAAACATATCTCTTGTATTATCACTTGGGTCGCATAAATGAGAGTTGTATATCCCAATTCTATAAGGATGGACTTTTGGACTCATTTGATTTTGAATCATATGAGACATGCAAATCTTGTCTTCAAGGCAAGATGACAAAGACTCTATTTAGTGAACATAGTGAAACATCTAATGACTTGTTAGGACTCATACATACAGATGTATGTGGCCCTTTCAAAATAGCAGCTAGAGGAGGCTACCATTACTTCATTACTTTTACTGATGATTTTAGTAGGTACGACTACGTGTATCTGATGAGACACAAGTCAGAATCCTTTGAAAAGTTTAAAGAATTCAAGAATGAAGTACAAAACCAACTTGGTAAGAGTGTTAAGATGCTTCGATCAGATCAAGGTGGGGAATACCTTAGCCAAGCATTTCATGACCATCTCCTTGAGTGTGGGATCATATCTCAACTCACTCCACCTAGAACACCATAATTGAATGGTGTATTAGAAAGGAGAAATCATACTTTATTAGATATGGTACTATCGATGATGAGTCAAACAGATCTTCCTACTTCCTTCTGGGGACATACTCTAGAGATGACCGCTTTCACACTTAACCGCATTTCATCTAAGGTTGTCATAAATACACCATATACGATATGAACTGGGAAGAGCCCCAAAATATCTTTCATAAAGATTTAAGGTTGTGAGTCTTACATTCGACGACAAGTCTCAGATAAACTAGGACTCAAATCAGACAAGTGTTATTTTGTAGGATATCCCAAGGAAACAAAGGGATACTACTTTTATAATTCCACATATGGCAAAGTATCTATTGCCAGAACTGGTGTCTTTCTAGAAAGGAAATTTGATTCTAGAAAAACTAGTGGGAGTAAAGTCAATCTTGAAGAAATTCAAGATGTACACACTAACATGGACACCTTGATGAAAACTGAACAGGTACCACAAGATGTTGTGGATCATGATATTTTTACACTACAAAAAGTTATGGAGCAACAACCTGTACAAGTAGCACAAGCTTTACGCAGATCTGATAGGACCCTTCATCAGCCTGAGAGATATTCTTTTCTCATGTCTGACAATGGTGATATAGTGCTACTTGATCTCAACAAGCCTACATCTTATTAGGAAGCTATATAGGGCCCAGATTCTGAGAAATGACTAGAGGCCATGAGATCTGAAATGAAATCCATGGAATCCATGTACACTAACCAAGTATGGACTTTGGTTGATCCACCTGAAGGGATCAAATCCATTGGGTGTAAGTGAGTCTTCAAAGCGAAGACTGACATGGATGGTCATATGCATACCTATAAAGGTAGATTGGTGGCTAAAGGTTTCAAGTAGAGTCATGGTATAGACTATGATGAACCTTTTCACTAGTTATGATGCACAAGTCCATTCGGATCATGATTGCTATTACAGCTTATTATGATTATGAGATTTGGCAGATAGATGTCAAAACTGTATTTCTTAACGGAAATCTAGGAGGATGTGTACATGACACAACTTGAGGGGGTTGTCGATCCAAAGCATGCTGAAAAGGTATGTAAGTTGTAACAATCCATTTATGGATTGAAGCAAGCTTCTAGAAGCCAGAATCTTCGATTTAATGATGCAATCAAAGCATTTATTTCATAAAGAATGAAGATGAACCTTGTGTCTATAAGAATGTTAGTTGGAGCATAGTCATCTTTCTAATATTGTATGCAGATAACATACTTCTCATTGGAAATGATATCCCTACTCTTCAGTCAATGAAGATGTGGCTTGGGAATTGTTTCTCAATAAAGGACTTAGGTGAAGTAACCTACATTTTAGGCATCAAGATCTATAGGGATAGATCTAAGAGATTGCTTGGTCTAAGTCAGAGTACATACATTGACAAGGTGCTTAATCATTTCGCCACGCAGAATTCTAAGAAGGGATTCCTGTCAATGTCACATGGTGTGAGTCTTTCGAAGACTCAATACCCCTCTTCTAATGTAGAAAGGGACCACATGTATCAGATTCCATCTGCTATAGGGTCTATCATGTAAGCCATGCGTTGTACTTGTTAGTTAGAGCCCTAGAGCCAATCATTTGATGATTGTATGGACTCATGTATATCATATTCATGTATATATGTTAAGGCATTTGATTTTTGGTTATTATGCTTATTTGTATTAGTGCCAGATAAAATAAGTATAGTAACATCCTAGAGTAGAAAGGTTCTTACCTATATCAATCGATTGGTTGAATCGATAGTGAGATGATATAGGGAATACTACTCTAAATCATTCCTAGTCGAGTATTAACATTCAGGGACAATGTTAATACAATAAGACTAGCATGTAGGTCAGCTCGATGACTTGATCTCACAAGTCATGGATATAGAGATATCAAGCTGACACATGGGTATGCATTAGAGAATGTATACTGAATGACCCGCCATGAGAAAGTATCATGGATCGTTATATGAGTGTCATATACTTTCTCATATGGCTATTAGTATGACTATTAGTCCTTTGACCTGAAGTCACCATGGATCCCTACATAAGGAGTTATGTACTTTGGTTTCGTCAAACGTCACCCGTAACAGGGTGGACTATAAAAGCGATTACTGGGTATGTAATAAATTATGCAGAGGGATGTGAGTGATGTAGATGGGATCTATCCCTCCCATATGACGGGAGCGACATCAATATTCTTGATAGAGTTAGACCACGAAATGCATGGCCATGCCCAAATGAGTCAACATGAGATGTTGAGCTCATTTGATCGAGTGAGTCTACTTGGAGTTCAAGATTTAGATTGATTAGAGGATGACACGGTCTATGCCTCACATTGATCAATCTAGATGTCAAGGCTAGAAGGACATTTGACATATTTTGTGAGGAGTCACAATTGGTAGTCACAAGGTGATGTCGGATCTCGACATTCTTGTAACTTGGGTAGTAATGATGTGTTGCTAGATACCGCTCATTACTTATGCTCCTAAATGGGTTTAGGGTATTGCCAACGTTATAAGAACCTATAGGGTCACACACTAAGGACAATTAGATGGAGATTTGGTTCATATGATGAACCAAGAGGATTAGATTCATTTGATGAATCATATTGAATTAAGAGTAATCCAAATTGGGCTAATTGAGTTGGACTCAAGTTGTTTCATGTATTCAATGAGTCTAATTTAGATTATGACTCATTAAATTAACTTAATTTAATGAATTAGATTCATTATATTAAGTTGGCTTGAATCATATGGTTGGATTAGATCAACCATGAGAGAGATTTGATCAAGTTTGACTTGATTTGAGAGGAAGAGAAAAAGTCATGTTTGACTTGACTTTTTGCCACATCACTAGTGAGTTGGCAAGATGTGGACCAATAGGATTGCTCCACATCATCAATGTGTGCCACATCATGGAGGTTACAAGCCTCCATAGCATTTAATGTGGCCGACACACATTAAATGAGGAGGTTACACTTGTTGCCATGTCATTTAGTGAGGTGGCAAGATGTGGACCAATAGTGTTGATCCACATCATCCTAGAGTGCCACCTCATGGGGGTTACAACTCTTAATGGTCTCCACATTAATTGGAATTAATGTGGGGGTTACACCTCCTAGAGTGGCCGGCCACTTGATGGCTAAGGGGTTTTTTGAATTTCCTCTCATTGATTCATTCACTCTTCTTCTCCCTTGGGTTCTCTCTCTTCTCCTTCTCCCATTCCTTGGCCGAACACCCCATTGGTGCTAGCACACCTTGTGTTTTGGTCATCTCCTTCTACTTGTGTCCATGTGGATACATATAGAGGTTGTCTACTTTGACAACTAGAGATCCGGCGACATCTTGGACAAGCGGGAACGCGAAGGGCTTCGCTACAAGGGTAATGATCTTAACTTTAGTGTAGATCTAAAGTTTTTACAAACTCGTACAAGAAAAAGGTTTTTCGATAATTTTGTTTACGAATCTTTGCACGAGATCCATGGCTTTGGGTGACTCGGGGTTTCCGCGACGCGAAAAAGCGGTTTTCGCGGCCCGAAGAACCCAACAGTGGTATCAGAGCCACGTGCAAAGACTTGTACGAGTTCGTTTGTATTTTTATGAAAAATATACCTTCTGTGATTTTCTGTAAAAATTGAGTTTTTAGAGTTTTTATGAGTAATTTTTCCGTAGAAGCGAAGCACAAGTGTCTCGGCACTTGTAGGCTTCGGCTACCGGAAATTTTTCTTTTAAACGGCTTCATTTTTGCCCCAAATCCATTTGGGACAGCGGGGTCGGGTGCCATTAGATCGCAAAGGAGCAACTCAAGATGGTTAGATCGTGGGTAGGGGCATTTCCCCTAACCCCGCAAGGGAATTTGCTTCGCGATTGTACCCGAAATCGCTAAAAACGAACCCGCCGGGAAGATTTTTCCGAAACGGCAATGTCTCGACCCAAATCGTTTTGGGACAGCGGGTTTAGGCACTGTTGGATCAGAAAGGAACCCTCACGATGGTTAGATCGCGGGTAGGGGCGCTGCCCCTGGGCCCCGCAAGGGGATCCGTTCCGCGATTGCACCCGAAACCGCTAAACGGGGCCGCCGGGAAATTTTACTCATAAAAATTGTAAATATTATTTTTAAAATTATAGAAAAATTATGAAAAATATATAATTTTGAATTATATATTAATTTGTGATAGTCATGGCCCAAAATACCCAATAAGATTGGATTTGTGTTGTAATTCATAATACGACCTACGTGCCGTCATATGATTGTGTGTGCTGTATTTTTTTTTTTTTTTTCCACAGCCTGCGCGTCGTGCCTTTCTCTTATTCTGGTTGTAAATTAGATTTAGACTCGAATGTAACTCGAGTTTCAAATTGTAATGTACAAATTGGAGCGGTGGAGGTCCACACGAGACGGAGTTCCGAGGCGGGCACGAGCAACACAAGGTGGTCAAAAGGAGGAGCTTGGAGAAGCTGTTGACCCTAGGTTGACCATTTGATCTTCTCATTGGCTTGAGAAGATCGTAGTAGGGTCATGACTAAATCACAAATAGATTAATTAATTAATTGTTATGTATCTGATGCATGTTTAATAATTAATTAATTAATTAGTGCCTTAACGATTAGATTAGATCTAAGTCGTGCACATGATGCACCCTTGCGATTAGATTAGATCTAAGTCGTGCACAAGATGCATCCTTCTCGATTAGATTAGATCTAGATCGAACCAACTCTAAATGTCTAACCGTGTCGTGATACCTATCACTACCTCGATCACATGTATTGTTGAATCTGCCAAAGCAGAGCAATACATATTATCTTGGTAGGGTACGGAGGGACAATCTTGGTCCCGCCTATCAACGCATGGGTGAATACAAACTCAATTAGATTGAGTATTCCTAGTTACTCATTTGGATCGAGTCAACTATAGGCATTCTTCCAATAGTTGGAAAGGTAGGACAAAATCACGTTTATATTAACTCTCGGGCGTATTAGCCAAAGCTAACTCGAGTTTTAATATAAATGCAGATATTGATTCTATAAACAAGAGTTGCATAGAGATGTAATTGGTAATCGTTACCTACCGATCATACTAAGCCTTAGCCGTATTAGCCAAAGCTAACTCAAGGGTTAGTATGATGTGGATCTTGTCCCACAAGAATTATATAATTTAGTGGGAGCAACGTTTAATTAAAGGCCTAATTATATGATTTTTAAAGAATATGATATTTATTTCTGCAAATTTTCTATTGTAGATAACCATGACGTCGAATACGAACACTTTCTTTCTGCGATATGTCCTTAAGAAGGACAAGCTCAACGGAGAAAATTTCCTGAACTGGTACAGGAACCTGAGAATAGTTCTCACTCAGGAATGTAAACTGTACGTTCTGGAGCAACCCATTCCGGAGGCTCCTCCTGCCACTGCCATGCGAGCTGACCGGGATGCTTACAAGAAGCATCAAGATGACGCATTAGATGTGTCCTGTCTAATGCTCGCAACCATGAACTCTAAGCTTCAGAAGCAACATGAGTTGATGGGTGCTTACGATATGGTTGCACATCTTCGTTAACTATATCAAGGACAAGCAGGGCACTGGAAGAGGAACTTCACAGGACACCTGGAAGATCTTAACAAGAAGAGAAATAAGATTTCTACTTCAGGTATAAATGTTATAGAAGTCAACCTCTCTATTTCTTCGTCGTGGGTATTAGATACCAGATGTGCTTCGCACATTTGTACTAATGTACAAGCACTGAGAAATAGCAGAGCATTGACAAAGGGCGAGATAGACCTACGAGTAGGCAATGGAGCACGGGTTGCTGCTGTTGCTGTAGGGACTTATTTTCTATCTCTACCCTCTGGGCTTATACTAGAGTTAGACGATTGTTGTTATATGCCTGCATTGACTAAGAACATTATATCAGTTTCTTGTTTGGACAAGAAAGGATTCTCGTTTATAATAAAGAACAAATGTTGTTCTGTCTATTTAAACAATATGTTCTATTGTAGTGCACCTCTGATGAACGGACTCTATATTCTAGAGCTTGAGAGCTCTATCTATAACGTTAGTACTAAGAGGTTCAAATCGAACGATATGAACCACACCTATCTCTGGCACTGTCGCTTAGGTCATATAAATGACAAGCGCTTATCCCAGCTCCATAAGGATGGTTTGCTGGACTCTTTTGATTTAGAATCATATGAGATATGCGAGTCATGCCTACGAGGTAAGATGACCAAGACTCCCTTTAGTGGGCACAGCGAGAGAGCGACTGATCTATTAGGACTCATACATAGTGATGTATGTGGCCCTTTCAATGTCGCTGCTAGAGGCGGTTATAGGTACTTCATCACATTTACTGATGATTTCAGTAGATACGGTTATGTGTACTTGATGACACATAAGTCGGAATCCTTTAAAAAGTTCAAAGAATTCAAGAATGAAGTACAGAACCAGCTTGGCAAGAGTATTAAGATACTTCAATCAGATCGAGGTGGTGAATACTTAAGCCATGAGTTTCGTGACTATTTAGTTGAGTGTGGGATTCTATCCCAACTCACTCCTCCTGGAACACCACAGTGGAATGGTGTATCCGAAAGGAGGAATCGTACCTTATTAGATATGGTACGATCTATGATGAGTCACACAGATCTTCCGACATACCTTTGGGGCTATGCTCTAGACACGGCAGCTTTCATTCTCAACCGAGTTCGATCCAAGGCCGTGATAAAGACACCATATAGGATATGGACTGGGAGAGATGCCCAGGTGTCTTTCATGAGGATTTGGGGCTGTGAGGCTTACGTACGACGTCAAGTCTCAGACAAATTAGGACCCAAATCCGACAAGTGCTATTTCATCGGATATCCCAAGGAAACTAAGGGATATTACTTCTACACTCCCAGTCAGCACAAGGTTGTTGTGGCAAAGACTGGAGTCTTTATAGAAAGGGACTTTGTTTCTAGAAAGACTAGTGGGAGCACGTTCGATCTTGAAGAAGTTTAAGATGCAAACAATAGCACTGATGCCTCGATGGAAATTGAACTGGAACCACAAAGTGTTGTGGATGATGTTCCACAAGGAGTTGAGGAACAACAACCAGTTCAAGTAGACATACCTCTTCGCAGGTCTGATAGGGTACGTCGTCAGCCTGAGAGATACTCATTTCTCTTGTCTGACCATGATGACATTGTGTTCATAGAGGATGAGCCCACCACCTATCAAGAAGCTGTGATGAGACCAGATTCCGAGAAATGGTTAGAAGCCATGAGATCCGAGATGGAATCCATGTACACCAACCAAGTATGGACTTTGGTTGATCCACCTGAAGGGGTAAAACCCATTGGGTGCAAGTGGGTCTTTAAGATAAAGACTGACATGGATGGACTTATCTATAAGGGTCGCTTGGTAGCTAAAGGTTTCAAGCAGATTCATGGTATTGACTATGATGAAACCTTTTCTCCAGTGGCGATGTTTAAGTCCATTCGGATCATGCTTGCTATTGCAGCCTACCATGACTATGAGATATGGCAGATGGATGTCAAAACCGCGTTTCTGAATGGAAACCTACTCGAGGATGTGTACATGACACAACCTGAGGGTTTTGTAGATCTACAGCATACTAGTAGAGTATGCAAGCTGCATAGGTCCATTTATGGACTAAAGCAAGCTTCTCGGAGCTAGAATCTTCGATTCGATGATGCGATCAAACAGTTTGGTTTCATCAAGAACGAAGATGAGCCTTGTGTCTACAAGAAGGTTGTAGGGGACATAGTTGTTTTCCTCATATTGTATGTGGTTGACATACTACTCATTGGGAAGGACATCCCTATGCTTCAGTCTGTCAAGACCTGGCTAGGGAGTTGCTTCTCAATGAAGGACTTAGGTGAGGCATCCCGCATTCTTGGGATACAGATCTATAGAGATAGATCTAAGATATTGATTGGCCTAAGTCAGAGTACATACATTGACAAGGTACTCCTTCGGTTTGCCATGCAGAATTTCAAGAAGGGATTTCTGCCGATGTCACATGGCGTGAGTCTTTCGAAGACTCAAGGTCCCTCTTCTAGAGAGGAGAGAGATCGCATGGATCAGATCCCTTATGCCTCAGCCATAGGATCGATCATGTACGCCATGCTATGTACTCGACCTGATGTCACGTATGCTTTGAGCATGACTAGCAGATACCAGTCATAACTAGGTGAAAGTCATGGGATAGCGGTCAAGAATATTCTTAAGTACTTAAGAAGGACTAAAGAATATTTCTTGATATATGGAGGCAATGATAAGCTAGCTGTAAAGGGTTACAGTGATGCTACCTTCCAGACCGATCAGGATGATTAAAGATCACAGTCGAGGTTCGTGTTTTGCTTAAATGGTGGTGCTGTGAGCTGGAAGAGTTCGAAGCAGGAAACAGTAGCTGATTCTACAACAGAGGCCGAGTATATTGCTGCATCAGAGGCAGCAAAGGAGGCAGTTTGGATCCGCAAGTTCATCACTGAACTTGCGGTGGTTCCTAGCATCGCTGATCCAGTTCAGCTCTATTGTGACAACAATGGAGCTATAGCACAGGCGAAGGAACCTCGCTCACACCAGCAGACCAAGCACATACTACGGCGCTTTCATCTCATTCGAGAGATTATCGATAGAGGAGATGTGAAGATTTGTAGAATACCTACAGAGGCTAACATCACAGATCCCTTGACCAAGGCTTGGGCACAGAGGAAGCATGATGGTCACACTAGGTCATTAGGCCTTAGAGCCTATACTGATTGGCACTAGTGCTAGTGGGAGATTGTTAGTTAGAGCCCAAGAGCCAATCATTTGATGATTGTATGGACTCATGTATATCATATTCATGTATATATATTAAGGCATTCGATTTTTGGTTATTATGCTTATTTGTATTAGTGCCAGATAAAATAAGTATAGTAACGTCCTAGAGTAGAAAGGTTCTTACCTATATCAATCGATTGGTTGAATCGATAGTGAGATGATATAGGGAATACTACTCTAAATCATTCCTAGTCGAGTATTAACATTCAGGGACAATGTTAATACAATAAGACTATCATGTAGGTCAGCTCGATGACTTGATCTCACAAGTCATGGATATAGAGATATCAAGCTGACACATGGGTATGCATTAGAGAATGTATACTGAATGACGCGCCATGAGAAAGTATCATGGATCGTTATATGAGTGTCATATACTTTCTCATGTGGCTATTAGTATGACTATTAATCCTTTGACCTGAAGTCACCATGGATCCCTACATAAGGAGTTATGTACTTTGGTTTCGTCAAACGTCACCCGTAACAGGGTGGACTATAAAGGCGATTACTGGGTATGTATTAAATTATGCAGAGGGATGGGAGTGATGTAGATGGGATCTATCTCTCCCATATGATGGGAGCGACATCAATATTCTTGATAGAGTTAGACCACGAAGTGCATGGCCATGCCCAAATGAGTCAACATGAGATGTTGAGCTCATTTGACCGAGTGAATCTACTTGGAGTTCAAGATTTAGATTGATTAGAGGATGACACGGTCTATGCCTCACATTGATCAATCTAGATGTCAAGGATAGAAGGACATTTGACATATTTTGTGAGGAGTCACAATTGGTAGTCACAAGGTGATGTCGGATCTCGACATTCTTGTAACTTGGGTAGTAATGATGTGTTGCTAGATACCGCTCATTACTTATGCTCCTAAATGGGTTTAGGGCATTGCCAACATTACAAGAACCTATAGGGTCACACACTAAGGACAATTAGATGGAGATTTGGTTCATATGATGAACCAAGAGGATTATATTCATTTGATGAATCGTATTGGATTAAGAGTAATCCAAATTGGGCTAATTGAGTTGGACTCAAGTTGATTCATGTATTCATTGAGTCTAATTTAGATTATGACTCATTAAATCAACTTAATTTAATGAATTAGATTCATTATATTAAGTTGGCTTGAATCATATGGTTGGATTAGATCAACCATGAGAGAGATTTGATCAAGTTTGACTTGATTTGAGAGGAAGAGAAAAAGTCATGTTTGACTTAACTTTTTGCCACATCACTAGTGAGTTGGCAAGATGTGGACCAATAGGATTGCTCCACATTATCAATGTGTGCCACCTCATGGAGGTTACAAGCCTCCATAGCATTTAATGTGGCCGGCCCACATTAAATGAGGAGGTTACACTTGTTGCCATGTCATTTAGTGAGGTGGCAAGATGTGGACCAATAGTGTTGATCCACATCATCCTAGAGTGCCACCTCATGGGGGTTACAACTCTTAATGGTCTCCACATTAATTGGAATTAATGTGGGGGTTACACCTCCTAGAGTGGCCGACCACTTGATGGCTAAGGGGTTTTTTGAATTTCCTCTCATTGATTCATTCACTCTTCTTCTCCCTTGGGTGCTCTCTCTTCTCCTTCTCCCATTCCTTGGCCGAACACTCCATTGGTGCTAGCACACCTTGTGTTTTGGTCATCTCCTTCTACTTGTGTCCGTGTGGATACATATAGAGGTTGTCTACTTTGACAACTAGAGATCCGACGACATCTTGGACAAGTGGGAACGCGAAGGGCTTCGCTACAAGGATAATGATCTTAACTTTAGTGTAGATCTAAAGTTTTTACAAACTCGTACAAGAAAAAGGTTTTTCGATAATTTTGTTTACGAATCTTTGCACGAGATCCATGGCTTTGGGTGACTCGGGGTTTCCGCGACGCGAAAAAGTGGTTTTCGCGGCCCGAAGAACCCAACAGTACTCACCCAAATGTCTCGTATGCATTAGGCACGACGAGCAGATATTAGTTAGATCCAGGTGAAAGTCATTGGATAACAGTTAAGAATATTCTTAAGTACTTGAAAAGAACTCATGATTATTTCTTGATTTTTGGAGACGATGAATAGCTTGTTGTAAAGGGTTACACTGATGCTAGCTTCCACACTGACAAGGATGATTCTAGATCGTAGTTAGGGTATATATTTTATTTAAATAGGGGAGCTGGGTATTAGCTACTATAGCGGTTTCATCTCATTCGAGAGATCGTCGATAGATGAGATGTGAGGATATGCAGAGTACCGATCGATGCTAACATTACGGATCCCTTGATTAAGGCTTTGGAACAGAGGAAGCATGGTGGTCATACTAGGTCACTGGGTATTAGATATTTCAATGATTAGCACTAGTGCTTGTAGGAGATTGTTAGTATTAGCCCTAGTACCAATTATGAGATGATTGTAAAGGGCTCCTTTTGTATCATATTTCATTATTAATAAAGGCAAAGTTGGTTATTATATTTACTCCAGTTCAGTGTCGAATGAATAAGTATAATAATGTCCTAGAGTGGGAGGTTTTAATCTAGAACATATCAATTGGTTGAATTGATAATGAGATATTGTAGATATACATAGAACACTACGCTTAACTATTCCTAGTCAAGCATTAATAAGAAAAGACAATATTAATGCATTGAGACTAGCATGTATGTCAACGGATGACTTAATTTCACAAGTTATGGATATAAGATATCTGATTAACACATGAGTATATATTATAGAATATATACTAAATGACCCACTATGAGAATGTTTCATGGATCATTATATAAGTGTCATAAACTTTCTCATGTGACTATTAATATGAATAGTCCTTAGACCTGAAGTCACTACGGTTCCCTATATAAGGAGTTGTATACTTTGGTATCGACAAACGTCACTCGTATCAGAGCCAAGTTGGCGATACTTGTTTGTATATCGTGTTACGGATTTTGAGATTTATCTGATACCAATTTATTGGTATCAGAGCACGGTTTACGAGTCTTATATTCCGTGTTTCGGATTTCGTGTTTTAGTTTTCTCAATGTGACTTTTCGGGTTTTGAGGACCTGGCAGCGGCAGGACATCTCCAAGCTGTAGGAGGTATGTTAGTATACTATTATCCTACCTTTTGTTAGTATATGCATTGTTGACTATGATAGTTATGACATATATTAGCACATTGTATTTAGTACCTGTCTGGTTGTTGTAGCATATATTACATGTGATGGGTTAGCCATTGATCATGATCAATAGAGATCAAGGATTACCCTCTCTGGTGATTTTTCATATCATACCACCAGTAGTTTTAGCTTCTGTTACTACTAGTTGGTTAGGAGATGGAGGCCCAGACCAGCCTCTGCTATTATTAGCTGTGTAGTGGATAGTATCTACATATTCATGATGACTTAGCCAGTAGTATACTATTTTATCTTAGTTAATTTCATCAGTAGAAAAATTGATTTACTCTTGTTAGATCGGTCAATGGAAGACTGATTTACGTTTGTCGATTTGGGTAGTCGTGGATTGATATACCTTAGTTGCTTGTGGAGGATTACTTGTGGGTTATTTGTGCTTAGTTAGGTATCTAGAGCACATTTGAGTACAAGGCTTGTACTAATGTGGAAAGGATTGAAATAACCGTATATCATTGTCGGCTCGACTAGTTTTAGAGGATCGATGTATCCTATTCCATGAAGACTTTGACCATGGACTATATGTACCTGGTTGGATAACTTAGAAGGTGCATTGGGATAGGTGACCCCCGCTAATGTAAGAAAGTGTAGAGCTAATTGCTTACCACATATGAGATGCAACCATTACTAGTGTATAACTTGGAGAGTACATTAGGATTTATGATGATAAAATTTTCCCCATTAGATATAGTCTCGATAGTGTACGACATTGACTTGCAATGTTATACCATGGCGTGTATATCTTTCTTAGCCTCTACTAGTTCCTTTGAACCTAGAGCAGGGTTGTTACTAGATGATTAGGCTACTTTATTTTGGATTTTCTATGATTGATGTATTCCTTCTTGAGACATATGCTTGATTTTTGTTTAGGTATACCCTTAACCCATGAGTGTTGGTAGCATAGGGTTGGTCTCTTTGATTGAGCTAGTATGCTGATTTTGCATGTCTACGTTGTGTGTATACAAAATTAGTATGCGTTGTAGGAGTTCTATGATAGATAGTTCATTTGCAGGTAGTGTGAGTATTCACATCCAGTTATGGCTATTGTAGGTTTCTAGTGGATTATAGCTAAGTGGCTAGTTGTACGTGTCTGATTTGATTATTGAAAGTATCTTGTTGATTTAATCTGTGTCGTGGTATATGCACATGTGTTTGAGTGTCTTATTGGAAGTATCTTATCGATTAAATTGGTATTGTGATATGTACACATGTGTTTGGTGTGATATTTGAGGTATCTTGTTGATTATATTTGATTTGTGAGTGCACTCAGGTTTAGTATATTTTATTGGAAGTATATGTTGACTATACTCATAGGATATGTGTACACATGTTAGGCGAGTATTATTGGACATGTATTGTCGATTATACTTACGATGATATATACACATGGGTTTCGATAAGTGTTGTTTGAGATTTCATGCTGGTTATACATGTGTTGTGTGTGAGATTGATGTGTACTAATTGGAGGATCATGTTGATCAAATCCTAGTTGTGTGTGCACGTGTGTCAAGTGCATTATTGGTAGTCTCATGATGATTCTACTTATATGCAGTGTCTACATTATGTCATTGTGATATTGCTCTGTCAACCAATTCTTTTATTAGTGGGGGACCCACTATGATGTTGATAGAGTTGATGATGGATTTGATTTGCTTACTAGATTGTGATACCCTAGGTTACTCACAGTGATATGTGATAGAATGATTTCGTGCAGTCACTAGTTGTATAGTTAGATGTCTTGTACATATTATGGATTGTTTGTGGCGGAGCGTTGCTCCCACATATTATGGACTATTTATGGGGGAGCGTTGCTCCCATATATTTTGGGTTGTTTGTGGTGGAGTGTTGCTCCCACATATTTTGGTTTGCTTGTGGTGGAGCGTTGCTCCCTCATGTTATAGATTGTCTGTGGTGGAGCGTTGCTCCTATATATTTTGGATTGTTGTGGTGGAGCGCTGCTCCCACATAGGTTGCCTTGTTGGTGGTAGAGCGTTGCTCCCACATATGTAGTATTTCTTGTGATGGAGCGTTGCTCTCACACTAGATGATCTATTCTTTGGTGATTTGTAGTTAGTGATCAGATTTTCGACTTGTTATTGGGGATCTCTAGTTGAGATGTCTGTTGTACAGACATTATGAGTTTTTGGTAATGTCATTTGGGCTTACCGATGCTCCAGCGGTATTTATGGATTTGATGAACCGCATCTTTATAGAGTATCTAGATCAGTTTATTGTCATTTTCCTCGATGACATATTGATCTATTCGCGTTACGAGGAGGAACATGTACAGCATCTTCGCATAGTCTTGGAGAATTTTTGACGACATCAGCTATATGCGAAGTTCAGCAAGTGTGCCTTCTGGCTATCTTCAGTCGGTTTTCTGGGACACGTGGTCTCTATCAGAGGTATTTCAGTAGACCCTCAAAGGATCGAGGCTGTCACCAGCTGGGAGTAGCTGAAGTCAATGCAGGAGATCCGTAGTTTTCTGGGACTGGCCGGATATTACCGACGTTTTGTCGAAGGTTTCTCCCGCATTGCTATGTCGCTGACACGCCTGACCAAGAAAGGCGTGAAGTTCACTTGGACATAGGATTGTGAGACCAGTTTCCAGGAGCTGAAGCGGAGATTAGTGTCAGCTCTGATTTTTGGTTTTACCTTCCGGAGAGGACGGATTCGTGCTCTATACCGACGCATCTTTTCAGGGTTTGGGTGCTGTTTTGATGCAGCACGGCAGGGTAGTCTCCTATGCTTCTCAGTAGTTGACGGAGCATGAGAAGAACTACCCAGTACATGATTTGGAGTTGGCCGTCATTATTTATGCCTTGAAGATTTGGTGGTATCATCTTTATTGTATTACATTTGAGATTCTCACTAATCATAAGAGTCTCAAATACCTTTTTACTTAGAAGGAACTTAATCTCCAACAGAGGAGATGGATGAAGTTCCTGAAGGATTATGCTTGCACCATTAGCTATCACCCGGGGAAAGCTAATATGATTGCCGAGGCACTTAGCTGGAAGTCCAGAGGAACTTTGGCTTGCCACCGGACTTCAGTCACAGACTTGGATCAGGGTTTCTCCGAGTTAGACCTTGAGGAGAAGGGACAGACAGAGCAGGGTATTCTTGTTACCATGGTTGCTCAGTCGTCGATCAGGACGAGGATCCGAGAGGCCCAGGCTGGTGATCAACATTTGCAGTTTATTGGCAGCCAGATAGCTTCCGAGCAGCAGACCGAGTTCATGCGAGATGAGGAGGGTATTATATACTTCCGAGATAGATTATGCGTACCTTAGTCTCACCCAGTCTTACAGGAGCTACTTCAGGAGGCTCATCGCTCTCGATTTGTAATCCATCTAGGTGAGACCTGCATGTATCGAGATTTAAGGCATTTCTACTGGTGGAACGGTATAAAGAAAGAAATCGTGAAATTCGTAGCTAGATGTCTTGTCTGTCAGTAGGTGAAGGCTGAGCACCAGAGACCTGCCGAATTACTTCAGCGGATTCTTATTCCTGAGTGGAAATGGGAATATATTACCATGGACTTTGTGGTGGATTTGCCGAGGACACGACGAGGCCATGACGTGATTTGGGTACTCGTTGATAGATTAACCAAATCGGCGCACTTCTTAACAATATGAAAGACTGATTCCCTGGATCGACGGGCAGATCTGTATTGCAGGGAGATCATCAGATTACATGGTGTCCCTCTGACTATTATTTTGGATAGAGACTCCCGGTTCACGTCTCATTTTTGACAGAGTCTGCAGCAGGCCTTGGGCACTCAACTCCGATTCAGTATAGTTTTTCATCCGCAGATAGATGGACAGTCAGAGTGGACTATTCAAACTCTAGAGGACTTGCTGAGGTCATATGTATTGGATTTTGGAGGTAGTTGGGAGAACCATTTGCCATTGGTAGAGTTCGCCTACAACAAAAGTTTTCATTCGGCTATCCAGATGGCACCGTTTGAAGCGTTGTATGGTAGGCCTTGTTGGACACCCACCCTTTGGGATGAGATTGGGGAGGCCCAGTTGTTGGGACCTCATAGAGCTCAGCATGAGGCAGAAATGGTCCGTACTATCAGACGAAGGATGTCAGAGGCGCATGACCACCAAAAGAGTTATGCAGATCGGAGGCGCAGACCCCTAGAGTTCTCCACAGGTGACCATGTATTTCTGTGAGTTTCACCCACAAAAGAGGTGAAGAGTTTTGGCCTCAGAGGTAAGCTAGCTCCGCGATACATTGGACCTTTCCAGATCTTGGAGAGGATATGAGCGGTAGCTTACCATCTAGCACTACCACCGTCCTTGATAGGTGTCCACGGCGTATTCCACGTATCTATGTTGAGGAGATACATACCTGACCGACACATGAGCTGACAGATATCTCAATTCCTTTTCAGCCTGTCGTTACCTATGAGGAGGTTCCGGTACGGATTTTTGGACCGGAAAGAGCGTCAGATGCGGAACAGAACAATCCGACTGGTTAAAGTCGGATGACAACATCATATGGATGAGGAGGTTACTTAGGAGCTCGATGATACTATCCAAGCTCGATACCCCCATCTTTTCACTTGAGGTATGTGATTTAATTTACTGTTCAGCATTTATACTCTTTACCTGTTGTTAGTATTTGCTGATGGTAGATAAAGAAATTTGGGGACCAAATTTTTATTAGTGGAGGAGAATGTAAAATATGAAAAAATGGCGAATAATGATAAGGGAATTATCCAGAATTTTTATAAATTTTTCTAGAATTTTTCGGAGATCATATGGATGAGTTTACGGGGATAAAAACTGGGCCCCGGGAAAGTCTATTTAGGCTACCCCACTAAATGAGGAAAAGTTATATTTTTGTTTTTCTTTTCCTATTTTTCTTTTTCTTTATTTTCTCTCCCCCGCGTGCCTTAACCTTCCTCCTCCTCGCATCGAGCCGCCGACCCCTTGCCAAAAACTGCCACGCGATGGTTCCCACTCCTCTTCCGCCGCAGATCCCTTCCTCTTCTTTTCTCCCGAGCACCGGTATCGGAGCCCTAGCACCGTTGTTGTCGCCACAGCCGACGCGGCCGAGATTCCCCTCAGCCCTAGCGCCGACGCCCCACTCTCGACGCCACAGCCGTTGCGACCGATCGCTAGCCACCCGAGCCCTCTCCTCCTCATCCATTCCGAGCCGCGCACCACCCGACATCTATTGGCGCCGCTCTTCCCCTCTTCGGATTTGCGCGCCGACACACCACAGATCGCTTTCCCTCTCTGCCCTAGTTGGATTCCTCCCTTCTGTGGCCTAACTCCGAGTTTCCACCGCCGGTTCCTTTTTCATCCACCAGTTGCCGGCAGAGATGCAAAGAGGGGCTTCGAATTCAGTAAGGGAGATTTTGGTTAGGGTTGTTCACTATGGGATTTTTGATTTGGGCTCTTGGGATGTACCAATTGACGGTTCACTGTGGTAAAAGTCACTAATTTCGTTGTCTTACTGCTGGAGCAGGGAAGAACCACTACTGCTAGGGTTTTTGGGTGTTGATCATGCTGCTGTACTGCCGCTGAGGAGTTATAGGGTAACAAAATCTTATTTCTGATTAGACTTCCTGATTTGGAAAAAAATTTATTTAGGTTGTTAGTATAATTGATGATGAATTAGGTTCATGTGTAGGTTTTAAAGTAATCGAACAGTGGAATGGAACCCTAAGTTTAGATTGGGGATAGTTAATTGGGATTAACTGGTTAATTAGGGTTCCTAGAGAAAATAATTTGGTTTAGTTATTTTGTTTATAATTAAACTTAGCTAAACTGTACGATTTATTACAGGACTTTGATTTGAGACGGTGTCTCGACGAGCGATCTATTTCGGATACGATCCTTTTGATGGAGACGGGTACCTTAACTTATCTTTGATAATGTCATGTTGATATGTTTAGTAGGATATAGCCTTTAGTAATAATTATGTTTGTCCTTGTTTCAATATGTCGCTACCGGATACCTGTTATATGCTTATTTGCTCACTTGTTATGCATTTTATGTTAGTACTCACACGATTATATATTTGCTCATAGAGGTAGTGACATACCATGCCTTATTATGTTCAGGACCTAGGTTTTTATTTATACCATAGCGGACTTGTATACCCTAGATCTGTGGATTTGACTTATTGATATTAGGGTACACATTTTATATATATGGATTGGTTCAAGATATTGCTATGCTTAGTGTCATGCACCATTCGCATGATTGCATGCTGCGCGATAGTCTGCTCCATTATTGTTGAGCACATCGCTAGTTTCATCTCTATCGGTGCTCCGCTGGACGCTCATGGGTAGCATGATGCAGCGTGGTAGCACGTCAGATTTGCTCGGTGGTGCTCTGCTAGGACGCTCATGGGTATTGTGACTGCAGCGTGGTAGTACGCGGGGATCCCTCCCCGTCATTGTGCACCGGGAGATGAGAGCATTGCGCTCTCCCACTTATGATTTGGGATAGGAGGATAGGTGTACTCCGACAGCATCCTGTCCACTCGATCACTCATCAAGAGTAGTGATGTCAGAGTGCACGATTGTCACAGCCCTACCCACTCGGTCTCACCATCGTGTGTGAGATGGCTGACTGGCGTCAGGAGTGATCAGGACCCATCATTGACATTATATGCATTTATGCATTTACTGATTGTGGTTGCTGCACTTATATGCTGCATTTAGATGGATACATATGTTTGACATGCATACAGGATTTATTATACTTTTGGTCTGACGACCTAACTATTCTGATAGGAGGCCTTGGTGAGTACAATTCTCTTCATCCTTTTCTATTGTGCATTTCCAGCTTTTGTCCAGGAGACTGTACTCTATAGTTATTACTGTCTGTTATAGCTTACTATACATGTCAACTGGCATCTGCTGAGTTGTTGAACTTAACCCCGTGGACACTATCTTTTTCCGGTACCAGATTGTTATGGAGTCGCTTGGAGTATCCTGTCTGCCGGTTCCCACGTCACATCAGAAGACTTACAGTTTCCGTTTATATTTTATTTATTTTATATGTTAGTGTATTTAGCCTTGTGCTCCGGTTTTGTTTCTGGAGTATTGTTGTTGTTACGTGGTATTTTTGTATTGTTTGTTGGTTGTGTAAGCCTAGCCGGCTAGCAGTCTTGTAATTTGATTTGTATTTGGTTTTCTATTGTATTCCGTTGTGTTTGGTTTGGTACAGCCGAGTGGGCTGTTAGATCTACATATAACTGCGTGGTTGTGTTTTTATTGTATCAACCGAGTAGGCTGCATATAAACTACGTGGTCGTACATATGTTCCAGCCGCCTGTGGCTGATGTATACTATGTCTGTAGAAATGTTTCAGATTGTCACCCGTACAGGGGAGGTGCTGCCGAAATTTCTTCAGATAGGGACTTCCCCGGGGTGTGACACCCGTAACAGGATGGACCATAAAGTCAATCACTGGGTATGCAATAAGTTATGCGGAGAGATGTGAGTGATGTAGATGGGATCTATATCTTCCATTTAACAGAAGTGATATCTATGGACCCTTTGATTAGTAGGACACAAGAATGTATGGTCATTCTTAAATGAGTCAATATACGATATTGAGCTTATTTGATTGAGTGTGTTTACTTAGAGATCAAGAAACACAAAGATTGATAAGAGGACGACATGGTCTATGTAAGGGAATAGGTTGCTTAAACACGCAAACGCGTAGTGGAAAAAACCTATTTCCTCTAGAAGATCCATGTGAAGGGAAACATAATCTTATACTAAGTTAGATCTAAAGACATGATAGAGTTATACCTTTGAAGTGTTCTCACGATCTCCCGACAGCTCGGATCATAGCACGATCAAGCGTTCGCGCCTCTACGGTATCCACATGAACAAGCCTTGCCTTTATTTGTCTCACAAACTCAACAAGATGGAGAAGAACACACAAGGTTGTGCTAGCAACCTACAAGTGTGTTTCGGCCAAGATGAGAAAGTGGAAGAAGAAGAAGCAAAAGCGACCTTTCACCTTCTCAAGTGATGAAAATCTTATGAAAAATATCATCCAAATGATATTTATAGCCATACCATGGAATACCAAGAGTCTCCACCCTTTCATCTTCTAATCCAATGGCTCAAAATCAACCATTCAATCCAATGGTTGAATTTTGACCATTCAACTTCCTTGGTAAACTCAAGTTCACCCAATGAGTCTAACCCATTGATTCCCATGCAATTCGACTCAATCCAATAATTGGATCTATTTGAGTCTAATTCAATGAATCTAATTCAGATTATACTTAATCTAATGAGTGGGTTTATTCGAGTCTAACTCAATGATTAATCCAAAAAGCCTAATCATCTCATGATTGGCTCTTAGGGCTAATTACTAACAATCTCCCACTAGCACTAGTGCCAATTATCACTAAGATGACACCAACACTTTGGATTTACCCATTATTCTTAATATCCTTTATATTTTAGTCAAACTAAAATACTCATTTCCATGTCTACTTGTTCTTTGTGGGTGACCCTGTAGGCTCTCGTAACATTGGCAATGTATTCAAATCAACATTTGCGATACATAAGCAATGAGTGGCATCTAGCAAGGCATCATTGCTACCCAAGTGACGAGAAAGTCATGATCTGACCTAACCTTTCCGTGGCTATCATGTTGTATGACTTGGTCCCTCTATCCTTGATATCTAGATTGATCAATGAGGCATCGACTGTGTCATCCTCTTATCAATCTTTGTGTTTCTTGATCTCCAAGTAGACACACTCAATCAAATAAGCTCAATATCTCATATTGACTCATTTGCGCATGACCATGCTTTCTTGTGTCCTACTAATCAAGGGGCCCACAGATATCACTTCCGTCATATGGAAGGGATAGATCCCATCTACATCACTCACATCCCTCCGTATAATTTATTGCATACCAGTGATCGACTTTATAGTCCACCCTGTTACGGGTGACGTTTGACAATACCAAAGTATACAACTTCTTATGTAGAGAACCATAGTGACTTCAGGTCTAAGGACTGTTCATACCAATAGTCACATGAGAATGTTTATGACACTCATACGATGATCCATGAAACATTCTCATGGCGGGTCATTCAGTATATATTCTCTAATATATACCCATGTGTCAACCTGATATCTTTTAATACCCACTAAGATTGTAAGATAAATATATGAATGTGGGATTTTTCCTTAGAAAAATAATAGGAAGTGAGTTGAAGCAAAATGAAATAAAATGAAATAAAAAGAAGAGGAGGTCAAGGATTGAACCATAAACCTCTTATATTATATTTCATAGAATTAATTAGTAGAAACCAATTGGGATAGAGAAATGATATTGATAGCAAAGGAGGGAAACTCATGATAAAGGTAAGAGTAAAAGCTAGCCAAAAGAAAACAAGAAAAGAGCAAGAGAAAGACAACTTGCCTTCCTCCCTTTCTCTCCCTATTCCTCTTTGATTTTGCTGAAAACTTAAAGAGGAATTAAGGGGATTCATTCCCCCTTATTTTATCATGAATTGTGAGAATAAATAGAAAATAAAATAAATGTAAGAAAAATAGAAAATGGGTTAAGGGAGAAGGAAAGCAAAAATCAATTTTGCTACCTCTTCCCCCTTAACATAAAAGAGAGCAAGAAAAGAGAAAATTATTTTTCTCTCATTTTCTCTCATTCATCCTCTCCCTCACTGAGAACACCACAGTCCCCTCTCCTCCATCTTCAGCCCCAAAGCCAAGTTTTTCCCTAAGAAAGCTTAAGATACAAGGAGGACTTAGCAAAGGAATCAAAGGAAAGGAACTAGAAGAAGAAGCTACTTCTTCTTCACCATACCTTAGATCCACAAGCGAAAAGGATGTAAGCTTCCCCTCACCTGTGGTACAAGGCTTTTATGAGATTTTTGGATTCTATAAGGATTAGAAAACCTAGGAAAGAATTTAAGAAAATTCGGCTAAAGAAAGGGTTTCCAAATCTAGGATGATTTAAACAAGTCCTTATTTCATGATATTATTTCTATGCTATGTAGGAAGGATTTTATTCATGTTTTTATACTTAAATGATGCTTGATCAGTGGAGTACCTAACCCTAGAATTTCGGCCAAAAATATGTTAAGGAGGTTAGGGAAAAATATTGTTTAACTAAACTAGTACAAAATTTCTCCCATGAACTACTAAGGGTTTTTATTGGTTTTCTTGCTTGAAAGTTACTTGAAACCAAAGAAATCCATTTATATGTTTCGGCCAAGAAAAGGGCTTAGGGTTAGGAAGACCTTTAAATTTAAATAACCATGTTTGTATGATAGAATATAGAGTTCTCTTAAAGAATTGCATGTTGTACATTGCTAGAAATTCATGAACTCTTATTTTAGATTTTCGGCCATGATAAGATGGATAGTTTAGAAAAACTTAAACAAAATTCTAATATGCTCAAGACCTCTGTGATAATATGATATGAAAGTTGTTTAATGCTCTTATGTTTAAATTGAGTATAGAAAATTAGTTACATGATATATGACATGTAAGATCACAAGGGTCCTAGCTTGTTTATGAACCAACTTTGTATATGATGTTCTTAGTAATTTTTGCCATGAAACTTACTTAGGTTTTCCATGCTTTAGGCCACTTAAAACTTAGTTTAGAGATTGGTAGGTTTCGGCCATAAGGAGAAATAAAAGAAAAAGGGAAAGAAACCTAGGAAGCCTAAAACACAATTCACATGTATGTTTATTATGCTTGTCCTTACACATGCTATGAAACTTGTATAATTTCTCATGCTTTTAGGCTATTTGAAGCAAGTTTATATTCTGTGAGTTTGGCCAAGTAGGGTTTAAAAGACCTAGAGGCCTTAGAAATGAAACCAAATGTGTTAAAAGTGCTTCTTATGAAAATATGATAAGGTGTTGATTGTGTCACATATTTGTATAATTTTTCCATGACCTAAATGGATCATTGTGTGTTTCGGCCATGAAAGAATAGATGCCCTAGAAACCCTAGAACAAGAATTAAATATTCTTATGTCACTCTACATGAAATATGATAAGTAGAAAACCAAAGTTCTCATACTATATGTTGTTTAGTGACCTAAATGAGGCTAGGGTAAGTTTCGGCCATACCTATTGTATGATGTCTTGTTATGAATTTATACATGATGTTAGTTCAAGTTCACATGCTTGTATGTTTGTTTTTAGCCCTAATGAACACTTGTTAAAAGTTTGACCAAGATATACGTTAAGGGCTTGAAGAACTTAAGAACTAGCTCAATATGCTTACTATGCTATTTGAAAAAAAATGCTATAAATATGGTTTAAGGTTTCCATGCTTTCATGACATTTGGGACCTTGTTTATATACTGATAGGGTTCGGCCACATGAGTTTAAGGACTTGGAGAACTTAGAAACCAAGTTAATCATGCTTATAATGCTTCCTATGAAATTTATGTGATGATGATTTAGGTTTCACATGCTTGGAGGTTGTTTTTACCTAAATTGAGACCTAAGGGGGTTCGGCCATGATAGGAACCCAAGGGTTTAGGAAGCTTAGAACCCAAGTTAACTATGTTACCATGTTTCTTATGATAGTATAATCACATGATACACCCTTATGCTTAACCATGTATGCTTGTGATTTATACCTTTTTATGATATGGTATGTGGATAGAGATATGCATATTTTAATGATATGTTATGTGCTTAGAAATATGCATATTTTAATGATATGTTATGTGCTTAGAAATATGCATGCTTTAATGATATGCTATGTACTTAGAATATGCATACTTTTATAATATGCTATGTGAGTAGAAATATGCATGCTTTAATGATATGCTATGTGCTTAGAATATGAATGTTTTTATGATATGCTATGTGGATAGAAATATGCATGCTTTAATGATATACTACATGTTTAAGTGATGCATACTTTCTATGATATGATGTATGCCTAAGTGATGCATACTTTCTTAAGACATGATGTATGTCTAAGTGATGCATACTTTTATGATATGATGTATGCCTAAGTGATGCATACTTTCTTAAGACATGATGTATGCCTAAGTGATGCATACTTTTTATGATATGATGTATGCCTAAGTGATGCATACTTTTATGCTATGCTATGTGACTAAATGATGCATTTTTATACATGCTACTTTACTTTGTAAGGCTTGTACCAAGGGTGGACTCCTAATCAGTCTATAGGCATTACTTTGTGATCTAGGCTAAGCCTTACTTTGTGATCTAGGCTAATAAGGGATGGGCTCCTTAGTACACCCCTAAGCCTTGCTTTGTGATCTAGGCTAATAAGGGATGGACTCTTCAAGTACGCCCCTAGGCCATGCTTTGTGATCTTGACCTAGTTCCTAGTATGATTCAAGACTTGCTACCTTGGATATACTTAGGACGTACACATCTATGTTATGTATGTATGGTACAAGCCGGGGCCCTAATTATGTTGATATTATGTTCAAGTATATATATGTAAGAAGAAAATGGTTTTAAAAGATCATGAGACATACACATGTTTTTCGGATACATGTTTTTAAAATCATGATGCATATGATCTATGATTATGTTGTGTTGAGGCTATGATTTAAGATATGCCATGATATGATTATGTTATGTTTCATGCTATGTTTTAAGAGATGATATGCCATGATATGATTATGTTATGCTTCATGCTATGTTTTAAGAGATGATATGCCATGATATAATTATGTTATGTTTCATGCTATGTTTTAAGAGATAATATGCCATGATATGATTATGTTATGTTTCATGCTATGCTTTAAGAGATGACATGCCATGACTAGTTACAATGTTAGTTATGTTGCATGATAAGCTTAAAGAGTATGATATGTTATGCCATGACTAGTTGAGATCATGTTAAGTTGAGACATTATTTGATTATGTGTTGATTGTTGGTTTTAGTGAGTAGGAAAGGAACTTACTGAGCCATGAGTGCTTATAGCTTACTTTCCTTGTGCCACAGATAAAGGAAAAAGTTGGATGAGTTAAAGGAGCAGCAGGAGGGGCAACGAAGATGTGTGTGGCGGTGGCTAGGCAACTAATTAAGAACCTACTTTAAAACCTTTAAGAACTATGCTTTGGTTTTGTGAAATGTAATACAATATGGGTGACTTGATGTTGAGTTTTTATTTATTTTGTCATCATGTTATGAAACCATGTTAGTGTAGTTCGGGTTTTAATTAAGTTAAGAAAAATGATTTTAAGTCTTCCACTGTGATATGTACGTTGAGTATCGTAGCCCCGTCCCTTATGGTTAGCAGGGAGGGCGGGCGTTACATATCTCATATCCATGAGTTGTGAGATCAAGTCATCTGTTGACCTACATGCTAGTCTTAACGCATTAATATTGTCCTTGTATATTAATGCTCGACTAGGAATAGTTAAGAGTAGTGTTCTCTACAATATCTCACTATCAATTCAACCAATTGATTATTGTAGATAAGAACCTACTACCCAAGGACATTATTATATTTATTCAATCGACACTGAACTGCAATAAATATAATAATCATAACCTTTGCCTCTTAATTAATAGTGATATATGATACAGAATGAGCCCTTTACAATCATCTCATAATTGGTAATAGGGCTAATACTAACAATCCATTAGCACTAGTGCCAATCCCTGAGGTATCGAATACCCATTGACCTAGTGTGACCATCATGCTTTCCCTGTGCCAAAGATTTGGTCAAAGGATCCGCAATGTTAGAATCGGTTGGGACTCTGCATATCATCATATCTCATATATCGATGATCCCTCAAATCGTTGTAGTATCCAATACCTAAGACCACCATTTAAGTACAATACATGTCCTAACTACGATCTAGAATCGTCTTTGTTAATTTTGGAAGCTTGCACCACTGTAATCCTTTACAGCAATAGCTGTAACCCTTTACAACAAGCTCTTCATCGCCTCCAAAGATCAAGAAATAATCTTGAGTCCTTCTCAAGTACATAAGAATATTCTTGACTGCTGTCCAGTGACCTTCACCTGGAACTGACTGGTATCTGCTCGTCATGCTTAATGCATACGAGACATCTGGGCGAGTACAAAGCATGGCGTACATGATCAACCCTATAGCAGATGCATAAGGGATATGATCCATGCGGTCGCTTTCTACCTTAGTAGAAGGACATTAAGTCTTCAAAAAACTCACACCATGTGACATAGGTAGGAATCCCTTCTTGGAATTCTCTATAGCAAAACGTTTAAGCACCTTATCAATGTATGTACTCTGGCTTAGGCCAAGCAATCTCTTAGATCTATCTCTATAGATCTTAAGACCTAAAATATAGGCTGCTTAACCTATGTCTTTCATTGAAAAATAATTCCCAAGCCAAGTCTTCACTGACTGAAGAGTAGGATATCATTTCCAATGAGTAGTATGTTATCTACATACAATATGAGAAAGATGACTGTGCTCCCACTAACCTTCTTGTAGACACAAGGTTTGTCTTCATTCTTAATGAAACCAAATGTTTTGATCGTACCATCGAATTGAAGATTCTAGCTTCTAGAAACTTGCTTCAATCCATAAATGGATCTTTGCAACTTACAAACCTTTCCAACATGCTCTGGATCTACAAAACCCTTGGGTTGTGTCATGTACACATCCTCGAGTAGATTTTCATTAAGAAATGTGATTTTGGCATCCATCTGCCAGATCTCATAATCATAGTAAGTAGCAATAGCAAGCATGATCCGAATGGACTTGAGCATCGCAACTGGTGAAAATGTTTCATCATAGTCTATACCATGAATCTGCTTGAATCCTTTAGCCACCAATATACCTTTTGTAAAACCCAAAAATTCTCAAAACTATTTTAGAAATATTCTATGATTTTTCTAGAATTTTAGGATATTTTTACAGAATTTTTAGAGTAACGGAAGTAGCAAAAACAAATAGAAAACGAAAACGGCCTAAGCGGGAATTGAACCCTAGACCTATGGTTTACAGGTAATGTTAGTAACCAGTTGAACCCAGCAGAGCCATGTTGAAAGGAAAGGGAGGCAATTAAATTTATATTAGAGTTGGGCTGAAATTACCCACTTAATATAAATAGAAAATTTAAGTGGGGTTTGGTTTATTTTTAATTGGTTCGACAATTTCTCCTCCTCACCCTAACCTCACGCCGCACCTCTCCCTCTTCTTCTTCCTCTCGGCGCCAATCCTAGGGTTCCCTCCCTAGGGCCCCAAGGTCATCTTCCGGTGACAACTCCGGCACGAGGACACTCTTCTTCGCGAGAGGAACGCATAGACGTGAGAAGATTGTCGAAGGGGTCGTCTCCACCGGAATTCTAGCGAATAGAATTGTAAGGAAATTAGCATACGAGGTAAGAAACCCCTCACCTGCAGTATAAGTAGCTTCCGTGTGAATTCCATGTTTTAGTTTAGTAATATGTAGACTTTCGGCACAAGGATGCGAATTAGTGCATACTAAGTGTTCGATTAAATTATTTAGCACAGAAAAATACAACTTAGGCATTTTAATAGCTCAGTAAATGCAATAGAAGCATTTAAATAGTTTAGTTAGCCTTGCCACAGCATATATGGGACTACGGTCCAATGGGTGGGCACCCACAGTCGCCTCTAGGTTCAGATAACCTAGTAGAAGCAAGGTAAATTAATTAGCTATGATTCAGTATTTTATTTTCAGTAGTGGCACTGTACAGGATTAGATATCCATTGGGGTGGGCTCCCATAGTCGGTCCCTAGGTTTAGATAACCTAGTAAACCTTGCTAAATTCGGGATTTGCAACCCCAGGTTTAGTTGAGGATGCGCGCATAGCATGTACAGTTGCCGGGCCCATTAGCAGTATGATTATGTATTTTAATCTATTATATTATAGTTTTTCAAAACTCACAAAGATCAGTTATGTTAGTTGAGTTTGAATTCAGTTCCAAACTAGTTTAATTCATGTTCAGCTCAGTTTTCCTTGTTGTTACACATGATAGTTATGGTTATCTTTGTATGCCATGCTTTGGTGTTCATGTTAAGCTTTTATTACACATGTTTAGATGATAGTATGCCATGACTAGCTTTGATTTCTATGTATGATAACATGCCATGTTTCAGTCTAATCAGTGCACTTTCAAACAGCATGTTTTAAAAGCATATTGCATCGAATGCATGTTTTAGTGAGGTAGATGGTTTCTTACTAAGCGAAAGCTTATATATACTTTCTTTTCCTTATACTGCAGATAAAGGTAAAGGAAAGATGGACTAGCGGAGACTGGAGGACAATGCTACGAGGATGTGTGTGGGCAGGAACTTGGAATAAAAGATCTTAGGGATCTAACAAGCTTTATTTATGTATTAGAACTTTCAGCAAAATTAGTTAACTGTTAGAACCTTATTATTCTACACATAGTACATTTGTATGCCATGAATTAGTGATATCATGTTTAAAATGTTAGCTAATACACGTTAAAAATATTTCTGGCTGTTATAGACTTGATGTGTATGAGTTGGGCACGAAATAGTGCTGAAATCAGGGTTCTGATTTGAAATCAGAAACCTAGATCGATCTACAGATCGATCAAAATTGGGTTGTGCCACTGGATCGGTCAGCTGACCGATCTAGTCGCGAACAGAGAGTTAGCGTCTGTTATGGATCGGTCAGCCGGCCGATCCAGATGCGAACAGAGAGTACAGAAGCTCACTGATCGGTCAGCCGACCGATCAGTGAGCCACTGGATCGGTCTACCGACCGATCAGTGTACTCCTGGATCGGTCGGTAGACCGATCCAGCCGCATACAGAACAAGATAGCTTGTGGATCGGTCAGCTGACCGATCCAGAGTTTTCTCCGTGCCGGTATCAAGCTAGATCGATCACTGGATCGATCCGACAGCCCAATCGATTCATGGATCGATTGAAATGCCTGATTACAGCTAGCAGGACATCCGAGAGGCATAGATTATCTTCCCTAGCATGTGTACAACTCCTAGGTACACCTAGAATATTAAGTTCAGATTTTACAGTAATCAGTTTAGTAAAATTTTAATCAATCCAGATTTCCGCAATAGTAATTTAGCACAGCATAATGTAACGATCGGCCTCACAGCCTAGTCAGTAGAAGGCGGGTCGTTACACCTTTATAGGTATGCATACGACCATCCATGTCAGTCTTCACCTTGAAGACCCACTTACACCCAATGGGTTTGATCCATTCAGGTGGATAAACCAAAGTCCATACTTGGTTAGTGTACATGGATTCCATTTCAGATCTCATGACCTCCAGCTATTTCACATAATCTGGGCTCTGTACAGCTTCTTAATAAGATGTAGGCTCATTGAAACCAATAAGCTCTACATAACCATGGTCAGACAAGAGAAAATAATATCTTTCAGGTTGACGATGAATCCTATCAGATCTGCGTAGAGCATGTGCTACTTGAACAGGTTGTTGTTCCATAACCTCTTGTGGTGCAACAAAATCCTGATCCACAACATCTTATGGTACCTATTCAATTTCCATCAAGGTGTCAGTGCTAGTATCTTGAAATTCTTCAAGATCGACTTCACTCCCACTAGTTTTTCTAGAAATAAATTCCCTTTCTAGAAATATACCAGTCCTGGCAACAAACACCTTGCCATGTGTGGGATTATAGAAGTAATATCTCTTTTTTTCCTTGGGATATCTTACAAAGTAGCACTTATCTGATTTGAGTCCTAATTTATCTGAGACTTGTCATCGAACATAAGCCTCACAACCCCAAATCTTCATAAATGACACATTGGGACTCCTCCCTGTCCATATCGTATATGGTGTCTTTATGACGACTTTGGATGAAACTCGGTTAAGTGTGAAAGCGGCTGTCTCTAGAGCATATACCCAGAAGGAAGTAGGAAGATCTGTATGACTCATCATCGATCGTACCATATCTAATAAAGTACGGTTTCTCCTTTCTGATACACCATTCCATTGTGGCATTCCAGGTGGAGTGAGTTGAGATATTATCCCACACTTAACGAGATGGTAATGAAACTCTTGGCTAAGGTATTCCCCACCTCGATCTGATCGAAGCATCTTAACACTCTTACCAAGTTGGTTTTGTACTTCATTCTTGAATTATTTGAACTTTTCAAAGGATTATGACTTGTGTCTCATCAGATACACATAGTCGTATCTACTGAAATCATCAATGAAGGTAATGAAGTAATGATAGCCTCCTCTAGCTGCTATTCTAAAAGGGCTATATACATCAGTATGTATGAGTTCTAACAGATCATTAGCCCTTTCGCCATGTCCACTAAATGGAGCCTTTGTCATCTTGCCTCGAAGACAGGATTCGCATACGTCATATGATTCAAAATCAAATGAGTCCAAAAGTCCATCCTTATGGAGTTGGGATATGCGACTCTCATTTATGTGACCTAAGCGACAATGCCAGAGATATGTTTGGTTCAGATCATTAGATTTGAAACGCTTGGTATTAATGTTATAGATTGGATTTTCAAAGTCTAGAATATAAAGTCCATTTATCAGAGGTGCACTACAATAAAACATGTAATTTAAATAAATAGAACAACATTTGTCCTTTATTATAAATGAGAACCCCTTCTTGTCTAAACAAGAAATAGAGATTATGTTGTTGGTTAAAACAGGCACATAACAACAGCCTTCAAGTTCTAAAACAAGGCCAGTGGGAAAAGATAAGGAGTATATTCCTACAACGACGGCGGTAACTCTTGCACCATTGCCTACTCGTAGGTCCACTTCGCCCTTTGTCAATATTCTACTATTTCTCAGCGCTTGCACATTAGTACAAATGTGAAATGCACATCCGGTATCTAATACTCATGAAGAAGAAATAGATAGATTAACTTCTATAACATATATACCTGAGGTAGAAGTCTCACTTCTCTTCCTTTTCGATTCCTCTAGGTACACCCTGCAGTTTCTCTTCCAGTGGCCGGTTTCACCGCATTGGAAGCAGGTTCCTTCCTTAGCAACCCCACCTTTGGGTTTCAGTTCATGAGCCTTGCCCTTGCCTTTGGCTTGGGTCTTACCCTTACCTTTAGGCTTCCACTTGCCTTTGCCCTTAGATACCATCAGAATGGAACTAGGCTTTGCCTTCTTAAGGTTGATTTCAGTAGTTCTCAACATGCTTAACATCTCAGGTAGTGGTTTGCCAATTTCATTCATGTTGTAGTTCATGACAAACTGACTATAACTGTCAGGCAACGACTGCAAGATAAGGTCAGTGTCCAATTCTTGGCCTAGTGGGAATCCCAACCTTTGTAGATTCTCCACATACCCGATCATTTTGAGTACATAAGGCCCTACAGGAGTTCCTTCTTGCATTCTGCATTGAAACAATGTTTCAGAGATCTCAAATCTCTCATATCTTGCTTGTCTTTGATACAGTTGTTTAAGATGTTCCACCATATCATAAGCATCCATGTTCTCATGTTGCTTCTGAAACTCAGAGTTCATGGTGGCGAGCATGAGGCATGACACATCTACTGTATCATCTTGATGCTTCATGGTGGCGAGCATGAGGCATGACACATCTACTGCGTCATCTTGGTGGCTGCTCTAGGACATATAGTTTTCGTTCTTGTTTGAGGACTATTCTCAAGTTTTTATACCAGTCCAAGAAATTAGCTCCATTGAGCTTGTCCTTATCAAGGACAGATCACAAAGAGAGGGAATTTGTTGTACTTGATGACATGGTAATCTACAACAGTGAAATGCAGGTCTTAGTATCATATATCAATCATTTAATTAGGCCTTTAATTAAATGATTCTCCCACTAAATTCTAAAGCTTGATAGAAGCAAGTACTACTAGTTCTATACCCATAAGCAAAGACATTCTAGTGGGACAAGATCCACATTATACCTCATCTTGAGTTAGCTTTGGCTAATCGCCCAAGACTTGTATAAATAGGTAGGCAACGTGTACCAATTGGACAAAATCCATATTATACTTTTCTTGAGTTAGCTTTGGCTAATCGCCCAAGTTTTGTATAACTTAGGTAGACAACGTTCACCAATTACATCCTATGTAACTCTTGTATCCTTAGATGAACAACACTGTTTGTTCATTTTCCCATCTTATGAAATACATATTATAATTCATCTTCAGTTAGCTTTGGCTAATCGCCCAAAACTAGTATAATATGATTTACATCTTATGGGATATACCTTTAAGTTCTCAATCAAATTGAGGTAAAATTAAGTCATACCCAAAGGTCGGTAGTCGGACATCACAATTGTCGTGTCGCACTCTACCAAGATAAAATGAGCCACTTTACTTTGGCAAACATGACTATAGATGATTGAGGTAGTAATGAGTACCAAACTCTGCTAGGCATATGTAAATGACCTAATTACGATAGCTACACATGCATCACATACATCATGGCATATCATGGCATATATCAACATATACACAAGTTTAAACGTGACATGGTTATGGCCCCCATAAACTATGATCTTCTCAAGCCAATGAGAAGAGCGATAAATCAACATAGGTCTAAGTTGCTTCTCCAAGCGCTTGCTTGGTTGTCATGTGTTGTTATCCTTCCTTCCTTTTCACCCATCTTCCAGAAGACTAACTCTTTCTAATTTTGTACATTGCAAAATCTAAAGAAACTCTAGTTACATTCGAGTGTAATCTAATTACAACAAGAATAAAAGGGGATGAAGGCACGACACGCAGGTTGTATTATTAATTACAACATTACACACATCCAATCACATTGGGGTCAAAGGGTCATAACCATGCACCATATCATTTATATTCACAATATACTAATGACATAAAATTTTACAATGATTGGAGCAACTAATTATGAGTCGCAACGCCACGGCGGTCCCGCTAACCGGTTAGCGGGCGGGGTTAAGGGGTAGCGCCACTTGCGCGGGGGGGGGGGGGGGGGGGGGGGGCAACACCCCCGAAGCAAAATTAATTTTGCATACTAATTTAGGAGTTGCTGCCATGCCCGAGACACTACCCACAATACCAACTATGTTTCATTCTAAACAAAACATCTCTAGTCGAGACCTTGTTGCTCATACACCAACTTCGTTTTGTTCCAAATAAAACAACTCTATCCGAGACCTTGTTGGTCACACACCAACTTTCGGTCAAGAGTCAAGATTTGGCCGAGTTGGTCACACACCAACTTTCGGTCATGACTCAAGATTTGGCCGAAACTCCGAATCTAGCCAAGACTCATAGTCTGGCCGAGACCCATAATCTGGTTGAGAGTTAAGTGTGGCCGAAACTCACAATTTTGCCAATCATAGAAAACTGTATCATGCAATTTCTATATTATATATAAAAATTCTAATATCTTAGCATATCCCTTCGCAAGTGGCTCTGATACCACTGTAAGGGAATATGTTGCTAAACACGCAAATGCGCAACGGAAAAACCTATTTCCTCCAGAAGATCCATGCGAAGGGAAACATAATCTTATACTAAGTTAGATCTAAAGACATGATAGAGTTATACCTTTGAAGCGTGCTCACGATCTCCCGACAGCTCGGATCACAACACGATCAAGCGTTCGCGCCTCTACGGTATCCACACGAACAAGCCTTGCCTTCGTTTATCTCATAAACTCAACAAGATGGAGAAGAACACACAAGGTTGTGCTAACAACCTACAAGTGTGTTTCGGCCAAGATGGGAAGGAGGAAGAAGAAGAAGCAAAAGAGACCTTTCACCTTCTCAAGTGATGAAAATCTTATGAAAAATATCATCCAAATGATATTTATAGCCATCCCATGGAATTCCAAGAGTCTCCACCCTTTCATATTCTAATCCAATGGCTCAAAATCAATCATTCAATCCAATGATTGAATTTTGACCATTCAACTTCCTTGGTGAACTCAAGTTCACCCAATGAGTCTAACCCATTGATTTCCATGCAATTTGACTCAATCCAACAATTGGATCTATTTCAGTCTAACTCAATGAGTCTAATTCGGATTACATTTAATCCAATGAGTGGGTTCATTCGAATCTAACTCAATGATTAATCCAAAAAGATCTAATCATCTCATGATTGGCTCTTAGGGCTAATTACTAACAATCTATGCCTCATTGATCAATCTAGATATCAAGGATAGAAAGATTAAGTCACACAAGATAATAGCCATAGAAAGGTTAAGTCACATCTCGACATTCTCATCACTTGGGTAACAATAATGCCTTGCTAGATGCCACTGATTGCTTATGTATCTAAATGTTGATTTAGATGCATTGTCGATGTTACGAGAACCTATTGGGTCACAAACAAAGAACAAGTCAATGGAGATAGATTCATATGATAGATCATTATATTAAATCTAATTCAAATTAGACTCATTGAGTTAGACTCAATTGGATCCAACTATTAGATTGAGTCCAATTTGAATTAGACTCATTTAGTCAATTGGATTGATAATTAATGAGTTAGACTCATTAAGTGATTTCATGAATTTGAATTCATGAAGAAAGAGGAGTGTACAACTTGAATTACTCATGCATTGGATGCATTGGATACATTGGATGAAGAGTGAACAATTTGAATTGTTCATTCATTGGATGCATTGGATTCATTGGATGAAGATAAATATTAATGTCAATTAAGGCAATTAACATGAAGCCATAAGGCAATTTCATGAATCTATAAAAAGGGATGTTTGGATTCATTTTCATGATGAGTTTTTGTTATTCTTGCTCTTCTTCCTCCTCCTCTCTTCCACTTGTCCCAAACTTCCAAGAAGGGTTGCTAGCACAACCTTTGGTTGTTTCATTCTCCACTTTGTGAGTTTGTGAGACAAACGAGGCTTATTCGTGTGGATACCATAGAGGTGCAGTCACTTGATCACAATAAGATCCGCATCTAAAGAAACATTGCTGTCGGGATTACGAAGGGCACGCAACAAAGGTATAACTCCCTCTCATGTAAATCTTAGTATATGGTTTCCTTTCTCATGGATCTTCTGGAGGAACTAGATGTTTTCCGCTGCACTTTCACGTGTTTAGTGCTCTAGTTCTTTACACATGTCACCTATAGAAAGAAAATACCATGCTAGGAAATAGAAAGAGCATGAGCCCAATCAACAACCCAAAACCAAAACTCGACCCATCTAGAATCTGAAACCTTCATAGGGCGTGTAAGGTTATATTGATAAGAAAAACAAGTAGAAAACATAAACACCATCACAACTATCTAAATTCTAAAATTTATCACTTAACCTACCCTAGTATCAAAACGTACATGAATTAAAGGGAACTAATTAAAGCACAACAAAGTATAGAACATGCCTTCCAAATCCATCTTCCTCTTTTGTAATGACTGTCATGTGGTCAGCTAGAGGAGGTAGCGAACACGATGATCGAAGGAGACCACAGCCAGTATCTCCCGATGCATGGGAGGAATAACGAAGGGGAATTGCGGTAGCGTTGACGTCTCGACAAGGATCGAGTCTTTATCAAATGAGTGCTATGGATCCCACAGTTGTTGTCGACATTGCCTCTCATGACGGTTGGGTCTGTGGTGATGATGTCACGCGTAGAGGGAGGAGGTGGCAACAACGACAATCCGATGGTGGTAGCCAAAACTAGGGCACGACTCGAAGAGAACCGGGAGAAAAGAAGAGAGGGTGGCGGTTGGCTTCGGCAATTGGTGGCGCGGCATGGCATGGTCAGTGGCGTCAGGTTGGGGGAGGCATGAGAGATCTGGAGAAAAGGAAAGAATTCGGAAATAGTAACCTAAAGAGGTACTTATAGGATTTAATTAAACTATATGTTAATTAAATTAATCAATTCCCACTTAATAGATCTCCTAAATAAACTTTCTCCTAGCCCAATATAATCATCTCCTTAATGCGTGTCATACGACCTTTGTTTAAATCCTAAACATTTCTAAAAATTTCTAAAAAATTCGTAAGATTATTCTCTAATAACACTTATTATTTAATTTATCATATCTTATATTCTCTCTCACTAATAAAAATTTGGTCTCCAAATTTATTGCTCAACAAAAGGATCTTCATTTAAGGGTAATAAATAAGCAGCATAGCCATGTACTTCTCCATACTACTATCATGAACAAATCTCCAACCTTGAGGGATTAATATTCCCTTATAAAATTATACGACACTTCACCTTCCAATAGATAGTAATGACTATGTGAATCATGAACTCACCTATCTTTCGCTGCACAACTCTGATGTTTTACCTATTGATAAAATTTTACTAAGTAATATCAAGAGCACAATACGTGTGTCTATAGATTTATCTTTGATTCCTGTTGTGAATTGAATGTTAAGGTCTTCGATCAACAATATATCTATATGTGGCAAAAGGGACTAGTTGGATGGGTTACAAGCATGATTTCACATGTTGTTGGAAACTGCATCGATCTAATGCTACTGCAATTTTCATGCTTATGTCAGTTTACCAATAGAAGACTTCTCTTCCTCAAGCTAAATTCACATTTGATCGCATGGGAAGGTGGAAATCGAGAAGCATCAAAGCATACTCAACTATGATCACCATTTTCATTCGCCATGAGTTGTACTATAAATCAGAAGATATCATCAGAATGATGAACAGAGATGAAGTGCATCCTGATATGGAGAGTTGCATTGAAGACCATGCTTGAAGCTGGGATGCCTCCCTCGGTCTCCCAAGTAGCTTTCTTCTTTGAGCGATTTAACCACTTAACCTTGACCATTTTTATCACCTTACTCCATAGCCTTTAAGCATGGGGTTCTTGGGTTGCATGCAAGATATCACTCAACGTCGAACATACCTACAATTACTATACTGTCCCTAAAAGTTCTCCCAAACTTACTTAGGAAAGAAAATTCAAAACTTCTAGAACATTTTATAATCAAAGATTCAGCTACAAACATTAAGGTCATAAGTAAAAAAAATAAAAATAATAAAAAAAAAGAAGAATGAATTGTTCCAGATTTAGAAGTTAGCTGCTATAAGGTCATTCAGAACTAAGGGTAAAAGCCATTCTAATGGGCATTCTTAATATCTTGTGCTGACAGTATAAGGAAGAGATTGAATTTAAAGTTTACCTGCAATAAGGGTAGTGTTTGGATTTGCCTTTTGAACTTTAATTGCTCCCCGAAGGATGCTAAGAGTGTGGTTAAGTCTAGTCATATCTATATTATGAGGGAAAAAATATTAGGTTGGACATAAAGTTAACCATAATATTTTAACAGCCAAGCTAAGAATTAATTAAGCCTATGCAGTTTTAGTTAATGTTACCCTTATATTGTGGCCCTTATGGTTGTAACGTTTAGGAAGCATAGTTGTAAATGGTCAAACCACTGCTTAATTAATCTAAGTTTAAATCTCGTCAACTTACCCATACTAAATCAACCCTCAAGCTTAACATTTTAACAAACATTTCTTTTCTTCATGCATGTAAGATACAAAGCATTAAACTTACAAACTTGAGGCTTGACTCCGTGAGCTTCTCAAAACCGGTAAGCACAACACTTCCAAGAACTTTTTCTCTGATACCAACTGAAACGTCCTTAATTTTTTTGTACATATCCAAGCATATGGATGTCCTGAATCATAATTGTACTACCACCATACATATTCTCAATTTAACTGAATTACTTGAAACAATAACTTCTAGTAAAATTTAGCATTGGCCATATGGTCCTAGAATTTATTCTACAAAAGGAAACATTTAGCTATGTAGAAACTAAACTAGAAGGTCTTCGGATTGTACTGCCATTATCCCGAGCTAGCTCACTAGTCATTATCTCCCGCCTCATTCGCCTCATTTCCTAAAAAAAAAGTTATAATCTCTGAGTCAAGAGACTCAGCACATTTAAAATCGTGTTATACATTAATAAGCGCCTATAATCTAGTGTACTAAGGGATACCCTAGCTAGGTAACTTAGGACTTACCTACTAGCATAATATGGACATGAGCATAGGCGTCGACATAGACATACGAGCATAAACATATGTATAGTCATGTAAATAAACAAAGCATGAAATAGACATAATCATGAGCATGTACATAAACATAGGCGTAAGTATACTTGCATGGCATAAACATACAGATAAAAATGGACTTAATCAAGAACATCAGCGTGTAAATAAGCTAAGCATGAAAATAAACATAACTACATAGAGTTAGAGAACTCTCGGGCTAAGGACACCGGTCATAACCCTCATCCCATTCATGAATACCAAGTTAAGTATTTATATGGTTATCACAACAATGTTTCTAAAAAGGATCATATATCATAAAATCTTTTTAAGGCAAGTTTGGATCGTTGATAGTGACTAGCTATCCTTATATGGTTGATTGGTCAATCTCAACTATAAAACCATGGTACCTGGGGGCCTTTTCTCTCATGGTATGCTCATTAAATCTTTATCATTATTATTATCACTTTGTTACAGTCAACTCATCTGATATTAAACTCCTTCTGGGGCATTTTCCTGTAAACGGGCTCCCTTTGAGTCTTTTCCCTCACGTTATTCTCATTAAGTAATTTTCATTATCAAAAGCATGATTTGGATTATAGCTCATCAAACCCAATAATCTGAAACTTATCTATACTACATGGTTATCAAACATCATCACTATTATAGTATGTTGAACCTAAAGAACCAAACATGACATATACTTGCAAGGTTATCAAACATGATTATTTTCCTAGCATGTTAGGCCTTAAAGATCCAAAAATTAATATAAACCTACAAGATTATCAAACATAATTATCTTCATAGCATGTTAAATCCTAAGGATCCGAAAACTTAACATGTAATCTATAAATATTATCACAATAAGACGTAGGAAGAAACATAAACATATACCTAAACCTAGAATTCCATAATTTACCTCTATCACATGACATAAGAAGAACATGAATATAAACTTAAGCACAAGCATACAAATTCATAACATAAACTTAACCATAGATTTATACATAATCTTGTGCATGACCATAGTCTGAGCATGCATAAACTTAAGCATGGGAATCAATTAGAATATCAAGAAATGGCTACTTGTATATGAAGCTAACATATGGTCTATAAAGATTATCATGATAAGATGTAAGAGGAAACATAAACATCCACCTAAACCTAGATCATATTAAGGTATCATTATAAGACATAAGAAGAACATGAACATAAATTTAAACATAAACATAGAATCTGAAATTCGCACATATATCTTATAAGGTTATCATGGCAAGGGGTAAGGCTAGACACAGCACGCTATCCATGACTCTGAAATCATATTGATATAACCCACTAAATTGCCATGATGTGAAGCAAGAGTAAACTCAAACATACAAACAAAATCCCAAAAGTTACAAGTTCTAGGAGCTAGTCTGGTATCAACTTCTAAATAAACAAAAAAGTATAGGAATTTATAAATTCCAGTCATTACAAATTTATAGGAGCTAACATGGTATCATCTTCTTAACACAAACATACAAACCAAAAACCGAAACTCATCTAGGGTGCCTAAACATACATGAACTTGAGGAACTAAAATAAAACATGATATGAGAAAAAAGATGAAACAATGGTAGAGCAACATCATGATGAATAAGACCCATAAAACATAATTTAAAACTACCCCTATCATATTCAAAATTTGCAAGGTCTATAACATAATTTGAACATGCATACTTCTCTAGTTTCTAATGGCAAACAAATAAAAGAACATGAAGCAATTGTGAGTTATCATCAAGATGAATAACATATAAAATTGGTGATTAAACCCAACCCTTTAGAAACCAAAATCCACACCAAATTATAGACCTAGCTAAAGTAAACACTAGTAGAGAACATGCACAAACTTGTAAAGAAAAAATATGATGAACAACCCCTAACAATTTAGTGAGGGAACTACCCCTCATGAAATCTGAAATCTTCCATCTATACAAACCACTTGAAGCTTAAGAAAAGAACCTAAACTAAGGGTCTTCTTCCCAAAAATAGCAGAGATCATCAAGAGAAATAGGATTCAAATTCTACCAATTATAGAACTAACTAGAGCATTAAACGAAGTTGGAAACATGCTAAACTTGATTTCTGAATACTAACATGTCACCTATAGAAAGAAAATATCATGCTAGGAAATACAAAGGGCATGAGCCTAATCAACAACCCAAAACCGAAACTCAACCCATCTAGAATCCAAAACCTTCATTGGGCATGCATGGTTATCTTGAAAAGAAAAACATGTAGAAAACATAAACTGTAGGACCGTTGGGCCGGCTAGGAGGGGGTTGTTGGATATCCTGCTAACACAAACCAACCCTACTCGAACTCTTTAGGCTAACACTTGCATAATTAAGTTAAGCAGATAAATTAAAAGCATAAAGAAAAGCGAGGCACAAAAGATTTACTTGGTTACAACCGATGTGGTTATTAATCCAAGGAAGATTAAGCTCAATAAAACTCCTTCAGGCGGAGAAGCCTCGTACAGCGTTGAAATGCAGAAAACAGAAGCTTAGACTAAAAGAGAGTGTGCAAGCACTGGATTTACAATCAGTGAGTTCTGTTTAAGCTTCTGAACCAAGGCTATATTTATAGTCTTGGTCCGGGCGCCTGGAAGGGTTCCGGGCGCCCTGGGGGGATAAATATTATCCCCCAACGGTCGGATCGAGTCAAAACTCGATCCTGTTGAAAAGTTGATTCCGGGCGTCCGGAAGGGTTCCGGGCACCCCGGTCGGTTCCGGGCGCCTGGAGCCCTAAGGTCAACATAAGTTGACTTTTCGACTCTGGTTCAGCTCGTCTCGATCCAGCTCATCTCGGTCCGGGTCTGTTCGCTCCGGCTCCGTTTGCTTGGGTGATCTCTGCCATCCGGAATAGGGCTCACCCGAACCCATCTTCCGGTCTTCTCGAGCGTGCTTCCCTCCGGCTTCTCGTCCCTCGGAATTGCCGCGTGTTCCTTCTCGTCCACCAGGGTACTCATCCGCAGACTTCATCCCTCGGTCGCACCCCGTGCCGACCTTCGCGCTAGCTGCGTCTCTTGCTTCCCGAGCAATCTTCCGCTCTGGCTTTCGTACCTCGGAACCACCGCGCGCACTTCCTTCTCGTCCGCCGGTGTACTCTTCCGCAACACCTCGTCCCTCGGACGCACAGCGTGCCGTCCTTCTCGCTAGCTGCGTCTTCCGCTTGAGTACCTGTGCTCCTATGCTCCTGCACACTTAAACACAAGGTTAGAAACAACGCAGGACCTAACTTAACTTGTTGATCACACCAAAATAACCTTGGGGTTCCAACAATCTCCCCCTTTTTGGTGTGATCAACCCAAGTTAAGCTAGGGTCAAAAATAGATATGAAATTAAACAGTTTATTGCAATAACATGCAACATGATAGATAAAATTAAATTTTAACAGAAAATTTCAATTTTCTCTACCTCCCCCTAGACTTATACTTTCTCTTCTCCCCCTTTGATCACAATAAAAATGGGGTTTTAAAAAAAATAATCTAAGGGTTAAAGACTTAGAAAAAATACATCTAAACAAAAGAATTTCTAAGTCATTAAGATCCTTTTAGAGAAATTTCGAGAACTTTGAAAATTTTGCAATAATTTTCACCAAAAAAAATCATTCTAAGAAAATTTAGCAAAATTAATAACGTAAAAAATTTTCTTTGTATTTATTTAATTGTTGTTCTAATGCTCTTTATCAACAGGATTTAAATTTCCATTTTAATTTATCAAAACTTCTTAAATCACACTGTTTCAAATTTAAAGCCACAAATATTAAACATGCAACAATTTGTATCATGTTAATTTCTATTATTTTTTTGAATTTCAACTTCACAAAAATATTCAAATAGCATAAATTCTAACTTGATAAAATTCCTCAATAATATAAAAAAATCTTTTGGCAATGTGCAAAATTCCTTTGAAAGAATATTTTGTAATTTGCCAGAATTTTTTAACAATAAGAATTTGCAGGAATCTATTAATAATAGGTTTCTTAATCCGAAAATATTTTTCGATGAATCAATTTCTAATTCATAAAACTTGTTCAATAAAGTAATTTGTACTTCCAAATTTTTAGGACCAGAAAAAGTTTTCGATAATATTTCTAAGTTGCATAATTCTTTCGAAAAACTTCTTTGTGATTCACAAAAGTTTTTTAGCAAAGTTTCCAACTTGCAAAATTCTTTTGTTAACATATTTTGAAATTCGAAGAACTCTTTCGATAATATTTCAAATTTGCAGGATAAGTTTGACAATTGATTTTCTAATATAAAAAACTCTTTCGATGATTCGCAAAAATTTTCAAGCAATTCTTCGATTGAATCATTCAATTGATCAGAGGTTCGAGTCCATACCTGACTTACCTTGTTAGTAATTGATTCTCGCCCTATCGAGTTGCTTTCTTCCGAAGATTCTCCCCCTTCATCGATCTCGGGATGTACTTCGGCTGTTGTAGTACTTACCTCGATGTCGGACTCTTCTGTCGGTGGCTCGGTGTCAAATGAGGTGTCAGCTTCTGAGGGTTCTTCGTAGAGCTGTAAGAACTTTTCCCAAAGTTCTTTTGCGCTTTCATAATCTGCGACTTTTTTGAAATCTTCATTTGGTATTACATTCAGAAGATAATATTTTGCTCGCCCATTTGCCATAGACTGCTCACGTTGCTTTTCGTTCCAGAGGCGTAGATCGAGTCCTTCTCCGTTCGTGTTCTTTGGTTCTTCATAACCAAATTTCATTATTAAATATATATCAGAATCTGAGTTAAGGTATACCTCCATGTTTTGTTTCCAGATGGAAAACTCCCCCTCGAATGCAGGTGGGTAGTCGCTAGCTCCGGCCATCGTTTTGTTGCTTCAGACGACAGTTAGTCCTTCTGAGGAGTACCTGGCTCTGATACCACTTGTAGGACCGTTGGGCCTGCTAGGAGGGGGTTGTTGGATATCCTGCTAACACAAACCAACCCTCCTCGAACTCTTTAGGCTAACACTTGCATAATTAAGTTAAGCAGATAAATTAAAAGCATAAAGAAAAGCGAGGCACAAAAGATTTACTTGGTTACAACCGATGTGGTTGTTAATCCAAGGAAGATTAAGCTCAATAAAACTCCTTCAGGCGGAGAAGCCTCGTACAGTGTTAAAGTGCAGAAAACAGAAGCTTAGACTAAAAGAGAGTGTGCAAGCACTGGATTTACAATCAGTGAGTTCTGTTTAAGCTTCTGGACCAAGGCTATATTTATAGTCTTGGTCCGGGCGCCTGGAAGGGTTCCGGGCGCCCTGGGGGGGATAAATTTTATCCCCCAACGGTCGGATCGAGTCAAAACTCGATCCTGTTGAAAAGTCGATTCCAAGCGCCCGGAAGGGTTCCGGGCGCCCTGGTCGGTTCCGGGCGCCCGGAGCCCTAAGGTCAACATAAGTTGACTTTTCGACTCCGGTTCAGCTCGTCTCGATCCAACTCATCTCGGTCTGGGTCTGTTCGCTCCGGCTCCGTTTGCTTGGGTGATCTCTGCCATCCGGAATAGGGCTCACCCGAACCCATCTTCCGGTCTTCTCGAGCGTGCTTCCCTCCGGCTTCTCGTCCCTCGGAATTGCCGCGTGTTCCTTCTCGCCCACCAGGGTACTCATCCGCAGACTTCGTCCCTCGGTCTCACCCCGTGCCGACCTTCGCGCTAGCTGCGTCTCTTGCTCCCCGAGCAATCTTCCGCTCTAGCTTTCGTACCTCGGAACCACCGCGCACACTTCCTTCTCGTCCACCGGTGTACTCTTCCGCAACACCTCGTCCCTCGGACGCACAGCGTGCCGTCCTTCTCGCTAGCGGCGTCTTCCGGTCGAGTACCTGTGCTCCTAAGCTCCTGCACACTTAGACACAAGGTTAGAAACAATGCAGGACCTAACTTAACTTGTTGATCACACCAAAATAATCTTGGGGTTCCAACATAAACACCATCACAACTATCTAAATTCCAAAATTTATCACTTAACCTACTCTGGTATCTAAACGTACATGAATTAAAGGGAACTAATTAAAGCACACCAAAGAATAGAACATGCCTTCCAAATCCTTCTTCCTCTTCTATTACGGCTATCATGTGGTCAGTTGGAGGCGACAGTGAACACGATGATCGATGGAGACCATGGCCAGTGTCTCCCAATGCATGGGAGGAATAACGAAGGGGAGTTGCGGCGGCGCCGATGTCTCGGCAAGGATCAAGTCTTTGTTGAATGAGTGTTATGGATCCCATAGTTGTTGTCGACATTACCTCTCATGACGGCTAGGTTGTGGAGATGATGTCACACATAGAGAGAGGAGGCAGCAACGATTACAATCTGGTGGTGGCAGCCAAAACTAGGGCACGACTCAAAGCGAACCGAGAGAAAAGAAGAGAGGGTGATGACCAGCTTCGATAATCGGTGGTGCAGCGTGGCATGGTCGGCGGCGTCGGGTTGGGGGACGGATGAGGGATCAGGAGAAAAGGAAAGAATTTGGGCATAGTAACCTAAAATGGTACTTATATAGGATTTAATTAAACTATATGTTAATTAAATTAATCGGCTCCCGCTTAATAGATCTCCTAAATAGGCTTTCTCCTACCCCAATAGATTCATCTCCTTAATGCGTATCGTACGACCTCAATTTAAATTCAAAAAAAAATTCATAAGATTATTCTCTAATAACATTTATTAGTAATTTTGCCGTATCTTACACCCTTCCTCCCATGTATATCTTTTCTACAATTTTAAGTTAAAAATTTAGTATATGGAAGGATAAATATATTATGGAATATTAAATATATTAAATTTACTTACTATGAATTCATTATAATAAAATGTCTTCATTTCCTAATCTACATGCCTCCATGTAGTACTGGAAGTGCATACTCATTTTCTAATTTTTTCCAGTGATATAAGATGCAACCTGGTGGCCATCAGGAACAAATCTGTAAGAAAAATATTAAGGTATAAAAATATTGAAGAAATATATGAACTTGAATTACTAATAACAAAAAATACTTACAAATCTCTAACAACTCTAAGAACCATGTAGCCATAGGGCGCTACTACCTACTGCTCAGCTATAATAATATCTACAAAATATAAAGATTTATCCCTAAATCTATCCTACCCTCTTGAATTATCCTATTTTTCCCTAAATCTTATCCCTCAAACGTCCTTACACGGGATTGCACCTTTCGCGTGCTTCCCTCGAAAAATCGAGTGGGAGATAATCTCTATAAGATCCATACGACATTCGAACAATCAATCTAAAATGAGAATCAGGTCCACATCACAACAATTCATTGAAGATTGAATTGATACAAACAAGACAATATCATAGAAACAAGAAAATGGAAAATCCACAAAAGTTTACATCAATTCATCATACAAATACTCCTTCCATCCTAAAACAAAGAGATCTACTCCATGAATCGAAGAGAGAAATCCGAAAATACAAAGATTACAAGCATTTCTTTGATCCCCAATCCAAGAAGAGGAGAGAAAGAAACTTATCTAAGATGAAGCTTGGTCTTCGGATCCAATCCACGCTCCCGGAGTCGAATCCGTTAAAGATCTTCCTTTAGATTGCCAAGAAATCCACCCAAGATTGGAAGGAAAGACCCAAATCTCGCTTTCTCCCAAAGGGGAGAAGATCCCCTTTCAAATCTTGAAGGAGCCTTATATAGAAGAGGAGTTTGGGCGCCACACGGCCCCGAGGCATGGCCGTGTGAGGTTCACACGGCCTACTCCACTCTCTTCTCTGCCGACCTCACACGGCCGTGTGAGGTACACAGCAGTGTCTTGCCTCTATCAACGCCCCGTTTGCACAGGCATGTAGATCCACACGGCCTGCACTGCCTTCACCTCTGGAAACCTGGCACGGCTGTGTGGTGCACACGGCCAAAACTCTCCTGCTCTATGGAAACCTCACACGGCCATGTAGTACACACGGCCGAGGCTTCTCCTGTCTCTAGAAAATTGATATGGTCGTGTGGTGTACACGGCCCAGGCTTCCTTGGGCTTCAAAACTTAGCACGACCGTGTGAGGTTCACACAGCCATGCCATCTTCCTTCCCTGGTGCAGCTACACGACCTCTCATCCTTACAAGGCCTGGGCAACCCCCTATGGTAGGGCAGTGTAGGGTTCAAGTGTCATGGCTTCCTCCATCATTTTGCTTACAGATTTGTCCTCAAACATGCATCTTTTGTTGGTGTTGAAAGGTTGCAAACATAGTCCCACATTGAAAACACATGGAAAAGATCATGAGTTTATAAAGAATTTAGATATCTCCACAATGGTATGATATTGTCCACTTTGGGCCTAAGCTCTCATGGTTTTTCTCTTGGGCTCTACCCAAAAGGCCTCATTCCAATGGAGATATCTTTCTCTTTATAAACTAATGATCTTTTCCATGTGTTTTCAATGTGGGGCTATGTTTGCAACCTTGCAACACCAACAATCCCCCCTCAAACAAAGGACCACAGGCTTCCCATGTCCGATCCTCGACCCACTAGGTCTTCCTGCCCCTCGGTCCACCCGACCTACTAGGACTTCCTTGCCTAGCCGCAACTAGGACTTCCTGCCTGGTGTCTGGTCCTCTTGATCCAAACATAGGAGCCCCCACTTTCTTTGTTCGAGGTCAATATTGTACCCACATGGCTCAATCAGACCATAGCTCTTGTGCAAAGTCAACGGTTAAACCTTCTGGCAGTCCGAGCTCTGATACCAATTGTTGGATCGAGAAGCGCTAGAGGGGGGTGAATAGCGCTCGCGACTTTCACACTTTTCGAATTCATACGAGTAAAAACAAACGCAGTGGAATTAAAGAACAAGCAGATGAACATAGTGGATTTACTTTGTTCGGAGCCTGTGACGATTCCTACTCGAAGGTCCGCGATCCTTGATCACTTTCCGTGAGCAACAACTATAAGTATGAGAATTATTACAATCTACGTACAAATTAAAACAGTAATTAAAAATACCGACAACACTTAAAGAATATGAATTCTGGAGCTCAAGGTCGTCGGAAAGTAGTCGCAGCACTTCGGGAACCTTTCGTTAGCAGCTAATCGCGTATAGGGATCACTTGGAATTGTTGTAATGAGCTGCTGGTCGAGATCCCTTATAAAGGGTGTTGAAGGCGCCTTCCACTGTTCACCAAGGCGCCTTGAATGAGCCGAGTCAACCGCGGAGATAAGGGCTGAACTGGTCGAACCTTATTAGGTTCAAGGCGCCTTCAGCCTCTCCAAGGCGCCTTCATCAAGCTGTCCAAGGCGCCTTGGCTTCCTTCAAGGCACCTCAAAGCTTGCTTCGCAGCCAGTTCCGGTTTTGCACCCGAGGCGCCTCCAAGCTCCATGGAGGCGCCTCTGTACTGTTCATCCGAGGCCAATTTTACACTTTGGTCCCTGTAAGATATGTTAAACACAAAAATACCCTGAAGCACAAAGTTAGCTCATAACATATAAGTGATAGTATAAAAGTGAAAGTTTGACAGTCTCTGGACTCTCCGAGTCTGACTTCGGGTTTCCAACCGGAAACCCTAGGTCTACCCGACGCCTACTGTTCCCTCTGCGGGGAACGCATCCTCACCTACTCCACTCAGGAGATTTACCTGCTGTCAGTGCGATCCTCCAGATCGACTGGACTTTTGCTCAGCAATCGAAGCTTCCGGACTTTCTGCTGGACATCCGCTTCCCAGCTAGTCCAGTCTTTCACCTGGTTCGCGACACTAGGACTTTTCACCTAGGGTTACCACCCCCTAGGACTTTTGCCTGAAGCATTTGACCTGCCAAGACTTTCCGCATAGGGTTACCACCCCCTATGACCTAGGGTTACCACCCCCTAGGGTTTTTACCTTGCCTAACCACAGTTAGGTCTTTTCCTGAAACGCTTAACAGATTTGTTAGATCACTAAATATCTTAACTTTGAATCCTTTGCCATTATTAAAATACGAGTTCGATCTTCAGATGCTTCCCGCACCAACATCTTTCACCAGATTCGACTCCTGCGTACAAAAAATGTACAAAAGCATATCTCCGAACAAAGAGAGTAAATATGCTAAAAAGGAAAGCTGAAAGTATGAAAATGCATAGATCAAGCATGCTCAATGTATGTGAATGTGCATCAAAACATGCTAATAAGTGTATACAATCTACGCACATCACACCCCCAGACTTAAACCTTTGCTTATCCTCAAGCAAAATGCTGCAATCTAAATTCATATGTTTTACAATGCTCTCATATCTCTAATGCATTCTCCTAACTCTATCAAAAAGTTTCATTAGTAAGCATGATCATGAAAACAAGTTAAGTTTGGCTCAAGTATAAGTATCTTGTGCGCAGTGCAAATGAAACAACTCAAAACTCTTCAAGTTTCAATCTATGTCCTAGTCAAGTCGTCATCAAGTTTGAATTCCTAATGTATCCGATGGTAGATAAGTAACTAGTGATAGGCACTTACTTGCCACACAATTGGTTCATATTTCTCAATCAACCCAAGGTCTCAAAGGCGTGCTCAATCTCAAGAGAAGCTAAGCAGTCATTTTCCCAGTAACCCAACTCGGTCTCAAATGGGTGACTTGCTAGATTCCACTCACGACAACTGTTTTTATATCCCTTATTCATTTTTCCATTGCTTTTTTTTCACATTTTTTTTCATAAGCATTTGCATTGTGCAAATCTTTTTTCACAAGTGTACCTTAAGCACAAATGTTGGGATATTTTGATTTTTCCAATTGAGCTTGCATGCGTTGAGCCTTATCCAGTAACCAAAATGAAGTTTGAAAAATAACCATGGAAACCAAGTACTAAACAAACAAGATGAATCATGACTATTTCAATGATATCAACCATTCAAGCATCAAGTCAAAGTGTAGTGAAAATAAGATCCTTAAGGTCAAGCCAATACTAAAACTTATCTCCAAATGATACTTAGCTTATATCATGCTACTCAAGATAGAGAAAAGTGGTACACTAGGTGTACTACTAGCATCTTTACAACATCATGAATCTAGATAATGAACGTGCTAACATTTTATCTTGAAGACAAGAAAGCATATAAGTGAAGTTTTGATGTTCTCAAGATGTATGCCACAAGATTTCAAAAGATAGTCAAATGACTATCAAAACAAGCACTCAAGCAAGACAATCGAAATAGAATGCAAAACAAAAACTAAACATGAAGAAAACAAGAAAACAAGCAAAAACTAAAAACTAGAACGCAAAAAGAAATCAGGTTTGACACCCCCCCCCCCCCCCCCGAGACTCAAACTTTTCATCGTCCCGATGAAATCAATATGGTGGAGGTGGAGGTAAATCAGGAAATTCAGGCAGAATAAAAGGGAAGTAATCAATAAACCATCTTACTTCATTTCTAACAAACATATGATACTCGAACAATTTGTCAACATCATCTTGGAAAAACCTCATATAACCTCGAAAATCTTCATTAAACTCAATATGGGTTCTATAAAATTCATAAATCGAGAAATCTTTTCACACAATTCCCTCTCACTTTTGAAACAATCTTGTAGTTTTTTAAATTGTTCCTCTTCCATAGGTATTATATTAGAAAGAAAATTTTTAGTCACAATCAAATCATTATGAATATTATCCAGAGCAGAGTGAAGTTTTTGAAAATTAAAGCTATGAACATCACGATTAACCAATGGAACTCTTTTTGAAAATGAATTTAACAATGCTTTCGAATGTTGAATTGCTAATTTCAAACTTCAATTTTCCCTAACATGAATAGTAGTGAGGTCATGATTGGGCAGTCTTAGAGGGAAATTGTTCTTAATAAGAAGACTATATCCATGTTCTTCACGTCTTATCATTTTTATTGCTAAACATGAGTTCAAGTCTAATCTACAAGAATTATTAATCATTTCCAATTCATTTAAATCACACCCTAACACCAAAGTAATATGAGTTAATAATCCACCCAAAACAATAGGTGTGGTAGAGTCAGATTTCCCAACTTCCACTAAATGTTTAATAATCACACCCTTTCCTTGTACAAGTGGATTCCTCCATCACATTTTCCAAGGTGGAAGAGATTTGAGCCTTCAAAAGGAGAATGAGAAGAAGAAATTAGAAGTGGTGGTTGAAATCCTAGAGATAAGAAAATGAGAGAGAAAGAAGAAGATGGAAGGGGGTGTTCGGCCGTGTGCCGCCCACACCCCGTGCCCTAACTCCCTTTAAGGGTGTGGACTGGGCTGTGTATCATTACACGGCCTAGTTCCTCTTTCTCTGCATGGCCGTGTCTAAGACACGGCCATACTCATCTCCTTCTCGGGATGTTATACACGGTCGTGTGTATTAGCACGACCAAATCCTTCTTCTTCTCGTCTTTCCTTGCACGGTCGTGTCTGAGACACGTCCCCAACAGCCTCCTCCTCTGGAATCAGCACACGGTCGTGTCAGATGACACGTCCAGTGCAGGCTTTTGCACTGGTTCCTTCACACAGCCGTGTGGTAGACACGGCTGAGAAACTCTCCTCCTCTGGATTCTTCACACGGTCGTGTCTGGCACACGGCCATACACCTTCCCTTCTCTGGAGACTCCACACGGCCGTGCCATGTAGACACGGCCCAAGCATCTCCCTTTTCTGTACCGTAAGCCTGGCCATGTGTAGCACACGGCCATGCTCTGTTTTGCTCAAATTGACACTTCTCCTTCTTTCTAGCTCCTCCCACACTTCCATGCCCATGAAGAAGTCATGGCCAGCTCTTGGAAGTGAAATTTTAACCTGAAAACAAACTAAAACCAAGTAAAACACTACTAATGAAAATTTGAGATATAGAACAGAACCAACTAAGAAGTCAATCCGGAGGACGAGGTTCAGAAAAGTACAACCTTTGTTTCTCCTCCAATTTCATACCGTGCACATATTCCTTCAACCGTTGGTCATTTACCTTATTCAATCTAAGATCTTTATTCCAAATATCTACCGCTCCAAAAGGATAAACCTTTTTAACCTCGAACGGACCTGTCCACCTTGATTTAAGCTTTCCTGGAAAAAGCTTTAGCCTTGAATTAAATAATAAAACTAAATCCCCTTCCTTGAAACTTTTCTGGAGAATGTGTTGATCATGCCACTTCTTTGTTCTTTCCTTATAAGATCTAGCATGTTCATAAGCATCCAATCTCAATTCATCAAGCTCATTCAACTGAAGCTTCATTTTCTCCCCTACTTCCTTGAGATTCATGTTTAGATTTGTAATTGCCCAATAGGCTTTATGTTCTAATTCTACTGGAAGATGACAAGGTTTCCCATAAACTAACCGAAATGGAGTCATCCCAATAGGAGTCTTGTAGGCAGTACGATATGCCCATAAGGCATCATCTAGCTTCAATGACCAGTCCTTACGTGAAGTAGATACTGTTTTCTCTAGTATGGCTTTAATTTCACGGTTGGAGATCTCAGCTTGCCCATTAGTTTGTGGATGATATGGCGTTGCTACTTTGTGGCTCACTTCATATTTTCTAAGTAAATTCTCAAACTGTCTTTCTATAAAGTGTGATCCCCCATCACTAATGACTGCCTTAAGCACGCCAAACCATGGAAAAATTATGCTTTTAAACAAGTTGATGACTGTTCTCGCATCACTTGTAGGAGAGTCTATAGCTTCTACCCATTTGGACACATAATCCACTGCTACAAGGATAAATGACTACAACAAAAACTGCAAACGACAACACCCCTACGACAACGGTTTTAAGAGAAAGCGTTGCGTATTTCCTCAAAGACAATGGTTTTTGCCAAAATCGTTGTCTTTGAACTCCCCATTAAATATAAAAGACAACGGTTTTAGCAAAACTGTTGTCATTGAGCGACTTTTTTTTTAAAACGACAACACTTTTTACAACGGTTTTATAAACCATTGTCTTTATCCGCGTTTTTAGCGGCTACGACAACAGTTTTGAAAAAAATCGTTGTAATTGAATTTGGTCATTTCCCCCCTTCGTTGTTTTCCTTTCCCTCGTTGTTTTCTTTTCGGTGCCATGTTTTCGCGTTCCCAATCCTAAGCCATTTATCTTTCTCTCTCCTCATACGATGTTGTGCTCTTTCTCGTTTCCTAGTGAGCGGCGGCATTCTCCAATGGGCTGCCGAAGATCCAAACGCACGGGAGGGAGAAACCAGAGAACGGGATCTGCCACGACGACAGCGCGCCGCCGGTGAAGGCGAAGACCATCGATGAACTGTACTCCCTGCAGAAGAAGAGGTCGGCGCCGACCACCCCCATCAAGGACGGCGTGCAGCAGGGCAATGCTGGCTTCGCCACCATCTCAGAGGAGGAGCGCCAGAAGCTCCAGCTCCAATCCATCAGGTCAATATTTAATCTCCAAACAAACATCTCTTTCTCAATAATAAAAAAGGGGGAAACATCCAGATTCCTTGCCGGATACTGGTGGCCCACCGCCGGATCGATTTTTCTAAACCTAAAAGGAAACAATTCTTGAGAACAAGAAGGTGGAATCCAATCTTTCTCCCTCGTTTCTTGTAATGAAATCATGCAGTGCGCAGTGATTCATTAGCATCGTTGATGAGGGAGACAAGGCCGAAGGTGGTGAGGGACGATCCGGCCAGGAAGGCGGAGGCGACCAAGGTCGCCGCCGAGCACCATCACTACTTGACGCCGACCATCAGCGTCAGCGACAGCACCCTAAAGTTTACCCATGTCCTCTACAACCTCTCCCCGCCCGGTATCTGCTCTCATCTCCTCTTCATCACTCAAATCATCACATTTCATTCTCATTGAAAGAATCACAAATTCCTTGTAGAACTCTACGAGCAAGCCATAAAACATGAACATGGATCATTCATAACATCGACCGGAGCCTTGGCTACCTTGTCCGGCACGAAGATTGGCTGTTCGCCGAGGGACAAGCGCGTCGTCAAGGATGAAACCACTGCCAATGAGCTTTGGTGGGGAAAGTAAGTCCACACAACTAATTCATGATCCTTCCATTGATGGTTCCTTCTCAAAATGTATGTGCACTATTCATGCAAAGGCTCACCGAAAATAGAGATGGATGAGCACACCTTCCTGATGAACAGGGAGAGGGTTGTCGATTACCTCAACTCTTTGGATAAGGTACACATGCACATCAAGTGTTTGATGTAATTCCTCATAGATCCTAATATGCCATCTGAATGATACAAGGTATTTGTGAATGACCAATTCCTCAACTGGGATCCCGAGCATCGAATCAAAGTTCAAATTGACTCTGCAAGGGCCTATCATTCCCTGTTCATGCACAACATGTAAGTGAAAAATACTACTAATAAGAATGCTAAAGATGCTCTTCAATTCTACAGTTCAACAGTTATCAAGATAAGTCATCTTTGCGTTGGTTCTGTTGATCTCTAGTAGTGAATCATAGTTGTGTTAGTAGCAGGTTGGATCATACATATGCATATATTGTGTTAGTGAGCTAACTAGCTCCTCTTTCTCTCCTTAATGCCAAGGGAAAACATGTAAACTAGAAGAAGAAAAACTCTCTTTTGCATGAAATAATTGGAAGGATCGCAGGTGCATCCGTCCTACGCCTGAAGAACTGGAGGTTTTCAGTACTCTGGACTTCACAATTTACAATGCTGGCCAGTTTCCATGTAATCGATACACACACTACATGACTTCAGGGCGGCAGTTCGGTTGGGAGGCATGTCGTCTACTCATTCCTCTGTCAGAAGCGTTTCTTTTTTTTTAGGCTGTCGCTTCTCTATTTTCCCCTTATTTTGCAATTTGTGAGGTTGAACTATGGAATTTTAATCAATTATGCTTGGATTTTTCTAGGCCGTTACTGCTGTGGCTACTTTGCTTGGGCTGGAGAGGTAGGCATGTAAAATTGTTTGATGAAATTCCCCAGTGTGTAGTTATTATTATTCCCTTCAAGGTCTTGTAATTGAAGTGTACTAACTTAATTGTGTAGGGGATTCTCTGACTCCATCTTTGGCATGTCTGTTGTATTTGCTACTCTAGTTATGTACGATGCTCAGGTAAACTAATTTTATTTTTTGGTTTATGTTCTATAGTCCTTGTGTATGCCATGATGGTAATATGCAATTAGACTCTATGTGAGTTGACTTTGTATGAATCTGGAAAATGTTTTTTCTTGGGAACTATGTTAGCCATATTTATCATCGAGGAATATAGTTGAATATTGTTGCATGAGAGTTAGAATTGGTTTGAGTGAAGCAACTGATAATCCTACAAACTTCTAATGGTTTAGTCTGTCATTGCCATGGGCTAGAACAATTTAATTCGTTTGTTTGCCGTATCCATCTCCTGCGCTTCTAGAAGAAAGCTTGTATAATGAACACAATTTATAGCAGAGCTTGTGAAAACAATGAGTTTAAAGTCGTTTCTTTCTCAACCGACTTGTAGACAAAGAAAATTGGTCTTGTTTGGTTAGTGAAAGTTATCAGATCGTTGTCGGAAGAACTGGCATGAACACTCTTACTAACCAGACTGGCGAAGTTACAAGGTGATCTTACACTTCTAGTCCATCTTATTGTTGATGATAAATGTTAAAGTGCTCTAATTTTGAGAAAAATTTATGCTTGACTTGGACTTCTTTATTTCCTAACTCTTGACATTTTGTATGGCCAATAAGTCATTTGCAAGGGATGTTCAATCGAACTATCAGATTATTAGAAGCATGTATCAAGCCAATGTAAGTCCATTTGCATGTCTAAATATCATTTTATTTCTCATTCAGCCACAATATTTTATTATCATTTTTTTGATGCTAGATATGTATTTGACGGTCAATCTCCAGAGCTGAAGAAACAAGAACATGCCAAAAAGCTAGTCTTTACAGTTTTGTCATTGTTCCCCTCCTTTTTTTTTTGCAAGATAATGATAATCTTTAAGCTTATTTTATTCTTTAGATATTCAAAGAGGGAAGATGCAACTAACAATCTTAACACAACAATTGAGGTCATTGCTTGTGCATAACAAGTACTTTTATTGGGACACTTTAGTGTGCTAGATTTTTTTTTGCTGTCTTAGTTGCTTACATTTGCTGTTTGCAAACTGGTGATCTGGAGGGAATTGAAAAGTACAGAAAAAGGACTGTTAAGGTAATCTTTGATATTGCTATTTTATTGGAAATTACCATGAGGATCTTATTGAATATGATGCAATCAGCATGAAGTCAGCATGCTGATTGTCTGTTTTCTTCATATGTAACATAGAGTTTCTTTAAATGTATTTTGAACTTTCAAAAGTGATAAGGTAAAATGAGGATCTTATTGATTATGATGTAATCAGCATGAAGTTAGCATGCAATGCGCAGCTCTTTGCAAAAGTGACAAGGTAAAATGATGCAATATAACACAATTTGTTTTATTTTTTTTAACTTTAAAATCCTAAACGTATTTGTTTGTTATCAATTTCTAGGTGTTTGCGCTTGCCTCAGAAGACATGGATACTTTAACTTTTGGGGCACTGAGGTTTCTCCGTCATTTAATGGATCCTAGTTCCAAAATAATCTTTGTGATGGAATTTGAAGTTTCAAAGGTATATTTATTCTGCTTATTGCTAATTGAATTATTGTATTTATCCTCATCCTTATTTTTCAGGTTCTTGAAGAGCCAAGACTCACTATGGATCAGTTCATTGATTTGTGTATTCTCTCTTATGTGATTATTGTGATAGCATTAAAGGTAAACTTTCTTATGAGATATTGTACATTCAACAAGTTTAACATACAAGGCTAGTACTCTACTACTTACTGTTTACGAAATTTGATAACTAATGTTCATTCAAATATCTAGTATTATAATGCTTGTGTAGTTGAATATGGTGCCAGTGCTGCAACTGTTCCATGTTTATGTTACTTATACTTGCTATAGTGTTCAACATGAGTATGATCGCAATCTCTGACATGACTATTTTTACAAATTGTATATGTGTTCAATAGGATTAGTGATTGTTCACTCTTAGTGTCACTGTTTGAGTGTCATTATCCAAGTATCTATATCCAACACAGATTTGGGCAGTTATTTCATGCTTTGGAAATTTTTATTTTTTTTAAATGTTTGGTTGAAGGAAAAAAAACTCTGTTTCTACATTTGATGTTCCATGAAATAAATTATACACATCATACAGTGATGTTATTTTCAAAAACGTTTTCACAACCTTTCTATTTAATTGGTATTGTTTTTATTGATTTTTTTATGATATCGTTTATTATTTTTCCTACAAAATTTTTGATCCATTACAACTCTTTTGGGTTTGATGATCGAAATTGCATCATTCTTTACCTGAGCTATTCAAATAGCATCAATTCGAACAAGGAAAGGAAAGGGAAAAAGAAGCCTACATGGGAAGTCGTAAAGGTTTGTATATTATATACACACACATATGTCTACTTGTGATTAATTAAAAAATATTTAAATGTAAATTATTCATTGACAATTTTTTGTTAACATTGGGTCATCGACTACTAGTTTTTATTACATTAGTTCTTATTTTTAGACCATTAAGCATAATTCCCTTAGTGTTGAAGTATAAATGCAGGTGCACATGGTAGTTTCTTATGTCACTTTCTATAAAAGGTTTAAAGGTGATTGATATGGATGTCAAGTTTTAGTTTTGATCCAAGTATTTTTTTTTAAAAAAAAAGGCATGAAGAAATAATCCAACTATTATTGTGTGGCGAAGTGTGTATCAATTTGAAACAATTTGTTTGTGACTCCATGACTTATTAATTTTGATTCCTTAGTGCTAATAATTTGTTTCTTCAGTGCTAGCTAACTCCTTTGCCCAATACCTCATTCTTGCATTTCTATCATGAGCAGATTGGCTAACATTTCCCTTATTTATTGCCTCTCTTTGTTCTCATCTTTTGTTTTGATATGTCAATACTTAATATGCATCCATGTGTTATCTTGCTGATTGAACATTTTGGAAATTTAGTTATAGGTAAAGTTGTGGTGTCCTTATAATTTTGTTTTTGTTTTGTCTATTAAACTTTGCCTCCGGGAAATAAGCTTGTCATATAGTGATTCGGCTGAGTTAGTAGATGGAGTATGTAGCATGTTGATTGGAATTATGAGCATGTTTTGTATATAAAGACAGTTTTCCAGGAACAAAGCATATATCAAATTCCTTGTCTGTTTTCAACATTTGTCTAGACAAGTTCTTGTCATTTTGTCAATCCTGCCTATAACTCAGCAAGTCCGCATCCTAAATCGACATTTGAATAGCTGATTTGTTTCTTTTATCCTGGAATTGCTTGTATTGCATAAGTTTGTATTGCATAAGTTAAATTCTAAGACTATAAGTTGGTTATATTGCTTGTATTTTATGTAGATTTATATGAATAAATCTAAATCAGAATTATGGAATTCTGGAATTGAGTGTCGTCATGGAATTGCTTTATATTAGAGCTATGTGAAATCCTAAAATTTCTTGTATTGCATAAGTTTGTATTGCATAAGTTTTATTTCTTTGACTATAAGTTGGTTATATTGCTTGTATTTTATGTAGATTTATATGAATAAATCTAAATCTGGAATTGATAAGTTTTGTTTAATTTTCCTCTTGCAGGTACGTAACTCGGCCAATTCATGAGGCTTGAGATTTTTGATGCAAGGAGTGAGCTTTGTTAGGATGTAGCTTGCCTTGCTAATTTGTAAATTAAAAGTCATATGGAGAACAGCAAATGGAAAACATGTGATTTAATGTATATGGAGAACAGTAATGGAAAATATGTGTATTTTGATGAGTAACAACTCATTTTGTATATGTTTGTAATATATGTGGCTACAAGATGAATTATATATGAATATTTATTTTGGATTTAATGTAGTAAATATTTGGTTTTGTATTGGTGGTTTGCTTATATTAAAATAAGATTAGTTGTTGGCTATTAATGAACATTAAAGACAATAGTTAAAAATGTTGTAAAAACTAGGTAAATCACAACGGGAATTTTTTGTAAAAAGTGATAAAAGACAACGGTTTTATCCGTTGTAAAATATATTAAAACTGTTGTAAAAAAACAAAACGAGTCAAATATTATCTACCACAATAGTTTATATCTGTTGTAAAAAAAGTTTACCACAACGGTTTATTTCTATTGTTGAAATTATCTACCACAACGGTTTTAAAACATTGTCGTATCCTTCGTAGCCAAATTTTGGGCATATAAACAACAATGGATAAAAACCGTTGTCAAATGTCTACAAAGACAACGGTTTCAAAACCGTTGTCGTAGGGCAATACATTCTACAATGCCCTCAGTTACAACGATTTTTTTGACCCTACGACAACAGATAATATCCGTTGTCGTTTGCAGTTTTTGTTGAAGTGAACCTATTCCCATATGAAAAGGGAAATGGCCCCATGAAGTCTATTCCCCATACATCAAATAATTCTACTTCAAGTATGTAATTCAATGGCGCTTCATTCCTCCTAGTAATGTTTCTAGTCCTCTAACATTGATCACATGATTGTACAAATCTCTTGACATCTTTGAATAGAGTTGGCCAATAAAAGCCTGCTTGAAGTATTTTTGCTACCGTCTTAGAGCTCCCCAAATGTCCTCCATAAGAAGAAGAATGACAATGAAATAGGATATCCTTGACTTCTTCCTCAGGTATACATCTTCGATAAATCACATCATTGCATTTCTTATAAAGGACGGGTGCATCCCAAATATAATTCTTCACATCTGAAAAAAACTTTTTCTTTTGCTGATTGGAGAAATTTGGGGGTAGGACTCCACTTACCAGGAAATTTACAAAATCCGCATACCAAGGTATTTTAGCACTCTATAAGGCTAGAAGGTGCTCATCAGGAAAAATATTATCAATAGGTAAGTCAAAATTCGCATCCTTTTCCTTATTTTACCAAACTCTGGATAAGTGGCCAGCCACTACGTTCTCCGCTCCCTTCTTATCTCTAATCTCGAGGTTGAATTCTTAAAGCAATAAAATCCATCTGACAAGTCATGGTTTAGCATCTTTCTTGCTTAGGAAATATCGGATAGCTGCATGATCAGTATAAACTATTACCTTTGAACCCACTAGATATGATCTAAACTTATCAAATGCAAATACTATGGCTAGAAGTTCTTTTTCAGTAGTGGAATAACTCACTTGAGCTGCATCAAGTGTTTTACTTGCATAATGTATAACATGTAGAATCTTATTTTTTCTTTTCCCTAACATTGCCCCTACTGCGAAGTCACTTGCATCACACATTATCTCAAATGGAAGATTCCAATCCGGGGCTTGAATTATCGGGGCTGAAATAAGGACACTTTTAATTTTACTAAAAGCCTCCATGCAGTCTTTGTTAAAACAAAATTCAACATCCTTGATTAGCAAATTTGTTAAAGGCTTAGCAATTTTTGAAAAGTCCTTGATAAAACGCCTATAGAATCCGGCATGCCCTAGGAAACTTCTCACTCCTTTTACATTAATTGGTGGGGGTAGTTTTTCTATCACTTCTACTTTTGCTTGATCCACTTCAATCCCACGTTCTGATATTTTATGCCCCAGAACAATTCCTTCTCTAACCATGAAATGACATTTCTCCCTGTTTAACACTAAATTTACCTTTTCACATCTTTGAAGAACTGTAGAGAGATTAGATAAACAAGTGTCAAAGTCATTCCCGTATACTGAAAAATCATCCATGAATACCTCCATAATTTTCTCTATTAAATCTGAAAAAAATTACCATCATACATCTCTGGAAAGTGGTTGGAGCATTACAAAGCCCAAATGGCATACGGCGATAAACAAAAGTGCCATAGGGGCATATGAAAGTACTCTTCTCTTGATCTTGAGGATGAATTGGAATTTGAAAAAATCCTGAATATCCATCCAAATAGTAAAGTTACGAGTGCTTAACCGATCTCTGAAGCATTTCATCGATAAAAGGTAAGGGAAAATTATCCTTTCTCGTTTCCTTGTTCAACTTTCGATAATCAATACACATTCGCCACCCCGTTACTGTTCGTGTTGGAATCAATTTATTATCCTCATTTTTTATAACAGTCATTCCCCCTTTCTTTGGGACTACGTGTACTGGACTCACCCATTCACTATCTGAAATTGGATAAATGATCCTGGCATCAAGAAGTTTGAGCACCTCCTTCTTTACTACCTCTTTCGGATTTGGATTCAACCTGCTTTGGTGCTCAATTAAATTTTTATAACCCTCCTCAAGTAAAATCCAATGCATGCAAAGAGAAGGACTAATCCCTTTTATATCATCAATAGTGTATCCAATTGCTTTTCTGTGCAGCTTCAACTCTTCAACCAACCTCTGTGTTTCAGACTCAGTTAGACTAGCATTGATTATAACCGAAAAAGTGGAATTTGGTCTGAGGAATTCATATTTTAGAGTTGATGGCAAGCGCTTAAGCTCAGTTTGAGGTGATACTATCTCTGGCACAGTTAGCTCTTGCTCTATCAACTTAATCTCTTCATCTTGGCATCCTTTCTCCAAATCTTCTTCGTCTTCTAGAAAAGTGGCATCCCCTTTCTTCTCCTCCATTGAAACTACTTCTTCATTGAACATTTTTAAAAGAGACTCATAACATCAAGGAAATAATACTCGAAGATCATTCTAATTCAGAGTAATTCCTTTCTCCCCATTTTCCTTTTCTTCCACTGTATTAGCCATTAGAATTGCATCATTTTGTCCTAACCAATCATTAAAATTTGATGCGATCCTGCAGATTATCCCACTGGCTTCCTCTAATTTTTTTCTTAAAAAAAGATCCTCTAGAGGCTATATCTAGTTGACTCTTATTTGAGAGAGAAAGCCCTTCATAGAATAAATGCATAATCAACCATCCCTCAATACCGTGATGTGGACATAACTGTAGAAGAGATGAATATCTTTCCCAGGCTTGATGTAGCTCTTCCCCAGCAAGTTGTTTAAAATTTAGAATTTGACTTCTCAAATAAGTAGTCTTCTAAGGGGAAAAATACTTGCCCAAGAATCTCTGCTCTAACTCATCCCAGGTTTTGATACTTTGAGATTTCATGGAATTATACCATCTCTTTGCAGCACCTTTCAGACTAAAAGGAAAAACCAATAGCTGTATAATATCAGATGGAACATCCTCATATTTCAAAGTATAACAGTATCTATAAAATTCCATGAGATGAGAGTAAGGGTCCTCAATCTCTAGGCCCCCAAATTGAACTTTCTGAACCATTGAAATGAAGGAAGGTTTAAGCATAAAGTTTCTTGCTTGAATTTCAGGGTAAACAACTAGTCCTAGTCCCTTGGTAGACCTTGGGGCTCCATAATCTCCTAACGACCTGAAATCCATTTTTGGTGTGCAAAAGAAAAAAAGGAACAAGAGATACAAGTTACAGTTACCGAATTTAGAAAGAATTAGGAAGGTCATGACGGAATTGTAAAAATAGAGAAAAGATTAGACAAAAATGTTAGAATCAAGATGTCGAATTAGAGTTACAACAAAAGGAATTGACAAAAATGTTATACAAGAAAGGAAAAACTTATGAAAATAGAATTCTAACAATTATAGAAGAACGAATTATGAAAACAGAATTCTAAAAGTTAGATTCAACTATGCAAATGAAAAGAGAAGTTATGTCTAGTCTAACTCAATTGATAATTCCTAATGTTATAGCACAGTCCCCGGCAACGGCGCTAAAAACTTGTTGACCTCCGTAAGTGTACGGAAATGTCACAAATAATATAAAAGATTATCATATCCACAGGGACTGGAATAAGCACTAGAAATGCTTCAACACGAGTTAGCTAAACAACTAATCAATTGGTTTCCAAAAGCTAAATGTAACTAATGAAAAGTAAACATAGAAATGAAATATCAACAAACAAGATTATGAGCTATGATAAAGGAATGTTCTAGGAGTTTTGGTTTCTTTGTAAAACTCCTCAATGTAAATGATCTACCAAATCCTATTTCTCAATTGTCCAACATTTATAGAAGGTTGTCGGTTCTCTCTTGCAATAGACAACCGGCCTAGGACTGAAATCTATACCTAAATGTGATCAATTAGATATGAACTTATGTTGTCCTTACACGGGCATGTTCCTGTCACAAAGATCCCTCGGATAATCAACACAAAGATCATACTTCTCAACCCATAAGATATAAAGATTTATCCCTAAATCTATCCTACCCTCTTGAATTATCCTATTTTTCCCTAAATCTTATCCCTCAAACGTCCTTACACGGGCTTGCACCTTTCGCGTTCTTCCCTCGGAAAATCGAGTAGGAGATAATCTCTACAAGATCCATAGGGCATTCAAAAAATCAATCTAAAATGAGAATCAGGTCCACATCACAACAATTCATTTTAGATTAAATTGATACAAACAAGACAATATCATAGAAACAAGAAAATGGCAAATCCACAAGAGTTTACATCAATTCATCATATAAATACTCCTTCCATCCTAAAACAAAGAGATCTACTCCATGAATCGAAGAGAGAAATCCGAAAATACAAAGATTACAAGCATTTCTTTGATCCCCAATCCAAGAAGAGGAGAGAAAGAAAACTTATCTAAGATGAAGCTTGGTCTTCGGATCCAATCCATGCTCCCGGAGTCGAATCCGTTGAAGATCTTCCTTTAGATCGCCCAGAAATCCTCCCAAGATTGGAAGGAAAGACCCAAATCTCACTTTCTCCCAAAGGGGAGAAGATCCCCTTTCAAATCTTGAAGGAGACCTTATATAGAAGAGGGGTTTGGGCGCCACACGGCCTCGAGGCATGGCTGTGTGAGGTTCACACGGCCTGCTCCACTCTCTTCTCTACCGACCTCACACGACCGTGTGGGGTACACGGCCGTGTCTTGCCTCTATCAACACCCCCTTTGCACGGTCGTGTAGTTCCACACGGCCAGCACTGCCTTTACCTCTAAAAACTTGGCATGGCCGTGTGGAGCACACGGCCAAAACTCTCCTGCTCTCTGGAAACCTCACACGGCCGTGTAGCGCACACGGCTGAGGCTTCTCCTGTCTCTGGAAAACTGACATGGCCGTGTGGTGTACACGGCCCAGGCTTCCTTGGGCTTCAAAACTTGGCACGGTCGTGTGAGGTTCACACGGCCATGCCATCTTCCTTCTCTGGTGCAGCTACACGACCTCTCATCCTTACACGGCCTGGGCAACCCCCTATGGCAGGGTCGTGTAGGGTTCAAGTGTCATGGCTTCCTCCATCATTTTGCTTGCAGATTTGGCCTCAAACATGCATCTTTCACCAGATTCGACTCCTGCGTACAAAAAATGCACAAAAGCAGATCTCCGAACAAAGAGAGTAAATATGTTAAAAAGGAAAGATGAAAGTACGAAAATGCATAGATCAAGCATGCTCAATGTATGTGAATATGCGTCAAAACATGCTAATAAGTGTATACAATCTGCGCACATCACTTATATACACCCAATTGGTTAATCTCTATCAATAAGGTTGAATTGGTCGTGCTCAATAGATCAATCAAGAACAAAGGCATTTAGTCTCACACGATCCTTAGCATACAACCGACCGACGGAAGGTCTACCGGGCAATAGTGTTTGTATACGCTCGACTAGTTAATCTCGGTCGATAAGGTATGACTATTCGGGCTCAATTGACCGGCCGAGCTTGGAAAGAAGATAGAGCATAAAGGTATTCAACCTTGCACGGCTTCTGGCATATTTATAATAATAGAGTCCTGGTCGGATACAAATAACCAATCGAGTATAGAATACCGGCCAAGACTAGTACAACAGAAGATATTTCTCATATATACAAAATGGGCTTATGTGACTAACCGAGTGTATGTAACAAGTGAACCATAAGAATATGTGATCATATAACAGCTTAATTGATTTGGCGGCAAATAGCTTCTAGAAGTCTCCACAGGTATGCTAAACGACAAAGAAGGTATATCTAGGGTAAGAAAAAGATTCCTTAAACTATTATTGCAGTTTCGGCTTACGTCATCTCTTAACAAACTTTAACAAACTAGGGTCCACCTCATGACTGTGGAGGTTAGATGAGATGGAATAAAATTGGAATCCTCTCCACTGGCCAGGTACGCAAACTTACGCATTGCATCAGAATCAAACCCTAATCCCATTTTTTCGTACTTCTTCTTCTCTGAGGGACTAACTTGAGCATTGAAGGGCCTAGCCAGGGATTCTCACCCCGATCTTAGGTCGCTAACGCTTTGTTGGTTGGTCTGATAGTGCACAGGAAGAGGAGATCATCAATTGGACTGCCGAGACTTCATTGATCCACGGTGTTCCTCATCAGAGTTTGCCTTTCCACGGGGGTACCTCGCTAGAGTTCATTTTTACGAGGTATTATTCACAGATCCTCTTTGGTTTTCTCTGATCTATTATTCTACATTTAGGCTCTTGTGAGATCCGTTGTGATTTTCTCAGATCCTCCTCTGTTCACCGACATCGGAGTTATTGTTCATCACCGCCCATCATCGCCCAGTGCTTCATCCCATAAGCTCTCTGACAGGATCAAATTTTGCGCCGTCTGTGGGAACTCTCACCTAAATTTGAGATTTCGTGATGGAGGACGCTGGAAAACTCAATACTATTACTCTGACTCAAGATGATCTGGAATTACTCATCAATTCCAGGGTTCAAAAGGCATTACAACAACAACAGCAACAACAAGCGAATACAGGAGGCACTTTACCGATCGCAATAAATCCAGCAGTTTCAACTATGGATCGCCGGAGAAACAGAGGTATGGAAGAAGACAACGTTGCTTACATAGCTCCTGCTCCAGTTTCTCCCACTCGACATCCTCGTGCATGCTTCCGTACTCCTCTAGAACAAGGAGGACGAAAATCAGCACTTCAAGAATCCTCTGATGAAGCACCTGTGAAGGAAAAATGCAGAGGGAAGGTGATGACCAGAGATAGTTCCCAGAGAGAATTGTTACTCTATTCTCTCAGAGAGTTCTTGACGATCCGCTACCCAAGCATTATCAGAGCATGAACATTGGAGAATATTCTAGGACCATTGATCCTGAAGATCACTTGTCTAAATTCAAAAGTACAACTCTGCTATAGCAGTTTATTGATGGGGTTAAGTGTCAGATGTTTCTCACTATTCTGGGAGGAGCAGCCAGAGATGGTTCAAGAGATTGTCTGAAAATTTCATCAAATATTTTAAAGATTTCCGTAAAGTATTCCTTCACCATTTCTCCAGCAATAGAAGGTATCAAAAAACTCCTTGGAGTCTTTTTTCCATTAAAAAGGTGCCTAAGGAAAGTATTAGGGCCTACATTAAAAGATTTAACCAAGTGGCTATCGATGTACCTAATGCCACTACAGAAATTTTGGTGAGTGTTTTTTCTCAAGGGCTGCTTAATGATAATGATTTCTTCAAGGATTTGGTATGTAATCCTCCAACCAACTTTGATTTATTAATTGAGAGAGCTACTGAATTCATTAATGTTGAAGAAGCCCAAGCTGCGCACAAAAAAAAACTGTGGTACCTACTTCGATCCCAACTAATGACAGGTCTACAGCTCCTGTTCATCCTCCAAGAGGACCTCGTGTGGTTCCTCCACCACACTGCCAGCCTGAGCATATGCTCCAAGCAGTTCAGCATGTGGAAGTGCCACAAGACATCCCAAGGAGGTGGTGTACCTACTATATGTCAGGTACCCATTACAATGAAAATTGTATTACCTTGAAGAACCAGTGGACAAATAACAATTGCTATCCCCAACGATCTCCCTGTTGGTTAGTCCTAGGAAAATGTACCGGTTCCACTATACAAAAATTTTGTACAAGTGTCGAACCTTTCCTTAAATAACCTATTGTGTTCTTTAGAAGTTAAATTAGGAATCGCAGACGGAACTTAACATCATTGATTCCAAATTTAACTTATCTGTTCTTAATGGTCTAGATTTGAATCGCAAGCGGAACTTAACACTATTGATTCAAATCCACCTATGTTATTAATTGCATTAAATATTAATTTCCAAAATTGGCTTCCAGGACTGCATGGCGAGGCACATGGCCTTCTTGGATATGGGAGCAACCACCACCGCCTAGTCAAAGCCTTTTAAGGAAAGCTAATATTTAATTTCCTTAAATAACTCTAGGTTAATCAAAAAGAAAAACGAATCACAAATTCAAAAAAGAAGAAAACATAAAATTGAAAAATAAATTCGATAAACTAGATCTAATTGCCTCTTCTATTTAGAATTCTTACAAAGAAAATAACTAGTATGACGCGGAAGAAAACTACTAGTTATACCTTCTCTTTGTAAGCTAATGACCTCAAGATCTTATGTCGTATTCCTCACCTCGCCTTGGATGTCGTATAGGTGATGATCCTCCAAGATGAACACCACCCAAAAGCTTCTTCCTCTTCTTCTAAAATCCGGCCACCACCACCACCAAGGAGTAGAGAGCAAAAGGAAAAAGAGAAGGGAGAGGGTTGGCCACACCAAGAGGGTCTCCAAGCAAGAGAATAAGAATTGTATCTCATGAAGCCCCCTCACCCCTTCTTTTATATTAGTTGCACAAAGCAAATAAGGGAAGAATTTTTACAAAAATTAAAATCTTCCTCTAATTTTCCTTTTCCTTTTTAATTTTTCCTTTCCTTTTCTCTTGATTGAATCAATCACCAAAATTAATTGATGATGATTTTATTTATTTTAATTATGGCCAGCCCCTTGCTTGGGCACCAAGCAAGGTGGCCGACCACCTCATCAAGGGAAAAAAGAAATATATTTTTTATAAAATTTTACAAGAAAAACTCTTATAAAATTTTACAAGCTCTCTTTCCTAAAATAGGAGTTAAAAAAAGGAAAGTTCTAAAAATTAAAACCATGTTTTAAAATTTTAAACTTCTCTTATAAAATTTCCTTTTTAAATATGATGATAGAAAATTTTAATTTTAAAACTTATCTTCCTTTTTTTTCTTAAACCATGAGGATGGTTAAAAAAGGAAAGTTTTAAAACTTTTAAAACTCTTTATTAAAACATGTGGCCTAATTCAAATAAGAAATATTTTGAAAATTAAAATCTCTCTTTTAAAACTTATAGTTTTCTACAACGAAAAAATTTTAAAAATTCAAAACAACCCTCCCTTTTAGAATTATTGTGGTCGACCCCTTCATACTTGGTCACCAAGCAAAGGGCCGACCCCCTATAGAAGAGGATGTGGTCGGCCCTTGCTTGGTCACCAAGCATTGGACTGGCCCACTTCTTGGACACCAAGAAGAACCTTACATTTGGATGGTCTTGAGGCTATAATGAGGCTACGACAGGGACCTAGAGGAGAAATTAGTTTTAGCCTCCCGATGAGCTTGAGTATCCCGTGTTCGCCCCAAACACACAACTCAAGTTCATTGATAATAACTCATTCTACTAGAGAGTTATTATCACACTACCGCACCAATCCCAAATTACATTATGGGCGCCTTCTTATCATGAGTGTGTTAATCTCCCTTTGTTTAAGATTACGAATGTCCACTAATTAAGTAAGTTACTGACACCTCACTTAATTAATATCTAGCTCCAAGAGTAGTACCACTCAACTTCATTGTCATGTCGGGCTAAGTCCACCTGTAGGGTTTAACATGGCAATCCTTATGAGCAACTCTTGGGGACATTCTCAACGTAGATAACTAGGACACAGATTTCTTCTATAATCAACAACACACACTATAAATAATATCATTTCCCAACTTATCTTGCATATTGATTTATCGAGCTAAACCTCACCCTTTGATAAGTTAAATAAATAAATATTAAATATATATGCTTGTTATTATATTAGGATTAAGAGCACACACTTCCATAATAACTAATGTCTAGTTCTTTTATTAAGTTAGTACAAAAAGAACTTACCTAAATGGTCCTACTCAATACACTTAGAGTGTACCAGTGTAATTTATTAATCAAGATAAACTAATACTTAATTACACTACGACTATTCCGATGGTTTGTTCCTTTCCATCTTAGTCATGAGCAACTGTTTATAATTTATAAAGAACCGACAACATGATCTTCTGAGTGTGACACCACACACCATGTTATCTACTTATATAAATTAATTGAACAATTACATTTAACAAATAAATGTAGATATTGACCAATGTGATTCTTTTATTTCAAAAATAAATGTTTACAAAAGCTAGGCTTTTAGTATACACTCCAACAATCTCCCACTTATACTAAAAGACTAAGCTGCTATATCTGTTGCCATACATCTGATTCCTATCCCCTTCACATGCCGATCAAAAGCTTTCACCGGAAGGGCCTTAGTGAAAGGATCTGCCAGTTTATCCACTGATGCAATCTTGGCGACGACAACTTCTCCTCGCTTGACGATGTCTCATATCAGGTGGTACTTGCGTTTTATATGTTAATTGCCTTATGAGCTCGTGGTTCCTTCGAGTTTGCAACTGCACCGCTATTATCACAATAAATTGTGATGATCTTGGGTAAACCAGGAATCACATCTAAGTCCATTAGAAAGTTCCTGAGCCATACAGCTTCTTTGGCTGCCTCAGAGGCTACCACATACTCAGCTTCCATGGTTGAGTCCGAGACGCATTTCTGCTTAACACTCCTCCATGCAATGGCTCCACCTCCTAGAGTAAATGCATAGCCTGACGTAGACTTACTATTGTCCCTATCTGATTGGAAGTCTGAATCCGTGTAACCCAAAGGGAGCAAATCATCTCCTTGGTAAACTAGCATATAATCTCTAGTACTTCAATATATGCTTTACAGCAGTCCAATGTCCTTGTCCAGGGTTACTCTGATATCTGCTGACCATGCCCACGGTAAAACAGATATCAGGTCTCATACACAGCATTGCATACATAAGGCTTCCTACAGCCGAAGCATAAGGGACTGCCTTCATTTCCTCCATCTCTTTTGATGTCTTCGGAGACATCTCTTTAGATAAGGCTACTCCATGCCTAAAAGGTAAGAAACCTTTCTTGGAGTTCTGCATGCTAAAACGAGCAAGGACCGTATCTATATATGAAGTTTGAGATACGCACAATATTTTTTTCTTGCAATCTCTTATGATTTTGATCCCAAGAATGTGTGCACATTCTCCTGAGTCCTTCATATCAAATTGTTTGGACAACCATACCCTTACGTCCGATAATACCTTGACATTGTTGCCAATTAACAAAATATCATCTACGTATAGTACAAGAAATACCACCACGTTTCCGTTACACTTCTTGTATACACAAGACTCATCTGGACACTGAATTACTTCATTAAACCGGATGTTCCAAGACCTTGAAGCTTGCTTCAATCCATAAATGGACCGATTGAGCTTGCACACTAGATGCTCTTTGTCCTTTTCTATGAACCCTTCTGGTTGCTTCATATGGATGTTTTCTTCAAGACTTCCGTTAATGAAAGCTGTCATGACATCTATTTGCCAAATCTCATAATCCATATGAGCGGCAATGGATAAGAGTATCCGGATAGACTTAAGCATAGCTACCAGCGAAAAAGCTTCCTCATAATCGATTCCCTCTTTCGCAGTGTACCCTTTCGCAACAAGCATTGCTTTGAAGGTTTCTACCTTCCCATCTGTCCCTCTTTTCCATTTGTAGATCCATTTGCATCCAACGGCTTTTACACCATCAGGTGGTTCTACAAGCTCCCAGACCTTATTAGAGTACATAGACTCTATTTCAGAATTCATTGCCTTCTGCCAAGATACTACGTCTTTATTTTGGAGTGCTTCATCATATGTCCGGGGATCAGGATCATGTTTACCCGGGATCAAGTCCGAAGATTCTCCCGAAAACATGAATCTCTCAGGTTGCCTCACAACCCTCCCACTACGACCAGGCACTGTCTCTGGTTGTGTATCATGTATGACACGTGTTGCAGTTTCTTGTGGTACTTCATCTTGTACTGTTGGTACTGAAGTAGACGTGTCCTCTCTAAGTTCTTTTAGAACAATTTTACTACTGGGCTTGTGATCAATTATATAGTCTTCTTCTAAAAACTGGGCATTGGTGCTAACAATGGCCTTCTGGTCTTTAGGACTATAAAATAAACCACCTTTCGTTCCTCTGGGATATCCCACAAACACACAAACTTCTGTACGAGATTCTAACTTATCAGCATATGGCTTCAGCACATGTGCTGGACTACCCCAAATACGAATATGTCTTAAACTGGGCTTACGCCTATTCCACAATTCTGTGGGAGTAGAAGATACTGATTTAGAAGGTACTAAGTTCAGAATGTGCACTGCCGTTTCCAAAGTGTATCCCCAAAACGAATTTGGTAATTCTGAATAACTCATCATCGATCTAACCATCTCCAAAAGAGTCATATTCCTTCGTTCTGCCACATCATTATGTTGGGGTGTACCAGGTGCGGACAATTGGGATTGAATCCTGGCCTCTGATAAGTAATTCCTAAAATCTCCTAAGAGGTATTCGCCACCACGATCAGACCGTAGTGTCTTGATACTTTTACCTAGACGTTTCTCCACATCAGCCTTGTACTCTTTGAAGTACTCAGACTTGCGGTGCATCAGGTAAATGTATCCATATCTTGAATAATCATATATAAAAGAGATAAAATATTCAAAATGACCTCTTGCCTGGATAGACATAGGACCACACAAATCAAAATGAACCAATTCTAATGCTTCTTTGGCTCTATACCCCTTGGCCTTACAAGGCCTCTTGGTTATTTTACCTTCCAAGCAAGATTCACAAGTTGGAAAATTTTCCAACCCTAATGAACCCAAGAGTCCATCAACTATAAGCCTTTGAATCCTACTTAAGTTAATATGACCAAGCCTTAGATGCCAAAGATACGCTTGGATCATTTCCGAAGGTTCTTTTCTCTTATTAGAGTTAGAAGATGTGTTATTAATTTCCTTATTTTACTTTGTGGGAGAAATTGGATTTGAAGTATATAAATTGCCAACCAATGCACCAGAACAGATAATCACCATATTTCTCTTTATAATCACATTGTTACTAAAAGAAACTGAATATCCATCCAAATACAATTTAGAAACTGAAATTAAATTCTTTCTAAAACTGGGTACATAAAGACAATTTTGTTGGGTTTTTGGGCCGCGAAAACCGCTTTTTCGCGTCGTGGAAACCCCGAAACCCCCTAGCCATTGGATCAGTGCGAAGAAAACTTTCAAAAATACGAGTATGAGTTTCAAACTATGATCTACAGTAGATCTACAAAGGAAAAACATTTTATAACTTCAATGCGTGCCCTCGCAAATCCCGCAAGTCCAAGGTACGCCGGATCTCGAAGTTGTCAACGTAGACAACTCTCTAGTGATATCCACACGAACAAGAAGTGTTCTCTAACACTCAAGGATGGAGAAGAGAGCACCACAAGTGTGCTAGCACTTCTTGGGCTCTCGGGTAGGATTTAAAAGAGAGAAAAGAGAGAAAGCAAAAAGGAATCTTATACACTCACTAGTAGTATCCTCCTTTGTTACCTTCACTTTCCCTTATTCTGTTGGAACACAACTCACACACCTTCTCCCTTGCTTGAAACCCACGACCAAGAGAAGAGAAGGAGCAAGAAGAGAGCTTAGGAGGAGGAAGATCACTTGAATGAGAGTTACTCTTGCAAAATGAAACTCTTTTCATCTAATTAAGTGGTTTGTAACCTCCATGGGATACCAAGAGTCGGTGGCCGGCTTGAAGGGGGGTTGAATAGACGGCACCCCCAAAACTCGCTTCCTACGTATTCGTTAGTGCGCAAGCAGAAATACAAATACTAAAATAATGAATACGAAAGCTAAAGACAAAGAAAAGAACTAGCAAACCAATACAGGTCAATGTAACGTGGTTCGGAGATGATGCTCCTACTCCACGGCTGTCCGTAAGGTGGACGATCCCGATCCTTCGGTGGATTAGCCCCCGGAAACTCCGGCTATCTCAAGTCGCTCCTTGTGGATGGAGAAACCTCACCACAACACACCAAGACCTCTTGGATTCCACAAACACCTGAGAACTCTTGTGACTACTAATTAGGCTTTAACCAAGTCTAATTTCGTCAGGTTGACCGGCCATCCCAAGCTCCTTCTTATAGAGCTTGGGGAAATCAGCCTTGCTGATTTGCCCGTTACCAGTCGACTGGTCCTTGCACCAGTCGACTGGTGCCAACCCAACGTCTCTCTCAACGGCTATCTATCAGTCGACTGGTCCCTGGACCAGTCGACTGGTCCCAGCCGTTTTAGGCACAGAGAGCTTCTGTGCTCACCACCAGTCGACTGGTACAACCCTAAACTTAGGGTTTCCATCCCGAGTACATTTCACTCGCACTCGGACCCTCACGACTCACTTGACTCTTCTTTGCAGCCTTGACCTCTTGCCTTCAAGCCTACTTCCTTTGGCTCTCGTCCCTCAGATGCATCCAAGCCCGCGGCTCGTCCCAATGTCATCCTTCGCGTATGGCTCGAAGTCGCTTCCCTCGGCCCTTGTCCTTGCTGCCTTGTCCACGGTCCCTCGGATGCTCCATCCTTCACCGGACCCGAAGCCATCAACTTGAGTCACATGTGTCACCTGCAGTCCTACACAACTCAAGTACACATATCAAATAACAAGGGTAAACCTAACTTAAACCCTTTGCCCAAACACCAAAACACATGGTCCCACGAACCATTGGGATTGCTCCAACAATCTCCCCCTTTTTGGTGTTTGGCAATATGTTTAAGTTAGGGAAAACATATAGCAAATAAACATGCTAATACAAATGGACTTACGATGCCAAGGCTACACACTTGGACTTACACCGCCGAATGGACTTACGTTGCCAAGGCTACACACTTGGCAATCGCCGAAACAATGCACAGGGCTTTTTAAGAACCTATCCCAAGGCTCCCCCTACACCTAAGCTCCCATTGAGCTAGGATTTTCCACATAAGGCTTTTTAAGAACCTATCCCAAGGCTCCCCCTACGCAAAGGCACTAAAGGTTTTCCCAACTAAACCTTAATTCTCCCCCTTTGCCTAACATCCAAAAAGTTCTCCAACAATATCCCAATTGTTGAAAACTTATCATCTAAACTGACCCTAAACTCATGTATTAATCCTCCTTGGATCTCATACATCTAAACGAGTTGACATGGTCAAGAACAGCGCTGAAAAACACTTTCAGGCTGGTATCAGTCGACTGCCCCAAGTGCCAGTCGACTGCCCTCGTCAAAATGAGCTTACAGAACCATTCTGTGCTCAAAAACATTGTTACCAGTCGACTGGTACCTTAATTCTGCAAAAATCAGCATTTTCAGGCCAACTTCATAAATGCACCAGTAATTCTCTAGACCTCCAAAAATTCCCAAATTTTGTGGAGAGGTCTATTGTACCCTTGTATACTTGGGAAAAATACATTACAAAATGTATCTATCACCAATCCCATGATTGACACAAAATCCAAAACTAGCTAAATGGTTCAATTGAACCTTGACCTAAAGTCCTAGTTTTGACTTCCTCTTGATGTATTTGCCCATACCAACCCACAATGCATCCCTAGCATTGGTTTATATGGCATCTATACATCCAAAACCAATTATCATGCAATATGACCCTTAATGTCATATTTCCTTGCATGAAACATAATCCATGTGTGCCAAATCCCTATGTTTGAGACTCAAGTCCGTCTCTAAACCATTTGGCACACTCCATGGCTCCTCTAGACCTCCAAGTAGAACTCACCTGAGATCCATTGGCCATGGGTCCCAAATTGACTCTTGGAGCTCCCCCTAGAGCTCTTTACCTTAGTCACCTCCCTAGGTGACTCATCTATTGTGACCAAACCACAATGATGTCCCTTAGAAGATCTCCTTATCTTCTTGACCTTAGACACATCATCCTTGCCATAATCATATGCAACCCTAGCATATTTCTTTTTATTGGCCTTGGAGGGACTAGATCGGTATCCCAAGCCCGATCTATCATTGTTGGGTTTTTGGCTACCCAACACCATACTTAATTCCTTAGATCCAATAGTGAATCTCTTAAGGATTTTCTCTAAACCATCAAGCTTTGCCTTCAAAGCTTGATTCTCCCTTTCTAGGTTCCTAACCCTAGAGTCAACATGTCCACCTTGGACATTCCTAGACCTACCCTTTCTAGGCATATGTCTCCCCTTCTTGGGATTAATGCCTTGGGTCTCCTTAGGTCTACCATTTCTAAATTTATCATGCATAGATTTCCTAGGGTTATGATCCACATTTACCCTATTCCGATCATGATATCTAAATCCAAAAATTTTCATTGCTACATAATGATAATCATTATTTTTCCTAGCATGCTTGGAAGAATGAAAATTAGAATTACAATTCAAATTAGGATATACCTCCCTTACCCTTGAAGCTCCCCCTTGATTTGAGCTCATGTTCTTCTCCCATTTCTTTAGATGCGCAAGCTTCTTGATTTCCCCCTTCTTGGGGCATTTGGTGTGGTAGTGTCCCTTCTCCCCACACGTGAAGCACACAATGCGCAATCTCCTCCTTTGGGCTTCTTCACTCCTACAACCCTTGTTAGTGTTTAAATTAACTTGAATGAGTTTAGGAGATACCTTCTTCTTACCCATAGGACATCTACTTTTGTAGTGCCCCCTTTCATTGCACACGAAGCATATTATATGGTCTTTTGACTTCGCTTCGATGGAGGTGCTTGCTAGATTAACCACTTCCAAGACCTCTTCTTCTTCTTCACTAGCCTTGGAATTTTCTTCAATTATTGAGGATGTAGATGATGCCTCATCTTCCTTCTCCTCCTTTTCCTCCTCGGATGTTGAGCATGGCTTAACTTCCGGTTGCTCCACCTCCTCTTCTTGAGCAACTACATCCGTTTCTTCGGATTTTTCTTTTTCTTCTTCTTCTAGTGTAGGCAAAAATTCCTCCCATGGAAATTTATTCATTTTGCTCCATAATTCATGGGCATTTTCATACTCACCTACATCACTTAACACGTTAGAAGGCAAAATATCTACCAAAATTGATATTACCTTATCGTCTGCCTTTGACCGTGTGATTTGCTCCTCCGTCCAATGTTGTGGTCGGAGCTTCTTCCCTTTCTTGTCTTTAGGGACTTCGAATGGTTCCTCCACCACTATCATTGTGTCCCAATCCGTTTCGAAGAAGTTCTTCATCTTCACCATCCAAAAGGTGATGTCCCATAAGCTTCCTCCTTCGAACTTCGGTGGTTCTATCAAGTAGGCCATCTTCTTGCTTCCTTGGCGGTTAGTCCAATGAAGAGCGTCCTCGCTCTAATACCACTTGTTGGAGGATTGGTGGCCGGCTTGAAGGGGGGTTGAATAGACGGCACCCCCAAAACTCGCTTCCTACGTATTCATTAGTGCGCAAGCGGAAATACAAATACTAAAACAATGAATACGAAAGCTAAAGACAAAGAAAAGAACTAGAAAACCAATACACGTCAATGTAACGTGGTTCGGAGATGATGCTCCTACTCCACGGCTGTCCGTAAGGTGGACGATCCCGATCCTTCGGTGGATTAGCCCCCGGAAACTCTAGCTATCTCAAGTCGCTCCTTGTGGGTGGAGAAACCTCACCACAACACACCAAGACCTCTTGGATTCCAAAAACACTTGAGAACTCTTGTGACTACTAATTAGGCTTTAACCAAGTCTAATTTCGTCAGGTTGACCGGCCATCCCAAGCTCCTTCTTATAGAGCTTGGGGAAATCAGCCTTGCTGATTTGCCCGTTACCAGTCAACTGGTCCTTGCACCAGTCGACTGGTGCCAACCCAACGTCTCTCTCAACGGCTATCTATCAGTCGACTGGTCCCTGGACCAGTCGACTGGTCCCAGCCGTTTTAGGCACAGAGAGCTTCTGTGCTCACCACCAGTCGACTGGTTCCAGTACCAGTCGACTGGTACAACCCTAAACTTAGGGTTTCCCATCCCGAGTACATTTCACTCGCACTCGGACCCTCACGACTCACTTGACTCTTCTTTGCAGCCTTGACCTCTTGCCTTCAAGCCTACTTCCTTTGTCTCTCGTCCCTCGGATGCATCCAAGCCCGCGGCTCGTCCCAATGCCATCCTTCGCGTATTCCTCGAAGTCGCTTCCCTCGGCCCTTGTCCTTGCTTCCTTGTCCACGGTCCCTCGGATGCTTCATTCTTCACCGGACCCGAAGCCATCAACCTGAGTCACATGTGTCACCTGCAGTCCTGCACAACTCAAGTACACATATCAAATAACAAGGGAAAACCTAACTTAAACCTTTTGCCCAAACACCAAAACACATGGTCCCACGAACCATTGGGATTGCTCCAACAAGAGTCACAACTCTTGGTAACTCCCATGAGGTGGAACTTCACTTAAGTAACCATGATGATGTGGAGCATCATCATTGGTCCACTTAATGCCAACTCACCAATGAGGTGGCATAAAGTCAAGTCAAACTTGACTTAATCTCTCTCATGGTTGATCTAATCCAACCATTTAATTCAAGCCAATTTAATATAATGAATCTAATTCATTTAATTAAATTGATTCAATGAGTCATAATCTAAATTAGACTCATTGAACACATGAATCAACTTGAATCCAACTCAATTAGCCCAATTAGGATTACTCTTAATCCAATTTGATTCATCAAATGAATCTAATCCTCTTGGTTCATCATATGAACCTAATCTCCATCCACTTGTTCTTTGTGTGTGACCTAATAGGTTCTTGTAATGTTAGCAATGCCCCTAAACTCATTTAGAAACATAAGTAATGAGCGGTATCTAGCAATACATCATTACTACCCAAGTTACAAGAATGTTGAGATCCAACATCACCTTGTGACTACTAATTGTGACTCTTCACAATATATGACAAGTGTCCTTCTATCCTAGACATCTAGATTGATCAATGTGAGGCATAGACCGTGTCATCCTCTAATCAATCTAAATCTTGAACTCCAAGTAGACTCACTCGATCAAATTAGCTCAACATCTCATGTTGACTAATTTGGGCATGGCCATGCACTTCGTGGTCTAACTCTATCAAGAATACCGATGTCACTCTCGTCATATGGGAGGGATAGATCCCATCTTCATCACTCACATCCCTCTGCATAATTCGTTATATACCCAGTAATCGCCTTTATAGTCCACCCAGTTACGGGTGACGTTTGACGAAACCAAAGTACATAACTTTTTATGTAGGGAACCATGGTGACCTCAGGTCTAAGAACTAGTAGTCATACTAATAGCCACATGAGAAAGTATATGACACTCATATAACGATCCATGATACTTTCTCATGGCGGGTCATTCAGTATACATTCTCTAATGCATACCCATGTGTCAACTTGATATCTCTATATCCATGACTTGTGAGATAAAGTCATCGAGTTGACCTACATGCTAGTCTTATTGCATTAACATTGTCCCTGAATGTTAATACTCGACTAGGAATGATTAAGAGTAGTGTTCCCTATATCATCTCACTATCGATTCAACCAATCGATTGATATAGGTAAGAACCTTCTACTCAAGGACGTTATTATACTTAGTTTATTTGGCACCAATACAAGTAAGTATAATAACCAAAACCAAATGCCTTTATTTATATAGAATATGATACAACAAGTCCAAAATACAATCATCAAATGATTGCCTCTAGGGCTCTAGTATTTAAGAATATTCTTGACTGCTATCTAGTGACTTTCACCTGGATCTGACTGGTATCTGCTCGTCATGCTCAAAGCATACGAGACATTAGGTCGAGTACATAGCATAGCGTACATGATCGATCCTATGGCTGAGGCATAAGGGATCTGATCCATGCGGTCTCTCTCCTCTCTAGAAGAGGGACCTTGAGTCTTCGAAAGACTCATGCCATGTGACATCGGCAGAAATTCCTTCTTGGAGTTCTGCATGGCAAACCAAAGGAGTACCTTGTCAATGTATGTACTCTGACTTAGGCCAAGCAATCTCTTAGATCTATCTCTATAGATCTGTATCCCTAGAATGCAGGATGCCTCACCTAAGTCCTTCATTGAGAAGCAACTCCCTAGCCATGTCTTGATAGACTGAAGCATAGGGATGTCCTTCCCAATGAGCAGTATATCATCCACATACAATATGAGAAAGACAACTATGTCCCCTACAACCTTCTTGTAGACACAAAGTTCATCTTCGTTCTTGATGAAACTAAACTATTTGATTGGATCATCGAATCAAAGATTCCAGCTCCGAGATGCTTGCTTTAGTCCATAAATGGACCTATGCAGCTTGCATACTCTGCTAGTATGCTGTGGATCTACAAAACCCTCAGGTTGTGTCATGTACACATCCTCGGTAGGTTTCCATTCAGAAACGCGGTTTTGACATCCATCTGTCATATCTCATAGTCATGGTAGGCTGCAATAGCAAGCATGATCCGAATGGACTTGAACATTGCAACTGGAGAAAAGGTTTCATCATAGTCAATACCATGAATATGCTTGAAACCTTTAGCTATCAAGCGACCCTTATAGATAAGTCCATCCATGTCAGTCTTTCTCTTAAAGACCCACTTACACCCAATGGGTTTTACCCCTTCAGGTGGATCAACCAAAGTCCATACTTGGTTGGTGTACATGGATTCCATCTCGGATCTCATGGCCTCTAGCCATTTCTCGGAATCTGGTCTCATCATAGCTTCCTGATAGGTGGTAGGCTCATCCTCTATGAGCATAACGTCATCATGGTCAGACAAGAGAAATGAGTATCTCTCAGGCTGACGACGTACCCTATCAGACCTGCGAAGAGGTATGTCTACTTGAACTGGTTGTTGTTCCTCAACTCTTTGTGGAACATCATCATCCACAACACTTTGTGGTTCCAGTTCAATTTCCATCGAGGCATCAGTGCTATTGTTCGCATCTTGAACTTCTTCAAGATCGAACGCGCTCCCACTAGTCTTTCTAGAAACAAAGTCCCTTTCTAGAAAGACCCCAGTCTTTACCACAACTACCTTGTACTGATTGGGAATGTAGAAGTAATATCCCTTAGTTTCCTTGGGATATCTAATAAAGTAGCACTTGTCAGATTTGGGTCCTAATTTGTCTGAGACTTGACGTCTAACGTAAGCCTCACAACCCCAAATCCTCATGAAAGACACCTGGGCTTCTCTCCCAGTCCATATCCTATATGGTGTCTTTATCACGGCCTTGGATGGAACTCGGTTGAATATAAAAGCTGCCGTGTCTAAAGCATAGCCCCAAAGGTATGTCGGAAGATCTGTGTGACTCATCATAGATCATACCATATCTAATAAGGTACGATTCCTCCTTTTGGATACACCATTCCACTGTGGTGTTCCAGGAGGAGTTAGTTGGGATAGAATCCCACACTCAGCTAGATAGTCATGGAACTCATGGCTAAGGTATTCTCCACCTCGATCGGATCGAAGTATCTTAATACTCTTGCCAAGCTGGTTTTGTACTTCATTCTTTAATTCTTTGAACTTTTCAAAGGATTCAGACTTATGTGTCATCAAGTACATATAACCATATCTACTGAAGTCATCAGTAAATGTGATGAAGTACCTATAACCACCTCTAGCAGCGACATTGAAAGGGCCACATATATCACTATGTATAAGTCCTAACAAATCAGTCGCTCTCTCGCTGTGCCCACTAAAGGGAGTCTTGGTTATCTTGCCTCGTAGGCATGACTCGCATATCTCATATGATTCAAAATCAAATGAGTCCAGCAAACCATCCTTATGGAGCTGGGATAAGCGCTTGTCATTTATATGACCTAAGCGACAGTGCCAGAGGTAGGTTTGGTTCATATCATTTGACTTGAACCTCTTGGTATTTATGTTATAGATAGGGCTCTCAAGGTCTAGAATATAGAGTCCGTTTATCAGAGGTGCACTACAATAGAACATATCGTTTAAATAGACGGAACAACATTTATTCTTTATTATAAATGAAAAATCTTTCTTGTCCAAACAAGAAACAGATATAATGTTCTTTGTTAAGGCAGGCACTTAACAACAATCATCTAATTCTAGTACAAGCCTAGAGGGCTGAGATAGATAGTAAGTTCCTACAACAATAGTAGCAACCCGTGCTCCATTGCCTACTCGTAGGTCTATCTCAACCTTCATCAATGCCCTGCTATTTCTCAGTGCTTGTACATTAGTACAAATGTGCGAAGCACATCCGGTATCTAATACCCACGATGAAGAAATAGAGAGGTTGACTTCTATAACATGTATACCTGAAGTAGAAATCTTATTTCTCTTCTTCGTAAGATCTTCCAGGTATTCTTTGGAGTTCCTCTTCCAGTGCCTTGCTTGTCCTTGATATAGGTGACAAAGATGTTCAACCATATCGTAAGCGCCCATCAACTCATGTTGCTTCTGAAGCTCAGAGTTCATGGTCGCGAGCATAAGACAAGACACATCTAATGCGTCATCTTGATGCTTCTTGTAAGCATCTCGGTCTGCTCGCGTGGTAGTGGCAGGAGGAGCATCCGGAATGGGCTGCTCCAGAACGTACAGTTTATGTTCTTGGATGAGAACTATTCTCAGGTTCCTGTACCAGTCCAGGAAATTTGCTCCGTAGAGCTTGTCCTTCTCAAGGACAGAACGTAGAGAGAAGTTGTTCGTGTTTGATGTCATGGAAATTCTACAACAAAAATAAATGCAGAAATAAATATCATATTCTTAATCATTTAATTAGGCCTTTAACTAAATGATGCTCCCACTGAATTCTATAATTCATGTGGGACAAGATCCACATCATACTAACCCTTGAGTTAGCTTTGGCTAATACGCCCAAGACTTAGTATGATCGGTAGGTAACGATTATCAATTACATCTCTATGCAACTCTTGTTTATAGGATCAATATCCGCATTTATATTAAAACTCGAGTTAGCTTTGGCTAATACGCCCGAGAGTTAATATATATGTGATTTTGACCTATCTTTCCAACCGTTGGAAGAATGCCTATAGTTATACTCGATCCAACCGAGTTAACTAGGAATACTCAATCTAATTGAGTTGTACTCACCCATGCATTGATAGGCGGGACCAAGATTGTCCCTCCGTACCCTACCAAGATAGTATGTGTTGCTCTGCTTTGGCAGATTCAACAACTACATGCGATCGAGGTAGTGGTAGGTATCACGGCATGGTAGGCATTACGAGTTGATGTGATTTAGATATAATCTAAATGATGATGCGTATCATATACTCGATAGATCTAATCTAATCGAAGGGTGCATCATGTGCACGACTTAGATCTAATCTAATCGTTAGGCACTAATTAATTACTTAATTAACTAGCATGCATCACATACACACAAAAGCAATTAATTAAATTAATTTGTGATTTAGTCATGGCCCTACTACGATCTTCTCAAGCCAATGAGAAGATCGGATGGTCAACCTAAGGTCAACAGCTTCTCAAGCTCCTTCCGTTGACCACCTCGTGTTGCTCGTGCCCTCCTCGTAACTCCGTCTCGTGTGGACCTTCCACCGCTTCAAAATTTACATTACAATTTTGAAACTCGAGTTACATTCGAGTCTAAATCTAATTTACAACTAGAATATAAGAGAAAGGCATGACGCGCAGGTCGTGAAAATAAAAAATAAAAATAAATACATACAGCACGCACATCACATAACGGCACGCAGGCCGTATTATGAATTACAATACAAATCCAATCACATTAGGTCTTTTGGGCCATGACTATCACAAAATTAATATATAATTCTAAATTATATATATATTTTTTATAATTTTCTGTAATTTTTATAATTTTTTACAATTTTATGAGAAAATTTTTTTCCCGGCGGTCCCGTTTAGCGTTTTCGGGCGCAATCGCGGAACGAATCCCCTTGCGGGGCCAGGGGCAGCGCCCCTACCCGCGATCTAACCATCGCGAGGGTTCCTTTGCGATCTAATAGCGCCTAAGCCCGCTGTCCCAAAAATTTTGGGGCGAAACATTGCCGTTTCGAAAAATTCTTCTCGGTAGTCAAAGCCTACAAGTGTCTAAACACTTGTGCTTCGCTTCTACGAGAAAAATACCCATTAAAACTATAAAAACATGAATTTACAGAAATTTTATAGATCTATATTTTTCATAAAAATATGAATCTAAACTTGTACTCGCTTCGCACGTGGCTCTGATACCACTGTTGGATTTTTCGGGCCGCGAAAACCGCTTTTTCGCGTCGTGAAAACCCCAAAACCCCCTAGCCATTGGATCCGTGTGAAGAAAACTTTCGAAAATATGAGTACGAGTTTCAAAGTATGATCTACAGTAGATCTACAAAGGAAAAACATTTTATACCTTCGATGCGTGCCCTCGCAAATCCTGCAAGTCCAAGGTACGCCGGATCTCGAAGTTGTCAACGTAGACAACTCTCTAGTAATATCCACACGAACAAGAAGTGTTCTCTAACACTCAAGGATGGAGAAGAGAGCACCACAAGTGTGCTAGCACTTCTTGGGCTCTCGGGTAGGATTTAAAAGAGAGAAAAGAGAGAAAGCAAAAAGGAATCTTATACACTCACTAGTAGTATCCTCCTTTGTTACCTTCACTTTCCCTTATTCTCTTGGAACACAACTCACACACCTTCTCCCTTGCTTGAAACCCACGACCAAGAGAAGAGAAGGAGCAAGAAGAGAGCTTAGGAGGAGGAAGATCACTTGAATGAGAGTTACTCTTGCAAAATGAAACTCTTTTCATCTAATTAAGTGGTTTGTAACCTCCATGGGATACCAAGAGTCACAACTCTTGGTAACTCCCATGAGGTGGCACTTCACTTAAGTAACCATGATGATGTGGAGCATCATCATTGGTCCACTTAATGCCAACTCACCAATGAGGTGGCATAAAGTCAAGTCAAACTTGACTCTTCATCTTCCTCTCAAGTCAAGTCAAACTTGACTTAATCTCTCTCATGGTTGATCTAATCCAACCATTTAATTCAAGCCAATTTAATATAATGAATCTAATTCATTTAATTAAATTGATTCAATGAGTCATAATCTAAATTAGACTCATTGAACACATGAATCAACTTGAATCCAACTCAATTAGCCCAATTAGGATTACTCTTAATCCAATTTGATTCATCAAATGAATCTAATCCTCTTGGTTCATCATATGAACCTAATCTCCATCCACTTGTTCTTTGTGTGTGACCCAATAGGTTCTTGTAACGTTAGCAATGCCCCTAAACTCATTTAGAAACATAAGTAATGAGTGGTATCTAGCAATACATCATTACTACCCAAGTTACAAGAATGTTGAGATCCAACATCACCTTGTACCTACTAATTGTGACTCCTCACAATATATGACAAGTGTCCTTCTATCCTAGACATCTAGATTGATCAATGTGAGGCATAGACCGTGTCATCCTCTAATCAATCTAAATCTTGAACTCCAAGTAGACTCACTCGATCAAATGAGCTCAACATCTAATGTTGACTCATTTGGGCATGATCATGCACTTCGTGGTCTAACTCTATCAAGAATACCGATGTCACTCTCGTCATATGGGAGGGATAGATCCCATCTACATCACTCACATCCCTCTGCATAATTCGTTATATACCCAGTAATCGCCTTTATAGTCCACCCAGTTACGGGTGACGTTTGACGAAACCAAAGTACATAACTTTTTATTTAGGGAACCATGGTGACTTCAGGTCTAAGGACTAGTAGTCATACTAATAGCCACATGAGAAAGTATATGACACTCATATAACGATCCATGATACTTTCTCATGGCGGGTCATTCAGTATACATTCTCTAATGCATACCCATGTGTCAACTTGATATCTCTATATCCATGACTTGTGAGATCAAGTCATCGAGTTGACCTACATGCTAGTCTTATTGCATTAACATTGTCCTTGAATGTTAATACTCGACTAGGAATGATTAAGAGTAGTGTTCCCTATATCATCTCACTATCGATTCAACCAATCGATTGATATAGGTAAGAACCTTCTACTCAAGGACATTATTATACTTAGTTTATTTGGCACCAATACAAGTAAGTATAATAACCAAAACCAAATGCCTTTATTTATATAGAATATGATACAACAAGTCCAAAATACAATCATCAAATGATTGGCTCTAGGGCTCTAGCTAACAAATTTCTTAAAATAAAATTTCTATTCCTGTCAAAAGATAAGTAGACGTCTCCCACTGCAATAGCCACCACCTTAGTAGCATTGCCCATGTAAACGGTAATCTCTCCTTCAGATAGTCGTCGGGTTTCCTGGAACCCCTGCAAGGAATTGTAGACATGATTAGTGGCTCCCGTATCTACACACCAAGTGCTGGTAGATAACACCGCTAAACATGTTTCAACGACTAGAGCATGAGATATACCTTTATTGTTCTGATTCCTACGAGGACAGTCCGCCTTCCAATGCCCTGTCTGCTTGCAGATGAAGCACTTGCCTTTCGGCTTCTTCATTCCAGCTTTTTGTCCCTGAGGTTTATTCACTCTCTTTGCTGAAAAGACCTGTTTCTTCTTCTTCTTGCCTTTCGGCTTAGAAGTAGAACCATTTTCAGCATAGTGAATCTGAAAACTTTGACGAAATATACCTTCTGCTACCTGTAGTTCTGTCAGAAGTTCCGCCAACGTATACTCTCTCTTGTTCATGTTATAATTCAGGCGGAACTGCTCAAAACTTCTGGGTAGCGTTTGGAGAATTATATCAACCTGGGTTTCCCCATCAATTTCTCCTCCAAGAACTTGTATTTCGTTTAGATAGGCCATCATTTTGAGGATATGATCCCTTATGGGTGTTCTCTCAGACATGGTGGTCATCATTAACTTTCTCATTGCCTCTTGCCTAGCAGTCCGACTTTGGTGCCCAAAGAGTTCTTTGAGATTGTTCATTATATCATAAGCTGTTGGTAAATCTTGATGCTGATGTTGTAATACATTTGACATTGATGCCAAAATGTAATACCGCGCCATCTCATCAGCTTTTACCCATTTCTTATGTTACTTAATCTTCTCTGGGGTAGAGTCACCATCAGGTGCATCAGGGAAAGCCTCAGTCAATACAAACTTATAGCTTTCAGCAGTAAGGACAATGTCCAGGTTCCTTTTCCAATCTATATAGTTGAGTCCAGTAAGTTTGTTCTCTTTCAGTATAATGGCCAATGGGTTGAAAGTCATCCTAAGAATCACAAAAATAACTTTGGTCAAGACTCTAAATTTAGAATAATATTGATTCCTCAAACAATACTATTTTAAATTAACCAACACCTTAAAACACCATGAATTTTGTATGCCACGATAGTGTGGACGTATACAAATTCAACATTTGTAAAAGGAGGGTGTAACCCATTAATTTTATTATCTTGTCAACCTAACTTTTTGACAAATAAAATTAATAGTTGGTTTCCTTCGGTCACACAAATAATAGTAGTGACTCCGATGGGGAGGATACTATTAGACGTGCCTAAGAATATACCATTACTTGACACTAAGTCCATTAATAAGATTGTGCCCCTTCTGATGGGGAAGAACACACGCTCTTAATTGATTTCCTATAGTCATCCAAAATGGAAGTTCGATCTAGTGATCCGCAAACAAACTCATCCGATATGGAGGAAGGCACTCAGAGCCAACGCGCAAGTTTGTTTGCATCACTTACAAACCAGTAATGGAGACCGTGGAATTTATTAAAATAAATCTCTTTCCCACTTAGTTATTTAAAATGAGGATTTTAAACTATCCTAGCATACATCTCATGCATACACACATATCACAGTAAATAAAAGCAATAAATATGGAAATTATTTTCCAACTATTATGGCCTTTTTCTGTTACTGTCCTCCATGTGCTCCAACCCTAGCTGCTGCCATCTTTAGCCACTGCCATCGGGTCGAGTCGTCACATCCATCTTGCTTCTTATTCTGCTGCGCCTCTGGTGCTTCGTAAGTACCATGCCTTGCATAAATCCGATCCGCGACAAAAATAGAATTTTACATATATCGATCCTATATTCCATGAGGAAATGTACATGTAATCTAGATCGAAAATAAAATTCTAAAATCCTAGGGCTAATACAGATCCTGCTGTATTAGTTACATACAATCATGCACACATAAAATATTGCCCTTGACATTGTAACACCCACGAATTTTTATAAATACATGAGTATTATTCTCATTAAGAGCATGGAAATAAATAAAAAAGATTAAGAGAAAAAGAAGAGTAAGAAACAAAATAAAAATAAGAGGTAAGAGGTGGAGGCCAAGGATTGAACCTTGAACCTCCCACCAATAATGGAGAAAGATTAATGGCATGATCACCACTAGGATAGAGAGTAACATATGCATAGGAAGGAATAAAAATGTTAGTTAAAGGAGAGAAGAAAAAACTAAAGCAAAGAGCAAGAGAAAACCAAATTGCTCACCTCTTCTCCCTCTTGGTTAAGAGAAGGAACAAGAAGAAGGCAAGTTGTCTTCCTCACCCTTCCCTCTCCTCATTTTCATGGGAATCAAGAGAGGAGTAATGGATGAATTAAGGGAAAGATTAATGAAGGCATAAATTCCTCTCATGATGAATAAATAGAAAAATGAGAAGTAAATCTCTCATTTTCCTCATTCTTCCTCCTCCTTCCTCCTTTTCTTTTCTTCACCGAGACTAGGAGATCCTCCCACTCTTTGATCCGAGCACTAAGTCAAGTTCTTCTCCAAGGAAGCTAATTTCCAAGAAGAAATCTTCAAGTCTAGCCCTCCCAAGCAAAGGAAATCAAAGGAGGCACAAGAAGAAGAACCTTCTTCCTTCCTTAACAACTAGAACACTTTCCTCCTTAAGAAAAACCACAAGCGAAAGGATGTAAGTTCCCCTCACCTGTGGTACAATAGCTACGTGATTGTTATGTAAAAATATTGCTTAAAAACCTATGGTTGTTTCATGAGGGTTTCGGCCAAACAAAAAGAAAGAGTTTAAAGAACCTTGAAAACCAACTAAGATATGTTCATGATGTTGCTTATGTTATGTACCTTATGGTAGGAGGGTTAAACTAATATTTTCATGCTAGAATGTTTGGTTAGAACATAAATTTATGAACTTAGATTTTCGGCATAGAAGGAACAAAAGAACTAGAAGAGCTCTAAACCTAAACCAAGCATGTTCCCTTGTTCTTATGATGTGTACCTCATGATAAATGGTGTTGTTAATGTTTTTCCCCCTTGTATGCCAATTTAAACTTGATTCCATATTCATGTACATTCGGCCATGATAGAGTTGAGGGCCTAGAAGGGCTTTAACCTAAAAAATTTAAGCATGCTATGATTCTCATAAGACAAGATATGAAGCTAATATGACATGCCATGATCTTAGGTTAAGTTGAACAATATTTCTTATGTATATGATGATTCAGCCATTTTAAGACTTGAACCCTAGGAAAGTTTAAATAAAGGCTAAGATACTTATGATCTACTTGATGAAGAGATATGAAATAAATTAATGTTCACATGTTGCTTGAAACTAGAATCCTTGTTCTTTAGCATTCGGCCACAATTATTTTTAAGACCTAGGATGCTTAAATTTCTAAACTAAGTGGTCCATGTTATTCTTTGAAATGAATGCTAGGAAAGTTCTTATGGTCTTCATGCTAATATGCCACTAGAAACTTAATTCCCATGCTTACAAGATTCGGCCACATTAGGTTAAAAGGCTTGAGAAGCTTGAAACTTAGACTAAAAGTACTTATGGTGATTCTCATGATATGTATTGATATGTTAGTATGAAGATCAACCTTTTCATGTTGCTTGTAACCTAGAAACATGTTGCTAGGGTTTCGGCCATGTTAGGGTTAAAGGCTTAGAGAACTTAGAACCTAAATCAAATATGCTCAAGTGGTTTCTTATGGAATATGATGTGAAAATTGTTAGGGTTGTTCATGCTTGTATGTTGTTAATAACCCAAAAGGAGGCTTAATGAGTTTTGGCCAGGTTATGAAAAGGGACCTAGAAAGCTTGGAACCTATACCTAACATGCTTAAGATGCCTCTTATGTCATAAGAAATGATAGATGTTTAGGGTTCACATGTTCTTTTGTTGCTTGATAACCTAAACCATCTCTACATGTTTCGGACACCACTTGTTACTAGGGTTAGAGACCTAATTGTGTTCTTCCATGAACTTCACATGCAATGCTTTATGATATGTGGAGAGTATGTCATGCTGTGATGTTCATTTATATATATTAGGTCCTATTCATGATACGCTGTGTGCTTGATTTCATGATATGGTATGTGCTCATTTTCATGATATGTTGTGTACTCAATTTCATGATATGCTATGTGCTCCAGTTCATGATATGCTATGTGCTTAAACTCATGATATGCTATGTGCTCAAATTCATGATATGCTATGTGCCTAAACTCATGATATGCTATGTGCTCAAATTCACGATATGTTGTGTGCTCAAACTCATGATAGGTTGTATGCTTAATTATGCATGTGTTCATGATATGCTGTGTGCTCAAAATCATGATATGCCGTGTGCTCAAATATACATGCTTTAAGCTATGCCTAAAAGAGTTGCTTCCCTATAAGTGGGATCAAGAGCACTCTTCATGACATGAATATGACATGAGTGATATGGACTATGTAAATATGACATGCTATTTTACTTTTAAGGCTTGCACCAAGGGTGGGCTCCATAAGCACCCCGGGGTCGATGGACTAATAAACGGGTCTCGTTAGGGATGAACTCCTAAGTGCCCCTAGGTCGATGGACTAAGAAACGGGCCTAGTATATGCCTTGTAGGGTTCAAGACTTGCTACCTTGGACCTACTAGGACGCGCGCATTTATGTACGTGGTACAAGCCGGGATCCCCTCTTATGTTGAGATTATGTTTAAGTATCTGTACTATACGTTTTAAAAAGACATGATGCATGTTTTAAAAGTTCACCTTGCATATACTTTATGAATATGCCATGATGAGTATGATGATCATGTTATGATATGCCATGCTATCTTGTGTTTATGCCATGATTATGCCATGATATCTATGATTGTGCTCATGATACGTATGATGATCATGTATGATATGCTATGATACTTTATGCTTTGATATATGCTTTGTGATTGTTGACATGCTATACGGATTTTGTGAGTAGGAAAGGAACTTACTGAGCCATGAGTGCTCACAGCTTACTTTCTTGTACCACAGATAAGAGCAAAGATTGGATGAGCTAGGGGAGCAGCAGGAGGGGCTAGTAGGATGTGTGTGGTAATGACTGGCTAAAGAAGAAAAGACCTGCTTTCATTAAATATGAATTGTGCTTAGTTGATATTTTTATGATTGTAACTCCATGACATTTTATCATGTTAATTCCTATATGTCTTGAAATAATGTAAAGTATGACATATGGATTCTATGTTTCAAAAATTTACAAGTAAGACTTCCGCTATAATAAGTTAATAAGTTGTTAAGTAGGGTAAAGTAACCCCCGTGACCTTAGCAGGAGGGGCGGGGCATTACAGACATATCTTGTAACACCCACTAAGCTTTTAAGATAAATATGAGAATGATGAATTTGCCTTAGAAAAATATTAGTAGAATGTTGAACCAAAAAGAAATAAAAATAGGGAATGGTCAAGGATTGAACCTTGAACCTCTCATGATGTAAATGATAAGATTAATGGGTAATAACCAGTTGGGATAGGAATAATATATTGATAGCAAAGGAGGGAAACTCATGATAAGGATGAGAGTAAAAGCTAGCCAAAAGAAAACAAGAAAAGAACAAGAGAAAGGCAACTTGCCTTCCTTCTTTTCTCTCCCTCTTCCTCTCTCTTTTTGCCGTGACTTAAAGAGGAACATTAAGGGGATTCATTCCCCCTTGTTTCATCATGAATGATGAGAACAAATAAATAAATAAAATAAAAATAAAAAAATGAAAAAAAAGGGCTAAGGGAGAAGAAAAGCAAAAACCAAGTTTGCTACCTCTTTCCCCTTAACATAAAAGAGAATATGTAAAGAGAAGATTTTATTTTCTCTCATTTCTCTCATTCTCCCCTCTCCCTCACCGAGAACCTCAGCCCCCTCTCCTCCATTTTCGGCCCCAAAACAAAGTTCCTCCTAGGATACAAAGGAGGGCTACCAAAGGAAATCAAAGGAGGAGAACAAGAAGAAGAGACCTCTTCTTTCATCACCACACCTTAGAACCACAAGCAAAAAGGATGAAAGCTTCCCCTCACCTGTGGTACAAGGCGTTCTATGTGCTTTTCAGATTTTATGAGGATTAGAAAACCTAGAATAGAATTTAATAAAAATTCGGCCAAAGAAGAGTTTTCAAATCTAGGAAGGTTTAAACAAGTCCTCATTTCATGATATTTTTCTATGCTATGTAGGAAGGTTTTCCTTCATGTTTTTATACCTATATGATGCTTGGTTAGAGGAGTACCTAACCCTAGAATTTCAGCCAAAAATATTTTAAAGAGGTTAGGGAAATCATTGTTTAACCAAACTAGTACAAGATTCCCTCCATGAATTACTAAGGGTCTTTTGTTGGTTTTTCTTGCTTAAAAGTTACTTGGAACCAAAAGAAATCCACTCATATGTTTCGGCCAAGAAAAGAGCTTAGGGTTAGGAAGACCTTTAAATTTAAGTAACCATGTTTATATGATAGAATATAGAGTTCTCTTAAAGAATTGCATGTTGAATATTGCTAGAAATTCATGAACTCTTCATTAAGATTTTCGGCCATGATAAGATGGATAGCTTAGAAAAGCTTAAAAAAAATTTCAACATGCTCAAGACCTCTGTGATATTAAGATATGAAAGTTGTTTAATGCTCTCATGCTTAATTAGGGTATAGAGAATTTAGTTACATGATATATGACATGTAAGATCACAAGGGTCCTAGCTTGTTTATGAACCAAATTTGTATATGATATTCTTAGTAATTTTTGCCATGAAACTTACTTAGGTTTTCCATGCTTTAGGCCACTTAAAACCTAGTTTAGAGATTGGTAGATTTCGACCATGAGGAAAAATAAAAGAAAAAGGAAAGAAACCTAGGAAGCCTAAGACACAATTCACATGTATGTTTATTATGCTTGTCTTTGTACATGCTATGAAACTTGTATGACTTCCTATGCTTTTAGGCTACTTGAAGAAAATTTAAACACTGATGAGTCTCGACCAAGTAGGGTTTAAATGACCTAGAAGCCTTAGAATTGAAACCAATTGTGTTAAAAAAATGCTTCTTATGGAAATATGATAATATGTTGATTGAGTCACATGCTTGTATAATTTTTCCATGACCTAAATGGACCATTGTATGTTTCGGCCATGAAGGGATAGATGCCCTAGAAACCCTAGAACAAAAATTAAATATGCTCATGTCACTCTACATGAAATATGATAAGTAGAAAGCCAAAGTTCTCATGCTATATGTTGTTTAATGACCTAAAATGAGGCTAGGGTAAGTTTCAGTCATACCCATTGTATGATGCCTTATTATGAATTTATACATGATATTAGTTCAAGTTCACATGCTTGTATGCTTTCTTTTAGCCCTAATGAATACTTGTTAAATTTCGGCCATGACATATGTTAAGGGCTTGAAGAACTTAGGAACTAGCTCAAATATGCTTACTATGTTACTTGGAAAAAAATACTATAAATATGGTTTAAGGTTTCCATGCTTTCATGACATTTGGGACCTTGTTTCACACCTGATAGGGTTCGGCCACATGAAGTTTAGGGACTTGGAGAACTTAGAAACCAAGTTAATCATGCTTATAATGCTTCCTATAAAATTGATGTGATGATAATTTAGGTTCCACATGCTTGGAGGTTGTTTTTACCTAAATTGAGATCTAAGGGGGTTCGCCATGATAAGAACCCAAGGGATTAGGAAGCTTAGAACCCAAGCTAACTATGTTACCATGTTTCTTATGATAGTATAATCACATGATACACCCTTATGCTTAAACATGTATGCTTGTGATTTATACTTTCCATGATATGATATGTGCTTAGAAATATGCATGCTTTGATGATATGCTATGTGCTTAAAATATGCATGCTTTCATGATATGCTATGTGGATAGAAATATGCATGCTTTGATGATATGCTATGTGCTTAAAATATGCATGCTTTCATGATATGCTAGGTGGATAGAAATATGCATGCTTGGATGATATGCTATGTGCTTAAAATATGCATGTTTTCCTGATATGCTATGTGGATAGAAATATGCATGCTTTGATGATATGCTATGTGCCTAAAATATGCATGCTCTCATGATATGCTATGTGGTGAAAATATGCATGCTTTTATGACATGATGTATGCCTAAGTGATGCATACTTTTTATGACATGATGTATGCCTAAGTGATGCATACTTTTTATGACATGACGTATGCCTAAGTGATGCATACTATTTGTGATATGATGTATGCCTAAGTGATGCATACTTTTATGACATAACGTATGCCTAAGTGATGCATACTTCTATGATATGCTATGTGACTAAATGATGCATTTTTATACATGCTACTTTACTTTGTAAGGCTTGTACCAAGGGTGGGCTCCTAATCAGCCCCTAGGCCTTTGGCTGTGTGATCCAGGCTAGTAAAAACAAAGGGATGGGCTCCTTATTACGCCCCTAGGTCTATGGCTGTGTGATCCGGACCTAGTTCCTAGTATGATTCAAGACTTGCTACCTTGGATATACTTAGGAAGCGCGCATATCTACGTGATTTATCTATGTGTGGTACAAGCCGGAGCCCTGATTATGTTGATATTATGTTCAAGTATATATGTAAGAAGAAATGGTTTTAAAGATCATGAGACATACACATGTTTTTCGGATACATATTTTCAAAATCATATTGCATATACCTTATGATCATGTTGTGATGATGCTATGATTTATGATATGCCATGATTAGATACGATTATGTTATGTTTCATGCTATGCTTTAAGAGCTTGATATGCCATGCCACCTTATGATGATACTATGATATGTCATGATTAGATATGATTATGTTATGATTCATGCTATGCTTTAAGAGATGATATGCCATGACTAGTTATGATTTTGTTATGTTGCATGATATGCTTAAAGAGTATGATATGTTATGCCATGACTAGTTGAGATCATGTTATGTTGAGACATTCTTTGATCATGTGATGATTTTTGGTTTTAGTGAGTAGGAAAGGAACTTACTGAGCCATGAGTGCTCATACCTTACTATCCTTGTACCACAGATAAAGGAAAAAGCTGGATGAGCTAAAGGAGCAGCAGGAGAGGCAAGGAGATGTGTGTGGCAGTGGCTAGGCAACCAAATAAGAACCTGCTTTAAAAACTTTTAAAGAACTATGCTTTGCTATCATGAATTGTAGTACCGTATGTGTGACTTGATGTTATGTTTCTACTAATTTTGATATCATGTTATTGATGCCATGATAGTGTAGTTCAGATTTGATGAAAAGAAAAAAACAAAAGAAAAGTTTTCATTAAACTAAGAAAATTATTTTAAGTCTTCCTCTGTTTTATAAAAGAAAAATTTGTACATGGAGTATCGTAGCCCCGTCCCTTAGAGTTAGCAGGTAGGGCGGGCATTACATATCCAAGGGTCCAATCACACACAACATCAATAAGCCATAATAGTTAGAGCTTGTAACCAAAGAGTTAGCACATCCTACTATTTTCCTGCCTAAATTATGTATGACATGTGCATAACCTATTTGAATTCTAAACACACAGAGGCAAACCCTAGCTCTAATACCAATTGTTGGTTAGTCCTAGGAAAACGTATCGGTTCCACTGAACAAAAATTTTGTACAAGTGTCGAACCTTTCCTTAAATAACTTATTGTGTTCTTTAGAAGTTAAATTAGGAATCACAGACGGAACTTAACATCATTGATTCCAAATTTAACTTATCTGTTCTTAATGGTTTAGATTTGAATCGCAAGCGGAACTTAACACTTTTGATTCAAATCCACCTATGTTACTAATTCCATTAAATATTAATTTCCAAAATTGGCTTTCAGGATTGCATGGCGAGGCACATGGCCTTCTTGGATATGGGAGCAAACACCACCGCCTAGTCAAAGCCTTTTAAGGAAAACTAATATTTAATTTCCTTAAATAACTCTAGGTTAACCAAAAAGAACAATCGAATCACAAATTCGAAAAAGAAGAAAACACAAAATCGAAAAATAAATTTGATAAACTAGATCTAATTGCCTCTTGTATTTAGAACTCTTACAAAGAAAATAACTAGTATGATGCGGAAGAAAACTACTAGTTATACCTTCTCTTTGTAAGCTAATGACCTCAAGATCTTCTGCCGTATTCCTCGCCTCGCCTTGGACGTCGTGTGGGCGACGATCCTCCAAGATGAACACCACCCAAAAGCTTCTTCCTCATCTTCTAAAATCCGGCCACCACCACCACCAAGGAGAAGAGAGCAAAAGGGAAAAGAGAAGGGAGAGGGCCGGCCACACCAAGAGGGTCTCCAAGCAAGAGAATAAGAATTGTATCTCATGAAGCCCCTGTTGGTGCAGGAAGCATCCGATGATCAAACCTTAGATTTGATAATGGCAAAGGATTCAAAGTTAAGTTAGTGTGTGATCTAACATGTTTGAATGAGTGTTTCAGGAAAGTCCTAGCTGCGGTTAGGCAGGAGAAAAACCCTAAGGGGCGGTAACCTTAGGTGGAGGAAAACCCTAAGGGGACGACCTTAGGTCCTAGGGGACGGTAACCGTAGGTGGAGAAAAACCCTAGGGGGCGGTAACCCTAGGTCCTAGGGGGTGGTAACCCTAGGCGGAAAGTCCAGTCGGTCTGGAGGACCGGACTGGCATCAGGTAATCTCTCCTGAGGGGAGTAGGTGAGGACGCTTTCCCCGTAGAGGGAACAGTAGGCGTCGGGTCGACCTAGGGTTTCCGATAGGAAATCCGAAGTCAGACCCGGACAGTCCCGAGACTGTCGTTTATTCTTTACTATGTTTTATCAGATTCTAACGCTGTCTTGCAGGGTATTTTTCTCGGACTAACCTTTGTTTGCAGGTGAGGAACCTGCTGGAAGAAGGTGGTCCGGGCGCCCGGAGGTCCGGGCGCCCGGGACCAAGTTTTATCCCCTGCACGACTTCGCCACGTGGAGCATCCTGGTTGGTTGGCCACGTCACACTCCAGGCGCCCGGAAGGGATCCAGGCGCCCGGAATGTCATATAAAAAGAGGGTCGGGGATGCAGCCAAAGAATAACAAGACATTCTAAGCTTTCTTCTGTGAAGTGTTGCCATCTAGACGACCTTGAAGTGCTACGACTCAACGCCGACGACCCTAAGCTCAGACTCTTCAATCTTTCATTGTCGGTATTCGTTTTAGCTTTACATTATTGCAGTCTCTACTGTATTCCAGTTGTAATATTTTACGAGCTTATAGTTGTTGCCCACGGAAAGCGATCAAGGATCGCGGGCCTTCGAGTAGGAGTCGTCCCAAGCTCCGAACGAAGTAAACTCCCTGTGTCGTTCTGTGCTTGCTTTACTTTTTCGCTGCGTTACTTAATCTTACGATTCCGATATTTCGAAGAAAGAAATAGCCACGAGCGCTATTTACCCCCCCCCCCCTCTAGCGCTTTCGATCCATCAATTGGTATCAGAGCGGGGTCATTTTGAATCGGTGCAACCACCATTCAAAATATTTTTCGTGGTATTTTTTTTTTTTTTTCGGAGTCGATTAGAATTTAGCCTCATAGCTATATTCTAATTCTTTTTCGCTCGAATCGGTTTTTCTCGGAATTGGTGCAACACCACCCGAGTTCGTGGTCCATTTTTTTTCCCTACCGCACTACTAAGCCAGGACCAAGTCCTGGGACATTTTTTTGTTATTTTTTCGCTCTAGGTAAAACTGAAATGGCCCTTCAAGAAGGCTATAGTACTGCCCGCCCTCCGCTATTCACCGGAGACGACTTCAGGTACTGGAAAGGTCGGATAGAGGCATATCTCTAGACTTATTTTGAAGTCTGGATGATTGTCAAAACCGGATTCAAACTGCCAACTGACACGACCGGCAAACCACTACCGTACGAGGACTGGGATGCATCCTTAATCAAGAAAGTGGAAGCTAATGCCAAGGCAACCTGCACCCTCCAGTGTGGCCTATCAAAAGAAGAACTCAACCGCGTCGGCCCCTTCAACAGCGCCAAAGAATTGTGGGAGAAGCTAATTGAACTTCACGAAGGGACATCCGACACCAAAGTAAGTAAAAGAGACTTAATTTTTAATAAATTATTTAACATCAAATTGCAGGAAGGTGAAACAGCTGCACAACTCCATGCCCGGATTCAAGATCTGCTCAATGGTCTTCATGCGATTGGACAGAAGGTTGATAACCGGGACATAATAAGGTATTCTCTAAACGCCTTTCCAAGGAACACCTTGTGGGCATCCATGGTAGATGCCTACAAGGTCTCCAAGGACTTGTCTACCATTAAATTAGATGAACTGTTTGTAGAATTTGAACTTCACGAACAGACTAATGCACGCTCGACCGAGAAAGGGTTGACTTTGGGTGCAGGAACAGGGAGATCGCGCGAATCAAGAATCAAGCGGAGAACCAAACCTGAATCAGAAGAAGAACCAGATTCAGAAGACGACGATGAACTTACAACCGAGATAGTCAACTTAGTTAAGAAGCTCTGCAAAAAGAAGGGATTCAACAAAAAGGATCTCAGAAAGGCCATCCAGTCTAAAGAAGCCCAACCAAGCTCTAAGGTTAAATTCGAAGTGACCTACTATGGGTGCAATCAGAAGGGTCACATCAAGGCAAATTGCCCGAACCAGAAGGATTCAAAGAAACCCAAAAGAAAGAAGGCATTGAAGGCAACATGGGACGAGTCTTCCTCCGAGGTATCCGACGACGAAGAACAAGAACAGACGAACTTTCTTGCCTTGACAGCCCGGGACTTCACCGACGGATCCGGAAGTGAGGACGAATGGGAAGCCGAGTCCGAGAGAAGCCACGGATCCGCATCCGTTTCCGAAGGGCCGAACCCCTCTGTAAGTGAAAGTCGTTTATACAGTTTAATTAATTACTTAATGCATAAAGTAGCTAAGTCCAAGATTCGAATCAAAGCGCTTCTGAAGGAAGTAACACTCCTTAAAGAAACGCCAAACAACGAATCCTTAACTGATCAAGTTCAGACTGGAACCTCAACTCAAGTTCAAAAACTTGAGGAAGAGAATTCCAATCTGAAAAGTCAGGTAGAGGATTTAAAAACAACCCTAGAACGATTTTCCTTAGGATCCAAGAATATTGACTTGATTCTTGGAACACAAAGGGCAATTTACAATCGAACTGGACTAGGATATAAAAAGAAATATAAATCTTACCTATCCTTAATAAACAAACCAAATAGAAAAGTGGTCCAAGCATGGGTTGCCAAATCCAACCTAATCAATCAAGTTGGACTTGGACAATATTGGGTCCCTAAAGATCAAATACATTACCTCAATAGACCTTATCGAGGCTATGATCTAGGGGGAGCTAAAATAATTAAAATTCAATATTAAACTCAAAATTAAAATTCAAAATTAATATTAAACTCAAAATTAAAAGTCTAAATTAATATTAAACTCAAAATTAAATCCGAAATTAACATTAAACTCAAAATTAAATCCGAAATTCATATTAAATTCGAAATTAAATTCAAAATTCAAAATTCAAAAACTCAACAATAAAAATTCCAAATTAAATTCAAAATTCAAAATTCAAAATTAAATTCAAAATTCTAAATTCTTAAATTCGAAATTAAATTCAAAATTCTTAAATTCAAAATTCAAAAACTCAACAATAAAAATTCCGAATTAAATTCAAAATTCTAAATTCAAAATTCGAAATTAAATTCAAAATTCTTAAATTCAAAATTCAAAAACTCAACAATAAAAATTCCAAATTAAAGTCAAAATTCTAAATTCAAAATTCGAAATTAAATTCAAAATTTGAAATTAAATTCAAAATTCTAAATTAAATTCAAAATTCTAAATTCAAAATTCAAAATTAAATTCAAAATTCTTAAATTCAAAATTCAAAATTCAAAAACTCAACAATAAAAATTCAAAATTCAAAATCAAATAGAAGGAGGGTCCAGAATAGTTGGCAACTCCGAAATCTATTTACCCGACAAGGGTAACCGAACTTAATCTACCCGAAAAGGGGTAAACAAGAGTAGATTATCCGGATGGGTAAATAAGGATAGATTAAAGAGGGTTAAGTTTTAACTTGAAGCACAGTACTGGTGAAGTTTTTGGATGATAGTACGTTGGGAAAACTTGGGCATCGCATGTCTAGGAAGATATGGCTTCGACCTGGTGCATTTGGCCAAGTGGAACTAACCGAAGCTACCCTTAAATGGATCCTAACTAGTTAGACCAAGGCTTAGTATTAAGCTCAATGGGTAGGACTATTTGGGAAACCTCGAAGGCATGGTTACTTTAATGAGCTCCTTGTGACTCACCATAGCCAAGAAGTTTATCCAAAGAACGCTTACTTGTTGAACCCAAAGCTAAACCCGAATCTAACATAAAGTTAAACATAACCCTATAAATTGAACTAATTCATCTCACAAAATAATAGGAGCCCCTGATTGAACACATAGATCGGGTGAGATGACTAAGCAAATTAAAATTTAAAAATTCCTCCAAAATTACTTAAACTAAAATTCAAATCAAATTAACTTAAACAAATTCAAAATTGAATTAATTTAAAATAATTCTCAATTAAATATCAAATCACCAAACAAACCCCCATAAAATTAACAAAGATTAGGTAAGATGCTAAATTAGGGACTTACTTCAATCAAACTGTCTTTGGATCCATCAACTACTTTATGTGTAGGAATTGGATCAATGGATGTTGGACAGTGGGTGTTCCAGACATATGACTGGAGATCGATTGAAGTTCACTAAGTTAAAACTAAAGAACCTAGGATCAGTTGCATTCGGCAACGATGGAAAACTGAAAGTAATCGGAAAAGGTAATATCGAACTTAATTCTGATTTTATTATTCGAAAAGTACTGCTAGTTGAAAATTTTAATTTCAATTTATTAAGTATAAGTCAACTATGCGATACTGGTTATTCAGTCAATTTTACCAAATCTGAATGTATAGTCAAGCATGTCGATAATCTAGAAATCATACTTAAGGGCATTAGAAAAGATAATGTCTACACCATTTTTCTATCATCATCCTCAATAAAGTGCTTTTTAACACAACAAGAGGAAACAGAGCTATGGCACAGAAGACTCGGTCACACTCACACAAGACTCATCTAAAAAATGAGTCAAAATGGACTAGTTAGAGGGTTGCCCAAATTAAAAGTTATTGAAAACTCAATCTGTAATGCATGTCAACAAGGAAAACAAACCAAGTCCACCCACAAGTCAACCAATACAGTTAGAACTACCCATCTACTTGAGCTCCTTCACCTAGATCTATTTGATTCACATGGAGCCAATTCACTAAGCAAGAACCAGTATTGCTTAGTAATAATTGATGACTACTCCAGGTTCACCTGGGTAAAATTTCTAAAAACAAAAGATGAAACCTTTGAAATATTTAGTAATTTTTGCAAATTAACAGAAAATGAAAAAGATACTAAAATTAAAAGGATAACGAGTGATCATGGAGGAGAATTTGAGAATCACCACTTCACTGAATTTTGTGAGATAAATGGGTACAAACATGAATACTCCTGCCCTAGAACCCCCCAACAAAATGGTTTAGTAGAACGTAAAAACAGAACCTTACAAGAAGCTGCTAGAACCAAGTTAAACGAATATAATCTATCTAATCAATTCTGGGCTGAAGCAGTTAGTACAACATGCTACATTCAAAATAGAATCTTAATTAACAAATTTCAAAATAAAACCCCCTATGAAATTTTTTATAATAAAATTCCTAACTTAAACTATTTAAAAGTATTTGGGTGTAAAGTCTTTATTTTAAACACTAAAGACTACTTAGGAAAATTTACATAAAAAACAACCCCAGGAATATTTTTAGGGTACTCAACCACTAGTAGAGCATATAGAGTATATAACAAGAATACCCTAAAAGTAGAAGAAACAACAAATATAAAATTTGATGAAGACACTATAGATGAAACTGAAGATACAGAAAATGCTAATCCAATAAACAAAGAAGATGACGAAACTCAGCCTGAACCAATTGAATCTGAAGAACAAATCACTAATTCAAGTGACATACGACCAACCAGAACAAGCAGAAATCACCCATTTGACCAAATATTGGGTGATCCAACTGTAGGAGTAAAAACTAGGTCATCCTATAGAAACCAGAGTCAAATAGCCCTATTTTCAAAAATTGAACCCAAAACCATAGAAGAGGCCTTACCAGACCCAGATTGGACTATAGCAATGCAAGAAGAACTGGCCCAATTTGAAAGAAATCAGGTATGGGAATTAGTACCTAAACCCATTGACAAAACCATAATTGACACTAAATGGGTTTTTAGAAACAAGTTTAATGATCAAGGTGAAATAGTAAGAAATAAAGCCAGGTTAGTAGCCAAAGGGTTCAACCAAATAGAAGGGCTAAACTATGATGAGACCTATGCTCCTGTAGCAAGACTTGAATCCATTAGGATGTTGTTGGCCTATGCAGCACACAAAGGATTCAAGCTATTTCAAATGGATGTAAAATCCGCATTCTTAAACGGATTTATTAAAGAAGAAGTATACGTAGGTCAACCCCCAGGATTTGAGGACATAGAACATCCAAATTATGTCTTCAAATTAAAAAAGGCCCTGTACGGACTAAAACAAGCACCTAGGGCTTGGTATGAACGACTGCCCAACTATCTAATATCAAAAGAGTTCAACCAAGGTCAAATAGACCCAACCCTTTTTGTAAAAACCTTTGAAAACGACATCTTTATAGCACAGATTTACGTCGACGATATCATTTTTGGATCAACCAACTCAAAATTTTTAAAAGAGTTTACCAAACTAATGGAAAATGAATTTGAAATGAGTCTAGTAGGTGAACTAAATTTCTTTTTAGGTTTACAAATTAAGCAAACCAAGGATGGAATTTATATCTATCAAACTAAATATGCTAAGGAATTAATTAGTAAATTTGGAATGGAAAATTCAAAAATCATTAATACACCAATGGCTACTAATGTTAAAATTGACTCAGACTTAGAAGGAAAACCAGTAGACTTGAAATACTATCGAAGTGCGATAGGAAGTCTACTGTACCTAACTGCAAGTCGACCAGACATCATCTTTGCAGTAGGTATGTGTGCAAGATACCAATCTTGTGCAAGAGAGTCTCACTTAACATTAGTAAAAAGAATCCTTAGGTATGTTAAGGGAACCCTAAACGTAGGACTTTGGTACCCTAGATCGTGCACCCTTGATCTAACCGGCTACTCTGACTCTGACTATGCCAGGTGCAAGCTATATAGAAAAAGCACAAGTGGTAGTTGTCAATTTTTAGGGCACTTCCTAGTAAGTTGGTCAAGTAGAAAGCAACACTGTGTTGCCTTATCTACCACTGAAGCTGAATATATAGCACTAGGTGAATGCACATCTCAGTTACTATGGATGATGCATACCCTTAAAGACTATCAACTTGAATATCAAAAAACAAAAATCTCAATTGATAACATAAGTTCAATAAACCTAACAAAAAACCCAATTCACCACTCAAGGACTAAACATATAGAAGTAAAGCACCACTTTGTAAGGGATCATGTAGCTAAGGGTGATATTGTACTCAACTATGTTGAGTCCAAATCAAACATTGCTGACATCTTTACAAAACCCTTACCTGAACTTGAGTTCAGTACACTTAGAAGACAAATAGGAATGTGTTGGGTAGAATAGATACCTTCAACTCAGTCTTTTTAATGTTTTTTTAAAAATTCTAGGCAAAACTGATTTTTCAAAATCCCTACTTTACTAGACTTTCAAAAGTTGGATTTAGCCTAGGACTTTCCCTAGAAATCATGTTCCCCCAGGACTCAGCCAGAGCATCTCACAAACACCTAGGTTTACCTTGATTGTGTTTGTAAAACATAGAACGGTGTGAGATGCATAGGGTAAAGCCTGGACTCGAGAATGTTTATTTCTGTGCATCAATATGAGTCTGGGCGTTAAATATGTGATTAACAGCAATCAAATCAAGTCTTCCAGCCTTAGTCAAATCTAACTGGATCAATTGACTTGACTTGACTAACCAAGTGAACACTGCTGCCCTCTAAGCAATCAGCAAGTAGCTAAACGGTTAGACAGTGGGTGAAGGAAATAATAAGTTTAAGCATGTCTGTACTTAAGGGATCTGATACCTGATCAAAACAAATCTTTACTTATGCTTGGACTTTAAGGCTCTGATACCTTACTAAAACATAATGAAAAGCTATTAAGAAATAAGGTTATCGCTTCTACCTTGCCTTAAGTATTTTTGAAAAACATTTCAAAAACATACCTTAAGCAGCTTTCTCAAAAACTTTCTCCAAATTTAAAACTTTCAAATGTTCTCTACTTTAAAACTTTAAATTTTTTTCAGTATTGTTTTTTCAAGTATTACTTTTAAGTTAAAAATTTATAAAGCAGTATTATTTAAAACTTTGAAATTTTTTCCTTGGAAATTTTCTTTAAACCTGAATATTTTCTTTCAAGAAAATTTTTGAAGTTGAACATCTTGTTTGAAAATTTCTGAAATTGAATACTTTCTTTCTAGAAAATTTTAAAGTTGAAAATCTTGTTAGAAAATTTCTAAATTTGAAAATTTTGTTTGAAAAATTTCTGAAGTTGAAAACTTGTTTGAAAATCTCTGTATTTGAAAATTTTGTTTGAAAATTTTTGAATTTGAAAATCTTGTTAGAAAATTACTAAATTTGAAATTTTTGTTTGAAAATTTCTGAAGTTGAAAACTTTTTTTTGAAAATCTCTGAATTTGAAAATTTTGGTTGAAAATTTCTGAAGTTGAAAATTGTGTTTTTATAAAAGTGAAAATTTTGTTAGCAAATTTCTGAAGTTGAAAATTTTGAAAAATATTGCTATGTTATCTCGCTCCTTGCCTAAGTTAAGAGGTTTTCTGCTAAATTCTGTCTTGAAAAATAGCTCATTTTTGATAAATGGCAAAGGGGGAGAATAGAGAAATTCAAAGAAAGAAATAATAGAAATTCAAATTCAAAAGGGAGCTTGTATTAAGGGGGAGCTATGTTTATGCTTATTTTGCTATCACACATATCTTGTTCTTATATATAACTGCATATTTTTTTCTTAACATTGAATTTCGGTTGCCATTATCAAAAGGGGGAGATTGTTGGTGCAGGAAGCATCCGACGATCGAACCTTAGTTTTGATAATGGAAAAGGATTCAAAGTTAAGTTAGTGTGTGATCTAACATGTTTGAATGAGTGTTTCAGGAAAGTCCTAGCTGCGGTTAGGCAGGAGAAAAACCCTAAGGGGCGGTAACCTTAGGTCCTAGGGGGCGGTAACCCAAGATGGAGGAAGGGGCGGTAACCTTAGGTCCTAGGGGGCGGTAACCCTAGGTGGAGAAAAACCCTAGGGGGCGGTAACCCTAGGTCCTAGGGGGTGGTAACCCTAGGCGGAAAGTCCAGTCGGTTTGGAGGACCGGACTGGCATCAGGTAATCTTTCCTGAGGGGAGTAGGTGAGGACACGTTCCCCGTAGAGGGAACAGTAGGCGTCGGGTCGACCTAGGGTTTCCGGTAGGAAATCCGAAGTCAGACCCGGACAGTCCCGAGACTGTCGTTTATTCTTTACTATGTTTTATCAGATTCTAACGCTGTCTTGCAGGGTATTTTGCTCGGACTAACCTTTGTTTGCAGGTGAGGAACCTGCTGGAAGAAGGTGGTCCGGGCGCCCGGGACCAAGTTTTATCCCCTGCACGACTTCGCCATGTGGAGCATCCTGGTTGGTTGGCCATGTCACACTCCAGGCGCCCGGAAGGGATCTAGGCGCCCGGAATGTCATATAAAAAGAGGGTCGGGGATGCAGCCAAAGAAAAACAAGACATTCTAAGCTTTCTTCTGTGAAGTGCTGCCATCTAGACGACCTTGAAGTGCTACGACTCGACGCCGACGACCCGAAGCTCAGACTCTTCAATCTTTCGTTGTCGGTATTAGTTTTAGCTTTACATTATTGCAATCTCTACTGTATTCCAGTTGTAATATTTTACGAGCTTATAGTTGTTGCCCACGGAAAGCGATCAAGGATCGCGGGCCTTCGAGTAGGAGTCGTCCCAGGCTCCGAACGAAGTAAACTCCCTGTGTCGTTCTGTGTTTGCTTTACTTTTTCCGCTGCGTTACTTAATCTTACGATTCCGATATTTCGAAGAAAGAAATAGCCACGAGCGCTATTCACCCCCCCCCCCTCTAGCGCTTTCGATCCATCAGCCCCCTCACCCCTTCTTTTATATTAGTTCACAAGGTAAATAAGGGAAGAATTTTTACAAAAATTAAAATCTTCCTCTAATTTTCCTTTTCCCTTTTAATTTTTCCTTTTCTTTCCTCTTGATTGAATCAATCACCAAAATTAATTGATGATGATTTTATTTATTTTAATTATGGCCAGCCCCTTACTTGGGCACCAAGCAAGGTGGTCGGCCACCTCATCAAGGGAAAAAGGAAATATATTTTTTATAAAATTTTACAAGAAAAACTCATATAAAATTTTACAAGCTCTTTTTCCTAAAGTAGGAGTTAAAAAAAGGAAAGTTCTAAAAATTAAAACCATGTTTTAAAATTTAAAACTTCTCTTATAAAATTTCCTTTTTTAACATGATGATAGAAAATTTTAATTTTAAAACTTATCTTCTTTTTTTTTCTTAAACCATGAGGATGGTTAAAAAAGGAAAGTTTTAAAACTTTTAAAACTCTCTATTAAAACATGTGGCCTAATTCAAATAAGGAAAGTTTTGAAAATTAAAATCTCTCTTTTAAAACTTATAGTTTTCTACAAAGAGAATATTTTAAAAATTCAAAATAACCCTCCCTTTTTTAATTATTGTGGTCGACCCCTTCATGCTTGGTCACCAAGGAAAGGGTCGGCCCCCTATAGAAGAGGATATGGTCGGCCCTTCCTTGGTCACCAAGCATTGGACTGGCCCACTTCTTGGACACCAAGAAGAACCTTACATTTGGATGATCTTGAGGCTATAATGAGGCTATGACAGGGACCAAGAGGAGAAATTGGTTTTGGCCTCCCGATGAGCTTGAGTATCCAGTGTTCGCCCCGAACACACAACTCAAGTTCATCGATAATAACTCATTCCACTAGAGAGTTATTATCGCACTACCGCACCAATCCCAAATTACATTTTGGGCTACTTCTTATCATGAGTATGTTAGTCTCCCTGTGTTTAAGATTACGAATGTCCACTAATTAAGTAAGTTACTGACAACTCACTTAATTAATATCTAGCTCCAAGAGTAGTACCACTCAACTTCATTGTCATGTTGAACTAAGTCCACCTGTAGGGTTTAACATGACAATCCTTATGAGCTCCTCTTGGGGACATTCTCAACCTAGATAACTAGGACACAGATTCCTTCTATAATCAACAACACACTATAAGTAATATCATTTCGCAACTTATCGGGCATATTGATTTATCGAGCTAAACCTTACCCTTTGATAAGTCAAAGAAATAAATATTAAATATATGTGCTTGTTACTATATTAGGATTAAGAGCACACACTTCCATAATAACTAATGTCTAGTTCTTTTATTAAGTCAGTACAAAAAGAACTTACCTAAATGGTCCTACTCAATACACTTAGAGTGTACCAGTGTAATTTATTAATCAAGATAAACTAATATTTAATTACACTACGACTATTTTGATGGTTTGTTCCTTTCCATCTTAGTCATAAGCAACTGTTTATAATTTATAAAGAACCGACAACATGATCTTCTGAGTGTGACATCATACACCATGTTATCTACTTATATAAATTAATTTAATAATTACATTTAACAAATAAATGTAGATATTGACCAATGTGATTCTTTTATTTCAAAAATAAATGTTTATAAAAGCTAGCCTTTTAGTATACACTCCAACACTCCCAACCGACAAACCTATCAAAGGAAAAATAGTCCGCTCAAGCTGGAATATCAGGCAACTGAGCCACAACAGGGGGTGCTGCAATTACCGGGCAGGCCATCTCGAGCGCCTGAACCAACACAACCCGAGATGACAACAGTTTGGCAGGACGAAAATCGAAGTAACGCCGCCTGAGGCAATATAAATATGATCACGGTCGGACCTACGGATGGTGATTCAAATCGAGCGAGAAAATCACACGCTCGACGGTTACAAATCCATGCTGTGGGGTGTAGCGCAGAAAAATCAGCGGGACTAGAGATTAGTTTTGGTCCTAAAGATCTGGAAGGGGTAGAAGTACCCCATGATGAAGCGTAAATAATCAAAGTTGTCATAGCTAATTACAATATTTCTCGTACTTTCATTGATACTGGAAGTTATGTTAATATTATCTTTAAAAATGACTTTGATCAACTGCGGATAGATCGGAGCGAGCTTCATCCCATGGTGACTCCTCTTTATGGTTTCATGAGAAATGAAGTGCAGCCGCTCAACCAAATAAAATTGGCTATCTCTTTAGGGGAGGAGCCCCTAATAAGGACCTGGAGATCTTATTTCATAGTGGTGGATGCACATTCTACACATAATGTCATATTGGGTCGACCGGCCTTGAACCAGTTTCAGGTGGTCGTTTCTACTTTCTACCAGAAGGTGAAGTTCCCCATTGATGATCAAGTTGGAGAAGTCCGTGGAAATCAATTATTAGCACAGAAACGGTATGTGGAGATCATACGTACAGAGGCCAATACTGCCCGCAAAGCTCAAAGGATGGAAGTCAATGCTATCCAGGAGAGACCGCCCAGCCTGATATATGTAGAGAAAGAAGAAGTGTAGATACAGGTCGGGTGAGTAGAAGCTGTGACCCATGTTGCCGTTGATATGGATCTTCCACTCAAGACCGAGCTGATACAGTTCTTGGTTCAAAATAGTGATGTGTTTGCATGGACCCCCAAGGAAGTCATAAGTGTATCTCCACTTGTGATGGAACATGCATTACATGTTTATCCTGATACTCAGCTTGTCAAACAAAAGAAGAGAAACTTTGGGGCCGACCAGAACCAGACCATCAAGGAGGAGGTAGACAAACTAATGGAAGTCTGCTACATTCGGGAAGTACAATTCCCTAGCTGGTTAGCCAATGTGGTTCTGGTATATATGATGGGTAATAAGTGGAGAGTATGCATTGATTTTCGAGATCTTAACAAGGCTTGCCCAAAGGACTACTACCCTCTTCCTCACATTGATCAAGTGATTGATTCTACGGCTGAATGTGAGTATATTTGTATGTTGAACGCCTATCAGGGCTATCATCAGGTCCCTCTCGCCAAGGATGACCAAGAAAAGGTTAGTTTCATAACAACTGAGGGTACTTATTGTTAGAATGTTATACCTTTCAGATTAAAGAATGCAAGGGTGACTTATCAAAGACTCATGAATAAGATCTTCCAAAAACAGATTGTAAGAAATATGGAAGTTTACGTAGATGATATATTGAATAAATCTCTCCAAGCTAGTGATCTATGCAAGGATATAGAAGAGACGTGCAGGACTCTATGGCAGTACGGACTCAAACTCAATCCCTACAAGTGTTTATTTGGAGCCAAGAGTGGCAAGTTCCTAGGCTACATGGTAACAGAGTGAGGGATAGAAGCAAACCCTACCAAGGTTCGAGCAATTCAGAATATAGAGTCCCCACACAATACGAAAGAAGCCCAAAGGTTAACTAGGCGAATCACTGCATTGTCTCGTTTCATCTCTCGATTAGCCGATCGAAGTTTCCATTTCTTCAAGGTACTTTGGAAAGCCAATAAAGTCCAATGGGATGAGGAGTGTGATAGAGCATTTAATGAACTAAAAGATTATTTGTCAACCTTATCTATCTTAGCCAAACCTGTAGTAGGAGAAACTTTATTATCTTTCAACAAATGAGCACACTGTTGGCTCAGTGTTGGTGAGACAGGAGGGTAAAGAGCAACAACCTGTGTATTTCTCAAGTCATTTATTAAAAGGAGTCAAGTGTGGATATACCACATTCGAGAAATTAGCTTATGCATTGGTGTTAACAGCCCGGAGATTGCGCCCTTACTTTTTATCGCATGCTATTGTAGTATTAACCAACAGTACCTTGGGGCGAGTACTTCTGAATCCTAAAGCATCCGGGCGATTAATCAAATGGATAACTGAACTCAGTGAATATGACATACATTATCAACCTCGTTCGACCATTAAGGAACAAGCTCCGGTGGATTTCATAACAGAGGTGCAAGGTCCAGAAGAAGAAGGGACTTGGAAAGTTTATGTCGACAGATCTTCTACCAGACAAGGTAGTGGAATTTTTATTCTTCTCATGTCTCTGAGAGGAGATCGAGTTCAACTTTCTGTCCGACTGAATTATACGGCCACCAACAATAAGACATAATATAAAGCATTGATAGCCTGTTTACAGGAAGCTCGGCATGTGGGAGCTGCTTGAGTGTGGATATATTCTGATTCGTAGTTGGTAGGACAACAGTTGATGGGTAACTTTGAAATAAGCAATGATCGACTCAGGTTATATGCTGAAGCATTTGATAAACTGAAAACTTCATTCCAAGAAGTGAATATATAGAAAATTCCTCGATTAGATAATCAAGTGGTTGATAAATTGTTAAAGCTAGCATCAGCAATAGTGCCTTGGAATCTAGACCGGCCGGTAGAGCAGACAGTGTTGGTGTCTTATATCGAAAGGCAAGCTGACACAGAAATACAAGGTAACTGGAGAGCGCCAATCATATTATTTTGGCAACAAGGCTTCTTACCAGCAAACACAGAACAAGCTAGAGTCTTTAAGAAGAAAGCCGCTCGATATACTATGATAGGGGATCACCTCTGCAAGTGGGCTTTCTCTAGTCCCTTGCTCAAATGCATTGGACCAGAAGACATACAATATATTCTGCAGGAAGTTCATCAAAGTTCATGTGGTAGCCATATTAGGGGAAGATCTCTAGCTTGTAAAATATTATTGGCCGGGTATTTTTGGCCTACTTTACAAGAGGACGCAGCACAGCTTGTGAGAACATGCATGTCTTGTCAGAAGCACCAAAATATCTCTCATCATCCTGCTCAACTATTGAGAACCTCTATAGTTTCTTGCCCTTTTGACCAATGGGGCATGGATATAGTGGGTCTATTCCCTTTGCCAATGGCTCAGAGAAGGTTTCTATTGGTAGCTATGGATTACTTCTCAAAATGGGTGGAAGCTAAACCATTAGCAAGAATTATTGAAAATATGGTTATCAAATTCTTGTGGCAACACATTATGTGCAGATTTGGTATTCCCCATAAATTAGTTTCTGATAATAGAAGACAATTCCAGGGACAGAGAATTGGAAAATGGTGTGTAGGATTTGGCATTACACAGGCATTCACCTCTGTGGCATATCCACAGAGTAATGGCCGAGCAGAAGTAACTAACAGAGAAATCATCAGAAGACTTAAAACTAAATTAGATCACGTTGGTGGTAGTTGGGTAGATGAGTTACCCAGTGTGTTATGAGCTTACCGTACCACCCCTCGAGAGGCAATAGGAATAACTCTATTCCAGTTAGTATATGGGGGAGAAGCAGTAGTCCCCATTGAGGTTGGGGTGAATCTGATCGAAGACAGTTATATGATGAAGATAATGTAGGTCGGCATCTTACGGAATTAGACTTGATAGAAGAAGCCCGGGACAAGGTAGCAACTCGCCTTACATCATACCAACAAAGAATGAGGCAAAATTACAAAATAAGAGTTATCCCCTGATTCTTTCAAGTAGGGAATTTAATGTGGAAGCGTATTAAACCTGTGGGAGATGTTACTAAATTGACACCTCAATAGGGAGGACCATATAAAGTTGAACAGAGGTTGGCTTCAGGCTCTTACTATCTCCAAGACTCAGAAGGAAGGAATCTCGATAGGCCTTGGAGTGCAAATCACTTGTAACCATAAAGAGCCTAACAAGTACGTCTGTAATTTGTCCATATGTTCCATTTAATTTTTGGATATAATGAAAAAATGCAAGCATCTACTCTTTAATCAATACATACATTTGCCAGAATGGACCAAGTGATTCTCCTTTTGAGTGTGATTCCTCCGCTCAGATATAGTCGATTGGGGATCTTAAGGAGTGACTGGCCTGACTTCTTTAAGGGGAACCGAAGACTTTAAACCCTAAGCAGTTGAGCGTGCTTCCTCCGCTCAGTACTATTCGAGCGTGCTTCCTCGGCTCAGAGATAGTCGATCGGGGGCCTTAAGTAGTGACTGACCCAACTTCTTTAAGGGGAACCTGAGACTTTAAACCCTTAGCAGTTGAGCGTGCTTCCTCCACTCAGTATTATTCAAGCGTGCTTCCCCCGCTCAGAGATAGTCGATTGGGGACCTTAAGGAGTAACCGACCTGACTTCTTTAAGGGGAACCGCGGACTTTAAACCCTTAGCAGTTGAGCATGCTTCCTCCGTTCAGTACTATTTGAGCGTACTTCCCCCCCTCAGAGATAGTCGATCGGGGACCTTAAGGAGTGATCGACCCAGCTTCTTTAAGGGGAACTGAAGACTTTAAACTTTTAGCAGTTGAGCGTGCTTCCTCCGCTCAGTACTATTCGAGCGTGCTTCCCCCGCTCAGAGATAGTCGATCGGGGACCTTAAGGAGTGACCGACCCGACTTCTTTAAGGGGAACTGGAGACTTTAAACCCTTAGCGGTTGGGCGTGCTTCCTCCACTTAGTATTATTCGAGCGTGCTTCCTCAGCTCAGAGATAGTCGATTGGGGACCTTAAGAAGTGACCGGCCTGGCTTCCTTAAGGGGAACCGGAGACTTTAAACCCTTAATAGTTTGAGCATGCTTCATCCACTCGGCAATGGTTAACTAGGATATCTTGAGAAGAGAATGGTTTGGCTCTTGTCAAAATAGCTGGAGACTCTAAACTCCGAGCAGAGTCATATTTGCTCGGGAATGCATTCCCCACCGAAATATATCAATTTTCTAGCTTTCAGATATCAATTCAGGTTCACTCGGGAATACATTCCCAACCGAGATACATCAACATTCTGGCCTTCGGGTATCAATTCAGTTTCACTCGGGAATACATTCCCGATCGAAATATATCAACTTCCTGGCCTTCAGATATTAATTCAGATTCACTCGGGAATACATTCCCGACTAAAATATATCAACCTTCTGACTTTCAGATATTAATTCAGATTTGCTCGGGAGTAGATTCCCAATCGAAATATATCAACTTTCTAGCTTTCAAATATTAATTCAGATTCGCTCGGGAGTACATTCCCGACCGAAATATATCAAGCTTCTGGCTTTCAGATATTAATTCAGATTCGCTCGGGAGTACATTCTCGACCGAAATATATTAACTTTCTGGCTTTTAGATATCAATTCAGGTTCACTTGGGAATACATTCCCGACCGAGATACATCAACATTCTGGCCTTCGGGTATCAATTCAGATTCGCTCAGGAATACATTCATGACCGAAATATATCAACTTCCTGGCCTTCAGATATTAATTCAGATTCGCTTGGGAATACATTCCCAACCAAAATATATCAACTTTATGGCTTTCAGATATTAATTCAGATTCGCTTGGGTGTACATTCCCAACCGAAATATATCAATACTCTGACCTCTATGCATCAATTTAGATTCGCTTGAGAGTACATTCCCGACCGAGATATAGCAAATTTTTGTCCTTCATATATCAATTTAGATTCGCTCAGGAGTACATTCCCGACCGAGATATTGCAACTTTCTGGCCTTCATATATTAATTTAGATTCGCTCAGGAGTGCATTCCCGTCTGAAATATATCAACTTCCTGACCTTCAGATATTAATTTAGATTCGCTCGGGAATATATTCCTAACCGAAATATATCAACTTCTTGGCCTTCAGATATTAATTCAGATTCGCTCGGGAATACATTCCCGACCGAAATATATCAACTTTCTAGCTTTCAGATATTCATTCATATTCGCTTGGGAGTACATTCCCGACTGAAATATATCAACTTTTTGGCCTTCAGATATCAATTCAGGTTCACTCGAGAATACATTCCCGACCGAGATACATCAACATTTCGGCCTTCGGGTATCAATTCAGATTCACTCGGGAGTACATTTTCGACTGAAATATATCAATACTCTGGCCTCCAGATATCAATTCAGATTCACTCGGGAGTACATTCCCGGTCGAAATATATCAGCATTTTGACCTTCAAATGTCAATTCAAATCCGCTTGGGAATGGTTTACTGACCGAGATATCATAACATTTTGATTTTCACTTATGAAGCTTAAACTCACTCTAAATTAAAAAAAAAATTGATCGGGATAATTAGCCAAAATTCTCATGAAATTTACCCGGGATATGAAGCTTGACCAAAGAACAAGAGTGGATAGAATTCTTTATACCAACACGATTCACTCTAAAAAGGTATACAGTCCACAAGAAACAAGTAATTGCTGATGTCTACAAATATATTCTTGGGTGAAACCGATAAGGAGAAATGTTTGTGTTTAATTACTTGTCTTGTTACATGCTCACTTATAGGGTTATGTTATTTTGTGACTACTTCGTTAGAGAACCTATTCCTTACCTCTTGTCTGTTATAAGTAAAACAGGAATAGATTTAAGAATGGAGAAGTGTCAGAAGATAATGGACCATAAAACAAGGGTGGCTCTAAGGACTAACAACCTTAAAGACAGATAGGCGAACAAGCAAGTATCACCTCTCGAATATTCACTTGTCGTACATACATACAAATAACTACTCTGCATATTCATTTCTGATACTATAATTATCACATGTCTGCTTTAGAAATCTGCAAATATATTTAATATACTATGATTACCACATACCTGCTTTAAAGATTTGCAAGTATATTTACCATATATATATATATATATACCAATTAACAAGTCAGCAATATCTTTTATAGCACAAGGCTAACCGAATGAATTAGAGCAAATACCCATAGTTTATCCTACAACCTGTTCATCCACACAAGGTTTACTTAAAACTACTGATGAGATGCTTGGGCAACTCTTTATTGAGTCGCCGTCGATCTATAAATTGAGGAGGAGGCTCTTGAGATAAAAACCCCCCTTCTCGTAGTTGCTTAAGAACCCCATCAGCAGAATGAGTCAGAGTCCCTACAATGCGGCTAGCAAACTCATTATTGAATTCAGAAGAGGTTAAGTACTGTTGGCGTCGGACCTCCCAGCGCTCTTCTTCACCCTCTTTGTAAACTTGTAGTTCTAAGGCAAGACACTTTGATTCTTCCTCAAAATTGGTCCTTTCAGTTTTGGTGCGTTCTAGTTCTTGGGTGAGGAAATCTATTTCTGAATCCTGAGCTTTCAGTTTCTCTTGTAGCTGTAATAGCTCAAAATTTTGAGAAGCTAACTCTTGAGCTGAGTCCAGAGATCTAGGGCGTGAAGTCTGAAAATACTCTAAGATAGAAGATATGAGGGTAGCGTCTGAGATAGCTTTGTTTTTCTTGGATACTTCAACAATCAATTGAAAAGATAGGCTTTGTATTTGCATCTCTAAAGTCTCCTTCTCTTCTTCTCTAAGCCCTAGCATCTGGCAATGATTTTGTGAGTCCCTCTACAAAAGGGTCATTTGACGAGCTTGAGAGCTTATCTTCTTCTGAAGTTGAGTGATCTCATTGCTCGGAGTAGGGGAGGCTACCTTTAGGGCCTTTAATTGATTCTTCAACTCCTTATTTTCCCTCTCTAAGTCTGCGGCTAAGTTGTAGGTGCGAAATAAAAGAACACATTTAAAATACTCACAGCAATGGCTTGACGGTTTTGGTTGTTAGCCAGATCAAAAATAGTTTTTCCCTGCATGGAACTCTGACTCTGAAGCCAAGACGTGGCCAATGGATCTTTCAACTAGAGGAATCCATAGGAAGAAGGAGTGTAATTTTGTCCCAATAAAGAAGGCAAGCCATGGTCTTGCTTGAAAAGAACTTGAGGAGAAGAAGAGGCTGAGGGCCTTGCGGAAGAAGAAGGCAATGAACTTGGAGGAAGAAGTGAAGGCCTGACATTTGAAGTAGCGGGAGGTCTCTGTACAGTAGTAGGGACAACAGGAGATAAAACAGATGTTAGTTAGAGCCCTAGAGCCAATCATTTGATGATTGTATGGACTCATGTATATCATATTCTTGTATATTAATAAAGGCATTTGTTTGGTTATTATACTTATTTATATTAGTGCCAAATAGACTAAGTATAATAGCGTCCTTGAGTAGAAGGTTCATACCTATATCAATCGATTAGTTGAATCGATAGTGAGATGATATAGGGAACACTACTCTAAATCATTCCTAGTCGAGTATTAGCATTCAGGGACAATGTTAATACAATAAGACTAGCATGTAGGTCAGCTCGATGACTTGATCTCACAAGTCATGGATATAGAGATATCAAGCTGACACATGGGTATGCATTAGAGAATGTATACTGAATGACCCGCCATGAGAAAGTATCATGGATCGTTATATGAGTGTCATATACTTTCTCATGTGGCTATTAGTATGACTATTAGTCCTTAGACCTGAAGTCACCATGGATCCCTACATAAGGAGTTATGTACTTTAGTTTCGTCAAACGTCACCCGTAATTGGGTGGACTATAAAGGCGATTACTGGGTATATAACGAATTATGTAGAGGGATGTGAGTGATGTAGATGGGATCTATCCTCCCATATGACGGGAGCGACATCGGTATTCTTGATAGAGTGAGACCACTAAGTGCATGGTCATGCCCAAATGAGTCAACATTAGATGTTGAGCTCATTTGATCGAGTGAGTCTACTTGGAGTTCAAGATTTAGATTGATTAGAGGATGACACGGTCTATGCCTCATATTGATCAATCTAGATGTCTAGGATAGAAGGACACTTGTCATTATTTTGTGAGTAGTCACAATTGGTAGTCACAAGGTGATGTCGGATCTCGACATTCTTGTAACTTGGGTAGTAATGATGTGTTGCTAGATACCGCTCATTACTTATGCTCCTAAATGGGTTTAGGGCATTGCCAATGTTACAAGAACCTATAGGGTCACACACTTAGGACAATTAGGTGGAGATTAGGTTCATATGATGAATCAAGAGGATTAGATTCATTTGATGAATCAAATTGGATTAAGAGTAATCCTAATTGGGCTAACTTGAGTTCGACTCAAGTTGATTCATGTGTTAAATGAGTCTAATTTAGATTTTGACTCATTGAATCAATTTAATTTAATGAATTAGATTCATTATATTAAGTTGGCTCGAATCAAATGGTTGGATTAGATCCACCATGGTAGAGATTGAGTCAAGTTTGACTTGACTTGAGAAGGAAGACCAAAGGTCAATTTTGACTTGACCTTTTGCCACCTCATTGGTGAGTTGGCATTAGGTGGACCAATAATGATGTTCCACATCATCATGGGTGCCACCTCATGGAAGTGACAAAGCCACTCTCTTAATGGTTTCATATTAATTACAATTAATGCAATTAATGTGATTTTATGGTTTCATATTAATTACAATTAATGCAATTAATGTGAATTTTGAAATGTGGCCGGCCACTTTGTTTTGGGTGAAGAAATTCATTTTTCATTCACTTGTGTCCATCTTCCTCCTCCCTCTCAAGCTCTCCCTCTCCCTCTCCTCCCTTGGCCGAACCACATAGGTGCTAGCACACCTTGGTTTTTGGTCATTTCCATCTAGTGTGTCCGTGTGGATACTTCTAGAGGACCGGCGCTTGACGGTCTTGAGATCCGGCATCATTTGGACGAGCGGGAACGCGAAGGGCATCGCATCAAAGGTATAAATGGTTTATCCTTATGTAGATCTACTGTAGATTAAAGTTTTTCAAACTCGTACTCGTATTTTCATTCGGTTTTACCTTGCACGAGATCCGTGGCTTGGGCGATTCGGGGTTTCCGCGACGCGAAAAGTGGTTTTCGCGGCCCGAAAAACCCAACAGTGGTATCAGAGCCACGTGCAAGGCTTGTACGAGTTTATTTTTATTTTTATGAAAAATAAAACCTTCTGTGATTTTCTGTAAAAATTAGTTTTTTATGATTTTATGGGTAATTTTTCCGTAGAAGCGAAGCACAAGTGTCTCGGCACTTGTAGGCTTCGGCTACCGGAAAGATCTTTCAAAACCGGCTTCGTTTTGCCCCAAATCCTTTTGGGATAGCGAGCTTGGGTGCCATTAGATCGCAAAGGAGCAACTCACGATGGTTAGATCGTGGGTAGGGGTACTGCCCCTAACCCCGCAAGGGGATTTGCTCCGCGATTGCACTCGAAATCGCTAAAAACGAACCCGCCGGGAAGATTTTTCCGAAACGGCAATGTCTCGACCCAAATCGTTTTGGGACAGCGGGTTTAGGCGCTGTTGGATCGCAAAGGAACCCTCGCGATGGTTAGATCGCGGGTAGGGGTGCTGCCCCTGGGCCCCGCAAGGGGATCCGTTCCGCGATTGCGCCCGAAACCGCTAAACGGGACCGCCGGGAAATTTTACTTGTAAAAATTGTAAAAATTATTTTTAAAATTATAGAAAATTATGAAAATATATAATTTTGAATTATATATATTAATTTGTGATAGTCATGGCCCAAAGCCCAATATGATTGGTTGTGTTGTAATTCATAATACGGCCTGCGTGCCGTTAAGTGTTGTATTATATTCGTGACCTGCGTGTCGTGCCTTCTCATATTTTCTTGTTGTAAATTAGATTTAGACTCGAATGTAACTCAAGTTTCAAATTGTAATGTACAAATTGGAGCGGTGGAGGGTTCACACGAGACGGAGTTCCGAGGCGGGCACGAGCAACACAAGGTGGTCAAAGGGAGGCGCTTGGAGAAGCTGTTGACCCTAGGTTGACCAATCTATCTTCTCATTGGCTTGAGAAGATCGTAGAAGGGCCATGACTAAATCACAAATAGATTAATTAATTAATTATTATATATTTGATGCATGTTTAATAATTAATTAATTAATTAGTGCCTTAACGATTAGATTAGATCTAAGTCGTGCACATGATGCACCCTTGCGATTAGATTAGATCTAAGTCGTGCACAAGATGCATTCTTCTCGATTAGATTAGATCTAGATCGAACCAACTCTAAAATGCCTAACCGTGCCGTGATACCTATCACTACCTCGATCACATGTATTGTTGAATCTGCCAAAGCAGAGCAATACATATTATCTTGGTAGGGTACGGAGGGACAATCTTGGTCCCGTCTATCAACGCATGGGTAAATACAAACTCAATTAGATTGAGTATTCATAGTTACTCGGTTGGATCGAGTCAACTATAGGTATTCTTCCAATAGTTGGAAAGATAGGTCAATATCACATCTATATTAACTCTCGGGCGTATTAGCCAAAGCTAACTCGAGTTTTAATATAAATGCGGATATTGATTCTATAAACAAGAGTTGCATAGAGATGTAATTGGTAATCGTTACCTACCGATCATACTAAGCCTTGGGCGTATTAGCCAAAGCTAACTCAAGGGTTAGTATGATGTGGATCTTGTCCCACAGAATTATAGAATTCAGTGGGAGCATCATTTAATTAAAAGGCCTAATTAAATGATTTTTAAGAATATGATATTTATTTCTGCAAATTTTCTGTTGTAGATAACCATGACGTCAAACACGAATTCCTTCTCCCTACGATCTGTCCTTGAGAAGGACAAGCTCAACGGAGCGAATTTCCTGGACTGGTACAGGAATTTGAGAATAGTTCTCACCCAGGAACGTAAACTGTACGTTCTGGAGCAGCCCATTCCGGAGGCTCCTCCTGCCAATGCCCCGCGAGCAGACAAAGATGCTTACAAGAAGCATCAAGATGACGCATTAGATGTGTCCTGTCTAATGCTCGCGACCATGAACTCAGAGCTTCAGAAGCAACATGAGTTGATGGGCGCTTTCGATATGGTTGAGCATCTTCGCCAACTATATCAGGGACAAGCGAGGCATGAGAGATTTCAGATCTCGAAGGCACTGTTTCAGTGCAAGATGTCAGACGGGGCTCCTGTAGGTCCTTATGTACTCAAGATGATTGGGTACATAGAGAACCTACAAAGACTGGGGTTCCCACTTGGCCAAGAGCTGGCCACTGACTTGATCTTGCAGTCCTTGCCGGATAGCTATAGTCAATTCGTTCTCAACTATAACATGAACGAGATTGACAAGCCACTGCCCGAGCTACTTAGTATGTTACGAACTGCTGAGATTAACCTTAAGAAGGTTAAGCCCATTCTGATGGTCCAGAAGCATAAGGGCAAAGGCAAGCCCAAAGGCAAAGGAAAGTCCCAAGCCAAGGGCAAAGGCAAGGCACTGAAGCCTAAAGGAGGGGTCGCCAAGGATGCTACCTGCTTCCATTGCGGTCAGACCGGGCACTGGAAGAGGAACTGCAAGGTATACTTGGAGGATCTGAAGAAGAAGCGAAGTGAGACTTCCACTTCAAGTATATATGTTATAGAAGTCAATCTATCTATTTCTACATCATGGGTATTAGATACTGGATGTGCTTCTCACATTTGTACTGATGTGCAGGAGCTGAGAAATAGCAGAGCATTGGCAAAGGGCGAGGTGGACCTACGAGTAGGCAATGGAGCACGGGTTGCTGCTGTTGCTGTAGGAACTTATCAGCTATCTCTGCCCTCTGGGCTTGTACTAGATTTAGATGATTGTTGTTATGTGCCTGTTCTTACTAAGAACATAGTTTCAGTTTCTTGTTTAGACAAGAAAGGGTACTCTTTTATAATAAAAGACACATGTTGTTCTGTTTATTTGAAAGATATGTTCTATTGTAGTGCACCACTAATAAACGGACTCTATATTCTAGACCTTGAGAGCCCTATCTATAACATTAGTACCAAGAGGTTCAAGTCAAATGACATGAACCAAACATACCTCTGGCACTGTCGCTTAGGTCATATAAATGGCAAGCGCTTATCCCAGCTCCATAAGGATGGTTTGTTGGACTCATTTGATTTAGAATCATATGAGATATGCGAGTCATGCCTACGAGGCAAGATGACCAAGACCCCCTTTAGTGGGCATAGCGAGAGAGCAATCGATTTGTTAGGACTCATACATAGTGATGTATGTGGCCCTTTCAATGTTGCTTTGCTAGAGGCGGTTATAGATACTTCATCACATTTACTGATGATTTTAGTAGATATGGTTATGTACTTGATGACACATAAGTCGAATCATTTGAAAAGTTCAAAGAATTCAAGAATGAAATAGAACCAGCTTGGCAAGAGTATTAAGGTACTTCGATCAGATCGAGGTGGTGAATACTTAAGCCATGAGTTTCGTGACTACTTAGCTGAGTGTGGGATTTTATCTCAACTCACTCCTCCTGGAACACCACAGTGGAATGGTGTATCCGAAAGGAGGAATCGTACCTTATTAGATATGGTGCGATCTATGATGAGTCACACAGATCTTCCGACATATCTATGGGGATATGCTCTAGACACGGCAGCTTTCATACTCAACCGAGTTCCATCAAAGGCCGTGATAAAGACACCATATAGGATATGGACTAGGAGAGATGCCCAGGTGTCTTTCATGAGGATTTGGGGTTGTGAGGCTTACGTTCGACATCAAGTCTCAGACAAGTTAGGACCCAAATCTGACAAGTGCTATTTCATTGGATATCCCAAGGAAACTAAGAGATATTACTTCTACATTCCCAGTCAGCACAAGGTAGTTGTGGCAAAGACTGGGGTCTTTCTAGAAAGGGACTTTGTTTCTAGAAAGACTAGTGGGAGCACGTTCGATCTTGAAGAAGTTCAAGATGCGAACAATAGCACTGATGCCTCGATGGAAATTGAACTGGAACCACAAAGTGTTGTGGATGATGTTGTTCCACAAGGAGTTGAGGAACAACAACCAGTTCAAGTAGACATACCTCTTCGCAGGTCTGATAGGGTACGTCGTCAGCCTGAGAGATACTCATTTCTCTTGTCTGACCATGATGACATTGTGCTCATAGAGGATGAGCCTACCACCTATCAAGAAGCTGTGATGAGACCAGATTCCGAGAAATGGCTAGAGGCCATGAGATCCGAAATGGAATCCATGTACACCAACCAAGTATGGACTTTGGTTGATCCACCTGAAGGGGTAAAACCCATTAGGTGCAAGTGGGTCTTTAAGAGAAAGACTGACATTGATGGACTTATCTATAAGGGTCGCTTGGTAGCTAAAGGTTTCAAGCAGATTCATGGTATTGACTATGATGAAACCTTTTCTCCAGTAGCGATGTTTAAGTCCATTTGGATTATGCTTGCTATTGCAGCATACCATGACTATGAGATATGGCAGATGGATGTCAAAACCGCGTTTCTGAATGGAAACCTACTCGAGGATGTGTACATGACACAACCTGAGGGTTTTGTAGATCCACAGCAAACTAGTAGAGTATGCAAGCTGCATAGGTCCATTTATGGACTAAAGCAAGCTTCTCGGAGTTGGAATCTTCGATTCGATGATGCGATCAAACAGTTTGGTTTCATCAAGAATGAAGATGAGCCTTGTGTCTACAAGAAGGTTGTAGGGTACATAGTTGTCTTCCTCATACTGTATGTGGATGACATACTACTCATTGGGAAGGACGTCCCTATGCTTCAGTCTGTCAAGACATGGCTAGGGAGTTGCTTCTCAATGAAGGACTTAGGTGAGGCATCTCGCATTCTTGGGATACAGATCTATAGAGATAGATCTAAGAGATTGTTTGGCCTAAGTCAGAGTACATATATTGACAAGGTACTCCTTCGGTTTGCCATGCAGAACTCCAAGAAGGGATTTCTGCCGATGTCACATGGCGTGAGTCTTTCGAAGACTCAAGGTCCCTCTTCTAGAGAGGAGAGAGACCGCATGGATCAGATCCCTTATGCCTCAGCCATAGGATCGATCATGTACGCCATGCTGTGTACTCGACCTGATGTCTCGTATGCTTTGAGCATGACGAGCAGATACCAGTCAGATCCAGGTGAAAGTCACTAGATAGCGATCAAGAATATTCTTAAGTACTTACGAAGGACTAAAGAATATTTCTTGATATATGGAGGCAATGATGAGCTAACTGTAAATGGTTACAGTGATGCCAGCTTTCAGACCGATCAGGATGATTACCGATCGCAGTTCGAGGTTCGTATTTTGCATTAATGGTGGTCTGTCAGTGGAAGAGTTGAGCGGGATCGATGGTGATTCTACAATGTCGAGTATATTCGCATCGAGGCAAAGGAGGCGATTTGGATCCGCAAGTTCATCGAACTTGGGGTGGTTCCTAGCATCGACCAGTTGAGCTCTATTGTGACAACAATGGAGCTATAGCACGAAGGAACCTCGCTCACACCAGCGGACCAAGCACATACTACGGCGCTTCCATCTCATTCGAGAGATTATCGATAGAGGAGATGTGAAGATTTGCAGAGTACCTACAGAGGCTAACATCGCAGATCCCTTGACGAAGGCTTTGGCACAGAGGAAGCATGATGGTCACACTAGGTCTTTAGGCCTTAGAGCCTATACTGATTGGCACTAGTGCTAGTGGGAGATTGTTAGTTAGAGCCCTAGAGCCAATCATTTGATGATTGTATGGACTCATGTATATCATATTCTTGTATATTAATAAAGGCATTTGTTTGGTTATTATACTTATTTATATTAGTGCCAAATAGACTAAGTATAATAGCGTCCTTGAGTAGAAGGTTCATACCTATATCAATCGATTAGTTGAATCGATAGTGAGATGATATAGGGAACACTACTCTAAATCATTCCTAGTCGAGTATTAGCATTCAGGGACAATGTTAATACAATAAGACTAGCATGTAGGTCAGCTCGATGACTTGATCTCACAAGTCATGGATATAGAGATATCAAGCTGACACATGGGTATGCATTAGAGAATGTATACTGAATGACCCGCCATGAGAAAGTATCATGGATCGTTATATGAGTGTCATATACTTTCTCATGTGGCTATTAGTATGACTATTAGTCCTTAGACCTGAAGTCACCATGGATCCCTACATAAGGAGTTATGTACTTTAGTTTCGTCAAACGTCACCCTAGGTGGACTATAAAGGCGATTACTGGGTATATAACGAATTATGTAGAGGGATGTGAGTGATGTAGATGGGATCTATCCCTCCCATATGACGGGAGCGACATCGGTATTCTTGATAGAGTGAGACCACTAAGTGCATGGCCATGCCCAAATGAGTCAACATTAGATGTTGAGCTCATTTGATCGAGTGAGTCTACTTAGAGTTCAAGATTTAGATTGATTAGAGGATGACACGGTCTATGCCTCATATTGATCAATCTAGATGTCTAGGATAGAAGGACACTTGTCATTATTTTGTGAGTAGTCACAATTGGTAGTCACAAGGTGATGTCGGATCTTGACATTCTTGTAACTTGGGTAGTAATGATGTGTTGCTAGATACCGCTCATTACTTATGCTCCTAAATGGGTTTAGGGCATTGCCAACGTTACAAGAACCTATAGGGTCACACACTTAGGACAATTAGGTGGAGATTAGGTTCATATGATGAATCAAGAGGATTAGATTCATTTGATGAATCAAATTGGATTAAGAGTAATCCTAATTGGGCTAACTTGAGTTCGACTCAAGTTGATTCATGTGTTAAATGAGTCTAATTTAGATTTTGACTCATTAAATCAATTTAATTTAATGAATTAGATTCATTATATTAAGTTGGCTCGAATCAAATGGTTGGATTAGATCCACCATGGTAGAGATTGAGTCAAGTTTGACTTGACTTGAGAAGGAAGACCAAAGGTCAATTTTGACTGGACCTTTTGCCACCTCATTGGTGAGTTGGCATTAGGTGGACCAATAATGATGTTCCATATCATCATGGGTGCCACCTCATGGAAGTGACAAAGCCACTCTCTTAATGGTTTCATATTAATTGCAATTAATGCAATTAATGTGATTTTATGGTTTCATATTAATTGTAATTAATGCAATTAATGTGAATTTTGAAATGTGGCCGGCCACTTTGTTTTGGGTGAAGAAATTCATTTTTCATTCACTTGTGTGCATCTTCCTCCTTCTCCCTCTCAAGCTCTCCCTCTCCCTCTCCTCCCTTGGCCGAACCACATAGGTGCTAGCACACCTTGGTTTTTGGTCATTTCCATCTAGTGTGTCCGTGTGGATACTTCTAGAGGACCGGCGCTTGACGGTCTTGAGATCTGGCATCATTTGGACGAGCCGGAACGCGAAGGGCATCGCATCAAAGGTATAAATGGTTTATCCTTATGTAGATCTACAGTAGATTAAAGTTTTTCAAACTCGTACTCGTATTTTCGTTCGGTTTTACCTTGCACGAGATCCGTGGCTTGGGCGATTCGGGGTTTCCGCGACGCGAAAAGTGGTTTTCGCGGCCCGAAAAACCCAACAACAGAAGGTACAAAAACAATATTCAGGCCAGCGGTAACATCCTGAAGGACTGAACCAGAAGATCTTTTACAATGGGGTCCTTCTAGCTCTCACTATAGGAAGAGAAGAAGAGGGAACCTGGGAAGACGGGGAGGACAGCGGTGCACCCAGAGTTACTCCAGAGGCAGGAACGACTGGGAGAATTGTTGGGTTCTTTGGGCTGCGAAAATCGTTTTTCGCGTCGCGCAAACCCCGAGTCACCCAAAGCCATGGATCTCGTGCAAAGATTCGTAAACAAAATTATCGAAAAACCTTTTCTTGTACGAGTTTGTAAAAACTTTAGATCTACACTAAAGTTAAGATCATTACCCTTGTAGCGAAGCCCTTCGCGTTCCCGCTTGTCCAAGATGTCGCCGGATCTCTAGTTGTCAAAGTAGACAACCTCTGTATGTATCCACACGGACACAAGTAGAAGGAGATGACCAAAACACAAGGTGTGCTAGCACCAATGGAGTGTTCGGCCAAGGAATGGGAGAAGGAGAAGAGAGAGCACCCAAGGGAGAAGAAGAGTGAATGAATCAATTGAAAGGAAATTAAAAAAAAAACCCCTTAGCCATCAAGTGGCCGGCCACTCTAGGAGGTGTAACCCCCACATTAATTCCAATTAATGTGGTGATCATTAAGAGTTGTAACCCCCATGAGGTGCCACTCTAGGATGATGTGGATCAACACTATTGGTCCACATCTTGCCACCTCACTAAATGACATGGCAACAAGTGTAACCTCCTCATTTAATGTGGGCCGGCCACATTAAATGCTATGGAGGCTTGTAACCTCCATGAGGTGGCACACATTGATGATGTGGAGCAATCCTAATGGTCCACATCTTGCCAACTCACTAGTGATGTGGCAAAAAGTCAAGTCAAACATGACTTTTTCTCTTCCTCTCAAATCAAGTCAAACTTGATCAAATCTCTCTCATGGTTGATCTAATCCAACCATATGATTCAAGCTAAATTAATATAATGAATCTAATTCATTAAATTAAGTTGATTTAATGAGTCATAATCTAAATTAGACTCATTGAATACATGAATCAACTTGAGTCTTACTCAATTAGCCCAATTTGGATTACTCTTAATCTAATATGATTCATCAAATGAATCTAATCCTCTTGGTTCATCATATGAACCAAATCTCCATCTAATTGTCCTTAGTGTGTGACCCTATAGGTTCTTGTAACGTTGGCAATGCCCTAAACCCATTTAGGAGCATAAGTAATGAGCGGTATCTAGCAACACATCATTACTACCCAAGTTACAAGAATGTCGAGATCCGACATCACCTTGTGACTACCAATTGTGACTCCTCACAAAATATGTCAAATGTCCTTCTATCCTTGACATCTAGATTGATCAATGTGAGACATAGACCGTGTCATCCTCTAATCAATCTAAATCTTGAACTCCAAGTAGACTCACTCGATCAAATGAGCTCAACATCTCATGTTGACTCATTTGGGCATGGCCATGCACTTCGTAGTCTAACTCTATCAAGAATATTGATGTCGCTCCCATCATATAGGAGGGATAGATCCCATCTACATCACTCACATCCCTCTACATAATTCGTTATATACCCAATAATCGCCTTTATAGTCCACCCAGTTACGGGTGACGTTTGACGAAACCAAAGTACATAACTCCTTATGTAGGGATCCATGGTGACTTCAGGTCTAAGGACTAATAGTCATACTAATAGCCACATGAGAAAGTATATGACACTCATATAACGATCCATGATACTTTCTCATGGCGGGTCATTCAGTATACATTCTACAATGTATACCCATGTGTCAGCATGATATCTCTATATCCATGACTTGTGAGATCAAGACATCGAGCTGACCTACATGCTAGTCTTATTGCATTAACATTGTCCCTGAATGTTAATACTCGACAAGGAATGATTTAGAGTAGTGTTCCCTATATCATCTCACTATCGATTCAACTAATCGATTGATATAGGTATGAACCTTCTACTCTAGGACGTTACTATACTTATTTTATCTGGCACTAATACAAATAAGCATAATAACCAAAAACCAAATGCCTTAATATATATACATGAATATGATATACATGAGTCCATACAATCATCAAATGATTGGCTCTAGGGCTCTAACTAACAATCTCCCACTAGCACTAGTGCCAATCAGTATAGGCTCTAAGGCCTAATGACCTAGTGTGACCATCATGCTTCCTCTGTGCCAAATCCTTGGTCAAGGGATCTGCGATGTTAGCCTATGTAGGTACTCTACAAATCTTCACATCTCCTCTATCGATAATCTCTCGAATGAAATGGAAACGTTGTAGAATTACTGTGAACTCTGCCAGCTCATAGCACTACCATTCAAGCAAAACACGAACCTCAACTGTGATCTTTAATCATCCTGATCGGTCTGGAAGCTAGCATCACTGTAACCCTTTACAGCTAGCTTATCATTGCCTCCATATATCAAGAAATATTCTTTAGTCCTTCTTAAGTACTTAAGAATATTCTTGACCGCTATCTAGTGACTTTCACCTAGATCTGACGGGTATCTGCTAGTCATGCTCAAAGCATACGAGACATCAGGTGGAGTACATAGCATGGCGTACATGATCGATCCTATGGCTGAGGCATAAAAGATCTGATCCATGCAGTCTCTCTCCTCTCTAGAAGAGGGACCTTGAGTCTTCGAAAGACTCACGCCATGTGACATCGGCAGAAATCCCTTCTTGGAGTTCTGCATGGCAAACCGTAGGAGTACCTCATCAATGTATGTACTCTGACTTAGGCCAAGCAATCTCTTAGATCTATCTCTATAGATCTGTATCCAAAGAATGCGGGATGCCTCACCTAAGTCCTTCATTGAGAAGCAACTCCCTAGCCAGGTCTTGACAGACTGAAGCATAGGGATGTCCTTCACAATGAGTAGTATGTCATCCACATACAATATGAGGAAGACAACTATGTTTTCTACAACCTTCTTGTAGACACAAGGCTCATCGTCGTTCTTGATGAAACCAAACTGTTTGATTGCATCATCGAATCGAAGATTCCAGCTCCGAGAATGGCCTCTAGCCATTTCTCGGAATCTGGTCTCATCACAGCTTCTTGATAGGTGGTGGGCTCATCCTCTATGAACACAATGTCATCATGGTCAGACAAAAGAAATGAGTATCTCTCAGGCTGACGACGTACCCTATCAGACCTGCGAAGAGGTATGTCTACTTGAACTGGTTGTTGTTCCTCAACTCTTTATGGAACAACATCATCCACAACACTTTGTGGTTCCAGTTCAATTTCCATCGAGGCATTAGTGCTATTGTTCGCATCTTGAACTTCTTCAAGATCGAACGCGCTCCCACTAGTCTTTCTAGAAACAAAGTCCCTTTCTAGAAAGACTCCAGTCTTTGCCACAATAACCTTGTGCTGACTGGGAGTGTAGAAGTAATATCCCTTAGTTTCCTTGGGATATCCGATGAAATAGCACTTGTCGGATTTGAGTCCTAATTTGTCTGAGACTTGACGTCGTACGTAAGCCTCACAGCCCCAAATCCTCATGAAAGACACCTGGGCTTCTCTCCCAGTCCATATCCTATATGGTGTCTTTATCACGACCATGGATGGAACTCGGTTGAGAATGAAAGCTGCCGTGTCTAGAGCATATCCCCATAGATATGTCGGAAGATCTGTGTGACTCATCATAGATCGTACCATATCTAATAGGGTACGATTCCTCCTTTCGGATACACCATTCCACTGTGGTGTTCCAGGAGGAGTGAGTTGGGATAGAATCCCACACTCAGCTAGGTAGTCACGAAACTCATGGCTTAAGTATTCACCACCTCGATCTGATCGAAGTATTTTAATACTCTTGTCAAGCTGGTTCTGTACTTCATTCTTGAATTCTTTGAACTTTTCAAAGGATTCGGACTTATGTGTCATCAAGTACACATAACCGTATCTACTGAAGTCATCAGTAAACGTGATGAAGTACCTATAACCGCCTCTAGCAGCGACATTGAAAGGGCCACATACATCACTATGTATGAGTCCTAACAGATCAGTCGCTCTCTCGCTGTGCCCACTAAAGGGAGTCTTGGTCATCTTGCCTCGTAGGCATGACTCGCATATCTCATATGATTCTAAATCAAATGAGTCCAGCAAACCATCCTTATGGAGCTGGGATAAGCGCTTGTCATTTATATGACCTAAGCGACAGTGCCAGAGGTAGGTTTGGTTCATGTCATTTGACTTGAACCTCTTGGTACTAATGTTATAGATAGGGCTCTCAAGGTCTAGAATATAGAGTCCGTTTATTAGTGGTGCACTACAATAGAACATATCTTTTAAATAAACAGAACAACATTTGTCTTTTATTATAAAAGAGTATCCTTTCTTGTCTAAACAAGAAACTGAAACTATGTTCTTAGTAAAGCGGGCACATAACAACAATCATCTAAATCTAGTACAAGCCCGGAGGGCAGAGATAATGATAAGTTCACAGCAAGAACCCGTGCTCCATTGCCTCAGAGGTCCACTGCTTTGCTATTTCTCAGTGCTTGTACACTAAGACAAATGTGAGAAGCACATCCGATCTAATACCCATGATGTAGAAATAGATAGATTGACTTCTATAACATATATACCTGAAGTGGAAGTCTCACTGCTTCTTCTTAAGATCCTCCAAGTATACCTTGCAGTTCCTCTTCCAGTGGAAGCAGGTAGCATCCTTGGCGACCCCTCCTTTAGGCTTCGGTGCCTTGCCTTTGCCCTTGGTTTGGGACTTTCCTTTACCTTTGGGCTTGCCCTTGTTGTGCTTCGGACCATCGAATGGGCTTAACCTTCTTAAGGTTAATCTCAGCAGTTCGTAACATACTAAGTAGCTCGGGCAGTGGCTTGTCAATCTCGTTCATGACTATAGCTATCCAGCAAGGACTACAAGATCAAGTCAGTGGCCAGCTCTTGGCCAAGTGGGAACCCCATTCTTTGTAGGTTCTCAATGTACCCAATCATCTTGAGTACATAAGGACCTACAGGAGCCCCGTCTGACATCTTGCACTGAAATAGTGCCTTAGAGATCTCAAATCTCTCATGCCTCGCTTGTCCCTGATATAGTTGGCGAAGATGCTCAACCATATCGTAAGCGCCCATCAACTCGTGTTGCTTTTGAAGCTCAGAGTTCATGGTCGCGAGCATTAGACAGGACACATCTAATGCGTCATCTTGATGCTTCTTGTAAGCATCCCGATCAGCTCGCGTGGCAGTGGCAGGAGGAGCCTCCGGAATGGGCTTCTCCAGAACGTACAGTTTACGTTCCTGAGTAAGAACTATTCTCAAGTTCCTGTACCAGTCCAGGAAATTCGCTCCGTTGAGCTTGTCCTTCTCAAGGACAGATCGCAGGGAGAAGGAATTCGTGTTCGACGACATGGTTATCTACAACAGAAAATTTGCAGAAATAAATATCATATTCTTTAAAAATCATTTAATTAGGCCTTTAATTAAATGATGCTCCCACTGAATTCTATAATTCTTGTGGGACAAGATCCACATCATACTAACCCTTGAGTTAACTTTAGCTAATATGCCCAAGGCTTAGTATGATCGGTAGGTAATGATTACCAATTACATCTCTATGCAACTCTTATTTATAGAATCAATATCCGTATTTATATTAAAACTCGAGTTAGCTTTGGCTAATACGCCCGAGAGTTAATATAAACGTGATTTTGTCCTACCTTTCCAACTATTGGAAGAATGCCTATAGTTGACTCGATCCAACCGAGTAACTAGGAATACTCAATCTAATTGAGTTTGTATTCACCCATGCGTTGATAGGCGGGACCAAGATTGTCCCTCCGTACCCTACCAAGATAATATGTATTGCTCTGCTTTGGCAGATTCAACAATACATGTGATCGAGGTAGTGATAGGTATCACGGCACGGTTAGGCATTTAGAGTTGGTTCGATCTAGATCTAATCTAATCGAGAAGGATGCATCTTGTGCATGACTTAGATCTAATCTAATCGCAAGGGTGCATCATGTGCACGACTTAGATCTAATCTAATCGTTAAGGCACTAATTAATTAATTAATTATTAAACATGCATCAGATATATAACAATTAATTAATTAATCTATTTGTGATTTAGTCATGACCCTACTACGATCTTCTCAAGCCAATGAGAAGATCGAATGGTCAACCTAGGGTCAACAGCTTCTCCAATCTCCTCCCTTTGACCACCTTGTGTTGCTCGTGCCCGCCTCGGAACTCCGTCTCGTGTGGACCCTCCACCGCTCCAATTTGTACATTACAATTTGAAACTCGAGTTACATTCGAGTCTAAATCTAATTTACAACCAGAATAAGAGAAAGGCATGACGCGCAGGCCGTGGGAAAAACTAAAAATACAGCACACACAATCATATGACGGCACGCAGGCCGTATTATGAATTACAACACAAATCTAATCTTATTGGGTATTTTGGGCCATGACTATCACAAATTAATATATAATTAAAAATTATATATTTTTAATAATTTTTCTATAATTTTAAAAATAATTTTTACAATTTTTATGAGTAAAATTTCCCGGCGGTCCCGTTTAGCGGTTTCGGGCAACGGGGCCCAGGGGCAGCGCCCCTACCCGCGATCTAACCATCGCGAGGGTTCCTTTGCGATCCAACAGCGCCTAAACCCGCTGTCCCAAAATGATTTGGGTCGAGACATTGCCGTTTCGGAAAAATCTTCCCGGCGGGTTCGTTTTTAGCGATTTCGGGTGCAATCGCGAAGCAAACTCCCTTGCGGGGTTAGGGGCAATGCCCCTACCCACGATCTAACCATTGTGAGTTGCTCCTTTGTGATCTAATGGCACTCAACCCCGCTGTCCCAAACGGATTTGGGGCAAAACGAAACCGTTTAAAAGAAAACTTTCCGGTAGCCAAAGCCTACAAGTGCCGAGACACTTGTGCTTCGCTTCTACGGAAAAATTACTCATAAAAACTCTAAAAACTCAATTTTTACAGAAAATCACAGAAGGTATATTTTTCATAAAAATACAAACGAACTCGTACAAGTCTTTGCACGTGGCTCTGATACCACTGTTGGGTTCTTCGGGCCGCGAAAATCGCTTTTTCGCGTCGCGGAAACCCCGAGTCACCCAAAGCCATGGATCTCGTGCAAAGATTCGTAAACAAAATTATCGAAAAACCTTTTCTTGTACGAGTTTGTAAAAACTTTAGATCTACACTAAAGTTAAGATCATTACCCTTGTAGCAAAGCCCTTCGCGTTCCCGCTTGTCCAAGATGTCGCCGGATCTCTAGTTGTCAAAGTAGACAACCTCTATATGTATCCACACGGACACAAGTAGAAGGAGATGACCAAAACACAAGGTGTGTTGGCACCAATGGAGTGTTCGGCCAAGGAATGGGAGAAGGAGAAGAGAGAGCACCCAATGGAGAAGAAGAGTGAATGAATCAATTGAAAGGAAATTAAAAAAAAAAACCCTTAGCCATCAAGTGGTCGGCCACTCTAGGAGGTGTAACCCCCACATGAATTCTAATTAATGTGGAGACCATTAAGAGTTGTAACCCCCATGAGGTGGCACTCTAGGATGATGTGGATCAACACTATTGGTCCACATCTTGCCACCTCACTAAATGACATGGCAACAAGTGTAACCTCCTCATTTAATGTGGGCCGGCCACATTAAATGCTATGGAGGCTTGTAACCTCCATGAGGTGGCACACATTGATGATGTGGAGCAATCCTATTGGTCCACATCTTGCCAACTCACTAGTGATGTGGCAAAAAGTCAAGTCAAACATGACTTTTTCTCTTCCTCTCAAATCAAGTCAAACTTGATCAAATCTCTCTCATAGTTGATCTAATCCAACCATATGATTCAAGCCAACTTAATATAATGAATCTAATTCATTAAATTAAGTTGATTTAATGAGTCATAATCTAAATTAGACTCATTGAATACATGAATCAACTTGAGTCCAACTCAATTAGACCAATTTGGATTACTCTTAATCCAATATAATTCATCAAATGAATCTAATCCTCTTGGTTCATCATATGAATCAAATCTCCATCTAATTGTCCTTAGTGTGTGACCCTATAGGTTCTTGTAACGTTGGCAATGCCCTAAACTCATTTAGGAGCATAAGTAATGAGCGGTATCTAGCAACACATCATTACTACCCAAGTTACAAGAATGTTGAGATCCAACATCACCTTGTGACTACTAATTGTGACTCCTCACAATATATGACAAGTGTCCTTCTATCCTAGACATTTAGAATGATCAATGTAAGGCATAGACCATGTCATCCTCTGATCAATCTAAATCCTGAACTCCAAGTAGACTCACTAAATCAAATGAGCTCAATATCTCATATTGACTCATTTGGGCATGGTCATGCACTTTGTGGTCTCACTCTATCAAGAATATCAATGTCTCTCCCGTCATATAGGGGGATAGATCCCATCTACATCACTCACATCCCTCCGCATAATTTGTTACATACCCAGTAATCGCCTTTATAGTCCACCCAGTTACGGGTGGCGTTTGACGAAACCAAAGTACATAACTCCTTATGTAGGGATCCATGGTGACTTTAGGTCTAAGGACTAATAGTCATACTAATAGCCACATGAGAAAGTATATGACATTCATATAACGATCCATGATACTTTCTCATGGCAGGTCATTCAGTATACATTCTCCAATGTATACCCATGTGTCAGCATGATATCTTTATATCCATGACTTGTGAGATCAAGTCATTGAGCTAACCTACATGCTAGTCTTATTGCATTAACATTGTCCCTGAATGTTAATACTCGACTAGGAATGATTTAGAGTAGTGTTCCCTATATCATCTCACTATCGATTCAACTAATCGATTGATATAGGTATGATCCTTCTACTCTAGGACGTTACTATACTTATTTTATCTGGCACTAATACAAATAAGCATAATAACCAAAAACCAAATGTCTTAATATATATACATGAATATGATATACATGAGTCCATACAATCATCAAATGATTGGCTCTAGGGCTCTAACTAACAAGAATTGTCGGAATCAATAAACTTGGTCGCATCATGTTAAGAGTAAAGTTGGGATGAATACGAGTATAAGGCATAGGTTCCATACCTCTCTCACGTGACATCTCAGAAGTAACAATGGGAATTTGCTCCAATTCGGAGATAGTGATCGAAGCCAAGTTGTTCTTTGGAACATATGTTCTTTCTTGTCAGGCAGTTAAAGGACTCTCTGTTGGTGCAATATTCCCCAGGTCAAGGTTGACCGTGTTGACTGAGCTTGAATTGAGTCAAGCTCGAGTGTTGATGTTGTGGTTTCGATGTTTGACAATACATGTAGTCAATACATGAAGATTGCAGGTGCAATTGTTCATGTGTGAAGGAGAGTCAAGTAGGTCAAGGTTGACTGGATACTTGACGGAACAATCCTGGTGAGTGAAGCCAGGTGAAAGACCTAGTGAGTGAAGCTAGGCAGAAGAAAATCCTGGTGAGTGAAGCCAGGTGAAAGACCTAGTGAGTGAAGCTAGGCAGAAGGAAATCCTGGTGAGTGAAGCCAGGTGTGTAAGATATCGCAAAATAAATAATAAATGTTATTGGACGAAAAATCTTATTGGATTTTTCATGAATTTTTAGAGATTTTTCGGGATTTAAAGGGAGTCCGTATGACTCGTTTTGAGGGGATGAATAGGTGGGGCTAGGTGAAAGTATGTTTGGAATACCCCTTAAATAGAAGTTGATTGAGGAATAAACTTAAAGGTTAATTAAGTTAACCTAAGTTTAAATCCCTTAATTCCCAATCTTTTCTCCCCATTATTCGGCAAATTCCCTTCTCCGCCCGATCCTTTTTCTTTCCTCATCTCCTCCGCGATTTCCTCCCCCATTTCTCTCGACGCCGACGTCGACGCCACAAGGGAGTTAGTCGCGCAGGTGTCGGTCGACCCTCCGTCTGCTAGCACCTCAGCTCCTCCGTCGATTGAGCTCGCTTGAAGGTTGTTCTTCCTCCCAAGTCATCGCATCCGCGCGGACAATCCCTTGGTGGAGGGAGGGGAGATCCGAACCCTAGCTGTCGACCTTCCCTTCGACCACACGGCGCCACCGGATCATTGTGAGTTCTAGCATTGTCATTGCATATCTCACTTAAGGTCTTCGACGACCGCCCTACTCCACGTCTCTTAGCTGAATGCTCAGGGGCGGTCGCCCCTCTTTCGGCCTCAAGAAGGCATGAGGTGTTCCTCTTTCTTGTCCGATTTCTACCGTAGTATGACATTGGATTGACGTGCGCTGGATTGCAAATCCTTACCTGCACTGACCCCATCTCCCGGCTACCACAATAGGTCGGCACCCTTATGGTGGTGAGAGCAGCTGGTCTGAACGAAGCTGTGTGACCTGGTGTGGAGGTAACAAACAGTAATTGTTTTCCATTTCTGTATTAGTATTTGATTAAGGGAGATCTTATTTCTTGGATGTAATGAATGGATCATTTTCTGAATTAGAGTAGTGCCCGTCTTGAAGTTGGTATTACGTTGTGGTTTGATTAATTAGGGGTCAGTTGCATTTGATGAGTTCATGATTGTTATTAAGGATCATTGGATTGATTGTAATATAGTAGTGATTGTGAATGTGAATTGGCATAGGAAGGGGAGGTGAATAGTAGTATTATGGTGATGGAGCTTTGATTTTATGATAGGTTATTGTGGTTGACATCATTATATGGTGGGAGTTGTGAATGAGTTGGATTCATGATGGTTATTAGGTGAATGGTTTATATAGATGGATGCATGATCAGTATTAGTATATTTTGGATTGGTTATGTTTGTAGTAAATCATTACTAGAAGATGAAGTGGTTAGGGATGTTGATTCTATTTGGTTATGAATTTGGGATTCATTTATGAGTAGAATTGAAGTGAAGGATTGTGGATTTAGTTAAACCTAATTGGATTAAGGGGTTGGGTTAATTATTTCGGTTAGGGTTTTCCTTAATTAGATTGGGAAGTTTATTTAGCTATTTGCTACCTATGTAATTAGCTAAATATATTATGTGTTCGCAGGACTTTGTTTCGAGGTGAGCGTCTCGACGTGGGATTGGTTTATTTGACACGGTCGATAGATAAAGGCGGGTATTTCTTCCTTGGCTCTATGTAGATTTTTATTGAGCTTAGTGTATAGTTATTATGTGATGGTTTAGGCTGCTTTACCTTATATCGTGTTCGTTGGTTACTTTCCTGCTTGATAATTATGCTTGACCTTTGTGATATTCTATTTAATTCTTATACAGTCTACACTTTGGATTGTCTATACTCTGTGGTATTTGTGTACATGTAGAGTGTGTATGGTGGGGGATGGTTCATGGGTGGTGTTCATATGATGATTGCACATTTGTATGTTGTGTACACATTTGTCTGGTGTGATGATTGGAGGAGTTGTGTTAATTGTATATTTGTTGTATATACACGTGTCTAATGTGTTTTACTGGAGGATACATGTTGATTGTACCTATGTTATGTGTACATGTGTTAGGAGGATTATTGGAGATTCTTTGTTGATTATGCATATGTAGTTGTGTATATGTGTTTGGTGGGATATGTAGAGGTATCATGATGATCATACTCATGTTGTGGGGTATTTAGGTGGATTTAGAGTTTGCATGGATGATGACAGTGTTCATATCATGATTATATATATATCATGTTCATCATTCATTGTATTGCTGATGACTATTGTCTTCCTTGTGGTGGAGAGAGTCGTCAGTCGTTTATAGTTGTCCTTTCGACCACTGATGGAGAGTAGTAGCTAGGAGTGGAGCTAGTCCTATCGCGCTTACTCAGCCGCTCAGTGTTCCTATCAGCCTCGACCACTCTGGAGTAGTGAGTCTTGAGGGTACAGTAGTCAGAGGGCTAGAGATGTGAGTGGTCAGGGACCCTTAGCTATGTAGTTAGATAACTACTTAGCTGACCGTCTGCTTCGCCGCCTATAGCGGTGCTTGTACTGGAGGCTAGTATGGTTTATCACGGACCCAAGCCTCTCGGCCATACAGGGGTCGTGGTGTCTAGAGAGGTGGCGGGGTGACCATGGAGCATGCATACACATTTTTTCATATGATGCGCGGTGCATCTTTGGAGATATATTTGCATACATGCCTAGTAGATACTAGATGCATGTGATTATGGTTGTTGCACTTATTTGAGAGATTCTTGTTGCATATGGTTGTCATGTTGCATACATGTCATTTATTTTACATGTATATGCAGTTGTATTTATATTGCACAGGTGTCATGAGTGAGTTTGTTGCAGATCTGGTGAGTTTATTGATCATTGTATCTTATGTCGTCTCCAGATTGGGTATGTGTTTATCATCCTGTCAGTTGTAGTATGTGCAGTTTGTGTATGACAGTTATGATCGTTATACCATGTGAGATATACTAGTACTGGTAGTTGTGTTTATTGGATATGTTAGTATGATCATGTTATTTATTTCCCTATCGAGACTGTATACTTGTGATCTCCATGTTTGTTTATGGACCATGCACTATCTTGTCTATTACCCGCTGAGTTACCTATACTCATCACCGCATGTATAGATTTATGATTTCAGGTAGCTTGTAGATGGTTGGTGTCTTTCGAAGTATCCTGTCTGCCGGGTCCTGCGTCACATCCGAAGATCGTTTTGGGTTTTGTATATGTTTTTATTTGTATTTGGTGTGTTGTTGTAATTTGTTGTTGTGGTTGTTGTATAAAGCCTAGCCGGCTAGCAGTGTGTTGGTTTATTTTGTATTGGGCTTTCCGTTATCATTTTTCCGCTGTGTTGGTTTTGATTACAGCTGAGTGGGCTGATAAAAATATATATAACTGCGTGGTTGTTGTTATATTTGTCCAGCCGTGTAGGCTGAGATTATTAACTGCGTGGTTGTGTATATATTCCAGCCGCATGTGGCTGATGTATATTTTGTATGTATGTATGCTTTAGATTGTCACCGGTACAGGGGAGATGCTGCCAGATTTTTGTCTGGCAGAGACTCCTCTAGGGGCGTGACAATTTAGTGGTATCAGAGCAGATTTACGATACTTGCTTTGTGTTCTGGATTTTCGAGATTTATCTGATACCAATTTAGTGGTATCAGAGCAGGTTTACGATGCTGTTTGTTCGTGTTTTGGGATTTTGTGTTTCGGTTTTCTTGATGTGACTTTTCGGGTTTTGGGACCAGGCAGCAGCAGGACATCTCTAGGCTATAGGAGGTATGTTTGCATATTGTTATCATACATTTCTGTTAGTATCTGCATTGTCGTTCTGATAGTGATGACATGTGTTAGTATACTTTTGTTAGTACTTGTCCAGTTGCTTGTAGCATGCATTTCATGTGTTGGGTCTATCTCTGATCACGGTTGACCCTACTAGAGATCAAGGATTACAGTCTCAGGGGATTCATCATATTATACTACTAATTGTTTTAGTGTCTATTACTACTAGTTGGTTGATAGTTAGTGTCACACACTAGTTCTTGTTATTATTAGCGGGGTAGTGGATGATATCTGTATACTCATGATGACACAGTTAGTAGAGTACTGATTTACTCCTATTGGTTCGTTTAGTTTAAGATTGATTTACCTATTTGACTTGTGTAGTTGTGTATCGATTTATCTTAGTTAGTTTCATCAGTAGATGATGGATTTACTTTTGTTGGATCAGACAGTAGTTGACCGATTTATTTTATTGGTCCGACCAGTAGGGGATTCACTTACTCTATTTTTAGAGATTCCTATCTTTGGGATGTTTCATACTTGGTTAGATATTTTGACTTGTACCGGTGTAGAAAGGACTGAATTAGCCATATACTATTATCGGCTTAGTCAATCTATAGAGGATTGATGTATCCTATTCCATGGGGGCTTTGATCATGGATTGTCTGTATCTGATTGGATGACTTGGAAGATACATTCAGATATGATACCCTAGTGTTGTGGAAAAGTATAAAGCTACTTGCTTAACACTTTAAGATGCAACCGTTACTAGGGTATAACTTGGAGAGTACTTTTGGACATATGATTTGTACTGATGTGAGAGAGTTGAAGTTAGCTGCTTAACCTTTACGTGATCCGGTACCACGTGAAGGAAGAAGCAGGGAATGCTTTTTGGAGATTTGGTCATCACTTAGTGATTTATTTGAGATGTTTTGGAGAGAGAGTAGTTCTCTACCTCTTTCGGTAGCATGGTGGTTTATAAGGCGATGACTAGTAGACTCGCCTATTGTTGCTCTATGGGAGATCCTGACTCATAGACCTATCAGATGTAGTTAGATATGCTTGATGTATCTAGTGTTCCTCTATCATTGTTTAGGAGACTATCTAGTATGGTTGATTGATGTTGAGGATGATTTTGATTAGTGGATGTTGTGAGATCATGTGTGGTGATATGTTGTCCTTTGATGATCTATTAGGGGATATTCGACTTGATGATCTATTATTTGGTAATTGATGTTGATAGTGACATGAGGAGTAGCACATGTGTGATATTTATGGATTTGGTGATTTGTAGTTGGTGATCCGATCACAGACTTGTTGTTGGGGATCCTACGGTTGAGTGAGCCTATTGTACGTACATTATGGGTCATTGGTGTTACCATTTTAGGCATACCGTTCCCTAGATGTTTTTATGGACTTGATGTATTTGGTATTCCTAGGACGTTTGGATTAGATTTCATTATCTTCATTGACGATGTTGTGATCTATTCCCGATCCGAGGTGGATTCTGTACACTATCTTCGCGTAGTTTAGAGATGTTTTGACGGGGACATCTATATGCGAAGTTCATTCGTGCGTATTGTGATTGTCTTCTGCGAGATTTCTGGGATGCGTTGTCTTTAGTAGAGAGATATTAGTCGATCCATGGGAGTTAGAAGTTGTTACCAGTTGGAAGTAGTCGTAGTCTATACCAGAGACTCGCAACTTCCTTGGTCTAGTTAGATATTAATGGAGATTCATTAAGGATTTCTCCATCATTAGACAGTTGATCAGACTGTCTAGGAAGGGTATGGAATTTTCCTAGAAAGATGCTTGCGAGATTAGTTTAGACAGCTGCACCTGTCTTAGTGGTACTTTCTAGTGTAGACAGATTGGTACTCTACACAGATGTATCGTACCCGAGGTTTGGTGCAGTTTGGATGTAGTATGAGCGGAGTAGTCTCATACTAATAGTTAGAATTCTCATGAAATGAGAATTTGATTCTTTATTTCCATGGGAGATTATGCGTGTTTCCGAGTCATTTCTTATCCGGGAGAAGTTACTGCAGGAAACACATTGATCTGGATTTGCGATACATTCGGGTGACACGTGATGTATGGAAACTTGGAGCGTTCTTATTGGTGGATTGACATGAAGGAAGATATCACGGATTTTGTAGCTTGATGTCTAGTATGTCAACAAGTGGAGGCTGAACATCGGAGACTAGTAGGATCGTTTCAGTAGACACATACATTGGAGTAGGGTTGGGAGCATGATGGACTTTATGGTGGAATTATCCAGGACATGGAGAGGATATGATGGTTTGGTTAATCATTGTTGGGTGACAACTTTGCTCCCTAACTATGGACGTGTAGGACGGATTCGTTTGGATTGAGTAGCAGGATTATAAATTTAGAGAGATTACAAGACCTTATGGTATATCTCTGAGTATTGTATTGGATAGGGATTCGCGACTTCACATCATGGTTATGACTGAGATTATAGCAAACTTTGTGTTCGGAGCATTGCTTTAGTATAGATTTTTACCCTCAGACTGATGGGTAGTTTGAGTACCATATACAGATGTTGGAGGATCTACTGATAGTGGATATTGGATTTAAGAGGCAGTTGCTTTATCCATCGTGGGCTAAGTAGCAGTGTGGAAGTAGCGAAAGTAAGGTGAGCTCATAGCTCACAGAGTCATCGCTATTTACTTGGAGGTGGATTGTCGAGGTTGGAGATATGGTTATGATATTTGGATGGAGTGGTATATGAGTTTATTGCTTGGATGCTACCCTTGGATGGTAGCAAACTCGAAGGAACAACGAGCCCATAAGGCGAGTAAACACATAGAGCGCAAGTACCACCTGATATGAGACATCGTAAAGTGAGGAGAAGTTGTGGATGATTGCATCAGCAGAAAACCTAGCAGATCCTTTCACGAAGGCCCTTCCGGCGAAAGCTTTTGATCGACATGTTGAGGGGATGGGGATCAGATGTCACGCCCCAGAGGAGTCCCCGTCCGAAGAAATTTCGGCAGCATCTCCCCTGTACGGCGGACAATCTGAAACTTTCTACATATCTCCATACCTCAGCCACATGCGGCTGGAATAATAACAATAAATATAACACAACCACACAAACATCCACGCAGCTATATATAATCAAACAAAGTAGTAATACTCTGACTCGAAAACCACCCTACTCAACTACACTCGTAAAACTCAAATCCGACGAAACTCACCTCTTATGCCGACCCGGCAAGCATGTAGTAGAATAAGACCAAATAAAATCCATCGACATCACAAAAATAAATACAACATCCAAGTATCAAACAAATCAAGTCTAAACATAGACAAACGAGAAAAAAACTCAAAAGTCAATCAATCCTCGAGGTCTGCAGGGGATCTAGCACTACGTGCAGTGGGGACTAGCGACTGGAACTCCCTCTTGACAGCATCAACCTGAAAATAACAACAATGGAGGCGGGGTGAGTCCAACACTCAGCAGGTACAATTGATATGCAAAGTAAAGAAATAACACCTAGCACTAATCATGCGTACAGTCTCCTGATAAAGATAAAGGTAAATGCAAACCGAAGAAGATAGGAGAGAATCTATACTAACCAGGACCCGGTATAAGGACAAATAGTCCGAAAGGTATAGAAGACCTGTATGCATGTCAAACATAGGTATCCAAACAATATGCAGCATATAAATGCAGCAAACACAATCACAAACAATAAATGCATCATGCATATGATGCCAATGTCATGGTCACCCCTGATGCCAGTCAGTCAACTCACAACAAAAGTGGGACCAAGTGGGTAGGGCTGTGACAACCGTGCACTCTGCAACACTACTCCTGATGAGTGATCGAGTGGACGGGATACTGTCGGAGTACATACATACTCCTATCCCAAATCATAAATGGGGAAGCGCAATGCTCTCATCTCCCGGTACACTATGCCGGAGAGGAATCTCTAACGGGCTACACGTTGCATCACACTACCCATGAGCCGATCAACGGAGCACTGGAAGAGTCAAACTGACGTGCTACCACGCTGTGTCACGCTACCCATGAGCGTCACAACGGAGCATCGAACAGTGATGAAAACTGGCAAAGTGCTCGACAATAATGGAGCAATCTATCGCACAGCATGCGATCATGTAAATGGTGCATGTCACTAAGCATGGTAATATACTAAACCAACCTTTGGACATATAACAATGGGCACCATAGTGAATAGATCAAATCAAGATATACTGATCAATAAGGTATCAAACATAGGTCCTAAACATGTGAAACATGGTTATATCACTACCCATGAGCATGATAAATCAGGTACAAGATCAATAAGAGATGCAATCAAACAACCAATCAAACAGGTAACATGTATTGGGCAGTGATTAACCGAAACAAATATGAAATACAATTAATGCAACATATTATTTTCATTACTAAGCATATCAAAGACAATAAGTCAAAAGTACCCGCCTCCGAAAATAAAAAGGTCCAATCTGACTCCGAGATACTCGTCTCGCGTCAAAGTCCTGTGTCACCAATAAATATATATTTTATTTAGCTACATTCCTATAAATAGCTAAATAAAAAATATCTTGCACTAAATTAGGGTCAAACCCCAATTAACACAATAACATAGACCTAATTTCAATTATACATATACAACCAATTACAAAGATCTAACTCATACCTAATCCAACCTAATTAAATATCTTACCTCAACACCAAAGTCTCCTCTATTGATCCACAACAAGTAGTTGCTGTCGGGACAGGGCAGCCGCTGAAACCAGATACACCACCGTCGAATTGAATCTAAAATTAGAGACTACCATCCTTAGTTAGCATAACCTTCCACACAACCCAAGTGCTGCTCACGGCAGGGATAAGAACCAGATCACAGAATTGAAAATAAAAAAAACAAACCCTAAGCCTTACCTCAAGTTCCACAACCTAGAAATCCAAATCAACCTCGCTGCTGGAATCCAAGAGTTGCTGCTCAATAGGGTTGTTTACCGCTAGAAGGTGGCTGCCGGAAATTAGAAACACCCCTCAAAGCACAAAAACCCCACCAATCTGTGACCTAGAGTGGCAACAAGGAGAGGGTCGGCTGTAGGCAGTGGCGACTGATCACCGTGAAAAGGCCGGGGGCAAGGCTGTCGGGCGGTGGCTTGTCGGACCAGAGGAGAAGAGAGGGAGTCTCGGTGGCTGGCAGCGCTGCAAATCTAGGGCACAGCGAACGCGGCGTCAGCTGTGGCTAGGGCACCAGTGGCCGGCGCTAGGAACCCCACAGCAAGAGGCTATGGCAGAGGAGAAGAAGATGTGGCGGCGGAGGAAACTGCCGTGGCCGGCAGTTAGGGCAAAGAAGGGAAAACGAGCGGCGTCGGAAAGAAGAAATGAAAAGGCTCGGGTGCGCGAGGGAGAGAAACGAAGGATTTAAAGAAAATAAAGAAAATGTAAAGAAAAACAAAAGGGAAAAGGAAAATAAAAATAAAACTTTTCCTTATTAAAACTGGGTAGCCTAAATAGGCTTTTCCGGCCCTGTTTTTCTCCCCGTTAACTTGTCCGTACGAGCTCCGAAAATTTCCCGAAAAATTTCTAAAAATTTCGGAAAATTCCCTTATTAATATTCGCCTATTTTTTTTCGGTATTTTACATTCTCCCCCACTAATAAAAATTTGGTCCCCAAATTTCGTTATCTACCATCAGCAAGTACTAACAACAGATATAGAGTATAAAAGCTGAACGGTAAATAAATCACATACCTCAAGTGAAAAGATGGGGATATCGAGCTCGGATAGTATCCTCGAGCTCCCAAGTAGCCTCCTCGTCCGAATGATGCTGCCATCCGACTTTAACCAGCCGGATAGTCTTGTTCCGCAACTGACGCTCTTTCCGGTCGAGAATCCATACCGGAACCTCCTCATATGTAATGTCAGGCTGAACTGGAACTGGAATATCTGCCAGCACATGCGTCGGATCAGGTACATATCTCCTCAACATGGATACATGAAATACATCGTGCACGCCTGACAAGGACGGTGGTAGTGCCAGTCGGTAAGCTACCGCTCCGATCCTCTCCAAGATCTCGAAAGGACCAATATACCGCGGAGCTAGCTTACCCCTGAGGCCAAATCTCTTCACCCCTTTCGTGGGTGAAACTCGTAGAAAAACATGGTCGCCAACAGAGAACTCTAGTGGTCTGTGTCTCCGATCAGCATAACTCTTCTGGCTATCCTGCGCCTCTGACATCCTCCGTCTGATAGTACGGACCAACTCTGCATCCTACTGAACTCTATGAGGTCCCAACAACTGGGTCTCTCCAACCTCATCCCAGAGGACGGGTGTCCGACAAGGTCTACCATACAACGCCTCAAACGGTGCCATCTGGATAGCCGAATGAAAGCTGTTGTTGTAACCAAACTCTACTCTTCTGAGCGCCGGCAGCCGACAAGATCCTTTGCCCTAGTGCCCCCTGCCATTGATCAAGTTCCCGGTGAGGTTTAGTTTGGTTGGAAATTCTGTAGGTGCAAGGATTTTGATTAATTGTTTATCTGGTTTGTTGTGGTGTTGACTTTTGATTCATTTCGATCTGATAATTGCAGTAGGTTGTACTACTTTTGGCAGTAGATCAGTGACTCCAAATTAGGGTTTGCTTTGTTGCGGATTTGCTTGGTTCCAGCATCAACAGTAGGTTGGTTGCTATGGAAAGTTGCTGTTGGAGATCACCACTTCCTCCTACTTGATTCGGTTGACTTGAGGTAAGGTGTAGGGCATTTTATATATGCTTTAGAATATGGTTTTGATTCGATTGTTTAGATGGATGAATATGAGTAGGTTTGGGTTGTGTATATTGATTAGGGTTTTACCCTAATCTTAGGGTTAGGGAGTTGCCCCCCATCTGCACGTAGAGCTAGTTCTCTACTAGGTTGTTATTTGCTTTATTTTGGTTTTTCTTCCATCAGACTATGTTTTAGTTTTGTTTTGGATTTTATTTATGGATATTGTATGGATTGTTACCGTTTGATGGTCTTTTGGATGGTTTGGTTTTTATTCTACTATATGCCTGCTGGACGGCGAGGGTGATTCCTCTGGGGCGTGACAAAGTCCATGGTAATGGGATCCCACTTCCACTCAGGAACAGGAATCCGCTAAAGTAATCCTGCAGGTCTCTGGTGTTCAGCCTTCACCTGCTGACAGACAAGACATCTAGCTACGAAATTCGCGATGTCTTTCTTCATGTCGTTCCACCAGTAGGAATGCCTCAAGTCTCGATACATACGGGTTCCGCCTGGATGGATCGCAAATCGAGAACGATGTGCCTCCTGTAGTAGCTCCTGTAAGACCGGATGAGACTGAGGTACGCATAATCTGCCTCGGAAGTATATAACACCCTCCTCGTCTCGTGTGAACTCGGTCTACTGCCCGGAAGCTATCTGACTGCCAATGAACTGACAATGCTGATCACCAGCCTGAGCCTCTCGGATCCTTGTCCTGATCAACGACTGAGCAACCATGGTAACCAGAATACCCTGCTAGTCCCAGAAAACTGCGGATCTCCTGAACTGACTTCGGCTGCTCCCAACTGGTGACAGCCTCGATCTTCTGAGGATCAACTAAAATACCTCTGCTAGAAACCACGTGTCCCAGAAAACCGACTGAGGATAACCAGAATGCACACTTGCTGAACTTCGCGTATAGCTGATGTCGTCTAAGAATCTCCAAGACTATACGAAGATGCTGTGCATGCTCCTCCTCGGAATGCGAGTAGACCAATATGTCATCAATGAAAACGATAACAAACTGATCCAGATACTCCAGAAAAATGTGGTTCATCAAATCCATAAACACCGCTGGAGCATTGGTAAGCCCAAATGGCATTACCAAAAACTCATAATGACCGTATCTGGTACGGAAAGTTGTCTTCTGAATATCTGAGTCTCTGACTCTCAGCTGATGATATCCGGATCGCAGATCAATCTTAGAATACACTGATGTACCTCTGAGCTGATCAAACAAATCCTCGATCCGTGGTAATGGATATTTATTCCTGACGGTCACTGTATTCAGCTGTCTGTAGTCAATACAAAACCTCATAGTACCATCCTTTTTCTTGACAAACAGAACTGGAGAACCCCATGGTGAAACACTAGGGCGAATAAATCCCCTGTCTAAAATCTCCTGGAGTTGAACCTTCAACTCGTTCAACTCTTTTGGTGCCATACGATACGAAGCTTTCGATGTCGGCGCGGTTCCCGGAATCAGCTCAATAGCGAACTCCACTGGCCTTCTGGGATCTGGTTACTCCCGGACTACAGGAACGTCGGAAAGCTGCGAACTACTGCTGTCCTCAGTACTAATCAGAGATAATAGAAAACCATGACAGCCGTGAGACAGCAGCTTCTGTGCCTGAATCGCCGAAATAATCGAGATGACGTCATCTATGATACCAGTGAAACTCCACGAGGGTTGGTTCGGAGGCTGGAAGGTGACCACCCTCATCTGGCAATCAACGGTAGCATGGTATACTAACAGCCAATCCATGCCAAGAATGATATCAAACTCGACCATCTCCAATACTAGAAGATCTACCGTAAGTATCATGTTGCCAAAGTCTAATGGGAAACCTCTGACCTCTTGGGTGACATCTAAAGTATCACCGGACGGTAGGGAGACGGTCAAACGCTGCAATATAAAAGTAGGTAATCTACCAATCTCCCGCATAAAGGTACGGGATATAAAAGAGTGCGAGCTACCAGTATCAATCAATATATCAGCGGAAAATGCATAAATGGAAATCATACCACGGAAAACGGATCTGTCGGCCCGCTGAGCATCCTCTCTGGTAATCGCATGAACACGACCAGTCTCTGGCGGAGGAGGAGGAGGTAACGCTGCCAGCGGCTGCTGCGGTTGGGCAGAAGCCTGCCACTGAGGCGGTGCTGGATAATGAGCAAGAGAAGACTGAGAGGATGGTGACTAATACTGTGCAGCTGACTGGGACTGATTCTGGTACTGCCCCTGAGTCAGATAATAAGGTCCTGGAACAAAACTCTGGGGTGCTACAGAAGCACTGGAGTACTCCTGTCCAAGCATGCCAAATGTTGCTGTAGAGGGAGCTGCTCCCTGCTGACGCTGTGAGGGTGAGAATCTCCGCCCTCCTCGTCGAGACACTAACTAACTAGACTGTCCCCTCTGCTCTGACCCTCCGGAAGCCGTGTGCTGAGCCTTCAGCTGACAATCTCGGCTCTGGTGCCCAGGCAGTTTGCAATAAAAGCAAACTGACTATTCCAAAGTGCAGGCTGAAGTGTTGTGGTCTCTGGAACCACATCGGAAACACTGTATATCGCTGGTGGACTGTTTCCGATCCTGCCGAGGAGACCGGAAACGTCCTGAAGAAGACTGTCCTAACTTCTGAGGCCTACGAGATACCCAAGAAGAACTCTGACCTGACCGTCTGCGACTACTCTGATGCTGTCCTGTCGCCTGTGTCTGCTGGCTCTGACCTGATGTCTGCCCTGTATGTTTCCTTTTCCTGTCCGGATATGCTGTCTACTGAGCTAACTCTATCATCAAAGCTCGAGCCAGTGCATCAGAGTAAGATGTGATCCCTAAACCGGCAAGTCGTACATGCAGATAACCATCCAGTCCCTGAATAAATTGCATCATGCGAGTTCTGTCCTCCGCAACTAACTCTGGACAAAACTTAGCCAACCGGTTGAATTCAGTATTATACTCGGTCACTGAGCGGTTGTTCTGCCTCAGACTCATAAAATCCTGTCGGCAAGCCATCTGATAAGACAGTGGAAAGAATCGGCTCTCAAAAGCCTCTCTGAACCTTATCCACGTGACGTTGCGCTCACCAATAATAGAACGCTGAGTAATCCACCAGGAATTAGCTTCATCCCGTAAATGGTAGGCAGCCAGCTCTGCTTTCTCCCACTCGGAGCAAGCGATATAGAAGAAAGTCTGCTCCATAGTCTCTATCCATGACAGAGCCATACTCGGATCGAGATCCCCGCAGAAAAGAGTGAAACGAGTCTTCATCGACTCAGCCAATGCGGGAATCCTAGCTCGTGCAGCGACAATATCAGTGAGTTATGTCGGGACGGCTGCAGGAGCTGGCGGAAACAATAAAGCTGATACTACAGGTGGTACTGCGGAATAGACCGGAGGAGGAACTCCCGGTGCTGCTGTATATACTGAAGTATAAGCCGTCGGTGGTGCTGCCGGGTGAACATAAGTGGCCGCAGCTGGTGGTACGGTAGGTAATGGTACCGGATATGGTGCAGCTGCTGCTACTGTAGGCACTGGGGGCACCGGTGCCACTGGTGTCGGGTACACTGTAGATCCAAGTGGCGGTGGTACTGAATACGCTGTAGGCTGCTCTGGGGCAAATGTCGGGTACGCCAATGGTACCCCTGATGGTACCGTAAATAGGGTAGGAGTGGATACCGTCGGTGTGGCCAAAGTAGGTATCTCTACAGGAGCTATCGGGATTTGAGAGCCCGACGCTCCCGCTGCATCCTGAGTCTGTCCCTGACTGACAGGCTCACTAACAGTGGGCATCTCTGGCATATCCAGAGATCCCGTGGTCCTCGCACGTGGTCGTCCAGCACCACGTCTCGCAGCAATACGTGTGGACCTCCTCATATCTGTTAAGTTAAATCATAGATATCAACACCAGTATAACAATCCAAAAATAACAACATACCTACTTGCTGTCTGGAGATGTTCCGTCGCTGTCCAGTCCCCAATTTAACCTCAAAATTCCGAACGTGAAAATCGCCGGAAATCCAAATAAATCCGAAATGGAAATCCGAACATAACCATATCGAAAATCAGAAAATGCCCAGTTTGTCTCGCAAACCTGGCTAACCCAAATATCCAGAATACCAACAACAGGTATCCGATAAATCTCTAGAATACCAAAAGTAGGTATCATAACCCGCTCTGATACCAAATAAATTGGAATCAGACAAATCTCGAAAATCCAACACACGGAAATCCAACAAGCGTCGTCGAACTCTGGCGCTCTGATACCAAATAATTTGGTATCAGGTTCAACTATCCAAAATATGAAAACAAAAATCGCAAAACCTGGCTCTGATACCACTAAATTGTCACGCCCCAAAGGAGTCCCCGTCCGAAGAAATTTCGACAGCATCTCCCCTGTACGGTGGACAATCTGAAACTTTCTACATATCTCCATACCTCAGCCACATGCGGCTGGAATAATAACAATAAATATAACACAACCACACAAACATCCACGCAGCTATATATAATCAAACAAAGTAGTAATACTCTGACTCGAAAACCACCCTACTCAACTACACTCGTAAAACTCAAATCCGACGAAACTCACCTCTTATGCCGACCCGGCAGGCATGTAGTAGAATAAGACCAAATAAAATCCATCAACATCACAAAAATAAATACAACGTCCAAGTATCAAATAAATCAAGTCTAAACATAGACAAATGAGAAAAAAATCAAAAGTCAATCAATCCTCGAGGTCTGCAGGGGATCTAGCACTACGTGTAGTGGGGACTAGCGACTGGAACTCCCTCCTGACAGCATCAACCTGAAAATAACAATAATGGAGGCGGGGTGAGTCCAACACTCAGCAGGTACAATTGATATGCAAAGTAAAGAAATAACACGTAGCACTAATCATGCGTACAGTCTCCTGATAAAGATAAAGGTAAATGAAAACTGAAGAAGACAGGAGAGAATCTGTACTAACCAGGACCCGGTATAAGGACAAACAGTCCGAAAGGTATAGAAGACCTGTATGCATGTCAAACATAGGTATCCAAACAATATGCAGCATATAAATGCAGCAAACATAATCACAAACAATAAATGCATCATGCATATGATGCCAATGTCATGGTCACCCTTGACGCCAGTCAGCCAACTCACAACAAAAGTGGGACCAAGTGGGTAGGGCTGTGACAACCGTGCACTCTTCAACACTCCTCCTGATGAGTGATCGAGTGGACGGGATGCTGTCGGAGTACATACATACTCCTACCCCAAATCATAAATGGGGGAGCGCAATGCTCTCTTCTACCGGTACACTATGACGGAGAGGAATCTCTAACGTGCTACACGCTGCGTCACACTACCCATGAGCGGATCAACGGAGCACCGGAAGAGTCAAACTGACGTGCTACCACGCTATGTCACGCTACCCATGAGTGTCACAACGGAGCACCGAACAGTGATGAAAACTGGCAAAGTGCTCGACAATAATGGAGCAATCTATCGCACAGCATGCGATCATGCAAATGGTGCATGTCACTAAGCATGGTAATATACTAAACCAACCTCTGGACATATAACAATGGGCACCATAGTGAATAGATCAAATCAAGATATACTGATCAATAAGGTATCAAACCTAGGTCCTGAACATGTGAAACATGGTTATATCACTACCCATGAGCATGATAAATCAGGTACAAGATCAATAAGAGATGCAATCAAACAACCAATCAAACAGGTAACATGTATTGGGCAGTGATTAACCGAAACAAATATGAAACACAATTAATGCAACATATTATTTTCATTACTAAGCATATCAAAGACAATAAGTCAAAAGTACCCACCTCCGAAGATAGAAAGGTCCAATCTGACTCCGAGATACTCGTCTCACGTCAAAGTCCTGTGTCACCAATAAATATATATTTTATTTAGCTACATTCCTATAAATAGCTAAATAAAAAATCTCTTGCACTAAATTAGGGTCAAACCCCAATTAACACAATAACATAGACCTAATTTCAATTATACATATACAACCAATTACAAAAATCTAACTCATACCTAATCCAACCTAATTAAATATCTTACCTCAACACCAAAGTCTCCTCTATTGATCCACAACAAGTAGTTGCTGTCGGGACAGGGCAGCCGCTGAAACCAGATACACCACCGTCGAATTGAATCTAAAATTAGAGACTACCACCCTTAGTTAGCATAACCTTCCACACAACCCAAGTGCTGCTCACAGCAGGGATAAGAACCAGATCACAGAATTGAAAACAAAAAAAATAAACCCTAAGCCTTACCTCAAGTTCCACAACCTAGAAATCCAAATCAACCTCGCTGCTGGAATCCAAGAGTTGCTGCTCAATAGGGTTGTTTACCGCTAGAAGGTGGCTGCCGGAAATTAGAAACACTCCTCAAAGCACAAAAACCCCACCAATCCGTGACCTAGAGTGGCAGCAAGGAGAGGGTTGGCGTCAGCAGTGGTGGCGGCGTGAGGTGGCTAGGGCAGAGGCGTCGGCGCTCAGTGGCTGGCACAGAGGAAAGAAGGGAGAATGGCGGCGATGTCTCGTGAGGCGGCGGTGCTGCTCTCGTCGCCGACGGCAGAGGATCGGCAGCAGGGGAAAGATAACTGTCGGCACCTCTCCAGGCGGCGTCGGCTGTGGCTAGGGCACCAGTGGTCGGCGCTAGGAACCCCATGGCAAGAGGCTACGCCAGAGGAGAAGAAGATGTGGCGGCGGAGGAAACTGCCGTGGCCGGCGGTTAGGGCAAAGAAGGGAAAACGAGCGGCGTCGGAAAGAAGAAATGAAAAGGCTCGGGTGCGCGAGGGAGAGAAACGAAGGATTTAAAGAAAATAAAGAAAATGTAAAGAAAAAGAAAAGGGAAAAGGAAAAGAAAAATAAAACTTTTCCTTATTAAAACTGGGTAGCCTAAATAGGCTTTTCCGGCCCTGTTTTTATCCACGTTAACTTGTCCGTACGAGCTCCGAAAAGTTCCCGAAAAATTTCCAAAAATTCCGGAAAATTCCCTTATTAATATTCGCCTATTTTTTTCGGTATTTTACATCAGATGTATGGCAGCATTTATGACAGCATGGTCTTTTAGTATAAGTGGGAAATTGTTAGAGTGTATACTACAAGCCTAGCTTTTTGTAAACATTTATTTATTAAATAAAGAATCACATTGATCAAATGTCTATATTTATATGCTAAGTGTAGTTGTTCAATTAATTTATATTATAGATAACATGGTGTGTGGTGTCACACACAGAAGATCATGTTATTAGTTCCTTATAAATTATAAATAGTAGCTCACGACTAAAATGGATAGGAACAAATCATTGGAATAGTCGTAGTGTAATTTGATATTAATTTATCTTGACTATAAAATTACACTAGTACACTCTAAGTGTGTTGAGCAGAACCATTTAAGGTAATTTCTTTTTATACTGACGGTATAAAAGAACAAGACATTTATTATTATGGAAGTGTGTGCTCTTAATCCTAATATAATAACAAGCATATATATTTAGTATTTATTTCTTTAATTTATCAGTGGGTGAGATTTAGTTCGATAAATCAATAGGCCTGATAAGTTGGGAAATAATATTATTTATAGTGTGTGTTGTTAACTATAGAAAGAAACTATGTCCTACAATCTAGGTTGATGATGTCCCCAAGAGAAGCTCATAAGGATTGTCATGTAAACCCTGCAGGTGGGCTTAGTCCGACATGACAATGAAGTTGAGTGATACTACTCTTGGAGCTAGATATTAATTAAGTGAGTTGTCAGTAACTCATTTAATTAGTGGCATTCTATATCTTAAACACAGAGAGACTAACACACTCATGATAAGAAGGAGCTCATATAGTAATATGGGATTGGTGCGGTAGTTCAATAATAACTCTTTAGTGGTATGAGTTATTATTGATAAACTCGAATTGGGTGTTCGAGCGAACACAGGAAGCTTAAGTTCATCGGGAGACCAAAATCAATTCCTCCTCTCGGTCCCTGTCGTAACCTCTTATTTATAAAGTCTTATACCCACCTAAACCCACCTTCTTACCCATCCTTAGGTGGTCGGCCATGCCTAGCTTGGAGCCCAAGCAAGGGCCGGCCAAATCAAGCCTTGGATGGATCAAGTTGTGGCCGGCCCTAGCTTGGAGCCCAAGCAAGGGTGGTTGACCACAATAAAATAAAAGGGATTTTAATTTTTTTAAATCTTTCCTTATGTGGAATCCATGATTTAAAAGAGAGTTTTAAAATTAAATTTTTCCTTTTATAGTTTCTACAAAGGATTAAGATAAAGGTTTGATATCTTTCCTTATTTGTAGTTAAAAGGAAGATTATAATTTTGGAGAATACTTTATTTTTGTAATCATCCACATGTTTTAATAGAGAGATTTTAATTTATAAAAGTTTCCTTTTATAACCAACCATGAAGGGAATTTTTAAAAAGAGAAATTTTTATTTCCGGAAACAAATTAGAAAGTTTTAATTTTGTGTTTAAAACTTTCCTTATTTGGAGGACTTGTAGTGGCCGACCATTGAAAGGTTTATAAGGAAGTTTTTTATTAAATTTTCCTTCTTAGACATTGGCAAGGAAAATAAGGAAATTTTAATTATAAACTTTCCTTATTTGCCAAGACCAAGGAATATAAAAGAGAGGGTAGAGGTGTCTCACCTAAGAACAACACATCTATTATTCCTCTCCTCTATTCCTTGGTGGTGGCCAACCCTCATCTTCTTCCTCTTCTCCTTTTCTTCTTCTTTGGTGGCCGGCAGCATCAACTCTCAAGGAGATTTTGGTGGCCGGATTTAGCTTGGAGAATAAGTAGAGAAAGGAGGCTTTGTTTCTTCGCATCCCTTGGAGCTTGGTTGGTGGCCGAAGTTCTTCATTTCTAGGAGATTGTTGGTGGCTGAAACTTGCAAGGAGAAGAAGGAGGCTTGGGTGGATTCTTGTCTTGGTAGATCGTCGCCCACACGACTGTTGGTTGGTCCTAGGAAGATCGTACTGGTTCTACTGTACAAAAATTTTGTACAAGTGTCGAACCTTTCCTAAACAGCCTATTGTGTTCTTTAGAAATTAAATTAGGAATCGCAAACGGAACTTAACATTATTGATTCCAAATTTAACTTATCTGTTCTTAATGGTTTAGAATTAGATCACAAGCGGAACTTAACACTATTGATCCAAGTCCAACCTATGTTACAAAGTTGATTAAATATTTATTTCTAAAATCGGCTCTCAGGTCAAACATGGCGAGACACTAGGCCTTCTTGGGTATGGGATCATCTACCACTGCCTCGAAAAGCCTTGTATAGAAATTCAATATTTAATTTCCTAAAATAACATTAGGTTTAACCAAAAAGAACAATCGAATCACAAATTAGAAAAACAAAAAAAAAAACACGAACTCGAATCACAAATTCGAAACCTACAATTATATGCCTCTTGTGTTTGGAATTCACACAAAGAAAAAACTAGCATGATGCGGAAAATAATTACTAGTTACACCTTTCTTTATATGCAATGGCCTCTTCATCTTCTACCATATTCCTCTTCTTATCTCCGACGACGTGTGGGCGATGATCTACTGAGACGAGAACCACCCAAGCTCCTTCTTCTCCAAGCTAATTTCGGCCACCACAAAAACTCCAAAGATGTGAGGTTCGGCCACCACCACCAAACTCTAAGGGATGCTAGAAACAAAGCCTCCTTTCTCTCCTTCTTCTCCTAGCTAGAACCGGCCATCAAGGACTCCTCTTGTGTTGATGTCATCGGCCACAAAGGAGGAAGAGAAAAGGAGAAGAGCATGAAGCAAGGGCCAGCCTATTGGGTTTTTCGGGCTGTAAAAACCACTTTTTGCGTTGCGGAAACCACGAAATCCCCATGCCACCGGATCAGTGCGAAGTTTAAAATTTCATATACATGTTTTCTACTCCTAGATCTACATTAGATCTACTAAAGAAAAAAGGTTACCCTTGATGCGAAGCCCTTCGTGTAATCCCGCTCGTCCAAGGTTTGCCGGATCTCGAGAGTATCAAAGTAGATACTCCTCTATGTGTATCCACACAAGCAAGAGATGGAGAAACCTGACACAAAGGTGTGCTAGCACCTTTGTAAGGTTCGGCCAAGGGTGGAGGAGGAGAGGGAGAGAAGAGAGCTTGAGGAAGAAGATGAGAGTCACAACTCAAAGCACTCAATTGCACTAACTCTCTCATCAAAAGTGGCCGGTCACTTTAAGAGGTAATGTAACCTCCATGGAACGCCAAGAGTCACAACTCTTGGTAACTCCCATGAGGTGGTATCCCACTTAAGCAACCATGATGATGTGGAGCATCATCATTGGCCCACTTCATGCCAACTCACAAATGAGGTGGCAAATGGTCAAGTCAAAATTGACCCTTCATCTTCCTCTCAGGTCAAGTCAAACTTGACCACTTCTCTCCCTTGGTTGATCAAATCTAACCATTAGTTCAAGTCAAATTTAATTTATTGAATATCTATTCATTGAATTAAATTAATTAAATGAGTCTAAGTCCAAATTAGACTCACTTAACACATGATCCAAATTGAGTCCAACTCAATTAGCTCAATTTGGATTACTCTTAATTCAATTTGGTTCATCACATGAACCTAATCCTTTAGGTTCATCAAATGAACCTAATCTCCATCTAATTGCCTTTGTGTGTGAACCTATAGGTTCTTGTAACGTTGGCAATGCTCCTAAACCCATTTAGAAGCATAAGTAATGAGCGGTATCTAGCAACACATCATTACTACCCAAGTTACAAGAATGTTGAGATCCAACATCACCTTGTGACTACTAATTGTGACTCCTCATAATATATGACATTGTCCTTCTATCCTAGACATTTAGATTGATCAATATGAGACATAGACTGTGTCATCCTCTAATCAATCTAAATCTTGAATTCCAAGTAGACTCACTCAATCAAATGAGCTCAATATCTCATATTGACTCATTTGGGCATGGCCATGCACTTAGTGGTCTCACTCTATCAAGAATATCGATGTCACTCCCGGCATATAGGAGGGATAGATCCAATCTACATCACTCACATCCCTCCGCATAATTTGTTACATACCCAGTATTCGCCATTATAGTCCACCTAGTTACGGGTGACGTTTGACGAAGCCAAAGTACGTAACACCTTATGTAGGGAACCATGGTGACTTCAGGTCCAAGAACTAGTAGTCATACTAATAGCCACATGAGAAAGTATATGCCACTCATATAACGATCTATGATACTTTCTCATGGCGGGTCATTCAGTATACATTCTCCAATGCATACCCATGTGTCAACTTGATATCTCTATATCCGTGACTTGTGAGATCAAGTCATCGAGTTGACTTACATGCTAGTCTCGTCGCATTAACATTGTCCCTGAATGTTAATACTCGACTAGGAATGATTAAGAGCAGTGTTCCCTATATCATCTCACTATCAATTCAACCAATCGATTGATATAGGTAAGAACCTTTTACTCTAGGACGCTATTATACTTAGTTATTTGGCACCAATACAAGTAAGTATAATAACCAAAAATAAATGCCTTTATTTATATACAAGAATATGATATAACGAGTCCATACAACAATCATCAAATGATTGGCTCTAGAGCTCTAACTAACAATCTCCCATTAGCACTAGTGTCAATCAGTGTAGGCTCTAAGGCCTAATGACCTAGTGTGACCATCATGCTTTCTTTGTGCCAAAGCCTTGGTCAAGGGATCTGCGATGTTAGCCTTTGTGGATACTCTGCAAATCTTCACATCTCCTCTCTCGATAATCTCTCGAATGAGATGGAAGCGCCGAAGTATGTGTTTGGTCCGCTGGTGTGGGTGAGGTTCCTTAGCCTGTGCTATTACTCTATTGTTGTCACAATAGAGCTCAATAGGATCAGCGATGCTAGGAACAACCCCAAGTTCAGTGATGAACTTGCGGATCCAAACTGCCTCCTTTGTTACTTCTGCTGCAGCAATATACTCGGCCTCTATTGTAGAATTAGCGACTGTGTCCTGCTTCGAACTCTTCCAGCTCACAGCACCACTATTTATGCAAAACACGAACCCTGACTGCGATCGATAATCATCTTGGTCGGTTTGGAAGCCGGCATCACTGTAACCCTTTACAGCTAGCTCATCATTGCCTCCATATATCAAGAAATATTCTTTAGTCCTTCTTAAGTACTTAAGAATATTCTTGACTGCTATCCAGTGACTTTCACCTAGATCTGACTGGTATCTGCTCATTATGCTCAAAGCATACGAGACATCAGGATGAGTACATAGCATGGCGTACATGATAGATCCTATGGCTGAGGCATAAGGGATCTGATCCATGCGGTCTCTCTCCTCTATAGAAGAGGGACCTTGAGTCTTCGAAAGACTCACGCCATGTGACATCGGCAGAAATACCTTCTTGGAGTTCTGCATGGAAAACTGTAGGAGTACCTTGTCAATATATGTACTCTGACATAGGCCAAGCAACCTCTTAGATCTATCTCTATAGATCTGTATGCCTAGAATGCCGATGGCTTCACCTAAGTGCTTCATTGAGAAACAAGTCCCTAGCCTAGTCTTTACAGACTGTAGCAACGGGATGTCATTCCCAATAAGTAGTATGTCATCCACATAAAATATAAGGAAGACAACTGTGTTTCCTACAACTTTCTTGTAGACACAAGGCTCATCTTCATTCTTGATGAAACCAAACTGTTTGATTGCATCATTGAATCGAATATTCCAGCTCCGAGAAGCTTGCTTCAGTCCATAAATGGACCTATGCAGCTTGCATACTCTGCCAGTATGCTGTGGATCTTCAAAACCCTCAAGTTGTGTCATGTACACATCCTCGAGTAGGTTTCCATTCAGAAATACGATTTTGACATCCATCTTCCATATCTCATAGTCATGGTATGCTGCAATAGCAAGCATGATCCGAATGGATTTAAACATCGCTATTGGAGAAAAGGTTTCATAGTCAATACCATGAATCTGCTTGAAACCTTTAGCTACCAAGCGACCCTTATAGATAAGTCCATCCATGTCAGTCTTTCTCTTAAAGACCCACTTACACCCTATGGATTTTACACCCTCAGGTGGATCAACCAAAGTCCATACTTGGTCTGTGTACATGGATTTCATCTCGGATCTCATGGCCTCTAGTCATTTCTCGGAATCTGGTCTCATCACAGCTTCCTGATAGGAGGTAGGCTCATCCTCTATGAGCACAACGTCATCATGGTCAGACAAGAGAAATGAGTATCTCTCAGGCTGACGACGTACCCTATCAGACCTGCGAAGAGGTATGTCTACTTGAACGGGTTGTGGTTCCTCAACTCCTTGTGGAACAACATCATCCACAACACTTTGTGGTTCTAGTTCACCTTCCATCAAGGCTTCAGTGCTATTGTTCACATCTTGAACTTCTTCAAGATCGAACGTTCTCCCACTAGTCTTTCTAGAAACAAAATCTCTTTCTAGAAATACCCCTGTCTTAGCCACAACTACCTTGTGTTGACTGGGAATGTAGAAGTAATATCCCTTCGTTTCCTTGGGATATCCAATGAAATAGCACTTGTCGGATTTGGGTCCTAGTTTGTCCGAGACTTGACGTCGAACGTAAGCCTCACAACCCCAAATCCTCATAAAAGACACCTGGGCATCTCTCCCAGTCCATATCCTATATGGGGTCTTTATTACAGCCTTAGATGGAACTCGGTTGTGAATGAAGGTTGTTGTGTCAAGAGCATAGCCCCAAAGATACATAGGAAGATCTGTGTAACTCATCATAGATCGTATCATATCTAATAAGGTACGATTCCTCCTTTCGGATACACCATTCCAGTGTGGTGTTCCAGGAGGAGTGAGTTGAGATAGAATCTCACACTCAGCTAGATAGTCACGAAACTCATGACTAAGGTATTCACCACCTCGATCTGATCGAAGTATCTTAATACTTTTGCCAAGGTGGTTTTATACTTCATTCTTGAATTCTTTGAACTTTTCAAAGGATTCTGACTTATGTGTCATCAGGTACACATAACCATATCTACTGAAGTCATTAGTAAATGTAATGAAGTATCTATAACCACCTCTAGCAGTGACATTGAAAGGGTCACATACATCACTATGTATAAGACCTAACAAGTTAGTCGCTCTCTCACTGTGTCCACTAAAGGTAGTTTTGGTCATCTTACCTAGAAGGCATGACTCTCATGTCTCATATGATTCAAAATCAAATGAGTCCAGCAAACCATCTTTATGGAGTTGGGATAAGCGTTTGTCATTTATATGACCTAAGCGACATTGCCGGAGATAGGTTTGGTTCATGTCATTTGACTTGAACCTCTTGGTACTAATGTTATAGATAGGGTTCTCGAGGTCTAGAATATAGAGTCCGTTTATCAGAGATGCACTACAATAGAACATTTTATTTAAATAAAGTGAACAATATTTGTTCTTTATAATAAATGAAAAATCTTTTTTGTCCAAACAAGAAACTGAAATTATGTTCTTAGTTAAAGCAGGCACATAACAACATTCATCTAATTCTAATACAAGCCCAGAAGGTAGAGATAGATGATAAGTTCCTACAGCAACAGCAGCAACCCGTGCTCCATTGCCTACGCGTAGGTCCACCTCGCCCTTCGTCAATGCCCTGCTATTTCTCAACGCCTGCACATCAGTACAAATGTGAGAAGCACATCCGATATCTAATACCCATGATGAAGAAATAGATCGATTAACTTCTATAACATAGATACCTGAAGTGGAAGTCTCACTTCTCTTCTTCTTAAGATCTTCCAGGTACACTTTGCAGTTCCTCTTCCAGTGCCCGGTCTGACCGCAGTGGAAGCAGGTAGCATCCTTGGCGACCCCTCCTTTAGGTTTCAGTGTCTTGCCTTTGCCCTTGGCTTGGGACTTTCCCTTACCTTTAGGCTTGCCCTTGCCTTTGCCCTTTTGCACTATCAAAATGGAGTTGGGTTTAACCTTCTTAAGGTTGAGCTCAGCAGTTCTTAACATGCTAAGCAGCTCAGGCAGTGGCTTATCAATTTCATTCATGTTGTAGTTCATGACGAATTGATTGTAGCTCTCTGACAAGGATTGCAAGACCAAATCAGTGGTCAGCTCTTGGCCAAGGGGGAATCCCAACCTCTGTAGGTTTTCTATGTACCCAATCATCTTGAGTACATATGGGCCTACGGGAGTCCCGTCTTGCATCTTGCACTGAAATAGTGCCTTAGAGATCTCGAATCTCTCGTGCCTCACTTGTCCTTGATATAGTTGACGAAGATGTTCAACCATATCATAAGCGTCCATCAACTCGTGTTGCTTCTGAAGCTCAGAGTTCATGGTTGCAAGCATAAGACATGACACATCTAATGCGTTATCTTGATGCTTCTTGTAAGAATCACGATCAGTTCGCGTGGCAGTGGCAGGAGGTGCCTTCGGAATGGGCTGCTCCAAAACGTACAGTTTACGTTCTTGTGTGAGAACGATTCTAAGGTTGCTGTACCAGTCCAGGAAATTTGCTCTGTTGAGCTTGTCCTTCTCAAGGATGGAACGCAGAGAGAAAGAGTCGTATTTGACGTCATGGTTATCTACAATAGAAAAATGCAGAAAAATAAATAAATATCATATTCTATTAATCATTTAATTAGGCCTTTTAATTAAATGATGCTCCCATTGAATTCTATAATTCACGTGAGACAAGATCCACATCATACTATGCCTTGAGTTAGCTTTGGCTAAATCGCCCAAGACTTAGTATGAACGGTAGGTAACTGATTACCAATTACATCTCTATGCAACTCTTGTTTATAGGATCAAGATCCACATGTATATTAAAACTTGAGTTAGCTTTGGCTAAATCGCCCAAGAGTTAATATAAATGTGATTTTGACCTATCTACCAACCATTGGAAAATTCCTTTAGTTAAACTCGATCCAATTGAGTTAACTAGTTACTCAATCTAATTGAGTTGTACTCACCCATGCGTTGATAGGCGGGACCAAGATTGTCCCTTCGCACCCTACCAAGATAATATACGTTGCTCTGCTTTGACAGATTCAACAACAACATGTGATCGAGGTAGTGATGGGTATCATGGCATGGTAGGCATTTTGAGTTGATGCGATTGAGATCTAATCTAATTGACGATGTGTATCATATACTCGATTTAGATCTAATCTAATCGTGGAGGTGCATCATATACGTGATTTAGATCTAATCTAATCGTTAAGGCACTAATTAATTACTAATCTAGCATGCATCACACACACACAAACAATTAATTAAATTTTGTGATTAGTCATTGCCCTACTACAATCTTCTCAAGCCAATGAGAAGATCGGTTGGTCAACCTAGGGTCAATAGCTTCCTCAAGCTCCTCCCTTTGACCTTCATGTGTTGCTCGTACCCTCCTCGTAACTCCGTCTCGAGTGGACCTTCCACCGTTCCAACTTTGTACATTACAAAATGTGAAACTTGAGTTACATTCGAGTCTAAAAACTATTTTACAATAGGAAAAAAAATAGAAGGGCACGACGCACAGGTCACGAATCAAGTACAACACGCACAAACACACAAAATGGCGCGCAGGCCATATTATGAATTACAACACATATTTCCAATCAAATTGGGTTCTTTGGGCTATGACCATCACAAAATGATACATAATTCTAAATTATGTTATTTCCATAAATTTCTGTAATTTTTCTAATATTTTTACGATTTTATGAGTCGCAACTTCCCGGCGGTCCCGATTAGCGATTTTTGGGCGTAATCGCGGAACGAAGCCCCTTGCGGGGTTAGGGGCAGCACCCCTACTCGCGATATAATCATTGCGAGTGTTCCTAAGCGATCCTACAGCGCCTTAGCCCGCTGTCCCAAAATATTTTGGGCGAAACATTGTCGATTCGGAAAGTGTTTCTCGGTAGTTGAAGCCTACAAGTGTTCAAACACTTGTTGCTTCGCTTCTACGAGAAAAATACCCATAAAATACAAAAAAACATAAATTTACAGAAAGTTACAGAACTGATATTTTTCATAAAAATACAAATAAAACACGTTCATGCTTCGCACGTGGCTCTGATACCACTTTGGGTTTTTCGGGCCGCAAAAACCGCTTTTTGTGTTGCGAAAACCTCGAAATCCCCATGCCACCGGATCCGTGCGAAGTTTAAAATTTCATATACATGTTTTCTACTCCTAGATCTACATTAGATCTATAAAAGAAAAGAGGTTACCCTTAATGTGAAGCCCTTCGCGTAATCCCCATCGTCCAAGGTTCGCCGGATCTCGAGAGTATCAAAGTAGCTACTCCTCTATGTGTATCCACACAAGCAAGAGATGGAGAAACCTAACACAAAGGTGTGCTAGCACCTTTGTAAGGTTTGGCCAAGGGTGGAGGAGGAGAGGGAGAGAAGAGAGCTTGAGGAAGAAGATGAGAGTTACAACTCAAAGCACACAATTGCACTAACTCTCTCATCAAAAGTGGCCGGCCACTTTAAGAGGGAATGTAACCTCCATGGAATGCCAAGAGTCACAACTCTTGGTAACTCCCATGAGGTGGCATCCCACTTAAGCAACCATGATGATGCGGAGCATCATCATTGGCCCACTTCATGCCAACTCACCAATGAGGTGACAAATGGTCAAGTCAAAATTGACCCTTCATCTTCCTCTCAAGTCAAGTCAAACTTGACCACTTCTCTCCCTTGGTTGATCAAATCTAACCATTGGTTCAAGTCAAATTTAATTTAATGAATCTCTATTCATTGAATTAAATTAATTCAATGAGTCTAAGTCCAAATTAGACTCATCTAATACATGAACCAAATTGAGTCCAACTCAATTAGCCTACTATGGATTACTTTTAATCCAATTTGGTTCATCTCATGAACCTAATCCTTTAGGTTCATCAAATGAACATAATCTCCATCTAATTGCCCTTTGTGTGTGACCCTATAGGTTCATGTAACGTTGTCAATGCTCCTAAATCCATTTAGAAGCATAAGTAATGAGCGGTATCTAGCAACACATCATTACTACCCAAGTTACAAGAATGTTGAGATCCAACATCACCTTGTGACTCCTCACAATATATGACATTGTCCTTCTATCCTAGACATCTAGATTGATCAATATGAGGCATAGACTGTGTCTTCCTCTAATCAATCTAAATTTTGAACTCCAAGTAGACTCACTCAATCAAATGAGCTCAATATCTCATATTGACCCATTTGGGCATGGTCATGCACTTAGTGGTTTCACTCTATCAAAAATATCGATGTCACTCCCGTCATATAGGAGGGATAGATCCCATCTACATCACTCATATCCCTCCGCATAATTTGTTACATACCCAGTAATCGCCTTTATAGACCACCCAGTTACGGGTGATGTTTGATGAAGCCAAAGTACGTAACTCCTTATGTAGGAAACCATGGTGACTTCAGGTCCAAGGACTAGTAGTCATACTAATAGCCACATGAGAAAGTATATGACACTCATATAACGATCCATGATACTTTCTCATGGCGGGTCATTCAGTATACATTCTCTAATGCATACCCATGTATCAACTTGATATCTCTATATCCATGACTTATGAGATCAAGTCATCGAGTTGACCTACATGCTAGTCTCGTCGCATTAACATTGTCCATGAATGTTAATACTCGGCTAGGAATGATTAAGAGTAGTGTTCCCTATATCATCTCACTATCGATTCAACCAATCGATTGATATAGGTAAGAACCTTCTACTCTAGGATGCTATTATACTTTGTTATTTGGCACCAATACAAGTAAGTATAATAACCAAAAACAAATACCTTTATTTATATACAAGAATATGATATTACGAGTCCATACAACAATCATCAAATGATTGGCTCTAGGGCTCTAACTAACACAACCACCACCAAGGAAGAGAGGGAGGAAAATATAATAGAGTTCTCACCCATGAAGGCACCTCTACCCCCTCTTTTATAATCCTTGGTCTTGGTAAATAAGGGAATTTAAATAAAAACTTCCTTAATTCCTTTGTCATGAAAAGGAAAATTTAATTAATTAAAACCAAATTCCTTTTCTTGAATTATATGCCCGGCCACCTCAAGAGCTTCAAAAATAGGCAAGTTTTAAACAAATTTAAAACTTCCTTATTTGTTTCCGAAAATTTTAAAAATAAAATTTTTCTAATAATTTATCCCTTCATGGTTGGTTATAAAAGGAAATTTCTTTAAATTAAAATCTCTCTTTTAAAACATGTGGATGATTTCCAAAAAGAAAAGTTATCAACAAAATTAAAATCTCCTTTCAATCTACAAATAAGGAAAGATATCAAATCTTTTCTTAATCTTTTGTAGAAACTTATAAAAGGAAATATTTAATTTAAAAACTCCCTTTTAAATCATGAACATGGTTACAAAAAAGGAAAGTTTTATCAAAATTAAAATCTTCCTATCAATCTACAAATAAGGAAAGATATCAAATCTTTTCTTAATCTTTTGTAGAAAGCTATAAAAGGAAATATTTAAATTTTAAACTTTCTTTTAAAACCATGGATTCCACATAATAAAAATTTTAAAAAATCCTTTTATTTTGCTTAGGGTCGGCCACACCATGCTTGGGCTCCAAGCATTGGCCGGCCCCTACTTGGCTCAACCTTTGGGTCTTGGCCGGCCGTAGCTTGGGCTCTAAGCTAGCTTGGTCGGCCACCTAAGAGTGGGAAAGAAGGTGGGTATAGGTGGGTATAATTCTCTATATACAAGAAGCTACGATAGGGACCGAGAGGAGAAATTAGTTTTGGTCTCCCGATGAGTTACTGACAACTCACTTAATTAATATCTTAGTCCAAGAGTAGTTCCACTCAATCTTATTGTCATGTCGGACTAAGTCCACCTGCAGGGTTTAACATGACAATCCTTATGAGCTCCTCTTGGGGTCATTCTCAACCTAGATTACTAGGATACAATTTCCTTCTATAATCAACAACACACACTATAAGTAATATCATTTCCCAAATTATCGGGCCTATTGATTTATCGAACTAAATCTCACCCATTGATAAATTAAAGAAATAAATATTAAATATATGTGTTTGTCATTATATTAGGATTAAGAGCACACACTTCCATAATAATCGAGGTCTTATTCTTTTATTTAGTCAGCATAAAAAGGAACTGCCTCAATGGTCCTACTCAATACACTCTAAGTGTACTAGTGTAATTATATAGTCAAGATAAACTAATACCTAATTACACTACGACTGTTCTGATGGTTTGTTCCATTCCATCTCGGTCGTGAGCTACTATTTATAATTTTTAAGGAACTGATAACATGATCTTCTATGTGTGACACCACACACCATGTTATCTATAATATAAATTAATTGAATAACTACACTTAGCATATAAATTTAGACATTTGACCAATGTGATTCTTTATTTCTAAATAAATGTTTATACAAAAGGTAGGCTTTTAGTATACATTCCAATAACGACATCCGAGATAATAAGAGGAATACGACAGAAGATCGTGAGGTCTATAAGCTACAAAAGGTATAACTAGTTATTAGTTTCTACATCATAACTAGTTTATTCTTTTGTTTAGATCTTGAAATATCAAACACAAGAGGCTAACGATTCTAGATTTCGGATTTATGATTCGATTTTGTATTTCTTTTGTTTTTCGATCTTGTGATTCGATTATTCTTAGTGGTTAGACCTAGGGTTACTATAAGGAGATTAAATATTGAATTTCATTGAAAAGCTTTGTCTAGGAAGTGGTGGATGATCTCATACCCAAGAAGGTCTAGTGCCTCGCCATGTTTAACCTGGAAGTCAATATCTGAAATAAATATTTAATCAAATTTGTAACATAGGTGGATTTGGATTATTAATGTTAAGCATCGTTTGCGATCCAAGTCTAAACCTCTAAGAATAGATAAGTTGAATTTGGAATAAATAATGTTAAGTTCTATTTGCGATTCCAAATTTAATTTCTAAAGAACACAACTCCTACTCGAAGGCCTGACGAAACCGATGGGCAATCCACTATATATTGGGTTTTTCGGACCGCGAAAACCGCTTTTCGCGTCGCGGAAACCCCGAATCACCCAAAGCCGTAGATCCGTGCAAGCAAAACCGAACGAAAATATGAGTACGAGTTTCAAAGACTCTAGATCTACACTAGATGAGAGTCATACCTTCGAAGCGAGCCCTTTCACTTTCCCGCTCGTCCAAGGAATTGTCGGATCTCGAGAGTGTCAACGTAGACACTCCTCTATTGATATCCACACGAACAAGGAGTGTCTCTCACACTCAAAGGATGGAGAAGAGAGCCCCAAATGTGCTAGCACTTTCTAGAGCTCTCGGGTAGGATTTGAAAAGGGAGAAAGGAGAGAAAGGAAAGGAATCTCACATACTCCTCTAGGTGTCCTCCTTTGTGGCCTTCACTTCACCCTTTTCTTTGGACCTTAACACATTCCTCTTCACCTTGCTTGAAACTCTCGGCCAAGAAGGAGGAAAGGGAGAAGAGAATGGCTAGAGGAAGGAGATGAAATGAATGAGACCAATGAATGAAAATTCATTCCCATTCATTCACTTGTGTGGCCGGCCACATGAGTAACTCCTACTCATTTAATGTGGCCGGCCACATTAATGAGAATGGAGGCTTGTAACCTCCATGATGTGGCATACCATGATGATGTGGAGCATCATCATTGGTCCACATCTTGCCATCTCACTAATGATGTGGAAATTAGTCAAGTCAAACTTGACTCTTCCTCTCCCTCTCAAGTCAAGTCAAACTTGACCAAATCTCTTCCATGGTTGATCTAATCTAACCATTTGATTCAAGCCAACTTAATATAATGAATCTAATTCATTAAATTAAGTTGATTTAATGAGTCATAATCTAAATTAGACTCATTGAATACATGAATCAACTTGAGTCGAACTCAATTAGCCCAATCTGGATTACTCTTAATCCAATTTGATTCATCAAATGAATCTAATCATCTTGGTTCATCATATGAACTTAATCCAATTGGTTCATCATATGAACCCAATCTCCATCCACTTGTTCTTTGTGTGTGACCCAATAGGTTCTTGTAACGTTGGCAATGTTTCTAAACTCCTTTAGAAACATAAGCAATGAGCGGCATCTAGCAATACATCATTGCTACCCAAGTTACAAGAAATGTTGAGATCCAACATCACCTTGTGACTACTAATTGTGACTCCTCACAATATATGACAAGTGTCCTTCTATCCTAGACATCTAGATTGATCAATGTGAGGCATAGACCGTGTCATCCTCTGACCAATCTAAATCTTGAACTCCAAGTAGACTCACTCAATCAAATGAGCTCAATATCTCATATTGACTCATTTGGGTATGGTCATACACTTCGTGGTCTTACTCTATCAAGAATATCAATGTCACTCCTGTCATATAGGAGGGATAGATCTCATCTACATCACTCACATCCCTCTGCATAATTCGTTACATACCCAGTAATCGCCTTTATAGTCCACCCAGTTACGGGTGACGTTTTAAACCAAAGTACATAACTCCTTATGTAGGGATCCATGGTGACTTCAGGTCTAAGGACTAATAGTCATACTAATAGCCACATGAGAAAGTATATGACACTCATATAACGATCCATGATACTTTCTCATGGCGGGTCATTCAGTATACATTCTCCAATGTATACCCATGTGTCAGCTTGATATCTCTATATCCATGACTTGTGAGATCATGTCATCGAGCTGACCTACATGCTAGTCTTATTGCATTAACATTGTCTCTGAATGTTAATACTCGACTAGGAATGATTTAGAGTAGTGTTCCCTATATCATCTCACTATTGATTCAACTAATCGATTGATATAGGTATGAACCTTCTACTCAAGGACGCTATTATACTTAGTCTATTTGGCACTAATATAAATAAGTATAATAATCAAACAAATGCCTTTATTGATATACAAGAATATGATACAATGATTCCATACAATCATCAAATGATTGGCTCTAGGGCTCTAACTAACACTATAACCCTTCTTTCCGAAATCTTCGGAAAGAAGCAGATCGTACAAATGAGCAAGATAGTAACAATCCTACTATCTTACTAATGAAATAATACAATGCAAGCTAAAAATTAATATACCGACTAAATGTAGAATTTGAAGCTCGGTCGGTACTTCTGGATGAAGTAGTTTGAAGAGTTGCAGTGAGCTTGTAGTACGAACAGCTTGCGCAGAGGTGAGCCTTTTTGTAATCAGAAAGTTGTTTTTGCCTCAAACCTCGAGCCCCTTTTTATTATTGCCTTTGAGGTTCGGTCGACCGATACCTCTATTCGGTCAACCGAACCAGCTCCTTTCCTTCCTGGCTGGAGTCTGACGCTAGCTCGATCTTTTGCATTAACTACTCATTAAGGGTTCGGTCGACCGATCTCTACTTTCGGTTGACCGACCATGCTCCTTCCCTGTTCATCGAGATTTGCCAAGATCCTCATTTAATGGTGTTTTAATTTTGATTGGTTCGATCGACCGATCCTTTGGTTCGGTCGACCGATCAGCTCTTTTTCCTTTTGCTTCTGATTGATGGATGATGAACTGCCCTGTGCTGAGTCATCATGGTTCGGTCGACCGATCCTCCGGTTCAGTCGACCGATCCGGCCAAACCTGCAAAACACTGTTAGACTGTAATCCTACAAAACAGATGTTAGCACAATTATAATGCATGAGTAATATATAAAAGACAGTAGAACTGTCTTGATCTCAACTTGGAAACCTTCTCCCAGTTTCTTCAATTGGATCAGCAACCTAAGGTTATACCCTTCGGGAACCCGACCTCACTGTCGCTCCTCCAATTATTTATCTCAACCTACCTGCCAAACTTAGATCCTCCAGATCTAGTTTGAACTTTTCACTTAGCTTTATTCGGCTCGCCAGGATTGTTCTCTTGATCTTCGGTCTTCCAGACCTCTCGATCACACCGCCAAGCATCGAGTTCCCTTGACCCACTTGGACTTTCACCTGGGTTCCACGATCTGCTAAGATATCTTCTACCTAGCCTCTAACTAGGTCTTTCCCGGTTGAGTAAACAGTCTGTACACTCAGTCAACTTGTTAGATCACAACAAGACTTAACTTGAACCTTTGACAACATCAAAACATAGGTTTGATTTTAGTGTTGCTTGCACCAACAATCTCTCCCTTTTTGATGTTTGGCAACCAAGGTTCAAAGTTAAGTTAAAATATGCAAAAATTAAATAAACAAGCAATTTAACTTTTAACTCTCCCCCTGAGTTAACTAACTCCCCTGAATTCACTATCTCTCCCCCTTTGACACACATAAAAAATAGGGGAAGACCTCAAAACCAAGGAAAACTAATAAAGGTCGCAGAAAAACTTTGAATGCAAAAAGTAAAAGTTAATAACTTAGTTTTATTTTGAAAAAAAAAATCACAAGGTTAAAAGTATTGTAATTTATATAAATTGTAACAATATTAGGTAGATCTTTTGAAAGTTGAAAATTAGTCAAAAAGTGTAAGATTATAGAGAAATAAAAATCAAGCATTGTTGGGTTTTTCGGGCCGCGAAAATCGCTTTTTCGCGTCACGGAAACCCCGAAACCCCCGCCACCGGATTCGTGCGAAGAAAAATTAAAAACAAAGTACGAGTACGAGTTTCTAAAGTCTAGATCTACACTAGATAAGAGCATTACCCTCGATGTGATGCCCTTTGCTATCCCGCTAGTCCAACAGTTTGCCGAATCTCAAGATTGTCAAAGTAGACAACCCTCTAGAAGTATCCACACAAACAAAATTAGGTGGAGGGGACCAAACAAAGGTGTGCTAGCACCTAGGGTGTTCGGCCAAGAGAGGAGAGGGAGAGCTTGAGGAGAGCTTGAGGAAGAAGATGATGTGAATAAGCCTTCAATGAAAAAAATGAATTCCATTCATTTTGAGTGGCCGGCCACACTAAGTGTAACTCCTCTCATTAATGTGGCCGGCCACATTAAAACAAAGGAGAAGATGTAACTTCCATTAGGTGGCACAATCATGTGTTAACTATGATGATGTGGCACATCATCATTGGCCACTTAATGCCAAGTCACAAATGATGTGGCATAAAGTCAAGTTAAACTTGACTCTTCCTCTTCCTCTCAAGTCAAGTCAAACTTGACTTAATCTCTCTCATGCTTGATCTAATCCAACCATTTAATTCAAGCCAATTTAATATAATGAATCCAATTTATTTAATTAAATTGATTCAATGAGTCATAATCTAAATTAGACTCACTGAACACATGAATCAACTTGAGTCTAACTCAATTAGCCTAATTAGGATTACTCTTAATCCAATTTGATTCATCACATGAATCTAATCCTCTTGGTTCATCATATGAACCAAATCTCCATCTAATTGTCCTTTGTGTGTGATCCTATAGGTTCTTATAATGTTGGCAATGCCCCTAAACTCATTTAGAAGCATAAGTAATGAGCGGTATCTAGCAACACATCATTACTACCCAAGTTACAAGAATGTTGAGATCCAACATCACCTTGTGACTACTAATTGTGACTCCTCACAATATATGACAAGTGTCCTTCTATTCTAGATATCTAGATTAATCAATGTGAGGCATAGACAATGTCATCCTCTGACCAATCTAAATCTTGAACTCCAAGTGGACTCACTAAATCAAATGAGCTCAATATCTCATATTGACTCATTTGGGCATGGTCATGCACTTCGTGGTCTCACTATATCAAGAATATCGATGTCACTCCAATCATATAGGAGGGATAGATCCCATCTACATCACTCACATCCCTCCGCATAATTTATTACATACTAGTAATCGCTTTTATAGTCCACCCAGTTACGGGTGACGTTTGACGAAACCAAAGTACATAACTCCTTATGTAGGGAATCATGGTGACCTCAGGTCTAAGGACTAGTAGTCATACTAATAGTCACATGAGAAAGTATATGACACTCATATAACGATCCATGATACTTTCTCATGACGGGTCATTCAGTATACATTCTCCAATGCATACCCATGTGTCAACTTGATATCTCTATATCCATGACTTGTGAGATCAAGTCATCGAGTTGACATACATGCTAGTCTTATTGCATTAACATTGTCCCTGAATGTTAATATTCGACAAGTAATGATTAAGAGTAGTGTTCCCTATATCATCTCACTATCAGTTCAACTAACCGATTGATATAGCTGAGAACCTTCTACTCAAGGATGCTATTATACTTAGTTTATTTGGCACCAATACAAGTAAGTATAATAACCAAAACAATGCCTTTATTTATATAAGAATATGATACAACAAGTCCATAATACAATCTTCAAATGATTGGCTCTAGGGCTTTAACTAACAATCTCCCACTAGCACTAGTGTCAATCAGTGTAGGCTCTAAGCCCCAAAGACCTAGTGTGACCATCATGCTTCCTCTGTGTCAAAGCCTTGGTCAAGGGATCTACGATGTTAGCCTCTGTAGGTACTCTGCAAATCTTCACATATCCTCTCTCAATAATCTTTCGAATTAGATGGAAGCGCCGTAGTATGTGTTTGGTCCGCTGGTGTGAGAGAGGTTCCTTTGCCTGTGCTATAGCTCCATTGTTGTCACAATAGAGCTCAATAGGGTCAGCGATACTGGGAACTACCCCAAGTTTAGTGATGAACTTGCGGATCCAAACTGCCTCCTTTGCTGCCTCTAATGTAGCAATGTACTCGGCCTTTGTCGTAGAATCAGCTACTATGTCCTGCTTCGAACTCTTCCAGCTCACAGCACCACCATTTATGCAAAATACGAACCCTGACTGCGATCGATAATCATCCTAATCGGTCTGGAAGCTGGCATCACTATAATCATTTACAGCTAGCTCATCATTGCCTCCATATATCAAGAAATATTCTTTAGTCCTTCTTAAGTACTTAAGAGTATTCTTGACCGCTATCCAGTGACTTTCACCTGGATCTAACTGGTATCTGCTCGTCATGCTCAAAGTATACGAGACATCAGGTCGAGTACATAGCATGGCGTACATGATAGATCCTATGGCTGAGGCATAAGGGATCTGATCCATGTGGTCTCTCTCCTCTATAGAAGAGGGACCTTGAGTCTTCGAAAGACTCACGCCATGTGACATCGGTAGAAATCCCATCTTGGAGTTCTGCATGGCAAACCGAAGGAGTACCTTATCAATATATGTACTCTGACTTAGGCCAAGCATTCTCTTAGATCTATCTCTATAGATCTGTATTCCTAGAATGCGGGATGCCTCACCTAAGTCCTTCATTGAGAAGAAACTCCCTAGCCAGGTCTTGACAGAATAAAGCAAAGGGATGCCCTTCCCAATGAGTAGTATGTCATCCACATACAATATGAGGAAGACAACTATATCCCCTACAATCTTCTTGTAGACACAAGGTTCATCTTCATTTTTGATGAAACCAAACTATTTGATTGCATCATTGAATCGAAGATTCCAGCTCCGAGAAGCTTGCTTTAGTCCATAAATGGACCTATTCAGCTTGCATACTCTGCCAGTATGCTGTGGATCTACAAAACCCTCAGGTTGTGTCATGTACACATCCTCGAGCAGGTTTCCATTCATAAACACGGTTTTGACATCCATCTGCCATATCTCATAGTCATGGTATGCTGCAATAGCAAGCATGATCCAAATGGACTTAAACATCGCTACTGGAGAAAAGGTTTTATCATAGTCAATACCATGAATCTGCTTGAAACCTTTATCTACCAAGCGACCCTTATAGATAAGTCCATCCATGTCAGTCTTTCTCTTAAAGACCCACTTACACCCTATGGGTTTTACCCCATCAGGTGGATCAACCAAAGTCCATACTTAGTTGGTGTACATGGATTCCATTTCGGATCTCATGGCCTCTAGCCATTTCTCGGAATTTGGTCTCATCACAGCTTCCTGATAGGTGGTAGGCTCATCCTCTATGAGCACAACGTCATCATGGTTAGACAAGAGAAATGAGTATATCTCAGGCTGACGATGTACCCTATCAGACCTGCGAAGAGGTATGTCTACTTGAACTGGTTGTTGTTCCTCAACTCCTTGTGGAACAACATCATCCACAACACTTTGTGTTTCCAGTTCAACTTCCATCGAGGCTTCAGTGCTATTGTTCGCATCTTGAACTTTTTTAAGATCGAACGTGCTCCCACTAGTCTTTATAGAAACAAAGTCCTTTTCTAGAAAGACCCCAGTCTTTGCCACAACTACCTTGTGCTATCTGGGAATGTAGAAATAATATCCCTTAGTTTCCTTGGGATATCCAATAAAGTAGCACTTGTCGAATTTGGGTCCTAATTTGTTTGAGACTTGACATCTAACGTAATCCTCACAACCCGAAATCCTCATGAAAGACACCTTGGCATCTCTCCCAGTCCATATCCTATATGGTGTCTTTATCACGGCCTTGGATGGAACTCGGTTGAGTATAAAATCTGCCGTATCTAAAGCATAGCCCCAAAGGAATGATGAAAGATCTATGTGACTCATCATAGATCGTACCATATCTAATAGGGTACGATTCCTCCTTTCGGATACACCATTCTACTATGGTGTTCAAGGAGGAGTGAGTTGGGATAGAATCTCACACTCAGCTAGATAGTCACGAAACTCATGGCTAAGGTATTCTCCACCTCGATCTGATCGAAGTATCTTAATACTCTTGTCAAGCTGGTTCTGTACTTCATTCTTGAATTCTTTGAACTTTTCAAAGGATTCTGACTTATGTGTCATCAAGTACACATAACCATATCTACTGAAATCATCAGTAAATGTGATGAAGTACCTATAACCGCCTCTAGCAGCGACATTGAAAGGGCCACATACATCACTATGTATAAGACCTAACAAGTCAGTTGCTCTCTCACTGTGCCCACTAAAGGGAGTCTTGGTCATCTTGCCTAGTAGGCATGACTCGCACGTCTCATAAGATTCAAAATCAAATGAGTCCAGCAAACCATCCTTATGGAGCTGGGATAAGCGCTTGCCATTTATATGACCTAAGCGACAGTGCCAGAGATAGGTTTGGTTCATGTCATTTGACTTGAACCTCTTGGTACTTATGTTATAGATAGAGCTTTCAAGGTCTAGAATGTAGAATCCGTTCATCAGAGGTGCACTACAATAGAACATATCTTTTAAATAAACAGAACAACATTTGTCCTTAATTATAAAAGAGAAATCTTTCTTGTCCAAACAAGAAACTGAATTCCACCTCATGGGAGTTACCAAGAGTTGTGACTCTTGGCATTCCATGGAGGCTATATAATCCCTCTTAATGTGGCCGACCACATGAATTCAAGTGTAAGTTTCATTTTGTGTTGAAACCTCCTTCTTCTTCCTCAAGCTCTCAACCTCTCTCCCTCTCCTCCTCTTTGGCCGAACCATTCAAAGATGCTAGCACACCTTTTTGTTTGGTTTCTCCATCTCTTGCTTGTGTGGATACATATAGAGGAGTATCTACTTTGATACTCTCGAGATCCGGCGAACCTTGGACGAGTGGGATTAAGGGAAGGGCTTCGCATCAAGGGTAAATTCTTATCTTGTAGATCTAATGTAGATCTAGGCTTAGAAAACTCGTACGTGAAAGTTTTTACGAAATTTTAATCTTCGCACGGATCCAGTGGCATGGGAATTTCGTAGTTTCCGCAACGCAAAAAGCGATTTTTGCGGCCCGAAAAACCCAACATCTTAATCCTAATATAATAACAAGCACATGTACTTAGTATTTATTTCTTTAATTTATCAAAGGATGAGATTTATTCGTTAAATCAATAGGCCCGATAAGTTGGGAAATAATATTATTTATATGGTGTGTTGTTTATTATAGAAGGAAACTGTGTCCTATTTATTAGGATGATGATGTCCCCTTAAGGAGCTCATAAGGATTGTCATGTAAACCCTGCAGGTGGACTTAATTTCGACATGACAATAAAGTTGAGTGGTACTACTCTTGGAGCTAGATGTTAATTAAGTGAGTTGTCAATAACTCATTTAATTAATGGGCATTTGATATCTTAAACACAGGGAGATTAATGCACTCATGTTAAGAAGGAGCCCATAATGTAATATGGGATTGGTGCGGTAGTTCAATAATAACTCTTTAATGGTATGAGTTATTATTGATGAACATGAGTTGGGTGTTCGGGTTGAACAAAGGAAGCTCAAGCTCATCAGGAGGCCAAAATCAATTCCTCCTCTAGGTCCCTGTTGTAGCCTCTATGTATAAAGCCTCGCATCCACCCAAGTCATCCTTATGGCCAGCCACATCCTTGCTTGGTGCCCAAGCAAGGAGACGACCACCCCTTGCTTGTTGCCCAAGCAAGGGGTCGGCCAAGATTGGTTTAAAAGTGGATTTTTAATTTTTTAAATCTTTTTTTTGTAGTCATCTATAATGTTTTAAAAGAGATATTTTAAATTTTAAAAACTTTATTTTTTTTGAGCCATCCACATGGTTTTAAAAGAGATTTTTAAATTTTAAAAATCTTTCCTTTTGTAGCCATCTACAATGGTTTAAAAGAGAGATTTTATTTTTGTTAAAACTTTCCTTTTTTGTAACCATGATTTAAAAGAGAGGTTTTAATTTTAAAAAACTTTCCTTTTTGTAGTCATCTACAATGGTTAAAAGAGATATTTTGAATTTTAAGACTTTCCTTTTGTAGTCATCCACAATAGGAAATTTAAAAAAGAGATTTTAGTTGTTGTTAAAATCTTTCCTTTTTAGCCATTACCAAGGATTATAAAAGAGGATAGATGGTGCCTTAGAAATAATAATCATCTACACAATTTCTATTCCTCTTCTATTCTTCTTGTGGCCGACCCCCTCATATTCTTATTCTCCCCTTACTTTCTCACCTAAGGCCGGCGACATCAAGAGGCTTCAACCATCTTGTGGCCGGCGGGTTGCAAGAAAGAAAGAAGAACAAGAGGTGGTGTTCCTAGCTTTGATCCTTTGGTGGCCGAAAGTCTTGGAAGAAAGAAGGACTTGGGTGGCTTTTGCGTCTTGGTAGATCATCGCCCACACGATGTCCAAGAGAAGGAGAGGAATACAGCAGAAGATCAAGAGGTCTTTAAGATACAAAGAAAGGTATAACTAGTTAATTGGTTACGCTGTGTACTAGTTTATTTTTCCTTTGTATGGATCTTGAAGTACCAACACAAGCCTTTCTTAGAGTTTGGCATGCTAAAACGAGCTAGAATAGTATCGATTTATAAAGCTTGGGATAAGCACAACATTCTTTTCTTGTGATCCCTTATTACTTTGATCCCAAGAATATATCCACATTCTCCCAAACCCTTCATATCAAACTGCTTGGAAAACCATACCTTTACGTTTGACAACACTTTGACATTGTTGCCAATGAGTAAAATGTCATCTACGTATAGTACAAGAAATACCATCACGTTTCCTTCAATCTTCTTGTATACACAAGACTCATCTGGACACTGAATAAATCCATAAGGCTGGATCACTTTATTAAATCGGATGTTCCAAGATCTTGAAGCTTGCTTCAGTCCATAGATAGACTAATTGACCTTACATACAAGATACTCTTTGCCCTTCGCAATGAATCCCTCTGGTTGCTTCATATGGATATTTTCTTCAAGACTTCCATTAAGGAAATCTATCTTGACATCCATTTGCCAAATCTCATAATCCATATGAGCGGCAATAGATAAAAGAATTCGGATAGACTTAAGCATGGCTACCGACGAAAAGGTTTTCTCATAATCGATTCCCTCTTTCTGAGTATACCCTTTTGCAACAAGCCTTGCTTTGAAGGTTTCCACCTTCCCGTCTGTCTCTCTTTTTCTTTTGTAGACTCATTTATATCCAATGGCTTTTACACCATTTGGTGGTTCAACAAGCTCCTAGACCTGATTAGAGTACATAGATTCTATTTCAGAGTTCATTGCACTTTGCCAAGATGTTGTATCTTTATCTTGGAGTGCTTCATCATATGTCCAAGGATTAGGTTCATGTTCACTAGGGATCAACTCCGAAGATTCTCCCAAAAATATGAATCTATCAGGTTGTCTAACAACCTCCCACTATGACGAGGCACTACTTGTAATTGTGCATCATTTGTGACACGTGTTGTAGTTTCTTCTGGTATCTCATCTTGTACCGTTGGTACTAAAGTAGATGTGTCTTCTCTTATTTCTTCAAGAACAATTTTACTCATGGGCTTATGGTTCATTACATAGTCCTCTTCTAAAAATCGGGTATTGGTGCTAATAATGACCTTCTGGTCTTTAGGACTATAAAATAAACTACCTTTCGTTCCTTTAGGATAACCCACAAAGAAGCAAACTTCTATACGTGATTCCAACTTATCAGCGTCTCCCTTTAGCACATGTACTTGACTACCCCAAATCCGAATATATTTCAGACTAGGTTTATGCTCATTCCACAATTCTATGGGAGTAGAGTTTACTGACTTAGAAGATACCAAGTTCAGAATGTACAATGTCATTTCCAAAGTATATCCCCAAAACGAATTTGGTAATTCTGAATAACTCATCATTGATCTAACCATTTCCATAAGAGTTCTATTCCTTCATTCTGCTACATCATTCTATTGGGGTGTACCAGCTATAGACAGTTGGGATTGAATCCCGACCTCTGATAAGTAACTCCTAAACTCTCCTAAGAGGTACTCACCACCACGATCAGACCGTAGTGTCTTGATATCTTTACCATGACGGCTCTCAAATAGTCGTCTATAAAAAAAATAATATATTCGAAACCACCTCTTGCCTGGATAGTCATAGGTCCACACAAATCAGAATAAACCAATTCCAACACATCTTTAGCTCTATACCCCTTGGCCTTAAAAGGTCTCTTGGTCATTTTTCCTTCCAAGCAAGATTCGCAGGTTGGAAAATTTTTCACCACTAATAAACCCAAAGACCCACCAGCTTATTAGCCTTTGAATCTTACTCAAGTTAATATGATCAAGCCTTAGATGCCAAAGATATGTTTGGTTTATTTCTGAAGGTTGCTTTCTCTTATTAGAATTAGAAAATGTGTTATTAATTTCTATTTGTTGTATCATGGGAGTTATTAGATTTAGAATATACAAATTGCCAACCAACGTACCAGGACAGATAACTACCCTATTTTTCTTGACAACTACTTTGTCATTAAAAGAAATAGAATATCCATCCATAAATAGTTTAGAAACTAAAATCAAGTTCTTTCTAAAATATTGTACATAAAGACAATTTCTCAAAATCAATGTTTTATTTCTATCAAAAGATAAATAAACATCTCCCACTACAAAAGCCGTAACTTTTATAGCATTGCCCGTGTAGACGGTAATCTCCCCTTCATGTAGTCGTCGAGTTTCCTAGAACCCCTACAATGAATTACAGATATGATCAATGGCTCCTGTATCTACACACCAGGTACCGGTAGATAACACCACTAAACATGTTTCAATCACTAGAGAATAAGATATATCTTTATTGTTCTCCTTTCTACAAGGACAGCCCACTTTCCAATGTCCAGACTGCTTGCATGTGAAGCACTTGCACTTCGGCTTCTTCACACCTGCATGTGGCCCAGTCCCTAGAGATCGATTCACTTTCTTTGCTTAACCAACTTGTTTATTTTTCTTCTTTCTGCCTTTCGGCTTAGAAGCAGAAACATTTTCAGCAATGTGAATTTGAGAACTCTGACGAAATAGCCCTTCTGCTACTTGAAGTTCTGTCAGAAGTTCCGTCAACGAATAAACCCTTTTGTTCATGTTGTAGTTCAAGTGGAACTGCTCAAAACTTTTAGGCAACGTTTGGAGAATGATATCGACCTAGGTTTCCCCATCGATTTCTGCTCCAAGGACTTCCATCTCATTCAAAAGAGCCATCATTTTAAGGATATGATCCCTTACGGGTGTCCCCTCAGTCATGGTGGTCGTCATCAAGTTTCTCATATCCTCCTGCCTAGCAGCCTGATTCTAGTGTCCAAAGAGTTCCTTGAGATTGTGCATCATGTCATAAGCGGTAGGCATGGCCTGATGTTGATGTTGCAGCACATTTGACATAGAAGCCAAAATGTAACACCGCGCCATCTCATCTGCCCTAACCCATTTCTTATGATACTCAATCTCCTCTTCACTAGAATCGCTATTAGGCAAGCTTGGATAGATCTCAAAAAGTATGAACTTGTAACCTTCAGCAGTTAAGACAATGTCCAAGTTTCATTTTCAATCAATGTAATTGGGACTAGTAAGTTTGTTTTCTTTCAATATAACAGCAAGAGGATTAAATTTGAAATCCTAAGAATCACAAAATATTTGGTCAAAACTTTAGAATTTAAAATAATATTGATTCCTCAAACAATATCATTTAAATTCACCAACACCTCAAAACACCGTGAATTTTGTATGCCACGATAGTGTGGACATATACAAATTCAAACATTTGTAAAAGGAGGTTTTACCCATTAATTTTATTATCTTGTCAACCTAACTTTATGACAAATAAAATTAATAGTTAATTTTTCTTCGCTCACACAAATAATAGCAGTGACTCCGATGGGGAGGATACTATTAAATGCGCCTAAGTGTATACCATTACTTAATACTTAGTTCATTAAATAGGATTGTGCTCCTTCAAATGGAGAAGATCACACAAACCTAAATAATTTCCTATAATCATCCATAAAGGGAGTTTGATCTAGTGATCCGCAAACAAACTCATCCGATGTGGAGGAAGGCACTCAAAGCCAATGCGCAAGTTTGAATGCATCACTTACAAACTAGTAATGGAGACTGTGGAATTTAAATAATTTATCTCCCACTTAGTTATTTAAAACGAGGAATTTTAACATGCACACACACACAGAACATATAAACAACATAAAATGCAATAAATATGAAAAATAATTTTCTAACTATTATGCCCTCATCCATAGTTGTCCTCCGTGTGCCACCAACCCTAGCTGCCGGCAACGGGTCATGTCGTCGTGTCTATCTTGCTTCCTTTTCCGCTGCACCTCTAGTCCTCAAATAGCACCATGCCTCGTAAGAATATGATCCGCGATAAAAATAAAATTTTACATTTATCGTTCCTATATTCCACAAGGGAATGTACATGTAATCTTGATCGAATAGAATGTAAAATCCTAAAACTAATACAGCTCCTGCTATATTTAATAATTACAATCATACACACACATAAAATGCCCTCGACATGCCCGAGGATCCAAATCGCACACAAACACAATAGGGCTATAATAGTTGGAACTAGGATGCCTGCAACGACAGAGTTAATCTATTTGCACATCCTACTATTATTCTGCCTAAATTTATGTATAAAAAGTACATAATTAACTGAAAATCAAACACACAGAGGCATAAAACTAGCTCTGATACCACTTGTTGGCACTACTCAGAATTTCGTTCTGTTTCCCCTGTATAAAACTTTGTACAAGCACAGAACTTTTCCTAGCAACCCATGTGCTTTTCAGAAGTTAAACTTGGATTGCAAATGAAACTTAACATTTTTAATCCAAGTTCAACCCATGTGTTCATCAGAAGTTAAATCATATTACAGAAGTTGATTAAATATTTATTTCAAGGATTGGCTTCCAGGTCGTTGGCGAGGCACTCAGCCTTCATGGGTATGGGATCATTCACCACTTCCTAGTCAAAGCCTTTCAAAGAAATTAAATATTTAAACTCCTTATAGTAAACCCTAGGTTAAACTACAAAGACCTCAATCAAAGCACAAGATCGCTAGCATCTTGTGTTGGTACTTCAGGATCCATACAAAAGAAAAATAAACTAGTACACAGCGGAAACAATTAACTAGTTATATCATTCTTTGTATCTTTAAGACCTCTTTATCTTCTGTTGTATTCCTCTCCTCCTCTTGGACGTCGTGTGGGTGATGATCTACCAAGACGCAAAAACCACCCAAGTTCTTCTTTCTTCCAAGACTTTCGACCACCAAAGGATCAAAAGCTAGGAACACCACCTCTTGTTCTTCTTTCTTTCTTGCAACCCGCCGGCCACAAGATGGTTGAAGCCTCTTGATGGCACTGGCCTTAGGTGAGAAAGCAAGGGGAGAATAAGAATATGAGGGGGCAAGCCACAAGAAAAATAGAAGAGGAATAGAAATTGTGTAGATGATTATTATTTCTAAGGAACCATCTATCCTCTTTTATAATCCATGGTAATGGCTAAAAAGGAAATATTTTAACAACAATTAAAATCTCTTTTTTAAATTTTCTATTGTGGATGACTACAAAAGGAAGGTTTTAAAATTCAAAATCTCTCTTTTAAACATTGTAGATGACTACAAAAAGGAAAGATTTTTAAAATTAAAACTTCTCTTTTAAATCATGATTACAAAAAAGGAAAGTTTTAACAAAAATAAAATCTCTCTTTTAAACCATTGTAGATGGCTACAAAAGGAAATATTTTTTAAATTTAAAACTTTCTTTTAAAACCATGTGGATGGCTTCAAAAAAGGAAAGTTTTTAAAATTTAAAATATATCTTTTAAAACATTGTAGATGGCTACAAAAAGAAAGATTTAAAAAATTAAAAATCCACTTTTAAGCCCATCTTAGCCGGCCCCTTGTTTGGGCACCAAGCAAGGGGTGGCCAACCCCTTGCTTGGGCACCAAGCAAGGATGTGGCCAGCCATAAGGATGACTTGGGTGGATGCGAGGCTTTATACATAGAGGTTACAACAGGGACCTAGAGGAGGAATTGATTTTGGCCTTTTGATGGGCTTGAGCTTTCTATGTTCGACCCGAACACCCAACTCAAGTTCATCAATAATAACTCATACCACTAAAGAGTTATTATTGAACTATCGCACCAATTTCATATTACATTATGAGCTCCTTCTTATCATGAGTATGTTAATCTCTTTGTATTTAAGATATTGAATGCCCATTAATTAAATGAGTTACTAACAACTCATTTAATTAACATCTAGCTCCAAGAGTAGTACCACTCAACTTCATTGTCATGTCAGATCTAAGTCCACCTACAAAGTTTACATGACAATTTTTATGAGCTCCTCAAGAGGACATCATCATCCTAATAAATAAGACATAGTTTCCTTCTATAATCAACAACACACCATATAAATAATATTATTTCTCAACTTATCGGGCCTATTGATTTAACGAATAAATCTCACCCTTTGATAAATTAAAGAAATAGATACTAAGTACATGTGCTTGTTATTATATCGGGATTAAGGGTATGCACATCCATAATAATAGAGGTTCTGTTATTTTATGCAGTCAGTATAAAAAGAACAACCTCAAATAGTCCTGCTCTATACACACATAGTGTACTAGTGTAATTTTATAGTCAAGATAAACTAGTACCAAATTATACTACAACCATTCCAATGGTTTGTCCCAATCCATCTTGGTTGTGAGCTTCTATTTATAATCTATAAGGAAATGATAACATGATCTTCTGTGTGACATTACACACTATATTATCTATAATATAAATTAAATGGACAACTGCATTTAACTAAATGTAGACATTTGACCAATGTGATTCTCATTTCAAAATAAATATTTATACAAAAAATTAGGCTTTTAGTATACATTCTAACACAAACATCAAAACCTAGGGCACCTAGATTGCTCCAAAAATCTCTCCCTTTTTGATGTTTGACAACTTGTTTAAGTTAGGGAAACATAAATGCAATAACAATGCGAATAAACATAAAATCTACACATGCATAAGTCATGAAACCTAACCCTAGGCTCCCCCTTCACCTAAGCTCCCCCTTGAGCTAGGATTTCCCGGAAAGGTAAACTTCTCCTCCTTTGCCTGAACAATCGCTCCCCCTTCACCTAAGCTCCCCTTAGCTATGATTTCTTGCAAAGGTGTGTAAGTTCCCCTCTTAAATCTAAACTTCTCTCCCTTTGCCATACATCAAAAAGAGCTTCAACAATATCCCAATTGTTGAAAACTTATCATCCAAACTAACCCAAACTTATGTATTTATCCCCCATGGATCTTATACATCTAAATAAGTTGACACGGTCAAGAACAGTGCTGAAAAACACTTTCAGACTAGTATCAGTCGACTGCCCCCTTCGATTTCCACTCACAGAGCCCTTTGTGTTCGAAATACATTATTACTAGTCGACTGGTATCGACACTAATCGACTGTCCTCATCAAAATGAGTTTACAGAGATATTTTATGCTAAAAAACACTGTTACCAGTCGACTGGTATCTGCACCAGTCGATTGGTACCCTATTTATGCAACAATCAATATTTTTGACCCAAATTTAGAAATGCACTAGAAATTTCACAGATCTCCAATAATTCTCAAATTTTGTGGAGAGGTCTATTTTACCCTTGTCTACTTGGAAAAATATATATAAAAATATATTTATCACAGAACCCAAAATGACACAAAATTCAAAACTATCTAAATGGTTCAATTGAACCTTGACCTAAAGTCCTAGTTTTGGCTTCCTTTTGATGTATTTTCCCATACTAAACCACAATGCATCCCTAGCATTGTTTTATATGGCATATATACATCCAAAACTAATTTTCATGCAATATGAAATCTTTTTCATATTTTCATGCATGATACTCAACCCAATTGTGTCAATTTCTTGGATTTGAGACTTAAGTCTGTCTCTAAACCACTTTGTCACATTTGATGGCCCATTTTGAGTCCCAAGCATAGTCCGCTTGAGATTCATTTACCATATATCCCAAAGACTCTTTGAGCTCCCCTAGATCTCTTAGTCTTAGTCACCTCTCTAGGTGACTCATCCACTATGATTAGACCACTTCGGTGCACCTCAGGTGACACATGACCTACAAAACTCACCTTCTTAACATTAGAAACCTTTTCTTTGGTTAATTTCTTCTTTTCCTTAACCTTGGACACCTCATCCTTTCCATAATTATATACCACCCTAGCATATTCTTTCTTATTGGCCTTGGATGACTTTCTCTTATCCTTGGTCACTCCTCCCTTACCAATGTCATGTGCCACCTTAGCACTTGACCTCCTTTTGATCTTGGAGGGACTCAATTTGATATTTTTAGATCTTTGACCACCCAAATACATGTCAAGTCCTTTAGGTCAATAATGAACCTCTCTAGGACTTTCTCCATTTCCTCAAGCTTTGCCTTCAAGTTTTGATTTTCTAATTCTAGTGTTCTAACCCTAGAATCAACATGTCCATCATGGACATTCCTAAACCTACCCTTCCTAGGTATGTATCTCCCCTTCTTGGGATTAATGCCTAGGTTTTCAACCACCTTCTTCTCCTTAGGCAAGATAGGTTGTTTCCTTTTAGGTCTATCATTTGAAATGATTTCCTAGAGTTATCACCTACATTATCCCTATTCCTATCATTATATCTAAAATCATATATGCATGGGCAAATAATTCATATTATTTCTAACATACATGGAGGAATTTGAATTTGAACTTGAATTCAAGTTAGGCTTTACCTCCCTTACCCTTGAAGCTCTCTTCTTCTCCCACTTCTTTAAGTGCGCTAATTTCTTGAGCTCTCCTCTTCTTGGGCACTTTGTGTGGTAGTGACCCCACTCACCACATGTGAAGCATCGAATATGCTTCTTCTCTTTGACTCCATCCCTACAACCCACATTAGTTCTTAAAGCAACTTTACTAGGTTTTGGGATTACCTCCTTTACCTTCTTGAGCGAAGGATACCTACTCTTGTAGTGACCCATCTTACCACACTCAAAGCATTTGATGTGATCCTTTGCACTCTTCTTGGTATTTGAGGTGGAGGGTTGAGCCTCCAAGATCTCCTCTTCCTTGGATTGCTCTTCTTCTTCTTCACTTGGATTGCTCGGCGAGATTAGGAGAGCCCGATGGTCGGCACCGCATGGAAGAAGGAGACGATGCTATGGCTTCAAGGTCGCGAGGACATTGCCGACTGAGAGGGACTGCACCGGTGATGGTCGGGTGGAGAAGAGAGTGGTCGGCGACAGTGCGAAGAGGAAAGGGGAAAGCGGCGGTGGAGAGAGGCGATGATAGGAGATCGGAGAAAGGAGAGGGTTCGAGGTTTTCCTTGGCCGACGATTTGTACGACTGGGAGACGAGGCGTCGCGAGGCGGTGCCGTCAGGTTGGGGGAGACGAAGAGATCGGGGGAGGAGAAGGGGGTCTGTGTCGCACAAGAGGAGAGGGAGAGGAAAAAGGTCGGCGATGAGGATTGGCGTGAGTCGGACGAAGGAGGCTAGGGCACGAAGTGATTTGGTTTATAATTTCAAACTTAGGTTTAGGCAAATCAAAACCTAAGTTTATTTCTCAATCAACTCCTATTTTTAGGTATTCCAAACAGACTTTCTTCAAGCCTAATAGCTCTATCCCCTTAATTGTGTCATACAAACTCTGTTTAATTCCAGAAAAATTTCTAAAAATTCTTGAAAAATCCAATAAGATTATTTATTAAATAATCTTATCATTTAATTATTATTTGGGTGCCATATTTCATATTCTCACCCACAAATAAAAATTTGGTCCCTAAATTTACGTTATTTACCATCAGCATGTACTAGCAATCGATAATCAGTATAGATGCTGAACGAAAAATCTAACTCACATACCTCAAGTAAAATGATGGGGGTATCGAGCTTGGATAGTATCCCGAGCTCCCAGGTAGCCTCCTCTTCAGAATGATACTGCCATCCAACTTTAACTAGCAGGATAGTCTTGTTCTGTACTTGACGCTCTCTGTGGTCCATAATCGGTACCGGAACCTCCTCGTAGGTAACGTCAAGCTGAATGAGAACTGATATATCTGACAGAACATGTGATGGGTCGGATATGTATCTCCTCAGCATGGATACATGGAATACATCGTGAATGTCTGCCAGAGACAGTGGTAGCGCCAGACGGTGAGCTACCGCTCCAATCCTCTCCAAGATCTGGAAAAACCCAATGTATCGTGGAGATAGTTTACCTCGGAGACCAAATCTCTTCACTCCTTTCGTGGGTGAGACTCTCAAAAAATACATGGTCGCCTGTAGAGAACTCCAAGGTTCTCCATTTCTGATCAGCATAACTCTTCTGACGGTCCTACGCCTCGGGCATCCTCCGTCTGATAGTGAAGACCAACTCTGCCTGTTGCTGAGCTCTCTGAGGTCCTAGCAGCCGAGTCTCCCCAACCTTCTCCTAGAGGGTGGGTGTACTACAAGGACTATCATACAATGCTTCAGACAGTGTCATCTAGATAACCGAATGATAGTTATTGTTGTAGGCGAACTCGACTAATAGCAGGTAGTCCACCCCGCTACCTCCGAAATCCATAACACAAGAGCTCAGCAAGTCTTATAAAGTCTGGATGGTTCGCTCTGACTGTCCATCTGTTTGCGGATGAAATGCTGTACTGAATCGGAGTTGTGTGCCCAAGGCCTGATGTAGACCCTACCAGGATCGGGATGTGAACCGTGGGTCTCTATTCGATATAATGCTCAAAGGAACATCCAGCGCGAGGTACAAGGATCGATACCCTGCATTTGATGATCTCCCAACGATACAGCTCTTCCAATCGACCCAGAGTATTGGTCTTCCGAATCGCTAATAAGTGTGTGGATTTGGTTAATCGATCAACGATTACCCAAATCGCGTCACGACCTCATCCTGTCCTAGGAAACCCCACCACAAAATTCATAGTGATGTATTCCCATTTCCACTCCGGAATAGGAATCCACAGAAGTAACTCGGCAGGTCTCTGGTGCTCAACCTTCACCTGTTGACAGACTAGACATCTAGCTATAAACTCCGCGATGTCTTTCTTCATGTCGTTCCACTAATAGGAACATCTCAAATCTCGATACATGCATGTTCCACCTGGGTGGATAGAAAAACAAGAGTGATAAGCCTCCTACAGTAACTCCTCCAAAACCAGATGAGATTGCGGTACACATAATCTACCTCAAAATTAAATAATACCCTCGTCATCTTGGGTGAACTTTGTCTGTTGCCTAGAAGCTAACTGGTTGCTAATGGACTGTAAGCACTGATGACCGGCCTGGGGGCTCCTAGATCCTCATCCTGATCAATGACTGAGCAACTATGGTAACAAGAATACCCTGCTCTATCTGTCCCTGCACCTCAAGGCCCAACTCGGTGAAACCCTGAATCAAGTTCGTGACTAAAACTCGGTGGCATGCTAAAGTCCCTCTGGACTTCCGGCTAAGTGCATTGGCAACCACATTAGCTTTCCATGTATGGTAGCTAATGGTGCATTCAAAATCCTTTAGGAACTCTATCCATCTCTTCTGTCGGAGATTGAGTTCCTTATGAGTGAAAAGGTATTTGAGACTCTTATGATCAGTAAGAATATCAAATATAATACTATACTGATGATACCGCCAAATCTTTAAAGCAAATATAATGGCAGCTAGCTCCAGATCATGTACTGGATAGTTCTTCTCATGCTCCTTCAACTAACGAGAAGCATATGAGACTACCTTGTCGTGCTACATCAAAACAACACCCAAATCCTGTAGAGAAGCGTCGGTGTAGAGTAGGAATCTGTCCTCTCCCGAGGGTAAAACCAGAATTGGTGTCGACACTAATCTCCGCTTCAGCTCTAGGAAGCTAGTCTCGCGGGCTTCTAACCACGTGAACATCACACCATTCCTGGCCAGGCGTGTCAGCGGTATAGCAATGTGAGAGAAATCCTCAACGAACCATTTGAAATATCCGGCCAATCCCAAGAATCTGCGGATCTCCTAAAATGATTTCAGTTGTTCCCAACTGGTGACAACCTCGATCTTCTGAGGATCTACCAAAATACCTTGGCTAGAAACCACGTGTCCTAGAAAACTGATTGAGGGTAGCAAAAAAGTATACTTACTGAACTTCGTATATAGACAATGTCGTCGAAGAGGCTCCAAGACTAGAAGGTGCTGTGCATGTTCCTCCTCAGAACGTGAGTAGATCAAATTGTCGTCGATGAAGACGATAACAAACCGATCTAGATACTCTAGGAAGACGTGGTTCGTCAAATTCATAAATACCGCTGGAGTATTGGTAAGCCCAAATGGCATTACCAAAAACTCATAATGTCCGTATATAAGGCATACTCAACCATAAGATTACTAGCAATGCCTCTGTAATCCGATCACCAACTACATATCACCAAATCCATAAATATCACACCTAACACTCACTATGTCACCATCAATGACAAACCCAAATAATAGATCATCATAACAAATATCCACTAATAAATCATCGAAACAAATATCCACTAATACATCATCAGACAACCCCATAACTCAACATTTACATCCATAAATCATTAGAAATCATCATATCACAATATTTGATCTCACAATATCCCTCAACCTCAAACGATCCTCAACAACATGATAACCCTAGTGACCAATTTTCATCGTATCGGGTACTTTAATATCTAAAGGATATGAGTATAAAAACTTTACTAATTTAATCCAAAAATATCCAAAGAGTATGTCAAATCTCATCCTATAGATACCCAGATATTCACAGTAAAGGAATGACCATGCAAAGTCCAAAGGGTCACTCAACCTCCTTCTGAAAGTCTACCCATCATAAAATATCACCACAAATCTCATAATTATATCTGTAAATATCTTTCGACAAATGTCGACAAGAGATCGAACACTCTGAGCTGACAAATAGACTTCAAGACCTTGGTAGAAGATCATATAGTCAAGGTCTTGAACTACTTAATGGAGACACTGCTAGCTGAGTCGACCAACCATTGTCTTGTAACCCATCATACTACGATTGCTCCACTTGAGGTTCAGTAACCTCTAGTGACAAGCCATGTACCCAAGGGTAGAGGAGCACTATCACTAGATAGCTGATCAAAATAATTGTCAATCGTCCCACTGCTCCTCGAAGATCATCATCTTTATTTCCACTTAGTAATAGTAGAATTCATATGTATTAATCAACTAACTCCACCTTCTCCGCATCATTATGGGTTGTAAATCACTAGGCACATTAAGGATATCTAACCATATCCAATCAGTCCATGAGTCAGTATCTCCCATGGAACAACGTTAGACGAGTCAATTGATCATCACCTTATAATCCATCATGCTACTGAAAGAGGTAGTGAAGTTCTCTCTCTCAAAAACACCTCACCAAATGATGCTTTGATCTCAAAATAATCATCTGCTTTTTCCTTCACGTGATGCCTTGTCACGTAAAGATAAGCAGCTAACTTCACCTTTTCTTACACTAGTACAAATTATATATCCGAATGTACTCACCAAGTTATACAACCAAGTAATGGTTGTATCTCATAAATGTTAAGTAGGTAGCTTTACACTTTTTCTACAACACTGGGGGTATCATATCCGAATGTACCTTTTAAGTCATCCAACTAGGTATAGACGGTCCCGAGTCAAAGTCTCCATGGAATAGGATACGCCAATGGTAAACGGCTAATTCAGTCTTCTCTACATTGGTACAAGTAATGTACCCAAATGTGCCTCAAAATATCTGACTAAGCACGAGTAACTCAAAAATCAAAATCTCTATAAAAGTAGAGTAAGTCGGTACCCTAATGATCAAACTGCCAAAATAAATCGATCCTCAACTAACTGATCTAATAAGAGTAAATCAATCATCCACAGATGAAGCTAACCAAGGTAAATCGATACACAACTACCCAAGTCAACAAGGGTATATCGGTCCTCAACAGACAGAACTAAAGAGAATATAAATTAATCCTCTACTGACCGAACTAACAGGAGCACGAAACCAACTAAGATAGGTCAAACCACAACTGCACAAATAAACCAGGTAAATCAATCCTAAACTGACTAAACCAATAGGAGTACATCGGTACTCTACTAACTGAGTCAACATGAGTATTACTGGTAGTATGATATGATGAATCCCTTGAGACTATTATCCTTGATCTTCAGTAGGGTCGACCGTGATCAGTGGTTGACCCATCATATGAAATATATTCTACTAACAACTATACATATACTAAAAGAGCACTAACACATGTCATAACTAACTATCATAGACAACTATATAAGTACTAAAAGAAGTGCATGATAACAGTAAACAAACATACCTTCTATAACTTGGAGATGTTCTGCTACTACCTGGTCCCAAAATCCAAAAAGTCATATCGAGAAAATCAAAATAGGAAATAAAAAAACAGGAATTAAACCTTGTAAATTGGGCTCTGATACCAATAAATTATCACGACCCAAAGGAGTCCCTGCCAAAGGAAAATCTAGCACCATCCCCTTGTACTGGTGACAATCTAAATCATATATACATCCACAAGAATACATCAGCCCACACGGCTGGAATATTTATACACCCACACAATTATATATATCAAACAGCCCACACGGCTATACTAACACACAGCGAAAATCGAAAGTAAACCCATATAGACTAAAAATGAAGATTGCTAGGCTTACATAACCACAACAAAACAAATACAACTCCACAAAGCAAACTTAAAGGAACAAAGTCAAATTTATACAACACCAAGTCCAACAAAATGTAAGACAACTAAAGAAGAGCTAAAATCGAAAATAGTCCTCAGATGTGATATGGAACCGGCAGACAGGATACTCCAAGTGACACGACATATTTATGTACTAACCTAAAAACAATAAGAAAAGAAATAGGGGGTAGTGAGTATAACATACTCAGCGGGTATCAAGCAGACATGCATAGTAAAATATAACTGCCAGTAATAATCATGTAGTACAGTCTCCTGAATAATAAAAGATAATGCAAAACTGAAGAACAGAAGAACTGTACTCACCAAGGCCTCCTATCCTGAGATGAGGATGTGAACCTCACCAAAAGATACAGGGTCATCAGACCAAATATATAATGTCTCCTGTATGCATGTCAAACAACCACCAACAATGCAGCATCCAAAATGCAACAATCACAAACAATAAATGTAATCCATGCATATGATGTAAATGACCTAGTCACCCCTAACATCAGTCAGTCATCTCACACGCGATGGAGAGACCGAGAGGGTAGGACTATGACAATTGTGCACTCTGCCATCACTACTTCTGAGTGACCGAGTGGACAGGCCGCTGTCGGAGTACACCTATCGTACTACCCCAAATATAGTGGGGGAGCCTAAGCTCTCATCTCCCTGTGTCATAGTCAAGAGGAGAGATCTCTACACGCTACCATGCTACATTCACACTACCCATGAGCGGACCAGCGGAGCCCTAACAGAGCAAAACAACACACACCCTACCTGATATACCACTAATCCATGAGTGGTTGTGTGTGCAGATCATGTAACTGGCGATGTGCTCAACAAAAATGGAGCCGATAATCATTCAGTATGCAATAATGCAAAATGGTGCATGACATTAAATCATGTAACTCCTGAAAATAACAACCTCCTCATAATGTGTACCAAAAGGAAAACCGAGTCCACAACAGTGATCTAGGTACACATGCCAGATAGTAAATCTAGGTACATGTGCCAAGTAATAAACCTAGGTACACATGCCAAGAAATAAACTTAGGTACACATGCTAAGTAATAAACTAGGTACACATGCCAAGTATTAACACTAGGTACATATGCCAAGTATATCTAGTAACTAGACCTATATCCGGTCATGCATTGTATGTCACTACGTAAGTACACAATGCAAGAATCAAGAGGACATAAGAAATAATGCAGAATAGGCACTAATAAGGGCATACTACGGGTATCAAGTAGTGACATAGTAAGGCATATATAAACATAATCATTACTACTAGATATAACCTACTACGCATATCAATATGACAATATCAAAAGAGAAAAGTCAAAACTACCCGCCTTTATATAGATCATCCTGACAATCCCCACGTTGAGACACTCATCTTAAATCAACGCCCTACAAATCACATGATATACAGTTTAGCTAATCATATATACAACAACTAACTAAACCCAAAACCCAATCCTAATTTGATTAGGTAACCATGTCTAATCCCACCTAATGATCCAATACTCTCTTCATTGCCAATATCCTTGTGAATTAACCTAACTAGAGAAATCAACATATAAATGAATCTCTAATCCATAACCAAATAGATTAAGCATCACCAATCATTCCCCCTTCCAATTAGGATTTACTACAAGCATAATTAATCCAAAACTCACTAATCAACATATCATGAATCCAACTCACATAAATCATCATCAATTAATCAACCATCCATAATGAATCACAACCACACTAGATAAAGCATTCCGAACTCACATTAGGTTAAGCTAATTTGCATCAATCCCAACTCACCTGAATCTTAGATGCTTCCTGATTAGTCATTGTACCTTACTGTCGAAAAGGATGGCCTGGTGGAGCTGCTGTTGGAACCAAGGATGGAGCTACAAGGGTTGATCCAACAACTACACATATTGCAAAGTAACCCATATCAATTATAATCAAAATAAAAATCCCCAAACCAAACTCCTCCAATCATTACCTTATTTCTGCCAGAGATTCACTGTTGATGCTTCCTGTTGGATCCAAGAAAGAAGTCTAGCATAACTCCATAGATAAGGGAATGGCCGGAGCAGAAGATTTGGTGGTTGCGGCTACTAGCGCTAGGTCAAGATGGTGGCGCTGGCTCAGCACAAAGGGAGACGACGACGAGCAAAACAGACCAAGAAGAAAGGGTGCGGCAATGAATCAAAGCTACGGCTCGAGTGTGGCTGTTGTAGTGCCAAATCGCGGTAGAGGAGGATGACACGACAAGCAAAATCAGACCAAGAAGAAATGGTGCGACAATGAATCAAAGCTACAGCTCGAGTGTGGCTGTTGTAGTGCCAAATCGCAGTAGAGGAGGATGACATGACGATCAAGCAGAAAAACCTCAGCATCGGCGAGATTGGGAGAGCCCGATGGTCGGCGCCGCAAGGAAGAAGGAGACGATGCTGCGGCTTCGAGGTCGCGAGGACATCGCCGGCTGAGAGGAGCTGCACCAGTGATGGTCGGGTGGAGAAGATAGTGGTCGGCGGCTGTGCGAAGAGGAAAGGGGAAAGCGGAGGTGGAGAGAGGCGATGGTAGGAGATCAGATAGAGGAGAGGGTTCAAGGTTTTCCTTGGCCGACGGTTTGTACACGTGGGAGACGAGGCATCGCGAGGCGGTGTCGTCTGGTTGGGGGAGACGAAGAGATCGGGGGAGGTGAAGGGGGTCGGTGTCGCGCAAGAGGGGAGGGAGGGGAAAAAGGTCGGCGGTGAGGATTGGCGTGAGTCGGGCGAAGGAGGCTAGGGTACGACGTGATTAGGTTTATAATTTCGAACTTAGGTTTAGGCAAATCAAATCCTAAGTTTATTTCAAAATCAACTCCCATTTTTAGGTATTCCAAATTGACTTTCTCCAAGCCTAATAGCTCTATCCCATTAATTGTGTCATACAGACTCTGTTTAATTCTAGAAAAATTTCTAAAAATTCTTTAAAAATTTAATAAGATTATTTATTAAATAATATTATCATTTAATTATTATTTAGGTGTCGTATTTCACATTCTCACCCACAAATAAAAATTTAGTCTCCAAATTTACGTTATTTACCATCAACAAGTACTAGCAATCGATAATCAGTATAGATGCTGAATGGAAAATCTAACCCACATACCTCAAGTAAAATGATGGGGGTATCGAGCTCGGATCATATCCTCTAGCTCCCAGGTAGCCTCCTCATCAGAATGATACTCCCATCCAACTTTAACCAGCAGGATAGTCTTATTCCGTAGTTGACGCTCGCTGTGGTCTAGAATCCATACCGGAACCTCCTCGTAGATAACGTCAGGCTGAATGAGAACTGATATATCTGACAGAACATGTGTTGGGTCGGATATGTATCTCCTCAGCATGGACACATGGAATACATCGTGAATGCTTGCCAGAGACGGTGGTAGCGCCAGACGGTGAGCTACTGCTCCAATCCTCTCCAAGATTTGGAAAGGCCCAATGTATCGTGGAGCTAGTTTACCTCAGAGACCAAATATCTTCACTCCTTTTGTGGGTGAGACTCTCAAAAAATACATGGTCACCTGTAGAGAACTCCAAGGTTCTCCATTTCCGATCAGCATAACTCTTCTGACGGTCCCACGCCTTGGACATCCACCGTTTGATAGTGCGGACCAACTCGGCCTGCTATTGAGCTCTCTGAGGTCCTAGCAGCTGGGTCTCCCTAAGCTCCTCCCAGAGGGTGGGTGTCCGACAAGGACTAGCATACAATGCTTCAAACGGTGTCATCTGGATAACCGAATGATAGTTATTGTTGTAGGCGAACTCTACTAATGGCAGGTGTGTTAGTTAGAGCCCTAGAGCCAATCATTTGATGATTGTATGGACTCATGTATATCATATTCTTGTATATTAATAAAGGCATTTGGATTTTGGTTATTATGCTTATTTGTATTAGTGCCAGATAAAATAAGTATAGTAACGCCCTTGAGTAGAAGGTTCTTACCTATATCAATCGATTGGTTGAATCGATAGTGAGATGATATAGGGAACACTACTCTAAATCATTCCTAGTCGAGTATTAAAATTCAGGGACAATGTTAATACAATAAGACTAGCATGTAGGTCAGCTCGATGACTTGATCTCATAAGTCATGGATATAGAGATATCAAGCTGACACATGGGTATGCATTAGAGAATGTATACTGAAAGACCCGCCATGAGAAAGTATCATGGATCGTTATATGAGTGTCATATACTTTCTCATGTGGCTATTAGTATGACTATTAGTCCTTTGACCTGAAGTCACCATGGATCCCTACATAAGGAGTTATGTACTTTGGTTTCGTCAAACGTCACCCGTAACAGGGTGTACTATAAAGGCGATTACTGGGTATGTAACAAATTATGCAGATGGATGTGAGTGATGTAGATGGGATCTATCCCTCCCATATAACGGGAGCGACATCAATATTCTTGATAGAGTTAGACCACGAAGTGCATGGCCATGCCCAAATGAGTCAACATTAGATGTTGAGCTCATTTGATCGAGTGAGTCTACTTGGAGTTCAAGATTTAGATTGATTAGAGGATGACACGGTCTATGCCTCATATTGATCAATCTAGATGTCTAGGATAGAAGGACACCTGTCATTATTTTGTGAGGAGTCACAATTGGTAGTCATAAGGTGATGTCGGATCTCGACATTCTTGTAACTTGGGTAGTAATGATGTGTTGCTAGATACCGTGTAAAATACCGAAAAAAAATGGCGAATAATGATAAGGGAATTTTCTGGAATTTTTAAAAAATTTTCAGGAATTTTTCGGAACTCGTATGGACGAGTTAACGGGGATAAAAATGGGGCCCGGGAAAGCCTGTTTAGGTTACCCAATTTAAGCGAGAAAAAGTTGAATTTATTTATTCATTTCTTTTTCTTTCTTTGTTTTCACCGAAACCATGTCGTGCCTTAACTTCCTTCTCCACTCGATCCTTTTCCCTCTTTGCGCCGATCCCTTCCTTCTTCCCCCACATCCGATCATCTCCCCCAACCGGCGCCGCTTCGCACTTCCTCTCCCACGCGACCAAAGCCTCGGCAAAAGCAGGAAATTGGGCAGATCTCCTTCCCCCTCACTCCTCTTCAACGCCGACGCTCCTCTTCTCCCCGACCCGGCGCCGATCGCCACCTTGTCGCTGGGCGCCACCTCCCCTCTGCCTAGCACTGGGGCCCTAGTCGTCTCCACCGCCGCCTGCTCCGGTTGAGTCACCGCCGGTTGAGGTAGGGTTATCGATTTCCTCCCGTGCCCTAGATTTTTCCCTTTCTTGCGCATCCTCACTTTGATCTGCTTGTTGCCATTGTTGGATTTCCACTTTTGACCACAGGTACCAAAGGGGCTCTCGGCAGCCATGCTTTTGATAGTGCCATAGAGTTGTCGTCGGGTCGACTCTTTCTGATCTAGCACTAGATCACTGCGTGTTGGTGTCTTCGGTGTCCTAGCATCGACAAAATTCAAGTATCTGAGATTGGGGTAAGTTGTGCTATGGATTTGTCACCTTTAGTATTGGTTTGGATTTAGTTGTTGTGGTTAATTATGTTTATTTCAAAACCTAATTGGAAGGAATTAGTAGTTAAGGAATGATTGAGGAGCTAGATGATCCAATTAGGGTTTATAATTGGATCTGGATTTATGTTAGCTTCTTGAGGATTTGATTTAGCTAATTTATTTATTTGTAATTAGCTAAATCTGGGTACCATGTATCACAGGACTTTGATACGAGATGAGCATTTCGATGTTGGATTTGACTGATTGGACCTTCTTTTTTAGGCGGGTACCTCTTGACTTATCTTTTATGATATTGTCTTTGGATATGCATAGTATTTTATAACTACAAGCAATGAACATGTTTGTCTTTGGTATGTCACTGTTTGATATCCATAGCATGTTAGGTTTATCGCCTGTGACGTATCTGCGCTTATATCATGTGATTTATTGCCATGAGTACTGTACTACCATGAGTATCTTAGTTTCTAGAATAAGTGACATACCATGTTTCACTGAGGTTAGGACTAGGTTCTGGACTTTTGGTTTCAGTCATGTGTATCGAGACTGTCTGATACTTAGGTTTTATGCCATGACTGGCTTGTGTACCTCTATTTGTATATCATATATGATTCGTGTACCTAGACCTTGATTCTTGATGTGTGCATATTGTTGGTACATATGTTATGGAAGGAGATATGTTTAGGATCTAGGTTGTTATACCATAGAGGACCTGTATGCCCTAGATCCGTGGATTGACCATCGCTTTTACAGTACCCATTTTCTATATATGGATATGGTTATGTTGATCAGTTTTTTGTTATGCATAGTGACATGCATCATGATTGCATGTTGTGCGATTGTCGGCTCCACTATGGTTGAGCACATCGCCAGTTACATGTACTGCACACACCACCACTCATGGGTTAGTGGTATATCAGACCGGTGTGTGTTTGCTCTGTTTAGCTCCGTTGGTCCGAGGACTCGGTGGTAGCCGTGACAGTTCCTTCTGTTTGGCTCGTGGCATGTAGTGTAGCAGTAGTAGCCGGCACGGTGGACTCTGTTGGCTCCGTTGGTTAGGAGACTCGGTAGTGGCCGTGAGATATCCTCCCGTCGTCGTGTCTGGGAGTTGAGAGCATTGAGCTCCCCATTTATGATTTGGGGTCACGGGACGGAGTACTCCGACAGATCCGTCCACTCGGTCACTCATCGGGAGCAGTGACGACAGAGTGCACGGTTGTCATAGCCTACCCACTCGGTCTCACCATTTGTGTGTGAGATGGTGACTGCGTCGTGACCAGGACACATCATTAGCATCATATGCATTGATGCATTTATATTCTTATGATTGTATTTCTTGCGTTTGGTTCTTGCGTTTTGTTGGATCATACTTGACTGCATCTGGATTATTGACACTTCGGTTTGTGACCCTTTTATGCGGATAGGAGTTCTGGTGAGTCTGACTTCTTGATTACCTTTCGGTTTCGTATTCCTATATATATGATTAGGAAGCTGTATTCCATGTTTGTTGCTGTTAGATATATCTTACTACTCATATCCATTGGTATTCGCTGAGTTGTTGAACTCACCCCCATTGACACTATCTTTTTCAGGTACCAGGTTATTTATGGTGTCGCTTGGAGCATCCTGTCTGCTGGTCCCCACGTCACATCAAAAGACTTATCGGTTTCACGTATGTTTTGTTTGTTTTATGTATCAGTTTGTTAGCTCTGTACTCCGGTTTTATTTTTGGAGTGTTGATGTTGTTATGCGGTATTTTGTATTTGTTATTGGTTGTGTAAGCCTAGCCGGCTAGCAGTATTGTGTTTTTGGTTTTGGTACAGCTGAGTGGGCTGCTTTATTTTTAACTGCGTGGTTGTGTCAGCCAGAGGCTGAATTTGATATTAACTGCGTGGTGTTTGTTTTCTTTATTTGTTATTATTCCAGCCGCATGTGGCTGAGGTATATAGTGCTTGTAGAAAAGTTTCAGATTGTCCGCCGTACAGGGGAGATGCTGCCGAAATTTTCTTCGGACAGAGACTCCTCTGGGGCGTGACATACCGCTCATTACTTATGCTCCTAAATGTGTTTAGGGCATTGCCAACGTTACAAGAACCTATAGGGTCACACACTTAGGACATTTAGATGGAGATTTGGTTCATATGATGAACCAAGAGGATTAGATTCATTTGATGAATCAAATTGGATTAAGAGTAATCCAAATTGGGCTACTTGAGTTCGACTCAAGTTGATTCATGTGTTCAATGAGTCTAATTTAGATTTTGACTCATTGAATCAATTTAATTAAATGAATTAGATTCATTATATTAAGTTGACTTGAATCAAATGGTTGGATTCAATCAACCATGGAAGAGATTTGGTCAAGTTTGACTTGACTTGAGAGGAAGATTAAAAGTCAAGTTTGACTTGACTTTATGTCACCTCATTGGTGAGTTGGCATTGAAGTGGACCAATGATGTTACTCCACATCATCATGGGTGCCACCTCATGGAAGTTACAAAGTTATTTTCTTAATAACTTCACATTAATTGCATTTAATGGGGAGTTACACAAGAAGAGTGGCCGGCCACTTTGGTTTGAATGGTGAATTCATTTTTCCATTCAAGTGGGTATCTTCTTCCTCCTTCCTCTCAAGCTCTCCCTCTCCCTCTCCTCCTTCCTTGGCCGAATCTCACCAAGGTGCTAGCACACCTTTTGTGTGAGGTTTCTCCACCTACGTGTCCGTGTGGATACTTCTAGAGGACCGACGCTTGACGGTCTTGAGATCCGGCAACTCCTTGGAAGAGCGGGAACGCGAAAGGGCACGCAACAAGGGTAAAGTTCTCAACACATAGATCTAGGAGTAGATCTAAAGATTTTGAAACTCATATTCGTATTTTCGTTCGGTTTTTCCTTGCACGGATCTGTTGGCCTTGGGTGATTCGGGGTTTCCGCGACGCGAAAAGCGGTTTTTGTGGCCCGAAAGACCCAACAAGGTGGTCCTCCCCGCTGCCTCCGAAATCCATAATACAAGAGCTCAACAAGTCTTATAAAGTCTGGATGGTCCGCTCTGACTGTCCATCTGTCTACGGATGGAATGTTGTACTGAATCGGAGTTGTGTGGCTAAGGCCAACAGCAGACCCTACCAGGGTCGGGGCGTGAACGGTGGGTCTCTGTTCGATATAATGCTCAAAGGAACATCCGGCGCGAGGTATAAGGATCGGTACCCTGCATCTGATGATCTTCCGATAATACAACTCTGCCAATCGACCTAGACTATTGGTTTTCCGAATCGCTAAGAAGTGTGTGGATTTGGTTAATCTATCAACGATTACCCAAATCGCGTCACGACCTCATCGTGTCCTTGGCAATACCACCACAAAATCCATAGTGATGTATTCCCATTTCCACTCCGGAATAGGAATTCTCGGAAGTAACCCGGCAGGTCTCTGGTGCTCAGCCTTCACTTGCTGACAGACTAGACATCTAGCTACAAACTCCACGATGTCTTTCTTCATGTCATTCCACCAATAGGAACGTCTCAAATCTCAATACATGCGGGTTCCACCTAGGTGGATAGCAAAACAAGAGCGATAAGCCTCCTGCAGTAACTCTTCCAAAACCGGATGAGACTGTGGTACACATAATCTACCTCAGAATTAAATAATACCCTCGTCATCTTGGGTGAACTATGTCTGCTGCCTAGAAGCTAACTGGCTGCCAATGGACTATAAGCACTGATCACCGGCCTAGGGCCTCTCGGATCCTCATCCTGATCAATAACTAAGCAACCATGGTAACAAGAATACCTTGCTCTGTCTGTCCTTGCACCTCAAGGCACAACTCCGAGAAATCCTGAATCAAGTTCGTGACCAAAACTCGGTGTTATGTTAAAGTCCCTCTGGACTTCCGGCTAAGTGCATTGGCAACCACATTAGCTTTCCCTATATGGTAGCTAATGGTACAATCAAAATCTTTCAAGAACTCTATCCATCTCTTTTGTCAGAGAATGAGTTTCTTATGAGTGATAAGGTATTTGAGACTCTTATGATCAGTAAGAATCTCAAATATAATATTATACTGATGATGTGGCCAAATCTTTAAGGAAAATATAATGGCAGCTAGCTTCAAATCATGTACTGGGTTGTTCTTCTCATGCTCCTTCAATTGACGAGAAGCATAAAAGACTACCTTGCTGTGCTGCATCAAAACAACGCCCAAATCTTGTCGAGAAGCGTCGGTGTAGAGTAGAATCCGTCCTCTCCCAAGGGTAAAACCAGAACTGCTGTCGATACTAATCTCCGCTTCAACTCTTGGAAGCTAGTCTCGTAGGCTTCTGACCACATGAACTTCACGCTTTTCCTGGTCAGGCGTGTCTGTGGCATAGTAATGCGAGAGAAACACTCAACGAACCATCTGTAATATTCAGCCAATCCCAAGAATCTGCAGATCTACTAAAATGATTTTGGTTGTTCCCAACTGGTGACAACCTCGATCTTCTGAGAATCTACCAAAATACCTCGGCTAGAAACGATGTGTCCTAGAAAACTGACCGAGGGTAGACAAAAAGCATACTTGCTGAACTTCGCATATAGACAATATCGTCGAAGAGGCTCCAAGACTATGCGAAGATGCTGTGCATGTTCCTCCTCGGAATGTGAGTAGATCAAAATGTCATCGATGAAAACGATAACAAACCGATCTAGATACTCCAGGAAGACGTTGTTCGTCAAATTCATAAATACCGCTGGAGCATTGGTAAGTCCAAATGGCATTACCAAAAACTCATAATGTCCGTATATAAGGCATACTCAACCATAAGATTACTAGCAATGAATCTGTAATCCGATCACCAACTACATATCACCAAATCCATAAATATCACACCTGACACTCACTATGTCACCATCAATGACAAACCCAAATAATAGATCATCATAACAAATATCCACTAATAAATCATCAAAACAAATATCCATTAATACATCATCAAGCAAACCCATAACTCAACATTTACACCCATAAATCATTAGAAATCAACATATCAAAATATTTGATCTCACAATATCCCTCAACCTCAAACGATCCTCAACAACATGTAACCCTAGTGACCAATTTTCATCGTATCGGGTACCATAATATCCAAAGGATATTAGTATAAAAACTTTACTAATCTTATCCAAAAATATCCAAAGAGTATGTCAAATCTCATCCTTTAGATACCCAGATATTCACAGTAAAAGAATGATCATGCAAAGTCCAAAGGGTCACTCAACCTCCTTCTGAAAGTCTACCCATCATAAAATATCACAACAAATCTCATAATTATATCCGTAAATATCTTTCGACAAATGTCGACAAGAGATCGAACACTCTGTGCTGACAAATAGACTTCAAGACCTTGGTAGAAGATCATATAGTCAAGATCTTGAACTACTTAATGGAGACACTGCTAGCTGAGTCGACCAACCATTGTCTTGTAACCCATCATACTACGATTGCTCCACTTGAGGTTTAGTAACCTCTAGTGGCGAGCCATGAACACAAGGGTAGAGGAGCACTATCACTAGATAGTTGATCGAAATAACAGTCAATCGACCCACTGCTCCTCGAAGATCATCATCTATATTTCCACTTAGTAATAGTAGAATTCATACGTATTAATCAACTAACTCCACCTTCTCCACATCATTATGGGTTGTAAATCACTAGGCACATCAAGGATATCTAACCATATCCAGTCAGTCCATGAGTTAGTATCTCCCATGGAACAACGTTAGGCGAGTCAATTGATCATCACCTTATAATCCATCATGCTACTGAAAGAGGTAGTGAAGTTCTCGCTCTCAAAAACACCTCACTAAATGATGCCCTGATCTCAAAATCATCATCTGCTTCTTCCTTCACGTGATGCCTTATCACGTAAAGATAAGTAGCTAACTTCACCTTTTCTTACACCAGTACAAATTATATATCCGAATGTACTCACCAAGTTATACAACCAAGTAATGGTTGTATCGTATAAATGTTAAGAAGGTAGATTTACACTTTTTCCATAACACTAGGGGCATCCTATCCGAATGTACCTTTTAAGTCATCCAACCAGGTACAGACGGTCCAGAGTCAAAGTCCCTATGGAATAAGATACGTCAATGGTAAATGGCTAATTCAGTCTTCTCTACATTGGTACAAGTAATGTACCCAAATGTGCCTCAAAATATCTGACTAAGCACGAGTAACTCAAAAATAAAAATCTCTATAAAACTAGAGTAAGTCGGTACCCTAATGATCAAACTGCCAAAATAAATTGGTCCTCAACTAACTGATCTAATAAGAGTAAATCAATCATCCACAGATGAAGCTAACCAAGGTAAATCGATACACAACTACCCAAGTCAACAAGGGTATATCGGTCCTCAACAGACAGAACCAAAGAGAATATAAATTAATCCTCTACTGACCGAACTAACAGGAGCACCAAACCAACTAAGATAGGTCAAACCACAACTGCACAAGTCAACCAGGTAAATCAATCCTAAACTGACCGAACCAATAGGAGTACATCGGTACTCTATTAATTGAGTCAACATGAGTATTACTGGTAGTATAATATGTTGAATCCCCTGAGACTGTTATCCTTGATCTTCAGTAGGGTTGACCATGATCAGTAGTTGACCCATCACATGAAATATATTTTTCCAACAACTAGACAGGTACTAAAAGAGTACTAACACATGTCATAACTAACTATCATAGACAACTATATAAGCACTAAAAGAAGTGTATGATAACAGTAAACAAATATACCTCCTATAACTTTGAGATGTCCTGCTGTTGCCTGGTCCCAAAATCCAAAAAGTCACATCGAGAAAACTAAAACAGGAAATAAAAAAAATAGGAATTAAGCCTCATAAACTTGGCTCTCATACCAATAAATTGTCACGACCCAGAGGAGTCATTGCCAGAGGAAAATCCGACACCATCTCCCCTGTACCGGTGACAATCTGAATCATATATACATCCACAAGAATACATCAGCCCACGCGGCTAGAATATATATACAACCACACAATTATATATATCAAACAACCCACACAGCTATATTAAAACACAGCGGAAATTGAAAAAAAAACCCATATAGACTAAAAATGAAGACTGTTAGCCGGCTAGACTTACATAACCACAACAAAACAAATACAACTCCACATAGAAAACTCAGAGGAACAAAGTCGAATTTATACATCACCAAGTCCAACAAAATGTAAGACAAGTAAAGAAGAGCTAAAACCGAAAATTATCCTCGGATGTGACATGGAACTGGTAGGCAGGATGTTCCAAGTGACACGACATATCTATGTACTAACTTGAAAACAACAAAAAAAAAAAATAGGGGGTAGTGAGTATAACATACTCAGCGGGTATCGAACAGACATGCATAGTAAAATATAACTACCAGTAATAATCATGTATTACAGTCTCCTGAACAATAAAAGGTAATGAAAAATTGAACAACAGAAGAACTGTACTCACCAAGGCCTCCTATCCTGAGATGAGGATGTGAACCTCACCAAAAGATGTAGGGTTATCAGACCAAATATATAATGTCTTCTGTATGCATGTCAATCATATACAACCACCAAAAATGTGTTAGCTAGAGCCCTAGAGCCAATCATTTGATAATTGTATTTTGGACTTATTGTATCATATTCTATATAAATAAAAGCATTTGGATTTTTGGTTATTATACTTACTTGTATTGGTGCCAAATAAACTAAGTATAATAATGTCCTTGAGTAGACGGTTCTCACCTATATCAATCGGTTAGTTGAACCGATAGTGAGATGATATAGGGAACACTACTCTTAATCATTCCTAGTCGAGTATTAGCATTCAGGGACAATGTTAATGCAATAAGACTAGCATGTAGGTCAACTCGATGACTTGATCTCACAAGTCATGGATATAGAGATATCAAGTTGACACATGGGTATGCATTAGAGAATGTATACTGAATGACCCGCCATGAGAAAGTATCATGGATCGTTATATTAGTGTCATATACTTTCTCATGTGGCTATTAGTATGACTACTAGTCCTTAGACCTGAAGTCACCATAGATCCCTACATAAGGAGTTATGTACTTTGATTTCGTCAAACGTCACCCGTAACTGGGTGGACTATAAAGGCGATTACTGGGAATGTAACGAATTATGCAGAGGGATGTGAGTGATGTAGATGGGATCTATCCCTCCTATATGACGGGAGCGACATCGATATTCTTGATAGAGTGAGACCACGAAGTGCATGGTCATGCCCAAATGAGTCAATATAGGATATTGAGCTCATTTGATTGAGTGAGTCTACTTGAAGTTCAAGATTTAGATTGATTAGACGATGACACGATCTATGCCTCATATTGATCAATCTAGATGTCTAGGATAGAAGGACACTTGTCATATTTTGTGAGGAGTCACAATTAGTAGTCACAAGGTGATGTCGGATCTCGACATTCTTGTAACTTGGGTAGTAATGATGTGTTGCTAGATACCGCTCATTACTTATACTCCTAAATGGGTAGAGGGCATTGCCAACGTTGCAAGAACATATAGGGTCACACACTAAGGACAATTAGATGGAGATTAGGTTCATATGATGAACCAAGAGGATTAGATTCATTTGATGAATCAAATTGGATTAAGAGTAATCCTAATTGGGCTAACTTGAGTTGGACTCAAGTGGATTCATGTATTCAATGAGTCTAATTTAGATTATGACTCATTAAATCAACTTAATTTAATTAATTAGATTCATTATATTAAGTTGGCTTGAATCAAATGGTTAGATTAGATCAACCATGGAAGAGATTTGGTCAAGTTTGACTTGACTTGAGAGGAAGATAGAAAGTCAAGTTTGACTTGACTTTATGCCACTTCATTGGTGAGTTGGCATTGATGTGGACTAATGATGTTACTCCACATCATCATGGGTGCCACCTCTTGGAAGTTACAAATTCATTCTCTTTAATGGCTTCACATTAATTGCAATTAATGCAATTAATTTGGGGTTACACATGGAGAAGTGGCCGGCCACATTTTTGAATGAAATGGATTCATTTTTCATTCAAGTGTATTATTACATCTTCTTCCTCTCAAGCTCTCCCTCTCCTCCTTCCTTGGCCGAACCACATAGGTGCTAGCACACCTTGGTTTTTGGTCACCTCCACCTAGTGTGTTTGTGTGGATACGTGTAGAGAGTTGTCTACATTGATAACTTCGAGATCCGGCGTACCGAGGACGAGCAGGATATGCAAAAGGGCACGCAACAAGTGTAAAGATCTTCATCATGTAGATCTAGAAGTTTTGTAACTCGTACTCGTATGTTTTCGAATTTTTCTTCGACCGAGATCCGTTGGCTAGGGTGATTCGTGGTTTCCGCGACGCGAAAAAGAGTTTTCGCGGCCCGAAAAACCCAACAAAATGAAACATCCAAAATGTATCAATCACAAATAATAAATGCAATTTATGCATATGATGTAAATGGCCTGGTCACCCCTAACACCAGTCATCCATCTCACACGCGATGGTGAGACCAAGTGGTTAGGGCTATGACAACTGTGCACTCTGCCATCACTACTCCTGAGTGGCCGAGTGGACAAGATGTTGTCGGAGTACGCCTATCCTACTACCTCAAACATAGTGGGGGAGCCTAACCTCTCATCTCCCTGTTTCATAGTCAAGAGGAGGGCTCCTTGCCCGCTACCACGCTGCAGTCACACTACCCATGAGCGAGCCAGCGGAGCCCTAACAGAGCCAAACTACTCACACCCTGCCTGATATACCACTAACCCATGAGTGGTTGTGTGTGCAGATCACGTAACTGGCGATGTGCTCAATAACAATGGAGTCGACAATCGTTCATCATGCAATGATGCAAAATAATGCATGACACTAAAGTTAGTTGCTACTCGGAACACCGTTTTGTTTCCCCTGTACAAAAATTTATACAAGCACAGAACTTAACCTAGCTACCCATGTGCTCTACTGAAGTTAAACTTGGATTGTAAACGATGCTTAACATTATTAATCTAAGTTGCTCTTCAGAAGTTAAACTTGGATTGGAAACAATACTTAACATTTTTACTCCAAGTTTAACCTATGTTTTGTTCAGAAGTTAAACCATATTACAGAAGTTAATTAAATATCTATTTCAAAGATTGGTTTCTAGGTTAAACATAGCGAGACACTAGGCATTCTTGGTTATGGGATCATCCACCACTTCCTAGACAAGGCCTGTCAAAGAAATTGGATATTTAACTTCTTACAGTAACCCTAGGGTTAACTAAAGAGAACTCAATTGAAGCACAAGATCGAAACACGAAATAGAAACAAGAAATCGAAAACCTAAAAATGATACCCTCTTGTGTTTGTATTTCAGGATCCACACAAAGGAAACAAACTAGTACGCAGTGGGATAATAGACTAGTTGTACATTTCTTTGTAGATAAAAGACCACTTGATCTTCTGTTGGATTCCTCTCCTTCTCTTGGACGTCGTGTGGGCGATGATCTACCAAGATAAATTCCACCGAACCACTTCATTTCCTCCAAGACTCTCGAGCCACCAAGGGATGCTAAAATAGAAAATTTCCTTCTCTTCTTCTTCCCCTCGAAGCAACCGACCACCTTTTTCTTCCATTCTTCTATACCTCCGGCCACAATGGGATCTAAGATGAGCTCCAAGCAAGGTCACCGGCCCTAGGTTATGGAAGCAAACCCACCGGCCCTAGCTTGGATGGAATCCTTTTGTGCCGCTGGTTGTAGAAGGAAGATAAGTATTGTAGCCAGTCCTTAAGGAAGGAGATGAGGGAAGGGTCGACTACCAAGGGATTAGAAGAGATGGAACTTAGGTTGTGTATATCATGAGTCACCCTCTCCTTCTATTTTATAATCCTTGGTCATGACAAAAAAGGAAAGTTTTAAACATAATTAAAACTTCCTTATTTGTGACCTCCCCGTAAAAAAGAGAATTTTAACAACAATTAAAATCTCTCTTTTCTAAATTTCCTATTGTACATGGCAATAAAGGACAGTTTTAAAATTAATCTCTTTCTTTTAAAACATGTAGACAATAACAAAAAATGAAAGATTAATTAAAACTTCTCTTTTTAAATTATGGTTATAAAAAAGGAAAATTTTATCGAAATTAAAATCTCTCTTTTAAACATTATAGATAACAACAAATAAGGAAGGATTTTAGCAAAATTAAAATCTCACTTTAATCTTTTATAGATAGTTATAAAAGGAAAAAATTTAAAATTTTAAACTCTCTTTTAAAACCATGAGGATGACTATAAAAGAAAATTTTAAAATTAAAATTTCTCTTTTAAATTCCTTCTTGAATAGCTACAAAATGAAAGATTTTAACAAAAAAATAAAATCTCCCTTTAGTTCTAATGGTGTGGCCGACCCCATGCTTGGACACCAAGCATGGCTTGGTCGGCCACCTCTTGGGCTCCAAGCAAATGCTTGGTCAGCCCCCTTGCTCCAAGCAAGGATGTGTCCGGCCCATTACTTGGGTAAGAAGTGGACTTGGTAGATACAAGGCTTTATAGAGGCTACAACAGAGATCGAGAGGAGAAATTGGTTTTGGTCTCCCGTTGAGCTTGAGCTTCCTATGTTTACTTCGAACACCCAACTCAAGTTCATCAATAATAACTCATACCACTAAAGAGTTATTATTGAACTACCGCACCAATCCCAAATTACATTATGGGCTCCTTCTTATCATGAGTGTATTAATCTCCTTGTATTTAAGATATCGAATGTCCACTAATTAAATGAGTTACTGACAACTCACTTAATTAATATCTAGCTCCAAGAGTAGTACCACTCAACTTCATTATCATGCTGGACTAGGTTCACCTACAGGGTTTACATGACAATCCTTATGTGCTCTTCAAGGGGGCATCATCGACCTTGATTACTAGGATACAGTTTCCTTCTATAATCAACAACACACCGTATAAATAATATTATTTCTCAACTTATCGGGCCTATTGATTTAACGAACTAAATCTCACCCATTGATAAATAAAAGAAATACATACTAAGTATATGTGCTTGTTATTATATCAGGATTAAGAGTACGCACATCTATAATAACAGAGATTTTATTCTTTTATGTAGTCAGTATAAAAAGAAATTTCCTCAAATGGTCCTGCTCAATACACACATAGTGTACTAGTATAATTTTATAGTTAAGATAAACTAATATCAAATTACACTACAACCATTTCAATGGTTTGCTCCATTCCATCTTAGTTGTGAGCTACTATTTATAATTTATAAGGAACTGATAACATGATCTTCTGTGTGCCACCACACACCATGTTATCTACAATATAAATTAAATGAACAACTACATTTAACATAAATGTAGATATTTGACCAATGTGATTCTTATTTCAAAATAAATGTTTACAAAAAGGTAGGCTTTTAGTATACATCCTAACAATCTCCCACTTATACTAAAAGACTATGATGCCATATATACTGTCATACATCTGATTTTCATCCTCTCAACATGCCCATTAAAAGCACTCGTTGGAAAGACCTTAGAGAAAGGATCTGCCAGGTTATTGATAACCATGATTTTACTGTATTATTTTGATTCATATATGCTTTGATATTGATTTCATAGGTTTAAATCATGGTTACATCACATTTCATATATTATCTTTATTTTGGGCTTAATTGTAAATTATCTTATTTTTTGTGTTATTTGATGCTAATATTTGATTCTTATTTTGTAGGCATCAAAGGATCTTGGATTTGGATCTATTCGAACCAAAATTGGACTCGAATCGGAGTTTAAACGAAACGATCAAACCTTGGAGTTATTTAGATCATTCATCTACAATCAAGCAGATCTGAGTTATCCATTGAAGATCTAGCCCATCCAACCTAATGAGGAGGAGATCTCAGCCATAGATGAAGATCCAGAGGTTTTGATCCAGATCTGAGTTCATACAGCCATTGATCAAGCCTGAATTAATCTAGACCGTTCATCGAAGATTGGGCAGATCTGAACCATCCAGTGAAGATCTGGTCGATCTGACCTAAGGGAGAGTAGATCCAGACCCTTGATGAAGATCAGTACCTTCGGATCGGAGTTTAGGTGAACTTTCACCGTTGATTTAGCCCCGAATCGCTCACAGGCGTCCGATCAGATCTGTGATTTGATTTAAAACACAGAAGCTACAGTGATCGAGCTTTGTCGATCTCCTCACACAGCTGCGCGTCCCGCGGCATTCATCTCCAGCGAGATTCCGACCCCATCTCTTCTTCCAGATCCATTTTCCGGCGACTTCATCGGCGACGATGCTCTCAGATGATTTCGGCCAGCTTCCGGCGATCTGACCTCGCTCCAAGGTGGTCCTACGGCGAGAATTCTGTTTGCGATTGACTGTTCTGTTGCCGCCGATTTGGAGGTGTTCTTCCGATTGGTGGTTCCGCTTTCCATCCGTGAGCTCTGGCGGTGTTCCTCCACTGCTACTGGACCATTCCCGACGACATTCCATCCATCATCTTCTCCACATCAGATCTGAAGTCGCAGCTCACAGATTGTCAGATTTCTTGAAGTTAGCAGCTCCGATCTTCATCAGATTGTTTGGAGAGGTCTCTGATGATGCTGGTGAAGGCTGAGCTGAGTTTAGCTACTGAGGTTGTCTTCCCCGATTGCTGAGATGAGGTTTCATTGATGCTTCCTTGTGTGACGGCAAGGAGAATTTGCCGTGAGAAGTGGTTTGGAGTTGAGATGGTTTAGGGTTTACTTTTTGCATTCTTGTTATTGTTGATTGATTTAGATTTCAGTTTCCGTTGTTGAATTCAGTAATCATAGTTCATTTTATGCTTAATTGTTTTAATTCATGTGTTTTGAGTAATTTAGTTTCAATTGATTTTAAAGTTGTTAATCTTGCTTTAGCTTAGGGTTCAGTACTAGTGAGTAATTTAGTTTTCTACAGTTTAGTTAGCTTTAATTTCAGCAGTAGAGTAGTTTCTTAATTGCTGTGCTTCACTTTTGTTAGATTTAGATTCAAGTTTAAATCCCCAATTCCATATTAAAAATCCCAAAAATGAGAATAAAATATGATCCTAAAATTACATCCTATTGTTAGTTCCTTGAGGTTCGATCATGGGCTCGTTACTGCAACATTATTGCGAAATTAAGGGGTTCAGTGGAAATAAATTGTTAATTTGATTTACGAGTGTGACAGACTTTGTACACCAAATTTTGGCGCCGTTGTCGGAAACTTATAGCGGTGTTTTTTAGGATTGTTGTTTGATTACTTTCATGATTATATATCCATGTGTTTGATTTTATTGTTCCTGAGTCATCTAATTTTATTTGCAAATGTTTCAGTGTAAGAACAGGAAATCTATTTGATCATGGATCCATTTCATCAGTATTTTGGAGATTGAAGTCAGAGTTATTATTATCAGCCTCAGACTAGTATTTATGCGCCTGAATATCAATATGAGAAAGTACAACAACAAATTGAAGAATCAATGTGGAAATGTAATGAAGTTATGCAACAAATGAGAGAGCATTAGGAGTAACAATTTGCAAGGATACAGAATATTCAGAGTCAGTTGGATAAGATTGCATCATCCATTAATCAGTTATAAGTACAGAACTCCAGTGGAGAGATGGAAAGTAGTGATTTTGTCAGGCCTGACCCTACTCCTATTTCTTCACAAGAATTTTCTAGTATTATTTGTGATGATGATGTAGTTGTTCAAATTTCTGATTCTACTAATGTTGTTACTTTAGATGATGTGAATGATGCAGGTATTGTTGTAGAAGATGATTTAAGTGTAGGGGAATGCTTACTGGAAGCATTACCCCAAGAATCACCAAGATTAGAGGATGTAAGTGTAGGGACTTGTGTTATGGAGTCAAGCACCCAAGAATCACTACATGAAGTTGAACATTCACCAGAACTAGAGTCTGAGCATTTACTTGATGAGGAAGAGGTAATAATCACCACTCCATGTACCTTTCAACACGATAAGGTAAGTATTGTTTGTGATACATCAAAAAATTTCATAGAGGTACCATTTATTGATTTTATTATATGTGATTAATTGTTTGATACATTTTCTACCCACACTAATATTCTCCTATTTTCTTTTTATCCCACACGCGTGTGGGAGGTGTTTTCGTTGATGGATGTTGTAGGAGAACATAAGCTTCCGGAATGGGTGCTTAAACTGAACCGCCTCAGACCTCCAGAGAGAATTTTCAATGGAAAAAATATTAATAAGAAGAATTTGAGTAGAACCACAATTACTCCACTTCCGGGGTGGCTACTTCTTCTAAACCTTCTTCAACCACCGGGAATTAAAGGGGAGTTGGTTCTAATTTTTCTTTCTTTTGCATTTTAATTCATGTCTTGTTAATAAATTCTTTATACATTTCTTTAGTTTTATACTTTGCGTTTGCACTTTGTTTTTACATTTTGCATTTTGCTTTCATACTTTGCATTTAGTTTAGTTTACATAGCATGCCATTTGAATAAAATTCTCCATGGAATTTTCTAGTAATATTTTTAAGATGGTAAGAGTTTCTTAAATTTGATCATCAATTTTAGGTCATTGGACATGATTGGATACTCTACTTACATGATTTTGGTTAAAACGGTAGTGGATTCCAATTTGTTTAATTGAGTTGATTGCATGAATATTACCTAGTGAGGACCACTATAAGCCTACACTTTATTTTTCTTTTGTGTGGCATGCACTCATAGCAAACTAAACTCTAGAACTTGCTTAGCTTCTTTTCAAAGTCACAATAACATTTGTGTGCATGGAAATTGAGGATTTTATCGATTTTGTTCCCCTTTATACTTTCCAATTCCTTTCTCCACAATTTTCTTAAAATATTCTTATCTAGTATTTTAACCCTTGATCACTTTGCCTTGCCTTCATTCCATTAGAAGTTTTGGTTGATTTCTTGATGAGTTGGATTGACTAGATGAACAAAGATTGAAGTGTGGGGGAGGTGTTGAGAAGGAGTTTGGAAAATGTGAAGGAACGAATGGTATTCTTGCATCATTCACCTCTACAAATTTAAAATCCAATTACTGAAAAGATGAAGTAGTGAGGACCATTGACATTAAAAGAAGGCTGATGCTGGATGAAGAAGCAGAAATTGAAGTGCAGGGCTGAAAAGTTTGTGTCAGTTTTGTATCAAAAATTAGAATGCTACAATCCAAATGAGTGGAAGCTTAGTTGGATTTAAGAATTTGCTGAAGATAAATGGTATGCTTGTCTTTCATGGCATCTGAAAATAAGGATGATTTCAGTACATCATGATTTCAGAACAGAATCTGGACACCAGAAATGCAGAAATAATGAATTTCTGTGACTATAGAAATCTGATCACAATAGACCATAATTCGGAATTCAATTGGTGAGTATCAGTTCACTAATGAAGCACTTGAAATAACATCATTTAATCTTAAATGAAGGGAGAAAAGGACAGCACTTGACACTCAAAACAGTGAGATTAAAAGCTGGAAACAAAATTCAGATTATATGTGGTATCAAGTGTGTGCAACTTCTTCATTATCAGCCCTTGAAACCCTTGGGGAATTAATTAAACCACTTGAATTTCCAGCAGCCTTTGTTGTTTATCTTCCTTCTATACTTTTCAAACCCGCTGAATAGAATTCGGATGGTATCAAAAGTGCAAAATTCTGAATTTGCAATAAGCTTTCTAAGTGATTTTGTAAGCTGAAACAAGATGGAAATCAAGCTATCTTTTGACTTAAATGATTGTAAAGATCTATGGGAATGAACTGTTGAAGCTTGAAGTGAGAGCAACAACATCAGGTGAGGATACCAAGTATTAAGTTGGAAATTCAGAGAACTGTGAAATTCTGTGAAGCTGTAAAAGTTGAGGGCTATGGAGTGTCAAAATTTCAGAATTGACATCAAGGAGAGGAGAAGCTTACATGAAGGTTGTAACGTGATATAACAAATGGAATGTTGGCGTCAATGGCTTCTAACAAGATTCATTTTAATACTGCACAGATTAAAGAGCAATGACAGTTACAACAGTGAAGGATGATACTGGATGCAAGAAGAAGAAATAAAAGGAAACAGTGATGGTTGTTGGTTGTGAAGTGATACTAAATCCAAGAAATGGAATGACAGATCGGGAATGGAACAAATGAAAACAAAAGGGCTGTAATGACATAGATGAATATAGTGCAGAATTCAAGCAGTGCAGATTTTGCAGGAAAAAATGTCGCAATTTTGTGCCAAATTGGGAAATGGATTGTAGCATGTAGAGTTGCTTAAACTTGTAAACTTCTCGGTTATGCATTGTAAAGGGTATTAAGAGACAAGATGAAGAAGTATTGAAATTTATTGTGGCTAAACAATTACATTTTGATACAAAGTCCAGAAATCTGTATTTTACTGCATAAATAGAGTTCAAGGAAATTAGTTCATGAATAAGTCGAAATCTAGCTGTTATTTGAGTGGTGATTAATGAACATCTTGCTTCTCCAGAGATACAGGATTCTTAGACAAGAAATTTGATACCAAACAAGGAAACAAAAACTGAAAACTGAAGATTGAATTAAATCTGCAGTTTTGGTATTAAAGCTGTTATTTGGTATTGAAGCAGCAGAAAGTTAAGTTTAAGCTGAAGTTTTGTGCCATTGCAGTAAAGAGGTTACTGCAAGTCAAGTTCAGAAGAGGAAGTTGCAGGATTTTAGAAGCTATACGACTCTGCACATTGATGTTAAATGCTAATGATAGAATAGATGGAACTTGGCATATGTTTGAGGAGGAAGAGATGTAGGAATGTTAATTGCAGCCAATAAGGAAGCTGTAACTCAAGAAGTTTGATAGGACATCACAGATACTGACATTTCAGTGAAATAAGCTTCTTGACAGTAGAATATAAAAGAACAACATAATACAAAATTCAGCAATGCATTCTGAAATTGAATTAGCAGGAAACAGGAATAATAAAGTGCCGAGTTTGAATGCAGTACCAGAAATGATGAGGAGGTTGCTGAAGTTTTGAAGGAAATGTCACGTGTTCAGTGAACAAGAGCTGGAAATTCAGAAATGCAGAATTTAGTATCAATGGTATGTCAAAATTCATAAATCTTACAAGTTTGTATAGAAGCTATTATGTTTTGAATTTCTTGTGCTACACCTAATGGGAATTATTTAGAGGTATTCTCTGTTTAGTATTTCTATGCCTTAAATTTTCTAAAGATGCAAACTTTGAGGAAACTGGAAGCAACCACTGAATTGCTGAGCAGGACTCAACTTCTTTACCAAGTGTTGATGTTGTTTCTAATTAGCATTGTTGTAAATTGAAACTCCAATCATTACGGTACTAAATGAATTTGAGATACTTTGAATTTGAATTCTGGAGAATATCTGCTGGAATTTGGAAAGCAGAGGAATGGTTGTTATTAGTGAGCTATTGGAAAGACTAGAACAATGACAGGAATTCAGAAATGAATAGATGCAGTGTTGAATTTTAGTTAGCAGCAGGAGCAATGACAGGAATTCAAATTCTGTTATATTGGTGGTTGTTTCTGTCTGAAGCTTGAGGTCATTCATAAGAAGGAAGGGTAGCAGTGATAATGACCATTAACATAGCTGATGAAGAACTTGCTGAATGTTCAGAAAATTGGAATTCATAGATTTTGAAATTCTTGATATTTTTGAAGCTGCACTGCAGTGCAAGAATTGAGCTTTTATGAAGAAATTACAGACTTTCAATTTTCAGCATCAAACAAAAAATTCATTGTCATACAAATTCTGATGGTGAAGACTGCATTTTATGAACTCAACAACTGGATGAGAAGACTCTGAGATGTGTTTAGCTACTGGAATTTGCAGCATTAGATCTGATCTTGTTTTTGCTGAACTTTTCCCAGCATCTAGGTCTTAGCATTAGGGCATCAAGTTCCACCCTTTAGATTCCAGCCATATAAATGCTTTCTTGTTGATCAACAAGGAAAAAATCTGGATATCAGTGTTTCTGTATTTAAACAACTTGTTGCGAGTTATGATCATTGAAGAACTAAGTGGAGCTCTAAACAAATGGTGTTTCAATTGTCCAAGTGTTCTATAGATTGGAATTTGGATGAATTCAAATTTTGAAACATGGAATCTGGAAACTGAGTTTATAGTTTCAGAATCAGTCTAAAGCTGGGAATTGCATAATTGACCTGATAAATGCCCTTCCAATTAATCAAAATTTCTGGAAGGGGAAAATTATTTTAACAGTAAGAGCAGAACTCATTTTTGTGCCAATTGAAATTCTATTCAGGATTGTTTAGAACTTATTCTATTGTTTATTCAGTGCTAAATGAGACACATGGACAAGCTTAACTTTTCAATTCTCAAGCCTAGATTACTTTGAATTCCAAGGTTTGATATTGTGATCTAGAATCAGAATCAAAAAGTCTGAATCAACATCAATTTTGTGTTTGGTTTTGATTTGTATCTGTCATGAATAAAAGGTGTTTGGATGCATGCAAATTTAATGGTAATTATAATTTGAAAAGGTCTAATGGCTGGAATTGTAATCTGAAATCTCAACATTGAGATGATATATTTTTGAAAGTATAGTTCTTAGTTGTTGAGCCAATCTTTTTGCTGAAAGTTCCTGTTCTGAAATCTGATACTTCATTTCTTATTTTAACTAGTGAAATGCAGCTGCATGAATAAAAAATGTTTGTGTATCTTATGGTGCCATTGAACATTTTGTTTGGTGTTTAGGTATGAATGCTGAAACTGTCTTTAAACAGTGCTCTTGCAGGGCTGAATTTGGTCCCTGAAATCAAAGATTTAAATATGTAATTATACAGAAATGCAGAAATAAACTCTTATCTCTAACTTGTATCAAGTTGTTACATTGTTTCTAGATCAGTGAAATGCTCAAGCAAAGTCTGAAAAGCTGTAACTGATTCAATTTGTTGGAGTTAGAATGTAAAAGCTGTAACTATATGTTATTGCAATCTTTGATAACAACACATTCTACTATGGAATTTCAGAATCTGTAGAAAAATAGAAGAAAGGAGAAATCTGCAGAATGAGGACAAGGAAACAGTGGGGACATTGTATCAAGTTTGTTGTTACATGTTGTGTTTCATTGCCCGAGACGGACAACCGTTTAAGTGTGAGGGAGGAAGTTCTTATTCATAAGTTGATTTGAAATTATTTGAGTCTTTAAGAGATGGAATTTAAGTGGAAAAACAATGAAAACAAATTTTTGGCAAATCAAAAGTATCAAGAGTGGAGATAGAGTATCAAGAATTTTGGATTTCCATCAATTTGAAGGAGAGGTTAGCTTGATCTTTTGAATTGATAAAAACAAATGATATTCATCCCTTTTCACATCAAAATGGTCAACTCATCAAGTATATTCCTCCAATACTCTCATCTTTTCATTTTCTTCATTAATGTCTTTCCTTTTGCCATTTCATCCACTTCTCTTGTTCTTTTTGATTCCATTTCAATTTTTAATGATAAATTCCTTTTGATTCATGTATGCTATGTTTATAGTGGTGGAGAATTAGAAAATAAGCAAGCTTATGGTAGTGAAATGATGTGAGTTGCATTGAGTGAGCTCCACTTATACACATGTTTGAGTGTGAGAGCTAGAATAGGTAAATCCCTTGTGAGATTGCATCTTGCTTAATTTTTCAATTGGATTGAAGCTACCATACCTACTGATTATTATTTGGATTGTATTCATGATTATTTGTGATCTTTAGATGGTCTTAGTTAAATTCCTTTTACTATCTTCTAGGTATTGCTAGGGAATTTTTTGTGGAGATGATTTTTAATTTTCTTTACTTGCACGGGACGTTCAAGACTAAGTGTGGGGGATTTGATAACCATGATTTTACTGTATTATTTTGATTTATATATGCATGGTTTGATGTTGATTTCATAAGTTTAAATCATGGTTATATCACATTTCATACATTGTCTTTATTTTGATCTTAATTGTAAATTATCTTATTTTTAGTGTTATTTGATGCTAATATTTGATTCTTATTTTGTAGGCATCAAAGGATCTTGGATTTGGATCTATTCGAACCGAAATTGGGCTCGAATCGGAATTTAAACGAGACGATCCAATCTTGGAGTTATTTGGACCGTTCATCTACAATCAAGCATATCTGAGTCATCCATTGAAGATCTGGCTCATCCAACCTAATGAGGAGGAGATCGTAGCCATAGATGAAGATCCAGATGTTTTGATCCAGATCTGAGTTCATACAGCCATTGATCAAGCCCGAATTAATCTGGACCGTTCATCGAAGATTGGGCAGATCTGAACCATCCAGTGAAGATCTGGTCGATCTGACCTAAGGGAGAGTAGATCCAGACCCTTGATGAAGATCAGTACCTTCGGATCGGAGTTTAGGTGAACTTTCACCGTTGATTTAGCCCCGAATCGCTCGTAGCCGTCCGATCAGATCTGAGATTTGATTTAAAACACATAAGCTACAGTGCTCGAGCTTTGTCGATCTCCTCACACAGCTGCGCGTCCTGCGGTGTTCATCTCCAGCGAGATTCCGACCCCATCTCTTCTTCCAGATCCATTTTCCGGCGACTTCAACGGCGACGATGCTCTCAGATGCTTTCGGCCAGCTTCCGGCGATCTGACCTCGCTCCAAGGTGGTCCTACGGAGAGAATTCTGTTTGCGATTGACTGTTCTGTTGCCGCCGATTTGGAGGTGTTCTTCCGATTGGTGGTTCCGCTTTCCATCCGTGAGCTTTGGCGGTGTACCTCCACTGCTACTGGATCATTCCCGACGACATTCCATCCATCATCTTCTCCACATCAGATCTGTAGTCGCAGCTCCCAGATTGTCAGATTTCTTGAGGTTGGCAGCTCCGATCTTCATCAGATTGTTTGGAGAGGTCTCTGATGATGCTGGTGAAGGCTGAGCAGAGTTTAGCTACTGAGGTTGTCTTTCCCGATTGCTGAGATGAGGTTTCATTGATGCTTCCTTGTGTGACGTCAAGGAGAAGTTGACGTGAGTAGTGGTTTGGAGTTGAGATGGTTTAGGGTTTACTTTTTATATTCTTTTTATTGTTGATTGATTTAGATTTCAGTTTCCATTGTTGAATTCAGTAATCATAGTTCATTTTATGCTTAATTGTTTTAATTCATGTGTTTTGAGTAATTTAGTTTCAATTGATTTTAAAGTTGTTGTTAATCTTGCTTTAGCTTAGGGTTCAGTACTAGTGAGTAATTTAATTTTCTACAGTTTAGTTAGCTTTAATTTCAGCAGTAGAGTAGTTTCTTAATTGTTGTGCTTCACTTTTGTTAGATTTACCCCAATTCCATATTTAAAACCCCAAAAATGAGAATAAAATACGATCCTAAAATTATATCCTACCGTTAATTCCTCGAGGTTCGATCCTGGACTCGTTACTACAACATTATTGCGAAATTAAGGGGTTCAGTGGAAATATATTGTTAATTTGATTTACGAGTGTGACAAACATTGTTATCAGTTATCTACTGATGTAAACTTGGTGACAACAACCTCTCCTCGTATTATGTGGTACTTGCGCTCTATGTGTTTACTTACCTTATGGGCTCGTGGTTCCTTCGAGTTTGCTACTGGAACACTATTATTACAATAAACTGTAATAATTTTGGGCAAACCAAGAATCACATCTAAGTCCATCATGAAATTTCTGGGTCATACAGCTTATATGGCTACCTCAGAGGCTGCCACATACTCAGCTTCCATGGTGGAGTCTAAAACGCATTTCTGCTTAACACTCCTCCATTGTTATGACTCCACCTCCTAAAGTAAACACAAAACCCCGAGGTCGACTTACTATTTTTCCTTATCAGTCCGAATCTGTGTAACCCACAGGGAGCAAATCATCTGCCTTGTAAACTAGCATATAATCTCTAGTCCTTCTCAGGTACTTTAATATATGCTTTACGACAGTCCAGTGTCTCGGTCCTGGGTGACTTTGATATCCGCTAACCATGTCCACGGTAAAACAGATATCCAGTATTGTACATAGCATTGCATACATTAGGCTTCCTACAGCCGAAGCATAGGGAACCGCCTTCACACTACAAGAAAAATCTTTATAGACATCGGTGGAACAACAACGGTTTTAAGCAAAAATCGATGTTTTTGAGTATTTTACACCAGTTTTTCAAAAAATCGATGTCTATGAGCGCAGATTTTTGCTCATAGACATCGATTTTTTTAGCCGATGTCTATAAGCGCCTTTTTTTCATTAATAGACATCGATTTTAACCGCGATTTTTAAAACCCGGTGTCTATGAACCAAAATTCTGGCGGACTTTCTTAGCGCGCTCTCTTTTGGGCTTCTCCTCGCGAAACTCTAATCCTCCGCATCCTCCTTTTAGGGATGCGCTCTAGGGGCTTTTGGGGCTATATGTCGCCGCGGATCGGGCTGACGCGGGGCTGGAGCTTCCTCGGCCGATCCCCCGTCCCCGTGGCCTTCCTCCTCGGCTATATAACCGCATCCGAGCTCGTCGCCGTCGTCTTCTACTGGTTCGTCGTCTCTGCATCTCAACGCACCCCCGATCTGGCCCTCGTCGGGTGCCGTCCGGACAGCGAGGGCTCCTAGTCCATCGGGGTCTTCTACGAAAAGAGCCCCTTCTCGATTTCCCCCATCGAATTGGTACGTAAGGAAGCTCGTCTATGTCTAGAAGCCGGTGTCTTGTTCGAGCTTGCGGTTATGATGGCTTTTCTTTCCTACAGCATGGGAGCAGCATGGGTCAACTCCTCCCATGGGGTATGTTCTCAGTTCTCGTCTTCCTCCCCAATTTTTAACCCTAGTGGACTGTCCGTTGCTGTGTGGATCTGGCGAGGAGAAATCGAGAGATGCGGTTCGTGGATTCATCAGTTTCGCTTCTCACCACTTGCGGCAGCGACACCGTCAAGCTCTTCGACGTCACGATGGATGCCGGCGATCCCTGCACCCTCACCTACACGCCTTCCCCCGGATCTCAAATCAACTCCGTCAAGTGGAACCACACCAGTAAAAATGCTTTCCCGCCTCGTTTTATATCGCACTATCTGTTTGCTTCCTCTTTGCTGTGCATTTCTGTTATGCTTGTGTCGGAGGGTTTTGTTTGCTCGATTTTAGCCTCTCTTTCCCCCCCCCCCGATAGTCTGGGATGCGTTACTCTCTGAAGCATAATTACTAGGAAACTGCGTATCTGCATTTTTTACTTCTCTTGGTAATTTGTTGCTTTGCCTTGGATCTACACTATTCGAATTGTATAAGGACATGTTTCATCTTTGCCTAGTGCCGTCAGAATTTAATTTTCCCTTGACTCATCATTCAAGTTTATTTTGTATCTTGTATAACTTAGTTAATTTTGTTAATCCAGCGGATGGTGGCTGACTTTTACGGTGGAAAAATCTTACTAAAGTTTAATCTTTGTTCGTGCAGACCTAGTGATTGCTAGTGCTGGTGATGATAAAAAGATATCACTTTGGAATAAAAATGGCCAAAGTATGGGATCCTTTCCTTCTCACGGCAGCGACCTTGCTGATGACATTGAGGTAGCTCATTGTTTGCTCATTAATTTGTTCTATTGTGATCAATACATCTGGTTTTTTGGAAATTTACAGATGCCCGGATGCCATTCAAATCATTGCCTGCATTTTTTTCCCCTCTGTCTCTCTGTCTCTCTGGTTTACATCTTATCTTCAGTTCAACCACTGTTAATGATTATTCTAGAGTGACCTGTGTGTCTCTGGTTTACATCTCTGATTCAATTCAATAATTGTTAGTGAATTGATTTCTACTAGATGATTGCTCTGCAACCACAGTATGTCTTTTCTGTAAGTCTTATGCATGTCTCACCTTGGGTGTTGTTTCCCACAGTTCTAAAACACAACTGATTTACTTGATGTATTCATAAGAAGGAAAAATACAACTAAGTTCTAAAGCAATTGATGCTTCTGTTAAAGTTGCAAAAGAATTACTAAAATTTGATGATGTTCTTGGCAGACTAATAGCATGTGTGAACAATTTGAATACCACTGCTTTATATGTTAATAAATTTGAAGAAATATAACCACGACTGGCTATACATAGTATAATCTCATCTTTTGCTATTTGATGTTTTCCTTCAAATATGTCCTAAGCATTTATTTATTTCAGCTTTATATTATTTGTTTCATGGTAAATTAATCTTCTTGTCCATCTTCAAACTCTTGACATGTTTGCAGAGTGACTAAAAGTCTTGAAAAGAACACCATATGCACCATCAATCCTAGAGGTAATTTACATCTTCTCATGTTTATTAAGCGAAAACATTCAATTGTTCATATTTTTTGAATTTCTCTATCAGATCCATATTCAATAGTGAGTAGAGATGGCTAACAAGAATTAGATGATGATCAGACTTTTTTAGTTCACAAGTTAACTAAAAACAACTATTTTAAGTGAACTTCTTTCTTAAAATGCAGAGCTTGGTTTCCTTGGAAATCATGTTCCTTCTTGAACCATATTCAATTTGGGCATGTTTTCTTTCCTCACTTTCTTGGGAGCAGCTGTCATGGTCTAAGGCCTTCATCAAAAAATGGTTCAGCATCAAAATCAAAGGTCAGGAGAGCCATGTCGACGAGATTGATAGCAAAGGTATGCCTGGTTTCTTCTTCTTGTTCAATTCCAGAAACCCTAGTCGACGAAAATAAAGTGCACTTGTTTGCCTGCTTTTCTCCCTAGTCGTCTTCATCTTGTCGACGAGATGATTTATTTGTCTGTTTGCTGGAGAAAATGATACAACAGATAGAGGAGTCTGATGTAGCTTGTTGGCACTTGTTTGCCTACTTTTCTCTCATCTTTTTTCTATTCCTAGCTTTCAAAGCATTTGTCTATCTTAGACTTGTTTGTTTGACAGAATCAATATGACTTTCTTCCTTTATAAAGAACCAAGGACAATAAAAATTGTCACAAACAATTTGGTGAGGAGATCATGGCCTCTGTGAAAGCATGTGCTCCATACTTCTATATGATTGTGTCCCAGTTCGCGTATGCTGGATCCAGCATCCTCGGCAAGCTTGCATTAGGACAAGGACTAAGTGCACTTGTCTTCGTAGTGTACAGGCACCTTATTGTCATGCTCATCTTGGCTCCTCTTGCTTATGTGCTCGAAAGGTTCAAGGAGCATGTCTCATTAGAATTGTTGAGAATAAGATATATGACTACAAATTGAATGTTTTTAAACTCATCTCATGGTTGTAGGAATCGAAGACCCAACTTCTCATTTGGTGTCATGCTAAAAATATTCATTCTTGCTATGTTGGGTATAACAATTCAGCAAAATGTATACTACGTTGGACTCCATCTCATTTCTCCAACTGTTGCCAGTGCCTTGGGCAATGTCATTCCTGCTTTTACTTTCTTATTGGCAATTGTACTGAGGTTGATTCAGATATTAATTCCAAGTAATTTTACAGTGAATTTAGTTCATTCAAATATCATTCTATATTTGGTCTTTTTTTGCTCAGGATGGAAAAGCTCAACTTGAAGACTGTAAGAGGGAGGGCCAAGCTTGCAGGGGTCATCTTCTACATCATTGGTGCCCTGATCTTCACATTTTGGAAAGGTCATTTTGTTGGGGGCCTTTGTTACTTCACCTATGATCCAACTTCATTTCGAAAGTCCTGAGAAAGGCGATGCCTAGCTTAAAGGCTCTGCTCTTATGCTATTCGGCTATTTTGCATGCAGTGTATCGCTTGTTCTTCAGGTATTGCGTCAATGGTGTCCCTTGTGTTGTCACTTCCCTTTTAATTACTACGTTATGTTAATCATGAGTATTCTCAGGCATCCATCTGTGAGATCTACCCAGCCAAACTCACCATGAACGTCGTGATGTGCTTCTTCGCAGCACTGCAATCTTCTGCACTTTCCCTCATCTTTGAAAGGAATGCCTCGTCATGGAGAATGTTTCCGCTATTTACTCATCTTATTTTGTGCATTGTATTTGTTTGGGTAAGTTAAAGTTGATTAAGAAAATCATTAGATGCAATAATAGAAATTCCTTGATATGTGTGCATAATAACTAGTGCCAAAGGCAAAAAAAATTTTGCAAAATGTTGGTCATCTTCTTCCACTTCATTCTACCCCTTTTTCATCTCCAGCTCCTCATTACTCTACTGTTTGAAGTTGCCAACCTCCTGTTAAATCTGCCTTCTTTGGCCAATGATCTGTTATAATGAATCAAAATTTAGTAATTCAAATGTCAAGCTAGGATAAGTTAAGTTGTATCTTTCTGAATCTTAGTTAAAAAGACTGGCAATTATACATATATTTCCTTTAACCTGATTAATTATTTCTTTTTAGTGATCACCATCTTATGAGTTTGTCACTAAATTGACCAATTTGAATGGACAACTACTATGGAGAACTAACTTTATGCCTTCTTGGAATCTTATCAACTTTGTGCTAACGCTTTTATCTCATTTGTAGAATTATTGCATCTCCCTTACTCTTTGTAAAATTTTATTTGCTCTCTTCCTTCATAAGTTAGTTTAGGTGGTATGTCTCTCACAGTGATTCTTTTATTCACTTTCTGTACATATTTAATTTTTATAATCTGTACAGTAAGCACAACATGATTTGCTGAAAATTAATATTTTTTATACTTGTCTATTCTGCCAGAACTTTGATAGAAACCATGGAATTACAACATTGCTAAAGGCAATACATTGGGTTGTGAAAATTGGCAGATGAATATCTAGTGCATTGATATATCTTTCTTAATTTTTCTGCTGTAGATTTCGAATATTATAGGATAGGAGCTGAACATACATTTTAGCATTTTGAACCATTATCATGCCTAGTAAGTTGTTGTATGATGTTGTCGGTTCTTATCAATCTGTACACTTGAATTAGAAGGAGCAAATTATCTATGTTATATGCTAAGGAGCATATACTAAGTGTCATATATGAAAGTTTTAGATTCTATGTTATATTCGTTATCTTCCCCAGCAGCCTTTAAAAACTCAGTATTCTATTTTATTTGATACATGTACACATTTGTTTTAGTTATTTGACATATGGTGGATTTATGTGTTTTTACAGTTTACAAATCTCAAGTACTCCAGAGTTGAAATTGATGAAGTGCGGTTCGAGTGGGCTGAATGCATGCTAAATTACATTTGAAGTGCGGTTCTACCTTGATGTGTTAAAAGAATGTTCTACCTTGATTTTAATATCTATTAGCTAGCTTTTGATGTAAAAAGAATGTTTGGGTATTTTATGGATATTGTTGTAAGAAGATTATTTATATAATTTGTGAATATTTGTGTATTTTATGGATATTATTGAATGAAGAATATTTGTATAATTTGTGAATATTTGTGTTTTTTTTTTGTTATTGTCGGTTTTTCATTGTTTCGGAAATTAAATTTGTGCTGTTAAAAAATATACATATTACATCGGTTTTCCACCGCTGCAAAACCGGTGTTATTAACTAATATTACATCCAAAACTGGTGTTATTAAGATACAATATTACATCGGTTTTACACCGTTGATGAAACGGTGTCGTTAAGTGATACTACACCAGTTAATAACTGATTCGAAGACCGGTGTTGTTAAGTGATACTACACCGGTTTTAACCCGATGTCTAAAATGACAGACTTTTAACATCGACTTCATAGACATTGGTCGAAAATGAAATAGACACCGGTGGAAAACCGATGTCTATGAAAGTTTTTGTTGTAGTGTCATCTCCTCTATCTCCTTTGATGTCTGAGGAGACATCTCTTTAGATAAGGGTACCTCATGCCGAAAAGGTAGAAAACCTTTCTTGGAGTTTTACATGCTAAAACGAGATAGGATAGTATTGATGTATGAAGCTTGGGATACGGATAATATCATTTTCTTGCGACCCCTTATTACTTTGATCCCTAAGAATATGTCAACATTCTCCCAAGTCCTTCATATCAAAACACTTGGACAACCATACCCTTACGTCTGACAACACGTTGACATTATTGTCAATGAGCAAAATGTCATCTACGTATAATACAAGAAATACCATCACGTTTCCGTCACTCTTCTTATATACACAAGACCCATCCGGTCACTAAATAAATCCATAAGACTGGATCACTTCATTAAACCGGATGTTCCAAGATCTCTTGCTTCATCATATGTCCAGGGATCAGGTTCATGTTAACCAAGGATCAAGTCCTGAAGACTCTCCAAAAACAACCCACCCACTACGATGAGACATTATTTGTAATTGTGCATCTTTTGTGGCACATGTTGTAGTTTCTTGTGGTATATCATCTTGTACTGTTGGTACTAAAGTAGGTGTGTCTTCTCTTATTTCTTCAAGAACAATTTTACTCATGGGATTGTGGTTCATTATATATAGTCCTCTTCTAAAAATCGGGCATTGGTGCTAAAAATGACCTTATGATTTTTAGGACTATAAAATAAACCTCCTTTCATTCCTTTAGGATAACCCACAAATAAGCAAACTTCTATTCATGATTCCAACTTATCAGTGTCTCCCTTCAGCACATGTGATAGACTACCTCAAATCCGAATATGTTTCAGACTAAGCTTACTCTCATTCCATAATTCTATGGGAGTAGAGGGTACTGACTTAGAAGGTACCATGTTCAGAATATACACTGTCATTTCCAGAATATATCCCCAAAACGAATTTTGGTAATTCTAAAAGAAAAGATTAAAATATCTTTCTTTTAAATTTCTTATTGTTGTATCGTGAGAGTTATTGGTTTTAGAGTATACAAATTGTCAACTAATGTACCAAAACAGATAATCTCCCTATTTTTCTTGACAACTACTTTGTCATCAAAAGAAATAGAATATCCAACTTTAAACAATTTAGAAACTGAAATCAAGTTCTTTCTAAAACTTGGTACATAAAGACAATTACTCAAAATCAATATTTTATTCCTATACAAAAAAATAAACATCTTCCACTACAATAGCCGCTATTTTTGTAGCATTACTCATGTTGACGGTAATCTCCCCTTCATGTAGTCATCGAGTTTCCTGGAACCCCTGCAATGAATTGCAAACATGATTAGTGGCTCCCGTATCTACACACCAGGTACCGGTAGATAACACCACTAAACATGTTTCAACCACTAGAGAATAAGATATACCTTTATTCTTCTTATTTTTACTAGGACAGTCCACTTTCTAATGTCTAGACTTCTTGCATGTGAAGCACTTGCCTTTCGGTTTCTTCACACCTGCTTGCGGCCTAGTCCCTAGAGATTGATTTGCTGAACCAACTTGTTTCTTTTTCTTCTTTCTCCCTTTTGGTTTATAAATAGAAACATTTTCAGCAATGTGAATTTGAGAACTTTGACGAAATAACCCTTCTGTTGCTTGAAGTTCTATCAGAAGTTCCGCGAACGAATAACCCCTTTTGTTCACGTTATAGTTTAGGCGGAACTGCTCAAAACTTTTAGGCAACGTTTGGAGAATGATATCGACTTGGGTTTCCCCATCGATTTCTGCTCCAAGGATTTCCATCTCATTCAAAAGAGCCATCATTTTGAGAATATGATCTCTTACGGGTGTTCCCTCAGTCATGGTGGTCGTCATCAAGTTTCTCATAGCCTCCTGCTTAGCAGCTCGATTCTAGTGTCTGAAAAGTTCTTTGAGATTATGCATCATGTCATAAGCGGTAGACATGACCTGATGTTGATGTTACTGTACATTTGAGATAGAAGTCAAAATGTAACATCACATCATCTCATCTGCCCTGATCCAATTTTTATGACACTCAATCTCCTCTTCACTAGAATCACTATTAGGCAAGCTTGGACAGATCTCAAAAAGTATGAACTTGTAGCCTTCAGCAGTTAAGACAATGTCCAAGTTTCGCTTCCAATCAATATAATTGTGACCAGTAAGTTTGTTCTCTTTCAATATAACAGCAAGGGGATTGAAGGTCATACTAAGAATCACAAAACATTTGGTCAAGACTTTAAAATTTAAAATAATATTGATTCCTCAAATAATATCATTTAAATTCACCAACACCTCAAACACCATGAATTTTGTATGTCACGTTAGTGTAGACGTATACAAAATCAAATATTTGTAAGAGGAGAGTTTTACCCAATAATTATTTTGTCAACCTAACTTTATGACAAATAAAATTATCTCAAACACCATGAATTTTGTATGTCACGTTAGTGTGGACGTATACAAATTCAAACATTTGTAAGAGGGGGGTTTACCCATTAATTTTATTATCTTATCAACCTAACTTTATGACAAATAAAATTACCTGAAACACCGTGAATTTTGTATGTCACGTTAGTATGGACGTGTACAAATTTAAACATTTGTAAAAGGGGATTTTACTCATTAATTTTATTATCTTGTCAGCCGAACTTTATGACAAATTAATAGTTGATTTTTCTTCGGTCACACAAATAATAGTAGTAACTCCGATGGGAAGGATACTATTAAATATGCCTAAGTGTATACCATTACTTGATACTTAGTCCATTAAATAGGATTGTGCCCCTTCAGTTGGAGAAGATCACACGCTCCTAAATAATTTCCTATAATCATCCAATAAGTAAGTTTGATCAAGTGATCTGCAAACAAACTCATCCGTTGTGGAGGAAGGCACTCAGAGCCAACACGCAAGTTTGAATTCATCACTTACAAACTAGTAATGGAGACCGTGGAATTTAAATAAAACTCCTTTCCCACTTAGTTATTTAGAGACGAGGAATTTTAATATGCACACTAGCACACAAACACAAGCACACACAACATAAAAGGCAATAAATAAGAAAAATAATTTTCCAACTATTATGACCTCATCCAATGTTGTCCTCCATATGCCACCAACCCTAGCCGCCGCCAAAGGGTTTACATCGTCGCGTCCATCATGCTTCCTTTTCCACTGCACCTCCGATGCTCAATTAGTACCACGCCTTTCAAGGATACGATCCGCGATAAAAAATAAAATTTTACATTTATCGATTCTATATTCCACGAAGGAATGTACATGTAATTTAGATCGAACAGAATGTAAAATCCTAATAACAAATACAACTCCTACTGTATTTAATAATTATAATCATGCACACACATAAAATGCCCTCGACATATCCAACAGTCCAATCACACACAAACACAATATGACCATAAAAGTTAGAAGTAGGATGACTGCAACCATAAAGTTAATTTATTTGCACATCCTACTATTATCCCGCCTAAATATGTGTCTGAAAAGTGCATAATTTAACTAAAAACCAGACACATAGAGGCATAAACCTAGCTCTGATACCGATTGTTGGTTGCTACTCGGAACACCGTTCTGTTTTCCCTATACAAAAATTTGTATAAGCACAGAACTTAACCTAGCTACTCATGTGCTCTACTGAAGTTAGACTTGGATTGCAAACGATCCTTAATATTATTAATCCAAGTTGCTTTTCAGAAGTTAAACTTAGATTGGAAACGATACTTAACATTTTTACTCCAAGTTTAACCTATGTGCTCTTCAGAAGTTAAATCATATTACAGAAGTTAATTAAATATCTATTTCAAAGATTGGCTTCCAGGTTAAACATGGCAAGGCACTAGGCCTTCTTGGTTATGGGATCATCCACCACATCCTAGACAAATCTTTTCAAAGAAATTGGATATTTAACTTCTTACAGTAATCCTAGGTTTAACTAAAGAGACATCAATAGAAGCACAATATCGAAACACGAAATCGAAAACCTAAAAATGATAGCCTCTTTTTGGAAATTTGGTTGTCCGGTTTTTGGTCATTTCAGGCAGTAAAGGAAGAGGTAAAGTGCTCAAGTTATTTTGGAAATTTGGTTGTGGTTTGGAAGTTGATTTCTTGGTCTTTTTGATCCGAACAGTGAAGAGTTCCAGCAACCAACAGCCCTTAACGGCAGCCCTCATTCCAGCATTCCTTTGTTCCAGTAGCAATCAACCTAAATGGGGCAGTAACTCTTTAATTCCAGCATCTTCTTGTTCTTGAATAAGATGTGGAACTTGAGGTAAGGTTTGGGGTTGTGGTCTTTGTTGTAGATGATTTCTAGTAGTGTTAGCAAAAGTTGTTAACTTAAGTTTAGAAATAAATCTAAAGGTGTAATTAGGGTTAATGAAGCTAACCCTAGTTGGACGATGGATTAGAATTTAGTTTGGCTAATGGTTGTATGATAGAAATGAGCTAAACTAGATATTATGTTTGATACCACAGGACTTTGACGCGAGACGAGCATCTCGATGTCGGATTTGGACATTCCTATTGGAGGCGGGTACTTTTGACTATTTGTCTTTGATATGCTTAGTAATGAAGATAATATGTTGCATTAATTGTGTTTCATACTTGTTTCGGTTAATCACTGCCCAATACATGCTACTCGTTGATTGATTGTTTGTTTACATCTTGTATGGATATGTACCTGATTCCACATGCTCATGGGTAGTGATATAACCATATTTTACCATGTCAGGACCTAGGTTTGATACCTTATATGATCAGATACCTTGATATGATTCATTCGCTTTGGTGCACATTATGATATGTCCAGAGATTAGTTTAGTATATTACCATGTTTAGTGACATGCACCATTCGCATGATTGCATGCTGAGTGATTGATTGCTCCTTTATTGTCGAGCACTTTACCAGTTTTCATCACTGTTCGGTGCTCCGTTGTGACGCTCATGGGTAGCGTGACACAGCGTGGTAGCACGTCAGTTTGCTCGTTCGTAGCGTGTAGCACGTTAGAGATTCCTCCCCGTCATAGCGTACCGGGAGATGAGAGCATTGTGCTCCCCCATTTATGATTTGGGGTAGGAGTACGTATGTACTCCGACAGCATCCCGTCCACTCGATCACTCATCAGGAGTAGTGTTGCTGAGTGCACGGTTGTCGCAGCTCTACCCACTCGGTCCCACTGTTGTTGTGAGTCGGCTGACTGGCGTCAGGGGTGACCATGACATTGGCATCATATGCATGATGCATTTATGATGTATTTCCAGAGGAGCTGCCAGGTTTGCCTCCCAGAAGGCCAGTGGAGTTCGCTATTGAACTGATTAGCAGCGCATCAGCTCCGTATCGTATGGCACGAAAGAGTTGAGCAGTGAAGGTTCGACTCGGGAGCTTTTAACGGAGGATTTATTAGCCTAGTGTTTCACCGTGGGGTTCTCGATTACATTTGTCGAAAAGGATGGTACCGTGAGATTATGTATTGACTACCTTGTTGAATGCGATGACCGTCGAAATAAATATCCATTACCACGGATTGAGGATTTGTTTGATCGGCTCAGAGGTACATCAGTGTATTCTAAGATTGATATGCGATCCGGATATCATCAGTGAGGTCGAGACTCGGATATTCAGAAGACGCTTTCCGTACCAGATACGGTCATTACATTTGGGCTTACCAATGCTCCAGCGGTGTTTATGGACTTGATGAACCGTATTTTTCTAGAGTATCTGGATCGGTTTGTTATCGTTTTCATTGATGACATATTGAGTACTCTCGTTCAGGAGGCGTGCAGCGTCTTGGCGATCTTGGAGATTCTTGACGACATTTGTCTGCGAAGTTCGTGAATGTGCGTTGGTATCCTCGATTGGTTTTAGGACGTATGGTTTCTAGCGGTATTTGATTGATCCTCGAAGATCGGTATCGCGGTTGGGAGCGGTAAAGTCGATTCGAGAGATCCATGATTTTAGGATTGGCGGATATTACCGGCGTTTTGTCGAGGGCTTCTCGCGTATTGCTATGTCACTTACCCGGAAAGGCGTGAAGTTCATATGGTCCGAGGATTGCGAGCAGGAGCTGGAGCGGAGATTAGTGTCGGCTCGGTTTTGGTTTTACCTTTTGGAGAGGACGGATTTGTATTTGGGCGCTGTTCTGATGCAGCACGGCAAAGTAGTCTCTTATGCTTCTCGTCAGCTGAAGGAGCATGAGAAGAACTACCCAGTTCATGACCTGGAGTTAGCTGCCATCATCTTTGCTTTGAAGATATGGCGACATCATTTATACGGTATCACATTTGAGATTCTCACTGATCATAAGAGTCTCAAATACATTTTCACTCAGAAGGAGCTTAATCTCCGACAGAGGAGATGGAGAGAGTTCCAGTTGCTGGTCCCTGCAGACCTCGAGGATGTGATTGGTTTTTCATTTGGTTTCCTTTTCTGTTCTAGACTGTTTGAACATGTTATGTTCTGGATTTATTTACTTATGGACATGGTATAGATTTTATTACATCGATGGATTTGGATTTGGTTTTTATTCTACTACATGCCTGCCTGGACGGCAGAAGAGGTGAGTTCGTCGGATTTAAGCTTTACGAGTGTAGTGGAGTAGGGTGGATTTCGAGTCAGAGTATTATTTTACTGTTTAATTATCTTAACTGCGTGGTTGTGACAGCCAGAGGCTGAATAGATTATATATAACTACGTGGTGATGTTTTATTTTGTTGTTATTATTCCAGCCGCCTGTGGCTGAGGTATTTGTGAGATGTAGAAAAGTTTCAGATTGTCCACCGGAGATCTGCCGAAATTTTCTCGGACGGGGACTCCTCAGGCGTGATAATTTAGTGGTATCGAGCGAGTTTTACGATCTTTTGTTTTGTATTTTGGATTTTGAGATTTATCGATACGATTTATTTGGTATCGAGGCGGGTTATGATACACCTTTCGGTGTTACGGAGATTTATCGGATCTGGGTTGTTGGTATTCGGATATTTGGGTTAGCGGGTTTGCGAGTCAGTTGGGCATTATCAGATTTTCGATATGGTTATGTTTGGTTCCGTTTGGTTATTTGGATTCCGTGATATATCGTTGAATTTTGAGGTCAGTGGGGGGGCGGTGACGGAACATCTCAGCAATGAAATAGGTATGTTGTTATTTTATGGTTGTTATATTGGTATTGATATCCGTAATTTAATTTAACAGATATGAGGCGATCTACTCGTATTCTGCGAGGCGTGGTGCTTGGACCACGTGCGAGGACCACGGGATCTCTGGATATGCGAGAGATGCCCACTGATGATAAACTGTCGATCGGGGCAGACTCGGGATCGGAGGCGTCGGGCTCTCAATCGATAGCTCTGTAGAAATACCTACTTTGGCCACACTTTACCACATTTACCGTACCGTGAGTACCGTTGGTGTACGCTCAGTATGACTCGTATTGATACCACGTGGACTACGGTGTACCCTACACGATGCTTTGTGCCCCATTGACTTCTGATGGCATATCCGTACCATTACCTAGTACCTCTGCCACCGTTTTGTTCCCAGTCGGTACCACAAGCGGCTTATGCTCGGTATATCTGACGTCGGGAGTTCCTCCTCGGTTTATTCAGCGGTACCACAGTAGTATCGGCTCCGGTGTTCCGACACAGCTCACTGATATTGTCATTGCACGAGCTAGGATTCCAGCATTGGCCGAGTCGATGAAGACTCGTTTCACTATTTTCCGCGGAGATCTCGATCCGGGTATGGCTCTGTCGTGGATAGAGACTATGGGCGACTTTCTTATATGGCTTGCTCAGGTGGGAGAAAGCGGTGACGCCTATCGTTCTGGGATGAAGCTAATACGGTGGGTTACTCGTTATTATTGGTGGTATGACGTCGCATGGACGAGTTGAGAGGCTTTGAGGCCGTTTCTTTCCATTATCTGTCGGATGGCTCGTAAGCGAGTTTTATGAGTCGAGGCGGAATAATCGCTCGATGGAGTATATCTGAATTCCTCCGGTTGGCTCGGTTTTGTCGAGTTAGTTGCGGAGGCAGAACTCGCGTGATTTATCTGAGATTGGATGGTTATCTGCGTATACGACTTGCGGATTAGGGATTACGTCTTACTACGATCGTTGAATCAAGCTTTGATGATAGAGTTAGCTCGGTGAGCGGCGTATCCGGACGGGAAAAAGCATCTGGTCGAGGCGGTCCAGCGAACCGCGGCAGGACAGCGTGAGTAATCGCGAGCGATCGGTCGAGTTCTTTTGGGGTTTCGTAGGCCTCGAAGTCGGGCGATCTTCCTCGGGGCGTTTCCGGTCTCCTCGGCGAGATCGGAAGCAATCCACCAGCGATATCTGATGTTTAGATGTGGTTCCGGAGACATCACTTGTACACTCTGGAGCATCGGTTTGTTTTATTGCACAGGCACGAGCCGAGTGTCGGTGAAGGCTCGGCGGCCGGAGGTCGAGCGAGAGGGCGATCTAGTCGATCGGTGTCTCGGCGAGGAGGCGGAGATTCACACCCTCGCGGCGTCGGCGAGGCGCTCCCTCCGCGGCGGCATTTGGCGTGCTTGGGGAGTACTCTAGTGTACAGCACCCAGTTTTGCTCGGGCTTATTCTCACTCGAGGCGATGTCGAGACTCGGTCGGCCGGTGCGATGTCGTCACCGTCCTCTCGGTCTTATCGCGCGTAGTCGGCGCCTCGATGGCGAGCTTACGCCCGGCCGCTGGCAGTGTTACCACCTCCTCCTCCGCCAGAGACTGGTCGTGTTCATGCGATTACCAGAGAGGATGCTCAGCGGGCCGACGGATCCGTTTTCCGCGGTACGATTTCTATTTATGCATTTACTGCTGATATTTTGATTGATACTGGTAGTTCGCATTCTTTTATATCCCGTACCTTTATGCGGAAGATTGGTAGATTACCTACTGTTAGGTTGTTGTGAGTCGGCTGACTGGCGTCAGGGGTGACCATGACATTGGCATCATATGCATGATGCATTTATGATGTATTTCCAGAGGAGCTGCCAGGTTTGCCTCCCAGAAGGCCAGTGGAGTTCGCTATTGAGCTGATTCCGAGAACCGCGCCGACATCGAAAGCTCCGTATCGTATGGCACCAAAAGAGTTGAACGAGCTGAAGGTTCAACTCCAGGAGCTTTTAGACAGAGGATTTATTCGCCCTAGTGTTTCACCATGGGGTTCTCCAGTTCTGTTTGTCAAGAAAAAGGATGGTACCATGAGGTTATGTATTGACTACAGGCAGCTGAATGCAGTGACCGTCAGAAATAAATATCCATTACCACAGATTGAGGATTTGTTTGATCAGCTCAAAGGTACATCAGTGTATTCTAAGATTGATCTGCGATCCGGATATCATCAGCTGAGGTCGAGACTCGGATATTGAGACGACTTCCGTACGGATCACGGTCGTTATGAGTTTTGGTAATGTCGTTTGGGCTTACCAATGCTCAGCGATGTTTATGGACTTGATGAACCGTATTTTTCTAGAGTATATGGATCGGTTTGTTATCGTTTTCATTGATGACATATTAGTACTCTCGTTAGAGAGGGCGTCTGGCGTCTTAGCGATCTTGGAGATTCTTGACGACATTTGTCTGTGAAGTTCGTGATGTCGTTCGGTTATCCTCGATTGGTTTTGGGACGTATGGTTTCTAGCGGTATTTGATTGATCCTCGAAGATCGAGGTCACCGGTTGGGAGCGGTGAAGTCGATTCGGAGATCCATGATTTTAGGATTGGCGGATATTACCGGCGTTTTGTCGAGGGCTTCTCGCGTATTGCTATGCCGTCTTACCCGGAAAGGCGTGAAGTTCGTATGGTCCGAGGATTGCGAGACCAGCTTCGGAGCTGAGCGGAGATTAGTGTCGGCTCAGGTTTTGGTTTTACCTTACGGAGAGACGGTTGTACTTTACCGTCGTCTCTTGAGGTTTGGGCGTTGTTACGATGCGTGAGTAGTCTCTTATGCTTCTCGTCGGTGAAGGGCGTGAGAAGAACTACCGATTCGTGACACAGGTTAATTGCCATCGTCTTTGCTTTGAAGATATGGCGACATCGTTTATCTGTATCGCGTTTGAGATTCTCACTGATCATAAGAGTCTCAAATACATTTTCACTCAGAAGGAGCTTAATCTCCGACAGAGGAGATGGAGAGAGTTCCAGTTGCTGGTCCCTGCAGACCTCGAGGATGTGATTGGTTTTTCGTTTGGTTTCCTTTTCTGTTCTAGACTGTTTGAACATGTTATGTTCTGGATTTATTTACTTATGGACATGGTATAGATTTTATTACATCGATGGATTTGGATTTGGTTTTTATTCTACTACATGCCTGCCTGGACGGCAGAAGAGGTGAGTTCGTCGGATTTAAGCTTTACGAGTGTAGTGGAGTAGGGTGGATTTCGAGTCAGAGTATTATTTTACTGTTTAATTATCTTAACTGCGTGGTTGTGACAGCCAGAGGCTGAATAGATTATATATAACTACGTGGTGATGTTTTATTTTGTTGTTATTATTCCAGCCGCCTGTGGCTGAGGTATTTGTGAGATGTAGAAAAGTTTCAGATTGTCCACCGTACAGGGGAGATGCTGCCGAAATTTTCTCGGACAGGGACTCTCTGGGGCGTGACAGGCTTCCAGGTTAAACATGGCAAGGCACTAGGCCTTCTTGGTTATGGGATCATCCACCATATCCTAGACAAATCTTTTCAAAGAAATTGGATATTTAACTTCTTACAGTAATCCTAGGTTTAACTAAAGAGACATCAATAGAAGCACAATATCGAAACACGAAATCGAAAACCTAAAAATGATAGCCTCTTGTGTTGGTATTTCAGGATCCACACAAAGAAAACAAACTAGTACGCAGCGAGATAATAGACTAGTTGTACCTTTCTTTGTAGACAAAAGACCTCTTGATCTTTTGTTGTATTCCTCTTCTCCTCTTGGACGTCGTGTGAGCGACGATCTACCAAGATGATTTCCACGCGAACCACTTCTTTTCCTCCAAGACTCTCGAGCCACCAAGGGATGCCAAAATAGGAAATTTCCTTCTCTTCTTCTTCCCCTCCAAGCAACCGGCCAACTTCTTCTTCCTTTCTTCTATACCTCTGGCCACAATGGGATCTAAGATGAGCTCCAAGCAAGGTCACCCACCCTAGGTTATGGAAGCAAACCTGCCGGCCCTAGCTTGGATGGAATCCTTTTGTGCCGCCGGTTGTAGAAGGAAGATGATTATTGTAGCAAGTCCTTAAGGAAGGAGATGAGGGAAGGGCCAGCCACCAAGGGATTAGGAAGAGAGGGAACTTAGGTTGTGTATATCATGAAGCACCCTCTCCTTCTCTTTTATAATCCTTGGTCATGGCAAAAAAGGAAAGCTTTAAACATAATTAAAACTTCTTTATTTGTGGCCTCCCCTTATAAAAGGAAATTTTAACACCAATTAAAATATCTCTTTTCTAAATTTCCTATTGTACATGAAATAAAGGAAAGTTTTAAAATTAATCTCTTTCTTTTAAAACATGTAGACAACTACAAAAAAAGAAAGATTAATTAAAACTTCTCTTTTTAAATCATGGTTACAGAAAAGGAAAGTTTTATCAAAATTAAAATCTCTCTTTTAAACATTATAGATAACTACAAATAAGGAAAGATTTTAACAAAATTAAAATCTCTCTTTAATCTTTTGTAGATATCTATAAAAGAAAATATTTTAAAATTTTAAAACACTCTTTTAAAACCATGAGGATGAATATAAAAGGAAATTTTAAAATTAAATTTTCTCTTTTAAATCCCTTCATGAATAGCTACAAAAGGAAAGATTTTAACAAAAAATAAAATCTCCCTTTAGTTATAATGGTGTGGCCGACCCCATGCTTCGACACCAAACATGGCTTGGCCAACTACCTCTTGGGCTCCAAGCAAATGCTTGGCCAGGCCCGTTGCTCCAAGAAAGGATGTGCCCAGCCCATTACTTGGGTAAGAAGTAGACTTAGTGGATACAAGGCTTTATAGAGGCTACAATAGAGGCTTTATAGAGGCTACAATAGGGGCCGAGAGGAGAAATTGATTTTGATCTCCCATTGAGCTTGAGCTTCCTGTGTTCTCCCCAAACACCCAACTCAAGTTCATCAATAATAACTCATACCATTAAAGAGTTATTATTGAACTACCGCACCAATCCCAAATTACATTATGGGCTCCTTCTTATCATGAGTGCATTAATCTCCCTGTATTTAAGATATCGAATGCCCACTAATTAAATGAGTTACTAACAACTCACTTAATTAATATCTAGCTCGAAGAGTAGTACCACTCAACTTCTTTATCATGTCGGACTAGTTCCTCCTGTAGGGTTTACATGACAATCCTTATGAACTCCTCAAGGGAACATCATCAACCTAGATTACTAGGACACAGTTTCCTTCTATAATCAACAACACCATATAAATAATATCATTTCCCAACTTATCGGTCTATTGATTTAACGAACTAAATCTCACTCATTGATAAATTAAAGAAATACATACTAAGTATATGTGCTTGTTATTATATCAGGATTAAGAGTATGTACATCCATAATAACAGAGATTTTGTTCTTTTATGTAGTCAGTATAAAAACAAACTCCCTCAAATGGTCCTGCTCAATACACACATAGTGTACTAGTGTAATTTTATAATTAAGATAAAATAATACCAAATTACACTACAACCAGTCCAATGGTTTGTCCCATTCCATCTTAGTTGTGAGCTACTATTTATAATTTATAAGGAACTGATAACATGATCTTCTGTGTGGCACCACACACCATGTTATCTATAATATAAATTAAATGGACAACTACATTTAACATAAATGTAGACATTTGGCCAATGTAATTCTTATTTCAAAATAAATGTTTACAAAAAGCTAGGCTTTTAGTATACATCCTAACAACTAAAGCATGTAACTCATAAAAATAACAACCTCCTCATAATGTGTACCAAAAGGAAAACCAAGTCCATAACAGTGATCTAGGTACACATGCCAGATACTAAACCTAGGTACACGTGCCAAGTAATAAACCTAGGTACACATGTCAAGTAATAAATCTAGGTACACATGCCAAGTAATAAACTTAGGTACACATGCTAAGTTATAAACCTATGCACACATGCCAAGTATTAACACTAGGTACATATGCCAAATATATCTAGTAACTAAACCTGTATCCGGTAATGCATTGTATGTCACTACGTAAGTACATATTGCAAGATTCAAGAGGACATAAGAAATAATGTAGAACATACACCAATAAGGGCATACTACGGGTATCAAGTAGTGACATATCAAGGCATATATAAACATAATCATTACTACTAGATATAACCTACTACGCATATCGATATGACAATATCAAAAGAGATAAGTCAAAGGTGTCCGCCTTTATATAGATCATCCTAACTATCTCCACATTGAGACGCTCATCTCAAATCAACGTCCTGCAAATCACATGATATATAGTTTAGCTAATCATATATACAACAACTAACTAAATCCAAAACTCAATCCTAATTTGATTAGGTAACTATGTTTAATTCCACCTAATGACCCAATACTCTCTTCATTGCCAATATCCTTGTGAATTAACCTAACTAGAGAAATCAACGCATAAATGAATCTTTAATCCATAACCAAATAGATTAAGCATCCCCAATCATTCTCCCTTCCAATTAGGATTTACTACAAGCATAATCAATCCAAACTCACTAATCAACACATCATGAATCTAACTCACATAATTCATCACCAATCAATCAACCATCCATAAAGAATCACAGCCACACTAGATAAAGCATTCCAAACTCACATTAGGTTAATTTGCATCAATCCTAACCTGAATCTTAGATGCTTCCTGATTGAGTCACTGGACCTTGCTGCCGGAAAGGATGGTCTGGTGGAGCTGCTGCTGGAACCAAGGATGGAGCTACAAGGGTTTATCCAACAACTACACACATTCCAAACTAACCCATATCAATTATAATCAAAATAAAAATCCTTAAACCAAACTCCTTCAATCTTACCTTATTTCTGCCGGAGATTCACTGTTGATGCTTCCTGTTGGATCCAAGAAAGAAGTCTAGCATAACTCTATAGTTAAGGGAATGGCCGGAGCAGAAGATTTGGTGGCTGCGGCTACTGGCGTTAGGTCAAGATGGTGGCGCCAGCTCAGTGCAAAGGGAGACGGCGACGAGCGGAATCAGACCAAGAAGAAAGGGTGCGACAATGATTCAAAGCTAGGGCTCGAGTGTGGCTGTTGTAGTGCCAAATCGCAGTAGAGGAGGACGACACGACGATCAAGCTGAACAACCTCAGCGTCGGCGAGATTGGGAGAACCCGATGGTCGGCACCGCATAGAAGAAGGAGATGATGCTACGACTTCTATGTCGCGAGGACATCGCCGGCTGAGAGGGACTGCATCGGCGATGGTCAGGTGGAGAAGAGAGTGGTCGGTGGCAGTGCGAAGAGGAAAGGGGAATGCGGCGGTGAACAGAGGCGACGGTACGAGATTGGGGAAAGGAGAGAGTTCGAGGTTTTCCTTGGCTGACGGTTTGTACGCGTGGGAGATGAGGCATCGTGAGGCGGTGCTGTCAGGTTGGGGGAGATGAAGAGATAAGGGGAGGAGAAGGGGGTCAGCTTCGCGCAAGAGGGGAGGGGGAGGAAAAAGGTCGGCGGTGAGGATGGCGTGAGTCGGGCGAAGGAGGCTTGGGCACGACGTGATTAGGTTTATAATTTCAAACTTAGGTTTAGGCAAATCAAAACCTAAGTTTATTCCTCAATTAACTCCCATTTTTTGATATTTCAAACAAAATTTCTCCAAGCCTAATAGCTCTATCCCCTTAATTGTGTCATACGGACTCTGTTTAATTCTAGAAAAAATTTTAAAAATTTTTGAAAAATCTAATGCGATTATTTATTTAATAATCTTATCAATTAATTATTATTAAGGTGTCGTATTTTACAAAAATAATCTTTAAAATAATTTTTGAAAAAAATTTTAAAATAGATTTTAAGAAAATTTTTAGTTAAAATAATTTTTAAGAAAATTTTTAATTAAAATAATTTTTAATTAAAATAAATTTTAAGTTAAAATAATTTTTAAAAAATTTTAAGTTAAAATATTTTTTAAGAAAATTTTTAAAAAATTATTTAAGAATATTTTTAGTTAAAATATATTTTAAGAAATTTTTAAGTAAAAATAATTTGAAAAAACAAATTAAGTTAAAATAATTTTAAAAAAAATAAATAAAAATAATCTTTTTAAATAAATTTAAGTTAAAATAATTTTTTATAAAAATTTAAGTTAAAATAATTTTTTAAAAAATTTAAGTTAAAATAATTTTTTATAAAAATTTAAGTTAAAATAATTTTTTAAAAAATTTAAGTTAAAATAGTTTTTATGAAAATTTTGAGTTAAAATAATTTTTAAGAAAATTTTAACTTTAAATAATTTTTGCGTTAAAATAATTTTTAAAATAGATTTCTAAGTTAATTTTAATAAAAAAATAGATTTTTAAGTTAAAAATAAAATAATTTTGAGAATATATTTTTAAGCTAATTTTAAAATAATTTTTAAAATAGATTTTTAAGTTAATTTTCAAATAATTTGAAAATTAGTTTTTTTTAAAGATAATTTTTCACTTAGTTTAATTTTAACTTAGTTTTAATTTTAATTTAATTTTAGTTTCAATTTAATTTTAATTAAATTTAATTCAAATTTAATTTAATTTTTATTTTATTTTATTTAATTTTAATTTTAATTTTAATTAATTTTAATTTTAATTTAATTAGATTTAATTTTAATTTAATTTACTTTAATTTAATTTAATTTGATTTAATTTTAATTTGATTTGATTTGATTGTAATTTAATTTAATTTAATTTTAATTTTATTTGATTCGATTCGATTCGATTTGATTCTATTCGATTTGATTCTATTTGACTTGATTTGAATTAATTTGCTTTGACATCCTTAGTCATCTCACCCGATATTTGTTTTCAATCATGGAAACCTATAATTTTTGTGAGATGAAGTTAAGTTCAATTTTAGGCTTTGGTTAACTTTATGTTAGATTCAAGTTTAGCTTTGGGCTCAACAAATAGATATTTTCTGGATAAACTTCTGGGTTATGGTGAGTTATCTGGACATCATTAGAGTAGCCATGGTTTTGAGGTTTTCCTATCCACTGAACTTAGTATAAAACCTTGGTCTAACTAATTAGGATTCGTAAGGGGTAGCTTCAGTTAGTTCCACTCAGCCAAATGCATCAGGTTGAAGCTATATCTTCCTAGACATGCATAGACTGAGCTTCCCTAACCTACTATCATCCAAAACTTCACCAGTACTGTAGGTCAAGTTAAACTTACTCTCTTTTTAAGCTAATCCTAATTACCTTGCCGGGTAGGTTATTTTTGGAAGTGGCAAATAACTTGGAGCCTCCCTCTAAATTATTGATTTTCCTTTTAAAATTTTTAATTTTATAATTTAAATTTATGTTTTTAATTTTGAATTAATTAAATTTGTCAAATTGTCCTTCTTTAAAAGAGTGAATTTAATATTTAAATTTTCTTTCAATTTTGACTTTATTAAGTTAATTAAATTGTCTTTCTTTAATAGATTATTGTTTAAGTTTTTATTAGTTTTTAGATTTGAATTGACTAAATCGTTTAAATTATATTTCTTTAAATGTTTATCTTTTAACCTTTTTTTAATTGTTAATTTTGAATTTTCTAGATTATCTTTGTTTAATATGTTATCTTTAACATTTAATTTTTTGTTAATTAAATTATCTTGAGTTTGGATAGGATTTTCTTGATTGATATTGTCTAGATTATTATTAAATAATTTATTAAGAAATTTATTAATTTTATCTACATCAATATTGACCTTGTCATCATTATCATTTGAATTTTCAGATTTGTTTAAGTTTAAATTTGAATTTTAAATATTATTAGTTGAATTTTTCTTAGAGGTGGAGTCATTCAAATTGATTTGGTTATCATTTGAATTATTAGAGTTATTAATTATTTTCAGATTTTTTTGAATTTTATAAATTAATTAGATTTATTTTAGTAGATAATATCCTAGGGATATTTTTGCATGTATTGTCAAATATATTATTTTCAAGTACAGTTTCAGAAATATCCAAATTAACATGCATATTTTTTAAACTACTACTAGCAGGGGTATTTTAGTAAATATTACTAACCTTGAGTGTTGGTGCAACCTTAGGTCAAGGTTGACCAGACTCGAGTTGACTTGACTCGAGTTGTGTTTTGATGTTTGACGAGTTATGTTTGACAATGTTTGACGTGAACAGAAAAGTTGTATCTTGATGTTTTACAATGATACAAGCTTGGGAGATTGTGGGTGCAACCCGTGGTCAAGGTTGACCTGGTTGACCCGGTTGACCCGGTTGACCCGAGGTGAGTTGACCTGACTCGAAAAAGTCCAAGCAGGGAGCTTGGCACGGGAAAAGTCCAAGCAGGGAGCTTGGCATGGGAAAAGTCCAAGCAGGGAGTTTGGCATGGTGAAAAGTCCAAATAGGGAGTTTGGCATGGTGACAAGTACGGGAGAAGTCCAAGTATGGAAGCTTGGCACATGGGAGTCGGAGAGGGCTCGGTAGCTCCTCCGGACTGTGGTCGAGAGGGCTCGGGAGCTCGTTCTCTGGGCCGGATGGAAGTCGGAGAGGGCTCGGTGGCTCGTTCTCCGGCCTGGTCGAGAGGGCTCGGTGGCTCGTTCTCCGGACCGATGTGGAAAGTCGTGGTGAGTGAAGCCGGGCGGATAAGTCTCGTGAGTGAAGTCGAGCAGTGGGAAAGTCACGTGAGTGAAGCCGGGCGGTTGTGAAAACCCTAGTGAGTGAAGCTAGGTGAAAGTCCCGGTGAGTGAAGTCGGGCGGTGAAAGTCACGGTGAGTGAAGCGAGGCGGTTGGAAAGTCTCGTGAGTGGGCGGGCGAATGGAAAACCACAGTGAGTGAAGCCGGGTAAAAGTCCTAGTGAGTGAAGCTAGGTGAAAGTCACGGTGAGTGAAGCCGGGCAAGGGAAAAATCCAGATGGATCGAGGGTGATCGGACATCCGGTGTTGGAAAGACCAAGTGGTTCAAAGGATCGGACACTTGTTGGGGAGTCTTAGCAGGTCAAGGAGTGACCGGATGCTAAGCATGATGTACCAACAGGTCAAGGTTGACCGGATGTTGGTTTGGAATGTTTGGGACTTGGTTTGGGCAAAAGCCAAGCTCTGTCGATCGATGGATCGATCGATACTCTGTCGCGGTCGGTGCAGTGAGATCGAGGGCGATGGTGTTGGGTTTGAGGTTGGATTCCCCCAATTCCTTGGAAGGCGACGGGCGAGCAACCAGATCGGATCGGTCCTGATCGGTCCCCAGGACCGATCAGAGGTTCCCTGGACCGATCAGGGAAGCCTGATCGGTCCAGCCTTAGCCGTTGGCTCACAACGGCTAGTCTTCTGTCTTCTGTTCTTCGCAGGTGCAGTGTAGGTTGAGTGCAGGTTATAAAAGGAGCTTTGCTGAGCTTTGCTGAGCTCTTAGCTTACTGAGCTTCGTGTGAGCTCCTTCTTGAAGCTTCGGGTGAGCTTTCCTCGACTAATCAGCTGCTGCTGTGAGTTTCCTGAAGTTGCTGCTTCGGATTCCAGTCGACAAGAACAGTAGGCAAGCTTTGTTTTGTACATTCATATTGTCTTCTGTTTTGTGCTGTATTTTTGTACACCTTTCTTGCTGTTGCAAGAAGTTTCTGTGGCGAGGTTTCTCCACCCAGAAGGAGTGTTCTTATTAGCCGGTTTTCTGGGGACTCATCCACCGACGGATTGATAGGCTTCGTCCACCTTACGGACACGCCGAGGAGTAGGAGTTTCATCTCCGAACCTCGTTACATCGACGAGTTTGAGGTTTGCTATTCTCCGTTGTCGTTTCTATTGTTTATTTCCGCTGCGCTAACCTTGATTTGTAGAAAGAAACGAACGATTTGGGGCGGCTATTCACACCCCCCCTCTCTAGCCACGTCCATCGATCCTAACATTGAGCGCATCCCCTAATTCAGTAGGCTTCTTCGTTGGATCTAACTTGAGTCCGAATTCAGTTTTGACTTGATTGTCTAACTCCAACGGCTCCTTGTGAAGCTTGGTCAGGCAGGTCCAAAACTCGTGGGCATCCTTGACCTTTCCTATCCTGTAAGTAACTTTGTTAGGTAATAAATCTAAAACTAACTTTATTACCTTTTGATTTTCTTTCGAGTTTTGTGTTGATCTTCTCAGTGTCATGCCACCATTGAAGTCGTTCATGAGAATAAAAGTTTCCATCTGCATCGTCCATAGATTGAATTCATGTCTCTTGTGCATCTCATATGGAGGTGGTTCGTGAATGCTTCGTCCTTCGACTTGAGCCATTAAGCACTGAAGATAGAAAACTAAAAAGTGGTGTCAAGACTTGGTTTGGATTAGTAGTATAGGAGAAAAAAATATAATATTTCACCAATTTCAAAAATAATAAAATATTAATAAAAAATATTATTTCAAATTTTGGTAAAAGTGATATTTTGATAATACTAACTAACAGTGAAAAGATGACAATGAATTTTTTTAAAATAATTTTGGAAGCAAAAAATGAATGATATATATTTTTCTTTTTTAAAAAGAACCGCCCTTACTCGATTGGTGGTTACACCAATTCAGAGCAGTACCTGCTCTGATACCACTTGTTGGATCATGAAAGTCACTAAATGGGGAATAAATAGCGATCTAAAATTTGAAGTTGAATATACAGCGGAAAAATAAAAATCACAACGTTAACTTAAATCAGTTTTACTTGGTCCGGAGTCTTCGTTGACTGCTACTCCAAGACCCGCACTCGTCGAGTGCTTTCGTTGGACAATTCACTAGTAGTTTGAAAAGTGTTTACAAATGAAAGTACAAGAACTCATTTAAAAAAAAATAGAAAACCGACAATAATTGAAAATGACTTGAGCCGCAAGTTGTCGGAGAAGCGTCGTAGCGTCGCAGGAGCAGAGCGCAATAGAGCAGTCATAGAAAGCAGTTGTTGTGTTTCAGCTCTGGAGGTAGTCTCCTTATATAGGAGTGCTCTGGGCGCCCGGATCCCTTCCTGGCGCCCGGATCGTGACGTAGACCCGGCCAATCAGCATGCTCCATATTTGCGACGGGATAAGTTTTTTTGCCTTCCGGGCGCCCGGACCACCATTTTCCAGAAATTCCTTTTCCTATAAGAAAATGTTAGTCCGAGGCAAAATAAATATTAAACTACCTTGCAAAACAAAAGTTAACACAAATATAATAAAATAGGGTAATAATTAGATTCTGTCTCACCGAGACCGGAATCTAGTCACAATCTCAACTTAGATTCCCGAAATGATTCTTAGTTGGATCGACGGATACTATTCTCTCGAATGGGGAACGCGTCCTCACCAAGTCACTCCCCTCCAATGACTTACATTAACTTACCTGCCACACCTGGTCAACCCGTTAACCTGTCTGGACTTCATGCTAGCTATCAGGTCAGCCCGTCAACCTAGCTAGACTTTGTGCCAGACATCCGGTCAGCCTGTCAACTTGTCTAGACTTCGTGCCAGTTATCCGGTCGGCCCGTTGACCTAGCTGGGCTTTGTGCCAGACATTCGGTCAGCCTGTCGACCTATCTGGGCTTCGTGCCAACTATCCAGTCGACCCATTGACCTAGCTGGGTTTCTCCTGCACACTTAGTCAAAGTGTTATATCATAGTGAAACTAATTTAACCTACTTTATCATTCATCAAAACTTGAGTTAGACCGTCAGTGCTAACCGCACCAACATAAACACCCCCCAGACTTAAACTTTTTATCGTCTCGATAAAATCAATATGATGGTGAAGGTGGGGGAAATGAAGGTCCCCGTCATGTACCGGAGGTGAAGCTGGGCATACCAGGCAAATGACTAATATGCTGATGGTATTGGAAAAGAGAATCCGCCTGCTGTCTAGTAACATCCTGTTAGGTTCGTCGGGCCGCGAAAACCGCTTTTTCGCGTCGCGGAAACCCCGAGTCACCCAAAGCCATGGATCTCGTGCAAAGATTCGTAAACAAAACTTTTCGAAAAACCTTTTTCTTGTACGAGTTTGTAAAAACTTTAGATCTACACTAAAGTTAAGATCATTACCCTTGTAGCGAAGCCCTTCGCGTTCCCGCTCGTCCAAGGTGCCGGATCTCTAGACCGTTAAGTGTACGGCCCTCTAGAAGTATCCACACGAACAATCCTTGATGGAGAAGACCAAACAAAGGTATGCTAGCACCTTGTCTTGTTCGGCCAAGAGAGGAGGAGAGGGAGAAGAGAGAGCTCTAGAGGAAGAAGATGACTTAATCACACTTGAATGAAAAATGAATATTTTCATTCCCCACTAGAGTGGCCGGCCACATCTTGGAGGTGTAACTCCCCACATTAATTCCAATTAATGTGGAGACCATTAAGAGTTGTAACCCCCATGAGGTGACACTCTAGGATGATGTGGATCAACACTATTGGTCCACATCTTGCCACCTCACTAAATGACATGGCAACAAGTGTAACCTCCTCATTTAATGTGGGTCGGCCACATTAAATGCTATGGAGGCTTGTAACCTCCATGAGGTGGCACACATTGATGATGTGGAGCAATCCTATTGGTCCACATCTTGCCAACTCACTAGTGATGTGGCAAAAAGTCAAGTCAAACATGACTTTTTCTCTTCCTCTCAAATCAAGTCAAACTTGATCAAATCTTCTCATGGTTGATCTAATCCAACCATATAATTCAAGCCAACTTAATATAATGAATCTAATTCATTAAATTAAGTTGATTTAATGAGTCATAATCTAAATTAGACTCATTGAATACATGAATCAACTTGAGTCCAACTCAATTAGCCCAATTTGGATTACTCTTAATCCAATATGATTCATCAAATGAATCTAATCCTCTTGGTTCATCATATGAACCAAATCTCCATCTAATTGTCCTTAGTGTGTGACCCTATAGGTTCTTGTAACGTTGGCAATGCCCTAAACCCATTTAGGAGCATAAGTAATGAGCGGTATCTAGCAACACATCATTACTACCCAAGTTACAAGAATGTCGAGATCCGACATCACCTTGTGACTACCAATTGTGACTCCTCAAAAAATATATGACATTGTCCTTCTATCCTAGACATCTAGATTGATCAATGTGAGGCATAAACCGTGTCATCCTCTAATCAATCTAAATCTTGAACTCCAAGTAGACTCACTCGATCAAATGAGCTCAACATCTAATGTTGACTCATTTGGGCATGGCCATGCACTTAGTGGTCTCACTCTATCAAGAATAGCGATGTCGCTCCCGTCATATGGGAGGGATAGATCCCATCTACATCACTCACATCCCTCTGCATAATTCGTTACATACCCAGTAATCGCCTTTATAGTCCACCCAGTTACGGGTGACGTTTGACGAAACCAAAATACATAACTCCTTATATAGGGATCCATGGTGACTTCAGGTCCAAGGACTAATAGTCATACTAATAGCCACATGAGAAAGTATATGACACTCATATAACGATCCATGATACTTTCTCATGGCGGGTCATTCAGTATACATTCTCCAATGTATACCCATGTGTCAGCTTGATATCTCTATATCCATGACTTGTGAGATCAAGTCATCGAACTGACCTACATGCTAGTCTTATTGCATTAACATTGTCCCTGAATGTTAATACTCGACTAGGAATGATTTAGAGTAGTGTTCCCTATATCATCTCACTATCGATTCAACTAATCGATTGATATAGGTATGAACCTTTTACTCAAGGACGCTATTATACTTAGTCTATTTGGCACTAATACAAATAAGTATAATAACCAAACAAATATCTTTATTAATATACAAGAATATGATATACATGAGTCCATACAATCAAAAAATGATTGGCTCTAGGGATCTAACTAACACATCCATGTCATCTATAAAATTTCTCATCCTCTCCTGGTCAACCTTATAATCTTGCAAAAAGCCAATCTCCTGGCCTTGGAAGTCCTTTTGGAACTGAAAATGATCACATACCTCTTGGAACTGGTCATCAGACACTTGAAGCAACCCTCTAATAATTATTGTTGGGTATTGTGCTTCTCATGAAGCGAATCCAAAGAGGCACAGAAGTTAGAAAAGTCAAATATGAAAGGACCCCTACCATAGGCAAAAGAATGCCTAGAAGGTTCCGGATGGCCGGACAGCTGCGGGTGTCCAGATGACGATCTCGGAGTCTCCTATCTGTGGGCAAACAAACTCGAGTTCTGAATCAGTGATAACCCAATTAGTAGGGTTACGAATCGATGTGCACTCAGGATGAGGAAGGGGTAATGGAAAACCATCCTTTCTAGGAAAGGTAAACCCGTTCTCATCTTGACAAATCATCTACATGGTAAGACAAGAATCAATATCGATCTTGTTGTTGCCATGAATTACTTCCATCTCTTCAAATTCACAACCTAGATTTATAGCTATTTGGGTGATTAAGCAGCCAAAGACTATCATCCCCGAGGATGCTTTCCCAGCTCTCAAAAGGTTTTGTAAAAAATGAAACCCGGAATCAAAATCAGCTTTATTATGCATACCCCAAAGAGAATAAAGTTCTACCTTTCTAACTACCCCATCACTATCACCCCTATCAAATATGGTTTTACTCATAACTCGATGTAGATATCTAAAAATAGGATTTTACATGCATGAAGCCTTAGCACTAGAGGGCTCATAATGGGTTCTTTGATCCAGTAATAGAATTTCAAACCCCATTCAATTAAAAGATGGAGGTAAACCAAAGCAAATGTTAAAATTACTGAATGTCCACTGAATATCCTTGTTCATTAGTCTAAAACTTATATTTCTAATATAAGCATCCTTAAAAGTAAACTGGACATTAATTAAGCTTAAAAATTCAAGGACTAGGCTGGGATTGGTCGATAGGTGTGTGTACATCATGTCATTCCAATCAAAAGAACTAATCATCCAATCTACATCATCCTTAATACCCTAAATTTCCATGGTAGTTTTATCCATATATCTAGTGAACACAATTTTTCTTACAACAAAATCATATCAAGCTTTTTGTTTTTGATTTCTAAAGATGATGCAATATTTATTATCATTACCTTCGTTGCTTGCCATCCTCTTGCCTTTGCCTTTGGATGAAGAAGCTTTTCCTTTGCCCTTGTCCCCTTCCGGTGCATCTCCTCTACTAGATCCATGACTTCCTCATCAGAGTCTTTTCAATAGATGAGATATTGTTGGAGGAAAAGTGAGGGAAAGTTATTGTGGGGATAGGTAGATCTTGAAGAAATAGGAAGAAGAAGATGAAGAGGAAGAAAAAGATGGATTCTTTTCTTCTTGGATTTGGGATTTGGGATGTAGATCTAGATCTAAAACTTGGAGAAGATGAGTCTTAGATCTAGATTTTTGAGGTGGGTGAAGTGGAGTTGGGAAGAAGAAGGATTGAGGAGAAAAAAAGTAGGAATAATGAAGTTTAGGGAAGTAGCAGTGCACACGTGCATTAGCATGGCCGTGTCTTAAAGACATAGCCTAGTTCAAGGTTCTGCCGCACAGCCATGCCGATTGGCACAACTTGATGCTTCTTCCTCTCAGCCTAGGCCACATGCCCGTGTTAATTGACACAACCCATGTCTCCTTCTGCTCGGGTGACTTCACATGGCCGTGTGAAGTCACATGGCCCATGGCTTTCCCTTCTCTACCAGCATCACACGACCGTGTGAGTTCACACGACCGACTTCTTAACTTGCGTAGCGGCTAAATTTTCTCCTCTTTGATTCTTTCAATTCCTCCATGCCATGAAATGATCATGGCCAACTCAAGGAAGTCACACACAACCTGAAAACAAAGATTTTAAAGAAAAATTTATTAGTTAAACTATCTAAGCAAACAAAAGTAATGAATTAAACTAACTAAAAAGAAAACCCTTGGGTTGCCTCCCAAGAAGTGCTTATTTTAGATCTTTAGCTCAACCCCATCTTAGTTGATACGAACTAAACTCATGGAGGCATGGATTCCCCTCCCAGGGTTGATGCTTCAGCTTTTTCTCCCAGTGCAAGAAGTACATTTGCTCCGGAAGGAGGAAGACCAAAGGGCAAAAAACCCTTAGTATTCATTGGATGAATATAAAAGGGGTTTTGGCATTTCATTTGAGATAAGATTCTTGATCTTCCCTTATTCCTCCTTCTTTCTCCTTGGCTGAATTTCCTCTTGGTCAAACCTCCATGTGTGGCTAGCACCACAATGGTGGTTCTTCTCCAAATCATGAGTTCTTGAGACAGATAGTGTTAGGATGTATACTAAAAGCCTAGCTTTTTGTATGAACATTTATTTTGAAATGAGAATCACATTGGTCAAATGTCTGCATTTAGTAAAATGTAGTTGTCCATTTAATTTATATTGTAGATAACATGGTGTGTGGTGTCACACAGAAGATCATGTTATCAGTTCCTTATAAATTATAAATAGTAGCTCACAACCAAGATGGATTGGGACAAACCATTGGAATGGTTGTAGTGTAATTTGGTACTAGTTTATCTTGACTATAAAATTATATTAGTACACTATGTGTGTATTAAGCAGGACCATTTGAGGTTGTTCCTTTTACACTGACTGCATAAAAGAACATAACCTCTGTTATTATGGATGTGCATACTCTTAATCCCGATATAATAACAAGCACATATACTTAGTATTTATTTCTTTGATTTATCAATGGGTGAGATTTATTCGTTAAATCAATAGACCCGATAAGTTGGGAAATAATATTATTTATATGGTGTGTTGTTGATTATAGAAGGAAACTGTGTCCTAGTTATCTGGGTTGATGATGTCCCCTTGAGGAGCTCATAAGGATTGTCATGTAAACCCTGCAGGTAGACTTAGTCCGACATGACAATGAAGTTGAATGGTACTACTTTTGGAGCTAGATATTAATTAAGTGAGTTGTCAGTAACTCATTTAATTAATGAACATTCGATATCTTAAATACAGAGAGATTAATGCACTTATGATAAAAAAGAGTCCATAATGTAATATGGGATTGGTGCGGTAGTTCAATAATAACTCTTTAGTGGTATGAGTTATTATTGATGAACTTGAGTTGGGTGTTCGGGTCGAACACAGGAAACTCAAGCTCATCGGGAGGCCAAAACCAATTCCTCCTCTCGGTCCCTGCTGTAGCCTCTATAAAGCCTCGCGTTCACCTGTTTGATTTTCCTTCTTACCCAAATGAGGGGCCGAACACATCCTTGCTTGGTACCCAAGCAAGGGGCCGACCAAGCCCTCTTGGTGCCCAAGATGTGGGTTGGCCAAGCCATGCTTGGTGCCCAAGCATGGGGCCGACCATACAAGAAGAGAAAAGGAAGTTTTGTTAAAAATAAAATTTTGTTAAAATCTTTCCTTTTATAAGTTTTCTACAATGGATTAAAAGAGAGATTTTAATTTTGTTAAAATCTTTCCTTTTTTTGTAGTTATCTACAATGGTTAAAAGAGAGATTTTAGTTTTGTTAAAATCTTTCCTTTTTTATAACCAACCATTATAGGAATAAAAGGAAGATTTTGTTTAAAATAAAATTTTATTATAATCTTTCCTTTTATAACTATTTACAATGATTTAAAAGAGAGATTCTAATTTTGTTAAAATCTTTCCTTTTTGTAACCATCTACAATAGCAAATAAAAAGGAATTTTATTAAAAACTTTCCTTATTAGCCGCTAGCAAAGATTATAAAAGAGGAGGAGGGGATGCTCTCTAAATACAACCAAGACTCCTCTTCTAATTTCTTGTGGCCTGCTCTTCCCTCTTTTCCCTTTCCTCTTCATAAGGGTCAGCGACACTTGGAGAAGGACCATCACCTTGTGGCCGGTTGCTTGGAGGAGAAGAAGAAGAAGGAGGAGGCCTCTTTACTTTGTATTCTTTGGTGGCCGAAAGCTAGGAAAAGAAGGAGAAGGTTGGGTGTCTTTGTCTTGGTAGATCATCACCCACACGACGCCCAAGAGGAGGAGAAGAATACAGCAGAAGATCAAGAGGTCTTTAGCTACAAGGAAAGGTATAACTAGTTCTTTATTCCGCTGCGAACTAGGTTAGTTTTTCTTTTTATGGATCCTGAAATACCAACACAAGAGGCTAGCGATTTTGTGTTTCGATTTTGTATTTTGATCTTGTGCTTCGATTGAGGTCTCTTTAGTTAAACCAAGGGTTTACTGTGAGGAGTTTAAATATTCAATTTCTTTGAAAGGCTTTGTCTAGGAAGTGGTGGATGATCCCATAACCAAGAAGGCGGTATGCCTTGCCAATGACCTAGAAGCCAATCCTTGAAATAGATATTTAATCAACTTCTGTAATATGTTTTAACTTCTGAAGAACACATGAGTTAAACTTAGAGTAAAAATGTTAAGTTTCATTTCCAATCCAAGTTTAACTTATGAAGAACACATGGTTTGAACTTGGAGTAAAAATATTAAGTTTCGTTTCCAATCCAAGTTTAAGAACACATGGGTTACTATGAAAAGTTCTATGATTGTACAAATTTTTATATAGGGTAAACAGAACGGGACTCCGAGTAGCACCCAACAATTGGTATCAAAGCTAGTTTTCTGCCTCTGTGTTTGGTTTTCAGTTAAATTATGCACTTTTCATACATAAATTTAGGTAGGATAATAGTAGGATGTGCAAGTAGATTAACTTTGTAGTTGCAGGCATCCTAGTTTCAACTATTATGGCCCTATTGGGTTTGTGTGTGATTGGACCCTCGGATATGTCGAGGGCATTTTATGTGTGTGTATGATTGTAATTATTAAATACAACAGAAGCTATATTAGTTTATAGGATTTTACATTCTGTTCGATCTAGATTACATGTACATTCCCTTGTGGAATATAGGATCGATAAATGTAAAATTTTATTTTGTCGCGGATCGTATCCTTGTGAGACGTGGTGCTATTTGAGGACTAGAGGCACACGGGAGAAGGAAGCAAGATAGACGCGACGACATGACCCGTTGGCGGCGGCTAGGGTTAGTGGCACACGGAGGACAGCTATGGATGAGGCCATAATAGTTGGAAAATTATTTTTCATATTTATTTCCTTTTATGCTGTTTATATGTACTGTGTGTGTGCATGTTAAAATTCCTCACTTAAAATAACTAAGTGGGAGAGAAATTATTTAAATTCCACAGTCTCCATTACTAGTTTGTAAGTGATGCATTCAAAATTACGCGTTGGCTTTGAGTGCCACCCTCCACATCGGATGAGTTTGTTTGCAGATCACTAGATCAAACTTCCTTTATGGATCGTTATAGGAAATTATTTAGGTTTGTGTGATCTTCTCCATCTGAAGGGGCATAATCCTATTTAATGGGCTAAGTATCAAGTAATGGTATAGACTTAGGCGTATTTAATAGTATCCTCCCCATGAGAGTCACTGTTATTATTTGTGTGACCGAAAAAAAAATCAACTATTAATTTTATTTGTCATAAAGTTAGGTTGACAATATAATAAAATTAATAGGTAAACCCCCCTTTTACAAATCTTTGAATTTGTATACGTCCACACTATTGTGGCATATAAAATTCACAGTATTTTGAGGTGTTAGTGAATTTAAATGTTATTGGTTGAGGAATCAATATTATTTTAAATTCTAATGTTTTGACCAAATATTTTATGATTCTTAGGATTTCAAATGGCTTTCAATCCTCTTGCTGTTATATTGAAAGAAAACAAACTTACTGGTCCCAATTACATTGATTGGAAACAAAACTTGGACATTGTCTTAACTACTGAAGGCTACAAGTTCGTACTTTTTGAGATCTGTCCAAGCTTGCCTAATAGCGATTCTAGTGAAGAGAAGATTGAGAATCATAAGAAATGGGTCAGGGCAGATGAGATGGCACGGTGTTACATTTTGACTTCTATGTCAAATGTGCTGCAACATTAACATAAGACCATGCCTACTACTTATGACATGATGCATAATCTCAAGGAACTCTTCGGACACTAGAATCGGGCTGCTAGGCAGGAGGCTATTAGAAACTTGATGATGACCACCATGACTAAGGAGACACCCGTAAGGGATCATATCCTCAAAATGATGGCTCTTTTGAATGAGATGGAAGTCCTTGGAGCAAAAATCGATGGGGAAACCCAGGTCTATATCATTCTCCAAACGCTGCCTAAAAGTTTTGAACAGTTCTGCCTGAACTACAACATGAACAAAAGGGTTTATTCGTTGGCGGAGCTTCTGACAAAACTTCAAGTAACAGAAGGGCTATTTCGTCAAAGTTCTCAAATTCACATTGCTGAAAACGTTTCTTCTTCTAAACTGAAAGGGAGAAAGAAGAAAAAGAAACAAGTTGGTTCAGCAAATCGATCTCTAGGGACTAGGCCGCATGCAGGTGTGAAGAAGCCGAAGGGCAAGTACTTCACATGCAAGAAGTATAGACATTGGAAAGTGGACTGTCCTAGCAAAAAGGAGAACAATAAAGGTATATTTTATTCTCTAGTGGTTGAAACATATTTAGTGGTGTTATCTACCGGTACTTGGTGTGTAGATACGAGAGTCACTGATCATGTTTGCAATTCATTGTACGGGTTGCAGGAAACTCGATGACTACATGAAGGGGAGATTACCGTCAACATAAGTAGTGCTACAAAAATGGCGGCTGTTGTAGTGGGAGATGTTTATTTATTTTTTTATAGGAATAAAACATTGATTTGAGTAATTGTCTTTATGGATGGATTTTTAAAAATAAATTTTAACTTAAGAGGTTTTTAAAATAAATTTTAAGTTAAAAGATTTTTAAAATAAATTTTAAGTTAAAAAGAAATATAAAATAATTTAATTTAAATTAATTTGAGTTAAGTTAATTTTATTTGAATTAAATTAATTTAATTAAATTAATCTAATTAATTTTAAATTAATTTGATTTAATTATTTTAATTTAATTTAATTTGATCGATTTGGTTCGATTCGAAGTCCTTAGTCATCTCACTCGATCTACGTTTTCAATCAGAGAAACCTATAATTTTTGTGAGATGGAGTTATATTCAGTTTCAGGGTTTGGTTTAACTTTTTGTTAGATTCAGGTTTAGCTTTGGGCTCAACAAATAGGCATTCTCTGGATAAACTTCTAGGCTTTGGTGAGTCAGTTGAACATCATTAAAGTAGTCATGCCTTCGAGATTTTCCAAATAGTTCTATTCACTGAACTTAGTACAAAACCTTGGTCTAACTGGTTAGGATCCGTAAAGGGTAGCTTCAGTTAGTTCCATTAAGCCAAATGCACCAGGTCGAAGCCATATCTTTCTAGACATGCATAGACATAGTTTCCCTAACGTACTATCATCCAAAACTTCACCAGTATCGTTGGTCAAGTTAAACTATTTTCCCTTTGAACTAGTCCTAATTACCCTGCCAGGCAAATTGATTTTGGTTACCCTGTCAGGTAGGTTAATTTTGGAGATTCCAGCTATTCTAGAGCCTCCCCCTGAATTGTTGGTATGTTATTTTTAAGTTTTAATTGTAGGTTTGTGTTTGTTACTTTTATAACTATATTTGACTTGATGATAATCTTATTTTTGATGGGTTCTAAAATTTTTTGATTTTGAGTTTGTTGGTCTAAGTTTGTGTTTTGGTTTTTGATTTGGTTTATCAGATTTTATATAGTATATTTTATCTTTAGGTATGTAATATTGGTTAATTCCTACTTGCATGGTTAAACATGCTTTCGGAACCCAAGATTTGTTTTGTTATTTATGTTGGGTTATTAATTATTTAAATGTTTTATTTGAACTTGAATTGTAGCCAAGCCCGGTTTTATTATAGACTGCTTATTGACTATTTAAAATTAGATATAAGTTCTTAGATCTTGTTGTAAAATTTTCTAACATACTTTTTAATTTATTATTTTATGTTTTTAGTGTTAAATTTTCCTCCTCAAGTGTTAGGTCTTGAGTTGGATTAAAATTTATGATTTGTTCCTTGAGGTTTTGATTTTCCTCAAGGAGCAATTTATTTCCTTTTTCTAATGTAGTTAATTTCTTATCTAAGCAAGCAATTATTTTAAAAAATTTCTTATCCAAATTAGAGTATACCTCTTTGGGACCTTCGGAAATGAGTACGGACTCGTGGCTTGATTCGGGTTCGGACCCGTCTTCCGATTCTTCTTCGAGGGCCATCAGCGCGAGGTGACTCTGGTGCTTCTGATCTTTGGCCTCCGATTCTTCTGATGAGGAGTCGTCCCAGGTTGCTTTGAGAGCCTTCTTCTTGGATATCTTCAATTTGTTGCTCTTCAATCTCGGACACTCATTCTTGTAGTGGCCTTTCTTGTTGCACCCGAAGCAAGTCACGTTCCTTGGTTCGGATGGGGAGTTGATCTCCTACAGGTCCTTCTTGCTGAAGCTTTTCTTCCTCCTGGTGAACATCTTCCTTACCAGATTCACCAGGTACTCTTCCTCTTCGGAATCTTGGTCGGACTCTTCTCCAGGTTTAGGCTTAGTCTTTTTCTTTTCCTTGGAGGGACCTGCAACCAAAGCAATACCTTTCTCGGCCCCGACATTAGTTTGCTTATGCAATTCTAATTTGCAAAACAGTTCGTCTAATTTTAACTTAGATAAATTATTTGAAATTTTGTAAGCATCCACGATATATGCCCACAATGTATTACGTGGAAAAGCATTTAAAGCGTACCTGATTAGATCGTGATTCTCCATTTGGTGTCCTATCACGTGGAGTCCGTTGAAGATGTCTTTGATCCTCGCATAAAGTTGACTTGCTGATTCTCCTTCCTGCATTTTAATATTAAAAATATTATTTAATAGAAGGTCGCGCTTAGTTACCTTGACGTTGCTCATTCCTTCGTGTAGTTCAATCAACTTGTTCCATAATTCTTTTGCGTTTTGATGCGGCCCTACTCGGTTCAACTCTTTCTTCATCAGCCCGCACTACAGAGTATTAAGAGCCTTGAAGTCTGTAGAAGATTTCTTTCTCATGTCTGGAGTCCACTGTTCCGGGTCCAGTGGATTTTTGGAATTGTCGACGGGCACCTTATAGCCTCTGGTGACGCTGAACCATTGGTCGAAGTCAGTCTTCATGTAAACCTCCATCCGCTTCTTCTAGTACAGGAAATCATCCCCGTTGAATAGGGGGGCGTACTGTGTTGAAGCCTTCAACTTGAGACATTTTTGTCCTGCACACAATCAAATAAAGAAATAAAGAAAATCCCAAGACTTGGTCTTGGATTAGTAGTGCGGGATAAAAAGAATCTAAGAACTGAATTGGTGTTGCACCAATTTAGATGAATTGCGACGAGAAGATTTCCAAAAAGGTAACAATACCAATTTGGAATATAACGAAAAATTGAAGACAAAAAAAAATGGAAAAAGGTTTCACCCCCTTGTCTGATTGATGGTTGCACCAAATCAGAGCGGTACTTGCTCTGATACCACTTGTTGGATCGAGAATTTGCTAGGGGGGTGAATAGCGATTAAAAAATTTAGTGAGAGTATGCAGCGGAATAAATATGAAAACAACAACGCTAACACAAAAGTAATTTACTTGGTTCGGAGCCTTGGTCGAGTCCTACTCCAAGGTCTGCACTCGTTGAGTGCTTTCGTTGGACAATCCACTAGCAATTGGAAATATACAGATGAAAGTACAATTACTTAAGAAAATTTACTGACAACAATAAGGAAAAAAAAGAAAGATGCACGTTGTCGGAGGAGCCTCGCAGCGTCGCAGGAGCGTAGCACGGCAGAGCAATCATTGGAAGATCTTGTTGTTCGTTGTCCTTTTCTCCAGGCCTCACCCTCCTTATATAGGAGGCTCGAGGCACCCTGATCCCTTCTGGACGCCTGGAGTGTGACGTAGCCCAGCCAACCATGAAGCTCCATGTGTCGACGTGTGTTTGAGGATAAAATTTACCTCCGGGCTCCCGGACCTCCGAGCGGCCGGACCCTTGTTTTCCAACATTCTCCTTCTTGCAAGAAAATGTTAGTCCGGAGGCAAATGTAAATGATATATCCTACAAAACAGAGTGTTAGCATAGTTTATAATTAAATAGAATAGTAATTAGATTCCGTCTCACCGAGATCGAAATCTAGTCAAGATCTCAACTTAGAGTTCTGAAATGGTTCTAAGTTGGATCGACGCCTGAGTTCCCTTCCAAGGAATGTGTCCTCATAGTCAATCCCCTCCAGTGATTTATCTCAACTTACCTGCCAGATGTCCGGTCAGCCCTTCGATCCGTCTGGACTTCGTGCCAGCTATCCGGTCGGCCCTTTGACCTAACTGGACTTCGTGCCAACGTCAGGTCAACCCGTCGACCCGTCTGGGCTTCTCCTAGACATTTCGTAGAAGTGTTAGATTAATATGAAACTAACTTAACGTACTTTGTCATTCATCAAAACTGAGTTAGACCGTTAGTGCTAACCGCACCAACAATAGATACTACTCTTAACTATTCCTAGTCAAGCATTAATATGCAAGGACAATATTAATGCATTGAGACTAGCATGTAAGTCAATTGATAACTTAATCCCACAAGTCATGGATATGAGATATCATGTTAACACATGGGTATATATTAGAGAATATGTACTTAATGACCCACCATGAGAATGTTTCATGGATCATTATATGAGTGTTATAAATATTCTCATGTGAATATTGGTATGAATATTCCTTAGACCTGAAGTCACTATGGTTCCCTATATAAGGAGTTGTGTACTTTGGTATCGTCAAACGTCACTTATAACAAGGTGAACTATAAAGTCGATCATTGGGTATGCAATGAATTATGTAGAGGAATATGTGTGATGTAGATGAGATCTGTCCCTTCCATATGATGGAAGAGATATATGTGGGCCCCATGATTAAGTAGGACACAATATGCATGACCATGCTTAAATTAGTCAATATGAGATATTGAGCTTATTTGATAGAGTGTGTCTACTTAGGGATCAAGAAACATAGAGATTGATAAAAGGATGACATGATCTATGCCTCATTGATCAATCTAGATATCAAGGATAGAGGGATTGAGTCATACAAAATAATAGACACGGACAGATTTAGTCAAATCTCGACATTCTCGTCACTTGACTAGCAATGATGCATTGCTAGATGCCACTCATTGCTGATGTATCTAAAGTAATTTTAGATATATTATCAACGTTATGAGTCTATTGGGTCACATACAAAGAACATCTTAATTTGAAGATGGGTTTATTTTAGTTTGACTAAAATACTATGGGATTTAAGAATAATGGGTTGATCCAAAGTGTTGGTATCATATTTGTAGTGATTAGCACTAGTGCTAGTGGGAGATTGTTAGTATTAGTCCTAAGAGTCAATTATGAGATGATTAGGCATATTTGGTTAATAAGTCGAATTTGAGTTAGACTCATTTGGTTGGATAGAGTCTAATCCGAGTTAGACCCATTGAGTTAGACTCAATTGAATCTATTTATTCAAGAATACAATGATGATTAATTTGGATTAATCATGCAAGAAGACAATGATGATTAATTTGGATTAATAATGCATTGAAGGTGGAAGATCAAAGGGAAAAAAACCCTTGGTATTCATTGGATGAATATAAAAGGGTTTTTGGCATTTCATTTGAGGCATTTCATTTGACTCTTGATCTTCCCTTGTTCCTCCTTCTTCCTCCTTGGCCGAATTTCCTCTTGGTCGAACCTCCATGTGTGGCTAGCACCATAGTGGTGGTTCTTCTCTAAATTGTGAGTTTTTGAGACGGACAAAACATGTTCTTGTGGATGCCATAGAGGTGTGAACACCTGATTGCACTAAGATTTGCATCCAAAGAAAAGTTGCCACCGATATTGAAAAGGGCACACAACAAAGGTATAACCCCTCTCATCAAACTTAGTATATGTGGTTTATCTCCTTCACATGGATCTTCTGGAAGGATCTAGTTTATTTTTCGTTGCACTTTTCCCATGTTTAGCACCCTAGATCCTTACAAATGACACCATAACTACAACACTTAAAAAAATATATGATGCCCTCACTAGATATAATCTTGAAATAGATAATATCTGAGGTAAGGGTATAATGGTGGTTGAAACATGTGTGGTGCTTTTAATGAATTACAGGCTTTATTTCTTAAAGATTACCCCTATGTATATTAAGTGCATTGCTTTGTACACCAACGTTAGCTAGCGTTAGTTACAATGGCTAAAAATGAGATCACTATATGGTTTTTCTCTTCGAATATAATGACTATTGTTAATCTTGCTACATCTTCTTCCAAACGCAATGTCAAATTACAATATGCTCAAGTTAATGAAATTGTACGTTTTATTGTTGCTGGTGAACACGAGACTAAGTGAGGAGCAAATCAGATTGGTACTTTGTGTTGGTGTAGAAAGAATCCGATGATTAAATCTAAGTTTTGATAATGAAAAAGGGTTCAAAGTTAAGGTAATTTGTTGTCTAACATATTTGAATGAGTTTGTAGGAAAGTCCTAAGTGTACTTAGGCAAAAGTTCTAGCTACGGTTAGGCAGGTTGAAAACTCTACGGGGTGGTAATCCTAGGTCCTACAGGGTGGTAACCCTAGGCGGAAAGTCTTGGCGGGTTGAGGGCTTCGGGCAAAAGTCCTAGAGTTGGGGATTCTAGGTGGAAAGTCCTGGTGTCGTGAACCAGGTGAAAGACTGGACGGGTCATGGAGCGGACGTCCAGCAGAAAGTCCTGGAGCCTCGGGTGCTGAGAAAAAGTCCAATCGGTCTGAAGGATCGGTCTAGCAACAGGTAAATTCTCCTGAGTCGAGTAGGTGAGGGCGCGCTCCCCGATGAGGGAACAGTAAGTGTCGGTTCGACCTAGGGTTTCTGGACAAGAAATTCGAAGTCAGAACCGGACAGTCTGGAGACTGTCAAATACTTTATTTATCATGTAAATATTGTGCTAACTTTGTTTTATAGGGTATGATTAGTTTCTGGAACTAATGCATTTTGTAGGAAGTGAATTGGACACATTTGCCTCGGATGTGTTGGAACCCCAAGGTTGTTTTGGTGTGAATAACAAGTTAAATTAGGTCCTGTGTTTTTAACCTTATTTCTAAGTGTGCTGGAGCTTAGGAGCACAGGTAGTCGAGTGGAAGACGCAGCTAGTGAGAAGGACCGCAAGCGGTGCGTCCGAGGGAGGAGGCGCTGCGGAAGAGTACACCAGCGGACGAGAAGAAAGCCTGTGATGGTTCCGAGGGATGAGAAGCTGGAGCGGAAGACTACTCGAGGAGCAAGAGACGCGGCTAGTAAGAAGGTTGGCATGAGGTGCGACCGAGGGACCAAGACTGCGGCTGAGTACGCTGGTGGACGAGAAGGAAGCACACGGCGATTCCAAGGGACGAGAAGCCAGAGCGGGAGCCTGCTCGAGAAGACCAGAAGTTGGGTTCGGGTGAGCCCTATTCCGGATGACAGAGTCACCCAAGCGAGCGGAAGACTCAGTCTGAGGCAAGCAGAGTCGGAGCAGAAGACCCGGGCTAGAAAAAGTCAACGGGGTTGACTTTTCCTCCGGGGTGCCCGAAACTATCTGGGGCACCCAGACCCCTCCGGGGCGCCCAGACCCCTCCGGGGCGCTCGGACCCCTCCGGGGCGCCCGGAACCCTTCCGGGCGCTCGGAGTTGACTTTTTGACCAGATCGCGTCAAACATGATCTGAACGTTGGGGGATAAAGTTTTAAAAATGCGGAAGTTCCCAATAAAAATAAAACCTTAACTTGAAGATAGTGTACAAGAACTAGGAAATACAAGACTACAAGTTAAGATTTTGAAAAGACTTACAAACTTAGTAAGTGAAGCTTTCTCAGAGTAAGACTTGTAGCAAGATGTGCTGTGTGTCTTGCAATGAGAAGAGCTGTGGGTTATATAGAGGTTTGATCGGAGAACTGGGTGCTCATTGGGCCCCATCAACATTCAGCCGATTATATCTCTTTTTCCCACTACCACTAGACTACCACTAGAGCATGCATTATTGGCTACTTTACAGGACATTCTGACTCAGCATACTTATCCCTAAAGACAGATGGATGGCTCCCCGAGGCTCAATCCATCAGAGAATAAAGTGCTTTTGGATTTATTGGGCTCACCACATGCTTCCTTTTATGGTGGTACATCTTTAAAGCGCTGGAGGGTGCTTTGCATCTTTAGGAAAGCTTCTAATAATTCAATCCGAGCATTGGTTACAGTTGGAATGACATCTTTGAAGTAGAGTCCTTGTTTTTGTGCACTCCTGAGTTTAAAGTCATTTTCTTTAACCCTGCAGATGAGCTCCAGCTGTCTAATACTGTTGATGACGTTCCTTGCTGTTGTCCACTCGATGTCCTCCATATGGGCTCTTTTCTGGTGTTCCTCTGGATGGAGGATTCTGTTTTTGCTGGATCGGGCCAATTCTTCGTATTGCTCCAGGAGATGATAAGGCCCGCAAGGTGATGGGATGCTGCTGTATTTGGCTTGCAGCTGAGTTGCTTCCAGGTCTCTTCCATCTGTTTCAAGATGAGAAGATCCTTCTCCGTAGGGATCCATGGGCCTGTAATAACACAGAGTAATCGGGATAATGCGTCAGCTAGGAGGTTATCTTTACCTTCAATGTGCTGAAAATGGACAGGGATGCCAAGACCAGTGATAAAATCTGTAAAAGCTATCCATCTAACACGGGAAGGCTTGTTTTGTGCCGATTTATTGAAGAAACTAATAATAGCCTGGCAGTCCGTTCTGATTAATAGTTCCTCCTTGTCTAAGTAATAAATTTTGAAGCTGTTCAGACTGTTCATAACGGCATAAATCTCCGCATCAATTGTGGATTTTGGTGGAGAGACTTTGCCACTGGCATAAGCGCAGATTTTTTCATCTAACTTTGAATCATGTTTCTGCAGCTTCCATTTGCATATGCCGCCCCATCCTTCCATACAACCATCAGTTTCAATAAGCATATAGCATTTGACGGGTGGTATGGTTAGGTCAGGCAATGTTTTGATTATCATTTTAACCTTCTTGACTAATGCCCAGTCCTGCGAATTCATCTTCTTTTCACCATTTGGGCTTGTCTTTACATATAATGGGCCCAGAATTTTTCCCAGATTTGGGATATATGATCTTGCATAATTAAGAAGGCCCAGCCAAGATCGTAACCCCTTGGCGGTTTGTAATTCCTGATCACTGAAGTCGGCTATCTTTGTAATAATATGGGCTTGTAGTTTAATCTTTGACTCTCCTATAGTGGCCCCCAGAAATTCTATAGTAGGACTTCCAAGCTTCATTTTTGTTGGGCTTAAGATTAACCCATTCTTCTTGCAAATGTCTAATAAGACCTTTAAGTGACTTCTATGCTCCTGTTCTGTTTCAGAAAAGACTAAAATGTCATCAATATATACTGCAATGAAGTCCTCCGTACCTTTAAAACAATTATCCATTTTTCTTTGGAATACTGCCGGAGCATTTTTTTAATTCGAATGGCATCACAAGCCATTCATAAAGCCCATCTAGAACCCAGAATGTTTTCCAGGGAATAGATTCTGAATCCATCGAGACCTGATGAAATCCGCTTTTGAGATCAAATTTTGAATAAATTTTGCTTCGGCCTACCTTATGGATAATAGTGTTGATGCCGGGAAGGCTATATTGGTCCTTGTGAGTATTGTCATTTAGGCGCTTGTAATTGAAAACCATGCGCTCCTTCCCTTTTGTTTCTCGCCCAGTTGCTAGATCAACTGTTGTTCCTGAATAAACAATTATTACAGTAGTACGGTGTCTACTTGTGCAAGGCTGGATTACCTTCAACTTCAAGAGAGCTTGAATGTGTGCACTAAAGGATTTTTGCATTTGGGGAGTTACATGCTTCAACGGTCTATCTTCAATAATCATGTCCGAATTTTTAATTTCTAATTTGCATGTAATTTTATTCTTGGCCCAATGTTTTGTTGGGTTATCCCCAATATATCCGGTATCAGTTAGCTCTCTAATAAGATCTTGTAACAGAGTACCTGATTGCCACGTGCAAATTTGCTCCTGAATTTGATGGTACTCTTCCTCTTTAAGCTCCAGTTCTTCTAGAGAGGGTGCTGCAGCGACAGTTTGCTGAGTCATTATGGTAGTAATGTTTTTATAAAAGGTTACCTCATCGCCTTCGATTCGAATTCCTCCATATAGTGACCGGATGAAGTTACACCCTATTATCATCATGATGTTGCCTCCAATAGTTAGGGGAAAAGCATATGTATAGGGTATTCTGAATGTATGCTCCCCAATCTTCATACTACCATACTTTAACTTCTTGTTGGCCGTTGTTCTTGAATTGATGCCACTGAAATTAACTACAAATGTATTTTCTTCCATGGCTTCAGGTGGTATTGCTGCCTAGTCTATACAACAAGTTGTAGCTCCAGTATCCAGTATCGCATTAACTTTAAAAACTTTTACTCCTGGAATACTAAGTTCCACTGTTAGATTAAAAAGCCCATTTGTCTTTTTGATGGAAGAAATTACCTCTGAATTTGAGAGTTCCTTTTCCCTTCCTTCAGTAATAAACATATAAGCTTCTTCTTCTTCATGGTTCTCCTCATCCTGTATTTTTAATATTTTCTTTTTATGGTCGGAGTTTTCTAACTCAAGGAGATCTACCTTTAAGCGTAGTTCTTCATTCTCTGTGTCAATTTCAAGCTTGTCTGCAGAAGCTTCACTTATCATTGTTTCTTCTTTGATTTGGAATTCCTTTTTCAGCTGCTCAATTTGAAGAACTGCAAGTGCTTTAGCAGCCTCGACTTCTTGTTTAAGTCTTGCCATTTCTGCTTCGGCCCAATTAATATAGGCTTGTTGTTCTTGGACAAGGCTACTGGGATTGTAAGGTACAGGTACCTTCTGCTGAATAGGAATTGAGATATTGAAATAATGTTTCGAACACATACCACATGAGGTTATTTTGCAGGTTCCGCAATGCATTCTGTGCTTCTGCATAGTCATCCTCTTACAGCAGTAACACCTTTCATAAGGGTATGAGATTTCATCATTAAGCATCCATACGTAATTGCAATCATGCTGGGTTCTGGTTACACGAACCATAGGTTGTCACCCACTGTCCTTTCCTATCATATAGCAATTCTTTTCTTCTATAAAAACAAACAGGGATTCATTGAGATTTAGCAATACCTGGTGATCTTCTCCTTCAGATATGCTATAGATAGCATCAGAGGGTTCATCTCCCTCTTGGACAGACATAATTTCATAATCTTCTGGGAGTTCTAGTCCTTCAAACATGGCTACCCGTTTTGTGTTTCTGTATTCTTTTGGGCAGTCTCTTGCAAAATGTCCCTCCTCTCCGCATAAGAAGCATTTACATTTCTTGTTTCGTATAAGGTGTTTCTTCTTTTCTATTCGGGCATGAGAGTTGTGGGGTTTACCTTTATAAGTAGTGGACTTTCTTGCACCAAACCTTCCTTTCTTCTGATAGTATCCTGGTATAGGTATTTGGTTGCAGAAAGCTAAGTCCTTTAGTGATCTGTTAAAGGCTGCCTTCTTGCATTCCTCTTCCAAGTATTTATATGCAAAGAGAACCCTTGGGTGAACTCCTATTGTATTCCCTTGATACTTTTCTTCGAATGCTGCTTTAATTCTTCTTCCCAGATCTCCTGGTAGTTTGAGCCAGAACTTTTCAGATAATTCTGCTCCTGTGAATAATCTCCCCGTTTTTGCTGCTAAATTCATATAATCATTCATGAAAGGAAGAATGTCTTTAATATTAGAACATGTTATTCGTTCAAGGTCTCTGTAAGCATTATCCTGCATGTCAGTAGAACCTTGAAAAGGGTCTTCTAATATAAATACCCTTCGTATCTGGGATATGATATTCTGAGTACCATTCCTTCCTTCTGCCGAGTTTACCAACTCTTGATATTCTTCGGGGTAAGCCATTCGCCATTGGATCCATGTTAGTCTTTCTGCTTCTCCCAGGAGGTTTTCAATGAAGTCGGCCTTGTCTTGATTATCTGTAAAATTCTGCAAGGCAACTACATTCTTAGTTATACCTTCCCAGCATAGAAATACATCTTCTATTTTACCCAGTTGTGTTGGTAAAGTTAGAATGGCACCAGTTTGTTGATGTGCAGATGGTAAGTTCCACCATTCAGATGTATCACGTCCTTTGAAAGTCTTTCCTTTTCCTGGTTCTATTGGGGGTACTATGCTGACCGACTCTACTTTTGTTCTGCCTGTTGGAGGGTATCCCACAGGGTTCATTGTTGTATCCATAGGAGGTCGATACTGTGATACAGCCTCTGTGGAGAATATTTGTTCTGTTAGAGCTTTGAGATTTGGGTAATCATTTACCCATTCAGCTTCAATTGCCTCTGCTCCCCCTGCTGCAATAATATGCATTGGGTAGTCAGTAACCCAATGTTTTGTATGAAATTCTTCCTCTTCCTCCGCCTCAGCTTCTTCCCCGCCCGCTTTCGCAAAAGGATTTGTAAATTCTTCTGAAGTAGTGAAAGTGGAATCCTGTAATACTAAATATTGCAGATAGCTAATATAATCATCATCATCAGTATTAGTAATAACCATACAAAAATGGTTAGATGAAGAAGATGATGAAGGAAGGTTGTTAAGCTGTTGCTAAAGCTCATTGCGATAATCTTTAGATCTTCGGAGGATCCGTCTTGTGTCGGAAATAGCTATTTCCATAGGATCATCTTCAGGTGTCATGGCTCTTCTCCTGAGCCATTCAGATTCTTGATGAAATTGTTGATATTCATTGAATATTTCATCGACTGTCTGCTTCTATTTCTGTGGTATGGGAGTATACTCAATATATTCCCGATCGTCAATATATCCTGGTGTAGGAGCCACATAGAATTCATATGTATATACAACCTTTGTCCAAAAGCTTTTAAATCAACACAAGCAATTCATTCTTTCTACACTTGTACGCTTTCTCTGTAGTTAAGCTTCTATTTTCTGCGCTTCATCGTTGTAAGAGGCTTCTCTGCCTGAAGGAGTTTTTAGTACAATCATTTTTCTTGGATTAACAACCTCCCCGGTTGTAACCAAGTCAAATATGGTGCCTCGTCTTTTCTGATTTACTTTCTGTTTAGCTAATTTATACAAGTGTTAGTTTAAGAGTTCGAGAAGGGTTTGTTTTTTATTTTCAGGCTATTCAACCCCCTTTCTAGCCTGCTGCCACGGTCCAACAAGTGGTATTAGAGCCGAGGCGCTTTAGGAGGACTAACCACCAATCGAAGCAAAGATAATGGCTAGACCAAGCATCTACCCGCCGAAATTCGAAAGAGATTTTGCTACCTAGAAAAACTGAATGTAGGTATTCTTTACAAATGATTTTGAATTAATTTTAATAATGGAATTTGGCTTTGTAGCTCTAGAGGGCAAATAAAAATATCAATGTATGAAAAAGGAATAGGCCGACTATGTAGCGGATGACAAAGCAGAATACCATCTGCTAAGCGTTCTTCCACCACAAGAAGTCAACCGGATCGGAAACTACGACTTGGTAAAGGAACTTTGGGAGAAATTCCTTGAGCTGCACGAAGGAACGTCCGAAGCCAAGCTCGCTAGACAGGATCTACTTCGCAATCAGCTCACCAGCCTACGACTTGGGGAAGACGAGACAGTTGTGCATCTGCACTCGAGAATCAAAGAGATCATCACCGGACTGTCGAATCTCGGAGAAAAGGTAATTAACCGAGATTTGCTAAGGTACGCTTTAAATTCTTTTCCGAGAAATTCAAAATGAGCATCACTAGTAGATGCCTTTTACATTTCGAAAGATTTAAAAAAAATTACACTAGAAGAATTTTTCTCGACATTTGAAGTGCACGAATCAAGATGTGCAGGTACGAAGGAGCCCAAGAACAACGTCGCCCTCAAAGCATCGAGAGATGAACCTCAGTCGGAATCTTCTCTCGACAACGAGGAAATGGTAATGATGGTAAGACAGTTTAAGAAGCTTTGTAAATCTAGAACTACTAACCATCCGCTGCTACCACTGCGATGAAGAAGGGCACGTCAAGGACAACTGCCCCAAGTTGAGGAACAAGGACAAGGATAAAGGTAAGAAGCCTGTCCAAAAGTGTTTAATTAACTTTCTGATAAAAACATTAAGATTAAAATTTAATAATGCTTTGAAAAGTTTTTTTAAACATTTTTTCTGCTTAAAATATTTACTTAGAAATTTTTTTTAAAAAATTTTTTGCAAAATTTCTTAAATAAGGATTTTTTTTACTTAGATTTTTTTTTTTGCGTAAAACTTTTACATAAAAGTTAAAAGTTTTTCTGAAATTTTTGCTTAAAACCTTTACTTAGAAAAATTTTCAAAATTTTTTTTTGTAAAATTTCTTAAGTCAAATTTTTTTTAGAATTTTTTAAAAATCTTCTTAACTAAACCTTTACTTAGAAATTATTTAACTTAGAATATTTTTTTGCTGAAAATTATTGCTTAAGAAATTCTCTAACTTAGAAGTTATTCAACTTAGAGATTTTGTTAAGAAAGTTAGAAAATTTTTTTATTACCCTTAGATTGTTTTCGGAACCCCACTTTTTTTGTGATCAAAGTGGGAGAAAGAAAAGTATAAGTCTAGGGGGAGGTAGACAAAAAATATAAATTTTCTATCTTTTTACACTTTATTGCAAAAATAGTTAGTTTATTTTTTATGTCTACTTACCCTAACTTAACTTGGGTTGCTCACATCAAAAAGGGGGAGATTGTCGGAACCCCAAGGTTGTTTTGGTGTTAACAACAAGTTAAGTTAGATCCTGTGTGTTTTTAACATTGTGTCTAAGTGTGCAGGAGCTTAGGAACACAGGTAGTCGAGTGGAAGACGCAGCTAGCGAGAAGGATGACACGTGGTGCGTCCGTGGGATGAGGCGCTGCGGAAGAGCACACCAGTGGACGAGAAGGAAGCATGTGGTGGTTCCGAGGGACGAGAAGCCGGAGCGGAAGACTGCTCGAGGAGCAAGAGACGCAGCTAGCGAGAAGGTTGGCATGGGGTGTGACCGAGGGACGAAGACTGCGGATGAGTACGCTGACAGACGAGAAGGAAGCACGCGGCGATTCCGAGGGACGAGAAGCTGGAGCGGAAGCCTGCTCGAGAAGACCGGATGTTGGGTTTGGGTGAGCCCTATTCCGGATGGTAGAGATCACCTAAGCGAGCGGAAGACTCGGTCTGAGGCAAGCGGAGCCGGAGCAGAAGACCCGGGCTGGAAAAAGTCAACCAGGTTGACTTTTCCTTCGGGGCGCCCGAACTGTCCGAGGTGCCTGGAACAGTCCGGGGCGCCTGGAACTGTCCGGGGCGCCCGGACCCCTCCGGGGCACACGGAACCCTTCCGGGTGCCCGGAGTTGACTTTTTGATCAGATCACGTCAAACCCGATCTGAACATTGGAGGATAATATTTTATCCCACCAGGGAGCCCAGAATCCCTTCGGGGCGCCCCGACCAAGGCTATATATACAACCTTGGTCCAGAAGCTTTTAAATCAACTCAAGCAATTCATTCTTTCTATACTTGTACGCTTTCTCTGTAGTTAAGCCTCTGTTTTCTACGCTTCATCATTGTAAGAGGCTTCTCTGCTTGAAGGAGTTTTTAGTACGATCATTTTTCTTGGATTAACAACCTCCCCGGTTGTAACCAAGTCAAATCTGGTGTCTCATCTTTTCTGATTTACTTTCTGTTTAGCTAATTTATGCAAGTGTTAGTTTAAGAGTTCGGGAAGGGTTTGCTTTTTATTTTCAGGCCATTCAAACCCCCTTCTAGCCGGTCGCCGCGGTTCAACAGGATGAACAGTACCTGAGGTGCCCTCCATGGAGCTTGGAGGCGCCTCGGGGTCACATGCAGAGATGGCCTCGCAGCAAGGCGCGAGGGCACCTCTATAGAGCTTGGAGGCACCCTGGACACTGGCGCGAGGGCGCCCTCCATGCATGTTAGAGGCGCCCTCAGGCGGATAAGCAACGACTAGTTCGAAGCTCATCCACGCTGCAGTTTCGGTGGGATTGAGGGCACCCTCCATGGTGTTGGAGGAGCCCTCCACGGGCTACTTAAGCCCAATTCAAGCAGGAGCCAAAGAACAATGAAAACTGACAATTCTTCTTTCATGTGCTTCTCAAAGATTGATTCTACAAAGCTGTAACTCGACACCGACGACTTGAAGATTCAAACTCTCTATTTTTCATTGTCGGTATAATTTCCATTTTGATTTATATTGTAAATCAAAATTGTATATTTCCAAGCTTATTGTGATTGCCCAATGTAAATGCTCAATGAGTGTGGGCCTTGGAGTAGGAATCGTCGCAGGCTTCGAACCAAGTAAAATCGTTGGTGTTCGTGTGTTTGCAATTGTTTTATTTATTTTTGCTGCATATTTTACTCGATAGTTTATGAAATGAAAGTGATAGCCACGAGTGCTATTCAGCCACCCTCTCTAGCGCTTTCGATTCTACAATTGGTATCAGAGTGAGTTCGCTTTGAATTGGTGAAACCACCATTCAAGCAATCTTTCGTGGTAATTTTTTTTTAATTTTTCGGAGTCTATCAGAATCAGTATAATTGCCACCTTTCGATCTATTTTCATCACAATCAAAATTTTTGCTCGAAGTTGGTTCAACACCACTCAAGTTCGCGTATTTATTTTTTAATCCCGCACTACTAATTCAAGACCAAGTCATGGAACAAAGTTTCTTGTTTTTGTTTGTGCGAGATTTTCTTCCTCAATGGCCCATCAATAAGGCTATAGCACAACCCGCCTACCTCTTTTCTCCGGCGAGGACTTTGGCTACTGGAAGAGATGGATGGAATACCACCTCAAGACACAAGTCGAGATGTGGATAATTATCTAAACTGGACTCGAGCTTCCACGAGACGACACTGGAAAATCAGTCTCATGTGTGAACTGGGACACCAGCTTAATGAAGAAGATTGAAGCTGACGCCAAAGCAACCTGCATGCTACAATGCGGGCTGGCAAAAGAAGAACTGGACAGAGTTGGCCCTTTCTCAAGCGCGAAAGAACTACGGGAAAAATTGATCGAGCTGCACGAAGACACCTCCGATAAAAAAGTAAGTAAGCACGATTTAATTTTGAATAAATTATATAACATAAAAATACAGGAAGGTGAGACGGCTAGTCAACTTCACATGCGGATTTAAGATCTATTGAATGGACTCCACGTGATTGGATAGAAGGTGGAGAATCGGGATAATTAGGTACGCACTCAACGCTTTTCCGAGGAATACATTGTGGGCATCAATAGTAGACACCTACAAGGTATCTAAGGATTTGTCTTTAATTAAACTAGATGAGTTGTTTTCCAAATTTGAATTGCATGAACAGGCTAATCACGTTCAACCGGGAAATGTATTGTGTTGATTGCAGGTACAAGCAAGGTAAAGGAGGCTAGAAAGAAGCATCAGATTGAACCCGAGTTCAAAGAAGAACCGGAGTCAAACGATGACGACGACAAAATAGCAAGCGAACTCATCAACCATGTACGCAGACGCTACAAAAAGAAGAAGGGATTCACAAAGAAGGACATCAAAAAGGTGATTCAATCCAAGAAAGTACAAACAAGTCCAAAGGTGAAGTTCAAAGTAGCCTGCTATGGCTGCAATCAGAAGGGTCATGTCAAAGCCAATTGTCCAAACCAAAAGGAAGCAAAGAAGCAGAGGAAGAAGAAAGCACTACAAGTAACTTGGGATGAGTCATCGTCAGAAGATTCCGATGAAGAGCTCGGGCAGACGAGCTTCCTTACACTGACAGCCTGGGAACAAATTGACGAATCAGAGACCGAGAGCGAATCAGAAATAGAGTCTGAGAGAAGCCATTAATCCGTATCCATTTCCAAAGGGCCTAAACCCACTATAAGTATTTCTCAAGTCCAAGTCCAGGTCAAATCACTTCAAAAGGAGGTAACAACCCTTATAGAAGTCACTAACCCTAGCTCCTTGATTGACCTCATTCAGACTAGAACTTCAACTCAAGTCCAAAAGCTTGAGGAAGATAATTCTAGCCTAAAAAATCAACTCAAGGAACTAAAGGATATGTTGGAACAGTTCACCTTGGGTTCCAAGAATCTTGATATGATTCTTGGAAAATAGCGAGCTTTTTACAACCGATCCGGACTTGGATTTAAGGCTAAAATGAAATACAAGTCTTATTTATCCCTTATAAGTAGAGCAAATAGAAAAATAGTCCAAGCATGGGTCCCCAAGTCAAACTTGGTTAATCAAGTTGGACTTGGACAATATTGGGTCCCCAAGGATCAAGTCTACTACCTTGATAGACCTTATCGAGGCTATGATCTAGGGGGAGCCAATACAAAGACTATTTTTATTAATAAATAGATTTGTTTGATGATTGTCTATACTGCTTTTATTATACATGCTTAGATTATGCTAGATAAGGACCTAGGCATGATTTACACTTGATTAGTTAGAGGTTTTAAAAGAAAATTTAAATATCCAATTTCTTTGAAAGACTTTGTCTAGAAGTGGTAAATGATCTCATACCCAAGAAAGCCTAGTACCTCGCCACAGCCTGGAAGTCAATCGTTGAAAAAAAAAAAATTTAATTAACTAATTGAAAACCTGAGTCTAACTCAAATGTAAATTAATCCTTAGATAATAACCTAAATCAAAGATGAAATTAACCATCTCACAAAAACCTATAAGGTTCCCTGATTGATAACTTAGAAAAGGGTGAGATTGACTTAGGTAAATTTAGATCTAACCAATTAAATTAATTAATCTAATTAATCTAATTGATTAAATTAATCTCAATTAATTAACCTAATCAATTAATAAATCTAATTAATAAAACTAATTAAATTAATCTCAATTAATTAGACTAATCAATTAATAAATCTAATTAATAAAACTGATCAAATTAATCTCAATTAACCCAATTAACTTAAAATTAATATTACCTAATCTAAATTAACCCAACCAATTCATAACTTAAACCTAAATATGATTAACTCAATTAAACACAAAATCATCTCACAATCACCCATAGGAATACCATGTTTGATAATCTAGACTATGTGAGATAGAATATTGAGGGGTTAATTTCGGTCAAACTATCTTTTGATCTAACAAATTGAACAAAATCAAATACATTATATGTAGGAGCATAAAGATTTGGATCAATGGTTGTTAGATAGTAGATGCTCCAGACACATGACTGGAGACAGATTGAAATTTACTAAGCTGAAATTTAAGAACCTAGGGTCAGTTGCATTCGACAATGATGGAACACTTAAGGTAATCGGAACAGATAATATCTAAATAAGTTTCAATTTCTATATTCGAAAAGTATTATTGGTTGATCAACTGAATTTTAACTTACTTAGTATTAGTCAATTATGTGACTCAGGGTACTCAGTCACATTTTCAAAAACTGGTTGCTTAATTAAAAATGTTGAAAACCCTAAAATTACACTTAAGGGAATTAGGAAAAAGAACATCTATATAATTGACCTACCAACCTCCTCACTAAAGTGTCTATTGACACAACAAGAGGAAACTAAGTGCTGGTTGCTATTCGGAATATCGTACCAGTTCCCCTGTACAAAAATTTTGTACAGTCCTGAACCTTTCCTAACAACCTATTGTGTTCTTTAGAAATTAAATTAGGAATCACAAATGAAACTTAACATTATTGATTCCAAATTTAACTTATCTGTTTTTAGAGGTTTAGACTTGGATCACAAACGATACTTAACATTATTGATCCAAATCCACCCATGTTACAAATTCAATTAAATATTAATTTCAGAGATTGGCTTCCAAGTTAAGCATAGCGAGGCACTAGGCCTTCTTGGGTATGGGAGCATCCACCACTTCCTAGACAAAGCCTTTCAATGAAATTTAATATTTAATTTCCTTATAGTAACCCTAGGTTTAACCAAAAGGAACAATTGAATCATAAGATCGGAAAAAAAACAAATGAACACAAACTCGAATCATAAATTCGAAACCTAGAATCATATGCCTCTTGTGTTTGGTATTTCAAAAATTCATACAAAGAAAAATTAGTATGATGCGGAATAGAATTATTAGTTATACCTTTCTTTGTGAGCAACAACCTCTTGATCTTATATCATATTCCTCTTCTTATCTAGGATGTTGTGTGGGCAACGATCTACCGAGATGAGAACCACCAAGACACCTTCCTTCTTGCAAGTTTCATCCACTAACCTTCAAGCTCTAAGGGATGCAAGAGCAAAGCCTCCTTTCTCTCCTTCTTCTCCTTGCAAAATCCGGCCACCACAAGAGCTCCAAGAGAGGGTGCCACTGGCCACTAAAGAAGAAGAGAAAAGGAGAAGAGAATAGGGCCGGCCACACCAAGGAAGAGAAGAGAAAAATACTAGATGATATGTTGTGAGGTGAGGCACCTCTACCCTCTCTTTTATATTCCTTGGTCTTGGCAAATAAGAAAATTTAATTATTATTAAAATTCCCATATTTTCCTTGCCATTGGTTAATAAGAAAAATTTAATTAAAAAATCCTTGTAACCCTTCTCATGGTCTCACATGCTCCAAATAAGGCAAGTTTTAAACACAAAATTAAAACTTCCTTATTTGTTTCCAAATATTTTAAAAATAAAATTTTCTCTTTAAAAATTTTCCTTCATGGTTGGTTATTAAAGGAAACTTTTATAAATTAAAATATCTCTATTAAAACATGTGGATGATTTGCAAAAATGAAAGTTTTCTTCAAAATTAAAATATTTCTTTCAATCTACAAATAAGGAAAGATATCAAATCTTTCTCTTAATCTTTTGTAGAAAGCTATAAAAAGAAAGATTTATAATTTTTAAAACTCTTTTTAAATCATGAGCATGGATACAAAAAAGGAAAGTTTTATCAAAAATTAAAATCTTCCTTTTAACTACAAATAAGGAAAGATATCAAACCTTTCTCTTAATCCTTTGTAGAAAACTATAAAAGGAAAGATTTAAATTTTAAACTCTCTTTTAAAACATGCTTCGACATAAGAAAAGATTTTAAAAATAAAAATCCTTTTATTTTTATTGTGGTCGACCACCACCTTAGCTTGGGTTCAAGCTAGGGTCGACCACCTAAGCAAACAAACTCACCTTGGTTTGGTCGGCCCTAGCTTGGGCTCCAAGCTAGGCTTGGCCGATCACCTTAAGGTGGGTAAGAAGGTGGGTATAATACTTTATAAATAAGAGGCTACGATAGGGACCGAGAGGAGGAATTTATTTTGGTCTCCCGATGAAATTAAACTTCCCGTGTTCACCCCGAACACCCAACTTAATTTCATCAATAATAATTCATACCACTAAAGAATTATTATTGAACTACCGCACCAATTCCAAATTACATTTTGGGCTTCTTCTTATCATGAGTGTGTTAATCTCCCTATATTTAAGATGTCAAATGTCCACTAATTAAATGAGTTACTGACAACTCACTTTAATTAATATCTTAGTCCAAGAGTAGTACCACTCAACCTTATTGTCGTGTCGGACTAAGTTCACTTGCATGGTTTAACATGACAATCCTTATGAGCTCCTCTTCGGGACATTATCAACCTAGATTACTAGGACACAGTTTCATTCTATAATCAACAACACACCATATAAATAATACCATTTCCCAACTTATCGGACCTATTGATTTATCAAACTAAATTGCATCCTTTGATAAATCAAAAAAATGAATATTAAGTATATGTGCTTGTTATTATATCATGATTAAGAGCACACACTTTCATAATAACAAAGGTCTTGTTCTTTTATTCAGTCAGTATAAAAAGAACTTACCTTAAATGGTCCAGCTCAGTAAACTCTGAGTGTACTTGTGTAATTTTATAGTCAAGATAAACTAATACCAAATTACACTAGACTATTCCAATGGTTTGTTCCTTTCCATCTTAGTCGTGAGCTACTGTTTATAATTTATAAGGAATTGATAACATGATCTTCTGTGTGTGACACCTCACACCATGATATCTACAATATATATTAATTGAACAACTACACTTAACATATAAATGTATACATTTGACCAATGTGATTCTTTATTTCAAAAAATAAATGTTTACAAAAAGCTAGACTTTTAGTATACACTCTAAAAATCTCCCACTTATAATTAAAGACTACACTGCCATACATTTGATTCCCATTCCTTCAACATGCTAATCGAAAGCTTTCGTCGAAAGGGCCTTAGTGAAAGGATCTGTCAGGTTATCTGCTGATGTAATCTTGGCGACAATAGCTTCTCCTCGCTTTACGATGTCTCGTATTAGGTGGTATTTGCGCTCTAAATATTTACTTGCCTTATGGGCTCGTGGTTCCTTCAAGTTTGCTACTGCACCGCTATTATCACAACAAATTGTGATGATTTTGGGCAAACCAGGAATCACATCTAAGCTCATTAGGAAGTTCCTAAGCCATACAACTTCTTTGGCTGCCTCAGAGGCTGCTACATACTCAACTTCCATGGTTGAGTCAGAAACGCATTTCAGCTTAGCACTCCTCCATGCAATGGCTCCACCTCCTAAAGTAAACACATAGCCTGATGTAGACTTACTATTGCCCCTATCTGATTGGAAATCGAAATCTGTGTAACCCACAAGGAGCAAATCATCTGCTTGGTAAACCAGCATATAATCTCTAGTCCTACTCAGGTACTTTAATATATGCTTTACAGCAGTCCAATGTCCTTGTTCCTGGGTTACTTTGATATATGCTAACCATGCCCATGGAAAAATAGATATCTGGTCTCGTGCATAGCATACATTAGGCTTCCTATAGCTGAAGCATAAGGAGTTGTCTTCATTTCTTCTATCTCTATTGATGTCTTTGGAGACATCTCTTTAGATAAATATACTCCATGCCCAAAAGGTACAAAAACCTTTCATGGAGTTTTGCATGCTAAAACGAGCTAGGATAGTATCGATATATGAAGCTTGGGATAAGCACAATATTCTTTTCTTGCGATCCCTTATTACTTTGATCCTGAGAATATGTGCACATTCTCCCAAGTCCTTCATATCGAATTACTTGGACAACCATATCCTTACTTCCGACAACACTTTGATATTGTTTCCAACTAACAAAATGTCATCTACGTATAGTACAAGAAATACCACCACATTTCTATCACACTTCTTGTATACACAAGACTCATCCGGACATGGATAAATCCATACGATTGGATTACTTTATTAAAATGGATGTTCCAAGACTTTGAAGCTTGCTTCAGTCCATAAATAGACAGATTGAGCTTACATACTAGATGCTCTTTGCTCTTTGCAATAAACCCCTCTGGTTGCTTCATATGGATGTTTTCTTCAAGACTTCCGTTAAGGAAAGCTGTCTTGACATCCATTTTCCAAACTTCATAATCCATATGACCAGCAATAGATAAGAGTATCCGGATAGACTTAAGCATAGCTACTGGTAAAAAGGTTTCCTCATAATCAATTCCCTCTTTCTGAGTATACTCTTTCGCAACAAGCCTTGCTTTGAAGGTTTCCACCTTCCCGTCTGTCCCTCTTTTTCTTTTGTAGATCCATTTACATCCAATAGTTTTTACACTATTTGATGGTTCTACTAGCTCCCAGACTTTGTTATAATACATAGATTCTATTTCTGAATTCATTGATCTTTGACAAGATGCTGCATCTTTATCTTGGAGTGCTTCGTCATATGTTCGAGAATCAAGTTCATGTTTACCTGGGATCAAGCCCGACGACTCTCCCAAAAACATGAATCTTTCAGGTTGCCTAACAACCCTCCCACTACGACGAGGCACTTTCTGTTGTTGTGTATCATTTGTTATACGTGTTGCAGTTCCTTGTGATATTTTATCTTGCACTTTTGGTACTAAAGTAGGTGTGTCCTCTCGCATTTCTTCTAGAATAATTTCACTCATGGGCTTATGGTTCATTACATAATCTTCCTCTAAAAATCGAGCATTGGTGCTAACAATAATCTTCTTATTTTTTGAATTATAAAACAAACCACCTTTTGTTCCTTTAGGATATCCCATAAACAGACAAACTTCTGTATGTGATTCCAACTTGTCAGTATCTCCCTTCAGCACATGTGTTGGACTACTCCCTATCCGAATATGACTCAGACTAGGCTTACGCCCATTCCACAATTCCATGGGAGTAAAGGGTACTGATTTAGAAGGTACTATATTCAGAATGTACACTACTATTTCCAGAGCATATCTCTAAAACGTATTTGGCAATTCTGAATAACTCATCATCGATCTAACCATTTCCATAAGAGTCATATTCCTTCGTTCTGCCACACCATTCTGTTGGGGTGTACCAGGTGCAGACAATTGGGATTAAATCCTAGCCTCTGATAAGTAATTCCTAAACTCTCCAAAGAGGTATTCACCACCACGATCAAACCGTAGTGTCTTGATACTTTTACCATGACGTTTCTCCACATCAGCCTTATACTCTTTGAACTTATCAAAGCATTCAGACTAACGGCACATCAGGTAAATGTATCCATATCTCAAATAGTCATCTATAAAAGAGACAAAATATTCAAAACCACCTCTTTCCTGGATAGACATAGGACCACACAAATCAGAATGAACCAGTTCCAATACATCTTTGTCTCTATACCCCTTGGCCTTAAAAGGTCTCTTGGTCATTTTCCCTTCCAAGCAAGATTCGCAAGTTGAAAAGTTTTCCAACACTAATGAACACAAGAGTCCTTTGAATCCTACTCAAGTTAATATGACCAAGCCTTAGATACCAAAGATATGTTTGGTTCATTTTCGAAGGTTCCTTTCTCTTATTAGATTTAGAAGATGTGTTATTAATTTTCATTTATTGCATCGTGGGAGTTATTGGATTTAGAGTATATAAATTGCAAACGAACGTACTAGAACAGATATTTTCCCTATTTATCTTGATAACACCTTTGCTATCATAAATAGACAGAATATCCATCCTTGTATTGTTTTAGAAACTGAAATCAAGTTCTTTCTAAAACTTGGTACGTAAAGATAATTTCTTAAAACCAATATTTTATTCCTATAAATATCTCCCACTACAACAGCTGCTACTTCTATAGTATTACACATATAAACAGTGATTTCTCCTTCGTGTAGTTTTCGGATTTCCTGGAACCCCTATAATGATTTACAGTCATGATCAGTGGTTATCATATCTACACGCCATGTACCGGTAGATAACACCACTAAACATGTTCTAACTATTAGAGAATAAGATATACCTATATTGTTCTCTTCCTACGAGGAGAGTCCGCCTATAAATGTTCAGACTGCTTGCAAATGAAGCACTTGCCTTTCGGCTTCTTCATTCTTGCTTTTAGTCCAGTACCTAGAAATCATACAGTCTTGCCTGTTAGCCCGATTCTAGTGTCCGAAGAGTTCCTTGAGATTGTACATCATGTCATGGCCAGTAGGCATGGTCTGATGCTGATGTTACAACACATTTGATATAAAAGCCAAATGTAACTCCGCGCCATCTCTTCTGCCTTGACTCATTCCCTATGATACTCAATCTCCTCTTCACTAGAATCACTATTAGGCACATTAGGGCAGACCTCTAATAGTACAAACTTATAGACTTCAACAGTTAGGATAATGTCCAGGTTTCTTTTCCAATCTATGTAATTGAAACCAATAAGTTTGTTCTCTTTCAGTATAATAGGCAGTGGGTTGAAAAGTCATCCTAAGAATCACAAAATAAACTTTTGGTCAAGACTCTAAATTTAGAATAATATTGATTCCTCAAACAATACTATTTAAATTTACCAACACCTCAAACACCATGAATTTTGCATGCCACGATAGTGTAGATGTATACAAAATCAAACATTTGTAAGAGGAGGTTTTACCCATTAATTTTATTCTTATCAACCTAACTTTATGACAAATAAAATTAATAGTTGGTTTTTCCTTCGGTCGCACAAATAATAGCAGTGACTCTGATGGGGAGAATACTATTAAATGTGCCTAAGTGTATACCATGACTTGATACTTAGTCCATTAAATAGGATTGTGCCCCTTCAGATGGAGAAGCCTTCAGATGAAGAAGATCACACGCTCCTAAATAATTTCCTATAACCATCCATAAAGGAAATTTGATCTAGTGATCTACAAACAAACTCATCCGATGGGGAGGGAGGAACTCAGAGCCAACACGCAAATTTGTCGCATCACTTACAATCAAAACACTTAAGGGAATTAAGAAAAAGAACATCTATATAATTGACCTACCAACCTCCTCAGTAAAGTGTCTATTGACACAACAAGAGGAAACTAAGTGTTAGTTGCTACTCGGAATATCGTACTGATTCCCTTGTACAAAAATTTTGTACAAGTCCTAAACCTTTCCTAACAACCTATTGTGTTCTTTAGAAATTAAATTAGGAATCGCAAATGGAACTTAACATTATTGATTCCAAATTTAACTTATCTGTTTTTAGAGGTTTAGACTTGGATCGCAAACGATACTTAACATTATTGATTCAAATCCACCCATGTTACAAATTCAATTAAATATTAATTTCAAAGATTGACTTCCAGGTTAAATATGGCGAGGCACTAGACCTTCTTGGGTATGGGAGCATCCACCATTCCTAGACAAAGCCTTTCAACGAAATTTGATATTTAATTTCCTTATTGTAACCCTAGGTTTAACCCAAAGGAACAATCGAATCATAATATCAGAAAAAAACAAATGAACACAAACTCGAATCACAAATTCGAAACCTAGAATCATATGCCTCTTGTATTTGGTATTTCAAAAATTCATATAAAGAAAAACTAGTATGATGCGGAATAGAATTATTAGTTATACCTTTCTTTGTGAGCAACAACCTCTTGATCTTATATCGTATTCCTCTTCTTATCTTGGTTGTTGTGTGGGCAATGATCTACCGAGATGAGAACCACCAAGACACCTTCCTTCTTGCAAGTTTCGACCACCAACCTTCAAGCTCTAAGAGATGCAAGAGCAAAAGCCTCCTTTCTCTCCTTCTTCTCCTAGCAAAATCCGGCCACCACAAGAGCTCCAAGGGAGGGTGCCACCGGCCACTAAAGAAGAAGAGGAAAGGAGAAGAGAGAAATACTAGATGATATGTTGTGAGCTGAGACACCTCTACCCTCTCTTTTATATTCCTTGGTCTTGGCAAATAAGGAAATTTAATTATTATTAAAATTCCCTTATTTTCCTTGTCATTGGTTAATAAGGAAAATTTAATTAAAAATTCCTTTTAACCCTTCTCATGGTCAGCCCCTTCACATGCTCCAAATAAGGCAAGTTTTAAATACAAAATTAAAACTTTCTTATTTGTTTCCGGAAATTTTAAAAATAAAAATTTCTCTTTAAAAAATTTCCTTCATGGTTGGTTATTAAAGGAAACTTTTATAAATTAAAATCTCTCTATTAAAACATGTGGATGATTTCCAAAAAAGAAAGTTTTCTTTGAAATTAAAATCTTTCTTTCAATCTACAAATAAATAAAAATATCAAATCTTTCTCTTAATCTTTTGTAGAAAGCTATAAAAGGAAAGATTTATAATTTTTAAAACTCTCTTTTAAATCATGAGCATGGTTACAAAAAAGAAAAGTTTTATCAAAAATTAAAATATTCCTTTTAACTACAAATAAGGAAAGATATCAAACCTTTCTCTTAATCCTTTGTAGAAAACTATAAAAGGAAAGATTTAAATTTTAAACTCTCTTTTAAAACTTGCTTCCACATAAGAAAATATTTTAAAAATAAAAATCCTTTTATTTTTATTGTGGCCGGCCACCACCTTAGCTTGGGTTCAAGCTAGGACCGGGCACCTAAGCAAACCAACTCACCTTGGTTTGGTCGGCCCTAGGTTGGGCTCCAAGCTAGGCTTGGCCGACCACCTTAAGGTGAGTAAGAAGGTGGGTATAATACTTTATAAATAAGAGGCTACGATAGAGACCGAGAGGAGGAATTGGTTTTGGTCTCCCGATGAAATTAAGCTTCCCGTGTTCACTCCGAACACCCAACTTAATTTCATCAATAATAATTCATACCACTAAAGAATTATTATTGAACTACAGCACCAATCCTAAATCTTGAGTGTGTTAAAATCCCTATGTTTAAGATGTCGAATGCCCACTAATTTAATAAGTTACTGACAACTTACTTTAATTAATTTATTTACTAATCCCTCTCTCACTTAGTTATTTAAGGTGAGGAATTTTAAACTATGCAAGCACACATCACATGCACGCACACATCACAGTAAATAAAAGTAATAAATATGGAAATTAATTTTTCAACTATGATGGCTTTTTCCATCACTGCCCTTCGTGTGCTGCCAACGTTAGCTGCTATCATCTTTAGCCACCACAATCGGGTCCAGTTGCCGCATCCATCTTGCTTCTTTTTCCGCTGTATCTCTGGTTCTCAAAAAGTACCACGCCTCCAAGGATATGATCCACGATAAAAATAGAATTTTATATTTGTTGATGTTATATTCCACAAAGGAATGTACATGTAATCTAGATCGAAACAAAAATATAAAATCCTAAAACTAATACAGCTCTTGCTGTGTTTAATACATACAATCACGCACACACAAAAATGCCCTTGATATGTCCAAGGGTCCAATCATACACAATATCTATAAGCGATAATAGTTGGAGCCTGCAACCACAGAGTTAGCACATCCTACTATTATCCTGCCTAAAGTATGTATGTCATGTGCATAATTAAACTGAAAACCAAACACACAGAGGCAAACACTTAAGGGAATTAGGAAAAAGAACATCTATATAATTGACCTACCAACCTCCTCACTAAAGTGTCTATTGACACAACAAGAGAAAACTAAGTGTTAGTTGCTACTTGGAATATCGTACTGATTCCCTTGTACAAAAATTTTGTACAAGTCCTAAACCTTTCCTAACAACCTATTGTGTTCTTTAGAAATTAAATTAGGAATCGCAAATGGAACTTAACATTATTGATTCTAAATTTAACTTATCTGTTTTTAGAGGTTTAGACTTGGATCGCAAACGATACTTAACATTATTGATTCAAATCCACCCATGTTACAAATTCAATTAAATATTAATTTTAGAGATTGACTTCCAGGTTAAATATGGCGAGGCACTAGACCTTCTTGGGTATGGGAGCATCCACCACTTCCTAGACAAAGCCTTTCAACGAAATTTGATATTTAATTTCCTTATTGTAACCCTAGGTTTAACCCAAAGGAACAATCGAATCATAATATCGGAAAAAAACAAATGAACACAAACTCGAATCACAAATTCGAAACCTAGAATCATATGCCTCTTGTATTTGGTATTTCAAAAATTCATACAAAGAAAAACTAGTATGATGCGGAATAGAATTATTAGTTATACCTTTCTTTGTGAGCAACAACCTCTTGATCTTATATCGTATTCCTCTTCTTATCTTGGTTGTTGTGTGGGCAATGATCTACCGAGATGAGAACCACCAAGACACCTTCCTTCTTGCAAGTTTCGACCACCAACCTTCAAGCTCTAAGGGATGCAAGAGCAAAACCTCCTTTCTCTCCTTCTTCTCCTAGCAAAATCCGGCCACCACAAGAGCTCCAAGAGAGGGTGCAACCGACCACTAAAGAAGAAGAGAAAAGGAGAAGAGAGAAATACTAGATGATATGTTGTGAGCTGAGACACCTCTACCATCTCTTTTATATTCCTTGGTCTTGGCAAATAAGGAAATTTAATTATTATTAAAATTCCCTTATTTTCCTTGTCATTGGTTAATAAGGAAAATTTAATTAAAAATTCCTTTTAACCCTTCTCATGGGCAACCCCTTCACATGCTCCAAATAAGGCAAGTTTTAAATACAAAATTAAAACTTTCTTATTTGTTTCCGGAAATTTTAAAAATAAAAATTTCTCTTTAAAAAATTTCCTTCATGGTTGGTTATTAAAGGAAACTTTTATAAATTAAAATCTCTCTATTAAAACATGTGGATGATTTCCAAAAAGGAAAGTTTTCTTCGAAATTAAAATCTTTCTTTCAATCTACAAATAAGGAAAGATATCAAATCTTTCTCTTAATCTTTTGTAGAAAGCTATAAAAGGAAAGATTTATAAATTTTTAAACTCTCTTTTAAATCTTGAGCATGGTTACAAAAAAGTAATGTTTTATCAAAAATTAAAATCTTCCTTTTAACTACAAATAAGGAAAGATATCAAACCTTTCTCTTAATCCTTTGTAGAAAACTATAAAAGGAAAGATTTAAATTTTAAACTCTCTTTTAAAACATGCTTCCACATAAGAAAAGATTTTAAAAATATAAATCCTTTTATTTTTATTATGGCCGGCCACCGCCTTAGCTTTGGTTCAAGTTAGGACCGGCCACCTAAGCAAACCAACTCACCTTGGTTTGGTCGGCCCTAGTTTGGGCTCCAAGCTAGGCTTGGGCGGCCACCTTAAGGTGGGTAAGAAGGTGGGTATAGGTGGGTATAATACTTTATAAATAAGAGGCTACGATAGGGACCGAGAGGAGGAATTGGTTTTGGTCTCCCGATGAAATTAAGCTTCCCGTGTTCACTCCGAACACCCAACTTAATTTCATCAATAATAATTCATACCACTAAAGAATTATTATTGAACTACTGCACCAAATCCCAAATTACATTTTGGGCTCTTTCTTATCATGAGTATGTTAATCTCCCTATGTTTAAGATGTCGAATGTTCACTAATTAAATGAGTTACTGACAACTCACTTTAATTAATTTATTAATAATCCCTCTCACACTTAGTTATTTAAGGTGAGGAATTTTAAACTATGCAAGCACACATCACATGCACACACACATCACAGTAAATAAAATTAATAAATATGGAAATTAATTTTCCAACTATTATGGCTTTTTCCATCACTGTCCTCCGTGTGCTGCCAACGTTAGCTGCTGCCATCTTTAGCCACTACAATCGGGTCCAGTTGCCGCATCCATCTTGTTTCTTTTTCCGCTGTGTCTCTAGTTCTCAAAAAGTACCACGCCTCACAAGGATACGATCCGCAATAAAAATAGAATTTTATATTTATCGATCTTATATTCCACAAAGGAATGTACATGTAATCTAGATCGAAACAAAAATATAAAATCCTAAAACTAATATAGCTCTTGCTGTGTTTAATGCATACAATCACGCAAACACAAAAATGCCCTTGACATGTCCAAGGGTCCAATCACACACAATATCTATAAGCCATAATAGTTTGAGCCTGCTGTAACGCCCGCCCTCCCTGCTAACCCTAATGGACGGGGCTACGATACTCTACGTACATATTACAGCGGAAGACTTAAAATAATTTTTCTTAGATTAATAAAACTTTTCTTTTGTTTTCATATCCGAACTACACTAATATGGTTTCCATAACATGATAACAAGATAAATAGAAACATAACATCAAGTCACCCATTTAGTACTACAATTTATGAAACCAAAGCGTAATTCTTAAAAGTTCTTAAAGCAGGTTCTTATTTGGTTGCCTAGCGACCGCCACACACATCTCCTTGCCTCTCCTGCTGCTCCTTTAGCACATCCAGCTTTTTCCTTTATCTGTGGTACAAGGAAAGTATGCTATGAGCACTCATGGCTCAGTAAGTTCCTTTCCTACTCACTAAAACCGAAAATCATCACATAATCAAAGAATATCCCAACATAACATGATCTCAACTAGTCATGGCATAACATATCATACTCTTTAAGCATATCATGCAACATAACAAAATCATAACTAGTTATGGCATATCATCTCTTAAAGCATAGCATGATACATAACATAATCCTATCTAATCATGGCATATCATAGTATCATCATAAGGTAGCATGGCATATCAAGCATAGCATGAAACATAACATACTCATATCTAATCATGGCATATCATAAATCATAGCATCATCACAACATGATCATAAGGTATATGCAATATGATTTTGAAAACATGTATCCGAAAAATATGTGTATGTCTCATGATCTTTAAAACAATTTCTTCTTACATATATACTTGAACATAATCTCAACTTAAAGGGGATCCCGGCTATGTGCCACTTACATATTGCGCGCAACCTATGTAGGTCCAAGGTAGCAAGTCTTGAACCCTACAAGGCAAACATACTAGGCCCGAGTCTTACTCCATCGACCTAGGGGCACTTAGGAGCCCATCCCTAATGAGGCCCGAGTCTTATTCCATCGACCCCGGGGCACTTATGGAGCCCACCCTTGGTACAAGCCATATAAAGTAAAGTACATGTCATATTTATACATATCACACATCATAAGAGCATGCATCACTTAGGCACACATCATATCATAAAAGTATGCATCACTTAGGCATACATCATATCATAAAGGTATGCATCACTTAGGCATACATCATGTCATAAAAGTATGCATCACTTAGGCATACATCATATCATAAAGGTATGCATCACTTAGGCATACATCATGTCATAAAAGCATGCATATTTTCACCACATAGCATATCATAAAAGCATGCATATTTTCACCACATAGCATATCATAAAAGCATGCATATTTCTATCCACATAGCATATCATAAAAGCATGCATATTTTCACCACATAGCATATCATAAAAGCATGCATATTTCTATCCACATAGCATATCATAAAAGCATGTATATTCTAAGCACATAGCATATCATCAAAGCATGCATATTTCTTTCCACATAGCATATCATGAAAGCATGCATATTTTAAGCACATAGCATATCATCAAAGCATGCATATTTCTAAGCACATATCATATCATGGAAAGTATAAATCACAAGCATACATGTTTAAGCATAAGGGTGTATCATGTGATTATACTAACATAAGAAACATGGTAACATAGTTAACTTGGGTTCTAAGCTTCCTAATCCCTTGGGTTCTTATCATGGCCGAACCCCCTTAGATCTCAATTTAGGTAAAAACAACCTCCAAGCATGTGGAACCTAAATTATCATTACATCAATTTCATAGGAAGCATTATAAGCATGATTAACTTGGTTTCTAAGTTCTCCAAGTCCCTAAACTCATGTGGCCGAACCCTATCAGGTGTGAAACAAGGTCTCAAATGTCATGAAAGCATGGAAACCTTAAACCATATTTATAGCATTTTTTTTTCAAGTAACATAGTAAGCACATTTGAGCTAGTTACTGAGTTCTTCAAGCCCTTAACATATGTCATGGTCAAACTTTTAACAAGTATTCCTTAGGGCTAAAAACAAGTATACAAGCATGTGAACTTGAACTAACATCATGTATAAATTCATAATAAAACATCATACAATAGGTATGGCCGAAACTTACCCTAGCCTCATTTAGGTCACTAAATAACATATAGCATGAGAACTTTGGTTTTCTACTTATCATATTTCATGTAGAGTGACATAAGCATATTTAATTTTTGTTCTAGGGTTTCTAGGGCATCTATCCCTTCATGGCCGAAACATACAATGGCCCATTTAGGTCATGGAAAAATTATACAAGCATGTGACACAATCAACATATTATCATATTTCCATAAGAAGCATTTTTAACACCATTGGTTTCAATTCTAAGGCTTCTAGGTCTTTTAAACCCTACTTGGCTGAGACCCATCAGTGTATAAACTTGCTTCAAATAGCCTAAAAGCATAAGAAGTCATACAAGTTTCATAGCATATATAAAGACAAGCATAATGAACATACATGTGAATTGTGTCTTAGGCTTCCTAGGTTTTTTTCCCTTTTTCTTTTATTTTTCCTCATGGCCGAAACCTACCAATCCCTAAACTAGGTTTTAAGTGGCCTAAAGCATGGAAAACCTAAGTAAGTTTCATGGTAAAAATTACTAAGAACATCATATACAAAGTTGGTTCATAAACAAGCTAGGACCCTTGTGATCTTACATGTCATATATCATGTAACTAAATTTTTCTATACTCTAATTAAGCATAAGAGCATCAAACAACTTCCATATCATAATATTACAGAGGTATTGAGCATGTTAAAATTTTGTTTAAGGTTTTCTAAGCTATCCATCTTATCATGGACGAAAATCTAAAATAAGAGTTCATGAATTTCTAGCAATATTCAACATGAAATTCTTTAAGAGAACTCTATATTCTATCATACAAACATGGTTACTTAAATTTAAAGGTCTTCCTAACCCTAAGCCCTTTTTCTTGGCTGAAGCATATGAGTGGATTTCTTTTGGTTCCAAGTAACTTTCAAGCAAGAAAACCAATAAAAGACCCTTAGTAGTTCATGGGGGAAATCTTGTACTAGTTTGGTTAAACAATGATTTCTCTAACCTTTTGAAAATATTTTTGGCCGAAATCCTAGGGTTAGGTACTCCTCTGATCAAGCATCATATAGGTATAAAAACATGAAGGAAAAACCTTCCTACATAGCATAGAAAAATATCATGAAATGAGGACTTGTTTAAACCTTCCTAGATTTGAAAGCTCTTCTTTGGCCGAATTTTCTTAAATTCTTTTCTAGGTTTTCTAATCCTCATAAAATGAAAATCACATAAAAAGCCTTGTACCACAGGTGAGGGGAAGCTTACATCCTTTTCGCTTGTGGATCTAAGGTGTGGTGATGGAAGAAGTAGCCTCTTCTTCTAGTTCCTTTCCCTTGATTCCCTTGCTAAGTCCTCCATGTATCTTAGGCTTTCTTAGGAGAAAACCTTGGCTTGGAGCCGAAGATGGAGGAGAGGGAAGTGGTGTTCGGTGAGGGAGAGGGAGGATGAGGAAATGAGAGAAAAATAACCTTCTCTTTTCTTGCTCCCTTTTATGTTAAGGGGGAAGAGGTAGCAAAATTGATTTTTGCTTTCCTTCTCCCTTAACCCATTTTCTATTTTTCTTTTATTTATTTTATTTTCTAATTTATTCTCACCATTCATGATGAAATAAGGGGGAATGAATCCCTTTAATTCCCTCTTAAATTTTCGGCAAAATGAAGAAAGAAAGAGGGAGAGAAAGAAGGAAGGCAAGTTGCCTTTCTCTTGCTCTTTTCTTGTTTTCTTTTGGCTAACTTTTACTCTCACCCTTATCATGAGTTTCCCTCCTTTGCTATCAATATCTTCTCTCTATCCCAATTGGTTTCTACTAATTAATCCTATGAATTATAATATAAGAGGTTCAAGGTTCAATCCTTGACCTCCTCTTCCTTTTGTTTCATTTTATTTCTTTTTGCTTTAACTCACTTCTTATTATTTTTCTAAGGCAAAAATCCTACATTCATATGCTTATCTTAAAAGCTTAGTGGGTGTTACACCTGCAACCACATAGTTAGCACATCCTACTATTATCCTGCCTAAAGTATGTATGTCATGTGCATAATTAAACTGAAAACCAAACACACAGAGGCAAACACTTAAGGGAATTAGGAAAAAGAACATCTATATAATTGACCTACCAACCTCCTCACTAAAGTGTCTATTAACACAACAAGAGGAAACTAAGTGCTGGTTGCTACTCGGAATATCGTACTGGTTCCCCTGCACAAAAATCTTGTACAAGTCCAAAACCTTTCCTAACAACCTATTGTGTTCTTTAGAAATTAAATTAGGAATAGCAAACGGAACTTAACATTATTGATTCCAAATTTAACTTATCTATTTTTAGATGTTTAGACTTGGATCACAAATGATACTTAATATTATTGATCCAAATCCACTCATGTTATAAATTCAATTAAATATTAATTTCAGAGATTGGCTTCCAGGTTAAAAATGGTGAGGCACTAGGCCTTTTTGAGTATGGGAGCATCCACCACTTCCTAGACAAAGCCTTTCAACGAAATTTAATATTTAATTTCCTTATAGTAACCCTAGGTTTAACCAAAAGGAACAATCGAATCACAAGATCGGAAAAAAACAAATGAACACAAACTCGAATTACAAATTCGAAACCTAGAATCATATGCCTCTTGTATTTGGTATTTCAAAAATTCATACAAAGAAAAACTAGTATGATGCGGAATAGAATTATTAGTTATACCTTTCTTTGTGAGCAACAACCTCTTGATCTTATATCGTATTCCTCTTCTTATCTTGGTTGTTGTGTGGGCAACGATCTACCGAGATGAGAACCACCATTAACAATGTCCCTGAATGTTAATACTTGACTAGGAATGATTAAGAGTAGTGTTCCCTATATCATCTCACTATCGATTCAACCAATCAATTGATATAGGTAAAAACGTTCTACTCAAGGACGCTATTATACTTAGTTATTCGGCATCAATACAAGTAAGTATAATAACTATAAACAAATGCCTTTATATACATAAGAATATGATACAACGAGTCCATACAACAATCATCAAATGATTGGCTCTAGAGCTCTAACTAACATAGATTTGATCAACCATGGGGAATTTAAGTCAAGTTTGACTTGACATGAGAGGGAAGATGAAGAGTCAAGTTTGACTTGACCTTAACTTGACCAAATGTCATGTCATTGTGACTTGACATAGGGCCGGCCAATGATGATGTGCCACATCATCAAGGCAACTTCATGGTATGCCACCTCATGAGGGAAACCAAGAGCCTTGCCTCTTGATATTCCATGGAGGTTACAAACTCACATTGAAGTGGCTGACCACTTAAGAGGAGGGAATAAGTGCAATTGAGTGCTAATTGATTCCTTCTTCTTCCTCCTCTCTTCCTCTCTTCTCTCCCTCTCATCCTTGTCGAGACTCCTTGGGGTGCTAGCACAATCTAGGGTTTCCTCTCCATCTCTTGTTCGTGTGGATACTTCTAGAGGTGTGTACACTTGAACACACTTGAGATCCGAAGAACCTTGGACGAGCGGGATTTGCGAAGGGCTTCGATTCAAAGGTATACTCCTTAACATGTAGATCTAAAGTAGATCTAGAGTAGAAAATTAAGTACACGAAATTTTTTATCTTCGCACGGATCCAGTGGCTAAGAACTTCGGGGTTTTTGTAATGTAAAAAGCGGTTTTTGCGGCTCGAAAGTTCTAACAATCGCCCCATGCTCCGAACCAAGTAAGACCCATGGTGTTCTTGTGTTTGCAATTGTTTTATTTATTTCCGCTGCATATTTTACTCGATAGTTTTCTGAAATGAAAGTGAAAGCAACAAGCGCTATTCACCCCCCTCTAGCACTTTCGATCCTACACTTTGTATCGAGCATGAACTAATCATTGAAGAGCTTGTTGTAAAGGGTTACACCGATGCTAGCTTCCAAACTGACAAGGATGATTATAGATCGTAGTCAATGTATGTGTTTTGCTTAAATGGTGGTGCTGTGAGCTAGTAGAGTTCAAAGCAGGACACAGTAGCTGATTTTACAACAGAAGCTGAGTATATTGCTGCTTCAACTACAGTAAAGGAGGTTGTTTGGATCAGGAAGTTCATCACAGAGCTTGGTATTATTCCTAGTATAGCGAACCCAATAGACCTCTATTGTGATAATAATGGGGCTATTGCACAGGCTAAAGAACCTCGCTCTCATAAGAGGTTTAAACACATACTACGGTGTTTCTATCTCATTCGAGAGATCATCGATATATGAGATGTGAGGATATACAAAGTCCCAACCGATGCTAACATTACGGATCCTTTGACCAAGGCTTTGGTATAGAGAAGCATGATGGTCACACTAGGTCAGTGGGTATTCAATATCGTAGTGATTGACACTAGTGCTAGTGGGAGATTGTTAATATTAGCCCTAATACCAATTATGAGATAATTGTAAAGAGCTCATTTTGTATCATATTTCATTATTAATAAAAGGTAAAGTTGATTATTATATTTATTTCAGTTCAGTGCCGATTAAATAAGTATAATAATGCTTTAGGTATAGCAGGTTTTTATCTACAACATATCAATTGGTTGAATTGATAGTGAGATATTGCAGATATACATAGAACACTACTCTTAACTATTCCTAGTCAAGCATTAATATACAAGAATAATATTATTACATTGAGACTAGCATCTAGGTCAACGGATGACTTGCTCTCATAAGTCATGGATATGAGATATCAGGTTGACACATGGGTATATATTAGAGAATATAAACTGAATGACCCGCCATGAGAATGTTTCATGGATCGTTATATGAGTGTTATAAACATTCTCATGTGACTATTGGTATGAATAGTCCTTAGACCTGAAGTCACTACGATTCCCTACATAAGGAGTTGTGTACTTTGGTATCGGCAAACGTCACCTGTAACAAGGTAGACAATAAAGTCAATCACTGGGTATGCAATGAATTATATGGAGGGATGTGAGTGATGTAAATGAGATCTATCCCTTCCATATGACGGAAGCGATATCTGTAGACCCCTTGATTAGTAGGACACAAGAAAGCATGACCATGCGCAAATAAGTCAATATGAGATATTGAGCTTATTTGATAGAGTGTGTCTACTTAGAGATCAAGAAACACAAAAGGTTGATAAGAGGATGACACAGTCTATGCCTCATTGATCAATCAAGATATCAAGGATAGAGGGACCAAGTCATACAAGATAATAGCCACAGACATGTTAGGTTGGATCTCGACTTTCTCATCACTTGGGTAGCAATGATGCCTTGCTAGATGTCACTCATTGCTTATGTATCTAAATGTTGATTTGGATACATTGCCAACGTTACGAGAACTTATTGGGTCACACACAAAGAATAAGTAGATTTGGAGATGAGTTCATATGATGAATCATTGGATTAAGTCTAATCTGAATTGGACTTATTGAGTTAAACTCAATTGGATCTAATTATTGATTTGAGTCTAATTCAAACTAGACTCAAGGAGTTAATACAAATTAATGAAATAGTGATTCATTGTATTTGAAATTGCATGAGATCAATTGAGTAAGACTCAATTGAATTGGACTTGAGTTAGACTCAAGTAGATTAGACTTGAGTTAGACTCAAGTGAATTCATTCACTAAGAGGATTAATGGAGATTAATTTATTGAATTTTGAAATTCAATGAATCATTCAATTTTTGAAATTGAATTCAAAATGAAGAGGTTCAAATGTGGTACTTAATGGAGTGTAAATATTCATAATGCTCATTAATTGAATTAATGCTCATTAAGTATTTTCATTGGATGAAAATACTTAAACATTTTTTTGTCTCATTTTGGTGTACTTCTTCATTCTCCTTCCTCTTCTCTTCTCCTCTAGTTCGAGACCTCCTATCAAGGTTGCTAGCACAACCTTAGGTGGTTGCCTTCTCCACTTTGCGAGTTTGTGAGACAAACAAACTCTTGTTCGTGTAGATACCATAAAGGTGCGAACGTGTGATCGTGCTGAGATCCAAGCTGTCTAGAGTTCATGTGCAAGCATCAAAGGTATACTATCATGATATAAACTTAGTATAGATTGTAATGTATCTTTCCCTTCACATGGATCTTCTAGAGGAACTAGAAGTTTTCCACTGCGCTTAAGCGTGTTTAGCGCCCTAGTTCCTTACATTTTATGCTTCAAATACAAAATAAAAATAAAATTTAAAGACTTCATCACTATTAAGGAGGCACCAACTTCCCCATGCATTGAAGTAGAGGAACCATCAGTGATAATACTTTCAATCGCATTGGAACCCTTTACACCTAGACGGGGTTGGTTCGATATCCACCAAAGTTCGAGGGAGAATTTGCGTTATGAAAAAAAATACATGGAGGTATTTTTCAAAATTAGTTTTGAATTCTTTTGATAATTAAATATGACTTTGTAGCCCCTAAAGACCAACAAGAAAAAGAAAAAGAAGAGTATCTCTGGACCATGAAGGAGCAAGTAGACTTTGTAGTAAATGGACGAGCCAAACTCCATCTGCTGAGCATGCTACCTTCACAAGAAGTTAATAGAATCAACGCCTATGAATCAGCAAAGGAACTTTGAGAGAAGTTCCTGGAGCTACACAAAGGTACATCCGAAGCCAAGCACATAAAATGAGATCTGCTCCTGAACCAACTGACCAACCTCTGGCTGAAAAAAAGAGAGTCAGTAGCACAAATGCATGCCAAGCTGAAGGAGTTAATCACCAAACTAACGAATCTTAGAGAATAGCTATCAAATTGAGATTCTTTAAGGTATGCTTTAAATGCTTTCCCTATGACACAAGATTGGACGTCTATAGTAGACTCCTATTATATTTCAAAAGATCTAGAGATAAGTACTTTAGAGAGTTTATTTCTACTTTATAATTTTACGTATCTAGATGTGCATAATTGATAAAGGAACCCAGTCAGAACGTTTCCCTAAAGGCAAGAACGGATGCTCCAGAATATGAAACATCAATCGATGAAGATGAAGTGTCCCTAATGGTAAGAAAATTTAGTAAGTTTATTAAATCTAATAAATTTAATAAAGCACAGGATAAGAAACATTCTCGGTAAAAGGAAGATCCAATGCTATAATTGCAACTAAGAAGGGCATATCAAGGATAATTGCCCAAAGCTGAAGACGAAGGAGAAGAAGAAAGGGCCGGCCAAATCAAAGCACAAAACCTTAAAAGCGACATGGGACGAGTTATCATTGGAGTCAAAAGTTGAAAAATATGTCGGACTAGCCCTATTGGTGAATCATCAAGGAGAAGATCAAAGTAGCTCTGGGATGAGCACCGATGAAGAGAGAGGATCCTCAGAAGAAAGCTACGATGAAAGGGAGCGTCAGAACACGAGGTAAGTGAGGTACGTGCCCTACCTCCTGAAAGTCATTTCAATTTCTCAAGATGCTTTCTAAGAATATAGTAAAACTATAAAAATAAAATGCTAAGATAAAAATGACCTTAGCCAATTCATGCCCCTTAAAAGTATAGGATAATCTAAACATAGAAAATAAAAAATTAAAAGCACAAATAGAAAAACTAGAAAATAACTATGCATGTTTGAATTCAAATATGTTTAAAAAATCAGAATTAAAAAATTATGGCATAATTAACTAGTACATCAAAATCACCAAGGATAAATTAGGAAAACCCCTGAAAATTATGTATCTCTAAAATTTTTAGTAAATCTATTTGGTAGAAACCTATATTAGATTTCAAAATCTTTTTATGTTAAATTCCCAAAAATTTTGAATTATTAGGATAAAAGTTATTTTAATTAGAAAAAATTATTTAAGTAAAATTTTCTATTCAAATTTCTTATTTAAAATTTTTATTCTAATAGAACAGTAATATTTCTATTAAGGATTTTTTTTTTATTTTCTTCTGTTGAGTTATTTTCTATGAATTTATTAAAAAAATGGTATTTCAAAAATAAAAAATAATTTTCAAACTCATTTTTGAAAACATTTATTTTCCTCTGATAAAACATAATATTCTTTATCTTAAATTTTTTTTTATTTTTTTAATATTATCTAAATTATTATGAATTATTTTAATAAAATAAAATTTTTAATACTAAAAATTCAACAAAATAGAAATTTAGAAAATTTATTTTTTTTGTAATTAAATTATCTATTTTACATATCCCGAAAAATTAGCAAAATTTTTAGACATAAACATATATTTTTAAATATTTGTTTTATAAAAATATGTTGATGTATTAAAATGATTTATTTCTGTTAAAGTATAAAATATTTTTGTGTGAAAATTTTTATACTAATCTAACATTTTCTATTTGAGTTTGACTAAATTTTTCAAGATTTTTAAAATTAAAAAGTAATTTTTCTATAATTTTAGTCAAATAGACGATTAATCGATACAATTCACATATGTTTGAAAATAATTTTTGAAAAATATTACTTTACTGGATATTCCTTTAATAAACTCCAAGAAAATTTCCCAAATTTTTATCACTATTTTTTTATATTTTTACCATTTTTTTTATGTGATCAAAGGGGGAGAAATAGGTAAAAGTTAAGGGGATAGGATAATTTTTATATTTATCCTTTTACTTATTCTGTAATTTTATTAACATAGTTAATTCATTTCTTTTCATTGCAAGTTTTTTGTTATAAATCATAATTTACTATGTTATTTCATTATAGTTTAACCCTAACTTAACTTGATTTGATACATATCAAAAAGGGGGGAGATTTAAGTACCCTGAGTTAGTTTTTATGTGATCAGCCAGGTTAAGTTAGATCTTGTGTATTTGATCCTTGCGTCTAAGTATGTAGGAGCTTAGGAGCATATGAAGTCAAGTACAAGACGTAACCAGCGAGAATGATGGCATGGGAAGGGAGTCGAAGGGGCACGGTGCATCCAAAGGACAAGATGCTGCGGTAGAATACACTAGTGGATGAGAAGGACACATGCGATGGTATGAGGGATGAGAAGCCGGGGAAAAAGATTGCTCAAGGACAAGGTCAGAGTTGGGTTTAGGTGAGCTCAACTCTGGTTAGCCGGAGCATCACCCACGTGAAGAAGACCAGTGTGGTCTGCCTTGTGGAAGGTGCCTTCCATGGGCTGCCTATTGAAGGTGCCTTCCCTAGTTGTTACCCAAGGATAAAGTTTTATCCTTGATGGATAAACTCTATCGGATGGAAGAGACCTTGGACCACTTTGAAAATGCCTTCAAGTAGTAAATAACATTTTACAGGGGCTATAAAAAAACTTCTGGCGCTAAGAAATATAAAACAACTTGAACTACAACTTTTGTAACACTTTCCTAGCATTTTCTTGAACTTTTTCAACGATTGTAATAGTCTTCTCCACCTGTAACGAAGGAGATCTTCTAGTGCCTTTCACTTCCTTGGATTAATAACCACTTAGGTTGTAATCAAGTAAAACTCTAGCCTCTTAATCTTTCTTTTAAGTTGTTTAGCCTAGTTTTATTATTTTTATTTTAATAGTTCTATTAACCAAATCAAAAGAATGAGAAGGGTTATTTTTTTTGTAGGCAATTTATCCCCCTTTTGCCGACCCCTGCTACACCAACTCTCTCAATCCATATGCTTGCAAACAAAGCCAACGAACACTCTCAATTGTTGCTATAAGCCTTAATCGATTCTTTTGAAACTATTTAGAAAAATTCTTAATTCATAACTTTATCAATATATCGAGTTACATTCATCACATCAACAATAAATTTTACAGATTTATTATGCACCGAGTTAGAACTTCCTATGTTCAAAAAGTCACACTAGGCTCTATCATTTATACATTTCTAACTTTTAAACCCTTAAACTGTAAATGCAGATTGTTGTGTTTCACTTAATTCAAAATGATAATATGGAAAATAAAATATTGCGTCTTTTGAAGAAGCGTACTCTAACCATGCAAATTGTTTACACCATGTATAAAATCAACGATCCTAATTTATACTGTAGATACTCCTATAATTTATGTTGATATGACCTCATTTTAATATAAGTTCATCTAATTTTATCACGATAATTAATAGGATGTTGACACATTGAAATAAGCAATCTAAGATCTCGTTCAAGTGATGTTTCATCAAAATCAAGTCTTTGAGATTTAGAAGAAGGTTTCAACTCCTCATTAGGAATGAATGTATCAGTCTCAGCCCTCTTGGATGATGAAGGATTACCAATTCTTGATTTAAAGAATGATAGAATATTGTTTCTCCTTTTTCTCCCTTGATTTGAAATTAAAATAACCTAACACAAATAAGTTTTGACATTATTAGCTTAGAATCTCATAAATCTTAAAGAACAATTTCTAATACAATTTCTAGTATAAATCTCACCTTTACCTACAAAGATCCAACAGCAATGGTAGTAGCTAAAGATCCCACACTATTTATTGAATTAAAAAATTACTAAAAAAATTTATGAGTGTGTTCTTCAATATTCTACATAAGAATGATTTAAATTAGCAAAATTATAGAGCAGAAAGCAATTAAGAAATCATCTAGTCTAAATTCTACATAAGAACATTATTAGTAAAAAAAATTAGAATTCTTAGATAGAAAATCCCCCCCATCTCTTAGTATCAAAAAAAAAAAAAAAAACACAAACCTGGATGAATGAGGGTTTGCTATTTGGTGCAGATAGAGAAATCATCTTGATGATCAAGGAAGTAATTGGAGGCTTCTCCCTTATCAAGCTTGAACCCTCAGGGTATAACTTCATAAAGAGTTTCTTGTTCTTTTCAACTACAAGGTACTTGTTTAACAAATTTAAAGAGATACCTAGATGATTAGGTTTTGTCTGTCTCACCCACCAAATCTAATATTAATTCATGGAGGGGAAAAAAAATCCAAACTAGAATAATAAAGCATAAATGTAGTAAATACAAAACAGCAACATAAAAAAATACCCTTAAATAATATCAAAATTCAAATTTTTCTTCAAGATAATTTTTACTCAGGGAATCAAGAGAGGAGTGGAGCAGTCGCAGAAGAGAAAAAGGACCGTAGGTATTTGTTGCTCCAAGTATTAATAGTGAAACATTCACAAGAAGATGAAGAATTGAAGAAATCATGTAGGTGAAGAGAAAGAAAAAATCAGGCAGATGAGAAATTGGGCAAACAAAGATGAAGAGAAATCGGGTGGATATGAAAAAGAAGGGTTAGGGATTTTATTTTTTCTAAATTACTTTCTCTATTTCTATCGGATTTGGGTGCCACCTGAGATACATTAAAAGAGAATAAAATTTCAAGTAGGAATTAAAAAAAAAACTAAGACCATGCAACTCTGCGACATTTGTGCAATCGAACAGGATCAAAATCCTAAGCACAAACCATCCGGGCTAGTTGATTAAGCATTGCTCAATGACATACAACTTCTTCCGTCCACGAGGTAACATATTACCTTGCTCCACCCTTGATTGCCTATCTCCTAGGCCACGATGTGTTTAGCTAAAGAACAAGGAGGGTATGACATTCGAGAATTATGGGCTTTAAACTCAGTTTTACTATGCAAGTCTCTATGGAATTTACAATGGAAAAAAGACTCCCTTTGGATGAAATGGGGTTCATCATCAGTACCTCCGGCATGTCAACTTATGGAACTAAAATGCGAAGGCCACAAAATCGCCTTTGATCAAGAAACTACTCTATACAACTTTGCGACACTTTGTGCAATCGAACAGGATCAAAATCCTAGGCACAAACCATCCTGGCTAGTTGATTCAGCATTGCTCAGCGACATACAACAACTTCATACAACTTCTTCCGTCCACGAGGTAAGCCCAACACATGGGAAAAGGTTGCGTGGAAGACATTTTATGTCTAAACATCAATTCATGCATGCTATGGTTCCTTGCATATGGCCACCTACGCTAAAGGATCAGCTAGTGTACAAGCCATGCAAAACTTGTCCTCTATGCAAGGTGAAGGTATGGCTTGCTTGCATAGAGGACAAGTTTTGCATGAGTTGAATCATTGTACGATACCTCCTTTAGGTGTCTGATCGCTCTTTGGCAAAAGGTGAATGGCTGCAACTACAAAATGAGATGGACATCTCCGAGCGGATGCTATGATTCTCCTTTCAAAGATACCGTGGCAACGACCACTTGCCTAAGCGAGTTACTTAGGTATGTCTTGTATGATGTTTTTAATATGGAAAACCCGCAAGATGCCAATATGAGTTTGATATCTTCAATGTTGAGAGGATGTTTCATAAGATTGAGAGGCACTTATTCGTTTCTTGTGCCTCTAGTATGTATTCCCTCGTATAATATATAAAACCATTTACCTTTATAAAAATGATACTAACTTGGAGTAAGGCCACCTAGGCGTGGTATATATATATATATATATATGTGGAAATCAATTAATTACACTTATGATAAACCTAGTTTACTTAGGTGATTGATTGAGTCCCATGGAATTTTTTTATCGACCACTAGGATAAATTATGAAGCTCTCACGGCGGACGGCCTAAAAGTCCAACATTCCTTGATTACACGTCCCATTTGAAGAAAAAATTTCTACAAATGTGTCATAATTGGGGATCAAAGCATAAATATCTAGGTGACAACTTGAGTACGCTACCGTTGCACTATGACTGGGCCGATCAATCAACTGCACTTGGAGCATATTACAGTTGTTTTTAAATTTATTTATTAATGAAACCCTCAGTTTTGTTTATTAATTACTTATTATTCTTTATTTTTTATAATAATGGATATCCTTTGACTAAGATTTTACCTTATCAATATTTGTTTAGAAGTGTGATCAACGATCAAGTTGCATTTTGTGTTGAAGTTGTGGATTAAGAATGTTTATCTTAGTAGACAATCTCGATCGTCATGAGCTATGATGACGATCTACACTCAATGAGATCTTATATATCAGAATTCAACTCTACTAGGTTGATCTTATCTTGATGGATATATCATCGTCATTAGTACGTTTTGTTCAATCTTTTTCATGATATCTAATTATTGATCTTTGAACAGAACTCTCTCGTTTTTATTTTTTATGGTAGACACATCACATGCTGGTCAGCAACACATCATCTACAATAATCATGTATGCTGAACGCTTTGTACATGCCCCACCTCCAAAACCCTGCATATATCGTAACAAGCCAGGCCTACTTCAATAGTATCATCCTCATTTTAATGTTTCTGAAATCTTTTCCTTAATCTGACACCAATTGACTCACATCAGCTTAAATTGGCTATAATAAAACCTTGTCATGGGGAAAATGATTAGTTCTAGCACAGCTGTAAACAAAGCAATTGGAGAAGCATGTTGAAGTAGTTCAGGACAATTTAGCATGACACATTCTTCATAAACATTGGCTTTATAGAAAAAGAGAGAATGAAATAAAACATAAGAAAATTTTGATTAGATACAATCCAAAAGAACATTCCAACTTTCCAAAGCATCTTTCCAAGCTTTCCAAGTGAATGAACACAGAAACAAAGCTTCAATAAACTAGAAGAAATCCAGATTAAAGGTCTCCTGCCAGATATTACACTTATATTCATGAGCTTCCACCTCATTAATCCTTAAATGAGTAGCTGCTTCATCTACCACAATCATCTCTTCTAGTTTAAAGTTGCAGTTCCTATCAGAACTTCGATTGCTTGAAGTGTTTCCAAGACCTAATTTATCTGAGGCATCCAAGACGCCTCCTAAAAGCCCAATGTTCTGCTGGAGTCGGCTGTCAATATTCACATTAAAAGTCTCCATCGAATACGAACATGTTGGAAATTCAAGCAATGGGAATGGGCCTAAGGAAGACAGCAATGGTGATTCCTCAACGGAAGAACTTTTAGCATTTGAGCAAAGAGCATTCATGGCTTCTTCTCGCACTCCTACTTCAGTCAGTGCCTTGTGGGTGCTCTGATCAATTCCCATCTGTAGGAGCTTCTTACTTAGATGTGAATTCCAGTAGTTCTTGATCTCGTTATCAGTTCTTCCGGGCAACTGCAATGCAATTCGTGACCATCTGCAATCATATTTAACATGAGACATCTTTACACTAGAAATAAAGGTTTCGATTGCTTGGAGGAATTCTTTACCTGTTGCCCATAATTTCATGCAGTCTTATGATCAAATCCTCTTCTTGCCAAGAGAAATTCCCTCTTTTGACATCCGGACGCAGGTAGTTGATCCATCTGAGCCTACAACTCTTGCCACACCGCTGCAATCCTGCATGAAAAATCGATTGGTTCAGATTGGGGGGGGGGGGGGGGGGGGGGGAGAGTTGAAGAATTCCTGCTAATTTTGGCACACTGCTCCAGCAGCCAACTCCATATTTAATAATGTGGTTGTAGAGTTTCTCATCCTCTTCTGGAGACCACAATCCTTTCCTCAGTTTCTGCTTGAGAGAGAGGGAATGCCGTCCCATTTAGGGATGATTTGGAGGAAGAAGTAGACTAAGGTGAAGCAATCAAGTGGTGATTAAGCTAATCTTTGATGACCTTCCGTTGTATATGGATTGGGATTTAAGGATTTAAGGTATTGTCCCTGTGGTGGGAACACATTTAACTTTAATAAAAATTGGCAACCAACTGTAGTGGAGGGAAAGGTGAATAGCTTCTTTGGGTAGTTGGGAAATGACATTTTCATTAGAGGGTCAATTATGTGAAGCTTCTTTAGCCTGAGACATGCTATCTAAATATAAGGAATAAAAAAAAAACTCTAGCTTAATTGATCAAAATATATCTTTCGCTTTCTTTACATTTCATGAATATTATCAACAAATATCACGCACTGGAGTTTGTTGTAATTGAATTATAGATTAATACCAACAACTAAAGCTAATATGACTTGTCCAAAAAGAACTAGTTTATAAATCTGTCTATATTTATCTTATTTCAACTGAAGAAGACATTACGGGGATGGGGATTACTTGAGCTTTGAGAAGCATATTTAGATTTCTTCAAGAATATGATTTAGATATATCTTTACTTTGGACGGTAACAAGGGGCACAATCTATCACTAATCAAAATGAAGCAGTGAGGTTCAGTATAGAATTACTGATGGTCCATTGCTGTCCCTGTCACTTACGCTGATGGAAGTTCATGTAACCACTGTACTAAAAACAAGAGGAGTCATGTTCGCACTATTGTGTGATTCCTTACCAATTAATGTAGCCATCAGGAAACCTTAGGTTTGTGACAAGGAGGGATGAACCTCTATCCTGCTTCATTGAACTCTATCTGAATTTCATTGGTAGATATTCTAAAACTGATGTGCCAATTATGGTTGCATTTGTAAGAAGAAGAATAGGGAGAGAATAAGAAATAATATAAGAACAATAAAATCTATTGTTCATTGATATTTGTCCTAAGGATAATACAATATATAATATTCAAAAAGTACTTGGTCAATTAACCAATTAATAAATAACAGAATTATTCTAAGAATAATTCTGAGAATTATTCTAATAATTATAACATAATTATTAGAATAATTCAAATACTAATTTGATTTGGTGATCTGATCCGATCAATTCTGGTCATTTCCTTTTATCTCTTTTACCCCCCCCCAAACTTAATGGGAGATCTTTGACGTTGAGTTTGCTTGCTAACTTGTTGAAACGTTGTCTGGATAATGACTTAGTAAAGATATTAGCAATTTGATCTTCAGCAGAAATATAAGAGATGGATAACTGTTGAGTTGTCACACATTCACGAACAAAATGAAAATCAATTTCTACATGTTTTGTACGAGCATGAAAGGTTGGATTTGCTATGAGATATGTTGCTCCAATATTATCGCACCAAATTTTTAGTGCAATATTTGATGCAAGATGAAGTTCAGAGAGAAGTTATTGAAGCTAAATAATTTCTGACATTGTATTTGCTATAACTTTATCTTCTGCCTCAGTGCTTGAACGAGATACTATAAGTTGCTTTTTCGAATTCCATGAGATAAGATTTCATCCAAGAAATATTACATATCCGCTAGTAGAGCGTCTATATTCAAGAGAACTTACCCAATCTGCATCATTATATGCACGTAAATCTTGAGGCGATTGACGATAAAAAAGAAGACCATGTAGAATAGTATCTTTGAGATAGCGAAGTATTCTTTTTACATTATCCCAATTTTGTTCAGTTGGAGCATGCATGAATTGAAAAGCATGATTTACCGCAAACGTAATTTTAGGGCGTGTGATAGTGACATATTGTAAAGCTCCAACAATACTTTAATAAATCTGTGGATTAGAAAGAGCAGGAGAGGATAAAGTTACAGAGTTGTTTATAGCAATTGGTGTAGAGATCAGACGTGCTCCATCCATTTTGGCTCTTTGAAGAAGTCCAGTAATGTATTTGCTCTGAGAGAGAAGATAGCCATCGTCATATGGAATAAGTTCAATACCAAGAAAAAAAACGAGCAATATCCAAATCTCGAGTAGGAAATTCTTGTTTGAGAAGACATAATAAAGTTGTGATACACTTGTGATCATTGCAGGTTATCAGAATGTCGTCTACATAAATAAGGAAAAATATCATAGATCCATCATTATATTTGTGAAATAGAGACGAGTCAGTCTTTGATCCAGAAAATCCTTGAGCTTGTAACCAAATAGATAATCGATGAAACCATCCACGAGGAGCTTGTCGAAGATCATATAAGGATTTCTTAAGTTGGCAAACATGAGATGGAAATTGTGGATGCATGAACCCAGGTGATTACTCCATAAATATAGTTTCCTCAAGATGACCATGGAGAAATGCATTTGAAATATCCAATTGTCGTATAGACAAACTAGAACTAACAACTATTGATAATAATAGGCCGACAGATGTAATTTTGATGACTAGGCTAAAAGTGTCATTAAAGTCAATACCTGATTGTTGACTAAATCCTTTAGCTACAAGTCGAGCTTTGTGCCGTTCAAGAGAATCATCAGCTCGATGCTTAAGACGGAATATCCATTTAGAGCCCACAACATTCATCGAGGAAGTGCGCGGAACTAAACTCCATGTTCCATTTCGAAGAAGTGCATCAAATTCTATAGCCATTGCACTACGCCAGTTTGGATCCTTGCTTGCTTATGTAAAATAAGTTGGTTCAATAGATTTTGAAGAGACCACTAGAGCTCGTGGATGGGGATATCGAGTTGCATTTGGTGGGCAACGCTCATAAATGTCACTAATGGGAAGCATGCGACGAGGAGCATGATCATCTGAATCACTTGTTGATGGAGACAAGGAAGTAGGCTGACATGGTGATGTAGATGACAGACTTGCATTATCCGAGGATCCAGAACTAGAGAACATATTATCTATTAGAGTGTATACTAAAAGTCTAGCTTTTATATAAACATTTAAGAATCACATTGGTCAAATGTTTACATTTATGCGAAGTGTAGTTGTCCATTGAATTTATATTGAAGATAACATGGTGTGAGGAGACACACAGAAGTTCATGTTATCAGTTCCTTATAAATTATAAACAGTTGTTCACAACCAAGATGGAATGGGACAAATCATTGGAGTGGTTGTAGTGTAATTAGGTATTAGTTTATCTTAACTAATAAATTATACTAGTACACTATGAGTGTATTGAGCAGAACCATTTGAGGTAGTATCTTTTTATACTGACTATATAAAATAACAATACCTCTATTATTATGAAAGTGTGCACTCTTAATCATGATATAATAACAAGCACGTATACTTAATATTTATTTCTTTGATTTATCAAAGGGTGCGATTTAGCTCGTTAAATCAATAGGTTCGATAAGTTGGAAAATGATATTATTTATATGGTGTTTTGTTGATTATAGAATGAAACTGTGTCCTAGTAATCTAGGTTGATGATGCCCCCTTGAGGAGCTCATAAGGATTGTCATGTAAATCCTACAAGTGGACCTAGTCCGGCATGACAATGAAGTTAAGTGGTACTACACTTGGAGCTAGATATTAATTAAGTGAGTTGTCAGTAACTCATTTAATTAATGCACATTCGATATCTTAAACACAGGGAGACTAACACACTCATGATAAGAAGTAGCCCATATAGTAATATGAGATTGGTACGGTAGTACAATAATAACTTTTTAGTGGAATAAGATATTATTGATGAGCTTGAGTTGAGTGTTCGAGGCGAACACGGGAAGCTCAAGCTCATTGGGAGACCAAAATCAATTCCTCCTCTCGGTCCCTATTATAGCCTCTTATTTATAAAGTCTTATATCCACCCAAACCCAACTTCTTACCCACCTTAAGGTGGTCGGCCAAGCCAAGCTTGGAGCCCAAGCTAGGGCCGGCCAAACTAAGGTTAGATGGGTTCAAGTTGTGGTCGACCCTAGCTTGGAGCCCAAGCAAGGGTGGCCGGTCACAGTGAATTCAAAAGGAAGTTTTATTTTGTAAAATCCTTCATTTTATAGTGATCAATTAAAAGGATTTAAAAGCATGATTTTAATATAAAACTTTCATTCTTTTAGATCGGTAATAAAAGGAAACAAAAGAAAGTTTTTATTTTTGTTGAAAACTTTCCTTTTATGTTGGTTTTAAAAGAGAGTTTTAAAATTTTAAAATCTTTCATTTTATAGCTTTCTACAAAGAAATAAAAGAGAGATTTGAAATTTTTCCTTATTTGTAATTATCTATAATGTGAAAGAAAGATTTTAATTTTTTGATAAAACTTTCTTTTCTTGAAACCATGTTTTATTTTAAATCCTATCTTTTATAGATATCCATAAAAGGATTTAAAAGAGAGAGATTTTAATTTATAAAACATTCCTTTTAGAACTATCCACAAAAGAGCTTTTTAAGAGAGAGATTTTAATTTTTGTTTAAAATATTTCCTTGCTTAGAGAACAAGCATGTGGCTGGCCATGACAAGAAGAAAAGGAAGTTTTAATTTTTTATTTTAAAACTTTACTTTTTAGTCATTGGAAAGGAATATAAGGAAGTTTTAATTATGTTTAAAACTTTCCTTATTTGCCAAGACCAAGGAATATAAAAGAGAGGGTAGAGGTGCCTTACCTCATAACAAGAATACATTTTCTATTCCTCTCCTCTCTTCCTTTGTGGTGGCCGAACCTTACTCTTTCTCTCTTCTCCTTTGTTTTCCCTCTTGGTGGCCAGCGGCATATTGGTGTAGAGATCCATTGATGACCGCTTGCTTGAAGGAGAAGAAGAAGAGAAGGAGGTTCTCTTGTCTAGCATCCCTTGGAGGAAAGTTGGTGACCGAACTTCATCATCTCTTGGAGAAAGTTGGTGGCCGAAACTTGAAAGGAAGAAGAAGACTTTGGTGGATTCTGGTCTTGGTAGATCGTCGCCTATACGATACCTGAGATAAGAAGAGGAATACAATAGAAGATCAAGAGGTCTATAAATTACAAGAGGTGTAACTAGTTATTAGTTTCTGCATCATAACTAGTTCATCTTTTGTATAAATCTTGAAAAACCAAACACAAGAGGTTATCAATTTTAATTATCATTTTTTGTTATCGATTTTTGTTTCGATTTCATGTTTCGATAATGTGTTTCTATTGAGATCTCTATTATTAAACCTTGTTTACTGTGAGAAGTTTAAATATCCGATTTCTTTGAAAGGCTTTGTCTAGGCAGTGGTGGATGATCTCATTCTCAAGAAGGCCTAGTGCTTCACCACATTTGACCTGGAAGCCGATCCTTGAAATAGATATTTGATTAACTTCTGTAATATGGTTTAACTTAGGAAGATCACATCGGTTGAACTTGAAGTAAGAATGTTAAGTTTCGTTCCCAATTCGAGTTTAACTTCTAAAGGGAAAATTTGTATTAATAATGTTAAGCATTGTTTGCAATCCAAATTTAACTTTAGTAGAACATATGGGTAGTTAGGATAGTTCTATGCTTGTACAAATTTTTATACAGGGGAACTAGGACGGTATTCTAAGTAGCAACCAATAATTGGTATCAGAGCTAGGGTTAGCCTCTATGAGTTTAGTTTTAGTTTAATTATGCACATGACATACATATTTTAGGCAGGATAATAGTAGGATGTGCAAATAGATTAACTCTGTGGTTGTAGGCTCCAACTATTATGACCTATTGTGATTGTGTGTGATTGGACCCTCTGACATGTCGAGGGCATTTTATGTGTGCGCATGATTGTACTTATTAAATACAGTCGGAGTTATATTACTTTTAGGATTTTATATTTTTGTTCGATCTAGACTTTATGTACATTCTTTTGAGGAATATAGGATCAATATATATAAAATTTGAGGCGTGGTGCTATTTGAAGACTAGAGGCGCAGCGGAAAAGGAAGCTCGATGGACGTGACGACATGAGCCCTAGGGCTGGCGGCTAGTTTTGACGACTGCTAGGGCTGGCAACACACGGAGGACAGTGATGGAAGAGGCCATAATAGTTGGAAAATTATTTTTCCATATTTATTTCTTTTTATTTACTGTGATGTGTGTGTGTGCATGTGATGTGTGCTTGCATGATAAAATCCTCTTCTTAAAAAACTAAGTGGGAGAGGGATTAGTAAATAAATTTCATGGTCTCCATTATTGGTTTGTAAGTGATGCAAACAAACTTGTGTGTTGGCTCTGACTGCCTCCCTCCACAACGGATGAGTTTGTTTACAGATCACTAGATCAAACTTCCTAAATGGATGATTATAGGAAATTATTTAGGAGCATGTGATCTTCTCCAACTGAAGGGGCACAATCCTATTTAATGGACTAAGTATCAAGTAATGGTATACACTTAGGCGCATTTAATAGTATCCACCCCAACGAAGTCGTTGCTATTATTTGTGTGACTAAAGGAATACCAACTATTAATTTGTCATAAAGCTAGGTAAAACCCCCTCTTACAAATGTCTGAATTTGTATACGTCCACACTAACGTGACATACAAAATTCACGGTGTTTGAGGTAATCTTATTTGTCATAAAGTTAGGTTGACAAAATAAAATGGATAAACCCTACTCTTACAAATAATTGAATTTGTATACGTCCACACTAACGTGGCATACAAAATTCATAGTGTTTGAGATAATTTAAGGTTGACAAGATAATTAATGGGTAAGATCCTCCTCTTACAAATGTCTGAATTTGTATACGTCCACACTAACGTGACATACAAAATTCACAGTGTTTGAGGTGTTGGTGAATTTAAATGATATTATTTTGAGGAATCAATATTATTTTAAATTCTAAAGTTTTGACCAAATATTTGATCGAAGATAGACCAACTATTAATTTTATTTGTCATAAAGATAGGTTGACAAGATAATAAAATTAATGGATAAAATCTCCTCTTACAAATGTTTGAATTTATGTACGTCCACACTAATGTGACATACAAAATTCACGGGGATTTTGAGGTGTTGGTCTTGACCAAATATTTTTGTGATTCTCTGGATTTCAAATATTTTTCAATCCCCTAGCTCTTATACTATAGAATAGACTTAGTAGTCCCAATTATAATGATTGGAAATAAAACTTGGACACTAAGGTGGACTGTCCTCTCAGAACTGAGAATAATAAAGGTGTATTTTATTCATTAGTTGTTGAAACATATCTAGTGGTGTTATGTACCGGTACTTGGTGTGTAGATATGGGAATCACTGATCATGTCTGCAATTCATTGCAAGGGTTCCAGGAAACCTGACAACTATATGAAGGGGAAATCACCGTCTATATGGGTACTGCTGCAAAAGTAGTAGCTGTTGTAGTGGGAGATGTTTATCCTCTGATATGAATAAAACATGGATTTTGAGAAATTATCTTTACGTACCAAGTTTAGAAAGAACTTGATTTCAGTTTCTAAACTATTTAAAGAACTTGATATTCTGTCTTTTTTGATAACAAAGTTGTTATCAAGAAAAATAAGGAAGTTATCTGTTCTGGTACGTTGGTTGGCAATTTATATATACTAAATCCAAAAACTCCCACGATGCAACAAATGGAAATTAATAACACATCTTCTAACTCTAATAAGAGAAAGCAACTTTCGGAAATGAACCAATCATATCTTTGGCATCTAAGGCTAGGTCATATTAACTTGAGTAGAATTCAAAGGATAATAGCCGATGAACTTTTGGGTTCATTGGTGGTGGAAAACTTTCCAACCTGCGAGTCTTACTTGGAAGGAAAAATGATCAAGAGGCCTTTTAAGTCTAAGGGGTATAGAGCCAAAGATGTGTTGGAATTAGTTCATTCTGATTTGTGTGGACCTATGACTGTTGGTGCAAGCTGCACCAGAATCAAACCTGAGTTTTGATGTTGTCAAAGGTTCAAGTTAAGTCTTGTTATGATCTAACAAGTTGATTGAGTGTGCAGGATGTTTACTCAACCGGAAAAGACCTAGTTGGAGGCTAGGCAGGAGAAATCTTAGCAAATCGTGGAACCCAGGTGCAAGTCCAAGTAGGTCGAGGAGACCCTAAGCTTGGCAGTATGATCGAGAGGTCTGGAGGACCGAAGATCAAAAGAAAAGTCCTGGGGAGCCGATCAAGACGGAGTAAAAAGTCCAAACTAGATCTGGAGGATCAAAGTTTGGTAGGTAGGTTGATGTAAACAAACTGGAGGAGCGACAGTGAGGTCGGGTTTCCGAAGGGAACAACCTTAGGTCGCTGATCCAACTGAAGAAACCGGGAAGGTTTCAAGTTGATATCAAGACAGTGCTACTGTCTTTTATATTACTCTTGCTTTATAATATTATTGTTCTAGCATCTGTTTTGCAGGAGATTTTTTATCTTAATACTATTTTGCAGGTCCGTCTGGATCGGTTGACTGAACAGTAGTATCGGTCGATCGAACCAGGCAAAATTAGAACAACATTCAGATTAGACCAGAACAGATCAGAGTCTGATCAAAGTTTGATCGGTCGACTGAACAGTAAGATCGGTCGACCGATCCATGGTGACTCAGCACTGGCCAGCTCATTAGCACCGATCAGTAGGAGAAGGAAAAAAGGCTAATCGCTCGACCGAACCGGAGGATCGGTCGACCGATCTAATCATCATTAAATACAACATTAAAAGAAGATCTCAGCTAATTGTGACGAACAGGGAAAAGATCCTGTTCGGTCGACCGAAAGGCATGATCGATCGACCTAACCCTTAAAGAGCATTGATTGCCGGAGATCGAGCCCGCGTCAAACTCCAGCCAGGAAGGAAGGGAGCGGGTTCGGTCGACCGAACAGAGGGACCTATAAAATGAGGCTCGAAGTTTGAGGCCAGAATAACTTTTCTGATCATCTAAAAAGCTCTTCTTCGTGTATGGATTGTGCTACACATCTTCAACAGCTCAGCAAGTCACTCTGTACTGAAGTACCGACCAAGCTACATCCTACGCATACAATTGTCCGTATATTTATTTTCATATTGCACTTAAATTAAAATAAGATAGTAGGAGTGTTACTATCTTATTTCATTGTACTTGTACTATCTGCTTCTTTCCAAAGATTTCGGAAAGAAGGGTTTAAGTGCTTTGCCCATCGGTGCGGTCGAGGACCGCGGGCCTTCAAGTAGGAGTCGAGCTAGGCTCCGAAAGAAGTAAATGACTTTGTCTCTTTTCTTATTTCCGCTGCACGATTCTGATTTAAAAAGTAAAAGAAAATTTTTAAAAGAAGCGATATTCACCCTCCCCCCCTCTATCGCTCGCATCCAATTTATCAATTGGTATCAGAGCCTCATTAGCTCTGAATTTCTTAATCATTTTTCAAAGCATTTTAAAACTCTTTCTTTTCTTTTAGAATATTTTTTTATTCTTCAAGCACTACTAATCCCAAGACAAAAGTCTTTGAAATATTTTGTCTTTTAATTTTTTCTTGCAAGGATGTTGAACTCGTATCAAAAAGGTTACAGTACGGTTAGACCTCCACTATTCAAAGGAGAGAATTTCAGTTATTGGAAGAATAGAATGGAGTGCTACTTGAAGTCCGACATCGAGCTCTGGTTCAAAATCTTGAAAGGTTACTCTCCCGACGAAAGATGGAACAACATTAGAACCCGAAGAATGGACTCCCCAAATGATCAAAAAGGTACAACTGAACTACAAGGCAATCAACACCATTCAGTGCGGGCTTACAATGGAAGAATTGAATCGAGTCAGCCCATATGACAATGCTAAAGAATTGTGGGACTCTCTAGTCAAACTACACAAAGGAACCAACGACTCGAAGGTAACTAAACGGGACTTGCTTTTAAATAATTTAATTAATATAAAAATGTTTCCTGGAGAGACGACCTTGCAACTACACGCTCGACTGAAGGACATACTTAATGGCCTCCACCTGATCGGACACAACCTGGAAAATCGTGACATAATAAGGTACGCCTTAAATGCCTTTCCGAGGAATGCTTTGTGGGCATCAATTGTAGATGCGTACAAGGTCTCCAAGGATCTTTCAATTCATAAGTTAGACGAGTTATTCTGTAAATTGGAATTACACAAACAGTCTAATATAAGCCATGTCGAGAAAGATGTAGCTCTGTATGCAGGTCCAAGCAAGGAGACAAAATCAAAAACCAAGATCGAGTCTGAAGGCGAGTCAGACTCTGACTCAACAAATGAAGAAGAGTTGGTCAACATGGTGCGGAGACTTCTGACGAAGAAGAAGTTCAGAAGAAATGTCAAGAAGACTCTGCTCAACCAAACCCAAAATAAATCAGAAGTGATTTGTTATGGGTGCAACAAAAAGGGACATTTCAAAATCGATTGCCTGAACCGGAAGGAAGAAAAGCCCAAATCGACAAGATGAAAGAAGGCTCTTCAAGCAACTTGGGATGAGACTTTTTTCGACGAATCCGACATGGAGCAAACGAAGAACTCGAGCCATCTTGCATTTATGGCAAGAAACAAAGATTCCGACTTCGAGTCCGATGAAGAGTACGAGTCCGAGATCAACCTCGATTCCGAGAGAAGCCCCAGATCAGAAGATCCAAATATGGTAATAATTTATTCTAAATCTAATTTGCTTAAAGTAGTTAAGTGTTTGTTTAAAAAATTATCAAAATCAGAAAAATAAAATGACTTGTTACTTAAGGAAATAGACCACCTTAAGCAACAAGTTAATTTGAGTGACTCGACTAACCAAGTTCAAGTCGGAACTTCAACTCAAGTTGAAAAACTTGAGGAAGAAAATTCCAACTTGAAAGGACAAGTCGAGCGACTCAAGAAAACGTTGGAAAGGTTCGAACTGGGATCCAAGTGTCTAAATATAGTACTTGGGTCGTAACGAGCCGTGTACAACAAATCAGGACTTGGCTACAACCCTAAGCAAACAAATAAATCATATTTGTCTTTAATTAGTAAAAAAAGTTAGAAATCAAGTCCAAGCATGGGTCCAAACAAAATATTTAATCAAATTAATTAAACCAAACCTCTACTTGGTCCCTAAGAGTCAAATCCATTACTTAGATAGACCTTATCTAAGCTATGACTCAGGGGGAGCAATTATAAAAACAATTCAACCAACTTGATTAACCAAACTCATACACTTAGGATTAGGTTTACTTTCTATTAGAATGGTTAGATGAAAAAGGTTTACCAAACCCTACAACATAGCATCAGAATGGATTGAGATGATAGTACGTCAAGGAAACTTTGTCGAAGGCATGTCTAGGATGAATATGGAATTCTACCTGGTGCACTAGACTTAGTGGATCTGAACGAAGTTACCCCCGTCAAATATGGGCTAGTTAGACCAAAATTTAGTATTAAGTTTTTTGGGCGGGAACAGTTTGGAAAGTCTTTACCAAGTGGTCCACAGTTGATACACAAGAAGGTCATATGCCACGCCACTGAACTGAAAGCTTATCCTTATGAAGCTTGCTTGATTAACCCAAAGCTAAGTTTGAATCTAACATGAGTTCAATAACCTTTTTCAAACCTAATTAAATTTTAAACCTAATTCCAAACTTAAACCTAATTAAATTCTAAACCTAATTCTAAACTTAAACCTAATTAAATTTTAAACCTAATTAAATTCTAAATCTAATTAAATTCTAAACCGAATTCTAAACTTAAACCTAATTAAATTCTAAACCTAATTCTAAACTTAATTAAATTCTAAACCTAATTAAAATTTTAAACCTAATTCTAAACTTAATTAAATTCTAAACCTAATTAAATTCTAAATCTAATTCTAAACTTAATTATATTTAAACCCAATGGGACAAACCATTGGAGTGGTTGTAGTGTAATTAAGTATTAGTTTATCTTGACTAATAAATTACACTAGTACACTATGAGTGTGATAAAGAACCTTGTAAATGGATCGTCTTGAAATTCAGCTTAGGGAAGGGATTGATGCCACACTCAAGCAAGATGAGAAGGTGAGTGATAAGTCATGGGGTTTGATCACCACAAGTTGCCTTGATATGATCAGAATTAGTTCTTTGCCTAAGAACTAGAAGGAAGCTCTCACCAAAGAGAAACTAAAATTTTCATTCAAACTTACTTGATTTTCCATACAAGAGTTCTCCTATTTAACATCCCTTAAGATCCACTATGCACTAATTATGCAATAAATATCATGCTTGCATGCATGGTATTTATTATCCACTAATGCAACCACTAATCCCTAATACTAGCTTAATGCAACCATGCATGCATGGTGGTATTTATTATACTAGCTTAGGAACTCTCAAAAATGCATTAAAAACCCACAAAGGACATCAACAGTCACTTTAGAAAAAGCCCCCCAAAAATGATACAAAAATAATTCTCATGTTGGTCCAATTTCACTTTCAATTTGAAGAAATGTGATCCATTTAGTTGTTGCCTCCATTGTGCATTGATCCTCCTTTTCCTTGAGCCCCATTATTATGCCTTCCAAAGCTTGCTTCATTCTCTTAGTCTTGGACCTCGTCATGGGTCCCCCAATTCCCTTCAATGCCTTTTCTTGGCTCACATCATTCCCTCCTTTAGGTAAATTTGTCCTCGAATTTAGGTCATCATCACCTACATTAAAAGGACTCAAATCAGCCACATTAAATGTTGCACTAACACCATACTCACCGGGCAAATCAATTTTGTAAGCATTGTCATTAATTCTTTCCAACACTTGGAATGATCTATCTCCTCTTGGTTGAAGCTTTGATTTCCTTTGGGCAGGAAACCGTTCCTTCCTCATATGAACCCACACCCAATCACCGGTGATCCTGTCTGAGAAGCTTGACAAAACAGAGAGCTGGGAGGAAAAACCTACTTCCTTGATGAAGAATAATACCTGACTGAATACCAATCCGAGAAACCCAAAGCGGATTAGGAAGAGTAGAATCATAGAATACCTTCCTAGTGCAAAGCTCCAATGGCGAGAAAGAAATCTAACCGAAGAAAACCCAGGTACATAGCTTCCAAGGCTTCCTGCGCACAAGAAACCAACCAACACTATCGTCAGTGACCTAAGATCGGGGTGGGAATCCCTGGCTAGGCCCTTCGACGCTCAAGTCAGTGATCTCTCTCGGTGTGAAAGAGGGAAGAAGAAGAAGATGAACAGTAGACGAGAATTAGGGTTACGAATGTGTGCAATGATGTGTACTTACCTTGCCAACGGAGATGATTCCCCCTTTTATACCACTTCATATAACCTCCGTAGTCATGAAGTGGACCCCGGCTCATCCCAGTTTGTTATGAGATGACGTAAGATATGTACTTGTGGAAAATGATTTTTAAGAAATCTTTTTTGTACCCCAGATGTACCTTCTTTGTCGTCTAGTACCTGCAGAAAAATCCAGAAGCCTTTTTCCCGCCACATTAGCACACCTGTTATACAATCACATACTACAAATATCTTTATTAAAGTACTTTATTTGAAATATTTACTTTTGTCCTGTTTCACAAGTTATTCCAAAGTGCATCTATCGTTCCTACTTGCCCCTCCTATTTTTGTTATATCATAGATAGCTTAATGTAACATTATTCATTGTATCGGTCGAAACTGAACTTAGACTAGGTCTGGTCAATTATTATTACCTTTCATGATGCTTCTTGGGAAATACCTATCCGTACCCCTCTAAGTTTATTATCCTAGCTGGTACTGGGCTATATTTTATCAAGCATGTAATCTCGACCAATATTGGCATATCATTTTCAAGGTATTATCCAGCCAAGACTGGCCTACCTCTTTCAAGGTATGTCTTGGTTGGTATTGCCCTACTTACTTGGAGGTATATCTCGGCCTATATTGGTCTGCCTCTCTGGAGCTATATATCGGTCGATATTGGCCTGGCTCCTTGGAGGTATATACCGACCGATATTGGCCTGCCTCCCTGGAGGTATATCCCGATCGATATTGACCTACCTCATTTGAGGTATATCCCGGCCGATATTGGCATACCTCCTTTGAGGTATATCCCGGTCGATATTGGCCTATCTCCTTTGAGGTATATCCCGGCCGATATTGCCCTACTTATTTGGAGGTATATCTCGGCCGATATTGGTCTGCCTCCCTGGAGGTATATATCGGTCGATATTGGCCTGCCTACTTGGAAGTATATCTCGGTCGGTATTGGACTACGTACTTGGAAGTATATCTCGGTCGGTATTGGCCTGCCTACTTGGAAGTATATCTCGGCCGATATTGGCCTTCCTCTTTGGAAGTATATCTTGGCCGGTATTGGCCTTCCTCCCCGGAGGTATATCTCGGTCGATATTGATCTATCTTCTCAACTCGGCTATCTCTTTTCCCTTCCTCACCGGGGATCCATGAAACCTAACTCATTTCACTAGCCTTCCCTTCAAGTCTAGTCGAAGGAGGTGTAGCCGACTGACTAGACATAAGTCTATTTTTGTCTCTTTGCCTGTCTTTACCCGTGATTCTGCCGTAGATACTGTAGTGGCCTCGTGATCCTTTGTTAAAGTCATCCCGTGAACTCACGTACAGTTATCCCGTGAGTCTTTTGATCCTTTAAATATGGCTATTACCCTCTCTTCATTCTCCATTCACCCCATTTCTTTATCTTCCTTGTTCACTTCTTCTTACTAAGAGTATGGCCCCAGATCCCCCTTTCTGGGGGCGATTCTTGTTAGACAAGACGAGATCTATATATGAGTTTGCCCAAGCTTTGGCTTTAGTTAACCTTTTGGTCTGAGAAACTATCGCAAGGAACAAAGTTTTTTGAGATCTCGAATCTCCAGTCAAAGACACAACTGTTCTGCAAACCCGACGAGTTTCAGAGGAGTTTCCACTACTCTTGGAGGACCAACTGAATAGCCCATGGGTGTCGCCACGAATGCTTATCCCATGTTACTCGCGGGCTAGGATTGGTTGCTCTGGAAGCAGAGCTCTAGGGCTCAAATAGGGGAGAGACTCTTTCAGTCACCTTTGCACCAGGGCCTGAATAGATCTGTCCCCTCCCCCTTGTCCTTGAGACAACCCTGCTTCATAGTTTCCTTCGTGGGGGCAAAATATTGCCACTTCTGTCGCTCGAGCAAGCTTCCTTCGTGCCAGGTGAAATATTTCCACTTCTGCTTCCTGGCAAGTTTGACTTTGGTGGGATTGAAATTTTCTAAGCATCCCGAGAACTTATGTTTGTAACTTTTGTTGACCTTTCGAGGTTTAATGTTTTGAGGGGGAAATGTAATGTTATGTATTTGATCAGATTCTAAATGTAAATTCGAACAATCTTTTGTATTGAATTGGGTGACTTTCTTGAATCCCTCTAGTTCATAAGAATAGACGTAATGCTTTGCCCAATATCCACTTGTATATCATAAACTTTGTCATTTCGACGGATATTCTCTCGTTTATCACAGACAAGGTTATCCCAGCCAATGTTATATTTATCTATTATAGCTGACATTATGCCGACCGATATTCGCTTGTTTATCACAAACGAGGTTATCTCGGCCGATGTTATACTTATCTATTATAGCACCGACCGATATTCTAAGTAAATTTACTTTGACCGATGCTAGTTTATGCTTTATAATGACATCAATTTGGACCATGCTTTATGCCTAAATGACTTTCATTATTTTTTTGTCCTTAGCCTGGATTTCGTCAAACTCAATCCCTCTTCCTTTATTACACCTAATAAACTACGTCTCTTCTTCAGAATTTCCTTGCTTGTGATTGACCCTTCAATGGTAAGAGAATGTTGGAGGCATATGACGAGGTGCTACCAACCCCAGCATGGTTCAATTTGTCGCGTCCAACATAAATGCTCCTTTATGATTATGTAACACATATCTTCTCTCTCTGCTACGTCACATGAGCATTTTCCCCTTTTCTATAATCCTCAGCGTCTATTGAGAGAAAAGTGTTTTGATCTAACGACGGTTGTGTATTTTCCAAACCCTAAACCCTTCATCTTCTTGTCAACTTTGTCCCTTTCTTTCTTGCCTTAGCGTTCTTTTCTCACTGCAGTCTTTGATCAAACCTCGCACTCACCACTTTCTGACGATCTCCTTTCTTGCTATCAGTAAGTAACTTGCTGTTCCACTAACCTTTACTTCTGTTTATGGCTGAGGAAACGATTACTCCTTGGTATGTCCAAATTTCTTCCTTTGATAAAAATGCTAGGCTTGCCATCCACCACCAATATGAAATCCCTAGGGAATACAACATCTTAATCCCGAAACCAGATGATCATCCTCATCGTCCCCTCGCTAATTGCATGACTTTTTTCAAGGATCAATTGATAGGGGTTTAAGGTTTCCCATTCTTCCTTTCCTAATCGAAGGGATCCAGTATTTTGATATTCCTTTGCAATAATTTGCACCTAACGCCTTTTGTTATCTGTGTGGCACCTACATGCTATTTCGTCTGTTAGATATCCCTCCTACTCCCCAAATTTTTTCATGTTTTCTTACCCAAAGTGTTCGGAGCCCGGTGTTTTCCTTTTCCAATACCGGACTAAGATGGTCCTTTTTGAGGATATGCCCTCGTCTCTTAAAGCTTGGAAATCTCATTTCTTCTTTATAAGGTTTCCAGGATCCATTCCTTGGTCTCATGCCTGGAGATCCTCCTTACCTCTCTTGCCCGACGTCAGGGAGTTTCATCTTCATCCTTCTTTTCCTATTTACTGTGAAATATTGTTATATCGTCGGCTTTCTATCCCTAAGTGGCTGAGGGTAGATCTTCTATACTTATTTGGTCTAAGCCCTGTCAAGCCAGCTACACAAGGCTCTTTAGGTAAAATCCTGCTTCTTCCTTATTGGTTTTTACTACCTAAAACATTTTTTCTCTCTATGTAGTGGACAATTTTTATTTTGCTTTAATCGATGAAGAACTACGTCTGGAAGAGGAAGCACTTCGTGCAAAAGAACAAGAGCTTCTTGCTGCCATTACTCTGCCGCCTCCAGTTGAAGATCCGATCCCCCTGGTTGAAGTGTCCAGTTCTCAGGTGGTTCCTGAGGCTCCCTAAGGCCTTCCTACAGAAGCTCCTGTTGTTTCTTTGCCACCGATTTCTTCATCAGGGGTCGTTGCTCCTTCAGCAACCCCTCCTCTTCCTATTATTGAGCTTACATCTCCTATGAGCTCCGATAAATTAGTAGCTGAAGTTGCTCCCGGCAAACGCCCGGGGCGCAAACTTATTAGGGCTCCTCCATCTAAAAGGAGACTTATCCTTCCCGCTGACGAACTGGTTTCAAAAGGTTTTGTTCCTGCTGACCTTCCTTCTGATGAACCTACGTTGGCTGAACTTTACCCTTCTCTCATTTTTCCTACCTCACCTTCTTCCAGTACTAGTGCTTCTGGTGGTGTCTCCTTCACCTTTCCATTGTCTATTCTAGAATCTGGATTTTTACCCTCCTCACCTTCTTCTTATTTAGTTTTTGCTCCTCCTTCTATTCCTACTTCCTCTTTCTCTGTGTGTTCTTCTGTCATTTCTGTCCTCCCTATACTACTGGGAGGTTCCTTTGCTGGTGCTTGGGAGAAAGTTCATCCTCTTTTTGAAGAACTTACTACTTCTGAAACAATCGATCACTTCTCCTATAAGGAAACTCAGGTATGGTCATTAGTATCTACTTATTACTCATCAGCGACTATGTCATAACTTTTTATTACATTTCTAGCGATGGGTAGAGAACATGGGCTTGTCTCGGCTAATGCATAATTTATATAACGAGAACAAGAAGCTGAAATCTGAGAATGAAAAACTGAAAAAGCGGGTTACTGAGTTGTCTTCTGCCACGCTTTCCCCTGCCTCCAAGAAACAACTTGAAGTTCAAATTGAGAGTCTCGAGTCACAATTTAAATTAGCTACGGATCTCAATAAAGAATTAACTTCCAATTTAGAGAAACAGACGACTTAGCTCGACAAGTTAAAATCTGATCATGAGTTGGCATTGGCTGATAAACTTAAAGCCTTACAGCTGAAGGATGATGAAATTACCTCCTTAAATACTTCCCTGAATTCAGCCAAAACTGAGGTCTCTACCAAAGAAGCTGAACTGAAAACTTCTCAAACGGCTTTGGTCGTTTACAAGGCTAATGAAGACACCCGCTTCAAGGATAGGGCCACCATCATGATTAACTCTACTGAGTTCAACAGGCCAATCGTAAAGTTGATCTTGGCAGCCTTCACTGCTGGAGCTAAAGGAGCGGTGCAACAATTACGAGAAGAAGGCTTCTTATCTCGCGATCCTCCTCCCAACTTCCTGAACCGTCGCAAACTTCTCGATAACAGGCCTACTGATATGTTTCCCCAATTGACAATAGAGTGATTTTCTTACTTGAATTCAAATCATTGTAAGGTGGATTGGGATTTGTGGTGACAGCCTGGTTAATTTATGTAACGTTGAACTTCTATCTTTATTATTAAATCTGTTCCTCTTCATGCTGGTTGTTTGTTTTGTCTAAGTATGTTGAATGTCGCCTGGCTTGCCGCCATAAAACTTCACACAATATACTATAATATCCTTCATTTCGATCGATCTATCATGACCGGTCGATGTATACTAGTGTTGACAAATATCATCCGGTATTTTGTAGTTAATTAAGTCTCATTCGATTTAGTGCAACCTATCGTAATATTCTTAACATCGGTCAGTTCATTATACCCGATCGATATATACCTATATTTATGAATATCATCTAGTGTATTATGCTTGACCAAATTTCATCCTGATTCATTATGGCGGGTGTCACCTAACTTACTATTATAAACCTCTGCTCAATATATTAGGGTAGTATTTATCTCGGCCAGTCTATCGTAACCGACCAATTTGTACTTATGCCTATAAGTCCCGTCTGGTAGTCTTTAATCGAGTTCCATTCGATTTAGTGCAGCCCATCGTAATATTCTTAATATCGGTCAGTTCATTATACCTGATCGATTTTCCCCATTTTCGTTTGATTCTCTTAAGAATCAAGCCTATATCGAGAGAAACTTTGTTGCGTTTCCCGAGGAAGATTACCCAACTTAACATCTTTTTCTTGGGATTCATCCTTCTTTTTGAATTCGATTTCATCATGACATTACCTCTTTATGACGGTTATGATTCCGAGTACTCTTCCTTGTTCTATTTCTTCTGCTATCTTTATTTGGGGGGTTTTAGCATAGGGCCGAAAGGAGAAGTAAGGGTTTTAAGACGTTCTCTTTCGCTTCCTGACTTTCTTCTTGCCTTCCTCGATTCACCTTCCTTCTACTATTCCGCCATGGCTACTTCTCCTCCTGCGTGGTTTCTTTCGTGTGTTTCTGACCTCATAGAGACAGAGGAAGTGGATTTACGAATGAGCTATGGTTTTCCTTCCTACATAGTTCGCCCTGCCCCCCAGGATAGTCCACATATTCCTCCTCTAGGGTGTATATCTATCTTTAGGGACCAAGTTCTACAAGGTTTCCGATTCCCTCTTCATCCCTTTTTCCCTGATGTTAGTATCTACTTTAATATTCCCCTTAATCAATTTGCCCCTTAATCTTTTTCTATCCTTATGGGTTTCGTGGGAGTGTCTAAACTGATAGATTTTCCTCTATCTCCTCATCTTTTTCATCACTTCTTTGTTCTGCACCAAGTAGATATTGGTGTCTTCAAATTTCAATCTCGTCCTAAGGCCATTTTGTTCAACCGAATCCCCCCTCAAAGGGAATGGAGTCATAAATTTTTCTTTATGCATCTCCTTTCTCCTCCCCATTTTCCTGTCCAATGGATATATGATCTACCTCCCATTCCTAGTACCAACAATATCCTTAACAATCCCTCTGTCTCTTTCGCTTTACCCAAACTAAAGGGGGCAAAATTCAGCTTACCGCATTTGATTGTGGAGGGCTTGATGTTCCCATTTGGAATAAGCAACATTGACACTCCCCTGGATGACTCTTTCGGTATGTATGAATATTTTGCACTACATTTACCAATTGGTATATCTTCTTTATAATAATGCCCAATTTTTGTGTTTCAGCTGATGCTCTTCTTCCGGCTTTTATGTATAAGAATACTACTATGACTAAGTCTTTTCTGAATAATCTTAGAGAAGAATAGTTGCAGGCTCGCTGAGCTAATCTTAATTCCTCTACCCTGGGTCTACTGTCTGAAGAAGAGCAAAAAGCAGAAGCTGTTGCTGCCATGGAAGAGGAAGAAGAACAATCCTTCATTGCCCTAGTCAAAAAACCAAGACTTACTGAGGATGTTCCTTTCAGCGACCTCTTTGGTACTTTTGTGCAAGCTCCCCTCATTCTCACGCCTATTTCTTTTGATAGAGGTAAGACACCAATGTCTCCTACCCATATTATCTCCAATCCTGCTCTTAGGATGATGAGACCAGCTCTACTCATCCCCTCCGCTTCTGTTATTGTTTCAACTTCTTCTGCTTCTGCGATGGCTGTTATCCCCTCTGTATCTTCTCAACCTCTTGCGTTGGCCTTGCCTCCTTTGACCTCTGGGCCATGAGCTAAACGGACACATTGCCAGAGATCTTCTCCAAGTGTAGGGCTCGCAACGATTCGTGCTTCGACAACTGAATCAACACCCCTCGCACTACCACCTTCCATCCCCTCTATCTCTTCTTCTACCGCTCTTGTTTTTGCTACTTCTTTCCCTCCTATTACGTCTTCTTCCTCCTTACCTCCTTCTTCTTCAGTTTCCCCACCTTTATTAAGACAAGCTTTGGGTCTACCTTCCCAAATGGGGCAGACTTCTGATCTCCCTAGTTATGGTTCTCTTCAGTTACAAGGCCTGTTGGCTGAATCTTGGCTGCATAGCCAAGAGCAATTAAGGGGCATCAATATTCCAGATCGGGTTAACAATCACAGTCGCCAAGTTATTGCCGTACGTATCCTTAGTTATAGGTTACTACCCGACTATCATTTTTTCTAACCACATTATTATTTTGTTTAGTTTCTTGCTTCAAGTATTCATATAGACCAGCTACTTATGGCTCGGGACTGGGAGACAGTAAGCTGAAAGCTCAAATAGAAGCATTAAAAGCTACTCTCCCTCCTTCCCACACTGTCATGACTCAGCTGCAAGAGAAAGTAGTCTCACAAGATCAACAACTAGAGGCACTGAGGTAAGAACTACAGGAATTGCAACAATTATTGAAAGACAAAGAGCTCGAAAGGAGAACTTTGGAGTTACAGGTGGATCGATTACATTTTGGTCTTCGACTGAAAATTGCTTTGAAGGAAAAAGTTCTCTCAGATGTTTCTCATAAAAGCCTTGTTTTAGAGAAAGTAGAGAGGCTTCATAATGTCTTTCTTTCTGAGCAGGCTTAAGATTCAGCCTCACATGACTTTGCTATTCTACAGGAACAAGAACAAAGAAAGGCACAAGATGTCAAGTTATCACTGCTCTAAAAGGAACTGGAACAAATTAAATTGGAGAAAAACACTCTCAAAGATCAAACTGCTAAAATATAGGCTGAATTTCAAAGTTATAAGGAGCAGGAGGAAAATCGATGGGAAGAGAGACGCCTAGCTTATCTAAAATCTCCAGCATTTGTTAAAGAATATGTTCGTCGAATTGTAGGAGCTTTAAATCATTCTGTGTCAGGAATTCTTCAACAACTGAGAGAGGGTGGTTATCTACCTAGGGAACCTCCTTCTTTATTCATAAACCATCGCAGACTCAACAAGGAGTTACCCAAAGATTTAACGAGTCATTTTGAGTAAGCATGGCTATGCATTTAAAAAGATTGATAATGACAAGACTTGCAGTAAAAAGACTTGTAATGAAAGGACTTGTAACTGAAAGAGCTGTAATTAAGTGATTGCAATAGCAGAAGAAGGTTTGATACTTACCTGTTTTCTTTCCAGCTTGTATTAGCTTGAGATTGCTTCTTTTTGAAATGCTTCTGAGAGCCAAGCACAAGTGCTACTTTGTTCCAGAATTCCTTCCTTATTCCTTGGAGTTAGATTGTGTTTTGATGAACTCCTTTGCTGGTAATATCTTCCTTGACCATATAATTTTGAGCAGTAAAATTTCTCATAATCTCCCTAAATTTCACTCAGGTGGACATGTGCAGAGTATCACTCATACTTCAGAAGAACAGGTAATTCCGAGTGATTTTATATGGGGGACTTCATGGAATTTTTGAGCTCTTAGCTGAGTATAATACTCCGAGAGATTTTAAATAAAGAGCTCCATGTAATCGGGCCACCAGATAGGGAATGTAACTCTGACAGATTATATATATATATATATATATATATATATATATATATATATATATATATATATATATATATGGCATCCCCCTCGAACCTTTTAGCGTGTAGTACTAAATGATTTTTGTGAAGAAATCTACATAACTTTGAGTTTACATTGACAATATAATCCCGGTCGATTATGCTCTTATGATAGTTTAAAGTCTCCGGTTCCTCCCATGAAGACCCATACGAGTTACTTCATGAGACTTCCCGATCGACTATATTCTGTTATAGTTTAAAGTCTCCGGTTCCTCCCATGAAGACCCGTCCGAGTTACTTCCTGAGATTTCCCGATCGACTATATTCTGTGATAGTTTAAAGTCTCCAGTTCCTCCCATGAAGACCCGTTCGAGTTACTTGATGAGATTTCCCGGTCGACTATATTCTGTGATAGTTTAAAGTCTCTGGTTCCTCCCATGAAGACCCGTCCGAGTTACTTCATGAGATTTCCCGATCGACTATATTCTGTGATAGTTTAAGTCTCCGGTTCCTCCCATTAAGACCCGTCCGAGTTACTTCATGAGATTTCCTGATCTACTATATTCTGTGATAGTTTAAAGTCTCCGGTTCCTCTCATTAAGACCCGTCCGAGTTACTTCATGAGATTTCCCGATCGACTATGGTTTGTAATAGTTTAAAGTCTCCGGTTCCTACCATGAAGACCCGTCCGAGTTACTTCATGTGATTTCCCGATCGACTATGTTCTATGATAGTTTAAAGTCTCCGGTTCCTCCCATGAAGAGCCGTCCGAGTTACTTCATGAGATTTCCCGATCAACTATGTTCTGTGATAGTTTAAAGTCTCCGGTTCCTCCCATGAAGACCCGTCCGAGTTACTTCATCAGATTTCCCGATCGACTATGTTCTGTGATAGTTTAAAGTCTCTGGTTCCTCCCATGAAGACCCGTTCGAGTTACTTCATGAGATTTCCCGATCGACTATGTTCTGTGATAGTTTAAAGTCTCCGGTTCCTCCCATGAAGACCCGTTCGAGTTACTTCATGAGATTTCCTGATCGAATATGTTCTGTGATAGTTTAAAGTCTCCGGTTCCTCCCATGAAGACCTGTCCGAGTTACTTCATGACATTTCCTGATCGACTATGTTCTGTGATAGTTTAAAGTCTCTGGTTCCTCCCATGAAGACCCGTCTGAGTTACTTTATGAGATTTCCCGATCGACTATGTTCTGTGATAGTTTAAAGTCTCCGGTTCCTCTCATGAAGACCCGTCCGAGTTACTTCATGACATTTCCTGATCGACTATGTTCTGTGATAGTTTAAAGTCTCCGGTTCCTCCCATGAAGACCCGTCCGAGTTACTTTATGAGATTTCCTGATCGACTATGTTCTGTGATAGTTTAAAGTCTCCGGTTCCTCCTATGAAGACCCGTCCGAGTTACTTCATGAGATTTCCCAATCAACTATGTTCTGTGATAGTTTAAAGTCTCCGGTTTCTCCCATGAAGACCCGTCTGAGTTACTTCATGAGATTTCCCGATCGACTATGTTCTGTGATAGTTTAAAGTCTTCGGTTCCTCCCATGAAGACCCGTACGAGTTATTTCATGAGATTTCCCGATCAACTATGTTTTGATGCAAAACTATAATGCTTGCAATAACCTTGTAATGGTTTAATGTTTCTGAGATTTTCTTAAGGAAATTGGATAAGTCCTTCCTTAGGGTACCCAATTGCTGATCATTTGAATAGATTACCAAAGTTCGGCTAATAATTGTCAAACTGTTTGAACCATATTTACTTCTCGGGCGACGTTTGTTTTGCATTGTATCTATTGAATTTAAAAGAAATAGAGTACATAAATTATAAGCATACTTGTTCTTAGTTCGCTAGGAACTTGCTTCAAGTAATTTGGATTTGTTCCTTCAGATGTATTCTTGAATGATGTGATCTTGTTTAGTTCGGTAATGCTGTAAATGAATTGCACTCCAGGGACGCTCCAGAATTCTTCCTTCAGTATCCTAGAGATAATATGAACCCGATGCGAGTTTTTTTATTACTTTGTAAGGTCCTCCCCATTGTGGTGCTAACTTGCTGACATCCCCGATGGGTTTAATGTTGGGATTTTCGGGCCGCAAAAACCGCTTTTTGCGTTGCGGAAACCCCGAAACCCCCGGCCACTGGATCCGTGCGAAGAATAAAATTTCATATACATGTTTTCTACTCCTAGATCTACACTAGATCTACAAGATCAGAGGGTATACCTTTGAAGCGAAGCCCTTCACGTAATCCCGCTCATCCTAGGTTCGCCGGATCTCGAGAGTATCAAGGTAGATACTCCTCTATGCGTATCCACACGAACAAATCGATAGAGGAGAAACTTTAGAGTGTGCTAGCACTCTATGAAGTTTCGGCCAAGGGTGGAGGAGAGGGAGAGAAGAGCTTGAGGAAGAAGAAGATGGAGTTACCACACAAAATGAAACTCCTCACACACTAAAGTGGCCGACCACTTTTCATGAGGAGTTATATACTCCATGGAATTTCAAGAGTCAAAAACTCTTGATCTCCCTCATGAGGTGGCACACACATGTCCTAGCCTTGATGATGTGGCACATCACCATTAGCCACTTAATGTCAACTCACCAATGAGGTGGCAAATGGTCAAGTCAAACTTGACCCGTCATCTTCCTCTCAAGTCAAGTCAAACTTGACCACTTCTCTCCCTTGGTTGATCTAATCTAACCAGTGGTTCAAGTCAATTTTAATTTAATGAATCTCTATTCATTGAATTAAATTAATTAAATGAGTCTAAGTCCAAATTAGACTCACTTAATACATGAACCAAATTGAATCCAACTCAATTAACACAATTTGGATTACTTTTAATCCAATTTGGTTCATCACATGAACCTAATCATTTAGGTTCATCAAATGAACCTAATCTCCATCTAATTGTCCTTTGTGTGTGATCCTATAGGTTCTTATAACGTTGGCAATACTCCTAAACCCATTTAGAAGCATAAGTAATGAGCGATATCTAGCAACACATCATTACTACCCAAGTTATAAGAATGTTGAGATCCAACATCACCTTGTGACTACTAATTGTGACTCCTCACAATATATGACAAATGTCCTTCTATCCTTGACATCTAGATTGATCAATGTGAGGCATAGACCGTGCCATCCTCTAATCAATCTAAATCTTGAATCGCAAGTAGACTCACTCAATCAAATGAGCTCAATATCTCATATTGACTCATTTGGGCATGGCCATGCACTTAGTGGTCTCACTCTATCAAGAATATCGATGTCACTCCCGTCATATAGGAGGGATAGATCCCATCTACATCACTCACATCCCTCCGCATAATTTGTTACCTACCCAGTAATCGCCTTTATAGTCCACCCAGTTATGGGTGACGTTTGATGAAGCCAAAGTACGTAACTCCTTATGTAGGGAACCATGGTGACTTCAGGTCCAAGGACTAGAAGTCATACTAATAGCCACATGAGAAAGTATATGATACTCATATTGTTAGCTAAAGCCCTAGAGCCAATCATTTGATGATTGTATTTTTGGACTTATTGTATCATATTCTATATAAATAAAGGCATTTGGATTTTGGTTATTATACTTACTTGTATTGGTGCCAAATAAACTAAGTATAATAATGTCCTTGAGTAGATGGTTCTCACCTATATCAATCGGTTAGTTGAACTGATAGTGAGATGATATAGGGAACACTACTCTTAATTATTCCTAGTCGAGTATTAACATTCAGGGACAATGTTAATGCAATAAGACTAGCATGTAGGTCAACTCGATGACTTGATCTCACAAGTCATGGATATAGAGATATCAAGTTGACACATGGGTATACATTAGAGAATGTATACTGAATGACCCGCCATGAGAAAGTATCATGGATCGTTATATGAGTGTCATATACTTTCTCATGTGACTATTAGTATGACTACTAGTCCTTAGACCTGAAGTCACCATAGATCCCTACATAAGGAGTTATGTACTTTGGTTTCGTCAAACGTCACCCGTAACTGGGTGGACTATAAAGGCGATTACTGGGTATATATCAAATTATGCAGAGGGATGTGAGTGATGTAGATGAGATCTATCCCTCCTATATGACGAGAGAGACATCGGTATTTTTGATAGAGTGAGACCACGAAGTGCATGACCATGCCCAAATGAGTCAATATAGGATATTGAGCTCATTTGATTTAGTGAGTCTACTTGGAGTTCAAGATTTAGATTGGTCAGAGGATGACACGGTCTATGCCTCACATTGATCAATCTAGATGTCTAGGATAGAAGGACACTTGTCATATTTTGTGAGGAGTCACAGTTAGTAGTCACAAGGTGATGTCGGATCTCGACATTCTTGTAACTTGGGTAGTAATGATGTGTTTCTAGATACCGCTCATTACTTATGCTCCTAAATGGGTTTAGGGCATTGCCAACGTTACAAGAACCTATAGGGTCACACACTAAGGACAATTAGATGGAGATTAGGTTCATATGATGAACGAAGAGGATTAGATTCATTTGATGAATGAAATTGGATTAAGAGTAATCCTAATTGGGCTAACTTGAGTTGGACTCAAGTTGATTCATGTGTTCAATGAGTCTAATTTAGATTATGACTCATTGAATCAATTTAATTTAATGAATTAGATTCATTATATATTAAATTAGCTTGAATCAAATGGTTAGATTAGATCAACCATGGAAGAGATTTGGTCAAGTTTGACTTTACTTGAGAGGAAGATTAAAAGTCTAGTTTGACTTGACTTTATGCCACCTCATTGGTGAGTTGGCATTGATGTGGACTAATGATGTTACTCCACATCATCATGGTTGCCACCTCATGGGAGTTACTAGTGAGTGCCACCTCATGGAGGTTACATTCTCCACTTGATGACAACTTAATGCATTAATGAGGGGAGTTACACATGAGAAAGGTGGCCGGCCACATTTTGAATGGGGTGTGAATTGATTTTCATTATTCATTCAAGTGTGGAATTTTGCATCTTCTTCCTCTCAAGCTCTCCCTCTCCTCCTTCCTTGGCCGAACCACATAGGTGCTAGCACACCTTGGATTTTGGTCATCTCCACCTAGTGTGTTCGTGTGGATACGTGTAGAGAGTTGTCTACATTGACAACTTTGAGATCCTGCATACCGAGGACGAGCGGGATACGCAAAAGGGCACGCAACAAGGGTAAAGATCTTCATCATGTAGATCTAGAAGTTTTGTGACTCGTACTCGTATGCTTTCGAATTTTTCTTCGCACGAGATCCGTTGGCTAGGGTGATTCGGGGTTTCCGCGACGCGAAAAAGTGATTTTCGCGGCCCGAAAAACCCAACAGTGGTATCAGAGCCACGTGCGAAGATTGTACGAGTTTAATTTGATTTTTATGAAAAATTAAAGCTTCTGTACATTTCTGTAAATTTATGGTTTTTATAGTTTTAAAAGTAATTTTTCTCATAGAAGCGAAGCACAAGTGTTTATACACTTGTAGGCTTCGACTACCGAGAAGTTTTTCCCGAAACGGCATCGTTTCGACCCAAATCTTTTTGGGACAGCGGGATAAGGCGCTCTTGGATCGCTTAGGAGCAACTCGCGATGGTTAGATCGCGGGTAGGGGTACTGCCCCTAACCCCGCAAGGGGATTTGCTCCGCGATTGCGCTCGAAATTACTAATCGGGACCGCCGGGAAAAATTTACTCATAAAATCTGTAAAATTATGAAAAATTACAGAAAAATTACAGAAATATATAATTTTGAATTATATATTAATTTTGTGATAGTCATGGCCCAAACGACCCAAATTAGATTTGGAAATGTGTTGTAATTCATAATACGGCCTGCGCGCCGTCATTTGTGTTTTCGTGTGCTGTATATCATTCGCGACCTGCGCGTCGTGCCTCTCTTTTATATATTCTTGTTGTAAATTAGATTTAGACTCGAATGTAACTCGAGTTTCAAAAATTATAATGTACAAAATTGGAGCGGTGGAAGGTCCACTCGAGACGGAGTTACGAGGAGGGCGCGAGCAACACAAGGTGGTCAAAAGGAAAGCGCTTAGGAAGCTGTTGACCTTAGGTTGACCATCCGATCTTCTCATTGTCTTGAGAAGATCGTAGTAGGGCCATGACTAAATCACAAAATTATTTAATTAATTGATTTTGTGTATGTGATGCATAATTTAGTAATTAATTAGTGCCTTACGATTAGATTAGATCTAAATCGTGCACAAGATGCACCCTTACGATTAGATTAGATCTACATCGTGTACAAGATGCACTCTATCAAATAGATTAGATCTATCGTGTATTTGATACACATCGACGTTTAGATTAGATCTAAATTACGTCAACTCTAATGCCTACCATGCCGTGATACCTACCACTACCTCGATCGCATGCTGTTGTTGAATCTGCCAAAGCAGAGCAACGCATACTATCTTGGTAGGGTACGGAGGGATAATCTTGGTCCCGCCTATCAACGCATGGGTGAATACAAACTCAATTAGATTGAGTATTCCTAGTTTACTCGGTTGGATCGAGTACAACTATAGGCATTCTTCCAATGGTTTGAAAGGTAGGGCAAAATCACGTTTATATTGATTCTCGGGCGTATTAGCCAAAGCTAACTCGAGTTTTAATATAAATGCGGATTTTATCCTATAAACAAGAGTTGCATAGAGATGTAATTGGTAATCGTTACCTACCGATCATACTAAGTCTTGGGCATATTAGCCAAAGCTAACTCAAGGGTTAGTATGATATGGATCTTGTCCCACACGAATTATAGAATTCAGTGGGAGCATCATTTACTTAAAGGCCTAATTAAATGATTTAGAATATGGTATTTATTTCTGCTTTTATTTCTGTTGTAGATTACCATGACGTCGAATACGAACACCTTCTCCCTGCGATCTATCCTTGAGAAGGACAAACTCAACGGAGCAAACTTCCTGGACTGGTACAGGAACCTGAGAATAGTTCTCACTCAGGAACATAAACTGTACGTTCTGGAGCAGCCCATTCCGGAGGCTCCTCCTGCCAATGCCCCGCGAGCTGACAAAGATGCTTACAAGAAGCATAAAGATGACGCATTAGATGTGTCATGTCTAATGCTCGCGACCATGAACTCTGAGCTTCAGAAGCAACATGAGTTAATGGGCGCTTACGATATGGTTGAACATCTTCGTCAACTGTATCAAGGTCAAGCGAGGCATGAGAGATTTGAGATCTCAAGGGCACTGTTTCAGTGCAAGATGTCAGACGGGGCCCCAGTAGGCCCATATGTACTCAAAATGATTGGGTACATTGAGAACCTACAAAGGTTGGGGTTCCCTCTTGGCCAAGAGCTGGCTACTGCGTGAGCTGCTTAGCATGTTAAGAACTGCTGAGCTAAACCTTAAGAAGGCTAAGCCCAACACTGTTCTGATGGTTCAGAAACATAAGGGCAAGGGCAAGCCCAAAGGCAAGGGAAAGTCCTAAGCCAAGGGCAAAGGCAAGGCACTGAAGCCTAAAGGAGGGGTCGCCAAGGATGCTACCTGCTTCCACTGCGGTCAGACCGGGAACTGGAAGAGGAACTGCAAGGTATACTTGGAGGATCTTAAGAAGAAGCGAAGTGAGACTTCCACTTCAGGTATATATGTTATAGAAGTCAATCTATCTATTTCTACATCATGGGTATTAGATACTGGATGTGCTTCTCACATTTGTACTGATGTGCAGGCGCTGAGAAATAACAGGGCATTGAGAAAGGGTGAGGTGGACCTACGAGTAGGCAATGGAGCACGGGTTGCCGCTGTTGCTGTAGGGACTTACTTTTTATCTCTGCCCTCTGGGCTTGTACTAGAGTTAGTCGATTGTTGTTATGTGCCTGCATTAACTAAGAACATTATATCAGTTTCTTTTTTGGACAAGAAAGGTTTCTCGTTTACTCTAAAGAACAAATGTTGTTCCGTCTATTTAAACGATATGTTCTATTGTAGTGCACCTATGATAAACGGACTCTAAGAGCCCTATCTATAACATAAATACCAAGAGGTTCAAGTCAAATGACATGAACCAAACTTACCTCTGGCACTGTCGCTTAGGTCATATAAATGACAAGCGCTTATCCTAGCTCCATAAGGATGGTATGCTGGACTCATTTGATTTTAAATCATATGAGGTATGCGAGTCATGCCTACGAGGAAAGATGACCAAGACTCTCTTTAGTGGGCACAGCGAGAGAGCAACTGATTTGTTAGGACTCATACATAGTGATGTATGTGGCCCTTTCAATGTTGCTGCTAGAGGCGGTTATAGGTACTTCATCACATTTACTGATGACTTCAGTAGATATGGTTATGTGTACTTGATGACACATAAGTCTGAATCCTTTGAAAAGTTCAAAGAATTCAAGAATGAAGTATAGAACCAACTTGGCAAGAGTATTAAGATACTTCGATCAGATCAAGGTGGAGAATACCTTAGCCATGAGTTTCGTGACTATCTAGCTGAGTGTCGGATTCTATCCCAACTCACTCCTCCTGGAACACCAAAGTGGAATGATGTATCCGAAAGGAGGAATCGTACCCTATTAGATATGGTGCGATCTATGATGCGTCACACAGATCTTCCGACATACCTTTGGGGTTATGCTCTAGACACGGCAGCTTTTATACTCAACCGAGTTCCATCCAAGGCAATGATAAAGACACCATATAGGATATGGACTGGGAGAGATGTCCAGGTGTCTTTCATGAGGATTTGGGGTTGTGAGGCATATGTACGACGTCAAGTCTCAGACAAATTAGGACCCAAATTCGAAAAGTGCTATTTCATTGGATATCCCAAGGAAACTAAGGGATATTACTTCTACATTTCCAGTCAGCACAAGGTAGTTGTGGCAAAAACTGGGGTCTTTCTAGAAAGGGACTTTGTTTCTAGAAAGACTAGTGGGAGCGCGTTCGATCTTGAAGAAGTTCAAGATGCGAACAAAAGCACTGATGCCATGATGGAAATTAAACTGGAACCACAAAGTGTTGTGGATAATTTTGTTCCACAAGGAGTTGAGGAACAACAACCAGTTCAAGTAGACATACCTCTTCGCAGGTCTGATTGGGTACGTCGTCAGCCTGAGAGATACTCATTTCTCTTGTCTGACCATGATGACATTGTGCTCATAGAGGATGAGCCTACCACCTATCAGGAAGCTGTGATGAGACCAGATTCCGAGAAATGGTTAGAGGCCATGAGATCCGAAATGGAATCCATGTACACCAACTAAGTATGGACTTTGGTTGATCCACCTGAAGGGGTAAAACCCATAGGGTGTACGTGGGTCTTTAAGAGAAAGACTGACATGGATGGACTTATATATAAAGGTCGCTTGGTAGCTAAAGGTTTCAAGCAGATTCATGGTATTGACTATGATGAAACCTTTTCTCCAGTAGCGATGTTTAAGTCCATTCGGATCATGCTTGCTATTGCAGCCTACCATGACTATGAGATATGGTAGATGGATGTCAAACCCGTGTTTCTGAATGGAAACCTGCTCGAGGATGTGTACATGACATAACCTGAGGGTTTTGTAGATCCACAGCATACTAGTAGAGTATGCAAGCTACATAGGTCCATTTATGGACTAAAGCAAGCTTCTCGAAGCTGGAATCTTCGATTCGATGATGCGATCAAATAGTTTGGTTTCATCAAAACGAAGATGAGCCTTGTGTCTACAAGAAGGTTGTAGGGGATATAGTTGTCTTCCTCATATTGTATGTGGATGACATATTACTCATTGGGAAAGACATCCCTATGCTTCAGTCTGTCAAGACCTGGCTAGGGAGTTGCTTCTCAATGAAGGACTTAGGTGAGGCATCCCGCATTCTAGGAATACAGATCTATAGAGATAGATCTAAGAGATTGCTTGGCCTAAGTCAGAGTACATACATTGACAAGGTACTCATTCGGTTTGCCATGCAGAATTCCAAGAAGGGATTTCTGCCGATGCCACATGGCGTGAGTCTTTCGAAGACTCAAGGCCCCTCTTCTAGAGAGGAGAGAGACCGCATGAATCAGATCCCTTATGCCTCAGCCATAGGATCGATCATGTACGCCATGCTATGTACTCGACCTGATGTCTCATACGCTTAGAGGATGACGAGCAGATACCAGTCAAATCCAGGTGAAAGTCACTGGATAGCGGTCAAGAATATTCTTAAGTACTTAAGAAGGACTAAAGAATATTTCTTGATATATGGAGGCAATGATGAGCTAGCTGTAAAGGGTTATAGTGATGCTAGCTTCCAGACCGATCAGGATGACTATAGATCGCAGTCGGGGTTCGTATTTTGCATTAATGGTGGTGCTGTGAGCTGGAAGAGTTCGAAGCAGGACACAGTAGCTGATTCTACGACAGAGGCCGAGTATATTGCTGCATCAGAGGCTGTAAAGGAGGCAGTTTGGATTCGCAAGTTCATCACTGAACTTGGGGTGGTTCCTAGCATTGCTGACCCTATTGAGCTCTATTGTGACAACAATGGAGCTATAGCACAGGCGAAGGAACCTCGCTCACACCAGCGGATCAAACACATACTACGGCGCTTCCATCTCATTCGAGAGATCATCGAGAGAGGAGATATGAAGATTTGCAGAGTACCTACAGAGGCTAACATCGCAGATCCCTTGACCAAGGCTTTGGCACAGAGGAAGCATGATGGTCACACTAGGTCATTTGGGCTTAGAGCCTACACTGATTGACACTAGTGCTAGTGGGAGATTGTTAGCTAGAGCCCTAGAGCCAATCATTTGATGATTGTATTTTTGGACTTATTGTATCATATTCTATATAAATAAAGGCATTTGGATTTTGGTTATTATACTTACTTGTATTGGTGCCAAATAAACTAAGTATAATAATGTCCTTGAGTAGATGGTTCTCTCCTATATCAATCGGTTAGTTGAACCGATAGTGAGATGATATAGGGAACAGTACTCTTAATCATTCCTAGTCGAGTATTAACATTCAGGGACAATGTTAATGCAATAAGACTAGCATGTAGGTCAACTCGATGACTTGATCTCACATGTCATGGATATAGAGATATCAAGTAGACACATGGGTATACATTAGAGAATGTATACTGAATGACCCGCCATGAGAAAGTATCATGGATCGTTATATGAGTGTCATATACTTTCTCATGTGGCTATTAGTATGACTACTAGTCCTTAGACCTGAAGTCACCATAGATCCCTACATAAGGAGTTATGTACTTTGGTTTCGTCAAACGTCACCCGTAACTGGGTGAACTATAAAGGCGATTACTGGGTATATATCAAATTATACAGAGGGATGTGAGTGATGTAGATGGGATCTATCCCTCCTATATGACGGGAGAGACATCGGTATTTTTGATAGAGTGAGACCACGAAGTGCATGACCATGCCCAAATGAGTCAATATAGGATATTGAGCTCATTTGATTTAGTGAGTCTACTTGGAGTTCAAGATTTAGATTGGTCAGAGGATGACACGGTCTATGCCTCACATTGATCAATCTAGATGTCTAGGATAGAAGGACACTTGTCATATTTTGTGAGGAGTCACAATTAGTAGTCACAAGGTGATGTCGGATCTCGACATTCTTGTAACTTAGGTAGTAATGATGTGTTGCTAGATACCACTCATTACTTATGCTCCTAAATGGGTTTAGGGCATTGCCAACGTTACAAGAACCTATAGGGTCACACACTAAGGACAATTAGATGTAGATTAGGTTCATATGATGAACCAAGAGGATTAGATTCATTTGATGAATCAAATTGGATTAAGAGTAATCCTAATTGGGCTAACTTGAGTTGGACTCAAGTTGATTCATGTGTTCAATGAGTCTAATTTAGATTATGACTCATTGAATCAATTTAATTTAATGAATTAGATTCATTATATATTAAATTAGCTTGAATCAAATGGTTAGATTAGATCAACCATGGAAGAGATTTGGTCAAGTTTAACTTGACTTGAGAGGAAGATTAAAAGTCTAGTTTGACTTGACTTTATGCCACCTCATTGGTGAGTTGGCATTGATGTGGACTAATGATGTTACTCCACATCATCATGGTTGCCACCTCATGGGAGTTACTAGTGAGTGCCACCTCATGGAGGTTACATTCTCCACTTGATGACAACTTAATGCATTAATGAGGGGAGTTACACATGAGAAAGGTGGCCGGCCACATTTTGAATGGGGTGTGAATTGATTTTCATTATTCATTCAAGTGTGGAATTTTGCATCTTCTTCCTCTCAAGCTCTCCCTCTCCTCCTTCCTTGGCCGAACCACATAGGTGCTAGCACACCTTGGATTTTGGTCATCTCCACCTAGTGTGTTCGTGTGGATACGTGTAGAGAGTTGTCTACATTGACAACTTCGAGATCCGGCGTACCGAGGATGAGCGGGATACGCAAAAGGGCACGCAACAAGGGTAAAGATCTTCATCATGTAGATCTAGAAGTTTTGTAACTCATACTCATATGTTTTCGAATTTTTCTTCGCACGAGATCCGTTGTCTTGGGTGATTCGGGGTTTCCGCAACGCGAAAAAGCGGTTTTCGCGGCCCGAAAAACCCAACACATATAACGATCCATGATACTTTCTCATGGCGGGTCATTCAGTATACATTCTCTAATGCATACCCATGTGTCAACTTGCTATCTCCATAACCATGACTTGTGAGATCAAGTCATCGAGTTGACCTATATGCTAGTCTCGTCACATTAACATTGTCCCTGAATGTTAATACTTGACTAGGAATGATTAAGAGTAGTGTTCCCTATATCATCTCACTATCGATTCAACTAATCGATTAATATAGGTAAGAACTTTCTACTCATGGACGCTATTATACTTAGTTATTTGACACTAATACAAGTAAGTATAATAACCAAAAACAAATGCCTTTATTTATATATAAGAATATGATACAACGAGTCCATACAACAATCATTAAATGATTGGCTCTAGGGCTCTAACTAACATTTAACACGCTTCTATATTAAATCTCCTACTTGGAAAAATCTTGGGATAACTCTTCTGTTATAATTTTGCCTCATTTGTTGTCGGTATGAGGTGAGACGAGCTGCAGCCTTGTCTCTAATTTCTTCTATCAGGTTTAGCTCCATGAGTCGTCGACCAGCATTGCCTTCATCATATAATTGTTTTCTATCAGACTCCACTCCCACTTCGATGGGAATTACTGCTTCTCCTCCATAAACTAATTGAAAAGGAGTCATTCCTGTAGCTTCTCGAGGTGTAGTACGATATGCCCAAAGAACACTGGGTAATTCATCTACCCAGCTACCTCCAATATGATCTAATTTAGTTTTTGAGCCTCTTATAATTTCTCTGTTAGTTACCTCTGCTTGACCATTGCTTTGTGGATACGCCACAGAGGTGAGGCCTGAATGATACCATAGCTTTTGCACTAATCTAAGATTCTGTCTCCTTGGAACTGCCTCCTATTATCGAAAACTAATTTATGAGGAATACCAAATCTACATATGATATTTTTCCATAGGAACTTAATAACTGCGTCTTTAGTAATTCGGGCAAGTGGTTCTGCTTCTACCCATTTAGAGAAATAGTCCACTGCTACTAATAAGAATCTTCTTTGTGCAGTTGCCATAGGAAACAGGCCTACTATATCCATATCCCATTGATCAAAGGGGCAAGAAACTATAGAGGTTCTCAATAATTGTGTAGGATGATGCGAAATATTCTGATGTTTCTGACAAGAAATACAAGTTCTTACCAATTTGTTAGCATCCTCATGTAAAGTAGACCAAAAATATACTGCTAATAAAATTCTGCGAGCTAAGGACCTCTCCCCTATATGGCTGCCACATGAGCCTTGATGAACCTCCTATAGAATAAATTGTATATCTTCCGTGCCAACACATTTAAGCAAAGGTCTGGAGAAAGCTCTTTTATATAACTGCTCCCCTATCATAGTATATTGAGCAGGTCTCTTCTTAAATACCCTTGCTTATTCTGTATCACTAGGAAGAATACCCTGCTGTAAGTACAATATGATTTGTGCCCTCCAGTCACCCTATATTTCTATGTCAGCCTGTCTCTCAATACAAGATATTAACAAAGTCTATTATACTGGCTGATCCAAATTCCATGGTGTTATAGCAGAGGCCAGCTTAGCTAATTCATCTGCTACCTGATTTTCAGACCGAGGAACTTTTTGTATATTTACTTCTTGAAATTGAGACTTCAACTTATCAAATGCCTCGGCATATAACTTGAGCCTATCATTATTAATTTCAAAGTTACCTGATAATTGTTGGGCTGCTAATGAGAATCAGAATAGATAAGAACCCGACCTGCTCCTATATACCGAGCGGCCTGCAATCCGGCTATCAATGCTTCATATTCAGCTTCATTGTTAGTGGCTCTATAATTCAACCTAATAGAAAGTTGGAGTCTATCTTCCCTTGGAGATATAAGGAGGACACCAATTCCGCTACCTTGTCTGGTTGAGAAGCCATCCACATAAACTCTCCAGATATTTTCTTCCTCGGGGCCTTGAACTTCTGTAATGAAATATGCTAGAGCTTGTGCCTTGATGGCCGAGCGAGGTTCATACTGTATGTCATATTCATTAAGTTCAGTCGTCCATTTGATCAGCCGACCTGACGCCTCTAGGTTGAGTAGCACCCGTCCGAGCGTACTATTGGTCAATACAATAATTTCATGTGCTAAGAAATATGGGCGCAACCTTCGAGCAGTTAACACCAATGCATAAGCCAACTTCTCTAGTGTAGTATATCTACACTCAGCTCCTTTTAATAAATGGCTAGAAAAATATATAGGTTGTTGTTCTTTCCCTTCTTGTCTAACTAATACAGAGCTCACAACGTTTTCATTAGCTGACAAATATACCCAGAGGGCCTCTCCTACTATAGGCTTAGCTAATACAGGAAGGGTAGACAAGTAATCTTTTAATTCTTGGAAGGCTTTATCACATTCCTCGTTCCATTGAAATTTGTTCGCCTTCCTGAGTATTTTAAAGAAATGGAAGCTACGATCGGCCGACCTGGAAATGAACCTAGACAAGGCTGTAATCCGGCCGGTTAGTCTTTGAGCTTCCCTCATGTTGCGCGGCGGTTCCATGTTCTGAAGTGCCTTGACTTTGCTCGGGTTGGCTTCTATTCCTCGCTCGGACACCATATACCATGGGAACTTTTCCCCTTTTGCTCTGAATAAGCATTTGCTCGGGTTTAGCTTGAGCCCATATTGCCTCAATGTCTTGCCGGTCTCCTCTACATCCCTGCACAGATCAATAGCTTGAAGAGACTTAATTAAGATATCATCGACATATACTTCCATATTTCTTCCAATCTTCCTCTGGAAGACCTTATTCATAAGCCTTTGATAAGTTGCTCCTGCATTTTTTAGTCCAAAGGGCATAACATTATAACAATAAGTACCTTCAGATGTTATAAAACTGACCTTTTCTTGATCTTCCTTAGCTAAGGGGACCTGATGATAGCCCTGATAAGCGTCTAGCATAGAGATGTATTCACACCCAGCAGTAGAGTCTACTAGTTGATCGATCCGGGGTAACGGATAATAATCTTTTGGGCAAGCTTTATTGAGATCCCGGATATCAATGCATACCCGCAATTTGTTTCCTGGCTTAGAGACTAAGACCACATTAGCTAGCCAGCTAGGAAATTGTACCTCCCTGATGTAACCAGCTTCCATGAGTTTAGTTACTTCTTCCTTGATGATCTGATTCTGCTCTGCGCTAAAATTTCTTTTCCTTTGCATGACCGGCCAGGAATCTGGAAAAACATGCAAAGAATGCTGCATTACTGCAGGAGAAACGCCAGAGACCTCTTTGGGCGTCAAGGCAAACACATCATTATTCTTCTTCAGGCACTGCACCAGCTTGGCTTTCAGAGTGGAATCAAGATCGACCGTGATGTAAGTAGTAGCTTCAGGTCGGCCGGTCTGAATCTGGACTTCTTCCTTTTCTTCATAAACCAAAACAGGCGGCTTTTCCTGAATGACATTGACTTCTATTTTTTGAATTTTTTGGGCAGTATTAGCTTCAGTCTGAACGATCTCGACATTGTTGGGTTTTTTGGGCCACGAAAACCGCTTTTCGCGTCGTGGAAACCCCGAATTACCCAAAGCCATAGATCCGTGCAAGGAAAACCAAACGAAAATTACGAGTACGAGTTTCAAAACTTCTAGATCTACTCCTAGATCTATGTGTTAAGAAGTATACCTTGAAGCGTGCCCTTTCGCGTTCCCGCTCGTCCAAGGAATTGCCGGATCTCTAGACCGTCAAGCGTCGGTCCTCTAGAATTATCCACACGGACACGTAGGTGGAGAAAAACTCACACAAAGGTGTGCTAGCACCTTGGTAAGATTCGGCCAAGCAAGGAGGAGAGGGAGAGGGAGAGGGAGAGCTTGAGAGGAAGAAGATGCAATAATTATTACATGAATGAAAATGAATCCATTTTCATTCAAATTGTGGCCGGCCACATTTCCCAAATGTAACCCCTCCATTAATGCATTAAGTTGTCATCAAAGAGGGAATGTAACCTCCATGAGGTGGCACTCACTAGTAACTCCCATGAGGTGGCAACCATGATGATGTGGTGCATCATCATTGGTCCACATCAATGCCAACTCACCAATGAGGTGGCATAAAGTCAAGTCAAACTTGACTTTTAATCTTCTTCTCAAGTCAAGTCAAACTTGACCAAATCTCTTCCATGGTTGATCTAATCTAACCATTTGATTCAAGCCAACTTAATATAATGAATCTAATTTATTAAATTAAGTTGATTTAATGAGTCATAATCTAAATTAGACTCATTGAATACATGAATCAACTTGAGTCCAACTCAAGTTAGCCCAATTAGGATTACTCTTAATCCAATTTGATTCATCAAATGAATCTAATCTTTTTGGTTCATCAAATGAACCTAATCTCCATCTAATTGTCCTTAGTGTGTGACCCTATAGGTTCTTGTAACGTTGGCAATGCCCTAAACCCATTTAGGAGCATAAGTAATGAGCGGTATCTAGGAACACATCATTACTACCCAAGTTACAAGAATGTCGAGATCCGACATCACCTTGTGACTACTAATTGTGACTCCTCACAAAATATGACAAGTGTCCTTCTATCCTAGACATCTAGATTGATCAATGTGAGGCATAGACCGTGTCATCCTCTAACCAATCTAAATCTTGAACTCCAAGTAGACTCACTAAATCAAATGAGCTCAATATCCCATATTGACTCATTTTGGGCATGGCCATGCACTTCGTGGTCTCACTCTATCAAGAATACCGATGTCTCTCCCGTCATATAGGAGGGATAGATCCCATCTACATCACTCACATCCCTCTGCATAATTTGTTATATACCCAGTAATCGCCTTTATAGTCCACCCAGTTACGGGTGACGTTTGACGAAACCAAAGTACATAACTCCTTATGTAGGGATCTATGGTGACTTTAGGTCTAAGGACTAGTAGTCATACTAATAGCCACATGAGAAAGTATATGACACTCATATAACGATCCATGATACTTTCTCATGGCGGGTCATTCAGTATACATTCTCTAATGTATACCCATGTGTCAACTTGATATCTCTATATCAATGACTTGTGAGATCAAGTCATCGAGTTGACCTACATGCTAGTCTTATTGCATTAACATTGTCCCTTAATGTTAATACTCGACTAGGAATGATTAAGAGTAGTGTTCCCTATATCATCTCACTATCGGTTCAACTAACCGATTGATATAGGTGAGAACCATCTACTCAAGGACATTATTATACTTAGTTTATTTGGCACCAATACAAGTAAATATAATAACCAAAAATCCAAATGCCTTTATTAATATACAAGAATATGATACAATAAGTCCATAAAATCATCAAATGATTGACTCTAGGGCTTTAACTAACAATCTCCCACTAGCACTAGTGCCAATCAGTATAGGCTCTAAGGCCTAATGACCTAGTGTGACCATCATACTTTCTTTGTGCCAAAGCCTTGGTCAAGGGATCTGCAATGTTAGCCTCTGTAGGACTCTGCAAATCTTCACATCTCCTCTATCGATAATCTCTCGAATGAGATGGAAGCGCCGTAGTATGTGCTTGGTCCACTGGTGTGAGCGAGGTTCCTTCGCCTGTGCTATAGCTCCATTGTTGTCACAATAGAGCTCAACTGGGTCAGCGATGCTAGGAACCACCCCAAGTTTAGTGATGAACTTGTGGATCCAAACTGCCTCCTTTGCTGCCTCTGATGCAACAATATACTCGGCTTCTGTTGTAGAATCAACTACTGTATCCTGCTTCGAACTCTTCAAGCTGACAGCACCACCATTAATGCAAAATACGAACCCCGACTGCGATCTATAGTCATCCTGATCGGTCTGGAAGCTAGCATCACTGTAACCCTTTACAGCTAGCTCATCATTGCCTCCATATATTAAGAAATATTCTTTAGTCCATCTTAAGTACTTAAGAATATTCTTGACCGCTATCCAATGACTTTCACCTGGATCTGACTGGTATCTGCTCGTCATGCTTAAAGCATACGAGACATCAGGTTGAGTACATAGCATGGCGTACATGATCGATCCTATGGCTGAGGCATAAGGGATCTGATCCATGCGTTCTCTCTCCTCTCTAGAAGAGGGACCTTGAGTCTTCGAAAGACTCACGCCATGTGACATCGGCAGAAATCCCTTCTTGGAGTTCTGCATGGCAAACCGAAGGAGTACCTTGTCAATATATGTACTCTGACTTAGGCCAAGCAATCTCTTAGATCTATCTCTATAGATCTGTATCCCTAGAATGCGGGATGCCTTACCTAAGTCCTTCATTGAGAAGCAACTTCCTAGACAGGTCTTGACAGACTGAAGCATAGGGATGTCCTTCCCAATGAGTAGTATGTCATCCACATACAATATGAGGAAGACAACTATATCCCCTACAACCTTCTTGTAGACACAAGGCTCATCTTCGTTCTTGATGAAACCAAACTATTTTATTGCATCATCGAATCGAAGATTCCAGCTCCGAGAAGCTTGCTTTAGTCCATAAATGGACCTATGCAGCTTGCATACTCTACTAGTATGCTATGGATCTACAAAACCCTCAGGTTGTGTCATGTACACATCCTCGAGCATGTTTCCATTCAGAAACATGGTTTTGACATCCATCTGCCATATCTCATAGTCATGGTAGGCTGCAATAGCAAGCATGATCCGAATGGACTTAAACATCGCTACTGGAGAAAAGGTTTCATCATAGTCAATACCATGAATCTGTTTGAAACCTTTAGCTACCATGCGACCCTTATAGATAAGTCCATCCATGTCAGTCTTTCTCTTAAAGACCCACTTACACCCAATGGGTTTTACCCCTTCGGGTGGATCAACCAAAGTCCATACTTGGTTGGTGTACATGGATTCCATTTCGGATCTCATGGCCTCTAGCCATTTCTCGGAATCTGGTCTCATCACAGCTTCCTGATAGGTGGTAGGCTCATCCTCTATGAGCATAACGTAATCATGGTTAGACAAGAGAAATGAGTATCTCTCAGGCTGACTACGTACCCTATCAGACCTGCGAAGAGGTATGTCTACTTGAACCGGTTGTTGTTCCTCAACTCCTTGTGGAACAGCATCATCCACAACACTTTGTGGTTCCAGTTCAATTTCCATCGATGCATCAGTGCTATTGTTCGCATCTTGAACTTCTTCAAGATCGAACGCGCTCCCACTAGTCTTTCTAGAAACAAAGTCCCTTTCTAGAAAGATCCCAGTCTTTTCCACAACTACCTTGTGCTAACTGGGAATGTAGAAGTAATATCCCTTAGTTTCCTTGGGATATCCGATGAAATAGCACTTGTCGGATTTGGGTCCTAATTTGTCTGAGACTTGACATCGTACGTAAGCCTCACAACCCCAAATCCTCATGAAAGACACCTGGGCATCTCTCCCAGTCCATATCCTATATGGTGTCTTTATCACGGCCTTGGATGGAACTCGGTTGAGAATGAAAGTTGCCGTGTCTAGAGCATATCCCCATAGATATGTCGGAAGATCTGTGTGACTCATCATAGATCGTACCATATCTAATAAGGTACGATTCCTCCTTTCGGATACACCATTCCACTGTGGTGTTCCAGGAGGAGTGAGTTGAGATAAAATCCCACACTCAGCTAAGTAGGCACGAAACTCATGGCTTAAGTATTCACCACCTCGATCTGATCGAAGTACCTTAATACTCTAGCCAAGCTGGTTCTGTACTTCATTCTTGAATTCTTTGAACTTTTCAAAGGATTCAGATTTATGTGTCATCAAATACACATAACCATATCTACTGAAGTCATCAGTAAATGTGATGAAGTACCTATAACCGCCTCTAGCAGAGACATTGAAAGGGCCACATACATCACTATATATGAGTCCTAACAAATCAGTCGCTCTCTCGCTGTGCCCACTAAAGGGATTCTTGGTCATCTTGCCTCGTAGGCATGACTCGCATATCTCATATGATTCAAAATCAAATGAGTCCAGCAAACCATCCTTTTGGAGCTGGGATAAGCGCTTGTCATTTATATGACCTAAGCGACAGTGCTAGAGATAAGTTTGGTTCAGGTCATTTGACTTGAACTTCTTGGTATTTATTTTATAAATAGGGCTCTCAAGATCTAGAATGTAGAGTCCGTTTATCAGAGGTGCACTACAATAGAACATATCGTTTAAATAGACGGAACAACATTTGTTCTTTATTGTAAACGAGAAACCTTTCTTGTCTAAACAAGAAACTGATACAATGTTCTTAGTCAAAGCAGGCACATAACAACATTAATCTAATTCTAATACAAGCCCAGAGGGCAGAGATAGAAAATAAGTCCCTACAGCAACAGCAGCAACCCGTGCTCCATTGCCTACTCGTAGGTCCACCTCGCCCTTTGTCAATGCCCTGCTATTTCTCAGCGCCTGCACATCAGTACAAATGTGAGAAGCACATCCAGTATCTAATACCCATGATGTAGAAATAGATAGATTGACTTATATAACACATATACCTGATGTGGAAGTCTCACTTCGCTTCTTCTTAAGATCCTCCAAGTATACCTTGCAATTCCTCTTCCAGTGCCCGGTCTGACCACAGTGGAAGCAGGTAGCATCCTTGGCGACCCCTCCTTTCGGCTTCAGTGCCTTGCCTTTGCCCTTGGCTTGGGACTTTCCCTTGCCTTTGGGCTTGCCCTTGCCCTTACGTTTCTGAACCATCAGAATAGTGTTGGGCTTAGCCTTCTTAAGGTTTAGCTCAGCAGTTCTCAACATACTAAGCAGCTCGGGCAGTGACTTGTTAATCTCGTTCATATTGTAGTTTAGAACGAATTGACTGTAGCTATCCGGCAAGGATTGCAAGATCAGGTCAGTGGCCAGCTCTTGGCCAAGAGGGAACCCCAACCTTTGTAGGTTCTCTATGTACCCAATCATTTTGAGTACATATGGGCCTACAGAAGCCCCGTCTGACATCTTGCACTGAAACAGTGCCCTTGAGATCTCAAATCTCTCATGCCTCGCTTGACCTTGATACAGTTGATGAAGATGTTCAACTATATCATAAGCGCCCATTAACTCGTGTTGCTTCTGAAGCTCAGAGTTCATGGTCGCGAGCATTAGACATGACACATCTAATGCGTCATTTTGATGCTTCTTGTAAGCATCTTTGTCAGCTCGCGGGGCATTGGCAAGAGGAGCCTCCGGAATGGGCTGCTCCAGAACGTACTGTTTACGTTCCTGAGTGAGAACTATTCTCAGGTTCCTGTACCAGTCCAGGAAGTTTGCTTCGTTGAGCTTGTCCTTCTCAAGGACAGATCGCAGGGAGAAGGTGTTCGTATTTGACGTCATGGTTATCTACAACAGAATAAAAGCAAAAATAAATATCATATTCATTAAAATCATTTAATTAGGCCTTTAGTTAAATGATGCTCCCACTGAATTCTATAATTCTTGTGGGACAAGATCCACATCATACTAACCCTTGAGTTAGCTTTGGCTAATACGCCCAAGGCTTAGTATGATCGGTAGGTAACGATTACCAATTACATCTCTATGCAACTCTTGTTTATAAAATCAATATCCGCATTTATATTAAAACTCGAGTTAGCTTTGGCTAATACGCCCGAGAGTTAATATAGATGTGATTTTGACCTATCTTTTCCAACCGTTGGAAGAATGCCTATAGTTGACTCGATCTAACCGAGCAACTAGGAATACTCAATCTAATTGAGTTTGCATTCACCCATGCGTTGATAGGCGTGACCAAGATTGTCCCTCCGTACCCTACCAAGATAATATGTATTGCTCTGCTTTGGCAGATTCAACAATACATGTGATCGAGGTAGTGATAGGTATCACGGCACGGTTAGGCATTTAGAGTTGGTTCGATCGAGATCTAATCTAATCGAAAAGGATGCATCTTGTGCACGACTTAGATCTAATCTAATCGCAAGGGTGCATCATGTGCACGACTTAGATCTAATCTAATCGTAAGACACTAATTAATTAATTACTTATTAAACATGCATCATATACATAAGAAATTAACTAATTAATCTATTTGTGATTTAGTCATGGCCCTACTACGATCCTCTCAAGCCAATGAGAAGATCGAATGGTCAACCTAGGGTCAACAGCTTCTCCAAGCTCCTCCCTTTGACCACCTTGTGTTGCTCGTGCCCGCCTCAGAACTCCGTCTCGTGTGGACCCTCCACCGCTCCAATTTGTACATTACAATTTGAAACTCGAGTTACATTCGAGTCTAAATCTAATTTACAACCAGAATATATGAGAAAGGCATGACACGCAGGTCGCGAAAAATAAAAACATACAACACGCACAAACACATAACGGCACGCAGGCCGTATTATGAATTACAACACAATCCAATCATATTGGGTTTTTGGGCCATGACTATCACAAAATTAATATATAATTCAAAATTATATATTTTCATAAATTTCTATAATTTTAAAAATAATTTTTTACAATTTTTACGAGTAAAATTTCCCGGCGGTCCCGTATAGCGATTTCGGGCGCAATCGCGGAACGGATCCCCTTGCGGGGCCAGGGGCAGCGCCCCTACCCGCGATCTAACTATCGCGAGGGTTCCTTTGCGATCCAACAGCGCCCAAACTCACTGTCCCAAAACGATTTGGGTCGAGACATTGCCGTTTCGGAAAAATCTTCCCGGCAGGTTCGTTTTTAGCGATTTCGGGGGCAATCGCGGAGCAAATCCCCTTGCGGGGTTAGGGGCAGTACCACTACCCACGATCTAACCATCGTGAGTTGCTCCTTTGCGATCTAATGGCCCCAAGCCCACTATCCCAAACGGATTTGGGGCAAAACGAAGCCGTTTAAGGAAAAACTTCCCGGTAGCCGAAGCCTACAAGTGCCGAGATACTTGTGCTTCGCTTCTACGGAAAAATTACCCATAAAAACATAAAAACTAAATTTTTTACAGAAAATCACAGAAGGTTTAGTTTTCATAAAACCAAAAATTAAACTCGTACAAGCCTTGCACGTGGCTCTGATACCACTGTTGGGTTTTCGCGTCGCGGAAACCCCGAATTACCCAAAGCCGTAGATCCGTGCAAGGAAAACCAAACGAAAATTACGAGTACGAGTTTCAAAACTTCTAGATCTACTCCTAGATCTATGTGTTAAGAAGTATACCTTGAAGCGTGCCCTTTCGCGTTCCCGCTCGTCCAAGGAATTGCCGGATCTCTAGACCGTCAAGCGTCGGTCCTCTAGAAGTATCCACACGGACACGTAGGTGGAGAAAAACTCACACAAAGGTGTGTTAGCACCTTGGTAAGATTCGGCCAAGCAAGGAGGAGAGGGAGAGGGAGAGTTTGGAGGAAGAAGATGCAATAATTATCACATGAATGAAAATGAATCCATTTTCATTCAAATTGTGGCCGGCCACATTTCCCAAATGTAACCCCTCCATTAATGCATTAAGTTGTCATCAAAGAGGGAATGTAACCTCCATGAGGTGGCACTCACTAGTAACTCCCATGAGGTGGCAACCATGATGATGTGGTGCATCATCATTGGTCCACATCAATGCCAACTCACCAATGAGGTGGCATAAAGTCAAGTCAAACTTGACTTTTAATCTTCCTCTCAAGTAAAGTCAAACTTGACCAAATCTCTTCCATGGTTGATCTAATCTAACCATTTGATTCAAGCTAACTTAATATAATGAATCTAATTTATTAAATTAAGTTGATTTAATGAGTCATAATCTAATTAGACTCATTGAATACATGAGTCAACTTGAGTCCAACTCAAGTTAGCCTAATTAGGATTACTCTTAATCCAATTTAATTCATCAAATGAATCTAATTTTTTTTGGTTCATCATATGAACCCAATCTCCATCTAATTGTCCTTAGTGTGTGACCCTATAGGTTCTTGTAACGTTGGCAATGCCCTAAACCCATTTAGGAGTATAAGTAATGAGCGGTATCTAGCAACACATCATTACTACCCAAGTTACAAGAATGTCGAGATCCGACATCACCTTGTGACTACTAATTGTGACTCCTCACAAAATATGACAAGTGTCCTTCTATCCTAGACATCTAGATTGATCAATGTGAGGCATAGACCGTGTCATCCTCTGACCAATCTAAATCTTGAACTCCAAGTAGACTCACTAAATCAAATGAGCTCAATATCCCATATTGACTCATTTTGGGCATGGCCATGCACTTCGTGGTCTCACTCTATCAAGAATACCGATGTCTCTCCCGTCATATAGGAGGGATAGATCCCATCTACATCACTCACATCCCTTTGCATAATTTGTTATATACCCAGTAATCGCCTTTATAGTCCACCAGTTACGTGTGACGTTTGAGGAAACCAAAGTACATAACTCCTTATGTAGGGATCTATGGTGACTTCAGGTCTAAGGACTAGTAGTCATACTAATAGCCACATGAGAAAGTATATGACACTCATATAACGATCCATGATACTTTCTCATGGCGAGTCATTCAGTATACATTCTCTAATGTATACCCATGTGTCAACTTGATATCTCTATATCCATGACTTGTGAGATCAAGTCATCGAGTTGACCTACATGCTAGTCTTATTGCATTAACATTGTCCCTGAATGTTAATACTCGACTAGGAATGATTAAGAGTAGTGTTTCCTATATCATCTCACTATCGGTTTAACTAACCGATTGATATAGGTGAGAACCATCTACTCAAGGACATTATTATACTTAGTTTATTTGGCACCAATACAAGTAAGTATAATAACCAAAAATCCAAATGCCTTTATTAATATACAAGAATATGATACAATGAGTCCATACAATCATCAAATGATTGGCTCTAGGGCTCTAACTAACAGACATAACATTTACGGGCTGTCTTCTTATCACCTCGCACTTCCCCGACCTGGTCATCAACAGGAAATTTAATTTTTTTGACAGAAAGTAGAAACGACCGCTTTAAACTCGTTTAGGTCCGGTCGACCCAATATTACATTATAAGAGGACGGGGCATCCACCACCATAAAATAAGATCTTCTTGTTCTCATTAGAGGCTCCTCCCCAAGAGATATGACCAACTTTATTTGATCGAGCGGTTGTACTTCATTACCCGTGAATCCATATAAAGGAGTCACCATCTATATCTATTGAAGATCGCTTGGGTCTATTTGTAATTGATCAAAAGCCTTCTTAAAGATAATATTGACAGAACTACCAGTGTCTATAAAGGTGCGAGAAATAGTATAATTGGCTATCATGACCTTGATTATCAATGCATCATCATGGGGTATTTCTACCCCCTTAAGATCTCTAGGTCCAAAACTTATCTCGGGACCAGCTGCTCGTTCCATGTTGCACCACACAACATGAATCTCAAGTCTCCGTGCATGTGCTTTTCTGGCCCTATTAGAATCTCCATCAGTGGGCCCGCCCACGATCATATTGATATTACCCCGGGCGGCATTACTCTTGTTTTCTTCTTGTCGGGCTGTCATGGCTTCAGACGGAGTCTTCTCTGACACCTGACTTGTACTGGCCGGGGTAGGTAATGCATCTTGCCGAGGCTCGACCGGGTGATATTCCAATTTGAGTGGACTTTGTTGCCTAGGGTATTGATGTCAATAATAGTTTTACCTTTGATAGCGATCCCTGTTTGCTCTTTTATTTCTCAAAACAAAACAGTCTTCAGTATGATGACTGCTGGTCTTGTGATAAGTGCACCATCTTCTCGGTACCTCTGGCTGTATCTCCAGGTGTTGCACTGCCTGTGGACGATATTCTGGATGACGATGAGGGGGGGTGAATTTCCCGTGGCCCCCTTTATGGAGGAACAGGAGCAGGAGCTTTCTCCTTAACCAGAGTAGGAGAAGAAGCAGTGCCCTCCTTTCTGCGGGCAACTTGAGCTTCTTCAACATTAATAAATTCAGTGGCACATTCAATTAAGGAATCAAAATTGGCAGGAGGGTTTCTCACCAGATCTTTAAAGAAATCATTATCATTTAAACCTTGAGAGAAAGCACTTACTAAGATTTCAGTAGTAGCATTGGGTACATCGATAGCTACCTGATTAAATCTTTTTATGTAGGCTCTGATGGACTCTTTAGATGCTTGTTTGATTGAAAATAAACTCCAAGGAGTCTTATGATACCTCTTGTTACTAGAAAAATGGTGTAGAAAAACCTTCTTGAAATCCTTAAATTTTCGGATAGATTTTTCTGGCAATCTCTTGAACCAACGTTGTGCCGCTCCCCCGAGTGTAGTAAGGAACATCCGACATTTCACCCAATCAGAGAATTGTTGTAATAATGCCACATTCTCAAATTTCAATAGATGATCCTCAGGATCTGTAGTCCCAGTGTACTCGTCGATCTGCAAATTTTGATACCGCTTAGGGAGCGGATCATCCAGCACGCTTTGAGAGAATGGAGAGATGACTTTTTCCGGCGAGCTATCACTAGTTATCATTTTAACTTTACGCTTTTCTCTATCTGGTGCTTCGCCAGAAGATTCCTGAAATACCGGCCTCCGGCCTCCCTACTCCATAGGAGTGCGAAGAAAGGCTCGCGGACGCCTTGTCAGAGAAACTGTGGCTGGAGGAAAATATACATGTTCTTCCTCATCCGGCTCTTTTCCCTTTCGGTGCTCAGTAGTGGAAATTGCTGGATTATGAGCTACCTGTAGAGTGTCTCCAGTATGAGCTTGTTGTTGTTGCTGTTGTTGCTGTTGTTGCTATAGAGCCTTCTGCACATGAGTGTTGATGAGGAAATCCAGATCCTCATGGCTAATGGTGAGTGCAATTGATTTTTCAGCCTCTTCAATCTTGTAGTCTCAGATTCAGGTGTAGTTCCCACAGACGATGCCAAATTTGATCCTGTCTGAGAAGCTTGACAAAACGGAGAGTTGGGAGAAAAAACCTACTTCCTTGATGAAGAATAATACCTGACTAAATACCAATCCGAGAAACCCAAAGAGGATTGGGAAGAGTAGAATCATAGAATACCTTCCTAGTGCAAAACTCCAATGGCAAGAAAGAAATCTAACCGAAGAAAACCCAGGTACAGAGCTTCCAAGGCTTCCTGCGCACAAGAAACCAACCAACACTATCATCAATGACCTAAGACAGGGGTGGGAATCCCTGGCTAGGCCCTCTGACACTCAAGTCAGTGATCTCTCTCGGTGTGGAAGAGGGAAGAAGAAGAAGATGAACAGTAGATGAGAATTAGGGTTACGAATATGCGCAATGATGTGTACTTACCTTGCCAACGGAGAGGATTCCCCCTTTTATACCACTTCATATAACCTCCATAGTCATGAAGTGGACCCCGGTTCACCCCAGTTTGTTATGAGATGACGTAAGCTATGTACTTGTGGAAAATGGTTTTTAAGGAATCTTTTTTGTACCCCAGATGTACCTTCTTTGTCGTCTAGTACCTGTAGAAAAATCCAGAAGCCTTTCTCCAGCCACATTAGCACACCTGTTATACAATCACATACTACAAATATCTTTATTAAGCTACTTTATTTGAAATATTTACTTCTGTCCTGTTTCACAAGTTATTCCAGAGTGCATCTATCGTTCCTACTTGCGCCTATTGTTTTTGCTATATCATAGATAGCTTAATGTAACATTGTTCCTTTATCGGTCGAAACTAAACTTAGACTAGGTCTGGTCAATTATTATTACCTTTCATGATGCTTCTTGGGCAATACCTATCCGTACCCCTCTAAATTTATTATCCTAGCTAGTACTGGGCTATATTTTATCAAGCATGTAATCTCGACCAATATTGGCATATCATTTTCAAGGTATTATCCAGCCAAGACTGGCCTACCTCTTTCAAGGTATGTCTTGGTCGGTATTGCCCTACTTACTTGGAGGTATATCTCGGTCGATATTGGTCTGCCTCTCTGGAGGTATATACCGGTCGATATTGGCCTGACTCCTTGGAGGTATATACCGACCGATATTGGCCTACCTCCCTGGAGGTATATCCTGATCGATATTGGCCTACCTCATTTGAGGTATATCCCAACCGATATTGGCCTACCTCATTTGAGGTATATCCCGACGATATTGGCCTACCTCCTTTGAGGTATATCCCGGCCAATATTGCCCTACTTACTTGGAGGTATATCTCGGCCAATATTGGTTTGCCTCCCTGGAGGTATATATCGATCGATATTGGCCTGCCTACTTGGAAGCATATCTCGGTTGGTATTGGCCTGCCTACTTGGAAGTATATCTCGGTCGGTATTGGCCTGCCTACTTGGAAGTATATCTCGGTCGATATTGGCCTTTCTCTCTGGAAGTATATCTTGGTCGGTATTGGCCTTCCTCCCCGGAGGTATATCTCGGTCGATATTGATCTATCTTCTCAACTCTGCTATCTCTTTTCCCTTCCTCACCGGGGATCCATGAAACCTAACCCATATCAACCGGGTTCAAGGACAACTCTTTTTCTCCCTTTATTGGCTCGATTTGTATATTGCTCCATTTTCTTCTCAATTTGAGCTTTAACTTGCTCATGATGCTTCTTCACATATTCTGCCTTTGTTTTTCCATCCTTGTGAACTAAAGAAGAAGTGTTAGGTAAAGGAAGCAAATCAAGAGGTGTTAGTGGATTGAACCCATAAACAATCTCAAAAGGAGAAAATTGAGTAGTAGAATGGACCTTCCTATTATACGCAAATTCAACATGAGGTAAACATTCTTCCCAAGATTTAATGTTCTTCTTAATAATTGCTCTAAGAAGAGTGGAAAGTGTCCTATTTACCACCTCAGTCTGGCTGTCAGTTTGTGGGTGGCATGTGGTGGAGAAAAGAAGCTTTGTTCCCAGCTTGTTCCATAAGGTCCTCCAAAAATGGCTTAAAAATTTGGTATCACGATCTGAAACAATGCTCCTAGGCATTCCATGAAGTCTTACCACCTCTTTGAAAAACAAATCTGCCACATGAGTTGCATCATCCACTTTGTGGCATGGTATGAAGTGTGCCATCTTGGAGAATCTATCAACTACCACAAAAATGGAGTCCTTACCTTTTTGAGTACGTGGTAGCCCTAAAACAAAATCCATAGACAAGTCAGTCTAAGGAAAATTAGGAATAGGCAAAGGCGTGTAAAGTCCATGAGGTAATGTCTTAGATTTCGCTTTTCTACACACAATGCACTGTGCACAAAATTTCTGCACATCGTGTTTCATGTGTGGCCAATGAAAATGTTCAAGCAGCATTTCTAAAGTCTTTTGAACCCCAAAGTGTCCCATTAAACCCCCCTCATGTGCTTCCCTAACTAGCAATTTACGTATAGATCCTCTAGGCACACAAAGTCTGTTATTCTTAAACAAGTAGTTGTCATGCCTAACAAACCCATTTTGTGATTTCTTTTCACACGCAGCATATAATTGGGAAAACTCATTATCATGTACATACAATTCCTTAATATGTTCAAAGCCAAGCAATTTAGTTTCAAGTGTAGCTAACAAGTTATACCTTCTTGAAAGTGCATCTGCTACAACATTTACCTTTCCTTGCTTATGCTTAATCACATTAGGAAATTGTTCAAGAAATTTGACCCATTTGACATGCCTTTTGTTGAGCTTCCCTTGCCCTTTCAAATACTTTAAAGATTCATGATCACTATGAATAACAAATTCTTTAGGCAAAAGATAATGCTACCATATTTGCAATGCTCTAACAAGTGCATACAATTCTATATCATAAGTGGAATAGTTGAGAGTGGCGCCACTTAGTTTCTCACTAAAATATGCAATGGAATGACCATCTTGAAGTAAAGCAGCCCCAATACCCACATGAGATGCATCACATTCAATTTCAAATGATTTGGAAAAATCAGGTAAAGCAAGAATGGGTGCATGTGTGAGTTTATCCTTAAGTGTTTGAAATGCATTTTCTTGATTCTCTCCCCATTTAAAACCCATGTTTTTCTTAACAAGTTCATTTAGGGGTGCTGCCACTGTGCTGAAGTTCTTCACAAACCTCCTATAGAAACTTGGCAACCCAAGGAAGCTCCTAACCTCACTCACAGTTTTAGGAGTTGGCTAATCTCTAATGGCCTTAACTTTCCCTTCATCAACCTGCACACCTTTAGAACTTATGACAAAACCAAGAAAAACCACATGATTAGTGCAAAAAGAACACTTTTCCAAGTTAGCATATAGTTTTTCCTTTCTAAGGAAATGCAAGACAGATTGGAGATGTGCAATATGCTCAACATGTAACACCCATAGGGTCCTTAGCAAAATTCTAGAATATTTTATCATGAATAAAGAAAAAAATATATATTCTTTAGTTAAATTTTGCTCCTAGCCGAACACTTAAACAAATAAAATAGAAATAAAAATATATAAGGTCTAGGACTTGAACTCTAGATCTCTCATTAGATGCTTGAATAAGATAACCACTAGACCAAGAGAAATTATTGTTAGAAAAGAGAGGGAAACCATAATTAAATGTAAGAAGAAAAGGCTCTTCTCTTAGAAGGAGAAGTGAGAGTTGTCTTCTTCCTCTCTAATGAAGAAATGCTCTAGAATATTCTTTTCTTACTCACCAAGAAGGGATGTATCTAGACTTTTCTCTTAATTATGAAGAGAGTAAAATAAAGGAGGAAGAAAAATATATTTTTCCTTCCTCCTCTCATGATGAATAAAAGGAGGAAATTAAAATGAGTTGGCATTTTTCCTCATTCACCTTCCTACTCCCTCCTCCTCCACCGTGACCTCTTCTTCACCATTTCCTCTTCTTGCCGAGACCAAGGAGCAAGGAAGCTTCCCCTCTCTAGGAAGGATCCACAACAAAGGTTAAATCTCTAAGGAAAACAAGCTCAAGGAAGTGAGTATCCCCTCACTGCAGTACAAGTAGCTTCGGTTTAAAATGTTTTTCGAAACTCTAAAAATTTTCTTGCAAGAATGTGGTCAAGATAAAGAATAGGTAGTCACTTAGGGTTAACAAGTGATAAGAGATGCTTCATGTTATAGAAAAAGAAAAAGAGAAATTTAGAGCCTTATTGCATGTTTCAGCCAAGGATGGAAGAGAGGACCTAGAACAAGTTTTCTTTGATCACATGCTTAATTTTTCTACTCTATGATATATGAATTTCACATATTGTTAGTTAAGTCTTCATTCTTCATGTTGTGAAAAAAAAATGAGATACCTATCTATATGGTTCGGCCAAAATTGATTATAAGGCCTTAGGTCAAGAATTTTAGATAGAAACCATACTAGTTGTACCTCTTTGTGATGTATGAATTTTTACATGTTTATAACTAAGGTTTTTATGCTTCTTATGGAATAAAATGGTATGAAACCCTACTGATATGTTTTGCCAAATTGAAATAAATGGGTTAGGGTTAAAGTTTTGAACTCAAATATGCTTAGATCATGAAGTACAATACCTTGTATGCACTTAGATTAAATGGGCTTGTTATATGTTTAAGTTTTATGCTCCTTATGGAATAAAATGATATGAAACCCTACTGATATGTTTCGGCCAAATGAAAATAAATGGGTTAGGGTTAGAGTTTTGAACTCAAATAGGCTTATTCATGAAGTATAGTGCCTTGTAGGTACTTGTACAATGCTCTATAGGTACTTAGATTAAATGTGCATGTTACATGTTTAAGTCTTATGCTTCTTATGGAATAAAAAGACATGAAACCCTACTGATATGTTTCGGCCAAATGAAAATAAATGGGTTAGGGTTAGAGTTTTGAACTCAAATAGGCTTATTCATGAAATATAGTGCCTTGTAGGTACTTGTACAATGCTCTATATGTACTTAGACTAAATGTGCATGTTACATGTTTAAGTCTTATGCTTCTTATGGAATAAAATGATATGAAACCCTACTGATATGTTTCGGCCAAATTGAAATAAATGGGTTAGGGTTAGAGTTTTGAACTCAAACATGCTTATTCATGAAGTATAATGCCTTGTATGTGCTTAGATCAAGTTTACATGTTATGTGGATAAGTTCTATGTTTCATATGGAACCAAATGATATAAGAACCCTACTGATATGTTTGGGCCAAATTGAAATAAATGGGTTAGGGTTAGAGTTTTGAACTCAAACATGCTTATTCATGAAGTATAATGCCTTGTATGTGCTTAGATCAAGTTTACATGTTATGTGGATAAGTTCTATGCTTCATATGGAACCAAATGATATAAGAACCCTACTGATATGTTTCGGCCAAATTGAGATAAATGGGTTAAGGTTAGAGTTTTGAACTCAAACATGCTTATTCATGAAGTATAATGCCTTGTATGTGCTTAGATCAAGTTTACATGTTATGTGGATAAGTTCTATGCTTTATATGGAATGAAATGAAGTTGAAACCTACTGATATGGTTCGGCCAAGATGGATTAATTGGGTTAGGAAAGAGTTTCAAGGCCAAACATGCTTATGCATTTTCATGATATGTAGCCTTTGATATATAAGTAGATTAAGCTTTCATGCTTTATGATGTGATGAAAATATGCTTTACGATATGTTGCATTTCTATGTCTTATGATAAGATGTGCCATGTTTATGATATGATATGATAGACTTATGACATGATAGGCTATGGTCATGATATGATATGCTAGACTCATGATATGATATGTCATGTTCATGATATGTTATGCTAAGTTCATGAGATGATATGCCAAGTTTGATGATAAGAAAATAACATGTTATACTTTATGTTATGATAAGAACATGTTATATAATGCATGTGTGAATGGCTTATGTAAGAAGAAAAGCCTAAAGAGTTGCTTCCCTTAAGTTGGGACCAAGAGCATTCTTCATGTTATGAAAAAGAGTTGCTTCCTTTAAGTTGGGACCAAGAGCACTCTTCATGTTATGAAAAAGAGTTGCTTCCCTTAAGTTGGGATTAAGATGACTCTTCATGCTATGGTAAAGAGATGCTTCCCTTAAGTTGGGGATCAAGAGCTCTCTTCATGATATGACAAGAATTATGACATGTATGATATGATGAGATATGATATGCATGATATTTTACTTTGTATGGCTTGTACCAAGGGTGGGCTCTATAAGCGCCCCGGGGTCGACGGACTATGAACGGACCTCGTTAAGGGATGGGCTCCTCAGTACGCCCCTAGGTCGACGGACTATGAACGGACCTAGATCCCTAGTAGGTTCGGGGCTAGCTACCCTGTCCTAGGGATTGCGCGCATTTATGTTTACATGTGGTACAAGCCGGGGCCCTTCTCATGATGATGATATGATATTCAAGTATGTATACTATATGTTTTGAAAGAAGCATGATGCATATGTGCATTCCATGATACATGTTTTAAAAATATACATATTGCATCTACATGCACATATTTATGAAATTATGTTTATGCACCCTTATGAACAGGTATGAGTTATGATACATGTTTACATGATATGATAGGCTTCATGATATGTGCTTACAGAATGTGATATGAATCATGATATGCACTCACATGCTATACTCTGATATGTTATGCTCCTTATGTGATATGATATATTATGTTCTGGTTTCCCTCATGTTATGTTATGAGATGTTATGGTTTTTACATGATAAGATATGTTCTATGTTATGATTCTCCATGCTATGTTATGCTATGCTATGGTTTCTACATGTTATGTTATGTTATGTGTTTTTCGGATTTATGGGTAGGCAAGGATTTCACTAAGCCTTTGGCTTATAGCTACACATTTTCCTTGTACTGCAGATAAAGGCAAGGAATGGATTGTTTAAGGGGAGCAGAGCAGGAAAGGCATTGAGGATGTGTGTGGAAGTGCTGGTGGATAGATCTATTTTAGTTTTTGAATTATCTAAGTTATGCATGTGAACAATGTTGGACCTATTCTTATGATAATGTTCAGCTAGTATGATATCCTACTCATTTTATGTTGGTACGTTTGACTTCACATGCCATGTTAAGAGAACTAGATGCATATGGTATATGTTATGATATGAAAAAAAAAACAATTAATTATATATGTCTTCCGCTGCCATGAATCCATATGCATTAGTATAATTGATGTCTATGTTTCAGTGACGTCCATCCCTCTCGGGTGGCCTTAGTGTTACCTGGAAGGGCGGGCGTTACAGTTTGGTATCAGAGCAGGTCTACCTTCCACTACACACACATCAAGCCTTTATCCTGCCGCTCCAAGTAAGAATTTTATGCTTAAATTTAATTTGATGTGATATTTATGCTTGATCTATTTCTTTATGATGTTTGATAATATGCATGCTTATTATCTTATTTATTTAGTTATCACATTTTTAGCTTAGATATATATGATGGTAGATTAGGAACAATAACAACCTTAGGGTAGCCTGATCATGAATAACGATAACTTATATTAGTTTATTGTGATTTATGAAGATAAAGCATGGTTAGAACACGAAATACCCGAGCAGATGAGACGGTACCTCCACCCAATCTGATGCATGTGATTACCGAACTCCAGCGTCAGGTCACGGAACAGCAACAAACGATCACTGCATTGATGAATCAGCAAGGGAATCCTGTTACCCCACCAGGGAACCCGAATGCGATACCTATTATACCTGCGGCTGTACCAGTACCTCCGGCACCGGTACCACCGGTAGTTCCTATTCCAGTGGTCCGACAAGAGGCATACCTGATTCAGTGGCAGAGGCTGAAGCCAGAAGCCTTCTCCGGAAACTGTGAGCCATGGGATGCTCAGGCGTGGCTTAAGACGGTGGAAAGCATCGTGGAGCTTTTAGATTGGCCCGAACACGAGAAGGTTAAGTGTGCATCGTTTTGCCTTACAGGCGATGCCAGAATGTGGTGGGACTGAGTGAAAGCAAGGAGACAGGTGAATCAGATGAGATGGACAGACTTCGAGACTGAATTCCTTGAAGAGTTCTTCCATATGCGGGTCACCAATAAACACTACGACGAGTTCACCGAGTTCCGGCAAGGTGACCTATCAGTGAATGAGGCCGTGAAGAAATTTAACTGATTAGTACGCCTATGTCCAGAGCTGGTTAGTACAGAAAGAGAAAGGGTCAGACTTATGCTGAAGATGCTCAGACCCGAAATAGCCCTAAATGTGGCTGGCGGCGTTAATAGACCACAGACCACCGAGGAATTAATTAGCAGTGCTCTGATCACTGAACACTATCAGAAGGCGATGAATGAGGGTAAGAGTCAAGCTCAGAAACCTCAACATATCAGAACCAACTAGAAGGGAAACTCCAACGGTAAAAGAAAACAATGGAACAGTTCTCAGGGTGGTTCAGCGAACAAGCAACCTATGTTTCCTCAGTGCACCACCTGCGGAAAGAAGCATCCAGGAAAATACCGTGTGGGCACGAATAAGTGCTACAACTGCGGGTTGGAAGGACACTTGGCCAGAAATTGTCCTACTCAGATGCAGACACCTCAGCAGCAGAATATCCAGAACAGAGGTGCCCCCTCACAGCTACATCTAATGCAAGCTGCACTAGAAGGCCCTCAGATTGGCCAAGGGAGACTGGAAGCCCCGCCAGCTATGACGAATGCCAGGATCCACTCCCTTACTAGAGAAGATGTGGCGAACGCTTTGACTGTTGTCACAGGTCAGATACTCATTTTCAGTCAGTATGCTACTGTATTATTTGACACTGGGGCAACACACTCGTTTATCTCTACACCCTTCACAAGTAAGATAGATATGCTACCGCAAGCCTTAGATGGCAAATTTTTAACGACCTTGCCTTCAGGAGAAGTAATGCCATCCACTCATATGCTGCGAGCCGCACCTATCCGAATGGCAGACAGGGAACTATACTGTGATCTGATAGTGCTGGATATGCAGGTTTATGATATAATATTGGGCATGGATTTTTTGAGCAAATACGGAGCTTCGATTGAGTACCGTAAAAGAAAGGTGGTCTTCCGGCCCGAGGCAGAATTGATATTTGAATTTAGCGGAATGCCAACGGGAGAGACTGAGAAATTCCTATCAGCTCTGGAAGCACGGAAGCTGTTGGGCAATGGATGCACGGGGTTTCTAGCACATGTGGTCGATGCGAGTAGAGCAGAGGATCAGAAGCTAGAGAATGTCAGAGTTGTATGCAACTTTCCAGATGTCTTCCCCGATGAACTGCCAGGGTTAGCACCTGACAGAGAAATTGAATTTGAGATCGAATTGATTCCTGGTGCTAAACCGATCTCTAAGGCACCCTACCGTATGGCGCCAGCTGAATTGAAAGAGCTACAGGAACAGTTACGGGAGTTACTTGACAAGGGACTTATTCGCCCTAGCCACTCTCCATGGGGAGCTCCCGTACTATTTGTGAAGAAAAGGGATGGATCTATGCGAATGTGCATAGATTACCGAGCGCTGAATAAGGTAACAATCAAGAACAGGTACCCTTTACCTCAGATTGATGACTTATTTGACCAATTGAAAGGTGCCACCGTCTTCTCCAAGATTGATTTGAGATCTGGCTATCATCAAGTGAAAGTGAAACAAGATGATATACCAAAGACGACCTTCCGAACGAGATACGGACATTATGAATTCGTAGTAATGCCCTTCGGAGTTACAAATGCTCCTGCCCTATTCATGGAATTGATGAATCGAGTGTTCTCGGAATATCTCGATAAATTTGTGATAGTCTTCATCGATGATATTCTTATCTACTCGAAGACCCAGGAAGAGCACGCTGAGCACCTGAGCATAACATTACAAATTCTCCGGGAGAGACAATTGTATGCCAAATTCTCAAAGTGCGAATTTTGGCTTGACCAGGTGTCGTTTTTGGGTCACGTGATCTCTAAGGACGGAATTATGGTAGACCCAAGCAAGATAGAAGCAGTGAGTAACTGGAACAGACCAAAGAATGCTAGTGAAATCCGAAGTTTCCTCGGACTAGCCGGCTATTATCGAAAATTCATAGAGGGTTTTTCCAGAATTGCAGCCCCCATGACGGCCCTCACCAAGAAGAACAAGAGGTACAAATGGACGGAGGATTGTGAGAGAAGCTTCGCGGAGTTGAAGAGAAAATTGACTAGTGCTCCAATTCTCACTCTTCCAGAAAGTAACGGGGGATTCGATATGTACAGCGATGCTTCCAGATTGGGACTCGGAGCTGTACTTATGCAGAATGGAAAAGTCATTGCGTATGCCTCTCGACAACTCAAGGAGCATGAAAATAATTATCCCACACATGACTTAGAGCTAGCCGCTGTAGTCTTTGCTCTCAAGATATGGAGGCATTATCTATATGGGGCCCAGTGTAAAATTTATACAGATCACCAGAGTCTAAAATATTTCTTTACACAGAAAGACCTAAACATGCGACAACGGAGATGGCTCGAGCTAGTCAAGGATTATGACTGCGAGATCTTCTATCATCCGGGAAAAGCAAACAAGGTAGCAGATGCGCTCAGTAGGATGTTCTGAGTTACCGAAACTTTTTTTTTTAAGTTCGAGGATGAACTTTTATGAGGTATGGGAGACTGTAACACCCATAGGGTCCTTAGGAAAATTCTAGAATATTTTATCATGAATAAAGAAAAAAATATATATGCTTTAGTTAAATTTTGCTCCTAGCCGAACACTTAAGCAAATAAAATAGAAATAAAAATATATAAGGTCTAGGACTTGAACTCTAGATCTCTCATTAGATGCCTGAATAAGATAACCACTAGACCAAGAGAAATTATTGTTAGAAAAGAGAGGGAAACCATAATTAAATGTAAGAAGAAAAGGCTCTTCTCTTAGAAGGAGAAGTGAGAGTAGTCTTCTTCCTCTATAATGAAGAAATGCTCTAGAATATTCTTTTCTTACTCACCAAGAAGGGATGTATCTAGACTTTTCTCTTAATTATGAAGAGAGTAAAAGAAAGGAGGAATAAAAATATATTTTTCCTTCCTCCTCTCATGATGAATAAAAGGAGGAAATTAAAATGAGTTGGCATTTTTCCTCATTCACCTTCCTACTCCCTCCTCCTCCACCGTGACCTCTTCTTCACCATTTCCTCTTCTTGCCGAGACCAAGGAGCAAGGAAGCTTCCCCTCTCTAGGAAGGATCCACAACAAAGGTTAAATCTCTAAGGAAAACAAGCGCAAGGAAGTGAGTATCCCCTCACTGCAGTACAAGTAGCTTCGGTTTAAAATGTTTTTCGAAACTCTAAAAATTTTCTTGCAAGAATGTGGTCAAGATAAAGAATAGGTAGTCACTTAGGGTTAACAAGTGATAAGAGATGCTTCATGTTATAGAAAAAGAAAAAGAGAAATTTAGAGCCTTATTGCATGTTTCGGCCAAGGATGGAAGAGAGGACCTAGAACAAGTTTTCTTTGATCACATGCTTAATTTTTATACTCTATGATATATGAATTTCACATGTTTTTAGTTAAGTCTTCATTCTTCATGTTGTGAAAAAAAAAGAGATACCTATCTATATGGTTCGGCCAAAATTGATTATAAGGCCTTAGGTCAAGAATTTTAGATAGAAACCATACTAGTTGTACCTCTTTGTGATGTATGAATTTTTACATGTTTATAACCAAGGGTTTTATGCTTCTTATGGAATAAAATGGTATGAAACCCTACTGATATGTTTGGCCAAATTGAAATAAATGGGTTAGGGTTAAAGTTTTGAACTCAAATATGCTTAGATCATGAAGTACAATACCTTGTATGCACTTAGATTAAATGGGCTTGTTATATGTTTAAGTTTTATGCTCCTTATGGAATAAAATGATATGAAACCCTACTGATATGTTTCGGCCAAATGAAAATAAATGGGTTAGGGTTAGAGTTTTGAACTCAAATAGGCTTATTCATGAAGTATAGTGCCTTGTAGGTACTTGTACAATGCTCTATAGGTACTTAGATTAAATGTGCATGTTACATGTTTAAGTCTTATGCTTCTTATGGAATAAAAAGACATGAAACCCTACTGATATGTTTCGGCCAAATGAAAATAAATGGGTTAGGGTTAGAGTTTTGAACTCAAATAGGCTTATTCATGAAGTATAGTGTCTTGTAGGTACTTGTACAATGCTCTATAGGTACTTAGACTAAATGTGCATGTTACATGTTTAAGTCTTATGCTTCTTATGGAATAAAATGATATGAAACCCTACTGATATGTTTCGGCCAAATTGAAATAAATGGGTTAGGGTTAGAGTTTTGAACTCAAACATGCTTCTTCATGAAGTATAATGCCTTGTATGTGCTTAGATCAAGTTTACATGTTATGTGGATAAGTTCTATGCTTCATATGGAACCAAATGATATAAGAACCCTACTGATATGTTTCGGACAAATTGAAATAAATGGGTTAGGGTTAGAGTTTTGAACTCAAACATGCTTATTCATGAAGTATAATGCCTTGTATGTGCTTAGATCAAGCTTACATGTTATGTGGATAAGTTCTATACTTCATATGGAACCAAATGATATAAGAATCCTACTGATATGTTTCGGCCAAATTGAGATAAATGGGTTAAGGTTAGAGTTTTGAACTCAAACATGCTTATTCATGAAGTATAATGCCTTGTATGTGCTTAGATCAAGTTTACATGTTATGTGGATAAGTTCTATGCTTCATATGGAATGAAATGAGGTTGAAACCTACTGATATGGTTCGGCCAAGATGGATTAATTGGGTTAGGAAAGAGTTTTAAACCTAACCAAACATGCTTATGCATTTTCATGATATGTAGCCTTTGATATATAAGTAGATTAAGCTTTCATGCTTTATGATGTGATGAAAATATGCTTTACGATATGTTGCATTTCTATGTCTTATGATAAGATGTGCCATGTTTATGATATGATATGATAGACTTATGACATGATAGGCTATGGTCATGATATGATATGCTAGACTCATGAAATGATATGCCATGTTCATGATATGTTATGCTAAGTTCATGAGATGATATGCCAAGTTTGATGATAAGAAAATAACATGTTATACTTTATGTTATGATAAGAACATGTTATATAATGCATGTGTGAATGGCTTATGTAAGAAGAAAAGCCTAAAGAGTTGCTTCCCTTAAGTTGGGACCAAGAGCATTCTTCATGTTATGAAAAAGAGTTACTTCCCTTAAGTTGGGACCAAGAGCACTCTTCATGTTATGAAAAAGAGTTGCTTCCCTTAGGTTGGGATCAAGAGCACTCTTCATGCTATGGTAAAGAGATGCTTCCCTTAAGTTGGGGATCAAGAGCTCTCTTCATGATATGACAAGAATTATGACATGTATGATATGATGAGATATGATATGCATGATATTTTACTTTGTATGGCTTGTACCAAGGGTGGGCTCCATAAGCGCCCTGGGGTCGACAGACTATGAACGGACCTCGTTAAGGGATGGGCTCCTCAGTACGCCCCTAGGTCGACGGACTATGAACGGACCCAAATCCCTAGTAGGTTCGGGGCTAGCTACCCTGTCCTAGGGATTGCGCGCATTTATGTTTACATGTGGTACAAGCCGGGGCCCTTCTCATGATGATGATATGATATTCAAGTATGTATACTATATGTTTTGAAAGAAGCATGATGCATATGTGCATTCCATGATACATGTTTTAAAAATATACATATTGCATCTACATGCACATATTTATGAAATTATGTTTATGCACCCTTATGAACAGGTATGAGTTATGATACATGTTTACATGATATGATAGGCTTCATGATATGTGCTTACAGAATGTGATATGAATCATGATATACACTCACATGCTATACTCTGATATGTTATGCTCCTTATGTGATATGATATATTATGTTCTGTTTTCCCTCATGTTATGTTATGAGATGTTATGGTTTTTACATGATAAGATATGTTCTATGTTATGATTCTCCATGCTATGTTATGCTATGCTATGGTTTCTACATGTTATGTTATGTTATGTGTTTTTCGGATTTATGGGTAGGCAAGGATCTCACTAAGCCTTTGGCTTATAGCTACACGTTTTTCTTGTACTGCAGATAAAGGCAAGGAATGGATTGTTTAAGGGGAGCAGAGCAGGAAAGGCAATGAGGATGTGTGTGGAAGTGCTGGTGGATAGATCTATTTAAGTTTTTGAATTATCTAAGTTATGCATGTGAACAATGTTGGACCTATGCTTATGATAATGTTCAGCTAGTATGATATCCTACTCATGTTATGTTGGTACGTTTGACTTCACATGCCATGTTAAGAGAACTAGATGCATATGGTATATGTTATGATATGAAAAAAAAACAATTAATTATATATGTCTTCCGCTGCTATGAATCCATATGCATTAGTATAATTGATGTCTATGTTTCAGTGACGTCCGTCCCTCTGGGGTGGCCTTAGTGTTACCTGGAAGGGCGGGCGTTACACAACAAAACTCTTGGAATATACCAAAATATCATCAAAGTATACTACCATCAATTTTCCAAGAAATTCTCATAAGACATGATTCATAAGCTTCATAAAAGTGCTTGGTGCATTAGTTAACCCAAAAGACATTACCAACCATTCATACAATCCATATTTGGTTTTGAAAGATGTTTTCCATTCATCCCCTTCCCTTATCCTAATTTGATGGTACCCACTTTTCAAATCAATTTTAGAAAGAAGCAAGCACCATGTAATTCATCAAACAAATCATCAAATCTAGGGATAGGATGTCTGTACCGAATTGTGATGTTGTTGATGGCTCTATAGTCAGTGCACATCCTCCATGATCCATCCTTTTTAGACACCAAAATTACGGGTATAACACAAGGACTTAAACTTTCTCTAACCCATCCTTTTTTGCAATAACTCCTCCACTTGATTTTGTATCACCTTTGTTTCTTGAGGGTTGCTCCGATAAGCTGGCCTATTGGGCAGAGAAGCGCCAAGAATAAGGTCTATTTGGTGTTCAATCCCCCTCATTGGAGGCACCCCTTAAGGTACTTCCTTGGGAAACACATCCTTAAAATCCTGCAAAATAACAACAACATCACTAGGCAAGGAGTTAGTATTAGATTCCATGCAAGTTTCCTTGCACAAAATAAGAAATATAGGCTACCTTGTCAAATAAGCTTTCTTCGCCTCACTTCCCTTGTAAACAAATTTTCTATTTTTCTCTCTTTCTTTTCCTCACTCTCTCTTTTCTTTTGAATTTTGTCCTCAAAATCAAGTATTTTTTTTTCACACACTCTTTCTTTTTCTTAAGCTCTTGCTCTTCTTTTTCTCTTTTCTCTCTCATTTTTATTTGATCCTCACAAACCTCCCTAGGTGATAACGGTTCAAGTGTGACTTTGCGAGAATTGTGGACAAAAGAGAACTTGTTGGAGAATCCATCATGGTGAGCTCGCCTGTCAAACTGTCAAGGTCTTCCAAGAAGAATGCGGCTTGCCTCCATATGCACAATATCACATAGAACTTGATCTTCATATTTTCCAATGGAGAAATTAATCAACACTTGCTGGTTCACTACCAATTCACCACTATTACTTAGCCATTGGAGTTTATATGGTCTTGCATGTGGTGTAGTCTTGAGGTTGAGTTTGGTGGCCAACCTAGTGCTTGCCACATTGGTACAACTTCCACCATCAATGATCATAGAGCATGTCTTACCTTGAATAAGGCAGCGGGTATGAAAAATATTTTCTCTTTGGTCCTCCTCATGCTCCTTGGCTTGGCTTCCCAATAATCTCCTAACCACCAAGAGATCTCCATCTTGCGCATAGGCTGCTTAATCATTTTCCTTATCACTTGAGGAAGAGGAATTAGAAGAAATTTCTTCACTAGAGATACTCCCATTATCCCTCACCATCATAGTCTTCTTATTCGGGCATTCGGATGCAATATGACCTTTTTCCAAACACCTAAAACACTTGATATCCCTACTCTTAGAAGTGGAAGAAGAGGTAGTAGGAATAGGTCACTTTAGCCATGGTGAGGTCCGTCTCCAATATCTCGATTTAGGCCATGGAGAAATAGAGCCATGGTACCTTCCCTATCCTCCACAATATTGGCTCTAATCAAAGCCACCTCCATCTCCTTGTAGTAATCATCCACACTCCTACTCCCTTGGGCGAGTCTTTGCAATTTGTTGTGCAATTCCCTATGGTAGTGGGAAGACACAAATCTCCTTCTCATCAAAGTCTTAATTTCGTCCCAACTGTTGATAGGATGCTCTCCATACGTTCTTCTCTCCTTTTGCAATTGATCCCACCAAAGTAAGGCATAATCGGTGAACTCAAGGGCATCCACCTTTACTTTCTTTGCATCATTGTAATTGTGTCATGAGAAGATTTGCTCTATTTTCATCTCCCACTCAAGATATGTTTCAGGGTCATTCCTCCCTTAGAAGGAAGGTATCTAGACTTTCACACCTCCTAGACCATCTTCTCATCTATGGTCTCTACCTCCTCTCTCATGTCTTCATCCCCCTTCATGCCTCCTTTCTCTTGGTGAATCATAGAATGGGTCACTTTGACGAGATTCTTCATGATTAGAATTGCCCCCACGGTTGGAAACTTTTTCTCCTTCAAGTCGGTCCATCCTTTCGTGTATTTCTTCAAGTTGTCTTTGAAGCATTCTCTCAAATTGTTGAGTAAGTGCCTCCATTTGAAGCCTATTAAGATCTCACCTAGGGGAATGAGGTAATTTTTCCCCACTCATGCTTGAAAAAAAAAAAGAGATGACAAGGAAAATTACAAAAGAAATGATAGACGGACCTCACCACTCTACTCACGTGGTTGCACTCAAATTTATCCACTCAGCTTCCTTTATAAGCTCTTAAGGAAAGAACCTTATCAATGTCTTTCTCAAGACAGAAACTAGACAATCAAGTGAATAAGAAACCAACAAGAGAAATATGAGTAGAACAAGAGAAATAAATGGATAAAATGAGAAATTCAGCAACGGTCAAGAGCAATGAAAAGAATATCTTTGAATTCAGATTTCACAAAGAAAGAATATTGAGTCCTTTCAATTCACAAATCCTCCTCCTTTTTTTTTTCTTTTTTTTTTCAATTAGAAATCAATGATTCTAATGATTCCTTTTTCTTTTTTTTTTTTTTTTCCAAATTTTCCTATTTTTTTTGGAGTTGAGAACCCAAATAGTGAATAGAAATTAACGACAGATAGGGACGGAGAGATCAACAAAGATGGACAAGAATAAAGATGAAAAACAAGACACAAACATGAAAATCAAGGAGCCAAGGCTCTGATACCAAATGATAAAGAACCTTGTGAATGGATTGCCTTGAAATTCAACTTGGGGAAGGGAATTGATGCCACACTCAAGCAAGGTGAGAAGGTGAGTGATAAGTCATGGGGTTTTATCGCCACAAGTTTCCTTGATAAGATCAGAATTAGTTATTTGCCTAAGAACTAGAAGGAAGCTCTCACCAAAGAGAAACTAAAATTTTCATTCAAACTTAATTGATTTTCCATACAAGAGTTCTCCTATTTAGCATCCCTTAAGATCCACTATGCACTAATTATGCAATAAATATCATGCTTGCATGCATGGTATTTATTATCCACTAATGCAACCACTAATCCCTAATACTAGCTTAATGCAACCATGCATGCATGGTGGTATTTATTATACTAGCTTAGGAACTCTCAAAAATATATTAAAACCCAAGGACATCAGAAGTCACTTTAGAAAAAAACCCCCAAAAATACATACGAAAACAGGAGGTCCTCATGTTGGTCCAATTTCACTTTCAATTTGAAGGAATGTGATCCATTTAGTTGTTTCCTCCATTGTGCATTGATCCTCCTTTTCCTTGAGCCCCATTATTAAGCCTTCCAAAGCTTGCTTCATTCTCTAAGTCCTGGACCTCGTCATGGGTCTCCCAATTCCCTTCAATGCCTCTTCTTGGCTCACAACTGAGTGTATTGAGCAGGACCATTTGAGGTAGTATTTTTTATACTGACTATATAAAAGAACAGTACCTCTGTTATTATGGAAGTGTGTACTCTTAATCATGATATAATAACATGCACGTATACTTAATATTTATTTCTTTGATTTATCAAAGGGTGCGTTTAGCTCGTTAAATCAATAGGCCCGATAAGTTGGAAAATGATATTATTCATATGGTGTGTTGTTGATTATAGAATGAAACTGTGTCCTAGTAATCTAGGTTAATGATGTCCCTTGATGAGCTTATAAGGATTGTCATATAAACCATGCAAGTGTACCTAGTCTGGCATGACAATGAAGTTGAGTGGTACTACTCTTGGAGCTAGATATTAATTAAGTGAGTTGTTAATAACTCATTTAATTAATGGACATTCGATATCTTAAACACAGGGAAACTAACACACTCATGATAAGAAGGAGCCCATATAGTAATATTGGATTGGTGCGGTAGTGCAATAATAACTCTTTAGTGGAATGAGATATTATTGATGAACTTGAGATGAGTGTTCGGGGTGAACACGAGAAGCTCAAGCTCATTGGGAGACCAAAACCAATTCCTCTTCTCGCTTCCTATTGTAGCCTCTTATTTATAAAGTCTTATATCCACCCAAACCCAACTTCTTATCCACCTTAAGGTGGCCGGCCAAGCCAAGCTTGGAGCCCAAGCTAGGGCCGGCCAAACCAAGGTTAGATGGGTTCAAGTTGTGGCCGGCCCTAGCTTGGAGCCCAAGCAAGGGTGGCCGGCCACATTGAATTCAAAAGGAAGTTTTATTTTGTAAAATCTTTCCTTTTATAGAGATCCATTAAAAGGATTTAAGAGGATGATTTTAATATAAAACTTTCCTTTTTTAGATCGGCCATAAAAGGAAATAAAAGGAACTTTTTATTTTTGTTGAAAACTTTCCTTTTATATTGGTTTTAAAAGAGAGTTTTAAATTTTTAAAATCTTTCCATTTATAGCTTTCTACAAAGGAATAAAAGAGAGATTTGAAAACTTTCGTTATTTGTAGTTATCTATAATGTAAAAGAAAGATTTTAATTTTTTGATAAAACTTTCCTTTCTTAAATCATGTTTTATTTTAAATCTTATCTTTTATAGATATCCATAAAAGGATTTAAAAGAGAGAGATTTTAATTTATAAAATATTACTTTTAGAACTATCCACAAAAGGGATTTTTAAAAGAGAGATTTTATCTTTTGTTTAAAATCTTTCCTTGCTTAGAGAACAAGCATGTGGCCGGCAATGACAAGAAGAAAAGGAAGTTTTAATTTTTGTTTTAAAACTTTCCTTTTTAGTCATTGGCAAGGAATATAAGGAAGTTTTAATTATGTTTAAAACTTTCCTTATTTGCCAAGACCAAGGAATATAAAAGAAAGGGTAGAGGTGCCTCACCTCATAACAAGAATACATTTTCTATTCCTCGCCTCTCTTCCTTGGTGGTGGCCAGCCCTTACTCTTTCTCTATTCTCCTTTGTTTTACCTCTTGGTGGCCGGCGGCATATTGGTGTGGAGATCCATTGATGGCCGCTTGCTTGAAGGAGAAGAAGAAGAGAAGGAGGTTCTCTTGTCTAGCATCCCTTGGAGGAAAGTTGGTGGCCGAACTTCATCATCTCTTGGAGAAAGTTGGTGGTCGAATCTTAAAAGGAAGAAGAAGGCTTTGGTGAATTCTCATCTTGGTAGATCGTCGCCCACACGACGTTAGAGATAAGAAGAGGAATACAATAGAAGATCAAGAGGTCTATAAGTTACAAGAGGTATAACTAGTTATTAGTTTCCGCATCATAACTAGTTCATCTTTTAAATAGATCTTGAAAAACCAAACATAAGAGGTTATCGATTTTAATTATCGTTTTTTGTTATCGATTTTCGTTTCGATTTCATGTTTCGATAATGTGTTTCTATTAAGGTCTCTATTGTTAAACTTTGTTTACTATGAGAAGTTTAAATATCCGATTTCTTTGAAAGAGTTTGTCTAGGCTGTGGTGGATGATCCCATACTCAAGAAGGCCTAGTGCTTCGCCACGTTTGACCTGGAAGCTGATCCTTGAAATAGATATTTGATCAACTTCTGTATTATGGTTTAACTTAGGAAGATCACATCGGTTGAACTTGAAGTAAGAATGTTAAGTTTCGTTCCCAATTCGAGTTTAACTTCTAAAGGGAAAATTTGGAATAATAATGTTAAGCATCGTTTGCAATCCAAATTTAACTTTAGTAGAACACATGGGTAACTAGGATAGTTCTATGCTTGTACAAATTTTTGTACAGGGGAACTAGGATGGTATTTCGAGTAGCAACCAACATTATCTTCGACCGGCGAGGCTTCCAAGATTGGTGCAGTAACCTGAGGTGATTCTAATGGTATAGGGGAGCTATTAGAGAGTTCCGGAGTAGGACCTAGGATGCCATCACTTCTGACAATATTATGTGCCATCAAGAAGGTGTCACTTGTATCTGGAGGAGAGATCGAAGAAGCTACCGAAAAGGGGAATAGAGACTCATCAAAAGTAACATATCGTGAAATATAAATTCGTCCTGTTGGTATATGCAAGCAACGATAGCCATGGTGAAAATTGCCATAACCAAGAAAAACACATTGTAGTGAACGAGAGTCAAGTTTGTGTTTAGAATAGGGGGGTAACAATGGATAACATGCGCAACCAAAAATTTGAAGGAAAGTGTAATCAGGGGTTTGATTATAAAGTTTTTTTTAAAAGGACACTTATGATTGAGCAATGGAGTAGGAAGTCAATTTATGAGATATACTGCAGTGCTAATAGCCTCATCCCAAAATTTATGTGGAACCGATGCATGATGAAGAAGAGCTAAGGTAGTTTCAACTATATGTCTATGTTTTCTCTTAGCAGAGCCATTTTGTTCTGGAGTGTGAGGACAAGAAACTCGATGAATAATTCCACAAGAGACAAGATGACGATGGAGAGCTTGATATTCGCCTCCCCAATCAGAATGAAAAAAGAGTATTTTACAATTAAAATATTGTTCACTTGAATTTGAAAATTACAGAATATATCAAATAAATCAGATTTTCTTCTCATAGGATGGAGCCAAGTATATTTACTAAAATGATCAATGAAGGTAACATAATATTGGAAACCTTGATTAGACAAAATAAGTACAGGGCCCCAAACATCAGAATGAATTATTTCAAGTGGAAAATTAGAAACATAATCAGATGAAGAGAAAGGTAGTTTATGACTTTTAGATTCCATGCAGGCCCTACATGAATGAGATGGAGAGGAGGTAATGAAAGTAAGTAAACCATACCTATTGATGATTGACCGAACAATACGAAGGGAAGGATGACTAAGTCGACCATGCCAAGCTGGTTTATTTGTGCGTTCACCAACAAAATCTTTGATTAAAGAACTCTAAAGATAGTAGAGGCCATTTTTTATTCTCCCATAAAACACAATAGCAGTTGTTCCTCTATCCTTTATAAGATAATGATTATAATGAAATTCAAAAATGACATTGTTATCAAGATAAAACTGAAGTGTAGAAAGTAGATTTTTAGTGATAGATGGAACATGAAAGACGTTGCGCATGTGAAAAGTTCGATTAGATGAATGAACATATGTGTTTCCAAGATTAGCCATTTGCAAACCTGAACCATCGTCTACTTGAATCATATCTGAGCCATAATATGACATTACGTCTGTAAGGATATTATAATCTAATGTGACATGATGAGTTACTCCAGTGTCAATATACCAATTAGTAGATGAAAACTCTGGGTTTTACCACAAGTAGGCACAGATGAGAGGGCTTTAGGATATACTTTTGAAATAGATGGTTGCCTTAAGGCTGTAAGACCACCGATGAAATTTGAATCAAATGGGTTAGGACATTGAATATCAAAATGAACAATTCCGAGATAAATTTTACATTTTACCCGAGACTAATCAAGTCTTTTAGGGCATATAATTCCAGTATGACCAACGATGTGACAAATCTAACATCGGTCTAAACTTTTCTTTTATCCTCTTTGATGTTGTTGAATATTTGACATCTAAACTAAAAATAACTTGTCCGGCGATAGCTGTTGGATGACGTCATAAGAAAGAGTTTCTGCCTTGTGGTCGATAGCTGTGAAGAAAAACTATAGAGAAAAAATCGTTAAGGAAACCTTTTTTTTTGGGAAGAGAAACACAGAGATTAAGGAAGAGGAAAGAGAAACAAAGGGGTTGGTGGTGGAAGAAAATAGAGAAAAATAAGAAAATTAAAATACATAAGAAAGAAGAACAGGCTTGCTCTAAAAAAAAAAGAGTTTGTCGTTTATTGGATCTCCGCCTTAAGAAGTTTAGGGAAGATAAAAAGAGATAACTCTGATACCATGTAAGATGAAGATTAGGGAGAGAGCATGAAATAATATGAGAGTAATAAAATCTATTGCTCATTGATATTTGCCCTAAGGACAATACAATATATAATGTTCAAAAAATACTTGGTCAATTAACCAATTAATAAATAATAGAATTATTGTAAGAATAATTCTAAGAATTATTCTAATAATTATAACAGAATTATTAAAATAATCCAAATACTAATTTGATTTGATTTGATGATTTGATCCGGTCAATTCTGACAATTTTCTTTTATCTCTTTTAACATTAATGAGCAATTACTCATACCTATTTAATTAGTTGATTGTGTAGAATGTTTCTGTCCAACTATATGATAGCTTACCATGATTTATGTTCAAACATTTAGAAAGCCGCATGTAGGGGAAAAAGTGCTGTGAAAATTTGAAACAACTGCTTGACGGATGCTGCCATTGAAGCAATCAGAACAGAATGCTATTGCAAGTTTTTTCTTTTTTCTTCGGTGAGGATATATTAATCGCTTTGCTAGCTTTTGTTCAGTATGTTTTAAATATGTTCTATCTTCATATGGAGGAGCAACAACCTAAAGACATAATGTTCTAACTTTCCTTTTGCTTCTTGTTTAAGGACATATCATTCAATACTCTATACTTTAAGAGGTAGTGGCACTGCTATTTGCTATATTTTCCTTGGAGCACCTTTAGACTTAGTTCACTCACATGAACTTCATAACTGTAACACACTTGCACAAAGATGTTTATTCCACTCAATCATTGCAGTACCATAGTAGTACTTACTGTTGGTTGCTACTCGGAATATCATCCTAGTTCCTCTGTACAAAAATTTGTACAAGCATAGAACTATCCTAGCTACCCATGTGTTCTACTAAAGTTAAATTTGGATTGCAAACGATGCTTAACATTATTAATCTAAATTTTTCCTTTGGAAGTTAAACTTGAATTGGGAATGAAACTTAACATTCTTATTTCAAGTTCAACCGATGTGATCTTCATAAGTTAAACCATATTACAGAAGTTGATCAAATATCTATTTCAATAATTGACTTCCACGTCAAACGTGGCGAGGCACTAGGCCTTCTTGGGTATGGGAACATCCGCCACTGCATAGACAAAGCCTTTCAAAGAAATCAGATATTTAAACTTCTCATAGTAAACAAGGTATAACAATAGAGACCTCAATAGAAACACATTATCGAAACATGAAATCGAAATGAAAATCGATAACAAAAATGATAATTAAAATCGATAACCTCTTGTATTTGGTTTTTCAAGATCTATACAAAAGATGAACTAGTTATAATGCGGAAACTAATAACTAGTTATACCTCTTGTAACTTATAGACCTCTTGATCTTTTATTGTATTCCTCTTCTTATCTCGGACGTCGTGTGGGCGACGATCTACCAAGACGAGAATACACCCAAGCCTTCTTCTTCCTTTAGAGTTTCGGCCACCAACTTTCTCCAAGAGATGAGGAAGTTCGGCCACCAACTTTCCTCCAAGGGATGCTAGACAAGAGAACCTCCTTCTCTTCTTCTTCTCCTTCAAGCAACCAGCCATCAATGGATCTCCACACCAATATGCCGCCGGCCACCAAGATGGAAAACAAAGGAGAAGAGAGAAGGATTAAGGGCCGGCCACCACCAAGGAAGAGAGGAGAGGAATAGAAGATGTATTGTTGTGATGTGAGGCACCTCTACCCTCTCTTTTATATTCCTTGGTCTTGGCAAATAAGGAAAGTTTTAAACATAATTAAAATTTCCTTATATTGCTTGCCAATGACTAAAAAGTAAAATTTTAAAACAAAAAATTAAAACTTCCTTTTCTTCTTGTCATGGTCGGCCGCATGCTTGTTCTCCAAGGAAGGAAAGATTTTAAACAAAATTAAAATCTCACTTTTAAAAATCCCTTTTGTGGATAGTTCTAAAAGGAATATTTTATAAATAAAATCTCTCTCTTTTAAATCCTTTTATGGATATCTATAAAAGATAAGATTTAAAATAAAACATGGTTTCAAGAAAGGAAAGTTTTATCAAAAAATTAAAATCTTTCTTTCACATTATAGATAATTACAAATAAGGAAAGATTTCAAATCTCTCTTGTAACACCCATGAAATGATAAGCTATACCTATGGGTATTTTTCTTTTAGAATAAAAGAAAAAAAAGAAGAGAAATGGAACTAGAAACCAAAATGAAATAAAAAGAAAGAGAGGTTAAGGTTTGAACCTTGAACCTCCCACAAATGATAGAGTTAAATTGGTGTATGGTAACCACTAGAGTAATGAATAATATATGAATAGAAAAGAATGGAAATATTAGTTATAAGTAAGAATATAATTAAGTAAAGGAACAAGAGAAAAGCAAGTAGCTTTCCTCCTCTTCCTCTTGGTTAAGAAAAGAAGCAAGCAAAAGACAAGTTGTCTTTCTTCCTCCTTCTCTATTTTCGTGGGAATTAAGAGAGTGAGTAGATAGAGGAGTTAAGGGGATGAATGGGGACATGTTCATTCTCATTGGGAATAAATAGGAATGAGAGAAGAAAAGGGAAAGAAAGTGTTAGTTAGAGCCCTAGAGCCAATCATTTGATGATTGTATGGACTCATGTATATCATATTCATGTATATATATTAAGGCATTTGGTTTTTTGTTATTATGCTTATTTGTATTAGTGCCAGATAAAATAAGTATAGTAACGTCCTAGAGTAGAAAGGTTCTTACCTATATCAATCGATTGGTTGAATCGATAGTGAGATGATATAGGGAACACTACTCCAAATCATTCCTAGTCGAGTATTAACATTCAGGGACAATGTTAATACAATAAGACTAGCATGTAGGTCAGCTCGATGACTTGATCTCACAAGTCATGGATATAGAGATATCAAGCTGACACATGGGTATGCATTAGAGAATGTATACTGAATGACCCGCCATGAGAAAGTATCATGGATCGTTATATGAGTGTCATATACTTTCTCATGTGGCTATTAGTATGACTATTAGTCCTTTGACCTGAAGTCACCATGGATCCCTACATAAGGAGTTATGTACTTTGGTTTCGTCAAACGTCACCCGTAACAGGGTGGACTATAAAGGCGATTACTGGGTATGTAATAAATTATGCAGAGGGATGTGAGTGATGTAGATGGGATCTATCCCTCCCATATGACGGGAGCGACATCAATATTCTTGATAGAGTTAGACCACTAAGTGCATGGCCATGCCCAAATGAGTCAACATGAGATGTTGAGCTCATTTGATTGAGTGAGTCTACTTGGGGTTCAAGATTTAGATTGATTAGAGGATGACACGGTCTATGCCTCATATTGATTAATCTAGATGTCTAGGATAGAAGGACACTTGTCATTATTTTGTGAGGAGTCACAATTGGTAGTCACAAGGTGATGTCGGATCTCGACATTCTTGTAACTTGGGTAGTAATGATGTGTTGCTAGATACCGCTCATTACTTATGCTCCTAAATGTGTTTAGGGCATTGCCAAGGTTACAAGAACCTATAGGGTCACACACTAAGGACAATTAGATGGAGATTAGGTTCATATGATGAACCAAGAGGATTAGATTCATTTGATGAATCAAATTGGATTAAGAGTAATCCTAATTGGGCTAACTTGAGTTGGACTCAAGTTGATTCATGTATTCAATGAGTCTAATTTAGATTATGACTCATTAAATCAACTTAATTTAATGAATTAGATTCATTATATTAAGTTGGCTTGAATCAAATGGCTAGTTTAGATCAACCATGGAAGAGATTTGGTCAAGTTTGACTTGACTTGAGAGGAAGTTTAAAAGTCAAGTTTGACTTGACTTTATGCCACCTCATTGGTGAGTTGGCATTGATGTGGACCAATGATGATGCACCACATCATCATGGTTTCCACCTCATGGAAGTTACAAAGCCATTTTCTTAATAACTTCACATTAATTGCATTTAATGGGGAGTTACACAAAGGAAGTGGTGTATCTTCTTCTTCCTCCTCTTGAAGTTCTTCCTCTCCCTCTCCTCCTTGCTTGGCCGAACCTTACCAAGGTGCTAGCACACCTTTGTGTGAGGTTTTCTCCACCTACGTGTCTGTGTGGATACTTCTAGAGGACCGACGCTTGACGGTCTTGAGATCCGGCAACTCCTTGGACGAGCGGGAACGCGAAAGGGCTCGCTTCGAAGGTATAACTTTCATCTAGTGTAGATCTAAAGTTTTTACAAACTCGTACAAGAAAAAGGTTTTTTGATAATTTTGTTTACGAATCTTTGCACGAGATCCATGGCTTTGGGTGACTCGGGGTTTCCGCGACGCGAAAAAGCGGTTTTCGCTGCCCGAAGAACCCAACAGAAAGTTGGTTAATTCTTCCTTCTTCTTCTTCCTCCTCCTTCCTTCTCCTTCTTCCTTCTCCACCGAGACCTAAACCTCTTCCTCTCTCATTTCCGAAAATCCAAGCTAAGTTTCTTCTTGCTAAGAAAAACAAATTCACAAGAAGGAGTCCTCGAGATCTACTCCTTACATGCAAGAGAAGAAAGGAGAAAACTAAGAAGAGAAGTTTCTTCTTCCTCTTCACAAGGGTACCATCTTCCTTAGGAAAAACAAGCAACAAGTTGTAAGTATCCCCTCACCTGTGGTACAAGTTGTTTACGTGTTTTCCATAAGGTTAGAATGCTTAAAAAAGCTAGGATCACTTTTTGGAAATTTTGGCCAAAAACTTGAACAAAGGTTTTAGATAAAGTTTAAGACCAACTAAGCATGCTCACTATGTTCTTATGATATGTACCCTAGTATAGGAGTTAGTGAATGTTTCTTATGCTTGTATGCTTTCCTAAAACTTAGATCCATGCTCTTGAACTTTCAGCCAAGTGTGAATAAAAGATTAGGAAGGCTTAAGACCTAAACTAAATATGCTCACTATGTCTTTATGATATGTACCCTATGATAAGAGATTAGTTTGGTGTTTATTATGCTTGTATGTTGCTTTAAGCCTAAATCTATGCTCATGAAGTGTTCGGCCATGATAGAGAAATTGACTAAGAGAGGTTAAAAATTTAGTCTACCATGATCATGACTTGCTTATTAATATGTTATGAAGAGTACTTAGTGTTTTTCACACTTGTATGATTTTTGGAACCTAAATACATGCCACCTTAGGGAATTAGGGTTTTGGCCATGATCAATTTTAGGGTCCAAGGAATTTAAAAAAAATTAAACCTAGCATGCTCATGAATCCCCTTATGATATGATATGAAGTTAGCTAGATATTCATGCTTGTATGTTGTTTAGAGCTTGATTTTCTTCTTCATGAACTTTCGGCCATGATCAAATTTAGGGTCCAAGGAAGCTTAAAATTAAATCTAGCATGCTCATGAATTCCCTTATGATATAATATGAAGTTAGCTTGATATTTATGCTTGTATGTTGTTTAGAGTTTATTTTCCTACTTCATGAACTTTCGGCCATGATAAGGATCAAGACCTAGGAAAGCTTAAAAATTGGATTAACATGCTTATGACCTTCCTTATAATATGATATGAAGTTAACATGAGATTCGTATGCTTGTATGTTGTTAGAGCTTAATTCCCTTCTTCATGGACTTTTGGCCATGAAAGAATTAGAGACCTAGGGAAACTTAAAAATTGGATTAACAAGCTTATGACTTTCCTTATGATATGATATGAAGTTAGCTTGATACTTATGCTTGTATGTTGTTTAGAGCTTATTTCCTCCTTCATGAACTTTCGGCCATGATAAGGATCAAGACCTAGGAAAGCTTAAAAATTGGATTAACATGCTTATGACCCTCCTTATAATATGATATGAAGTTAACATGAGATTCTTATACTTGTATGTTGTTAGAGCTTAATTCCCTTCTTCATGAACTTTCGGCCATGATAAGGATCAAGACCTAGGAAAGCTTAAAAAATTGGGTTAACATGCTTATGACTTTCCTTATGATATGATATGAAGTTAACATGAGATTCTTATGCTTGTATGTTGTTTAGAGTTTAAGTTCATACTCTTCAACTTTCGACCATGATGGGATTAGAAGCCTAGATGTGCCTCACATGCTACATTATGAATTAAGAGATGTTATTTAATGATTCCATGCATGATTATGTTTTTCTATGATAGGTGATGTGTTCATTTATACCTATGAACCATGCATGATAATGTCTCTTATGATGTGTTATATGCTCAAGTATGCATGCTTTATGATATGACAAGTAATATGCTCATTATGTATGCTTATGATCCATGCATGATAATGTCTCTTATGATATGCTATGTGCTCAAGTATGCATGCTTTATGATATGATAAGTAAAGGCCTAAGAGTTGTAACACCCACGAATTTTTATAAGTACATGAGTATTATTTTCATTAGAGCATGGAAATAAATAGAAAGAATAAGAGAAAAAGAAGACTAAGAAACAAAATAAAAATAAATGGTAAGAGGTGGAGGCCAAGGATTGAACCTTGAACCTCCCACAAATAATGGAGGAAGACTAATGACATAATCACCACTAGGATAATGAGTAACATATGGATAGGAAGGAATAAAAATGGTAGTTAAAGGAGAGAAGAAAAAATAAAGCAAAGAGCAAGAGAAAACCAAATTTCTTACCTCTTCTTCCTCTTGGTTAAGAGAAGGAACAAGAAGAAGGCAAGTTGCCTTCCTCACCTTTCCCTCTTCTCGTTTTCGTGAGAATCAAGAGAAGAGACATGGGAGAGTTAAGAGAGGGAATTAATGAGGGCATAAATTCCCCTCATGGTGAATAAATGGAAAATAAGAAAGGAAATCTCTCATTTTCTCCTTCTTCCTCCTCTTTTCTCCTTTTCCTTTCTCCACCGAGACCAAGGACTCCCCCATCTCCTTGATCCGAACACTAAGCTCAGTTCCTCTTTAAGAAAAGTAAATCTAGAGAGGACACCTACAAGACCCATCCTTTCCAATCAAGAAAAACAAGAAGAGGTACAAGAAGAAGAAGATATCTCCTTCCTTGGCTCCTAGGATATTTTTCTCCTTAAGAAAAACCACAAGCGAAAGGATGTAAGTTCCCCTCACCTATGGTACAATAGCTAAATGATTGTCATGTAAATATATTGCTTAAAAACCTATGTTTGTTTCATGAGGGTTTCGGCAAAAACAAAAAGAAAGGTTTAAAGAACTTTGAAAAACCAACTAGGTACGTTCATGATGTTTGTTATGATATGTATCTTATGGTAAGGGGACTAAACTAATATTTTCATGCTAGAATGTTTGGTTAGAACATAAGTTTATGAACTTAGATTTTTGGCCAAGCAAGAACAAAAGAACTAGGATATCTTTAAACTTAAATCAAGCATGCTCTCTTGTCCTTATGATATGTACCTTAGGGTAAAAGGTGTTATTAATGTTTTCTTTCCACTTGTATGTTGATTTGAACTTGATTTCAATCTTCATGAACATTCGGCCATGATAGAGTTGAGGGCCTAGAAGGGCTTAAAACCCAAACCTAAGCATGCTATGATTCTCATAAGACAAGATATGAAGCTAATATGTTATGCCATGATCTTATGTTAAGTTGAACTATATTTTTATGCATATGATGATTCGGCCATGTTGAGGCTTGAGCCCTAGGAAAGTTTAAATCAAGTCTAAGATACTCATGACCTTCTTGATGAAAAGATATGAAATAAATTGATGTTCTTATGTTTCTTGTTGCATAGAAACTTGAATTCTTGCTCTATAACTCTCGGCCACACTTGCTTTTAAGACCTAGGATGCTTAAATTCTAAACTAAGTGGTCCATGTTATTCCTTGTAATGAATACTAAGAAAGTTCTTATGGTCTTCATGCTCTTATGCCACTAGAAACCTAATCCCCATGCTTAACAAGGTTCGGCCACATTAGGTTAAAGGGCTTGAGAAGCTTGAAACTTAGACTAAGAGTACTTATGGTGCTTCTCATGATATGTACTGAGATATTGGTATGAAGTTCAACCTTTTCATGTTACTTGTAACCTAGAAACATGTTGTTAGGGTTTCGGCCATGTTAGGGTTAAAGGCTTAGAGAACTTGGAACCAAAATCAAACATGCTCAAGTTGTTCTTATGAAATATGATGTGGCCATTGTTAGGGTTTTTTTTCATGCTTGTATGTTGCTTATAACCCAAAAATGAGGCTTAATGGGTTTCGGCCATGATATGAAAAAGAACCTAGAAAGCTTGGAACTTATACCAAACATGCTTAAGATGTTCCTTATGTTCTAAGAAATGTTAAATGTTTAGGGTTCACATGCTCTTTTGTTGCTAGCTAACCTAAGCCATCTCTACATGTTTCGGCCACCACTTGTTACTAAGGTTAGAGACCTAATTATGTTCTTTCCATGAACTTCACATGCAATGCTTTATGATATGATAAGAGTATGACATGCTGTGATGTTTATTTGTTATGTTAGGTCCTATTCATGATATGCTATGAGCTTAATTTCATGATATGCTGTGTTCTTAATTTCATGATATGCTATGTGCTTAAGTTCATGATATGCTGTGTGCTCAATTTCATGATATGCTATGTGCTTAACTTCATGATATGCTGTGTGCTCAAATTCATGATATGCTATGTGCTTAAACTCATGATATGCTATGTGCTCAAGTTCATGATATCCTATGTGCCTAAACTCATGATATGCTATGTGCTCAAATTCATGATAGGTTGTGTGCTTAATTATGCATGTGATCATGATATGCTGTGTGCTCAAGTTCATGATATGCTGTGTGCTCAAATATACATGCTTTAAGCTATGCCTAAAGAGTTGCTTCCCTATAAGTGGGATCAAGAGCACTCTTCATGACATGAATATGACATGAGTGTTATGGACTATGTAGATATGACATGCTATTTTACTTTTAAGGCTTGTACCAAGGGTGGGCTCCATAAGCGCCCCGGGGTCGATGGACTAAGAAACGGGCCTCGTTAGGGATGGGCTCCTAAGTGCCCCTAGGTCGATGGACTAAGAAATGGGCCTAGTATATGTATGCCTTGTAGGGTTCAAGACTTGCTACCTTGGACCTACTAGGACGCGCGCATTTATGTACGTGGTACAAGCCGGGATCCCCTCTTATGTTGAGATTATGTTTAAGTATGTATGTTAATAGTTTTCAAAAGACATGTTGCATATGTTTTCATGATGCATGTTTAAGAATACACCTTGCATATACCTTATGATTATGCCATGATATTTATGATAACGTTATGATATGTCAAGGTGCATTTGATGATCACGTTATGCTATGCCATGATACCTTATGTTTATGCCATGATGGTTATGATGATGCTTATGACATGTATGATGTTTATGTTATGCTATGCCATGATACCTTATGTTTATGCCATGATGTTTATGATGATGCTTATGACATGTATGATGATTATGTTGTGATTATGCTATGATATGCTACATGAAATGAAGAAATTATCTACATGTGATATGACTTGTGTTTTAATATGCTATACGGTTTTTGTGAGTAGGAAAGGAATTTACTGAGCCATGAGTGCTCACAGCTTACTTTCTTGTACTACAGATAAGGGCAAGGGATGGATGAACTAGGGGAGTAGCAGAATGGGCTAGAAGGACATGTGTGGCAGTGATCTGGCTAAGGATAAAGAAAATACCTACTTCCACTAAATAAGAATTATGCCTAGTTTTATGTCATTTACTTTATAACTTCATGACATTTTACTTTGTGTTGAGTATCATGACTCGAAAACAATATTAAGTATGCTATGTGATTTATGTGATTAGATGATTAGTCATGATGAATTTTAAAGTCATGAAAAGGTTTTTAAAATGTTACAAATAAGACTTCCACTGTAATAAGTAAGTAAGTATGGTAAAGTAACCCCCGTAGCCTTAGCAGGAGGGGCGGGGCGTTACAAGAGTTGCATCCCTATTTGTTGGGATTAAGAGCACTCTCTATGATATGACAAGTGAAGGCTTAAGAGTTGCTTCCCCTTGGGGACTAAGAGCACTCTTCATGATATGACATGATATGATATGCTATGTTATGACATGAACCATGCTATGCTATTTTACTTTGTATGACTTGTACCAAGGGTGGGCTCCATAAGCGCCCCTAGGCCGACGGACTATGAATGGGTCTAGTAAAAAGGGATGAGCTCCTTAGTACGCCCCTAGGTCGACGGTCGTAGTACGGACCTAGTTCCCTAGTAGGTTCGGGGCTAGCTACCCTGTCCTAGGGATTGCGCGCATTTATGTATGTATGTGGTACAAGCCGGGCCCTCATGATGATATTATGTTCAAGTACTATATGATATGTTTAAAGACATCTTGCATATGACATAACACATGTTTTAAAAGACATCTTGCATGATATGATTTATGATATGATATGCTATGCCTTCATGATTTATATGACATGATGCTTTTATGATTTATGATATGATATGCTATGCCTTTATAATTTATATAACATGATGCTATTATGATTTATGATATGATATGCTTTTATGATTTATATGACATGATGTGTTTTTTTATTGATGATATGATACATCATGATATTTCTTTATGATATGCTATGCCCTTATGATTTATATGACATGATGCTCTTATGATTTATGATATGATATAACATGATGTTCTTTATGAGATGACATGTTATGATGCTATGTTTTCACAATATGATGTTAGATGATTATGTTTCCATTGTTATATGCTTATGTGATTATGCTATGATATATGATTTTTGTGAGTAGGAAATGATCTTACTAAGCCTGTGTGCTTATAGCTTACTTTCCTTGTACCGCAGATAAAGGAAAAGAATGGATGAACTAGGGGAGCCACAGGAGAGGCAAGAGATGTGTGTGGTGGTGGCTCGGCTAAGACAAATAAAAGACCTGCTTATGTTATTTTTTTTTTATGTTGACATGAACCAAGTTTATTTATGTTAATGTTCCGCATGACTTCATGATACTTCCGCTGTTTTACTTTAGAAAGAAATTTTAATATACAGGTATATTTCCGCAAGTAGTAAAGTAACCCTGCCCTACTAGCAGGAGGGGCGGGCGTTACTTCTCTTTTATTCCGTTGTAGAAAGCTATATAAAAGGAAAGATTTTAAAATTTAAAACTCTCTTTTAAAACCAACATAAAAAGAAAGTTTTCAACAAAATAAAAACTTCCTTTTATTTCCTTTTATGACCGATCTAAAAAAGGAAAGTTTTATATTAAAATCATCCTTTTAAATGCTTTTAATGGATCTCTATGAAAGGAAAGATTTTACAAAATAAAACTTCCTTTTGAATTCAATGTCGCTGGCCGCCCTTGCATGGGCTCCAAGCTAGGGTCGGCCACAACTTGAACCCATCTAACCTTGGTTTGGTCGACCCTAGCTTGGCCTCCAAGCTTGGCTTGGCCGGCCACCTTAAGGTGGGTAAGAAGTTGGGTTTGGGTGGATATAAGACTTTATAAATAAGAGACTAAAATAAGGATCGAGAGGAGGAATTTGTTTTGGTCTCTCGATGAGCTTGAGCTTCCCGTGTTCGCCCCGAACACCCAACTCAAGTTCATTAATAATATCTCATTCCGCTAAAGAGTTATTATTGCACTACCGCACCAATCTCATATTACTATATGGGCTCCTTCATATCATGAGTGTGTTAGTTTTCCTGTGTTTAAGATATTGAATGCCCACTAATTAAATGAGTTACTGACAATTCACTTAATTAATATCTAGCTCCAAGAGTAGTACCACTCAACCTTATCGTCATGTCGGACTAAGTCCACCTGTAGGGTTTACATGACAATCCTTATGAGCTTCTCAAGGGGACATCATCAGCCAAGATTACTAGGATATACTTTCATTCTATAATCAACCACACACCATATAAATAATATCGTTTACCAACTTATCGGGCCTATTGATTTAATGAGCTAAATCGTACCCTTTGATAAATCAAAGAAATAAATACTAAGTATATGTGCTTGTTATTATATCATGATTAAGAGTACACACTTCCATAATAACAGAGGTTTTGTTCTTTTATATAGTCAGTATAAAAAGATACTATCTCAATTGGTCCTACTTAATACACTCATAGTGTACTAGTGTAATTTATTAGTCAAGATAAACTAATACCTAATTACACTACAACCACTCCAATGGTTTGTCCCATTCCATCTTGGTTGTGAGCAACTGTTTATAATTTATAAGGATCTGATAACATGATCTTCTATGTGTCTCCTCACACCATGTTATCTACAATATTAATTAAATGGGCAACTACACTTAGCATAAATGTAGGTATTTGACCAATGTGATTATTATATGTTTATACAAAAAGCTAGACTTTTAGTATACACTCCAACATTCTCCCACTTATACTAAAAGACTATGCTACCATATACCCTGCCCTACATTTGATTCCCAACCCCTCAACATGCCCATCAAAAGCTCTTGCTTTAAGGGCCTTCATGAAAGGATCTTCTAGGTTATCATCTGATGCACTCTAGGCGACAACAACTTTTCCTCGTTATACGATTTCTCATATTGGGTGGTACTTGCGCTCTATGTGTTTACTTGGCTTATGGGCTCGTGGTTCCATCGAGTTTGCTACTGCACCACTTATTATCACAATACACTGTAATAATTTTTGGGCAAATCAGGATCATATCTAAGTCCATCATGAAGTTTCTGAGCCATACAGTTTCTATGGCTACCTCAGAGACTGCCACATACTCAGCTTCCATAGTGGAGTCTGAAAAACATCTATGCTTAACACTTCTCCATTATTATGGCTTTACCTCCTAAAGTAAACACAAAACTCCGAGGTCGACTTACTATTGTCCCTATCTGATTGGAAGTTAGAATCCGTGTAACCCACAGGGATCAAATCATCTGCTTGGTAAACGAGCATATACTCTCTAGTCCTTATATTCTTTACGGCAGTCCAATGTCCCTGTCATGGATTACTTTGATATCTGCTAACTATGCCCACGACAAAACAGATATCCGGTCTCATACATAATATAGCGTACATTAGGCTTCCTACAACTGAAGCATAAAGAGCTTCCTTCATTTCTTTTATCTCTTTTGATGCCTTCGGAGACATCTCTTTAGATAAAGATACTCCATGTCTAAAAGGTAGAAAACCTTTTTTGGAGTCTTGCATGCTAAAATGAGCTAGGATCATATCAATATATGTAGCTTGGGATAAGCATATCATTCTTTTCTTGGGATCCCTTATTACCTTGATCCCGAGAATATGTGCACATTCTCCCAAGTCCATCATATCGAATTGCTTGGACAACCATACCCTTACTTCCGACAACACTTTAATATTGTTTCCTACTAACAAAATGTCATCTACGTATAGTACAAGAAATACCACCATGTTCCCATCACACTTCTTGTATACACAAAACTTATCTGGACACTGATTAATTCCATACGACTGGACTAATTCATTAAACCGGATGTTCTAAGACCTTGAAGCTTACTTCAGTCCATAAATAGACCGATTAAGCTTACATATAAGATGCTCTTTTCCCATTGCAATGAACCCCTCTGGTTGCTTCATATGGATGCTTTCTTCAAGACTTCCATTAAGGAAAACTATATTGACATCCATTTGCCAAATCTCATAATCCATATGAGCATTAAAAGAAAAAAGAATCCGGATAGACTTAAGCATGGCTACCGGTGAAAATGTTTCCTCATAATCAATTCTCTCTTTATGAGTATACCCCTTCACACCAAGCCTTGCTTTGAAGGTTTCCACCTTCCCATCTGTCCCTCTTTTCCTTTTGTAGATTCATTTACATCCAATAGCTTTTACACTATTTGAAGGTTCTACTAGCTCCCAAACTTTGTTAGAATACATAGATTCTTTTTCTGAATTCATTGCTCTTTGCCAAGATGCTGCATCTTTATCTTGAGTGCTTCGTCATATGTACGGGGGGTAGGTTCATGTTTACTTGGGATCAAGTTCAACAACTCTCCCAAAAACATGAATCTTTTAGGTTGCCTAACAACCCTCCTACTATGACAAGGCACTGTCTGTAGTTGTGTATCATTTGTGACACGTGTTGCAGTTTCTTGTGGGATCTCATCTTGTACTGTTGGTACTAGATTAGATGTGTCCTTTATTATTTCCTTAAGAACAAATTTACTTATGGGTTTGTGGTTCATTACATAGTCCTCTTCTGAAAATCGGACATTAGTGCTAACAATGACCTTCTGATTTTTAGGACTATAAACCTCCTTTCGTTTCTCTAGGATAACCCACAAACAAGTGAACTCCTGTTCAGTGTCTCCCTAGAGCATATATGCTGGACTACCCCAAATCCGAATATGCTTCAGACTAGGCTTACGCCCATTTTACAATTCTACAGGAGTAGAGGGTTCTGACTTAGAAAGTACTATATTCACTTCAGTTTCAAGAGTATATCCTCAAAATGAATTTGGTAATTCTGAATAACTCACCATTGATCTAACTATTTCCATAAGAGTCATATTCATTCGTTCTACCACACCATTCTGTTGGGGTGTACCAGGTGCAGTCAGTTGGAATTGAATCCCGACTTCTGATAAGTGACTCCTGAACTCTCCTAAGAGGTACTCGCCACTACAATCTCACCGTAGTGTCTTGATACTTTTACCACGACGTTTCTCCACATCAGCCTTGTACTTTTTGAACTTATCAAAGCACTCAGACTTGTGGCATATCAAGTAAATGTACCCGTATCTCGAATAGTCGTCTATAAAAGAGACGAAATATTCGAAATCACCTCTTGCCTGGATAGTCATAGGTCCATACAAATCAAAATAATTCCAACACATCTTTGGCTCTATACCCGTTAGTCTTAAAATATCTCTTGGTCATTTTTCCTTCCAAGTAAGAATTGCAGGTTGGAAAGTTTTCCACGACCAATGAACCTAAAAGTTCATTGGCTATTATCCTTTGAATCCTACTCAAGTTAATATGACCAAGCCTTAGATGCCAAAGATATGATTAGTCTATTTCCGAAGGTTGCTTTCTCTTATTAGAGTTAGAAGATGTGTTATTAATTTTCATTAGTTGCATCGTGGGAGTTATTGGATTTAGAATGTATAAATTGCCAACCAACATACCAAAATAGATAACTTCTCTATTTTTCTTGATAACAACTTTGTTATCAAAAGAGATAGAATATCAAGTTTTTTCTAAAACTTGGTACGTAGAGACAATTTCTCAAAATCCTTGTTTTATTCCTATCAGAGGATAAGTATCTCCCACTGCAACAGTTGCTACTTTTGCAGCATTGCCCATGTAGATGGTGATTTTCCCTTCATCTAGTTGTCGGGTTTCCTGGAACCCCTGCAATGAATTACAGACATGATCAGTGGCTCCCGTATCTACACACCAGGTATTGGTAGATAACACCACTAAACATGTTTCAACAACTAATGAATAAAATACACCTTTATTGTTCTCAGTTCTAAGAGGACAGTCCACCTTAGTGTCCAAGTTTTGTTTCCAATCATTATAATTGGGACTACTAAGTCTATTCTATAGTATAACAGCTAGGGGATTAAAAAATATTTGAAATCCTAAGGATCATAAAAATATTTGGTCAAGACCAATATCTCAAAAAACCCCGTGAATTTTGTATGCCATGTTAGTGTGGACGTATACAAATTCAAACATTTGTAAGAGGAGATTTTATTCATTAATTTTATTATCTTGTCAACCTATCTTTATGAAAAATAAAATTAATGGTTGGTTTGTCTTTGATCAAATATTTGGTCAAAACTTCAGAATTTAAAATAATATTAATTCCTTAAAACAATATCATTTAAATTCACCAACACCTCAAACACCGTGAATTTTGTATGCCACATTAGTGTGGACGTATACAAATTAAAACATTTGTAAGAGGAGAGTCTTACCCATTAATTATCTTGTCAACCTCAAACACCATGAATTTTGTATGCCACGTTAGTGTGGACGTATACAAATTCAATTATTTGTAAGAGGAGGTTTTACCCATTAATTTTATTTTGTCAACCTAACTTTATGACAAATAAAATTACCTCAAACACCATGAATTTTGTATGTCACATTAGTGTGGGCGTATACAAATTCAATTGTTTGTAAGAGGGGGTTTTACCTAGCTTTATGACAAATTAATAGTTGGTTTTCCTTTGGTCGCACAAATAATAGCAATGACTCCGTTGGGGAGGATACTATTAAATGTGCCTAAGTGTATACCATTACTTGATACTTAGTCCATTAAATAGGATTGTGCCCCTTCAGTTGGAGAAGATCACATGCTACTAAATAATTTCTTATAACCCTCCATAAAGGAAGTTTGATCTAGTGATCCGCGAACAAACTCATCCGTTGTGAAGGGAGACACTCAGAGCCAACACGCAAGTTTGTTGCATCACTTACAAATCAGTAATGGAGACTGTGGAATTTATTTACTAATCCCTCTCCCACTTAGATTTTTAAGATGAGGATTTTATCATGCACAAACACATCACAGCAAATAAAAGCAATAAATATGGAAAAACATTTTTCCAACTATTATGGCCTTTTCCATCACTGTCTTCCGTGTGGCGCCAACCCTTGCTGCTACCATCTTTAGCCACCGCAATCGGGTCTCGTCGCCGCATCTATCTTTTTTTTTTTTTCGCTGCACCTCTAGTCCTCAAATAACACCACGCCTCGCAAGGATATGATCCGTGACAAAATAGAATTTTACATATATCGATCCTATATTTCTTAAAGGAATGTACATAAAGTCTAGATCGAACAAAAATGTAAAATCCTAAAACTAATACAACTCCTGCTGTATTTAATAAGTACAATCATGCACACAGATAAAATTCCCTCGACATGTCCGAGGGTCCAATCAGACACAAACACAATATGCCATAATAGTTGGAGCCTGCAACCATAGAGTTAATCTATTTACACATCCTACTATTATCCTGCCTAAAATATGTATGACATGTGCATAATTAAACTAAAACCAAACACACAGAGGTTAAAACCTAGCTCTGATACCAATTGTTAGTTGCTACTCAGAATACCGTCGTAGATCCCCTGTACAAAATTTTGCACAAGCATAGAACTATCCTAGCTACCCATGTGTTCTACTAAAGTTAAATTTCGATTACAAATGATGCTTAACATTATTAATCCAAATTTTTCCTTTAGAAGTTAAACTTGAATTGGGAATGAAACTTAACATTCTTACTTCAAGTTTAACCGATGTGATCTTCCTAAGTTAAACCATATTACAGAAGTTGATCAAATATCTATTTCAGGGATTGGCTTCCAGGTCAAACGTGGCGAGGCACTAGGCCTTCTTAGGTATGGGATCATCCACCACTGCCTAGACAAAGCTTTTCAAAGAAAATGAATATTTAAACTTCTCACAGTAAACAAGGTTTAACAATAGAGACCTCAATAGAAACACATTATCAAAACATGAAATCGAAACGAAAATCGATAACAAAAATGATAATTAAAATCGATAACCTCTTGTGTTTGGTTTTTCAAGATCTATACAAAAGATGAACTAGTTATGATGCGGAAACTAATAACTAGTTATACCTCTTGTAACTTATAGACCTCTTGATCTTCTATTGTATTCCTCTTCTTATCTCTAACGACGTGTGGGCGACGATCTTCCGAGATGAGAATCCACCCAAGCCTTCTTCTTCCTTTTAAGATTCGACCACCAACTTTCTCCAAGAGATGATGAAGTTCGGCTACCAACTTTCCACCAAGGGATGCTAGACAAGAGAACCTCCTTCTCTTCTTCTTCTCCTTCAAGCAAGAGGCCATCAATGGATCTCCATACCAATATGCCGCCGGCCACCAAGAGGGAAAACAAAGGAGAAGAGAGAAAGAGTAAGGGCTGGCCACCACCAAGGAAGAGAGGAGAGGAATAGAAAATGTATTCTTGTTATGAGGTGAGGCACCTCTACCCTCTCTTTTATATTCCTTGGTCTTTGCAAATAAGGAAAGTTTTAAACATAATTAAAACTTCCTTATATTGCTTGCCAATGACTAAAAAGGAAAGTTTTAAAACAAAAAATTAAAACTTCCTTTTCTTCTTGTCATTGCCGGCCATATGCTTGTTCTCTAAGCGAGGAAAGATTTTAAATAAAAATTAAAATCTCTCTTTTAAAAATCCCTTTTATGGATAGTTCTAAAAGGAGTGTTTAATAAATTAAAATCTCTCTCTTTTAAATCCTTTTATGGATATCTATAAAAGATAAGATTTAAAATAAAACATGGTTTCAAGAAAGGAAAGTTTTATCAAAAAATTAAAATCTTTCTTTCACATTATAGATAACTACAAATAAGGAAAGATTTCAAATCTCTCTTTTATTCCATTGTAGAAAGCTATAAAAGGAAAGATTTTAAAAATTTAAAACTCTCTTTTAAAACCAACATAAAAGGAAAGTTTTCAGCAAAAATAAAAACTTCCTTTTATTTCCTTTTATGACTGATCAAAAAAAAGGAAAGTTTTATATTAAAATCATCCTATTAAATCCTTTTAATGGATCTCTATGAAAGGAAAGATTTTACAAAATAAAACTTCCTTTTGAATTCAATGTCGCTGGCCGCCCTTGCATGGGCTCCAAGCTAGGGTCGGCCACAACTTGAACCCATCTAACCTTGGTTTAGTCGGCCCTAGCTTGGCCTCCAAGCTTGGCTTGGCCGGCCACCTTAAGGTGGGTAAGAAGTTGGGTTTGGGTGGATATAAGACTTTATAAATAAGAGACTAAAATAGGGATCGAGAGGAGGAATTGGTTTTAGTCTCTCGATGAGCTTGAGCTTCCCGTGTTCACCCCGAACACCCAACTCAAGTTCTTTAATAATATGTCATTCCGCTAAAGAGTTATTATTGCACTACCGCACCAATCCCATATTACTATATGGGCTCCTTCATATCATGAGTGTGTTAGTTTTCCTGTGTTTAAGATATTGAATGCCCACTAATTAAATGAGTTACTGACAATTCACTTAATTAATATCTAGCTCCAAGAGTAGTACCACTCAACCTTATCGTCATGTCGGACTAAGTCCACCTGTAGGGTTTACATGACAATCCTTATGAGCTTCTCAAGGGGACATCATCAGCCTAGATTACTAGGATACAGTTTCATTCTATAATCAACAACACACCATATAAATAATATCGTTTACCAACTTATCGGGCCTATTGATTTAATGAGCTAAATCATACCCTTTGATAAATCAAAGAAATAAATACTAAGTATATGTGCTTGTTATTATATCATGATTAAGAGTACACACTTCCATAATAACAGAGATTTTGTTCTTTTATATAGTCAGTATAAAAAGATACTACCTCAATTAGTCCTGCTCAATACACTCATAGTGTACTAGTGTAATTTATTAGTCAAGATAAACTAATACCTAATTACACTACAACTAGTTCAATAGTTTGTCCCATTCCATCTTGGTTGTGAGCAATTATTTATAATTTATAAGAATCTGATAACATGATCTTTTGTGTGTCTTCTCACACCATGTTATCTATAATATATTTTAAATGGGCAACTACACTTAGCATAAATATAGGCATTTGATCAATGTGATTCTTATATGTTTATACAAAAAGCTAGACTCTTAGTATACACTCTAATACCTCCCACTATAAAAAGTTGCCACAATTAACCTAAGCAATTGTCCTAAAATATTTTATTGGAAATCATGATATATATATATATATATATTGATCCTGTTTGAGAAGCTTGACAAGTTGGAGAGAGAACTTACTGTTGATGAAGAAGAACACCTTAGAACTCCCGATCTGAGAAATCAGGGCGGATCCGGGAGAATAAATTCACCGAACAACTTCCTTATGTGAAAACCCTAGGACGAAAGAAAGGATCCACTGAAGAACACCGAGCTCTAGAACTTCCAAGACTTCCTGCGCACAAGAAACCAACCAATACTATTGTTAGTGACCTAAGACCGGGGTGGGAATCCCTGGCTAGGCCCTTCGACGCTCGAGTCAGTGATCTCTCTTAGTGTGGAAGGAAGAAAGAAGATGAACAGTGATTGAAATTAGGGTTTGTAATGGATAGTTGTGAGTGTGGTGAGTGTGAGCATACCTGGAGAACGGAGAGGATTCCCCTTTTTATACCACTTCATATAACCTCCATAATCATGAAGTGGACCCCGGTTTGTTAGAGTTTGTTATGAGATGACGTAAGCCATGTACTTGTAGAAAATAACTTTTAAGGAATCTTTTTTGTACCCCAGATGTACCTTCTTTGTCGCCTAGTGCTTGTAGAAGAGTCTAGAAACATTCTTCCCGACAAATTTTTAAACCTGTTATAGAATCACATACTACAGATATCTTCATTAAGCTATTTATGAATATTCTTGAAATATTTGCTCTTGCCCTATCTGATGAGCTATATGGAGATATATTTATCGTCCCTACCTGCTTACCCTGTTTTTATTATGTTATAGACAACCCGATCTTATACTATGATTTGTATCAGACGGAATTGAACCTAAATTATGTCTGAGCGAGTTACTACTATTGTTCAACATATGTCCTAATCGTCCGATAATATACAATAGATCTTGTAAGGCCTTGTATCTTTTCACACCCAGGCGATCATATAAGCCCGCCCAATGCTAATATACATCCAGATGTAGTGATCCAAACAATATTGGTTTATCTATCTTAAACGTGTAAACCCGGCCGATATTTAACTCATCTTTCTTTAAGCATATTATCCTAGCCGATATTGACCTATCTTTCTTTAAGCCTATTATCCCGGGCGATATTGGCCTACCTTTCTTTAAGCATATTATCCCGGCCAATATTGACCTACTTTCCTTTAAGCCTATTATCCCGGTCGATATTGGCCTATCTTTCTTTAAGCATATTATCCTGGCCGATATTGGCCTACTTTCCTTTAAGCCTATTATCCCGGATGATATTGGCCTATTTTCCTTAAGCATGTTACCCCGGACGATATTCATATTTGCTTAATTCTACTATCTCCTTTCCCTTCTTCACTGGGGACCTACTAAACCTAACCCTTATCACTAGCCTTCCTTTCAAGTCTAGTTGAAGGAGGTGTCAGCCGATTGACTAGACATATGTTTATGTTTAGTTGAATTACATAGCATGGGCAATATTACGTGCTCGATTAGGCTTTTGCCTATTAAGTATATGCAAAACTTATTTGTTTTTTATTTAACTGATGATATACTTCGAGCTATATAAGGCTAGATGCCTCAAATGCAATCGATATGTTATACTCAATTAAACCCTTTTGACCTGGGCTGATACTAACCTATCTTTTATAAACATATTAACTCAGCCGATATTGGCCTATCTTTTATAAACATGTTATCCCGACCGATATTAGCTTGTCTATCATAGACATGTTATCCTGACCAATGTTAGCCTATCCTTTATAGTTATATTAATTCAGACAGTGCTTCACGCATGACTGACTCTTATTATTATTTTTTATTTTCTGTCTTCGACCCGGGATCTCTCAAACCTAATCCATCCTTCTTTATTGCACATAGATTCGATTATGATTCGCTTTTTAATGGTAAGAGAATGCTGGAGGCGCACGACGAGGCACCACCAACCCTTACATGATTTGATTCGTCGTGTCCATCATAAATGCCCATTTATGGTCATATGACACGTGTCTTTTCTCATCTTCTTTGTAACACCAGTGTCTGCATGCTTCTATAATCAACGGTGTCTGTTGAAAAAAGGTATTCTAATCTAACGGTTACTATATGTTCTTTCAACCCTAAGCCCTTCATCTTCTTGTCAACTTTGTCCCTTTTTCCTTACCTTAGCGTTTCTTCTTTGCAGAAATCTTTGATCAATCCCCGCGCTCACCATCTTCCAGTGATCTTTTCTCTTAATTCTCAGTAAGTAACTTGTTGTTCTGTTAACCCTTACTTCTATCTATGGCTGAAGAAGCGGTTGCCCCATGGTATGTTCAAATTTCATCCTTTTTCAACAAGGATGCTAGGCTTGCTATTCGCAGACAATATGAAATCCCTAGAGAATATGGCATCATAATTCCTAAACTAGATGAGCATCCTCACCATCCCCCTACTAACTGCGTAACTTTCTTTAGGGATCAGTTGATAGGAGGCTTAATGTTTCCCATTCCCCCTTTTCTGATTGATGTAAGCCAATACTTCGACATTCCTCTTCAACAATTTGTGCCTAATGCCTTTCGTTATTTGTGTGGCGTATACATGTTGTTTCATACATTCAATATTCCTCCTACTCCTCAAAATGTTTTCATGTTTTCTTATCCAAAAGTGGCAGAACCAAGTGTTTTTCTTTTCCAATCTCGGACTAAGATGGTCCTTTTTTATGATATGCCTTCTTCTCTGAAAGCCTGGAAATCTCGCTTCTTCTCTATAAAGTTTCCGGGATCTATTCCTTGGTCCCATGCTTGGAGATCTTCTTTACCTCCTTTACCTGATATCAAGGAGTTTCATCTTCACCCTTATTTTCCCCTTTATTATGAAAAGTTGCTATGTCATCGCCTTTCTATCACTAAATGGCTATGGAGCGATCTTTTGTATCTATTTGGTTTGAGCTCGGTCAATTTTAAGATATACGACTCCTTAGGTAAAGATCTGTTTCTTCTTCTATCAATTTTTACTAACTAAAACATTTCTTCTATTTTGTGTAGTGGCTGGTTTTTATGCTACTCTGATTGATGAAGAGCTACGTCTGGAAGAGGCCAAACTTCATGCTAAAGAGCAAGAGCTTCTTGCTGCACTTAATCAACCCCCCTTAATTGGAGTTTCGGCTCCTCTGGTCGAAGCTGCCAACTCTCAGGTGGTTCTTGAGGTTCCTGAGGGCCCTCCTGCTGAAACTTCTGTTGTCCCTTTGCCAACTGCTTTTTCGTCAGTGGCTGTTGCTTCCTCACCAGCAACTTCCCTTCCCGTTGCCGAGCTTACATACCCTGTAAGCTCAGAAAAATCCCTTATTGAAATTGTCCCTAGCAAACGCCCGGGACGCAAACTTACTAGAGCTCCTCCTTCTAAAAGAAGACTCATTCTTCCTACTGAGGAATTACTCTCAGAAGGTTTTGCTTCTTCTACCCTTTCTTCTGCCGAGCCTACTTGGCTGATCTCTATCCTTCCCTTATTTTTTCTTCCCTCTCCTCTTCTAGCAATACTGCCCCTGGCAGTACTTCTTTTACTTTTCCCCTATCTATTCCAGAATCTGGGTCTTTACCTCCTTCCTCCTCTTCTTATTTGATTTTCGCTCCCCCTTCCAGTCCAACCTCTTCCTTTTCTAAAAGTTCTTCTTCTGTTCCCGTCCTCCCAGTATTGCTGGGAGGTTTTTTCACCACTGCTTGGGAGGAAATTCACCTCCTCTTTGAAGAGCCTACCACTCCCGAGATATTTGATCAATTTTCCCATGAGGAAACCAAGGTATTTTTATTACTACTCCTTTATTATTTATTCTTGACTATTTTATGACCCATTATTATATTCTTAGAGATGGATGGCTAATATGGGTCGGGCTCAACTAATGACTAACTTATATCATGAGAATGAGAAGCTTAAACAACATGTTGCTGAGATGTCCTCTGCCACCCTTTCAGAAGAATCTAGGAAACAGTATGAAGCCCAGATTAAGAGCCTTCAATCTCAATTTAAATCGGCTACAGACCTCAACACTGAATTATCTTCCAAACTAGAGAAACAGATTGCTAAGATAAATAAACTGAAGTCTGATCATGAGTCTGCCTTAGCTGACAAACTCAAAGCCCTGCATTTGAAGGATGATGAAATAGCTTCTTTAAACACTTCCTTGAATACTGCTAAAACAGAGGTCTCCACTAAAAATGTCGAATTGAAGTCTTCCCAGACAGCTCTAGTTGTTTATAAAGTTGGTGAAGATGATCGCTTTAAGGATTGGGCCACGACCCTAATTAGATCTACTGAATTCAATAGGTCGATTGTAAAATCTATTTTGGTAGCTTATACTTCCGGAGCTGAGGGCGCTATTAAGCAGTTACAGGAGCAGGGCTTCTTATCTCATGATCCTCCTCCTAACTTCTTGGATCGACGCAAGCTAATTGCTAATAGGCTTGACGATCTGTTTCCTCAATTATCTTTAGAGTAACCTTTTTACTTCAATTCTGATTATTGTAAAATTAACTATGACAATTCTTATTAGAAACTGGTTTATTTTTATGAAGTTAAACTTCTTGTTCATTTCTGGTGTTAAAATATTTTTCGTGTTAATGAATTTACCTGACCACTTGGTTTATATGTTTATTCTATGTTTTTATTTTTTTGTATTTATATGTTTAAAATTATTCTTCCTTGGCTATCAAACCTATTTTTTCCATTTACGGTGGTTTCCTGCCCCCTTCCTAAATTTATCCCCTTTTCATAACTGGCTTCTCATCCTTATCCTTATCATATTTACCGGTCTATTACAATTTTCACCAGGACCTAATTTTTACCAGTATATTATATCATCATCAATCTCGACCGATTTACTATAGCATTACCAATTTCGACCTATTTACTATAGCATCACCAATCTCGACCGATTTACTATAGCATCACCAATCTCGACCGATTTACTATAACATCATCATTCTCGATCGGTCTATCATAACATTCTCAATCTCGACCGGTCTATTATAACCGATCGATTTACTGTTATGTTTGCAATGATCGCCTGGTGCCTCATACTTAACTAGATTTCGTCCGATCTAATACAATACCTTATAATACCCTCAATCTCGACTGGTTTATTATAACTGGTCGATCTACCATTATGTTTGCAAATATCGTTCGGTATTTTATACTTAACCAGATTTCGTCCGATCTAGTATACTTGTACGGGATTATTGTTTAGTCAAACAAATAGTCTTGAGCTACTCGATCGTCCTTATACCCAACCGATTTTCCTCATACCTCTTTGACTCTTTAAGAATCAAGTGCAGAGATAGAGAAAAACTTGTCACACTTTCTGAGGATGATTTCTAAGCTTACCCTCCTAACCTCTTTTATACCTAAGTTCTGCACGAATTATCATTGGCTTTTGGGTTTCTCTTTCCAGTTCCTCTTCCATCTCTATTTAAGGGTTTTTGGTCTAAGGCATAGAGTAAGGGCAAAGGTTTAAGATGCTTTCTTTTGCTCCTCGACTATTCCTTCTTCTTCCTTTGTTCACCTTCCTTCTGCTATTCAGCCATGGCCACTCCTTCCCCAGCGTGGTTTCTTTCATATGCTTCTAGCCTTATCGATTCAGAAGAAGTGGAATTGCAAGCGAACTATGATTTTCCTTCCTATATGGTTCGCCCTACTCCTCAGAATAGTCCACATCTTCCTCCTTTAGGAAGTATATCGATCTTCTGGGCTCAAGCTTTATAAGGTTTCTGATTCCCTCTTCATCCCTTTTTCGCTGATGTTAGTATCTATATCGATATTCCCCTTAATCAGCTTATTCCTCAATCTTTTTCTATCCTTCTGGGTTTTGTTGGGGTATCTAAACTACTAGATTTTCCTTTATCCCCTTGCCTTTTCCATCACTTCTTCATTCCCCAACAAGTAGACATTGGTATTTTTAAGTTTCGGTCTCGCCCTAAAGCTATTTTGTTTAGTGGGATTCCTCCACAAGAGGAATGACATCATAAATTTTTCTTTATGCATCTTCCTTCTACCCCACCCCCCTTTTCCTATTGCCTGGATATACGATCTCCCCCCAATTCCTAAACCTAACAACCTCCTCACTGATCCCTCTGTCTCTTTTGCCTTATCCAAGCTAAAGGGGACTAAATTTTGCTTACCGACCTTGATTATGGAGGGTCTAATGTTTCCCTTTGGAATAAGCCCCATCGAAACCCCCTTGGAGGTCTCTTTTGGTATGTTTAGACATTCTCGACTATGTTTATTAGCCATTTGTTAATTATTTTCTATAATAACGCCTAATTTTTATATTTCAGCTGATGCTCTTCTACCTGCTTTCATGTACAAGAATACAACTATGACCAAGTCTTTTTTGAATAAACTTGGAGAAAAATTGCTACAGGCTCGTCTAGCTAATCCTACTACCTCTACTCTGGGTTTGTTATCTAAGGAAGAACAAGCAGCGAAAGCTCTTGCTTCCCTGGAAGAGGAAGAGGAACAACCTTTTGTTGCCATACACAAGAAGCCCAAGCTTACTACAGAGGTTCCCTTTCGTGATACCTTTGGTACCTTTGTGCAGATCCCCATTGTTCCTTCAGCTATTTCTTATGAGAGATGTAAGACACCAATGCTCCCTACCCACATTATCTCCAACCTTTCTCTTAATATGATGAGACCGGGTCTACTTATTCCTTCCTCTTCTACTATTGTTTCAGTTGCTTCTGCCTCCTAGGTGGCTACTACTGCTTCTGCATCCTCTCAATCTCTTCCTTTGCCCTTATCTCCCCTGGCTTCTGGACCACGAGCTAAAAGAACACCCTGTAGAAGATCTTCTCCGAGTGCATTGCCATTAACTATTCGTGCCACAACAACTGACTCCATTCTCCTTGCTTTTCCATCTTCCATTCCATCTGGCTCTTCCTCTGTTGCTCCAAGTTCTACCACTTCCTTCCTTTCTCTTCCTTCCTCTTCTACCCAGCCTCCTTCACCTTCTGTCCCTACTTCTCTTTTTAGGCAAGCTTTTGGTCTGCCCTCTCAATTGGGACAAACCTCGGATCCTCCTAATTTCAGTTCTATACAGCTTCAGGGCCCATTGGTTGAATCTTGGCTACATAGACAAGAGCTATTAAAGGGCACGAGTATTTCAAGTCACGTTGGCAGTCACAGCCGTCAAGCAATTGCTGTAAGCATTTTTAACTATATGTTATTAACTTCTTATTATTCCCTCTAACTACGTTATTATTTTGTTTAGTTCTTTGCCTCAAGTTTTCATCTAGAGTAGCTACTTATTACTTTGGAAAGGGATAATAGCAAATTAAGGGCTCAAGTAGAGGCATTGAAAACCACTCTCCCTCCTTCTCATATTTATCTTACTCAATTACGAGAGAGGATAGCATTACAGACTCAACAATTAGAGGCTATAAAGAAGGAACTGCAGCATAGGCAGCAGTTATTGGAAAACAAAGAGCTTGAAAGGAAAACATTGGAGTTACAAGTGGATCGGTTAATCTCCCGCCTCCAGGTGGAAACTGCTTTGAAAGACAAAGCTATTATGTTTCTCATAAGAACACTGTTTTATAGAAAGTGGAGAGGCTTCACAATATCTTTCTTTCTGAGCAGGCTCAAGATTCAACATCAAAAGAGTCTGCTCTTCTACAAGAGCAAGAACAAAGAAAGGCTCAGGATACAGAGATATCCTCACTCCAAAAGGAACTGGAGCAGCTCAAATTAGAAAGAGACACTTTCAAAGATCAAGCTGCTAAACTACAAGTCGAATTTCAGCATTATAAGGAGCATGAGGAAGACCAATGGGAGAACAGGTGCCTAACTTATCTGAGGTCTCCGAATTTTATTGGCGAATATGTTCGTTGAATCATAGGGACTCTAAATCATTATGTGACCGGGGTTATTCAACAACTAAGGGAAGGTCGTTATCTATCTTGTGAACCCCCCTCTCAATTCATAAACCGTCGCAGACTTAACCAGGAATTACCCAAAAATTTGACGAGCCACTTTAAGTGAACATGATTGTGTATTTGTAAAAGACTTGTAAGTACTTGCAATTTTTGTAAAAATTTATACTTACCTGTTTTTTCGACCTTTATTATCTGGCTGCTGCTTCTTGAGAATAAGTACTACCTTGTTCAAAAGCTTTTCCTGTTGTGGTATCTTAATTGATCATATGGCTTTGAACAATAAGGCTTTCCATAAACTCCTTGATCTTTATTCAGGCATGACTGTATATAAAGAATTCCAAAGACCTCAGTGCTTCCGAGGGACGTGTAATCCCAAGCAACTTTATATAAAAAAACTCCATAGGATTTATGTGTTCTTGATCGGGCGTACAATCCCGAGCGATTTTAAATAGAGAACTTCATATGGGGAATGTAATTTTGAAGGATTATATATATAAAGAATTTCCTCTGAACTTTGAATCCTGGTTGGGAGTGTAATATCGAGTGATCTTTATAAAGAAATCCAGATGATTTTGAATCTAGGCCAGGCATATAATCCCAAACGATTTAATATGAAGAATTTCATCAACCTTTGAGTTCTCGGTCGGGCGTGTAATCCCGATTAATTTGAGTCAATAGAGTCCTGTTCTTTATCATATTTTGATCAAGTACTCAATCCTGCATGACTTTGCTAATTATAGTTTAAAGTCTACGGTTCCTCTCAGGAAGGTCCGTCCGGGTTACTTCAAGAAATTTCCCGATCGACTGTGTTTATGCTAGTTTAAAGTCTTCGGTTCCTCTCAAGAAGACCTGTCCGGGTTATTTCAGGAGATTTACTGATCGACTATGTTTATGCTAGTTTAAAGTCTCCGGTTCCTCTCAAGAAGACCCGTCCGGGTTACTTCAAGAGATTTCCCGATCGACTATGTTTATGCTGGTTCAAAGTCTCCGGTTCCTCTCAAGAAGGCCCGTCCGGGTTACTTTAAGAGAATTCCCGATCGACTATGTGTATGCTAGTTTAAAGTCTCCAGTTCCTCTCAAGAAGACTCGTCCGGGTTACTTCAAGAGATTTCCCGATCGACTAAGTTTATGCTGGTTTAAAGTCTTTGGTTCCTCTCAAGAAGGCCCGTCCGGGTTACTTCAAGAGATTTCCTGATCGACTATGTTTATGCTGCTTTAAAGTCTCCGGTTCCTCTAAAGAAGGCCCATCTATGTTACTTCAAGAGATTTCCCGATCGACTGTGTTTATGCTAGTTTAAAATCTCCGGTTCCTCTCAAGAAGACCCGCCCAGGTTACTTCAATAGATTTCCTGATCGACTATGTTTATGCTGGTTTAAAGTCTCCGGTTCCTCTCAAAAAGAATATTTCTCGATATTTCCCGATCACTAAAGAATATTTCTCGATATTTGGAGACGAGAGTGAGCTAGCTGTAAAGGGTTACAGTGCTGCCAGTTTCCAAACTGACCAGGATGATTATAGATCACAGTCTGAGTTCGTGTTTTGCTTGAATGGTGGTGCTGTGAGCTGGAAGAGTTCGAAGCAGGACACAGTTGTTGATTCTACAACAGAGGCCGAGTATATTGTTGCATCAGAAGCAGCAAAGGAGGCAGTTTGGATCCGCAAGTTCATTATTGAGCTTGGATGGTTCCTAGCATAGCAGATCCTATAGAGCTCTATTGTGACAACAATGGGGCAATTACATAGGCTAAGGAACCTTGCTCACACCAGCGGACCAAACACATACTACGGCGCTTCCATCTCATTCAAGAGATTATCGATAGAGGAGATGCGAAAATTTATAGAGAACCCACAGAGGCTAACATCGTTGATCCCTTGACCAAGACTTTGGCACAGAGAAAGCATGATGGTCACAGTAGGTCATTGGGTGTTAGAGCCTACACTGATTGACACTAGTGCTCGTGGGAGATTGTTAGTGAGAGCCCTAGAGCCGATCATGTGATGATTCTTGTATGGACTCGATGTATCATATTCCTATATATATTTATAAAGGCATTTATTTATGGTTATTATACTTACTTGTATTGGTGCCAAATAACTGAGTATAATAGCGTCCTTGAGTAGAAGATTCTTATCTATATCAATCGATTGGTTGAATTGATAGTGAGATGATATAGAGAACACTAGTCTTAATCATTCGTAGTCATGTATTGACATTCAGGGACAATGTTAATGCGATGAGACTAGCATGTAGGTCAACTCGATGACTTAATCTCACAAGTCATGAATATTAGATATCAAGTTGACACATGGGTATGCATTGGAGAATGTATACTGAATGACCCACTATGAGAAAGTATCATGGATCGTTATATGAGTGTCATATATTTTCTCATGTGACTATTAGTATGACTATCAGTTCTTGGACCTGAATTCACCATGGTTCCCTACATAAGGAGTTGCATATTTTGGCTTCGTCAAACGTCACCCTTAACTGGGTGGACTATAAAGGCGATTACTGGGTATGTAACAAATTATGTGGAGGGATGCGAGTGATGTAGATGGGATCTATCCCTCGTATATGACGGGAGTGACATCATGATTCTTGATAGAGTGAGACCACTAAGTGTATGGCCATGCCCAAATGAATCAATATGAGATATTGAACTCATTTGATTAGAATAAGTCTACTTGGGGTTCAAGACAAAGATTGATTAGAGGGTGACACGGTCTATACCTCAATTGATCAATCTAGATATCAAGGATAGAAGGACATTATCACATATTGTGAGAGTCACAATTAGTAGTAACAATGGTGATGTTGGATCTCAACATTCTTGTAACTTGGGTAGTAATGATGTGTTGCTAGATACCGCTCATTACTTATGTTTCTAAATGAGTTTAGGAGCATTTCCAATGTTACAAGAACCTATAGGGTCACACACAAAGGGCAATAAGATGGAGATTAGGTTCATATGATGAACCAAATTGGATTAAGAGTAATCCAAATTAGATTAATTGAGTAAAACTTGATTGCTTATGTTAGACTCAAGTGAGGCTAGACTTGAGTTAGACTCAAGTGAGGCTTAATGATGATATTCATTGAATTTTGAATTCAATGATAAATGGTGACATTCATTGAATTATGAATTCAATTTGAATATTAAATTCAAATTTCGATTCAAATTATGAAGAGAAGAGGAGTTTCAAAATGACCATTTAATGAAGAATGAATATTCATTAAAACTCATTAATGAGGCTCATTAATGGAGTTAATGAGCATTAAGTATTTTCATTAGATGAAAATACTTAAGCCATTTTTACTCTCATATTTTCATCATGAACGGATCATCATTATTTCTCCTCTCTTCTAGCTCTCTCTCCCTCTCCTCCATTGCCGAGCCACCCTAGAGTGCTTGCACACTCTAAGAGGTTCTTCTCCACCTATTGTCCGTGTGGATACGTATAGAGGAGTGTACGCTTGACACTCTCAAGATCCAACAACCTTTTGGACGAGCAGGATAAGCGAAGGGCTTTGCAACAAGGGTAACGCTTCTTATTCATGTAGATCTAAGGTAGATCTAGGTTAGAAACTTGTACATGATTTATTTATATATATCTTCACACTGATTCGTGTTAAGACTTTGTGGTTTTCGCAATGCAAAAAGCAGTTTTTGCGGCTCGAAAGTCCCAACAAGTAGTATGTCATCCACATACAATACAAGGAAAATAACTGTGTTCCCAACAACATTGTTGTAGACACAAGGTTCATTTTCATTCTTGATGAAATCAAACTATTTGATCACGTCATCAAATCGAAGATTCCAGCTCCGTGAAGCTTGCTTATGCAGCTTGCATACTCTGCCACTATGCAGTGGGTCTACAAAACCTTCAGGTTGTATCATGTACACATTCTCGATCAAGTTTCCATTCAGAAACACGGTTTTGACATTCATCTGCCAGATCTCATAATCGTGGTATGCTGTAATAGCAAGCATAATCTGAATGGATTTAAACATCGCTACTGGAAAAAAAGTTTCATCATAGTCAATACCATGAATTTACTTGAAACCTTTAGCTACCAAACGACCCTTATAGGTATGCATAAGTCCATCCATGTCAGTCTTTCTCTTAAAGACCCACTTACACCCAATGGGCTTGACGCCTTCAGGTGGATCAACCAAAGTCTATACTTGGTTGGTGTACATGGATTCCATCTTGGATCTCATGGCCTCTAGCCATTTCTCAGAATCTGGTCTCATCATAGCTTCCTGATAGGAGGTAGGCTCATTCACAACGAGCATAACGTCGTCATGGTCAGACAATAGAAATGAGTATCTCTCAGGCTGACGATGTACCCTGTCAGACCTGCGAAGAGGTATGTCTACTTGAACTGGTTGTTGTTCCTCAACTCCTTGTGCAACAATCTCATCATCCACAACATTTTGCGGTTCCAGTTCAACTTCCATCAAGGCTTCAGTGCTATGGTCCATATCTTGAACTTCTTCAAGATCGAACGTACTCCCACTAGTTTTTCTAGAAACAAAGTCCTTTTCTAGAAATACCCCAGTCTTAGCCACAAACACTTTGTGGTGGCTGGGAATGTAGAAGTAATATCCCTTCGTTTCCTTAGGATATCCAATAAAATAGCACTTATCAGATTTGGGTCCCAGTTTGTCCGAGAGTTGACGTCGAACGTAAGCCTCACAACCCCAAATCCTCATAAAAGATATCTGGGCATCTCTCCCAGTCCATATCCTATATGGTGTCTTTATCACAGCTTTGGATGGAACACGGTTAAGTGTGAAGGCTGCTGTGTCTAGAGCATATCCCCTAAATGATATAGGAAGATTTGTGTGACTCATCATAGATCGTACCATATCTAATAGGGTACAATTCCTCCTTTCAGATACACCATTTCACTGTGGTGTTCAGGAGGAGTGAGTTGGGATAGAATCTCACACTCAGCTAGATAGTCACAAAACTCATGGATAAGGTATTCATCACCTTGATCTGATCGAAGTATCTTAATACACTTGCCTAGCTGGTTTTGTACTTCATTCTTGAATTCTTTGATCTTTTCAAATGATTGTGACTTATGTGTCATCAGATACACATAACCATATCTACTGAAGTCATTAGTAAATGTAATGAAGTACCTATAACCACCTCTGGCAGTGACATTGAAAGGGCCACATACATCACTATGTATAAGTCCTAACAAGTTAGTTGCTATTTCGCTATGTCCACTAAAGGGAGTCTTGATCATCTTTCCCAGTAGGCATGACTCGCATGTCTCATATGATTCAAAATCAAATGAGTCCTGCAAACCATCTTTTTGGAGCTGAGATAAGCGATTCTCATTTATATGACCTAAGCGACAATGCCAGAGATAGGTTCGGTTCATTTCATTTGACTTGAACCTTTTGGTACTTATGTTATAGATGTGGTTCTCTAAGTCTAGAATGTAGGTCCGTTCATCAGAGGTGTACTATAATAGAACATATCTTTCAAATAAATGGAACAACATTTGTTCTTTATTATAAATAAAAAGCCTTTCTTGTCTAAACAAGAAATTAAAATGATGTTCTTTGTGAGAGCATGAACATAACAACATTTATCTAATTCTAGTACAAGCCCAGAGGGCATGTAACGCCCGCCCTCCCTGCTATCCCTAAGGGACGGGGCTACGATACTCTATGTACAAATAACAGCGGAAGACATAAAATGATTTTTCTTAGTTTAATAAAAACTTTTCTTTTGGTTCCTTTTTCATCAAATCCGAACTACACTATCATGGCCTTAATAATATGATATCAAAATTTAGTAGAAGCATAACATCAAATCACACATACGGTACTGCAATTAATGATAACAAAGCATAGTTCTTTAAAAGTTTTTAAAGCAGGTTCTTATTTGGTTGCCTAGCCACTGCTACACACATCTTCTTGCCTCTCCTGCTGCTCCTCTAGCTCATCCAGCTTTTTCCTTTATCTGTGGTACAAGGACAGTAAGCTGTGAGCACTCATGGCTCAGTAAGTTCCGTTCATACTCACTAAAACCGAAAATCATAGTATAATCAAAGAATGTCTCAACATGGCATCATTTCAACTAGTCATGACATAATGTAACATACTCTTTTAAGCATATCATGCAACATGAAGAAATCATAACTAGTCATGGCATAACATAGCGTAAAGCATAGCATGAAGCATAACATAATCGTATCTAATCATGGCATATCGTCATAAGGAGTCATGGCATATCCTACACATGGACATATCATGGAACATAACATAATCATATCTAACCATGACATATCATAAATCATCATAAGGTATATGCAATATGATTTTGAAAAACATGTATCCGAAAAACATGTGTATGTCTCATGATCTTTAAAACCATTTCTTCTTACATATATACTTGAACATAATCTCAACTTAAAGGGGATCCCGGCTATGTACCACTTACATATTGCGTGCAACCTATGTAGGTCCAAGGTAGCAAGTCTTGAACCCTACAAGGCAACATACTAGGCCCGAGTCTTACTCCATCGACCTAGGGGTACTTAGGAGCCCATCCCTAACGAGGCCCGAGTCTTATTCCATCGACCCCGGGGCGCTTATGGAGCCCACCCTTTGTACAAGCCATATAAAGAAAAGTACATGTCATACTTATACATATCATACATCATAAAAGCATGCATCACTTAGGCACACATCATATCATAAAAGTATGCATCACTTAGGCATACATCATGTCATAAAACTATGCATCACTTAGGCATACATCATATCATAAAGGTATGCATCACTTAGGCATACATCATGTCATAAAGGTATGCATCACTTAGGCATACATCATACCATAAAAGTATGCATCACTTAGGCATACATCATATCATAACAATATGCATCACTTAGGCATACATCCTATCATAACAATATGCATCACTTAGGCATGGATCATGAAAACATGCATATCTTAAGCATAAAGCATATCATCAAGAATGCATAATTTAACCACATAGCATATCATGAAAGCATGCATATTTTAAGCACTAAACATAGCATCAAAGCATGCATAATTTAACCACATATCATAACATAAGCATGCATATTTTCAGCTCATATCATATCACCAAAGCATGTAAGATTTACCCACATATCATAACATGAAACATGCATATTTTGAACTCATAACATATCGTAGAAATTCTCATCTTGTATAGCTCACAAGCATATATGTCTAAGCATAAAAGTGTATCATGTGCTCATCCAATCATAAGGAACAATGTAACATGATTAACATGGGTACTAAGCTTCCTAATCCCTTGGGTTCTTATCTTGGCCGAAACCCTCTTAGGTGCCAATTTAGGTTTTAAACAACATCCAAGCATGTAGAACCTAATTCATCCACATCATTTTCATAGGAAGTATTATAAACAAGATTTACTTGGACTCTAAGTTCTCCAAGTCCTTGAACCTCATTTGGCCGAACCTTAACAAATGTGAAACAAGGTTCTAAATGACATAAAGCATGGAAACCTTAACCATATTTATAGCATTTTTTTCAAGGAATATGGTAAGCACAATTGAGTTAGTTCCTAACTCCTTTAAGCCCTTAAAATTATGTCTTGGCCGAAACTTACAAGTACTCATTTAGGGTTTCAAGCAAGCATACAAGCATGTGAATTTACTCTAACATCATGTATAAATTCATAAGTGGCCTCATACAAGTAGTCATGGCCGAAACTTCCCTTAGCATCAATTTAGGTCACTAACAACATATAGCATGTAAATTTTAGCTTTCTACATTTCATATTTCATGGAGAGTGACATGAGCATGTTCAAGTAAGTTCTAGGGTTTCTAAAGCATGTATTCCCTTCATGGCCGAGACTCAACGGTGCCCACTTGAATCATAGTTAAATATATAAGCATGTGGACACAATCAACATGTTATCTCAATTCAAAAGAAGCATCTTTAACACATGAGGTCTAAATTTTAAGGTTTCTAGGTCTTTAAACCCTACATGGCCGAACCTCATCAAGCATGGAATTTGTTCAAATGGCATAAAAGCATAGAAAGTCATAACACATTTCATAACATGTATAAAAGTCAAGCACTACAAGCATACATTCAAGTTGTGTCTTAGGTTTCCTAGGTTTTTCCTTTCTTTATCTCATAGCATATGTTTGGCCGAAACCTTCCAAGTCTTTAAACTAGGTTTTAGGTGGCCTAAAGTATGGAAAACCTAAACAAGTTTTATGGCAAAAATATTAAAGAAACTATACTTACAAGTTTGGTTCACAAACAAGCTAGGACCCTTGTGGTCTTAATTAACATATATCATGCAACCAATTTTCCTATACTCTAATTAAGCATGGGAGCATCAAACAACATTCATATCTTATTATCATGGAAGTTTTGAGCATGTTAAAAATCTGTTTAAGCTATTCTAAAGCATCCACCTTACCATGTCCGAAACTTTAGAAGTGATGTTCATGAGTTTCTATCAACATACAAGCATGCAACTCTTTGAGAAACTTTATATTCTATCATATAAACATGGTAAGTTTAAATTCAAAGTCTTCCTAACCCTAAACCCTTCCTTGGCCGAAACTTGTGAGTGGGATACTTTTGGTTCCAAGTAACCTTCAAGTATGAAAACGATAATGGATCCTTAACCATTTATTTAGAGGGTTTTGTGCAAGTTAGGTAAACAATTAAATTCCCTAGCCCTTACAAAACCTTTTTGGCCGAAACTCTAGGGTTAGATACATCCCTAATCCAACATCACATGTATATAAAAATATGAGAGAAAACCTTCTTACAAAGCATAGAAAACTTATCATGAATCAAAGCTTATATTAAATATTCCTAGGATCAACAAGTCCTTTCTTTGGCCGAGTTTTCACAACTTTGTTTCTAGGTTTTAAAATCCTCATAAAATCCAAAAACACATTAAAATCCCTTGTACCACAGGTGAGGAGAAGCTTACATCCTTTTCTCTTGGGGTTCTAAAGTGTGGTGATGGAAGAAAGGGTTTCTTCTTCTTGTTCTCCTCCTTTGTTTTCCCTTGGTAGCCTTACTTGTATCCTAGGAGGAACTTTGTTTTGGGGGCCGAAAATGGAGGAGAGGGGGCTGAGGTTCTCGGTGATGGAGAGGAGAGAATGAGAGAAATGAGAGAAAAATAAAATCTTCTCTTTACATACTCTCTTTTATGTTAAGGGGGAAGAGGTAGCAAAATTGGTTTTTGCTTTCCTTCTCCCTTAGCCCTTTTTTTTTTCATTTTTCTTTTTATTTTATTTATTTATTTGTTCTCATCATTCATGATGAAACAAGGGGGAATGAATCCCCTTAATTCCCTTCTTTAAGTCACGGCAAAAGAAGAAGAAGAGGGAGAGAAAAGAAGGAAGGCAAGTTGCCTTTCTCTTGCTCTTTTCTTGTTTTCTTTTGGCTAGCTTTTACTCTCACACTTATCATGAGTTTCCCTCCTTTACTATCAATATATTATTCCTATCCCCACCGGTTATTACCCATTAATCCTATCATTTACATCATGAGAGGTTCAAGGTTCAATCCTTGACCATTCCCTATTTTTATTTCTTTTTATTTCTTTTTGGTTCAACATTCTACTAATATTTTTCTAAGGTAAATTCATCATTCTCATATTTATCTTAAAAGCTTAGTGGGTGTTACAGTACCCCGTACCTCATAAAAAGTTCGTCCTCGAACTTTAAAATAGCTCCGGGTACTTTTGTTTCATATCGTCCTCGCGTTCCCAGGTGGCTTCTTCAAATCGTTGATTCCGCCATAGAACTTTTACTAAGGGTATTTCTTTGTTCCTTAACCTCTTGACTTCACGGTCCAAGATCTGAAGAGGTCTACTTTCGTAACTTAGGTCCTCTTGAACCTGTACCGACTGTGGCTCAATTACTTGATCTGTGCTGGGAGTACACTTCTTGAGCATCGATACATGGAACACATTGTGAATAGCTGCCATGTCTGGAGGTAGTTCTAGTCTGTATGCGACTTGGCCCACTCTTTCTAAAATCCGGTACGGTCCTACGTATCGTGGGCTTAACTTGCTCCTCTTTCTGAACCTCATTATCCCTTTCATGGGGGATACCTTAAGGAATACGAAATCTCCGATGTTGAATTCTAGCGGCCTGCGCCGTTTATCGGCATATTTTTTCTGCCGACTCTGAGCAGTTTCTATTCGTTGGCGGATCTTCTGTATAGCTCGGGTGGTGTCATCAATAAGTTCCGTTCGGAACCCCATTTCCTTCTTTTCACCACTTTCATACCAGCATATAGGGGATCTACACTTCCTCCCATACAGGGCTTCGTAAGGTGCCATTTTAATAGTAGCTTGGTAACTATTATTGTAGGCGAATTCTGCCAGGTATAAATATCGACACCAGCTTCCCTTGAAGTCCAGGGCACAAGCTCTTAACATATCTTCTAATATTTGGTTCACTCTTTCAGTTTGCCCATCGGTCTGAGGGTGGAAAGCTGTACTAAATAACAACTTCGTGCCGAGGGTCTTCTGGAATGCATAACCGATTCCTGAGGTATAATATCCCGTTGTCCGCGATACGGAACCCATCATTCTTCCCTTCCAAAGTCTCTGGTTTGATTCTCTGGAGGTTTTGGTCACTGGTTTGCTTTTCCAGTATACTCTCAAATAACGTCGGTGTTATGGTGAGGGTAGAAAGTCGCCTGGACATAGTTTCGACCCAAGGATACGAAACACGTCTCGGTTTCTCGATAGTTTCCCATATTGGTTCGTTTCCAGCATTAAGTAAAACTTTAGCATATTGATTGAAATTAGGTAGCTGACCTGAGACGATGGCAGAGACATTCGCCACGTCATCCTGAGCGAGAGAGTAGACTCTGGCATTGGTCATAGTGGGAGGGGCCTCCAATCTTCCTTGGCTGATTGAAGTCCCTTCTATGGCAGTATGCATCTGGTGAAGCTGTGCAGGGGTACTCCTATTCTGGTTGTTCTGCGGAGGTAGTGCCTAAGACTGAGTAGGGCAATTTCTTGCCAAATGTCCTTCCTTTCCGCAGTTGTAGCACTTTCTGGTGCTTAGGAGACATACTCCAGAATGCATCTTTCCACATGTGGCACACTGAGGGTACTTGGTTTGCTTATTGGCCGGACCACCTTTTGTGTTGTTCCACTGTTTCCTCTTTCCATCTGAGTTTCCTTTCCAGCCGATTCTGGTATTGTGCGATTTTTGTCCTCAGGTCAGCGCTTGGTTCTTGCCCTCGTTCATTGCTTTCTGGTAGTGCTCGGTAATCAGGGCACTGCTGACTAGCTCCTCTGCAGTCTGCGGTCTATTAACTCCGCCGGCTACGTTCAGAGCTATCTCTGGTCGGAGCATCTTTAACATTAACCGAACCCTTTCTTTTTCAGTACGGATCAGTTCTGGGCACAGATGTGCTAGGCGGTTGAACTTTTTGACGGCTTCGTTAACTGACAGATCACCTTGCCGGAACTCAGTGAACTCGTCATAGTGCTTGTTGGCCACTTGCATATGGAAGAATTCTTCTAAGAACTCTGTCTCAAAATCCGTCCACTGCATCTGGTTTATTTGTCTTTTCGCCTTTACTCGGTCCCACCACATCCGGGCATCTCCGGTAAGGCAGAACGACGCGCATTTGACCTTCTCGTGTTCAGGCCAGTCCAGCAGTTCCATTATGCTTTCCACGGTCTTGAGCCAGGCTTGCGCATCCCATGGTTCGCAGTTTCTCAAGAATGCTTCCGACTTAAGCCTTTGCCACTGAATCAGATAGGCCTCTTGTCGGACCATCGGAGTAGGGGCTGCCGGGGGTACTAGCGCGACTGTAGGTATAACCGGTAGTGTGTTCTGATTTGCCGGTCGGGTAACTGGGTTGCCTTGCTGACCCATTAAAGTAGTGATCAGCTGCTGTTGCTCTGTGATCTGATGCTAGAGGTCTGCAACAACCTGTGTCAGGTCTGGTGGAGTCACTGTCCCCTCGGTTCGGCCATTGCGTGTCCTAACCATGTTTATCTAAATAATGACAAATAGACTAGTGTAAGTGGTTATCGTTTTTAGCCAATCTAACGTACTGTTTTGTTTCTATCTATTTGTTCTGCTATTATTCCTAACCTACTAATATGTAATCCTAATCTAAATTATAACTAAAAGCATAGAATAAAGCATCAAACATAAGCAAGCAAAAACATGAAACTAAAGCATAAGCAACATAAGGGAAAAATAAAGAATAGAGTGACAAACAATATAACAAAAGGAAATAAAGCATAAGCAATATAGCAAAGAAAATAAAGCATAGGCAATATAACAAGGAAGAAAAAATAAAGCATAAGTCATATAACATGAAACTAAGCATAAGCATATAACAAGAAAATTAAGCATAAACATTCTTACTTGGAGCGGCAGGTCGGAGGCTTGATGTGTGTGTAGTGAGCTGGCAATAACTTGGCTCTGATACCAACCTGTAACGCCCGCCCTCCCTACTATCCCTAAGGGACGGGGCTACGATACTCTATGTACAAATAACAGCGGAAGACTTAAAATGATTTTTCTTAGTTTAATAAAAACTTTTCTTTTGGTTCCTTTTTCATCAAATCCGAACTACACTATCATGGCCTTAATAATATGATATCAAAATTTAGTAGAAGCATAACATCAAATCACACATACGGTACTACAATTCATGATAACAAAGCATAGTTCTTTAAAAGTTTTTAAAGCAGGTTCTTATTTGGTTGCCTAGCCACTGCCACACACATCTCCTTGCCTCTCCTGCTGCTCCTCTAGCTTATCCATCTTTTTCCTTTATCTGTGGTACAAGGACAGTAAGCTGTGAGCACTCATGGCTCAGTAAGTTCCTTTCATACTCACTAAAACCGAAAATCATAGTATAATGAAAGAATGTCTCAACATGACATCATTTCAACTAGTCATGACATAATGTAACATACTCTTTTAAGCATATCATGCAACATGAAGAAATCATAACTAGTCATGGCATAACATAGCGTAAAGCATAGCATGAAGCATAACATAATCGTATCTAATCATGGCATATCGTCATAAGGAGTCATGGCATATCCTACACATGGACATATCATGGAACATAACATAATCATATCTAACCATGGCATATCATAAATCATCATAAGGTATATGCAATATGATTTTGAAAAACATGTATCCGAAAAACATATGTATGTCTCATGATCTTTAAAACCATTTCTTCTTACATATATACTTGAACATAATCTCAACTTAAAGGGGATCCCGGCTATGTACCACTTACATATTGCGCGCAACCTATGTAGGTCCAAGGTAGCAAGTCTTGAACCCTACAAGGCAACATACTAGGACCGAGTCTTACTCCATCGACCTAGGGGCACTTAGGTGCCCATCCCTAACGAGGCCCGAGTCTTATTCCATTGACCCCGGGGCGCTTATGGAGCCCACCCTTGGTACAAGCCATATAAAGTAAAGTACATGTCATACTTATACATATCATACATCATAAAAGCATGCATCACTTAGGCACACATCATATCATAAAAGTATGCATCACTTAGGCTTACATCATGTCATAAAAGTATGCATCACTTAGGCATACATCATGTCATAAAGGTATGCATCACTTAGGCATACATCATACCCTAAAAGTATGCATCACTTAGGCATACATCATATCATAACAATATGCATCACTTAGGCATACATCCTATCATAACAATATGCATCACTTAGGCATGGATCATGAAACATGCATATCTTAAGCATAAAGCATATCATCAAGAATGCATAATTTAACCACATAGCATATCATGAAAGCATGCATATTTTAAGCACTAAACATAGCATCAAAGCATGCATAATTTAACCACATATCATAACATAAGCATGCATATTTTCAGCTCATATCATATCACCAAAGCATGTAAGATTTACCCACATATCATAACCTGAAACATGCATATTTTGAACTCATAACATATCATAGAAATTCTCATCTTGTATAGCTCACAAGCTTACATGTCTAAGCATAAAAGTGTATCATGTGCTCATCCAATCATAAGGAACAATGTAACATGATTAACTTGGGTACTAAGCTTCCTAATCCCTTGGGTTCTTATCTTGGCCGAAATCCTCTTAGGTGCCAATTTAGGTTTTAAACAACATCCAAGCATGTAGAACCTAATTCATCCACATATCATTTTCATAGGAAGTATTATAAACAAGATTTACTTGGACTCTAAGTTCTCTAAGTCCTTGAACCTCATTTGGCCGAACCTTAACAAATGTGAAACAAGGTTCTAAATGACATAAAGCATGGAAACCTTAACCATATTTATAATATTTGTTTCAAGGAATATGGTAAGCACAATTGAGTTAGTTCCTAACTCCTTTAAGCCCTTAAAATTTTGTCTTGGCCGAAACTTACAAGTACTCATTTAGGGTTTCAAGAAAGCATACAAGCATGTGAACTTACTCTAACATCATGTATAAATTCATAAGTCGCCTCTTACAAGTAGTCATGGCCGAAACTTCCCTTAGAATCAATTTAGGTCACTAACAACATATAGCATGTAAATTTTAGCTTTCTACATTTCATGAGTGACATGAGCATGTTCAAGTAAGTTCTAGGGTTTCTAAAGCATGTATTCCCTTCATGGCCGAGACTCAAAGGTGTCCACTTGAATCATAGTTAAATATATAAGCATGTGAACACAATCAACATGTTATCTCAATTTCATAAGAAGTATCTTTAACACATGAGGTCTAAATTTTAAGGTTTCTAGGTCTTTAAACCCTACATGGCTGAACCTCATCAAGCATGGAATTTGTTCAAATGGCATAAAAGAATAGAAAGTCATAACACATTTCATAACATGTATAAAAGTCAAGCACTATAAGCATACATTCAAGTTGTGTCTTAGGTTTCCTAGGTTTTTCCTTTCTTTATCTCATAGCATATGTTTGGCCGAAACCTTCCAAGTCTTTAAACTAGGTTTTAGGTGGCCTAAAGTATGGAAAACCTAAACAAGTTTTATGGCAAAAATATTAAAGAAACTATACTTACAAGTTTGGTTCACAAACAAGCTAGGACCCTTGTGGTCTTAATTAACATATATCATGCAACCAATTTTCCTATACTCTAATTAAGCATGGGAGAATCAAACAACTTTCATATCTTATTATCATGGAAGTTTTGAGCATGTTAAAAATCTATTTAAGCTATTCTAAAGCATCCACCTTACCATGGCCGAAACTTTAGAAGTGATGTTCATGAGTTTCTATCAACATACAAGCATGCAACTCTTTGAGAAACTTTATATTCTATCATATAAACATGGTAAGTTTAAATTCAAAGTCTTCCTAACCCTAAACCCTTCCTTGGCCGAAACTTGTGAGTGGGATACTTTTGGTTCCAAGTAACCTTCAAGTATGAAAACGATAATGGATCCTTAACCATTTATTTAGAGGGTTTTGTGCAAGTTAGGTAAACAATTAAATTCCCTAGCCCTTACAAAACCTTTTTGGCCAAAACTCTAGGGTTAGATACATCCCTAATCCAACATCACATGTATATAAAAATATGAGAGAAAATCTTCTTACAAAGCATAGAAAACTTATCATGAATCAAAGCTTATATTAAACATTCCTAGGATCAACAAGTCCTTTCTTTGGCCGAGTTTTCACAACTTTGTTTCTAGGTTTTAAAATCCTCATAAAATCCAAAAACACATTAAAATCCCTTGTACCACAGGTGAGGGGAAGCTTACATCCTTTTCGCTTGGGGTTCTAAAGTGTGGTGATGGAAGAAGGGTTTCTTCTTCTTGTTCTCCTCCTTTGTTTTCCCTTGGTAACCTTACTTGTATCCTAGGAGGAACTTTGTTTTGGGGGCCGAAAATGGAGGAGAGGGGGCTGAGGTTCTCGGTGATGGAGAGGAGAGAATGAGAGAAATGAGAGAAAAATAAAATCTTCTCTTTACATACTCTCTTTTATGTTAAGGGGGAAGAGGTAGCAAAATTGGTTTTTGCTTTCCTTCTCCCTTAGCCCCTTTTTTTTTTCATTTTTCTTTTTATTTTATTTATTTATTTGTTCTCATCATTCATGATGAAACAAGGGGGAATGAATCCCCTTAATTCCCTTCTTTAAGTCACGGCAAAAGAAGAAGAAGAGGGAGAGAAAAGAAGGAAGACAAGTTGCCTTTCTCTTGCTCTTTTCTTGTTTTCTTTTGGCTAGCTTTTACTCTCACCCTTATCATTAGTTTCCCTCCTTTGCTATCAATATATTATTCCTATCCCAACTGGTTATTACCCATTAATCCTATCATTTACATCATGAGAGGTTCAAGGTTCAATCCTTGACCATTCCCTATTTTTATTTCTTTTTATTTCTTTTTGGTTCAACATTCTACTAATATTTTTCTAAGGTAAATTCATCATTCTCATATTTATCTTAAAAGCTTAGTGGGTGTTACAGGACAGAGATAGAAAGTAAGTTCCTACAGCAACAACAGCAACCTGTGCTCCATTTCCTACTCGCAGGTCCACCTCGCCCTTCGTCAATGCCCTACTATTTCTCAGCGCCTGTACACTAGTACAAATGTGAGAAGCACATCCAATATCTAATACCCACAATGAAGAAATAGAGAGATTGACTTCTATAACATATATACCTGAAGTAGAAATCTCATTTCTCTTCTTCTTAAGATCTTCTAGGTATCCTTTGCAGTTCCTCTTCCAGTGTCCGGTCTAACCATAGTGGAAGCAGGTAGCATCCTTGGCAACCCCTCCTTTAGGTTTCATTACCTTGCCTTTGCCCTTAGCTTGGGACTTTCCCTTACTTTTAGGCTTGCCTTTGCTTTTATGCTTTTGCTCCATCAAAATGGAGTTGGGATTTACCTTCTTAAGTTGAGCGCAGCAGTTCGCAACATGCTTAGCAGCTCAGGCGGTGGCTTATCAATTTCGTTCATGTTGTAATTTATGAAAAATTGATTGTAACTTTCTGGCAAGGATTACAAAATCAAGTTAGTGGCCAGTTCTTGTCCAAGTGGGAATCCAACCTCTGTAGTTTCTCTATGTACCCAATCATCTTGAGTACATATGGACCTACGGGAGTCCCATCTTGCATCTTGCACTAAAACAGTGCCTTAGAGATCTCGAATCTCTTGTGCCTTGCTTATCCTTAATATAGTTGACGAAGATGTTCAACCATATCATAAGCAGTCATCAACTCGTGTTACTTCTGAAGCTCAGAGTTCATGGTTGCGAGCATGAGGCATGACTCATCTAATGCATCATCTTGATGCTTCTTATAAGCATCTCGGTCGCCTCGCGTGGCACTAGCAGGAGGTCCCTCTGGAATGGGCTACTCTAGGACATACAGTTTTCTTTCTTGTGTGAGAACGATTCTCAGATTCCTGTACCAGTCCATGAAATTAGCTCCATTGAGCTTGTCCTTGTCAAGGACAGAACGCAGGAAGAAAATATTCGTGTTCGTCGACATGGCAATCTACAACATAAATAAAGCAGAAAGTAAATATTATATTCACTTATCATTTAATTAGGCCTTTAACTAAATGATGCTCCCACTGAATTATAGGGCTTTTGTATAATCAAGTCATGGATATGGTCAAACCACACTACTAGATTCATACCAATTAGCTATAATTCTCGCGGGACAAGATCCACATCATACTACGCCTTGAGTTAGCTTTGGCTAAATCGTCCAAGATTTAGTATGATCGGTAGATAGCTAATTTATCAATTACATCTTTATGCAACTCTTGTTTATCGGATCAAAATGTGATCTTTATCCTATCTTCCAAACCGTTGGAAAATGCCTATAGTTTTACCCGATCCAATTGGGTTAATCAGTCATACTCAATCTAATTGAGTTTGTTCTCACCCAAGCTTTGATAGGCGGAACCAAGTTTGTCCCTCCGCACCCTACCAAGATAATATGCGTTGCTCTGCTTTGGCAGATTCAAGAACAACAAATGATCAAGGTAGTGATGGGTATCAAAATTTGGTAGGTATTTCGAGTTGATTAAGATCTAATCTAATCATGAATGTGTAACATATACGCATTAAAGCACTAATTACCCTACATTAGCATGCATCACATACACACAAGCAATGATATATATATATATATATATAGATATTTTTATTAATTAATTTGTGATGAGGTCATGGGCCTACTACGATCTTCTCAAGCCAATGAAAAGATCGGACGGTCAACCTAGGGTTAACGGCTTCTTCAAGCGCCTCCTTTTGACCGCCATGTGTTGACAGCACCCTCTTCGTAACTCCTTCTTGAGTGGACCTTCCACCGCTTCATTTTGTACATTACAAATATGAAAATCGAGTTACATTCGAGTCTAAAATCTATTTACAACAGGAACATAATAAGGGAGACACGACGCGCAGGTCGCATATCATATACAACACGCACAATACTAAAATGGCGCGCAGGCCTTATTATGAATTACAACATAATTTTAACCAATTACATTGGAGTTTTTGGGCCATGAGCATCACAATATCATACATAATTCTAAATTATGTATTTTATATAAATTTCTATAATTTTACTACTATTTTATCAATTTTATGAGTCACAACTTCTCAGCGGTCCCGTTTAGCAATTTTCGGGCGCGATCGCGAGACAATGCCCCTTGCGGGGTTAGGTGCAGCGCCCCTTCTCGTGAAATGAATATTGCGAGTGTCCCAAACTGATTTAATAGTGCCTTAAGTCTCTGTCCCAAAAAAAATACTTTTGTTTGGGCGAGACCTTGCCATTTCGAATGGTTTTTCTCGGTATTTGAAGCCTACAAGTGTCTAAGTACTTGTTGCTTCGCCTCTACAAGAAAATACTCACAAAATCGATAAATGTAGAAAAATTACAAAACTTTACCGATCTGAAACCTTTTTGTAATAACAAATACAAACATGTGTAAGCATCGCACATGGCACTGATACCACTGTTAGAACTTTCGAGCCGCAAAAACCGTTTTTTGCGTTGCGGAAACCTCGAAGCTAGTCACGGATCCGTGTGAAGATAAATAAAAAATCTTCATGTACATGTTTATCTACACTAGATCTACCTTAAATTTACATGAAAAGGAAGTATTACCCTTGTCGTGATGCCCTTCGCTTATCCCGCTCGTCCAAATGGTTGCCGGATCTCATAGAGTGTCAAGTGTATACTCCACTACACGTATCCACATGGATAAAAGGTGGAGAGAACCACTTAGAGTGTGCTAGCACTCTTGAGAGGTCTCGGCAATGGAGGAGAAGGAGAGAAAAGAAGAGAGGAAGTAGAAGAAGCCTTGAATAAGCACACACTTATTCTTCATCAATGTGGCCGACCACTTATTGAGCACTTTATACCTCCATGTAATACCAAGAGTCATGACTCTTGGTCTTCCTCATGAGTTGGCACTCAATGATGTAGCCTTGATGAATTGGAACATCATCATTGGCCAGCCCATGCCAAGTCACAATGAGGTGGCATTTAGTCAAGTCAAAGTTGACCCTTCATCTTCCCTCTCAAGTCAAGTCAAACTTGACCTCTTATCTCCCATGGTTGATCAAATATACCCTTTGATTCAAATAAATTTAATTTAATGAATATCTATTCATTGGTTTAAATTGACTCAATGAATCATAGTCTAAATAAGACTCATTCGTCACATGAATCAAATTGAGTCCAACTGAATTAGTCTAATTTAGATTACTCTTAATCTAATTTGGTTCATCACATGAACCTAATCTCTTAGTCCATCATATGAACCTAATCTTCATCTAACTGCCCTTTGTGTGTGACCCTATAGCTTCTTGTAACATTGGCAATGCTCCTAAATCCATTTAGAAACATAAGCAATGAGCGGTATCTAGCAACACATCATTACTACCCAAGTTACAAGAATATTGAGATCCAACATCACCATTGTGACTCTCACAATATGTGATAATGTTCTTCTATCCTTGACATCTAAACTGATCAATTGAGGCACAGACCGTGTCATCCTCTAATCAATCTATGTCTTGAACACCAAGTAGACTCACTCTAATCAAATAAGCTCAATATTTCATATTGACTTATTTGAGCATGGACATGCACTTAGTGGTCTCACTCTATCAAGAATCATGATAACACTCCCGTCATATAGGAGGGATAAATCCCTTCTACATCACTCACATCCCTCCGCATAATTTGTTACATACCCAGTAGTCGCCTTTATAGTCCACCCATTTATGGGTGACGTTTGACGATTCCAAAGTATGCAACTCCTTATGTAGGGAACCATGGTGACTTCAGGTCCAAGGACTGATAGTCATACTAATAGTCACATGAGAAAGTATATGACACTCATATAAAGATCCATGATACTTTCTCATGGCGGGTCATTCAGTATATATTCTCCAATGCATACCCATGTGTCAACTTGATATCTAATATCCATGACTTGTGAGATCAAGTCATCGAGTTGACCTACATGCTAGTCTCATCGCATTAACATTGTCCCTGAATGTTAATACTTGACTAGGAATGATTAAGAGTAGTGTTCTCTATATCATCTCATTATCAATTCAACCAATCGATTGATATAAATAAGAACCTTCTACTCAAGGATGCTATTATACTCAGTTATTTGGCACCAATACAAGTAAGGATAATAACCATAATGAAATGCCTTTATAAATATATATAGGAATATGATACATTGAGTCCATACAACAATCATCACATGATCGGCTCTAGGGTTCTCACTAACAATCTCGACGTCGGATTTGGACTGGATTGGACCTTTCTATAGGAGGTGGGTACCTTGACTTATCTATTTTGATATGTCATTTGATATGCACAGTAGTTTTTAACAAGTAGTAATGATTATGTTTCATATCTGCATCGATTTGTCATTACCGGATACTTGTTACATGCTTGTTTTTGTTTACCTATTTTGCATTTCATGTTAGTACCCACCTAATTATATATTCTTATAGGGGTAGTGACATAACCATGTCTTATTATATTCAGGACCTAGGTTTTTATACCATATCTGCCCTGTGTACCTACACCATTGATTAGATCTATTTATCCTATGGTACATATTATGTAGAGATGGACAGGATCAGGATATTTCCATACTTAGTGTCATGCACCATCTCACATGATTGCATGTTGTGCGATAGTCAACTCCATTGTTGTTGAGCACATCGCCAATTACATAGATCTGCACACACCACCACTCATGGGTTAGTGGTATGTCAGGTAGGGTGTGTGGTAGTTCTGCTATTAGGCTCCGCTAGTCCGGTGACTCAGCATGGTAGCCGACAGACAGTTCTGCTCTATTAGGCTTCGCTGGTCCGGTGATGCTGTAACGGCCGCCCCTCCAGCTAGTAGGGCGGGGTTACTTTACTACTTGCGGAAACATACATGCATATTAAAATTTCTTTCTAAAGTAAAACAGCGGAAGTATCATGAAGTCATGCGGAACATTAACATAAATAAACTTGATCCATGTCAACCAAAAAAAAATAAATAACATAAGCAGGTCTTTTATTTGTCTTAGCCGAGTTACCACCACACATCTCTTGCCTCTCATGCGGCATCCCTAGTTCATCCATTCTTTGCCTTTATTTGCGGTACAAGGAAAGTAAGCTATAAGCACATAGGCTTAGTAAGATCCTTTCCTACTCACAAAAACCATATATCATAGCATAATCACATAAGCATATAACAATGGAAACATAATAATCTAACATCATATTGTGAAAACATAGCATCATAACATATAATTTCATAAAGAACATCATGCTATATCATATAATAAATCAAAAGAGCATCATGCCATATAAATCATAAGGGCATAACATATCATAAAGAAATACCATGATGTATCATATCATCAATAAAAAAACATCATGTCATATAAATCATAAAAGCATATCATATCATAAATCACAATAGCATCATGTCATATAAATCATAAAGGCATAGCATATCATATCATAAGTCATAATAGCATCATGTCATATAAATCATAAAGGCATAGCATATCATATCATAAATCATATCATGCAAGATGTATTTTAAAACATGTGTTATGTCATATGCAAGATGTCTTTAAACATATCATATAGTACTTGAACATAATATCATCATGCGGGCCCGGCTTGTACCACATACATACATAAATGCGCGCAATCCCTAGGACAGGATAGCTAGCCCTGAACCTACTAGGGAACTAGGTCCGTACTACGACCGTCGACCTAGGGGCCTACTAAGGAGCCCATCCCTTTTTACTAGACCCGTTCATAGTCCGTCGACCTAGGGGCACTTATGGAGTCCACCCTTGGTACAAGCCATACAAAGTAAAATAGCATAGCATGGTTCATGTCATAACATAGCATATCATATCTTGTCATATCATGAAGAGTGCTTTTAGTCCCCAAGGGGAAGCATCTCTTAGGCCTTCACTTGTCATTTCATAGAGAGTGATCTTAATCCCAACAAATAGGGAAGCAACTCTTAGGCCTTTACTTATCATATCATAAAGCATGCATACTTGAGCACATAGCATATCATAAGAGACATTATCATGCATGGATCATAAGCATACATAATGAGCATATTACTTGTCATATCATAAAGCATGCATACTCGAGCATATAGCACATCATAAGAGACATTATCATGCATGGTTCATAGGTATAAATGAACACATTACCTATCATAGAAAAACATAATCATGCATGGAATCATTAAATAACATCTCTTAATTCATAACGTAGCATGTGAGGCACATCTAGGCTTCTAATCCCATCATGGCCGAAAGTTCAAAAGTATGAACTTAAACTCTAAACAACATACAAGCATAAGAATCTCATGTTAACTTCATATCATATCATAAGGAAAGTCATAAGCATGTTAACCCAATTTTTTAAGCTTTCCTAGGTCTTGATCCTTATCATGGCCGAAAGTTCATGAAGAAGGGAATTAAGCTCTAACCACATACAAGCAAAAGAATCTCATGTTAACTTCATATCATATTATAAGGAAGGGCATAAGCATGTTAATCCAATTTTTAAGCTTTCCTAGGTCTTGATCCTTATCATGGCCGAAAGTTCATGAAGGAGCAAATAAGCTCTAAACAACATACAAGCATAAATATCAAGCTAACTTCATATCATATCATAAGGAAAGTCATAAGCATGTTAATCCAATTTTTAAGCTTCCCTAGGTCTCTAATTCTTTCGTGGCCGAAAGTCCATGAAGTAGGGAACTAAGCTCTAACAATATACAAGCATAAGAATCTCATGTTAACTTCATATCATATTATAATGAAGTTCATAAGCATGTTAATCCAATTTTTAAGCTTTCCTAGGTCTTGATCCTTATCATGGCCGAAAGTTCATGAAGTAGGAAAATAAACTCTAAACAACATACAAGCATAAATATCAAGCTAACTTCATATCATATCATAAGGGAATTCATGAGCATGCTAGATTTAATTTTAAGCTTCCTTGGACCCTAAATTTGATCATGGCCGAAAGTTCATGAAGAAGAAAATCAAGCTCTAAACAACATACAAGCATGAATATCTAGCTAACTTCATATCATATCATAAGGGGATTCATGAGCATGCTAGGTTTAATATTTTTAATCTTCCTTGGACCCTAAAATTGATCATGGCCGAAACCCTAATTCCCTTAGGTGGCATGTATTTAGGTTCCAAAAATCATACAAGTGTGAAAAACACTAAGTACTCTTCATAACATATTAATAAGCAAGTCATGATCATGGTAGACTAAATTATTAAACTCTCTTAGTCAATTTCACTATCATGGCCGAACACTTCATGAGCATAGATTTAGGCTTAAAGCAACATACAAGCATAAGAAAACACCAAACTAATCATTTATCATAGGGTACATATCATAAAGACATAGTGAGCATATTTAGTTTAGGTCTTAAGCCTTCCTAATCTTTTATTCACACTTGGCTAAAAGTTCAAGAGCATGGATCTAAGTTTTACGTAAGCATACAAGCATAAGAAACATTCACTAACTCCTATACTAGGGTACATATCATAAGAACATAGTGAGCATGCTTAGTTGGTCTTAAACTTTATCTAAAACCTTTGTTCAAGTTTTTGGCCGAAATTTCCAAAAAGTGATCCTAGGTTTTTTAAGCATTCTAACCTTATGGAAAACACGTAAACAACTTGTACCACAGGTAAGGGGATACTTACAACTTGTTGCTTGTTTTTCCTAAGGAAGATGGTACCCTTGTGAAGAGGAGGAAGAAACTTCTCTTCTTAGTTTTCTCCTTTCTTCTCTTGCTTGTAAGGAGTAGATCTTGAGGACTCCTTCTTGTGAATTTGTTTTTCTTAGCAAGAAGAAACTTAGCTTGGATTTTCGGAAATGAGAGAGGAAGAGGTTTAGGTCTCAGTGGAGAAGGAAGAAGGAGAAGGAAGGAGGAGGGAGAAGAAGAAAGAAGAATTAACCAACTTTCTTTCCCTTTTCTCTCATTCCTATTTATTCCCAATGAGAATGAACATGCCCCCATTCATCCCCTTAACCCCTCTATCTCCTCACTCTCTTAATTCCCACGAAAATAGAGAAGGAGGAAGAAAGACAACTTATCTTTTGCTTGCTTCTTTTCTTTACCAAGAGGAAGAGGAGGAAAGCTACTTGCTTTTCTCTTGTTCCTTTACTTAATTATATTCTTACTTTTAACTACTATTTCCATTCTTTTCTATTCATATATTATTCATTACTCTAATTCTTACCATACACCAATTTAACTCTATCATTTGTGGGAGGTTCAAGGTTCAAACCTTAACCTCTCTTTCTTTTTATTTCATTTTGGTTTCTAGTTCCATTTCTCTTCTTTTTTTTTTTCTTTTATTCTAAAAGAAAAATACCCATAGGTATAGCTTATCATTTCATGGGTGTTACTGTACCCCATACCTTATAGAAAGTTCGTCCTCGAACTTAAAATAGCGACATCAGGAGGCACAGGTCTTCCTCCTGAGTGCATCGGCCACTTTGTTCGCTTTTCCAGGATGATAAAAGATCTTGCAGTCATAGTCCTTAACTAACTCGAGCCATCTGCGTTGTCTCATATTCAGATCTTTCTGGGTGAAGAAATATTTCAGACTCTAATGGTCGGTATAAATCTTACACCGGACTCCATATAAATAATGTCTCCATGTTTTGAGAGCAAAGACCACGGCTGCTAGTTCTAGGTCATGAGTGGGGTAGTTTTTTTCATGCTCTTTGAGTTGTCTAGAGGCGTAGGCAATGACCTTGCCATCTTGCATGAGTACCGCTCCAAGTCCTAATTTGGAAGCGTCGCTGTACATATCGAAGCCTGTGTTACTTTCCGGAAGAGTAAGGATTGGAGCACTGATCAGTCTCTTTTTTAATTCCGTGAAACTCTTTTCGCATTCATCCGTCCATTCATACTTTTTGTTCTTCTTGGTGAGAATTATCATAGGGGCTGCAATTTTAGAGAAGTCCTGCACAAACTTCCGGTAATAGCCTGCTAGCCCGAGAAAACTTCTGATTTCACTGACATTCTTTGGCCTGTTCCAGTTACTTACATCTTCGATCTTGTTTGGATCTACCATTACTCCATCCTTGGAGATGACATGACCCAAGAATGATATTCGATCGAGCCAAAACTCGCATTTGGAGAACTTTGCATATAGTTGTTTCTCTCGAAGAATTTGTAGTACGGTATTCATCATGCTCTTCCTGGGTTTTTGAATAGATGAGAATATCATCAATGAAGACGATCATGAATTTGTTGAGATATGCCGTAAACACCCGATTCATCAGATCCATAAATACAGCAGGAGCATTTGTCACTCCGAAGGGCATAACTATGAACTCATAGTATCCGTATCTTGTTCGAAATGTCGTCTTCGGTATATCATCCTGTTTCACTTTCACTTGATGATAGCCGGACCTTAGGTCAATCTTAGAGAAGACGGTTTCTCCCCTTAATTGGTCGAACAGGTCGTCGATCCATGGAAGAGGGTACCGGTTCTTGATTGTCACATTGTTCAGCCCTCGGTAGTCTATACACATCCGCATAGACCCATCCTTCTTTTTCACAAACAGTACTGGAGTTCCCCATGGAGAGTGACTCGGGCGAATAAGTCCCTTGTCAAGTAACTCTAGTAGCTGTCCCTAAAGTTCCTTCAACTCAGCCGGCGCTATACGATAAGGTGCTTTAGAGATCGGTTTAGTACCAGGAATCAGTTCGATCTCAAATTCTATGTCTCTATCGGGGGTTAACCCTGGTAGTTCATCGGGAAACACTTCTGGATAGTTGCACACCACTATGACATTTTCTAGTTTCTGGTCCTCAGCATGACTTGTATCGATCACTTGTGCTAGAAACCCAGTACATCCCTTATTTAACATCTTTTGTGCCTTTATGGCTGATAAGAATCTCCCAGTTTCTTTCCTTGATTCTCCAACAAATTCGAACATTGGTTTTGTTTTAGGTCGGAAGACCACTTTCCTTTGACGACACTCGATTGAAGCGTCGTACTTGCTCAGGAAATCCATGCCCAATATACTGTCATAATCTTGCATGTCAAGCACTATCAGGTCACAGTAGAGTTCTCTGTCCGCGATTCTGATGGGTGCGGCTCGCAACATATGAGTAGATGACATTACTTCTCCCGAAGGTAGGGTTGTTAAGAATTTGCCATTTAAAGCTTGTGGTGCTATCTCTAACTTCTTCATGAAGGGTGTAGAGACGAACGAGTGTGTCGCCCCAGTATCAAATAACACATTAGCATACTGACTGAAAATAGGTAGCTGACCTGTGACAACTATAGAGGCACTCGCCACATCATCTTTGGTAAGAGAGAAAACCCTGGCGTTCGTCGTAGCTGGCGGGGCTTCCAATCTCCCTTAGCTAATCGGAGTTCCTTCAATGGCAGCTTGCATCAGGTGTAGCTGTGAGGGGGCACTCCTGTTCTGGTTATACTTCTGGGATGGTGTCTGAGACTGGGTAGGGCAGTCTCTGGCCATATGTCCTTCCCGTCCGCAACTGTAACACTTTCTCGTACCCTTGTGGCATACTCCGGAATGCTGCTTCCCACAAATGGTACACTGAGGGTACTTAGGTTGCTTATTTACTGGTCCTCCTTTAGTGTTGTTCCATTGCTAACTTTTTCCATTAGAGTTTCCTTTCCAGCTCGTTTTGGTACCCTGAGGTTTCTATCCTTCCGTCTGTGCCTGATTCTTATTTTCGTTCATCACCTTCTGATAATGTTCGGTGATCAGGGCACTGCTGACCAGTTCTTCTGTAGTCTGCGGTCTATTAATTCCACCGGCAACATTCAATGCTATCTCGGGTCAGAGCATTTTCAGCATCAGTCTAACCCTTTCTCTTTCCGTGCTGACTAACTCTGGGCAGAGGCGTGCAAGATGGTTGAAGCGCTTCACTGCTTCATTCATTGATAAGTCACCTTGCCGGAACTCGGTGAACTTGTCGTAATGCCGGTTCATTACTTGCATATGGAAGAATTCCTTGAAGAACTCTGCCTCGAAGTCCGTCCAGTTCATCAGATTAACTTGTCTCTTAGCCTTAACTCTTTCCCACCACATTCTTGCGTCTCCGGAAAAAAAGAATGACACGCATTTGATCTTTTCCGATACGGGCCAGTCCAGTAATTCCACAATACTTTCCACCGTGTTGAACCAGGCTTGGGCGTCCCATGGTTCACAAGTACCCGAGAAGTTCTCCGGCTTCAGCCTTAGCCACTGTATCAAGTAGATCTCCTGTCGGACCATTGGAGCAGGGGCTACCGGTGGTACTGATGCAGCTATTGGTATGATGGGCACTGCATTCTGATTTGCTAGTGGGGTGACAGGGTTTCCTTGCTGATTCATCAGAGCAGTGATTACTTGTTGTTGTTTCGTGATCTGATGCTGGAGATCTGTGACTACCTAGGTCAGATCTGGTGGGGTCACTGTCTCATCGGCCCTGTTACCGCGTCTTCTAGCCATATCTATTTTCATAAATAACAATAAGGCTAGCATAAGTCTAGAGTCATCCCTACTTATATTCGTGCACATTAAATATCGCTTATCATACATAAAGGAAATTCATATCAGTCATACATAGGTTCATGGATACTAAAACATTTCCTACCATACCTAAATAGACTAGAGTAAGTACAGAAAGTCTTACTTGGAGCGGCAGGATGGAGGCTTGATGTGTGTGTAGCGGGAAGGCTAACCTCGCTCTGATACCATCTTGTAACGCCCGTCCCTCCTGCTAGTAGGGCGGGATTACTTTACTACTTGCCGAAACATACATGAATATTAAAATTTCTTTCTAAAGTAAAACAGCAGAAGTATCATGAAGTCATGCGGAACATTAACATAAATAAACTTGGTTCATGTCAGCAAAAAAAAAAAATAACATAAGCAGGTCTTTTATTTGTCTTAGCTGAGCCACCACCACACACATCTCTTGCATCTCCTATGGCTCCCCTAGTTCATCCATTCTTTGCCTTTATCTGCGGTACAAGGAAAGTAATTTATAAGCACACAGGCTTAGTAAGATCCTTTCCTACTCACAAAAACCATATATCATAGCATAATCACATAAGCATATAACAATGGAAACATAATCATCTAACATCATATTGTGAAAACATAGCATCATAACATATCATCTCATAAAGAACATCATGCTATATCATATCATAAATCATAAGAGTATCATGTCATATAAATCATAAGGGCATAGCATATCATAAAGAAATATCATGATGTATCATATCATCAATAAAAAAACATCATGTCATATAAATCATAAAAGCATATCATATCATAAATCATAATAGCATCATGTCATATAAATCATAAAGGCATAGCATATCATATCATAAATCATATCATGCAAGATGTCTTTTAAAACATGTGTTATGTCATATGCAAGATATCTTTAAACATATCATATAGTACTTGAACATAATATCATCATGAGGGCCCGGCTTGTACCACATACATACATAAATGCACGCAATCCCTAGGACAGGATAGCTAGCCCCGAACCTACTAGGGAACTAGGTCAATACTACGACCGTCGACCTAGGGGCGTACTAAGGAGCCCATCCCTTTTTACAAGACCCGTTCATAGTCCATCGGCCTAGGGGCGCTTATGGAACCCACCCTTGGTACAAGCCATACAAAGTAAAATAGCATAGCATGGTTCATGTCATAACATAGCATATCATATCTTGTCATATCATGAAGAGTGCTCTTAGTCCCCAAGGAGAAGGAACTCTTAGACCTTCACTTGTCATATCATAGAGAGTGCTCTTAATCCCAACAAATAGGGAAGCAACTCTTAGGCCTTTACTTATCATATCATAAAGCATGCATACTTGAGCACATAGCATATCATAAGAGACATTATCATGCATGGATCATAAGCATACATAATGAGCATATTACTTGTCATATCATAAAGCATGCATACTTGAGCATATAACACATCATAAGAGACATTATCATGCATGGTTCATAGGTATAAATGAACACATCACCTATCATAGAAAAACATAATCATGCATGGAATCATTAAATAACATCTCTTAATTCATAATGTAGCATGTGTGGCACATCTAGGCTTCTAATCCCATCATGGCCAAAAGTTGAAGAGTATGAACTTAAACTCTAAACAACATACAAGCATAAGAATCTCATGTTAACTTCATATCATATTATAAGGAAAGTCTTAAGCATGTTAACCCAATTTTTTGAAGCTTTCCTAGGTCTTGATCCTTATCATGGCCGAAAGTTCATGAAGAAGGGAATTAAGCTCTAACAACATACAAGCATAAGAATCTCATGTTAACATCATATCATATTATAAGGAAGTCATAAGCATGTTAATCCAATTTTTAAGCTTTCCTAGGTCTTGATCCTTATCATGGCCGAAAGTTCATGAAGGAGGAAATAAGCTCTAAACAACATACAAGCATAAATATCAAGCTAACTTTATATCATATCATAAGTAAAATCATAAGCATGTTAATCCAATTTTTAAGCTTCCCTTGGTCTCTAATTCTTTCATGGCCGAAAGTCCATGAAGAAGGGAATTAAGCTCTAACAACAGACAAACATAAGAATCTCATGTTAACTTCATATCATATTATAAGGAAGGTCATAAGCATGTTAATCCAATTTTTAAGCTTTCCTAGGTCTTAATCCTTATCATGGCCGAAAGTTCATGAAGTAGTAAAATAAACTCTAAACAACATACAAGCATAAATATCAAGCTAACTTCATATCATATCATAAGGGAATTCATGAGCATGCTAGATTTAATTTTAAGCTTCCTTGGACCCTAAATTTGATCATGGCCGAAAGTTCATGAAGAAGAAAATCAAGCTCTAAACAACATACAAGCATGAATATCTAGCTAACTTCATATCATATCATAAGGGGATTCATGAGCATGCTAGGTTTAATTTTTTTAAGCTTCCTTGGGCCCTAAAATTGATCATGGCCGAAACCCTAATTCCCTAAGGTGGCATGTATTTAGGTTCCAAAAATCATACAAGTGTGAAAAACACTAAGTACTCTTCATAACATATTAATAAGCAAGTCATGATCATGGTAGACTAAATTTTTAACCTCTCTTAGTCAATTTCTCTATCATGGCCGAACACTTCATGAGCTAAGATTTAGGCTTAAAGCAACATACAAGCATAAAAAAACACCAAACTAATCTCTTATCATAGGGTACATATCATAAAGACATAGTGAGCATATTTAGTTTAGGTCTTAAGCCTTCCTAATCTTTTATTCACACTTGGCCGAAAGTTCAAGAGCATGGATCTAAGTTTTAGGTAAGCATACAAGCATAAGAAACATTCACTAACTCCTATACTAGGGTACATATCATAAGAACATAGTGAGTATGCTTAGTTGGTCTTAACTTTATCTAAAACCTTTGTTCAAGTTTTTGGCCGAAATTTCCAAAAAGTGATCCTAGGTTTTTTAAGCATTCTAAGCTTATGGAAAATACGTAAACAACTTGTACCACAGGTGAGGGGATACTTACAACTTGTTGCTTGTTTTTCCTAAGGAAGATGGTACCCTTGTGAAGAGGAAGAAGAAACTTCTCTTCTTAGTTTTCTCCTTTCTTCTCTTGCTTGTAAGGAGTAGATCTTGAGGACTCCTTGTGAATTTGTTTTTCTTAGCAAGAAGAAACTTAGATTGGATTTTCGGAAATGAGAGAGGAAGAGGTTTAGGTCTCGGTGGAAAAGGAAGAAGGAGAAGGAAGGAGGAGGAAGAAGAAGAATGAAGAATTAACCAACTTTATTTCCCTTTTCTTCTCTCATTCCTATTTATTCCCAATGAGAATGAACATGTCCCCATTCATCCCCTTAACTCCTCTATCTCCTCACTCTCTTAATTCCGATGAAAATAGAGAAGGAGGAAGAAAGACAACTTGTCTTTTGCTTGCTTCTTTTCTTAACCAAGAGGAAGAGGAGGAAAGCTACTTGCTTTTCTCTTGTTCCTTTACTTAATTATATTCTTACTTTTAACTACTATTTCCATTCTTTTCTATTCATATATTATTCATTACTCTAGTGGTTACCATACACCAATTTAACTCTAACATTTGTGGGAGGTTCAAGGTTCAAACCTTAACCTCTCTTTTTATTTCATTTTGGTTTCTAGTTCCATTTCTCTTCTTTTTTTTTTCTTTTATTCTAAAATAAAAATACCCATAGGTATAGATTATCATTTCGTGGGTGTTACAGACGCAGTGTGGTAGCCGGCAGATAGTTTAGCACTATTTGGTTCCGTTTGTTCGCTCATGGGTAGTGTGACGCAACATGGTAGCCGGCAGGGATCCCTCCTCTGGACTGGCTTAGGGAGATGAGAGTATTAAGCCCCCCCCCCCCCCCCACTTATGATTTGGGGTAATGAGGATAGGTGTACTCCGACAACATCCCATCCACTCGGTCACTCATCAGGAGCAGTGATGGTAGAGTGCACGGTTAACACAACCTACCCACTCGGTCTCACAATCGTGTGTAAGACAGTTGACTGGTAGTATGGGTGACCAAGATATGTCATTGGCATCATACACATTGATGCATTTATTGCTTGTGTTGCTGCACTTGTTTCCTGCTTATTTGGTGGATGCATATGCTTGACATGCATACAAGATTTCTATACCTCTCGGTCTATTATCCATACACCAGGTCTTGGTTAGTACAATTTTTCTCCTATATATTTCAGTTTGCATTTATCATTCCTATATCAGGAGACTGTACACATAATTATTGCTATTGGTTATTTTCTTACTATGCATGTCAGTAGTTACCTATTGAGGAGTTGACTCACCCCATTATTATTACTATTTTTAGGTTGAGGCTTTCCGGAGAGTTCCAATCTCTAGTCCCCCTGCAAATCGCAAGGATATTTATTTGGTCATTTGTTTTTTCTTATGGTGCTATATAGACTACGTTTTAGACTTGTACTAAGTTTTGTTCTATGGATTACTGTACAGTCTTTTGTTTGTCGATGAGTTTTCTTTTTATATTTATTGGATATGTTCTGCTACATGCTTGCCTGGACGGTAGAAGAGGTGAGTTGATTTTATTTGCATCGTTGTGATTTATGTTTTATGGGTGTAGTTGAGTAGGATATAAGTTTTGAGCTTTATGGGTGTAGTTGAGTAGGATTTTTGAGATGGTTTTCCTTATCGTTGCATTAGTTTAGTTTTACTATTAAACTACGTGGGTGTTTTCTTATTTTTATTGTTATTGTTCCGGCCATATTGGCCGAGGTATCTTGATGGTTGTTCGAAGTTTCAGATTATCACCCATACAGGGGAGATGGTGCCGAAATTTCTTCTAGCAGGGACTACCTGTGGCGTGACAAGTTATTTGGTATCAGAGCTAAGTTTCGGATACTTGGTTTTCATATTTTGGTTTTGCGTGTTAATCTGATACCAATATTTTTGGTATCAAAGCCCGATTTGCGAGTCAAACTGGGTACTTTCAGATTTGTACGGATTTCCGTTATGTTAATGTTTCAGAATTTCTTTTTGGATTTGTACGGATTTTCGTCAATTTTCTTGTATGGGATTCTGAGGTTAAGAGGGGGACTGGACAGTGACGGAACATCTCCAGACAACTAATAGGTATAAAGGTAATTTTATATTTTTTATACTTGTAGTAATATCTGAGTTATAACTTAACAGATATGAGGAGATATACACGTGCATCTGCGATGAGACGTGGTGTTGGACGGCCACGTAAGAGGACTTTGGAATCTCTGGCAACGGACTTGCCAGAGATTCCTACAGGGGTTGAGCATGTCGGTCAGGGACAGACTCATGATACTACGGGCGCGTCGGGCTCTCAGAGTCCGGTGGCTTCGTTAGAGATACCCACCCATACATTATACACTGTACCACCCATGGCAAACCTGGTACCTCCATCAGCAGAGCCTGCAGCGTTCTTGCACCCGCGCCCCCAGTGCCTACAGTGTTACCAGCACCCGCACCAGCAGTACCGGTTGTTCCATTTCCGGTACCACCACCTACCATACCTCCAACCACGGCTACTCATATTGACCCAGTAGTACCACCAGTGGTATATGCTCCAGTTTATGCAGGAGCACCGGGAGTACCTCCCCCAGTCTATCTAGCGGTACCACCTATAGCACCAGCTCCAGTGATTCTGCCAGTTCCGACGTCGATCACTACCCAACCTCACTGATATTGTCGCGGCACAAGCCCAGATCCCAGCATTGGCAGAGTCGATGAAGAGTCGATTCACACTCTTCCGAGGAGAGATTGATCCGAGTGTGGCCTAGTCCTGGATAGAGACCATGAAGTAGACCTTCTTCTACATGGCTTGCTCCGAGTGCGAGAAAGTAGAGCTAGCTGCTTTCCATTTACTGGATGAGGTCGACTCTTATTGGGTTAAGCAGCGTTCCATCATAGGCGAGTAGAACATCACCTGGGCCAAATTCAGAGAGGCTTTTGAGAGCTGCTACTTCCCACGGGCATATCAGATGACTCGCCGATAGGATTTTCTGAGTCTGTGACAAAACAGTCGCTCGATGACAGAGTACAATGTTGAGTTTAATCGGTTGGCTAGATTTTGTCTAGAACTAGTTGGTGAGGACAGTTCCTGTATGCAGCAGTTTATCCAGGGACTAGATGGACATCTACAAGTAAAACTTGCCAATTTTGGGAACTCATCTTACATAGAGACACTAGACAGAGCCCTGATGATAGAGTTAGCTCACCAGAAAGCGTATCTGGATAAGAAAAGGAAGCAGACGGGTCAGGCATCAGGGCAGATCCAGCAGTCACAGGATACCGAACAATAGCAGAGTGGTCGCGGTCGGCCAAGTAAGGGTACATCTGGGGCATCCGATCAGCCTTAGAAGTCAGGGCGATCTACATCAGGACGTTTCCGATCTTCTCAGCAGAACTGGAAACAACCCACCAGCGACATTCGCTGCACCAGATGTGGGTCCAGAGACCACATCACCTCAGCCTGCTCCCTGGGACATTCAGTTTGCTATTATTGCAAACTGCCTGGGCACCTGAGCGAGATTGTTTGCTGAAGGCTTAACATATTGCTTCTGGAGTTTCTGGTCATGGAGTTCAGCTCAGTCAGCCAGGGACTTAGCGAGGAGGGCATAGAGCCCAAACTTAGCAATGCCAACAGAAGATAGCTCCCCCTGCAGGTGCTGCTTATGGCATGTATGGACAGGAGCACCCCAGTGCCCTCATAGTACCATAGAGTTCTGTCATGGGATCTCCATATCAGTTGCAGCCTCAACCCCTAGTCTAGTATCTGCAGCCCCAGCTCTGGTCCAGTACTCGACGCAGTCCCAGCAACCAGTACAGTATCATTCGCTGTCCTCTCTTCCACCTCTGGCCCCATATCCAGCACCGCCTAAGTGGCCGACTCCTGCTCAGATGCAACCGCCGCTGGCAGCGCTACCACCTCCACCTCCACCTCCGCCAGAGACTGGACGGATTCATACGGTCACCCGAGAGGATGCGCAGCGGGCAGACGGATTCATTTTCCGTGGTACGATTTCCATTTTTGCCTTATCTACAAATATGCTGATAGATACTAATAGCTCGCATTCTTTTATATCCTGTACCTTTATGAGGGAGATTGGTAGATTATGTTAGTTAGAGCCCTAGAGCCAATCATTTGATAATTATTGTATGGACTCATTGTATCATATTCTTCTATATATAAATAAAGGCATTTGTTTTGGTTATTATACTTACTTGTATTGGTGCCAAATAACTAAGTATAATAGCGTCCTTGAGTAGAAGGTTCTTACCTAAATCAATCGATTGGTTGAATCGATAGTGAGATGATATAGGGAACACAACTCTTATTCATTGCTCGTCGAGTATTAACATTCAGGGACAATGTTAATGCGACGAGACTAGCATGTAGGTCAACTAGATGACTTGATCTCACAAGTCATGGATATAGAGATATCCATTGGAGAATGTTTACTGAATGACCCGCCATGAGAAAGTATCATGGATCATTATATGAGTGTCATATACTTTATCATGTGGCTATTAGTATGACTACTAGTCCTTGGACCTGAAGTCACCATGGTTCCCTACATAAGGAGTTACGTACTTTGGCTTCGTCAAACGTCACCCATAACTGGGTGGACTATAAAAGCGATTACTGGGTATATAACAAATTATGCGGAGGGATGTGAGTGATGTAGATGGGATCTATCCCTCCTATATGATGGGAGTGACATCGATATTCTTGATAGAGGGAAACCACGAAGTGCATGGCCATGCCCAAATGAGTCAATATGAGATATTGAGCTCATTTGATTGAGTGAGTCTACTTGGAGTTCAAGATTTAGATTGATTAGACGATGACACGGTCTATGTCTCACATTGATCAATCTAGATGTCTTGGATTGAAGGACATTGTCATATATTGTGAGGAGTCACAATTAGTAGTCACAAGGTGATGTTGGATTTCAACATTCTTGTAACTTGGGTAGTATGATGTATTGCTAGATACCGCTCATTACTTATGCTTCGAAATGGGTTTAGGAGCATTGCCAACGTTACAAGAACTTATAAGGTCACACACAAATGGAAATTAGATGGAGATTAGGTTCATTTGATGTACCTAAAGGATTAGGTTCATGTGATGAACCAATTTGGATTAAGAGTAATCCAAATTGAGCTAATTGAGTTGGACTTAATTTAGTTCATGTGTTAAGTGAGTCTAATTTGGACTTAGACTCATTTAATCAATTTAATTCAATGAATAGAGATTCATTAAATTAAAATTGACTTGAACTAATGGTTAGATTAGATCAACCATGGGAGAGAAGTGGTCAAGTTTGACTTGACTTGAGAGAAAGATGAAGGGTCTAGTTTGACTTGACCATTTGCCACCTCATTGGTGGGTTGACATTAAGTGGGGCAATAATGATGTGCCATATCATCAAGGCTAGCACATGTGTGTGCCACCTCATGAGGGAGACCAAGAGTTGTGACTCTTGGTATCCCATGGAGGTTTAAAAGCCTTCTTTTCAAAATGGCCAGCCACTTAATTCAATTGGGAGTTTTTCATTTGGTGTGTAACTCCATCTTCTTCCTCAAGCTCTCATCTTCTCTCCCTCTCCTCCACCATTACTGATCTTCTAAGGTTGCTAGCACATCCTTAGAGGTTCTCTCCATCGCGAGTTGTTCGTGTGGATACACATAGAGGAGTATCTACTTTGATACTCTCGAGATCCGGCGAACCTTGGACGAGCGGGATTGCGAAGGGCATCGCATTAAGGGTAAAACCTCTTTTCTTTTGTAGATCTAGTGTAGATCTAGGCTTAGAAAACATGTATATGAAATTTTATTTCTTCGCACAGATCCGTGGCATGGGAATTTCGGGGTTTTCGCAACGCAAAAATTGGTTTTTACGGCCCGAAATACCCAACAGATTACCCACTTTCAGACCGCAGCGATTGGCCGTCTCTCTACCATTCGATAATACTTTGGACATCACCCAGGTGGTCAGAGGTTTCCCGTTAGATTTTGGCAACATGATTCTTATGGTAGATCTTTTAGTACTTGAAATGGTCGAGTTTGATATTATTCATGGCATGAATTGGCTGTCAGCATATCATGCCACTATTGATTGCCAAACGAGGGTGGTCACATTCCGGCCTCCGAACCAACCCTCGTGGGATTTCACTAGCATCAGAGACGACGACATATCGACTATTTCGATGATTCAGGCTCAGAAGGTGCTGTTGTAATGCCCGAAAATTCTCAAAACTATTTTATAAATATTCTATGATTTTTCTGGAATCTTAGGATATTTTTACAGAATTTTTAGAGTAGCGGAAGTAGAAAAAATAAATAGAAAACAAAAACGGCCTAAACGGGAATTGAACCCGAGACCTATGGTTTACGGGTAATTCTAGTAACCAGTTGAACCCAGCAGGGCCGTGCTGAAAGGAAAGGGAAACATTTATATTTAAGTTTAAGATTGGCCGAAATATCCACTTAAAATAAATAGAAAACTTGAGTGGGTTTGGTTTATTTCTTTGGTTCGGGAATTCTCCACCGAGACCTCACCTTACACGCCACCCCCTCTCGTTCTCCTTCTTCCTCTCGGCGCCAACCCTAGGGTTCTCTCCCTAGGGCCCTAAGAGTGCCTTCCGGCAGCGATTCCAGCACAAGAACGTTCCCCTCCGCGAGAAGAACGCGTTGGAGCGAGGAGATTGTCGAAAGGATCGTCTCCACCGGAATTCTAGCGAACAGAGTTGTAAGAAAATTAGCGTACGAGGTAAGAAACCTCTCACCTGCAGTATAAGTAGCTTCCGTGTGAATTCCATGTTTTAGTTTAGTAATATGTAGACTTTCGGCACAAGGATGCGAATTAGTGCATACTAAGTGTTTGATTAAATTATTTAGCACAGAAAAATGCAACTTAGGCATTTTAATAGCTCAGTAAATGCAATAGAAGCATTTAAATAGTTAGTTAGCCTTGCCACAACACATATGGGACTACGGTCCAATGGGTGGGCACCCACATTCGCCTCTAGGTTTAGATAACCTAGTAGAAGCAAGGTAAATTAATTAGCTATGATTCTGTATTTTATTTTCAGTAGTGGCACTTTACAGGATTAGATATCCATTGGGCTGGGCTCCCATAGTCAGTCCCTAGGTTTAGATAACCTAGTAAACCTTGCTAAATTCGGGATTTGCAACCCCGGGTTTAGTTGAGGATGCGCGCATATCATGTACAGTTGTCGGGCCCATTAACAGTATGATTATGTATTTTAATCTATTATATTATAATTTTTCAAAACTCACAAAGATCAGTTATGTTAGTTGAGTTTGAATTCAGTTCCAGACTAGTTTAATTCATGTTCTGCTCAGTTTTCCTTGTTGTTACACATGATAGTTATGGTTAGCTTTGTATGCTATGCTTTAGTGTTCATGTTCAGCTTTTATTACACATGTTTAGATGATAGTATGCCATGACTAGCTTTTATTTCTATGTATGATAACATGCCATGTTTCAGTCTAATCAGTGCACTTTCAAACAACATGTTTTAAAAGCATATTGCATCGAATGCACGTTTTAGTGAGGTAGATGGTTTCTTACTAAGCTTTAAGATACTTTCTTTTCCTTATACTGCAGATAAAGGTAAAGGAAAGATGGACTAGCGGAGGCTGGAGGACAATGCTACGAAGATGTGTGTGGGCAGGAACTTGGAAAGAAGATCTTAGGGAACTCTAGCAAGATTTGTTTAAACATTAGTACTTTTTAGTATTTTAGCAATTTGCACTTTAGTATGTTGATCGCTATGAATTAGTTAACCATGCACTCTATTATGCTTAGAACATTGTTCTTTATGATGTTAGAATGTTAGTTGTGGTTGTTAGAGTGTTTCCTAGCTATCTTAGAACATGTAATGTGATTGAGGCACGAAATAGTGCTGAAATCAGGGGTTCTGGTTCGAAATCAGAAACCCAGATCGATCTACAGATCGATCAGAGTTGGGTTGTGCCACTGGATCGGTCAGCTGACCGATCCAGTCGCGAACAGAGAGTTAGCGTCTGTTATGGATCGGTCAACCGACCGATCCAGATGCGAACAGAGGGTACAGAAACTCACTGATCGGTCAGCCGACCGATCAGTGAGCCACTGGATCGGTCGGTAGACTGATCCAGCCGCATACAAAAGCGACCGATCCATAGTTTCTCTCCGTGCCGGTATCAAGCTGGATCGATCACTGGATCGATCCGACAGCCCAATCGATTCATGGATCGATTGAAATGCCTGATTACAGCTATCAGGACATCCGAGAGGCATAGATTATCTTCCCTAGCATGTGTACAACTCCTAGGTACACCTAGAATATTAAGTTCAGATTTTACAGTAATCAGTTTAGTAAAATTTTAATCAATCCAGATTTTCGCAATAGTAATTTAGCACTGCATAATGTAGCGATCGTCCTCACAGCCTAGTCAATAGAAGGCGGGTCGTTACAGAGTGGTATCAGAGCTGTTTCCATACTTTCTACACACACATCAGCATTGTACCTGCAGCTTCCAAGTAAGAAACGTCTCTCACTTTATTATGTTCTTTCTTTCATGTTTATAGATACTGTAGCATGTTGATAGATGATAACACCTAACATGATAATGATAGTAGATATATAAACATGATTGCCTTAGTTATGTATGTCCTCTATGTCTTTAGAAATGGCACGAGGACGCCCAGCTAGAAGGGCACCAGCTACTGAGCCCTAGCATGAGGCAGGCAGTTCAGTGCCTCCCCCAGACCTGACAGCATTAGTGGCTCAGTTACAGCAGTAGCTAGCTGAACAGCAATAGGAGATAGCCACCTTAAAGGCTAATCAGCAGAACACTCCCACTGTCACCCCGGAGCCTAACTTAGCGACACCAGTGGTCTTAGAGGTTCCACCAGTCCAGCCTACGGCACCAGTAGCCCCAGCAGCAGGAACACAGAGAGAAGCCTATCTGATCCAGTGGCAGAGAGTCAAGTTAGAGAATTTCTCAGGCAGCAATAAACCATGGGATGCTCAGGCATGGCTCAAAACACTGGAAAGTACGATGGAGCTTCTGGACTGGCCAGAACATGAGAAGGTGAAGTGCGCCTCCTTCTGTCTGACAGGAGATGCACGTATGTGGTGGGAGAGAATCAGAGCGAAGCGCCCAGTGAACCAGATGACATGGGTTGACTTCGAGAAGGAATTCTTTGAGGAGTTCTTTCACATGCGGGTCACCAACCGTCACTACGACGTGTTCACTGAGTTTCGTCAGGGCAACCTATCAGTTGAGGAAGCCGTGAAGAAATTCAACAGGTTGGCTCGTCTATGCCCTGAATTAGTCAGCACAGAAAGGGAACGAATCTGGTTGATGCTCAAGATGCTGAGGCCGGAAATAGCAATGAACGTGGCTGGTGGCGTTCATAGGCCACAAACCACAGAAGAATTAGTGAGCAGTACTCTAATCACTGAGCATTACCAGAATAGCATCAAGCATCAGAAGCAAGTCCTCTCAGAAGCTAAAGGTCAAGGAGGCTCAGGCACTCAGAAGCAGCAGGGTTACAGCTCCCACGGCTCTAACTGGAAAGGGAACTCCAGCAACAAGCCCAAACCAGAGAGTTACCCAAAAGGAGGACCAGCCAGCAAGCATCCCAGTTATCCAAAGTGTGCTACTTGTGGGAAATTCCACCCTGGAGTTTGTCGTAAAGGCACACGAGGATGCTTCGAGTGTGGACAAGAAGGGCATATGGCCAAGCAGTGTCCAAACAAGACCAGTCTTCCTCAGCCACAACCGATTCAGTATGGAGGTCAGCCAGCTCAGTTACATCAGATGCAGGCCGCTTTAGATGGTCCACATATCAGCCAGGGCAGATTAGAAGCCCCTCCAGCTACGACCAATGCGAGGATCTATTCACTGACCAGAGAGGACGTAGCAAATGCCTCGACAGTTGTTACAGGTCAGATTAGTATTTTACAGCAAAGTACAACTGTCTTATTCGATACTGGGGCAACCCATTCTTATATATCTAGGGCATTTGCAAAGAAATTAGCGAGACCTCCAGAGGTACTCAGTAGTCAATTTCTGACGACCTTACCTTCAGGAGAAATTATGGCATCCACGCACTGGCTCAGAGCAGTGCCAGTCATTATAGCAAACAGAGAGCTCTTTTGCGATCTGATAGTGATTAATATGACCGACTACGACGTCATCTTCGGGATGGACTTCTTGATCGAATACGGTGCCTCCATCGAGTGCCGTAAATAGAAAGTCATATTCCAACCTGAAGCGGAAGCACAGTTCAAATTCGTCGGAGAACCCAGGAGAAAGGCCAAGAAGTTTCTCTCAGCTATGAAGGCACAGAGGTTGATGGATTCAGGATGTACGGGGTTCTTAGCACACGTGGTCAGCACAAGTCAGGACAAGGACCAACAGCTAGCAGAGGTCCGAGTCGTATGTGACTACCCAACAGTCTTCCTTGAAGAGTTACCAGGCCTAGCACTAGACAGGGAGATCGAATTTGAGATAGAGCTCATTCTCGGTACAAATCCTATCTCCAAAGCACCTTACCGCATGGCTCCAGCAGAACTGAAGGAACTTCATGAGAAACTACAGGAGCTTCTTGACAAGGGCTTCATCCGTCCTAGTCACTCACCATGGGGAGCACCTGTATTGTTCGTGAAGAAGAAAGACAGGAGCATGCGCCTGTGTATAGACTACCGGGCACTGAACCAAGTCACAATCAAGAACAGGTATCCTCTTCCCAGAATAGATGACCTGTTTGATCAGCTAAAGGGAGCAGCAGTGTTCTCTAAAATAGACCTCAGATCAGGTTATCATCAGGTGAAGGTTAAAGAAGGGGACATACCCAAGACAACATTCAGGACTAGATACGGACATTACGAGTTCGTAGTCATGCCCTTTGGCATGACAAATTCTCCAGCTACTTTCATGGACCTTATGAACATGGTATTCAGAGAATATTTAGATAGGTTCGTTATCGTGTTCATCGATGATATCCTTATCTATTCCAGAACTTAGGAAGAACACGTAGAGCACCTGAAAATAGTATTGTAGACCCATCAGTAGAATCAGCTGTACGCCAAGTTCACCAAATGTGAATTTTGGCTAGATCAGGTGTCCTTCCTGGGTCACATCATCTCAAAGGATGGTATCATGGTAGACCCCAGTAAAATAAAAGCTGTGAGTAACTAGAAAAGATCCAAGAACGCCAGTGAGATCAGGAGCTTTTTGGGACTAACAGGTTATTACAGAAAGTTCGTAGAGGACTTCTCTAGGATAGCCTCCCCACTGACAGCTCTCACCAGGAAGAACAGGAAATATCAGTGGACAGAGGACTGCGAGAACAGCTTCAGTGAGCTAAAAAGAAGATTGACCAGTGCACCTATTCTGACTCTACCAGAGAACGCAGATAGCTTTGACATATATAGTGATGCCTCGAAGATGGGACTAGGAGCAGTGCTGATGCAAGATGGCAAGGTGATCGCCTATGCCTCCAGACAACTTAAGGATTATGAGAAAAACTATCCTACTCATGACCTTGAGCTTACAGCAGTGGTGTTTGCTCTCAAGATTTGGAGACATTACTTGTATGGAGCTCGGTGCAGAGTGTATACAGATCATCAGAGTCTGAAGTACTTCTTCACTCAGAAGGATCTGAATATGCGACAGCGCAGATGGCTAGAACTGGTCAAAGACTACGACATAGATATCCTCTACCACCCAGGAAAAGCGAATAGGGTAGCAGACGCCCTCAGCAGGAAGTCCAGCGCTACCCTATTATCTCTAGCAGCCATGTCACCGCCCCTACAGAAGGAGATCTCAGATTTCGATCTCGAGCTCATAGTCGGACAGCTCTCTACTATGACATTAGAGTCTACCTTGCTCGGTGACATCCAGACAACTAAGGAGCAGGATCCTGAAATTCAGAGAATCAAGCAAGGTTTAGCAGAATCAGAAGGTGGAGAGTTCAGAATATCAGATAGCGGGGTGTTGTATTTTGGTGACAGGCTATGTGTTCCGGATCAGGAGGAACTACAGAGGAAAATCCTAGACGAGGCTCACAAGACTCCCTATGCGATGCATCCTGGCTCCACCAAAATGTACCAGGACATGAAGAAACGTTTTTGGTGGCCTGGGATGAAGAGAGACATCGCTCGATATGTCAGCACCTGCCTAACCTATCAGAGGGTTAAGGCAGAACATCAAAGACCAGGGGAGTTTTGCAGCCCATACAGATACCAGAATGGAAGTGGGAAGACATTTCTATAGATTTTATAGTGGGATTACCCAGAACCACGAATGGTTTTGATACCATCTGGGTAATAGTCGACAGATTGACTAAATCACCCCACTTCTTAGCTATCAGGATATCCTACTCCATGGAACAGCTAGCTCAGTTGTATCTCAAGGAGATCGTTAGATTACATGGAGTCCCACGAACCATTATTTCAGACAGGGACAGTAGATTCACATCACACTTCTGGGAGTGTGTACAGTCAGCTTTGGGCACGAAGTTAAAGTTTAGCACAGCCTTCCATCCTCAGACAGATGGACAGATGGAGCGAGTAAATCAGGTACTCGAAGATATGCTCCGAGCATGTGCCCTAGATTTCAAAGGAAGTTGGTGCAAATATCTGAGTCTAGCAGAATTTGCATACAACAACAGCTATCAGGCCACTATCGGTATGGCACCTTATGAGGCTCTCTATGGGCGGAGGTGCAGATCTCCAATCTGCTGGTATTAGAGTAGTGAACAGAAAGAGCTAGAACTTCAGACAGATCTAGTGGCAAATACCACAGCAGCTATACAGCAGATCCGCCAGAGGATAGAGACAGCTCAGAGCCGCTAGAAAAGCTATGCTGATACACGGCGCAGACCTTTAGAGTTTTCAGTTGGGGATTCATTGTTCCTTAGAGTAGCTCCCATGAAGGGAGTAATGCGTTTTGGGAAGAAGGGCAAGCTAAGTCCCCGATATGTGGGACCATACCTTATCAGCAGAAGAGTGGGAAAGGTAGAATATGAGCTAGAGCTACCATAGGAAATGGCAGTTGTCCACAATGTATTTCATGTCTCTATGTTGAAGAAGTATATCCCAGATGCCACCCAGGTGATTGAGCCCCAGTCGGTACAGATCCGCGAAGACCTCAGCTATGACAGTCGGCCTATTCAGATAATAGACCGAGCAGTTAAGAAATTGTGGAACAAGGAAGTACCATTAGTCAAAGTCATTTGGCACAGTCACACAGCAGAAGAGGCAACATGGGAGACAGAAGCCAGCATGAAACAGAAGTACCCAGAATTATTCTAAGTTCGAGGATAAACTTTTTATAAGGTATGGGGGATTGTAACGCACGAAAATTCTCAAAACTATTTTAGAAATATTCTATGATTTTTCTGGAATCTTAGGATATTTGTACAGAATTTTTAGAGTAGCGGAAGTAGCAAAAACAAATAGAAAACGAAAACGGCCTAAACGGGAATTGAACCTGAGACCTATGGTTTACGGGTAATTCTAGTAACCAGTTGAACCCAGCAGGGCCGTGCTGAAAGGAAAGGGAAACATTTATATTTAAGTTTAAGATTGGCCGAAATAGCCACTTAAAATAAATAGAAAACTTGAGTGGGTTTGGTTTATTTCTTTGGTTCGGGAATTCTCCACCGAGACCTCACCTTACACGCCGCCCCCTCTCCTTCTCCTTCTTCCTCTCGGCGCCAACCCTAGGCTTCTCTCCCTAGGGCCCTAAGAGCACCTTCCAGCAGCGATTCCAGCACAAGAACGTTCCCCTCCGCGAGAAGAACGCGTTGGAGCGAGGAGATTGTCGAAAGGATCATCTCCACCGGAATTCTAGCGAATAGAGTCGTAAGAAAATTAGCGTTCGAGGTAAGAAACCCCTCACCTGCAGTATAAGTAGTTTCCGTGTGAATTCCATGTTTTAGTTTAGTAATATGTAGACTTTCGGCACAAGGATGCGAATTAGTGCATACTAAGTGTTCGATTAAATTATTTAGCACAGAAAAATGCAACTTAGGCATTTTAATAGCTCAGTAAATGCAATAGAAGCATTTAAATAGTTTAGTTAGCCTTGCCACAGCATATATGGGACTACGGTCCAATGGGTGGGCACCCACAGTCGCCTCTAGGTTCAGATAACCTAGTAGAAGCAAGGTAAATTAATTAGCTATGATTCAGTATTTTATTTTCAGTAGTGGCACTGTACAGGATTAGATATCCATTGGGCAGGGCTCCCATAGTCGGTCCCTAGGTTTAGATAACCTAGTAAACCTTGCTAAATTCGGGATTTGCAACCCCGGGTTTAGTTGAGGATGCGCGCATAGCATGTACAATTGTCGGGCCCATTAGCAGTATGATTATGTATTTTAATCTATTATATTATAGTTTTTCAAAACTCACAAAGATCAGTTATGTTAGTTGAGTTTGAATTCAGTTCCAGACTAGTTTAATTCATGTTCAGCTCAGTTTTCCTTGTTGTTACACATGATAGTTATGGTTAGCTTTGTATGCTATGCTTTAGTGTTCATGTTCAGCTTTTATTACACATGTTTAGATGATAGTATGCCATGACTAACTTTGATTTCTATGTATGATAACATGCCATGTTTCAGTCTAATCAGTGCACTTTCAAACAGCATGTTTTAAAAGTATATTGCATCGAATGCACGTTTTAGTGAGGTAGATGGTTTTTTACTAAGCGAAAGCTTATAGATACTTTCTTTTCCTTATACTGCAGATAAAGGTAAAGGAAAGATGGACTAGCGGAGGCTGGAGGACAATGCTACGAAGATGTGTGTGAGCAGGAACTTGGAAAGAAGATCTTAGGGAACTCTAGCAAGATTTGTTTAAACATTAGTACTTTTTAGTATTTTAGCAATTTGCACTTTAGTATGTTGATCGCTATGAATTAGTTAACCATGCACTCTATTATGCTTAGAACATTGTTCTTTATGATGTTAGAATGTTAGTTGTGGTTGTTAGAGTGTTTTCTAGACATCTTAGAACATGTAATGTGATTGAGGCACGAAATAGTGCTGAAATCAGGGGGTTCTGGTTCGAAATCAGAAACCCAGATCGATCTACAGATCGATCAGAGTTGGGTTGTGCCATTGGATCAGTCAGCTGACCGATCCAGTCGCGAACAGAGAGTTTGCGTCTGTTATGGATCGGCCAGCCGACCGATCCAGATGCGAACAGAGGGTACAGAAACTCACTGATCGGTCAGCCGACCGATCAGTGAGCCACTGGATCGGTCTACCGACCGATCAGTGTACTCCTGGATCGGTCGGTAGACCGATCCAGCCGCATACAGAAGCGAGATGGCTTGTGGATCGGTCAGCCGACCGATCCAGAGTTTCTCTCCGTGCCGGTATCAAGCTGGATCGATCACTGGATCGATCCGACAGCCCAATCGATTCATGGATCGATTGAAATGCCTGATTACAGCTAGCAGGATATCCGAGAGGCATAGATTATCTTCCCTAGCATGTGTACAATTCCTAGGTACACCTAGAATATTAAGTTCAGATTTTACAGTAATCAGTTTAGTAAAATTTTAATCAATCCAGATTTCCGCAATAGTAATTTAGCACAGCATAATGTAGCGATCGACCTCACAGCCTAGTCAGTAGAAGGCGGGTCGTTACAGCTGTCACATGGTTGTTAGGGTTTTCTGTTATCTTTGATTCATACTGAAGATGGAAGTAGTTCTCAACTCTCCGACGTTATAGTAGTCCGAGAGTATCCGGATGTATTTCCAGAGGAGCTACCAGGTTTGCCTCCTAGAAGGCAAGAGGAGTTTGCTATTGAGTTGATTCCGGGAACCGCACCGACATCGAAAGCTCCTTACCGTATGGTACCAAAAGAGTTGAATGAATTGAAGGTTCAACTCCATGAGCTTTTAGACAGGGGATTTATACGCCCTAGAACTTCTCCGTGGGGTTCTCCGGTATTTTTCATCAAGAAAAAGGGTGGTGCTCTGAGGTTGTGCATCAATTACAGACAGTTGATTGCAGTGATCGTCAGGAATAAGTACCCCTTATCATGGATTGAGGATTTGTTTGATCAGCTCAGAGGTACATCAGTGTATTCTAAGATTGATCTACGGTCAGAATATCATCAGCTGAGAGTCAAAGAATCTGATATTCAGAAGACAACATTCCATACCAGATATGGCCATTATGAGTTTTTGGTAATGTCATTTGGGCTTACCAATGCTCCAGCGGTATTTATGGATCTGATGAACCGCGTCTTCCTGGAGTATCTTGATCAGTTTATTATCATTTTCATTGATGTCATATTGGTCTACTCGCGTTCCGAGGAGGAAAATGCGCAACATCTTCGCACAGTCTTGGAGACACTTCGCCGACATCAGCTATACGCGATGTTCAGCAAGTGTGCCTTCTAGCTATCTTCAGTCAATTTTCTGGGACATGTGGTCTCTATCCGAGGTATTTCAGTAGACTCTCAGAAGATCAAGGCTGTCACTAGTTGGGAGCAGTCGAAATCAGTACAGGATATCCGTAGTTTCTTGGGGTTGGCAGGAAATTACAGACATTTTGTCGAGGGTTTCTCCCACATAGCTATGCCATTGACACGCCTGACTAGGAAAGGCGTGAAATTCACGTGGTCCATGTTAGTTAGAGCCCTAGAGCCTATCATTTGATGATTGTTGTATGGACTCGTTGTATCATATTCTTATATATATAAAGGCATTTGTTTATGGTTATTATGCTTACTTGTATTGGTGCAAATAACTAAGTATAATAGCGTTCTTGAGTAGAAGGTTCTTACCTATATCAATCGGTTAGTTGAATCGATAGTGAGATGATATAGGGAACACTACTCTTAATCATTCCTAGTCAAGTATTAGCATTCAAGGACAATGTTAATGCGACGAGACTAGTATGTAGGTCAACTCGATGACTTGATCTCACAAGTCATGGATTTCGAGATATCAAGATAACACATGGGTATGCATTGGAAAATGTATACTAAAAGACCCGCCATGAGAAAGTATCATGGATCGTTATATGAGTGTCATATACTTTCTCATGTGGCTATTAGTATGACTATTAGTCCTTGGACCTGAAGTCACCATGGTTCCCTACAAAAGGAGTTACATACTTTGGCTTCGTCAAACGTAACCCGTAACTGGGTGGACTATAAAGGCGATTACTGTGTATGTAACAAATTTTGTGGAGGGATGTGAGAGATATAGATGGGATCTATCCCTCCTATATGACGGGAGTGACATGGATATTCTTGATAGAGTGAGACCACTAAGTGCATGGCCATGCCCAAATGAGTCAATATGAGATGTTGAGCTCATTTTATTGAGTGAGTCTACTTGGGATTCAATATTTAGATTGATTAGAGGATGACACGGTCTATGTCTCACATTGATCAATCTAGATGTCAAGGATAGAAGGACACTTGTCATATATTGTGAAGAGTCACAATTAGTAGTCACAAGGTGATGTTGGATCTCAACATTCTTATAACTTGGGTAGTAATGATGTGTTGCTAAATACCGCTCATTACTTATGCTTCTAAATGGGTTTAGGAGCATTACCAATGTTATAAGAACCTATAGGGTCACACACAAAGGACAATTAGATGGAGATTAGGTTTATTTGATGAACCAAAAGGATTAGGTGCATGTGATGAACCAAATTGGATTAAGAGTAATCCAAATTAGGCTAATTGAGTTGGACTCAATTTGGTTCATGTGTTAGATGAGTCTAATTTGGACTTAGACTCATTCAGTCAATTTAATTCAATGAATAGAGATTCATTAAATTAAAATTGACTTGAACCAATGGCTAGATTTGATCAACCATGGGAGAGAAGTGGTCAAGTTTGACTTGACTTGAGAGGAAGATGAAGGGTCAAGTTTGACTTGACCATTGCCACCTCATTGGTGAGTTGGCAAAGAGTGGGCCAATGATGATGCTCCACATCATCATGATTGCTTAAGTGGGATGCCACCTTATGGGAGTTACCAAGAGTTGTGACTCTTGGTATTCCATGGAGATTATTAACCTCATTCATGTGGTCGGCCACTCATTCATTGGGTGAATTTTTTTTCTTTTGTGTAACTCTCATCTTCTTCCTCAAGCTTTCTTTTCTCACCCTTTCCTCCACCTTGGCCGAACCTTTCAAAGGTGCTAGCACACCTTTTGTTTGGTTTCTCCATCTCTTGCTTGTGTGGATACACATAGAGGAGTATCTACCTTGATACTCTCGAGATTCGGCGAACCTTGGACGAGCGGGATTATCGAAGGGCATCGCATCAAAGGTAAAGCTCTTCTCCTTTGTAGATCTCATTTAGATCTAGGCTAGAAACTCGTACCCAAAGTTTTACGTAAATTTATTTTCTTCGCACGGATCCGGTGGCGGGGTTTCGGGGTTTCCGCAACGTAAAAAGCGATTTTTGCGGCCCGAAAATTCCTACAGTGGTATCAGAGCCACGTGCGAAGCGCGTATGAGTTTTTGTTTGTATTTTTATGAAAAATATCAGTTCTGTAATATTCTGTAAATTTACTGTTTTTATAGATTTTATGGGTATTTTTCTTGTAGAAGCGAAGCACAAGAGTTTAGACACTTGTAGGCTTCGACTACCGAGAAAATTTTTCCGAAACGGCAAGGTTTCACCCCAAATCGTTTTAGAACAGTGGGCTAAGGCACTGTAGGATCGCTTAGGAATACTCGCGATGGTTATATCGCAGGTAGGGGTGCTGCCCCTAACCCCGCAAGGGGCTTCGTTCCGCGATTGCGCCCGAAAATCGCTAAACGGGACTGCCGGGAATTTTTACTCATAAAATCGTAAAAATATTAGACAAAAATTATAAAAATTTATAGAAATTACATAATTTAGAATTGTGTATCATTTTGTGATGGTCATGGCCCAAAAGACCCCAATTTGATTGGAAATTGTGTTGTAATTCGTAATACGGTCTGCGTGCCGTCATGTGATTGTGCGTGTTGTATATTTGATACGCGACCTGCGCGTCGTGCCTTTCTATTTATTTATTCCTATAGTAAATAGTTTAGACTCGAATGTAACTCGAGTTTCACCTTTTGTAATGTACAAAATGAGGCGGTGGAAGGTTCACTCAAGATGGAGTTACGCGGAGGGTGCGAGCAACACAAGGTGTTCAAAGGAAGGAGCTTGAGAAGCTGTTGACCTTAGGTTGACCATCCGATCTTCTCATTGGCTTGAGAAGATCGTAGTAGGGCCATGACTAATCAAAAAATTAATTAATTTCTTGTGTGTGTATATGTGATGCATGCTAGATTAGTAATTAATTAGTGCCTTAACGATTAGATTAGATCTAAGTCGCGCACATGATGCACCTCCACGATTAGATTAGATCTAAATCGAGTATATGATACACATCGTCGATTAGATTAGATCTCAATTGCGTCAACTCAAAAATGTCTACCATGTCGTGATACTTATCACTACCTCGATCACATGTTGTTGTTGAATCTGCCAAAGCAGAGCAATACATATTATCTTGGTAGGTTACGGAGGGACAAACTTGGTCCCGCCTATCAATGCATGGGTGAGTAAAAACTCAATTAGATTGAGTACAACTAGTTAAATCAAGTTTAACTATAGGCATTTATCCTATAGTTGAAAGATGGGACAAAATCACGTTTATATTAACTCTTGGACATATTAGCCAAAGCTAACTAGAGTTGTAATATAAATGCGGATCTTGATCCTATATATAAATGTTGCATAGAGATGTAATTGATAATTAGTTACCTACCGATCATACTAAGTCTTGGGCGATTTAGCCAAAGCTAACTTAGGGCAGAGTATGATGTGGATCTTGTCCCACATGAATTATAGAATTCAGTGGGAGCATCATTTAATTAAAGGCCTAATTAGATGATTAATAGAATATGATATTTATTTTCTGTATTTTTCTGTTGTAGATTGCCATGTCGTCAAACACGAATTCCTTCTCCCTGCGTTCTGTCCTCGATAAGGACAAGCTTAACGGAGCTAACTTCCTGGATTGGTACAGGAACCTGAGAATCGTTCTCACACAGGAATGAAAAACTGTACGTTCTGGAGCAGCCCATCCCGAGGCACCTCCTGCCACTGCCACGTGGGCTGATCGAGATGCTTACAAGAAGCATCAAGATGACGCATTAGATGTGTCATGTCTTATGCTCGCGACCATGAACTCTGAGCTTCAGAAGCAACACGAGTTGATGGACACTTATGATATGGTTGAACATCTTCGTCAACTATATCGAGGACAAGCGAGGCACGAGAGATTTGAGATCTCTAAGGCACTGTTTCAGTGCAAGATGCAAGATGGGACTCCCATAGGCCCATATGTACTCAAAATGATTGGGTACATAGAAAACCTATAGAGGTTGGGATTCCCCCTTGGCCAAGAGCTGGCCACTGATTTAGTCTTGCAATTCTTGCCAGAGAGTTATAGTCAATTCGTCATAAACTACAACATGAATGAAATTGACAAGCCACTGCCTGAGCTTCTGAGTATGTTGAGAACTGCTGAGATCAACCTTAAGAAGGTTAAGCCTAACACCATTTTGATGGTGGAAAAGGGCAAAGGTAAGGGAAAGTCCCAAGCCAAGGGCAAAGGCAAGGCACTGAAACCCAAAGGAGGGGTTGCTAAGGATGCTACCTACTTCCACTGCGGTCAGACCGGGCACTGGAAGAGGAACTGCAAAGTTTACCTAGAAGATCTTAAGAATAAGAGAAGTGAGACTTCCACTTCAGGTATCTATGTTATAGAAGCCAATCTATCTATTTCTTCATCATAGGTATTAGATACCGGATGTGCTTCTAACATTTGTACTAATGTGCAGGCGCTGAGAAATAGCAAGGCATTGACAAAGGGCGAGGTGGACCTACGAGTAGGCAATGGAGCACGAGTTGCTGCTATTGTTGTAGGAACTTATCATCTATCTCTGCCCTCTGTGCTTGTATTAGAATTAGATGAATGTTGTTATGTGCCTGCTTTAACTAAGAAAATAATTTCAGTTTCTTGTTTGGACAAGAAAGGTTTCTCTTTTATAATAAAGGGCAAATGTTGTTCTATTTATTTAAAAGATATATTCTATTGTAGTGCACCTCTGATGAACGGACTCTATATTCTAGACCTTGAAAGCCCTATCTATAACATAAATACCAAGAGGTTCAAGTCAAATGACTTGAACCAAACCTATCTCGGGCACTGTCGCTTTGGTCATATAAATGACAAGCGCTTATCCCAGCTTCATAAGGATGGTTTGCTGGACTCATTTGATTTTGAATCATATGAGACATGCGAGTCATGCCTACTAGGCATGATGACCAAGAATCCCTTTAGTGGGCACAGCGAAAGAGCGACTGATTTATTAGGACTTATACATAGTGATGTATGTGACCCTTTCAATGTCGCTGCTAGAGGCGGTTATAGGTACTTCATCACATTTACTGATGACTTCAGTAGATATGGTTATGTGTACTTGATGACACATAAGTCTGAATCCTTTGAAAAGTTCAAAGAATTCAAGAATGAAGTACAGAACCAGCTTGGCAAGAGTATTAAGATACTACGATCAGATCGAGGTGGAGGATACCTTAGCCATGAGTTTCGTGACTATCTAACTAAGTGTGGGATCCTATCCCAACTCACTTCTCCTAGAACACCACAGTGGAATGGTGTATCCGAAAGGAGGAATCGTACCTTATTAGATATGGTACGATCTATGATGAGTCACACAGATCTTCCTATGTATCTTTGGGGCTATGCTCTAGACACAGCAACCTTCATTCTCAACTGAGTTCCAACTAAGGCTGTAATAAAGACACCATATAGGATATGGACTGAGAGAGATGTCCAGGTGTCTTTTATGAGGATTTGGGGTTGTGAGGCTTATGTTCGCCATCAAGTCTCGGAGAAATTGGGACACAAATCCTATAAGTGCTATTTTATTGGATATCCCAAGGAAATGAAGGGATATTACTTCTACATTCCCAGTCAACACAAGATAGTTGTGGCTAAGACTAGGGTATTTCTACAAAGGAATTTTGTTTCTAGAAAGACTAGTGGAAGTACGTTCGATCTTAAAGAAGTTCAAGATGTGAACCATAGCACTGAAGCCTCAATGGAAGTTGAACTAGAACCACAAAGTGTTGTGGATGATGTTGTTCCACAAGGAGTTGAGGAACCACAACCAGTTCAAGTAGACCTACCTCTTCACAGATCTGATAGGGTACTTCGTCAGCCTGAGAGATACTCATTTCTCTTGTCTGACCATGATGACGTTGTGCTCATTGAGGATGAGCCTACCTCCTATCAGGAAGCTATGATGAGACCAGATTCTGAGAAATGGCTAGAGGCCATGAGATCCGAGATGGATTCCATGTACACTAACCAAGTATGGACTTTGGTTGATCCACCTGAAGGGGTCAAACCCATTGGGTGTAAGTGGGTCTTTAAGAGAAAGACTGACATGGATGGACTTATTTATAAGGGTCGCTTGGTAGCTAAAGGTTTCAAGTAAATTCATGGTACTGAATATGATGAAACTTTTTCTCCAGTATCGATGTTTAAGTCCATTCGGATCATGCTTGCTATTGCTGCGTACCACGATTATGAGATCTGGCAGATGGATGTCAAAACCGTGTTTCTGATTGGAAACCTGCTCGAGGATGTGTACATGACACAACCTGAGGGTTTAGTAGATCCACAGCATACTGACAGAGTATGCAAGCTGCATAGGTCCATTTATGGACTAAAGAAAGCTTCTCGGAGCTGGAATCTTTGATTCAATGATGGAATCAAACAGTTTGGTTTCATCAAGAATGAAGATGAACCTTGAGTCTACAAGAAGGTTGTAGGGAACACAGTTGTCTTCCTAATATTATATGTGGATGACATACTACTCATTGGGAAAGACATCTCTTTACTATAGTCTGTCAAGACTTAGCTAGGGACTTGTTTCTCAATGAAGGACTTAGGTTAAACATCCCGCATTCTAAGCATACAGATCTATAGAGATAGATCTATGAGATTGCTTGGCCTAAGTCAGAGTACATACATTGACAAGGTACTACTTCGGTTGCCATGCAGAACTCCAAGAAGGGATTTCTGCCGATGTCACATGATGTGAGTCTTTCAAAGACTCAAGGTCCCTCTTCTAGAGAGGAGAGAGACCGCATGGATCAGATCCCTTATGCTTCAGCCATAGGATCTATCATGTACGCCATGCTATGTACTCGTCCTAATGTCTCGTATGCTTTGAGCATGACGAGTAGATACCATTCAGATCAAGGTGAAAGTCACTGGATATCAGTCAAGAATATTCTTAAGTACTTGAGAAGGACTAAAAAATATTTCTTTATATATGGAGGCGATGACGAGCAAGCTGTAAAGGGTTATAGTGATGCTAGCTTCCAAACTGAGCAGGATGATTATCGATCGCAGTCGGGGTTCATGTTTTGCATAAATGGTGGTGCTGTGAGCTGGAAGAGTTCGAAGTAGGACACAGTTGCTGATTTTACAATAGAAGCCGAGTATATTGTTGCATCAGAAGCAGCAAAGGAGGCAGTTTGGATCCGCAAGTTCATTACTGAACTTGGGGTGGTTCCTAGCATAGCTGATCTCATAGAGCTCTATTGTGACAACAATGGAGCAATAGCACAGGCTAAGGAACCTCGCTCACACCAGCGAACCAAACATATATTACGGCGCTTCCATCTCATTCGAGAGATCATCGATAGAGGAGATGTGAAGAATTACAGAGTATTCACTGAGGCTAACATCGCAGATCCCTTGACCAAGGTTTGGCACAGAGAAAGCATGATGGTCACACTAGGTCTTTGGGCCTTAGAGCCTATACTGATTGGCACTAGTGCTAGTGGGAGATTGTTAGTTAGAGCCTTAGAGCCAATCATTTAATGATTCTTGTATGGACTCGTTGTATCATATTCTTATATATATAAAGGCATTTGTTTATGGTTATTATGCTTACTTGTATTGGTGTCAAATAACTAAGTATAATAGCGTCCTTGAGTAAAAGGTTCTTACCTATATCAATCGGTTAGTTGAATCGATAGTGAGATAATATAGGGAACACTACTCTTAATCATTCCTAGTCAAGTATTAGCATTCAAGGACAATGTTAATGCGACGAGACTAGCATGTAGGTCAACTCGATGACTTGATCTCACAAGTCATGGATATGGAGATATCAAGTTGACACATGGGTATGCATTGGAGAATGTATACTAAATGACCCGCCATGAGAAAGTATCATGGATTGTTATATGAGTGTCATATACTTTCTCATGTGGCTATTAGTATGACTACTAGCCCTTGGACCTGAAGTCACCATGGTTCCCTACATAAGGAGTTATGTACTTTAGTTTTGTCAAACATTACCTGTATCTGGGTGGACTATAAATGCGATTACTGGGTATGTAACGAATTATGTAGAGGGATGTGAGTGATGTAGATGGGATCTATCCCTCCTATATGACGGGAGAGACATCGATATTCTTGATAGAGTGAGACCACGAAGTGCATGGTCATGCCCAAATGAGTCAATATGAGATGTTGAGCTCATTTGATTGAGTGAGTCTACATGGGATTCAAGATTTAGATTGATTAGAGGATGGCACGGTCTATGCCTCACATTGATCAATCTATATGTTAAGGATAGAAGGACACTTGTCATATATTGTGAAGAGTCACAATTAGTAGTCACAAGGTGATGTTGGATCTCAACATTCTTATAACTTGGGTAGTAATGATGTGTTGCTAGATACTGCTCATTTTTTATGCTTTTAAATGGGTTTAGGAGCATTGCCAATGTTATAAGAACCTATAGGGTCACACACAAAGGGTAATTAGATGGAGATTAGGTTCATTTGATGAACCTAAAGGATTAGGTCCATGTGATGAATCAAATTGGATTAAGAGTAATCCAAATTAGGCTAATTGAGTTGGACTCAATTTGGTTCTTGTGTTAGATGAGTCTAATTTGGACTTATACTCATTCAGTCAATTTAATTCAATGAATAGAGATTCATTAAATTAAAATTGACTTGAACCAATGGTTAGATTTGATCAACCATGGGAGAGAAGTGGTCAAGTTTGACTTGACTTGAGAGAAAGATGAAGGGTCAAGTTTGACTTGACCATTGCCACCTCATTGGTGAGTTGGCAAAGAGTGGGCCAATGATGATGCTCCACATCATCATGATTGCTTAAGTGGGATGCCACCTCATGGGAGTTACCAAGAGTTGTGACTCTTGGTACTCCATGGAGGTTATTAACCTCATTCATGTGGTCGGCCACTCATTCATAGGGTGAATTTTTTTTCTTTTGTGTAACTCTCATCTTCTTCCTGAAGCTCTCTTTTCTCTCCCTCTCCTCCACCTTGGCCGAACCATTCAAAGGTGCTTGCACACCTTTTGTTTGGTTTCTCCATCTCTTGCTTGTGTGGATACACATAGAGGAATATCTACCTTGATACTCTCGAGATCCGGCGAACCTTGGACGAACGGGATTATCGAAGGGCATCGCATCAAGGGTAAAGCTCTTCTCCTTTATAGATCTAGGCTAGAAACTCATACTTGAAGTTTTACGTAAATTTTATTTTCTTCGCACGGATCCGATGGTGGGGTTTCGGGGTTTCCGCAATGCAAAAAGTGGTTTTTGTGGCCCGAAAATTCCTACAGTCCGAGGCCTGTGAGACCAGCTTCCAGGAGCTGAAGCAAAGATTAGTGTCAGCTCCAGTTTTGGTTTTGCCCATTGGAGAGGATGGATTCGTACTTTACACTGACGCATCTCTTCAGGGTTTGGGCGCTGTTCTAATGCAGCACGACAGAGTAGTCACCTATGCTTCTCATCGGTTGAAGGAGCATGAAAAGAACTACCTAGTACACGATCTAGAGTTAGCCGCCATCATCTTTGCTTTGAAGAATTAGCGACATCATCTATACAGCATTACCTTTGAGATTCTTACGGATCATAAGAGTCTCAAATATATTTTCACCCAGAAGGAACCCAATCTCCGACAGAGGAGATGGATGGAGTTCCTGAAGGATTATGACTGTACCATTAGCTACCACTCAGGAAAAGCTAATGTGGTTGCTGATGCACTCAGCAGGAAGTCCAGAGGGACTTTGGCTTGCCAACGGGCTTCATTCACAAATTTGATTATGGGTTTCTTCGAGTTAGGCCATGAGGAGTAGGGATAGACAGAGCAGGGTATTCTTGTTACCATGGTTGCTCAGTCGTCGATCAGGATGAGGATCCGAGAGACCTTGGCTGGTGATCAATGTTAACCTCCGCAAGTGTACGGATATGTCACAAGTAATAATAAAAGATATCGAATCCACAGGGACTGGAATAAGCACTAAAGATGTCTCAAAGCGAGTTAGCTAAATAACCAAACAATTGATTTACAAAGTCTAAGTGTAACTATGAAATGTAAACCAAGAAATGAAAGAATAAGAAACAAAATAAGGGCAATGATAAAGGTATGTTCTAGGAGTTTTGGTTTCTTTGTAATGTTATTCAATATAATGATCTACCAAATCTTATTTCTCAATTGTGCATCATTTGTAAAAGATTTCCGGTTCCCTCTTGCAATAGACAACCGGCCTAGTTCTGAAATATATCTAAATTCGATCAATTAGGAATGAACCCTTTGTTGTCCTTACACGGGCTTGCCTGTCACGTGCGTCCCTCAGAAAATCAACGTAGAAATCCACTACTTCTCAACCTCATTAAGATATAAAGATTAATACATCCAATCTATCCTACCCTCTTGAAATACCTAATTTCTCTCTCAAGATTACCTCTCAAACGTCCTTACACGGGCATGTTCCTGTCACGAACGTCCCAAGGAAAATCGAATGAGAAGCAATCCATACAAGATCCATAAGATATTCAAACATTCAATCAAGCATGGTAATTAATCCCTAATCATAACAATTCACACAAGAAAGAATAGATACAAAACAGGGCAAAATCATAGAAATAGGAATCTTCGCAAATCCACAAGAGTTTACATCAAATATTCATTGCAAATACTCCCTCCATCCTAGAACAAGAGATCTAATCCATGGAATAAGGAAAGAATCCAAAAGAAGGAGAAAAGATAAACATCTTGATCCCCCAAATCCAAGAAAGAAAGGGAAGAAAAGCTTATCTACGATGAAGAACCATCTTGGGATCCAAACCTCGCTCGCCGGAGTCGAAACGTTGAAGATCCACACTTAGAAACGTTGGAAGCCCTCCAAGAAGGTGGAGGTATGCCCAAATCTTGAATTCCCCCCAAAAGGGAGAAGATCCCTTTTGAAAATAAGAAGATACCTTTAAATAGAGGGTGAAATTCGGGCGCCACACGGCCCCAGGACTTGGTCGTGTGTGGGACACTGTTGGGTTTTTCGGGCCGCGAAAACTGCATTTTCGCGTCGCGGAAACCCCGAATCACCCATGCCACTGGATCTCGTGTGAAGAGTATAGAACAAAATTTATGAGTATGAGTTTACAACTTAGATCTACTCCTAGACCTACATGAAGAAAGATTTATACCTTCGATGCGAAGCCCTTCGCAATCCCGCTTGTCCTCGGTTCGCCGGATCTCGAAAGTGTCAAAGTAGACACTTCTCTATGTGTATCCACACAAGCAAGAGATGGAGAAAAATCTCTAAGGATGTGCTAGCAACCTTAGAGATCAGTAGGGAGGAGAGGGAGAGCAAGAAGAAAAACTCAAGAGGAAGAAGAAGATGGAGTTACAACCACTTGAATGAAAAAATCAATTTTCATTACACCTAAAAGTGGCTGGCCACTTCAAGGCATGTAACCCCCATGGAATATCAAGTGTCAAGTCTCTTGATCTCCTCCATGAGGTGACATTTGGTCAAGTCAAACTTGACCAAATGAAGAAGCCTTGATGATGTGGCATTGGTCAAGTCAAAGTCAAGTCAAAACTTGACTCTTCATCTTCCTACTTAAGTCAAGTCAAACTTGACCACTTCTCTCCTTTGGTTGATCTAATCTAACCATTGGTTCATGTCAATTTTAATTTAATGAATCTCTATTCATTGAATTAAATTAATTAAATGAGTCTAAGTCCAAATTAGACTCACTTAACACATGAACCAAATTGAGTCCAACTCAATTAGCCTACTTTGGATTACTCTTAATCCAATTTGGTTCATCATATGAACGTAATCATTTACGTTCATCTAATGAACCTAATCTTCATCTAATTGCCCTTAGTGTGTGACCCTATAGGTTCTTGTAACGTTGGCAATGCCCCTAAACCCATTTAGGAGCATAAGTAATGAGCGGTATCTAGCAACACATCATTACTACCCAAGTTACAAGAATGTTGAGATCCAACATCACCTTGTGACTACTAATTGTGACTCCTCACAAAATATGACAAGTGTCCTTCTATCCTAGACATCTAGATTGATCAATGTGAGGCATAGACCGTGTCATCCTCTAATCAATCTAAATCTTGAACTCCAAGTAGACTCACTCAATCAAATGAGCTCAATATCCTATATTGACTCATTTGGGCATGGCCATGCACTTCGTGGTCTCACTCTATCAAGAATATCGATGTCGCTCCCATCATATAGGAGGGATAGATCCCATCTACATCACTCACATCCCTCTGCATAATTCGTTACATACCCAGTAATCGCCTTTATAGTCCACCCAGTTACGGGTGACGTTTGACGAAACCAAAGTACATAACTCCTTATGTAGGGATCCATGGTGACTTCAGGTTTAAGGACTAGTAGTCATACTAATAGCCACATGAGAAAGTATATGACACTCATATAATGATCCATGATATTTTCTCATGGCGGGTCATTCAATATACATTCTCCAATGCATACCCATGTGTCAACTTGATATCTCTATATCCATGACTTGTGAGATCAAGTCATCGAGTTGACCTACATGCTAGTCTTATTGCATTAACATTGTCCCTGAATGTTAATACTTGACTAGGAATGATTAAGAGTAGTGTTCCCGATATCATCTCACTATCGGTTCAACTAACCGATTGATATAGGTGAGAACCGTCTACTCAAGGACGTTATTATACTTAATTTATTTGGCACTAATACAAGTAAGTATAATAACCAAAAACCAAATGCTTTTATTTATATAGAATATGATACAACAAGTCCAAAATACAATCATCAAATGATTGGCTCTAGGGCTCTAGCTAACAATCTCCCACTAGCACTAGTGCCAATAAGTGTAGGCTCTAAGTCCTAATGACCTAGTGTGACCATCATGCTTCCTCTGTGCCAAAGCCTTGGTCAAGGATCTGCGATGTTAGCCTCTGTAGGTACTCTACAAATCTTCACATCTCCTCTCTCGATGATCTCTCGAATGAGATGGAAGCGCCGTAGTATGTGTTTGGTCCGCTGGTGTGAGCGAGGTTCCTTCGCCTATGCTATAGCTCCATTGTTGTCACAATAGAGCTCAATGGGGTCAGCAATGCTAGGAACCACCCCAAGTTCAGTGATGAACTTGCGGATCCAAACTGCCTCCTTCGCTGCCTCTGATGCAGTAATGAACTCGGCTTCTGTTGTAGAATCAGCTACTGTATCCTGCTTAGAACTCTTCCAGCTGACAGCACAACCATTAATGCAAAATACGAACCCCGACTGCGATCTATAGTCATCCTGGTCAGTCTGGAAGCTAGCATCACTGTAACCCTTTACAGCTAGCTCATTATCGCCTCCATATATCAAGAAATATTCTTTAGTCCTTCTCAAGTACTTAAGAATATTCTTGACCGCTATCCAGTGACTTTCACCTGGATCTGACTGGTATCTGCTCGTCATGCTCAAAGCATACAAGACATCAGGTCGAGTACATAGCATGACGTACATGATAGATCCTATGGCTGAAGCATAAGGGATCTGATCCATGCGGTCTCTCTCCTCTCTAGAAGAGGGACCTTGAGTCTTCGAAAGACTCATGCCATGTGACATCGGCAGAAACCCCTTCTTGGAGTTCTGCATGGCAAACCTAAGGAGTACCTTGTCAATGTATGTACTCTGACTTAGGCCAAGCAATCTCTTAGATCTATCTCTATAGATCTGTATCCCTAGAATGTGGGATGCCTCACCTAAGTCCTTCATTGAGAAACATGTCCCTAGCCATGTCTTGACAGACTGTAGCAAAGGGATGTTTTTACCAATGAGTAGTATGTCATCCACATACAATATGAGAAAGACAACTATGCCCCCTACAACCTTCTTATAGACACAAGGTTCATCTTCATTCTTGATGAAACCAAACTGTTTGATTGCATCATCGAATCAAAGATTCCAGCTCCGAGAAGCTTGCTTTAGTCCATAAATGGACCTATGCAGCTTGCATACTCTGCTAGTATGCTTTGGATCTACAAAACCCTCAGGTTGTGTCATGTACACATCCTCGAGTAGGTTTTCATTCAGAAATTCAGTTTTAACATCCATCTTCCAGATCTCGTAATCGTGGTAAGCTGCAATAGCAAGCATGATCTGAATGGACTTAAACATCGCTACTGGAGAAAAGGTTTCATCATAGTCAATACCATGAATCTGCTTGAAACCTTTAGCTACCAAGCGACCCTTATAGATAAGTCCATCCATGTCAGTCTTTCTCTTAAAGACCCACTTACACCCTATGGGGTTTACCCCTTCAGGTGGATCAACCAAAGTCCATACTTGGTTGGTGTACATGGATTCAATTTCGGATCTCTTGGCCTCTAGCCATTTCTCGGAATCTGGTCTCATCACAGCTTCCTGATAGGTGATAGGCTCATCCTCTATGAGCACAACGTCGTCATGGTTAGACAAGAGAAATGAGTATCTCTCAGGCTGACGACGTACCCTATCAGACCTGCGAAGAGGTAGGTCTACTTGAACTCGTTGTTGTTCCTCAACTCTTTGTGGAACAACATCATCCACAACACTTTGTGGTTCAGTTCAACTTCCATCGAGGCTTCAGTGCTAGGATCCGCATCTTGAACTTCTTCAAGATCGAATGTACTCCCACTAGTCTTTCTAGAAACAAAGTTCCTTTCTAGAAAGACTCCAGTCTTTGCCACAACTATCTTGTGCTGACTCGGATTGTAGAAGTAATATCCCTTAGTTTCCTTGGGATATCCAATGAAATAGCACTTGTCGGATTTGGGTCCTAATTTATCTGAGACTTGACGTCGTACGTAAGCCTCACAACCCCAAATCCTCATGAAAGACACCTGGGCATCTCTCCCAGTCCATATCCTATATAGTTTCTTTATCACGGCCTTGGATGGAACTCGGTTGAGTATAAAAGCTGTCGTGTCTAGAGCATAACCCCAAAGGTATGTCGGAAGATCTGTGTGACTCATCATAGATCGTATCATATCTAATAGGGTACGATTCCTCCTTTCGGATACACCATTGCACTGTGGTATTCCAGGAGGAGTGAGTTGGGATAGAACCCCACACTGAGCTAGATAGTCACGGAACTCATGACTAAGGTATTCTCCACCTCGATCGGATCGAAATATCTTAATACTCTTGCTAAGCTGGTTCTATACTTCATTCTTGAATTCTTTGAACTTTTCAAAGGATTCTGACTTATGTGTCATCAAGTACACATAACCATATTTACTGAAGTCATCAGTAAATGTGATGAAGTACCTATAACCGCCTCTAGCAGCGACATTGAAAGGGCCACATACATCACTATGTATGAGTCCTAACAAATTAGTCGCTCTTTCGCTGTACCCACTAAAGGGAGTCTTGGTCATCTTGCCTCGTAGGCATGACTCGCATATCTCATAAGATTCAAAATCAAATGAGTCCAGCAAACCATCCTTATGGAGCTGGGATAAGCGCTTGTCATTTATATGACCTAAGCGACAGTGCCAGAGATAGGTTTGGTTCATGTCTCTTGACTTGAACCTCTTGGTACTAATGTTATAGATGAGACTCTTAAGGTCTAGAATATAGAGTCCATTTATCAGAGGTACACTACAATAGAACAATTCGTTTAAATAGACGGAACAACATTTGTTCTTTATTATAAATGAAAAACCTTTCTTGTCCAAACAAGAAACAAATATAATGTTCTTAGTTAAAGCAGGCACATAACAACAATCATCTAATTCTAGTACAAGCCCAGAGGGTAGAGATAGATGGTAAGTTCCTACAGCAATAGCAGCAACCCGTGCTCCATTGCCTACTCGTAGGTCTACCTCACCCTTCGTCAATGCCCTGCTATTTCTCAACGCTTGTACATTAGTGCAAATGTGCGAAGCACATCCGGTATCTAATACCCACGATGTAGAAATAGAGAGGTTGACTTCTATAACATGTATACCTGAAGTAGAAATCTTATTTCTCTTCTTCTTAAGATCCTCCAGGTATTCTTTGGAGTTCCTCTTCCAGTGCCTTGCTTGTCCTTGATATAGGTGACAAAGATGTTCAACCATATCGTAAGCACACATCAACTCATGTTGCTTCTGAAGCTTAGAGTTTATGGTCGCGAGCATAAGACATGACACATCTAATGCGTCATCTTGATGCTTCTTGTAAGCATCTCGGTCTGCTCGCGTGGCAGTGGCAGGAGGAGCCTCCGGAATAGGCTGCTCCAGAACGTACAGTTTACGTTCTTGGGTGAGAACTATTCTCAGGTTCCTGTACCAGTCCAGGAAATTTGCTCCGTTGAGCTTGTCCTTCTTAAGGACAGAACGCAGAGAGAAGTTGTTCGTGTTTGACATCATGGAAATTCTACAACAAAATAAATGAAGAAATAAATATCATATTCTTAATCATTTAATTAGGCCTTTAACTAAATGATGCTCCCACTGAATTCTATAATTCACGTGGGACAAGATCCACATCATACTAACCCTTTGAGTTAGCTTTGTCTAATACGCCCAAGACTTAGTATGATCGGTAGGTAACGATTACCAATTACATCTCTATGCAACTCTTGTTTATAGGATCAATATTCGCATTTATATTAAAACTCGAGTTAGCTTTGGCTAATATGCCCGAGAGTTAATATATTTGTGATTTTGACCTATCTTTCCAACCGTTGGAAGAATGCCTATAGTTATACTCGATCCAACCGAGTTAACTAGGAATACTCAATCTAATTGAGTTGTACTCACCCATGCGTTGATAGGCGGGACCAAGATTGTCCCTTCGTACCCTACCAAGATAGTATGTGTTGCTCTGCTTTGGCAGATTCAACAACAACATGCGATCGAGGTAGTGGTAGGTATCACGGCATGGTAGGCATTATGAGTTGACATGATTTAGATCTAATCTAAACGATGATGCGTATAATATACTCGATAGATATAATCTAATCGAAGGGTGCATCATGTGCACGACTTAGATCTAATCTAATCGCTAGGCACTAATTAACTACTTAATTAAACATGCATCACATACATATAAGCAATTAATTAAATTATTTTGTGATTGTGTCATGGCCCTACTACGATCTTCTCAAGCCAATGAGAAGATCGGATGGTCAACCTAAGGTCAACAGCTTCTCAAGCTTCTTCCTTTGACCACCTTGTGTTGCTCGCGCCCTCCTCGTAACTCCATCTCGTGTGGACCTTCCACCGCTTCAAAATTACATTACAATTTTGAAACTCGAGTTACATTTGAGTCTAAATCTAATTTACAACCAGAATATAAGAGAAAGGTACGACGCGCAGGCCGTGAAAATAAAATAAAAATAAAATAAATACAGCACGCACATCACATAACGACACGTAGGCCGTATTATTAATTACAACACATTTCCAAATCCAATTTGGGTCGTTTGGGCCATGACTATCACAAAAATAATATATAATTCAAAATTATATATTTCTATAATTTTCTGTAATTTTGTTTTTATAATTTTACAAATTTTATGAGTAAATTTTTCCCGGCAGTCCCGATTAGTGATTTCGGGCGCAATCGCGGAGCAAATCCCCTTGCGGGGTTAGGGGCAGTACCCCTACCCGCGATCTAACCATCGCGAGTTGCTCCTAAGCGATCCAAGAGCGCCTTAGCCTGCTGTCCCAAAAATTTTTGGGATGAATCTTTGCCGTTTTGAAAAATTCTTCTCGGTAGTCGAAGCCTACAAGTGCCGAAACACTTGTGCTTCGCTTTTACGAGAAAAATACCCATAAAAACTCTAAAAACTATAAAATTACAGAATATCACAGAACTGAATTTTTGTCATAAAAACAAAAACTAAACTCGTACAAGCTTCGCACGTGGCTCTGATACCACTGTTGGGTTTTTCGTGCCGCGAAAACCACATTTTCGAGTCGCGGAAAACCCGAATCACCCATGCCACTGGATCTCGTGCGAAGAGTATAGAATAAAATTTATGAGTACGAGTTTACAACTTAGATCTACTCCTAGACCTACATGAAGAAAGATTTATACCTTCGATGCGAAGCCCTTCGCAATGCCGCTTGTCCTCGGTTCGCCGGATCTCGAAAGTGTTAAAGTAGACACTTCTCTATGTGTATCCAAACAAGCAAGAGATGGAGAAAAATCTCTAAGGATGTGCTAGCAACCTTAGAGATCAGTAGGGAGGAGAGGGAGAGCAAGAATAAAAACTCAAGAGGAAGAAGAAGATGGAGTTACAACCACTTGAATGAAAAAATCAATTTTCATTACACCTAAAAGTGGCCGGCCACTTCAAGGCATGTAACCCCCATGGAATATCAAGAGTCGAGTCTCTTGATCTCCTCCATGAGGTGGCATTTGGTCAAGTCAAACTTGGCCAAATGAAGAAGCCTTGATGATGTGGCATTGGTCAAGTCAAAGTCAAGTCAAAACTTGACTCTTCATCTTCCTACTTAAGTCAAGTCAAACTTGACCACTTCTCTCCCTTGGTTGATCTAATCTAACCATTGGTTCAAGTCAATTTTAATTTAATGAATCTCTATTCATTGAATTAAATTAATTAAATGAGTCTAAGTCCAAATTAGACTCACTTAACACATGAACCAAATTGAGTCCAACTCAATTAGCCTACTTTGGATTACTCTTAATCCAATTTGGTTCATCATATGAACGTAATCATTTAGGTTCATCTAATGTACCTAATTTCCATCTAATTGCCCTTAGTGTGTGACCCTATAGGTTCTTGTAACGTTGGCAATGCCCCTAAACCCATTTAGGATCATAAGTAATGAGCGGTATCTAGCAACACATCATTACTACCCAAGTTACAAGAATGTTGAGATCCAACATCACCTTGTGACTACTAATTGTGACTCCTCACAAAATATGACAAGTGTCCTTCTATCCTAGACATCTAGATTGATTAATGTGAGGCATAGACCGTGTCATCCTCTAATCAATCTAAATCTTGAAGTCCAAGTAGACTCACTCAATCAAATGAGCTCAATATCCTATATTGACTCATTTGGGCATGGCCATGCACTTCGTGGTCTCACTCTATCAAGAATATCGATGTCGCTCCCGTCATATAGGAAGGATAGATCCCATCTACATCACTCACATCCCTATGCATAATTCGTTATATACCTAGTAATCACCTTTATAGTCCACCCAGTTACGGGTGATGTTTGATGAAACCAAAGTACATAACTCCTTATGTAGGGATCCATGGTGACTTCAGGTCTAAGGACTAGTAGTCATACTAATAGCCACATGAGAAAGTATATAACACTCATATAACGATCCATGATACTTTCTCATGGCGGGTCATTCAGTATACATTCTCCAATGCATACCCATGTGTCAACTTGATATCTCTATATTCATGACTTGTGAGATCAAGTCATCGAGTTGACCTACATGCTAGTCTTATTATATTAACATTGTCCCTGAATGTTAATACTCGACTAGGAATGATTAAGAGTAGTGTTCCCTATATCATCTCACTATCGGTTCAACTAACCGATTGATATAGGTGAGAACCGTCTACTCAAGGACGTTATTATACTTAGTTTATTTGGCACCAATACAAGTAAGTATAATAACCCAAAACCAAATGCCTTTATTTATATAGAATATGATACAACAAGTCCAAAATACAATCATCAAATGATTAGCTCTAGGGCTCTAGCTAACAGACACGGCCTGGCTCACTCCCCTCTCTGCCTGTCTCACACGGCCGTGTGTGAGACACGACCATGTCTGGCTCTGCCACTGCACTCCTTGCACGGCCGTGTAGATCCACATGGCCCGCGCTGCCCCGGCTCTGGAACTCCTTCCACGACCGTGTAGCTCACACGGCCATATCATTCTTCTCCTCTGGAATCCTTACACGGTCGTGTGGTTCACACGGCCATGTCATTCTTCTCCTCTAGACACGTTACATGGCCGTATGGCTCACACGTCCATGGGCCATGTGGCTCACACGGCCATGTGGTGCTCACACCCCCTTGCATGACATGGCCATGTGGCTCACACACCCCTTGATTGGCCCTGCATAGCTATGTCTTATTTCAACGTCTTTTACTCCATCATGATTGGATTTTCGCTAGATGAAGTCTTCATCTAAGTTGTATATCCTGAAGTTATCTACAAATTGGTTCAAATAACAGCCCAAAACTCCAACGGATCACAAAGTTATGCCTGTTTTACTCTTGGTGTGTAGTTCAGGGATTCCATACGGCCCTGTGCTAAGGCCGTTACACATAGAAACACATTTTAGACATTCAAGACTTGGTTTTCTCTGGTTGAAATCTTCATAAGAGTTGTAGAGCTTGAAGGTATCTATAATATGATATTTGGAACGGTTCATAATTCCAATTGAGCACAAAGTTATGGTCATTTTACTTTTGGTCTGCAGTGCTGAAAGTTCCACACGGCCTTCGCACGGCCGTGTGAGGTTCACACGGCCTTTACACGCCCCCCACATGCCCTTGACACGGCTGTGTGGGTGCCATACAGCCAGAACATGAAGAATACTTAGTTTTTCATGCCCGTGTCACTCTAGAAGCTCTCGACTTCATTTAAACTCCGTTTTTGCTCCAAATCATGTCCTATCAATCAAAACAAGCAAAGACTAGATCTCCAAACAAAATATAATGGAAGTATGACATTATAATGAAATAGGGTGCAATAAACATAGATTATGCGCATGAAGTACAAGTAGATGTGCATCAAAGTATGTATAAAAGTGTATATAATCTACGCACATCACACCCCCAGACTTAAACCTTTGCTAGCCCTCAAGCAAAATGCCGCAATCTAAATTCATATGATTTACAATGCTCTCATATCCCTAAAGCATTCTTCTAACTCTATCAAAAAGTTTCATTAACAAGCATGATCATGGGAACAAGTTAAGTATGACTCAAGCATAAGTCTCTTGTGCATAGTTTAAAGTAACTCAAAACTCTTCAAGTTTCAATCTATCTCCTAGTCATGTCGTCATCAAATTTGAATTCCTAATATTTCCACTGATAGAAAAGTAACCAGTGATAGACACTTACTTGCCACACACTTGGTTCATATTTCTCAATCAACCCAAGATCTCAAAGGCGTGCTCAATCTCAAGAGAAGCTAAGTAGTCATTTCCCTAGTAATCTAACTCGGTCTCAAAGGGGTGACTTGCTAGATTTCACTCACGATAACTATTTTTTATATCCCTTATTCATTTTTTTTTCTATTTTTTCACACTTTTTTTTTCATCATAACTATTTGCATTGTGTAAATCTTATTCACAAATGTACTTTTAGCACAAATGTTGGGATATTTTGATTTTTCCAAATGAGCTTACATGAGTTGAGCCTCATCCAGTAACCAAAATGAAGTTTGAGAAATCACCATGGAAACCAAGTACTAAACAAACAAGATGAATCATAACTATTTCAATGATATCAACCATTCAAGCATCAAGTATAGGTGAAGTGAAGATAAGATCCTTAAGGTCAAGCCAAGACTAAAACTCATCTCCCTAAGATACTTAGCTTATATCATGCTACCCAAGATAGAGAAAAGAGGTACATTAAGCATACTACTAGCATCATTTACAACATCATGAATTTAGATAATGAACGTGCTAACATTTTCACTTAAAGACAAGAAAGCATATAAATGATGTTTGATGTTCTCAAGATGAATGCCACAGGAAATCAAAACAAAATGCAAGACATAATCAAAAATAAAAAAAAACAAACAAAGCAATTCAAATGCATCTAATGAATCCCCCCAAACTTAAACTTTTCATTGTCCTAATGAAAACTAAAAACAGTTTGGAGGAGATTTTAAGAGAAGTTACCAAGTGATGAGCTCCAAATGGTTGACATTCATGTTTTGAAAGATACTCCTCCATCCAATACTCACATTCCTCCACAATTTTGAATTCTATAACAATAAGATAGACAAGAAAAATTAAGTAGAGGATACATGTTTATTATAAAGAGAGAACTAAAGACATAAAAGAAAATAAGGAAAATAAACTTGGTTGCCTCCCAAGAAGCGCTTGTTTAAGGTCATTAGCTCGACCACCTCATTAGATTCATCTAAATCTTGGTCTTGGAGAGGTAAGATATTTTAGAACCCTCCTACAAGGGGTTCTTGTTATGGAGAGAGCTTTCATCAGTGGAGCTACAAAGTAAAGTATAACTCTCTCCATCTTCGTCTTATTAAAAGTTTTTTCAGGTGGTCGAAGACGGTTCAGATTGAGCTTCCAATCATTAGCCCAAGTGAAATCTGCACATGCAAAGAAAACATAAATCTCCCACAAACATATTAGATAAGATAGAGCCATAACCATATTAAGATATACAGAATCAGAAATAAAAACTGAATCACATCCAACAAAGTCAATGAGAGGTACCTCTATAAAATTTTCCAAAAGATCACAAGAAGTACTAACCTTACTTTGCTGAGAAATACTTGATATTTTTAAACATGTGGATGTGATTTCCTTTGAATCAAATGATGGTTCTGGCTCAGGCTCAGGTGTTGGCGATATCAAAGATGGTGATTCTTGAGACTCAACCATATCTACATGAGTCCCTACACATTAGTCCACAACATGCTCAATCCTTGCAACTCTTACAACATCTAAGGATTGTGTGGAAAAGGAGGTGATTCTTGAGATGCTGCTTCCACAACACAGCTCCCTACACATTGTTCCATATCAACATCATCAACACAAACATCAAAAAACAAACCCACATCAATATCCACAATAGGAGAATCAACTATAGGAGGATCAATAACTTCACTTGCAGTTTTAAATTGATCTACCACATCACATTCATCATCTGAAAATTTAATGTCACTACAACACCCAGTAAAATTTGGAGATAGATCTGAAAACTTATTTACCACTACTTTATCTTCACAATTCTCATCTAAAGAGTCTTCATCTTTATACAAATTCAAAAATCTGCACTCAACCTTACCAGTGTCACAGAATTTTTTAAAGTCATAGTTCTCATTAACCCCCACTAACCTTTGTGGAAAAGGAACTCTTAGTGAAGGTCTCGGGAAAGGTACTTCTAATTTTCCATATTCCATTTTAGCTTGTGGAGGAGATTCAACTTGCTTATCTTGTGTTGGTATGATCAATCGTTGAGGGAAAGGTACTTGTGGCATTTGTGAACCTCTTGGAATAATGGAACTGAGTTCATGTGGTCTTCTATTGTTCTTCTCCTTAATTCTAAACATGTCCTTCTTCAGAAGTTCTTCATGATTTTTTTCAATTCTCAACCCAACATCATCACACTTTTCACTAGATCTTGTTTGCAAAGGAGAGGGATCTTCTTTAAACCAATTTGAAACAATACTTTCAATCTTTGCCCCTAAATATTTGAACTCCCCATTCTGTGACTTGTGATTTTCAATGCTGATAGATGGTTGAGTTACAATTTGTTTGACGGGATCTATAACATTTATGGCTTTCACTTCTTGAATGTTTGAGGGAAATTTCATCCAACTTATGTTCGACCATTCATGGAGGTTTAATGTCACTTGATCAATTAATGTATATGCTTCATCTACACTTTTATCCATAAAAAAACCTCCAGCTGATGAATCCAATATACTCTTGGTTGAAAAAGAAATTCCCCCATAGAATATGTGCATAATCAACCATTTTTCAAAACCATGATGAGGGCACTGTCTTTGAAGACTCTTGAATCTATGTACGGATCCCTGGCAACGGCGCCAAAAACTTGTTGACCTCTGCAAGTGTGCGGATATGTCGCAAGTAATAATAAAAGATATCGAATCCACAGGGATTGGAATAAGCACTAAAGATGTCTCAAAGCGAGTTAGCTAAACAACCAATCAATTGATTTACAAAGTCTAAGTGTAACTATGAAATGTAAACAAAGAAATGAAAGAATAAGAAACAAGAATAAGGGCAATGATAAAGGTAAGTTATAGGAGTATTGGTTTTTTTGTAATGTTATTCAATGTAATGATCTACCAAATCTTATTTCTCAATTTTTCATCATTTGTAGAAGGTTGTCGGTTCCCTCTTGCAATAGACAACCGACCAAGGACAAAAATATATCTAAATTCGATCAATTAGGAATGAACCCTTTGTTGTCCTTACACGGGCTTGCCTGTCACGTGCGTCCCTCGGAAAATCAATGTAGAAATCCACTACTTCTCAACCTCATTGAGATATAAAGATTAATACATCCAATCTATCCTACCCTCTTAAAATACCTAATTTCTCTCTCAAGATTACCTCTCAAACGTCCTTACACGGGCATGTTCCTGTCACAAACGTCCCTCGAAAAATCGAATGAGAAACAATCTATAACAAGATCCTTAAGATATTCAAACATTCAATCAAACAAGGTAATTAAGCCCTAATCATAACAATCTACACAAGAAAGAATAGATACAAAATAGGGCAAAATCATAAAAATAAGAATCTTGGCAAATCCACAAGAGTTTACATCAAATATTCATTACAAATACTCCCTCCATCCTAGAACAAGCGATCTAATCCATGGAACAAGGAAAGAATCCAAAAGAATAAGAAAAGATAAACATCTTGATCCCCCAAATCCAAGAAAGAAAGGGAAGAAAAGCTTATCTACAATGACGAACCGTCTTGTGATCCAATCCTCGCTCCTCGGAGTCGAAACGTTGAAGATCCGCCCTTAGAATGGCCGGAATCCCTCCAAGAAGGTGGAGGTATGCCCAAATCTTGAATTCCCCCCAAAATGGAGAAGATACCCTTTGAAATGAAGAAGAAACCTTTATATAGAGGGGGAAATTCGGGCGCCACACGACCCCAGGACCTAGCCGTGTGTGGGACACGGCCTGGCTCACTCCCCTCTCTGCTTGTCTCAAACGGCCGTGTGTGAGACACGGCCATGTCTGGCTCTACCACTGCACTCCTTGCATGGCCGTGTAGATCCACACGGCCTGCACTGCCTCCGGCTCTGGAACTCCTTACACGGCCGTGTGGCTCACACGGCCATGTCATTCTTCTCCTATGGAAACCTTACACAGCCGTGTGGCTCACACGGCCATATCATTCTTCTCCTCTGGAAACCTTACACGGTCGTGTGTCTCACACGGCCATGGGCCATGTGGCTCACACGGCCATGTGGAGCTCACACCCCCTTGCATGACATGGCCATTTGGCTCACACACCCCTTGATTGGCCCTGCATAGCTATATCTTATTGCAACGTCTTTTACTCCATCAAGACGGGATTTTATATAGTTTAATTCTTCATCTAAGTTGTATATCCTGAAGTTATCTACAAATTGGTTCAAAGAACAGCCCAAAACTCCAACGGATCACAAAGTTATGCCTGTTTTACTCTTGGTGTGCAGTGCAGGGATTCCACACGGCCCTGTGATAAGGTTGTGTCACATAAAAACGCATTTTAGACCTTCAAGACATGGTTTTCTCTGGTTTAAGTCTTCATAAGATTGTATATCTTGATGTTATCTACAATTTGATATCTGGAACGACTCATAATTCCAACCGAGCACAAAGTTATGGTCATTTTACTTTTGGTCTGCAGTGCTGAAAGTTCCACACGGCCTTCGCACGGCCGTGTGAGGTTAACACCGCCTTTACACGCCCCCACATGGCCTTGACACGGCCGTGTGGGTGCCACACAGTCAGAACATGAAGAATACTTAGTTTTGCATGCCCGTGTCACTTTAGAAGCTCTCGACTTCATTTAAACTCTGTTTTTGCTCCAAATCATGTCCTATCAATCAAAACAAGCAAAGAGTAGATCTCCGAACAAAATATAATGGAAGTATGACAATATAATGAAATAGGGTGCAATAAACATAGATTATGCGTATGAAGTACAAGTAGATGTTTGTCAAAGTATGTATAAAAGTGTATATAATCTACGCACATCAATCAACATTTTCAGTTAATTGACAGCCAGATAGCTTCCGGGCAGCAGACCGAGTTCACTCGAGATGAGGAGGGTATTATATATTTTCTAGGCCGATTATGCATACCTCCATCTCACCCGATCAGGGAGGAGTTACTTCAGGAGGCTCATCGCTCCCGATTTGCTATCCACCTAGGCGGGACCCGCATGTATCGAGATTTGAGGTGTTCCTACTAGTGGAATGACATGAAGAATGACATCGCGGAATTCGTAACTAGATGTCTTATCTGTCAACAGGTGAAGGATGAGCACTAGAGACCTGCCGTATTACTTCAGCGGATTCCTATTCCTGAGTGGAAATGGGAACACATTAGTATTGATTTTGTGGTGGGTTTGCCTAAGACACGACGAGGCCATGACACGATTTGGATAATCGTTGATCGATTAACCAAATTCGCGCACTTCTTAGCTATCCAGAAGTTTGATTCCCTGGATCGATTGGCAGATCTATTGCCGAGAGATCATCATATTACATGGAGTTCCTTTGAGTATTATTTCGGATAGAGACCCACGGTTCACGTCCCGGTTCTGGCAGAGTCTGCAGCAGACCTTGGCCACTTAGCTCCGTTTCAGTACAGCTTTCCATCCATAGATAGATGGACAGTCAGAGCGAAACATTCAGACTCTAGAGGACTTGTTGAGGTCTTGTGTATTGGATTTCGGAGGCACTTGGGAGGACCATTTGCCATTGGTAGAGTTTGCCTACAACAACAGCTTTCATTCGGCTATCCAAATGGCACTGTTTGAAGCGTTGTATGGTAGGCCTTCTCGGACACCCACTCTCTGGGAGGAGGTTGGGGAGGCCCAGTTGCTAGGGCCTCATAGAGCTCAGCAGGAGGCAGAGTTGGTCCGTACTATCAGACGGAGGATGTCAGAGGTGCAGGACCCCCAAAAGTGTTATGTTGATCAGAGACGGAGACCCCTGGAGTTCACTACTGGTGACTATGTATTTCTGCGAGTCTCACCCACGAAAGGGGTGAAGAGATTTGGCCTCAGAGGTAAGCTAGCTCCGCGATACATTGGACCTTTCCAGATCTTGGAGAGGATTGGAGCGGTAGCTTATCATCTGGCACTACGACCGTCCCTGGTAGGCATTCACGACGTATTTCATGTGTCTATGCTGAGGAGATACGTAGCCGACCCAGCACATGTGCTATCTGATAAACCAGTTCCCCTTCAGTCTGACACTACCAACAAGGAAGTTTCGGTATGGAGTCTGGACTAGAATGAGTGTCGGCTGTGGAACAAGACTATCCGACTGGTTAAAGTCGGATGGCAGCATCATTCAGACGAGGAGGCCACCTAGGAGCTCGAGGATACAATCCGAGCTCGATACCCCCACCTTTTCACTTGAGGTATGTGGGTTAATTTACCGTTCAACATTTATATTTTTTATCTGTTGTTAGTACTTGCTGATGGTAATAACAAAAATTTGAAGACCAAATTTTTATTATTGTGTAACGCCCCACCCCTCCTGCTAAGGCGATGGGGGTTACTTGGACACATACATGCTTAATACAGCGGAAGTCTTACTTAGAGAATTTTAAAAAAAACTTTTCTTACTTTAACATTACCATAGACATAAAAGAACCACATAGCATACCCATCATAATTTTTAAGTCTCAATACCCAAACACATACTTAATGTCATGGAGTCATAAAATAAAATATCAACATGGCATATTTCTTATTAAACAAAAGCAGGTCCTTTCCTTTAGCCAGTCCACTACCACACACCTCCTTCTAGCCCCTCCTGCTGCTCCCCTAGTACATCCATTCCTTGCCTTTATCTGTGGTACAAGAATGTAAGCTGTGAGCACTCATGGCTCAGTAAGTTCCTTTCCTACTCACAAAAATCGTAAAGCATATTAAAATCACAAGTCAAGAGGCACAAAGACAAATTTATCATATCAAGCAGCATATCATGGCATATCGTAACCTAACATTAAGTAACATGGCATAATATAACGTGATCATCAAATGTATCCTGACATAGCATAACATCATCATAAATATCATGGCATAATCATAGAGTATAGCAAGGTAAATTCCTAAACATACATCATGCAACATATGCAACATGTCTTTTGAAATCTTATAATATACATACTTAAACATAATCTCAACATGATTAGGGCCCCGACTTGTACCACATACATAAATGCGCGCGTCCTATGTAGGTCCAAGGTAGCAAGTCTTGAACCCTACAAGGCATACATACTAGGCCCGTTTCTTAGTCCATCGACCTAGGGGCACTTAGGAGCCCATCCCTAACGAAGCCCGTTTCTTAGTCCATCGACCCCGGGGCGCTTATGGAGCCCACCCTTGGTACAAGCCATACATAAAGTAAAATAGCTTGTCATACATATCATAGTTCTTATCCTTTCATGCATATCATGTTTCTTAACATATCATAAAACATGCATATTTGGGCACACAGCACATGCATGAATCATAGCGTACACCATGAACATATCACTTATCATATCATAAAGCATGCATATTTGGGCACACAGCACATGCATGGATCATAAGCTTGCATAATGAACATGTCATTTTATCATATCATAAAGCATGCATAATTGGGCACATAGCACATACATGGATCATAAGCATACATAAAAGAGCATATCACTTATCATAAGAAGACATAACCATTCCTGGAATCATTAAATAACATTTCTTGATTCATTACATAGCATGTGAGGTACATCTAGGTTACTAAACCCATATGGCTAAAAGTCATGAGTAGGGCATGATCTCTAGACAACATACAACATAAAAATCTCATGATATCTTCACATACTAGCATAAGAAAGGTCATAAGCATGTTAACCTAAATTTTTAAGCCCTCCTAGGTTTCCAATTCTTTCATGGCCGAAACCTTTGTGAAGAGCAATCAAGTTCTAAGCAACATGCAAACATGCAAACCCTAAACACATATCATATCATATTTCATAAGGAACAACTTAAGCAGGTTTAGTTTGGGTTCTAAGTTCCTTAAGCTTCTAACCTTATCATGGCCAAACCCTAGCATGTCTCATTCTAGGTTACAAGTAGCATGAAAGTGTTGAACCTTAAGCCCATATCTTATACATTTTCATGAGGAACATCATAAGCACATTTGTTTTAAATTCCAAACTTCCTAAACCCATTAACTCAAGGTGGCCGAAACATATCAATCATGGAACTAGGTTTTTAGTGGCATAAGAGCATGAAAACCACAACTACATTTCATAGCATACATCACAAGAACATCATAAGCATATACAAGTTGGGTTCTAAATTTCTCTAGGCCTTTAAACTAGTAGTGGCCGAAACATATCAAACATGAAACTAAGTTTCTAGGGGCACAAGAGCATGGAAACCACAACTATATTTCATAGCATTTATCACAAGAACATCATGAGCATATCTAAGTTGGGTTCTAAGCTTTCCTAGGCCTTTAACCCAAGGGTGTCCGAAACATGTGAGCTTGGTTTTGTTTTTCATATGGCCTAAAAGCATGGAAACCCTACACAATTTTCATGGCAACATTACAAGGAACAACATGGGTAAACTTAGTTTAAAATCTAAGCATCCTAGGTTTAAAACTTAGTGTGGCCGAAAGTTACATGTAACCAATCTTCTATGTAACAAGCAACCATAAGAACATCAACTAGTTTCATATCATTTTATCAAGAAGGTCATGAACCTCCTAGACTTGGTTTAAACTTTCCTATACTTCAAATCTCATCATAACCGAATCTTCATAAGCATGTAATAGGATTCATAATCAACATGAAATCATGGCATAACATTATAGCTTCATATCTTGTCTTAAGAAAAATCTTAGTATGCTTAGTTTTTTTTTTAGGTTTAAAACTCTCCTAGGCCTTTAGTTCTTCCATGGCCGAACATTCATGAGCATGGAATTGGAGTTTCAAACAACATACAAGTAAGAGAAAAAGTTAACAACATCATTATCATAGGGTACATAACACAAGAATAAGGAAACATGCTTAGTTTGAGTCTTAAGCTTACCTAGTCCTCTTGTTCATGCTTGGCCGAGAGTCTAGGGTTCATGGATCTAAGTTTTCATTGTTTATTCTAGCATGGAAACCTTAGATTAATCTCTTATATAAGATACATGTCACAAAAATAAATAATAAGCATATCTAGTTACAATTTTCTTAAACACTTCCTCTTGTCTTGGCCGAAATTCTCATAAAGAAAACCTTAGGTTTTTAAGTGATCTACCTTCATGGAAAACCATATAAACTATTGTACCACAGGTGAGGGGAAGCTTACCTAGTGTTCCCTTGTTAATCCTTAAAGAAATGGTACCCTTGGTGAAGAAGAAGGAGGCTAGCACTCCTTTTGATTTCTCTTGCTTGGAAGGGTGCACCTTGAAGGCTCCTTCTTGTAATTTAGTTTCCTCTTAGGGAGAAACCTAAACTTGTCTTGTGGAGATGAGGGAGGAGGGCTTCTAGTTTCGGCAATGGTGAGGGAGAAGGAAGAAAAATGAAATCCTTTCCTTTCTTTCCTTTTTATGCTAGGTGGGTGGAAGATACAAAGATGAACTTTGCTTCCCTTTTTCCTTAATTCATGCATGTATTTTTCTAATGAGAATATGTCCTCATTCCTTTCCCTTAATTCTTCTCTTCATTATTCTCTTAAACTCCACGAAAATAGAGAAGGAAAAGGAAGAAAGATAACTTGTCTTTTGCTTACTCCTTTTCTTAACCAAGAGGTAAACAAGAGGAATAAACCTACTTGATTTTCTCTTGTTCCCTCACTTAATCATATCCTCACTTTTAACTACAATTCCCATCATTTTCCATTCATATGTTATTCATTATCCTAGTGGTTATCATACATAACTTTATTTCTATCCTTTGTGAGAGGTTCAAGGTTCAAACCTTCACCTCTTCTTTTTATTTCTCTTATTTCTTTTTCTTTTGATTCTTCTTTTATGCTCTAAAGCAAATAACACCCATATACTTATCTTATAATTTTGTGGGTGTTACATATTGGGCGAGAATGTAAAATACCGAAAATGGGAGAATCACCATAAGGGATTTTTCCAAAATTTATAGGAATTTTTCTAGAATTTTTTGGAGACCGTATGGCTTCGGTTACGGCGATAAAAATTAGGCCCCAGGAAAGCCTATTTAGGCTACCCTATTTAAGCGAGGAAATGTTTGATTTTTCCTTTTTATTTTTCTTTTCTTTTTCTTTTTCCTTTTCCCCTTTTCCCCCTGCGTGCCCGAGCCGTCCCTGATGCCTCCTCATGTCGAAATCGCGCCGATCCTTGCCCTAACCGAAAGCTATGGTTGCTCGCCTCCCCCGCATTTATAACCCCCGGTTAGAGGAAAGCTGAAGGCCCAGCGTCACTTTCCCCATTCTTCTTCATCTTCCTCGACTCGGATCGGTGCCGACTCCTACCGCCCTCCCGATCCCTTCGTCCTCCTCCACCCGACGGTGCTGCCCTTCCCCTAGACGAGCCCTTGCCGACTTCCACCTCGGTCCCTCTGCCCTAGAGTCGACAAACGACCACCTCCTCTGTGCCCTACCTTGAATCTATCTTCATCGCTGCAAGGACTGCGCCGACCCTCGCTGGAGCAACTGAGTCCCATCTCCGTGCCCTAGCACTGACGCCGGCCACTAGGTCCGACCTAGAGCCGCCGTCGCCTGTGCCCTAACTTCGGGCTTCGTCTCCTCTTTTTAGTAGTGGTGTTCTGGGAAGGTGACAGCAAGGTGAGTTAGGTTGTTTAATTGATCTGTGATCTCCACTACTTGATCTCTACTTGATCCAGTTGACTCCAATCTTGATCCTAACAGTATACTAGAATCCAATAGAGAGGTTACGTTTTTGTGGTGCTGGAATTATGATCGTGAAGAAGATTTCCTGTAGGTGTTCTTGAATTCCAGTAGAAAATAACCCTTCATCCAGCAACACCTTGTTTCCGCAACGGTTGTGAATTGAGGTAAGGTATAGGGTTTTGATCTTGTTGTCGATGATTGATAGTTAGGTTAGTAACTAATGTTAACCTAGGTATATGTATTGAATTAGGGATAAATTGGAATACTATATGATTAGATTGATTAAGATTTTATCTTAATTTAGCCTTAAGAATTTTATTTAGCTATTCAATTGAGTTGTAGCTAAATAAAAATGTATATATATTGGTGACATAGGACTTTGACGCGAGACGAGTATCTCGAAGTTGAATTTGGACTAGATTGGACCTTTCTATTGGAGACGAGTACTTTGACTTATCTATCTTGACTATAAAATTACACTAGTACACTATGAGTGTATTGAGTAGGACCATTTGAGGTAGTTTCTTTTTATACTGACTATATAAAAGAACAAAACCTCTCTTATTATGGAAGTGCGTACTCTTAATTATAATATCATAACAAGCACATATACTTAATATTTATTTCTTTAATTTATCAAAGGGTGTGATTTAGTTCGTTAAATCAATAGGCCCGATAAGTTGGAAAATGATATTATTTATATGGTGTGTTGTTGATTATAGAATGAAATTGTGTCCTAGTAATCTAGGTTGATGATGTCCCCATGAGGAGCTCATAAGAATTGTCATGTAAACCCTGTAGGCGGACTTAGTCCGATATGACAATAAGGTTGAGTGGTACTATTCTTAGAGATAGATATTAATTAAGTGAGTTGTTAGTAACTCATTTAATTAGTGGACATTTGATATCTTAAACACAGGGAGACTAACGCACTCATGATAAGAAGGAGCCCATATTGTAATATAGGATTGGTGCGGTAGTGCAATAATAACTCTTTAGTGGTACGAGTTATTATTGATGAACTCGAGTTGGGTGTTCGGGGCGAACACGGGAAGCTCAAGCTTATCGGGAGACCAAAACCAATTTCTCCTCTAGGCCTCTATTGTAGGCTCTTATTTATAAAGTTTTTTATCCACCTAAAGCACAACTTCTTACCCATCTTGAAGTGGTCAGCCAAGCCAAGCTAGGAGACCAAGCTAGGGTCGGCCAAACCAAACCAAGATGGGAGGTATGTTGTGGCCGACCTAGCTTGGAGCCCAAGCAAGGGTGGCTGACCACATTGAAATTAAGAGAGAGTTTTAAATTTTGAAATCTTTCCTATTGTGGGAGCCATGATTTTAAAAGAGAGTTTTAAAAAATTTTAAATCTTTCCTTTTATAGCTTTCTATAAAGGATTAAGAGAATAATTTTTAATCTTTCCTTATTTGTAGTTTAAAAGGAAGAGATTTTAATTTTTGATAAAAATTTTCTTTTTTGTAATCATCCACATGTTTTAAAAGAGAGATTTTAATTTCTAAAATTTTCCTTTTATAACCAACCATGAAGGGATTTAAAAGAGAAATTTTATTTTAAAAATTGTTCTTACCGGAAACAAATAAGGAATTTTTAATTTCATGTTTAAAACTTTCCTTGTTTGGAGCAATAGGGGTGGCCGAACATGACAAGAAGAAAGGGAAGTTTTAATTTTTTGTTTTCAAACTTTCCTTTTTAGTCATTGGCAAAGAAAATAAGGAAGTTTTAATTATGTTTAAAATTTTCCTTATTTGGCTAGATCAAGGATTATAAAAGAGAGGGAGGGTGTGCCTCTTGAGAGGAAGGCATCTTCTATTCCTCCTCTCTTATTCCTTGTGGCCGACACTTCCTATTCTTCTTCTCTTCTTCTTTGGTGGCCGGCAGCATCAATCTCTTGGAGTTCCTTTTGTGGCCGGATTTTGTTTGAAGAAGAAGAGGAGAAAGGAGGCTTTGTTTCCTAGCATCCCTTGGAGATTAGTTGGTGGCCAAAACTCATCATCTTTTGGAGTTTGTTAGTGGCCGAAACTTGGAAGCAAGAAGAGAAGGATTGGGTGGATTTCATCTTGGTAGATCGTCGCCCACACGATGTCCAAGAGAAGGAGAGGAATACAATAGAAGATTAAGAGGTCTATAAGTTACAAAAGGTATAACTAGTTTTTGTTTTCGCTTCATGACTAGTTCATCCTTTTGTATAGATTTTGGAAAACCAAACACAAGAGGTTAACGGTTTTAGGTTATAATTTTTGTTATCGATTTTATTGTTCGATTTCATGTTTCGATATTGTGTTTCTATTGAGGTCTCTATATTTAAACCTAGTTTACTGTAAGAAGTTAAATATCCAATTTCTTTGAAAGACTTTGTCTAGGAAGTGATGGATGATCCCATACCCAAGAAGGCCTAGTGCCTCGCCATGCTTAACCTGGAAGCCGATCTTTGAAATAGATATTTGATAACTTCTGTAATATGGTTTAACTTAGTTAGATTACATAGGTTAAACTTGGAGTAAAAATGTTAAGTATCGTTTCTAATCCAAGTTTAACTTCTGAAGGACAATTTGGATAAATAATATTAAGTATCGTTCGCAATCCAAATTTAACATCAGCAGAGCACAAGTGTAGCTAGGATAGTTCTATGCTTGTACAAATTTTTGTACAGGGGAACTAGGATGGTATTCCGAGTAGCAACCAACAATTGATATCAGAGCAAGGTTTAACCTTTGTGTGTTTGGTTTTATTTTAATTATGCACATTTCATACATATTTTAGGCAGGATAATAGTAGAATGTGCAAATAGATTAACTCTATGGTTGTAGGCTCCAAATATTATGGCCTATTGTGATTGTGTGTGATTGGACCCTCGGATATGTCAAAGGCATTTTATGTGTGTGCATGATTGTATTTATTAAGTACAGTAGGAGTTGTATTAGATTTAAGATTTTACATTTTGTTCGATCTAGACTTTATGTACATTCCTTTGTGGAATATAGGATCGATATATGTAAAATTTTATTTTTGTCACGGATCGTATTCTTGCGAGGCATGGTTTTATTTGAGGACCAGGGGTGCATCAGAAAAGGAAGATCGATGGACACGACGACATGAGGCCTAGGGCTGGCGGCTAGTTTTGACAACTGCTAGGGCTGGCAGCACACGGAGGACAGTGATGGAAGAGGCCATAATAGTTGGAAATTGTTTTTCCATATTTATTGCTTTTATTTACTGTGATGTGTGTGTGCATGTTAAAATCCTCATCTTAAATAACTAAGTGGGAGAGGGATTTATAAATAAATTTCATGGTCTCCATTACTGGTTTGTAAGTGATGCAAACAAACTTGCACGTTGACTCTGAGTGCCTTCCTCCACATCGAATGAGTTTGTTTGCGGATCACTATATCAAAATTTCTTTGTGGATGATTATAGGAAATTATTTAGGAGCGTGTGATCTTCTCCATCTGAAGGGGCACAATACTATTTAATGGACTAAGTATCAAGTAATGGTATACACTTAGGCACATTTAATAGTATCCTCCCCATCGGAGTCACTGCTATTATTTGTGTGACCGAAGGAATACCAACTATTAATTTTATTTGTCATAAAGTTAGGTTGACAAGAATAAAATTAATGGGTAAAATCTCCTCTTACAAATGTTTGAATTTGTATACGTCCACACTATCGTGGCATACAAAATTCACGGTGTTTTGAGGTGTTGGTGAATTTAAATAATATTGTTTGAGGACTCAATATTATTCTAAATTCTAAAGTTTTGGCCAAAACTTATTTTGTGATTTTGGATGACTTTCAACCTACTGGCTATTATTCTGAAAGAGAACAAATTTACTGGTCCTAATTACATAGATTGGAAAATAAACTTGAACATTATCCTAACTATTGAAGGCTATAAGTTTGTACTGTTAGAGGTCTGCCCTGAAGTGCCTAATATTGATTCTAGTGAAGAGGAGATTGAGTATCATAAGAAATGGGTCAAGGCAGATGAGATGACACGGTGCTACATTTTGGCTTCTATGTCAAATATGCTGCAACATCATCATCAGTCCATGCCTATTGCCTATAATATGATGTACAATCTCAAGGAACTCTTCGGACACCAGAATCAGGCTACTAGGCAAGAGGCTATGAGAAACTTAATGACAACCACCATGTCAGAGGGGACACGCGTAAGGGATCATATCCTCAAAATGATGGCTTATTTGAATGAGATACAAATCCTTGGAGCTGAAATTGATGGAGAAACTCAGGTCGATATTATTCTCCAAACACTACCCAAAAGTTTTGAGCAGCTCTGCCTGAACTACAATATGAATAAAAGGATTTATTCATTGGCGGAACTACTTACAGAACTTCAGGCAGCAGAAGGGCTATTTCATTATAATTCTCAAATTCACTTTGCTGAAAATGTTTCTACTTCTAAGCCGAAAGACAAGAAGAAGAAGAAGAAGAAGAAACAAGCTGGCTCGGCAAAGAAAGTGAATCGATCTCTAGGTACTGGACTAAAAGCAGGAATAAAAAAGCTGAAGGGCAAGTGCTTTATTTGCAAGCAGTCTGGACATTGGAAGGCGGACTATCCTCGTAGGAAATAGAACAATAAAGGTATGTCTTATTCTCTAGTAGTTGAAACATGTTTAACAGTGTTATCTACCAGTACCTGGTGTGTAGATAAAGGAGCCACTGATCATGTCTGCAATTCATTGCAGGGGTTCCAGGAAACCCGACGACTATATGAGGGAGAGATAACCGTCTACATGGGCAATGCTACGAAAGTGGTGGTTGTTGCAGTGGGAGATGTCTACTTATCATTTGATAAGAATAGAACTTTGATTTTGCGAAATTGTCTTTATGTACCAAGTTTTAGAAAGAATTTAATTTCAATTTCAAAACTATTTTTGGATGGATATTCTGTTTCTTTTGATGACAAAGTGGTTATCAAGAAAAATAGGGTTATTATCTGTTCTCGTACATTAGTTGGCAATTTGTATACTCTAAATCCAATAACTCCCGTAAAGCAACGAATGGAAATTAATAATACATCCTCTAATTCAAATAAGAGAAAAGAACATTCAAAAATGAACCAAACATATCTTTGGCATCTAAGACTTGATCATATTAACTTGAGTAGGATTCAAAGGCTTATAGTCGATGGACTCTTGGGTTCACTAGTATTGGAAAACTTTCCAACCTGCGAATCTTGTTTGGAAGGAAAAATGACCAAAAGACCTTTCAATGCTAATGGGTATAGAGCAAAAGATATGTTGGAATTAGTTCATTTTGATTTGTGTGGACCTATGACTATCCAGGCGAGAGGTGGTTTTGAATATTTTGTCTCTTTTATAGATGACTATTCAAGATATAGATACATTTACTTGTTGCGCTGCAAGTCTGAGTGCTTTGATAAGTTCAAAGAGTACAAGGCTGATGTGGAGAAACGTCATGGTAAAAGTATCAAGACACTACGGTCTGATCGTGGTGGCGAGTACCTCTCAAGAGCGTTTAGGAATTACTTATCAAAATAGGGATTCAATCCTAATTGTCTGCACTTGGTACACCCCAACAGAATGGTGTGGTAGAACGAAGGAATAGGACTCTTATGGAAATGGTTAGATCGATAATGAGTTATTCAGAATTACCAAATTAGTTCTAGGGATATGCTTTAGAAATGACAGTGTACATTCTGAACTTTTTACCTTCAAAATGAGTACCCTCCACTGCCACAGAATTGTGGAACGGGTGTAAGCCTAGTCTGAGTCATGTTCGGATTTAGGGTAGTCCAACACATGTGTTGAAGGGAGATGCTGATAAGTTGGAATCTCGTATAGAAGTTCACATGTTTATAGGTTATTCTAAAGGAATGAAAGATGGTTTGTTTTATAGTCCTAAAGATCAGAAGGTCATTGTTAGCACTAATGCCCGATTTTTAGAAGAGTACTATGTAATAAATCACAAACCCATGAGTGAAATTGTTCTAGAAGAAATGAGAGAGGACACGCCTACTTTAGTACCAATAGTGCAAGATGAAATATCATAAGAAACTGCAACACATATCACAACTAATACACAACTACAGATAGTACCTCATCGTAGTGGGAGGGTTGCGAGGCAACCTGAAAGATTCATGTTTTTAGGAGAGTGTTTAGACCTGATCCCAAGTAAACATGAACTTGATCCCCGAACATATGATGAAGCACTCCAAGATAAAGATGCAGCATCTTAGCAAAGAGCAATGAATTCAGAAATAGAATCTATGTATTCTAACAAAGTCTGGGAGCTAGTAGGACCATCAAATAGTGTAAAAGCTATTGGATATAAATGGATCTACAAAAAAAAAAAGATGGACAGACGGGAAGGTGGAAACCTTCAAAGCAAGGCTTGTTGCGAAGGGGTATACTTAGAAAGAGGGAATCGATTATGAGGAAATCTTTTCACCAGTAGTTATGCTTAAGTCTATCAGGATACTCTTATCTATTGCTGCTCATATAGATTATGAGGTTTGACAAATGGATGTCAAGATAGCTTTCCTTAATGGAAGTCTTGAAGAAAACATCCATATGAAGCAACCAGAGGGGTTTATTGCAAAGGGCAAAGAGCATCTTGTATGTAAGCTCAATCAGTCTATTTATCGACCGAAGCAAGCTTCAAGGTCTTGGAACATCCGGTTTAATGAAGTAATCTAGTCTTATGGATTTATTTAGTGTCCGGATGAGTCTTGTGTATATAAGAAGTGTGATGGGAACGTGGTGGTATTTCTTGTACTATACGTAGATGTCATTTTGTTAGTTGGAAACAATATCAAAGTGTCGTCAGAAGTAAGGGTATGGTTGTCAAAGCAATTCGATATGAAGGACTTGGGAGAATGCACACATATTCTCAGGATCAAAGTAATAAGGGATCACAAGAAACAATGTTGTGTTTATCCCAAGCTTTATATATCGATACTATCCAAGCTCGTTTTAGCATGCAAGACTCCAAGAAAGGTTTTCTACTTTTTCAGCATGGAGTATCTTTATCTAAAGAGATGTCTCCGAAGATATCAAAAGTGATAGAAGAAATGAAGGCAGTTCTATATGCTTCAGCTGTAGGAAGCCTTATGTATGCTATGTTATGCACAAGACCGGATATCTATTTTACCTTGGGCATGGTTAGCATATATCAAAGTAATCTAGGGCAGGGACATTGGATTGCTGTAAAGCATATATTAAAGCACCTGAGAAATGTTGGAGTGTATACTAAAAGCCTAGCTTTTGGTATAAACATTTATCTAGAAATAAGAATCACATTGGTCGAATGTCTACATTTATGATAAATGTAGTTGTTCAATTAATTTATATTGTAGATGACATGGTGTGTGGTGTCACACACAGAAGATCATGTTATCAGTAGCTTATAAATTATAAACAGTAGCTCACGACCATGATGGAAAGGAACAAACCATTGGAAGGTCGTAGTGTAATTAGGTATTAGTTTATCTTGACTATATAATTACACTAGTACACTCAGAGTGTATTGAGTAGGACCATTTGAGGTCGTTTCTTTTATACTGACTTTATAAAGAAACAAAGACCTCGGTTATTATGGAAGTGTGTGCTCTTAATCCTAATGTAATAACAAGCACATATATTTGATATTTATTTCTTTAATTTATCAATGGGTGAGATTTAGTTCGTTGAATCAATAAACCCGATAAGTTGGGAAATGGTATCACTTATAGTGTGTGTTGTTGATTATAGAAGGTCCTAGAGATACTAGGTTGATAATGTCCTCAAGAGGAGCTCATAAAGATTGTCATGTTAAACTGTGGACTTAGGACATGATAATAAGGTTGAGTGGTACTACTCTTGGACTTAGATATTAATTAAATGAGTTGAACTCACTTAATTAGTGGACATTTGATATCTTAAACGGAGACAACACACTCATAATAAGAAGGAGCCCAAAATGTAATTTGGGATTGCTAGTTCAATGATAATTCTCAGTGGAATGAATTATCATTGATAATTGTTGTGTGTGGCAACACGGGATGAATTTTATCGAGACCAAAACCAATTCCTCCTCTGTCCCTATCGTAGCCTCTTATTTGTAGAAGTTTTATACCCTATACACCTTCTATACCACTAATGCTAGGGTAGGGCCGGCCTAGGTATATTATTGGGTGGCCGGCCCTAGCTTGAACCCAAGCTAGTGGGGCCGACCAAATTAAATTAAAAAGAGATTTTAATTTTAGTTTTTATTATGTGGAAGAAATAATTTTTTAAAGAGAATTAAAATTAAAATATCTCTCTTGTAAAAGATCTACAAAAGATTAAAGAAAGAGATTAGATCTCTTTCCTTATTTGTAGATTAATGAGTTATTTTATTTTATCTTTAAAAATTATCCACATGTTGATAAAATTAAAATTATAGAAATTTCCTTTATCAACCATGAAGAGATTTTTAAAGAGAAATTTTATTTTTAAAATTTCCGGAAACAAATTAGGAAGTTTTAATTTGTTGATTAAAACTTGTCAAATTTATTTCCTCTAGAAGTGGCCGGCCATTAGAGATTAAATTGGGAAATTTTCTTTAATTTTCTTAAATCATGTCAAGGAAATTAAGGAAATTTTATTGTAATTAAATTTCCTAATTTGCCTAGGCCAAGGAATATAAAAGAAGGGGTGAGGGTGCCTTCACAAGACACAACATCTATTATTCCTCTCCCTCTTTTGTTCCTTGGTGTGGCCGACCAACCTCTCCCTCTCTTCCTCTTGTGGTGGCCGAACCCTACCCTTCTATTGGAGCTCTTGTGGTGGCCGGATACTACTCGGAGAAAAAGAAGAAGAAGGAGAGAAAGCTAGCATCTTTTGGAGCTTGGTTAGTATTTTGTTTTTCTTCCTTGGTGAAGCTTCCTCTTTGTTGGCCGAACCTAGCTAGGAGGAGAAGAAGGTGATTGGTGGTTTCTCGTCTCGGAAGATCGTTGCCCACACAACGTCCGAGGTTAGAAGAGGAATACGGTAGAAGATCAAGAAGTTTTTCTACAAGGTATAACTAGTAAATTTTATTTCCGCATCATGCTAGTTATTTATGGAAATAATACCAAATACAAGAGGCTTACGTTCTAGAATTTCGAATATGTTTTTTCGAAGTTGTGTTCTTTTGTTTCTTTCTTTTCCTTGTGATTTGATTGTTCTCTTTGGTTAACCTAAAGTTATTTTAGGAAATTAAATATTAGCTTTCTATTAAAGGTTTTGTCTAGTCGGTGGTGGTTGCTCCCATATCCAAGAAGGCCATGTGCCTCGCCATGCAGTCCTGGAAGCCAATTTTGGAAATTAATATTTAATGGAATTAATAACTTAAGGAGACTTGGGTCGAACGTGTTAAGTTCCGCAGGAGATCCAAGTCAAAACCTAAAAGAACAAATAGATTAAGTTTTGGATCAAACGTGTTAAGTTCCGCAGGCGATCCAAAATCTAATTTAAAAGAACACATGGTAGCTAGGAAAAGGTTCAGACCTTTGTACAAAATTTTTGTACAGTGGAACCTCTAGGTTTTCCGAGTAGCAACCAACAATTGGTATCAGAGCTAGGGTTTTGCCTCTGTGTATTTGGTATTAGTTTAATTATGCACATGTCATACATAATTTAGGCAGGTTAATAGTAGGATGTGCTAACTTTGTGGATGCAGGATCCAACTATTATGGCTTTTAGTTATTATGTGTGTGATTGGACCCTTGGACATGTCAAGGGCATTTATATGTGTGTGCATGATTGTATTATAAAATACAGCAGAAGCTGTATTTAGTTTTATTTTTGAGCGAGATACATGTACATTCCTTTTATGGAATATAGGATCAAAAATGTAAAATTCTATTTATGTCGCGGATCGAATCTTGCAAAGCGTGGAACCTTCTATGGACCAGAGGCGCAGCGGAACTAGGAGCAAGATGGATGCGACAGCTAGACCCGGTGGCGGTGGCCAAATATGGCAGCAGCTTGGGATGACAACACACGGAGGACAACTAGAGATAAAAGTCATAATAGTTGAAAATTAGATTTTCTATTTATTTCTTTTATATTGTGCTGTGTGTGCATGTTAGTATACATGACTAGTAGGCTAGCATAGTTAAAATTCCTCGTTTATAAATAACTAAGTGGGAGAGGGATTTTTAAATAAATCCCATGGTCTCCATTACTGGTTTGTAAGTGATGCAAACAAGCTTGCGCGTTGGCTCTGAGTGCCTTCCTCCATAACGGATGAGCTTGTTTGTGGATCACTAAACTTCCATTTTAGATGACTATAGGAAGTTAATTAAGGCGATCTTCCCCAACGGAAGGGGCATAATCTTATTAATGGACTTAATGTCAAGTAATGGTATACACTTAGACACATCTAATAGTATCCTCCCCATCGGAGTCACTGCTATTATTTGTGTGACCAAATGAAACCAACTATTAATTTGTCATAAAACTAGGTTGACAAGATAATAAAATTAAAGGGTTAAAACCCCTCTTACAAATGATTGATTTTGTATACGTCCACACTAACGTGGCATACAAAATTAACGGTGTTTGAGATAATTTTATTTGTCATAAAGATACGTTGACAAGATAGTTAATGGGTAAAACCCTCCTTTACAAATGTTGAATTTGTACGTCCACACTAACGTGGCATGCAAAATTCACGGTGTTTGAGGTGTTGGTGAATTTAAATAATATTGTTTGAGGAATCAATATTTTATTTTAAATTCAAAGAGTTTTGACCAAATATTTGATCAAAGACAGATCAACTATTAATTTTATTCATCATAAAGTAAAGTTGACGAGATAATAAAATTAATGAATAAAATCTCTTCTTCGATTTTGTATACACAAAATTCATGGAGATTTTAAGGAGTTGATCTTGACCAAATATTTTTGTGATTCTTAGGATGTTTGTCAATCCCTAGTAGTCATACTATAGAAAAAGACTTATTAGTCCCAATTGGAATGATTGGAAATAGGACTTGGACATTAAGGTAGACTGTCTTCTTAGAACTAAGAACAATTTAGATGTATTTAATTCATTAGTTGAAACATGTCCAGTGGTGTTATCTACTAGTACCTGGAGTGTAGATACAAGATGCCATTAATCATGTCTGCAATTCATTGCAGGGTTCCAGGAAACCCGACAACTAAATGAAAGGTAAATCACCGTCCACATGGGCACTACTGTAAAAGTGGTAGCTGTTGCAGTGGGAGATGTTTATCCTTTGATAAGAATAAAATATGGATTTTAAGTAATTGTCTTTACGTACCAAGTTTAGAAAGAACCTGATTTCAGTTTCTAAACTATTATAGATATTGTGTCTATTTTGATAACAAAGTTGTTATCAAGAAAAATAGGAAAGTTATCTATTCTGGTATGATGGTTGACAATTTATAATCCAATAACTCCCACGATGCAAAAAATGGAAATTAGTAACACATCTTCTAATTTTAAGAGAAAGCAACCTTCGGAAATGAACCAATTATATCTTTGACATATAAAGCTAGGTTATACATGAGTAGGATTCATTGGTAGCTGATGAACTTTTGGGTTCATTGGTAGTGGAAATCTTTCCAACCTGCGAGTCTTACTTGGAAGAAAAATAACCAAGAAGCTTTTAAGTCCAAGGGGTATGGAGTCAAAGATATGTTGAAATCGGTTCATTCTGATTTGTGTGATCCTATGACTATCCAGTCAAGAGGTAGTATTGAATATTTTGTCTAATTTATAGACAACTATTCAAGATACAAATAAATTTACTTAATGTACCGCAAGACTAAGTACTTTGATTAGTTCAAAGAGTACAAGGTTGATGTGGAGGAATAAAGTAAAAAGTCACTATGGAAGATCGTAGTGGCAAGTACCTCTTGAGAGATTTTAGGAGTCACTTATGTTGATTTCAATCCCAACTTGTACAAGAATGGTGTAGTAGAAAGAAGGTAAAGAACTCTTATGGAATAATTAGATAGATGATGAGTTATTCAGAAAATTACCAAATTTGTTTTAAGGATAAACTCTGAAAATGAAAGTGAACATAGTGTCTTCCAAGTCATAACTCTCTACTCATATAGAATTGCTGAATAGGCGTTAGCCTATTTTGAAGCATATTCGGATTCAGGTAATCCAACATATATGTTAAAAAGAGATAATGATAAGTTGGATAGGAGTTCACTTGTTTGTAAGTTATCCTAGATAAACAAAAGTAGGTTTATAGTCTTAAAAATCAGAAGGTCATTGATAACATCAATGACTGATTTTTAGAAAAGGACTATATAATGAACCACGTGCTCATAAGTAAATTTGTTCTTAAGAAAATAATAAAAGACATGTCTAATCTAGTACCAATTGTACAAGATGAGATACCACAAGAAAACTGCAACACGTATCACAAATGATACACAATTGCAGAAAATGCCTTGTCGTAGTGGGAGGGTTGTTAAGCAACCTTAAAAGATTCATGTTTTGGGAGAGTTTTTGAACTCGATCCCTGAAGGACATGAACCTGATCTCCGGACATATGACGAAGCACTCCAAGATAAATATGAAGCATCTTGGCATAGAGTAATGAATAATAGAATTAGAATATATGTATTCTAATAAAATCTGGAAGCTTGTAGAACCACCAAGTGGTGTAAAAGCCTTTGGGTGTAAAAGGTCTATAATAGAAAAAGAGGAGGAAGGTAGAAACCTTCAGCAAGGTGATGAAAAGAAACTTTCGAAGCCATGCTTAAGTCTATCCTTCTTTATCTATTTGGCAGTGGATGTCAAGGATTCCTTAATAGAAGTCTTGAAGAAAGCATCCATATAAAGCAACGAAGGGTTCATTGCAAGTGCTAAGAGCATCTTGTGTAAGCTCAATCGTCATTTCAAGTCTTGGAAGATCCTTTATCAGTAATCCACACCTATGGATTTATTGAGTAAGCGGATAAAGTTTTATACAGATGTGATGGACGTGGTGGTATTTCTTGTACTATCGTAGATAACATTTTGGTAGTTGGAAACAATATCAAAATGTTGTCGGTATGGTTGTCAAATAATGATATAAAGGACTTGGGAGAATGTATATATTTTTAAGATCAAGTAATAAGGGATCAAGAAAAATATATTTATTCCACTTGATACATCGAAAAATCCTTGCTCGTTTTAAGCATGCAAAACTCCTCAAAAGGTTTCTTACCTTTTAAGCATGGAGTGTCTTTATCTAAAGAGATGTCTCCGATGACATTAAAGGAGATTGAGGACATGTAGGCAGTTCTTTATGCTTCGGCAGTTAGACAACCTAATGTATGCTATGCACGAGATCAAATATGTTTGCTAAGATAGTTAATAAGTAACCTAGACAAGGACATTGGACTGCAGTAAAGTATATATTAAAGTACCTTAGAGGCACTAAAGATTATATGCTAGCTTACAAGGCAGTTAATTTGGTTCCTATGGGTTGTATGGATTTTGACCTCCAATCGGATAGGGACAATAATAAGTCAACCTCAGGGTTTTGTGTTTATTTTAGGAGGTAAAGTCATAACTATGGAAGAGTGATAAGCATAGGTGTTTTTCTGGACTCCACCATAGAAGCTTAGTATATGGCAAGCCTCTGAGGTAGCCATTAAAAGTTGTATGACTCAATAACCTCAAGATAGACTTAGATATGATTTCTGGTTTGTCCAATGATTATTACAATTTATTGTAAGTCTATAAGGCAAGTAAACACAATAGAGCGCAAGTACCACCCAATACGAGAAATCGTATAAACGAGGAGAAGTTGTTGCCGCCTAGATTGCATCAGGTGATGACCTATTGATCCTTCCACTGAGGTCCTTAAGGCAAGAGCTTTTGATGGGCATGTTGAAGGGTTAGGAATCAGATGTATGGCAGCTTAGTCTTTTAGTATAAGTGGGAGATTGTTGGAGTGTATACTAAAAGCCTAGCTTTTGGTATAAACATTTATCTAGAAATAAGAATCACATTGGTCAAATGTCTACATTTATGATAAATGTAGTTGTTCAATTAATTTATATTGTAGATGACATGGTGTGTGGTGTCACACACAGAAGATCATGTTATCAGTAGCTTATAAATTATAAGCAGTAGCTCACGACCATGATGGAAAGGAACAAACCATTGGAAGGTCGTAGTGTAATTAGGTATTAGTTTATCTCGACTATATAATTACACTAGTACACTCAGAGTGTATTGAGTAGGACCATTTGAGGTCGTTTCTTTTATACTGACTTTATAAAGAAACAAAGACCTCGGTTATTATGGAAGTGTGTGCTCTTAATCCTAATGTAATAACAAGCACATATATTTGATATTTATTTCTTTAATTTATCAATGGGTGAGATTTAGTTCGTTGAATCAATAAACCCGATAAGTTGGGAAATGGTATCACTTATAGTGTGTGTTGTTGATTATAGAAGGAAACTGTGTCCTAGAGATACTAGGTTGATAATGTCCTCAAGAGGAGCTCATAAAGATTGTCATGTTAAACCCTGTGGACTTAGTCCGACATGATAATAAGGTTGAGTGGTACTACTCTTGGACTTAGATATTAATTAAATGAGTTGTCAGTAACTCACTTAATTAGTGGACATTTGATATCTTAAACACAGGGAGACTAACACACTCATAATAAGAAGGAGCCCAAAAATGTAATTTGGGATTGGTGCGGTAGTTCAATGATAATTCTCTAGTGGAATGAATTATCATTGATAAAATTAAGACGGGATGTAATTTTATCGGAGACCAAAACCAATTCCTCCTCTCGGTCCCTATCGTAGCCTCTTATTTGTAGAAGTTTTATACCCACCTATACCCACCTTCTATACGCACTATTAATGGTCCGGCCAAGCTAGCTTGGGAACCAAGCTAGGGCCGGCCTAGGTATATTCCTAGCTTGAACCCAAGCTAGTGGGGCCGGCCAAATTAAATTAAAAAGGGATTTTAATTTTAGTTTTTATTATGTGGAAGAAATAATTTTTTAAAGAGAATTAAAATTAAAATATCTCTCTTGTAAAAGATCTACAAAAGATTAAAGAAAGAGATTAGATCTCTTTCCTTATTTGTAGATTGATGAGTTATTTTATTTTCTCTTTAAATTATCCCATGTTGATAAAATTAAAATTATAGAAATTTCCTTTATCAACCATGAAGAGATTTTAAAGAGAAATTTAAAATTTCCGGAAACAAATTAGGAAGTTTTAATTTGTTGATTAAAACTTGTCAAATTTATTTCCTCTAGAAGTGGCCGGCCATTAGAGATTAAATTGGGAAATTTTATTTAATTTTTCTCAATTAAATCATGTCAAGGAAATTAAGGAAATTTTATTGTAATTAAATTTCCTAATTTGCCTAGGCCAAGGAATATAAAAGAAGGTGAGGTAGACACAACATCTATTATTCCTCTCTCTTTTGTTCCTTGGTGTGTCCTCTCCTCTCTTGGTGGCCGAACCCTACCCTTCTATTGGAGCTCTTGTGGTGGCCGGATACTACTCGGAGAAGAAGAAGAAGAAGGAGAGAAAGCTAGCATCTTTTGGAGCTTGGTTAGTATTTTGTTTTTCTTCCTTGGTGAAGCTTCCTCTTTGTTGGCCGAACCTAGCTAGGAGGAGAAGAAGGTGATTGGTGGTTTCTCGTCTCGGAAGATCGTTGCCCACACAACGTCCGAGGTTAGAAGAGGAATACGGTAGAAGATCAAGAGGTTTTTCTACAAGGTATAACTAGTAAATTTTATTTCCGCATCATGCTAGTTATTTATGGAAATAATACCAAATACAAGAGGCTTACGTTCTAGAATTTCGAATATGTTTTTTCGAAGTTGTGTTCTTTTGTTTCTTTTTTTTCCTTGTGATTTGATTGTTCTCTTTGGTTAACCTAAAATTATTTTAGGAAATTAAATATTAGCTTTCTATTAAAGGTTTTGTCTAGTCGGTGGTGGTTGCTCTCATATCCAAGAAGGCCATGTGCCTCGCCACGTTTGGAAATTAATATTTAATGGAATTAATAACTTAAGGAGACTTGGGTCGAACGTGTTAAGTTTCGCAGGAGATCCAAGTCAAAACCTAAAAGAACAAATAGATTAAGTTTTGGATCAAACGTGTTAAGTTCCGCAGGCGATCCAAAATTTAATTTAAAAGAACACATGGTAGCTAGGAAAAGGTTCAGACCTTTGTACAAAATTTTTGTACAGTGGAACCTATAGGTTTTCCAAGTAGCAACCAACAAGAAAGACTAGAGATTATATGTTGGTTTACCAAGCTCATGATTTGCTCCCTATAGGTTACATGGATTCTGACTTCCAATCAGATAGGGACAATAGTAAGTTTACATCAGGCTATGTGTTTACTTTAGGAGGTGGAGCCATAGCATGGAGGAGTGTTAAGCGGAAATGCATTTCAAACTCAACCATGGAAGCTGAGTATGTGGCAGCCTCTGAGGCAACCAAAGAAGCTGTATGACTCAGGAACTTTTTGATGGACTTAGATGTGATTCCTGGTTTGCCCAAAATCATCACAATTTATTGTGATAATAGCAGTGCAGTAGCAAATTCGAAGGAACCACGAGCCCATAAGGCGAGTAAACACATTGGGCACAAGTACCACTTGATACAAGACATCGTATAGTGAGGAGAAGTTGTTGTCGCCAAGATTGCATCAGCAGATAACCTGGCAAATCCTTTCACTAAGGCCCTTCCGGCGAAAGCTTTTGATCGGCATGTTGAGGGGAGGGGAATCAGATGTATGGCACCATTTAAGACAACATAGTCTTTTAGTATAAGTGGGAGATTGTTAGAATGTATACTAAAAGTCTATTTTTTTTTAATATTTATTTTGAAATAAGAATCACATTGGTCAAATATCTACATTTATGCTAAGTGTAGTTGTCCATTTAATTTATATTGTAGATAACATGGTGTGAGGAGACACGCACAAGTTCATGTTATCAGTTCCTTATAAATTATAAATAGTAGCTCACAACCAAGATGGAATGGGACAAACCATTGGAGTGGTTGTAGTGTAATTTGGTATTAGTTTATCTTGACTATAAAATTACACTAGTACACTATGAGTGTATTGAGCAGGACCATTTGAGGAAGTTTCTTTTTATACTGATAACATAAAAAAATAAAAGCTCTGTTATTATAGAAGTGCGTACTCTTAATCATGATATAATAAAAAGCACGTATAACTAATATTTATTTCTTTAATTTCTCAAAGGGTGAGATTTAGTTCGTTAAATCAATAGGCCCGATAAGTTGGAAAATGATATTATTTATATGGTGTGTTTTTGATTATAGAATGAAATTGTGTCCTAGTAATCTAGGTTGATGATGTCCCCATGAGGAGCTCATAAGGATTGTCATGTAAACCCTGCAGGTCGACTTAGTCTGACATGACAATAAGGTTGACTGGTACTACTCTTGGAAATAGATATTAATTAAGTGAGTTGTCAGTAACTCATTTAATTAGTCGACATTCGATATCTTAAACACAGGAAGTCTAATGCACTCATGATAAGGAGCCCATATTGTAATATGGGATTGGTGCGGTAGTGCAATAATAACTCTTTAATGATATGAGTTATTATTGATGAACTCGAGTTGGGTGTTTTGAGCGAACACGGGAGACCAAAACCAATTCCTCCTCTAGGTCCCTATTGTAGCCTCTTATTTATATAGTTTTATATCCACCTAAAGCACAACTTCTTATCCATCTTGAAGTGGCTGGCCAAGACTAGATTGGAGACCAAGCTAGGGTCGACCAAACCAAACTAAGATGGGAGGTATGTTGTGGCCAGCCTAGCTTGGAGCCCTAGTAAGGGTGGTTGTCCACATTGAAATTAAGTGGGAGTTTTAAATTTTGAAATCTTTCCTATTGTGGGAGACATGATTTTAAAAGAGTGTTTTAAAATTTTTTAAATATTTCCTTTTATAGCTTTCTACAAAGGATTAAGAGAAAGGTTTATTTTTTTTTATTTGTAGTTTAAAAGGAAGATATTTTAATTTTTGATAAAACTTTCCTTTTTTATAATCATCCACATGTTTTAAAAGAGAGATTTTAATTTCTAAAATTTTCCTTTTATAACCAACCATGAAGGGATTTAAAAGCGAAATTTTATTTTAAAAATTTTTCTTACCTGAAACAAATAAGGAAGTTTTAATTTCATGTTTAAAACTTTCCTTATTTGGAGCAATAGGGGTGGCCGACCATGACAAGAAGAAAGGGAAGTTTTAATTTTTTGTTTTCAAACTTTCCTTTTTAGTCATTGGCAAAGAAAATAAGGAAGTTTTAATTATGTTTAAAATTTTCCTTATTTGGCAAGACCAAGGATTATAAAAGAGAGGGAGGGTGTGCCTCTTGAGAGGAAGACATCCTCTATTCCTCCTCTCTTATTCCTTGTGGCCGGCACTTCCTATTCTCCTTCTCTTCTTCTTTGGTGGCCGGCGACATCTATCTCTTGGAGTTCCTTCGGTGGTCGGATTTTGCTTGATGAAGAAGAGGAGAAAGGAGGCATTGTTTCCTAGTATCCCTTGGAGATTGGTTGGTGGCCGAAACTCATCATCCTTTGGAGGTTATTGGTGGCCGAAACTTGGAAGCAAGAAGAGAAGGCTTGGGTGGATTTCATCTTGGTAGATCATCACCCATACGACATCCAAGAGAAGGAGAGGAATACAATAAAAGATCAAGAGGTCTATAAGCTACAAAAGGTATAACTAGTTTTTGTTTCTGCATCATGACTAGTTCATCCTTTTGTATAGATCTTGGAAAACCAAACAAAAGAGGTTAACGGTTTTAGGTTATCATTTTTGTTATTGATTTTATTGTTCGATTTCATATTTCGATATTGTGTTTCTATTGAAGTCTCTATAGTTAAACCTAGTTTACTGTAAGAAGTTAAATATCTAATTTATTTGAAATACTTTGTCTAGGAAGTGATGGATGGTCCGATACCCAAGAAGGCCTAGTGCCTCGTCATGTTTAACCTGGAAGCCGATCTTTGAAATTGATATTTGATAACTTCTGTAATATGGTTTAACTTAGGAAGATCACATAGGTTAAACTTGGAGTAAAAATGTTAAGTATCATTTGTAGTCCAAATTTAAGTTCAGTAAAGCATAAGGGTAGCTAGGATAGTTCTATGCTTGTACAAATTTTTGTACAGGGGAACTTGGACGGTATTCCGAGTAGCAACCAACATATGTTTCATATCTGCATAGGTTTGTCACTACTGGATACCTGTTACATGCTTGTTTTTGCTTACCTGTTTTGCATTTCATGTTAGTACCCACCTGATTATATATGCTTATAGGGGGTAGTGACATAACTATGCCTTATTATGTTCAGGACCTAGCTTTTTATACATATCTACCCTGTGTACCTAGACCATTGATTGGATCTATTTATCCTATAGTACACATTATATAGAGATGGACATGATCAGGATATTTCCATGCTTAGTGTCATGCATCATCTCGCATGATTGCATGCTGTGCAATAGTCAACTCCATTATTGTTGACCACATCGCCAGTTACATAGATCTGCACACACCACCACTCATGGGTTAGTGGTATATCAGGTAGGGTGTATGGCAATTCTGTTTTTAGGCTCCGCTGGTTCGGTGACTCAACGTGGTAGCCGGCAGACAGTTCTGCTCTGTTAGGCTCCGCTGGTCCGGTGATGTAGCATGGTAGCCGGTAGACAGTTTTGCTCTGTTTTACTCCGTTGGTCCACTCATGGGTAGTGTGATGTAGCGTGGTAGCCGACAGGGATCCCTCCTCTGGACTGGCTCAGGGGGATGAGAGCATTAAGCTCCCCCACTTATCATTAGGGATAAGGAGGATAGGTGTACTCCGACAACATCCCGTCCACTCGGTCACTCATCAGAAGCAATGATGGCAGAGTGCATGGTTGTCACAGCCCTACCCCCCTCGGTCTCACCATTATGTGTGAGAAGACTGACTGGCAGTAGGGGTGACCAGGACATGTCATTGGCATCATACGCATTGATGCATTTATTGCTTGTGTTTGTTGCACTTGTTTGTTGCATATTTGGTGGATGCATATGTTTGACATGCATACAGGATTTCTATACCTCTCGGTCTATTATCCATACACCAGTTCCTGGTTAGTACAGTTTTTCTCCTTTATATTTCAGTTTGCATTTATCATTCCTATATTAGGAGACTGTACGCATAATTATTGCTATTGGTTAGTTTTTTACTATGCATGTCAGTAGTTACCCGCTGAGGAGTTGACTCACCCCGTTGTTATTACTATTTTTAGGTTTAGGCTGTTCGGAGAGTTCCAATCGCTAGTCCCCCTGCAGATCATGAGGATATTTATTTGGTCATTTGGTTTTTCTTATGATGTTATATAGACTACGTTTTAGACTTGTACTAGTTATGTTCTATGGATTACTGTATGGTCTTTTGTTTGTCGATGGTTTTATTTTTATATTTATTGGATATGTTCTTCTACATGCCTGCCTGGATGGCAAAAGAGGTGAGTTGATTTTATTTGCGTCGTTGTGATTTGTGTTTTATGGGTGTAGTTGAGTAGGATATAAGTTTTGAGCTTTATGGGTGTAGTTGAGTAAGATTTTTGAGATGGTTTTCCTTATTGTTGCATTAGTTTAGTTTAACTATTAAACTGCGTGGGTATTTGCATATTTTTATTGTTATTATTTCGACCATGTTGGCCTAGGTATCTGGATGGTTGTAGGAAGTTTCAGATTGTCACCCGTACAGGGGAGATGCTGCCGAAATTTCTTCTGGCAGAGACTACCTGGGCGTGACACTAGTACCTCACCACAGCCTGGGAGCCCATCTTCGAAATGTATATTTAATTAACCAATTGGCAAACCTAAGTTTAACTCAAATGTAAATTAATCCTTAGAAATAATCTAAATGAAAGATAATCATCTCACAAAACTACTTAAGATTCCCTGTTTGATAATGTAGAATCGGGTGAGATGGATCTAGGTTAAACTTAGTCTAAATAAACTTAATTAACTTAATTAATAATTTAAATAAATAAACTTAATTAACTTAATAATTTAATTAAATAAACTTAATTAATAATTTAAACTTAATTAACTTAATAATTTAAATAAATAAACTTAATTAACTTAATTAATAATTTAAATAAATAAACTTAATTAACTTAATAATTTAAATAAATAAACATAATTAACTTAATTAATAATTTAAATAAATAAACTTAATTAACTTAATAATCAACCAAATTTTAATTGACCTAATCACCTTAAATTTAAATTAATTTAATCAACTAAACTAACTTAATCACTTTCAATTTAAATTAACTTAATCAACTAAAGTAAATTAATCAATTTAATAATTAACTTAATAATTTACTAAAATCTAATTTAATAACTAACTAATTAATTAACTTAATCTAATAAATTAACTTAACTTAATAAACCATCTCACATACACCCATAGGAATACCATGGTTGATAATCTAAACTGGGTGAGATGGAACATTAAGTTAATTTCTATCAAACTATCTTCTAAATCCAGTACATTGACCCAAATCAAATACTTTATGTAGGAACATAAAGATTTGGATCAATGGATGCTAGATAGTAGGTACTCCAGGCACATGACTAGAGACAGACTAAAATTCACTAAGTTGAAACTCAAGGACCTAGGGTCTGTTGTATTCGGCAACGACGGAACCCTAAAGGTAATCGGAATAGGTAATATCCAATTAAATTCTGATTTTTATATTCAGAAAGTATTATTGGTTGAACAATTCAGTTTCAATATACTTAGTATTAGCCAATTATGTGACTCAGGATACTTAGTTAATTTTTCAAAAACTGAATACATAATTAAAAATATTAATAATCCTGAAATCACACTTAAGGGAATTAGGAAAAAGAACATTTATACAATAAACCTACCTACCTCTTCACTAGAGTGTCTATTGACACAACAAGAGGAAACCGAGTTGTGGCACAGGAGACTGGGTCACACTCATACTTGACTCATTTAAAAAATGAGTCAAAATGGTTTAGTTAGAGGTCTGCCTAAATTAAAATTTATTGAAAACTCAACTTGTGATGCTTGTTCCGTTGAGGGCTGTGGCTTTGCCAAAAAGCCAAATACTGGTCACTTGCCAAAAGTGAACATCGGGTGTGTTGGAGGACTGCTTGGGAGCGGAACATCACTATTATCATGGAGCGCAGAGGACGGCTATGGTGTGTTGGAGGACTGCATGGGAGCGTAGCAGGAAACGACATCGGTTTTACCTCACCGATGTCTTTTATGGTGATGTATGGAGCTTGGGCTGGGCCTCCTTGGATGCGGCTAGCAGGTCAGGTTTGGTCCCCCTGATAGCTTGGGTTTTTTCCTTAGTGGAATAAAGGTTCCTTTTAAAAAAAAAAAAAAAAAAAAAAAAACTTGTGATGCTTGTCAACAAGGTAAAAAAACCAAGTCAAACATAAGATAACCAACTTAAACAGAACAACTTCTATACTTGAGCTCCTTCACCTAGACTTGTTTGATTCACACGGAGCCAAGTCACTAAGCAAAAACCAATATTGCTTAGTAATAATCGATACTACTCAAGATTTACTTGGGTGAGATTCATAAAAACTAAAGATGAAACTTTCAAAGTTTTTAAAATATTTTGTAAATTAATAGAAAATGAAAAGGACACTCAAGTAAAAATAATTAGAAGTAACCATGGGGGAGAATTTGAAAACCATAAATTTACTGAATTTTGTGAAATTAATGGTTATAAATATGAATATTCATGCCTTAGGCCCCCCCATAAAATGGTCTAATAGAATGGAAAAATAGATCCCTACAAGAAGCCGCTAGGATCATGTTGAATGAATACAAACTATCTAACCAATTCTTAGCTGAAGCAATTAATACAGCCTGTTATATACAAATTAGAATTTTACTTAATAAATATCAAAATAAAACACCTTATGAAATATACTATAATAAAATTTCCAATTTAAATTATCTAAAGGTATTTGGGTGTAAAGTGTTCATTCTAAATACTAAAGATCACTTAGGAAAATTTACATCGAAAACCACCCCAGGAATATTTTTAGGATAGTCAACAACTAGTAGGACATATAGAGTTTATAACAAAAACACCATTAAAGTTGAAGAAACTATAAATGTAATTTTTGATGAAGAAAATAACCTAACCTACATTATAAATGAAAATATCAATTTAGAAAATATTAACTCAAGAAACTTAGAAGATGATGAAGAAATTTCACTTGAACCTAGAGAATTATCAGAACTAGTTATTGACCCAATTATAAGACCAACTAGGACTAGTACCAATCACCCATCTAATCAAATTTTGGGTGAACCAACTCTAGGAGTAAGAACTAGATCATCATACAGAAACCTAAGTCAAATAGCCCTTATTTCTAAAATTAAACTCAAAACTATAGATGAAGCCCTACCAGACCCAGACTAGACAATAGCAATGTAAGAGGAATTAGCCCAATTTGAAAGAAATCAAGTTTCGGAACTAGTACCCAATGTAACACCCGCCCCTCCTACTAGTAGGGCGGGGTTACTTACTTAGCTATTACTATTTGCATAAACATACATGCATAATAAAATTTCTTTCGAAAGTAAAATAGTAGAAATATCATGAAGTCATGCGGGACAATAACATAATAAACTTAGTTCATGTCAACATAACAAAATAACATAAGCAGGTCTTTTATTTGTCTTAGCCGAGCCACCACCACACACATCTCCTTGCCTCTCCTGCAGCTCCCCTAGTTCATCCATTCTTTGCCTTTATCTACGGTATAAGGAAAGTAAGCTATAAGCACACAGGCTTAGTAAGATCCTTTCCTACTCACAAAAACCATATATCAAAGCATAAACACATAAGCATATAACCATGGAAATATGATCATCTAACATCATATTGTGAACACATAGCATCATAACATATCATCTCATAAAGAACATCATGCTATATCATATCATAAATCATAAGAGCATCATGTCATATAAATCATAAGGGTATAGCATGTCATATCATAAATCATAACATATCATCTCATAAAGAACCTCATGCTATATCATATCATAAATCATCATGTCATATAAATCATAAGGGCATAGCATGTCATATCATAAATCATATCATATCATCTCAGAAAGAACATCATGCTATATCATATCATAAATCATCATGTCATATAAATCATAAGGGCATAGCATGTCATATCATAAATCATATCATGCAAGATGTTTTTTAAAACATGTGTCATGTCATATGCAAGATGTCTTAAAACATATCATATAGTACTTGAAAATAATATCATCATGAGGGCCTGGCTTGTACCACATACATACATAAATGCGTCCAATTCCTAGGACAGGGTAGCTAGCCCCAAACCTACTAGGGATCTAGGTCCGTACTACGACCTTCGACCTAGGGGCGTACTAAGGAGCCCATCCCTTTACTAGAACCATTCATAGTCCGTCGGCCTAGGGGCGCTTATGGAGCCCACCCTTGGTACAGGCCATACAAAGTAAAATAGCATATCATGGTTCATGTCATAACATAGCATATCATATCTTATCATATCATGAAGAGTGCTCTTAGTCCCCAAGGGGAAGCAACTCTTAGGCCTTCACTTATCATGTCATAAAGAGTGCTCTTAATCCCAACAAAAGGGAAGCAACTCTTAGGCCTTTGCTTATCATATCATAAAGCATGCATATTTGGGCACATAGCACATCATAAGAGACATTATTAGGCATGGATAATAAGCATACATAAATGAGCATATTATTTGTCATATCATAAAGCATGCATACTTGAGCGCATAACACATCATAAGAGACATTATCAAGCATGGTTCATACATATACATAAATGAACACATCACCTATCATAGAAAAGACATAATCATGCATGGAACCATTAAATAACATCTCTTAATTCATAACGTAGCATGTGAGGCACATCTTGGCTCCTAAACCCATTATGGCCGAAAGTTCAAGAGTATGAACTTAAACTCTAAACAACATCATAAGAATCTCATGTTAACTTCATATCATATCATAAGGAAAGTCATAAGCATGTTAATCCAATTTTAAAGCTTTCCTAGGTCTTGATCCTTATCATGGCCAAAAGTTCATGAAGAAGGAAAATAAACTCCAAACAAAATACAAGCATGAATATCAAGCTAACTTCATATCATATCATAAGGGGATCCATGAGCATGCTAGATTAAATTTTAAGCTTCCTTGAACCCTAGAAATGTTCATGGCCGAAACTTTATAAAGAAGAAAATCAAGCTCTAAACAACATGCAAGCATAAATATCTAGCTAAATTCATATCATATCATAAGAAGATTCATGAGCATGCTAGGTTAAATTTTTAGTTTCCTTGAACCCTAAAATGGATCATGGCCGAAAGTCTCATGAAGAGGAAAATCAAGCTCTAACAACATACCAGCATAAATATCTAGCTAAATTCATATCATATCATAAGGAGATTCATCAGCATGCTAGATTAAATTTTAAGCTTCCTTGAACCCTAAATTTGTTCATGGCCGAAAGTTTCATGAAGAGGAAAATAAATTCTAAACAACATAAAAGCATGAATATCAAGCTAACTTCATATCATATTATAAGGGAATCCATGAGCATGCTAGATTAAATTTTAAGCTTCCTTGAACCCTAGAAATGTTCATGGCCGAAACTTTATAAAGAAGAAAATCAAGCTCTAAACAACATGCAAGCATAAATATCTAGCTAAATTCATATCATATCATAAGAGGATTCATGAGCATGCTAGGTTAAATTTTTAGCTTCCTTGAACCCTAAAAAGGATCATGGCCGAAAGTCTCATGAAGAGGAAAATCAAGCTCTAACAACATACAAGCATAAATATCTAGCTAAATTCATATCATATCATAAGGAGATTCATGAGCATGCTAGATTAAATTTTAAGCTTCTTTGAACCCTAGAGATGATCATGGCCGAAAGTTTCATGAAGAGGAAAATCAATTCTAAACAGCATACAAGCATGAATATCAAGCTAACTTCATATCATATCATAAGGGAATCCATGAGCATACTAGATTTAATTTTAAGCTTCTTTGAACCCTAGAGATGATCATGGCCGAAAGTTTCATGAAGAGGAAAATCAAGCTCTAACAACATACAAGCATAAATATCTAGCTAAATTCATATCCTATCATAAGGAGATTCATGAGCATGCTAGATTTAATTTTAAGCTTCCTTGAACCCTAAATTTGTTCATGGCCGAAACTTCAAAGAAGTGATCCTAGGTTTTTAAGCATTCTATCCTTATGGAAAAATCCGTAAACAACTTCTACCACAGGTGAGGGGATACTTACATCCTTTCGCTTGTTGTTCCTAAAGAAAGTGGTACCCTTGTGAGGAGGAAGAAGGAGCTTCTCTTCCTAGTTCTCCCTTTTGTTTTCTCTTTCTTGTAAGGAGTAAACCTTGAGACTCCTTCTTAGGAATTGGTTTTCTTAGAGAGAAAACCTTAGCTTGGATTTTAGAAATGAGGGAGAAAGAGCTCTATGTCTCGGTGGAGAAGGAAGAAGGAGAAAGAAGGAGGAGGAAGAAGAAGGAGGAAGAATTAACAAATTTTCTTTCCCTTTTCTTCTCTCATTCCTATTTATTCCTCATGTAAATGAAACATGTCCTCATTCATCCCCTTAACCCCTCTATCTCTTCCCTCTCTTAATTCCCACGAAATTAGAGGAAAAAGAAGGAAGGAAGGCAACTTGGCTTTTGCTTGCTTCTTTCCTTAACCAAGAGGAAGAGGAGGTAAGCTACTTGGTTTTCTCTTGTTCCTTTACTTAACTATCTTCTTACTTTTAACTACAATTTTCATTCTTTTCTATTCATCTATTATTCGTTACTCTAGTGGTTACCATACACCAATTTAACTCTATCATTTGTGGGAGGTTCAAGGTTCAAACCTTAACCTCACTTTTTTTTATTTCATTTTGGTTTCTATTTCCATTTCTCTTTTTCTTTTATTCTAAAAGAAAAATACTCATAGGTATAGCTTATCATTTCGTGGGTATTACACCCAAACCCATTAATAAAACCATAATTAATACTAAATGGGTGTTTAGGAACAAATTAAATGATCAGGGTAAAATAGTTAGAAACAAAGCAAGATTGGTAGCCAAAGAATTTAACTAAGTAGAAGGGTTAGACTATGATGAGACCTATGCCCTAGTAGCAAGACTTGAATATATTAGGATGCTACTGGCCTAGGAAACACATAAAGGATTCAAGCTATATCAAATGGATGTAAAATCCACTTTCTTAAACAGATTTATCAAAGAAAAAGTATATGTTAGCCAATCCCCAGGATTTGAGGACTTAGAACAACAAAATCATGTTTTTAGACTAAAAAAGACCCTGTATGGACTAAAACAAGCACCTAGGATTTGGTATGAACGCTTGTCTAATTATTTAATATCTAAAGGGTTCAACCAAGGTCAAATAGATCCAACCCTATTTATAAAAACCTTAGAAAAAGATATTTTTATAGCCCAAATTTACATAGACGATATAATCTTTGGATCAACCAACTCTAAATTTTTAAAAGAATTTACCAAATTAATGAAAAATGAATTTGAAATGAGTCTAGTAAGTGAACTCAACTTTTTCCTAGGTTTACAAATTAAACAAACCAAAGATGAAATTTACATTTATCAAACTAAATATGCTAAGGAGTTAGTTAGAAAATTTGGAATGGAAAACTCAAAAAATATTAATACACCAATGGCTACTAATATTAAAATTGACTCAGACTTAGAAGGTAAATCAGTAGACTTGAAATACTATCGAAGTGTGATAGGAGGTCTACTGTACCTAACTGCGAGTCGACCAGACATTCTTTTTGTAGTAGGTATGTGTGCAAGATACCAATCTTGTGCAAAAGAGTCTCACTTAACCTTTGTAAAAAGAATACTTATGTATATTAAGGGTATTTTAAATGTAGGACTCTGGTATCCTAGGTCTCACATTTTTTGACCTAACTGGCTATTTTGACTCAAACTATGTAGGGTGCAAGTTAGATATGAAGAGCACAAGTGGTAGCTGTCAATTTCTAGGTCAGTGCCTAATAAGTTGGTCAAGCAGAAAGCAACATTGTGTTGCTCTATCTACCACTGAAGTTAAATACATAGCCCTAGGTGAATGTACATCTCAATTATTATGGATGATGCATACCTTAAAAGACTATCAACTAGAATATCAGAATACTAAAATTTCAATTGATAACATAAATTCAATTAATCTAACCAAGAACCCAATTCACCACTCAAGGACTAAACATATAGAAGTAAAACACCATTTTGTATGGGATCATTAGCTAAGGGTCATATTGTACTTAACTATGTTGAGTTAAAGTCAAACTAGGCTGACATATTCACAAAACCCTTATCTGAACTTGAGTTCAGTACACTTAGAACACAAATAGGAATGTGTTTTGTAGAACAATTTTTTTTTATAAATGTCTGTCCTCTTTACTATGTTTTTTAATTTTAAAATCCTAAGGAAAAATGTTTTTTTTTTAAATTCCAAATTTTTATAGTTTTTTCAAAAATATTGTTTAGCCTAGGATTTTACCCCCTAGAAATCATGTACCCCTAGTTTCAGCCAGAGCATCTCACAAGCACACTAGGATTAACTTGCTTGTGTTTGAAAACACTTAGAATAGTGTGAGATGCATAGGGTACTGCCTGGACTTAAGAATGCTTATGTCTGTGCATCGACATAAGTCTGGGCTATAAACACCTAACTTACATTAATCAAGTTAAGTTATCGATACTTAGTCAAATATAACTGGATCACTAACTTAACTTGACTAACCAAATGAAAATTGTTGCTCTCTAGGTAAACATCCAGTAGTTAATGGTTAGATATTTTGGATAAAAAGGCTAAATATTTGTGCTACTCATGCTTGACTATAGGACGTTTTGAATATTTTTTAGGGTGGCCTTAGCTAAAATTATTTAAATCAAGTGTCTTTAAAATTTAAGCTAAATTTAAATTAGGTTTCGTTTTAGAACATTTTATCAAGTATTTTTCTTCCTATACTTTAAAAAGTCTTATTTGAAATACTTTAAAGCCTTATCATCTATTTTAGCTAAGTCACCTTTCAAAGGCAAGACATTCCCTTAGCTAAATTTATTTCTAAAATTAATTTTTGAGACTTTGATTTCACTTGGCTAAAAAATCTTACAAGAAAATTTCCTATTTAAAGCTAAGTGTGGTAGTTCCTATCAAACTCCCTTCTTTAAAAACTAAAGATTTAATTAAGTATTTCTCTTTGTTTTCACATACTTTTCAAATTCAACTAAGTATCTTTTCAAAAAGATTTTCAAATCTAACTAAGTTTTCATATTTTTCTCAAAATAGCTAAGTTACCTTTCAAGTCAATTTTCTCTTAGCTTTTTAAGCAATCTCTAAAGGAAAAAGATTTATTTTATTTCACTTAGCTAAAAGTTTACAAGAAAATTTATTCTAAAAAGTTAAGTGTTTATCAAAGTTAATATCAGGAAAAAAATATTTATCGAAACAAGCTAAGGCCTATACTCAACCTTTCATTACCTTCTTGTTTATTTTGATATATAGCAAAGGGGGAGAGTATAAGAAAATTCAAAGAAAAAGAAAATTCAAAAAATTAAATTCAAGGGGAGCTTTTATTAAGGGGGAGTTTTTGTAAGCCTCTATTAAGGGGGAGCTTTTTACCAAACTTATGCTCGTGGTATTTTTATTCTGTTATGCTTGCACTGTTATCTGTATAGCTTCTCTTTATTGCATTTTTTTGCTTAACTTTGAATTTCAATTGCCATAATCAAAAAGGGGGAGATTGTTGGTGCGGGAAGCATCCGATTATCGAACCCAAGTTTTGACAATGGAAAAGGGATTCAAAGTTAAGGTTATTTGTTATCTGATATGTTGAATGAGTTTGCAGGAAAGTCCTAACTGAAGTTAGGTAGGTGGAAAACCCTAAGGGGCATTAACCTTAGGTCCTAGGGGGTGGTAACCCTAGGTGGAGAAAAACCTTAAGGGGCGGAAACCTTAGGTCCTAGGGGGTGGTAACCCTAGGTGGAGGAAATCCTAAGGGGGGGTAACCTTAGGTCGTAGGGGGACATAACCCTATGTGGTAGAAAAATCCTAGGGGGTGGTAAACCTAGGTCCAGGGGGTGGTAACACTAGGTAAAATGTCCAGTAGGTGTGGAGGACCGGACTAGCATTAGGTATGCTCTCCTGAGTGGAGTAGGTGAGGACGCGTTCCCTGCGGAGGGAACAATAGGTGTCGGTTCGACCTAGAGTTTCTGATAGGAAATCCGAAGTCAGAATCGGACAGTCCGGAGACTATCAAAATAATTCTGTTACTATGTTAATGTTGGTTGCTACTCGGAAAACCTATAGGTTCCACTGTACAAAAATTTTGTACAAAGGTCTGAACCTTTTCCTAGCTACCATGTGTTCTTTTAAATTAAATTTTGGATCACCTGCGGAACTTAACACGTTTGATCCAAAACTTAATCTATTTGTTCTTTTAGGTTTTGACTTGGATCTCCTGCGGAACTTAGCACGTTCGACCCAAGTCTCCTTAAGTTATTAATTCCATTAAATATTAATTTCCATAAAAGGTTCCCAGTACTGACGTGGCGAGGCACATGGCCTTCTTGGATATGGGAGCAACCACCACCGACTAGACAAAACCTTTAATAGAAAGCTAATATTTAATTTCCTAAAATAACTTTAGGTTAACCAAAGAGAACAATCAAATCACAAGGAAAAGAAAGAAACAAAAGAACACAACTTCGAAAAAACATATTCGAAATTCTAGAACGTAAGCCTCTTGTATTTGGTATTATTTCCATAAATAACTAGCATGATGCGGAAATAAAATTTACTAGTTATACCTTGTAGAAAAACTTCTTGATCTTCTACCGTATTCCTCTTCTAACCTCGGACGTTGTGTGGGCAACGATCTTCCGAGACGAGAAACCACCAATCACCTTCTTCTCCTCCTAGCTAGGTTCGGCCAACAAAGAGGAAGCTTCACCAAGGAAGAAAACAAAATACTAACCAAGCTCCAAGAGATGCTAGCTTTCTCTCCTTCTTCTTCTTCTTCTCCGAGTAGTATCCGGCCACCACAAGAGCTCCAATAGAAGGGTAGGGTTCGGCCACCACAAGAGGAAGAGAGGGAGAGGTTGGCCGGCCACACCAAGGAACAAAAGAGGGAGAGGAATAATAGATGTTGTGTCTTGTGAAGGCACCCTCACCCCTTCTTTTATATTCCTTGGCCTAGGCAAATTAGGAAATTTAATTACAATAAAATTTCCTTAATTTCCTTGACATGATTTAATTGAGAAAAATTAAATAAAATTTCCCAATTTAATCTCTAATGGTCGGCCACTTCTAGAGGAAATAAATTAGACAAGTTTTAATCAACAAATTAAAACTTCCTAATTTGTTTCGGAAATTTTAAAATAAAATTTCTCTTTAAAAATCTCTTCATGGTTGATAAAGGAAATTTCTATAATTTTAATTTTATCAACATGTGGATAATTTTTAAAGAGAAAATAAAATAACTCATCAATCTACAAATAAGGAAAGAGATCTAATCTCTTTCTTTAATCTTTGTAGATCTTTTACAAGAGAGATATTTTAATTTTAATTCTCTTTAAAAAATTATTTCTTCCACATAATAAAAACTAAAATTAAAATCCCTTTTTAATTTAATTTGGCCGGCCCCACTAGCTTGGGTTCAAGCTAGGGCCGGCCACCCAATAATATACCTAGGCCGGCCCTAGCTTGGTTCCCAAGCTAGCTTGGCCGGCCCCTTATTAGTGGGTATAGAAGGTGGGTATAGGTGGGTATAAAACTTCTACAAATAAGAGGCTACGATAGGGACCGAGAGGAGGAATTGGTTTTGGTCTCCCGATAAAATTAAGCATCCCGTGTTCGCCCCGAACACACAACTTAATTTTATCAATGATAATTCATTCCACTAGAGAATTATCATTGAACTACCGCACCAATCCCAAATTATATTTTTGGGCTCCTTCTTATTATGAGTGTGTTAGTCTCCCTGTGTTTAAGATATCAAATGTCCACTAATTAAGTGAGTTACTGACAACTCATTTAATTAATATCTAAGTCCAAGAGTAGTACCACTCAACCTTATTATCATGTCGGACTAAGTCCACCTGCAGGGTTTAACATGACAATCTTTATGAGCTCCTCTTGAGGACATTATCAACCTAGTATCTCTAGGACACAGTTTCCTTCTATAATCAACAACACACACTATAAGTGATACCATTTCCCAACTTATCAGGTTTATTGATTCAACGAACTAAATCTCACCCATTGATAAATTAAAGAAATAAATATCAAATATATGTGCTTGTTATTACATTAGGATTAAGAGCACACACTTCCATAATAACCGAGGTCTTTGTTTCTTTATAAAGTCAGTATAAAAGAAACAACCTCAAATGGTCCTACTCAATACACTTTGAGTGTACTAGTATAATTATATAGTCAAGATAAACTAATACCTAATTACACTACGACCTTCCAATGGTTTGTTCCTTTCCATCATGGTCGTGAGCTACTGTTTATAATTTATAAGCTACTGATAACATGATCTTCTGTGTGTGACACCACACACCATGTCATCTACAATATAAATTAATTGAACAACTACATTTATCATAAATGTAGACATTCGACCAATGTGATTCTTATTTCTAGATAAATGTTTATACCAAAAGCTAGGCTTTTAGTATACACTCCAACAATCTCCCACTTATACTAAAAGACTAAGCTGCTATATCTGCTGCCATACATCTTATTCCTAACCCTTCAACATGCCCATCAAAAGCTCTTGCCTTAAGGACCTCAGTGGAAGGATCAATAGGTCATCACCTGATGCAATCTAGGCAGCAACAACTTCTCCTCGTTTATACGATTTCTCGTATTGGGTGGTACTTGCGCTCTATTGTGTTTACTTGCCTTATAGACTTATGGTTTCTTCGAGTTTGCTACTGCACCAACATTATTACAATAAATTGTAATAATCTTTGGACAAACCAGAAATCATATCTAAGTCTATCTTGAGGTTATTGAGTCATACAGCTTTTAATGGCTACCTCAGAGGCTTGCCATATACTAAGCTTCTATGGTGGAGTCCAGAAAAACACCTATGCTTATCACTCTTCCATAGTTATGACTTTACCTCCTAAAATAAACACAAAAACCCTGAAGTTGACTTATTATTGTCCCTATCCGATTGGAGGTCAAAATCCATACAACCCATAGGAACCAAATTAACTGCCTTGTAAGCTAGCATATAATCTTTAGTGCCTCTAAGGTACTTTAATATATACTTTACTGCAGTCCAATGTCCTTGTCTAGGGTTACTTTGATATCTGCTAACTATGCTCTTAGCAAAACATATTTCTGATCTCGTGCATAGCATACATTAGGTTGTCTAACTGCCGAAGAATAAAGAACTGCCTACATGTCCTCAATCTCCTTTAATGTCATCGGAGACATCTCTTTAGATAAAGACACTCCATGCTTAAAAGGTAAGAAACCTTTTGAGTAGTTTTGCATGCTTAAAACGAGCAAGGATTATTTCGATGTATCAATCTTGGAATATATTTTTTCTTGTGATCCCTTATTACTTTGATCTTAAAAATATATACATTCTCCCAAGTCCTTTATATCGAATTATTTGGACAACCATACCCCTACTTCTGACAACATTTTGATATTGTTTCCAACTACCAAAAATGTTATCTACGTATAGTACAAGAAATACCACCACGTTTCAATCACATCTTTTGTATACACAAAACTTTATCCGTTTACTCAATAAATCCATAGGTGTGGATTACTTTGATAAACTGGATGTTCCAAGACCTTGAAGCTTTGTATCAGTCCATAGACTGATTGAGCTTGCACACAAGATGCTCTTAGCACTTTGCAATGAACCCTTCTGGTTGCTTTATATGGATGCTTTCTTCAAGACTTCTATTAAGGAATGCTGTCTTGACATCCACTTGCCAAATAGATAAAAGAATCCGGATAGACTTAAGCATGGCTACCAGTGAAAAAGGTTTCCTTTTTCATCAAGCCTTGCTTTGAAGGTTTCTACCTTCCTGTCTATCCCTCTTTTTCTATTATAGACCTTTTACACCCAAAGGCTTTTACACCACTTAGTGGTTCTACAAGCTTCCAGATTTTATTAGAATACATATATTCTAATTCTTTTATTCATTACTCTTTGCCAAGATGCTTCATATTTATCTTGGAGTGCTTCGTCATATGTCCGGAGATCAGGTTCATGTCCTTCAGGGATCGAGTTCAAAAACTCTCCCAAAACATGAATCTTTTAAGGTTGCTTAACAACCCTCCCACTACGACAAGGCATTTTCTGCAATTGTGTATCATTTGTGATACGTGTTGCAGTTTTCTTGTGGTATCTCATCTTGTACAGTTGGTACTAGATTAGACATGTCTTTTATTATTTTCTTAAGAACAAATTTACTTATGAGCATGTGGTTCATTATATAGTCCTTTTCTAAAAATCAGTCATTGATGTTATCAATGACCTTCTGATTTTTAAGACTATAAACCTACTTTTGTTTATCTAGGATAACTTACAAACAAGTGAACTCCTATCCAACTTATCATTATCTCTCTTTAACATATATGTTGGATTACCTGAATCCGAATATGCTTCAAAATAGGCTTACGCCTATTCAGCAATTCTATATGAGTAGAGAGTTATGACTTGGAAGACACTATGTTCACTTTCATTTTCAGAGTTTATCCTTAAAACAAATTTGGTAATTTTCTGAATAACTCATCATCTATCTAATTATTCCATAAGAGTTCTTTACCTTCTTTCTACTACACCATTCTGTTGGGGTGTACCAGATGCAGTTAGTTGGGATTGAAATCAACTTCTGATAAGTAACTCCTAAAATCTCTCAAGAGGTACTTGCCACTACGATCTTCCATAGTGACTTTTTACTTTATTCCTCCACATCAACCTTGTACTCTTTGAACTAATCAAAGTACTTAGTTTTGCGGTACATTAAGTAAATTTATTTGTATCTTGAATAGTTGTCTATAAATTAGACAAAATATTCAATACTACCTCTTGTCTGGATAGTCATAGGATCACACAAATCAGAATGAACCGATTTCAACATATCTTTGACTCCATACCCTTGGACTTAAAAGCTTCTTGGTTATTTTTCTTCCAAGTAAGACTCGCAGGTTGGAAAGATTTCCACTACCAATGAACCCAAAAGTTCATCAGCTACCAATGAATCCTACTCAAGTATAACCTAGCTTTATATGCCAAAGATATAATTGGTTCATTTCCGAAGGTTGCTTTCTCTTAAAATTAGAAGATGTGTTACTAATTTCCATTTGTTGCATCGTGGGAGTTATTGGATTATAAATTGTCAACCATCATACCAGAATAGATAACTTTCCTATTTTTCTTGATAACAACTTTGTTATCAAAATAGACACAATATCTATAATAGTTTAGAAACTGAAATCAGGTTCTTTCTAAACTTGGTACGTAAAGACAATTACTTAAAATCCATATTTTATTCTTATCAAAGGATAAACATCTCCTACTGCAACAGCTACTTACAGTAGTGCCCATGTGGATGGTGATTTACCTTTCATTTAGTTGTCGGGTTTCTTGGAACCCTGCAATGAATTGCAGACATGATTAATGGCATCTTGTATCTACACTCCAGGTTCTGGTAGATAACACCACTGGACATGTTTCAACTAATGAATTAAATACATCTAAATTGTTCTTAGTTCTAAGAAGACAGTCTACCTTAATGTCCAAGTCCTATTTCCAATCATTACAATTGGGACTAATAAGTCTTTTTCTATAGTATGACTACTAGGGATTGACAAACATCCTAAGAATCACAAAAATATTTGGTCAAGATCAACTCCTTAAAATCTCCATGAATTTTGTGTATACAAAATCGAAGAGGAGATTTTATTCATTAATTTTACTATCTCGTCAACTTTACTTTATGACGAATAAAATTAATAGTTGATCTGTCTTTGATCAAATATTTGGTCAAAACTCTTTGAATTTAAAATAAAATATTGATTCCTCAAACAATATTATTTAAATTCACCAACACCTCAAACACCGTGAATTTTGCATGCCACGTTAGTGTGGACGTATACAAATTCAACATTTGTAAAAGGAGGGTTTTACCCATTAACTATCTTGTCAACGTATCTTTATGACAAATAAAATTATCTCAAACACCATTAATTTTGTATGCCACGTTAGTGTGGATGTATATAAAATCAATCATTTGTAAGAGGGGTTTTAACCCTTTAATTTTATTATCTTGTCAACCTAGTTTTATGACAAATTAATAGTTGGTTTCATTTGGTCACACAAATAATAGCAGTGACTCCGATGGGGAGGATACTATTAGATGTGTCTAAGTGTATACCATTACTTGACACTAAGTCCATTAATAAGATTATGCCCCTTCCGTTGGGGAAGATCACACGCTCTTAATTAACTTCCTATAGTCATCCAAAATGGAAGTCCATTCTAGTGATCCACAAACAAGCTCATCCGTTATGGAGGAAGGCACTCAGAGCCAACGCGCAAGCTTGTTTGCATCACTTACAAACCAGTAATGGAGACCATGGGATTTATTTAAAAATCCCTCTCCCACTTAGTTATTTATAAACGAGGAATTTTAACTATGCTAGCCTACTAGTCATGTATACTAACATGCACACACAGCACAATATAAAAGCAATAAATAGAAAATCTAATTTTCAACTATTATGGCTTTTATCTCTAGTTGTCCTCCGTGTGTTGTCATCCCAAGCTGCTGCCATATTTGGCCACCGTCACCGGGTCTAGCTGTCGCATCCATCTTGCTACTAGTTCCCTGCGCCTCTGGTCCTTAGAAGGTTCCACGCTTTGCAAGATTCGATCCGCGACATACATAGAATTTTACATTTTGATCCTATATTCCATAAAAGGAATGTACATGTATCTAGATCAAAAATAAAATCCTAATAAAACTAAATACAGCTCCTGCTGTATTTTAATACAATCATGCACACACATATAAATGCCCTTGACATGTCCAAGGGTCCAATCACACACATAATAACTAAAAGCCATAATAGTTGGATCCTGCATCCACAAAGTTAGCACATCCTACTATTAACCTGCCTAAATTATGTATGACATGTGCATAATTAAACTAATACCAAATACACAGAGGCAAAACCCTAGCTCTGATACCAATTGTTGGTTGCTACTCGGAAAACCTATAGGTTCCACTGTACAAAAATTTTGTACAAAGGTCTGAACCTTTTCCTAGCTACCATGTGTTCTTTTAAATTAAATTTTGGATCGCCTGCGGAACTTAACACGTTTGATCCAAAACTTAATCTATTTGTTCTTTTAGGTTTTGACTTGGATCTCCTGCGGAACTTAACACGTTCGACCCAAGTCTCCTTAAGTTATTAATTCCATTAAATATTAATTTCCATAAAAGGTTCCCAGTACTGACGTGGTGAGGCACATGGCCTTCTTGGATATGGGAGCAACCACCACCGACTAGACAAAACCTTTAATAGAAAGCTAATATTTAATTTCCTAAAATAACTTTAGGTTAACCAAAGAGAACAATCAAATCACAAGGAAAAGAAAGAAACAAAAGAACACAACTTCGAAAAAACATATTCGAAATTCTAGAACGTAAGCCTCTTGTATTTGGTATTATTTCCATAAATAACTAGCATGATGCGGAAATAAAATTTACTAGTTATACCTTGTAGAAAAAACTCTTGATCTTCTACCGTATTCCTCTTCTAACCTCGGACGTTGTGTGAGCAACGATCTTCCGAGACGAGAAACCACCAATCACCTTCTTCTCCTCCTAGCTAGGTTCGGCCAACAAAGAGGAAGCTTCACCAAGGAAGAAAAACAAAATACTAACCAAGCTCCAAGAGATGCTAGCTTTCTCTCCTTCTTCTTCTTCTTCTCCGAGTAGTATCCGGCCACCACAAGAGCTCCAATAGAAGGGTAGGGTTCGGCCACCACAAGAGGAAGAGAGGGAGAGGTTGGCCGGCCACACCAAGGAACAAAAGAGGGAGAGGAATAATAGATGTTGTGTCTTGTGAAGGCACCCTCACCCTTCTTTTATATTCCTTGGCCTAGGCAAATTAGGAAATTTAATTACAATAAAATTTCCTTAATTTCCTTGACATGATTTAATTGAGAAAATTAAATAAAATTTCCCAATTTAATCTCTAATGGCCGGCCACTTCTAGAGGAAATAAATTAGACAAGTTTTAATCAACAAATTAAAACTTCCTAATTTGTTTCGAAATTTTAAAATAAAATTTCTCTTTAAAAATCTCTTCATGGTTGATAAAGGAAATTTCTATAATTTTAATTTTATCAACATGTGGATAATTTTAAAGAGAAAATAAAATAACTCATCAATCTACAAATAAGGAAAGAGATCTAATCTCTTTCTTTAATCTTTTGTAGATCTTTTACAAGAGAGATATTTTAATTTTAATTCTCTTAAAAAATTATTTATTCCACATAATAAAAACTAAAATTAAAATCCCTTTTTAATTTAATTTGGCTGGCCCCACTAGCTTGGGTTCAAGCTAGGGTCGGCCACCCAATAATATACCTAGGCCGGCCCTAGCTTGGTTCCCAAGCTAGCTTGGCCAACCCCTTATTAGTGGGTATAGAAGGTGGGTATAGGTGGGTATAAAACTTCTACAAATAAGAGGCTACGATAGGGACCGAGAGGAGGAATTGGTTTTGGTCTCCCGATAAAATTAAGCATCCCGTGTTCGCCCCGAACACACAACTTAATTTTATCAATGATAATTCATTCCACTAGAGAACTATCATTGAACTACCGCACCAATCCCAAATTACATTTTTTGGCTCCTTCTTATTATGAGTGTGTTAGTCTCCCTGTGTTTAAGATATCAAATGTCCACTAATTAAGTAAGTTACTGACAACTCATTTAATTAATATCTAAGTCCAAGAGTAGTACCACTCAACCTTATTATCATGTCGGACTAAGTCCACCTGCAGGGTTTAACATGACAATCTTTATGAGCTCCTCTTGAGGACATTATCAACCTACTATCTCTAGGACACAGTTTCCTTCTATAATCAACAACACACACTATAAGTGATACCATTTCCCAACTTATCGGGTTTATTGATTCAACGAACTAAATCTCACCCATTGATAAATTAAAGAAATAAATATCAAATATATGTGCTTGTTATTACATTAGAATTAAGAGCACACACTTCCATAATAACCGAGGTCTTTGTTTCTTTATATAGCCAGTATAAAAGAAACGACCTCAAATGGTCCTACTCAATACACTCTGAGTGTACTAGTGTAATTATATAGTCAAGATAAACTAATACCTAATTACACTACGACCTTCCAATGGTTTGTTCCTTTCCATCATGGTCGTGAGCTACTGTTTATAATTTATAAGCTACTGATAACATGATCTTTTATGTGTGACACCACACACCATGTCATCTACAATATAAATTAATTGAACAACTACATTTATCATAAATGTAGACATTCGACCAATGTGATTCTTATTTCTAGATAAATGTTTATACCAAAAGCTAGGCTTTTAGTATACACTCCAACAGTTAATTATGTGCTAACCTTGTTTTATAGGATATATTGTGTAAGACCGTGATCGTTTGATAGAGGGGGGGGTGAATATCGATTCGAGAATATCGAGTATAAGCGCAGTGGAAAAGTAAATGAACACAATTGTTTTTACTTCGTTCGGAGCCTGTGACGACTCCTACTCGAAGGCCCGTGGTCCTTGACCACTTTCGTTGGGCAATCACTATCAATTCGAATATTACAGAGTTAAGTACAAGAATTGACAGATAAAGAAAATACCGACAATAGAATTAAAACAAAACCAGCACTGAGTCGGAGAGCTTTTCGTGGCGTCGCAAGAGCACAGAGCAACAGATCTTGGATTCTAAGTTGTTCTAGAAGCTCCACCCTTGCCCCTTCTTTTATATGAAGCTCAGGGCGCCCTAGATCCCTTCCAGGCGCCCTGGTGAGACATGGCAGGTCCAACCAATGAGCTTCACGTGGCGACGCGCAATCAGGATAAAGTTTGCCTCCCGGGCGCCCGGACCCTGTTTTCCCGCAGAATCCGTCCTGCAAGACAAACGTTAGTCCGGAGGCAAATATATATCCTGTAAAACAGATTGTTAGCACAATTAAAGTTCAACAAAGTAATAGCAAAGAGTATGACTTAGATTCCGTCTTTCCGAAACCGGAATCTAGTCACGATCTCGACTTAGATATCCAAAATGGATCTAAGCCGGATCAACGCCTAATGTTTCCTTCCCGGGAACCTCGCAGTCACTCCCCTCCAGTAACTTACCTTACTTACCTGTCACACGTCCGGTCAGCCCTTCGACCCGTCTGGACTTCTCACCAGCTATCCGGTCAGCCCGTCGACCTAGCTGGACTTCTCGCCAAACGTCCGGTCAGCCCGTCGACCCGCTTGGACTTCTCGCCAGCTATCCGGTCAGCCCGTCGACCTAGTTGGACTTCTTGCCAAGCGTTCGGTCAGCCCGTCGACCCGCTTGGACTTCTTGCCAGCTATCCGGTCAGCCCGTCGACCTAGCTGGACTTCGTGCCAGACATCCGGTCAGCCTGTCGACCTGTCTGGACTTCTCCTGCACACTTGATCAAAGTGTCAGACAACAACAAAACTAACTTAACCTATTTGTCATTCATCAAAACCTGGGTTAAATCATTAGTGCTAACCGCACCAACATATTGTTGTCTTGTGGACTAACCTATCTTGCAGGGACAATAGAGCACTTTTAGCCTTGGATGAACAATACCCGAGGAGCCCTCATGGAGCTTGGAGGCGCCTCGGGTGCAAAGGAGAAGAAGCGCATGCGGCAAGGCTGGAGGCGCCCTCATGGAGGCTTGAGGTACCTCGGACAGCCTTATAGGCGCCTTCAAGGCTTATGGATGCACCTTCAAGAGGATAACCGAGGACTTCTTCTACGCTTATCCGCGCGGCTGACTCGGCTATGTGGAGGCACCCTCAAGGGGCTTTGAGGCACCTCTAACAGCCATTATAAGGGGTATCTGACCAGTAGCTCCATACATCAGATTCCAAGTGATCATCCTTCGTGTGCTGCTCAAGAAACGACCCGGCTAAGCTACGACAAGTCCCCGACAACCCGAAGCTTCGAGATCATCAATTATTATTATCGGTATAGATTTCTTTTGCTATTAAATTATAATACTCTTGTAACCTTTTGCGCATAATAGTTGTTTCCCAAAGTAAATGCTCAATGAGCATGAGGCTATGAGTAGGAGTCACCCTAGGCTCTGAACCAAGTAAATCTTGGAGTCTTCTATGTGTTTGGTTTAACTTCTGCTATGCATTTACTCGTTACATTTTCGATTACGTCAAGTGAAAGCCACGAGCGCTATTCACCCCCCTCTAGTGCTTCTCGATCCAACAACTCACTCTGGTTCAGTACTTGACCAAGGACCCTCCTAAATATGCTGAGGATGTTGATGCTCAGACTATTAGTGTAGTCGAGACATGGACTCATTCTGATTTTTTATGCCAAAACTACATCCTCAATTACCTTATCGACTCATTGTATGTTGTGTACAACACAGCGAGAATGGCTAAGAAGTTGTGTGAGTCCTTGGATAATAAGTACAAGATGGAGGATGCGGGGGCCATGAAATGCAATGTGGGTCGATTTCTAAACTACAAGATGGTTGACTCCAAGATGGTGATCATCCAAGATAGGAGTTCTAGGTGATCATCCATGAGATTCATTCAGAAGGAATGGTTTAGAGTGAAGCCTTCTAGGTGGAAACAATCAGTGAGAAGCTGCAACCTGATTGGACGGACATTAAGAACTACTTGAAGCATAAGTGAAAAGAGATGAACATGGAAGAAATTATTGTTAGACATTGATTTGAAAAAGACAACAAGAGTTTAGAGAGAAAGTTGTTCTCTCAAGCTACTATGAAAGCTAATGTGATCGAACACAGTTAAAACTCAAAATGGAAGAATCACAAGTCTTTCAAGATGGGATCCAAAGGAGCCATAAGAAAGAAAATCTCTAGGAAGTGCTTCAACTGTGATTGAGTTGGTCATAAATCTTTGGAGTTAGAAAGCTGAAGAAGAAGCAGAAGGACAACCTGAACAAGAGATCAGGAATGGATGATCTCTATGCCATGGTGTTCAAACTGAACCTAGTGGGTTTAAATCCACAGAAATGGTGGATTGATATCGATGCCACCAGACATATCTGTTGCAATAAGGAGTTGCTCCATAACTTTAAAGAAATCAAAGATGGAGAGAAATTGTTCATGGGGAACTCAGCAAACTTGAACATCATGGGTTAAGGAAAAGTGGTGCTGAAGATAACCTCGAGCATGGAGTTGACTCTCAATAATGTGTTATATGTTTTGGAGATTCAGAAGAATCTAGTGTCTATATCACTATTAAGAAAGCATGACTTCTGTATTATTTTTAAGTTAGACAGAGTTGTTTTATCCAAAATAGAATATTTTAGGAAAGGGTTATGTAACTAAATGGATTTTAAAGCTCAGTGTAATTGATATTATGCCTAAGTTTAATAAAATTGCAAACCCTTCCATTTACTTGAGTCTTCATATTTATGGCATGGTAGGTTAGGATATGTTATAATTACAATGTATTTCATAGATTAATTAACATGCAAAGCACACCTACTTTCCTCCTTGATCTAAAACATTAGTATGAAATTTGTGTTGATATGAAAATGATAGGACATCCTTTCAACATGTTAAATGAAGCAAACCACTCGGCCTAATTCACACAGACATGTGCAACCTTAAAGGTACATCGACATGTGGTGGGAATAAGTATTTCTTCACTTTTCTTGATGATAATAGAAAATATTGTTATGTGTATCTTATCAAAAGTAAGGATTAAGCTATAGAGAAATTTATTCTTTATAAGAATGAGATCAAAAACTAACTTAATAAAATAATTAAGATGGTTCGAAGTGAGCGGTGAATATGTATCATCATTCACTAGTTCTGTGTTGAACATGGAATCAGACATAAAATAATAACTCCTTATACTTAGAAAAATAGAGTTGTTGAGCAAAAAAAATCAAACTTTAAAGGAGATTGTGAATGCTCTTCTAATGAGCTATGGACTGTTAGGGAAAAAAAAATTTAGATATCTCCACATTGGTATGATATTCTCCACTTTGGTCGTAAACCCTCATGATTTTATTTTTGGACTCTACCCAAAATACCTTATACATATGGAAATATATTTCCCTTATAATAATTCCATAATCCTTTCCATGTGTTTTCAATATAGGACTTTTTTTTGCAACCAATCCAACCCAACAATCTCCCTCAAACAAAGGGTTGCCCCCTTAAGCCTATTTGCTTGATGTCATATGATCTTTCACCTAACTAACTTCCTTGCCTAGACGCAACAAGGACTTCTTTGCCTTGTGCCTGGTCATTTTAATTTAGACATTGGAGTTTACACTTCCTTTATTAGAGAGTAATATTCTCTACCCATAAGACATGATTAGACCATAACTCTTATACACAGTCGACGGTTAGTCCTTCTGATATTCCAAGCACTGATATCAATTGAAGGATCAAAATAGCAATAAAGAGGGATAAATATCGCTTGTTAAAAATCATTTCTACAAAATAAAAGTGAATAGTAGTGGAAAGTAAAGTACAATTTTGTTTTTACTTGGTTTGTAGTCTCGTCATTACTACTCCAAGGCCTGCGATCCTTGATTGTACTTATTCAACAATCAACTAATAGTTATTTTTCTAGAGGAAGCAAAATCATACAAGTATGAAAAGAATTTAACAACAACAATGAAATAAAAATATAGCACTGTTGTTGATCTTCTCTGAGTAGAGTTGTCATAACTTGCATGAACAGTAGAAGTATAATGGAGATAGAATAATCAAAATAAAAAAACTTATCCTCCGCTCAAACCTCGAGGCCTTCTTTTATAAACTATGTTTGGTTGACCAAAAAAGCCTTCGGTTGACTAATCCTTTTGATCAACCAATCTCCCTATCGGTCAATGGATCATGCATCCTTCTTTCTTCATCGAGATCTGATCTTCATCTCATTAATTATATTTAATGTTATATCGATTGATCCCTAGGTTCGGTCGATCAATCTGCTTGAATTCCTTCTTTACTAGATTTGATCATAGATTGCATTAAATGTTTGGTCGACTGATCCCTAGGTTCGATAGACCAATCCGCCTAACTTCTAAGGTTTGCTCTGCGTGATCTGAATCCAGCCACATCATCTAGGTTCGGTCAATTGAACCTCATGTTCTGTTAATCGATCCCTTCCACTTCTACAAAACAGAGTTAGTTCTACAGTAAAAAAATATCCCTGCAACATAAAGTTAGCATAGTAGTATAATACTATATGAGTAAGAAAAGAAATTAAGACATGTCTTGATCTCAATTTGGAAACCTTCTGATTTCTTCAGTTGGACCAGTGAACTAGGGTGTGTCCCTTCTTGGGAGACGACCTCCCCATCACTCCACTCTAGTTACTTACCTCAACCTATCTGCCTAACATCGAACCCTCTAGACCAGTTTGGACTTCAGTTCAGTGTCAGATCATGTCCTTAGGGCTTCACATCTATATTAGGTCCTCTAGATCTATTGAGTCCAACTATAGGTGTCAAGTCCTCGACCCACCTAGATTTCTTGACTAGCTTCCATAATATGCTAAGACTTTTCTACCTAGCCATGACTAGGGCTTTCTCGGTTGAGTAAACAACTTGCACACTTAGTAATTTATCATATCACAATAAGACTTAACTTGAACCTTTGACAATATATGAAAACTCAGGTCCGATTCTGGTGCATCCTACACTAACAATCTCCCATTTTTTGATGTTTGACAACTAAAATTCATAGTTAAGTAAACATGGCACATAAAAATTTATGGCACATGAAATTTATTAAAAGAACTTTTAAAAGAAGAACTCTTCCTTAAGTAAAACTCCTCCTGAATTTATACTATAATATCCCTCCTCCTTTAACACTTATAAAAAATTTGGGTAATAGCAAATATCAAGTTTGAAACATTCCAAGAGGAAAACTAAGGTTTGGAGTTAGAAAAATGTTTTCAAGAAAATCTAAAAAAATAGATTTTTGAAGAACATCTTGAAAATTGTCATGGATAAATATATAAGTTTTATAAAATTTTCAAGAAAGCATAAAATAAGTTTTTCTATTTATCTAAAATTTTCTAATAACATAAGTTTTTCTATTTATCTAAAATTTTCTAAGGAAAAATAGTGAACCAAAAACTTATTTTTGAAATTACTCTTTAGAATTTAGAAAACTTTCTTAAGGGAGAATAAGTTTTGAAATTTTCTAATCCAAAAAATTTTGAAGAAGAAACTTGGAGTTAAAAACTAAGTTTTGAAAAAAATTAAGTATATTTTTTCAAATGAGAACATATGCTTTTCTAAGAAAAAATACATAAGTGTAAAATTTTTGCAATGTTTCTTAAAGAGAAATTTGAAACATATTTCGAAAATCCATATGTCTTTGAAAAATTTTAAAGAAGAGAAAATTTTGAACCAATAAGTTTTGAAAATAAGAAATTTGAAAATTTCTAAGGAATAGAAACTTAGTCTTGAAATAAATTCAAAAATGGTGTTAATGTTCCCCCTTAAATTTATATTTTCCTATAAGTCCAAGCATGTATGAAATGCATAAGTTTTGAAAATATTTTAAAGAAATAAAAAAATCTAGAAAATAATCTTTAAAGAAATGTCTAACCTTCATACTTAACTGACTACCACAAGATAGTAACTGCTGACTCATGTTAGTTAATTTGAGTTTTGGTCTCCAACTAGTTTTTTACTAGCTATATTACTCAATTTGATCAATGTATTTATTTAAAGCCTAAATTTATATCAATGCACTGACATAAGCATCTAAAATCTTAAGCTAAGTCTTAAGTATCTCATACCATTCTATAATTCACAATACACAAGCAATGGATCATACTATGCTTGTGAGATGCTGGTTGTTAAAACTATTGAACCATATTGTTCTATGATAGGGACCATGCTAATCCATAAAGAAATGTTTTGAAAATGAATTTTGAAAACAACTTTCAAAAGGGGAATTTTGAAAACAAAAATTTTGAAACTAATAATTTTTTTAAAATACAATTTGAAACAAAATTGAAAATAAACTATTCTATAAAACATATTCATAATTATCTTCTTAAGTTACTAAATTCAATTTCAGATAATGGTTTGGTAAGTATGTCAGCTAAGTTAGATTTAGATTCAATGTAGTTAAGTTTTATATTTCCTTTTGTGACATGGTTCTAACAAAGTGGTGTTTGCTTCTATGCATTTTGTTCTAGAGTGATGTATTTGATTTTTTGTTAGATTTATAGAACTTATGTTGTCAATAAAAGTTTTTACATTTTTATATTTTAGATTAAATTCTTTTAAGGTATGGGGCATTTATAACAATTGAGCTACGCATTCACCCATTGCAATATATTCTACTTTTGTAGTACAAAAGGCAACATAATGCTGCTTTCTACTAAACTAGTTGACTAAAGCATATCCTAATAGTTGACATCCTCCACTTGTGCCCTTCCTAACTAACTTTCAGCCACCATAGTTTGAATCTGAATAGCCAACTAGCTCAAAGTTTGATGTTCTTGGATACCAAATTCCTACATTTATGGATCCTTTTAGATATCTAACTATTCTATTAATATTTGTTATGTGAGATTCTTTAGCACAAGTTTGATATCTAGCACATATACTTACTATAAATAATATGTCATGTCTGCTTGTAGTAAAGTAAAGTAAACTTCCTATTGTAGTTTTATAGTGTTTTAAGTCAACTAAATTACCATTTGGATCACTATCTAAGTTTATGTTACTTTCCATGGGTATTTTTAGTTCTTTTGAGTTTTCCATACCAAATTTCCTAATTAGTTCTTTTGTGTATTTGGTTTGGTGTACATAGTTTCCTTCTTTAAATTATTTGATTTGTAGTCCCAAAAAAAAGTTTAACTATCCAACTAAGCTCATTTTCAATTCATTTTTCATTAAAGTTATAAATTCTTTTAAAAATTTAGATTTGGTTGACCCAAATACTATGTCATCTACATACACCTGGGCTATGAATATCCCTAAATTAATGGTTTTTATAAAAAGTGTTGGGTCAATTTGACCTTCTTTAAATCCTTTTGAGTTTAAAAAATTAGATAGACTTTCATACGAAGCCCTAGGTACTTGGTTTAATCCAAATAGTGCCCTTTTTAGTTTGAAAACATGATTTGAATATTCTAAGTCTTCAAAACCTGATGGTTGACTTACAAAAACTTCCTCTTTAATCAGCCTATTTAAAAATATGAATTTAACATTCATTTGGTATAACTTGAATCTTTTGTGTGTTGTGTAGGATAGAAGCATCCTAATGGACTCAAGTCTGGCTAGGGGTATAAGTCTCATCATAATCGTGTCCTTCGACTTTATTAAACCCTTCAACATCTAGTCAGGCTTTGTTTTTAATGATTTCTCCTCTATAATCCAATTTATTTCTAGTGTCAATGACTGACTTATTTTTAAGTGGAGGTACTAAGTCTCAAATCTGATTTCTTTCAAAATTACCTTGCTCTTCTTGCATTGCAATTACCTAGTCAGTGTAGGGATCTTATGTATAAAACATACATAACATAGTGGAAAAAGGATCCTTATAGAGATTCATGTAAATATGGTATACTCATTTTTGTTACCTATCACATAGTTGGGTTATCTTTGTTGTGTGAATGGTACTCCCGATAGCAATTTTGATTCGGATGCAAATCTTAGCATGATCAGAATGTTCACACCTCTATGGTATCTACACAAACACATTTCTCATTCATCGCACAAAATCATATTCAGAGAACAACCACCTTCATGGTGCTAGACACACAAGTGTGTTCGACCAAGAGCAAGAAGAAGAGGAAGAGGAAGAAGATGAAAAGTCTCTTGTGAAAATTTCACTCAAAAGACCTTTTATATTCATTCAAGGAATACCTACGATTTCCAACATATACTTGTTACTTGGCAAAAGAAAAACTTGTACATCAGGTGGTAAGTGCAGATCACTCAGTGGGTATTAAGAACATGGTAGTGCATGGACAAAAGTGTAAGGCGATTAAAGATATACAGTCTCAATAGGGAATAAGAACATGATCATATATATATGACATAACAAATATACATACCCATACCGTTCTAACTCAAACAGTATAATGATCAATAACTCAGTATAGATCAGTAATAGACTTACTCATAACACCTGAGTAATATATATATGATAGTATAACCATGTATGATAAAATAGTAATATATCATCAAATGTGAGAGCAATGCTCCATCACAAGAATACCACGTATGTGGGAGCAACGCTCTACCACAAACAATCCACAGTATATGGGAGCAACGCTCCACCACAAACAATCAGCAATATGTGGGAGCAACGCTTCAGCACAAACAATCCATAATATGTGGGAGCAATGCTCCACCACAAATAATCTACAATATGTTGGAGCAACACTCCACCACAATCAATCCGGAATATGTGGGAGCAATGCTCTACCACAATCAATCTGCAATATGTGGGAGTAATTCGCCACCACAAACAATCAGCAATATGCGGGAGTAACGCTCCACCACAATCAATCTGCAATATGTGGGAGCAACGCTCCACCATAATCAATCTGCAATATGTGGGAGCAACGCTCCACCATAAATAATCCATAAGTGACCAGGACATATAGCTATCTAGCTAAGGACTGCGCGAGATCACTCTACTACAAATCACTATGGGCAGTCCAAAATGTTCGAGTCTCTGTCTATGCGAGATCACTCTACCACATATCATTGTGGGCTGACAAGAAGTAACTATCTAGCTAAGAGCTGCGCAAGATTACTCTACCATAGATTACTGTGGGCAGCCTAGGGTATAATGACCAAAGCATAAATCGCAAGCAAACCATCACATGTGGGGGCAGACGCTACACCACAACAAATACAAGTGACCAAGACATCTAGTTATCTAGCTAGGGACTGCGTGAGATCACTCTATCACAGATCACTATAGGTAATCTGAAATGTCAGGGCTCCTATCTGTGCGAGATCACTCTACCACAGATCACTGTGGGCAAACAGGAGGTAGTTATCTAGCTATGGGTTGCGCGAGATCACTCTACCACAGATCACTGTGGGCAACCCAGCTATGAGGGATCAATGGTTATCAAACTAGCTCATACCACATGGGATCAATGGTCGTTAAACTAGCTCATATCGCAAGAGAGCAATTGTCATCAAACTAGCTCATACCACGTGGGAGCAATGGACGTCAAACTTGCTCATACCGCAAGGGAGCAATGGTTGTCAAGCTAGCTCATACTATAAGGGAGCAATGGTCGTCAAACTAGCTCATACCACATGGGAGCAATGGACATCAAGCTAGCTCATACCGTAATGGAGCAATGGTCATAAAAATAGCTCATACAACAAAGGAGCAATGGTCGTCAGTATGCATATAGTGAAATGATGAACATGATGTAAATAATCATGACACCCATACAATGATCATCAATGGAACAACTCCCTCAATATAAGTGAAATCTAATCGACATTGTCCTGTAATAGTACACACTAGACATGTGTGGACACACAACACGAGCATAATCAACCAGCTACCTTAGTAATACATATCAAACATGTGTGAACACTCAACATAGGCATAATCAACTAGATACCTCTAATAGTACACACCAGACATATGTACACACACTATAATACAGGTTTAATGAACAAGATACTTCCAATAATACACACACACTACAAACATATGTACACTCACAACATAGGTATAATCATCAAGATACTTCCAATATAACTCACCCGACAAGTATACAAACCCAACACACGTAGATCCAAAAACATGATCCCTCACTCACATATACCTATATGCATGAAAAGATCCAACATACGTCAACCAATAACATCTACAATACATGACAACACCTATACACATGTGTACACTAATATATGCACAATCAGCATGATAACTCCTATAACACACACTAAGCTCATGTGTAAGCTACTGCATACAAACAATCTAAATGCAAATTTCTATCATACACATCATACATGTGCACATCTTATAGTATAGGAATATAAAACAATGAGATTGTATAGACAATAAAAAGAGCATCTCAAAGATCAAGCATATAAGTATTAAGCACAGGAGAAATACGAGTGGAGTCAAGATAAAACAATCTTATCCATCAGATAATCCATGTACTAAGTTTAAAGAACTATAGAGGCCCAGAAAGAAGTACCCGCCTTAAATGTAAGTCATGCTGAATGTCATCAAGTCAAATAATCTGTTTCAAATTGAATCAAAAATCTACAACATAAAATACAATTTAATCCAATCTACTATAGTTTGAATAACCAACTCAGCCCCAATTAGGGTTATAAAAATTTAATTGAATTAACCTAATCATTCCATATACTCATAAAATCTGTGGTGGCTAATGGTGGCTCACGATCGGAGGGGTTCACGGCTGGAAGATGGTTAGAACTATTGATCATTGACAACTGGCTGAAGCTACAAAGACCAACCAAGTCTCAAATCTCCACATCCCACTTTAGTTTTAAAATCATGCATAAATCAACCCAAACTCACCCAAATCCTTAGCACATCCGCTTGACCACTGCCGGAGGAGGTTGCTGTCGGAAGAGTAGTTGGTGCAGAGTGGAGTTGCTGATCTCCACATGAGTACCCTAAAACATAGCCAACCATAGGATATTATCATTATTCCCAAATCCTAATCTACCACCATAAACTAAATAACCTACCTTCAATCGATCCTTGATTGCAAGGTGAAGCCAAAATGTCTGGGAGGTTCAATATAGAACCTTCTAGCTGAACAAGGAGATGATGCCCAGCGCTGGCCCTGGAGGTAGATGGGTTGCTGAAGGAGAGAAATCGGCCAGTCAGAGCAGTGACACTCAGGTATGGCGACCGGAATCAAAACTAGGGCTCGGAACCCCTTCCTCTTTGTCGATGGTGGATCAAAGATGAAGAGAGGTCAAGGATCGGAGTGTTCAAGCCCTACGTTCATATAAGCTTTGTGAGAGGCACTCGGGTGGTGCTCGGGCGGCGGTGATGGGCCTCTAATAGCCGGCGATGATGATGATGATGGGTCATGCTAGATTGTGTCGCACGGGAGAGGGGCAGCGCCTCCTTGCTCCTGGCAAAAGATAGCCCACGCAGAGAAGGGTGGCTCGGGGAGGACGGCGGCGGATCGGACGACGATTAGAGGAGGGGATGGATCGGGGATGGTGAATGTCGCATGAAAAAGAGGGTGGCAGATTCTTCAACAGTGTCTCACGTGGTCAAGCTGTGGCATCGACTTTGACTACCGACGAGCAGGAGCTCCAGATTGGAACCCTCAGGGAGTAGGGCATGCGACGATGGCTTTGATAACATGAGAGGGAGAGAGCAACACAAGATCAGGGGAAGCGACATCGATCTGATGCAGAGGAAAGGAATCGAGAATTTTGGGGAATTCGCCAAAGGAGAGAAAAATGGAAATAAATAAAAACTAGGTTTTAATTGGAAACTTAGGTTTGTTAATCCAATCAAGTCCCTACTTAATTGGGTATCCAAATAAGCTTTCTCCAAGCCTAATAAATCTACTCCTTAAAATGTCTCCTCTGAACTCAAATTAAATTGGGAAAATTTTCTAAAAATCCTTAAAAATTCTGATAAGATTATTTCTCAAATAACCTTATTGTTTAATTATTATTTGGGTATCGTATTTTACATTTTCTCCCATTAATAAAAATTTAATCTCCAAATTTACTGCTCTAACTTAGGGATCCTCATCTAAGGGTAACAACTAAGCGGCACCCTCATATATCAGTCCATCCTAATACCATGAACAAATTTCCAATTGTGAGGGATAAAAGGTTCCTATATAGAACTACATGATGATCCACTTCCAAATAGGTAATAATAACTATGTGGGTTATGAATATACTATGCTTCCACTACTCCCACACTGCTACTTAGCCAACCGTGGATAAAAATTAGCTACCTCCAAAATTCATAACACACATTATCAGTGGATCCTCAACCTCTGTATAGTGCGCACAGACTGCCCATCAATCTGAAGGTGGGAAGTTGTACTAAAACGAAGCTCTAAACTCATGGTCTACTGTATACTCTGCAGAACTGTGATATGAGTCACGGATATCTATCCAGTATGTTACTCAATGTTGGAATGCATACTAAAATCCTAGCTTTTTGTATAAATATTTATTTATAAATAAGAATCACATTGATCAAATGCCTACATTTATGCTAAGTGTAGTTGTCTGTTTAATTTATATTATAGATAACATGGTGTGAGGAGACACACAGAAGATCATGTTATCAGTTCATTATAAATTATAAATAGTTGCTCACAACCAAGATGGAATGAGACAAACCATTGGAGTGGTTGTAGTGTAATTAGGTATTAGTTTATCTTGACTAATAAATTACACTAGTACATTATGAGTGTATTGAGCAGGACCATTTGAGGTAGTTTCTTTTTATACTGACTATTTAAAAGAACAAGACCTCTATTATTATGGAAGTGCGTGCTCTTAATCATGATATAATAACAAGTACATATACTTAATATTTATTTCTTTAATTTATCAAAGGGTGCGATTTAGTTTGATAAATCAATAGGCCTAATAAGTTGGGAAAAGATATTATTTATATGGTGTGTTGTTGATTATATAATGAAAATGTATCCTAGTAATCTAGGTTGATGATGCCCCCTTGAGAAGCTCATAAGGATTGTCAAGTAAATCCTGCAGGTGGACTTAGTCCTACATGACAATAAGGTTGAGTGGTACTACACTTAGAGCTAGATATTAATTAAGTGAGTTGTCAGTAACTCAATTAATTAGTGGGCATTCTATATCTTAAACACAGGGAGATTAATGCACTCATAATAAGAAAGAGCCCATAATGTAATTTGGGATTGGTGCGGTAGTTCAATAATAACTCTTTAGTGGTATGAGTTATTATTGATCACTTGAGTTGGGTGTTCGGGGTGAACATAGGAAGTTCAAGCTCATCGGGAGACCAAAACCAATTTCTCCTCTCGGTCCCTGTTGTAGCCTCTATAAAACCTTGTTTCCACTAAGTCCACTTCTTATCCAAGTAATGGGTTGGACACAACCTTGCTTGGAGCAAGGGGGTCGGCCAACATAGGCTTGGAGCCCAAGTAGTGGCCGGCCAAACCATGCTTGGTGTCCAAGCATGGGGTTGGCCACATAGGATTAATGGGAGATTTTAGTTTTTGTTAAAATATTTCCTTTTATAGCCATTCATGAAAGGGATTTAAAAGAGAAATTTGATTTTTAAAATTTTCTTTTATAGTCATCCTCATGATTTTAAAAAGAGAGTTTTAGATTTTAAAATCTTCCCTTTTATTGCTATCAACAAAAGTTTAACGAGAGATTTTAATTTTGTTAAAATCTTTCCTTATTTGTAGTTGTCTATAATGTTTAAAAGATATATTTTAATTTTTTATAAAACTTTTCTTTTATGTAACCATGATTTAAAAAGAGAAGTTTTAATTAATCTTTCCTTTTTTTGTAGTTGTCTACATGTTTTAAAAGAGAGAAATTAATTTTTAAAACTTTCCTTTATTGCCATGTACAATAGGAAATTTAAAAAGAGAGATTTTAATTTTTATTAAAATTTCCTCTTTTAAAGGGAGGCCACAAATAAGGAAGTTTTAATTATGTTTAAAACTTTCCTTTTTGTAGACATCATGGTTTAAAAGGAAGCTTTACTTTTTTGTTGTAAATATTTTTCCTTTTTAGACTCCATGATGTGGCCGACCATAGGAAGAAGAAAAGGAAGTTTTAATTAGACTTTCCTTTTTTATCAAGATCAAGGATTATAAAAGAGAGAGAGAGGGTGCCTCATGATGGAACACAACCTAGGCTTTCTCCTCTCTTCAATGTTTGGCCGGCTATAACGCCCGCCCTTCTACTACTTAGGAAGGGGCGGGGTTACTTGAACATACATACATACATATACATATGAAGTCATGGCAGCGGAAGACACATTTGATTTAATTTATTCATATACATATTAACTGAACATGACATGTGAACAATATAATAATGTAACATATTGAACATGCTAACATGCTAATCTTTTAGACATATCATGTGAACATACTAGCATTCATGTATATAACTTGATTTGGCACCTACTACCTGAACTGTAACGCCCGCCCTTCCAGGTACCCCTAAGGCTACCCTAGAGGGACGGACGTCACTTAACATAGACATCATTCACTAATGCATATGGATTCATGGCAGCGGAAGACTTAAATTTTTTTTTTTTTGACATCTACCATATGCATCTAGTTCACTTAACATGGCATGTGAAATCATACGTACCAACATAACATGAGTAGGATATCATACTAGTTGAACATTATCATAAGCATAGGTCCAACATTATTCACATGCATAACTTAGATAACCCAAAAGCATAAATAGATCTATCCACCAGCACTTCCACACACATCTTCATCGCCTTTCCTGCTGCTCCCCTTAACTGATCCATTCCTTGCCTTTATCTGCAGTACAAGGAAAACGTGTAGCTATAAGCCAAAGGACTTAGTGAGCTCCTTTCCTACTCATAAATCCGAATCACAATAATACATAAAGTGACACATGAAATCAAACATATCATATCATCAAATGGTATGGAAGAACATAACATAATCGTCTCCTATCATATAAGGAACATAACATAGCATGGCATAAAATGTGTCATAGCTTGTAAGTACACATCATAACATATCATATCATATAAGTATGTCTCATGAAAATCTATCATGTCATGTGAATTCATATTGATCCTGTCTGGAAGCTGAGAAAACGAACCTGCCGGTGTGACGTGTCTGGAAGGTTGACTGCATCCCCATGACCCGGTGGATGATCTGTCCGCTACGTTGACCGAGTCGTCTGGAGTCCTCCTCCGGTCAACTGTACCTGTATCCATCGACCAGGTCGCCCCCGGTCTCTGGTACCTCGGTGCTCGAGGCGAATCCCACAGACATATAAATAACCGCATAATAGTATAGCACAATTAACTAAATGCAGAAAAGGTACGAGAACGTACCCTGGCCAAGGGGGGCGCCCTCGGATGGAGCGGTGAGCTGGTTCCGGTGAGGTGGATGAATGCAAGTCGGTCGGGCAGCCGAATCCGCGGGCGATAACTCGGAATCCAGTGCGGCATGGATCCAAAAGATGGCACGTAGGCCGGGATACCACAACGGCTCGCAGGCCGGAACTCGGCACGCAGGCCGGATAAGCCCAATAACCCACAATGATGATAATGATGTAAAAAGTAAAATACCTCGGCGCGATGGTCGGAATGACCCAACTAGTACCAAGCTGTGGCTACCTGGAAGGTGACGATATCTACTAAAGACAGCGGCAGTAGACGCGTGAGGGGGCTGTTGCCGGCGGCGGCTGTGGCCGCAGTAGAGGGCAGCGGTGGCTGCCGGCGGCGACTGTGGCCGCGGGAGAGGGCAGCGGTGGCTGCCGGCGGTGGCTATGGCGAGAGGAGGAGAAGGAGATGCGGAAGTCCGGTCCTTTGGCAGCGTCAGCCGGCGAGGAAGCCGGAGGCAGTGCTGACTGCGGGTGGCGGTGATAGAGGAACGCTCCTCCTCTCTCTCTCTCTCTCTCTCTCTAGCGGCGGAAACCCCCTTTCCTCCTCCCACCCGAGCCGCCGCCGCCTCCCCTCTCTTTCTCCCTGAATCTGTGAACAGTGCTTAAAAGCACTCCAAACCCTCAATGAGCCCCAAAAGACCAAAATGCCCTTTGACCTCTCATTAACTCCTCTCATGCCATTCTCATATCCGGAACACAAGCCTCCCCTTCAAGTCTAGTCGAAGGAGGCGTGAGTCCGACTGACTGGACAAGTCTATCGCAAAGGGCGGAACCGCTCACGATATCAAAATCAAATCGCTGAACCCCAAGGTATACTGTCTCCCGAGACCAGTCGCTATAATAATGGTGTCGCATGAGATAGTACTCGTGCCGAGCGGATCAAATCTGTAACCGGACCAATGCCTAATATGCAGCCACGAAGATACCGACCGGACGATCGAAGTGATGCCGATCGGGTGGATAGACGCCGGACGAATGCTGTCGTGCGAACGATCGTAATGCTGCCGATCGGATGTATAGATGCCGGACGGACGATGCCGCGCGTGCGACTGCGGTGACGTCGATCGGTCAGATAGATACCGAGCAGACGATGCCGCGCGTGCGACTGCGGTGACGTCGATCGGTCAGATAGATACCGGGCGGACGATGCCGCGCGTGCGACCGTGGTGACGTCGATCGGTCAGATAGATGCCGGGCGGACGATGCCGCGCGTGCGACCGTGGTGACGTCGATCGGAAGAATAGATACCTGGCCGTGACGACTGCTCGACCCCGGACGGGGGAGATAGATGATCATGAATCTGGTCCGTGACCAGCGAAGGCCGCTCAACCCCGAACGGGGGAGATAGAATATCTGATAACTAGTCCATGCAACGGTCTTCAAGGCGGGGTTTTATAGTGGCCGGTTCGACTCTCGATATTTAACGTCAGAGCTCGACGGTCTTCAAGCCGGGGTTTTTATAGTCGCCGGTTTGACTCTCGATATTTAACGTCGGAGCTCGACGGTCTTCAAGCCGGGGTTTTTATAGTCGCCGGTTCGACTCTCGATATTTAACGTCGGAGCTCGACGGCCCTGAGGGCTACTTCAAACCCGGCCGATCGGCTCGGGGTCTTCGCCATCGAGCCCGTGGCAGCCACGGGCTCGTATATAAACCTCCCGGACGATCGGCTTGGGGGCCTTCGGCTTCGAGCCCCTGGCTCGGATATAAACCTCCCGGCCGATCGGCTCGGGGGCCTTCGGCTTCGAGCCCCTGGCTCGGATATAAACCTCCCGGCCGATCGGCTCGGGGGCCTTCGGGTTCGAGCCCCTGGCTCGGATATAAACCTCCCGGCCGATCGGCTCGGGGGCCTTCGGCTTCGAGCCCCTGGCTCGGATATAAACCTCCCGGCCGATCGGCTCGGGGGCCTTCGGCTTCGAGCCCCTGGCTCGGATATAAACCTCCCGGCCGATCGGTTCGGGGGCCTTCGGCTTCGAGCCCCTGGCTCGGATATAAACCTCCCGGCCGATCGGCTCGGGGGCCTTCGGCTTCGAGCCCCTGGCTCGGATATAAACCTCCCGGCCGATCGGCTCGGGGGCCTTCGGCTTCGAGCCCCTGGCTCGGATATAAACCTCCCGGCCGATCGGCTCGGGGGCCTTCGGCTTCGAGCCCCTGGCTCGGATATAAACCTCCCGGCCGATCGGCTCGGGGGCCTTCGGCTTCGAGCCCCTGGCTCGGATATAAACCTCCCGGCCGATCGGCTCGGGGGCCTTGGCTCGAAGAACTACTACAAATCACATAACTAACCGGGGGCCTTCGGCTTCGAGCCCCTGGCTCGGATATAAACCTCCCGGCCGATCGGCTCGGGGGCCTTCGGCTTCGAGCCCCTGGCTCGGATATAAACCTCCCGGCCGATCGGCTCGGGGGCCTTCGGCTTCGAGCCCCTGGCTCGTATATAAACCTCCCGGCCGATCGGGTCGGGGGCCTTCGGCTTCGAGCCTGTGGCTCGTATGTAAACCTCCCGGCCGAACGGCTCGGGGGCCTTCGTCTTCGAGCCCCTGGCTCGGATATAAACCTCCCGATCAGGTCGGGGTCCTTCGGCTCGAAGAACTACTACAAATCACATAACTAACCGAGAACAGATAACGGAAAGACTGACCTAGGTCATGAGGATAGCAGAACTATCCGGCGTCGTCCATCTTCACATTCCAGATCAGGCGCGTTCCCACAAACGGCGCCATTTTGATCCTGTCTGGAAGCTGAGAAAACAAACCTTCCAGTGTGACGTGTCTGGAAGGTTGACCGCATCCCCATGACCCGGTGGATGATCTGTCCGCTACGTTGACCGAGTCGTCTGGAGTCCTCCTCCGGTCAACTATACCTGTATCCATCGACCGGGTCGCCCCCGGTCTCTGGTACCTCGGTGCTCGAGGCGAATCCCACATACATATAAATAACCGCATAATAGTATAGCACAATTAACTGAATGCAGAAAAGGTACGAGAACGTACCCTGGCCCAGGGGGGCCCCCTCGGATGGAGCGGTGAGCTAGTTCCGGTGAGGTGGATGAATGCAAGTCGGTCGGGCAGCCGAATCCGCGGGCGATAACTCGGAATCCAGTGCGGCATGGATCCAAAAGATGGCACGTAGGTCGGGATACCACAACGACTCGCAGGCCGGAACTCGGCACGTAGGCCGGATAAGCCAAATAACCCATAATGATGATAATGATGTAAAAAGTAAAATACCTCGGCGCGATGGCCGGAATGACCCAACTAGTACCAAGCTGTGGCTACCTGGAAGGTGACGATATCTACTAAAGACAGCGGCAGTAGACGCGTGAGGGGGCTGTTGCGGCTGTCAGCGACGGCTGTGGCCGCGGGAAAAGGCAGCGGTGGCTGCCGGCGGCGACTGTGGCCGCGGGAGAGGGCAGCGGTGGCTGCCGGCGGTGGCTATGGCGAGAGGAGGAGAAGGAGAGGCAGAAGTCCGGTCCTTTGGCAGCGTCAGCCGGCGAGGAGGCCGGAGGCAGTGCTGACTGCGGGTGGCGGTGATAGAGGAACGCTCCTCCTCTCTCTCTCTCTCTCTCTCTCTGGCGGCGGAAACCCCCTTTCCTCCTCCCACCCGAGCCGCCGCCGCCTCCCCTCTCTTTCTCCCTGAATCTGTGAACAGTGCTTAAAAGCACTCCAAACCCTCAATGAGCCCCAAAAGACCAAAACGCCCTTTGACCTCTCATTAACTCCTCTCATGCCATTCTCATATCCGGAACACATATCATGAAACGTATCATAGAAACACCTATCAAAACATGTATCATGTCAGGTGAGCATATCATACCTCCTTTTTTATTTTCATGTAAGGATTTTATATCATGTGAACATGTAGATGCAAGATGTAGAATGATTTTCAAAACATGCATCATGGAATGAACGTTTGCATCATGCTTCTTGTAAAACATATCGTATACATATACTTTAACATAATATCATCAACATGAGAAGGGCCCCGGCTTGTACCACATGTAAACATAAATGCGCGCAATCCCTAGGACAGGGTAGCTAACCCCGAACCTACTAGGGATCTAGGTCAGTTCATAGTCCGTCGACCTAGGGGCGTACTAAGGAGCCCATCCCTTAACGAGATCCGTTCATAGTCCGTCGACCCCGGGGCGCTTATGGAGCCCACCCTTGGTACAAGCCTTACAAAGTAAAATATCATGCATGTCATATCATATCATACTTGTCATAATTCTTGTCATATCATGAAGAGAGCTCTTGATCCCAACTTAAGGGAAGCATCTCTTTACCATAGCATGTAGAGTGCTCTTGATCCCAACTTAAGGGAAGCAGCTCTTTTTCATAACATGAAGAGTGCTCTTGGTCCCAACTTAAGGGAAGCAACTCTTTCTCATAACATGAAGAGTGCTCTTGGTCCCAACTTAAGGAAAGCAACTCTTTAGGCTTTTCCTCTTACATAAGCCATTCATACATGCATTATGAAACATAACATGGTCCTATCATAACATAAAGTATAACATGTTATTTTCAAATCATCAAACATGGCATATCATCTCATGAACTTAGCATACATATCATGAACATGACATATCATATCATGAGTCTAGCATATCATATCATTAACATGGCACATCATGTCATAAGTCTATCATATCATAAGACATAGCAATGCAACATATCATAAGGCATATTTTCATCATATCATGAAGCATGAAAGCTTAATCTACTCATATATCAAAGGCTACATATCATGAGAATACATAAGCATGTTTAGTTAGGTTTAAACTCTTTCCTAACCCAATTAATCCATCTTGGCTGAACCACATCAGTACTGAACCACATCAGTAGGTTTCCACATTATTTTATTCCATATTAAGCATAAAAACTCAAACACATAACATGCAAATTTGTTCCAAGCACATACAAGACATTATTTTTCATGAATACGCATGTTTGAGTTCAAAAACTCTAACCCTAACCCATTTATCTTAATTTGACCGAAACCTATCAGTAGGGTTCCCATATCATTTTGTTCCATATGAATCATAAAACTTAACCACATAACATGCAAACTTGATCTAAGCATATACAAGGCATTATACTTCATGAATAAGCCTATTTGGGTTCAAAACTCTAACCCTAACCTATTTTCCTCAATTTGGCCGAAACATATCAGTAGGGCTTCATATCATTTTATTCCATATGAAGCATTAAACTTAAACATATAACATGCAAATTTAATCTAAGTACATACAAGGCATTGTACAAGCACATACAAGTCACCATACTTCATGAATAAGACTATTTGAATTCAAAATTCTAACCCTAACTTATTTATCTCAATTTGGCCGAAATATATCAGTGGAGATTCTTATCATTTTATTCCATATGAAGCATAAAACTTAACTATATAACATGCAAACTTGATCTAAGCACATACAACGCATTATACTTCATGAATAAGCATGATTGAGTTCAAAACTCTAACCCTAAACCATTTATTTTGTTTAGACCGAAACATATCAGTAGGGTCTTCATGGTTTTCATTTCATATAAAACATAAAAGCTTAGGTTATCAACATGTAAAAATTTTATACATCATGAAGGAGTACAACTACTATGATTTCTATCCAAAATTCTTAACTTAAGGCCTAAAAATCATTTTGGCCGAATCATATGGTAAGTATGTCTTTTTTTTTTTCACAACATGAATTATGAAACTAAGCCATCAACATATAAAATCCACACCTCATGGAAGCCTAAAATCAAGTGTGTTCTCACAAGAAAATTTAATCTCACCCTTCTTGTGTCCTAGGCCGAAACATGGTAAGTAGGGCCTTAGTTTTCTTTTTTCTTTTTTTCTTCTATCATGCCCTAAGTGACTACCCATATTTACCTTGACTGAAATTTACAAGATAGACATCTTTAAAATTTCAAAAGAAAGCGTTTACGATTGAAACCGATCGAAGCTACTTGTACTGCAGTGAGGGGATACTCACATCCTTCACTAAATTCTCTAAGGAGGGAACCTTGCTTGTGAATCCTTCCTAGAGGAGAGCTTCCTTGCTCCTTGGTCTCGGCAAGAAGAGGAGAGGGAGGGAGAGTCACGGTGAAAGAGAGAGTAGGAGAGAATGAGAGCAAAATGCCAACTCATTTTTTTCATTTCTCCCTTTTATTCATCATGAGAGGAGGAGGAAAAACTATATTTTTCTTCCTCCTTTCCTTTACTCTCTTCTTAATGAAAACATTGTCTAGATGCATCCCTTCTTAGAGAGCAAGAAAAGAATATTCTAGAGCATCTCTTCATTAGAGAGGAAGAAGACAATTCTAACTTCTCTTCCCAAGAGAAGAGCTTTTACCTCTTTACCTTTAACTATAGTTTCCCTCTCTTTTCAACCACAATTACTCTTGGTCTAATGGTTATCTTATTCATGCATCTAGTGGGAGGTCTAGAGTTCAAATCCTAGACCTTATATATATTTTTATTTATATTTTGTTTGTTTAATTGTTCGGCTAGGAGTAAAAAAATTTAACTAAGGCATATTTTTATTCATGATAAAAATTATTCTAAAATTTTTTTGCTAAGAACCCTATGGGTGTTACAGTCTCCCATACCTCATAAAAGTTCGTCCTCGAACTTAAAATAGCTCGGGGTATTTCTGTCTCATATCGTCTTCACGTTCCCAAGTGGCTTCTTCAAACCGTTGATTTTGCCATAAAACCTTTACTAAAGGTATTTCCTTGTTCCTTAGCCTTTTAATATCTCGGTCTAATATCCGAATCGGTCGACTCGCATAGCTCAGGTCCTCTTGAACTTGAACTATCTGTGGCTCGATCACTTGATCCGTGCTACCCATGTACTTCTTGAGCATTGAGACATGGAACACGTTGTGAATAGCCGACATCTCTAGTGGTAGCTCTAGTTCTTAAGCCACCTTGCCAACTCTTTTCAAAATTTGATATGGTCCTACATATCTAGGACTTAGTTTTCCCTTCTTTCCGAATCTCATCACTCCTTTCATAGGAGCTACTTTGAGGAATACTGAATCCCTGACGCTGAATTCCAGCGGCCTACGTCGCTTATCTGCATAATTCTTCTGCCGACTCTGAGCAGTCTCTATTCTTTGGCGGATGTTCTGTATTGCACGGGTGGTGCTGTCGATAAGATCGGTTCGGAATCCCATCTCCTTCTTTTCACCGCCTTCATACCAGCATATAGGGGATCTACATTTTCTCCCGTACAATGCTTCGTACGGTGCCATACCAATGGTAGCTTGATAGCTATCGTTATAGGCGAATTCCGCTAAGCATAGATATCGGCATCAGCTCCCTTTGAAGTCCAGAGCGCAAGCTCGTAACATATCTTCCAATACTTGATTTACCCTTTCTGTTTGCCCGTCAGTCTGAGGGTGAAAGGCAGTGCTGAGCAATAATTTCGTACCCAGGGCCTTCTGAACACATTCCCAAAAATGTGAAACAAAACGGCCATCTCTATCAGAGATGATGGTCTTAGGGATCCCATGCAGTCTGATAATCTCCTTGACATATAATTGGGCTAGCTGTTCGATCGAGTAGGTCATCTTGATTGCCAGAAAAATGGGCCGATTTTGTCAACCTGTCCACGATCACCCATATTGCATCGTAACCATTCGTCGTTTTGGGGAGTCCCGAAATGAAGTCCATGGAAATATCCTCCCATTTCCATTCTGGAATCTGAATTGGCTGCAGTACACCTCCAGGTCTTTGGTGTTCTGCTTTAACTCTTTGGCAGGTCAGGCAAGTACTGACGTGCTGAGCCACATCCCTTTTCATACCAAACCACCAGAATTTCTTCTTCAGGTCTTGGTACATTTTGGTGGTTCCAGGATGCATTGCGTATGGTGTCGCATGCGTCTCCTCTAATATCTTTTTCCGCATCTCTGAATCGTCGGGAATACATAGGCGATCCTTGAAGTACAGTATTCCACTGTCAGCGATACGAAATCCGTTATCCTTCCCTTCTAAGACTTCTTGCTTGATCCTTTGGATACTGGGGTCACGGGTTTGTTTCTCCAATATATTGTCGAATAATGTTGTTGTTAGGGTCAGGGTAGAGAGTTACCTGGTCACATTCTCGATCCCCTGACCGGTAATGTTTCTCGGCTTCTCGATAAATTCATACTTCGGTTCGCATTTAGGATTTGATAACATATTTACATAATGACCAATAATAGGTATCTGACCTGTGATGACCGTCGAAGCACTCGTCCCATCTTCTCTGGTGAGGGAGTGGATCCTGGCATTCGTTGTCATTAGCGGAGCTTCCAATCTTCCTTGGCTTATCTGAGGGCCTTCTAATGCAGCTTGCATCAGATGTAACTGTGGAGGAATACCTCTGTTCGGGACATTCTGTGGTTGAGGTGTCTGGATCTGAGTAGGACAGTTTCTAGCCATATGTCCTTCTAATCCACAGCTATAGCATACATTTGTGCCCATACGACATTTTCTGGGATGCTTCTTTCCGCACGTGTTGCACTGAGGAAACATGATCTGCTTGCTCGCTGGACCTCCCTAAGAGTTGTCCCATTGCTTCCTCTTGCAACTATGGTTCCCCTTCCAACCAGTTCTGGTATTCTGCGATTTTTGTCCTCCGGGTTGTGCTTGATTCTTGCCACCGTTCATTGCCTTCAGATAGTGTTCTGTAATCAGGGCACTGCTGATTAACTCTTCAGCGGTCTGCGGTCTATTAACTCCGCTGGCCACATTCAGAGCTATCTCGGGTCGGAGCATTTTCAGCATGAGTCTGACCCTTTCTCTTTCAGTGCTGACCAATTCTGGGCATAAGCGTGCTAGGCGGTTGAATTTCTTGACAGCTTCGTTAACCGATAGATCACCTTGTCAGAACTCGGTGAACTCGTCATAGTGCTTGTTGGTCACCCGCATATGGAAAAATTCTTCGAAGAATTCAGTCTCGAAGTCCATCCATCTCATCTGATTTATTTGTCTCCTTGCTTTCACTCTGTCCCACCACATCCTGGCATCTCCGGTAAGGCAGAATGATGCACATTTGACCTTTTCATGTTCAGGCCAATCTAGTAACTCCACTATGCTCTCCACAGTTTTGAACCATGCTTGAGCGTCCCATGGCTCACAATGTCCAGAGAAAGCTTCTGGCTTAAGTCTCTGCCACTGAATCAGATATGCCTCCTGTCGAACCACTGGAACTGGAACTACCGGTGGTACCGGTGCCGGAGGTACTGGTACAGCTGTAGGTATAATGGGTATCGCATTCAGGTTCCCTGGTGGGGTAGCAGAATTCCCTTGCTGATTCATCAATGCAGCGATCGTTTGTTGCTGTTCCGTAACCTGACGCTGGAGCTCGGTAACCACATGCATCAGATCAGGTGGAGGTACCGTCTCATCTGCTCTGGTATTTCGTGTTCTAACCATGCTTTATCTTTATAAATCACAACAAGCTAGTATAAGTTATCGTTATTCAAAACCAGGCTACCTTAAGATTATTGTTGTTCCTAGTCTACCATCATGTATACCTAAACTAAAAATGGGATAACTAAATAAATAAAGATAACAAGCATGCATATTATCAAACATCATAAAAAAAAAAATGGATTAAGCATAAATATCATATCATAATAAAATTTAAGCATAAAATTCTTACTTGGAGCGACAGGATGAAGGCTTGATGTGTGTGTAGTGGAAAGGCAAACTTGGCTCTGATACCAAATTGCAACGCCCGCCCTTCCAGGTACCCCTAAGGCTACCCTAGAGGGACGGACGTCACTTAACATAGACATCATTCACTAATGCATATGGATTCATGGCAGCGGAAGACTTATATATATATATATATATATATTTTTTGACATCTACCATTTGCATCTAGTTCACTTAACATGGCTTGTGAAATCAAACGTACCAACATAACATGAGTAGGATATCATACTAGCTGAACATTATCATAAGCATGGTCCAACATTGTTCACATGCATAACTTAGATAACCCAAAAGCATAAATAGATCTATCCACCAGCACTTCCACACACATCTTCATCTGGAACATAACATAGAATGACATAAAATGTGTCATAGCTTGTAAGTACACATCATAACATATCATATCATATAAGTATGTCTCATGAAAATCTATCATGTCATGTGAATTCATATCATGAAACGTATCATAGAAACACCTATCAAAACATGTATCATGTCAGGTGAGCATATCATACCTCCTTTTTTATTTTCATGTAAGGATTTTATATCATGTGAACATGTAGATGCAAGATGTAGAATGATTTTCAAAACATGCATCATGGAATGAACGTTTGCATCATGCTTCTTGTAAAACATATCGTATACATATACTTGAACATAATATCATCAACATGAGAAGGGCCCCGGCTTGTACCACATGTAAACATAAATGCGCGCAATCTCTAGGACAGGGTAGCTAGCCCCGAACCTACTAGGGATCTAGGTCCATTCATAGTCCGTCGACCTAGGGGCGTACTAAGGAGCTCATCCCTTAACGAGATCCGTTCATAGTCCGTCGACCCCGGGGCGCTTATGGAGCCCACCCTTGGTACAAGCCTTACAAAGTAAAATATCATGCATGTCATATCATATCATATTTGTCATAATTCTTGTCATATCATGAAGAGAGCTCTTGATCCCAACTTAAGGGAAGCATCTCTTTACCATAGCATGTAGAGTGCTCTTGATCCCAACTTAAGGGAAGCAGCTCTTTTTCATAACATGAAGAGTGCTCTTGGTCCCAACTTAAGGGAAGCAACTCTTTCTCATAACATGAAGAGTGCTCTTGGTCCCAACTTAAGGGAAACAACTCTTTAGGCTTTTCCTCTTACATAAGCCATTTATACATGCATTATGAAACATAACATGGTCCTATCATAACATAAAGTATAACATGTTATTTTCAAATCATCAAACATGACATATCATCTCATGAACTTAGCATACATATCATGAACATGGCATATCATATCATGAGTCTAGCATATCATATCATTAACATGGCACATCATGTCATAAGTCTATCATATCATAAGATATAGAAATGCAACATATCATAAGGCATATTTTCATCATATCATGAAGCATGAAAGCTTAATCTACTCATATATCAAAGGCTACATATCATGAGAATACATAAGCATGTTTAGTTAGGTTTAAACTCTTTCCTAACCCAATTAATTCATCTTGGCCGAACCACATCAGTAGGTTTCCACATTATTTTATTCCATATTAAGCATAAAAACTCAAACACATAACATGCAAATTTGTTCCAAGCACATACAAGAAATTATTTTTCATGAATACGCATGTTTGAGTTAAAAAACTCTAACCATAACCCATTTATCTTAATTTGACCGAAACCTATCAGTAGGGTTCTCATATCATTTTGTTCCATATGAATCATAAAACTTAACTACATAACATGCAAACTTGATCTAAGCATATACAAGGCATTATACTTCATGAATAAGCCTATTTGGGTTCAAAACTCTAACCCTAACCTATTTTCCTCAATTTGGCCGAAACATATCAGTAGAGCTTCATATCATTTTATTCCATATGAAGCATAAAACTTAAACATATAACATGCAAATTTAATCTAAGTACATACAAGGCATTGTACAAGCACATACAAGTCACCATACTTCATGAATAAGACTATTTGAATTCAAAATTCTAACCCTAACTTATTTATCTCAATTTGGCTGAAATATATCGGTAGGGTTTCTTATCATTTTATTCCATATGAAGCATAAAACTTAACCATATAACATGCAAACTTGATCTAAGCACATACAACGCATTATACTTCATGAATAAGCATGATTGAGTTCAAAACTCTAACCCTAAACCATTTATTTTGTTTAGACCGAAACATATCAGTAGGGTCTTCATGGTTTTCATTTCATATAAAACATAAAAGCTTAGGTTATCAACATGTAAAAATTTTATACATCATGAAGGAGTACAACTACCATGATTTCTATCCAAAATTCTTAACTTAAGGCCTAAAAATCATTTTGGCCGAATCATATGTGTTCCGGATATGAGAATGGCATGAGAGGAGTTAATGAGAGGTCAAAGGGTGTTTTGGTCTTTTGGGGCTCATTGAGGATTTTGTTGGAGTGTATACTGAAAGCCTAAGCTTTGTAAACATTCATTATGAATAAAGAATCACATTTGGTCTAATTGTCTACATTTGTTTGTAGTTGTTCATTTAATTTATATTGTAGATAACATAGTATGTGGTGTCACATACAGAAGATGATGTTATCAGTACCTTATAAATTATAAACAGTAGCTCACGACTAAAATGGAAAGGAACTAACCATTAGAAGATCGTAGTGTAATTAGGTATTAGTTTATCTTGACTATACAATTACACTAGTACACTCATAGTGTATTGAGTAGGACCATTAGAGGTCGTTTCTTTTATACTGACTTTATAAAGGAACAAAGACCTCAGTTATTATAGAAGTGTGTGCTCTTAATCCTAATATAATAACAAGCACATATGTTTGATATTTATTTCTTTAATTTATCAATGGGTGAGATTTAGTTCGATGAATCAATAAACTCGATAAGTTGGGAAATGGTATCACTTATAGTGTGTGTTGTTGATTATAGAAGGAAACTGTGTCCTAGAGATACTAGGTTGATAATGTCCTCAAGAGGAGCTCATAAAGATTGTCATGTTAAACCCTGCAGGTGGACTTAGTCCGACATGATAATAAGGTTGAGTGGTACTACTCTTGGACTTAGATATTAATTAAATGAGTTGTCGAACTCACTTAATTAGTGGACATTCGATATCTTAAACACGGGAGACTAACACACTCATAATAAGAAGGAGCCCAAAATGTAATTTGGGATTGGTGCGGTAGTTCAATGATAGTTCTCTAGTGGAATGAATTATCATTGATAAAATTAAGTTGTGTGTTCGGCAACACGGGATGCTTAATTTTATCGGAGACCAAAACCAATTCCTCCTCTCGGTCCCTATCGTAGCCTCTTATTTATAGAGTTCTATACCCATCTATACCCACCTTCTATACCCACCCAATAGGGGCCAAGCTAGCTTGGGATCAAGCTAGGCCTAGGTATAAATTGGGTGGCCCTAGCTTGAACCCAAGCTAGTAGGGCCGCCAAAATAAATTAAAAAGAAATTTAATTTTAATTTTATTATGTGGTAGATATAATTTAAAGAGAATTAAATTAAAATATCTCTCTTGTAAAAGATTTACAAAGATTAAAGAAAGAGATTAGATCTCTTTCCTTATTTGTAGATTGAGAGATTTTATTTTCTCTTTAAAATTATTCACATGTTAATAAAATTAAAATTATAGATATTTCCTTTTATTAACCATGAAGAGATTTTAAAGAGAAATTTTATTTTTAAAATTTCCGAAACAAATAAGGAAAGTTTTAATTGTTGATTGAAACTTGTCCAATTTGCTTCCTCTTGATGTGGCCGACCATTAGAGTTTATTTGGGAAATTTTATTTTATTTTTCTCAAATAAATCATGTCAAGGAAATTAAGGAAATTTTATTGTAAATAAATTTCCTAATTTGCCTAGGCCAAGGAATATAAAAGAAGGGGTAGGGGTGCCTTCATGAGACATAACCTCTATTGTTTTCTCTCCCTTTTTCCTTGGTGTTGTGGCCGGCCATTACCCTCTCCCTCTCTTCCTCTTGTGGTGGCCGAATACTTCATCTTTCTTGGAGTTCTTGTGGTGGCCGGATACTACTTGGAGAAGAAGAAGAAGAAGGAGAGAAAGCTAGCATCTCTTGGAGCTTGGTTAGTATTTTGATTTTCTTCTTTGGTAAAGTTCTTCCTTTGTGGCCGAACCTTGTTTGGAGGAGAAGAAGGTGGTTGGTGGTTTCTCATCTCGGTAGATCGTTACCCACACAACGTCCGAGGTTAGAAGAGGAATACGGTAGAAGATCAAGAGGTTTTTCTACAAGGTATAACTAGTAATTTCTATTTCCGCATCATGCTAGTTATTTATGGAAATAATACTAAATACAAGAGGCTTACGTTCTAGAATTTCGAATATGTTTTTTCAAAGTTGTGTTCTTTTGTTTCTTTCTTTTCCTTGTGATTTGATTGCTCTCTTTGGTTAACCTAAAGTTATTTTAGGAAATTAAATATTAGCTTTCTATTAAAGGTTTTGTCTAGTCGGTGGTGGTTGCTCCCATATCCAAGAAGGCCATGTGCCTCGCCACGTCAGTACTGGGAACCTTTTATGGAAATTAATATTTAATAGAATTAATAACTTAAGGAGACTTGGGTCGAACGTGTTAAGTTCCGCAGGAGATCCAAGTCAAAACCTAAGAGAACAAATAGATTAAGTTTTGGATCAAACGTGTTAAGTTCCGCAGGCGATCCAAAATTTAATTTAAAAGAACACATGGTAGCTAGGAAAAGGTTCAGACCTTTGTACAAAATTTTTGTACAGTGGAACCTATAGGTTTTCCGAGTAGCAACCAACAATTGGTATCAGAGCTAGGGTTTTGCCTCTGTGTATTTGGTATTTAGTTTAATTATTCACATGTCATACATAATTTAGGCAGGTTAATAGTAGGATGTGCTAACTCTATGGATGCAGGATCCAACTATTATGGCTTTTAGTTAATTATGTGTGTGATTGGACCCTTGGACATGTCAAGGGCAATTTATATGTGTGTGCATGATTGTATTAAAATACAGAAGGGATTTAGTTTTATTAGGATTTTATTTTTGATCTAGATACATGTACATTCCTTTTATGGAATATAGGATCAAAATGTAAAATTCTATTTATGTCATGGATCGAATCTTGCAAAGCGTGGAACCTTCTAAGGACCAGAGGCGCAGCGGAACTCGGAGCAAGATGGATGCGACAGTTAGACCCGGTGGCGGTGGCCAAATATGGCAGTGATGATAACACACGGAGGACAATTAAAGATAAAAGCCATAATAGTTGAAAATTAGATTTTCTATTTATTGCTTTTATATTGTGCGTGTGCATGTTAGTTTACAAGTTTAGTAGGCTAGCATAGTTAAAATTCCTCATTTGTAAATAACTAAGTGGGAGAGGGATTTTAAGTAAATCCCATGGTCTCCATTATCGGTTTGTAAGTGATGCAAACAAGCTTGCTGTTGGCTCGAAGTGCCTTCCTCCATAACGAATGAGCTTGTTTGCGGATCACTAGAACAGACTTCCATTTCGGATGACTATAGGAAGTTAATCAAGAGCGTGTGATCTTCCCAACGGAAGGGCATAATCTTATTAATGGACTTAGTGTCAAGTAATGGTGAACACTTAGACACATCTAATAGTATCCTCCCCAACGGACTGCTATTATTTGTGAGACCAAATAATACCAACTATTACTTTTATTTGTCAAAAGTTAGGTTGACAAGATAATAAAATTAATGGGTTAAAACCCTCCTTTTACAAATGTTGAATTTGTATACGTCCACACTAACGTGGCATACAAAATTCACGGTGTTATGAGGTGTTGGTTAATTTAAAATAGTATTGTTTGAGGAATCAATATTATTCTAAATTTAGAGTTCTGACCAAAAGTTATTTGTGATTCTTAGGATGACTTTCAACCCACTGTCCATCATACTTCAACAAAATAGACTTACTGGACCAAATTACATAGATTGGAAAAGAAACCTGGATATTGTTCTGACTGCTGAAAGCTATAAATTTGTACTGACTGAACCTTGTCCTGATGCACCCACTGGTGAATCTACCCAAGAGGAGATTGAATATCATAAGAGATGGGTAAAGACAGATGAGATGGCGCGGTGTTACATTTTGGCTTCAATGTCAAATGTATTGCAACATCAGCATAAAGATTTACCAACAGCTTATGATATTATGAACAATCTCAAGGAACTCTTTGGTCATCAGGATAGGGCTTCTAGACAAGAAGCTATGAGAAAGATAATGACAGCCACCATGCAAGAGGGTACTCCTGTAAGGGATCATATCCTAAACATGATGGCTTATCTGAACGAGATACAGATCCTTGGAGGAGAAATTGATGGGGAAACCCAGATCGATATGATCCTCCAAACGCTACCTAGAAGTTTTGAGCAGTTCCGCCTGAACTATAATATGAATAAGAGGATTTATTCATTAGGGGAACTACTGACAGAACTTCAAGCGGCAGAAGGATTATTTCGTCAAAATTCTCAAATTCACTATGCTGAAAATGGTTCTACTTCTAAACCGAGAGGAAAGAAGAAGAAGAAACAAGCTGGTTCAGCAAAGAAAGTGAATAAATCTCAGAGTACAAGATTTAAAGCTAGAGTGAAGAAGCCGAAGGGAAAGTGCTTCATCTGCAAACAGTCAGGGCATTGGAAGGCGGACTGTCCTCGTAAGAACCAAAACAAAGGTATATCTCATGCTCTAGTTGTTGAAACATGTTTAGCGGTGTTATCTACCAGCACCTGGTGTGTAGATACGGGAGCCACTGATCATGTCTGCAATTCCTTGCAGGGGTTCCAGGAAACCCGACGACTATCTGAAGGGGAGATTACCGTCTACATGGGCAATGCTACTAAGGTGGCAGCTATTGCAGTGGGAGACGTCTACTTATCTTTTAGTAGAAATAAAAATTTGGTTTTAAGAAATTGTCTTTATGTACCCAGTTTTAGAAAGAATTTAATTTCAGTTTCTAAACTGTTTTTAGATGGATATTCAGTTTCTTTCAGTAACGATGTAGTTATTAAAAGAAATAAAGTGATTATCTGTTCTGGTGCATTAGTTGGTAATTTGTATATTTTAAATCTAATTTCTTCCACAAAGCAAAACATGGAAATTTATAACTCATCTTCTAATTCTAATAAGAGAAAAGAACCTTCAGAAATGAACCAAGCATATCTTTGGCATCTAAGACTTGGTCATATTAATTTAAGTAGGATTCAGAGGCTTAAAGCCGATGGACTTTTGAGTTCATTAGAGTTGGAAAATTTTCCAACTTGTGAATCTTGCTTAGAAGGTAAAATGACCAAGAGGTCGTTCAAGGCCAAGGGGTATAGAGCCAAAGAAGTGTTAGAGTTGGTTCACTCTGATTTGTGTGGTCCTATGTCTGTCCAGGCAAGAGGAGGTTTTGACTATTTTGTCTCTTTCATAGACGATTATTCAAGATATGGATATATTTACTTAATGCGCCGCAAGTCCGAATGCTTTGACAAGTTCAAAGAATACAAGGCTGATGTGGAGAAACGATTAGGTAAAAGTATCAAGACACTACGATCTGATCGTGGTGGCGAATACCTCTTAGGAGAGTTTAGGAATTACTTATCAGAGGCTGGGATTCAATCCCAATTGTCTGCACCTGGAACACCCCAACAGAATGGTGTAGCAGAACGAAGGAATAGGACTCTTATGGAGATGGTTAGATCGATGATGAGTTATTCAGAATTACCAAATTCGTTTTGGGGATATGCTCTGGAAACAGCAGTATACGTTCTGAACTTAGTACCTTCTAAATCAGTTTCTTCTACTCCCATAGAATTGTGGAATGGGCGAAAACCCAGTCTAAGACATATTCGGATTTGGGGTAGTCCAGCACATGTGCTGAAACCAGATGCTGATAAGTTAGAATCTCGTACAGAAGTTCGCGTGTTTGTAGGATATCCTAAAGGAACGAAAGGTGGTTTATTTTATAGTCCTAAAGACCAGAAGGTCATTGTTAGCACCAATGCCCAGTTTTTAGAAGAAGACTATATAATGGATCACAAGCCCAGTAGTAAAGTTGTTTTAGAAGAACTTAGAGAGGACATGTCTACTTCAGTACCAACAGTACAAGATGAAGTACCACAAGAGACTGCAACACGTGTCACACATGATGCACAACCACAGACAGTACCTCGTCGTAGTGGGAGGGTTGTGAGGCAGCCTGAAAGATTCATGTTTTTGGGAGAGTCTTCGGACTTGATCCCGGGTAAACATGAACCTGATCCCCGGTCATATGACGAAGCACTCCAAGATATAGATGCAGCATCTTGGCAAAAGGCAATGAATTCTGAAATAGAGTCCATGTATTCTAATAAGGTCTGGGAGCTTGTAGAACCACCTGATGGTGTAAAAGCCGTTGGATGCAAGTGGATCTACAAAAGGAAAAGAGGGACAGACGGGAAGGTAGAAACCTTCAAAGCTAGGCTTGTTGCGAAAGGGTACACTCAGAAAGAGGGAATCGATTATGAGGAAACCTTTTCACCGGTAGTCATGCTTAAGTCTATCCGGATACTCTTATCCATTGCTGCTCATATGGATTATGAGATTTGGCAAATGGATATCAAGACAGCTTTCCTTAATGGAAGTCTTGAAGAGAACATCCATATGAAGCAACCAGAAGGGTTCATTGAAAAAGGCAAAGAGCATCTAGTGTGCAAGCTTAATCGGTCCATTTATGGACTGAAGCAAGTTTCAAGGTCTTGGAACATCCGGTTTAATGAAGTAATCCAGTCATATGGATTTATTCAAAGTCCGGATGAGTCTTGTGTGTATAAGAATTGTAACGGAAATGTGGTGGTATTTCTTGTACTATACGTAGATGATATTTTGTTAATTGGCAACAATGTCAAGATATTATCAGACGTAAGGGTATGGTTGTCCAAACAATTTGATATGAAGGACTTAGGTGATTGTGCACACATTCTTGGGATCAAAGTTATAAGGGATCGTAAGAAAAGAATGTTGTGTCTGTCCCAAGCTTCATATATAGATACAATCCTTGCTCGTTTTAGCATGCAGGATTCCAAGAAAGGTTTCTTACCTTTTAGACATGGAGTAGCTCTATCTAAAGAGATGTCTCCAAAGACATCGAAAGAGATAGAGGACATGAAAACAGTTCCTTATGCTTCAGCTGTAGGAAGCCTAATGTATGCAATGCTATGTACGAGACCTGATATCTTTTTCTCGTGGGCATGGTCGTAGATATCAAAGTAACCTGGACAAGGACATTGAAAGCATATATTAAAGTACCGAGAAGGACTAGAGATTATATGCTAGTTTACCAAGCAGACGATCTGCTCCCTGTGGGTTACACGGATTGATTTCCAATCAGGGACAACAGTAAGTCTACATCAGGCTATATGTTTACTTTGGGAGGTGGAGCCATTTCATGGAGGAGTGTTAAGCAGAAATCTATTTCGGACTCAACCATGGAAGCTGAGTATGTAGCAGCCTCTGAGGCAGCTAAAGAAGCAGTATGGCTCAGGAACTTTCTAATGGACTTAGATGTGATTCCTGGTTTGCCCAAAATCATCACAATTTATTGTGATAATAGCGGTGCAGTTGCAAACTCGAAGGAACCACGAGCTCATAAGGCAAGTAAACATATAGAGCGCAAGTACCACCTGATACGAGATATCGTGAAGCGAGGAGAAGTTGTCATCGCCAAGATTGCATCAGCGGATAACCTGGCAGATCCTTTCACTAAGGCCCTTTCGGCGAAAGCTTTCGATCGGCATGTGGAGGGAATGGGAATCAGATGTATGGTAGAAGATATGACAGCTTAGTCATTAGTATAAGTGGGAGATTGTTGGAGTGTATACTGAAAGCCTAAGCTTTGTAAACATTCATTATGAATAAAGAATCACATTTGGTTAAATTGTCTACATTTAGTTGTAGTTGTTCAATTAATTTATATTGTAGATAACATAGTATGTGGTGTCACATACGGAAGATGATGTTATCAGTTATAAATTATAAACAGTAGCTCACGACTAAAATGGAAAGGAACAAACCATTAGAAGATCGTAGTGTAATTAGGTATTAGTTTATCTTGACTATACAATTACACTAGTACACTCAGAATGTATTGAGTAGGACCATTAGAGGTCGTTTCTTTTATACTGACTTTATAAAGGAACAAAGACCTCAGTTATTATGGAAGTGTGTGCTCTTAATCCTAATATAATAACAAGCACATATGTTTGATATTTATTTCTTTAATTTATCAATGGGTGAGATTTAGTTCGATGAATCAATAAACTCGATAAGTTGGGAAATGGTATCACTTATAGTGTGTGTTGTTGATTATAGAAGGAAACTGTGTCCTAGAGATACTAGGTTGATAATGTTCTCAAGAGGAGCTCATAAAGATTGTCATGTTAAACCCTGCAGGTGGACTTAGTCCGACATGATAATAAGGTTGAGTGGTACTACTCTTGGACTTAGATATTAATTAAATGAGTTGTCAGTAACTCACTTAATTAGTGGACATTCGATATCTTAAACACAGGGAGACTAACACACTCATAATAAGAAGGAGCCCAAAAATGTAATTTGGGATTGGTGCGGTAGTTCAATGATAGTTCTCTAGTGGAATGAATTATCATTGATAAAATTAAGTTGTGTGTTCGGGGCGAACACGGGATGCTTAATTTTATCGAGAGACCAAAACCAATTCCTCCTCTCGGTCCCTATCGTAGCCTCTTATTTATAGAGTTCTATACCCACCTATACCCACCCAATAGGGGCCGGCCAAGCTAGCTTGGGAACAAGCTAGGGCCGGCCTAGGTATAAAATTGGGGGTAGCTTGAACCCAAGCTAGTAGGGCCGGCCAAAATAAATTAAAAAAGAAATTTAATTTTAATTTTTATTATGTGGTAGATATAATTTAAAGAGAATTAAAATTAAAATATCTCTCTTGTAAAAGATTTACAAAAGATTAAAGAAAGAGATTAGATCTCTTTCCTTATTTGTAGATTGGAGAGATTTTATTTTCTCTTTAAAATTATTCACATGTTAATAAAATTAAAATTATAGATATTTCCTTTTATTAACCATGAAAAGATTTTAAAGAGAAATTTTATTTTTAAAATTTCCGAAACAAATAAGGAAAGTTTTAATTGTTGATTGAAACTTGTCCAATTTGCTTCCTCTTGATGTGGCCGGCCATTAGAGTTTATTTGGGAAATTTTATTTTATTTTTCTCAAATAAATCATGTCAAGGAAATTAAGGAAATTTTATTGTAAATAAATTTCCTAATTTGCCTAGGCCAAGGAATATAAAAGAAGGGGTAGGGGTGCTTTCATGAGACATAACCTCTATTGTTTTCTCTCCCTTTTTCCTTGGTGTTGTGGCCGGCCATAACCCTCTCCCTCTCTTCCTCTTGTGGTGGCCGAATACTTCATCTTTCTTGGAGTTCTTGTGGTGGCCGGATACTACTTGGAGAAGAAGAAGAAGAAGGAGAGAAAGCTAGCATCTCTTGGAGCTTGGTTAGTATTTTGATTTTCTTCTTTGGTAAAGTTCTTCCTTTGTGGCCGAACCTTGCTTGGAGGAGAAGAAGGTGGTTGGTGGTTTCTCATCTCGGTAGATCGTTACCCACACAACGTCCAAGGTTAGAAGAGGAATACGGTAGAAGATCAAGAGGTTTTTCTACAAGGTATAACTAGTAATTTCTATTTCCGCATCATGCTAGTTATTTATGGAAATAATACTAAATACAAGAGGCTTACGTTCTAGAATTTCGAATATGTTTTTTCGAAGTTGTGTTCTTTTGTTTCTTTCTTTTCCTTGTGATTTGATTGCTCTCTTTGGTTAACCTAAAGTTATTTTAGGAAATTAAATATTAGCTTTCTATTAAAGGTTTTGTCTAGTCGGTGGTTGTTGCTTCCATATCCAAGAAGGTAATGTGCCTCGCCACATCAGTACTGGGAACCTTTTATGGAAATTAATAATTAATGGAATTAATAACTTAAGGAGACTTGGGTCGAACGTGTTAAGTTCCGCAGGAGATCCAAGTCAAAACCTAAGAGAACAAATAGATTAAGTTTTGGATCAAACGTGTTAAGTTCCGCAGGCGATCCAAAATTTAATTTAAAAGAACACATGGTAGCTAGGAAAAGGTTCAGACCTTTGTACAAAATTTTTGTACAGTGGAACCTATAGGTTTTCCGAGTAGCAACCAACAGGTTTGGAGTGCTTTTAAGCACTGTTCACAGATTCAGGGAGAAAAAGAGGGGAGGCGGCGGCGGCTCGGGTGGGAGGAGGAAAGGGGGTTTCCGCCGCCAGAGAGAGAGAGAGAGAGAGAGAGAGAGAGGAGGAGCGTTCCTCTATCACCGCCACCCGCAGTCAGCACTGCCTCCGGCCTCCTCGCCGGCTGACGCTGCCAAAGGACCGGACTTCCGCCTCTCCTTCTCCTCCTCTCGCCATAGCCACCGCCGGCAGCCACCGCTGCCTTTTCCCGCGGCCACAGCCGTCGCTGACAGCCGCAACAACCCCCTCACGCGTCTACTGCCGCTGTCTTTAGTAGATATCGTCACCTTCCAGGTAGCCATAGCTTGGTACTAGTTGGGTCATTCCGGCCATCGCGCCGAGGTATTTTACTTTTTACATCATTATCATCATTGTGGGTTATTGGGCTTATCCGGCCTGCGTGCCGAGTTCCGGCCTGCGAGCCGTTGTGGTATCCCGGCCTACGTGCCATCTTTTGGATCCATGCCGCACTGGATTCCGAGTTATCGCCCGCGGATTCGGCTGCCCGACCGACTTGCATTCATCCACCTCACCGGAACCAGCTCACCGCTCCATCCAAGGGCGCCCCCCTGGGCCAGGGTACGTTCTCGTACCTTTTCTGCATTCAGTTAATTGTGCTATACTATTATGCGGTTATTTATATATCTGTGGGATTCGCCTCGAGCACCGAGGTACCAGAGACCGGGGGGCGACCCGGTCGATGGATACAGGTATAGTTGACCGGAGGAGGACTCCAAACGACTCGGTCAACGTAGCGGACAGATCATCCACCGGGTCATGGGGATGCGGTCAACCTTCCAGACACGTCACACTGGCATGTTCGTTTTCTCAGCTTCCAGACAGGATCAATATGGTAAGTATGTCTTTTTTTTTTCACAACACGAATTATGAAACTAAGCCATCAACATATAAAATCCACACCTCATGGAAGCCTAAAATCAAGTATGTTCTCACAAGAAAATTTAATCTCCCCCTTCTTGTGTCCTAGGCCGAAACATGGTAAGTAGGGCCTTAGTTTTTTTTTTTTTTTTTCTTCTATCATGCCCTAAGTGACTACCCATATTTACCTTGACTGAAATTTACAAGAGAGACATCTTTAAAATTTCAAAAGAAAACGTTTACGATTGAAACCGATCGAAGCTACTTGTACTGCAGTGAGGGGATACTCACATCCTTCACTAAATTCTCTAAGGAGGGAACCTTGCTTGTGGATCCTTCCTAGAGGAGAGCTTCCTTGCTCCTTGGTCTCGGCAAGAAGAGGAGAGGGAGGGAGAGTCACGGTGAAAGAGAGAGTAGGAGAGAATGAGAGCAAAATGCCAACTCATTTTTTTCATTTCTCCCTTTTATTCATCATGAGAGGAGGAGGAAAAACTATATTTTTCTTCCTCCTTTCCTATACTCTCTTCTTAATGAAAACATTGTCTAGATGCATCCCTTCTTAGAGAGCAAGAAAAGAATATTCTAGAGCATCTCTTCATTAGAGAGGAAGAAGACAATTCTAACTTCTCTTCCCAAGAGAAGAGCTTTTACCTCTTTACCTTTAACTATAGTTTCCCTCTCTTTTCAACCACAATTACTCTTGGTCTAATGGTTATCTTATTCATGCATCTAGTGGGAGGTCTAGAGTTCAAATCCTAGACCTTATATATATTTTTATTTCTATTTTGTTTGTTTAAGTGTTCAGCTAGGAGCAAAAAAATTTAACTAAGGCATATTTTTATTCATGATAAAAATTATTCTAAAATTTTTTTTGCTAAGAACCCTATGGGTGTTACATGAACATGGCACACGATATTTTTACTATGGCATGGAGCATACTAAACATGAAACAAGAGGAAACATAGGTATCCAAACATATTCGAGTTATTCTATTGTAGAAATCATCACAAACCTAAGGTAGAAAACATAGAATAGTTCACATGCATAAATTAAGACATATAAAATTGTTGACACACATAATAGATCTTCATCCACCATGCCACTTCCACACACATCTTTGCCCTTCTTGCTGCTCCCTTTAGTTTAGCCATTCTTTTCCCTTCTCTGCAGTACAAGGAAAACTGAACTATAAGCATATAGGCTTAGTATGATCCTTTCCTACTCACAAAAATCATGAATCATGAATTAAACATATAGTAGTGACATATTCATTTATCCAACATCTAGATTGAACATTTACATGCTAACATAAAGTAGTGTCATACACATTTAGTCAAATCATAACATAACATGTGAGAGCATAAGCGTAAGGTAGTATAGCATGTTCATCTAGGCATCATAGACATATCTTAAAAGAAGCATCTTTTTGAAGCATAAAGAGAATCATAGGACATGAAATAATTGTATGCAAGATGTTCTTTTGAAAACATGTATCATATAGCATGAAATGAGTATATGCAAGATGTCCTTTTTAAAACATATATATCATATAAGTACTTAAACATAATCTTAACACGAGGGCCCGGCTTTGTACCACATACATGAATTTACGCACATCCTAAATAGATCCAAGGTAGCTAATCTTGAACCTACTAGGAACTAGGCTCGATTCCTTGACCATCGACCTAGGGGCACTTAGGAGCCCATCCCTTACTAGGCCAGTTTCATTGACCATCGACCTAGGGGCAACTTAGGAGCTCATCCCCGGTACAAGACATACAAAAGTAAAATAGCATACATGCTTCTTATAATATCAGAGCATATCATGTTTCTTGTCATAACATGGCATATCTTGTTCTTGTCATATCATGAAGAGTGCTCTTAATCCCAACTTAAGGGAAGCATCTCTTAGGCTTTTCATCATACATAAGCCTTGCATAAGCATAACTTGATGGCATAACATGCACATAACATATGGTATATCATAGAGAAAACATAACATGATGACATAAGTGCATATATAATGTAAAATAGCATAACATGATGGCATAAGCGCACATATCTAGTAACATGGTGACATAAAATTCATATCATATACTAAAGAGTCTTTATCATGCATGGTTGGGATTTTGCACTTCCTACAAACCCTAATCATCACTTGGCCAAAATATATATGCATGAATCCTAGGTTTCCAAGCAACATAAAAGCATGAAATCACTATCCTAAGTTCTCATAATACTTAACATAACATGTGAGAGCAATTGGAAACCCTAGGTAGCTCCTTAACCTAATTCTTTATCTTGGCCGAAACATGTAGGCATAATTCTAGCTTCTTTTAACAACTTAAATCATGAAATTCTTACAACATACATAGCATAGAAAATGAGTTTCTTAGCAAGCATAATTAAGGTTCTAACCCTAATGTTCAAGCCTTGCCGGAAACCTATAAGCATGTTTCTAGGTTTTTAAGCAACCTAAAGCATGGAAACTTTAAACCAACATCATATAGTGGGTTACATATCATGAGGAATCATAAACAAGCATTGTTAAGTTCTTAAACTTCCTCTAATCTTTTTATTCTTACTTGGCCAAAACCCTAATGTCATGAATCTAGGTTTTTAAGCCACCTAAAGCATGGAACATTTAAACCAACATCATATAGTGGGTTACATATCATGAGGAATCATAAACAAGCATTGTTAAGTTCTAAACTTCCTCTAATCTTTTTATTCTTACTTGGCCGAAACCCTAATATCATGAATCTAGGTTTTTAAGCAACCTAAAGCATGGAAACTTTAAACCAACATCATATAGTGGGTTACATATCATGAGAAATCATAAACAAGCATAGTTAAGTTCTTAAACTTCCTCTAATCCTTTTATTCTTACTTGGCCGAAACCCTAATATAATGAATCTAGGTTTTTAAGCAACCTAAAGCATGGAAACTTTAAACCAACATCATATAGTGGGTTACATATCATGAGGATTCATAAACCATCATTGTTAAGTTCTAAACTTCCTCTAATCTTTTTATTCTTACTTGACCGAAACCCTAGAAGCATGGGTCTAACTTTTATGCAACCTAAGCATGATATCATTAAACTAACATCATATAGTGGTTTACATATCATGAGAGTTCATAAACAAGCATAGTTGGGTTTCTACATTTCTTTTAACCCTTTTATTCTTACTTGGCCGAAACCTAAAGGAGGTGTGGTTCCAAGTTTTGTTTCAACATGAAGTATAAAAACTTTTAGCAACCATATATAGCCACTCAACCTTGTCTTGGCCGAAACTTACAAAGTAAAACCCTAGTTTCCAAGAAACCTTTAAGCATAGAGACATACAAAAACTACTTGTACTGCAGGTGAGGGGAATACTTACATCCTCTTGCTTGTTTTGCTAAGAAAAATACCCATGCTTGAAAAGTTTTCCTAGGAAGGAGTCCTTTTGCTTGGTTTCGGCAATGGTGAGGAGAGGGCTTAGAATTTCGGTGGAAGAAGGAAGGAGGAGGAAGAGGGAAGCAAAAATAAAGTTTTCATTCCCTTTTTCCTTTTTATTCTCCATGAAGGAAGAAGGCAAAACCAACTTCTCATTGAAAGAAGAAGAAGAAAATTTAAACTTTTCCTTCTTAGTGAAGGGAGCCTTCTCTTTCCTTACTCTTAACTACCATGTCCCTTTCCTTTCTAACAGCACACCACTGCTGGGGCTACTGGTTATTGTTAGCTAGAGCCCTAGAGCCAATCATTTGATGATTGTATTTTAGACTTGTTGTATAATATTCTATATAAATAAAGACATTTGGTTTTTGGTTATTATACTTACTTGTATTGGTGCCAAATAAATTAAGTATAATAACGTCCTTGAGTAGACGGTTCTCACCTATATCAATCAGTTAGTTGAAACGATAGTGAGATGATATAGGGAACACTACTCTTAATCATTCCTAGTCGAGTATTAACATTCAGGGACAATGTTAATGCAATAAGACTAGCATGTAGGTCAACTCGATGACTTGATCTCACAAGTCATGGATATAGAGATATCAAGTTGACACATGGGTATGCATTAGAGAATGTATACTGAATGACCCGCCATGAGAAAGTATCATGGATCGTTATATGAGTGTCATATACTTTCTCATGTGGCTATTAGTATAACTACTAGTCCTTAGACCTGAAGTCACCATGGTTCCCAACATAAGGAGTTATGTACTTTGGTTTCGTCAAACGTCACCCGTAACTAGGTGGACCATAAAGGCGATTACTGGGTATGTAACAAATTATGAAGAGGGATGTGAGTGATGTAGATGGGATCTATCCCTCCTATATGACGGGAGAGACATCGGTATTCTTGATAGAGTGAGACCACGAAGTGCATGGCCAAGCCCAAATGAGTCAATATAGGATATTGAGCTCATTTGATTGAGTGAGTCTACTTGGAGTTCAAGATTTAGATTGATTAGAGGATGACATGGTCTATGCCTCACATTGATCAATCTAGATGTCTAGGATAGAAGGACACTTGTCGTATATTGTGAGGAGTCACAATTAGTAGTCACAAAGTGATGTTGGATCTCAACATTCTTGTAACTTGGGTAGTAATGATGTATTGCTAGATACCGCTCATTACTTATGTTTCTAGATGAGTTTAGGGGCATTGCCAACGTTACAAGAACCTATTGGGTCACACACAAAGAACAAGTGGATGGAGATTAGGTTCATATGATGAACCAAGAGGATTAGATTCATTTGATGAATCAAATTGGATTAAGAGTAATCCTAATTGGGCTAATTGAGTTGGACTCAAGTTGATTCATGTGTTCAATGAGTCTAATTTAGATTATGACTCATTGAATCAATTTAATTAAATGAATTAGATCCATTATATTAAATTGACTTGAATTAAATGGTTGGATTAGATCAACCATGAGAGAGATTATGTCAAGTTTGACTTGACTTGAGAAGAAGATGAAGAGTCAAGTTTGACTTGACTTTATGCCACCTCATTGGTGAGTTGGCATTAAGTGGACCAATGATGATGCTCCACATCATCATGGTTACTTAAGTGAAGTGTCACCTCATGGGAGTTACCAAGAGTTGTGACTCTTGGTATCCCATGGAGGTTACAAACCACTTAATTAGATGAAAAAAGAGTTTCATTTTTGCAAGTGTAACTCTCATTCAAGTGATCTTCCTCCTCCTAAGCTCTCTTCTTGCTCCTTCTCTTCTCTTGGTCGTGGGTTTCAAGCAAGGGAGAAGAAAGGAGAGTGAATCTAATCCAAGAAGAAAGGTTAGTGAAAGTCATATAGAGATTTTAGAGGAGTGTGTTCTCTTCTTTTCCTTTCTTCTTCTTCCAATCCTACCCGAGAGCCCTATAGAGTGCTAGCACACTTGTGGTGCTCTCTTCTCCATCCTTGAGTGTTAGAGAACACTTCTTGTTTGTGTGGATATCACTAGAGAGTTGTCTACGTTGACAACTTCGAGATCCGGCGTACCGTTGGACGAGCGGGATTTGCGAGGGCACGCTTCAAAGGTATAAAATGTTTTTCCTTTGTAGATCTACTGTAGATCATAGTTTGAAACTCGTACTCATAATTTTGAAATCTATCCTTCGCACGAGATCTAGTGGAATGGGTGATTCTGTGTTTCCGCGACGCGAAAAGCGGTTTTCGTGGCCTGAAAAACCCAACAGTGGTATCAGAGCCACGTGCGAAGGCGTCTACAAGTTTGTTTTTGATTTTTTATGAAAAAATAGCTTCTGTGATTTTCTGTAAATTTAGGTTTTTTATAGTTTTTTATGGGTAATTTTCTCGTAGAAGCGAAGCACAAGTGTTTCGGCACTTGTAGGCTTCCGCTACCGGGAAGATTTTCCAAAACGGCTTGGTTTCGCTCCAAAACTTTTTGGGACAGCGGGCTAAGGAGATGTTAGATCGCAAAGGAACCCTCACGATGGTTAGATCGCGGGTAGGGGCGCTGCCCCTGGCCCCGCAAGGGGATTCGTTCCGCGATTGCGCCCGAAAACCGTTAAACGGAACCGTTAGGAAATTGTACTCGTAAAAATTGTAAAAATTATAGAAAAATTACAGAAAATTATAGAAATATATAATTTTGAATTATATATTATTTTTGTGATAGTCATGGCCCAAAGACCCAAATTGGATTTGGAAATGTGTTGTAATTCATAATACGGCCAACGTGCCGTTATGTGATGTGCGTGCTGTGTTTATTTTATTTTATTTTCACGACCTGCGCGTCGTGCCTTTCTCTTATATTCCAGTTGTAAATTAGATTTAGACTCGAATGTAACTCGAGTTTCAAAATTGTAATGTAAATTTTGAAGTGCTGGAAGGTCCACACGAGACGGAGTTACGAGGAGGGCGCGAGCAACACAAGGTGGTCAAACGAAGAAGCTTGAGAAGCTGTTGACCTTAGGTTGATCATCCGATCTTCTCATTGTCTTGAGAAGATCGTAGTAGGGCCATGACATAATCACAAAATTATTTGATTAATTATTTAATTAATTATTTTGTGTGTATGTGATGCATGCTAGTTAATTAAGTAATTAATTAGTGTCTTGCGATTAGATTAGATCTAAATCGTGCACATGATGCACCCCACGATTAGATTAGATCTAAATCAAGTATTTGATACGCATCATCATTTAGATTAGATCTAAAACGCGTCAACTCGTAATGCCTACCATGCCATGATACCTACCACTACCTCGATCGCATGTTGTTGTTGAATCTACCAAAGCAGAGCAACACATACTATTTTGGTAGGGTACGGAGGGACAATCTTGGTCCCGCCTATCAACGCATGGGTGAGTACAACTCAATTAGATTGAGTATTCCTAGTTAACTCAGTTGGATCGAGTATAACTATAGGCATTCTTCCAACGGTTGGAAAGATAGGTCAAAATCACATATATATTAACTCTCGGGCGTATTAGCCAAAGCTAACTCGAGTTTTAATATAAATGTGGATTTTGATCCTATAAACAAGAGTTGCATAGAGATGTAATTGGTAATCGTTACCTATCGATCATACTAAGTCTTGGGCGTATTAGCCAAAGCTAACTCAAGAGTTAGTATGATGTGGATCTTGTCCCACATGAATTATGGAATTCAGTGGAAGTATCATTTAGTTGAAGGCCTAATTAAATGATTTAAAGAATATGATATTTATTTCTGCATTTATTTCTGTTGTAGAATTTCCATGACGTCAAACACGAACAACTTCTCTCTACGTTCTGTCCTTAAGAAGGACAAGCTCAACGGAGTAAATTTCCTGGACTGGTACAGGAACCTGAGAATAGTTCTCACCCAAGAACGTAAACTGTACGTTTTGGAGCAGCCCATTCCGGAGGCTCCTCTTGCCACTGCCACGCGAGCAGACCGAGATGCTTACAAGAAGCACCAAGATGACACATTAGATGTGTCCTGTCTTATGCTCGCGACCATGAACTCTGAGCTTCAGAAGCAACATGAGTTGATGGGCGCTTACGATATGGTTGAACATCTTTGTCACCTATATCAAGGACAAGCGAGGCACTGGACGAGGAACTCCAAAGAATACCTAGAATATCTTACGAAGAAGAGAAATAAGATTTCTACTTCAGGTATACATGTTATAGAAGTAAACCTTGTTGGGTTCTTCGGGCCGCGAAAACCGCTTTTCGCGTCGCGGAAACCCCGAATCACCCAAGGCCAACGGATCCGTGCAAGGAAAAACCGAACGAAAATATGAGTACGAGTTTCAAAGACTCTAGATCTACACTAGATGAGAGTTATACCTTCGAAGCGAGCCCTTTCGCTTTCCCGCTCGTCCAAGGAATTGCCAGATCTCGAGAGTGTCAACGTAGACACTCCTCTAATGATATCCACACGAACAAGGAGTGTCTCTCACACTCAAAGGATGGAGAAGAGAGCCCCAAGTGTGCTAGCACTTTCTAGAGCTCTCGGGTAGGATTTGAAAAGGGAGAAAGGAGAGAAAGGAAAGGAATCTCACATACTCCTCTAGGTGTCCTCCTTTGTGACCTTCACTTCACCCTTTTCTTTGGACCTTAACACATTCCTCTTCACCTTGCTTGAAACTCTCGGCCAAGAAGGAGGAAAGGGAGAAGAGAATGGCTAGAGGAAGGAGATGAAAATGAATGAGACCAATGAATGAAAATTCATTCCCATTCATTTACTTGTGTGGCCGGCCACATGAGTAACTCCTACTCATTTAATGTGGCCGGCCACATTAATGAGAATGGAGGCTTGTAACCTCCATGATGTGGCATACCATGATGATGTGGAGCATCATCATTGGTCCACATCTTGCCATCTCACTAATGATGTGGAAATTAGTCAAGTCAAACTTGACTCTTCCTCTCCCTCTCAAGTCAAGTCAAACTTGACCAAATCTCTTCCATGGTTGATCTAATCTAACCATTTGATTCAAGCCAACTTAATATAATGAATCTAATTCATTAAATTAAGTTGATTTAATGAGTCATAATCTAAATTAGACTCATTGAATACATGAATCAACTTGAGTCCAACTCAATTAGCCCAATTTGGATTACTCTTAATCCAATTTGATTCATCAAATGAATCTAATCATCTTGGTTCATCATATGAACTTAATCCAATTGGTTCATCATATGAACACAATCTCCATCCACTTGTTCTTTGTGTGTGACCCAATAGGTTCTTATAACGTTGGCAATGTTTCTAAACTCCTTTAGAAATATAAGCAATGAGCGGCATCTAGAAATACATCATTGCTACCCAAGTTACAAGAAATGTTGAGATCCAACATCACCTTGTGACTACTAATTGTGACTCCTCACAATATATGACAAGTGTCCTTCTATCCTAGACATCTAGATTGATCAATGTGAGGCATAGACCGTGTCATCCTCTGACCAATCTAAATCTTGAACTCCAAGTAGACTCACTCAATCAAATGAGCTCAATATCTCATATTGACTCATTTGGGTATGGCCATACACTTCGTGGTCTTACTCTATCAAGAATATCGATGTCACTCCTGTCATATAGGAGGGATAGATCCCATCTACATCACTCACATCCCTCTGCATAATTCGTTACATACCCAGTAATCGCCTTTATGGTCCACCCTGTTACGGGTGACGTTTGACGAAACCAAAGTACATAACTCCTTATGTAGGGATCCATGGTGACTTCAGGTCTAAGGACTAATAGTCATACTAATAGCCACATGAGAAAGTATATGACACTCATATAACGATCCATGATACTTTCTCATGGCGGGTCATTCAGTATACATTCTCCAATGTATACCCATGTGTCAGCTTGATATCTCTATATCCATGACTTGTGAGATCATGTCAACGAGCTAACCTACATGCTAGTCTTATTGCATTAACATTGTCCCTGAATGTTAATACTCGACTAGGAATGATTTAGAGTAGTGTTCCCTATATCATCTCACTATCGATTCAACTAATCGATTGATATAGGTATGAACCTTCTACTCAAGGACGCTATTATACTTAGTCTATTTGGCACTAATATAAATAAGTATAATAACCAAACAAATGCCTTTATTGATATACAAGAATATGATACAATGAGTCCATACAATCATCAAATGATTGGCTCTAGGGCTCTAACTAACAAACCTCTCTATTTCTTCATCGTGGGTATTAGATACCGGATGTGCTTCGTATATTTGTACTAATGTACATGTGCTGAGAAATAGAAGGGCATTGACGAAGGGTGAGGTAGACCTACGAGTAAGCAATGGAGCACGGGTTGCTTCTATTGCTGTAGGAACTTACTATCTATCTCTGCCTTCTGGGCTTGTACTAGAATTAGATGATTGTTGTTATGTGCCTTCCTTGACTAAGAACATAATTTAAGTTTCTTGTTTGGACAAGAAAGGATTTTCGTTTATAATAAAGAACAAATATTGTTCCGTCTTTTTAAACGATATGTTCTATTATAGTGCACCTCTGATAAACGGACTCTATATTCTAGACCTTGAGAGCCCTATCTATAACATAAATACCAAGAGGTTCAAGTCAAATGACATGAACCAAACCTACCTCTAGCACTGTCGCTTAGGTCATATAAATGACAAGCTCTTATCCCAGCTCCATAAGGATGGTTTGTTGGACTCATTTGATTTTGAATCATATGAGATATACGAGTCATGCCTACGAGGCAAGATGACCAAGACTCCCTTTAGTGGGCACAGCGAGAGAGCAATTGATTTGTTAGGACTCATACATAGTGATGTATGTGGCCCTTTCAATGTTGCTGCTAGAGGTGGTTATAGATACTTCATTACATTTACTGATGACTTCAGTAGATATGGTTATGTGTACTTGATGACACATAAGTCTGAATCCTTTGAAAAGTTCAAAGAATTCAAGAATGAAGTACAGAACCAGCTTGGCAAGAGTATTAAGATACTTCGATCCGATCGAGGTGGAGAATACCTTAGCCATGAGTTTCGTGACTATCTAGCAGAGTGTGGGATCCTATCCCAACTCACTCCTCCTGGAACACCACAGTGGAATGGTGTATCCGAAAGGAGGAATCGTACCCTATTAGATATGGTGCGATCGATGATGAGTCACACAGATCTTCCGACATACCTTTGGGGTTATGCTCTAGACACGGCAGCTTTTATACTCAACCGAGTTCCATCCAAGGCCATGATAAAGACACCATATAAGATATGGACTGGGAGAGATGCCCAGGTGTCTTTCATGAGGATTTGGGGTTGTGAGGATTACGTTAGACGTCAAGTCTCAGATAAGTTAGGACCCAAATCCGACGAGTGCTATTTTATTGTATATTCCAAGGAAACTAAGGGATATTACTTCTACATTCCCAGTCAGCACAAGGTAGTTGTGGAAAAGACTGGGGTCTTTCTAGAAAGGGACTTTGTTTCTAGAAAGACTAGTGGGAGCATGTTCGATCTTGAAGACGTTTAAGATGCGAACAATAGCACTGAAGCCTCGATGGAAGTTGAACTGGAACCACAAAGTGTTGTGGATGATGTTGTTCCACAAGGAGTTGAGGAACAACAACCAGTTCAAGTAGACATACCTCTTCGCAGATCTGATAGGGTACGTCGTCAGCCTGAGAGATACTCGTTTCTCTTGTCTGACCATGATGACATTATGCTCATAGAGGATGAGCCTACCACCTATCAGGAAGCTGTGATGAGACCAGATTCCGAGAAATGGCTAGAGGCCATGAGATCCGAAATGGAATCCATGTACACCAACCGAGTATGGACTTTGGTTGATCCACCTGAAGGGGTAAAACCCATTGGGTGTAAGTGGGTCTTTAAGAGAAAGACTGACATGGATGGACTTATCTATAAGGGTCGCTTGGTAGATAAAGGTTTCAAGCAACTTCATGGTATTGACTATGATGAAACCTTTTCTCCAGTAGCTATGTTTAAGTCCATTCGGATCATTCTTGCTATTGCAGCCTACCATGACTATGAGATATGGCAGATAGATGTCAAAACCACATTTCTGAATGGAAACCTACTTGAGGATGTGTACATGACACAACCTGAGGGTTTTGTAGATCCACAGCATACTAGCAGAGTATGCAAGCTGCATAGGTCCATTTATGGACTAAAGCAAGCTTCTCGGAGCTGGAATCTTCGATTCAATGATGCAATCAAACAGTTTGGTTTCATCAAGAACGAAGATGAACCTTGTGTCTACAAGAAGGTTGTAGGGGACATAGTTGTCTTCCTCATATTGTATGTGGATGACATACTGCTCATTGGGAAGGACATCCCTATGTTTCAGTCTATCAAGACATGGCTAGGGAGTTGCTTCTCAATGAAGGACTTAGGTGAGGCATCCCGCATTCTAGGGATACAGATCTATAGAGATACATCTAAGAGATTGCTTGGCCAAAGTCAGAGTACATACATTGACAAGGTACTCCTTCGGTTTTCCATGCAAAACTCCAAGAAGGGATTTCTGCCGATGTCACATGGCATGAGTCTTTCGAAAACTCAAGGTCCCTCTTCTAGAGAGGAGAGAGACCGCATGGATCAGATCCCTTATGCCTCAGCCATAGGATGGATCATGTACGCCATGCTATGTACTCGACCTGATGTCTCGTATGCTTTGAGCATGACGAGCAGATACCAGTCAGATCCAGGTGAAAGTCACTGGATAGCGGTCAAGAATATTCTTAAGTAGTTAATAATGACTAAAGAATATTTCTTGATATATGGAGGCAATGATGAGCTAGCTGTAAAGGGTTACAGTGATGCTAGCTTCCAGACCGACCAGGATGACTATAGATCGCATTCGGGGTTCATGTTTTGCATTAATGGTGGTGCTGTGAGCTAGAAGAGTTCGAAGCAGGACACAGTAGCTGATTCTATGACAGAGGCCGAGTATATTGCTGCATCAGAGGCAGTTTGGATTCGCAAGTTCATCACTGAACTTGGGGTGGTTCTTAGCATTGCTAACCCTATTGAGCTCTATTGTGACAACAATGGAGCTATAGCACAGGCGAAGGAACCTCGCTCACACCAGCAGACCAAACACATACTACGGCGCTTCCATCTCATTCGAGAGATCATCGAGAGAGGAGATGTGAAGATTTGCAGAGTACCTACAGAGGCTAACATCGCAGATCCCTTGACCAAGGTTTTGGCACAGAGGAAACATGATGGTCACACTAGGTCATTTGGGCTTAGAGCCTACACTGATTGGCACTAGTGCTAGTGGGAGATTGTTAGCTAGAGCCCTAGAGCCAATCATTTGATGATTGCATTTTAGACTTGTTGTATCATATTCTATATAAATAAAGACATTTGGTTTTTTGTTTATTATACTTACTTGTATTGGTGCCAAATAAACTAAGTATAATAACGTCCTTGAGTAGACGGTTCTCACCTATATCAATTGGTTAGTTAAACCGATAGTGAGATGATATAGGGAACACTACTCTTAATCATTCCTAGTCGAGTATTAACATTCAGGGACAATGTTAATGCAATAAGACTAGCATGTAGGTTAACTCGATGACTTGATCTCACAAGTCATGGATATAGAGATATCAAGTTGACACATGGGTATGCATTAGAGAATGTATACTGAATGACCCGCCATGAGAAAGTATCATGGATCGTTATATGAGTGTCATATACTTTCTCATGTGGCTATTAGTATGACTACTAGTCCTTAGACCTGAAGTAACCATGGTACCCTACATAAGGAGTTATGTACTTTGGTTTCGTCAAACGTCACCCGTAACTGGGTGGACCATAAAGGCGATTACTGGGTATGTAACAAATTAGGTGGAGGGATGTGAGTGATGTAGATGGGATCTATCCCTCCTATACGACGGGAGAGACATCGGTATTATTGATAGAGTGAGACCACGAAGTGCATGGCCATGCCCAAATGAGTCAATAAAGGATATTGAGCTCATTTGATTGAGTGAGTCTACTTGGAGTTCAAGATTTAGATTGATTAGAGGATGACACGGTCTATGCCTCACATTGATCAATCTAGATGTCTAGGATAGAAGGACACTTGTCGTATATTGTGAAGAGTCACAATTAGTAGTCACAAGGTGATGTTGGATCTCAACATTCTTGTAACTTGGGTAGTAATGATGTATTGCTAGATACCGCTCATTACTTATGTTTCTAGATGAGTTTAGGGGTATTGTCAACATTACAAGAACCTATTGGGTCACACACAAAGAACAAGTGGATGGAGATTAGGTTCATATGATGAACCAAGAGGATTAGATTCATTTGATGAATCAAATTGGATTAAGAGTAATCCTAATTGGGCTAATTGAGTTGGCCTCAAGTTGATTCATGTGTTCAATGAGTCTAATTTAGATTGTGACTCATTGAATCAATTTAATTAAATGAATTAGATTCATTCTATTAAATTGGCTTGAATTAAATGGTTGGATTAGATCAACCATGAGAGAGATTAAGTCAAGTTTGACTTGACTTGAGAGGAAGATGAAGAGTCAAGTTTGACTTGACTTTATGCCACCTCATTGGTGAGTTGGCATTAAGTGGACCAATGATGATGCTCCACATCATCATGATTACTTAAGTGAAGTGCCACCTCATGGGAGTTACCAAGAGTTGTGACTCTTGGTATCCCATGGAGGTTACAAACCACTTAATTAGATGAAAAAAGAGTTTCATTTTTGCAAGTGTAACTCTCATTCAAGTGATCTTCCTCCTCCTAAGCTCTCTTCTTGCTCCTTCTCTTCTCTTGGTCGTGGGTTTCAAGCAAGGGAGAAGAAAGGAGAGTGAATCTAATCCAAGAAGAAAGGTTAGTGAAAGTCACATAGAGATTTTAGAGGAGTGTGTTCTCTTCTTTTCCTTTCTTCTTCTTCCAATCCTACCCAAGAGCCCTAGAGAGTGCTAACACACTTGTGGTGCTCTCTTCTCCATCCTTGAGTGTTAGAGAACACTTCTTGTTCGTGTGGATATCACTAGAGAGTTGTCTACGTTGACAACTTCGAGATCCGGCGTACCGTTGGACGAGCGGGATTTGCGAGGGCACGCTTCAAAAGTATAAAATGTTTTTCCTTTGTAGATCTACTGTAGATCATATTTTGAAACTCGTACTCATAATTTTTAAATCTATCCTTCGCACGAGATCCAGTGGCATAGGTGATTCGGGGTTTCCGCGACGCGAAAAGCGGTTTTTGTGGCTTGAAAAACCCAACAGTTATCACATAGAACCACTTACTAAGAGGTCCAAGGTTCAAACCTTGGTCATGCCTCTTTTTGGTTCTATTTTCTTTTATTTATTTTTGAAAAATCTACGTAAAGCCTATTCTAATCATGGGAAAATTCATATAAAATTTCTAGGGACCTTATGGGTGTGACACCGACACCCTTATTGTTTCTTTAAGGGCCGGTGGTACACAAGCCTTGATTCCTTGGTGGCCGAATCTCTTCCATGCTCTTCTCTTTTGTTTTCTTCCTTTGAGGCCGGTGGTTCTTCAAGCTTCATCATCTTGGTGGCCGGTTGCTTGGAGAGGAAGAAGAAGAGAAGAATATTTCCTATTTTGGCATCCCTTGATGGCTCAAGAGTCTTGGAGAAGATGAAGTGGTCCGGGTGGAATTCATCTTGGTAGATCGTCACCCACATGACGTCCAAGAAGAGGAGAGGAATATAACAGAAGATCAAGAGGTCTTTAGCTACAAAGAAAGGTATAACTAGTTGTCTTATTCCGCATCATGCTAGTTTTCTTTGTATGGATTTTGAAATGCTAAACACAAGAGGCTAACGATTCTAGGCAATCAAATTTATGTTTCAATTTTGTGTTTCTTTTTTTTTTTGATCTTGTGATTCGATTGTTCTTAATGGTTAAACCTAGGGTTACTATAAGGAGATTAAATAATGAATTTTGTTGAAAGGCTTTGTCTAGGAAGTGGTGGATGATCCCATACCCAAGAAGGTCTAGTGCCTCGCCATGTTTAACCTGGAAGCCAATCTTTGAAATAAATATTTAATCAACTTTGTAACATTGGTGGATTTGGATCAATAATGTTAAGCATCGTTTGTGATCCAAGTCAAAACCTCTAAGAACAGATAAGTTGAATTTGGAATCAATAATGTTATGTTCTTTTTGCGATTCTAAATTTAATTTCTAAAGAACACAATAGGTTGTTAGGAAATGTTCGGGACTTGTACAAAATTTTTGTATAGGGGAACCAGTACGATATTCTGAGTAACAACCAACAATTAGTATCAGAGCTAGGATTTGCCTCTGTGTGTTTGGTTTTTCAGTATAATTATGCACATGTTATACATATTTTAGGCAGGATAATAGTAGAATGTGCAAATAGATTAACTCTGTGGTTGTAGACATCCTAGATCCAACTCTTATGGCCCTAATGTGATTGTGTGTGATTGGACCCTCGGACATGTCGAGGGCATTTTATGTGTGTGCATGATTGTATGTATTAAATACAGCAGGAGCTGTATTAGTTTTACGGTTTTACATTTTTGTTTCGATTTAGATTATAAGCACATTCCCTTGTGGAATATAGGATCGATAAATGTGAAATTCTATTTTTGTTGTAGATCGTATTCTTGCGAGGCGTGGTACTATTTGAGGACCAGAGGTGCAGTGGGAAAAGAAACAAGATAGATGCGACAATTGGACCCGATTGCGGTGGCTAAAGATGGCAGCAACTATGTTTGGCAGCACACGGAGGATAATGATAGAAGAGGTCATAATAGTTGGAAAATTATTTTTCCATATTTATTACTTTTTATTTGCTGTGATGTGTGTGTGCATGTGATGTGTGCTTGCATGATAAAATCCTCATCTTAAATAACTAAGTGGGAGAGGAATTTTTAATAAATTCCACGGTATCCATTACTGCTTTGTAAGTGATGCAAACAAACTTGTGTGTTGACTCTGAGTGCCTTCCTCCACAACGGATGAGTTTGTTTGAAGATCACTAGATGAAACTTCCTAAATGAATGATTATAGGAAATTATTTAGGAGCGTGTGATCTTCTCCAACTGAAGGGGCACAATCATATTTAATGGACTAAGTATCAAGTAATGGTACACACTTAGGCACATTTAATACTATCCTCCCCAACGAAGTCACTACTATTATTTGTGTGACCAAAGGAAAATCAACTATTAATTTTATTTATCATAAAGTTAAGGTTGACAAGATAAATAATGGGTAAGAACCCTCCTCTTATAAATGTCTAAATTTGTATACATCCACACTAACGTGGCATATAAAATTCAAGGTGTTTGAGATGTTGGTGAATTTAAATGATATTATTTTAAGGAATCAATATTATTTTAAATTCTAAAGTTTTGACCAAATATTTGATCGAAGACAGACCAACTATTAATTTTATTTGTCATAAAGTTAAGTTGACAAGATAATAAAATTAATGGATAAAATCTCCTCTTACAAATGTTTGAATTTGTATACGTCCACACTAACGTGGCATACAAAATTCACGGGGATTTTGAGGTGTTGGTCTTGACCAAGTATTGTTGTGATTCTTAGGATTTCAAATATTTTTCAATCCCTTAGCTATTATACTATAGAATAGACTTAGTAGTCCCAATTATAATGATTGGAAACAAAACTTGGACACTAACATGGACTGCCCTCTCATAATTGAGAACAATATAGGTGTATTTTATTCATTAGTTGTTGAAATATGTTTAGTGGTGTTATCTACTAGTACCTGGTATGTAGATATGGGAGCCACTGATCATGTTTGCAATTCATTACATGGCTTCAGGAAACACGACAACTATATGAAGGGGAAATCATCGTCTACATGGGCACTGCTGCAATAGTAGCAGCTGTTGCAGTGGGAGATGTTTATCCTCTGATAGGAATAAAACATGAATTTTGAGAAATTGTCTTTACGTACCAAGTTTTAGAAAGAACTTGATTTCAGTTTCTAAACTATTCAAAGAACTTGATATTCTGTCTCTTTTGATAACAAAGTTGTTATCAAGAAAAATAGGGAAGTTATCTGTGTAAGGATTGAACCTTGAACCTTTTATACTATAATTTATAGAATTAATTAGTAGAAACCAATTGGGATAGAGAGAAGATATTGATAGCAAGGAAAGGGAATGCATGATAAAGATAGGAGTAAAGATCTAAGAAGAGAAAACAAGAAAAGAGCAAGAGAAAGACAACTTCATATCATCATCGGATTGTACAGTAGCAAGTCTACCATAAGGCAGTCTTACTCTCGACCGGCATCAATATCTAAATCTTTCATGCATTTATTTTCATTCTTCATTATGTATAACATATCATCATTTTTCATTCTTCTATTATGTATAGCATTTCATATGCTATCACATATCCATAAATTTCATTATACATCTTTTTTTTCTTTTAACATCTTTGTATACCTCATGAGCATGTTTATTAAATTTAAACCAACCTCAAATATATGGTGGGTTGAAGAACCTTAGTTGAGTAAAATAATGAATTTCCCTCTTAAATATTTTGGCAAATTGGGTTAAGAAGAATCCTTTTCCATGGCATAGAAAATCTATCATTTAGTGAAGACTATTAAACATCACTAGATTTTCTTCTGAATTTTCATACTTCTTGCTTGCATCTTTTGGTAGGAAGATCCCTCTTGTGTTGCTCACAACAAGGAAGAAAGAAGAGGATCTATACTAAAATGAGGAGGAAATTTGACTTGATTCATCCTCCATTTATTCCTCTTCTTTATGATAGGAATATTCAGAGATATGCCTTGTGAGTTCTCTCTTAATCTCTCTCTTTTCTCTCCTTTAATAAAATTTTCTATCTCTCCTCTTACAATATCCTCTCTTTCCTCTCTTTACTAAAAATTCTCCTATCCCCTTTGGTATCCTATACATGTTCCCTGCAAGAGATCCAAGGTTCAATCTCTCTTCTAACATTTTATTTTCTTTTACACATAATAATTCATATATATTATGCATTATGCATAAATATTTCATACATGTACATATTATCTCTTATTTCTTTCTTTTGTCCACATTAATTCCATACATTTTAAATCATGTATAGATGATTATATTCTCAACTTTATTTTTCTTTCATAAAGTTTTAATCATCTAAATCCATCTTAATATTTAACATAGAGTATTTACATCCTCTTTTCATTCGTACTCCCATTACCCTTCTAGGCTTTCTAGGGGTGTTACACCTTAAATGAAGAATTAAGGGAATTCATTCCCCCTTATTTCATCATGAATGATGAGAGTAAATTATAAAATAAAATAAATAAAATAAAATAGAAAAAAAAAGGCTAAGGGAGAAGGAAAGCAAAAACCAAGTTTGCTACCTCTTTCCCCTTAACATAAAAGAGAATATGTGAAGGGAAAATTCTATTTTCTCTCATTTTTTCTCATTCTCTCCTCTCCCTCACCAAACCATCAGTCCCCTCTCCTCCATCTTCAGCCCCAAGCCAAGGTTTTCTCCTAAGAAAGCCTAAGATACAAGGAGGACTTAGCAAGGGAATCAAGGAAAGGGAACTAGAAGAAGAGGCTACTTCTTCCATCATCACACCTTAGATCCACAAGAGAAACGGATGTAAGCTTCCCCTCACCTGTGGTACAAGGCTTTTTATGTGATTTTTGGATTTTATGAGGATTAGAAAACCTAGAAAAGAATTTAATAAAAATTTGGCCAAAGAAGAGTTTTCAAATCTAGGAAGGTTTAAACAAGTCCTTATTTCATGATATCTTTTCTATGCTATGTAGGAAGGTTTTCCTTCATGTTTTTATACCTATATGATGCTTGGTCAGAGAAGTACCTAACCCTAGAATTTCGGCCAAAAATATTTTAAAGAGGTTAGGGAAATCATTATTTAACCAAACTAGTACAAGATTCCCTCCATGAATTACTAAGGGTCTTTTATTGGTTTTTCTTGCTTGAAAGTTACTTGGAACCAAAAGAAACCCACTCATATGCTTCGGCCAAGAAAAGAGCTTAGGGTTAGGAAGACCTTTAAATTTAAGTAACCATGTTTATATGATAGAATATATAGTTCTCTTAAAGAATTGCATGTTGAATATTGCTAGAAATTCATGAACTCTTCATTAAGAGTTTCGGCCATGATAAGATGGATAGCTTAGAAAAGCTTAAACAAAATTTTAACATGCTCAAGACCTCTGTGATATTAAGATATGAAAGTTGTTTAATGCTCTCATGCTTAATTAGGGTATAGAGAATTTAGTTACATGATATATGACATGTAAGATCACAAGAGTCCTAGTTTGTTTATGAACCAAATTGGTATATGATGTTCTTAGTAATTTTTTCCATGAAACTTACTTAGATTTTCCATGCTTTAGGCCACTTAAAACCTAGTTTAAAGATTGGTAGGTTTCGGCCATGAGGAAAAATAAAAGAAAAAGGAAAGAAACCTAGGAAGCCTAAGACACAATTCACATGTATGTTTATTATGCTTGTCTTTGTACATGCTATGAAACTTGTATGACTTCCTATGCTTTTAGGCTATTTGAAGCAAGTTTAAGCATTGATGAGTCTCGGCCAAGTAAGGTTTAAATGACCTAGAGGCCTTAGAATTGAAACCAAATGTGTTAAAAATGCTTCTTATGGAAATATGATAATATGTTGACTGTGTCACATGCTTGTATGATTTTTCCATGACCTAAATGGACCATTGTATGTTTCGGCCATGAAGGGATAGATGCCCTAGAAACCCTAGAACAAAAATTAAATATGCTCATGTCACTCTACATGAAATATGATAAGTAGAAAGCCAAAGTTCTCATGCTATATGTTGTTTAATGACCTAAAATGAGGCTAGGGTAAGTTTCGGCCATACCCATGGTATGATGCCTTATTATGAATTTATACATGATGTTAGTTCAAGTTCACATGCTTGTATGCTTGTTTTAGCCCTAAAGAATACTTGTTAAATTTCGGCCATGACATATGTTAAGGGCTTGAAGAACTTAGGAACTAGCTCAAATATGCTTACTATGTTACTTGGAAAAAAATACTATAAATATGGTTTAAGGTTTCCATGTTTTCATGACATTTGAGACCTTGTTTCACACCAGATAGGGTTCGGCCACATGAAGTTTAGGGACTTGGAGAACTTAGAAACCAAGTTAATCATGCTTATAATGCTTCCTATGAAATTGATGTGATGATAATTTAGGTTCCACATGCTTGGAGGTTGTTTTTACCTAAATTGAGATCTAAGGGGGTTCGGCCATGATAAGAACCCAAGGGATTAGGAAGCTTAGAACCCAAGCTAACTATGTTACCATGTTTCTTATGATAGTATAATCACATGATACACCCTTATGCTTAAACATGTATGCTTGTGATTTATACTTTCCATGATATGATAGGTGCTTAAAATATGCATGCTTTTATGATATGCTATGTGGATAGAAATATCCATGCTTTTATGATATGCTATGTGGATAGAAATATGCATGTTTTTATGATATCCTATGTGGATAGAAATATGCATGCTTTTCTGATATGCTATGTGGGTAGAAATATGCATGCTTTTATGATATGCTATGTGGATAGAAATATGCATGCTTTTATGATATCTTATGTGGATAGAAATATGCATGCTTTTATGATATCTTATGTGGATAGAAATATGCATGCTTTTATGATATGCTATGTGGATAGAAATATGCATGCTTTGATGATATGCTATGTGCCTAAAATATGCATGCTCTCATGATATGCTATGTGGTGAAAATATGCATGCTTTTATGACATGATGTATGCATAAGTGATGCATACTTTTTATGACATGATGTATGCCTAAGTGATGCATACTTTTTATAACATGATGTATGCCTAAGTGATGCATACTTTTTATGACATGATGTACGCCTAAGTGATGCATACTATTTATGATATGATGTATGCCTAAGTGATGCATACTTTTATGACATAATATATGCATAAGTGATGCATACTTCTATGGTATGCTGTGTGACTAAATGATGCATTTTTATACATGCTACTTTACTTTGTAAGGCTTGTACCAAGGGTGGGCTCCTAATCAGCTCCTAGGCCTTTGGCTGTGTGATCCAGGCTAGTAAAAATAAAGGGATGGGCTCCTTAGTACGCCCCTGGGTCTATGGCTGTGTGATCCTGACCTAGTTCCTAGTATGATTCAAGACTTGCTATCTTGGATATACTTAGGAAGCGCGCTTATCTACGTGATTTATCTATGTGTGGTACAAGCCGGGGCCCTGATTATGTTGATATTATGTTCAAGTATATATGTAAGAAGAAATGGTTTTAAAGATCATGAGACATACACATGTTTTTCGGATACATGTTTTCAAAATCATATTGCATATACCTTATGATCATGTTGTGATGATGCTATGATTTATGATATGCCATGATTAGATATGATTATGTTATGTTTCATGCTATGCTTGATATGCCATGCTACCTTATAATGATGCTATGATATGCCATGATTAGATATGAGTATGTTATGTTTCATGCTATGCTTGATATGCCATGCTACCTTATGATGATGCTATGATATGCCATGATTAGATATGATTATGTTATGTATCATGCTATGCTTTAAGAGATGATATGCCATGACTAGTTAAGATTTTGTTATGTTGCATGATATGCTTAAAGAGTATGATATGTTATGCCATGACTAGTTGAGATCATGTTATGTTGAGATATTCTTTGATCATGTGATGATTTTCGGTTTTAGTGAGTAGGAAAGGAACTTACTGAGCCATGAGTGCTCATAGCTTACTTTCCTTGTACCACAAATAAAGGAAAAAGCTGGATGAGCTAAAGGAGCAGCAGGAGAGGCAAGGAGATGTGTGTGGCGGTGGCTAAGCAACCAAATAAGAACCTGCTTTAAGAACTTTTAAGAATTTCGCTTTGGTTTCGTAAATTGTAGTACTATATGGGTAACTTGATGTTATGTTTCTATTTATCTGGTTATCATGTTATGGAAACCATATTAGTGTAGTTCGGATTTGAAAACAAAAGAAAAGTTTTATTAAACTAAGAAAATTATTTCAAGTCTTCCGTTGTAATATGTACATAGAGTATCGTAGCCCCGTCCCTTAGGGTTAGTAGGGAGGGCGGGCGTTACAGGTTGGTATCAGAGCCAGGTTTATTGTCATCGCACTACACACACATCAAGCCTCCGACCTGCCGCTCCAAGTAAGAATGTTTATGTTTAATTTTATATGCTCATGTTTATTTTCTTGTGTTATACTATTTGCTTGATTTATTCTTTGAATTTCTTATATGCTTATGCTTAGTTTCATTTTATATGACTTATGCTTTATTTTTATTTCTTGTTATACTGCCTATGTTTTATTTTCTTTGCTACATTGCTTATGCTTTATTTCCTTATGTTATATTATTTGTCACTCTATTCCTTATTTTTCCTTATGTTGTTTATGCTTTAGTTTCATGTTTTGCTTACTTATGTTTGATGCTTTATTCCATGCTTTTAGTTATAACTTTGAATAGGAGTACATATTAGTAGGTTAGGAATAATACCAGAACAAATAGATAGAAATAAAACAGTACGTTAGATTGGCTAAAAACGATAACCACTTACACTAGTCTGTTTGTTATTATTTAGATAAACATGGTTAGGACACGCAATACCCGAACCGAAGGGACAGTGACTCCACCGGATCTGACACAAGTAGTCGCAGACCTTCAACATCAGATCGCAGAACAACAACAGCTGATTACTACCTTAATGGGTCAGCAAGGCAACCCAGTTACCCCACCGGCAAATCAGAATACACTACCGGTTATACCTACAGCCGCACCAGTACCCCCGGCAGCCCCTATTCCGATGGTCCGACAAGAGGCCTATCTGATTCAGTGGCAAAGGCTTAAGCCGGAAGCATTCTCGGGAAACTGCGAACCATGGGATGCACAAGCCTGGCTCAAGACCGTGGAGAGCATAATGGAACTACTGGACTGGCCTGAACACGAGAAGGTCAAATGCGCGTCGTTCTGCCTTACCGGAGATGCCCGGATGTGGTGGGACCGAGTAAAGGCGAAAAGACAAATAAACCAGATGCAGTGGACAGATTTCGAGACAGAGTTCTTAGAAGAATTCTTCCATATGCAAGTGATCAACAAGCACTATGACGAGTTCACTGAGTTCCGGCAAGGTGATCTGTCAGTTAACGAAGCCGTCAAGAAATTCAACCGCTTAGCACGTCTGTGCCCAGAACTGATCCATACCGAAAAAGAAAGGGTCCGGTTAATGTTAAAGATGCTCCGACCCGAGATAGCTCTGAACGTAGCCGGCGGAGTTAATAGACCGCAGACTGCAGAGGAGCTAGTCAGCAGTGCCCTAATTACCGAGCACTACCAGAAAGCAATGAACAAGGGCAAGAACCAAGCACTGACCGGAGGACAAAAATCGCACAATACCTGAGACACGGCGGATTACTACAACCCGTCCGAATTCCAGAATGGAAATGGGAAGAAATCTCCATGGATTTCATTTCAGGTCTACCCAGGACGACAAATGGATATGATGCTATATGGGTGATCGTGGACAGATTGACGAAGTCTGCACACTTTTTGACGATCAAGATGACTCATTCAACTGAACAACTAGCTCAGATATATGTTAAGGAAATCGTCAGATTACATGGTATCCCTAAGACCATTATTTCTGATAGAGACGGACGTTTTGTTTCACACTTTTGGGAGTGCGTTCAGAAGGCCCTCGGCACGAAGTTGTTATTTAGTACAGCTTTCCACCCTCAGACCGATGGGCAAACTGAAAGAGTGAACCAAATATTAGAAGATATGTTAAGAGCTTGCGCCCTGGACTTCAAGGGAAGCTGGTGCCGATATTTATACCTGGCAGAATTCGCCTACAATAGTAGTTACCAAGCTACTATTAAAATGACACCTTACGAAACTCTTTATGGGAGGAAATGTAGATCCCCTATATGCTGGTATGAAAGTGGTGAAAAGAAGGAAATAGGGTTCCGAACGGAACTTATTGATGACACCACCCGAGCTATACAGAAGATCCGCCAACGAATAGAAACTGCTCAGAGTCGGCAGAAGAATTATGCCGATAAACGGCGCAGGCCGCTAGAATTCAACATCGGAGATTTGGTATTCCTTAAGGTATCCCCCATGAATGGAATAATGAGATTCGGAAAGAGGAGCAAGTTAAGCCCACGATACGTAGGACCATATCGGATTTTAGAAAGAGTGGGCCAAGTCGCATACAGACTAGAACTACCTCCAGACATGGCAGCCATTCACAATGTGTTCCATGTATCGATGCTCAAGAAGTGTACTCCCAGCACAGATCAAGTGATTGAGCCATAGTCGGTACAGGTTCAAGAGGACCTAAGTTATGAAAGTAGACCTATTCAGATCTTGGACCGAGAAGTCAAGAGGTTAAGGAACAAAGAAATACCCTTAGTAAAGGTCTTATGGTGGAATCAACGATTTGAAGAAGCCACCTGGGAATGCGAGGATGATATGAAACAAAAGTACCCGGAGCTATTTTAAAGTTCGAGGACGAACTTTTTATGAGGTACGGGGTACTGTAACACACACTAAGCTTTTAAGATAAATATGAGAATGATGAATTTGCCTTAGAAAAATATTAGTAGAATGTTGAACCAAAAAAAATAGAAAGAAATAAAAATAGGGAATGGTCAAGGATTGAACCTTGAACCTCTTATACTATAATTTTTAGAATTAATTAGTAGAAACCAATTGGGATAGAGAGAAGATATTGATAGCAAGGAAAGGGAATGCATGATAAAGATAGGAGTAAAGATCTAAGAAGAGAAAACAAGAAAAGAGCAAGAGAAAGACAACTTACCTTCCTCCCTTCCTCTCTCTTTTCCCTCTCTTGCCGTGACCTTAAATGAAGAATTAAGGGAATTCATTCCCCCTTGTTTCATCATGAGTGATAAGAATAAATTAGAAAATAAAATAAATAAAAGAAAATAGAAAAAAAAAGGCTAAGGGAGAAGGAAAGCAAAAACCAAGTTTGCTACCTCTTTCCCCTTAACATAAAAGAGAATATGTGAAGGGAAAATTCTATTTTCTCTCATTTTTTCTCATTCTCTCCTCTCCCTCACCGAACCCTCAGTCCCCTCTCCTCCATCTTCGGCCCCAAGCCAAGGTTTTCTCCTAAGAAAGGCTAAGACACAAGGAGGACTTAGCAAGGGAATCAAGGAAAGGGAACTAGAAGAAGAGGCTACTTCTTCCATCATCACACCTTAGATCCACAAGCGAAAAGGATGTAAGCTTCCCCTCACCTGTGGTACAAGGCTTTTTATGTGATTTTTGGATTTTATGAGGATTAGAAAACCTAGAAAAGAATTCAAGAAAAATTTGGCCAAAGAAGAGTTTTCAAATCTAGGAAGGTTTAAACAAGTCCTTATTTCATGATATATTTTCTATGCTATGTAGGAAGGTTTTCCTTCATGTTTTTATACCTATATGATGCTTGGTCAGAGGAGTACCTAACCCTAGAATTTTGGACAAAAATATTTTAAAGAGGTTAGGGAAATCATTATTTAACCAAACTAGTAAAAGATTCCCTCCATGAATTACTAAGGGTCTTTTATTGGTTTTTCTTGCTTGAAAGTTACTTGGAACCAAAAGAAACCCACTCATATGCTTCGGCCAAGAAAAGATCTTAGGGTTAGGAAGACCTTTAAATTTAAGTAACCATGTTTATATGATAGAATATAGAGTTCTCTTAAAGAATTGCATGTTGAATATTGCTAGAAATTCATGAACTCTTCATTAAGAGTTTCGGCCATGATAAGATGGATAGCTTAGAAAAGCTTAAAAAAAATTTTAACATACTCAAGACCTCTGTGATATTAAGATATGAAAGTTGTTTAATGCTCTCGTGCTTAATTAGGGTATAGAGAATTTAGTTACATGATATATGACATGTAAGATCACAAGAGTCCTAGTTTGTTTATGAACCAAATTTGTATATGATGTTCTTAGTAATTTTTTCCATGAAACTTACTTAGATTTTCAATGCTTTAGGCCACTTAAAACCTATTTTAAAGATTGGTAGGTTTCGGCCATGAGGAAAAATAAAAGAAAAAGGAAAGAAACCTAGGAAGCCTAAGACACAATTCACATGTATGTTTATTATGCTTGTCTTTGTACATGCTATTAAACTTGTATGACTTCCTATACTTTTAGGCTATTTGAAGCAAGTTTAAGCATTGATGAGTCTCGGCCAAGTAAGGTTTAAATGACCTAGAGGCCTTAGAATTGAAACCAAATGTGTTAAAAATGCTTCTTATGGAAATATGATAATATGTTGACTGTGTCACATGCTTGTATGATTTTTCCATGACCTAAATGGACCATTGTATGTTTCGGCCATGAAGGGATAGATGCCCTAGAAACCCTAGAACAAAAATTAAATATGCTCATGTCACTCTACATGAAATATGATAAGTAGAAAGCCAAAGTTCTCATGCTATATGTTGTTTAATGACCTAAAATGAGGCTAGGGTAAGTTTCGGCCATACCCATGGTATGATGCCTTATTATGAATTTATACATGATGTTAGTTCAAGTTCACATGCTTGTATGCTTGTTTTAGCCCTAAAGAATACTTGTTAAATTTCGGCCATGACATATGTTAAGGGCTTGAAGAACTTAGGAACTAGCTCAAATATGCTTACTATGTTACTTGGAAAAAAATGCTATAAATATGGTTTAAGGTTTCCATGTTTTCATGACATTTGAGACCTTGTTTCACACCTGATAGGGTTCGGCCACATGAAGTTTAGGGACTTGGAGAACTTAGAAACCAAGTTAATCATGCTTATAATGCTTCCTATGAAATTGATGTGATGATAATTTAGGTTCCACATGCTTGGAGGTTGTTTTTACCTAAATTGAGATCTAAGGGGGTTCGGCCATGATAAGAACCCAAGGGATTAGGAAGCTTAGAACCCAAGCTAACTATGTTACCATGTTTCTTATGATAGTATAATCACATGATACACCCTTATGCTTAAACATGTATGCTTGTGATTTATACTTTCCATGATATGATAGGTGCTTAAAATATGCATGCTTTTATGATATGCTATGTGGATAGAAATATGCATGCTTTTATGATATACTATGTGGATAGAAATATGCATGCTTTTATGATATGCTATGTGGATAGAAATATGCATGCTTTTATGATATGCTATGTGGATAGAAATATGCATGTTTTTATGATATCCTATGTGGATAGAAATATGCATGCTTTTATGATATGCTATGTGGGTAGAAATATGCATGCTTTTATGATATGCTATGTGGATAGAAATATGCATGCTTTTATGATATCCTATGTGGATAGAAATATGCATGCTTTTATGATATGCTATGTGGATAGAAATATGCATGCTTTGATGATATGCTATGTGCCTAAAATATGCATGCTCTCATGATATGCTATGTGGTGAAAATATGCATGCTTTTATGACATGATGTATGCCTAAGTGATGCATACTTTTTATGACATGATGTATGCCTAAGTGATGCATACTATTTATGATATGATGTATGCCTAAGTGATGCATACTTTTATGACATAACGTATGCCTAAGTGATGCATACTTCTATGTTATGCTATGTGACTAAATGATGCATTTTTATACATGCTACTTTACTTTGTAAGGCTTGTACCAAGGGTGGGCTCCTAATAAGCTCCTAGGCCTTTGGCTGTGTGATCCAGGCTAGTAAAAATAAAGGGATGGGCTCCTTAGTACGCCCCTGGGTCTATGGCTGTGTGATCCTGACCTAGTTCCTAGTATGATTCAAGACTTGCTACCTTGGATATACTTAGGAAGCGCGCTTATCTACGTGATTTATCTATGTGTGGTACAAGCCGGGGCCCTGATTATGTTGATATTATGTTCAAGTATATATGTAAGAAGAAATGGTTTTAAAGATCATGAGACATACACATGTTTTTCGGATACATGTTTTCAAAATCATATTGCATATACCTTATGATCATGTTGTGATGATGCTATGATTTATGATATGCCATGATTAGATATGATTATGTTATGTTTCATGCTATGCTTGATATGCCATGCTACCTTATGATGATGCTATGATATGCCATGATTAGATATGAGTATGTTATGTTTCATGCTATGCTTGATATGCCATGCTACCTTATGATGATGCTATGATATGCCATGATTAGATATGATTATGTTATGTATCATGCTATGCTTTAAGAGATGATATGCCATGACTAGTTAAGATTTTGTTATGTTGCATGATATGCTTAAAGAGTATGATATGTTATGCCATGACTAGTTGAGATCATGTTATGTTGAGATATTCTTTGATCATGTGATGATTTTCGGTTTTAGTGAGTAGGAAAGGAACTTACTGAGCCATGAGTGCTCATAGCTTACTTTCCTTGTACCACAAATAAAGGAAAAAGCTGGATGAGCTAAAGGAGTAGCAGGAGAGGCAAGGAGATGTGTGTGGCGGTGGCTAAGCAACCAAATAAGAACCTGCTTTAAGAACTTTTAAGAATTTCGCTTTGGTTTCGTAAATTGTAGTACTATATGGGTAACTTGATGTTATGTTTCTATTTATCTGGTTATCATGTTATGGAAACCATATTAGTGTAGTTCGGATTTGAAAACAAAAGAAAAGTTTTATTAAACTAAGAAAATTATTTCAAGTCTTCCGCTGTAATATGTACATAGAGTATCGTAGCCCCGTCCCTTAGGGTTAGCAGGGAGGGCGGGCGTAACAATCTGTTCTGGTACATTGGTTGACAATTTATATATTCTAAATCCAATAACTCCCACGATGCAATAAATGAAAATTAATAACACATCTTCTAACTCTAATAAGATAAAGCAACCTTCGGAAATGAACCAATCATATCTTTAGCATCTAAGGCTGGTCATATTAACTTAAGCAGGATTCAAAGGATAATAGCCGATGAACTTTTGGGTTCATTGGTGGTGGAAAACTTTCCTGTAACGACCCAAATTTCCCAATTTCGAGTTCCAAATGTCCCTAAAAATATTTGGAAATGCTTTTAAAATATTCTAGAGATTTTTAGAAATTTTTAGAGTATTTTTACGCAATTTTTGGAGGTCGTTTGGTATGTTTACAAAAAGAAAGAAGTTGTTGTAACATGCCTAAAGGTTTCTGTGATTCTGTGAAGGTATAGTTTTGAATAAGTTACGTGGGTTTTGTTTGTAACATTTCAGCAAGCAGAATTATGCTAGGAAAGGTGCACGATCAGCCTTGTTACTTGGTTCTAGTAGTAGATTCTATGTTATTTGTAAATTGTACACATTGCTATGTCTTTATTGAGTTCTTTAGATTTGGATTTCTTAAGTTTCAATTTAGCAAGTTGGATTCTTGCTTTTGGGTAGCAATTCTTCACTTTCTTTTGGCTGCCGTGAGTTTTATAGGAAGTTGAGAAGAGGTTTTAGGTAAATGGAGTAGTTTCCATTAGAAATTAGTTGGGCAGGTGTAATTTCCCCTTGCTTCCATGAAACTTAATTTAAACTGTGTAGTATTGAACAGCTTATTTGTAGCTTAGTTTTACCTTGTTATATTAAACACAAACAACATACATTTAGAGCACTTTGTAGTTCAGTTTTCCTGGCCAAAATAGGGCACGAACAGCTATATATAAAGTGTGTTTTGTAGCATGATTAATAAGATCAAATTAGTCTTCCTTTGCCCCATTTCACAGCATGTTTAGTAAGCTCAAAGTTGTATTCTTTTGCCCTACTTTACAGCATGATTAGCAAGTTTGAATTAACTTTCTTTTGCTCTATTCTATAGCATGATTAGTAAGATTAGATTAGCTTTCTTTGCTCTTATCACAGCATGTATTAAAAGTTCAAACTAGCTCTCTTTTGCTCTATTCTATAGCATGATTAGTAAGTTCATATGTGCTTTCTTTTCCTTTGTTTTACAGCATGTTTAGAAAGTTCAGATTTGCTTTTCTGTTGCTTTGTTTTATAACATGCTTAGAGAGAGTTTAGATTTGCTTCCCTTGTATTGTTTTTATATAGCATGCTTAGTTAATTGTAATCCTACACTTGTTAGGTATATCTAAAGGATTCTAATAAACTCTAATAAAGGATTATGAGAAAACTGAGTAAAAAGAAAGAGACCAAGGTCTAGTTAAAAAAGAGATAACAAGTAAACTAAAGTAAGAGGCTAGTACCCGACTTCCAAGGTTGTCGTTAAACAAATCCAGGTGACCAATTCCAAGGTCTTGGCCTTGGTAAGACCAAGGTCTTTACCTCATAGGACTAGAGGCTCGCTACCTCAGCCACTATTAGAGAGCGCGCAAAATAAAGATGCTACTAAGCCGATCTTCACCTGCGGTGGTGATTCCCTCGTCGAGGAAGGTCTGTGGGCACAAGGGAGGTTGAAGATCCAAGCTAACCGAAACCCTAAAGCTTCCTCCTTCGGTTGTAAGTCCTCTATTAATGTTGTATTAAATTTGGGATTGTAGTTGAGTTTATTTCCGCATGTCTCGCTAGTCTCTTTTATTATTTGTGGAGTGCTGTAGTCATTGCTATTGCTAGAGTAGTTTCTTTATTTTTATTGTGATTTTTATTACTGCGTGGTTGTGGAAAATCTGTTCCAGCCGTCTGTGGCTGCGTATACTATGTTTGTATTATAGATTTGGTCACCGGTACAGGGGAGACTCTACCGAAATTTTTCGGTAGGGTTTCCATGTGATATTTAATCATACCGGTTAAGTAGAGTTAGTAGTTAAGTAACGGTCATCCTTAGAGAGTAGTAGTAGTAAGAAGGGTGGTCGTTACATTTCCAACCTGCGAGTCTTACTTGGAAGGAAAAATGACCAAGAGGCCTTTTAAGATTAAGGGGTATATAGAGCCAAAGATGTGTTAGAATTATTATGATTTGTGTGGACCTATGACTATCCAAGCAAAAGATAGTTTCGAATATTTCATCTCTTTTATAGATGACTGTTCGAGATACGGGTACATTTCCTTGATGCACTGCAAGTCTGAGTGCTTTGATGAGTTCAAAGAGTACAAGACTGATGTGGAGAAACGTCATGGTAAAAGTATTAAGACACTACGGTCTGATCATAGTGGTGAGTACCTCTTAGGAGAGTTTAGGAGTTACTTATCAAAGGTCAGGATTCAATCCCAAATGTCTGCACTGGGTACACCCCAATAGAATGGTGTGACAGAATGAAGGAATAAGACTCTTATGGAAATGGTTATATTGATGATGAGTTATTTAGAATAACCAAATTCGTTCTGGGAATTGGCTTTGGAAATAACAGTGTACATTCTGAATATGGTACCTTCTAAGTCAGTACCCTCTACTCCCATAGATTTGTTGAATGGGTGAAAGTCTAGTCTAAAGCATATTCAAATTTGGGGAAGTCCAGAACATGTGCTGAAGGGAGGCACTGATAAGTTGGAATCACGTACAGAAGTTCGCTTGTTTGTGGGTTATCCTTTAGGAATGAAAGATTATTTATTTTATAGTCCTAAAGATCAGAAGGTCATTGTTAGTACCAATGCCCAATTTTTAGAAGAGGACTATGTAATGAATCATAAACCCATAAGAAAAATTGTTCTTAAGGAAATAATAAAGGACACCTCTAATCTAGTACCAACAGTATAAGATGAGATACTACAAGAAACTGCAACACGTGTCACAAATGATGCACAATTACAGACAGTGTCTCGTCGTAGTGGGAGGGTTATTAGGCAACCTGAAAGATTTATGTTTTGGGAGAGGCTTTGGACTTGATCCTTGGTGAACATGAACTTGATCCCCGGAAATATGATGAAGCACTCCAAGATAAAGATGCAGCATCTTGGCAAAGAGAAATAAATTCAGAAATAGAATCTATGTATTCTAATAAAGTCTAGGAGCTAGTAGAACCATCAAATAGTGTAATATCTATTGGATGTAAATGGATCTACAAAAGGAAAAGAGGGACAGACAAAAAGGTAGAAACCTTCAAAGTAAGGCTTGTTGCGAAGGGGTATACTCAGAAAGAGGGAATCGATTATGAGAAAACTTTTTCGCCAGTAGCTATGCTTAAGTCTATCCGGATACTCTTATCTATTGCTGCTCATATGGATTATGAGGTTAGGCAAATGGATGTCAAGACTGTTTTCCTTAATGGAAGTCTTGTAGAAAACATGCACATGAAGCAACCAGAGGGTTTTATTGCAAAGGGAAAAGAGCATCTAGTATGTAAGCTCAATCGGTCTATTTATGGAGTGAAGCAAGCTTCACGGTCTTGGAACATCTGGTTTAATGAAGTAATCCAGTCGTATGGATTTATTCAGTGTCTATATGAGTCTTGTGTATCCAAGAAGTGTGATGGAAACGTAGTGGTATTTTTTGTACTATATGTAGATGACATTTTGTTAGTTGAAACAATATCAAAGTTTTGTTGGAAGTAAGGGTATAGTTGTCTAAACAATTCGATATGAAGGACTTGGGAGAATGTGCACATATTATCGGGATCAAAGTAATAAGGGATCGCAAGAAAAGAATGTTGTGTTTATCCCATGCTTCATATATCGATACAATCCTAGCTCGTTTTAGCATGCAAGACTCCAAGAAAGGTTTTCTACCTTTTAGGAATGGAGAATCTTTATCTAAAGAGATGTCTCCGAAGACATCAAAAGAGATAGAAGAAATGAAGGCAAGTCTTCATGCTTCAGCTGTAGGAAGCCTAATGTATGCTATACTTGAGACCAGATATCTATTTTGTCATGGGCATGGTTAGCAGATATCAAAGTAATCCATGACAGGGGCATTGGACTGTCGTAAAGCATATAAGGACTAGAGATTATATGATAATTCACCAAGCAGATGATTTGCTCGCTGTGAGTGACACAGATTCTAACTTCCAATTAGATAGAGGCAATAGTAAGTCGACCTTGGAGTTTTGTGTCTACTTTAGGAGGTAAAGATATAACAATCGAAGAGTGTTAAGAATAGATACTTTTCAGACTCTACCATGGAAGCTGAGTGTGTGGCAGCCTATGAGGCAGCCATAGAAGCTGTATGGCTCAGAAACTTCATGATGGACTTAGATGTGATTCCTGGTTTGCCCAAAAATTATTACAGTATATTGTGATAATAAGTGGTGTAGTAGCAAACTCGAAGGAAACACAAGCCCATAAGGCATGTAAACACATAGAGCACAAGTACCATCCAATCCGAGACATCGTATAACGAGGAGAAGTTGTTGTCGCCTATATTGCATCAATGGATAAACTGGATCTTTTCACTAAGGCCCTTAAGGCAAGAGCTTTTGATGGGCATGTTGAGGCTATGGGAATCAGATGTATGGCAGGGTATATGTCAACATATTCTTTTAGTATAAGTGGGAGATTATTGGAATGTATACTAAAAGCCTAGATTTTTGTATAAACATTTATTTAGAAATAAGAATCACATTGGTCAAATGCCTATATTTATACTAAGTGTAGTTGTCCATTTAATTTATATTGTAGATAACATGGTGTGAGGAGACACACAGAAGATCATGTTATCATTTCATTATAAATTTTAAACAATTGCTCACAACCAAGATGGAATGAGACAAACCATTGGAGTGGTTGTAGTGTAATTAGGTATTAGTTTATCTTGACTAATAAATTACACTAGTACATTATGAGTGTATTGAGCAGGACCATTTGAGGTAGTTTCTTTTTATACTGACTCTTTAAAAGAACAAGACCTCTGTTATTATGGAAGTACATGCTCTTAATCATGATATAATAACAAGTACATATACTTAATATTTATTTCTTTAATTTATCAAAGGGTGTGATTTAGTTTGATAAATCAATAGGCCTAATAAGTTGGGAAATAATATTATTTATATGGTGTGTTGTTGATTATAGAATGAACCGTGTCTTAGTAATCTAGGTTGATGATGTCCCATTGAGAAGCTCATAAGGATTGTCATGTAAACCCTGCAGGTGGACTTAGTCCGACATGATAATAAGGTTGAGTGGTACTACTCTTGGAGCTAGATATTAATTAAGTGAGTTGTCAGTAATTCATTTAATTAGTGGGCATTCTATATCTTAAACACAGAGAAATTAATGCACTCATAAAAAGAAGGAGCTCATAATGTAATTTGAGATTGGTGCAGTAGTTCAATAATAACTCATTAGTGGTATGAGTCATTATTGATAAACTTGAGTTGGGTGTTCGGGGCAAACACAGGAAGCTCAAGCTCATCGGGAGACCAAAACCAACTTCTCCTCTCGGTCCCTGTTGTAGCCTCTATAAAATATTCTATCCACTAAGTCAACTTCTTATCCAAGTAATGGGTCGAGCACAACCTTGCTTGGAGCAAGGGGCAGGCCAAGCATAGACTTGGAGCCCAAGTAGTGGACGACCAAACCATGCTTGGTGTCCAAGCATGGGGCCGGCCACATATGATTAAAGGGAGATTTTATTTTTTGTTAAAATCTTTCCTTTTTAAAGCCATTCATGAAAGGGATTTAAAAGAGAAATTTTATTTTTAAATTTTCCTTTTATAGTCATCCTCATGGTTTTAAAAAGAGAGTTTTAGATTTTAAAATCTTTCCTTTTATAGCTATCTATAAAAGATTAAAGGGAGATTTTAATTTTGTTAAAATCTTTCCTTATTTGTAGTTGTCTATAATGTTTAAAAGAAATATTTTAATTTTTCATAAAACTTTCCTTTTATGTAACCATGATTTAAAAAGAGAAGTTTTAAATAATCTTTCCTTTTTTTTGTAGTTGTCTACATATTTTAAAAGAGAGAGATTAATTTTTAAAACTTTCCTTTATTGCCATGTACAATAGGAAATTTAAAAAGAAAGATTTTAATTGTTATTAAAATGTCCTCTTTTAAAGGGAGGCCCACAAATAAGGAAGTTTTAATTATGTTTAAAATTTTCCTTTTTGTAGACATCATGGTTTAAAAGGAAGCTATAATTTTTTGTTGTAAAGATTTTTCCTTTCTAGACTCCATGATGTGGCCGACCATAGGAAGAAGTAAAGGATGTTTTAATTAGACTTTCCTTTTTTGCCAAGATCAAGGATTATAAAAGAGAGGGAAAGGGTGCCTCATGAGAGAACACAACCTAGGCTTTCTCCTCTCTTCATTGTGTGGCTGGCACCCTTATTGTTTCTTTAAGGGTCGGTGGCACACAAGCCTTGATTCCTTGGTGGCCAAATCTCTTCCATGCTCTTCTCTTTTATTTTCTTCCTTTGAGGCCGGCGGTTCTTCAAACTTCATCATCTTAGTGGCCGGTTGCTTGGAGAGGAAGAAGAAGAGAAGAATATTTCCTATTTTGGCATCCCTTGACAGCTCAAGAGTCTTTGAGAAGAAGAAGTGGTCCTGGTGGAATTCGTCTTGGTAGATCGTCACCCACATGATGTCCAAGAGTAGGTGAGGAATACAACAGAAGATCAAGAGGTCTTTAGCTACAAAGAAAGATATAACTAGTTGTCTTATTCTGCATCATGTTAGTTTTCTTTGTATGGATTTTGGAATACCAAACACAAGAGGCTAACGATTCTAGGCAATCGATTTTATGTTTCAATTTTGTGTTCCTTTTATTTTTTGATCTTGTGATTCAATTGTTCTTAATGGTTAAACCTAGAGTTACTATAAGGAGATTAAATATTGAATTTTGTTGAAAGGCTTTTTTTAGGAAGCGGTGGATGATCACATACCCAAGAAGGCCTAGTGCCTCACCATATTTAACCTGGAAGCCAATCTTTGAAATAAATATTTAATCAACTTTGTAACATGGGTGGATTTGGATCAATAATGTTAAGCATCATTTGCGATTCAAGTCAAAACCTCTAAGAACATATAAGTTAAATTTGGAATCAATAATATTAAGTTTTGTTTGTAATTCAAAATTTAATTTCTAAAGAACACAATAGGTTGTTGGGAAAGGTTCGGGACTTGTACAAAATTTTTATATAGGGGAACCAGTACGATATTCCGAGTAGCAACCAACACTTAAAGGGTACACCATGAAATCAGAGAATCTCTCTATGATACAACTCTACTCTGATATATAGACTTCAAGACATTGGAAAAATCATCATGTGGTCAAGGCCTTGAGCTACTTGATAGAGACAATGTTAGTTGAGTCGACTAACCATTGCCTTGTAACCCATCATACTATGATTGCTCTACTTAAGGTTTGGGAACCTCTAGCGATGAGACATAGAAAAAGGAGGCAAAGAAATACTAGCTCTCCGTAGCATTTCAAAATGATCACCAATTGATGTTTTGCCTCTTGAAGATCATCTTCTATACTTATCACTAAGCAATGTCATGATCTCGCAAGTGATAAGTAAATAACTCTGTCTTCTCTACATCATTGTAGGTCATTGATAACCATGATTTTACTATATTATTTTGATTCATATATGCATGGTTTGATGTTGATTTCATAGGTTTAAATCATGGTTACATCACATTTCATGCATTGTCTTTATTTTTACTTAATTGCAAATTATCTTATTTTTGTTGTTATTTGATGCTAATATTTGATTATTATTTGTAGGCATCAAAAGAATCTTGGATTTAGATCTATTCGATCCGAAATTGGGCTCGAATTGGAGTTTAAACGAGGCGATCAAACCTTGGAGTTATTTGGACCATTCATCTACAATCAAGCCGATCTAAGCCATCTGTTGAGAATCTGGACCATCCGACCTAATGAGGAGCAGATCTAAGCCATTGATGAAGATCCAGAGGTTTTGATACAGATCTGAGTTCATATAGTCATTGATCCAGCCCGAATTAATCTGGACCGTTCATCTAAGATTGGGCAGATCTGAACCATCCAGTGAAGATCTGGTCGATCCGACCTAAGGGACAGTAGATCCAGACCCTAGATGAAGATCAGTAGCTCCGGATCAGATTTTGGATGAATTTTCACCGTTGATCAAGAGCCAAATCAATCATAGCCGTCCGTTCAGATCTGGAACAGATTCGAAACAGAAGCTACAGTAGCTTCCAAGCTTCGTCGATCCTCCACAGTGCAGCTTCGTCCCGGCACGTATCTTCTTCTGGATTTCGGCCCTTTTCTCTTCTCTAATCAATCTCCCGAGCTTCAACCTTGGTGCAGAGCTTCTCGGCGGCCTCATCCCGATCATCTGGAGCCTCCGGTGGGTGTTTCCTCCGGCGAAAATCAATTTACAGCACTTCTCTGTTCCAGCGCCGATTTGGAGGTGGTCTTCCAATCGGCGACTCCGATTCCCATCAGCAACATTTGGAGGTGGTCTTCCGGTGTTCCTGAGCTCCATCCGACATCACACCACCATCCATAGCGTCATTCTAGATTCAGAGTTTGGAGGTTACAGAAATCTAGATTTTCGGCAATTATTGGGTTTAGGGTTGTTTCCAGCGTGTTGGGGGTGGACCGTCGGCACTGTTGAGCACTCCTTGGACTGAGACGCAGCTGAGATACTCCACTAAGGTCCAGAGTTGGGTGGTCTCGACTTTGGCACTCTTGTGTCACGGCAAGAGTGTGTAGCTTGGTAGATTGGTTGAGAGATTGGAACAGTTTACCCTTTTAGTTCATTTTATTATTGTTTTGTAGCTTGACACAGATTTACTTTTATGTTTGTTATGTTTTTATGCAAGTAGTTTGCATTTCATTACCTTGTTGAAGCTTAGTTTAAATCTCATTTGATGTTTGGTTAATTGTTTAGTGTTTAAGTTTTAAGCTAGGGTTTAATTTTTGTGTAGATCAGATTTAATTACGTCTCGTAATTTCATATTTAGTTTTAGTGTGTTGAAGATGAATTCATTACGTAGTGTGACAATGCGTATGGATTGATCTGAGACACTTAGTTAGATTTTATTATTGCTTCAGATTAGTTTCTTAGTCGCTTGCTTTTCATTCATTTAGATTTAGATTCAAAGTTTAAACTCCCCCATTTATATATTAAAACCCCAAAAAATAGGAATAAAATATGATCCTAATATTACATCCTACCGTTTGTTCCTCGAGAGATCGATCCTGGGCTCGTTACTACAACATTATTGTGAAATTAAGGGATTCAGTGGAAATACATTAATTGTTAATTTGATTTGCGGATGTGACAGATTCGCTTATCAAATTTTGGCGCCGTTGCCGGGGATACACTTGAAACGATGTTTGATAATTTTATGATTGTTCTTTATTTTAGAAAACTTTAATAATATTGTTGTTTGATTGCTTTCATGATTATATATCCATGTGTTTGATTTAATTTATTCCTGAGTCTTCTGATTTATTTGCTAGTATTTCAGTGTAAGAACAGGAAATTTTATATGACCATGGATCCATATTATTAGTATTTTGGAGATTGGAGTCAGAGTTATTATTATCAGCCTCAGACTGGGATTTATGCGCCTGAATATCAGCATGAGGATGTACAAGAAAAATTTACAGAGTCAGTTTGGAAATGCAATGAGGTTATGCAACAAATGAGAGAGCATCAAGAGCAACAATTTGCAAGGATACAGAATATTCAGAGTCAATTGGATCAATCAGTTACAAGCACAGAACTCCAGTGGAGAGATGGAGAGTAGAGATTCTATCAGGCCTGGCCCTACTTCCATTTATTCACAAGATTTATCTAGTTTTATTGGTGATGATGATGTAGTTGTTCAGATTTCTGATTCTACTAATAGTGTTTCATTAGATGTTGTGAGTGATGCAGGTATTGTTGCAGAAGATGATTTAAGTGTAGGGGAATGCTTACTGGAAGCATTACCTCAAGAATCACCAAGAATTGAAGATGTAAGTGTAGGGACTTGTGCTATTGAGCCAAATACCCAAGAATCACTACATGAAGTTGTACACTCACCAGAACTAGCGTCTGAGCATTTACTTGATGAGAAAGAGGTAACAGTCTCCACTCAAGGTACTTTTCAACATGATAAGGTAAGTATTGTTTGTGATACATCAGAAAATTTCATAGAGGTACCGTTTATTGATTTTATTAGATGTGATGCATTTCTTGATATATGTTTTACCCACACTAATATTCTCCTATTTTCTTTTTTATCCCACATGTGTGTGGGAGGTGTTTTCTTTTATTGATTGTGTAGGAGAACATAAGCTTCCGGAGTGGATGCTTAAACTGAACCGACTTAGACCTCCAGAAAGAATTTTCAAGGGAAAAAGGATTAATAAGAAGAATTTGAGTAGAACCACGATTACTCCATTACCGGGGTGGCTTCTTCTTTTGAACCTTCTTCAACCACCGGGAAATGAAAGGGGAGTTGGTTCCAATTTTGTTTTCTTTTGCATTTTAATTCAAGCTTTGGTTTAATAAATTCTTTATACGTTTCTTTAGTTTCATACTATGCATTTGCACTTTGCTTTTACACTTTGCATTTAGTTTAGTTTACATAACATGTCATTTGAATAAAATTCTTCATGGGAATTTTCTAAGTAATACTTTTAAGATGGTAAAGTTGCTTAAATTTGATCATCAATTTTAGATCATTTGACATGATTGGATGCTTTTCTTACATGATATTGGTTAAAATGGTAGTGGATTCCAATTTGATCAATTGAGCTTGTTTGCAAGAAAATTACCTAGAGAGGACCATTTAAAGCCTATACACCATTATTTTCTTTGTGTGACATGCACTTACAACAATTGAAACTCTAGAACTTGCTTAGTTTCTTTTCAAAGCCACAATAGCATATGTATGCGTGGTGATGAAGGATTTTGTCATTCTTATGCTACCCTAATTTTTAATTTCTTTCCCACAATTTTCTTTAAACAATTGCATTTAATCTAGCATTCAAACCCTTGATTATCTTTGCTTATCATTATTTCATTGAGATGTTTGGATGAATTGCTTGATGAGTTAGATTGTGCAAGATGACAAAGTTTTAAGTGTGGGGGAGATGTATAGAGCTTTTGAATGCTTGGATTAATTTGTTAATGGACGGGATTCAAATTCAAGCCAAAGATGAAGTTTTGGGAAGATGTAATGGAGTTAAACGCTTAAGGTTTTTCAAGTTGGGGTGCTACTATTCTGGAAAAAAGAAAATACTGTTATAAATGAAGTGTTCTTAAGATTGAATGCTTGATGTCTCCATTTCTTGAGTTTTATCATGTCAAAAGCAAGCTACAATTGCTTTGAATTTTGAGACTTGATACTATGTTGATACATTCTAAACTCTAGGAGAAATATGAAGGAAGAAGATGATGAATCTGATTTCTGAATTTGAAGTTGCTGGAAGAGAAACAGAATTGATAGGAATTCATAAAATTCTACAAATAACATCTGAAAAAAAAAGAGCACAGTGGAAGTTGTTGGCTGTGTCATTGTCCCAATAATTGATACATTTGAGTGTGAGAAGAAGTAATGTGATCAGCTGGGAATATCGTAAACTAATAACATATTGGAATTCTACAGAAATTCAAGTGCAAAAATTCAAGTGAAGAGCTGAAAATTTTATATCAGCTTGTATCAAAACTCAGAATGCAACATCCAAATGAGTGGAAGCTTAGTTGACATTTAAGAAGATGCTGAAACAAATGGCATGCTACATTTCATGGCATCTGCAGAGCAAATTCTTCACAGTTAAGTGACATAAGGCTAATGTTGATTATTACTATTTAAATCTGTAAGTTCTTTAAGAAACGATGGAACGCTATGGAGAAACATGGAACCTGATCACTGCTGGGAAGCTGGAGTAATTTGGGTATCAACTCTGTCAAAATAATGAGGAAAGACAAAGAAGATCCTGCATCCACAGTGACAAATGGTATTTCATTAATTACCATGTCTTTAAAAATTGTATTGGATAGCATGTTGAAGTATCGAGTTGCTGAGAATATTCCGGATCAAGATTTGAAATTTTATTGATGTGTACCATTCCACTCATGAATTTCTTGAATGGAGTATCATTTACTTGGAAGAGTTGAAGAAAAGCGTAGCAAATTGGTACTTTTAACAGTGAGGAAGTGCTGGAACAGAATTCAGAGTATATTTGTATCAACAATTTGTGTTTACTTCCTTTCCAATCTTTATAAAATGGCTGAACAGAATTCTGAAGGTGTCAAAGTGCTGAAATTCTGAGTTGCAGTAAAAAAGATGTCACTTACTAAAATAAGATGGAAGTCAAGCTATAATTTAATTTAATGATTGTTATGTTCTTTAGGAATATATTGTTGAAGCTTGAAGTGAGAAAGCAATAACACCAGGTGAGGATACCAAGTGATCAAGCTGAAATTCAGAATTCTGAGAGGGTCCTAAATTTTTGAAATGTTTCAGCTGGTTTCTGCAGTAGGCAAATTCTGAGAAATTGTGAGTGCAAATTTTCTGAATTGAATCATGAATCCGAATTCATGAATTTAAACTCCTGCTTCTTTGATTCCTGAATTCATGAGTTTAGTCTTGGTTTCTAATCTCTTCAAACCTTACATGATTTTAAGCAAGTAGCTATAATGAATGTATAATTCTAAATCTGTTCACGCTGAGTTTTTGCTGCAAATTCTTTACCAGTAAGGCATTAAAAAGTTCTTTGATTTGGAGCCTTAATATGAAGAATGAAACCTTGGTATTTTGGGAACTGTAGTTTTTCAAAATTCCTGCTAAATTTTAAACCAAATATTCTAGCAACTAGTCTGTTCTGTTTGCTGGAAATTCAAAGAAGATCAGGAAAGACATAAATGCAGAAATAGAACAGAATTTCTGAGTCTTGAATTGTTACAACAAGTGTGAATGCGAAGTTTTAATTCTTGTTTGAATGGTGCTCTGCTAACAATGCTTGAGGCTTAATTTTTCATGGTTAAAGTTTAAACCAGGATTTAGTAATAAGTCTGAATTCTAGAGTTCTGCAGAATATGTTTTGCATTAAACTCTTACTCTGAAATGCAGAATCTACAGTAGTGGTGTTGAGTTCTTATGAAATCTTTTGATAGTGGAAGTTTAAGTTAAGTCCTCAGTTACTTAGACACAAGAAGAGCAGAAGAAAAGAATTAGAGTTACTGGAGTGGAATCTGGAAAGTGATGAGATCTTAAATGCAGAAATAGAGAAGATCAAAATTTGTTTAGAAACATGATTGAATTCTGTGTTCGAGCTACTATAAGTATACAAAATTGAGGAGCTGAGCCTTTAAACAAAATGCAGAATTGAAGATCTTTAAGTTCCAAAATTACTGTTATGGTTTGCGATTTATGGAGTTTGTGCAATATCTGTGCAATGGCAGATTTCTGAAACTGTAATGCAGTGATTTCAGAGGTGGAATGTTATTGCTATTAAAATCTTAACTTGAAGTCTTGAATTGCTGACTACTGCTGAATGTATCTGAATGCTGAGGATATAGAACTTTGTGCTAAAAGTGTTTCAAAAATCAAACTTAGAAAGATGAATTCAGAAAAAAATTAGGCAGCAGGAATTAAGAGTTTCAAGAGCTGCAGAAATGAAGACAAGATGAATAGATAGCTTCCATAGTGAAGTTCTTGAAATTCTGATACAAGCTGAAATTACTTTGAATTCCAGCTAAGTTGTTACCTCATAAGATTGATACATTATACAATTGAATGCTGAATGGTATTGAGATGTAGAAGTGAATCCTTTGTCATCTCTGGAATTTATGAAGTGCAATAATGAATTTGTGTCAACTTTTAAATTGATTTGTTGATCAGGAATAGCTGTAATGATTTGATTTCTATCTCCATACTAATCCAGCTGTGTTCTTTTCCAGTTCCAGAGTTAATCATTGCTGTTCTGTACCTGAGCATCAGATTTCTGTAATGGAACCCTGTTGGCTTTTGCAAAAGCTAAGTGAGAAGGAGGAGATAATTCAGTTTAGATTTCTATAAAGTGTGTTTCAAAATGCTATGAGTATCTTACAAAATAGTGAGGAAGTTGAAATTCAAGTAGAATTTTTATGCCATTGACAGCAAATGAAGGCTGATGTGAGCTGTAAAAGCAGAAATGAAGAAAAATAGTGATGTTTTTATTAACAATTCCTTCAATTGATGCTACAATCAATTCAATGTTATTTGTTATGTTTACTTCCGGGAAGCTAGGATGTTTTAGACAATGAAATCAGATTATGCTGGAATTGGGAATGCAGAGGAAATGAAATCTGATTTCAGAAACTGATGAAATGCATAAATCAGGAGTTGTGTGTAAAGAAAATGCAAGAAATGGTGATTTCTTTATTTGAACAACTTGTTGCAAGTGTATGAAGTTTGATTTGGTATTTCACCAATTTGGAAAGGGTTCATCAGCCACTGAATTTTGCAAACCAAGCTAAGATTACCTTGAATTCTAGGATTGGAATTGATTGAAGCTGGAAATTATTTTGTATCAAATAGAGTATCAAAATTTCGGAACAACCTTAAAACCAATGTGAAACTCAAGTCAAGTTCTGTGTTGTGATGACACAAATGGCAAGATCAGAAATCCAGTGCAAAATTCTGCAACTCATCAATCAAATCCAGAAATCAGACTTGATCAGAAAAAAAAACAAAATTCCACACTGTGTAGAAATCAGCCTATTGGCTGTTAAGCTTTTGGAGCAATGAGTAATGGCACAACAGAGGCTCAATATTGTGGTGCCAACTGATGATGCTGTCTTCATCAGCATAGCTTGGAATTGAAGTTTTAATTATTACAGAGCTGATTGAAATCCTGTGCCAGGCTTTTCTTAAAATTCTCTACCCTATGGAAGTTCTGGTAAAATCAATTGTTTGTGGTATGAATTAAAAAGAGAATTATGAATTTGGAGAATATTGAATGTTGGATTAGTATTGATTCATGGAATATGTGCTGAACTTGGTTTTTCTGAATTAGAGAAATGCAGGAATGGATTGGAATTTCTGAACTTATGCTATTTTTGAACTAGTTTGATTCCTTGAACTTGAGTTTTGTGAATTCTTTGGATGTGAATCCGAGAGAAGACATCTGAAACTACACATCCATTCTTGATACTTCATATCCCTCTAAATTCAAACTGTGAATTTAAAGTCTGGTGCTTAAGTAGATTGCAGTGGTAAAGAAATAAAGAATGAAGGAACCAAAGTTAGCCTTGAAGTTGACATTTTGAATCTATTTAGAGGCCGCCGAGACATCAATATCACTGGAATTCTGATACAAGAAGTGAAGATTAAAATATAAAATTCAGAATTCTGGGGCAGTTGTATTTCTAGAATTATTTCTTGACCTGAACATTGAAACTGAATTTGAAACTAAGAGTTGGAATTAATTGAAGCTGAATTTTCACCTCATTGAATTGATACACCAAGAAATTAAATGTTGAATGGTATTGATTTATCTAACAGAATTGGTTTATGGAATTTGATTTCAGAGATGGACAAGGCTGCAGGATTTGAAAGAGCAGGATGTTAGGCAGTGCAGCAGAGGTTGCAACAGAATGCAGTACCAGAATAGATTTTTGATTTGCTGTGAGTAATGATTTTAAGGAATTGTTTAGAACATTTAAGTGCTCATGACATATGTCATTAAGATATTTTGGAATGATAAGATGCTGGTAATCTTCAGGATGAACAGATTGAAAAAAAACACAGAAAAGGAAGTGAAATCAGAAAAGTAGAATTCAGTATTTCAGAAGTCTGAAAAGCATGAGTTCTCTGAAATGAATCTAAATTCTTAAACTAAAAATCTTTTGGCAGCCAAACTCCATTGAATCCTTGCTGAATTGGATCGGGAATGTAGGAATCTGATGGTGCAGAAATAAAGAAACTACAGCTGCTGTTAAAAAAAACAGAGAAGTGTAACTCATTTCTTATACCAAACTCTTTGGAGTAGCTCTCAAATCATTGAGAAACTCAAGCAAAATTCTTATATTTCATTGACAAATGACATTCTATACTTTCCAGGACTCCCATAAACAGAGTTTGAGATGGTGCTACTGGGCATATAAAATTCTGAAATATGCTGCATATAATCTTCTTAATCTCAGAATTCAGAATTGAGCTTCATATAATATTTGGAATTCATTAATTGAATAGATTAGTCCTGGCTCAGAGCTTTGTTAGTGTTGGGAATATTACTAAAGGGTGATCCTGGTTCTGAATTCCCAAGTTCTGGAATTTTAATTGTAGGAACTCTTTAAGATTTTTGGAACTGTTCTTTAGAAATATGGCAAATCAGAAGTCCTTAAATCTTGAAATCTTGGAAGCTCATTGTACTCAAATGTTAGATGGCACAACTGAAGTTGAATCTGAATTCAGAAATTGTTCAGATGTGAAGGTTCATAGTTAGAACATATTGGAGATGAAAGTGTTTTGTTTAAATTCTACAAGAATTGGTCATGGCTACTTGATCTTGCAGCTAGAAAGAGTTTTGGATGAATATGTAAGTTTTAGGAATTGTTGAAAGCAAGATGTTGCTAAGCTTAAATCCTTAATTTTCTAAATCAATGAGTTGTATTTCCATAAGAGGGTTCGGAAACTCAGTTTAGAAACTGAAATTGCTGCTGTAATTATGCATTTATTGATAGCCACATCATCCTCAGTTGGTGTGGAGCTATTAACCTCAAAAAGAATTGTATCAGCTGGGTGCTATTGAGTGCTAATTACAAAAGCAAGAGAAGAAAAGGAGTTAATTTTTAAAACTGATTTATGGACTGAAGTTGATTCTTTAAATTTGGTTCTGAAGTTTATTCTACTTGATGGAGCAGTACAACATTTGCATACCAGTTTTGGAACTGAAATTGAAGCACCAAGGATTAGGAATCAATTTTAACTTGAGCAAATTCTAAAATCTGCACACTGTAGCTTAATGAAATTTTGCTGATTTTTAGAATTCAGAATCCAAACTGGATGTTTCTGCAAAATCGGATTCGGTAGAGTTTAATCTGATGTGTCAGTAATTGAAGCTCCAATCACTTTAATGCTAAATGAGATAACTGTTTGAGGCTGCTGGTGGACCAGATTTTTACTGTAAAGCTTAGCTTTTGTGTTAAAAGAATTCAAAGAAATCAGAAATGGAATGCTGAATTGTGTCAAATCTTTGTGCTGTTTCTGAATTACAGAAATTTTGGATTCAAGTTCAAAACAATTGAGTGCCAAATGAGTTCATTACCTAGTTCCAACTCCTTCCGAACCAAGCCCAAATGTCTCCAAATTCAGAATTCTGAAACGTTGAAATTGAGAATCAGCTGCAATTCTAAAATTTTTGAATTAGGAAAAGCTGAGTTCAATTAGATTCTGACAATAAATCAGAGCAAGTAAAGGAAAAGGGCCGGAAGTTAAAAGAGAAACAGAGCAAGTAAAGTAAAAATCTGCAGAATGAAAAAATATCAAGTATTGGTATAGCATGATTTGTTGCTGCAGTTTTGTGAATTAGGTCGTGAATAACTTAAATCTGAATTTGAGATTAATTCTTAATGATTTAAGCTGAAATTTAATCCAGCTAGTTGAATTCATTTTGCTGATTATAAACTGGAATTCAATTTCTAGCAATAGGCAGTATTGATTTCTGAAAATTTTGCTTATAAACTTTGTAGCTGCTGAAGATAGCATCGTGACAATTCTGTAGAACAGGATCAGTGAGTATATAATGTTGGGAAACACAACTTGATAAGATGTTACTGGAATTTTAGGTTTAATTTTTGGAATATGTATAAAAAAATAGGAATGCAATTAGGAATGCAAGAATGGGATTGACTATTGGATTGTCTAGTTGACATTGCATATGTGCAGCAATTTCAGAATCCAAGAATATTCAGTTTCATATGGTTTAGTGCCGGATGAGAATATCTGCTGATCTGCAATCCTCACAACTTATTTGTATACTGCATGGTTGGAGCTATGTTTATTGATAATATGATTTCTGAAATGGAAATCCAGAAAGCTGAGTTTCTGAAATTCTGTTCTTTTCCTTGTTGCTGCTGGAGAAACAAATTAGCAAATTGAAATACTAAAATTGATGAGTCAACTTGGATTTTGCTATTGAAGCTGTTGATAAGTTGGGAATTCAGCAAGCCTACTATTGTCCAGAGCATACTACTCCAGTGAGTTGGTTTCTGAAACTACAGTGTAGAAATTGTCAAGCTGTTTAGTTCCGAATTAATTCAATTGTTGAACTACTTTGTTGTAATGATCTGAGCTCTTATTGGAATTGAGGTTTTGAATCAATTTGCTTGGTTACTTGAGTTCCAAAAGAATAGTATCAGTCTAGTAAAACCAGAAACTTGCTGACCTAGAATTAAATTTCTGATAATTAGTTGGAAATCTTGAGCAAGGACAGAAAGAAAGGAAGAAAACAGTGGCTTCATGAGTGTTAATTCATTGGATACATGTGGTGTTGAATTGTCCGAGACGACCAATGTTTTAAGTGTGGGGGAGGGGACTATTCTTCATTAATTGATGTGAGATTAATTAATGAAGAACAGGAAAAAATCAGTGAAGAAAAACGGTGGCAAGAAAAAGAGTATCAAGAATTATGAAGATTGAGTATCATGATTTTTTGTTAGCCATCACATTGAAGAAGATGTTAGCTTGGTCTTTTGAATTGATAAAAACAAATGGTATTCATCTCTTTACACATCAAAATGGTCAACTCATCAAGTATATTTCTTCAATACTCTTATCTTCTCAAGTTTCCATTGAATTCTTTTCTTTTGCCAATTTCATTTACTTTTATTGTTCTTTTTGATTCCATTTCAATTCTTCATGATTAAATTCCTTTTGATTCATGTATGCTATGTCTATAGTAGTGGAGAATTAGAAAATAAGCAAGTTTATGGTAGTGAAATGTTGTGAGTGACATTGAGTGAGCTCCACTTATACATATTTTTGAGTGGGAGAGCTAGAATAGGTAAATCCCTTGTGAGATTGCATCTTGCTTAATTTTTCAATTGGATTGAAACTACCATACCTACTGATTTTTGTTTGGATTGTATTTATGATTGTTTGTGATCTTTAGATGGTCTTAGTTAAATTCTTTTTACTATCTTCTAGGTATTGCTAGGGAATTTTCTGTGGAGATGATTTTTAGTTTTCTTTACTTTCACGGGACGTTCATGACTAAGTGTGGGGGATTTGATAACCATGATTTTACTATATTATTTTGATTCATATATGCATGGTTTGATGTTGATTTCATAGGTTTAAATCATAGTTACATCACATTTCATGCATTGTCTTTATTTTTGGCTTAATTGCAAATTATCTTATTTTTGGTGTTATTTAATGCTAATATTTGATTCTTATTTTGTAGGCATCAAAAGATTCTTGGATTTGGATCTATTCGATCTGAAATTGGGCTCGAATCGGAGTTTAAACGAGACGATCAAACCATGGAGTTATTTGGACCGTTCATCTACAATCAAGCCGATCTGAGCCATCCGTTGAGAATCTGGACCATCCGACCTAATGAGGAGCAGATTTGAGCCATTGATGAAGATCCAGAGGTTTTGATCCAGATCTGAGTTCATATAGCCATTGATCCAGCCCGAACTAATCTAGACCGTTCATCTAAGATTGGGCAGGTCTGAACCATCCAGTGAAGATCTGGTCGATCTGACCTAAGGGAGAGTAGATCCAGACCCTAGATGAAGATCAGTACCTCTAGATCGGATTTTGGATGACTTTTCACAGTTGATCAAGAGCCAAATCAATCACAGGCGTCCGTTCAGATCTGGAACAGATTCAAAACAGAAGCTATAGTATCTTCTAGGCTTCGTCGATCCTTCACAGCGCAGCTTCGTCCCGGCGCGCGTCTTCTTCCGAATTTTGGCCCCTTTCTCTTCTCCAATCAATCTCCCGAGCTTCAACCTTGGTGCAGAACTTCTTGTCGGCCTCATCCCAATCATCTGGAGCCTCCGGTGGGTGTTTCCTCCGGCGAAAATCTGTTCGCGGCACTTCTTTGTTCCAACGCCGATTTGGAGGTGGTCTTCCAATCGGCGACTCTGATTCCCATCAGCAACATTTGGAGGTGGTCTTCCAGTGTTCCTGAGCTCCATCCGACATCACACCACCATCCACAGCGTCATTCCAGATTCAGAGTTTGGAGGTTACAGAAATCCAGATTTTCCGCCATTATTGGGTTTATGGTTGTTTCCAGCATGTCGGGGGTGGTTCGTCGGCACTATTGAGCACTCCTTGAACTGAGATGCAGCTGAGATGCTCCACTAAGGTCCAGAGTTGGGTGGTCTCGACTTTGGCACTCTTGTGTGACGGCAATAGTGTGTAGCTTGGTAGATTGGTCGAGAGATTGGAACGGTTTACCCTTTTAGTTCATTTTATTATTGTTTTGTAGCTTGGCACAGATTTACTTTTATGTTTGTTATGTTTTTATGCAAGTAGTTAGCATTTCATTACCTTGTTGAAGCTTAGTTTAAATCTCATTTGATGTTTGGTTAATTGTTTAGTGTTTAAGTTTTAAGCTAGGGTTTAATTTCTGTGTAGATCAGATTTAATTGCGTCTCGTAATTTCATATTTAATTTTAGTGTGTTGAAGAAGAATTCATTACGTAGTGTGACAATGCGTATGGATTGATGTGAGACACTTAGTTAGATTTTATTATTGCTTTAGATTAGTTTCTTAGTCGCTTGCTTTTCATTCATTTAAATTTAGATTCAATGTTTAAACTCCCCCATTTATATATTAAAACCCCAAAAAATAGGAATAAAATACGATCCTAAGATTACATCCTACCGTTTGTTCCTCGAGAGATCGATCATGGGATCGTTACTACAACATTATTGTGAAATTAAGGGGTTCAGTGGAAATACATTAATTGTTAATTTGATTTGCGGATGTGACAGATTCGCTTATCAGTTATATATCTCAATACACCATCGAGGATATCTAACCATATCTAATCAGTCCATGAGTCAAGATCTCCCATGGAACAACATTAGGCAAGTCAACCATCACCTTGTTTTCAAAACCGTCTTCTGCATCTTCCTTTATGTGGTACCTGGTCACGTAAAGGATAAATAGCTAACTCTACACTTTTCCATATCAGTTGAAGTCATCTATCCAAATGTACCTTCTAATCTACCTACTCAGGTAGGTACAATCCATGATCAAAGTCCCCATGGAATAGGATACATCGATCCTTTCTATGTCTGTACAAATTATGTACTCATATATGCTTTCTAGGTTATCTAACCAAGCATAAGTAATCCAAGGGTCAGAATCTCTATGAAATAGAATAAGTCGGTCCTCCACTGATTGAACCAATAAGAGTAAGTTGGTCAAGAATGAATGTACTCTACAAACCCATTACGAGTAAATCGGTAATCTACTGACCAAGCTAACATGGGTATGCAAGTATTATCTACTATCCAACTAATAATAGCAGGGGTTAGTATGTGACTCCAACTCCCGACCACTTAGTAGTATTCCTTGAGACTGTAAACTTTGATCTCCAATAATTTATTGATGGACCCGACCCCTATTTCCCAACTCGGTATCAGTTGGTGCCATAGAAAATTCTACATTCTCTATATCAGGTTTGAGTCGCATAGTGTCAACTAATCGCATCTGGGGTTGTCCTCGACCATGACTACAAATAAAGCTGACTCACTAAGTATCACTATGTTAACACCAAGTAAATATATACCTAACAGATAGGTTTAGAAATAACTATACAATCTAACATAACTAAACAAGGTAATGAACCAAAACCAGTATGATAAAAACTAAAATATACCTTATTTTCTTATAGCTTGGATATGCCCTATTGCTGGTTGGTCCCAAAACACGAAAAGTGACATCGAGAAAATAAATCACGAAATCCAAAACACCAAAAATAAGCTTTGTAAATCAGTAGCTCTAATACTAATAAATTGTCACACCCCGAGGGTAAGGTTGTCCGAAAAAAATCGTAAAGCATCTCCTCGATAGTAGTGACAAATGGATAATGAATACAAGACCACAAGGCCACACAAGAGATAATCAACATCCTACATAGCTGGAACATATACAACTACGTAGTTATATACTCAGCCCACACGGATAGAACAAAAAGAACATAACTATGCAGTTATATAGTAAACAGCCCACACGGCTTGAAAGAAACACAAACCACACAAAATAGATATACTGACTGTATACCGGCATGACTTACATAACCACTACACAACCAAAATAAGGTATCCACAAGGATAAAATCCAAAAGCAAGTCTAATCACTACACACCAAGTCCGACAAAAAAATAAAGTAGGAATAGCACAATGCGAAATAACCGAAAAATAGATCTCGGATGTGACGTGGGACTAGCAACCAGGATCCTCCAAGAAACTTCTCCAACATCTACTTGTTACCTGGCGAAAGAAAAACAATTGCAAGGGGTGGTGAGTGCGGATCACTCAGTGGGTATTAAGAACATGGTAGTACATGGACAAAAGTGTAAGGCGATCAAAGATATATATTCTTAGTAGGGAAATAAGAACATGATCAAATATATATGACATAACAAATATACATACTCATACCAATCTAACTCAAGCAGTATAATGATTAGTAACTCACTATGCATCAGCAATAAACCAGCTCATAATACCTGGGCAATATATATGACAATATAATAATGTATGATAAAATAGTAATAGATCATCAAATATGAGAGCAACGCTCAACCATAAATAATTTGCAATATGTGGGAGCAACACTCCACCATAATAAATTTGCAATATGTGGGAGCAACGTTCCACCACAAATAATTCATAATATGTGGGAGCAAGACTCCACCACAATCAATCCACAATATGTGGGAGCAACGCTCCACCACAATCAATCCACAATATGTGGGAGCAAGACTCCACCACAATCAATCCACAATATGTGGGAGCAACGCTCCACCACAATCAATCCACAATATGTGGGAGCAACGCTCCACCACAATCAATCCACATTATGTGCGAGCAACACTACACCATAAATAATCCGCAAGTGACCAGGACATCTAGTTATTTAGCTAAGGACTGTGCGAGATCACTCTATCAGATCACTGTGGGTAGTACAAATATCCAGGTCCTTATCTACACGAGATCACTCTACCACAGATCATTGTGGGCAGACAGGAAGTAGCTATGTAGCTATGGGTTGTGCGAGATCACTCTACCACATATCACTATGGGCAGCCCAGGGTATAATGACCCATGGATAAATCGCAAGCAACCTATCATATGTGGGGGCAAACGCTACACCACAAGAAATACAAGTGATCAAGACATCTAACTATCTAGCTAGGAACTGTGTGAGATCATTCTACCATAGATCACTGTGGGCAGTCTGAAATGTCAGGGTTCATATATGCGTGATCACTATAACACAGATCACTGTGGGTAGACAGGAGATAGCTATCTAGCTACGGGCTACGCGAGATCACTCTACCACAAATCACTGTGGTCAACCCGGTTACCAAGGAGCAATGGTCCTCAAACTAGCTCATATCTCATAGGAGCAATGGCTATTAAACTAGCCCATACTGCATGGGAGCAATGGTTGTCAAACTAGCTCATACCACATGGGAGCAATGGTTGTTAAACTAGCTCATACCGTAAGGGAGAAATGGTCGTCAAACTAGCTCATACCGCAAGAGAGCAGTGGTCATTAAACTAGCTCATACCATATGGAAGAAATGGTCATCAAGCTAGCCCATACCACAAGGGAGCAATGGTTGTCAAACTATCTCATACTACAAGGGATCAATGGTTGTCAAACTTGCTCATACCACAAAGGAGCAATGATCGTCAATATGCATATAGTTCAATGATGAACATGATGTAAATAATCATGATACTGATACAATGATCATCAATGCAACAACTCCCTCAACATAATTACAATCTAATCAACATTATTCTCTAATAGTACATACTAGACACGTGTGCACACACAACGCGGGTATAATCAACCAGATACCTAAGTAATACACACCAAACATGTGTAAACACTTAACATACGCATAATCAACTAGATACCTCTAATAGTACACACCAGACACATGTACACACACCACAATACAAGTTTAATCGATAAGATACTTCTAATAATACACACCAGACACATGTACACACACCATAATACAAGTTTAATCAATAAGATACTTCTAATAAGACACAACATCCACCCATACACACACTACAAACACATGTACACTCATAACATAGGTATAATCATCAAGATACTTCCAATATAACTCACCTGACAAGTATGCAAACCCATCAAACGTAGATCCAGAAACATGATCCCTCTCTCACATATACCTATATGCATAAAAATATCCAACATACATCAACCAACAACATCTACAATACATGGCAACACCTATACACATATGTACACTAATATCTGCATAATCAGCATGATAACTCCTATAACACACACTAAACTTGTGTGTAGCTACTATATACAAATAATTTAAATGAAAATTCCTATCGTACACACCATACATGTGTGCATCTTATAGAATAGGAATATCAAACAATGAGACTGTATAGACAATAAAAAGAGCAACTCAAATATCAAGCATATAAGTATCAAGCACAGGAGAAATACGAGTGGAGTCAAGATAAAACAACTTAATCTATCAGATAATCCATGCACTAAGTTCAAGAACTATATTGGCCAATAAAGAACTACCTGCCTTAAATGTAAGACATGCTGAATGTCTTCAAGTTCAATAATCCGTTTCAAATTGAATCAAAACTTTGCGACATAGAATATAAATTAATCCAATCTACTATAATTGGAATAACCAACTCAGTCCCAATTAGGGTTAGAAAATCCTAATTAAATTAATCTAATCATTCCACATACACACAAAATCTGTGGTGGCTAATGGTGGCTCACGATTAGAGGGGCTCACGGTCGGAAGTGTTAGTTAGAGCCCTAGAGCCAATCATTTGATGATTGCATTTTAGACTTGTTGTATCATATTCTATATAAATAAAGACATTTGGTTTTTGGTTATTATACTTACTTGTATTGGTGCCAAATAAACTAAGTATAATAACGTCCTTGAGTAGACGGTTCTCACCTATATCAATTGGTTAGTTAAACCGATAGTGAGATGATATAGGGAACACTACTTTTAATCATTCCTAGTCGAGTATTAACATTCAGGGACAATGTTAATGCAATAAGACTAGCATGTAGGTTAACTCGATGACTTGATCTCACAAGTCATGGATATAGAGATATCAAGTTGACACATGGGTATGCATTGGAGAATGTATACTGAATGACCCGCCATGAGAAAGTATCATGGATCGTTATATGAGTGTCATATACTTTCTCATATGGCTATTAGTATAACTATTAGTCCTTGGACCTGAAGTCACCATGGTTCCCTACAAAGGAGTTACGTACTTTTGTTTCGTCAAACGCCACCCGTAACTGGGTGGACTATAAAGGCGATTACTGGGTATGTAACAAATTATGCGTAGGGATGTGAGTGATGTAGATGGGATCTATCCCTCCTATATGACGGGAGTGACATTGATATTCTTGATAGAGTGAGACCACGAAGTGCATGGCCATGCCCAAATGAGTTAATATGAGATATTGAGCTCATTTGATTTACTGAGTCTACTTGGAGTTCAAGATTTAGATTGGTCAGAGGATGACACGGTCTATGCTTCACATTGATCAATCTAGATGTCTAGGATAGAAGGATACTTGTCATATATCGTTAGGAGTCACAATTAGTAGTCACAAGGTGATGTTGGATCTCAACATTCTTGTAACTTGGGTAGTAATGATGTGTTGCTAGATATCGCTCATTACTTATGCTCCTAAATGGGTTTAGGGGCATTGCCAACATTACAAGAACCTATAGGGTCACACACTAAGGACAATTAGATGGAGATTAAGTTCATATGATGAACCAAGAGGATTAGGTTCATGTATTGAACCAAATTGGATTAAGAGTAATCCAAGTTAGGCTAATTGAGTTGGACTCAAGTTGATTCATGTGTTCAATGAGTCTAATTTAGATTATGACTCATTGAATCAATTTAATTAAGTGAATTAGATTCATTATGTTAAGTTGGTTTGAATCAAATGGTTAGATTAGATCAACCATGAGAGAGATTTGGTCAAGTTTGACTTGACTTGAGAAGGAAGATGAAAGGTCAAGTTTGACTTGACCATTTGCCACTTCATTTCTGAGTTGGCAATAGGAGGACTAATGATGATATGCCACATCATCAAAGCTAGCACATGTGTGTGCCACATCATGGAGGTTACAAACCCCTTTCCATTTAATGTGGCCGGCTACATTAATTGTAAGGGAGTTACAATTGTGGTCGGCCACTCAAAATGAATTAGAATGAATTATTTTTCATTCAAGGCATTCATTCTATCTTCTACCTCCTTGAGCTCTTTCTTCTCTCCCTCTCATCCTACCTTGGCCGAACCCTACTAAGGTTCTAGCACACTTTAGTTTGGTTTTCACCCTCTTTTGTTCGTGTGGATACGTGTAGAGGATTGTCTACTTTGACAATCTTGAGATCTGACACCTTAGACAAGCGGGATTCGCGAAAGGCGCGCATCAAGGGTAAAAACTCTTAACCATTTAGAACTCTAATGTAGATCTAGAGTTAGTAAACTCGTACTTGAAGGTTTTTTGAAATTTTATTCTTCGCACGGATCCAGTGACGGGGGTTTCGGGGTTTTCGCGACGCGGAAAAGCGGTTTTCGCGGCCCGAAAAGTCCAACCGGAAGATGGCTGGAATTGTTGATCGTCGGCAACTGGCTGAAGCTACAAAGACTAGCCAAGTATTAAATCTCCACATCCCATTTTAGTTTTAAAATCATGCATAAATCAACCCAAACTCACCCAATCCTTATCACAACCACTTGACCCACTGCCAAAGGATGTTGTTGTCAGAAGAGTAACCGGAGCAAAGTGGAGTCGCTGATCTCCACATGAGTACCCTAAAACACCGCCAACCTTAGGTTCTATCTGATCATTATTCCTAAATCATGATCTACCACTATAAATTAAACAACCTACCTTCAATCGATCCTTGATTGTAAGCTGAAGCTGAAATGTTTGGGAGGTTCAGTCCAGAACCTTCTCGTTGGACCAGGAGATGAGGCCCAGCACTGGCCCTAGAGGTAGATGGGTGGCCAAAAGGGATAAATCGTTCGGTCAGAGCCATGATACTCAGGTATGGCAATGGGAATTAAAACTAGGGCTCGACTCTCGGTCGATAGTGGATCAATGATATAGCGGGGTTGATGATCGGAGTGATCAAACCCCACACACATATAAGATTTGTGAGAGGCACTCGAGTGGTGCTCGGGTGCCGACGATGGACCTCTAATAGCCGGCGATGACGATGACGATGGATCACACTAGATTGTGTTGTACGGGAGAGGGGCAGCTCCTCCTTGCTCTTGGCCGAAGATAGCCCATGCAGAGAAGGGTGGCTCGGGGGGGGGGGGGGGGCGATGGTGGATCAGACGACGATCAGAGGAGGGGATGGATCAGTGACGCATGAGAAAGAGGGTGGTGACTTCTTCGACAGTGTCTCACATGGTCAAGCGGTGGCACTGGCTTCGACTACCCATGAGCAGGAGCTCCGAACTAGAACCCTCAGCGAGTAGAACATGTGACGATGGCTTCAACAACACGAGAGGGAGAGAGCAGCATGAGTTCAGGGGAAGAGGCGTGATCTGATGCAGAGGAAAAGAATCGAGAATTTTGGGGGATTCGCCGAAGGAGAGGAGAAATATAAATAAATAAAAACTAGGTTTTAATTGGAAACTTAGGTTTGTTAATCCAATCAACTCCCTACTTAATTGGGTATCCAAATAAGCTTTCCCCAAGAATAATAAATCTACTTCTTAAAATATCTCCTCTGAACTCTGATTAAATTCTGAAAAATTTCTAAAAATCCATAAAAATTCTGATAAGATTATTTCTCAAATAACTTTATTATTTAATTATTATTTGGGTGTAATATTTTACATGATGAGTTAATCTCCAATAATCTTATTAATGGGTTGTATTAATATATTGAATTACCCATTAATTAAATAACCCAATGAGTCTAACCCATTAATCCAAATTAGTCTAATTTGGATTAGACTCAATCCAATTTGAGTCTAACTTAATGAGTCTAATTCGGATTAGACTTAACCCTATGGTCTAAAGGTCCATTATATTTTTAGTCAAACTAAAGAAAATCATCTCTAAATCAACATGTTCCTTGTGTGTTACCCAATAGTCTCTCATAATGTTAGCAATGTATCCATATCAGTATTTTAGATACATAAACAATGAGTGACATCTAGCAATGCATCATTGCTACCTAATTGATGAGAATATCAAGATCAGACCTAACCTACCCATTTCTATTATCTTGTATAATTTAGTTCTTCTATTCTTGATATATAAATTGATCAATGAGGCATAGGCTATGTCATCCTCTTATCAATCTTTGTATTTTTTTTATCCCTAAGTAGATACACTCAATCAAATAAACTCAATATATTATATTGACTAATTTAAGTATGGTCATGCATTCTTGTGTCCTACTTAATCAAGGAGCCCATAGATATCACTTCTATCATATGGAATGGATAGACCCCATCTACATCACTCACATCTATCCACCCAACTTATTACATATCAAGTGATCTACTTTATAGTCTACCTTGTTACAGGTGATGTTTGTCAATACTAAAATACACAACTCCTTATGTAGGGAACCATAGTGACTTCAGGTCTAAGGACTATTCAAACTAATAGTCACTATGAGAATGTTTATGATACTCATATAATGATCAATGAAACATTCTCATGGCGGGTCAATTAAGTACATATTCTCTAATAGATACTCATGTGTCAACTTGATATCTTATATCTATGACTTATCAGATTAAGTCATCAATTGACCTACATACTAGTCTCAAGACACTAATATTGTCCTTGTATATTAGTTCTTGACTAGGAATAGTTTAGAGTAGTATTCTATATATATCTAAAGCCTTCCACTATTAATTCAACTAATTGATATGCTATAGACTAGAATAAACTACCCTAAGATATTATTATACTTATTCATCTGACATTATCTGAAGTAAATATAATAATCATTATCTTTTATTAATTAAATATGATACACTATATCCTAAGTTAATCAACTCTTGATTGGCTCTTAGGGCTTACACTAACAGTCATGCTCAAACAATGCATCATCTAAGATTTTCAGTTCAATTTTAGATATGAAGGCGATTTCACTTAGGTTCCTAAAGGATGATCAGATTTGGACTCTTAATTCAGGATTTCCTATGATTTGATCAATTAGATGATTTGAGTTTATACTTATTGTTCTTGAATTGGTTTCTACTTCTTATTCATTTTGACTTAGTCCTTCTTCTTCTAGATTGATTGAACTTGATTGATTATTTGTTTTCTCAAAATTTATTATTTCTTTATTTGAATTAGGATTATTAGGGTTAGTATTTTCATCAAAAATAACATTAGTTGTTTCTTCAACTTTTAGAGTAGTTTTGTTATATACTCTATAGGCTCTACCAGTAGATGAGGACCCAAGAAAAAATTCTTCTTGAGTTTTTGAGGTAAATTTTCCTTAGCAATTTCTAAGGTTTAAAATGTGTACATTGCATCCTAAGACTTTTAAATATGTTATGTTGGGTATTTTATTGAAGTAGATGTCATATGATGTTTTGTTTAGCAACTTGTTTATTATAATTCTATTTTAAACATAGGAAGCCATATTAATGGCTTTAGCCCAAAAGTAGTTAGGTAGATTATATTCATTTAGCATTATTTTTGTAGCTTCCTATAGAGTTTTATTTTTCTATTCTACTAATTCATTTAGTTTGCAAAAATTCTTCATTTAGTTGGAGAGTTTTAGGGCATGAATATTCATGATGGTAGACATTTTCTAGGCATAAGTTTGTAAACTTTTGGTTTTTAAATTCTCCTTCATTATCACTTCTAATTTTCTTAATTTTTATATCTTTAAGATTTTCTATTTGTTTACAAAAATTACTAAATATTTTAAAAGTTTTATTTTTATGAGTTAGACATTTTATCCAAGTATATCTATATTAATCATTTATTATAACTAAATAATATAGGTTTCCATTAAAGACTTAATTCTATGGGAATCAAATAAATCTAAGTGTAATAATTCTAGTATTGAATTAGTTCTAGCTTGGTTAGTTATTTTATGTGTAAACTTTTTTTGTTTTCCTTGTTGACAAGGGTTATAAATTTTATTTCAAGTTTTCCTAATTTAGGTAGGCCTCTAATTAATCCCTTTTTGTTTAGTTTTGAAATGTTTCTAACATGGGTGTTAGCTAGTCTCTTATGCCACTACCATGTTTCTTCTTGTTATTTCAGAGGACACTTGGGTCAGGGTTTTAATAGATTTATTAAGTTGATATTATTAACTCTAAATCCTTTTAGTAGTATTTTAGTTGATTCAATAGAGCTTATTAAACATTCAGAAGATAAGAATCTCACTATAAAGCCATCATCGCATAGTTGACTTATACTAAATAGATTATAATAAAAGTGTTTAACAAGTAATACTTTCATAATTAATATATTTGAACTTAATTAAAATTTTCCTGTTCCAATTACCTTTAGTGTGCCATTATTTCTAAAGACAATGAATCCTAGGTTTTTGAACTTGATACTTGTAAATTTTTGACAATCTCTAATCATATGTCTGGAGCATCTACTATCTAAGATCTATTTTTCCAAAGCTTTGGATTCTTACACATGAAGTAGGAGTTAATCCAAAGTTTGTTAAATGGAATTTCCCTAAATTATTTCACCGTTTCTAGGTTATCAATCATGGTTAAGCTATGGTATGTGTGAAATGATTTTGATTTCATTTTAAGTTAATCAAGTTGAGTTTAATTAAGTATTAACTTGAAATAGACTTAAGATTGAGTTTAATTAAGAGTTTTAGTATTAAGATAAATTCTAAAGTTAATTAGTTAGAGATTAAGGGCTAATTGATTAAACTGAAATTAATTAAATTATATTAGTTTAATTGATTTTACTCGATGTTGAATTAATTAGAATCTTGATTAACATAAAGGATTGATTTGTAATTAATTAATTGAGTATTAATTTTTTTCAAATTAAATTGATAATTAGGTTTTATTTCATATTTATTACGAATTACTTAAGAATTGTTTAAGTTTTGATTAAATTAAAGTTGTGGTTTTCGATTACTAAATATTTTTGGATAAAGTTGATAACCTATTTGTGAATTTAATTGATTGCATATTAGTTTTGATATATTTTTACTTGAATTCATTTGTTTTGATTAAGAAATTAAATATGATTAATTTTTATTTAAATATTTACTTTTAGATAATTATTTAATTAATTTATATTAAAGTAATTTATTAAATTAATTTCAAAAAAAGGTAATTTATTAATTACAAAATTAATTTGTTTAGTTTGAATTGATTATTGGTAAAAAATTTGATTAATTTTTAATTTTCTTAGTTAATTTTGTTTCATTAATTAAGGTTACTTTTTAAGTTTATATTAAATTAGTTTGAATTATTAAGAATTCATGAAAAGTTTGTTTAACCCTTATTAGATTCAAACTTAGCTTTGTGTTCATCAAGGAGTTTATAGGGTGAGTTTCTAGACTGTGGTGAGTTACAACGGACATCATTAGAGTAACCATATCTGAGATAACTTCCCAAAAATGACCATCCCAAAGAATTTAATACTAGATTTTAGTCTAACCAACTCATGTTTGACTGGGGTAGTTTCGGCTAGATCCACTTGGTCTAGTACACTAGGTAGAACACATATGATTCAGCCTAGACATGCCTTAGACAAAGTTTCCTTGGAACTATCATCCTAATCTATTATGATGCTATGTTATTAGAGTTTGTTAAATCTTTTTAACTAACTGTTCTAAGTCAACCAAAAAACTAAATCTAAACCAAAGTATGCATATTCAATCAATCAAGTAGGGTGAAGAGTTTTTCAACTTGCTCCCCCCTAAGTTATAGCTTAGATATGGTCTATCTAAGAGATGGATCTGACTCTTGGGAATACAATATTGATTTGGTTCATTTTATTTAGTTAAACATGATTTAGGGGCCATGCTTGGACTTGATTTCTAACATTTTGACTAAGTAATGATAAATACAAATTGTTGGATGTGTTTGGTTTGTAACCGAGTCTGGATCTATTGTACACGACTCGTTGAGATCCAAGTACCATATTTAGATACTTGGATTCCAATTCCAAATCTTCCAACATCTTCTTGAGTTGCTCCAATTGACTTTTCAAGTTAGAATTTTCTTCCTCAAATTTTGCAACTTGAGTTGAAGTTTCAACTTGAACTTAGTTAGTTGAATGACTCAAGCTAACTTTCTCCTTAAGGTAGTTAATTTCCTTAAGTAATAAGTTATTTTGCTCCTCAAACTTGATTAATTTTTAAACAAGCATTTTAATATTTTAAGTAAATTAGATTTATAAGAAAATGTTAACATATTGGGACCTTCAAAAATGGATGCAAATATGAGACTTCTTTCAGACTCGTCGTCAAACTTGGACTGGTACTCATCTTCGGACTCAGAATCGACTCTTCATTCCTTTCCATAAGTGCAAGGTGCCTCGAGTGCGTCGGTTCTTCTTTGTCGAACTCCTTAGAAGATGACACATCCCAAGTTGCTTGGAGAGCTTTCTTTCTTCTTGTGGGCTTGGACTTCTCTTCCTTCTATTTTGGGCACTAGTGTTTGTAGTGTCCCTTCTTGTTGCACCCGTAGCAAGTTATTTCTGATTTGATTGGAGTTGGGTGGAATCTGTTTGTACTCCTTTTGAATTTCTTGTTGTTAAACATCCTTTTGACCAAGTTCACCAGTTCTTCTTCATTTGTTGAGTCTAAGTCTTACTGGCTTTCGGGTTCAAGATTTGTTCAAGATTTCATCTCCTTACTTAGTCTTACATACAATGTAATTCCTTTCTCGACTTGACTCAAGTTAGATTGTTCATATAACTCTAATTCATAAAAAGTTCATCTAATTTAATAATTAAAAGGTCCCTCAAACTTTATAGGCATCTACCATCGATGCCCACAATGAGTTTCGAGGGAAGGCGTTTAGAGCATACCTTATAGTGTCATAGTTTTTTAGTTGATGCCCAATTAGATGGAGACCATTGAGGATGTCTTTCAATCGTGTCCGCAATTGGGTCATAGTTTCTCTAGGAAACATTTTTATATTTAATAAAGTAAAAGATCTCTTTTTGTTACCTTGGAGTCATCAGTTTCCTGTAGTTTATCAGAAGATCCCATAGTTCTTTTGCATTCTTGTAGGGTCTGAATCAATTTAGCTCCTCCATGATTAAGTCTCATTGGATGGTGTTTATAGCTTTGTAGTTTACTTGTACTTTCCGAACCTATCAAGGTACTACTAGGGGTGATCTAGAAGCCCACCCATGAACCTTGTGTCCAGTATATGCCTTTCTAAAGTAAAATACTTTCTATTAAATACTGTTTTCTTATACTTGCAGATACTTGTCATTTCAACAAGCACCTTATGTGTGCTTAATCCCTCACACTTATAGGGAAGCACTTTAGGGCACTTGATTATCCTTCTTAGTCCAAAAACTTAATGGGAAGCAAATCAAGAGACTGTAACATTGCTCTTAATCCCAAACTTGGAGGGCATCTTATATATCATAGCCTCTATCTTTTCATAACATGCAATAAACATCTCATAACATGCATCTTCCTTTACATGCTTAAAACGTATCAATATATGTAACATCGAAGGAACTTATACTGCAGGTGAGAGATACTTACTTCCTTTCGCTATTTCTTACAATTATACCACTAGGGTTTTGGGAAAATAAGCCTCCCTTGTATGCCTTGGCCTCTGGATTTCTCTTCACCCACGTACTAATCCCCGGAAGAAAACCCTCCTCTTAGATTCTCCTCTTGAAAAGCTTCAATGGATCGACCCCTAAGGTTCTTGGCCGAAATTTGAAGGGAGGAGGAAGAAATTTCGGCTAAAGGAAAAGGGGAAATGAAAAGATTTTAGGTGTTGGTCTCTTCCATTCCCTTTTATACTAAGTGGAAGTTGAAGCATCTCTTCCCACATAACCTACATATAAGGAATTGTTTCATATTGCTGATGTGATGCTTTACCACTACCTAATGGCTACTTAAACAAATCTCAAGTAAGAGGTCTAGGGTTCAATCCTAGCCCTGGCCATTTATGAATATATTTTTATTTATTTTCTCTTCTTCTATTTCTTTTTGCTCTTTTGGAATAGAAAATTTACGAGTGTTATAAGGACAACAATACATGATGGCCAAGCAAGCACTTAGAGAAGATGCTTTTACCTAGGTTGACCTTTTGATCTTCTCATTGGCTTGAGAAGATAGTAGTAGATGGGGCTATAATCATTTCACATTCTATTTATTATATATGTTGATGTATGCCATGATATGCCATGATTGTATGTGATGCATGTGTAGTTTAATCATAATTAGATCCTTTTAATATGTCAATCAAAGTTTGGTACTCACTACTACCTCAATCAATTATAATCATGTTTGCCAAACTTTAGTGACTCGATTTATCATGGTAGAGTGTGATAGGACAATTATGATATCCAACTATTAAATTTTAGGTGTGAATTTACTAAGTTACCTCGAAAGGATTGAGAACTTAGAGGCATATCCCATATAATATAATTCAAATTATACTAGTCTTGGGTGATTAGTCAAATCTAACTCAAGATGAGTTATAATGGATTTCATGAGATGGGAAAATGAACAAATAGTCTTGTTCACCAAACTATATAAGAGTTACATTTGATATAATTGGTGCAAGTTGCCTACCTACATTATACAAGTCTTGGGCAATTAACCAATGCTAACTCAAGATGAGATATAATATGGATCTTATCCCACTTAAATGTCATTGCTATTGGATTTAGAGAGAGTAGTGTGGGTAAATTTTGGTTTCCCATATCCATAACTTGCTCCTACCAAGGTTTAAAATTAAGTGGGAGAATTATTAATGAAAGGCCTAATTAAATAATTAAAATATGGTACTTATTTCTACATTTCTTATTGTAGATAACTATGTCGTCTAATACGTTGAATACTCTCTCACTCTCTCTCTCTGTGATTTGTCCATGATAAGGACAAGCTCAATAGAGCTAATTTCCAGGACTGGTACAGAAACTTGAGAATTAACCTCAAGTAAGAACGCAAACTGTACATCTTGGAGCAAGTTATTCCTGAACCTAGCACTATTGCTGCTCGTGTTGATAGGGATGCTTATAAGAAACATCAAGATGATGCATTAGATGTGTCATGCCTTATGCTTACTACCATGAACTTTGAGCTTTAGAAACAACATGAGAACATAGATGCTTATGATATGGTTGCACATCTTAAATAACTATTTCAGGGGTAGGAAAGGCACAAGAGATTTGAAATATCTAAGGCTTTATTTCAATGTAAAATATAGGAGGGAAGTCCCATAGGAACTCATGTACTTAAAATGATTGGGTATGTTGAGAACCTGGAAAGATTGGGATTTTCTTTAGGCTAAGAATTGGACACTGACCTTGTTCTGCAGTCGTTATTTGAGAGCTATAGTCAATTTATCATGAACTACAACATAAATAAAATTGAAAAGTCATTGCCTGAGATGTTAAGTATGTTGAGAACTGCTGAACTTAACGTTAAGAAGGAAAAGCCTAGTCCCATTTTGTTGGTGCGAAATGAAAAAAGTCAAATGGAAGGCCAAAGGTAAGGGTGAGCCTCAAGCCAAAGGCAAGGTCAAGTCTCATGAATTGAAATTGAAAAGCGGGGTGACTAAGGAAGGAATCTACTTCTATTGTGGTGAGACTGATCACTGGAAGAGGAATAGCAAATTATACCTAAAGGAAGTTGAAAGGAAGAGAAGTGAGACTTCTACCTCAGGTATATATGTTATAGAAGTTAATATAAATATTTCTTCTTCATGGATATTATATATTGGTTGTGCATCTCACATTTGTACGAATGTGCAGGGGAAGAGAAATAGTAGATCATTAATGAAGGGCGAATTAGATCTATAAGTAGGTAATGGTGTAATGGTTGCTGCTATAGTTGTACGAACATATTCCTTATCTTTGCCCAATGCGCTTATTTTGGAACTTGAAGAGTGTTGTTATATGTCTGCTTTAACTAAGAATATTATCTCTATTTCTTGTTTAGACAAGAAAGGTTTTTTGTTTATAATAAAGGACAAATATTGTTCTATTTATTTCAATAAAATATTCTATTATAGTGCACATCTTATGAATGGATTTTATCTTATAGAATTTGAAAACTCAATCTATAACATAAATACCAAATGGTTCGTGTAGGTGCAGCGGAGGCCGGCAAGAGTGGGGTGAATTGCTTCTGAAAATAAAAAATACCCTCCTCAAGGCTTTCAACTCAAAATAATAAGCAACAGTAAAATAAACAAAGAAACAGACTCAGCGATTTACTTGGTTACAACCAAGACGGTTGTTAATCCATGGCAGAAGAAAGGCACTATGAAAAGATCTCCTTCTCTGAAGGCGGAGAAGCCTTTTACACAATGGAAAGCTCACACAAGTTGCTAGGAATGACTACATAGTTGAAAGAACAATTGATGAATAATTCCTAGCTCTAGGGGCCTTTATATAGCCTCTGGAAATTCTATCTCGGAGGTCCAAGGCTCCTCCAATAGAGGTCCAAGGCGTCTCCAAGGGAGTGATCAGATAGAACTCTATCCGCAGCGCAAACGGTCATTTTGACCAGGTGAAGGCACCTTCATCAAGCCTTGAAGGTGCCTTCAAGGTGAAGGCACCTTCAAGCCATGATGAAGGCCCCTTGAGCAACCTTTCCAGCTCATTTTCTTCTTTGCTTCAACTTCCGAAGTTCCATCCTTTTGGGTGATTCCGGCCAACCGAAATAGGGCTCACCCGAACCCAATTTCCAGCCTTCTCCTCAAGTAGTCTTCCGACCGGGCTTAACGTCCCTCGAACGCCGCACACGTTCTTCTCGTCCATCGGTGTACTCTTCCGCAGCTCTCTCGTCCTTCGGACGCACTGAGCATGTCAGCTCCCTTCCTGTGTCATCCTTCTCGCTAGCTGTTTCTTCCGCTCGACTTCCTATGCTTCTAAGATCCTGCACACTCAAATACAGGGATCAAACACAAAGTAATATCTAACCAACTTGGTTGATCACATCAAAACAACCACGGGGTCTAATAATCTCCCCCTTTTTGATGTGCATCAACCCAAGTTCGAGTTAGGGTAAAAATAGACAAACAGTAATTTTAAAGAAATTACTAAACTAACATTTTTAAGCTTAAATTTGCAATTAAAATAAATTGCAACTATTTAATTAAGAGTTTAACCAGAATTTTCAAAAACATTTTTAAAACGCAGAGTTTTGAAAAAAAAAATTCTCTCCCCCTTTGATCACTGCAAAAACAGGGTAATAATAAGAGAATATGATATTTATTTAAAAAATATTTAGAAAATTCTTAAGTTAAAAATTTTTCTGAGCAAAATGAATTTTTAGAATTTTGAAAAAATTTCTAAGTAAAATGACCTTAAAAACATTCTAAGTAAGAATTTTGGAGATTTTTAAAGACAATATTTGAGAAACTTTCAAAGTATTATTTAATTCTTGTTTAATATTTTTTCAGAAAGTTAATTAAACATTTTATTTCAATATTTCAGCTTCTAGGTTGTGGCGAGGCACTAGGCCTTCTTGGTTTTTGGAGCAACAACCACTTCCTTAGACAAAGCCTCATTGAGAAATTTTAACGTTTAATTTTCTTGCTGGAAGCTTTAATAATAAAAGAAACTTTGTCTAATAAAGCTTTTCGAACCCAATAGAGTTTCCTTTCTACTGGATTAATCAGAAACTTAGGGGGTATATAATTCTTGGGTATTTTACTAAGTTGACCTTGATAATATTTAACATACCAGTTTAATTTTTCATAAATCATAAGTTTTGACTTTTGAAAAACATTTATTTTAAAACATGCATCAGTTTTCAAATTTTTAATTTCTAATTTTAAATTATCATTTTCTGATTTTAATTTATCTAAAATTCTATTTAAGTCAACATTCTCTTTTTCTAATTTGAATAAATCTTTAGAAAGAGACTTAATAAATTGAAAGGACTGAGTCGGGATTAGATTATGTACCTTACTTACCTGACTTGGTGATGCTCCCCCTTCACTGCAACTTTCTTCCTCTGATGTTCCTCCCCCTTCATCTATGCTCATCTCTGAGCTTGACTCTTCTTCCAGCTGATGGTTAGCCATTAGCGCTAACCCCGAGAAGGCTTTGACGTCTGATTCAGAAGAAGACAAATCTGACCAAGTGGCCTTCAGGTTCTTTTGTTTGGAGGAAGATTGTCGCTTTTCCTTTACTCTTCCATTTTTCTTCAATTTTGGGCAGTCATCTTTGATGTGCCCTTCTTCATTGCAGTTGTAGCAACAAACCATTCTTCTCTTTCGCTCATGCCTCTTTGTCTGCGATCTAAATTTATTAGAATTAAAAAACTTATTGAAATTCTTTACCAGTAGTGTCGCTTCTGATTAGTCGATCGAGGCTTAGGAGTCAGAATCGTTTGTTCTTACCTTTAAGGCAATGTTCTGACTTGTTTTCTCCACTTCATTGGGCTCTGCAAAACGAGATTCGTGAAGTTCAAAAGTTGAAAATAAATTTTCTAAAGTACTTACCTCGAAGTCCTTAGAGATGTAGTATGCATCTACTAAGGACGCCCATTCTGGAGTTCTGGGGAAGGCGTTGAGTGCGTACCGGATTGAGTCCCAGTTCGTTACTTATTCTCCAAGGTTGCTTAGTTGAGTAATTAGCTCCTTAATCCTTGCTTGGAGTTGCGCTACCTTCTCGCCATGGTTCATCCGGATGTTCGTAAGTTGAGTCCGGATGATATCGCGTCTTGCAAGCTTCACTTCGGATGTACCTTCGTGAAGCTCCAGGAATTTTTCCCAGAGGTCTTTCACAGAGTCGTAGCTTCCGATCCGACTTACCTCTTGTGGTGGCAACACGCTAAGCAGGTGGAACTCTGCCTTTCCATTGGCGACAACATCGGCTTGCTCCTTCTTGCTCCACTGATGCTCTTCTTTATCTTTCGAAACTTCAAAACCATATTTCATAGTTAGTAAAATATCGAAGTCGGTTTCAAAAAATACCTCCATCCGACGTTTCCACGTCGCGAAGTCTCCATCGAACTTCGGGGGATGAATGCTTGTTCCGGCCATTGTCTTGATCTTCGTGCTTCAGTCGGCGGTTAGACCTTCTGAGGCGGTCTGGCTCTGATACCAACTGTAGGTGCAGTGGAGGCCAACAAGAGGGGGGTGAATTGCTTCTGAAAATAAAAAATACCCTCCTTAAGGCTTTCAACTCAAAATAATAAGCAATAGTAAAATAAACAAAGAAACAGACTCAGCGATTTACTTGGTTACAACCAAGATGATTATTAATCCAAGGCAGAAGAAAGGTGCTCTGAAAAGATCTCCTTCTCTGAAGGCGGAGAAGCCTTTTACATAATAGAAAGCTCAGACAAGTTGCTAGAAATGACTACAGAGTTGAAAGAACAATTGATGAATAATTCCTAACTCCAAGGGCCTTTATATAACCTCTGGAAATTCTATCTCGGAGGTACAAGGCGCCTCCAATAGAGGTTCAAGGCACCTCCAAGGGAGTGACCGGATAGAACTCTATCAGCAGCGAAAACGATCATTTTGACCAGATGAAGGTGCCTTCATCAAGCCTTGAAGGCGCCTTCAAGGTGAAGGCGCCTTCAAGCCATGATGAAGGCACCTTGAGCAGCCTTTCCAGCTCGTTTTCTTCTTTGCTTCAACTACAGAAGTTCCGTCCTTTTGGGTGATTCCAGCCAACTGAAATAGGGCTCACCTGAACCCTGTTTCCGGCCTTCTCCTCGAGCAGTCTTCCGACTCGGCTTAACATCCTTCAAATGCCATGCACGTTCTTCTCTCACACCGGTGTAGTCTTCCGCAGCTCTCTCATCCTTCAGACGCACTGAGCCTGTCGGCTCCCTTCCCGTGCCATCCTTCTCGCTAGCTGCATCTTCTGCTCGACTTCCTGCACTTCTAAGCTCCTGCACACTCAGACACAGGGATCAAACACAAAGCAAGACCTAACCAACTTGGTTGATCACATCAAAACAACCACGGGGTCTAACAGTTCAAACCTAATAATTAAATCAAACATATCTATGGGTTTGTTGCTTGGGTAACATAAATGAGAATCACATATCTCAACCCCAAAAGGATGGACTTTTGGACACATTTGATTTTGAATCATATGAGACATGTGAATCTTGTCTACTAAGCAAGACGACAAATACTCCTTTTAATGGACATAGTGAAAGAGCTAATGATTTGTTAGGACTCATACAGACTGATATTTGTAGCTCTTTCAATATAGCAGCTAGAGGAGGCTATCAATAGTTCATTACGTTTACTGATGATTTCAATTGATATGGCTATGTGTATCTCATGAGTCTAAATCCTTTGAAAAGTTTAAGATGCTTTGAAAGCATATTAAGATGCTTCAATCAGATCAAGGTGGGGAAATACATTAGCCAAGAGTTTATGACCATTTCATTGAGTTTGGGTTCATATCTCAACTAACTCTAATTGGAACACCATAGTGGAATGTGTTAGAACTTTCGAGCCGCAAAAACCGCTTTTTGCGTTATGGAAACCTCGAAGCTAGCCACGGATCGGTGCGAAGATAAATAAAATTATACATGTACATGTTTGTCTACACAAGATCTACCTTAGATTTACATGAAAAAGGAAATATTACCCTTGTAGCGATGCCCTTCGCTTATCCCGCTCATCCAAATGGTTGTCAAATCTCATAGAGTGTCAAGTGTACACTCCTCTACACGTATCAACACGGACAAAAGGGGGAGAGAACCACTTAGAGTGTGCTAGCACCCTTGAGAGGTCTCGGCAATGGAGGAGAAGGAGAGAAAGGAAGAGAGGAAGAAGAAGAAGCCTTGAATAAGCACACACTTATTCTTCATTACTATGGTCGGCCACTTAATAGAGGTTTTATACCTCCATGTAATACCAAGAGTCATGGCTCTTGGTCTTCCTCATGAGGTGGCACACAATGATGTAGCCTTGATGATGTGGAACATCATCATTGGTCGGCCCATCCCAAGTCACAATGAGGTGGTATTTGGTCAAGTCAAACTTGACCCTTCATCTTCCCTCTCAAGTCAAGTCAAACTTGACCTCTTACTCCCATGGTTGATCAAATCTACCCTTTGATTCAAATCAATTTAATTTAATGAATCTCTATTCATTAGTTTAAATTAACTCCATGAATCATAGTCTAAATTAGACTCATTCATCACATGTATCAAATTGAGTCCAACTCAATTAGTCTAATTTGGATTACTCTTAATCCAATTTGGTTCATCACATGAACCTAATTCTCTTGGTCTATCATATGAACCTAATCTCCATCTAACTGTCCTTTGTGTGTGACCCTATAGGTTCTTGTAACGTTGGCAATGCACCTAAACCCATTTAGAAACATAAGCAATGAGCGGTATATAGCAAAACTGTTAGTTAGAGCCCTAGAGTCAATCATTTGATGATTGTATTATGGACTTGTTGTATCATATTCTTATATAAATAAAGGTATTTGTTTTGGTTATTATACTTGTATTGGTGCCAAATAAACTAAGTATGATAGCGTCCTTGAGTAGAAGGTTCTCACCTATATCAATCGGTTAGTTCAACCGATAGTGAGATGATATAGGGAACACTACTCTTAATCATTCCTAGTTGTATTAACATTCAGGGACAATGTTAATGCAATAAGATTAGCATGTAGGTCAACTCGATGACTTGATCTCACAAGTCATGGATATAGAGATATCAAGTTGACACATGGGTATGCATTAGAGAATGTATACTGAATGACCCGCCATGAGAAAGTATCATGGATCGTTATATGAGTGTCATATACTTTCTCATGTGGCTATTAGTATGACTACTAGTCCTTAGACCTGAAGTCACCATGGTTCCCTCCATAAGGAGTTATGTACTTTAGTTTCGTCAAACGTCACCCGTAACTGGGTGGACTATAAAGGTGATTACTGGGTATGTAACGAATTATGTAGAGGGATGTGAGTGATGTAGATGGGATCTATCCCTCCTATATGACGGGACATTGATATTCTTGATAGAGTGAGACCATGAAGTGCATGGCCATGCTCAAATGAGTCAATATGAGATATTGAGCTCATTTGATTTAGTGAGTCTACTTGGAGTTCAAGGTTTAGATTGGTCAGAGGATGACACGGTCTATGCCTCACATTGATCAATCTAGATGTCTAGGATAGAAGGACACTTGTCATATATTGTGAGGAGTCACAATTAGTAGTCACAAGGTGATGTTGGATCTCAACATTCTTATAACTTGGTTAGTAATGATGTGTTGCTAGATACCGCTCATTACTTATGCTTCTAAAAGGGTTTATGAGCATTGCCAACGTTATAAGAACCTATAGGGTCACACACAAAGGGCAATTAGATGGAGATTAGGTTCATTTGATGAACCTAAAGGATTTGGTTCATGTGATGAACCTAAAGGATTTGGTTGATGTGATGAACCAAATTGGATTAAGAGTAATCCAAAGTAGGCTAATTGAGTTGGACTCAATTTGGTTCATGTATTAGATGAGTCTAATTTGGACTTAGACTCATTGAATTAATTTAATTCAATGAATAGAGATTCATTAAATTAAAATTGACTTGAACCAATGGTTAGATTAGATCAACCAAGAGAGAGAAGTGGTCAAGTTTGACTTGACTTGAGAGGAAGATGAAAAGTCAAGTTTGACTTGACCATTTGCCACCTCATTGGTGAGTTGGCATTGAGTGAGCCAATGATGATGCTCCACATCATCATGGTTGCTTAAGTGGGATGCCACCTCATGGGAGTTACCAAGAGTTGTGACTCTTGGCCTTCCATGGAGGTTACAACTCCACCTAAAGTGGTCGGCCACTTCTTATCATCAAGGGAGTTTTATTTTTCTTTTGTAACTCCATCTTCTTCTTCATCTAGAGTTTTCTTCTTGCTCTCCCTCTCCTCACTTACTGATCTCTAAGGTTGCTAGCACATCCTTAGAGGTTTTTCTTCATCTCTTGCTTGTGTGGATACACATAGAGAAGTGTCTACTTTGACACTTTCGAGATCCGGCGAACCGAGGACAAGCGAGATTGCGAAGGGCTTCGCATCAAGGGTATATTCCTTCTCCTTTATAGATCTACTGTAGATCAAGGTTTAGAAACTCATACTCATAAGTTTTTCGAAAGTTTTATCTTTGCACGGATCCGGTGGCGGAGGTTTCGGGGTTTCCGCGACGCGAAAAACGGTTTTCGTGGCCCGAAAAACCCAACAATGGTATCAGAGCCACGTGCGAAGACTTGTATGAGTTTTATTTGATTTTTTATGAAAAATATAGGTTCTATGATATTCTGTAATTTTATGATTTTTAGAGTTTTTATGGGTATTTTTCTCGTAGAAGCGAAGCACATGTGTCTCGACACTTGTATGCTTCGATTACCGAGAAATTTTTTCCAAAACGGCAAGGTTTCGTCCCAAATCTTTTTGGGACAGCGGGCTAAGGCGCTATTGGATCGCTAAGGGACACTCGCAATGGTTAGATCGCGGGTAGGGGCGCTGCCCCTGGCCCCGCAAGGGGATTCGTTCCGCGATTGCGCTCGAAAATCGCTAAACGAGACCGCCGGGAATTTTTACTCGTAAAAATTGGTATTAAAATTGCAGAAAATTATAGAAAATACATAATTTAGAATTATGTATAATTTATGATAGTCATGGCCCAAAAATACCCAATTGGATTGGTATATTTTGTGTTGTAATTCATAATACGGCCTGCGTGCCGTCATGTGACTGTGTGTGTTGTATTTTTGATACGCGACCTGCGCGTCGTGCCTTTTTCTATTTATTCTTGTTGTAAATTAGTTTAGACTCGAATGTAACTCGAGTTTCAAAATTGTAATATACAAAATTGGAGCCGTGGAAGGTCCACTCGAGACGGAGTTACGAGGAGGGCGCGAGCAACACAAGGTGGTCAAAGGGAGGAGCTTAAGAAGCTGTTGACCCTAGGTTGACCATCCGATCTTCTCATTGGCTTGAGAAGATCGTAGTAGGGCCATGACAATCACAAATTAATTTAATTAATTGCTTGTGTATATGTGATGCATGATTAAGTAATTAATTAGTGCCTAACGATTAGATTAGATCTAAGTCGTGCACATGATGCACCCTTTCGATTAGATTAGATCTATCGAGTATATGATACGCATCATCGTTTAGATTAGATCTAAATCACGTCAACTCTAATGCCTACCGTGCCGTGATACCTATCACTACCTCGATCACATGTGTTGTTGAATCTGCCAAAGCAGAGTAACATATATTATCTTGGTAAGGTACGGAGGGACAATCTTGGTCACGCTTATCAACGCATGGGAGAATAAAAACTCAATTAGATTGAGTATTCATAGTTAACTCGGTTGGATCGAGTACAACTATAGGCATTCTTCCAATGGTTGGAAAGATAGGACATAAATCACATTTATATTAATTCTTGGGCGTATTAGCCAAAGCTAACTCAAGTTTTAATATAACTGCGGATAATGATCCTATAAACAAGAGTAGCATAGAGATATAATTGGTAAATCGTTACCTACCGATCATATTAAATCTTGGGCGTATTAGCCAAAGCTAAATTAAGAGTTAGTATGATGTGAATCTTGTCCCACATGAATTATAGAATTCAGTGGGAGTATCATTTAGTTAAAGGCCTAATTAAATGATTTAAAAGAATATGATATTTATTTTCTGTATTTTTCTGTTGTAGAATTGCCATGACGTCAAACATGAACAACTTCTCTCAGCGTTCTATCCTTAAGAAGGACAAGCTCAACGGAGCAAATTTTCTGGACTGGTATAGGAATTTGAGAAATGTTCTCACTCAAGAATGTAAACTGTACGTTCTGGAGTAGCCCATTCCGGAGGCACCTCCTGCCACTGCCACGCGAGCTGACCAAGATGCTTATAAGAAACATCAAGAAGACGCATTAGATGTATCCTGTCTCATGCTCACGAGCATGAACTCTGAGCTTCAGAAGCAACATGAGTTAATGACTGCTTACGATATGGTTGAACATCTTCGTCAACTGTATCAAGGACAAGCATGGCACGAGAGATTTGAGATCTCTATGGCACTGTTTCAATGCAAAATGCAAGCTGGGACTCCTGTAGGTCGACATGTGCTCAAGATGCTTGGGTACATAGAGAACCTATAAAGATAGGGATTCCCATTTGATCAAGAGCTGACCACTGACTTGATCTTGCACTCCTTGCCCGAAAGTTATAGTCAACTTCGTTCATTTGGTAAGGGAAAGTCCCAAGCCAAAGGTAAAGGCAAGGCATTGAAGCCTAAAGGAGGGGTCACCAAGGATGCTACCTGCTTCCACTACGGTTAGACCGGGCACTGGAAGAGGAACTGCAAGGTGTACCTGGAAGATCTTAAGAAGAAGCGAAGTGAGACTTCCACTTCAGGTATATATGTTATAGAAGTCAATCTATCTATTTCTTCATCATGGGTATTAGATACCGGATGTGCATCTCACATTTGTACTAATGTGCAGGCGCAGAGAAATAGCAGGGCATTGGCGAAGGGAGAGGTGGATCTACGCGTAGGCAATGGAGCACGGGTTACTGCTGTTGCTGTAGGGACTTATTTTCTATCTCTGCCCTCTGGGCTTGTATTAGAGTTGGATGATTGTTGTTATGTGTCTGCATTAACTAAGAACATAATTTCAATTTCTTGTTTGGACAAGAAAGGTTTCTCTTTTATTATTAAGGACAAATATTGTTCTGTTTATTTAAAAGATATGTTCTATTGTAGTGCACCTCTGATGAACGGACTCTACATTCTAGACCTTGAAAGCCCTATATATAACATAAATACCAAGAGGTTTAAGTCAAATTACTTGAATCAAACCTATCTCTGGCACTGTCGTTTAGGTCATATAAATGACAAGCGTGTAACGCCCGCCCTCCCTTCTAACCCTAAGGGACGGGGCTACGATACTCTATGTACAAATTTTTCTTTTTTAAAACAGCGGAAGACTTAAAATAATTCTCTTAGTTTAATAAAAACTTTTCTTTTGTTTTCCCTTTCATCAAATCCGAACTACACTATCATGGCCTCAATAACATGATATCAAAATTAGTAGAAACATAACATCAAGTCACACATACGGTACTACAATTCATTATACCAAAGCATAGTTCTTTAAAAGTTTTTAAAGCAGGTTCTTATTTGGTTGCCTAGCCACTGCCACACACATCTCCTTGCCTCTCCTGCTGCTCCTCTAGCTCATCCAGCTTTTTCCTTTATCTGTGGTACAAGGACAGTAAGCTGTGAGCACTCATGGCTCAATAAGTTCCTTTCCTACTCACTAAAACTGAAAATCATAGTATAACCAAAGAATGTCTTAACATGGCATCATTTCAACTAGTCATGACATAATGTAACATACTCTTTTAAGCATATCATGCAACATGAAGAAATCATAACTAGTCATGGCATATCATAGCGTAGAGCATAGCATGAAGCATAACATAATCGTATCTAATCATGGCATATCGTCATAAGGAGTTATGGCATATCCTACACATGGACATATCATGGAACATAACATAATCATATCTAACCATGGCATATCATAAATCATCATAAGGTATATGCAATATGATTTTGAAAAAATAGGTATCCGAAAAACATGTGTATCTCTCATGATCTTTAAAACCATTTCTTCTTACATATATACTTGAACATAATCTCAACTTAAAGGGGATCCCGGCTATGTACCACTTACATATTGCGCGCAACCTATGTAGGTCCAAGGTAACAAGTCTTGAACCCTACAAGGCAACATACTAAGCTCGAGTCTTACTCCATCGACCTAGGGGCACTTAGGAGCCCATCCCTAACGAGGCCCGAGTCTTATTCCATCGACCGCGGGGCGCTTATGGAACCCACCCTTGGTACAAGCCATATAAAGTAAAGTACATGTCATACTTATACATATCATACATCATAAAAGCATGCATCACTTAGGCACACATCCTATCATAAAAGTATGCATCACTTAGGCATACATCATATCATAAAGGTATGCATCACTTAGGCATACATCATATCATAAAGGTATGCATCACTTAGGCATACATCATGTCATAAAGGTATGCATCACTTAGGCATACATCATACCATAAAAGTATGCATCACTTAGGCATACATCATATCATAACAATATGCATCACTTAGGCATAGATCATAAAAATATGCATATCTTAAGCATAAAGCATATCATCAAGCATGTATTATTTAACCACATAGCATATCATGAAAGCATGCATATTTTAAGCACTAAACATAGCATCAAAGCATGCATAATTTAACCACATATCATAACATAAGCATGCATATTTTCAGCTCATATCATATCATCAAAGAATGTAAAATTTACTCACATATCATAACATAAAGCATGCATATTTTGAACTCATAACATATCGTAGAAATTCTCATCTTGTATAGCTCACAAGCATACATGTCTAAGCATAAAAGTGTATCATGTGCTCATCCAATCATAAGGAACAATGTAACATGATTAATTTGGGTACTAAGCTTCCTAATCCTTTGGGTTCTTATCTTGGCCGAAACCCTCTTAGGTGTCAATTTAGGTTTTAAACAACATCCAAGCATGTAGAACCTAATTCATCCACATATCATTTTCATAGGAAGTATTATAAACAAGATTTACTTGGACTCTAAGTTCTCCAAGTCCTTAAACCTCATTTGGCCGAACCTTAACAAGTGTGAAACAAGGTTCTAAATGACAAAAAGCATGGAAACCTTAACCATATTTATAGCATTTGTTTCAAGGAATATGGTAAGCACAATTGAGTTAGTTCCTAAATCCTTTAAGCCCTTAAAATTATGTCATGGCCGAAACTTGCAAGTACTCATTTAGGTTTTCAAGCAAGCATACAAGCATGTGAACTTACTCTAACATCATGTATAAATTTATAAATGGCATCATACAAGTGGTCATGGCCTAAACTTCCCTTAGCATCAATTTAGGTCACTAACAACATATAGCATGTGAATTTTTAGCTTTCTACATTTCATATTTCATGGAGAGTGACATGAGCATGTTCAATGTAAGTTCTAGGGTTTCTAAGGCATGTATCCCTTCATGGCCGAGACTTTAAGGTGTCCATTTGAATCATAGTTAAATGTATAAGCATGTGAACACAATCAACATGTTATCTCAATTTCATAAGAAGCATCTTTAACACATGAGGTCTAAATTTTAAGGTTTCTAGGTCTTTAAACCCTACATGGCCGAACCTCATCAAGCATGGAATTTGTTCAAATGGCATAAAAGCATAGAATGTCATAACACATTTCATAACATGTATAAAAGTCAAGCACTATAAGCATACATTTAAATTGTGTCTTAGGTTTCCTAGGTTTTTCCTTTCTTTATCTCAAAGCATATGTTTGGCCAAAACCTTCCAAGTCTTTAAACTAGGTTTTAGGTGGCCTAAAGTATGGAAAACCTAAACAAGTTTTATGGCAAAAATATCAAAGAAACTATACATATAAGTTTGGTTCACAAACAAGCTAGGACCCTTGTGGTCATAATTATCATATATCATGCAACTAATTTTCCTATACTCTAATTAAGCATGGGAGCATCAAACAACTTTCATATCTTATTGTCAAGGAGGTTTTGAGCATGTAAAAAAATCTGTTTAACCTATTCTAAACCATCCACCTTACCATGGCCGAAACATTAAAAGTGATGTTCATGAGTTTCTATCAACATACAAGCATGCAACTCTTTAAGAAACTCTATATTCTATCATATAAACATGGTGAGTTTAAATTCAAAGTCTTCCTAACCCTAAACCCTTCCTTGGCCGAAACTTGTGAGTGGGGTACTTTTGGTTCCAAGTAACCTTCAAGTATGAAAACAATAATGGATCCTTAACCATTTATTTAGAGGGTTTTGTGCAAGTTAGGTATACAAATAAATTCCCTAGCCCTTATAAAACCTTTTTGGCCAAAACTCTAGGGTTAGGTACATCTCTAATCCGACATCACATATATATAAAAATATGAGAGAAAACCTTCTTACAAAGCATAGAAAAATTATCATGAATCAAGGCTTATATTAAACATTCCTAGGATCAATAAGTCCTTTCTTTGGCCGAATTTTCACAACTTTGTTTCTAGGTTTTAAAATCCTCATAAAATCCAAAAACACATTAAAACCACTTGTACCACAGGTGAGGGGATACTTACATCCTTTTCACTTGGGGTTCTAAAGTGTGGTGATGGAAGAAAGGGTCTCTTCTTCTTGTTCTCCTCCTTTGTTTTCCCTTGGTAGCCTTCCTTGTATCCTAGGAGGAACCTTGTTTTGGGGGCCGAAAATGGAGGAGAGGGGGCTGAGGCTCTCGGTGGTGGAGAGGAGAGAATGAGAGAAATGAGAGAAAAATAAAATCTTCTCTTTACATGCTCCCTTTTATGTTAAGGGGAAGAGGTAGCAAAATTGGTTTTTGCTTTCCTTCTCCCTTAGCCCCCTTTTTATTTTATTTTATTTATTTATTTATTCTCATCATTCATGATGAAACAAGGGGTAATGAATCCCCTTAATAGTCCTCTTTAAGTCACGGCAAAGGGAGAAGAAGAGGGAGAGAAAAGAAGGAAGGCAAGTTGCCTTTCTCTTGCTCTTTTCTTGCTTTCTTTTGGCTAGCTTTTACTCTCATCCTTATCATGAGTTTCCCTCCTTTGCTATCAATATATCATTCCTATCCCAACTGGTTATTACCCATTAATCCTATCATTTACATCATGTGAGGTTCAAGGTTCAATCCTTGACCACTCCCTATTTTTATTTCTTTTTATTTCTTTTTGGTTCAACATTCTACTAATATTTTTCTAAGGCAAATTCATCATTCTCATATTTATCTTAAAAGCTTAGTGGGTGTTACAAAGCGCTTATCCCAGCTCAATAAGGATGGTCTGCTGGACTCATTTGATTTTGAATCTTATGAGACGTGCGAGTCATGCCTACTAGGCAAGATGACCAAGACTCTCTTTAGTGGGCACAGTGAGAGAGCGACTGACTTGTTAGGTCTTATATATAGTGATGTATGTGGCCCTTTCAATGTCGCTACTAGAGGCAGTTATAGGTACTTCATCACATTTACTGATGCCTGCAGTAGATATGGTTATGTGTACTTGATGACACATAAGTCTGAATCCTTTGAAAAGTTCAAAGAATTCAAGAATGAAGTACAGAACCAGCTTGGCAAGAGTATTAAGATACTTCGATCAGATCGAGGTGGAGAATACCTTAGCCATAAGTTTCGTGACTACCTAGCTGAGTGTGGGATTCTATCCCAACTCACTCCTCCTGGAACACCACAGTGGAATGGTGTATCCGAAAGGAGGAATCGTACCCTATTAGATATGGTACAATCTATGATGAGTCACACAGATCTTCCGACATACCTTTGGGGCTATGCTCTAGACACGGCAGCTTTTATACTCAACCGAGTTCCATCCAAGGCCGTGATTAAGACACCATATAGGATATGGGCTGGGAGAGATGCCCAGGTGTCTTTCATGAGGATTTGGGGTTGTGAGGCTTACGTTCGATGTCAAGTCTCAGACAAGTTAGGACCCAAATCTGACAAGTGCTACTTTATTGGATATCCCAAGGAAATTAAGGGATATTACTTCTACATTCCCAGTCAGCACAAGGTAGTTGTGGCAAAGACTGGGGTCTTTCTAGAAAGGGACTTTGTTTCTAGAAAGACTAGTGGGAGCACGTTTGATCTTGAAGAAGTTCAAGATTAGAACAATAGCACTGAAGCCTCGATGGAAGTTGAACTAGAACCACAAAGTGTTGTGGATGATGTTGTTCCACAAGGAGTTGAGGAACAACAACCAGTTCAAGTAAAACATACCTCTTCGCAGATCTGATAGGGTACGTCGTCAGCCTGAGAGATACTCATTTCTCTTGTCTGACCATGATGACGTTGTGCTCATAGATGATGAGCCTACCACCTATCAGGAAGCTGTGATGAGACCAGATTCCTAGAAATGGCTAGAGGCCATGAGATCCGAGATGGAATCCATGTACACCAACCAAGTATGGACTTTGGTTGATCCACCTGAAGGGGTAAAACCCATTGGGTGTAAGTGGGTTTTTAAGAGAAAGACTGACATGGATGGACTTATCTATAAGGGTCGCTTGGTAGCTAAAGGTTTCAAGCAGATTCATGGTATTGACAATGATGAAACCTTTTCTCTAGTAGCGATGTTTAAGTCCATTCGGATCATGCTTGCTATTGCAGCTTACCATGACTATGAGATATGGTACATGGATGTCAAAACCACATTTCTGATTGGAAACCTACTCGAGGATGTGTACATGACACAACCTGAGGGTTTTGTAGATCCACAGCATACTAGCAGAGTATGCAAGCTGTATAGGTCCATTTATGGACTAAAGCAAGATTCTCGGAGCTGGAATCTTTGATTCGATGATGCAATCAAATAGTTTAGTTTCATTAAGAACGAAGATGAGCCTTGTGTCTACAAGAAGGTTGTAGGGGATATAGTTGTCTTCCTCATATTGTATGTGGATGACATACTACTCATTGAGAAGGACATCCCTTTGCTTCAGTCTGTCAAGACCTGGCTAGGGAGTTGCTTCTCAATGAAGGACTTAGGTGAGGCATCCCGCATTCTAGGAATACAGATCTATAGAGATAGATCTAAGAGATTGCTTGGCCTAAGTCAGAGTACATACATTGACAAGGTACTCCTTCGGTTTGCCATGCAGAACTCCAAGAAGGGATTTCTGCCGATGTCACATGGTATGAGTCTTTCGAAGACTCAAGGTCCCTCTTCTAGGGAGGAGAGAGACCGCATGGATCAGATCTCTTATGCCTCATGTAACACCCCTAGAAAGCCTAGATAAGAAAGTAAGGGTAATGAGAGTACGAATGTAGTGAAAAGAAGGTGTAGATATTCTAAGTTAAATATTAAGATGGGAAGGATTTAGATGATTAAAACTTTATGAAAGAAAATAAAGTTGAGAATATAAATCATCTATGCATGATTTATAATGTATGGAATTAATGTAGACAAAAGGAAGAAATATGAGATAATATATACATGTGTGAAATATTTATGCATAATGCATAATATGGTAATATATGAATTATTATGTACAAAAGAAAATAAAATGTTAGAAGAGAGATTGAACTTTGGATCTCTTGTAAGGAACATTTATAGGATATCAAAGGGGATAGGAGAATTATTGATAAGGAGAGAAAGGACTAAGTAGTTAAGAATAAGAAAGGATTCTTTTTAATTAAAAGGAAAAGGAAGTAAAAAAAAAAAAAGTAAAAAATATACATAACCAAGTTTTGATCCTTGGTTCTCTTGTGGATGCATGCATGTGTTAACCAAGTGTGATAGGAGAGGATATTGTAAGAGGAGAGATAGGAATTTTAATTAAAGGAAAGAAAAGAGAGAAATTAAAGGAAAGAAAAGAGAGAACTCAAGAAGCATTTCTCTAGAATATTCTTATCATTAAGAGGAGAAATAAATAAGGAGGATGAATCAAGTCAAGTTTTCCTCCCCTCATTTTAGTATAAATAGGCATGGAGGGGTGACTTCAACTTCATCCTCAACTCATTCTCCTCCTCTCCTCCATTGGTGCCGAGAACTCACTCTCTCCCTCTTTTCTTCTTCTTGTTGCCGAGCAACACAAGAGGAAGAAACCTCTTCTTCCTCCTCACTCTCTCCCTCTTTTCTTTCTTTTTGTTGCCGAGCAACACAAGAGGAAGAAGTCTCTTCTTCCTCCCCCTCTCCACCAAAAGACCTAGCTTCCTCCATTGGTGCCGAGCAAAGCAAGCAAGAAGAAGAAAGGTCCACAAGCAAGTTCTCGAACCTAGGAAACTTAAGCAAAAAAATGTAAGCTTCCCCTCACCTGTGGTACAAGGCTTTTATGTGATTTTCGAATTTATAAGGATTAGAAAACCTAGGAAAGAATTTAAGAAAATTCGGCTAAAGAAAAGGTTTTCAAATCTAGGATGATTTAAACAAGACCTCATTTCATGATAAGATTTTCTATGCTATGTAGAAGGATTCTTTTCCATGATTTTATACTGATATGATGTATGATCAGAGGAGTATCTAACCCTAAGATTCAACCAAAAATATTTTAAAGAGGTTAGGAAGATTATCGTCTAACCAAACTAGTGCAAGGTTCCTTCTATGAAATGCTAAGGACCTTTCTATGGTTTTCTTGCTTGGAAATTAATTGGAACCAAAAGAAAACTCACTTGTATGCTTCGGACCAGAAAGGTTAAGGGTTAGAAAGACCTTCAAAAATTTAAATAAACATGCTCCTATGATAGGATATAAAGTTTCTTAAAGGGTGTTCACATTGCTAGAAACTCATGAACTCTTTTTAGGGTTTTTCGGCTATGATAAAAGGGATAGCTTAGATTAGCCTAAACAAAAATATTAATATGCTCAAGACCTCTGTGATATTATGATATGAAAGTTGATTAATGCTCTAATATTTAATTGGAATGTAGAAAATTAGTTACATGATATAAGACATGTAAGATCACAAGAGTCCTAGCTTGTTTATGATCCAATTTTGTGTATGATGTTCTTAGTAACTTTTGCCATGATATTTACTTAGGCTTTCCATGCTTTAGGCCACTTAAGAAACCTAGCTTAAGGACTGGTAGGTTTCGGCCATGAAGGAAAATAAAAGAAAAAGGGAAAGAAACTTAGGAAATGCTATACATAATGAGAAGAAATGAAATTATGTTATGTAATATGCTATGATATGTTATAACATAGGAAATGCTATACATAATGAGAAGAAATGAAATTATGTTATGTAATATGCCATGATATGTTATAGCATAGGAAATGCTATACATAATGAGAAGAAATGAAATTATGTTACGTAACATGCCATGATATGTTATAGCATAGGAAATGCTATACATAATGAGAAGAAATGAAATTTTGTTACGTAATATGCCATGATATGTTATAGCATAGGAAATGCTATACATAATGAGAAGAAATGAAATTATGTTACGTAATGATATATAGCATAGGAAATTCTATACATAATGAGAAGAAATGAAATTATGTTACGTAATGATATGTTATAGCATAGGAAATGCTATACATAATGAAAAGAAATGAAAAAGGAAATGCATGAAAGATTGTTAGGGACATGATATGATAGTTATGCACGATAAGTTATTTTTGTATGGTTTGTACCAAGGGTGGGCTCCGTAAACGCCCCGGGGTCGATGGAGTAAGACACGGGCCTCGTCAGTAATGGGCCTCTGAGTGCCCTAGGTCGATGGAGTAAGACTCGGGCCTAATATGTATGCATGGTAGGGTTCAAGACTTGCTACCTTGGACCTACCTATGAAGCGCGCGCATTATGTATGTGGTACAAACCGGGATCCCCTCTAATGATGATATTAATTTCAAGTACTTATAAGTATAAGTTTTCAAATTCATGATGCATTGCCTACATATGTGCTTGAATTATCTGATGATTAGATATAATGTCATGTGATATTATGATATGAATATGATACCCTTGTATGTCGTATGCTTATGATACCTCACATGATATTGATATGTAATGATATGAATTCGGTTTTAGTGAGTTGGAAAGGAACTTACTGAGCCATGAGTGCTCATAGCTTACTTTCCTTGTACCGCAGACATGGGGGACGGATATTCGGAACGACGGAGCAGCAGGAGGAGCAGATAGTGATGTGTGTGGTGGTGGCTCGGCAAGAACGATTCGGACAAATTAATATTTTTAATTATATGATCAATATATGCACATTCGAACTAATCAGAATATGTGATATCATGCTTATTTAAGAAAAAGGAATGATTTAAAATTTTCCGCTGTTATAGTATAACTAAAGCATGTACGTAAGTAGTATAAGATCGTAGCGCCGCCCTTGGGTAAGAAGGGTGGGCGGTGGTATCAGAGCCAAGTTTTGCCAGCTCACTACACACACATCAAGCTCTTTCCTGTCGCTCCAAGTAAGTACAGTTGCTTAATTTATTTATATGCAAAAAATTAGTATGATACTCTAGGATACATGAATAATAGCCTAGGAAGGATACCTTAAGTTATACCCTACAAAATGGTGCATGATGATAAGTAGGTGATATTCTAGGATGCATGAATGGTAGCCTAGATACAAGAACCTTAGGCTATAACATAAGAGGAATAATGAATCTTTAAAATCTTGTAGAAATGGACTATATCCCGTTCGAATACGATCCCGAGGATGTAGAATATTTTGGTGAATACCTCGAGTTCGCGGATGAACCCGATATGCTGGAATACTTCGACAACTATGTGAACGACTCGGAATCTCCGGAACACGGCGAGTTCGGAGAGGAAGATCTCGAGGAAATCGAGGAAGGGAATTCGGACGATAATGAAGATGAAGATTCAAAAATTATGGAATATTATGAAGGAGAGAACGAGTTTCCTGAGATGGGCGAGGATGAATTTAACCTTGCTGAATACATGGAAATGGGTTTCAACCCCAACGATATAATAGACTTCGAGTGGGGACTGAACAACCTCGAGGGGGAACTAAACGAAGACCCGATGGAACCGGACGAACATGTCGAAGAAGACGAGGGAATGGATGAAGAGACAATAATCGACCCGGAAGAGGCATCGGAGATTCAACCTCCGATAATGCCTGATCCACCCCAGAATGATCTGGGCAAGTCGATACAGGTTGGGTTGATGATGACTACTGCTATCATGTCCTTTATGGCAGGAGTAGTCACAACCTACCTGGCCTTTTAAGAGAAGAAGTTATGAACAAAAAAAATGTAATAAAAGCTTTGGATGAATAAAAAGAGTAGAAATGGTATCAATTTAAGCATGAGTCAAGTAAGAATGATAATACCATCGGCTAGATCTTGACGCGTATGAATGGTAAGGTAATCTAAAGATGATATGACAACCTAAGAAAGAATACCTCAACGATAACCCAAACATGGCATGAAACCTAGACATGATGTGTTAAGATATTCATGCATAAATGATAACTTAGACTAATCTTGTTATCATTTAGGAAATTAGGTATGGCTAGAAAACGAAATGCCAGAACAGAGGAGACCGTACCTCCACCTGATTGGGCACATGTAGTTACTGAGCTACAACGACAGCTTACGGAACAGCAACAGATGATTGCTGCCATGATGAATCAACAAGGGATGTGGAAGCTTAGAACCAATCTAAAACCTATGACATTGTTCCTTATGATAGGCTAATCACATGCTACACTTTTATGCTTAGACATGTATGCTTGTGATTTAATTGTTTATGATATGATATGCATGCTTTCATGAAATGATATGTGAATAGAATATGCATGATTTATGATATGATATGCATGTTTTCATGGAATGATATGTGAATAGAAATATGCATGATTTATGATATGCTATGCATGCTTCCATGAAATGATAAGTGAATAGAAATATGCATGATTGATGATATGATATGTATACATCCATGATATAATATATGTGAGTAGAAAATACATGTTTCTATGAAATGATGTATGCCTAAGTGATGCATACTTTTATGACATGATGTATGCCTAAGTGATGCATACTTTTATGATATGAGGTGTGCCTAAGTGATGCATGCTTTTATGATACATGATATGTATGACATGTACTTTACTTTCTGTGTGATTAGCTTATACCAAGAGTAAGCTCCACCAGTGTCTAAGGAATCTGAGCAGAAATTATCATTCTAAGTTCGGGGACGAACTTTCAATAAGTAGGGGAGATTGTAACACCCCTAGAAAGCCTAGATAAGAAAGTAAGGGTAATGAGAGTACGAATGTAGTGAAAAGAAGGTGTAGATATTCTAAGTTAAATATTAAGATGGGAAGGATTTAGATGATTAAAACTTTATGAAAGAAAATAAAGTTGAGAATATAAATCATCTATGCATGATTTATAATGTATGGAATTAATGTAGACAAAAGGAAGAAATATGAGATAATATATACATGTGTGAAATATTTATGCATAATGCATAATATGGTAATATATGAATTATTATGTACAAAAGAAAATAAAATGTTAGAAGAGAGATTGAACTTTGGATCTCTTGTAAGGAACATTTATAGGATATCAAAGGGGATAGGAGAATTATTGATTAGGAGAGAAAGGACTAAGTAGTTAAGAATAAGAAAGGATTCTTTTTAATTAAAAGGAAAAGGAAGTAAAAAAAAAAAAAAGAAGTAAAAAATATATATAACCAAGTTTTGATCCTTGGTTCTCTTGTGGATGCATGCATGTGTTAGCCAAGTGTGATAGGAGAGGATATTGTAAGAGGAGAGATAGGAATTTTAATTAAAGGAAAGAAAAGAGAGAACTCAAGAAGCATTTCTCTAGAATATTCTTATCATTAAGAGGAGAAATAAATAAGGAGGATGAATCAAGTCAAGTTTTCCTCCCCTCATTTTAGTATAAATAGGCATAGAGGGGTGACTTCAACTTCATCCTCAACTCATTCTCCTCCTCTCCTCCATTGGTGCCGAGAACTCACTCTCTCCCTCTTTTCTTCTTCTTGTTGCCGAGCAACACAAGAGGAAGAAACCTCTTCTTCCTCCTCACTCTCTCCCTCTTTTCTTTCTTGTTGTTGCCGAGCAACACAAGAGGAAGAAGTCTCTTCTTCCTCCCCCTCTCCACCAAAAGACCTAGCTTCCTCCATTGGTGCCGAGCAAAGCAAGCAAGAAGAAGAAAGGTCCACAAGCAAGTTCTCGAACCTAGGAAACTTAAGCAAAAAAATGTAAGCTTCCCCTCACCTGTGGTACAAGGCTTTTATGTGATTTTCGGATTTATAAGGATTAGAAAACCTAGGAAAGAATTTAAGAAAATTCGGCTAAAGAAAAGGTTTTCAAATCTAGGATGATTTAAACAAGACCTCATTTCATGATAAGATTTTCTATGCTATGTAGAAGGATTCTTTTCCATGATTTTATACTGATATGATGTATGATCAGAGGAGTATCTAACCCTAAGATTCAACCAAAAATATTTTAAAGAGGTTAGGAAGATTATCGTCTAACCAAACTAGTGCAAGGTTCCTTCTATGAAATGCTAAGGACCTTTCTATGGTTTTCTTGCTTGGAAATTAATTGGAACCAAAAGAAAACTCACTTGTATGCTTCGGACCAGAAAGGTTAAGGGTTAGAAAGACCTTCAAAAAATTTAAATAAACATGCTCCTATGATAGGATATAAAGTTTCTTAAAGGGTGTTCACATTGCTAGAAACTCATGAACTCTTTTTAGGGTTTTTCGGCTATGATAAAAGGGATAGCTTAGATTAGCCTAAACAAAAATATTAATATGCTCAAGACCTCTGTGATATTATGATATGAAAGTTGATTAATGCTCTAATGTTTAATTGGAATGTAGAAAATTAGTTACATGATATAAGACATGTAAGATCACAAGAGTCCTAGCTTGTTTATGATCCAATTTTGTGTATGATGTTCTTAGTAACTTTTGCCATGATATTTACTTAGGCTTTCCATGCTTTAGGCCACTTAAGAAACCTAGCTTAAGGACTGGTAGGTTTCGGCCATGAAGGAAAATAAAAGAAAAAGGGAAAGAAACTTAGGAAATGCTATACATAATGAGAAGAAATGAAATTATGTTATGTAATATGCTATGATATGTTATAGCATAGGAAATGCTATACATAATGAGAAGAAATGAAATTATGTTATGTAATATGCCATGATATGTTATAGCATAGGAAATGCTATACATAATGAGAAGAAATGAAATTATGTTACGTAACATGCCATGATATGTTATAGCATAGGAAATGTTATACATAATGAGAAGAAATGAAATTTTGTTACGTAATATGCCATGATATGTTATAGCATAGGAAATGCTATACATAATGAGAAGAAATGAAATTATGTTACGTAATGATATGTTATAGCATAGGAAATGCTATACATAATGAGAAGAAATGAAATTATGTTACATAATGATATGTTATAGCATAGGAAATGCTATACATAATGAAAAGAAATGAAAAAGGAAATGCATGAAAGATTGTTAGGGACATGATATGATAGTTATGCACGATAAGTTATTTTTGTATGGTTTGTACCAAGGGTGGGCTCCGTAAACGCCCCGGGGTCGATGGAGTAAGACTCGGGCCTCGTCAGTAATGGGCCTCTAAGTGCCCTAGGTCGATGGAGTAAGACTCGGGCCTAGTATGTATGCATGGTAGGGTTCAAGACTTGCTACCTTGGACCTACCTCTGAAGCGTGCGCATTATGTATGTGGTACAAACCGGGATCCCCTCTAATGATGATATTAATTTCAAGTACTTATAAGTATAAGTTTTCAAATTCATGATGCATTGCCTACATATGAAGCGTGCGCATTATGTATGCATTGACTTGAGAGAAAGATGAAAGGTCAAGTTTGACTTGACCATTTGCCACCTCATTGGTGAGTTGGCATTGAGTGAGCCAATGATGATGCTCCACATCATCATGGTTGCTTAAGTGGGATGCCACCTCATGGGAGTTACCAAGAGTTGTGACTCTTGGCCTTCCATGGAGGTTACAACTCCACCTAAAGTGGTCGGCCACTTCTTATCATCAAGGGAGTTTTATTTTTCTTTTGTAACTCCATCTTCTTCTTCATCTAGAGTTTTCTTCTTGCTCTCCCTCTCCTCACTTACTGATCTCTAAGGTTGCTAGCACATCTTTAGAGGTTTTTCTTCATCTCTTGCTTGTGTGGATACACATAGAGAAGTATCTACTTTGACACTTTCGAGATCCGGCGAACCGAGGACAAGCGGGATTGCGAAGGGCTTCGCATCAAGGGTATATTCCTTCTCCTTTATAGATCTACTGTAGATCAAGGTTTAGAAACTCATACTCATAAGTTTTTCGAAAGTTTTATCTTTGCACGGATCCGGTGGCGGAGGTTTCGGGGTTTCCGCGACGCGAAAAGCGGTTTTCGTGGCCCGAAAAACCCAACAATGGTATCAGAGCCACGTGCGAAGACTTGTATGAGTTTTATTTGATTTTTTATGAAAAATATAGGTTCTATGATATTCTGTAATTTTATGATTTTTAGAGTTTTTATGGGTATTTTTCTCGTAGAAGCGAAGCACATGTGTCTCGACACTTGTATGCTTCGACTACCGAGAAATTTTTTCCAAAACGGCAAGGTTTCGTCCCAAATCTTTTTGGGACAGCGGGCTAAGGCGCTATTGGATCGCTAAGGGACACTCGCGATGGTTAGATCGCGGGTAGGGGCGCTGCCCCTGGCCCCGCAAGGGGATTCGTTCCGCGATTGCGCTCGAAAATCGCTAAACGAGACCGCCGGGAATTTTTACTCGTAAAAATTGGTATTAAAATTGCAGAAAATTATAGAAAATACATAATTTAGAATTATGTATAATTTATGATAGTCATGGCCCAAAAATACCCAATTGGATTGGTATATTTTGTGTTGTAATTCATAATACGGCCTACGTGCCGTCATGTGACTGTGTGTGTTGTATTTTTGATACGCGACCTGCGCGTCGTGCCTTTTTCTATTTATTCTTGTTGTAAATTAGTTTAGACTCGAATGTAACTCGAGTTTCAAAATTGTAATATACAAAATTGGAGCCGTGGAAGGTCCACTCGAGACGGAGTTATGAGGAGGGCGCGAGCAACACAAGGTGGTCAAAGGGAGGAGCTTAAGAAGCTGTTGACCCTAGGTTGACCATCCGATCTTCTCATTGGCTTGAGAAGATCGTAGTAGGGCCATGACAATCACAAATTAATTTAATTAATTGCTTGTGTATATGTGATGCATGATTAAGTAATTAATTAGTGCCTAACGATTAGATTAGATCTAAGTCGTGCACATGATGCACCCTTTCGATTAGATTAGATCTATCGAGTATATGATACGCATCATCGTTTAGATTAGATCTAAATCACGTCAACTCTAATGCCTACCGTGCCGTGATACCTATCACTACCTCGATCACATGTGTTGTTGAATCTTCCAAAGCAGAGTAACATATATTATCTTGGTAAGGTACGGAGGGACAATCTTGGTCACGCTTATCAACGCATGGGAGAATAAAAACTCAATTAGATTGAGTATTCATAGTTAACTCGGTTGGATCGAGTACAACTATAGGCATTCTTCCAATGGTTGGAAAGATAGGACATAAATCACATTTATATTAATTCTTGGGCGTATTAGCCAAAGCTAACTCAAGTTTTAATATAACTGCGGATAATGATCCTATAAACAAGAGTAGCATAGAGATATAATTGGTAAATCGTTACCTACCGATCATACTAAATCTTGGGCGTATTAGCCAAAGCTAACTCAAGAGTTAGTATGATGTGAATCTTGTCCCACATGAATTATAGAATTCAGTGGGAGTATCATTTAGTTAAAGGCCTAATTAAATGATTTAAAAGAATATGATATTTATTTTCTGTATTTTTCTGTTGTAGAATTGCCATGACGTCAAACATGAACAACTTCTCTCAGCGTTCTATCCTTAAGAAGGACAAGCTCAACGGAGCAAATTTTCTGGACTGGTATAGGAATTTGAGAAATGTTCTCACTCAAGAATGTAAACTGTACGTTCTGGAGTAGCCCATTCCGGAGGCACCTCCTGCCACTGCCACGCGAGCTGACCAAGATGCTTATAAGAAACATCAAGAAGACGCATTAGATGTATCCTGTCTCATGCTCACGAGCATGAACTCTGAGCTTCAGAAGCAACATGAGTTAATGACTGCTTACGATATGGTTGAACATCTTCGTCAACTGTATCAAGGACAAGCATGGCACGAGAGATTTGAGATCTCTATGGCACTGTTTCAATGCAAAATGCAAGCTGGGACTCCTGTAGGTCGACATGTGCTCAAGATGCTTGGGTACATAGAGAACCTATAAAGATAGGGATTCCCATTTGATCAAGAGCTGACCACTGACTTGATCTTGCACTCCTTGCCCGAAAGTTATAGTCAACTTCGTTCATTTGGTAAGGGAAAGTCCCAAGCCAAAGGTAAAGCCAAGGCATTGAAGCCTAAAGGAGGGGTCACCAAGGATGCTACCTGCTTCCACTACGGTTAGACCGGGCACTGGAAGAGGAACTGCAAGGTGTACCTGGAAGATCTTAAGAAGAAGCGAAGTGAGACTTCCACTTCAGGTATATATGTTATAGAAGTCAATCTATCTATTTCTTCATCATGGGTATTAGATACCGGATGTGCATCTCACATTTGTACTAATGTGCAGGCGCAGAGAAATAGCAGGGCATTGGCGAAGGGAGAGGTGGACCTACGCGTAGGCAATGGAGCACGGGTTACTGCTGTTGCTGTAGGGACTTATTTTCTATCTCTGCCCTCTGGGCTTGTATTAGAGTTGGATGATTGTTGTTATGTGTCTGTATTAACTAAGAACATAATTTCAATTTCTTGTTTGGACAAGAAAGGTTTCTCTTTTATTATTAAGGACAAATATTGTTCTGTTTATTTAAAAGATATGTTCTATTGTAGTGCACCTCTGATGAACGGACTCTACATTCTAGACCTTGAAAGCCCTATATATAACATAAATACCAAGAGGTTTAAGTCAAATTACTTGAATCAAACCTATCTCTGGCACTGTCGTTTAGGTCATATAAATGACAAGCGTGTAACGCCCGCCCTCCCTTCTAACCCTAAGGGACGGGGCTACGATACTCTATGTACAAATTTTTCTTTTTTAAAACAGCGGAAGACTTAAAATAATTCTCTTAGTTTAATAAAAACTTTTCTTTTGTTTTCCCTTTCATCAAATCCGAACTACACTATCATGGCCTCAATAACATGATATCAAAATTAGTAGAAACATAACATCAAGTCACACATACGGTACTACAATTCATTATACCAAAGCATAGTTCTTTAAAAGTTTTTAAAGCAGGTTCTTATTTGGTTGCCTAGCCACTGCCACACACATCTCCTTGCCTCTCCTGCTGCTCCTCTAGCTCATCCAGCTTTTTCCTTTATCTGTGGTACAAGGACAGTAAGCTGTGAGCACTCATGGCTCAATAAGTTCCTTTCCTACTCACTAAAACCGAAAATCATAGTATAACCAAAGAATGTCTTAACATGGCATCATTTCAACTAGTCATGACATAATGTAACATACTCTTTTAAGCATATCATGCAACATGAAGAAATCATAACTAGTCATGGCATATCATAGCGTAGAGCATAGCATGAAGCATAACATAATCGTATCTAATCATGGCATATCGTCATAAGGAGTTATGGCATATCCTACACATGGACATATCATGGAACATAACATAATCATATCTAACCATGGCATATCATAAATCATCATAAGGTATATGCAATATGATTTTGAAAAAATAGGTATCCGAAAAACATGTGTATGTCTCATGATCTTTAAAACCATTTCTTCTTACATATATACTTGAACATAATCTCAACTTAAAGGGGATCCCGGCTATGTACCACTTACATATTGCGCGCAACCTATGTAGGTCCAAGGTAACAAGTCTTGAACCCTACAAGGCAACATACTAAGCTCGAGTCTTACTCCATCGACCTAGGGGCACTTAGGAGCCCATCCCTAACGAGGCCCGAGTCTTATTCCATCGACCGCGGGGCGCTTATGGAGCCCACCCTTGGTACAAGCTATATAAAGTAAAGTACATGTCATACTTATACATATCATACATCATAAAAGCATGCATCACTTAGGCACACATCCTATCATAAAAGTATGCATCACTTAGGCATACATCATATCATAAAGGTATGCATCACTTAGGCATACATCATATCATAAAGGTATGCATCACTTAGGCATACATCATGTCATAAAGGTATGCATCACTTAGGCATACATCATACCATAAAAGTATGCATCACTTAGGCATACATCATATCATAAAAATATGCATCACTTAGGCATAGATCATAAAAATATGCATATCTTAAGCATAAAGCATATCATCAAGCATGTATTATTTAACCACATAGCATATCATGAAAGCATGCATATTTTAAGCACAAAACATAGCATCAAAGCATGCAAAATTTAACCACATATCATAACATAAGCATGCATATTTTCAGCTCATATCATATCATCAAAGAATGTAAAATTTACTCACATATCATAACATAAAGCATGCATATTTTGAACTCATAACATATCGTAGAAATTCTCATCTTGTATAGCTCACAAGCATACATGTCTAAGCATAAAAGTGTATCATGTGCTCATCCAATCATAAGGAACAATGTAACATGATTAATTTGGGTACTAAGCTTCCTAATCCTTTGGGTTCTTATCTTGGCCGAAACCCTCTTAGGTGCCAATTTAGGTTTTAAACAACATCCAAGCATGTAGAACCTAATTCATCCACATATCATTTTCATAGGAAGTATTATAAACAAGATTTACTTGGACTCTAAGTTCTCCAAGTCCTTAAACCTCATTTGGCCGAACCTTAACAAGTGTGAAACAAGGTTCTAAATGACAAAAAGCATGGAAACCTTAACCATATTTATAGCATTTGTTTCAAGGAATATGGTAAGCACAATTGAGTTAGTTCCTAAATCCTTTAAGCCCTTAAAATTATGTCATGGCCGAAACTTGCAAGTACTCATTTAGGTTTTCAAGCAAGCATACAAGCATGTGAACTTACTCTAACATCATGTATAAATTTATAAATGGCATCATATAAGTGGTCATGGCCGAAACTTCCCTTAGCATCAATTTAGGTCACTAACAACATATAGCATGTGAATTTTTAGCTTTCTACATTTCATATTCCATGGAGAGTGACATGAGCATGTTCAATGTAAGTTCTAGGGTTTCTAAGGCATGTATCCCTTCATGGCCGAGACTTTAAGGTGTCCATTTGAATCATAGTTAAATGTATAAGCATGTGAACACAATCAACATGTTATCTCAATTTCATAAGAAGCATCTTTAACACATGAGGTCTAAATTTTAAGGTTTCTAGGTCTTTAAACCCTACATGGCCGAACCTCATCAAGCATGGAATTTGTTCAAATGGCATAAAAGCATAGAATGTCATAACACATTTCATAACATGTATAAAAGTCAAGCACTATAAGCATACATTTAAATTGTGTCTTAGGTTTCCTAGGTTTTTCCTTTCTTTATCTCAAAGCATATGTTTGGCCAAAACCTTCCAAGTCTTTAAACTAGGTTTTAGGTGGCCTAAAGTATGGAAAACCTAAACAAGTTTTATGGCAAAAATATCAAAGAAACTATACATATAAGTTTGGTTCACAAACAAGCTAGGACCCTTGTGGTCATAATTATCATATATCATGCAACTAATTTTCCTATACTCTAATTAAGCATGGGAGCATCAAACAACTTTCATATCTTATTGTCAAGGAGGTTTTGAGCATGTAAAAAAAATCTGTTTAAGCTATTCTAAACCATCCACCTTACCATGGCCGAAACATTAAAAGTGATGTTCATGAGTTTCTATCAACATACAAGCATGCAACTCTTTAAGAAACTCTATATTCTATCATATAAACATGGTGAGTTTAAATTCAAAGTCTTCCTAACCCTAAACCCTTCCTTGGCCGAAACTTGTGAGTGGGGGTACTTTTGGTTCCAAGTAACCTTCAAGTATGAAAACAATAATGGATCCTTAACCATTTATTTAGAGGGTTTTGTGCAAGTTAGGTATACAAATAAATTCCCTAGCCCTTATAAAACCTTTTTGGCCGAAACTCTAGGGTTAGGTACATCTCTAATCCGACATCACATATATATAAAAATATGAGAGAAAACCTTCTTACAAAGCATATAAAAATTATCATGAATCAAGGCTTATATTAAACATTCCTAGGATCAATAAGTCCTTTCTTTGGCCGAATTTTCACAACTTTGTTTCTAGGTTTTAAAATCCTCATAAAATCCAAAAACACATTAAAACCACTTGTACCACAGGTGAGGGGATACTTACATCCTTTTCACTTGGGGTTCTAAAGTGTGGTGATGGAAGAAAGGGTCTCTTCTTCTTGTTCTCCTCCTTTGTTTTCCCTTGGTAGCCTTCCTTGTATCCTAGGAGGAACCTTGTTTTGGGGGCCGAAAATGGAGGAGAGGGGGCTGAGGCTCTCGGTGGTGGAGAGGAGAGAATGAGAGAAATGAGAGAAAAATAAAATCTTCTCTTTACATGCTCCCTTTTATGTTAAGGGGGAAGAGGTAGCAAAATTGGTTTTTGCTTTCCTTCTCCCTTAGCCCCCTTTTTATTTTATTTTATTTATTTATTTATTCTCATAATTCATGATGAAACAAGGGGTAATGAATCCCCTTAATAGTCCTCTTTAAGTCACTGCAAAGGGAGAAGAAGAGGGAGAGAAAAGAAGGAAGGCAAGTTGCCTTTCTCTTGCTCTTTTCTTGCTTTCTTTTGGCTAGCTTTTACTCTCATCCTTATCATGAGTTTCCCTCCTTTGCTATCAATATATCATTCCTATCCCAACTGGTTATTACCCATTAATCCTATCATTTACATCATGTGAGGTTCAAGGTTCAATCCTTGACCACTCCCTATTTTTATTTCTTTTTATTTCTTTTTGGTTCAACATTCTACTAATATTTTTCTAAGGCAAATTCATCATTCTCATATTTATCTTAAAAGCTTAGTGGGTGTTACAAAGCGCTTATCCCAGCTCAATAAGGATGGTCTGCTGGACTCATTTGATTTTGAATCTTATGAGACGTGCGAGTCATGCCTACTAGGCAAGATGACCAAGACTCTCTTTAGTGGGCACAGTGAGAGAGCGACTGACTTGTTAGGTCTTATATATAGTGATGTATGTGGCCCTTTCAATGTCGCTACTAGAGGCGGTTATAGGTACTTCATCACATTTACTGATGCCTGCAGTAGATATGGTTATGTGTACTTGATGACACATAAGTCTGAATCCTTTGAAAAGTTCAAAGAATTCAAGAATGAAGTACAGAACCAGCTTGGCAAGAGTATTAAGATACTTCGATCAGATCGAAGTGGAGAATACCTTAACCATAAGTTTCGTGACTACCTAGCTGAGTGTGGGATTCTATCCCAACTCACTCCTCCTGGAACACCACAGTGGAATGGTGTATCCGAAAGGAGGAATCGTACCCTATTAGATATGGTACAATCTATGATGAGTCACACAGATCTTCCGACATACCTTTGGGGCTATGCTCTAGACACGGCAGCTTTTATACTCAACCGAGTTCCATCCAAGGCCGTGATTAAGACACCATATAGGATATGGGCTGGGAGAGATGCCCAGGTGTCTTTCATGAGGATTTGGGGTTGTGAGGCTTACGTTCGATGTCAAGTCTCAGACAAGTTAGGACCCAAATCCGACAAGTGCTACTTTATTGGATATCCCAAGGAAATTAAGGGATATTACTTCTACATTCCCAGTCAGCACAAGGTAGTTGTGGCAAAGACTTGGGTCTTTCTAGAAAGGGACTTTGTTTCTAGAAAGACTAGTGGGAGCACGTTTGATCTTGAAGAAGTTCAAGATGCGAACAATAGCACTGAAGCCTCGATGGAAGTTGAACTAGAACCACAAAGTGTTGTGGATGATGTTGTTCCACAAGGAGTTGAGGAACAACAACCAGTTCAAGTAAAACATACCTCTTCGCAGATCTGATAGGGTACGTCGTCAGCCTGAGAGATACTCATTTCTCTTGTCTGACCATGATGACGTTGTGCTCATAGATGATGAGCCTACCACCTATCAGGAAGCTGTGATGAGACCAGATTCCTAGAAATGGCTAGAGGCCATGAGATCCGAGATGGAATCCATGTACACCAACCAAGTATGGACTTTGGTTGATCCACCTGAAGGGGTAAAACCCATTGGGTGTAAGTGAGTTTTTAAGAGAAAGACTGACATGGATGGACTTATCTATAAGGGTCGCTTGGTAGCTAAAGGTTTCAAGCAGATTCATGGTATTGACAATGATGAAACATTTTCTCTAGTAGCGATGTTTAAGTCCATTCGGATCATGCTTGCTATTGCAGCTTACCATGACTATGAGATATGGTACATAGATGTCAAAACCACATTTCTGATTGGAAACCTACTCGAGGATGTGTACATGACACAACCTGAGGGTTTTGTAGATCCACAGCGTACTAGCAGAGTATGCAAGCTGCATAGGTCCATTTATGGACTAAAGCAAACTTCTCGGAGCTGGAATCTTTGATTCGATGATGCAATCAAATAGTTTAGTTTCATTAAGAACGAAGATGAGCCTTGTGTCTACAAGAAGGTTGTAGGGGATATAGTTGTCTTCCTCATATTGTATGTGGATGACATACTACTCATTGAGAAGGACATCCCTTTGCTTCAGTCTGTCAAGACCTGGCTAGGGAGTTGCTTCTCAATGAAGGACTTAGGTGAGGCATCCCGCATTCTCCTATTGTGGATATTGATGTGGGTTTGTTTTTTGATGTCAATGCCCTGTTGGGTTTTTCGGGCCGTGAAAACCGCGTTTTCGCGTCGCGAAAACCCCGAATCACCCATGCCACTGGATCTCGTGCGAAGGTTAGATTTCAAAAATATGAGTACGAGTTTCAAACTATGATCTACAGTAGATCTATAAAGGAAAAACATTTTATACCTTCGATGCGTGCCCTCGCAAATCCTGCAAGTCCAAGGTACGCCGGATCTCGAAGTTGTCAATGTAGACAACTCTCTAGTGATATCCACACGAACAAGATGTGTTCTCTAACACTCAAGGATGGAGAAGAGAGCACCACAAGTGTGCTAGCACTTCTTGGGCTCTCGGGTAGGATTTAAAAGAGAGAAAAGAGAGAAAGCAAAAAGGATTCTTATACACTCACTAGTAGTATCCTCCTTTGTTACCTTCACTTTCCCTTATTCTCTTGGAACACAACTCACACACCTTCTCCCTTTCTTGAAACCCACGACCAAGAGAAGAGAAGGAGCAAGAAGAGAGCTTAGGAGGAGGAAGATCACTTGAATGAGAGTTACTCTTGCAAAATGAAACTCTTTTCATCTAATTAAGTGGTTTGTAACCTCCATGGGATACCAAGAGTCACAACTCTTGGTAACTCCCATGAGGTGGCACTTCACTTAAGTAACCATGATGATGTGGAGCATCATCATTGGTCCACTTAATGCCAACTCACCAATGAGGTGGCATAAAGTCAAGTCAAACTTGACTCTTCATCTTCCTCTCAAGTCAAGTCAAACTTGACTTAATCTCTCTCATGGTTGATCTAATCCAACCATTTAATTCAAGCCAATTTAATATAATGAATCTAATTCATTTAATTAAATTGATTCAACGAGTCATAATCTAAATTAGACTCATTGAACACATGAATCAACTTGAGTCCAACTCGATTAGCCCAATTAGGATTACTCTTAATCCAATTTGATTCATCAAATGAATCTAATCCTCTTGGTTCATCATATGAACCTAATCTCCATCCACTTGTTCTTTGTGTGTGACCCAATTGTTAGAGTGTATACTAAAAGCCTAGCTTTTGGTATAAACATTTATCTAGAAATAAGAATCACAATGGTCGAATGTCTACATTTATGATAAATGTAGTTGTTCAATTAATTTATATTGTAGATGACATGGTGTGTGGTGTCACACACAGAAGATCATGTTATCAGTAGCTTATAAATTATAAACAGTAGCTCACGACCATGATGGAAAGGAACAAACCATTGGAAGGTCGTAGTGTAATTAGGTATTAGTTTATCTTGACTATATAATTACACTAGTACACTCAGAGTGTATTGAGTAGGACCATTTGAGGTCGTTTCTTTTATACTGACTTTATAAAGAAACAAAGACCTCGGTTATTATGGAAGTGTGTGCTCTTAATCCTAATGTAATAACAAGCACATATATTTGATATTTATTTCTTTAATTTATCAATGGGTGAGATTTAGTTCGTTGAATCAATATACCCGATAAGTTGGGAAATGGTATCACTTATAGTGTGTGTTGTTGATTATAGAAGGAAATTGTGTCCTAGAGATACTAGGTTGATAATGTCCTCAAGAGGAGCTCATAAAGATTGTCATGTTAAACCCTGCAGGTGGACTTAGTCCGACATGATAATAAGGTTGAGTGGTACTACTCTTGGACTTAGATATTAATTAAATGAGTTGTCAGTAACTCACTTAATTAGTGGACATTTGATATCTTAAACACAGGAGACTAACACACTCATAATAAGGAGCCCAAAAAAATGTAATTTGGGATTGGTGCGGTAGTTCAATGATAATTCTCTAGTGGAATGAATTATCATTGATAAAATTAAGTTGTGTGTTCGGGGCGAACACGGGATGCTTAATTTTATCGGGAGACCAAAACCAATTCCTCCTCTCAGTCCCTATCGTAGCCTCTTATTTGTAGAAGTTTTATACCCACCTATACCCACCTTCTATACCCACTAATAAGGGGCCGGCCAAGCTAGCTTGGGAACCAAGCTAGGGCCGGCCTAGGTATATTATTGGGGCCCTAGCTTGAACCCAAGCTAGTGGGGCCGGCCAAATTAAATTAAAAAAGGATTTTAATTTTAGTTTTTATTATGTGGAAGAAATAATTTTTTAAAAAGAATTAAAATTAAAATATCTCTCTTGTAAAAGATCTACAAAAGATTAAAGAAAGAGATTAGATCTCTTTCCTTATTTGTAGATTGATGAGTTATTTTATTTTCTCTTTAAAAATTATCCACATGTTGATAAAATTAAAATTATAGAAATTTCCTTTATCAACCATGAAGAGATTTTTAAAGAGAAATTTTATTTTTAAAATTTCCGGAAACAAATTAGGAAGTTTTAATTTGTTGATTAAAACTTGTCTAATTTATTTCCTCTAGAAGTGGCCGACCATTAGAGATTAAATTGGGAAATTTTATTTAATTTTTTTCAATTAAATCATGTCAAGGAAATTAAGGAAATTTTATTGTAATTAAATTTCCTAATTTGCCTAGGCCAAGGAATATAAAAGAAGGGGTGAGGGTGCCTTCACAAGAAACAACATCTATTATTCCTCTCCCTCTTTTGTTCCTTGGTGTGGCCGGCCAACCTCTCCCTCTCTTCCTCTTGTGGTGGCCGAACCCTACCCTTCTATTGGAGCTCTTGTGGTGGCCGGATACTACTCGGAGAAGAAGAAGAAGGAGAGAAAGCTAGCATCTCTTGGAGCTTGGTTAGTATTTTGTTTTTCTTCCTTGGTGAAGCTTCCTCTTTGTTGGCCGAACCTAGCTAGGAGGAGAAGAAGGTGATTGGTGGTTTCTCGTCTCGGAAGATCGTTGCCCACACAACGTCCGAGGTTAGAAGAGGAATACGGTAGAAGATCAAGAGGTTTTTCTACAAGGTATAACTAGTAAATTTTATTTCCGCATCATGCTAGTTATTTATGGAAATAATACCAAATACAAGAGGCTTACGTTCTAGAATTTCGAATATGTTTTTTCGAAGTTGTGTTCTTTTGTTTCTTTCTTTTCCTTGTGATTTGATTGTTCTCTTTGGTTATCCTAAAGTTATTTTAGGAAATTAAATATTAGCTTTCTATTAAAGGTTTTGTCTAGTCGGTGGTGGTTGCTCCCATATCCAAGAAGGCCATGTGCCTCGCCACGTCAGTACTGGGAACCTTTTATGGAAATTAATATTTAATCGAATTAATAACTTAAGGAGACTTGGGTCGAACGTGTTAAGTTTCGCAGGAGATCCAAGTCAAAACCTAAAAGAACAAATAGATTAAGTTTTGGATCAAACGTGTTAAGTTCCGCAGGCGATCCAAAATTTAATTTAAAAGAACACATGGTAGCTAGGAAAAGGTTCAGACCTTTGTACAAAATTTTTGTACAGTGGAACCTATAGGTTTTCCGAGTAGCAACCAACAATTGGTATCAGAGCTAGGGTTTTGCCTCTGTGTATTTGGTATTAGTTTAATTATGCACATGTCATACATAATTTAGGCAGGTTAATAGTAGGATGTGCTAACTTTGTGGATGCAGGATCCAACTATTATGACTTTTAGTTATTATGTGTGTGATTGGAACCTTGGACATGTCAAGGGCATTTATCTGTGTGTGCATGATTGTATTAAAATACAGCAGGAGCTGTATTTAGTTTTATTAGGATTTTATTTTTGATCTAGATACATGTACATTCCTTTTATGGAATATAGGATCAAAATGTAAAATTCTATGTATGTCGCGGATCGAATCTTGCAAAGCGTGGAACCTTCTAAAGACCAGAGGCGCAGCGGAACTAGTAGCAAGATGGATGCGACAGCTAGACCCGGTGGCGGTGGCCAAATATGGCAGCAGCTTGGGATGACAACACATGGAGGACAACTAGAGATAAAAGTCATAATAGTTGAAAATTAGATTTTCTATTTATTGCTTTTATATTGTGCTGTGTGTGCATGTTAGTATACATGACTAGTAGGCTAGCATAGTTAAAATTCCTCGTTTATAAATAACTAAGTGGGAGAGGGATTTTTAAATAAATCCCATGGTCTCCATTACTGGTTTGTAAGTGATGCAAACAAGCTTGCGCGTTGGCTCTGAGTGCCTTCCTCCATAACGGATGAGCTTGTTTGTGGATCACTAGAACAGACTTCCATTTTTGGATGACTATAGGAAGTTAATTAAGAGCGTGTGATCTTCCCCAACGGAAGGGGCATAATCTTATTAATGGACTTAGTGTCAAGTAATGATATACACTTAGACACATCTAATAGTATCCTCCCCATCGGAGTCACTGCTATTATTTGTGTGACCAAATGAAAGCAACTATTAATTTGTCATAAAACTAGGTTGACAAGATAATAAAATTAAAGGGTTAAACCCCCTCTTACAAATGATTGATTTTGTATACGTCCACACTAACGTGGCATACAAAATTAACGGTGTTTGAGATAATTTTATTTGTCATAAAGATACGTTGACAAGATAGTTAATGGGTAAAACCCTCCTTTTACAAATGTTGAATTTGTATACGTCCACACTAACGTGGCATGCAAAATTCACGGTGTTTGAGGTGTTGGTGAATTTAAATAATATTGTTTGAGGAATCAATATTTTATTTTAAATTCAAAGAGTTTTGACCAAATATTTGATCAAAGACAGATCAACTATTAATTTTATTCGTCATAAAGTAAAGTTGACGAGATAATAAAATTAATGAATAAAATCTCCTCTTCGATTTTGTATACACAAAATTCATGGAGATTTTAAGGAGTTGATCTTGACCAAATATTTTTGTGATTCTTAGGATGTTTGTCAATCCCTAGTAGTCATACTATAGAAAAAGACTTATTAGTCCCAATTGTAATGATTGGAAATAGGACTTGGACATTAAGGTAGACTGTCTTCTTAGAACTAAGAACAATTTAGATGTATGTAATTCATTAGTTGAAACATGTCCAGTGGTGTTATCTACCAGAACCTGGAGTGTAGATACAAGATGCCATTAATCATGTCTGCAATTCATTGCAGGGTTCCAGGAAACCCGACAACTAAATGAAAGGTAAATCACCGTCCACATGGGCACTACTGTAAAAGTGGTAGCTGTTGCAGTGGGAGATGTTTATCCTTTGATAAGAATAAAATATGGATTTTAAGTAATTGTCTTTACGTCAAGTTTAGAAAGAACCTGATTTCGGTTTCTAAACTATTATAGATATTGTGTCTATTTTGATAACAAAGTTGTTATCAAGAAAAATAGGAAAGTTATCTATTCTGGTATGATGGTTGACAATTTATAATCCAATAACTCCCACGATGCAACAAATGGAAATTAGTAACACATCTTCTAATTTTAAGAGAAAGCAACCTTCGGAAATGAACCAATTATATCTTTGGCATATAAAGCTAGGTTATACTTGAGTAGGATTCATTGGTAGTTGATTAACTTTTGGGTTCATTGGTAGTGGAATTCTTTCCAACTGCGAGTCTTACTTGGAAGAAAAATAACCAAGAAGCTTTTAAGTCCAAGGGTATGGAGTCAAAGATATGTTGAAATCGGTTCATTCTGATTTGTGTGATCCTATGACTATCCAGACAAGAGGTAGTATTGAATATTTTGTCTAATTTATAGACAACTATTCAAGATACAAATAAATTTACTTAATGTACCGCAAGACTAAGTACTTTGATTAGTTCAAAGAGTACAAGGTTGATGTGGAGGAATAAAGTAAAAAGTCACTATGGAAAATCGTAGTGGCAAGTACCTCTTGAGAGATTTTAGGAGTCACTTATCAGAAGTTGATTTCAATCCCAACTAACTGCATCTGGTACACCCCAACAGAATGGTGTAGTAGAAAGAAGGTAAAGAACTCTTATGGAATAATTAGATAGATGATGAGTTATTCAGAAAATTACCAAATTTGTTTTAAGGATAAACTCTGAAAATGAAAGTGAACATAGTGTCTTCCAAGTCATAACTCTCTACTCATATAGAATTGCTGAATAGGCGTAAGCCTATTTTGAAGCATATTCGGATTCAGGTAATCCAACATATATGTTAAAGAGAGATAATGATTAGTTGGATAGGAGTTCACTTGTTTGTAAGTTATCCTAGATAAACAAAAGTAGGTTTATAGTCTTAAAAATCAGAAGGTCATTGATAACATCAATGACTGATTTTTAGAAAAGGACTATTTAATGAACCACGTGCTCATAAGTAAATTTGTTCTTAAGAAAATAATAAAAGACATGTCTAATCTAGTACCAACTGTACAAGATGAGATACCATAAGAAAACTGCAACACGTATCACAAATGATACACAATTGCAGAAAATGTCTTGTCGTAGTGGGAGGGTTGTTAAGCAACCTTAAAAGATTCATGTTTTGGGAGAGTTTTTGAACTCGATCCCTGAAGGACATGAACCTGATCTCCGGACATATGACGAAGCACTCCAAGATAAATATGAAGCATCTTGGCAAAGAGTAATGAATAAAAGAATTAGAATATATGTATTCTAATAAAATCTGGAAGCTTGTAGAACCACTAAGTGGTGTAAAAGCCTTTGGGTGTAAAAGGTCTATAATAGAAAAAGAGGGATAGACAGGAAGGTAGAAACCTTCAAAGCAAGGCTTGATGAAAAAGGAAACCTTTTTCACTGGTAGCCATGCTTAAGTCTATCCGGATTCTTTTATCTATTTGGCAAGTGGATGTCAAGACAGCATTCCTTAATAGAAGTCTTGAAGAAAGCATCCATATAAAGCAACCAGAATGGTTCATTGCAAAGTGCTAAGAGCATCTTGTGTGCAAGCTCAATCAGTCTATGGACTGATACAAAGCTTCAAGGTCTTGGAACATCCAGTTTATCAAAGTAATCCACACCTATGGATTTATTGAGTAAACGGATAAAGTTTTGTGTATACAAAAGATGTGATGGAAACGTGGTGGTATTTCTTGTACTATACGTAGATAACATTTTTGGTAGTTGGAAACAATATCAAAATGTTGTCAGAAGTAGGGGTATGGTTGTCCAAATAATTCGATATAAAGGACTTGGGAGAATGTATATATTTTTTAAGATCAAAGTAATAAGGGATCACAAGAAAAAATATATTTATTCCAAGCTTGATACATCGAAAAAATCCTTGCTCGTTTTAAGCATGCGAAACTCCTCAAAAGGTTTCTTACCTTTTAAGCATGGAGTGTCTTTATCTAAAGAGATGTCTCCGATGACATTAAAGGAGATTGAGGACATGTAGGCAGTTCTTTATGCTTTGGCAGTTAGACAACCTAATGTATGCTATGCACGAGATCAGAAATCTGTTTTGCTAAGAGCATAGTTAGCAGATATCAAAGTAACCCTAGACAAGGACATTGGACTGCAGTAAAGTATATATTAAAGTACCTTAGAGGCACTAAAGATTATATGCTAGCTTACAAGGCAGTTAATTTGGTTCCTATGGGTTGTATGGATTTTGACCTCCAATCGGATAGGGACAATAATAAGTCAACCTCAGGGTTTTGTGTTTATTTTAGGAGGTAAAGTCATAACTATGGAAGAGTGATAAGCATAGGTGTTTTTCTGGACTCCACCATAGAAGCTTAGTATATGGCAAGCCTCTGAGGTAGCCATTAAAAGCTGTATGACTCAATAACCTCAAGATAGACTTAGATATGATTTCTGGTTTGTCCAAAGATTATTACAATTTATTGTAATAATGTTGGTGCAGTAGCAAACTCGAAGAAACCATAAGTCTATAAGGCAAGTAAACACAATAGAGCGCAAGTACCACCCAATACGAGAAATCGTATAAACGAGGAGAAGTTGTTGCCGCCTAGATTGCATCAGGTGATGACCTATTGATCCTTCCACTGAGGTCCTTAAGGCAAGAGCTTTTGATGGGCATGTTGAAGGGTTAGGAATCAGATGTATGGCAGCAGATATAGCAGCTTAGTCTTTTAGTATAAGTGGGAGATTGTTAGAGTGTATACTAAAAGCCTAGCTTTTGGTATAAACATTTATCTAGAAATAAGAATCACATTGGTCAAATGTCTACATTTATGATAAATGTAGTTGTTCAATTAATTTATATTGTAGATAACATGGTGTGTGGTGTCACACACAGAAGATCATGTTATCAGTACCTTATAAATTATAAACAGTAGCTCACGACCATGATGGAAAGGAACAAACCATTGGAAGGTCGTAGTGTAATTAGGTATTAGTTTATCTTGACTATATAATTACACTAGTACACTCAGAGTGTATTGAGTAGGACCATTTGAGGTCGTTTCTTTTATACTGACTTTATAAAGAAACAAAGACCTCGGTTATTATGGAAGTGTGTGCTCTTAATCCTAATGTAATAACAAGCACATATATTTGATATTTATTTCTTTAATTTATCAATGGGTGAGATTTAGTTCGTTGAATCAATAAACCCGATAAGTTGGGAAATGGTATCACTTATAGTGTGTGTTGTTGATTATAGAAGGAAACTGTGTCCTAGAGATACTAGGTTGATAATGTCCTCAAGAGGAGCTCATAAAGATTGTCATGTTAAACCCTGCAGGTGGACTTAGTCCGACATGATAATAAGGTTGAGTGGTACTACTCTTGGACTTAGATATTAATTAAATGAGTTGTCAGTAACTCACTTAATTAGTGGACATTTGATATCTTAAACACAGGGAGACTAACACACTCATAATAAGAAGGAGCCCAAAAATGTAATTTGGGATTGGTGCGGTAGTTCAATGATAATTCTCTAGTGGAATGAATTATCATTGATAAAATTAAGTTGTGTGTTCGGGGCGAACACGGGATGCTTAATTTTATCGGGAGACCAAAACCAATTCCTCCTCTCGGTCCCTATCGTAGCCTCTTATTTGTAGAAGTTTTATACCCACCTATACCCACCTTCTATACCCACTAATAAGGGGGCGGCCAAGCTAGCTTGGGAACCAAGCTAGGGCCGGCCTAGGTATATTATTGGGTGGCCGGCCCTAGCTTGAACCCAAGCTAGTGGGGCCGGCCAAATTAAATTAAAAAGGGATTTTAATTTTAGTTTTTATTATGTGGAAGAAATAATTTTTTAAAGAGAATTAAAATAAAAATATCTCTCTTGTAAAAGATCTACAAAAGATTAAAGAAAGAGATTAGATCTCTTTCCTTATTTGTAGATTGATGAGTTATTTTATTTTCTCTTTAAAAATTATCCACATGTTGATAAAATTAAAATTATAGAAATTTCCTTTATCAACCATGAAGAGATTTTTAAAGAGAAATTTTATTTTTAAAATTTCCGGAAACAAATTAGGAAGTTTTAATTTGTTGATTAAAACTTGTCTAATTTATTTCCTCTAGAAGTGGCCGTCCATTAGAGATTAAATTGGGAAATTTTATTTAATTTTTCTCAATTAAATCATGTCAAGGAAATTAAGGAAATTTTATTGTAATTAAATTTCTTAATTTGCCTAGGCCAAGGAATATAAAAGAAGGGGTGAGGGTGCCTTCACAAGAAACAATATCTATTATTCCTCTCCCTCTTTTGTTCCTTGGTGTGGCCGGCCAACCTCTCCCTCTCTTCCTCTTGTGGTGGCCGAACCCTACCCTTCTATTGGAGCTCTTGTGGTGGCCGGATACTACTCGGAGAAGAAGAAGAAGGAGAGAAAGCTAGCATCTCTTGGAGCTTGGTTAGTATTTTATTTTTCTTCCTTGGTGAAGCTTCCTCTTCGTTGGCCGAACCTAGCTAGGAGGAGAAGAAGGTGATTGGTGGTTTCTCGTCTCGGAAGATCGTTGCCAAACAACGTCCGAGGTTAGAAGAGGAATACGGTAGAAGATCAAGAGGTTTTTCTACAAGGTATAACTAGTAAATTTTATTTCCGCATCATACTAGTTATTTATGGAAATAATACCAAATACAAGAGGCTTACGTTCTAGAATTTCGAATATGTTTTTTCGAAGTTGTGTTCTTTTGTTTCTTTCTTTTCCTTGTGATTTGATTGTTCTCTTTGGTTAACCTAAAGTTATTTTAGGAAATTAAATATTAGCTTTCTATTAAAGTTTTTGTCTAGTCGGTGGTGGTTGCTCCCATATCCAAGAAGGCCATGTGCCTCGCCACGTCAGTACTGGGAACCTTTTATGGAAATTAATATTTAATCGAATTAATAACTTAAGGAGACTTGGGTCGAACGTGTTAAGTTTCGCAGGAGATCCAAGTCAAAACCTAAAAGAACAAATAGATTAAGTTTTGGATCAAACGTGTTAAGTTCCGCAGGCGATCCAAAATTTAATTTAAAAGAACACATGGTAGCTAGGAAAAGGTTCAGACCTTTGTACAAAATTTTTGTACAGTGGAACCTATAGGTTTTCCGAGTAGCAACCAACACCAATAGGTTCTTGTAACGTTAGCAATGCCCCTAAACTCATTTAGAAACATAAGTAATGAGCGGTATCTAGCAATACATCATTACTACCCAAGTTACAAGAATGTTGAGATCCAACATCACCTTGTGACTACTAATTGTGACTTCTCACAATATATGACAAGTGTCCTTCTATCCTAGACATCTAGATTGATCAATGTGAGGTATAGACCATGTCATCCTCTAATCAATCTAAATCTTGAACTCCAAGAAGACTCACTCGATCTAATGAGCTCAACATCTCATGTTGACTCGTTTGGGCATGGCCATGCACTTCGTGGTCTAACTCTATCAAGAATACCGATGCCACTCCTATCATATGGGAGGGATAGATCCCATCTACATCACTCACATCGCTCTGCATAATTCGTTATATACCCAGTAATCGCCTTTATAGTCCACCCAGTTACGGGTGACGTTTGACGAAACCAAAGTACATAACTCCTTATGTAGGGAACCATGGTGACTTCAGGTCTAAGGACCAATAGTCATACTAATAGTCACATGAGAAAGTATATGACACTCATATAACGATCCATGATACTTTCTCATGGCGGGTCATTCAGTATACATTCTCCAATGCATACCTATGTGTCAACTTGATATCTCTATATCCATGACTTGTGAGATCAAGTCATCGAGTTGACCTACATGCTAGTCTTATTGCATTAACATTATCCCTGAATGTTAATACTCGACTAGGAATGATTAAGAGTAGTGTTCCCTATATCATCTCACTATCGGTTCAACTAACCGATTGATATAGGTGAGAATCTTCTACTCAAGGACGTTATTATACTTAGTTTATTTGGCACCAATACAAGTAAGTATAATAACCAAAAACCAAATGCCTTTATTTATATAGAATATGATACAACAAGTCCAAAATACAATCATCAAATGATTGGCTCTGGGGCTCTAGCTAACAAGTACAAGATGAGATACCACAAAAAACTGCAATACGTGTCACAAATGATGCACAATTTGTTGGTTAGTGCTAGAAAAACGTACTGATTCCACTGTACAAAATTTTTGTACAAGTGTCGAACCTTTCCTTAAATAACCTATTGTGTTCTTTAGAAGTTAAATTAGGAATCGCAGACGGAACATAACATCATTGATTCCAAATTTAACTTATCTATTCTTAATGGTTTAGATTTGAATCATAAGCGGAACTTAATACTATTGATTCAAATTTACCTAAGTTATTAATTTTATTAAATATTAATTTTCAAAATTGGCTTCTAGGACTACATGGCGAGGCACATGGCCTTCTTGGATATGGGAGCAACCACCACCGCCTAGGCAAAGCCTTTTAAGGAAAGCTAATATTTAATTTCCTAAAATAACTCAGGTTAACCAAAAAGAACAATCGAATCACAAATTCGAAAAAGAAGAAAACACAAACTCGAAAAACTTATTCGAAAAACTAGATCTAATTGCCTCTTGTATTTAAAATTCTTACAAAGAAAATAACTAGTATGATGCGGAAGAAAACTACTAGTTATACCTTCTCTTTGTAAGCTAATGACCTCGAGATCTTCTGCCGTATTCCTCGCCTCACCTTGGACGTCGTGTGGGCTACGATCCTCCAAGATGAACACCACCCAAAAGAGCTTCTCCTCCTTGTAATATTCGGCCACCACCACCACAATAGAAAAGAGAGCAAAGGGGAAACGAGAAGGGAGAGAGGGGCCGGCCACTTGAAATCCTCCAAGCAAAAGAATAAGAGTTGTATCTCATGAAGCCCCCTCACCCCTTCTTTTATATTACTTGCCCAAGGCAAATAAGGAAAAAGTTTTTACAAAAAATAAAATCATCCAAGAGTTATTCCTTTTCCCTTTTAATTTTTCCTTTTCTTTCCTCTTAATTGAATCAATCACTAATTTTAATTTTGTGATGATTTTAATTAATTTAATATGGCTGGCCCCTTGCTTGGGCACCAAGCAAGTTGACTGGCCACCTCATCAAGGGAATAAAGGAAATAATTTTTTATAAAATTTTACAAGAAAAACTCTTATAAAATTTTACAAGCTCTCTTACCTAAAGTAGGAGTTAAAAAAGGAAAGTTTCTAAAAATTAAAATCATGTTTTAAAATTTAAAAACTCTCTTATAAAATTTCCTTTTTTAACATGATGATAGAAAATTTTAATTTTAAAACTTATCTCCCTTTTTTCTTAAACCATCAGGATGGTTTAAAAAGGAAAGTTTTAAAACTTTTAAAATTCTCTATTAAAACATGTGGCCAAATTCAAATAAGGAAAGGTTTTAAAATTAAAATCTCTCTTTTAAAACTTATAGTTTTCTTCAAAGAGAAAATTTTAAAAATTTAAAACAACCCTCCTATTTGAATTATTCTTGGCCGGCCCCTACAAACTTGGTCACCAAGTAATAGGGCCGGCCCCTATAAGAGGATGTGGTCGGCCATTGCTTGGTCACCAAGCAATGGTCCGGCCCCCTTCTTGGACACCAAGAAGAGCCTTACATTTGGATGGACTTGAGGCTATAATGAGGCTACAACAGCGACCTAGAGGAGAAATTGTTTTTGGCCTTCCGATGAACTTGAGTATCCCGTGCTCGCCCCGAACACACAACTCAAGTTCATCGATAATAACTCATTCCACTAGAGAGTTATTATCACACTACTGCACCAATCCCAAATTACATTATGGGCTCCTTCTTATCATAAGTGTGTTAGTCTCCCTGTGTTTAAGATAACAAATGTCCATTAATTAAGTAAGTTACTGACAACTCACTTAATTAATATCTAGCTCCAAGAATAGTACCACTCAACTTCATTGTCATGTCGGACTAAGTCCACCTGCAGGGTTTAACATGGCAATCCTTATGAGCTCCTCTTGGGGACATTCTTAACTTAGATAACTAGGACACAGATTCCTTCTATAATCAACAACACACGCAATAAGTAATATTATTTCCCAACTTATCGGGCATATTGATTTATCGAGCTAAACCTCACCCTTTGATAAGTTAAAGAAATAAATATTAAATATATGTGCTTGTTATTATATTAGGATTAAGAGCACACACTTCCGTAATAACTAAGGGCTAGTTCTTTTACTAAGTCAGTACAAAAAGAACTTACCTAAATGGTCCTACTCAATACACTTAGAGTGTATCAGTGTAATTTATTAGTCAAGACAAACTAATACTTAATTATACTAAGATTATTCTGATGGTTTCTTCTATTCCATCTTAGTCATGAGCAACTGTTTATAATTTATAGAGAACCGACAACATGATCTTCTGAGTGTGACACCACACTCCATGTTATCTACTATATAAATTAATTGAACAATTACATTTAACAAATAAATATAGATATTGACCAATGTGATTCTTTTATTTCAACAAATAAATATTTATAAAAGCTAGGCTTTTAGTATACACTCTTACACAATTACAAGCAGTGCCACATCGTAGTGGGAGGGTTGTTCGGTAACCTGATAGGTTCATGTTTTTGGGAGAGTTATCGGACTTGATCCTTGGTAAATATGAACCTGATCCCTGCACATATGATGAAGCACTCCAAGATAAAGATGCAGCATCTTGGCAAAGTGCAATGAACTCTGAAATAGAATCTATGTATTCTAATCAAGTCTGGGAGCTTGTAGAACCACCAAATGGTGTAAAAGTCATTGGATGTAAATGGGTCTACAAAAGAAAAAGAGGGACAGATAGGAAGGTGGAAACTTTCAAAGCAAGACTTGTTGCAAAAGGGTATACTTAGAAAGAGGGAATCAATTATGAGGAAACCTTTTCGCCGGTAGCCATGCTTAAGTCTATCCAGATTCTTTTATCTATTGCCGCTCATTTGGATTATGAGATTTGGCAAATGCATGTCAAGATAGCTTTCCTTAATGGAAGTCTTGAAGAAAACACCCATATAAAGCAACCAGAGGGATTCATTGCAAAGGGCAAAGAGCCACTACAAGAAATTTCAAATTTAACCACACCTAATAGACAACAGTTTTTCGAGAAACTGTTGTCTTTTTGCCATTTAACAACGGTTTTATTAAAAACCGTTGTTGTTCACCATAATTTTTTTTAAATGACAACGATTTTTAAAAAACTGTTGTCTAATGTATGTCAAAGACAATGGTTTTAAAAAACTGTTGTCTAATGTATGTCAAAGACAATGGTTTTAAAAAACTGTTGTCTTTTAGCGTTGCTTACATGATAATATACAACAGTTTTATTAAACTGTTGTCTATTGAATGTTGTTGAATCCCAAAAAAATAATAGTTTTTTTCTAACTTCACGAAAAAAAACTCACGAACAAAGAGTTTTTTTGTTCGCGTGAGGCTAGGTCACCACTGCCGATTCCCCTTTCCCCTCCTTCCCAACCCGACGCTGATCCTCGCCGCCTATCGACACCGCGATACTTCTTCTCCCCGCATACATAACCACCAGCCAAGAGTTACTCAACGCCGGCTGAAGCCTCATTGAGTCGTACCTTGCTCCGATTAACGCCATAGCTGCCGTCGCCGAGCCCTAATTCTTCCCCGACGCCGGAGCCACGAGGAAATCGATCGCGCTAGCACCAAGCGTCCACCGCCGGCTAAGGCTCTTCTCCACTGATCACTGGAGTCCATCCGGAGATTTCTCTTCTCCTAGAGTCGCTGACCCTGCATTGGTGGATCTCCGGTTAAGAGGGGTTTGAACCCTAGATCTAACCTCCTGCGGCGCCTCTCTACACATCGCAGCTTCGACGATCGAACCAGGTTTGCTCTAACCGATCTTTACTCTAGTGTTGGCATTGCCCTATTCCTCTGTCCCAGTTCACTGCCACAATAACCTCCCGAGCCCTCCGAGAGAGATATCAGATATGGCTCGAGGGTAAGTTGTTTTTAGTGCTAGATTTGTGTGGACTTGATTGTATACATTGTTTTAGATGTTGAGTTTGGTTGTGTGATCATTTATTAGAGATCCGTCCGGCCAAAAAACATATGCCGCCTTCTCAACCGCCTGCCGCTACTCCCCCACCGCGCCCTCACCGAGAAGCACACCCTGACGCCTCCTCCGCCGACGGCGAAGATGATCCCCTCCACTTCTCTGTGACTCTTCAACAGTCTTTATGCTGCCTATGCTAGAACTGATTACTTCCATTAAAATCAAATGATTTCTCCCTTTTGCAGTAACATCCATTTAGTTCTTCGCTTCTGACTGATTAATATCTTTCTAGTTCCTTTGCTTTTTGAATTTTGGTGTATATGCAAGATCCAATGATTTTAAATCACATTTTCATATTTGACTTAATGTGTAGTGTCTCCATTCTGTCCCTTAGTAGATCAAGAATGTAACGACCAAATTTTTCCCATTTCAAGTTCTAAAAGTCCATAAAAATATTTGGAAATATTTTTAAAATATTCTAGAGATTTTTAGGAATCTTTAGAGTATTTTTACGTAATTTTTGGAGGTCGTTTATTATGTTACAAAAAGAAAGAAGTTTTGACCAAAAATGTTGAAGGTGAGACTCGAACCCAAGACCCCCCCCCCCCCCCGGCCGAACCCGACTTAACCGAACGCAGCCAACCAACTGGGCTGCGCGTGATTTGTTAACCAAGTATGTAGCGAGATGTATTTAAGTTATAGTAAAGGGCAGAAATAAAACCTAGATTATAAAGGGTTAATTTCTTTCCCGAACCATAATGCTACTCTTCTTCCTCTTCGTGCGTGCGCGACTCTGCCCGAACGAAAAGCTGAAACCCTAGTTTCCTCCCTCCGACGACCGGTGAAGGTTTTTCTCCGGTGAACCTCACGGATTCGTGCTTTCCCCGTCGAAGAGGGTCTGTGGGCGCAAGGGAGGTTGAAGATCCGAACTAACCGAAGCCCTAGAGTTTTTTTTCCCTTCGGTTGTAAGTCCAAGAAAGCATTGTAAGTACTACTCACCTGTGGTAGGAGTTGCTAGCTTCAATTTGCTTTCCTTGCTTTCGGATTTTCCTGTGCCGGGTAGGATTGTATGCCAGAGTTTTCCTTTCCTTGCTTGGTTTTGTCAAGCCGAATAGCTATACCTATTGGCGTGAAAAGTCTGAGTTTTCTGTGATTAATATGACTTGATTGTATCAGTCCGAACAGCCTCCAATTCTGGCACCTAGCTCACATTTTAAGCCTGCATCAATGGGAACAGCCGGACAGCCTTAATTCCAGGATGTTGTTCATATTTCCATCATGCCTGTAGCATTTCAGTGTAGTGTCCGTGTACATCTACTTACTACTCATATTTTCCAGCAAGTTGTTTTCCTTTTTGGGCCACACAGATGAGCATAAACAGCCCTTGACCTTTAGCATTTTTGAGTTAGGTAATCCTAGATAATAAGTAGGCATGATCAGCAAATGACCCTTGGCAGTAAGCATGCTTCTACATTCCTAATGTTATGCTCTTATGTATATATATCTTCCATTTTCTATGTATAAAGTGGATATGTTGACAACTGGTGTTGTATAATTTTCTGTTGGGAATTTTGTGCTATGGTCCGTCAGATTTTTATATACACAAAAGAGGAGGTCCAGAAGATGGATTCAAGTACCTTGAACCCAAAAAATGAAGATTGTCCTGATATGAAAGAGAATGTCAAGGAAACAAAAGGCAGTCAATCTGCATCATCATCTAATTCAAAAAACTCTTAGGCTTATCCTGCAATGTAAGTAGGAATCTCTTTTTGTTTAATATAAATTGCCGTGATAATCATTTTATCCCATCATTTCCCAGGTTATTGAGATGTTTTATTTGAAAACTATGATAGGTTAGGTCCTTCTCCATTAATTCAACATTTGAAAGATAACTCCAACAGTTAATCCCCGAGTACTTCATACTCAAATCATACATATTGCTTGGTATATTCAGTTAACAAGAGGAAATCAAGTTTGGTATATTTAGTTAAGCTTCAACTTCTAATTTAGTGGTCTTGTTTGTGCTACTCCCTTTGGGCATAACAAGCCAGTGTGAATAAACCAAACTTGATTTCCTCTTCATACTAAATATTCGATTACTTAGTTTTCTTAGTTGGTTAGTAGTATATAGCTTGCAATGGTCTTGTTGATAGAGTTTCCTATATAATAACACCTTCTGTTGCTTTTTTAAGGTTTGGGCATCCAGAAACAATAATTTATGTTGTACAGAGACAGATTTGTAAGATGGAAGCATAGTGTTGTCATTTTCTTTTAAGATGTTTTTAACACAGGCCTTTGGAATCTAATTGATAATGTGATTAAACAAGCATTTTGGTTGTGATTATTAGATACGCACTTTCTCAGAGCGATAATTTATATATGTATTTATTGTATCATTCATTTGTTCCACAATTTATTGTTTTCTTGCATAGGTAAGCGGGGGAAACCGTCCGAATGCAACAAATATTGGTGACTTGTTCTCAGAGGGCTCCTTGAATCCTTATGCTGACGATCCATACGCATTTGACTAAAATGTAAGTCAATGTTATTTGTATATCTTGTCTGTCTTTTATGTTATTTGTTCATTATACTTTCATGCCTAAAAATCTACATCAAGCTAAGTTGATGGAATAAAATTGACCACCTCTCCATAAAATACAGTAAGAAACAATACAAATATGTATTATGTAAGTTCGGTTCTTGAAATAGATTCTTTGGTTTGTAGAAATTATGTTCAAGTAATAGACAAGGAATAATCTCCATAATATCAAAATATGTTTTGCTCAGATTGATTAAGAAGGGCGTTGGAGTAGCTTGGTAAATTTGTTTTGCTAGGTTATGATAAATTAGCATTCAGCAGAATAGATGTTTGGATTTCTTCTTCAAATCACATAGTAATATTTCTCTTGTCATTGGTGAAACAATCAATCCACTCTCATTATAACTTCCACAACAGAAAATTTTATGTTATTTGCCTACTACCAATGCAGTTTAACTGATTTTACATTGACTTAACAAGGTTGATTTTATTTAGGTATCAAACTCTCCCATTTGTTTTAGATATTACATGTCTTGTTTGTTAATTTCTCCAAACCATTATTTCTCAATTTGTTAACAAGGAAACTCATGTTAGCATAGTCATGATCAGAGCCTAATTTTAGTTTACAATTATCTGAGTTTTATTGATTAACTGTTCTGTCCTTTCTTCTGGTTCTTTTTTTTTTTAAATTTGTGCACTCATTTAGATGGTTTATTATTCTTGTTGTGATGAATTCAGGTCTAGTGAAAATACTGAAGAAGTATGACAAGAGAACAGGAGCACTTATCAAGCAGCCCTTCATCGAAAAGGTGCTACAGCAGCCATTCTTTACAACTGATCTCTTATACAAACTCGTGAAGGAGTGTGTGGCTATGCTCGACCACCTCTTCCCCAGCAACAACCTGTCAATTTCAACAGAATGCGACGGACAAAATGGAGTGCCAAAGCCAGCACAATCAGGTGGGAGGGTTTCGGAGTTGGAGGAGATTAAATATATGCAGAGCTTATACATGAAGAGCACCGTAGCAGTGCTGCGGTCCTTGAAACATATTTGGAGCAAAAGTTCAACAGTCAAAACAGATTAGAAAATCTCGTGTTATATTGTTCTACCTTTGTTTTAATAGTGTTATCATTTTGTTGGTTGCTTATGAATGTTAGAAAATTGTATATTAAATTTTATTTTGAAATTTAGTATTTTGAATGATTTATAATATTGGAAAATTGTGTATTAATTTTTTTTTATCTAAAAAAGATAACGGTTTTTCACCGTTGTCGTAGATAGTTTAAAACTGTTGTTGAAGACCCTGTTATTAAAGGTAGACGCTCAAAGACAACGGTGAAAAACTGTTGTCTTTGAAGAAAAAGACAACGGTTTTTCATCGTTGTAAAACTGTTGTCTTTGCCTTCAAAGACAACGGTTAAAAACTGTTGTCTTTGGGCGCCCCTTTTAACAACACGACCTTTAACAACAGTCCGAAAGAGGCTACGACAACGGTGAAAAACCGTTGTTGTTAGGCTTTTTTCTTGTAGTGAGCATTTAGTATGTAATCTCAATCAGTATATTTATTGACTGAAGCAAGTTTCAAGATCTTGGAACATCCAGTTTAATGAAGTGATCCAGTCTTATAGATTCATTCAGTGTCTGGATGAGTCTTGTGTATACAAGAAGAGTGGCGAAAATGTGGTGGTATTTATTGTATTATACGTAGATGACATTTTGCTCATTGGCAACAATGTCAAAGTATTGTCAGACGTAAGGGTATGGTTGTCTAAACAGTTTGATATGAAAGACTTGGGAGAATGTGGACATATTCTTGGGATCAAAGTAATAAGTGATCGCAAGCTTCATACATTGATACTATCCTAGCTCGGTTTAGCATGCATAACTCCAAGAAAGGTTTTCTACCTTTTTAGCATGGAGTACCTTTATATAAAGAGATGTGTCCTAAAACATCAAAGGAGATAGAGGACATGAAAGCAGTTCCTTACGCTTCAGCTGTAGGAAGCCAAATATATGCAATGTTATGTACGAGACCGGATATCTGTTTTACCGTGGGCATGGTTAGCATATATCAAAGTAATCCAGGACAATGTCATTGGACTGCTGTAAAGCATATATTAAAGTACCTGAGAAGGACAAGAGATTATATGCTGATTTACCAGGTAGATGATTTGCTCCCTGTGGGTTACACGGATTCAGATTTCCAATCAGACAGGGATAATAGTAAGTCAACCTCAGTATATGTATTTACTTTGGGAGGTACAACCATTAATGGAGGAGTGTTAAGCAGAAATGTGACTCGGACTCCACCATGGAAGCTGAGTATGTGGCAGCCTCTAAGGCAGGCAAAGAAGTTGTATGGCTCAGAATACCTTAGATGTGATTCCTGCTTTGTCCAAAATTATCACAATTTATTGTGATAATAGTGGTGCAGTAGCAAACTTGAAGGAACCACGAGCCCATAAAGCTAGTAAACACATTGAGCACATGTACCACCTGATACGAGACATCGTAAAGGGAGGAGAAGTTGTTGTCGTCAAGATTGCATCAGAAGATAACCTGGCAGATCCTTTCACTAAGGCCCTTCCAATGAGAGATTTTGATAGGCATGTTGAGGGGATGGGAATCAGATGTATGGCAGCATATATTACAGAATAGTCTTTTAGTATAAGTGGGAGATTGTTAGGATGTATACAAAAAGCCTAGCTTTTTGTATGAACATTTATTGAATAAATATTTATTTTGTAATCACATTGGTCAAATTGCTGCATTTATGTAGTTGTCCATTTAATTTATATTATAGATAACATGGTGTGTGGTGTCACATAGAAGATCATGTTATCAGTTCCTTATAAATTATAAATAGTAGCTCACAACCAAGATGGATTGTGACAAACCATTGGAATGGTTGTAGTGTAATTTGGTATTAGTTTATCTTGACTATAAAATTACACTAGTACACTATATGTGTATTAAGTAGGACCATTTGAGGTTGTTCTTTTTATACTGACTACATAAATAACATAATATCTGTTATTATGGATGTGCATACTCTTAATCCCGATATAATAACAAGCACATATACTTAGTATTTATTTCTTTAATTTATCAATGGGTGAGATTTATTCGTTAAATCAATAGGCCCAATAAGTTGGGAAATAATATTATTTATATGGTGTGTTGTTGATTATAGAAGGAAATTGTGTCCTAGTTATCTAGCTTGATGATGCCCCCTTGAGGAGCTCATAAGGATTGTCATGTAAACCCTTGAGGACATGATAATGAAGTTGAGTGGTACTACTCTTGGAGCTTGATATTAATTAAGTGAGTTGTCAGTAACTCAATTAATTAATGGGCATTCGATATCTTAAACACAGGGAGACTAACGCACTCATGATAAGAAGGAGCCCATAATTTAATATGGGATTGGTGCGGTAATTCAATAGTAACTCTTTAGTGGTATGAGTTATTATTGATGAACTTGAGTTGGGTGTTCAGGGCGAACACAGGAAGCTCAAGTCAATAGGAGACCAAAACTAATTCCTCCTCTCGGTCCCTATTGTAGCCACTTATTAAAGCCTTATATCCACCAAGTCTACTTCTTACCCAAGTAATGGGCCAGACACATCCTTGCTTGGTGCAAGGGGGTCGGCCAAGCATTAGCTTGGATCTCAAGAAGTGGTCGGCCAAAGCATGGCTTGGTGCCCAAGCTAGGGGCAGGCCACTAGGATTAAAAGGGGATTTTTTTTTATTAAAATCTTTCATTTTATAGCCATCCACATGGTTTTAAAAGAGAGTTTTAAATTTTAAAATCTTTCCTTTTATAGCTATCTACAACGGATTAAAAGAGATATTTTAATTTTGTTAAAATCTTTCCTTATTTGTAGTGTTTAAAAGAGAGATTCTAATTTTGATAAAACTTTCCTTTTTTTGTAACCATGATTTAAAAGAAATGTTTTAATTTTAATCTTTCTATTTTTGTAGTCATCTACAATGTTTAAAAGAGAGAGATTAATTTTAAAACTTTTCTTTTGTAACCATCACAATTGGAAATTTAAAAGAGAGAGATTTTAATTGTTATTAAAATTTTCTTTTTTGCCATGACCAAGTATTATAAAAGAGAGGTAAAGGGGCCCTTATGGGAGATACACATCTCATAATTCTCTTGCTCCATAAGGGTCGTCTCCTCCTCTTCCTATTCTATTCTTTGGTCGTCGGCATTCTCTCTTTTTCCCTTCTTTTTCCTTTTGCTTCCTTAGGGCCGGCGGCACATCAAGTGGCATCTTCTTGTGGCCGGTTGCTTGGAGAAGAAGAAGAAGAGAAGGAAGTTTCCTATTTTGGTATCCCTTGGTGGCCGAAGTCTTGGAAGAAAGAAGAAGGTTTGGGTGGATTTCATCTTGGTAGATCGTCGCCGACACGACGTCCAAGAGAAGGAGAGGAATATAGCAGAAGATCAAGAGGTTTTTTAAGTTACAAAGAAAGGTATTGTTGGATCGAAAGCGCTAGAGGGGGGTGAATAGCGCTCATGGCTATTTCGTTCGATTCGTAAAACTCGAGTGTTAAAGCAGCAGAAATAAAAAGAACAACACACAAAGACAGATTATTTACTTAGTTCGGAGCCTGTGGCGACTCCTACTCCAAGGCCTGCGATCGTTGATCGCTTTCGGTGGGCAACAACTATAATATCGTAAATGAGAGTACAACTTTGAAATACAATATTAAAGCTAGAATACAAATTATACCGACAATGAAAATCACTATCTTGAAGCTTAGCCGGATCATCTTGTTAGCAGTACACAGGAGAAAGAGCTCAAGAGAATATGATTATGGAAGTGCTGCCTCGACAAATCCTTATACACACTACTGAAGGCGCCTCCAAGCACATCCGAGGCGCCTCCAGGCTGCCCGATTCGCATGCGTGAATCAGCACAGAACTAGTCGCACTTATTTGCTTTAAGGCGCCTCCAAGCCTCTTCAAGGCGCCTTCAAGCCTTGGTCCAAGGCGCCTCCGGCTTCATCCGAGGCGCCTCCAGCACTGCTTCGCAGCCCGCTCCCGCTTTGCACCCGAGGTGCCTCCAAGCTCCATGGAGGCGCCTCGGACATTGTTAATCCGTGTCTTAAGGTTGGTTTGTTGTACCTGCAAGATGCGTTATTCCCAAAATAACAGCATACCCTGCAAGACAATGTTAGCACACATAAAATATACTAGAAATAGTAATTGACAGTCTTCGGACTGTCCGGGTCTGAATTAGATTTTCGACCGAAAACCCTAGGTCGACCCGATGCCTATTGTTCCCTCTATGGGGAACGCGTCCTCACCTACCCCCCTCAGGAGAGGTTACCTGATGCCAGCATGGTCCTCCAGACCGACTGGACTTTCTGCCTAGGGTTACCACCCCCTAGGACCTAGGGTTACCACCCCATAGGGTTTTTCTCCACCTAGGGTTACCACCCCCTTGGACCTAAGGTTACCCCCCTTAGGATTTTCACCACCTAGGGTTACCACCCCCTAGGACCTAAGCTTACCGCCCCATATGCTTTTCCTTCACCTAGGGTTACTACCCCCTAGGACCTAGGGTTACCACCCCATAGGGTTTTTCACCTGCCTAACCGCAGTTAGGACTTTCCTGCAATCTCATTTAAGCACATTAGATAATAAGGAATCTTAACTTTGAATCCCTTTGCCATTATCAAAACTTAGGTTCGATCGTCGGATGCTTCCCGCACCAACAATCTCCCCCTTTTTGATTATGGCAACAAAGATTCAAAGTTAAGTAAAACAAGATGCACAAAATAAAGATAATCAAACTATAACCAGTGCAAGCATGATTTAAGCTAAAAACATCGTGTATAAGGCTCCCCCTTAATGAGAGCTCTGTTTTTCTTATCACTTAATTCAAATTAGTATACTTAGTATCCCAGACTCACTATGATGCATAGATATAATCATTCTGGAGTCCAGGCTGTACCCTATGCATCTCACATCGTTCTAAGTTTCTTTCAACCACAAACAAGTTACGCCTAGTGTATTTGTGAGATGCTCTGGTTGAAGCTTGGGGAGCATGATATCAATGGGGAAGATTCAAGGCTAAGTCCAAATTTTTAAAGACTAATAAGATTGGGATTTTGAAAACATCATTTTTACTAGAATTTTAAAAGATAATTTTAACATTAGGCAATTTTGAACAAAAATTAAAATTAGACGTAGGAAATTTGTTTCAGAATCAAGATCCAGTCTATCAAGCAAAATAGAAGACGATAAAAGGTATGCAGAAATAAGCAGAGTAACTGAATTCTTCTAAGCATAAGTAAAACTAGACGAGGAAATGAAAGTGTTTGTATCCAAAATCTAAGGTGCAATGCATGAGATGAGAGCATCAAAGAGTAGGGTGATCAGTTGGAGGGTCGTCAGCTGGAGGTGGTGTAAGGGGTTGCTCGGGTGCAGGCTGTCCCTAGCGACGTATCTCACCCCGGAGAGAAGCGAATCCGTTAGCTATCTCGGATTGTAGGGATCGGAGGAAGTGATGGCTATCTAGAATAGCCCGTCGCGTCTGAAAGGACTGAACCTCGAGACGAGCGAGTCTATCCTCGACGGAAAGTGGTGCCGAAGTCAAAGGTCCGGCTGAAGTGGAAGGCCCGGTGGAGGTGGAAGGTAATGGATCTCCGAAAAACTCCTCGGTTAAGAAGTCGGGCCACTCAATGTCGGGCGGTGCATCCTCGGCCTTTGGATCAATCGGAGCAGCGACTGGCTGTGGTTGACCCTTCCAGGCTACAATCCCCTCAGCGGTGACCTCTATACTGGCTAATCGAAGACTACGCTACCCTAACTCGTCGTATGATGTAAGAGGGATAAGTGTCCCTATGGCTGTGTCTATCCTGAAGGTCGAAAAGATCTGAGTCAAGATATGACAGTAGGGCATGTGGACTACTCCTGATGTGACTGTACTGGATGCATGTATAATTTTCTGGAACATATGTAGTGCAATATCTATATCTAAACGCTGGCTCAGGGCGTACAGAAAGAATGAATGAGAGGGCCGCACCTTTGGGACGTCCCGAGATGTGATCGACAAAATGCATGCTATCAGGACTCTGTACATAACGTAGTCCTGAACCCTAAGAAGAGTTGACCTGAACTCAGTCAGGCCAAATGGTCGCTCCTCCCCGAAAAAATGCATATAGATGGTGTCTAATGTGATATAGGAATAGGGATCATCAAATGGTACATCTCTACTAGGGTAGCATATGAATGTACATGTAGACTCCCTAAGCTCTAAACTAGTGTGAATCAGGGAGGGAGCAAACTGGAAGTCTATTCCACCAACTCTGGTGGAATACGTACTATCATCAACCTTCTCGAGGTTGTGATAGAACTATGCACACAAATCCTGGTTTTCTGTATTGTTGTAGTAAACCAGTTTCCCTAACTGAAAGTGTTCTATCATCTGGATTGCGGGGTGACAGAACTGGGCAAAAAATGACCTACCTACGTACCTAGGTTTAATAGATTCAAATTTAAATCTAGCAAAGTCTACCCTATGCCGCTCTAAGGGGAACCTAGGATCCGTAGATGGGGTCCTAACCAGTGTAGGATCAACATGTCGGCGTTTTCTGATTTATGCAATATATAACTAGTAAAAAAATACAGAACAATAACATATAAGGACAATAGGATGGTTTAAGGTGTACCTAGGAGGCATTGTAGGATGATTGAAGGAGTTTGGACGGGTTGAAGGCACCTTAGGTGGGGAAATCACCGAGAATTCGCCTCGGTAGCGCATGAGGAAACGAGCAGAGAAAGCTTCTATTTGTGGTGAATTTAGGTATTGAAGGCGCCTTTAATGTGTCGTTGGAGGCGCCTTGGAGATGGTCTGAGGCACCTTAACTAAAGTCAGCGGGACTTTTCCCGCAGCTGGTTAAGGCGCCTCCCTTGTGTGAGAGGCGCCTCAAAGAGGCGCTGCGTGCTTTTTTTTTTTTAAGTTAAAAAAAATTAATTTTGAATAATAGTAAGTTAATTTGAAAAATTATTAAGATTTACTTTGATTAAAAGATATTAAGTTAATTAAATTTTTTTAAAAATGTTAAGTTAATTAGAATTTGAAATGTTAATTAAATTTTGAAAAATATTAAGTTAATTAAAATTTGAAAAGTTACTTAAATTTTGAAAAATATTAAGTTTATTAAAATTTGAAATGTTAAATAAATTTTGAAAAATATTAAGTTAAATAAAATTTGAAAAGTTAATTAAATTTTGAAAAATATTAAGTTAATTAAAATTTAAAACATTAATTAAATTTTGAAAAATATTAAAAGTAAATTAAATTTTGAAAAATATTAAGTTAATTAAAGTTTGAAAAGTTAATTAAATTTTGAAAAATATTAAGTTAATCTGATTTTAAAAAGATATTAAGTTTATTAATTTTAAATTTTGACTTGATTTAATTTTAATTTTGTCCTTAGTCATCTCACCCAATTTGGATTTTTTAATCAAGGGACCTTATAATTTTGTGAGATGAATTAGTTTTATTATAGGGTTTCGTTTAACTTTATGTTAGATTTAGATTTAGCTTTAGACTCAACAAATAGACATTCTTTGGATAAACTTCTGGGCTATGGTGAGTCACTTGGACATCATTAAAGTAACCATGCCTTCGAGGATTTTTAAATAGTCCTATCCACTTAACATAGTACAAAACCTTGGTCTAACTAGTTAGGATCCATAAAGGGTAGCTTCGGTCAGTTCCACTTAGCCAAATGCACCAAGTCGAAGCCATATCTTCCTAGACATGCATAGACTAAGCTTCCCTAACGTACTATCATCTATTACTTCACCAGTACCGTGGGTCAAGTTAAACTTAGCCCTTTTTATTCTAGTCCTAATTACCCTGCCGGGTAGGTTACATTCGGTTACCCTGTCAAGTAGAATCCTTTTTAGAGGTGCCAGCTATTCTGGAGCCTCCATTATTGATTAGTTATTTGTTAAGATTATTTTTATTTGTTAATTAAAATAGTTTTTTCTTTTTGCTCCTCCTGGATCATATCCTCGATAAGGTTTTTCTAGGTAATGTACTTGATCCTTGGGGACCCAATATTTACCAAGTCCAACTTAATTGACCAGGTTGGACTTGGGTACTCATGCTTGGACTCATTTACTATTTGGTCTGTTGACTAAGGATAGATAGGATCTATATTTCTTTTTGGATTTAAAACCTAGTCCAGTTCTATTGTAAACGGCTCTTTGAGTCCCAAGAATTAGGTCAAGGTTCTTAGACCCCAAAGAAAACCGTTTTAGGGTCTTCTCCAAATCCTTGACCTGAGTTTTCAGACTAGAATTTTCTTCCTCAAGCTTTTGGACTTGAGTTGAATTTCTAGTCTGAACTGGGTCAGGCAATGTTATGGGGTTAGTGATACTAAACTGTAAACCAATAATTAATGATCATGTCGTTGCAAGGTTCACACTCCAATACCAACTTAAATTCCGTCCCTACTGAAATTTTAATAGTATAGGTATAGCAAAAGACACGGATCGTTTCCCAGAGAAATTGCGATGGAAGCTAACTCTAAGATGAATTATTCAGGTTGGTTGAAATTCTTACCTTACAAATTGAAATGCTCCTATACTTGGAAGACACGTAAGTCCACACTAATTAACAACTAGCAGACTACTTAAAGAAATGAATCTATTACTGATTTAAAGAAATAAAATCTGTCAACGAACATTTCCAACACACAAACAACTAAGTTCAAACGAAACTAATTAAGCCAAACTTAATGCAAACAAAACAATACCATAAATCTGATATAGAAGAAACTGATGAAGTAGCACTAGATGCAAACAAGAAAATAATAAAACAGAAATGACCAATTCCACCAGAATATGCCCGGAGATGAAGAAAACATCATAGCAAGAGTCCGTCGGGGTCTCAATTGAAACTCCGAAGGCGGATGATAAGAGTGAGGTGTGTCAGAATCCTGAATCTAGAAACCCAGTTGCAATCCGAGCTCAGCCAGATCTGGTTAAACTCGAATATATGACGTCGGACGCAGAACTCCTCCTCGAATCCGTAGGAGGAGGTGAATGATGGTGGAGTGAAGGACGCTTGCCGGTATGCCTTGATGAGGTGGTTCTTCCTTGAATCCGAGGAAGACGGTGGTGTGGAGGAGATTGAAGCGGCTGCTAGGGCTTCTGGTGTCGAAAAAGGTGCTCTATTAGTTGTTGTTGCAAGGTTTAATACCACCTTCCCAGCAACACATCTGACCACACACAAAACATGAGGCTTAAGCTGCATCCATCCATCCGTTGGTTACTTGTGTGACCAAACATCCCTCCACTTAATCCTTAGCTTCCTACATCATTCAATAACACCAAATTAGTACTAATACCATTAATTTAGCAGATATTTGCAACCAATTAATAAACCAACCATATTTATGAAATCTGCCAAATACTTGCAAATATTCGCACGAACTAATTAAAACACCTAAAAGAATGATAAACATTTAATCACAAAATACGAGTTATCAATTCCCCCACACTTACTCTTGCACGTCTCGTGCAAGTAATCAAAATTCAACAGGTAACCAAATTCATTGCCCCAACAACTTCTCCTAACATCAAGAAGAATTATCAAAGACTGCTGTTTGAATCGTCAACCCCTCGAAACTGCAACATTCATGACCCAGTTTTTTACATCGGCTAACAAGTATAGCACTTTCAATAGATCTTGATAGCCCAGAATTGATGAATCCTCACCAAAGGTATAGAGTTGTGGATGCTCTCTGTCACACAATTATCATCAAAGTGGATCTCACTCCAAGCCACTCATAATATTCAACTACCATAGGCTTGCTCATATCTTAATCTCCATCACTATGACATACCAGCGCATTGTTGGTGAAGGCCTTCCAGGAAATTTTTAATGGAACACAAGCAGAAATTTGGAACAGAAGCAGAAAGAACAAGAGGAAACAGAGCAGAAAGAACAAGAGGAAACAGAGCAGAAAGAACCCAAAGCTACCAGCATGCTATCAAAATGAACTCACTGCAATTTTTTTTTTTTTTTTTTTTCAAACACAATCCCTCTTCTCTTAGCTAACTACAAAATGGTTTGTAGTAGTCAATAAGAAAAACTCAAAAGAACACGTACATGACATTTTTTTCATATTTCGAACTTTTTTTTTTTTTCAACATTTTGCAAATTTTTATTTTATTTTTTTTTTAACATTTCACAGTTACTGTCAAGTCCTGCATTTTGAAACAACCTCAGGGTGCTAAGCAAACACTGGTTGCAATCACCCTCTAAAATAAATCCAGCACTCACAGAAATTTGGTGTGCTTAAAATAACTAAAACATGTCTAACACACAAGCATCCTCCATTTCCCTCCCCCACACCTGAACTAGACCGTCTCGGTCAACAATGTGATAGCAATTGGTAGCATCCAGGTTCAAAAAGGGAGCGGAACAAACCAAGCGTAGAAGGTGGAAGTAGAAAGACACAACAATGACATAAAGGAGACACGGCAGGATCGAACAAAACAAAACAAAAGCATGCACAACCAACAAGAGCAGAAGGAAGGAAACCCCAGCTAAGCACCAATGGTCACCGGATTTCGAAAAGAGCAAAGCAAATTCTGGAGTTAAATACCAAGAGCGACGCACACAAGAAAATAGCAGGCCAAATTCCTCACTAGGTAAAAAAAAAACACATCATCCCAAGCCAACAAAATCATATCCAACACCATACCGCCAACCACATGCAATAAACAAAATCAATCAGGTAAACAGATCACCCAGGAGCAACTATCAACGACACAGCCTTTGAAAAAAAATTAAAGGGAAAGGAGAACCATTTGAGGCATGAATTTAGTTTCCAGAAACTGAGAACAACAACCACCAAGTAACTTAACTAATGTAACTGCTAAATAATTAAAATGAACCATCTAATGAAACTGCTAGAAAATTGAAACTGGACAAAAATTATTGAATAAAAACAACAACTTCCCTCAAAATTGATACTCGGCATCAATCAAAGACACAGCTTCCATCATTGAATCTTTATCTAACTCCTGAAATAACTTGACTCTGTGCCCATTTACTTTAAATACACGCCCCGTAGTGGGATCCTGCAAATCTAGAACACCATAGGGCAACACATTAGCAATAATGAATGGACCTTCCCATCGCGATTTCAATTTACCTGGCATCCATTTAAGCTTTGAATTATACAACAACACTTTATCCCCAGATTTGAAATTTTTCCTCAATATATGCTGGTCATGGAAGGCCTTAGATCTTTCCTTGTAAATACGGGAACTTTCATATGCTTCCAGTCGAAGTTCTTCGAGTTCCTGCAACTGCAGTTTTCTCCCAATTCCAGCCTCTTCCAGATTCATATTGCAGGATTTAACCGCCCAGTATGCCTTGTGTTCTATTTCCACAGGCAAGTGGCAGTACTTGCCATAGACAATTCTGTATGGTGACATACAGATTGGTGTTTTGAATGATGTCCGATAGGCCCATAACGCATCACTTAATCTTCTGCTCCAGTCTTTTCTGTCGGGTCTTACTGTTTTTTCCAGAATCAGTTTGATTTCCCTGTTAGAAATTTCGGCCTGCCCGTTAGTTTGAGGATGATAAGGGGTCGACACCTTATGAATTACGCCATAGCTGCTCAGCAGGGCTTTCATATGTCTATTGCAGAAATGCGATCCCTGATCACTGATGATTGCCCTAGGTATCCCAAACCTACAAAATATGTTATTCCTAACAAAATTCACAACAACAGCAGCATCATTAGTTTTGGTAGCAATTGCCTCTACCCATTTAGAAACGTAATCAACAGCGAGCAATATATAAATAAAACCAAAAGAATTAGGAAAAGGTCCCATAAAATCAATGCCCCATACGTCAAAGATCTCACAAAATAATATAGGCTGCTGAGGCATTTCATGTCGCTGACCTATGGTACCTATTCGCTGACAACGTTCACAATTCTTTAAAAATCTAGATGCATCCCTAAATAGTGTGGACCAGTATAAACCTGCATCTAAGACTTTCTTAGCTGTGCGCTGCGGCCCAAAATGGCCTCCACATGCAAGTGAGTGACAAAAAGATAATACAGAGTCAAATTCATTATCTGGAACACACCTCCTAATCACTTGATCACTACAAAATTTCCATAAATATGGGTCATCCCATACATAGTATTTGGAATCACTTTTCAATTTATCACGTTGAGTTCTAGAATAATGAGTAGGGAAAACACTTGCAACCAAATAATTTACCAAGTCAGCATACCATGGTTCCTTACCTTGAATCTGCAAAAGTTGCTGGTCAGGGAAGCAATCAGCAATTGGACATGGACTCGAATTCCCTTCAATCCTACTCAAGTGATCTGCTACAGAATTTTCCTTTCCGCTCCTGTCGTGTATCTCTATATCAAATTCCTGCAGTAGGAGTATCCACCGAATCAACCTTGGTTTTGCCGATGGCTTCATTAAAAGGTACCTAATAGCTGCATGATCTGAAAAAATAATCACGTGAGAGCATAATAAGTAAGATCGAAATTTATCTAGTGCAAACACAATAGATAACAATTCTTTCTTGGTTGTAGTGTAGTTAGACTGCGCTGAATCTAAAGTTCTGGAAGCATAATAAATGACGTGAGTCACTCCTCTAACCCGCTGAGCTAAAACTGCTCCCACTGCAAAGTTCGACGCATCACACATCACTTCAAATGGAAGTGTCCAGTCCGGCTGTCTAATAATTGGGACAGAAGTAAGAGCCTTCTTAATTCTATCAAATGCATCTCTGCAATTCTGGTCAAAATTAAACTCCACTTCTTTCTGCAGCAATTGAGTCAGTGGCAACGTGATCTTGCTGAAATTCTATATGAACCGACTGTAAAATCCTGCATGTCCAAGAAATGATCGCACATCCCGTACGCATACGGGGTAAGGTAAAGATAATATCACATTAACTTTTGCAGGATCTACTTGTATTCCAGCATTTGAAACTATATGACCCAAGACTATACCCTTCTCAACCATGAAGTGACATTTCTCAAAGTTCAACACAAGGTTAGTTTCTATACACCTAAGTAACACCTGAGCCAAATTATCCAAACATGAATCAAAAGATGAACCATAAATAGTGAAGTCATCCATAAATATTTCCATACAATGTTCGAGGTAATCGGAAAAAATACTAATCATGCACCGTTGAAAAGTACCTGGAGCATTACATAGTCCGAATGGCATTCGTCGATATGCAAAAGTTCCGAAAGGGCACGTAAAAGTCGTCTTTTCTTGGTCCTTTGGAGCCACCGGAATTTGGAAATAACCTGTAAAACCATCCAAGAAACAATAACGTGACCTTCCTGCTAACCTTTCCAACATTTGGTCGATAAATGGTAGAGGAAAGTGATCTTTTCTTGTGGCTTGATTGAGCTTGCGATAATCTATGCAAACTCTCCATGAATTTTGCACTCGGGTAGGTATCAATTCATTTTCCTTGTTTGCCACCATGGTGAGGCTGGATTTCTTCGGTACCACCTGCACCGGACTGACCCACTGACTGTCTGAAATGGGATATATGATTCCTGCTCGCAGCAACTTAGTCACTTCAGCCTTGACTACCTCTAGCATAAGTGGGTTAAGACGGCGTTGTGGCTGTCTTATTGGTTTAGCATCAGCCTCCAGAAATATCCGATGTTTACATATGACCGGACTAATACCTGGTATATCTGCAAGCGTCCAACCAATAGCTCTCCGATGCTGTCATAATAGATCCAAAAGCTTGCTTTCTTGATTCGGATCCAGATTCTTCGAAATGATTACTGGCAACTGATTCCCAGCTTCCAAATAAGCATATTTGAGATGATCTGGTAAGGGCTTCAACTCCAATTTTGATTCCTGTTCCACTACTGAATCTGACTTTTCTGAATACAACTCTGCCATGAATTCTACAGTAGCTCCATTTTCCAGACTGTAGTCATTGCCATTATCCTCTAGATCGGAGGATATTTCATCTACTGCACAGCTGGTCTCTTTAAAAATGTTCGTTAATTCTGCTGCAGCATCACCTAGCATCTCAAAATCCAGCTCATCAAATACATCAATGCTCAGGAGTGAATGATCCTCTGATGGATATTTCATTGCATCTAGAATATTGAATTGTACGATTGTATCGCCAAACTCCATGGTAAGTGTCCCGGCATGTACATCAATTTTAGTCCTAGCAGTTTTTAGAAACGGTCTTCCAAGAATTAATGGTGCTTGTCCCGGAGAGACATTCCCCTCCATATCCAAAATATAAAAATCTGCTGGAAAAATTAAATCTTTTACCTTCACCAAGACATCTTCTATCACCCCAACAGGATGAACTAAACTACGGTTGGCCAGCTGAATAACTATTCCAGTTGTCTGTAAAGGTCCAATGCAAAGTGCTTCAAAAATGGACTTTGGCATAACATTAACTGAGGCTCCTAGATCCAACATTGCATCTCCAAAGTCACTATCTCCAATAACACAAGGTATCGTAAAGATTCCTGGATCCTTGCATTTCTGTGGCATCGTCTGAATTAGTGCTGAAACATTCTTACCCATGCTGACTAGCTCGCTGCCCTTTAGTTTTCTCTTATGAACACACAGGTCTTTCAAAAACTTTGCATACTTCGGAATGTGCTTAATGACTTTTAGTAATGGAATATTCACTTCTACTTTGCTGAAGGTATCCACTAACTCTCGTAGTTCCTCTGCCTTCCGATCATCCTTTTTCCCAATTTCTACAGATCTCTGCGGAAAAGGTAAGTGCCCAGATTGTTCAGTTTCCTGCTCCAAACTTACTGAATTCGTAACTGGTGCTAATGGTATGAGCTCTGCTTCCCCAGTGGATTTCCCACTTCGAAGTGTAATAACACTGACATTTCCTTTTGGGTTTGGCACTATTTGTGATGGTAATTGGCCCGATCCCTGTGACTGCAGTTGAGTGATACTTGTCGCCATCTGCCCAATTTGTCTCTCTAAGTTCTGCTGATTACTTGTCATTAACTGCATCTGTTGTATAAGCTCTTCCATCTTTTGTGTGGTAAGTTCTGGTTTGGGCAATTGAAGTTGTGATGGACGGTAAGGGAGTTGAGGAAGTGATGGACACACTGTTGGCCTCTGGGATGAAGAAGATAGTTGCTGATATGGCTGCTGCTGATATGGATGCTGATATGGCTGCTGCTGATATGGCTGCTGATAATATGGTTGCTGCTGATATGGATTCCCATATTTCAAATTAGGGTGATCTCTCCATCCGGGATTATATGTAGTAGAAAAAGGATCGTATGGCTGTTTATTCCCAGATGGCTGTTGGTAAAATTGAGATCGGGGCTGAAAGTTATTTGCTGCTGCCACGTGGTCGGAAACAAAAGAAATTCCCTCTTGCTACAACAAAGGGCAAATGTCAGTAGTGTGAGATGAACAAAAACAAAGTCCACAAATCATTGCTGTTGGCACTGCCTGGGTTGTGGGCTGCTGTGAATGGCTAAGTGCCAACTGCCTGAATGCTGAAGTCATCTCCTGTAACAAGCTATTCTTAATATCTTGAGCATCTAACTTAGTTAACTGGGCTCCATTTACTCCCTTAGTAGATGCTTGTCGATTCCCAAACTGTTGGGCATTGGCTGCCATAGTAGAAATGATCTCTCTTGCCTCTGCAGGTGTTTTATTCACCAACGCTCCTCCACTTGCTGCATCGATCATACATCTATCCATGGGCAGGAGTCCCTCATAGAAATACTGTATGAGCAAATGATCACTGATTTGATGATGGAGACAGCTAGAACATAACTTTTCAAAACGTTCCCAATACTCATACAATGTCTCCCCAGAAAGTTGCTGGACACTACAAATTGCTCGCCTAATAGCTCCTGCTCGTGAAGCAGGAAAGAATTTTTCCAAAAATGATCTTTTCATATCCACCCAACATGTAATCGTACCGGGAGTTCTAGAGTACAACCAATCCTTCACTGCTCCTGCTAACGAAAATGGAAAAGCTCTCAGATAAATATCTTCCTCCCCAATACCGTGGGGTTTCATGGTAGAGCAGACTGCATGAAATTCCTGAAGGTGCCTAGAAGGGTCTTCACTAGATAATCCATTAAATTTAGGAAGGAGATGAATGAGCCCTGAACGTAGTTCAAAATCCACCTCCAACTCTGGATATTGAATGCACAATGAGTTATAAGAGACATCTGGTGCAGCCAACTCCCTAAGTGTTTGTTTGTTCTCCATGTTAAATTCAGTCACTGGGAAGCTACTTGTTGAAGTTGTTTTTGCTCTCTTCTGATTTCTCAACAAAATATGAAATGTCCTATCAATTTCTGAATCAAAATCTAGTAGTTCACTGGTAGATGATCTGGTCATACATTTAGCTGCTGTTTCACCAAGTCAATAAATTCAACAACCAAAAATTACACAGAATATATTGCGAATCTAAAAATTAACCAACACCGTAATTTCTCCGGCAACGGCGCCAAAAATTGATACTAAACTGTAAACCAATAATTAATGATCATGTCGTTGCAAGTTTCACACTCCAATACCAACTTAAATTCCGTCCCTACTGAAATTTTAATAGTATAGGTATAGCAAAAGACACGGATCGTTTCCCAGAGAAATTGCGATGGAAGCTAACTCTAAGATGAATTATTCAGGTTGGTTGAAATTCTTACCTTACAAATTGAAATGCTCCTATACTTGGAAGACACGTAAGTCCACACTAATTAACAACTAGCAGACTACTTAAAGAAATGAATCTATTACTAATTTAAAGAAATAAAATCTGTCAACGAACATTTCCAACACACAAACAACTAAGTTCAAACGAAACTAATTAAGCCAAACTTAATGCAAACAAAACAATACAATAAATCTGATATAGAAGAAACTGATGAAGTAGCACTAGATGCAAACAAGAAAATAATAAAACAGAAATGACCAATTCCACCAGAATATGCCCGGAGATGAAGAAAACATCGTAGAAAGAGTCCGTCGGGGTCTCAATTGAAACTCCGAAGGCGGATGATAAGAGTGAGGTGTGTCAGAATCCTGAATCTAGAAACCCAGTTGCAATCCGAGCTCAGCCAGATCTGGTTAAACTCGAATATATGACGTCGGACGCAGAACTCCTCCTCGAATCCGTAGGAGGAGGTGAATGATGGTGGAGTGAAGGATGCTTGCCGGTATGCCTTGATGAGGTGGTTCTTCCTTGAATCCGAGGAAGACGGTGGTGTGGAGGAGATGGAAGCGGCTGCTAGGGCTTCTGGTGTCGAAAAAGGTGCTCTATTAGTTGTTGTTGCAAGGTTTAATACCACCTTCCCAGCAACACATTTGACCACACACAAAACATGAGGCTTAAGCTGCATCCATCCATCCGTTGGTTACTTGTGTGACCAAACATCCCTCCACTTAATCCTTAGCTTCCTACATCATTCAATAACACCAAATTAGTACTAATACCATTAATTTAGCAGATATTTGCAACCAAGTAATAAACCAACCATATTTATGAAATCTGCCAAATACTTGCAAATATTCGCACGAACTAATTAAAACACCTAAAAGAATGATAAACATTTAATCACAAAATACGAGTTATCAGTTAGTCACTTCTTTAAGGGAAGTTACTTCCTTTATAAGTGACTTGATTCGAATTTTTGACTTAGCTACTTTATGCATTAAGTAATTGATTAAACTATATAAACGACATTTACTTACAGAGGGGTTTGGCCCTTTAGAAATGGATGTGGATCCGTGGCTTCTCTCAGACTCGGCTTCTGATTTGTCCTCGCTTTTGGTGTAGTCCCGGGCTATCAATGCAAGGAAGCTTGCCTGCTCAACTTCTTCGTCATCGGATTCATCGGAAGAAGATTCGTCCCAAGTTACTTTCAGAGCCTTCTTCCTTCTTGGTTTCTTTGGATCCTTTAGGTTCGAGCAGTTCACCTTGATGTGCCCCTTCTGATTGCACTAGTAGCAAGTCACCTCGAATTTGACCTTTGAGCTTGATTGGGCTTCTTTGGTCTGGATGGCCTTTTTGACATCCTTTTTGTTGAAGCCCTTCTTTTTGTAGAGTTTCTTCATCAGGTTGATGAATCCAGTTGTGAGCGCATCGTTGTCTTCTGAATCTTGTTCCTCTTCTGATTCTTGTTCGGTTCTATGTTTTGATTTTGACTCGCGTGCTCTTCTTGTACCTACAATCAAAGTCAACCCTTTCTCAGCCGGACGTGAGTTAGTCTATTCATGAAGCTCAAACTCAGAAAACAACTCATCTAATTTAATAGTAGAGAGGTCCTTAGAAACCTTGTAGGCATCTACTATGGATGCCCACAAGGTGTTCCTCGGAAAATCATTTAAGAAGTACCTTATGATGTCCCGGTTATCTACCTTCTGTCTGATCGCATGGAGTCCATTTAGTAGTTCTTGAATTCGGGCGTGGAGCTGGCTAGCCGTCTCACCTTCCTGCATTTTTAAGTTATACAATTTATTTAATAACAAATCTTTCTTACTTACTTTGGTATCGGAGGTCCCTTCATGAAGCTCGATCAGCTTCTCCCATAGCTCCTTGGTGCTCGAGAATGGACCGACACGGTTTAGCTCCTCCTTTGTTAGTCTGCGCTGGAGGGTACAAGTTGCTCTGGCATTTGCCTCCGCCTTCTTGATTAGTGCTGGTTCCTAGTCCTCGCAGGGTGTAGGTTTGCCATCTTTATCAGTTGGTAGTTCCAAACTAGTCTTGACGATCATCCATGTCTCGAACTGGATCTTCAGGAAGTTCTCCATTCTACCTTTCTAGTACCCGAAGTCCTCTCCGGTGAAGAGTGGGGGACGGACAGTGCTATAACCCACTTGTTGGGCCATTGATACCTTGCACGACAAAAACAATAAAATCTATTCCAAGACTTGCTCTTGGAGTAGTAGTGCGGGAATAATAAAAAAACAAACTCGAGTGGTGTGGCACCAGCCTCGAGCAAAACTGATTCAAATAATAAATAGATCGGAATATAGTAATTATACTAATTTCAGTCGACTCAAAAAAATTGAAAATACCACGAAACCTATAATTATGCTTGATTGGTGGTTGCATCAAATCTAAGCGACCCCGCTCTGATACCAATTGTTGGTTCGAAAGCGCTAGAGGGGGGGTGAATAGCGCTTGTGGCTATTACGTTCGATTCAAAAAACTCGAGTGCTAAAGCAGCGAAAATAAAAAGAACAACACACAAAGACACAGATTATTTACTTGGTTTGGAGCCTGTGGCGACTCCTGTTGGTGCAATATTCCTTAGGTCAAGGTTGACCTGGTTGACTGAGCTTGAATTGGTTTAAGCTCGAGTCTTGATATTTAGGTTTCAATGTTTGACAATACATGGAGATTGCAGGTGCAATTGTTCATGTGGGGAGATTGTGAAGAAGAGTCAAGTAGGTCAAGGTTGACTAGATACTTGACTGAAAAATCCTAGTGAGTGAAGCCAGGTGAAAGTCCTGGTGAGTGAAGCCAGGCAGATGAGAAGTCCTAGTGAGTGAACCTAGGCAGAAGAAAAGTCCTGGTGAATGAAGCCAGGCAGATGAGAAGTCCTAGTGAGTGAAGCTAGGCAGAAGGAAAGTCCTAGTGAGTGAAGCTAGGTAGACGGAAAGTCCTGGTGAGTGAAGCCAGGCAGATGAGAAGTCCTAGGGAATGAAGCTAGGCAGAAGGAAAGTCCTAGTGAGTGAAGCTAGGCAGAAGGAAAGTCATGGTGAGTGAAGCTAGGCAGATGAGAAGTCCTAGTGAGTTAAGCTAGGCAGAAGGAAAGTCCTGGTGAGTGAAGCCAGGTAGATGTGAAGTCCTAGTGAGTGAAGCTAGGCAGAAGGGAAGTCCTGGTTAGTGAAGTCAAGTAAAGGAAATCCAGATGGATCAAGATTGATCGGACATCTGGTGTTAGGAAGTCTAAGTAGGTCAAAGGGATTGACCGAATACTTGGTACGAGGAAATCCAGATGGGTCAAGATTGACCAGACATCTGGTAGAAGTCCAAGTGGGTCAAAGAGATTGAATAGACACTTGGTGAGGGAGTCCTAGCAGGTCAAGGGTGACTAGACGCTAGGCATGATGTACCAACAGGCCATGGTTGACCGGATGTTGGTTTAGGGGACTTTGGACTTGGTTTTGGGCAAAAACCATGGGTTGAATAGATCAACCGATCGATTGGCTCATGCCCAATCGATCGATTGATCGATTGGGTGAGTCCCCGCGACTAGCCTCCTCCCAATCGATCAGTGGATCGATTGGGAGAAGCTCGCGATCGCACATAATAGCTCTGGATCGATCGGTCAATCGATTCAGAGCCTCCAATCGATCAGTCGATCGATTGGGAGCTGTGATTTCGCATGATAAGCCCGGGATCGATCGGCCGATCGATCCATGCAATTCCCGAGAGCACAGAGACGCTCTGGATCGATCGGTCGATCGATCCAAAGCCTCCCCAATAGATTGGGAGCAATCGAATCGATTGGGATTCGACCGTTGGCGCTGGATAAAGACGTTGGCATGCGATTTCGTCGACAGAACTCTCGGCTTTCTTCTCCAGCGACACCAGCGATTGCACAGCTACTCCACAGAGTTCTCACCGCCAGATCTTGAAGGTTCTTGGAGGCATTTCCAAGTCCAGAGGTGGATCTACAGCAAGAAGAAGAAGCTAGGGTTATGGTTTCTTGAGTAAACTGTGTAAGCTTTCCCTTATATTTGCTTCTCTTTGTATCTTGTATTGAGAGTCTTGTAGGCCTTCTTTGCCTTCGGTAGTTACCGTAAAGGAGTGTTTTTATAGTGGAGGGTGCGTGAGTGTGTGGATCCTTGGACTAGTCACCTCTTCTTGAGGTGGATACCAAGTAAATCCTCGAGTTAGTGTTGTTGTGTTGTTTCTTGTATTTTCCGCTGCATATCATCTTAAAGAAACAAGCAACTACGAGCACAAGATCGCGCAGAGCTATTCACCCCCCCCCCCCTCTAGCTACATTTTCGGTCCCAACAAGTGGTATCAGAGCAAGGTTGCTCTTCACCGGAATCATTGCCGGAAGGGGCAAAAAGCTAGAGGGTGAAGAAGTTGGAGCAATTCTACAAGTCGAAGACTTCATTCAAGAAGCTCAACTTCAAATGGAATTCCAAGATGGACTTGGATTCGATACAAGGGTGCCTCCACCGTTCACAATGATGAGCTTCGATCTTTGGAAATCAAGGATCGAAATTTTCTTGATGGTGGAGATAGAGCAATGGTTTGCTCTCATGGAAGGCTTCGAAGCTCCAACAAGTTCAAAGGGTAAAATTCTCAAGAGGAGCAAGTGGAGCCAAGAACAAATTTAAAGGAATGAGGCCAATGATAAAGTGACCAAGCTTTTGGTCAATATATTGCCTAGCCACATTTTGGAGCAAGTTGGAGAATTCAAGGATGCCAAGGAGCTTTGGAGCAAATTGGCAACGATTCACAAGATCCCCTCCACTGTACCAACTCAAGAAGAATCCAAAGAGGGCGACTTTGTGGGTCAAGATCAAAAGGAAGAGGACTCCGAAGTTGAGAGATGCTAAACTTCCGAAAAAGAAGTCCAAGAAGCATCATCTTCAAAGGAATGCAATGAAAAGAGCAAAGAGGGAGCATACTCTTTGTTTCATGTACAAGATGAAGATGATGAAGTCTCCATCTCTAGGTTTGAGAGGGAGAGATCTTTGTTGACATCGGATCAAGAAGAAGGAGGAGCTTCTACATCCGGGTCAAATGGAAAAGAAGAAAATGCATCCTCCACAAGTCAAGTCAAATCTATTGGAGGAGCATCATTGTCAGATCAAGAGGAAGCATCTACCTCCAGATCAAAAGGAGGATCAAGTGTCATCCCTATATGTGAAGGTATAAATATTTCATTTAAAAATAAAGATCATATCATATGTTTTCAATGTAGGGAACATGGGCACTACAAAAGTAAGTGCCCTAAATTGGCCAAGAAGAAGGGCCAAGTGGCACCAAAGGGCAAGGAGAAGCCCAAGGAGACCGCTCCCAGAACAAAGAAGAGCAAGGAGCACATTGTGTTCTTCTCTTGCAATCAAAAGGAACACTATCGTAGTCAATGTCCGAAGGAGAAGAAAGCGGTCAAGGCTCAAGGAGGAAGCACAACTCAAGGGGGAGCCTCCAAGGTAAAACGCAAGGTATCATTTGTTGAGTCTACCCCTTTAAATAATGGTAAAAAGCATGCTAATTCCAACTTTTATCATTTTAATGTTATTTACCATAAAAATAGGAAGCATGATAACATTAAAGAAAAACATATGGCTCTTCATGCTAAAACTACCAAACCTAAGGTTAGAAAGATAGAAAATAATTTAGGCAAGAATTCTAAGGATTTTAGTTACAAGCCTAAAAATAAAATTTCTCAAGGATTAAATGAAAAACCAAAAACTAAGGATTTAATGAGAGAAAATCAAGTCTTGAGGTCAAGACTTGATAAATTAGAAAAGACCCTAAAAAGGATGGAAAATATCCTAAAAGGGCAAAATGAGCAAAATCTAGGTTTAGGACAACAAGGGTCATCTAAGGGTCAGAGAGGTTTGAGATACAAACCTAAAATAAAAAAGGATGTACCCTCTTACCATAGAGTTCCATATAGTTATGGAATTAACCCTAAGCCTAGTGGTTAAGTCAAAAATACAAGGAAAGTTATCCCTAGCAGTATTTTTGCAACAACAAACGTGACTAAGACTTCTAAGAAGTCTAAGAAAGTCTCAAAGAAGGTCACAAGGGAAGAAATCCCTAGAGTTGATCTAGAAAAGATGACCAAGGACTCTAAGAAGCCTAACAAGGTCACTAGGAAGGTATCTAGGGAAGTTATCCCTAGTGAATACCTAGAGAATCCAAGGAGCACAAATAGATTTTGGGTTCCTAGGAGCATTTTCTCTACCCCTTAGATGGGTTAGAGAGTGTCAACTCCGATTAGAAGGGTAGTTAACCCAACTTTGATGAAATTGACGCTCGGAGAGCATTTTCAAGGTTATTAATAACCTTTGAAAATGAAAAGGATTATCATTTACTTTCTAAATGGAGTAAAATGTGCCATAATTTGAGTATTTGGATATAATTTTAATTGGCACAAGAAATCAAGCGTAAAGAAATGCCAAGTTGAGATTTTGACATTTTATTGGAAAGTTAAAGGCAAATATAAGCCTTGTGTTATTTGGTTACTCTTGAAAGAGTAAATTGTGCCAAAATTTGAGGAATATACTTAATTTAGGCACAAAAATTTATAAAAGAAAAAGAAATGTCAAATTTGGGTGTTGGCATTTTCTTGGGAAGTAATGGGCAATCTATGATTTAAGTTAAGTTAGCTAAGGTTTTAGGATACTTAGATAGATAATCTAGGTATATTTTATTTATGCTAATTTATCATGCTTTGTTTGCCCATCATATGCCATGACATCATATTTTACATTCATGTTTTATTATGAAAAATACAAAAATATCATGTCATGTCATACATACATCATATAATTATAGAAAATTTTCTTCTGAAAATTATTTATTTTTGATGTATGTCATAACGCATCATGCATTATTTTAATTTCTTACAAACTAAGGACAAATGGCATCCATTAACAAGTAACATCCTTGGTGGATGTTCTTAACCTCAAAATGCCTAGATAGATATGCATGATCCCTAGATTAGGGCAAAACCAAAGTTTACATCTTACTAAAGAACTATAAGGTGACTTGTATGTGTTTTTGTACACATTAGATGCAAGTGAGATGTTAGGATGATGAACAAAACTCAAGATATTGATTTAGTGCATTTTTATGAGTTTTAGGTTCAGCAAAACATATAGTTATGTGTTTTCCAATCATTGGGAAAGCTAATGTACAAGTCATGTGCATTGAGCCCAAAGAATATGGTTGGATATTGGTTTTGAAAAAGATTTTAAATATGCTTTGGAAACCTTGATGAAGACTATATTTTGATAGTAATCATCATTGAATAGTTGAGCACAAACTTGGAAGAAAACACTAAACTTTTTACAAGTTTCCAAGTTTGTGCCAATCTTTGAAAATAGAAAGTATTTTCATAGAAAACTATTTTTCCTTGATAGTATATGCCCTAAGGAATATCTACATGAATTTTCATGATTTTTCAATTTTTGTAGAATTTTAGGAGAGTTTCTGAAATTCACTGAAATAAATTTTCAGTTTTTCATAGCTCCAATCGATCACCCGATCGATTGGAGTGCGATCGATTGAGAGGAGTTTTCCCACGAGCAGAAGCTCGCTGGATCGATCAGCTGATCAATCCACGCAGTCTGAATCGATCAGTGGATCAATTCAGATGGGTTCAATCGATTGGAACCCAACTCCAATCGATTAGGAATGCTGATTTTGGCTGGGAAAGCCTGATTTCAGCATTTTGAACCACCTTTAGTCTATAAAACCATTCCTATCCCTTCAAAACACATTTGTATACATTTAGGGGGAGTTTTCATGATGAAAACAAGGATGGATTGGTTAAGGAAGACTAAGTAGAGGTTGAGGTTGAGGTTTGGTTTCAATATTGAATTTTTGAACCTCAAAAGTTCTAAATTTGGGTTTCCTAAAGGTTTAGGGATTCCAAGTCATTGTTGGTGCAATGACAGAAGTTACGTGCATGTCTTTAGGGGGAGTTTCTCTTTAAGGACATGAAAATCTATTTTTCATACACCTTGTAAGGTGGTTAACATTCTTTAGCGAAAATACTCAAGGTTGGGCATTTGAATGTAATATAGAGTGGATATCTTCATTATTCTAGTGGTGTATGCCCACGGATGAGCATTTGATGACAATGAAGGGTATGGGACCTTCATTTGAATTGTGTATGAATATACCAAGTGGTATATGCTCAAGGATGAGCGTTAAGAATAATGAAGGGTATGGGACCTTCGTTATTGTGTTGTGAACAACAAGTGAAGTTGTAAACAACGTTGGGTAACTCTTCAGGGGGAGAGTTTTTTGATGTGTGCCAATAGGGGGAGAATGTGTGGTTAAGTTAGGCTTTCATTATTGAAGAGGGAATTTGCCCTCTAGGAAAGAGGAAGAATGAAGGAAATCATCATTCATATACTGGCATGAAGGGAGTTAAGGCTATGTGATTAGCCTAACTTAAAGGAGGTATTGTCAAACATCAAAAATAGGGAGATTGTTGGTGCAATATTCCTTAGGTCAAGGTTGACCTAGTTGACTGGGCTTGAATTGGTTTAAGCTTGAGTCTTGATGTTTGGGTTTTAATGTTTGACAATACATGTAGGCAATACATGGAGATTGCAGGTGCAATTGTTCATGTGGGGAGATTGTGAAGGAGAGTCAAGTAGGTCAAGGTTGACTGGATACTTGACTGAAAAATCCTGGTGATTGAAGCCATGAGAAAGTCCTGTTGAGTCAAGCCAGGCAGATGAGAAGTCCTAGTGAGTGAAGCTAGGTAGAAGAAAAGTCCTGGTGAATGAAGCTAGGAAGATGAGAAGTTCTAGTAGTGAAGCTAGGCAGAAGGAAAGTCCTAGTGAGTGAAGCTAGACAGAAGGAAAGTCCTGGTGAACGAAGCCAGGCATATGACAAGTCCTAGTATGTGAAGCTAGGAAGAAGGAAAGTTCTAGTGATTGAAGCTAGGCTGAACGAAAGTCCTGGTGAGTGAAGCCAGGTAGATGAGAAGTCCTAGTGAGTGAAGCTAGGTAGAAGGAAAGTCCTGGTGAGTGAAGTCAGGCAGATGTGAAGTCCTAGTGAGTAAAGCTCGGCAAAAGGGAAGTCCTGGTGAGTGAAGTCAGACAAAGGAAATCTAAATGGATCAAGGTTGATCGGACATCTGGTGTTAGGAAGTCCAAGTAGGTCAAAGGGATTGACCGGATACTTGGCACGAGGAAATCCAGATGGGTCAAGGTTGACCAGACATCTGATAGAAGTCCAAGTGGGTCAAAGGGATTGACCAGACACTTGGTGAGGGAGTCCTAGCAGGTCAAGGGTGACCAGACGCTAGGCATGATGTACCAACTGGTCATGGTTGACCGGATGTTGGTTTAGGGGATTTTGGACTTGGTTTTGGGAAAAAACCATGGGCTGAATCGATCAACCGATCGATTGGCTCATGCCCAATCGATCGGTTGATCGATTGGGTGAGTCCCTGCGATAAGCCTCCTCCCAATTGATCAGTGGATCGTTTGGGAGAAGCTCGCGATCGCACATAATAGCTCTGGATCGATCGGTCGATCTATTCAGAGCCTCCAATCGATCAGTCGATCGATTGTGAGCTGTGATTTCGCACGATAAGCCCTGGATCGATCGGCCGATCGATCCAGGCAATTCCCGAGAGCACAGAGGAACTCTGGATCGATTGGCCGATCGATCCAAAGCCTCCCCAATCGATTGCGAGCAATCTAATTGATTGGGATTCGACCGTTGGCGCTGGATAAAGACGTTGGTGTGCGATTTCGTTGACAGAACTCTCGGATTTCTTCTCCAGCGACACCAGCGATTCCATAGCTACTCGACAGAGTTCTCACCGCTAGATCTTGAAGGTTTTTGGAGGCATTTCCTAGTCAAGAGGTGGATCTACAGCAAGAAGAAGAAGCTAGGGTTAGGGTTTCTTGAGTAAACCGTGTAAGCTTTCCCTTGTATTTGCTTCTCTTTGTATCTTGTTGTATTGAGAGTGTTGTAGGCCTTCTCCACCTTCGGTAGTTACGGTCACGCCCCGGGGATGTCCCTGTCCGAAGAAATTTCGGCAGCACCTCCCCTGTACGGGTGACAATCTGAAACATTTCTACAGACACAATATACATCAGCCACATGCGGCTGGAATATATACACAACCACGCAGTTATATATATATTTTATTAGCCCACTCGGCTGAAACCAAAACCAACACAACAAAAATACATAAAAACAAGCTCATACAAAACAAAACAACAAACTGCTAGCCGGTTAGGCTTACACCACACAACGACACAATACTCCGAAAACAAAATCGGAACACACCAAGCCAAAAACACACATATCATATACCCAGATAAAATAAACAAGAAGGCGGAGATATATCTTCTGATGTGATGTGGGGACCAGCAGGCAGGATGCTCCAAGCGACACCATAAATACTTGGTACCTGAAAAAGATAGTGTCAACGGGGGTGAGTTCAACAACTCAGCGAATACCGATGGACATGAGTAGTACGATATATCTAACAACAATAAACATGGACTACAGCTTCCTAATCATATATAGGGAATATACAAAACTGAAAGATAACTGAGGAAGCTGTACTCACCAGGAACTCCTATCCAGACAAAAGGGTCGTCAAACTGAAAGTGTCAATAATCCTGTATGCAGGTCAAAGGTATGCATCCAACCAAAATGCAGCAAACATAATCACAAGAAATAAATGCATCAATGCATATGATGCTAATGATGCGTCCTGTCACCCCTGACGCCAGTCAGTCATCTCACACACAAATGGTGAGACCTAGTGGGTAGGGCTGTGACAACCGTGCACTCTGTCGTCACTGCTCCTGATGAGTGACCGAGTGGACGGGATGCTGTCGGAGTACTCCTATTCTCCTTTCCCAAATCATAAATGGGGGAGCTCAATGCTCTCGTCTCCCGGTACACGAGGACGGGGAGGTATCTCTACCGACTACCACGCTGAGTCACCTGACCAACGAAGCCAAACAGAGTCCACCGTCTGTCGGCTATCACGCTGCTACAGTAAATGCCAGCGGAGCCAAACAGAGCGGAACTGTCTGCCGGCTACCACGCAGAGTCACCTGACCAATCGAGTCAAACAGCAGAACCGCCACACACCTGCCTGATATACCACTAATCCATGAGTGGTGGTGTGTGTGCAGTACATGTAACTGGCGACGTGCTCAACCATAGTGGAGCCGACAATCGCGCAGCATGCAATCATGATGCATGACACTAAGCATAGCCATAAACTGATCAGCATAACCATATCCATATATATATAATATGGGTACCATAGTATCAGTAAGTCAAATCCACGGATCTAGGGTATACAGGTCCTCTATGGTATAACAACCTAGATCTTGAGCATATCTCCCTCCATAACATATGTACCAACAATATGCACAGACCAAAGAAAAAGGGTCGAGGTACACCAATCAGATATGATATACAAATATAGGTACACAAGTCAGGTATGGTATAAAAACCTAGGTATCAGATAATCTAGATACACATGCCAGAAATAAAATCCAGAACCTAGTCCTAACCTCAGTAAAGCATGGTATGTCATTTACTCTAGGAACTAAGGTACTCATGGCAATAATCACGAGATATAAACATGGATACCTAACAAGCGACAAAACAGAACACGCTTTGGATATCAAACTGACATACCAAAGACAATCATGATTATTGCATGTAGCTATAAAATACTATGCATATCCAATTGACAATATCATAAAAGATAAGTCAAGAGGTACCCGCCTTTATACGTAGTCTGTATCGCAATAAATCTCGTATCCAGACGTTTTTCTCCAAACAAAGTCCTGCAACACATAAGGTATTTTTAGCTAATACATAAGAAGTAATAGCTAAATAAATTTGCCCTCCTAATAAGAGTAACTCAAATCAAACATGGTTATGGATTAATCCTCCACTTAACCTTAATCATAGTACAACCTAATTAGATTAGGCTTTATACATGATTCATCTCCAAAACTCACCCAAATTCGTATACTTCATCATTAATTTGTCGATGGAGCACCCTCTGTCGGAACTGTGGCCGTATCTAGATTGAGCCACTGACCTACACATCAAACACCCAAAATTTGTAATTCAATACATCCACCTCTGTGAATTAAACCCTAACATTACATCCACAGTTTTAAACCAACAACTTACCCTAAACCAAAGGTTCGGTAGAAGGTGTTGCTGGAACAGTAGCCCAATTCAACACTTGCTATCCCAATTCTGTGCCAAAAATCCCTTCCTCTCTAAGGATCGGTAGCCAAATCTCTGCCGGCAATATCTCCAATCTGGCCGCCGGCAGCAACCACAGCCCGAGCAAAGATGGCGCATCAGAGCAGAGGGAAACGACGACGATGTAGGATCGGCGGTGACAGATCAGTGGTCTTCAACGTTGAAAAAAAAAATCAGGGAAGGAGAAAGGAATATCGCAACGATTTAGCTATTCGCGGTGGAGATGTTGAACCGAGGGAGAGGAAGAACCTCCGCTTTGGCTGGTTGCGTGGATGAACGACAATCGCAGTGTCGGGATCACAGCTAGGGCAGAGATGACCGGCGGCGTTAAGTGTCTAGGGAACGAACATTATGCAAAGGATAGGTGCTCGGCTGCCGACGCTCAGAAGAGGAGAATGAGGGTCAGTGCTAGGGCTAAGAGGCCGGTGGATCGAGGTCGGCGTCGCATCGGCCAGAGGAGAGGAAGAGGAGAGGGAACCGTTGCGTGGCGGTTTGGGCACGGGAGGAGAAGGCATCGCGAAGTTTAGGGTAAGGGACGGGCTCGCGGGGAAGAAAACAGGAAAAAGGAAAATAAGAAAAGGAAAAATAAAACAAAAACAAATAAATAAATTCAACTTTTCCTCATTTAAATGGGGTAGTCCAAACAGGCTTTTCCGGACCCCGTTTCTATCCCCGTAACCTTAGCCATACGAGCTCCGGAAAAATCCAGAAAAATTTCTAAAAATTCTGAAAAATTCTCTTATCATTATTCGCCATTTTTCGGTATTTTACAGTTACCGTAAATGAGTGTTTTCATAGTGGAGGATGCGTGAGTGTGTGGATCCTTGGACTAGTCACCTCTTCTTGAGGTGGATACCAAGTAAATCCTCGAGTTAGTGTTGTTGTGTTGTTTCTTGTATTTTCCGCTACATATCATCTTGAAGAAACAAGCAACTATAAGCACGAGATCGCGCCGAGCTATTCCCCCCCCCCCCCCCTCTAGCTACATTTTCGGTCTAAACGACTCCTACTCCAAGGCCCGCGATCATTGATCGCTTTCGGTGGGCAACAACTATAATATCATAAATGAGAGTACAACTTTGAAATACAATATTAAAGATGGAATACAAATTTTACCGACGATGAAAATCACTATCTTCAAGGTTCGAGTCATCGAGGTCTTGCTGTAGCTCAGCCGGATCGTCTTGTTAGCAGCACACTGGAGAAAGAGCTCTAGAGAATATGATTATGGAAGTGCTGCCTCGACAACCCCTTTTATACACTGCCGAAGGCGCCTCCAAGCATGTCCGAGGCGCCTCTAGGCTGCCCGAGTCACACGCGTGGATCAGCACAGAACTGGTCGCACTTATATGCTTTAAGGAACCTCCAAGCCTCTTCATGGAGCCTTCAAGCCTTGGTCCAAAGTGCCTCCATCTTCATCTGAGGAGCCTCCAGCACTGCTTCGTAGCCCGCTCCCGCTTTGCACCTGAGGCACCTCCAAGCTCCATGGAAGCACCTCAGACACTGTTCATCCGAGGCTTATGGTTGGTTTTTTGTACCTGCAAGATGCGTTAGTACCAAAATAATAGCATACCCTACAAGACAATGTTAGCGCACATAAAATATAGTAGAAACAGTAATTGACAGTCTCCGGACTGTCTGGGTCTGACTTCAGATTTCTGACCGGAAACCCTAGGTCGACCCGACGCCAATTGTTCCCTCTACGGGGAACGCGTCCTCACCTACTCCCCTCAGGAGAGATTACTGTTGGTGCGGGAAGCATCTGACGATCGAACCTAAGTTTTGATAATGGCAAAGGATTCAAATTTAAGGTGTGGTGTTATCTAACATGTTGATTGAGTGTTTCAGGAAAGTCCTAATTGCGGTTAAGCAGGTGAAAACCCTAGGGGGTGATAACCCTAGGTCCTAGGGGGTTGTAACCCTAGGTGGAGAAAAGTCCTAGCTGCGATTAGGCAAAGGGAAAACCCAAGGGGGTGATAACCCTAGGTCATAGGGGGTGGTAACCCTATGCGGAAAGTCTTGGCAGGTCGATGGCTTCAGGCAAAAGTCCTAGGGGGTGGTAACCCTAGGTGGAAAGTCCTGGTGTCGTGAACCAGGTGAAAAACTGGACTAGCCGGGAAGCGGATGTCCAGTAGAAAGTTCGGAAGCGTCTAGTGCTGAGCAAAAGTCCAGTCGATCTGGAGGATCGCACTGGCAACAGGTAAATCTCCTGAGTGGAGTAGGTGAGGACGCGTTCCCCGTAGAGGGAACAGTAAGCGTCGGGTCGACCTAGGGTTTCAGGTTGGAAACCCGAAGTCAGGCTCGGATAGTCCGGAGACTATCATTATCACTTCTATTATGCTTTATATGCTAACTTTGTGCTGTAGGGTATATTTGGGATTAATGTATCTTGCAGGGACCAAAGTGCAAAGATTAACCTTGGATGAACAGTGTCCGAGGCGCCTCCATGGAGCTTGGAGGCGCCTCGGGTGCAAAAGGTGACCTGGCCATGAAGCAGGGCTGAAGGCGCCTCGGTTGGCTATGGAGGCGCCTTGGAAGGCGCCTTGAAGACCTATGAAGGTGCCTTCAAGGTGATAAGGCGCAGAATGGTAAGCGCTCATCTACACGGTGGACTCGGAGCTATGGAGGCACCTTTGGAGGCTTTCAAGGCGCCTTGGATGCCCTTTATAAGGGGTCTTCGAGCAGCAGTGAAAAAATATAATTGACAAGCTTTCCTTCTGCTGAGTGCTGCTCAAGAAACGACTCTAAAGTGCTATTGCAGTCGCCGACGACCCGAAGCTTCAGTTATTATTTTGTTGTTGGTATTATTTCAATTCCATTTGTACTTATTTCCTTGTACTTATTCACGATATCTTAGTTGTTTCCCACGGAAAGCGATCAAGGATCGCGGGCCTTCGAGTAGGAGTCGATGTAGGCTCCGAACGAAGTAAACGACTTTATCTCTTTGTTTGTTTATTTACATTTCCGCTGCGTATTTTACTCCGATAGTTTATCGATAATCGAACAAAATAGCCGCGAGCGCTATTCACCCCCCTCCCTCTAGCGCTTCTCGATACAACAATTGGTATCAGAGCGGGGTCGCTTTGAACTGGTGCAACCACCATTCAAGCATTTTTCGTGGTTTTGTCGTTTGTTTTTTCGCTCCAAAATTATTTTTGAAAAATTCATTTTCATCCTTTCACGGTTTATTAGTATTGATAAAATATTGAATTTGGCAAAATTTGAAATAATATTTTATTATTATTATTTTTTCTCGAAACTGGTGAAATTCTATTTCTATCCTTCCATACCGCACTACTAATCCAGGATCAAGTCCTGGTACATTTTTTGGCTATTTTTTGTGTGCAAGGTTCTTTCAAAATGGGATTCCAAGAAGGATTCTGCATCGTCCGACCGCCGCTCTTTTCTGGCGAGGACTTTGGATACTGGAAGAACCGGATGTAATACCACCTCAAGACGCAAGTCGAGATGTGGATCATCATCCAGACCGGACTCGAACTTCCACGTGACGACACCGGAGAACTTATCTCATGCATCTACTGGGATTCTAGCACAATGAAAAAAGTTGAAGTCGATGCCAAAGCAACCTGCATGCTACAATGTGGCCTAACCAATGAAGAATTGAACCGCATCGGCCCCTTCGCAAGTGCAAAAGAGTTGTGGCAAAAGTTGATGGAACTACACGAGGGCACTTCCGACGCTCAAGTAAGTAAGCATAATTTAATAAATGATTTATTTGAATTAGATGAGCATAATAATACTACTTCGGCCGAGGAAGGTATTACGATGGTTGCAGGTACAAGTAAGACAAAGGAAAAGATATGGTCCGAGTCTTCAGATGAATCCGGGTCCGACGAAGAAGAACCGACGAGCTTCCTCGCTCTACCAGTACTAGCAACCATGGCGGAAACTGAGTTCGAGTATGAGTCAGAAACCGAGAGCGAATCTGAGACTGAGTCTGATCGAAGCCACGAATCCGCATTCGTTTCCGAAGGACCAAAACCCACTGTAAGTTCACTACTTGCAGAATTTCAATTAGATAACTTGCATGAATTATTACCTTACTTAGTAAAAAAGTTGGCTAAATCCAACGTCCGGGTTAAGTCGCTCCAAAAGGAGGTAACAAACCTTAAGGAAGCGACTGACTCGAGCTCTTTAACTGAGTCAGTTCAAATTGGAAGTTTAACTCAAGTTCAACAACTTGAGGAAGAAAATTCCAATTTGAAAGCTCAAATTAAAGAACTCAAGGACACGTTGGAACGGTTCACCTTGGGCTCCAAGAATCTGGATCTGATTCTTGGAAAACAGCGAGCCATTTACAACAAAACTGGACTTGGATTTAAAACTAAAATAAAATACAAATCATATTTATCGCTAGTTAATAGAAATAATAGAAAAATTGTCCAAGCATGGGTGCCAAAATCCAACTTGGTTAATCAAGTTGGAACTGGTTACTATTGGGTCCCCAAGGATCAAGTCTATTACCTTGATAGACCATATCGAGGCTATGATCCAAGGGGAGCAAATAGAAAAATAATATTAAGAACATAATTCAAACTAATACTCAAATTAAATTTGAAATTAAATTCAAAATTCAATAAAAAAAAATTGAAAATTAAATTAAAAATTAAAAATTATAAATTCAATTATAAATTCAAAATTCGAGCTAAAATCAAAATTCAAAAATTCAATTTAAATCAAATAAAAATTTAGAAGGAGGATCCAGAATAGTTGGCACCCCTAACTAAACTACCCGACTGGGTAACTGAACTTAATCTACCCGAAATGGGTAAACAAGAGTAGACTACCCGACAGGGTAATTAAGGTTAGAAAAATATGGGCTAGGTTTAACTTGACCCACGGTACTAGTGAAGTTTTTGGATGATAGTACGTTAGGGAAGCTTGGGCATCGCATGTCTAGGAAGAAATGACTTCGACCTGGTGCATTTGGCCAAGTGGAACTGACCGAAGCAACCCTTAAATGAATCCTAACCAGTTAGACCAAAGTTGAGTATTAAGTTCAATGGGTAGGACTATTTGGAAACCTCGAAGGCATGGTTACTTTAATGAGTTCCTTGTGACTCACCATAGCCCAGAAGTTTATCCAAATAATGCTTACTTGTTGAACCCAAAGCTAAACCTGAATCTAACACAAAGTTAAACCAGACCCAAAAAATCAACCATAATTCATCTCACAAAAATTATAGGATTCCCTAATTAAAAAATTAGATCGGGTGAGATGACTAAGTAATTATAATTAAATTGATAATTAATTCAAACTCAAATTAATTTCAAAATATTTTAAAACTTAATTTCAAAATTCGTTTAAAAATCCTTTAAAAATTATTTGAAAAATGTTTTTAAAATTACTTTAAAAATCCTTTTAAAAATTACATTAAAAATTCTTTTAAAAATTCTTTTTAAAATTCCTTTAAAAATGTTTTAAAAATTACTTTAAAAATCCTTTCAAAAATTATTTTAAAAATTACTTTAAAAATTCTTTTTAAAAATTCCTTTAAAAATGTTTTAAAAATTACTTTAAAACTCGTTTTAAAAATTATTTTAAAATTTACTTTAAAAATTCTTTTTAAAAATTCCTTTAAAAATGTTTTAAAAATTACTTTAAAAATCCTTTTAAAAATTATTTTAAAAATTACTTTAAAAATTCTTTTAAAAATTCTTTTAAAAATTCCTTTAAAAATGTTTTAAAAATTACTTTAAAAATCCTTTTAAAAATTATTTTAAAAATTCTTTGAAATTTTTTTTTAAAAATTCTTTTAAAATTTTTTGAACCTAATCTCCATCCACTTATTCTTTGTGTGTGACCCAATAGGTTCTTGTAACGTTAGCAATGCCCCTAAACTCATTTAGAAACATAAGTAATGAGCGGTATCTAGCAATACATCATTACTACCCAAGTTACAAGAATGTTGAGATCCAACATCACCTTGTAACTACTAATTGTGACTCCTCACAATATATGACAGGTGTCCTTCTATCCTAGACATCTAGATTGATCAATGTGAGGTATAGACCGTGTCATCCTCTAATCAATCTAAATCTTGAACTCCAAGTAGACTCACTCGATCAAATGAGCTCAACATCTCATGTTGACTCATTTGGGCATGGCCATGCACTTCGTGGTCTAAGTCTATCAAGAATACCGATGTCACTCCCGTCATATGGGAGGGATAGATCCCATCTACATCACTCACATCCCTCTGCATAATTCATTATATACCCAGTAATCGCCTTTATAGTCCACCCAGTTACAGGTGACGTTTGACGAAACCAAAGTACATAACTCCTTATGTAGGGAACCATGGTGACTTCAGGTCTAAGGACCAATAGTTATACTAATAGTCACATGAGAAAGTATATGACACTGATATAACGATCCATGATACTTTCTCATGGTGGGTCATTCAGTATACATTGTCCAATGCACACCCATGTGTCAACTTGATATCTCTATATCCATGACTTGTGAGATCAAGTCATCGAGTTGACCTACATGCTAGTCTTATTGCATTAACATTGTCCCTGAATGTTAATACTCGACTAGGAATGATTAAGAGAGAGGTGGCATAAAGTCAAGTCAAACTTGACTCTTCATCTTCCTCTCAAGTCAAGTCAAACTTGACTTAATCTCTCTCATGGTTGATCTAATCCAACCATTTAATTCAAGCCAATTTAATATAATGAATCTAATTCATTTAATTAAATTGATTCAATGATTCATAATCTAAATTAGACTCATTGAACACATGAATCAACTTGAGTCCAACTCAATTAGTCCAATTAGGATTACTCTTAATCCAATTTGATTCATCAAATGAATCTAATCCTCTTGGTTCATCATATGAACCTAATCTCCATCCAATTGTTCTTTGTGTGTGACCCAATAGGTTCTTGTAACATTAGCAATGCCCCTAAACTCATTTAGAAACATAAGTAATGAGCGGTATCTAGCAATACATCATTACTACCCAAGTTACAAGAATGTTGAGACCCAACATCACCTTGTGACTACTAATTGTGACTCCTCACAATATATGATAAGTGTCCTTCTATCCTAGACATCTAGATTGATCAATGTGAGGCATAGACCGTGTCATCCTCTAATCAATCTAAATCTTGAACTCCAAGTAGACTCACTCGATCAAATGAGCTCAACATCTCATGTTGACTCATTTGGGCATGGTCATGCACTTCGTGGTCTAACTCTATCAAGAATACCGATATCACTCCCGTCATATGGGAGGGATAGATCCCATCTACATCACTCAAATCCCTCTGCATAATTCGTTATATACCCAGTAATCGCCTTTATAGTCCACCCAGTTACGGGTGACGTTTGACGAAACCAAAGTACATAACTCCTTATGTAGGGAACCATGGTGACTTCAAGTCTAAGGACCCATAGTCATACTAATAGTCAAATGATAAAGTATATGACACTCATATAACTATCCATGATACTTTCTCATGGCGGGTCATTCAGTATACATTCTCCAATGCATACCCATGTGTCAACTTGATATCTCTATATCCATGACTTCTGAGATCAAGTCATCGAGTTGACCTACATGCTAGTCTTATTGCATTAACATTGTCCCTGAATGTTAATACTCGACTAGGAATGATTAAGAGTAGTGTTCCCTATATCATCTCACTATCGGTTCAACTAACCGATTGATATAGGTGAGAACCTTCTACTCAAGGACGTTATTATACTTAGTTTATTTGGCACCAATACAAGTAAGTATAATAACCAAAAACCAAATGCCTTTATTTATATAGAATATGATACAACAAGTCCAAAATACAATCATCAAATGATTGGCTCTAGGGCTCTAGCTAACAGGTACAAGATGAGATACCACAAGAAACTGCAATACGTGTCACAAATGATGCACAATTTGTTGGTTAGTCCTAGAAAAACGTACCGATTCCACTGTACAAAATTTTTGTACAAGTGTCAAACCTTTCCTTAAATAACCTATTGTGTTCTTTAGAAGTTAAATTAGGAATCACAGACGGAACATAACATCATTGATTTCAAATTTAACTTATCTATTCTTAATGGTTTAGATTTGAATCACAAGCGGAAATTAATACTATTGATTCAAAATCTACCTAAGTGATTAATTTTATTAAATATTAATTTCCAAAATTGGCTTCAAGGACTGCATGGCGAGGCACATGGCCTTCTTGGATATGGGAGCAACCACCACCGCCTAGGCAAAGCCTTTTAAGGAAAGCTAATATTTAATTTCCTAAAATAACTCAGGTTAGCCAAAAAGAACAATCGAATCACAAATTCGAAAAGGAAGAAAACACAAACTCGAAAAACTTATTCGAAAAACTAGATCTAATTGCCTCTTGTATTTAAAATTCTTACAAAGAAAATAACTAGTATGATGCGGAAGAAAACTACTAGTTATACCTTCTCTTTGTAAGCTAATGATCTCGAGATCTTCTGCCGTATTCCTCGCCTCACCTTGGACGTCGTATGGGCGACGATCCTCCAAGATGAACACCACCCAAAAGAGCTTCTCCTCCTTGTAATATTCGGCCACCACCACCACAATAGAAAAGAGAGCAAAGGGGAAACGAGAAGGGAGAGAGGGGCCGACCACTTGAGATCCTCCAAGCAAAAGAATAAGAGTTGTATCTCATGAAGCCCCCTCACCCCTTCTTTTATATTACTTGCCCAAGGCAAATAAGGAAAAAGTCCACCAATTTTAATTTTGTGATGATTTTAATTAATTTAATATGGCCGGCCCCTTGCTTCGGTACCAAGCAAGGTGACCGGCCACCTCATCAAGGGAATAAAGGAAATAATTTTTTATAAAATTTTATAAGAAAAGCTCTTATAAAATTTTACAAGCTCTTTTACCTAAAGTAGGAGTTAAAAAAGGAAAGTTTCTAAAAATTAAAACCGTGTTTTAAAATTTAAAAACTCTCTTATAAAATTCCTTTTTTAACATGATAATAGAAAATTTTAATTTTAAAACTTATCTCCCTTTTTTCTTAAACCATGATGATGGTTTAAAAAGGAAAGTTTTAAAACTTTTAAAATTCTCTATTAAAACATGTGGCCAAATTCAAATAAGGAAAGGTTTTAAAATTAAAATCTCTCTTTTAAAACTTATAGTTTTCTTCAAAGAAAAGATTTTAAAAATTCAAAACAACCCTCCTATTTGAATTATTCTTCGCCGGCCCCTACAAACTTGGTCACCAAGCAATAGGGCCGGCCTCTATAAGAGGATGTGGTCGGCCATTGCTTGGTCACCAAGCAATGGTCCAGCCCCCTTCTAGGACACCAAGAAGAGCCTTACATTTGGATGGACTTGAGGCTATAATGAGGCTACGACAGCGACCTAAAGGAGAAATTGGTTTTGGCCTTCCGATGAGATTGAGTATCCCGTGCTCGCCCCGAACACACAACTCAAGTTCATCGATAATAACTCATTCCACTAGAGAGTTATTATCGCACTACCGCACCAATCCCAAATTACATTATGGGCTCCTTCTTATCATGAGTGTGTTAGTCTCCCTGTGTTTAAGATAACAAATGTCCATTAATTAAGTTACTGACAACTCACTTAATTAATATCTAGCTCCAAGAGTATTACCACTTAACTTCATTATCATGTCGGACTAAGTCCACCTGCAGGGTTTAACATGGCAATCCTTATGAGCTCCTCTTGGGGACATCCTCAACCTAGATAACTAGGACACAGATTCCTTCTATAATCAATAACACACACTATAAGTAATATTATTTCCCAACTTATCGGGCATATTGATTTATCGATCTAAACCTCACCCTTTGATAAGTCAAAGAAATAAATATTAAATATATGTGCTTGTTATTATATTAGGATTAAGAGCGCACACTTCCATAATAACTAAGGTCTAGTTCTTTTACTAAGTCAGTACAAAAAGAACTTACCTAAATGGTCCTACTCAATACACTTAGAGTGTATCAGTGTAATTTATTAGTCAAGACAAACTAATACTTAATTATACTATGATTATTCTGATGGTTTCTTCTGTTCCATCTTAGTCATGAGCAACTGTTTATAATTTATAGAGAACCGACAACATGATCTTCTGAGTGTGACACCACACTCTATGTTATCTACTATATAAATTAATTGAACAATTACATTTAACAAATAAATGCAGATATTGGCCAATGTGATTCTTTTATTTCAACAAATAAATGTTTACAAAAGCTAGGCTTTTAGTATACACTCTTACACAATTACAAGCAGTGCCACATCGTAGTGGGAGGGTTGTTCGGCAACCTGATAGGTTCATGTTTTTGGGAGAGTTATCAGACTTGATCCCTGGTAAATATGAACCTGATCCCTGCACATATGATGAAGCACTCCAAGATAAAGATGCAGCATCTTGGCAAAGTGCAATGAACTCTGAAATAGAATCTATGTATTCTAATCAAGTCTAAGAGCTTGTAGAACCACCAAATGGTGTAAAAGTCATTGGATACAAATGGGTCTACAAAAGAAAAAGAGGGACAGATAGGAAGGTGGAAACTTTCAAAGCAAGACTTGTTGCGAAAGGGTATACTTAGAAAGAGTGAATCAATTATGAGAAAACCTTTTCGCTGGTAGCCATGCTTAAGTCTATCCAGATTCTTTTATCTATTGCCGCTCATTAGGATTATGAGATTTGGCAAATGGATGTCAAGATAGCTTTCCTTAATGGAAGTCTTGAAGAAAACATCCATATAAAGCAACCAGAGGGATTCATTGCAAAGGGCAAAGAGCCACTACAAGAAATTTTAGATTTAACCACACCTAATAGACAACAGTTTTTCGAGAAACTATTGTCTTTTTGCCATTTAACAACGGTTTTATTGAAAACCGTTGTTGTTCACCATAATTTTTTTTAAATGACAACGATTTTTAAAAAATTGTTGTCTAATGTATGTCAAAGACAACGATTTTTAAAAAATTGTTGTCTAATGTATGTCAAAGACAACGGTTTTAAAAAACTGTTGTCTTTTAGCGTTGCTTACATGATAATATACAACAGTTTTATTAAACTGTTGTCTATTGAATGTTGTTGAATCCCAAAAAAATAATAGTTTTTTTTAACTTCACGAAAAAAAACTCACGAACAAAGAGTTTTTTTGTTCGCGTGAGGCTAGGTCACCATTGCCAATTCCCCTTTCCCCTCCTTCCCAACCCGACGCTGATCCTCGCCGCCTATCGACGCCGCGATACTTCTTCTCCCCGTATACATAACCACCAGCCAAGAGTTACTCAACATTGGCTGAAGCCTCATTGAGTCGTGCCTTGCTCCGATCAACACCATAGCTGTCGTCGCCGAGTCCTAACTCTTCCCCGACGCCGTTGCCAGGAGGAAATCGATCGCGCTAGCACCAAGCATCCACCGCCGGCTAAGGCTCTTCTCCACTGATCACTGGAGTCCATCCGGAGATTTCTCTTCTCCTAGAGTCGCTGACCCTGCATTGGTGGATCTCCGGTTTAGAGGGGTTTGAACCCTAGATCTAACCTCCTGCAGCGCCTCTCTACACATCGCAGCTTCGACGATCGAACCAGGTTTGCTCTAACCGATCTTTACTCTAGTGTTGGCATTGCCCTATTCCTCTGTCCCAGTTCACTGCCACAATAACCTCCCGAGCCCTCCGAGAGAGATATCATATATGGCTCGAGGGTAAGTTGTTTTTAGTGCTAGATTTGTGTGGACTTATTGTATACATTGTTTGAGATGTTGAGTTTGGTTGTGTGATCATTTATTACAGATCCGTCCGGCCAAAAAACATATGTCGCCTTCTCAACCGCCAGCCGCAACTCCCCCACCGCGCCCTCACCGAGAAGCACACCCTGACGCCTCCTCCTCCGACGGCGAAGACGATCCCCTCCACTTCTCTGTGACTCTTTAACAGTCTTTATGCTGCCTATGCTAGAACTGATAACTTCCATTAAAATCAAATGATTTCTCCCTTTTGCAGTAACATCCATTTAGTTCTTCGCTTCTGACTGATTAATATCTTTCTAGTTCCTTTGCTTTTTGAATTTTGGTGTATATGCAAGATCCAATGATTTTAAATCACATTTTCATATTTGACTTAATGTGTAGTGTCCATCTCCATTCAGTCCCTTAGTAGATCAAGAATGTAACGACCTAATTTTCCCCATTTCAAGTTCTAAAAGTCCATAAAAATATTTGGAAATACTTTTAAAATATTCTAGAGATTTTTAGGAATCTTTAGAGTATTTTTATGTAATTTTTGGAGGTTGTTTAGTATGTTACAAAAAGAAAGAAGTTTTGACCAAAAATGTTAAAGGTGAGACTCGAACCCAAGACCCCCCCCCCCCCGGCCGAACCCGACTTAACCGAATGCAGCCAACCAACTGGGCTACGCGTTATTTGTTAACAAAGTATGTAGAGAGATGTATTTAAGTTATAGTAAAGGGCAGAAATAAAACCTAGGTTATAAAGGGTTAATTTCTTTCCCGAACCCTAATGCTACTCTTCTTCCTCTTCGTGCGTGCGCGACTCTGCCCGAACGAAAAGCCGAAACCCTAGTTTCCTCCCTCTGATGGCCGGTGAAGGTTTTTCTCTGGCGAACCTCACGGATTCGAGCTTTCCCCGTCGAAGAGGGTCTGTGGGCGCAAGGGAGGTTGAAGATCCGAACTAACCGAAGCCCTAGAGTTTTTTTCCCTTCGGTTGTAAGTCCAAGAAAGCATTGTAAGTACTACTCACCTGTGGTAGGAGTTGCTAGCTTCGATTTGCTTTCCTTGCTTTCCGATTTTCCTGTGCCGGGTAGGATTGTATGCCAGAGTTTTCCTTTCCTTGCTTGGTTTTGTCATGCCGAATAGCTATACCTATTGGCGTGGAAAGTCTGTGTTTTCTGTGATTAATATGACTCGATTGTATCAGTCCGAACAGCCTCCAATTCTGGCACCTAGCTCACGTTTTAAGCCTGCATCAATGGGAATAGCCGGACAACCTTAATTCCAGCATGTTGTTCATGTTTCCAGCATGCCTGTAGCATTTCAGTGTAGTGTCTGTGTACATCTACTTACTGCTCATATTTTCCAGCAAGTTGTTTTCCTTTTTGGGCCACACAGATGAGCATAAACAACCCTTGACCTTTAGCATTTTTGAGTTAGGTAATCCTAGATAATAAGTAGGCATGATCAGCAAATGACCCTTGGCAGTAAGCATGCTTCTACATTCCTAATGTTCTTCTCTTATGTATATATAACTTCCATTTTCTATGTATAAAGTGGATATGTTGACAACTGGTGTTGTATAATTTTCTGCATGGAATTTTGTGCTATGGTCCGTCAGATTTTTATATACACAAAAGAGGAGGTCTAGAAGATGGATTCAAGTACCTTGAACCCAAAAAATGAAGATTGTCCTGATATGAAAGAGAATGTCAAGGAAACAAAAGGCAGTCAATCTGCATCATCATCTAATTCAAAAAACTCATAGGCTTATCCTGCAATGTAAGTAGGAATCTCTTTTTGTTTAATATAAATTGCCGTGATAATCATTTTATCCCATCATTTCCCAGGTTATTGAGATGTTTTATTTGAAAACTATGATAGGTTAGGTCCTTCTCCATTAATTCAACATTTGAAAGATAACTCCAACAGTTAATCCCCGAGTACTTCATACTCAAATCACACATATTGCTTGGTATATTCAGTTAACAAGAGGAAATCAAGTTTGGTATATTCAGTTAAGCTTCAACTTCTAATTTAGTGGTCTTTTTTGTGCTACTCCCTTTGGGCATAACAAGCCAGTGTGAATATACCAAACTTGATTTCCTCTTCATACTAAATATTCGATTACTTAGTTTTCTTAGTTGGTTAGTAGTATATAGCTCGCAATGGTCTTGTTGATAGAGTTTCCTATATAATAACACCTTCTGTTGCTTTTTTAAGGTTTGGGAATCCAGAAACAATAATTTATGTTGTACAGAGACAGATTTGTAAGATGGAAGCATAGTGTTGTCATTTTCTTTTAAGATGTTTTTAACACAGGCCTTTGGAATCTAATTGATAATGTGATTAAAACAAGCATTTTGGTTGTGATTATTTGATACACACTTTCTCAGAGTGATAATTTATATATGTATTTATTATATCATTCATTTGTTCCACAATTTATTATTTTCTTGCATAGGTAAGCGGGGGAAACCATCCGAATGCAACAAATATTGGTGAGTTGTTCTCAGAGGGCTCCTTGAATCCTTATGCTGACGATTCATACGCATTTGACTAAAATGTAAGTCAATGTTATTTGTATATCTTGTCTGTCTTTTATGTTATTTGTTCATTATACTTTCATGCCTAAAAATCTTCATCAAGCTAAGTTGATGGAATAAAATTGACCACTTCTCCATAAAATACAGTAAGAAACAATACAAATATATATTATGTAAGTTCGGTTCTTGAAATAGATTCTTTGGTTTGTAGAAATTATGTTCAAGTAATAGACAAGGAATAATCTCCATAATATCAAAATATGTTTTGCTCAGATTGATTAAGAAGGGCGTTAGAGTAGCTTGGTAAATTTGTTTTGCTAGGTTATGATAAATTAGCATTCAGCAGAATAGATGTTTGGATTTCTTCTTCAAATCACACAGTAATATTTCTCTTGTCATTGGTGAAACAATCAATCCACTCTCATTATAACTTCCACAACAGAAAATTTTATGTTATTTGCCTACTACCAATGCAGTTTAACTGATTTTACATTGACTGAACAAGGATGATTTTATTTAGGTATCAAACTCTCCCATTTGTTTTAGATATTACATGTCTTGTTTGTTAATTTCTCCAAACCATTATTTCTCAATTTGTTAACAAGGAAACTCATGTTAGCATAGTCATGATCAGAGCCTAATTATAGTTTACAATTATCTGAGTGTTATTGATTAACTGTTCTGTCCTTTCCTCTGGTTCTTTTTTTTAAAATTTGTGCACTCATTTAGATGGTTTATTATTCTTGTTGTGATGAATTCAGGTCTAGTGAAAATACTGAAGAAGTATGACAAGAGAACAGGAGCACTTATCAGGCAGCCCTTCATCGAAAAGGTGCTGCAGCAGCCATTCTTTACAACTGATCTCCTATACAAACTCGTGAAGGAGTGTGTGGCTATGCTCGACCACCTCTTCCCCAGCAACAACCTATCAATTTCAACAGAATGCGACGGACAAAATGGAGTGCAAAAGCCGGCACAATCAGGTGGGAGGGTTCCGGAGTTGGAGGAGATTAAATATATGCAGAGCTTATACATGAAGAGCACCATAGCAGTGTTGCGGTCCTTGAAACATATTAGGAGCAAAAGTTCAACAGTCAAAACAGATTAGAAAATCTTAAGTTATATTGTTCTACCTTTGTTTTAATAGTGTTATCATTTTGTTGGTTGCTTATGAAATTTCTTCAGAATGTTATAGATATTATTTTTGAATGTTAGAAAATTGTATATTAAATTTTATTTTGAAATTTAGTATTTTGAATGATTTATAATATTGGAAAATTGTGTATTAATTTTTTTTATCTAAAAAAGATAACGATTTTTCACCGTTGTCGTAGATAGTTTAAAATTGTTGTTGAAGACCCTGTTATTAAAGGTAGATGCTCAAAGACAACGGTGAAAAACTGTTGTCTTTGAAGGAAAAGACAATGGTTTTTCACCGTTGTAAAACTGTTGTCTTTGCATTCAAAGACAACGGTTAAAAACTGTTGTCTTTGGGCACCCCTTTTAACAACACGACCTTTAACAACAGTCCGAAAGAGGCTACGACAACGGTGAAAAACCGTTGTTGTTAGGCTTTTTTCTTGTAGTGAGCATTTAGTATGTAATCTCAATCGGTATATTTATGGACTGAAGCAAGTTTCAAGATCTTGGAACATCCAGTTTAATGAAGTGATCTAGTCTTATAGATTCATTCAGTGTCTGGATGAGTCTTGTGTATACAAGAAGAGTGGCGAAAATGTGGTGGTATTTATTGTATTATACGTAGATGACATTTTGCTCATTGGCAACAATGTCAAAGTATTATTAGACGTAAGGGTATGGTTGTTTAAACAGTTTGATATGAAAGACTTGGGCGAATGTGGACATATTCTTGGGATCAAAGTAATAAGTGATCGCAAGCTTCATACATTGATACTATCCGAGCTCGGTTTAGCATGCATAACTCCAAGAAAGGTTTTCTACCTTTTTAGCATGGAGTACCTTTATATAAAGAGATGTGTCCTAAAACATCAAAGGAGATAGAGGACATGAAAGCAGTTCCTTATGCTTCAGCTGTAGGAAGCCAAATATATGCAATGCTATGTACGAGATCGGATATCTGTTTTACCGTGGGCATGGTTAGCAGATATCAAAGTAATCCAGGACAAGGGCATTGGACTGCTGTAAAGCATATATTAAAGTACCTGAGAATGACAAGAGATTATATGCTGATTTACCAGGTAGATGATTTGCTCCCTGTGGATTACACGGATTTAGATTTCCAATCAGACAGGGATAATAGTAAGTCAACCTCAGTATATGTGTTTACTTTGGGAGGTGCAGCCATTAATGGAGGAGTGTTAAGCAGAAATGTGACTCGGACTCTACCATGGAAGCTGAGTATGTGGCAGCCTCTAAGGTAGGCAAAGAAGTTGTATGGCTCAGAAACCTTAGATGTGATTCCTGGTTTGTCCAAAATTATCATAATTTATTGTGATAATAGTGGTGCAGTAGCAAACTCGAAGGAACCACGAGCCCATAAAGCTAGTAAACACATTGAGCACATGTACCACCTGATACGAGACATCGTAAAGGGAGGAGAAGTTGTTGTCGTCAAGATTGCATCAGAAGATAACCTGGCAGATCCTTTCACTAAGGCCCTTCCAATGAGAGATTTTGATAGGCATGTTGAGGGGATGGGAATCAGAAGTATGGCAGCATATATTACAGAATAGTCTTTTAGTATAAGTGGGAGATTGTTAGGATGTATACAAAAAGCCTAGCTTTTTGTATGAACATTTATTGAATAAACATTTATTTTGTAATTACATTGGTCAAATGGCTGCATTTATGTAGTTATCCATTTAATTTATATTATAGATAACATGGTGTGTGGCGTCACATAGAAGATCATGTTATCAGTTCCTTATAAATTATAAATAGTAGCTCACAACCAAGATGGATTGTGACAAACCATTGGAATGGTTGTAGTGTAATTTGGTATTAGTTTATCTTAACTATAAAATTACACTAGTACACTATGTGTGTATTAAGTAGGACCATTTGAGGTTGGTCTTTTTATACTGACTACATAAAAGAACATAATCTCTGTTATTATGGATGTGCATACTCTTAATCCCGATATAATAACAAGCACATATACTGAGTATTTATTTCTTTAATTTATCAATGGGTGAGATTTATTCGTTAAATCAATAGGCCCAATAAGTTGGGAAATAATATTATTTATATGGTGTGTTGTTGATTATAGAAGGAAATTGTGTCCTAGTTATCTAGGTTGATGATGCCCCCTTGAGGAGCTCATAAGGATTGTCATGTAAACCCTTGAGGACATGATAATGAAGTTGAGTGGTACTACTCTTGGAGCTAGATATTAATTAAGTGAGTTGTCAGTAACTCAATTAATTAATGGGCATTCGATATCTTAAACACAGGGAGACTAACACACTCATGATAAGAAGGAGCCCATAATTTAATATGGGATTGGTGCGGTAATTCAATAATAACTCTTTAGTGGTATGAGTTATTATTGATGAACTTGAGTTGGGTGTTCAGGGCGAACACAGGAAGCTCAAGTCAATAGGAGACCAAAATCAATTCCTCCTATCGGTCCCTATTGTAGCCACTTATTAAAGCCTTATATCTACCAAGTCTACTTCTTACCCAAGTAATGGGCCAGACACATCCTTGCTTGGTGCAAGGGGGTCGGCCAAGCATTAGCTTGGAGCCCAAGAAGTGGCCGGCCAAAGCATGGCTTGGTGCCCAAGCTAAGGGCCGGCCACTAGGATTAAAAGGGAATTTTTTTTTATTAAAATCTTTCATTTTATAGCCATCCACATGGTTTTAAAAGAGAGTTTTAAATTTTAAAATCTTTCCTTTTATAGCTATCTACAAAGGATTAAAAGAGAGATTTTAATTTTGTTAAAATCTTTCCTTATTTGTAGTGTTTAAAAGAGAGATTCTAATTTCGATAAAACTTTCCTTTTTTTGTAACCATGATTTAAAAGAAACGTTTTAATTTTAATCTTTCCATTTTTGTAGTCATCTACAATGTTTAAAAGAGAGAGATTAATTTTAAAACTTTGCTTTTGTAACCATCACAATTGGAAATTTAAAAGAGAGAGATTTTAATTGTTATTAAAATTTCCTTTTTTGCCATGACCAAGTATTATAAAAGAGAGGTAAAGGGGGCCTTATGGGAGATACACATCTCTTAATTCTCTTGCTCCATAAGGGTCGGCTCCTCCTCTTCCTATTCTATTCTTTGGTCGCCGGCATTCTCTCTTTTTCCCTTCTTTTTCCTTTTGCTTCCTTAGGGCCGGCGGCACATCAAGTGGCATCTTCTTGTGGCCGGTTGCTTGGAGAAGAAGAAGAAGAGAAGGAAGTTTCCTATTTTGGTATCCCTTGGTGGCTGAAGTCTTGGAAGAAAGAAGAAGGTTTGGGTGGATTTCATCTTGGTAGATCGTCGCCCACACGACGTCCAAGAGAAGGAGAGGAATATAGCAGAAGATCAAGAGGTTTTTTAAGTTACAAAGAAAGGTATTGTTGGATCGAAAGCGCTAGAGGGGGGGGGGGTGAATAGCACTCATGGCTATTTCGTTCGATTCGTAAAACTCGAGTGTTAAAGCAGCAGAAATAAAAAGAACAACACACAAAGACAGATTATTTACTTGGTTCGGAGCCTGTGGCGACTCCTACTCCAAGGCCTGCGATCGTTGATCACTTTCGGTGGGCAACAACTATAATATCGTAAATGAGAGTACAACTTTGAAATTCAATATTAAAGCTAGAATACAAATTATACCGACGATGAAAATCACTATCTTGAAGCTTCGAGTCATCGGGGTCTTACCGTAGCTTTGCCGGATCATCTTGTTAGCAGCACACAGGAGAAAGAGCTCTAGAGAATATGATTATGGAAGTGCTGCCTCAACAAATCCTTATACACACTAATGAAGGCGCCTCCAAGCACATCCGAGGCGCCTCCAGGCTGCCCGAGTCGCATGCGTGGATCAGCACTGAACTAGTCACACTTATTTGCTTTAAGGCGCCTTCAAGCCTTGGTCCAAGGCACCTCCAGCTTCATCCGAGGTGCCTCCAGCACTGCTTCGCAGCCCGCTCCCTCTTTGCACCCGAGGTGCCAAGCTCCATGGAGGCACCTCGGACACTGTTAATCCGAGTCTTAAGGTTGGTTTGTTGTACCTGCAAGATGCGTTATTCCCAAAACAACAGCATACCCTACAAGACAATGTTAGCACATATAAAATATAGTAGAAATAGTAATTGACAGTCTTCGCACTGTCCGGGTCTGAATTAGATTTCCGACCGAAAACCCTAGGTCGACCCGACGCCTATTGTTCCCTCTATGGGAAACGCGTCCTCACCTACCCCCCTCAGGAGAGGTTACCTGATGCCAGCATGGTCCTCAAGACCGACTGGACTTTCTGCCTAGGGTTACCACCCCCTAGGACCTAGGGTTACCACCCCCTAGGGTTTTTCTCCACCTAGGGTTACCACCCCCTTGGACTTAAGGTTACCCCCCCCTTAGGATTTTCACCACCTAGGGTTACCACCCCCTAGGACCTAAGCTTACCGCCCCTTAAGATTTTCCTTCACCTAGGGTTACTACCCCCTAGGACCTAGGGTTACCACCCCATAGGGTTTTTCACCTGCCTAACCGCAGTTAGGACTTTCCTGCAATCTCATTTAAGCACATTAGATAACAAGGAATCTTAACTTTGAATCCCTTTGCCATTATCAAAACTTAGGTTCGATCGTCGGATGCTTCCTGCACCAACAATCTCCCCCTTTTTTATTATGACAACAAAGATTCAAAGCTAAGTAAAACAAGATGCATAAAATAAAGATAATCAAACTATAACCAGTGCAAGCATGATTTAAGCTAAAAACATCATGTATAAGGCTCCCCCTTAATGAGAGCTCTGTTTTTCTTATCACTTAATTCAAATTAGTATACTTAGTGTCCCAGACTCACTATGATGCATAGATATAATCATTCTGGAGTCCAGGCTGTACCCTATGCATCTCACATCGTTATAAGTTTCTTTCAACCATAAACAAGTTACGCCTAGTGTATTTGTGAGATGCTCTAGCTGAAGCTAGGGGAGCATGATATCAAAGGGGAAGATTCAAGGCTAAGTCCAAATTTTGAAAGACTAATAAGATTGGGATTTTGAAAACATCATTTTTACTAGAATTTTAAAAGATAATTTTAACATTAGGCAATTTTGAAAAAAAATTAAAATTAGACGTAGGAAATTTGTTTCAGAATCAAGATCCAGTCTATCAAGCAAAATAGAAGACGATAAAAGGTATGTAGAAATAAGCAGAGTAACTGAATTCTTCTAAGCATAAGTAAAACTAGACGAGGAAATGAAAGTGTCTGTATCCAAAATCCAATGTGCAATGAATGAGATGAGAGCGTCAAAGAGTAGGGTGATCAGCTGGAGGGTCATCAGCTGGAGGTGGTGCAAGGGGTTGCTCGGTTGCAGGCTGTCCCTAGCGATGTATCTCACCCCGGAGAGAAGCGAATCTGTTAGCTATCTCGGATCGTAGGGATCGGAGGAAGCGATGGCTATCTAGAATAGCCCGTCGCGTCTGAAAGGACTGAACCTCGAGATGAGCGAGTCTATCCTCATCGGAAAGTGGTGCCGAAGTCAAAGGTCTGGCTGAAGTGGAAGGCCCGGTGGAGGTGGAAGGTAATGGATCTCCGAAAAACTCCTCGGTTAAGAAGTCGGGCCACTCAATGTCGGGCGGTGCATCCTCGGCCTCTGGATCAATCGGAGCAGCGGCTGGCTGTGGTTGACCCTTCCAGGCTACAATCCCCTCAGCGGTGACCTCTATACTGGCTAATCGAAGACTACGCTGCCCTAACTCGTCGTATGATGTAAGAGGGATAAGTGTCCCTATGGCTGTGTCTATCCTGAATGTCGAAAAGATCTGAGTCAATATATGACAGTAGGGCATGTGGACTACTCCTGATGTGACTGTACTAGATGCATGTATAATGTTCTGGAACATATGTAGTGCAATATCTATATCTAAACGCTGGCTCAGGGCATACAGAAAGAATGAATGAGAGGGTCGCACCTTTGGGATGTCCCGAGATGTGATCGACAAAATGCATGCTATCAGGACTCTGTACATAACGTAGTCCTGAACCCTAAGAAGAGTTGACCAGAACTCAGTCAGGCCAAATGGTCGCTCCTCCCCAAAAAAATGCATATAGATGGTGTCTAATGTGATATAGGAATAGGGATCATCAAATGGTACATCTCTACTAGGGTAGCATATGAATGTACATGTAGACTCCCTAAGCTCTAAACTAGTGTGAATAAAGGAGGGAGCAAACTGGAAGTCTATTCCACCAACTCTGGTGGAATACGTACTATCATCAACCTTCTCGAGGTTGTGATAGAACTATGCACACAAATCCTGGTTTACTGTATTGTTGCAGTAAACCAGTTTCCCTAACTGAAAGTGTTCTATCATCTGGATTGCGAGGTGACAGAACTGGGCAAAAAATGACCTACCTACGTACCTAGGTTTAATAGATTCAAATTTAAATCTAGCAAAGTCTACCCTATGCCGCTCTAAGGGGAACCTAGGATCCGTAGATGGGGTCCTAACCGGTGTAGGATCAGCATGTCGGCGTTTTCTGATTTATGCAATATATAACTAGAAAAAAAATACAGAACAATAACATATAAGGACAATAGGATGGTTTAAGGTGTACCTAGGAGGCATTGTAGGATGATTGAAGGAGTTTGGACGGGTTGAAGGCGCCTTAGGTGGGGAAATCACCGAGAATTCGCCTTGGTAGCGCATGAGGAAACGAGCAGAGAAAGATTCTATTTGTGGTGAATTTAGGTATTGAAGGCGCCTTAAAGAACGTTTAAGGCGCCTTTAATGTGTCATTGGAGGCGCCTTGGAGATGGTCTGAGGCGCCTTAACTAAAGTCGGCGAGACTTTTCTCGCAGCTGGTTAAGGCGCCTCCCTTGTGTGGGCGCCGCGTGCTTTTTTTTTTAAGTTAAAAAAAATTAATTTTGAATAATAGTAAGTTAATTTGAAAAATTATTAAGATTTACTTTGATTAAAAGATATTATGTTAATTAAATTTTTTAAAAATGTTAAGTTAATTAAATTTTGAAAAATATTAAGTTAATTAAAATTTGAAAAGTTACTTAAATTTTGAAAAATATTAAGTTTATTAAAATTTGAAATGTTAAATAAATTTTGAAAAATATTAAGTTAAATAAAATTTGAAAAGTTAATTAAATTTTGAAAAATATTAAGTTAATTAAAATTTAAAACATTAATTAAATTTTGAAAAATATTAAAAGTAAATTAAATTTTGAAAAAATATTAAGTTAATTAAAGTTTGAAAAGTTAATTAAATTTTGAAAAATATTAAGTTAATCTGATTTTAAAAAGATATTAAGTTTATTAATTTTAAATTTTGACTTGATTTAATTTTAATTTTAATTTTGTCCTTAGTCATCTCACCCAATCTGGATTTTTTAATCAGGGGACGTTATAATTTTGTGAGATGAATTAGTTTTATTATAGGGTTTCGTTTAACTTTATGTTAGATTCAGATTTAGCTTTAGGCTCAATAAATAGACATTCTTTGGATAAACTTCTGGGCTATGGTGAGTCACTTGGACATCATTAAAGTAAACATGCCTTCGAGGATTTTCAAATAGTCCTATCCACTTAACATAGTACAAAACCTTGGTCTAACTAGTTAGGATCCATAAAGGGTAGCTTCGGTCAGTTCCACTTAGCCAAATGCACCAGGTCGAAGCCATATCTCCTAGACATGCATAGACTAAGCTTCCCTAACGTACTATCATCTAATACTTCACCAGTACCGTGGGTCAAGTTTAACTTAGCCCTTTTTATTCTAGTCCTAATTACCCTGCCGGGTAGGTTACATTCGGTTACCCTGTCAGGTAGAATCCTTTTTGGAGGTGCCAGCTATTCTGGAGCCTCCATTATTGATTAGTTATTTGTTAAGATTATTTTTATTTGTTAATTAAAATAGTTTTTTCTTTTTGCTCCTCCTGGATCATAGCCTCGATAAGGTTTTTCTAGGTAATGTACTTGATCCTTGGGGACCCAATATTTACCAAGTCCAACTTGATTGACCAGGTTGGACTTGGGTACCCATGCTTGGACTCATTTACTATTTGGTCTGTTGACTAAGGATAGATAAGATCTATATTTCTTTTTGGATTTAAAACCTAGTCCAGTTCTATTGTAAATGGCTCTTTGAGTCCCAAGAATTAGGTCAAGGTTCTTGGACCCCAAAGAAAACCGTTCTAGGGTCTTCTCCAAATCCTTGACCTGAGTTTTCAGACTAGAATTTTCTTCCTCAAGCTTTTGGACTTGAGTTGAATTTCCAGTCTGAACTGGGTCAGGCAATGTTATGGGGTTAGTCACTTCTTTAAGGGAAGTTACTTCCTTAGAAGTGACTTGATTCGAACTTTGGACTTAGCTACTTTATGCATTAAGTAATTGATTAAACTATATAAACGACATTTACTTACAGAGGGGTTTGGCCCTTCAGAAATGGATGTGGATCCGTGGCTTCCCTCGGACTCGGCTTCCGATTCGTCCTCGCTTTTGGTGTAGTCCCGGGCTATCAATGCGAGGAAGCTTGCCTGCTCGACTTCTTCGTCGTCGGATTCGTCGGAAGAAGATTCGTCCCAAGTTGCCTTCAGAGCCTTCTTCCTTCTTGGTTTCTTTGGATCCTTTTGGTTCGAGCAGTTCACCTTGATGTGCCCCTTCTGATTGCACTCGTAGCAAGTCACCTCGAATTTGACCTTTGAGCTTGATTGGGCTTCTTTGGTCTGGATGGCCTTTTTGACATCCTTTTTGTTGAAGCCCTTCTTTTTGTAGAGTTTCTTCATCAGGTTGATGAATTCAGTTGTGATCTCATCGTTGTCTTCTGAATCTTGTTCCTCTTCTGATTCTTGTTCGGTTCTATGTTTTGATTTTGACTCGCGTGCTCTTCCTGTACCTACAATCAAAGTCAACCCTTTCTCAGCCGGACGTGAGTTAGTCTATTCATGAAGCTCAAACTCAGAAAACAACTCATCTAATTTAATAGTAGAGAGGTCCTTAGAAACCTTGTAGGCATCTACCATGGATGCCCAGAAGGTGTTCCTCGGAAAATCATTTAAGAAGTACCTTATGATGTCCCGGTTATCTACCTTCTGTCTGATCGCATGGAGTCCATTTAGTAGTTCTTGAATTCGGGCGTGGAGCTGGCTAGCCGTCTCACCTTCCTGCATTTTTAAGTTATACAATTTATTCAATAACAAATCTTGCTTACTTACTTTGGTATCGGAGGTCCCTTCATGAAGCTCGATCAGCTTCTCCCATAGCTCCTTGGTGCTCGAGAATGGACCGACATGGTTTAACTCCTCCTTTGTTAGTCCGCGCTGGAGGGTACAAGTTGCTCTGGCATTTGCCTCCACCTTCTTGATTAGTGTTGGTTCCTAGTCCTCGCAGGGTGTAGGTTTGCCATCTTTATCAGTTGGTAGTTCCAAACCAGTCTTGACGATCATCCATGTCTCGAACTGGATCTTCAGGAAGTTCTCCATTCTACCATTCCAGTACTCGAAGTCCTCTCCGGTGAAGAGCGGCGGACGGACAGTGCTATAACCCTTTTGTTGGGCCATTGATACCTTGTACGACAAAAACAATAAAATCTATTCCAAGACTTGCTCTTGGAGTAGTAGTGCGGGAATAATAAAAAAAACAAACTCGAGTTGTGTTGCACCAGCCTCGAGCAAAACCGATTCAAATGATAAATAGATCGGAATATAGTAATTATACTAATTTCAGTCGACTCCAAAAAACTGAAAATACCACGAAACCTATAATTATGCTTGATTGGTGGTTGCATCAAATCTAAGCGACCCCGCTCTGATACCAATTGTTAGTTCGAAAGCGCTAGAGGGGGGGGTGAATAGCGCTTGTGGCTATTTCGTTCGATTCAAAAAACTCGAGTGTTAAAGCAGCGAAAATAAAAAGAACAACACACAAAGACACAGATTATTTACTTGGTTTGGAGCCTGTGGCGACTCATGTTGGTGCAATATTCCTTAGGTCAAGGTTGACCTGGTTGACAGAGCTTGAATTGGTTTAAGCTCGAGTCTTGATGTTTAGGTTTTGATGTTTGACAATACATGGAGATTACAGGTGCAATTGTTCATGTGGGGAGATTGTGAAGAAGAGTCAAGTAGGTCAAGGTTGACTAGATACTTGACTGAAAAATCCTGGTGAGTGAAGCCAGGTGAAAGTCCTGGTGAGTGAAGCCAGGCAGATGAGAAGTCCTAGTGAGTGAACCTAGGCAGAAGAAAAGTCCTGGTGAATGAAGCCAGGCATATGAGAAGTCCTAGGGAGTGAAGCTAGGTAGAAGGAAAGTCCTAGTGAGTGAAGCTAGGCAGAAGGAAAGTCCTGGTGAGTGAAGCCAGGCAGATGAGAAGTCCTAGTGAATGAAGAAAGGCAGAAGGAAAGTCCTAGTGAGTGAAGCTAGGCAGAAGGAAAGTCTAGGTGAGTGAAGCTAGGCAGATGAGAAGTCCTAGTGAGTGAAGCTAGGCAGAAGGAAAGTCCTGGTGAGTGAAGTCAGGTAGATGTGAAGTCCTAGTGAGTGAAGTTAGGCAGAAGGTAAGTCCTGGTTAGTGAAGTCAGGTAAAGGAAATCCAGATGGATCAAGGATGATCGGACATCTGGTGTTAGGAAGTCCAAGTAGGTCAAAGGGATTGACCGGATACTTGGTACGAGGAAATCCAGATGGGTCAAGATTGACCAGACATCTGGTAGAAGTCCAAGTGGGTCAAAGAGATTGACCAGACACTTGGTGAGGGAGTCCTAGCAGGTCAAGGGTGACCAGACGCTAGGCATGATGTACCAACAGGCCATGGTTGACCGGATGTTGGTTTAGGGGACTTTGAACTTGGTTTTGGGCAAAAACCATGGGTTGAATCGATCAACCGATCGATTGGCTCATGCCCAATCGATCGGCTGATCGATTGGGTGAGTCCCCGCGACAAGCCTCCTCCCAATCGATCAGTGGATCGATTGGGAGAAGCTCGCGATCGCACATAATAGCTCTGGATCGATCTGTCGATCGATTCAGAGCCTCCAATCGATCAGTCGATCGATTGGGAGCTGCGATTTCGCACGATAAGCCCTGGATCGATCGGCCGATCGATCCAGGCAATTCCCGAGAGCATTGAGACGCTCTGGATCGATCGGCCGATCGATCCAAAGCCTCCCCAATAGATTGGGAGCAATCGAATCGATTGGGATTCGACCGTTGGCGCTGGATAAAGACGTTGGCATGCGATTTCGTCGACAGAACTCTCGGTTTTCTTCTCCAGCGACACCAGCAATTGCACAGCTACTCCACAGAGTTCTCACCGCCAGATCTTGAAGGTTCTTGGAGGCATTTCCAAGTCAAGAGGTGGATCTACAGCAAGAAGAAGAAGCTAGGGTTATGGTTTCTTGAGTAAACTGTGTAAGCTTTCCCTTATATTTGCTTCTCTTTGTATCTTGTTGTATTGAGAGTCTTGTAGGCCTTCTTTGCCTTCGGTAGTTACGGTAAAGGAGTGTTTTCATAGTGGAGGGTGCGTGAGTGTGTGGATCCTTGGACTAGTCACCTCTTCTTGAGGTGGATACCAAGTAAATCCTCGAGTTAGTGTTGTTGTGTTGTTTCTTGTATTTTCCGCTGCATATCATCTTGAAGAAACAAGCAACTACGAGCACAAGATCGCGCCGAGCTATTCACCCCCCCCCCCCCTCTAGCTACATTTTCGGTCCCAACAAGAGGTATCAGAGCAAGGTTGCTCTTCACCGGAATCATTGCCGGAAGGGGCAAAAAGCTAGAGGGTGAAGAAGTTGGAGCAATTCTACAAGTCGAAGACTTCATTCAAGAAGCTCAACTTCAAATGGAATTCCAAGATGGACTTGGATTCGATACAAGGGTGCCTCCACCATTCACAATGATGAGCTTCGATCTTTGGAAATCAAGGATCGAAAATTTCTTGATGGTGGAGATAGAGCAATGGTTTGCTCTCATGGAAGGCTTCGAAGCTCCAACAAGTTCAAAGGGTAAAATTCTCAAGAAGAGCAAGTGGAGCCAAGAACAAATTCAAAGGAACGAGGCCAATGATAAAGTGACCAAGCTTTTGGTCAATATATTGCCTAGCCACATTTTGGAGCAAGTTGGAGAATTCAAGGATGCCAAGGAGCTTTGGAGCAAATTGGCAACGATTCACAAGATCCCCTCCACTGTACCAACTTAAGAAGAATCCAAAGAGGGCGACTTTGTGGGTCAAGATCAAGAGGAAGAGGACTCCGAAGTTGAGAGATGCTCAACTTCCGAAAAAGAAGTCCAAGAAGCATCATCTTCAAAGGAATGCAATGAAAAGAGCAAAGAGGGAGCATACTCTTTGTTTCATGTACAAGATGAAGATGATGAAGTCTCCACCTCTAGGTTTGAGAGGGAGAGATCTTTGTTGACATCGGATCAAGAAGAAGGAGGAGCTTCTACATCCGGGTCAAATGGAGAAGAAGAAAATGCATCCTCCACAAGTCAAGTCAAATCTATTGGAGGAGCATCATTGTCAGATCAAGAGAAAGCATCTACCTCCAGATCAAAAGGAGGATCAAGTGTCATCCCTATATGTGAAGGTATAAATATTTCATTTAAAAATAAAGATCATATCATATGTTTTGAATGTAGGGAACATGGGCACTACAAAAGCAAGTGCCCTAAATTGGCCAAAAAGAAGGGCCAAGTGGCACCAAAGGGCAAGGAGAAGCCCAAGGAGACCGCTCCCAGAACAAATGTAATACCCACTAAGCTTGTAAGATAAATATATGAATGTGGGATTTTTCCTTAGAAAAATAATAGGAAGTGAGTTGAAGCAAAAAGAAATAAAATGAAATAAAAATAGGGCGAGGTCAAGGATTGAACCTTGAACCTCTTATATTATATTTCATAGAATTAATGGGTAATAACCAGTTGGGATAGGAATAATATGTCGATAACAAAGGAGGGAAACTCATGATAAAGGTAAGAGTAAAAGCTAGCCAAAAGAAAACAAGAAAGGAGCAAGAGAAAGGCAACTTGTCTTCCTCCCTTTCTCTCTTTCTTCCTCTTTGGTTTTACCGAAAACTTAAAGAGGGATTAAGGGGATTCATTCCCCCTTATTTCACCATGAATGATGAGGATAAATAAATAAATAAAAATAAAAATAAAATAGAAAAAAAAGGCTAAGGGAGAAGGAAAGCAAAAACTAAGTTTGCTACCTCTTCCCCCTTAACATAAAAGAGAATATGTAAAGGGAAATTCTATTTTCTCTCATTTTTCTCATTCTCTCCTCTCCCTCACTGAAACCTCAGTTTCCCCTCTCCTCCATCTTCGGCCCCAAAGCCAAGTTTTCCCCTAAGAAAGCCTAAGAAACAAGGAGGACTTAGCAAAGGAATCAAGGGAAAGGAACTAGAAGAAGAGACTACTTCTTCTTCACCATACCTTAGATCCACAAGCGAAAAGGATGTAAGCTTCCCCTCACCTGTGGTACAAGGCTTTTATGTGCTTTTCGGATTTTATGAGGATTTTAAAACCTAGAAACAAGTTTGAGAAAATTCGGCCAAGAAGAGCTTTCAAAATCTAATGGTGTTTAAACTAGTCTTCACTACATGATAGATTTTTCTATGCTATGTAAAGGGGTTCTTCTTCATGTTTTCATACCTATATGATGCTTGATCAGAGTAGTACTGAACCCTAGAATTTTGGCCAAAAATATTCTTAAGAGGCTAGGGAAATTTATTGTTTTACCCAACTAGTACAAGGTTCTCCCTATGAAATATTAAGGATCATGTATTAGTTTTTCCTTCCTTAGAAGATATTTGAAACTAAAAGAAAACCCACTCATATGATTCGATCAAGAAAGGGTTTAGCGTTAGGAAGACCTTTAAATTTAAATAACCATGCTCATGTGATAGAATACAAAGATCTTAAAGGATTTGTATGCTTGAATATTGCTAGAATTTCATGAACTCATTCTTAGGGTTTTTCGGCCATGATGAGATGGATAGCTTAGAAAAGCTTAAACAAAATTTTAATATGCTCAAGACCTCTGTGCTATTTAGATATGAAAGTTGTTTAATGCCCTCATGCTTAATTAGGGTGTAGAAAAATTAGTTGCATGACATATAATATGTATGACCACAAGGGGTCCTAGCTTATTCATGAACCAATTTGTATATATGTTTCTTAGTAACTTTTGCCATGAAACTTACATAGGTTTTTCATGCTTTAGGCCACTTAAAAACCTAGCTAAGGAATGGTAGGTTTCGGTCATGAGAAAAAAATAAAAGAAAAAGAGAAAAAGAAACCTAGAAAGCCTAAGGCACAATTCATATGTATACTCATTATGCTTGTCCTTATACATGCTATGAAACTTGTATAAATTCTCATGCTTTTAGGCTATTTGAAGAAAGTTTATATTCTGTGAGTTTTGGCCAAGTAGGGTTTAAAAGACCTAGAGGCCTTAGAAATGAAACTAAATGTGTTAAAAGTACTTCTTATGAAAATAGGATAATGTGTTGATTGTTTCACATGCTTGTATAATTTTTCCATGACCTAAATGAACCCTTGAATGTTTCGGTCATGAAGGAATAGATGCCCTAGAAACCCTAGGACTTAAATTAAATATGCTCATGTCACTCTACATGAAATATGATAAGTAGAAAGCCAAGATTCAATTGCTATATGTTGTTTTATGACCTAAAATGATTCTAGGGTATGTTTCGGCCATAACTATTGTATGATGCCTTGTATGAATTTATACATAAGGTTAGTCCAAGTTCACATGCTTGTATGCTTGTTTGTAGCCCTAATGAGAACTTGATAAATTTCGGCCATGACATATGTTAAGGGCTTAAAGAACTTAGGAACTAATTCAAATGTGTCAAATGTGTTTACCTTGTTCCTTGGTAAAAATGTTATAAATATGATTTAAAGTTGTCCATACTTTTATGTCATATGGAACCTTGTTTCACACCTTAAGGTTTCGGCCATATGAAATTAGGGACTTAAGGAACTTAGAAACTAAGTTAATCATGTTTATAATGCTTCCTATGAAAATGTTATGATGATAATTTAGGTGCCACATGCTTGGATGTTGTGTTTAACCTAAATTGAGCTCTAAAGGGTTTTGGCAACAAGGGTTTAGGAAGCTTAAAACCAAGATAAATATGATACCATGTTTCCTATGATTGGATAATCACAAGATACACCCTTATGCTTAAAATGTATGCTTGTGATTTATGACTTATGATATGATATGCATGCTTTTATGATATGATATGCTTTGTGCTTAAAATATGCATGCTTATGTTATGATATGTGGTTGAATTATGCATGCTTTGATGCCATGGTTAGTGCTTAAAATATGCATGCTTTTATGATATGCTATGTGGTTAAATCATGCATGCTTGATGATATGCTTTATGCTTAAGATATGCATGTTTTTTTATGATCTATGCCTAAGTGATGCATATTATTATGACATGATGTATGCCTAAGTGATGCATGCCTTTATGATGAGATGTATGCCTAAGTGATGCATACCTTTATGACATGATGTATGCCTAAGTGATGCATACCTTTATGATATGATGTATGCCTAAGTGATGCATACTTTTATGACATGATGTATGCCTAAGTGATGCATACTTTTACGATATGATGTATGCTTAAGTGATGCATGCTTTTATAATACATGATATGTATGACATGTATTTTACTTTATATGTTAGTGGCTTGTACCAAGGGTGGGCTCCATAAGCGCCCCGGGGACTAAGGACCTCGTTAGGGATGGGCTCCTAAGTGCCCCTAGGACTAAGGGCCTAGTATGTTTGCCTCGTAGGGTTCAAGACTTGCTACCTTGGACCTACAAGGTTGCGCGCAATATGTAAGTGGTACATAGCCGGGATCCCACTTATGTTGAGATTACTTTCAAGTATATATGTAAAAGAAAATGGTTTTAAAGATCATGAGACATACACATGTTTTTCGGATACATGTTTTCCAAAATCATATTGCATACACCTTATGATTATGCTATGTTTCATGTTATGCTCTTGATTATGATATGCCATGATAAGGTATGATTATGTTATGTTCATGCTATACCTTATAGACATGTTTCGGCCATGGATTTGTTGATGCTTGATATATAGATTTCGGCCATAGATATGATGATACCTTGATGTACATGCTTCGGTCATAGTATGATGCTTTGATATACATGTTTCGGCCATGCTTTGATATACCATAATACTTGTTTGTTATGCCATGTCTAGCTATGTTTTATGCAATGCACTATGTATATGTTTCGGCCATGGTGATGCTTGATATGCTATGACTAGTGGTGATTATATTATGATGCATGATATGCTTGAAAGAATGCTATGTTATGCCATGATTAGTTGAGATTATGACTTGTTGATGCATTCTTGATTATGTACTGATTGTTGGTTTTAGTGAGTAGGAAAGGAACTTACTGAGCCATGAGTGCTCATAGCTTACTTTCCTTGTACCACAGATAAAGGAAAAAGCTGGATGAGTTAGAGGAGCAGCAGGAGGGGCAACGAAGATGTGTGTGGCAGTGGCTAGGCAACCAAATAAATAAGAACCTGCTTAAAGTTTCTTTAAAGAACTATGCATTGGTATTTTATGACTTGTGATACCTAAACATGTGTGGCTTGACATTATGGTTCCACTGGATTTGATGTTATGATTTTGATGCCATGTGATAGTATAGTTCAAAAGAAATTTAAAAGAAAAGTTTTATTAAAATTATGAAAATTATTTTATGTCTTCCGCTGTTTTATAAAGAAAAATTTATACGTAGAGTATCGTAGCCCCGTCCCTTAGGGTAGCAGGGAGGGCGGGCGTAACAGGTTGGTATCAGAGCCAAAGTTTATTGCCAGCTCACTACACACACATCAAGCCTCCTACCTGCCGTTCCAAGTAAGAATGTTTATGCTAAATTGACTTGTTATATGCTTATGTTTAATTTTCTTGTGATATGTTTATGTTTAATTTTCTTGTCATATGTTTATGCTTAATTTTCATGATTATATGACTTATGCTTTATTTTCTTTCTTGTTATATTGCCCATGCTTTATTTTCTTTACTACATTGCTTATGCTTTATTTCCTTATGTTACATTGTTTGTCATTATAATCCTTATTTTTCCTTATGATTGTTTATGCTTTAGTTTCATGTTCTACTTGCTTATGTTTGATGCTTTATTCTATACTTTTAGTTATAAATTAGATTAGGATTACATATTGGTAGGTTAGGAATAATACCAGAACAAATAGATAGAAACAAAACAATAGGTTAGATTGGCTAAAAAAAAAAAAAAAAAAAACGATAACCACTTACACTAGGCTGTTTGTCCTTATTTAGATAAACATGGTTAGGACACACAATACCTGAACTGGAGGAACAGTGACTCCACCAGATCTGACACAGGTAGTCGCAGACCTCCAGCATCAGATCGCAGACTAACAACAGCTAATCACTACCTTAATGGGTCAGCAAGGCAACCCAGTTACCCCACCAGTGAATCCACTACCTGTTATACCTACAGCCGCACCAGTGCCCCCGGCAGCCCCTACTCCGATGGTCCGACAAGAGGCCTATCTAATTCAGTGGCAAAGGCTTAAGCCGAAAGCATTCTCGGGAAACTGTGAACCATGGGATGCGCAAGCCTGGCTCAAAACCGTGGAGAACATAATGGAACTATTGGATTGGCCTGAACATGAGAAGGTCAAATGCGCGTCGTTCTGTCTTACCGGAGATGCCTGGATGTGGTGGGATAGAGTAAAGGAGAAAAGGGAAATAAACCAAATGCAGTGGACAGATTTTGAGACGGAGTTCTTAGAGGAATTCTTTCATATGCGAGTGACCAACAAACACTATGACGAGTTCACTGAGTTTCGGCAAGGTGATCTGTCAGTTAATGAAGTCGTTAAGAGGTTCAACCGTCTAGCCCGACTGTGCCCAGAACTGGTCCAAACTGAAAAAGAAAGGGTCTGATTAATGTTAAAGATGCTCCGACCCGAGATAGCTCTGAACGTAGCCGGCGGAGTTAATAGACCGCAGACTGCAGAGGAGCTAGTCAGCAGTGCCCTGATTACCGAGCACTATCAGGAAGCAATGAACAAGGGCAAGAACCAGAGTTTGAATTTTTCGGGGAATCAAAAGGAACGGAGAAGTTATTGTCATCTATTAAAGCACAAAGGATGTTAGATAAAGGATGTATGGGTTTTCTAGCACACGTGGTTGATACCAATCAAGTCAAAGACCCGAAGTTAGAAGACGTCAGAGTAGTGTGCAACTATCCAAAAGTATTTCCTGATGAACTACCAGGGTTGGCCCCTGACAGAGAGATAGAATTCGGAATCGAATTGATTCCTGGTACTCAGCTGATCTCAAAAGCACCTTATCGTATGGCTCCGGCTGAATTAAAGGAGCTTCAGGAACAGTTATCCGAATTACTCGACAAGGGACTTATTCGTCCTAGTCACTCTCCATGGGGAGCTCCAGTGCTATTCGTAAAGAAGAAGGATGGGTCTATGCGAATGTGTATAGACTATCGAGCGCTGAATAATGTGACGATCAAGAATCGGTACCCACTTCCACGGATCGATGATCTGTTCGATCAACTGAAGGGTGCGACCGTTTTCTCAAAAATAGATCTACGATCCGGTTATCATCAAGTGAAGGTGAAACCAGATGATATACCGAAAACAGCATTTCGAACTCGGTATGGACATTATGAGTTCATAGTTATGCCTTTCGGAGTAACCAACGCTCCTGCAGTATTTATGGACCTGATGAATCGAGTATTTTCGGCATATCTTGATAAGTTTGTAATCGTCTTTATTGACGATATACTTATCTACTCGAGAACCCCAGAAGAACATGCTGAACACCTGAATACTGTACTACAGATCCTTCAAGAGAAACAACTATATGCAAAATTCTCCAAATACGAGTTTTGGCTTGACCGGGTAATATTTCTAGGTCATGTCATCTCCAAAGATGGAGTTATGGTGGATCCAAGTAAAATCGAAGCTGTAAATAACTGGAACCGACCAAAGATTGCCAGCGAAGTCAGGAGTTTTCTCGGACTAGCAGGTTATTACAGGAAATTTGTAGAGAATTTCTCCAAAATCGCAGCCCCTATGACAGCTCTCACCAAGAAAAATACCAAGTATGAATGGACAGAAGCTTGCGAGAAGAGTTTCGCAGAATTAAAAAGGAGACTGACCAGTGCTCCGATTCTTACTCTTCCGAAAACCAACAAAGGCTTCGATATGTACAGCGATGCTTCCATCACAGGACTTGGAGCTGTACTCATGCAAGATGGCAAAGTCATTGCTTACGCTTCTAGACAACTTAAAGAACATGAGAAGAATTATCCCATTCACGACTTAGAACTAGCAGCCGTGGTCTTCGCTCTAAAAATATGGAGACATTATTTATATGGAGCTCAGTGTAAGATTTATACCGACCATCAGAGTCTGAAATATTTCTTCACCCAAAAAGACCTGAATATGAGACAACGCCGATGGCTCGAGTTAGTTAAAGATTATGACTGCGAGATTCTTTATCACCCAGGGAAGGCGAACAAAGTGGCCGATGCACTCAGCCGAAAGTTCAGTGCCACCTGATGCAACTATTTTAAAGTTCGAGGACGAACTTTTTATGAGGTATGGGGTACTGTAATACCCACTAAGCTTGTAAGATAAATATATGAATGTGGGATTTTTCCTTAGAAAAATAATAGGAAGTGAGTTGAAGCAAAAAGAAATAAAATGAAATAAAAATAGGGAGAGGTCAAGGATTGAACCTTGAACCTCTTATATTATATTTCATAGAATTAATGGGTAATAACCAGTTGGGATAGGAATAATATGTTGATAACAAAGGAGGGAAACTCATGATAAAGGTAAGAGTAAAAGCTAGCCAAAAGAAAACAAGAAAGGAGCAAGAGAAAGGCAACTTGTCTTCCTCCCTTTCTCTCTTTCTTCCTCTTTGGTTTTACCGAAAACTTAAAGAGGGATTAAGGGGATTCATTCCCCCTTATTTCACCATGAATGATGAGGATAAATAAATAAATAAAAATAAAAATAAAATAGAAAAAAAAGGCTAAGGGAGAAGGAAAGCAAAAACTAAGTTTGCTACCTCTTCCCCCTTAACATAAAAGAGAATATGTAAAGGGAAATTCTATTTTCTCTCATTTTTCTCATTCTCTCCTCTCCCTCACCGAAACCTCAGTTTCCCCTCTCCTCCATCTTCGGCCCCAAAGCCAAGTTTTCCCCTAAGAAAGCCTAAGAAACAAGGAGGACTTAGCAAAGGAATCAAGGGAAAGGAACTAGAAGAAGAGACTACTTCTTCTTCACCATACCTTAGATCCACAAGCGAAAAGGATGTAAGCTTCCCCTCACCTGTGGTACAAGGATTTTATGTGCTTTTCAGATTTTATGAGGATTTTAAAACCTAGAAACAAGTTTGAGAAAATTCGGCCAAGAAGAGCTTTCAAAATCTAATGGTGTTTAAACTAGTCTTCACTACATGATAGATTTTGCTATGCTATGTAAAGGGTTTCTTCTTCATGTTTTCATACCTATATGATGCTTGATCAGAGGAGTATTGAACCCTAGAATTTTGGCCAAAAATATTCTTAAGAGGCTAGGGAAATTTATTGTTTTACCCAACTAGTACAAGGTTCTCCCTATGAAATATTAAGGATCATGTATTAGTTTTTCCTTCCTTAGAAGATATTTGAAACTAAAAGAAAACCCACTCATATGATTCGATCAAGAAAGGGTTTAGCGTTAGGAAGACCTTTAAATTTAAATAACCATGCTCATGTGATAGAATACAAAGATCTTAAAGGATTTGTATGCTTGAATATTGCTAGAATTTCATGAACTCCTTCTTAGGGTTTTTCGGCCATGATGAGATGGATAGCTTAGAAAAGCTTAAACAAAATTTTAATATGCTCAAGACCTCTGTGCTATTTAGATATGAAAGTTGTTTAATGCCCTCATGCTTAATTAGGGTGTAGAAAAATTAGTTGCATGACATATAATATGTATGACCACAAGGGGTCCTAGCTTATTCATGAACCAATTTGTATATATGTTTCTTAGTAACTTTTGCCATGAAACTTACATAGGTTTTTCATGATTTAGGCCACTTAAAAACCTAGCTAAGGAATGGTAGGTTTCGGTCATGAGAAAAAAATAAAAGAAAAAGAGAAAAAGAAACCTAGAAAGCCTAAGGCACAATTCATATGTATACTCATTATGCTTGTCCTTATACATGCTATGAAACTTGTATAAATTCTCATGCTTTTAGGCTATTTGAAGCAAGTTTATATTCTGTGAGTTTCAGCCAAGTAGGGTTTAAAAGACCTAGAGGCCTTAGAAATGAAACTAAATGTGTTAAAAGTACTTCTTATGAAAATAGGATAATGTGTTGACTGTTTCACATGCTTGTATAATTTTTCCATGACCTAAATGAACCCTTGAATGTTTCGGTCATGAAGGAATAGAAGCCCTAGAAACCCTAGGACTTAAATTAAATATTCTCATGTCACTCTACATGAAATATGATAAGTAGAAAGCCAAGATTCAATTGCTATATGTTGTTTTATGACCTAAAATGATGTTAGGGTATGTTTCGGCCATAACTATTGTATGATGCCTTGTATGAATTTATACATAAGGTTAGTCCAAGTTCACATGCTTGTATGCTTGTTTGTAGCCCTAATGAGAACTTGATAAATTTCGGCCATGACATATGTTAAGGGCTTAAAGAACTTAGGAACTAATTCAAATGTGTCAAATGTGTTTACCTTGTTCCTTGGTAAAAATGTTATAAATATGATTTAAAGTTGTCCATACTTTTATGTCATATGGAACCTTGTTTCACACCTTAAGGTTTCGGCCATATGAAATTAGGGACTTGAGGAACTTAGAAACTAAGTTAATCATGTTTATAATGCTTCCTATGAAAATGTTATGATGATAATTTAGGTGCCACATGCTTGGATGTTGTGTTTAACCTAAATTGAGCTCTAAAGGGTTTTGGCCACAAGGGTTTAGGAAGCTTAAAACCAAGATAAATATGATACCATGTTTCCTATGATAGGATAATCACAAGATACACCCTTATGCTTAAAATGTATGCTTGTGATTTATGACTTATGATATGATATGCATGCTTTTATGATATGATATGCTTTGTGCTTAAAATATGCATGCTTATGTTATGATATGTGGTTGAATTATGCATGCTTTGATGCCATGGTTAGTGCTTAAAATATGCATGCTTTCATGATATGCTATGTGGTTAAATCATGCATGCTTGATGATATGCTTTATGCTTAAGATATTCATGTTTTTTTATGATCTATGCCTAAGTGATGCATATTGTTATGACATGATGTATGCCTAAGTGATGCATGCCTTTATGATGAGATGTATGCCTAAGTGATGCATACCTTTATGACATGATGTATGCCTAAGTGATGCATACCTTTATGATATGATGTATGCCTAAGTGATGCATACTTTTATGACATGATGTATGCCTAAGTGATGCATACTTTTACGATATGATGTATGCCTAAGTGATGCATGCTTTTATGATACATGATATGTATGACATGTATTTTACTTTATATGTGAGTGGCTTGTACCAAGGGTGGGCTCCATAAGCGCCCCGGGGACTAAGGACCTCGTTAGGGATGGGCTCCTAAGTGCCCCTAGGACTAAGGGCCTAGTATGTTTGCCTCGTAGGGTTCAAGACTTGCTACCTTGGACCTACAAGGTTGCGCGCAATATGTAAGTGGTACATAGCCGGGATCCCACTTATGTTGAGATTACTTTCAAGTATATATGTAAAAGAAAATGGTTTTAAAGATCATGAGACATACACATGTTTTTCGGATACATGTTTTCCAAAATCATATTGCATACACCTTATGATTATGCTATGTTTCATGTTATGCTCTTGATTATGATATGCCATGATAAGGTATGTTTATGTTATGTTCATGCTATACCTTATAGACATGTTTCGGCCATGGATTTGTTGATGCTTGATATATAGATTTCGGCCATAGATATGATGATGCCTTGATGTACATGCTTCGGCCATAGTATGATGCTTTGATATACATGTTTCGGCCATGCTTTGATATACCATAATACTTGTTTGTTATGCCATGTCTAGCTATGTTTTATGCAATGCACTATGTATATGTTTCGGCCATGGTGATGCTTGATATGCTATGACTAGTGGTGATTATATTATGATGCATGATATGCTTGAATAGAATGCTATGTTATGCCATGATTAGTTGAGATTATGACTTGTTGATGCATTCTTGATTATGTGCTGATTGTTGGTTTTAGTGAGTAGGAAAGGAACTTACTGAGCCATGAGTGCTCATAGCTTACTTTCCTTATACCACAGATAAAGGAAAAAGCTGGATGAGTTAGAGGAACAGCAGGAGGGGCAACGAAGATGTGTGTGGCAGTGGCTAGGCAACCAAATAAATAAGAACCTGCTTAAAGTTTCTTTAAAGAACTATGCATTGGTATTTTATGACTTGTGATACCTAAACATGTGTGGCTTGACATTATGGTTCCACTGGATTTGATGTTATGATTTTGATGCCATGTGATAGTATAGTTCAAAAGAAATTTAAAAGAAAAGTTTTCTTAAAACTATGAAAATTATTTTATGTCTTCCGCTGTTTTAAAAAGAAAAATTTATACGTAGAGTATCGTAGCCCCGTCCCTTAGGGTAGCAGGGAGGGCGGGCGTTACAACAAAGAAGAGCAAGGAGCACATTGTGTGTTTCTCTTGCAATCAAAAGGGACACTATCGTAGTCAATGTCCCAAGGAGAAGAAAGCGGTCAAGGCTCAAGGAGGAAGCACAACTCAAGGGGGAGCCTCCAAGGTAAAACGCAAGGTATCATTTGTTGAGTTTACCCCTTTAAATAATGGTAAAAAGCAGGCTAATTCCAACTTTTATCATTTTAATGCTATTTCCCATAAAAATAGGAAGCATGATAACATTAAAGAAAAACATATGGCTCTTCATGCTAAAACTACCAAACCTAAGGTTAGAAAGATAGATAATAATTTAGGCAAGAATTCTAAGGATTTTAGTTACAAGCCTAAAAATAAAATTGCTCAAGGATTAAATGAAAAACCAAAAACTAAGGATTTAATGAGAGAAAATCAAGTCTTGAGGTCAAGACTTGATAAATTAGAAAAGACCCTAAAAAGGATGGAAAATATCCTAAAAGGGAAAAATGAGCAAAATCTAGGTTTAGGACAACAAGGGTCATCTAAGGGTCATAGAGGTTTGAGATACAAACCTAAAATCAAAAAGGATGTGCCCTCTTACCATAGAGTTCCATATAGTTATGGAATTAACCCTAAGCCTAGTGGTTAAGTCAAAAATACAAGGAAAGTTATCCCTAGCAGTATTTTTACAACAACAAACGTGACTAAGACTTCTAAGAAGTCTAAGAAAGTCACAAAGAAGGTCACAAGGGAAGAAATCCCTAGAGTTCATCTAGAAAAGATGACCAAGGACTCTAAGAAGCCTAACAAGGTCACTAGGAAGGTATCTAGGGAAGTTATCCCTAGTGAATACCTAGAGAATCCAAGGAGCACCAATAGATTTTGGGTTCCTAGGAGCATTTTCTCTACCCCTTAGATGGGTTAGAGAGTGTCAACTCCGATTAGAAGGGTAGTTAACCCAACTTTGATGAAATTGACACTCGGAGAGCATTTTCAAAGTTATTATTAACCTTTGAAAATGAAAAGGATTATCATTAACTTCCTAAATGGAGTAAAATGTGCCATAATTTGAGTATTTGGATATAATTTTAATTGGCACAAGAAATCAAGCGTAAAGAAATGCCAAGTTGAGATTTTGACATTTTATTGGAAAGTTAAAGACAAATCTAAGCCTTGTGTTATTTGGTTACTCTTGAAAGAGTAAATTGTGCCAAAATTTGAGGAATATACTTAATTTAAATTGGCACAAAAATTTATAAAAGCAAAAGAAATGTCAAATTTGGGTGTTGGCATTTTCTTGGGAAGTAATGGGCAATCTAGGATTTAGTTAAGTTAGCTAAGGTTTTAGGATACTTAGATAGATAATCTAAGTATATTTTATTTATGCTAATTTATCACGCTTTGTTAGCCCATCATATGGCATGACATCATATTTTACATTCATGTTTTATTATGAAAAATACAAAAATATCATGTCATGTCATACATACATCATGTAATTATAGAAAATTTTCTTCTAAAAATTATTTATTTTTGATGTATGTCATAACGCATCATGCATTATTTTAATTTCTTGAAAACTAAGGACAAATGGCATCCATTAACAAGTAACATCCTTGGTGGATGTTCCTAACCTCAAAATGCTTAGATAGATATGCATGATCCCTAGATTAGGGAAAAACCAAAGTTTACATCTCACTAAAGAACTATAAGGTGACTTGTATGTGTTTTTGTACACATTAGATGCAAGTGAGATGTTAGGATGATGAACAAAACTCAAGATGTTGATTTAGTGCATTTTTATGAGTTTTAGGTTCATCAAAACATATAGTTATGTGTTTTCCAATCATTGGGAAAGCTAATGTACAAGTCATGTGCATTGAGCCCAAAGAATATGGTTGGATATTGGGTTTGAAAAAGATTTTAAATATGCTTTTGAAAACCTTGATGAAGACTATATTTTGATAGTAATCATCATTGAATAGTTGAGCACAAACTTGGAAGAAAACACTAAACTTTTTACAAGTTTCAAGTTTATGCCAATCTTTGAAAATAGAAAGTATTTTCATAGAAAACTATTTTTCCTTGATAGTATATGCCCTAAGGAATGTCTACATGAATTTTCATGATTTTTCAATATTTGTAGAATTTTAGGAGAGTTTCTGAAATTCACTGAAATAAATTTTCAGTTTTTCAGAGCTCCAATCGATCACCCGATCGATTGGAGTGCGATCGATTGAGAGGAGTTTTCCCACGAGCAGAAGCTCGCTGGATCGATCAGCCGATCGATCCACACAGTCTGAATCGATCAGTGGATCGATTCAGATGGGTTCAATCGATTGGAACCCAACTCCAATCGATTGAGAATGCTGATTTTGGCTGGGAAAGCCTGATTTCAACATTTTGAACCACCTTTAGTCTATAAAACCATTACTATCCCTTCAAAACACATTTGTATACATTTAGGGGGAGTTTTCATGATGAAAACAAGGATGGATTGGTTAAGGAAGACTAAGTAGAGGTTTAGGTTGAGGTTTGGTTTCAATATTGAATTTTTGAACCTCAAAACTTCTAAATTTGGCTTTCCTAAAGGCTTAGGGATTCCAAGTCATTGTTGGTGCAATGACAGAAGTTACGTGCATGTCTTTAGGGGGAGTTACTTTTTAAGGACATGAAAATCTATTTTTCATACACCTTGGAAGGTGGTTAACCTTCTTTAGCGAAAATGCTCAAGGTTGGGCATTTGAATGTAATGGAGAGTGGATATCTTCATTATTCAAGTGGTGTATGCTCACGGATGAGCATTTGATGACAATGAAGGATATGAGACCTTAATTTGAATTGTGTATGAATATACCAAGTGGTATATGCTCAAGGATGAGCGTTAAGAATAATGAAGGGTATGGAACCTTCGTTATTGTGTTGTGAACAACAAGTGAAGTTGTAAACAACGTTGGGTAACTCTTCAGGGGGAGAGTTTTTTGATGTGTGCCAATAGGGGGAGAATGTGTGGTTAAGTTAGGCTTTCATTATTGAAGAGGGAGTTTGCCCTCTAGGAAAGAGGAAGAATGAAGGAAACCATCATTCATATACTGGCATGAAGGGAGTTAAGGCTATGTGATTAGCCTAACTTAAAGGAGGTATTGTCAAACATCAAAAATAGGGAGATTGTTGGTGCAATATTCCTTAGGTCAAGGTTGACCTAGTTGACTGAGCTTGAATTGGTTTAAGATTGAGTCTTGATGTTTGGGTTTCAATGTTTGACAATACATGTAGGCAATACATGGATATTGCAGGTGCAATTGTTCATGTGGGGAGATTGTGAAGGAGAGTCAAGTAGGTCAAGGTTGACTGGATACTTGACTGGAAAATCCTGGTGAGTGAAGCCATGAGAAAGTCTTGGTGAGACAAGCTAGGCAGATTAGAAGTCCTAGTGAGTGAAGCTAGGTAGAACAAAAGTCCTGGTCAATGAAGCTAGGCAGATGAGAAGTTCTAGTGAGTGAAGCTAGGCAGAAGGAAAGTCCTAGTGAGTGAAGCTAGACAGAAAGAAAGTCCTGGTGAGCGAAGCCAGGCATATGACAAATCCTAGTAAGTGAAGCTAGGCAGAAGGAAAGTCCTAGTGAGTGAAGCTAGGCTGAAGGAAAGTCCTGGTGAGTGAAGTCAGGCAAATAAGAAGTACTAGTGAGTGAAGCTAGGCAGAAGGAAAGTCCTGGTGAGTGAAGTCAGGTAGATGCGAAGTCCTAGTGAGTAAAGCTCAGCAGAAGGGAAGTCCTGGTGAGTGAAGTCAGGCAAAGGAAATCTAAATGGATCAAGGTTGATCAGACATCTGGTGTTAGGAAGTCAAAGTAGGTCAAAGGGATTGACCGGATACTTGGCACGAGAAAATCCAGATGGGTCAAGGTTGACCAGACATCTGGTAGAAGTCCAAGTGGGTCAAAGGGATTGACCAGACACTTGGTGAGGGAGTCCTAGCAGGTCAAGGGTGACCAGACGCTAGGCATGATGTACCAACTGGTCATGGTTGACCGGATGTTGGTTTAAGGGACTTTGGACTTGGTTTTGGGCAAAAACCATGGGCTGAATCGATCAACCGATCGATTGGCTCATGCCCAATCGATCGGTTGATCGATTGGGTGAGTCCCCGCGATAAGCCTCCTCCCAATCGATCAGTGGATCGATTGGGAGAAGCTCGCGATCACACATAATAGCTCTGGATCGATCGGTCGATCGATTCAGAGCCTCCAGTCGATCAGTCGATCGATTGGTAGCTATGATTTCGCACGATAAGCCCTGGATCGATCGGCCGATCGATCCAGGCAATTCTCGAGAGCACAGAGGCACTCTGGATCGATCGACCGATCGATCCAAAGCCTCCCCAATCGATTGCGAGCAATCCAATTGATTGAGATTCGACCGTTGGCGCTGGATAAAGATGTTGGTGTGCGATTTCGTCGACAGAACTCTCGGATTTCTTCTCCAGCGACACCAGCGATTCCATAGCTACTCGACAGAGTTCTCACCGCTAGATCTTGAAGGTTTTTGGAGGCATTTCCTAGTCAAGAGCTGGATCTACAGCAAGAAGAAGAAGCTAGGGTTAGGGTTTCTTGAGTAAACCGTGTAAGCTTTCCCTTGTATTTGTTTCTCTTTGTATCTTGTTGTATTAAGAGTGTTGTAGGCCTTCTCCACCTTCGGTAGTTACCGTAAAGGAGTGTTTCATAGTGGAGGGTGCGTGAGTGTGTGGATCCTTGGACTAGTCACCTCTTCTTGAGGTGGATACAAAGTAAATCCTCGAGTTAGTGTTGTTGTGTTGTTTCTTGTATTTTCCGCTACATATCATCTTGAAGAAACAAGCAACTATAAGCACGAGATCGCGCCGAGCTATTCACCCCCCCCCCCCCTCTAGCTACATTTTCGGTCCAAACGACTCCTACTCCAAGGCCCGCGATCATTGATCGTTTTCGGTGGGCAACAACTATAATATCGTAAATGAGAGTACAACTTTGAAATACAATATTAAAGCTGGAATACAAATTTTACCGATGATGAAAATCACTATCTTTAAGGTTCGAGTCATCGAGGTCTTGCCGTAGCTCAGCCGGATCGTCTTATTAGCAGCACACTGGAGAAAGAGCTCTAGAGAATATGATTATGGAAGTGCTGCCTCGACAACCCCTTTTATACACTGCCGAAGGCGCCTCCAAGCATGTCCGAGGCGCCTCTAGGCTGCCCGAGTCACACGCGTGGATCAGCACAGAACTGGTCGCACTTATATGCTTTAAGGAACCTCCAAGCCTCTTCATGTCGCCTTCAAGCCTTGGTCCAAAGTGCCTCCATATTCATCTGAGGAGCCTCCAGCACTGCTTCGTAGCCCGCTCCCGCTTTGCACCCGAGGCACCTCCAAGCTCCATGGAAGCACCTCAGACACTGTTCATCCGAGGCTTATGGTTGTTTTTTTGTACCTGCAAGATGCGTTAGTACCAAAACAACAGCATACCCTACAAGACAATGTTAGCGCACATAAAATATAGTAGAAACAGTAATTGACAGTCTCCGGACTGTCCGGGTCTGACTTCAGATTTCCGACCATAAACCCTAGGTCGACCCGACGCCTATTGTTCCCTCTACGGGGAACGCGTCCTCACCTACTCCCCTCAGGAGAGATTACTGTTGGTGCGGGAAGCATCCGACGATCGAACCTAAGTTTTGATAATGGCAAAGGATTCAAAGTTAAGGTGTGGTGTTATCTAACATGTTGATTGAGTGTTTCAGGAAAGTCCTAATTGCGGTTAAGCAGGTGAAAACCCTAGGGGGTGGTAACCCTAGGTCCTAGGGGGTGGTAACCCTAGGTGGAGAAAAGTCCTGGCTGCGATTAGGCAAAGGGAAAACCCAAGGGGGTGATAACCCTAGGTCATAGGGGGTGGTAACCCTATGCGGAAAGTCTTGGCAGGTCGATGACTTCAGGCAAAAGTCCTAGGGGGTGGTAACTGTTAGGATCTTCGGATGGCTAGAGAGCGGGGGTGTGAATAGCCTCCTCTAAAAGCTTAAAGAACTTCTTCCTACAAGTCGTTAGCGCAGCGGAAATATGCAAACGAAAATATAATACAAGAAAAAGAGACAAACACCACTAACACCAGTATGTACGAGGTTCGGGGATAACTTGCCCCTACTCCTCGGCGTGTCCGTAAGGTGGACGATCCCTTGATCTTACGGTAGATCACACCCCGGATAGATTCCAGCTAAAGATTTCCTCCTTCTCGGTGGAGTAACCTCTCCACAAAGTCTCAGAAGATATGTAAATAAAACATAAGACTTACAAAGATCAGTGGCTAAAGAGAATGAAGAATATGCTCACAGCCACGCGAAGACGACAGTGAAAGCAGAGCGCAAGAAGGAAGCTGCTTCTCAGCCAAGAGCTCAAAGCTTAGCACACTCGCTTGATCGACAGAGAGTTTTTTTTTTCGAACATCTCTTCATCCTTCTTCTTATGCCCTGCTTTTCCACTACGTTCAGCCTGTACCGAATCGCTATCAACCTGCACCGAATCGCTGCTGCAAGCTAAGGCGTCGCCAATCACTCTTCCTCCTCATCTGGTTCTCTGAACTCACACCAATATAACCCATGGTCTTCACAGGTGTCTCTGAGCTCGAACCAATAAGCAGGAGTCAAGCTGATTGCCAGCTGCTCGCAGCCAGTAAACGTTGATGCTCCAATTACACCATTTGCAGCGAAACACAGTAGAAAGAACACTTTGTCTTATTCTTCTGACGGAGCTTGATTTGAATTGCATTGGCATGATACCTGCAACCTGCGGATTTAAAAAGCTCACAGCAGATGGTTAAATCAGATGAATCAGAAGTTGCACAGAAACAACAGAAATTACAGACATTATTGTGGATCGGTCAGCAGACTGATCCATAGCCTTTTTGACCGATCAGGCTACAGCCTGATCAGTCCAAGAGGGCTCTGATCGGTCTGTGGACCGATCAGGCTATAGGTGGATCGGTCCACAAACCGATCCCCCTATCCTTTCTCCCAAACTCCGTTGCCTCCTGATCGATCTACAGACCGATCAGTAATTCTCGGTGAGTTCACAGAGAGTTACTGATTGGTTAATGATCGGTCTGGTGACCGATCAGATAACCATAGTATCACTGGATCGGTCAACAGACCGATCCAATGCCTATGTAGGTTTAGAGCTTCCCAGCCCTAAACCCTAAAGCCTTCCTGGTCTAGAGAACGAGCTACCGAGCCCTCTCTGACCTAGTCCGGAGAACGAGCTACCGAGCCCTCTCCGACTTCGTCCGGTCCAGAGAACGAGCTACCGAGCCCTCTCTGACCTAGTCCGGAGAACGAGCTACCGAGCCCTCTCCGACTTTGTCCGGTCCAGAGAACGAGCTACCGAGCCCTCTCTGACCTAGTCTGGAGAACGAGCTACCGAGCCCTCTCCGACTTCGTCCGGTCCAGAGAACGAGCTACCGAGCCCTCTCCGACTTCGCGTGCCAAGTTTCCATACTTGGACTTTTCCCTTCCACCTGATCAGCCTTGATCAGTAATCAATCTGAGTTTAATTAATATCTGATACAAAGTTAAATCAGTGTCAACATCACAACAACAGCCAGGTCAGACTGTATCAACAATCTCCCCCTTTTTGTTGTTTGACAACACGATTTAAGTTTAGATCAGAAATGCTTATATTTCCATAATTTTAGGGGAATCAAGATCCTCCCCCTAAGACGGATACAACACTATGTAAGGAAGTCAATAATCCTCAAGGTTATCCTCTCCCCTAAAATCAAAACTTCATTCATCTCTAAACTTAGTCATCTTCTCCCCCTTTGTCAAACACCGAAAAGGTGCGAATTAGGTAATAAGACTTAAAGGACTCCCCCTTAACCCATACTGTCTTTTTCTTAATCCACATAGAATTTCCTCTAAGTGTATTATCGGACAGTAAGTAAGAGACAATCAAGATATGGCATATGAAAAGCATATAAATAGCCAATAAGAACTGAAACATAAAGAGAAGCAAGTAATAGAAAAACAAGTAGCATAAATATATGAAAATAGCTAATATCCAGGTCAGACACATGTATCTATCAAACAGTATCCGAAACATAGGCAATCAAAATGACCAACATAAAACAAGGTGTATCAATCAACATCCTCAATATGAGGAGCATCATCATCATCATCTGGAGGAATGAGTCCCTGAGGCGGAATGCTGCTGCTCGAGGGTGGATAGCACGAGTAATACTGTGGAGGTGGGTAGCTGGCCATCCATCCCAGAAGCACCTGCTGCGTCGCCAAATGCTGACTGCGTAGATCATCGTAACGCTGGTCAATCCGAACGAGCAGCCCATGGAGCTCAACAGCCAGCAGCTCATCGTGCTGATCGATGCGGCTCTCTAGCTCAGCGATCTGCCAGCGCAGATCAGGATCTGTCTCTCCATACTCAGCAGCAGCAGGAGGAGGAGCAACAACAGGAGCAGCATCAACCTGTCGTGGAGGTGCCCGTGGTAACTCACCTAGTGCTCTCCCGTCCTTCCAACGAACCGCCCCATACTGTCCTATGATGCCAGACTTGGAAAATGTACGTTTTCCAAGTCTACAGTCCTGCCTCACCATCTTGACTATCCTTCCCTTAGAGACATCAATCTGTAGGGTCTCGAGCTAATCCGTAATTATATGCCCATAAGGCATATAAACGGTGAAGCTGTTAGGCTCACTATAGGAGATGATAGACGAATAAATGCTCGACATGATGTCAAAATCAAGACGCCGGCGCAATCCATAAAGCATTAGGCAGTGATATGGTCGGATCTCTGACAAGGGTTTAGATGTGATTGGCAGAAGATAATTTGTGACAATCTTAAAGAGAATGTAATCTGGGGCAGATAGTCTCAGGGCTGCAATGGTAGGAAAATCAACATCTAACTCATCTTGTCCACCCGGTCTAGGGTGTCCGAAGAAATACTCATAAATGGAGTTAGATGAGACATCAAAGGGAGAAGGTAAGGGGTCTGGTAAATCATGATATATGGAAAAGACATTTCCTGAACACCTCCGGCAAGCTAGATAATCAAAGAAGGCCGAGAAAGGGAAATCAATAGTTTGCTTAGCAACTCTAGTTCTATAATTAACATCATTAGTTTGATAAAGATTATTATAAAACTCAGATACTAAGTCGTAATTGATGTCCCGTTCTAAATAAACTAGAGAATCAAGTTTGTAATAGGCAAGTATTTTCGACACAGATGGACAAAATTCATCCATGAATTTTTGATCCACAGACCTACAAGGAAGCAGTTTGAAGGTTCTTTGTTGAAAAGCTTGTTCAAAGTCATGGTTTGGAAATCTTCCAGAAACGGATGGTTGAGGTCGGGAGAGAGCCTTAGATTTAGATTTCTCAGTTGACGACTTAGAGGTTCCCTCACTAACTTGTTTCTTCATAAAGGTTAAAAATGTGACACGAACGGGGCAAATAGGTGAGCACGGAAGCCACCACAACCGAGAACCAAGCCAAATTACAGAGATACGGTGAGAAATGAAAATGAAGTGCCAAAATGAGTAGAGCTCGGGGAGAATGGAGTTACCTTGGTGCCATTTATGTATCTTTCAGATAAAGGAGAGAAGAGTTGAGGCGTAGGAGGGTGTCGGTTAGGGCTTCGGCGTGCAATGGGAAGAGAAAGGATCGAGAAGAGTTAAGAGGGATGGGTGATCGATCCTGTAACAACCCACCCTTCTTACTACTACTCTCTAAGGGCGACCGTTACCTAACTCCTACTCTACTTACTAGTGTCACTTATGCTATTATTAGCGACACTTAGATTTATCACGGTTCAGAGAAATTCCTACCGAAAAATTTCGGCAGGATCTCCCCTGTACCGGTGACCAAATCTATAATACACAAGATATATATACACAGCCACATGCGGCTGGATCACAATTTATTCACAACCACGCAGTAATAATTCATATCATAATCAAAAACTAATCTAGCAACATGAACTAAACTCAATCTCCCAGAATGAAGCATAATAAGCTACAATGCACATCAAACTCAATCATAACTCATAATTTCATAACAGAAATAAGGAAAATGAACTAGACATAAACTCTAAATAAATAAGTCTTGCTAGTCCCCTCTGGACCTCTCCATAGTTCAATCACCACACACATCCATCATCACCACCACCCTGTCGCCTCCCTTCATATCTTAGCTTTTCCTTTATCTGCGGTAGGAGGAAAAAAAAGAAAAGTATCTATAAGCGAAAACGCTTAGTAAGTACTAATCTATCTCACAAAACTCGAAGTGCATAAAAAGAATGCAACAATACTAAAACTGAAAGGCTAAAAGCAAAGCTGCATGTACTCATGGTATACAGAAACAAAATTGAATACTAAACATGCTCACTAACTGACAGGAAAGTAATGAAACAACTACTGTAAGCTTAGAATTAAAGAACTAAACTTTTATTGAATCTAAGCATAAACTTGTTTCATTTTCTTATATCTTTATTCTAGAAATTAATCTTTTAATTTCTCTTTCATTTTCTTCTTCTTGTTCTTCTTACTTTACTTATACTAGAAATTAATCTTTTAATTTCTCTTTCACTTTCTTCTTCTTGTTCTTCTTTTCTTTTTTTCTTTTCTTTTCTTTTCTTTGGGCCCAGGCTTAGTACCAGCTTAATCTTATGCACGCTCCCTAATAGAGACTGCTGTAGTCCCACGGGGTAAAGACCTCGGTCTTACCAGGGCCGAGACCTCGGAAATGGTCACCTGGGTTTGTTTAACGACAATCTCGGAAGTCGGGTACTAGCCTCTTACTTTAGTTTACTTGTTACCTCTTTTTAACTAGACCTTGGTCTCTTTCTTTTTACTTAGTTTCCTCATAATCCTTTATTAGAGTTTATTAGAATCCTTTAGATATACCTAACAAGTGTAGGATTTCAACTAACCAAGCATGTTATAAACTAAACTAAAGAAAGCAATTTAAAGCCTTTGAATCATACTGTGAAAACATGGCAAAGGATGCTATTTTTATGCTTCTAAACATGCTGCAAAATCAAGTATGAAATGATTCTAATCATGCTGTAAAAACAAGTATAGAACGATACTTTAGGGCTTCTAACCCTGCTATAAGTACATGGCAAGGATGACTACTCTAAGGCTTTTAAACATGCTGAAAAATAGAATAAAACATGCTACTTTAATCTTCTAAACATGCTATACAAAATAGGCAAAAACATACTACTTTAAACTTTCTAATCATGCTAGAAATAAAGCAAAAGGAAGCTAACTTTGGGCTTTCTAAGTATGCTGTAATAAACAGGTATAGGATGCTACTTTAGTGATTCCATTCATGCTGTAAAAATAGGCAAGGAATGCTACTTTAGTGATTCCAATCATACTGTAAATATAGTAAAAAGGAAGCTAATTCTAGACTTTTTAGCATGCTGCAATAAAGGTAAAAGAATGCAACTTTATGCTTCTTATCATGTTGTAAAAACCCTAAATCCATTTGCTGGAATTTATGGCAGCAATTAGACCTACACGAATACTACATTTAAGGGTTGTAGGCATGCTTAAAAGACAACTATAAGCTGATATTAAGGCTGTCCAGTTTCAACAGGAGTTCGAAATAGAATTTCTATGTAAGAAATGCTCAAAATCTACTTGGTATAAGGAGCTAGCGGCTTAGGTAACACAAAAAAACTACTTAACTGTATAACGAAACCAATGGTAAAGCCACTTGGCACAAATCATACTACAAGTTTAATTAATCTAAACAAAATTCGGATCTCCCTGTAAAGCTCACGGCAGGACTCGATTGACATCAAGAACCCACACAACTTCAATCCCGCAAGCTCAAATCATGCTTTGTTAGATTGGCAAAAGACAATCAAAACCCAATCCTTCCTCAAAAACTCACGGCAGAAATCCATAGATCTCAAAATCCATACTATTTCCATTCCGAAAGCCAACAAATCGAAGCAAAACTCGAAACAACTCCTACCGCAGGTGAGTAGTACTTACCCTTGATTGCTAGGACTTACAACCGGAGGAGAGCAAGAAGATCTAGGGTTCGGAGGAGATGAAAATCTCGATTTCTCCTTCGTGCTCACGGCATTCTTTGCTGTTTTCGGGCTTCCTTCGTCGAGGTAACCACGCACGGGTGAAGATTGGCTGGAAAAAGGGCTTTTCGCCGGCGCCGGAGACAAAGCCCTAATACGGCTTCGTTTCGCCCGAGCAGAGATGAATCACGCGGCGTGAGAAGAAGAGAAGGAGTTGGGGTTCGGGTAATTCAATTCCCAAACGCTATTAACCCATGTTATAATACCTAGGTTTTCTTTTAAAACCCCGGCTTTATTATTAACTACTCCTTAAATATGTTTCTCTTCCTATTAGGTTAGCAAAACGAGCGTAGCTCGGCTGGTCGGATGCGTCCGGTTAGGTTGGTCCGACCCGAGGTCGTGGGTTCGAGTCCCATCTTTAACGTTTTTTGTCAAAACTTCTTTCTTTTTGTAAACCTACTAAACGAACTCCAAAAATTACATAAAAATACTCTAAAAATTCCTAAAAATCTCTAGAATATTTTAAAAGTATTTCCAAATATTTTTATGGACTTTTATAACTTGAAATAGGGAAAATGGGTCGTTACAGATCCAGGTGTTGATATGATCGGACGGCTGTCCGATCAGGAGAGATCCTGACCGATCAGGGAACCTCCTGATCGGTCAGGGAATACCCTGATCGGTCGGTGGACCGATCAGGGAACCTCCTGATTGGTCCCTGGACCGATCAGTAAACAAACAGAGAGTTCTGGATCGGTCGATAGACCGATCCAGCCTCTCCTGATCAGGCTGTAGACCGATCAGTGTCTGACAAATTGAAGATTCTCCATTCAGTAACTAAAATTCGTAGAAGTTTTTTATCGAAAATTCTGAAGATTCAGAATTCAAGAAGTTTAGAAACTTCCAAATTCAGAACCTAGAACCTGAAGAATCTACAAACATAAATATTTCCGAAAGATGAGCTCTTACGGTCTGAAATTGTTCAGAACCGGAAGGTTCCAAACATTAAAAAAACTCAGACCAACTCCAAACGCATAGAGTTCAGACGTTTTGAACTTTAAGGTTTCAAAACCAGAAAATCTTCTGAAACTATGATCTATAGTGAACCAAGGTATTAATCAAGACTCAGACTATTTATTACCTGGTTCAAAACACATCCTTGCTATGATCAGTTTCGAGTTTGTTAAAATATATCCAAATTGCTATCATTACTTCAACAACTTGTCCTATTTTCAATCAAAATCATGAAAGTTATCGATCAAAGGTATCAATCAACACATCAACCAAAGTTAGTTAATTTCTAGGTAAAGGCCCAACCAAGATTCCTTGGTTGGAATATATGAGTAAGATCTAGGAACCAAATACACATGAATTATGTAATGGTCTTCCCCATACTCGATTTATATCTCTTCAACCTAATTATTCAAGGGATGCATGATACATTTTGAATAATTTGGCTGATCCTAGCATCTCACCCCATTTCTGGCAAACAAAAATAATTTGTTAAACCTTATAGTTTGTGTGAGATGTCCCCAAGTTGCCCAAATTAATTTCCTAATTTCTCTTGTCATTTTAATTGTCCTTATTGATCATGATTAAGTCCTAATGGCCTATTGAGCCAAACACATTCCCAATTCTCTCCTTAAATGACTAAATTCATTCTCCGGAAGGGGTTTGGTGAAAATATCGACTAGGTTTGATTTTGACTCAATATATGTGAGCGCAATGTCTCCCCTAGCTATGTGATCTCTAATGAAGTGATGACGCACTCCAATGTGTTTGGTCCTTGAATGATGGACTGGATTTTTCGTTAGGTTTATTGTGCTGATGTTATCACACAACACTTGCACTCCCTTATACGAAAGCCCATAATCTTCTAGGGTGTGGATCATCCACAACAATTGTGATACACTCTCTCCCATGGCAATGTATTCAGCCTCAGTCGTGGAGAGAGCAACGCAATGTTGCTTCCGACTTGACCAACTAACCAATGATGAACCTAAAAATTGGCAACCCCCACTAGTGCTTTTCCGATCCAATTTGCACCCAGCATAATCGGAGTCGGTATAGCCTATCAAATCAAAAGACTCAGTATGAAGGTACCAGAGACTTACTCTAATTGTGCCCTTAAGGTATCTCAGGATTCTCTTAACTGCAATTAAATGAGATTCCTTGGCACATACTTGATATTTAGCGCACATGCCCACAGCAAAAAGTATGTCCGGTCGACTAGCTGTGAGATATAGAAGACTACCGATCATGCTTCTATATTGCGTTAGATCAACTGGTTTTACATTCTCATCATTGTCAAGGCGAGTGTTTGTCGCCATTGGAGTGGATACTTCCTTAGAATCACTCATTTTGAATTTCTTGAGCATCTCTTGAGTGTATTTCATCTGATAGACATAGATGTCATCTTGAGTTTATTTGATTTCAAGTCCAAGGAAGAATGTCAATTCTCCCACCAGACTAATCTCAAACTCACTTTCCATGTGAGTGATAAATTCGTTCAAATAGCCCTTGTTATTTGAGCCACAAATTATGTCATCGGCATACACCTGGGCTACAAATATGTTTTCACCATCTCTATGCAGAAATAGTGTTGGATCTATTTGACCTCTTACAAAACCCTTTTCTAGTAAGTAAGTTGACAACCTTTCGTACCAAGCTCGAGGTGCTTGTTTAAGCCCATAAAGAGCTTTCTTGATCTTGTACACGTGGTTTGGAGCTTCGGTATTCACAAACCCCGGTGGTTGTTCAACAAAGACCTCTTCTTTAATGAAACCGTTTAAGAAGGTTGATTTAATGTCCATTTGATAGACCTTGAAGCCTCTATGTGCAGCAAAAGCTAGCATTAAACAAATAGACTCTAATCGGGCCACGGGAGCATAAGTCTCATCATAATCGAGGCCTTCGACTTGACTATAGCCCTTGGCTACAAGTCTTGCCTTGTTTCTTACGACTTCTCCCTTTTGGTTTAACTTATTTTTGAAGACCCATTTGGTTCCAATAATGGTGATCTTCTTAGGTCTAGGAACTAAGTCCCACACTTGGCTCATTTCAAATTGACCTAACTCATCTTGCATATCTATGATCCAGTCAGGATCGTGCGATGCCTCACCAACTAATTTTGGTTCGATTTCTGAGATCAAGGTGACCTCATTAGACTCATTTCTAAAGAATGATCTAGTCCTAACCCCTTGTTGGATGTCTCCAACAATCTGGTCTTGGGGATGACTAGAGGCTATCCTAGATTACCTTGGTGTTGGCGGTGTCTCATGAGTGATCTCACTAGGCACAGGCAAGGACTCAGTATCAGGCAAAGGATCAGCCTGAGCCCTTTGTTGCCTTTGCTCATCATCATCGGAGTCAACTTCGACTCTTTCTATGTTTTGATCATTCAAACTTAGACTTCTAAGTTCAAATTGAATTTCTCCTACATCCCTCGATTGATCATTTGATTTAGGGATTTCTTCAAATGCTACATCCGAGGACTCTTCAATCAATTTAGTCCTATTGTTGTAGACTCGATAGGCTTTGCTGATGAGAGAGTACCCGACCAGTATCCCTTCATCAGCCTTAGCCGTGAACTTTCCAAGATGATCCTTGGTGTTCAAGATAAACACCTTACAACCAAACACCCTAAGATGTTTAATTGTAGGAGGTTTCCCAAACCAAAGTTCATGGGGAGTCTTTCCTAAAAACCTATGTATCAAGACTCGGTTTTGTACATAGCAAGCTGTATTTACAGCTTCAGCCCATAGGTAGCTCGGTAGTGAGTACTCATTGAGCATGCTTCGTGCAGCCTCTTGCAAGACTTGTTTCTTTCTCTCCACAACCCCATTTTGCTGTGGGGTCCTTGGAGTAGAGAACTCATGTCTATATCCTTTTTCTTGACAAAATTCTAAAAATCTATGGTTTTGAAATTCTCCACCATGATCACTTCTAATTGTTTTAATTGTTATTGATTTTTCGTTTTCAGTTCTTCTACAAAAATAAACAAAAATATCTATGGTTTGATCCTTATTTTTCAAAAAGAAAGTCCATGTATATCTAGTAAAATCATCAATGATCACTAAGCAGTATCTACTTCCATTCAATGAAATGACATTACTGCAATCAAATAAATCCATATGCAATAAATCTAAAGCAGTAGATGTACTTACAGCACTTTTACCTTTATGAGACGCTTTTATTTGCTTACCCTTTTGACATGCATCACTTAATTTTGTCTTTTGGTACTTGATGCTTGGTAGGCTTCGCACTAATCCTTTGTTGGCCAGCTTTCGAATATTCTTCATGTTCACATGGGTCAACCTCCTATGCCAAAGCCATGATTCTTCTTCTTTTGACATGAAACACTAAGCAGAGGCATTAGTAGCACTTTTAAAAGATACTTGATAAATGTTATCTACCCTTGTGACTACTAGTACCGTGTCAAGTGTGTCAATGTGTTTGACCATACATTGACTTGAATGAAACTCAATTGTGTAACCCGTATCACACAATTGGCTGACACTTAGGAGATTAAAGGTCATCCCCTTGACTAGAAGGGCATTCTTGATTTGGAGACATTCGGATATATGAATGTCTCCAACTCCTATAACCTTAAGGCTACCATTATTACCAAATGACACATTACCTCTATTTTTATTTTGAAGGGTAGTAAAAAGTGACTTGTCCACGGTCATGTGCTTGGAGCATCCACTATCAACAAACCAAGTTGATAGATGCTCCCCCTTGACCAATGCCTACAAGACATGAAAGATAGACATTTTAGGTACCCAAATCTTGGGACCTAATGCATCTACAATGAAAGACCTAGGAACCCATGCCTTGGTCACAACCTTCCTAGTCTCATGAACCCTAGAAGCATGTGATCTATGAAATTGTGTTCTAGACACTAGCGAAATGAAACTAGACTCCTTAGGTTGATATCCTAACTCAGCCTTGTTGTAGACCGCCCTTTGGGCATTTAGAATCATATCTAAGGTCTTAGAGCTAGTTGAGAATTTTTCAAGCATTTTCTTAAGTTTCTCAACTTCACCCTTTAAGGCTTTGTTTTCATCCTCAAGGGCCTCTTGATGTAGGTCATCAACCTCATCTTCCCTAAGGGCCCTCAAGTGCTCTACTTCATCTTTTAATGATTTAATTTGAGTTTTTGATTTCTTAAGTAAAGTAGATAAATGTGCAATGGTTTTATAACATTTTTTTAAATGAGGAGAAGTTACCTCTTCATCATCCGAAGATGATGAACCCGCGGCTGAGGTATCACTCGTGTCACCATCACTCCCGGAATCCGATTCCTCCCTTGCCATGAACGCTAATTGACATGTGCTTTTCTCCTTCTTCTCTTCCTCCGATGAGCTTGAGGAGGATTCATCCCAAGTAGCTTTGAGAGCTTTCTTCTTCTTGGCCCTTTCCTCTTTCTTCTTGAGTTTTGGACACTCGCTCCGATAGTGTCCTTTCTTGCTACACTCAAAACAAGTGACATTAGTTTTATCAACATTTTGATCGATAGATTTACCTTTCCCTTTGTATCTCCGGCTCCTTCTCATGATTCTCCTTACAAAGTTGGCCATCTCGCTTGATGATGATCCAACTTCATCATCAGACTCGGAGGAGGATGAGCATGAAGGAATCTCTTTTTCCTTCTTCTTTTCTTTCTTCCTTCTTCCATCTTTGCTCTTTTCTCCTGCAACTAAGGCAATACCTTTCTCTTTTTGACACTTGTTAGCAAATTCATGGAGCTCCATTTCACAAAAAAATTCATCTAATTTAACAATTGAAAGGTCCTTGGAGACCTTGTAGGCATCTACCATAGATGACCACAAGGCATTCCTCAGAAGGGCTTTGAGAACATACCTTACAAGATCGCAATTCTCTACGCGTTCATCTACGGAATGAAGACCATTGATAATTTCTTTTAACCTTCCATGTAGTTCACTTACCGTCTCGTTCTCCTTCATGGTGAGGTTTTGTAATTGATTTAAGAATAAATCTCTCTTGGCGATCCGAGAGTCTCGAGTTCCTTCTTGGAGCTCGAAGAGCTTGTTCCACAAGTCTTTTGCGCTCATGAATGGATCTACCTTGACGAGTTGATCCTTGGCTATCCCACATTGTAGAGTGACCACTGCCTTGGCATCGGCTTGTCCTTTGCGAGTTTGCACGGCGGACCACCTTGATGAGTCTAGTTCCTTACCTTCTTCGTCCTTCGGAGGTGTAAACCCTTCCTTGATGGAGAACCACATTGAGATGTCGGTCTTGAGATAATATTCCATGCGGCTCTTCCAATATTGAAAGTCCGCTCTGTCGAAGTAGGGTGAACGATTGGTGCTAAACCCTTCCTTCATAGCCATCTTCTTGCACTTTAGGGTGTTAATCTGGATGAAGAGAACCTCGCTCTGATACCACTTGTAGGATCTTCGGGTGTGAATAGCCTTCTCTAAAAGCTTAAAGAATTTCTTCCTACAAGTCGTTAGCGTAGCGGAAATATGCAAACGAAAATATAATACAAGAAAAAGAGACAAACACCACTAACACCAGTCTGTACGAGGTTCAGGGATAACTTGCCCCTACTTCTCGGCGTGTCCGTAAGGTGGACGATCCCTTGATCTTATGGTAGATCACACCCCGGATAGATTCCGGCTAAAGATTTCCTCCTTCTCGGTGGAGTAACCTCTCCACAAAGTCTCAGAAAATATGTAAATAAAGCACAAGACTTACAATGATCAGTGGCTAAAGAGAATGAAGAATATGCTCACAGCCACGCGAAGATGACAGTGAAAGCAGAGCGCAAGAAGGAAGCAGCTTCTCAGCCAAGAGCTCAAAGCTTAGCACACTCGCTTGATCGACAGAGAGTTTTTTTTTTCGAACATCTCTTCATCCTTCTTCTTATGCCTCTGCTTTTCCACTGCGTTCAGCCTATACCGAATCACTGTCAACCTGCACCGAATCGCTGCTGCAAGCTAAGGCGTTGCCAATCACTCTTCCTCCTCATCTGGTTCTCTGAACTCACACCAATAGAACCCATGGTCTTCATAGGTGTCTCTGAGCTTGAACCAATATGTAGGAGTCAAGCTTATTGCCAGCTGATCGTAGCCAGAACGTAGCCAGTAAACGTTGATGCTTCAATTGCACCATTTGCAGCGAAACACAGTAGAAAGAACACTTTGTCTTATTCTTCTGACGGAGCTTGATTTGAATTTAAGCATTGGCATGATACCTGCAACCTGCAGATTTAAAAAGCTCACAGCAGATGGTTAAATCAGACAAATCAGAAGTTGCAGAGAAACAGCCGAAACTACAGACATTATTGTGGATCGGTCAGTAGACCGATCCACAGCCTTTTTGACCGATCAGGCTACAGCCTGATCGGTCCAGGAGGGCTTTGATCGGTCTGTGGACCGATCAGGCTACAGGTGGATCAGTCCACAGACCGATCTCCCTATCCTTTCTCCCGAACTCCGTTGCCTCCTGATCGATCTACAAACCGATCAGTAATTCTCGGTGAGTTCACAGAGAGTTACTAATTGGTTACTGATCGGTCTGGTGACCGATCAGATAACCATAGTATCACTGGATCGGTCAACAGACCGATCCAATGCCGATGTAGGTTTAGAGCTTCCCATCCCTAAACCCTAAAGCCTTCCTGGTCTAGAGAACGAGCTACCGAGCCCTCTCTGACCTAGTCCGGAGAACGAGCTACCGAGCCCTCTCCGACTTCGTCCAGTCCAGAGAACGAGATACCGAGCCCTCTCTGACCAAGTCCGGAGAACGAGCTACCGAGCCCTCTCCAACTTCGTCCTGTCCAGAGAACGAACTACCCAGCCCTCTCTGACCTAGTCTGGAGAACGAGCTACCGAGCCCTCTCCGACTTCGTCCGGTCCAGAGAACGAGCTACTGAGCCCTCTCTGACCTAGTCCGGAGAACGAGCTACTGAGCCCTCTCCGACTTCGTCCGATCCAGAGAACGAGCTACCGAGCCCTCTCCGACTTCGCGTGCCAAGTTTCCATACTTGGACTTTTCCCTTCCTCCTGATCAATCTTGATCAGTAATCAATCTGAGTTTAATTAATATCTGATACAAACTTAAATCAGTGTCAACATCAAAACAACAGCCAGGTCAGACTGTATCAACAGTAACCCTAGGTGGAAAGTCCTGGTGTCGCGAACCAGGTGAAAGACTGGACTAGCCGGGAAGCAGATGTCCAGCAGAAAGTCCGGAAGCGTCGAGTGCTGAGCAAAAGTCCAGTCGATCTGGAGGATCGCACTGGCAACAGGTAAATCTCCTGAGTGGAGTAGGTGAGGACGCGTTCCCCGTAGAGGGAACAGTAGGCATCGGGTCGACCTAGGGTTTCCGATTGGAAACCCGAAGTCATGCTCGGATAGTCCGGAGACTATCATTATTACTTTTATTATGCTTTATGTGCTAACTTTGTGCTGCAGGGTATATTTGGGATTAATGTATCTTGCAGGGACCAAAGTGCAAAGATTAACCTCGGATGAACAGTGTCCGAGGCGCCTCCATGGAGCTTGGAGGTGCCTCAGGTGCAAAAGCTGACCTGGCCGCGAAGTAGGGCTGAAGGCGTCTCGGTTGGCTATGGAGGCGCCTTGGAAGGCGCCTTGAAGACCTATGAAGGCACCTTCAAGGTGATAAGGCGTAGAATGGTCAGCGCTCATCTGCACGGTGGACTAGGAGCTATGGAGGCGCCTTCGGAGGCTTTCAAGGCGCCTTGGATGCCCTTTATAAGGGGTCTTCGAGCAGCAGTGAAAAAATATAATTGTCAAGCTTTCCTTCTGCTGAGTGCTGCTCAAGAAACGACTCTAAAGTGCTGTTGCAGTCGTCGACGACCCGAAGCTTCAGTTATTATTTTGTTGTTGGTATTATTTCAATTCCATTTGTACTTATTTCTTGTACTTATTCACGATATCTTAGTTGTTGCCCACGGAAAGCGATCAAGGATCGCGGGCCTTCGAGTAGGAGTCGATCTAGGCTCCGAACGAAGTAAACGACTGTGTCTCTGTGTTTGTTTATTTATATTTCCGCTGCGTATTTTACTCCGTTAGTTTATCGATAATCGAACGAAATAGCCGCGAGCGCTATTCACCCCCCCCTCTAGCGCTTCTCGATCCAACAATTACCTGATGCCAGTCCGGTCTTCCAGACCGACTGGACTTTCTGCCTAGGGTTACCATCCCATAGGACCTAGGGTTACCACCCCCTAGGACCTAAGGTTACCCCCCCCTTAGGATTTTCACCACCTAGGGTTACCACCCCCTAGGACCTAAGGTTACCACCCCTTAGGATTTTCCTTCACCTACGGTTACCACCTCCTAGGACCTAGGGTTACCACCCCTTAGAATTTTTCACCTGCCTAATCGCAGTTAGGACTTTCCTACAATCTCATTTAAGCACATTAGATAACAAGGAATCTTAACTTTGAATCCCTTTGTCATTATCAAAACTTAGGTTTGATCGTCGGATGCTTCCCGCACCAACAGGTATAACTATCCATAATTCCACAGTGAAACTAGTTTTCTTTATATGGATCCTGAAATACCAACACAAGAGGCTAGCGATTTCGTGTTTCATTTTTTGTGTTTCAATTTAGTATTTAGATCTTGTGCTTCTATTGAGATCTTTGTAGTTAAACCTAGGGTTACTGTAAGAAGTTTAAATATCCAATTTCTTTGAAAGACTTTGTCTAGGAAGTGGTAGATGATCTCATACCCAAGAAGGTCGAGTGTCTCACCATGTTTAACCTGGAAGCCAATTCTTGAAATAGATATTTAATCAACTTCTGTAATATGGGATGAACATTAATAATGTTAAGTATCATTTGCAATCCAAGTTTTAACTACTGAAAAACACATGAGTTGAACTTGAAATAAAAATGTTAAGTTTCGTTTCCAATTCAAGTTTAACTCATGAGAAACACATAGGTTGTTAGGAAAGTTCTATGCTTGTATAAATTTTTGTACAGGGGAAGCAGAATGGAATTCCGAGTAGCATCCAACATGTCTAGAAAGATATGGCTTCGACCTGGTGCATTTGACTTAGTAGAACTAACTGAAGCTACCCGTTACGGATCCTAACTAGTTAGACCAAGGTTTTGTACTAAGCTCAGTGGATAGCACTATTTGAAAAACCTCGAAGGTATGGTTACTCTAATGATGTCCAGGTGACTCACCATAGCCTAGAAGTTTATCCAAAGAATGTCTATCTGTTGAGCCTAAAGCTAAACTTGAATTTAACAGAAAGTTAAACCCAATATTGAAATTGAACTTAATTCATCACACAAAATCAAAGGATTCCTTGATTCAAAATATAGATCGAGTGAGATAATTAAGGAAAAATATTTAAATTTAAAAATTAAATTAAACATGAAATTAAAATTAAATTAAATTTAATTTAAACTTAAAAATTAAATTAAACTTAACTTAAACTTAAAAATTAAATTAAACTTAAAATTTAAAATTAAATTAAATTAAACTTAAAAATTAAATTAAATTAAATTAAACTTAAAATTAAATTAAACTTAAAATTAAATTAAACTTAAAATTAAATTAAATTAAACTTAAAATTAAATTAAAATAAACTTAAAATTAAATTAAATTAAACTTAATCTTATAAATTAAATTAAATTTAACTTTAACTTAAAAATTAAATTAAACTTAACTTAAACTTAAAAATTAAATTAAATTTAACTTAAACTTAGTAATTAAATTAAACTTAACTTAAACTTAAATATTTTAATTAAATTTAACTTAAACATAAAAAATTAAATTAAACTTAAACTTAAAATTAACTTAATTAAAAATTAGCTTAAGTAAATCTTAACTTGATTTAAATTAAAAATTAACTTAACTAAAACTTAACTTAATCTAAAACTTAAATTAAAATTAAAAACTAACTTAATTAAATTAAATTAAACATTCAAATCAAATTAATTTAAAATTTAAATTAACTTAAAATTTAATTTAAACTTACATTAAAAGGTCAAAAACCAGGGGGCCCTGGTATTCGACTCCGAGCGCCCGGAACATGCTCCGGGCGCCCCACTCCAAGCGCCCGAACCATGTCCGGGCGCCCATACCACCCTATAAAAGTGGCGGCAAGGGCGCCCCCAAAGCCTTGCACCTCTAGCTTCCTCTTTTGCAAAGGCCTTCACCGGGCTTTAACGCAAAAGGAATAAAATTTTAAAATCTTTTCCTCTTCCTCTAGTTACTACGTCATTGTAGAACAACCAAAATCATCAATTCCAATATTTTTAACGATGTGCCAGTAAATTTTCTTTCCTTTCCTAAATTTTTTAAATTGTTTTATTTTAGTATTTTATGCTTAGTTTAGTTTTCTTTGATAAATTAGGAAACGTTCTGAGTGTTGGGCCCTCTACTGCTAGTACTGACCTAGGTTTCCTACTAAGGAACTTAGGATTAGGTTTGACACCACTACCTCTATGCCTATATGGACTAGGTGTCTATATAGATAGTTCTTTATGCGTTCATGTATTCCTACTATAGAGGTCATTGACTACTACAGTTTGCAGTGTCTAGTTTACTATACCAGTTCAGTTAACATAGGTTTATGTGCTGAACTGTACAACAACCTAGTTAAAATAGATGACCTTACATACACCACTAGGATAGCTAGTACTGATATCACGCTATCCCCTACTGTCATCTGGACCTTTCTAGGATTACGTCCATCTGCATGCACTTTTCAGTGCTATCCCCCTAGGGATCCACTATTTGGTGATTCATACTCCACATTACACTTGATACGATCTATTCATATTTTTTGGGGGGAGAGCGAGTATCCACAATTACCCTATTTAGGTCAGTCTCTCTTAGAGTCCAAGACTATACCCTTTATAGGGTCTTAGTCTCTTGCATTTTGTCGTTGATCATGTTAGCATTTTGAGCTGCAAAAACCGCTTTTTGCATTGCAGAAACCCCGAAGCTAGCCATGGATCCATGCGAAAATATATAAAATAATATAGTACATGTTTGTCTACACTAGATCTACCTTAGATCTACATGAAAAGAGCATTACCCTTGTAGCGATGCCCTTCGCTTATCCCGCTCGTCCAAAAGTTGTCGGATCTCGTAGAGTGTCAAGTGAACACTCCTCTACACGTATCCACATGGACAAAAAGGTGAAGAGAACAACTTAGAGTGTGCTAGAACCCTTGAGAAGTCTCGGCAATGGAGGATGAGAGGGAGAGAAAAACTAGAGAGGAAGAAGAAGAAGTGAATGAGCACATCATGCAATTCATTCACACACCTAAAGTGGCCGACCACTTAATGGAGGTTTAATACCTCCATGGAACACCAAGAGTCATGGCTCTTGGTCTTCCTCATGAGGTGGCACATAATGATGTAGCTTTGATGATGTGAAACATCATCATTGGCCGGCCCCATGCCAAGTCACAATGAGGTGGCATTTGGTCAAGTCAAACTTGACCCTTCATCTTCCCTCTCAAGTCAAGTCAAACTTGACCTTTTTATCTCCCATGGTTGATCAAACCTAACCTTTGATTCAAGTCAATTTAATTTAATGAATCTCTATTTATTGAATTAAATTGACTCAATGAATCATAGTCAAAATTAGACTTATTCAACACATGAATCAAATTGAGTCCAACTCAATTAGTCTAATTTGGAAAACTCTTAATCCAATTTGGTTCATCATATGAACCTAATCCTCTTGGTCCTGTTGGTGCGGGAAACATCCGACGATCAAACCTAAGTTTTGATAATGGCAAAGAGATTCAAAGTTAAGACTTCTTGCTATATAATGTGCTTAAATGAGATTGCAGGAAAGTCCTAACTATGGTTAGGTAGGTGAAAAACCCTAGGGGGTGGTAACCTAGGTCCTAGGGGGTGGTAACCCTAGGTGGAGGAAAACCCTAGGGCGCAGTAACCCTAGGTCATAGGGGGTGGTAACCCTAGGTGGAGAAAAACCCTAGGGGGCGATAACCCTAGGTCCTAGGGGGTGGTAACCCTAGGCAGAAAATTCAGTCGGTCTGGAGGACCTAACTGGCACAAGGTAATCTCTTCTGAGGAGAATAGGTGAGGACGCGTTCCTCGTAGAGGGAACAGTAGGCGTCGGGTCGACCTAGAGTTTCCGGTCAGAAATCTGAAGTCAGACCCGGACAGTCCAGAGATTGTCAATTATTGTTCTTACTATATTTTATGTGTGCTAACATTGTCTTGCAGGCTATGCTATTGTTTTGGGACTAACGCATCTTGCAAGTACAAAAAACCAACCATAAGCCTCGGATGAATAGTGTCTGAGGCGCCTCCATGGAGCTTGGAGGCGCCTCGGGTGCAAAGCAAGAGCCGGCTGCGATCGAGGGCTGGAGCCACCTCGGACGTAGCTGGAGGCGCCTTGGACCAGGGATTGGAGGTGGCTTGGATGACCATGGAGGTGCCTTCAAGCTGATAAGGTGCGATGAGTTTAGCAGTGATCCACGCGACTGACTCGGAGGCCTGGAGGCGCCTTGGATGGTGTTGGAGGTGCCTCCAGCACTGTATAAAAGAGGAGTTTGAGCAGCTCCTTGAACAATCAATCCTCTAGAGCTCTTTCTCCTGTGTGCTGCTAACAAGACGATCCGGCTGTGTCACGCCTCGGGAAAGTCCCTGTCCGAAGAAATTTCGGTAGCACCTCCCCTGTACTGGTGACAATCTGAAGCATTTCTACAAACACAGTATACATCAGCCACAGGCGGCTGGAATATACACACAACCACACAGTTAATATATAGATCTAACAGCCCACTCGGCTGTACCAAACCAAACATAGCGGAATACAATAGAAAACCAAATACAAGACTGCTAGCCGGCTAGGCTTACACCACACAACAACACAACACTCCGGAAACAAAACCGGAACATAAAACCAAATACACACATATCATATACCAAGATAAAAATAAACAAAATGCAGAGACTGGGCTTCTAATGTGACGTGGGGACCGGCAGGTAGGATACTCCAAGCAACTCCATAAACAACCAGGTACCTGAAAAAGATAGTGTCCACGGGGGTGAGTTCAACAACTCAGCAGATACCAGTTGAAATGTATAGTAAGATATAACAGACAGTAATAACTATGGAGTACAGTCTCCTGGACAAAAGCTGGAAATGCACAATAGAAAAGGTTGAAGAGAACTGTACTCACCAGGGCCTCCTATCAGAATAGTCAGGTCGTCAGACCGAGTGTATCATAAATCCTGTATACATGTCAAACATATGCATCCATCCAAATACAGCATATAAATGCAACAAACACAATCAGTATATGCATCAATGCATATGATGCCAATGACATGGTCACCCCTGATGCCAGTCAGCCATCTCACACATAATGGTGAGACCGAGTGGGTAGGGCTGTGACAACCATGCACTCTGACGTCACTGCTCCTGATGAGTGACCGAGTGGATGGGATGTTGTCGGAGTACACCTATCCTCCTACCCTAAATCATAAGTTGGGGAACGCAATGCTCTCATCTCCCGGTACACGATGACGGGGAGGGATCCCGGCGTGCTACCATGCTGCAGTACACTACCCATGAGCATCCCAACGGAGCACCACCGAGTAAACTGACGTGCTACCACGCTGGATCACGCTACCCATGAGCGGACCAACGGAGCACCGACAGTGATGAAACTGGCGATGTGCTCAACAACAATGGAGCAGACTATCGCGCAGCATGCAATCATGCGAATGATGCATGACACTAAGCATGGCAATACCCTGAACCAATCCACATATATATAAAATGTGTACCCTAGTATCAATAAGTCATATCCGAAGATCTAAGGTACACAAGACAAGTATGGTATAAACAAAAACCTGGGTCCTGAACATAATAAGGCATGGTATGTCACTACCTCTATGAGCATATATATAATCATGTGGGTACTAACATAAAATGCATAACAGGTGAGCAAACAAGCATGTAACAGGTATCCGGTAGTGACATATCGAAACAAGAACGAACATAATTATTACTAAAGGCTATAACCTACTAAACATATCAACGTGACATTATCAAAGATAAGTCAAGGTGCCCACCTCCAATAGCAGGTCCAATCCAGTCAAATCCAACGTCAAGACGCTCGTCTCGAATCAGTCTTGTAATACATGGTATCCAGATTTAGCTAATTACATGTAAATAAATTAGCCAAATCAAATCCTCGAGAAGCTAACATAAATCCAAATCCAATTATAAACTCTAATTGGATCATCCAACTCCTCAATCGACTTTAACTAATCCATACGAATTAGAACTTGCAATAAGCATAATCCATCTAAAATAATTAAACCCAACCATGATCTACATCTAAGATCAAAACCTACATTTAACTATTCAATCACACTAATCATGTATCAACTAGTGATATACTAACCATCTAGTAATCCATATCATCTCCAATTCAACACATACCTAATTCATCAACAATACAAACGAATTACCCTACTTCTTACCTCAATCTCAAATCTCTGCTCTTGATCCGCAACCAAAGAGGTGCTGTTGGAAGGCATGTTGCCGGAACCAAGACAACCCTATAGAACCGAATCTCCCTGCGGAAATCCTTCATATTGATCAGATCAAGTTGAGTTAAACAAATGGAATCACAAATCAAGCAACTACCCATCTTACAACCCAATCTTACCTCACTGTTAAAAATCAAACCAAGCAGGAGGTCACTGACGTGATCGAGCGGCGCCCAACAGAAGAAAGGAAAATCATAGCAATTTCCACGGTTACTCAGATCAGATTGGAGAAGAAGAATAGGACACTCGACGATAGGGTCAAGTCTGGGTTGGATCTACAAGCGAAAAAGGGCAAGAAGGCCTCGGGACTGCTGGGATGATGGTAGCGGTGGCATCCGGGACAGGCGACGCAAGAGGAACTAGGGCACAGAGAGAGGAAAGGCTTGAGCACTCTCGCGATGGTCGGCGCCGTTTCGTGCAGCGTCGGTGAGGCTATGCAACGGAAGAGGGTGACCGACACTAGGGTTCCTAGGGCCGGTGACTTTGGGCAGAGCGGAGAGAAGAGGGGAAGAGGAGAATGAGGAAGGACTCAAAGCCTCCTTTGGCCGGTCGTTATGTACACGAGGGGAGGACAAGAATCGACGCTGCGGCAGCGATGTCGGTTTGGGGAAGAAAAGGAGAAACGACACCGAGGGCGCAGGGGCGCGGGTCGAGGCAAAATGAAGAGGAAACGGTGAAAATGAGGAAAGAAATAAAAATAAAATAAAATAAAAAGAATAAACATTTCCTCATTTAATTGGGATAGCCCAAACAGGCTTTCCTGGGACCTAATATTGATCCCCGTAACCCAAGCCATACGGGCTCCGAAAAATTTCCAGAAAATTTCTAAAAATTCTGAAAAATTTCCTTTATGGAGTTTTACCTATTTTTGGTATTTTACAGGCTGAGCTACGGCAAGACCCCGACGATTCGAAGCTTCAAGATAGTGATTTTCATCGTCGGTATAATTTGTATTCCAGTTTTAATATTGTATTTCAAAGTTGTACTCTCATTTATGATATTATAGTTGTTGTCCACCGAAAGCGATAAACAATCGTGGGCCTTGGAGTAGGAGTCACCATAGGCTCCGAACCAAGTAAATAACTTGTGTTCGCATGTTGATTGTTTTATTTCCGCTTCGTTACTTGCATTCTTTATGAAACCGAAATGAGTGAAAGCCACGAGCGCTATTCACCCCCCCCCCCCCCTCTAGCGCTTTCAATCCAACAATTGGTATCAGAGCGGGGTAGCGTTGATCTGGTGCAACCACCAATCATGTAATTTTTTTGTGGTGTTTTCTATTTTTCGGAGTCAATTGGAAATTAACATAATTGTTATTTTCTGATTAAGTTCTTTTCGTTATTGTACTCTTTTCTTGAAGTCGGTGCAACACCACTCGAGAACACAATTAATTATTGTCTTTCTACAACACTACTAATTCAGGATCAAGTCTTGGGATATTTTCTTTCTTTCTTCTCCCTGCGACAGATCTAAAATGGCCCAACAAGAAGGCTACAGCACTGTCCATCCCCCGCTCTTCACCGGAGAGGACTTCGGTTACTGGAAGGGCAGAATGGAGAACTTCTTGAAGATCCAGTTCGAGACGTGGATGACCGTCAAGACTGGATTAGAACTACCAACTGATAAAGACGGGAAACCTACACCCTGTGAAGACTGGGAACCAGCATTAATCAAGAAGGTGGATGCAAATGCCAGAGCAACTTGTACCCTCCAGTGAAGACTAACAAAGGAGGAGCTCAACCGTCGTCAGTCCATTCTCGAGAGCCAAAGAGCTATGGGAAAGTTGATCGAGCTTCACGAAGGGACCTCCGATACTAAAGTAAGTAAGCGAGATTTCTTATTCAATAAATTGTATAACTTAAAAATGCAGGAAGGTGAGACGGCGAGCTAGCTCCACGCCCAAATTCAAGAACTACTCAATGGACTCCATGCGATCGGACAAAAGGTAGATAACCGAGACATCATAAGGTACTCCTTAAACGCCTTTCCATGGAACACCTTGTGGGCATCCATGGTAGATGCCTTCAAGGTTTCTAAGAATCTCTACTATTAAATTAGATGAGTTATTTTCTGAGTTTGAGCTTCATGAACAGACTAACTCACGTCCGGCCGAGAAAGGGTTGGCTTTGATTGCAGGTACAGGAAGAGCACGTGAGTCAAAATCAAAACGTAGAATCGAATAAGAATCAGAAGAGGAACAAAATCCGGAAGACGACAACGAGCTCACAACCAAAATCATCAACCTGATGAAGAAACTCTACAAAAAGAAGGGCTTCAACAAAAAGGATGTCAAAAATGTTGGAGGATCGGTGGCCGGCTTGAAGGGGGGTTGGATAGCTAGGTCACCCCCAAATCGATTTCTTCTCTACAATACGTTAGTTTGCGCAAGCGGAAATATAGAAACTAAAAACAAAGAAACACAAACGAGAATACAAACGCTAACACGCTCGATGTAACGTGGTTCGGAGATTGCTTGCTCCTACTCCACGACGTGTCCTTGAGGTGGACTAGCCCTTGATCCTTTGGTGGATCAGTCCCCGGCAATCTCCGGCTAAAGCTTCTCCTTCTCGGTGGAGCAAACCTCTCACAAAGTTCTCTTCCTCTTTACAAGATGAAACTTAGGGTTAGAAGGAAGAGAGTTGGCTTGGAAGCTTTGGGCAAGATTCAGAAGGTTTACAATGAGTATCAGTAACCCCTTCAATGCCCCAAAGCTCCCCTTTAATAAGAGGAAAGAGTTGATCACCAATCAACTCAAACCCAGACACCAGTCGACTGGTCCATGCACCAATCGACTGGTGCTAGCCGTTAGGCAACGCCAACGGCTCTCTTTAGAGCCCGTTTTCTGCCAACGGTCATGTACCAGTCGACTGGTCTTAGGACCAGTCGACTGGTCCCCTTAGTCGACAAACACAGAATGCTTCTGTGCATTCTGTGAAGCTGGATCAGTCGACTGGTCCCATGACAAGTCGACTGGTCCCAGTACATTCACTCCTCTCATCCTTTCCGGAGTCGCCTTTGAAGTCCTCTTCCTCGGCCTTCGTCCCTCAGATGCACCAGAGCCCGCGGCTCCTCTCCGTGCCATCCTTCACGCTGCCTTGAAGTTCACTTCCTTCGGCTCCACTCCATTGCTCCTCGTCCGCGCGGTCCCTCGGATGTCTTCCACACCATCCTTCACCGACTCAACGATCCGAGCCCTTGGATGAGCTTCCCGAGCTTGGTCACACCAAGTCCTTATGTGTTCCACCAAGTCCTGCATGACTCAAACACATATCAAATACATATGAAAGCCTAACTTAAACTCTTTGACACACACATCAAAACCTAGGTCGATTGCACCAATAAAAAAGGCTATCCAGATCAAAGAATCCCAAATAAGCTCAAAGGTAAATTTGATGTGACTTGCTACGGGTGCAATCAGAAGGGGCACATCAAGGCGAACTGCCCGAACCAAAAGGATCCAAAGAAACCAAGAAGGATGAAGGCTCTGAAGGTAACTTGGGATGAATCTTCGTCTGAGGAATCCGACGATGAAGAAGTCGAGCAGGAAAGCTTCCTCACATTGACAGCCCGGGACGACACAGAAGCGAGGATGAATCGGAAGCCGAGTCCGAGAGAAGCTACGTATCCGCATCCGTTTCCGAAGGGCCAAACCCCTCTATAAGTAAATGTCGTTTATACAGTTTAATCAATTACTTAATGCATAAAGTAGCTAAGTCCAAAGTTTGAATCAAGTTGCTTCTAAAGGAGGTAACACTCCTTAAAGAAGTGACTAACTCCATAACCTTGCCTGACCCAGTTTAGACTAGAAATTCAACTCAAGTCCAAAGGCTTGAGGAAGAAAATTCAAGTCTGAAAACTCAGGTCAAGGATTTGGAGAAGACCTTAGAACGGTTTTCTTTGGGGTCCAAGAATCTTGACTTGATTCTTGGGACACATAGAGTCATTTATAATAGAACTTGACTAGGTTTTAAATCTAAAAGGAAATATCGATCCTATCTATCCTTAGTCAACATACCAAATAGTAAACTAGTCCAAGCATGGGTACCCAAGTCCAACTTGGTCAATCAAGTTGGACTTGGTCAATATTGGGTCCCCAAGGATCAATATTACCTTGATAAACCCTATCGAGACTATGATCCAGGGGGAGCAAAAAGAAAAACTATCTTAATAAATTAATAAAAAAATAAAAAACTATATCAACAAATAAATTAAAAACCATCTTAATAAATAAATTTAAAAAAGAATATAATTCAAACTTTAAATTAAATAAAAGTTATAAAAGAATATAAAGGGAGGCTCCAGAATAGCTGGGACCTCCAAAAGGAATCTACCCGAAAGGGTAACTAAACGCAAACTACCCGGCAGTGTAATTAGGAATAGAATAAAAAGGGCTAAGTTTAACTTGATCCACGGTACTGGTGAAGTATTGGATGATAGTACGTTAGGGAAGCTTAGTCTATGCATGCCTAGGAAGATATGGATTCGACCTGGTGCATTTGGCTAAGTGGAACTGACCGAAGCTACCCTTTATGGATCCTAACTAGTTATACCAAAGTTTTGTACTAAGTTCAGAGGATAGGACTATTTGGAAAACCTTGAAGGCATGGTTACTTTAATGATGTCCAAGTGACTCACCATAACCCAGAAGTTTATCCAAAGAATGTCTATTTGTTGAGCCCAAAGCTAGACCTGAATCTAATATAAAGTTAAAACAAACCCTACAATTGAACCTAATTAATCTTACAAAATTATAGGATCTCCTGATTAAAAAACTTAGATCGGGTGAGATGATTAACAATTAGAATTGAAATTAAATTAATTCAATCAAAATGAAAAATCAGTTAATATACCTAAAATTAACTTAAATATTTTTCAAAGTTTAATTAACTTAATATTTTTCATATCAAATTAAATCAATATTTTTTAAAATTAAATTAACTTAATATTTTTCAAATCAAATTAAATCTTAATTTTTTTTAACTTAATATTTTTCAATGTTTAATTAACTTAAATATTTTTCAAAATTTAATTAACTTAATATTTTTCAAATCAAATTAAATCTTTTTTTTTTTACTTAATATTTTTTCAAAATCGAAATTAACTTAATTTAACTAATCTAAATATTTTTCAAAATTTAATTAACTTAATATTTTTCAAATCAAATTAAATCTTAATTTTTTTTAATTTAATATTTTTCAAAATTTAATTAACTTAATATTTTTCAAATCAAATTAAATCTTAATTTTTTTTTACTTAATTTTTTTCAAAATTTAAATTAACTTAATTTAACTAATCTAAATATTTTTCAAAATTTAATTAACTTAAATATTTTTTTTTAACTTAAATACTTTTCAAAATTCAATTAACTTAAATATTTTTCAAAATTTAATTAAACTAAATTTTTTTTAATTAACTTAATACCTAATTATCCTTCGAATAACTAAATGAGCCAATAACTTCACTATCTTTTCATCAAAGAGATTCCAATTCAATCACTTTATGTGTAGGAATATAAAGAATTGGATCAATGGATATTGGATAGTGGATGCTCCAGACATATGACTGGAGATAAATTGAAGTTCACAAAGCTCAAATTAAAGAATCTAGGATCTGTTGCATTCGGCAACGACGGTAAATTTAAGGTAATCGGAAGAGATAACATCGAACTCAATTTCGACTTTATCATTCGAAAAGTATTATTAGTTGAAAATTTTAACTTAAATTTACTCAGTATAAGTCAATTATGTGATAGTGGTTATTCAGTCAACTTTACCAAATCTGAATGTATAGTTAAAAGTACTGATAATCCTGAAATCATACTTAAGGGCTCTAGGAAAGATAACGTCTACACCATTAACCTACCTACATCCTCAATAAAGTGTTTTCTAACACAATAAGAGGAAACTGAGTTGTGGCACAAGAGACTGGGCCACACTCACATTAGACTCATTTCAAAAATGAGTCAAAATGGTCTAGTTAGAGGTTTGCCCAAATTAAAAACTATTAAAAACTCAACTTGTAATGCTTGTCAATAAGGTAAACAAGCCAAGTCAAACCATAAATTAACCAACCTAGATAGAACTACATCAATACTTGAGCTCCTTCACCTAGACTTGTTTGATTCGCATGGAGCCAAGTCACTAAGTAAAAATCAATATTGCTTAGTAATAATCGATGATTACTCAAAATTTACTTGGGTAAAATTTATAAAAACTAAAGATGAAACCTTTGAGGTATTTAAAATCTTCGGCAAACTAATAGAAAATGAAAAAGACACTCAAATAAAAAGAATTAGAAGTGACCACGAGGGAGGGGGGAGGATTTGAAAATCACAACTTTACTGAATTTTATGAAATTAATAGGTATAAACATGAATAATTTTGCCCTAGGACCCCCCAACAAAATGACCTAGTAGAACGTAAAAATCGAACCCTACAAGAAGCCGCTAGGACTATGTTAAACAAATACAAGCTATCCAACCAATTATGGGCTGAAGTAATACATACAGCATGTTATATACAAAATAGAATTTTAATTAACAAATCTCATGCCAAAACACCCTATGAAATATATTATAATAAATCCCAAATTTAAATTATCTAAAAGTTTTTAGATGTAAAGTATATATTTTAAACACTAAAGACTATTTAGGAAAATTTTCATCAAAAACAACCACAGGAATATTTTTAGGGTATTCAACAACTAGTAGGGCATATAAAGTGTATAACAAACATACCCTAAAAGTTGAAGAAACAATAAATGTAATATTTGATGAAGATAATAAAGTAACCACTATAACAAATGAAAATAATATAGAAAATATTAACCCACTAAATACAGAAGATGACGAAATTCAACCTGAACCCAATGAATCTGAAGAACCAATCACTAACCCAAACTTAAGGCCAACAAGAACAAACACAAATCACCCATCTGACTAAATTTTGGGTGTTCCATCTCTAGGAGTTAGAATTAGGTCATCCTACAGAAACAGTAGCCAAATAGCCTTGATATTTGAAATTGAACCCAAAACTATAAATGAAGCTCTACCCGATCCAGACTGGACACTAGCAATGCAGGAAGAATTAGCCCAATTTGAAAGAGACCAGGTCTGGGATTTAGTACCGAAACTCACTGATAAAACTATAATTGATACTAAATAGGTTTTTAGAAAGAAACTAAATGATCAAGGAGAAATAGTTAGAAACAAAGCAAGATTAGTAGGTAAAGGGTTCAATCAAGTAGAAGGGTTAGACTATGATGAGACCTACGCTCCTGTAGCTAGACTTGAATCTATTAGGATGCTGCTGGCCTATGCAGCACACAAAGGATTCAAGCTCTACCAAATGGATATGAAATCCACCTTCCTAAATGGTTTTATTAAAGAAGAAGTGTATGTTAGCCAACCCCCTGGGTTTGAAGACTTAGAGCATCCAAATCATGTCCTTAGACTAAAAAAGGCCCTATATGGCATAAAAGAAGCACCTAGAGCTTGGTATGAACGACTGTTTAATTATCTTTTAGAAAAAGGGTTCCACCAAGGTCAAGTAGATCCAACCCTTTTTGTGAAAACCTTAGAAAAAGACATTTTCATAGCCCAAATTTATGTAGATGATATAATATTTGGATCAACAAACTCAAAATTTTTAAAAGAATTTACAAACTTAATGGAAAATGAGTTTGAAATGAGTTTAGTAGGGGAACTTAACTTTTTCTTAGGTCTACAAATTAAGCAAACAAAAGATGAAATTTACATATACCAAACCAAATATGCCAAGGAATTAATTAAAAAATTTGGCATGAAAAATTCAAAAATTATAAATACACCAATGACAACTAATATCAACATTGATGCTGACCCAGAAGGAAAACCAGTAGATCCAAAACACTATAGAAGCGTAATAGGCAGCTTACTCTACCTAACTGCAAGTCGACCCGACATATTGTTTGCAGTAGGAATGTGCGCAAGATACCAATCCTGTGCAAAAGAGTCACATCTAACATGTGCTAAAAGAATACTTAGGTACATTAAGGGCACCCTAAATGTAGGACTCTGGTACCCTAGAACCTGCACCTTTGACCTTTTTGGTTATTCTGATTCAGACTATGCCGGGTGCAAACTAGATAGAAAAAGCACAAGTGGTAACTGCCAAATTCTAGTTCAGTGCATAGTAAGTTGGTCAAGCAGAAAGCAACACTGCGTTGCTCTATCCACTACTGAAGCTGAATACATAGCCCTAGGAGAATGTGCTTCTCAACTTTTATGGATGATGCATACACTAAAACACTATAAACTAGAATATAAAATTACAAGAATTTTTATTGATAATATAAGTTCAATTAATCTAACCAAAAATCCAATTCACCACTCTAGAACTAAACACATAGAGGTAAAACACCATTTTGTAAGGGATCATGTCGCTAGAGGTGAAATTGCACTTAACCATGTTGAGTCCAAATCAAACATAGCTGACATCTTCATAAAACCCTTACCTGAACTCGAGTTCAGTACACTTAGAAGACAAATAGGAATGTATTGGGTAGACTAGATCTTGATTTTCAAACAAATTTCCTACGTCTAATTTTAATTTTTTTTTTGAAAATTGCTTAATTTTAAAATTATCTTTTAAAATTCTAGGAAAAATGAGGTTTTCAAAATCCCAATCTTATTAGTCTTTCAAAATTTGGACTTAGCCTAGAATCTACCCCTTAGATATCATGCTCCCCTAGCTTTAGCCAGAGCATCTCACAAACAAACTAGGCATAACTTGTTTGTGTTTGAAAGAAACTTAGACCGGTGTAAGATGCATAGGGTACAGTCTGGACTCCAGAATGCTTATATCTGTGCATCATAGTGAGTCTGGGCGTTAAAAATTAATGTTACATTAATCAAGTTAAATGATCCAGCCCTAGTCAAATCTAACTGGATTACTAACTTAACTTGACTAACCAAGTGAAAACTGTTGCCCTCTAGGCATTCAGCCAGTAGCTAAAGGTTAGGCAGTTGGTGGAGAATATTAAAATTTCAAATTAACTCAGCTTGCACTTGAAGGCTCTGATACCCTGCTAAAGGAAATTAATTAATTTTCAACTCATGCTTGGACATTAGGGTTTTAAGCTTACTGCTCCTCCCTTGCCTTTAAGGATTTTCAAACCTCTTAAAAATTTCTTTTTTGACTTCTATAGCCTTGATCAAGAATAACTAAGTCATATCAAAACACTTTTTGAACTTTATTTCAAAAATTAAGGTCTCCAGTTAACCTAATTTTTTAAAAGCTTTTAAACTAATTAAAAAAGGCTATTCGAAATTAATGCTTTTTAAAGGCTTTAAGAATTTAACGAAATATTTTTTCAACAAAGCCTATTTCAATCTCTCTTTTGCAAAACTTAGCCTACTATTTTAGAAACTTGCCTTTCACAAATTTTGGCTAAGTAAAAAGAGTTCTTCAAACACTAATTTTCAAGTAAAACCTACAAGAAATGTTGTTTTAAAGTACAACTTTTTGGATGAAAACGTAATTTATTGGTTTTAAAGACTTAGACCTTTCATCTTGTCTATTTCCTCCTACAAAGTTTTTTTTTGATAAATGGCAAAGGGGGAGAGTAAAACAAATTCAAAATATTAATTCAAAATTAAGGGATAAGAAAAACAGAGCTCTCATTAAGGGGGAGCCGTACACACTATGTTTTAGCTTAAAACATGCCTGCACTGTCTATAGCATGCTTATCTTAATTTTGTGCATCTTGTTTTACTTAACTTTGAATTTTTGTTGCCATAATAAAAAAGGCGGAGATTGTTGGTGCGGGAAGCATCTGACGATCAAACCTAAGTTTTGATAATGGCAAAGAGACTCAAAGTTAAGATTCCTTGTTATCTAATGTGCTTAAATGAGATTGCAGGAAAGTCCTAACTGTGATTAGGTAGGTGAAAAACCCTTGGGGGTAGTAACCCTTGGTCCTAGGGGGTGGTAACCCTAGGTGGAGGAAAACCCTAGGGCACGGTAACCCTAGGTCCTAGGGGGTAGTAACCCTAGGACGAGAAAAACCCTAGGGGGTGGTAACCCTAGGTCCTAGGGGTGGTAACCCTAGGCAAAAAGTCCAGTCGGTCTGGAGGACTTAACTAGCACCAGATAATCTCTCCTGAGGAGAGTAGGTGAGGACGCGTTCCACGTAGAGGGAACAGTAGGCGTCGGGTCGACCTAGGATTTTCGGTCGGAAATCTGAGGTCAGACCCAGACAGTCCAGAGACTGTCAATTACTGTTCTTACTATATTTTATGTGTGCTAACATTGTCTTGCAGGGTATGCTGTTGTTTTGAGACTAACGCATCTTGTAGGTACAAAAAACCAATCATAAGCCTCGGATGAACAGTGTCCGAGGACCCTCCATGGAGCTTGGAGGCGCCTCGGGTGCAAAGCAGGAGCCGACTGTGATTGAGGGCTGGAGGCGCCTTGGACATAGCTGGAGGTGCCTTGGACCATGGATTGGAGGCGCCTTAGACGACCATGGAGGCGCCTTCAAGCTGATAAGGTGCGACGAGTTCAGCAGTGATCCACGCGGCTGACTCGGAGGCCTGGAGGCGCCTTGGATGGTGTTGGAGGCGCCTCCAGCACTGTATAAAAGAGGAGTTCGAGCAGCTCCTTGAACAATCAATCCTCTAGAGCTCTTTCTCCTGTGTGGTGCTAACAAGATGATCCGGCTGAGCTACGATAAGACCCCGACGACTCGAAGCTTCAAGATAGTGATTTTCATCATCGGTATAATTTGTATTCCAGTTTTAATATTGTATTTCAAAGTTGTACTCTCATTTATGATATTATAGTTGTTGCCCACCGAAAGCGATCAACGATCGCGGGCCATAGAGTAGGAGTCGCCACAGGCTCCGAACCAAGTAAATCACTTGTGTTCGCGTGTTGATTGTTTTATTTCCACTGCGCTACATGCATTCTTTACGAAACCGAAATGAGTGAAAGCCACGAGCGCTATTCACCCCCCCCCCCCTCTAGCGCTTTCGATCCATCAGGTCCATCATATGCACCTAATCTCCATCTAATTGCCCTTTGTGTGTGACCCTATAGGTTCTTGTAACATTGGCAATGCTCCTAAACCCATTTAGAAACATAAGTAATGAGCGGTATCTAGCAACACATCATTACTACCCAAGTTACAAGAATGTTGAGATCCAACATCATCTTTGTGACTACTAATTGTGACTCTCACAATATGTGACAATGTCCTTCTATCCTTGACATCTAAATTGATCAATTTAGGCATAGGCTGTGTCATCCTCTAATCAATCTATATCTTGAACTCCAAGTAGACTCACTCTAATCAAATGAGCTCAATATCTCATATTAACTCATTTGAGCATGACCATGTACTTAGTGGTCTCACTCTATCAAGAATCATGATGTCACTCCCGTCATATAGGAGGGATAGATCCCATCTTCATCACTCACATCCCTTTACATAATTTGTTACTTACCCAGTAATCACCTTTATAGTCCACCCATTTACGGGTGACGTTTGACGAAGCCAAAGTATGCAACTCCTTATGTAGGGAACCATGGTGTCTGCAGGTCCAAGAACTGATAGTCATATTAATAGTCACATGAGAAAGTATATGACACTCATATAACGATCCATGATACTTTCTCATGGCAGGTCATTCAGTATACATTCTCCAATGTATACTCATGTGTCAACTTGATATCTAATATCCATGACTTGTGAGATCAAGTCATCGAGTTGACCTACATGCTAGTCTCATCGCATTAACATTGTCCCTGAATGTTAATACTTGACTAGGAATGATTAAGAGTAGTGTTCTCTATATCAACTCACTATTAATTCAACCAATCGATTGATATAGATAACAACCTTCCACTCAAGGACACTATTATACTTAGTTATTTGGCACCAATACAAGTAAGTATAATAACCATAAGAAATTCCTTTATAAATATAGGAATATGATACATCGAGTCCATACAACAATCATCACATGATCGACTCTAGGGCTCTCACTAACAGACCACTCGCGACGTTGCGATGATGCATCTCTTTCACTCATTTTTACTGTATGCCTTCTATCATAGATTAGATATAGATATTAGTTTACATATTTTTCATGCCATTCTTTACTCAGCTGGACTCATTACTAGCAGACGGGTTCACATGCCCTACTGCCACATCTTGACCACATACATTGCCTCTTTAGGTATTGATGTTACCAGAGGTGATGTCAGAGCCCTGATTGAGTTTGACATGGTAGGATCTAGGAACTTTTCTTTAGATAGTATTTGTTAGTATTATCCCTAGTACCAATTATGAGATGATTGTAAAGGGCTCCTTTTGTATCATATTTCATTATTAATAAAAGGCAAAGGTGGTTATTATATTTATTTCAATTCAGTGCTGAATGAATATGTATAATAATGTTCTAGAGTAGGATGTTTTAATCTATAATATATCAATTAGTTGAATTGATAGTGAGATATTGTAGATATACATAGAACACTACTCTTAACTATTCCTAGTCAAGCATTAATATTCAAGGACAATATTAATGCATTGAGACTAGCATGAAGGTCACTGGATGACTTAATCTCACAAGTCATGGATATGAGATATCAGGTTGACATATGGGTATATATTAGAGAATATATATACTAAATGACCCCCCATGAAAATGTTTCATGGATCATTATATGAGTATCATAAACATTCTTATGTGACTATTGGTATGAATAGTCTATAGACCTGAAGTCACTACGGTTCCCTACATAAGAAGTTGTGTACTTTGGTATCGGCAAACATCACCTGTAATAAGGTGGACTATAAAGTTTATTATTGGGTATGCAATAAGTTATGCGGAGGGATGTAACTAATGTAGATGGGATCTATCTCTTCCATATAACGGAAGTGATATCTGTGGGCCCCTTGATTAGTAGGACACAAGAATGCATGGCCATGCTCAAATGAGTCAATATGCGATATTGAGCTTATTTGATTGAGTGTGTCTACTTAGATATCAAGAAACACAAAGATTTATAGAAGGATAACAAGTTCTATAGCTCATTAATCAATCTAGATATCAAGGATAGAAGGATTGAGTCATATAAGATAATTGACACGGAAAGGTTAGGTCGGATCTCGACGTTCTCGTCATTTAGGTAGCAATGATGCATTGCTAGATGTCACTCATTACTTATGTATCTAAAATGGTTTTAGATATATTTCCAACATTACGAGAGTCTATTGGGTCACACATAAAAAACATGTTGATTTGGAGATGGATTATGAGGTTAAGTTTAATCCAAATTATACACATTGAGTTAGACTCGAATGAATTATTGAGTAATTGGTTAGACTCATTGGTTTATTGGGTTAATGGCTTATTGGGTTAATGGTTAATCTAATATTCTAAATCCAACCCATTAAGATTAATGAATATTAATAGAGATTAATATATTATCATTAATCAAAAGGAAAGATCAAGAGACAAAAATGTTTTTGTATTAATTGGATGAATACAAAAGCCATTTGTAAAAAGTAACCATTAGGTAAAGTAACATTTTTTGGTAAAGTAATCTTTTGGTAAAGTAACCTATTTGATAAAGTAACCCTTTTGTGAAGTCACCTTATATAGATGAAGTGACCTTTTGGGTGATGTGATCTTCTTGGTTTTTGCTCTTCTTCCTTCTTCCACTCTTGGCTAAAACTTCCAGAAGAGGTTGCTAGCACATCCTTTGGTTGTTTCTTTCTCCATTTCATGAGTTTGTGAGATGGACAGAGAATATGTTCGTATGGATACTATAGAGGCGCAGACGTGTTGATCGTGCTAAGATCTACATCCTAAAGAAACGTTGCTGTCGGGATTGCGAAAGGCACACAGCAAAGGTATATATCTTTTAACAAAACTTAATATATACTTTCCTTTGCAAGGATCTTCTGGATAGGAACTTATTTTTTTGCTGCGCTTTTCAACGTGTTTAGCACTATAGTTCCTTACAGTATTCATACAGATGATGAGGATGTCTTGTCCTAGCGGAGGGAGGCCTAGCACCAACTTGACCCGGATGTTGAGCCATAGCCAAATGCCAAGGGAGAGGAGCTAGGGGTGGATGAGTTCATGGTTGTGCTTTTTAGCGATCCCCCTGTAGCATGTCCCGCCCCTCACACTCTAGCCAACTAAGTTACCAGCCTTGAGTCAGCTGTGACTAGCCTTCGGCAGGATGTCACCGATCTTCGACGGGACATACGGTAGGATGTCTCCGATTTTCGATGAGACCTGTCCAACTCTCATGAGGATGACCGGACTCGTCACACTAAGCTGATAGAGATGTTGCACTCTCTGGGTTCCGGACCACCCTCCTCATCATCATAGTGTATTTGGCCACTATTGTCTATTTGTATTCGCCTTGATTATTATTACTATGCATTGTACATTTTTGACTTACTATTTATAGTCAGTTTTTCTCAGTTTATTTGTTACAATTAGGAATGTGCTTAATAGACTAGGACTCTTAATTTCAAAATTACTTTCAAAAATTATTTTTTAAAAAAAATCTAGTGTAAATTTTTTAATTTATTTTTCTCAAAACTTCCCTTATTTTTAGAATTTTTAAAATTACTTTTAGTCTTAGTCTAGATCAAACCTTTAGAAAGCATGCTCCTATAGATCTAGGACTTGAGCATCTCACCAACACACTAGGACTACCTTGTTTGTGTATCGCTAAACTTAGAAAGGGGTGACATGCATAGGCAGATTGTCTGGACTTAAGATACTTATATCAGTGCATCAATATAAGTCTAGGCATTAAATACCAAACGAACAAGTAATCAGGTTAAGTTTTTCAACTTAGTCAAACACTAACTAGATAAATTAACTTAACCTGACTAACCAAGTGAAAATTGCTATCTTCTGATAGTTAGTAAAGTAACTAATGGTTATACAGTTAAGGACATTTTTTTTAGTTGTCTATTTTGAAATAATGTCAGGTTCAGGGGGAGGATTAATTACTTAAAAATTATTTTGAAAATTTGTAAACACTTCAACTTTATCACCCTTAGTGTTTTTAAATGATAGCTTTGTAAATCAGTCTGACCACTATTTAAGTTTTTGAAATATCTTAAAAAAAACCTAGCTATTTTCAAAATATTTCTTATTTTTATTTTGGATTTTCTAACCTTAAAGTTATTTGTGCAATAATTTTTCTTTTTAAAATCTTATGAAAAATTAGTAGATTTTGAAAATAATTTCAAATGTTCTAATCTTTAAAGTTATTTTTACAAAAACTTAGAATTATTAAATTTTTGTATCTTTTGAAAATCTTATATTTTGAAAATAGTGTAGATTTTCAAAATCACCTTATTTTGAAAATCCTGACATAAAGTCTTTTAAAAATCACTTACAAGATGTCTTAAAGATTCTCTTCAAGTTAGTTAACTTATTTTCTAAGCTGTGTTTAACTCCCCCAAGTAATCTTGAAAATTTTCTATTATCAAAATTTTTTTTGGTCATTCTATTTAGCTGATTTTTTCCATATATTATCTATTCATATTTTTTGATGAATGTCAAAGGGGGAGGGTTAGGTGGATTAAGTTAGCAGAATACCAAGCATAACATCAAAACAAGGCTAACTTAAAAACCATGTCATTTATTTGTTGGATATTATTTTTTTTCCTAACTTAATCCAGGTTGTCATTGCATCAAAAAGGGGAAGATTGTTGGTACAGGTTGCACTAACGGTCTAACTCAAGTTTTGATGAATGACAAAGTAAGTTAAATTAAGTTTAATGTGATCTAACGATTTAACTAAGTGTGCAGGAGAAGTCTAGATAGGTCGACGGGCTGACAAGATATCTGGAAAGAAATCTAGCTAGGTCGACGGACTGATTAAATAGCTGGTACGAAGTCCAGATAGGTCGACGAGCTAATCAGATATCTGGCATGAAGTCCAAACAGGTCAACGGTGTTAGTGCAATTGACCTCTAGGGTTTCTATGTTTGACAATATGGTTGACCCAAACAGAACTTGATGTTTGGGAGAGAGAAGTCTAGTCAGGACTAGATGACTAGCAAAGGTAAGTCCTAACAAAAGGTTAGGCAAAGTGGAAGTCCCGGTGAGTGAAGCTAGGCCCTAGTGAGTGAAGCTAGGTGGTGGAAGTCCTGGTGAGTGAAGGTGGGCCCTAGTGAGTGAGGCTAGGTGGTGGAAGTCCCAGTGAGTGAAGCCAGGCCCTAATGAGTGAAGCTAGGTGGTGGAAGTCCCGGTGAGTGAAGTCGAACCCTAGTGAGTGAAGTTAGGTGGAGGAAGTCCTGGTGAGTGAAGCCAGACAATGGAAGTCCTAGTGAGTGAAGCTAGGCAACCCTAGGAGGTAACCCTAGGTTATACATGAATTCTGTTAATACTGTGCTAACTCAGTGTTACAGGGAAGCTTAGCTAGTCGACGGGCTGACCAGGTAGCTGACACGAAGTCCAGAAGGGTCGATGGGTTGATCGAACGTCTGGTAGGTAAGTTAAGGTAAGTCACTGGAAGGGAGTGACTGTGAGGACGCGCTCCTGGGAAGGGAACATTAGGCGTCGATCCGACTTAGATCCATTTTGAATATCAAAGTCGAGATCGTGACTAGATTCCGATCTCAAGGAGACAGAATCTAGCTAATACTCTACTAGTTAATTTTAAACTGTGTTGACACTTTATTTTGTAGGATATATATATCGTATGTTTGCCTATGGACTAACGTTTTCTTGTAGGAAGGAAGTTGCCGGAACGGGCGCCCGGAGGCAAATTTCTATCCTCAACGTTGCCTCGCCACATGAAGCATTCTGGTTGGGTCGGCTACGTCATATTCAGGACGCCCGAAAGGATCCGTGCACCCCGAACCTCCTATATAAGGAGGGTAAAGGCTGAAGCTCAACACAACAACGAAACAACGAACAATCTGCTCTCATGTGCTCCTGCAACGCTACGAAGGCTCTCCGACAAGTTTTGATTTTCTTATTATTCTCTTATTGTTGCTTTTATTTTTCTTTACTAAAATTCCTGTACTACATTTATAAATATACTTCGAATGATTAGTAATTTCCCATCGAAAGCACCTTGTATGCGGACCTTGGAGTAGGAGTCGCCAAAGGCTCCGAACCAAGTAAATCTTTGTGTTTGCTTTGGCTTGTTTATTTTCCGCTGCGTATCTCATATTTTTTAATCGCTATTCACCACCCCCCCTCCTCTAGCGAACTCATCGATTTAACAGACGGGCTGACCAAATGTCTGGCAAAGCGGTAAGTTAAGGTAAGTCACTAGAGGAGAGTGACTTGGTGAGGACGCGTTCCTTGTTTGAGGGAACAATAGGCGTCGATCCAACTTAGATCTATTTGGGAAATCTAAGTTGAGATCTTGATTAGATTTTGGTCTCGAGGAGATAGAATCTAATTAATACTCTTGACTATAATTGTGCTAACAGTTGTTTTGCAGGGTAATATAAGTTTTATTATCTTAGACTAACTTCATTTTGCAAGAAATAAAGGCTGCTAGAAAAGTTGGTCCGGGCGCCCGGAAGGGATCCGAACACCCGGAGTGGTCCGAGTGCCCAAAATGCCTAAAATCTATCTTGTCGCCAGTATAGAGCGGGTTGATTAGATGGCTGACGTCACGGTCCAGGCACCTGAAAGGGATCCAGGCGCCCGGAACTGCCTATATAAACAGCCTTCCACCAAGAGCACAAGACACAACTTCTCTCTACAACTGCTTTCTTGCGCACTGCTCCAAAGATGCTCCTGCGATGCTGTGTAGCTTCTCTGACAATCTGCAAGTCAAATTTTATTTTCCTTGCTGTCGGTAATGTTATTTTATAGTTCTTGTACTTATTGTGTAACTCTTTTATGAGTTATTAGTGGATTTCCCAACGAAAGCACTCTCACTTGCGGGACTTGGAGTAGGAGTTGATGAAGGCTCTGAACCAAGTAACAATTGGTATATTAGCATTGTTTTCGTTATTATTTTCTATTGCGTACTTTGACTCGATAACAATTTTTCAATGATCGCTAATCACCCCCCCCTCTAGCGTTCTTTTCTATCCAACAGAATCCACTAAGACTTTTGCCTAAAACAACTTAGGACTTTCCTGTAAGCTCAATCAACCTTGTTAGATCACAAGACAACTTAACTTTGGACCCTTTGCTATAATCAAAACTTAGGTTCGATCATCTGGTGCTCCCTATACCAATATGTTTTTTATTTCTTTAGTGTTACAAATGATTTAAAGGAAGAGTTAGACTTGTATCGAAGTTCAGATTTATTATACACAGCTCTTTAGAATTCAAGTATCATGTTTAGATACATGGATCCTGAGGTAATTTTTCCAACTATTCATTTAATTCTTTAACTTGACTTTTCAAGACAGAATTTTCTTCCTCATGGTTTGTAGCTTGAGTTGAATTTCTGTCTTAAACTTGGTCAGTTAAGGAGGTCAAGCTCGGTTGTTCCTTAAGGATGTTATTTTCCTCAAGGATGTTATTTTCCTCAAGGAGTTAAGTGTGTTCCTCAGTTTTTATTAATTTCATATTTAAGAGGGACATGATTTTAAAAAATTTTATAGTATAATTAAATTTTACCCCAATTGATTCGTCTGAACCCGAGGTGGATCCATTTCTTGACTCATATTCGGACTCGTCTTCTTGATCTGATTCACCTCTGGTTGCCATCAACGTGAGGTAACTTGCTTGCTTTGATTCGTCGGCTTCCGATCCATCCAAGGAAGACTTGTCCCAAGTTGCCTTTGAGTTTTTAGATGTTGACTTGGGCATCTTCTTCATGTCACATTTGAGAAGTTTCTCTTGTGTCTAGTGAACATTTTCGTTACCATGTTCACTAGTTTCTCTTCTTCATATAATTCTGAGTTGGACTTGGTTTCTACCTCGAGGTTAGCTCCCTTCAAAGTACCTGCAAGAAATACTATTCCTTTTTCAACCTTTATGGAGTTAGTTTGTTCGTGTAGCTCTAATCCACAAAATAACTCATCTAATTTCAATTTTGAGAGGTTCTTCGAAACCTTATAGGTATTTATAATTGATGCCCATAGTGTGGTTCAAGGAAACGAGTTCAAAGCATACCTAATAAGGTTGTGGTTCTCGAGTTGATGTCTAATCATGTGCATGTCGTTAAGGATATCCTTTATCCTTGCATGTAATTGGATTGTGGTTTCTCCATCATCTATTTTAATACTAAATAAAGAATTTAAAAGCTAGTCTCATTTAGTTACCTTGGCGTCATTGGTTCCTTAGTGTAATTCAATGATCTTGTCTTATAACTCCTTTGCATTCTCATGTGGTCTGACTCGGTTGAGTTCTTCTTTCGTGGGCTCGCATTGGATCATGTTCAACGCCTTCGAGTCAATCTAGACCCTCTTCTTATCATCTGGGTTCCATCTTTCTGGATCGAGGGGTACTTTAGTTGCTTCATCTATAGCCACCCAGTATTCTCGTCAGATGGTGAACCATTGCTCGATGTTCATCTTCAAGTAGATCTTCATTCTCTTCTTCTAATACGAAAAGTCATTTCCATTGAAGAGCGGAGGGTGGCTGGTACTGAACCCTTTGAGTTGGGCCATTTAGATTATCTTGCACAAAAATGAAGAGAAATATCTCAAGACTAGGTCTTGGATTAGCAAAGTTTGAGGTAAAAGGAAATATTAAAGACTCGAATGGTAATGCACCAACTATGAGTTAAAACAGGACAAGAAAGAGTTATTTAAAGAGATAAACTTTACCAAATCAAATAAAATACAAATATCTAAAATCTAAAAAAAATAAAACAATTCCCCCGACTTGATTGGTGGTAGTACCAATTAAGAGCATAACTTATTCTGATACCACTTGTTGGATTGAGACACACATGAGAGGTGGGGTGAATCACGTGGTCTTAAAAAACTTTTGTTTTTTCATTTTTATAAACTAAGTACAAGTGCAGCAAAATAATGAGAAAAAGAAAAGAAAAAAGAAAAACATGTTTGGTTTTACTTGGTTTGGAGCCTTCGGCAACTCTTACTCCAAGACCCAGGTCTCGCAGATCTATAGATGGGTAATCCACTAATAACCTCTTCCAGAATAGTTGAAAGAGGGGATTGAGTATAAAAAGAATAGGAACAAAAGTAGCACGCTACACTTTTCCTTTTGCAGTAATTAAATACAGAATTAAACTTTGTTACCCAACACTTTCAAATATAATCAGATCAGGCTAGGTGTTGGTTGGCTTCTTAGTGGCAACCAGGTGAAGAAATGTCATAGTAGAGCAGTAATAGGAACCCAGAGTGGTCAAAACATCAAACAGATGCGTAGAAAATCATAGAAGATATGTGTGAGAAACCTTGGTTGAGATGCTCTTTTATTGAGTGTTGAAGGTGTTGGTGCAATCAGCTTCCAATATTTTGATATTTGACAAAATACCTAAGTCTGGTCAGTTTGACCAAGGGTTGATGCAAACAGAACTTAATATTTGGAAGAGAGAAGTTTAGTCAAGACTAGATGACTAGCAAGGAAAAGTTCAAACTTAGTTAGGCAAGGGTAAGTCCTAACTAAGGCAAGAGGAAGTCCTAACTTAGGTAAGGATAAGTTCTAATTGGAGGTTAGGCAAGAGGAAGTCCTAACTTATTTAGGCAAGGGTAAGTCCTAACTAGAGGTAACCCTAGGCGGTAAAAGTCCTGGTGAGTGAAGTTATATGGTGGAAATCCTAAGAGGGAGGTAACCCTATGTGGTGGAAGTCCTAGTGAGTGAAACTACACGTGGAAATCCTTGGGGAAGCTAACCCTAGGTAATGGTAAAATCTTGGATACAGTCTAAGCATGAAGCTTAGTAGGTCAGGTAGACTTATAGCAATGCGGCTTGATCCTAAGAGATTGAATCTTAGGTGAGACTAGTAGGTCAGGTAGACTTACAGATATACGTTAGGTTGTTTGTTTATGTTTGTATGGTTATTTTGTAGGAACTTTGAGCTGGAAGCAAAATAGAGAGCAAACAAACACAAATGGGTGAACCAGACTTGCATCAGGTCAAATCGGACCCAAACTGGTTCAGTATACTGAACCAGTGGTTTGGTAAACCGACTAGGTTCGGTCCAAATTATTGAGTTATGAAATGTTGACATGGAAGATAATGTGGTAAAAGATCTTATTCATCTTTGTAATTTGGATGAGAATAAGGATAAGCCAGATGATGTGGATAAGACTTGATCCAGATATGAGTTCATCTAGATATGGCTTTATCCATATAAGAGTTGATCCAGATAATGATATGATCAAACTCTATAAAAGGAGACAAAGGCTCTACATTTAAGATAAAATTTTCAATTCTACTCTCCATCTCTGTGCTCAGAAAGCTACGCTGTGAAGCTCTGCGACCGGGGAAGCTCCAGGGGTGTGTTGCGCTCAAGACTTCCGGATCACTGACATCTTTTGTTTTGTTTGTTTATTACAAGTTGTACTTAATTTATTATTATTTGTACTTGTATCACAAACTATAAGATAGGTTTCTCCTCTTATGAAAAGTTATGGAAAGGAGACCACTAGTGGATGGGCACCTCCCATGATTAGGCCTTGGATGTATTGATCCTAGGGGTTAGGAATCAAGTAAATCCCATGAGTAATCTTTCTTTTAAGTTTTTATTATATTCCACTGTGACTAACACTTTAATAGAAAGAATAAATGAAATCGAAGCGAAAAGAAATGAGTCAATATTCACCCCTGATATGGGTTATAAGGAGTGGAGTCTGTGTAATAATGTGAAAGGGGATACAAGGAGAAGAAAGAGGAAGTAAGGAGGTTCGGTCAAGACAAATGCGCTAGGTAAGCAAATCTCTGTCGTCCACTTTGGACAAGATGGGATAAAAGTAACAGAGCACATCATATAAATAGGTATATGAGATCGGACAAACTCAAATGGGTGAAGTACTAGCAAGTGCGCCTACGCCCAACGAGGAAGTCTTGATCGAGCAGGAAATATCGACTAAGAATGTAGGTCTGGTCGAGAGTATAAGCCAGATCGAATTATAACAATTGAAGGATTAGCGCGTGTTGATACGCTCGGTGGTAGAAGGATGACCGAGCAAAAAATATTGGCCAAGTTAAAATAACATAGGGTCAATAAACCTAGGAGCACTTAGCAAGCAAAGCTCCGCTGAGTTTAAAGGCGTACATCCCTAAGCAATCTCTATAGTCGATCTAGTAAAGACCGATTGCCTGTCATAAGGCCCAACATGACTCGATAGGCGAAACCAGCGCAAGTATCAACACAATATAAACATAGTTTGCATGGTAGTAGAATCCTGGTCGAGCGTATACAAGACTCATTCAGCAATATAATCTCGGACGATCGAGCAAACATATGGACTGAGACGGTTAGAAGGTATTCGGCTCAGAAACATCTGGTCAGACAAAGATATGGCACGTCCGGTAGTATAATCTCGGTCGAGCGTATACATAACTCGCTTGGTAGTGTAATCTCGGGCGATCGAGCATACATACGAACCAAGGTTGTCGGGGGTGACTCGGCTTAACATGCTCGGTAGAATAAGCTCAATCGAGCATACGTATAACTCGTATGGTAGTGTAATCTCGGGCGATCGAGCAGACATACGAACCAAGGTTATCGGGGGTGACCTGGCTTAACACGCTCGGTAGAATAAGCCCGATCGAGCATACGCATAACTCATACGGTAGTGTAATCTCGGGCGATCAAGCCGAAAAACAAATCAAGGTTGTCAGAAGGAACTCGGTTCGGAAATATTCGGTCGAACATAAGCACAATGCGCTCGATAATATAATCCCGGGCGGATATACCAATGCGTACCTCTATGAGGCTATTAGTGTCACATCGACCTAGTAAAATCTAACGGGCATAAAGACACTCACATTCATTAAGTATCATAAACATAGCCAGTAAGGAGAATTATAACTAAATATAGGTGATGTATGAATAATATACAATCATATGGCAATTTGGTGGGAAATTACTTCTAGAAACTTCTGTATGTGTGCTAGACGACAAAGAAGGTGCATCCGGGGTACGAAAAAAATTCTTTAAAATATTATTGCAGGTACTTACGTCATCTCATAACAAACTCTAACAAACTAGGGTCCACTTCATGACTACAGAGGTTATATTAAGTAGTATAAAAAGGGGAATCTACTCCATTGGCCAGGTACGCACACAACACCACTACTAAAACTCTAGTTCCATTCAAGTTTACAACTTCTTCTTCTTCTTCCAAAAGATAGAGGACTGACTTGAGCGTCGGAGGGCCTAGCCAAGGATTCCCACCCTGGTCTTAGGTCACTGATGTCTTGTTGATTGGTTGCGTGGTGTGCAGGAGGCGATAGCATCCGCCGGAACAGTGAGCTGTTTTTCTTCGTCACAGTGCTATAATTCGTCGAAGTTTTCCCTAGATCATCTTTGGGTTTCTCCGATCTAGCTTCGACTTGCTATTGTCGCCGCTGGGAGGTATTTTTTGATTAGATTTGTTCGGGATTGGCTTTGGGTTTCTCAAATCCGCTGTTATTCCTCTTTCCTGGAGCTGTCATCTATAGGCTCCTCGAAGTCTTTGTTCATCGCCCCTAGCTCTTCATCACGTCACGCTTTCAGACAGGATCAACCCCCCCTATCGATGTTACTGATCTGATAATTAGTATCAAAGAAGGAAGCTATGATCGAACTAACTGCCGAAGGAGTGACCACATATTAATGGGAAGAAGGGTAAAAAGATAATTTTATTTAATGTCAACATTTAAATCACATATTATATGATTTAAATAGAGGGAGAGAGGCCACTATAAAAATAAAGTAGGAGCTGATGCTTGGAGTTTGGAGGAGCAAGGGCAACATCCAGTGATTCAAGTGCAGAAGTTCAAATACTATAACAATCGCGGCCCAACAAGGAAAATTATGAAAAAAGATAGTAATTTTATATTTAATGCAAATCTAATTTTTACAGTTTTAGTACATTCAAAAATAGGATTAAAATTTTGCATGATTATACTACTTCAAAAATTACCCCTATGCATGATAAATTAGAATTTTTTCTACAATAAACAAGATAAAAATTTGCATGCTAGGTTAGATTTAAAATTTTCAAATAATTCTAAAAATTTAAATAATAATTCTTGAATTTTAAATAATAATTCTGGAAAATCAAATAATAATTCTAAAAAATCAATTATTAATTCTATAAATTTAATTAATAAATCTAAAATTTCAAATAATAATTCTATAAATTTAATAATAATTCTGAAAATTCAAATATTAAATCTAAAAATTCAATTATTAATTCTGATAATTCAATTAATAATCAAAAATTTCATATTTAATTAATTCAATAAATTTAAATAAATTACTTAATAAAAATATTAAAAAATTAGAAATATTTAACCAAGAAAATGTCCAAGTTAATCTTGAACTAGATAAGATTACACAAAATCCAAATAAAACTTTAAATCTATTAGGTCAAGATAATTCAAATTCTAACTTAATTAACATTTCAACTTAATTGAATAAATCAAATTTCGTACATAATTTATAATTAAATATTAAATAAATTAATAATCAAGATAATTTTAGAGATACAAACTGAAAAGATAAGATAAATTGTAATCTTACAAATTTAAATCTTAAAAATTTAAAATTAAAACACAAAAATCCAGAAATCAAATTTATAAATTTTAAAAATATTAATCCAAATATTAAATGTAAAAATTTAAATTTAATTAATTATAATAAATAAAATTTCAAAGTTAATCTTGAACTAGATAAGATTACAAAGAATCCTAATAAAATTTTTAATCTATTTTGTCAAGATAATTCAAATTCTAACTAAATTAACGTTTCAACTTAATTGAATAAATCAAATTTATTACATAATTTATAATTAAATATTAAATTAATTAATAATCAAGATATGTTTAAAGATACAAACTGAAAATTTAAGATAAATTTTAATCTTATATATTTAAATCTTCAAAATTTTAAATTAAAACACAAAAATCCAGAAATCAAATTTATAAATTTTAAGAATATTAATACTAATATTAAATGTAAATATTTAAATTTAATTAACTATAATAAAGTAGCCTTTAATTATAAAACAATAAGTAATTTAAGTCTTGAAAATTCAAAATTAAACCTCAAAAATTTAGAAAATAATAATTCAAATATTAATAATTATAATTTAATTGAAAAAAATTTAAACCTAATCAATTATAATAATTTACCATTTAATTATGAAACAATGAATAATAAATTAAAATTTAAATATAAAAATTCAAGAAAAAGAATCTACTAATTTTTATAAATTAAACCAAAATTAATAATAATAATAAAATAAGTAAATGTTTGATAAATTCAAATTAAATGATAAACTCTAACTTAAATACAAAAAATTCAAAATTAGGTCTTAAAAAAATTCAGACATAATTATAATATATATATATATAACAATGAAGATAAAGCTAATCTAATAAATACAAATGGTTTACCTAACCAAGATAAAATTTTAATTAATAATCAAAATAAATCTAATAATTCAAATTATTTACTAAAATTTTAATTCATAATTAAAATAAATTTAAATATAATTTGATTAATTTTTATTTTAAAAATACAATTCTAAATAAATCTAAAATTAAAATTAAAAATTTGAAAACAAATCTTAAAAATTTTGAAGATAAAATTTAAAATTTTAATTATAATTTAAATAAAAAATATGAAATTAACTCACTATAATAAATCTATAAATTCAAAATTAATTTCCATATTCCAACAAAATAAGCCAATAAATTTTAACAAATATAAATTCTAAATTTAAATCAAAACTAATTATGAAACTATTTAATAAATCTTTCCCAATGAAATAATTAAAATAATAAAAATTAAAATATATCAGAGTGGGTTAACACATTCTTGGGTTCACACAAAATGTATCAAATCGAGAATTTAATGCATCGATAGAAATCAACTATAAATTGCTTGACTTATTTGACACATGCATACTTGTCATGTGCATGCATTATTAAATGTTAATTTATATCGATAAATGTCATGTCATTCATACTAGTATTTTGTTCATGCTTAATCTAGAATGATTAAGGACTTAGGCTTAATCAACACTTGATTAGTTAGACCAAAGATTTTTTAGAAAGAAAGTTAAATATTCAATTTCTTTAAATGACTTTGTCTAGAAGTGGTTGTTGCCCTAATACCCAAGAAGACCTCGTGCTTGCCATAACTTGGAAGTTGATTATTGAAATGAATATTTAACTAACTAACTGTTAAACCTTAATTTAACTCAAATATAAATCAATCCTTAGATTTAAATTAGATAAAATTGACAAAACATCTCACAAAACCCATAAGAGTATCTTGATTGATTGTTTTGAAACACTTAGAATGGGTGAGATGATAAGAACTATTAACATTGAAAATATTTTGAAAGACTTTTCAAAATCCATAGATAATTTTTAAAAAAAATCCTTTTAAAAAATGGTGATTTAATATAATAATATTTTAATGAATTTCATTCTTGATTGGGTGTCATTATATAAATTTTGAAAAATCTATATACTTGAAAAATATTGATTGTTAACAAATACTTAGAAATCCACATCCCAAGGTCAACACTAGAAAATAGTCCCATAGATACTAAGGTAGATTTCTTTGTAGTTAATAAGGATAATCAAGGCGTGTCATGTTAAGGGGGAGGTACTTTTAAAAATTTAGGAAAATACTTTTAAAAAATTATATTTTTCAAAAAATATTTAGAATTATTTTTAAATCTTTAAAAATTCCTTGAAAAATCTAGAAATGTTTTCTTAAAAATATTTTTGAAAAATCTTTAAACACACTTGAAAATATTTTGAAAAATATATTTTAACTAATCTTTTAATTTAGATCAACCTCTAGACATATAGGTAGTTCTCCTTATGGTTAACAAGGTTTTCTAAGGATATGTCAGGCTGAGAGAGAGTTCTGATTAAAAGATGACCTATATACTTTTAAAATTCTTTAAAAAAGTTTGAAACCCATGCTTCTCAAATATTTTTTTAAATGCTTTTGGAAACTTTTGAAAATACTTTCCTTAAAAAAAAATTTATAAAATATTTTGAAATATACTTTAGTTGTTCTTTTAATTTAGATCAACCTATAAGACACATAGGATGTGTTCCTTGTCGTTAACAAGGTCCTAAGAAAGTGTTAGATTGAGGGAGCATCCTAAATGAAAGATCAAATATAGTTTTTAAAATTCTTTCAGAGTTAATTTTTAAAATTCTTTAAAACTTGTTTGAAAACTTTTTGAAAATTATAGTTTTTTTTAACTACAATTTCAAAAGTGATATTTTTAAAAATTATCCTATTTCAAAAATAATGTTTGAAAATAAATACTTTATCATAGATTTCTATTGCAAAACTAAGGGAACCTTAGATAATCTTTTAGATGTGTGTTAAAGGGGAAGAGTGACCTTAAGTTAAAAATAATTTAACTCTCAACTTTCGTATAAAGCCCTAAAGACCAAATACCTAACTTAAGAAAATTATCAAACATCAAAAAAGGAAAAGATTGTTGGTACAATCAACTTTAAGGGTTTTGATATTTGACAATGTACCTAAGATTGGTCAGTTTGACCAAGGGTTGATCGAAATAGGACTTGATATTTGGAAGAGAGAAGTCTAGTCAAGACTAGATGAGTAGTATGGAAAAGTCCTAACTTAATTAAGCAAGGGTAAGTCCTAACTAGAAGTTAGGCAAGCGGAAGTCCTAACTTAGTTAGGCAAGGGTAAGTCCTAACTTAGTTAGGCAAGGGTAAGTCGTAACTGAAAGTTAGGCAAGGGAAAGTCCTGATGAGTAAAGCTAAGCAGTAGAAATCCTAAGGGGAACCCTAGGTGGTGGAAGTCCTGGTGAGTGAAGCTAGACAGTGGAAATGCTAAGGGGAGGAAACCTTGGGTAGTGGAAGTCCTGACGAGTGAAGCTAGGTAGTGGAAATTCTAAGGGGAGGTAACCCTAGGTAATGTTAAAGTTTTGGATACTATCCAAGCATGATGCCTAGTAGGTTGGATAGACCTATAGGAGTGCGACTTGATCCTAAGGGATTGACTCTTAGGTGATAGACTTAGAGGAGGAACCTCTAAGCAAAAGGTAAGCCTAGTAGGTTAGGTAGACTTACAGATGAGACTAGGTTGCTTATTTATATTTGTATGATTATTTTATAGGAACCTGGAGCTGGAAGTAAAATAGAGAGCAAACAAAAACAAATGGCTAAACTGAACTTGACTTGGGTCGAACCGGACCCAAACTAGTTCAGTAGACCAAACAAGTGTTTTGGTAAACTGATTGGGTTCGATCTGAATTACTGAGTTGTGAAAGTTGATATGGAAGATAATGTAACGACCCGCCTCCTACTGACTAGGCTGTGAGGCCGATCGCTACATTATGCTGTGCTAAATTACTATTGCAGAAATCTGGATTGATTAAAATTTTGCTAAACTGATTACTGAAAAAATCTGAACTTAATATTCTAAGTGTACCTAGGAGTTGTACACATGCTAGGGAAGATAATCTATGCCTCTCGGATGACCTGCTAGCTGTAATCAGGTATTTCAATCGACCCATGGATCAATTAGGCTGTCAGATCGATCCAGTGATCGATCCATCTTGATACTGGCACGGAAGAAGACTCTGGATCGGTCGGCTGACCGATCCATAAGCTATTTCGCTTCTGTATGTGGCAGGATCAGTCTACCGACCGATCCAGGGGTGCACTGATCGGTCGGTAGACCGATCCAGTGGCTCACTGATCGGTCGGATGACCGATCAGTGAGTTGCTGCACCCTCTGTTCGCATTTGGATTTGTCGGCTGACCGATCCATAAACTCTCTGTTTGCGACTGGATCAGTCAGCTGACCGATCCAGTGGCACAACCCAACTCTAATCGGTCTGTAGATCGATCTGGGTTTCTGATTTCGCACTGAAACTCTGATTTCAGCACTAGTTCGTGCCAAAATCTCATATAAGAGTTCTAAAATCAATTGAAATAAGTTCTAACATCTATTAACTAGCATTCCAACACAATTACTAACAACTTAAACAAATCTTCCATGGTTTAAACATTCTAAGGTCTAAAAGTGCATAAAGGTACTCGAGAAAAGAAACTAAGTTCTTAATTTGCTAAACTCCCTAAGGATATTCATTCCAAGTTCTTGCCACACACACCATCACTGCATTGACCTTCAGCTTCCTCTGCTAATCCATTTTCCCTTTACCTTTATCTGCAGTATAAGGAAAAAGTATCTGTAAGCTTTAAGCTTAGTAAGAAACCATCTACCTCACAAAAACATGCAACGATGCAATCATGTTTTTAAAGAATGCTATTTAAAACATGCACTGGATTTGTTAAAGCATGGCATACTGAAGTTACATGACATAAACACTGAAACATGGCATGCATAATAAAATATAAGCATGGAGCAATCTCATGGTATCAACTAGGAGAACTAAACTGAAACTGAAACTAAAACTGAGCTAAAACTATATTCACATAACTAAATTACAAGTTTGAAAGCTATTATCATAATAAGTGAAAATAGTAATCATGCTGCTGTTTGGGCCCGGCAACTGTACTTGCTGTGCGCGCATCCCTAGCTAGACCCGGGTTTGCAAGTCCCGCATTTTGTATGGTTTACTAGGTTATCTAAACCTAGGGACCGACTGTGGGAGCCCAACCCAATGGATATCTAATCCTGTACAGTGCCGCTAAAAATAAAATACTGAATATAGCTACTAATTATTTATTTTGCTGTTTCTAGGTTATCTGAACCTAGAGCTAGGTTATCCAAACCTAGAAGCGACTGTGGGAGCCCACCCATTGGACCGCAGTCCCATGTTAGCTGAAACTAGACTAATATACTGATTTAAATGCTACTAATGCATTTAACTGAGCTGTTAAAAATATCTGAGGTAATATTTAGCTACACTAATCATTTTGTCGAACACTTGGTGTGCACCAACTCTCCCCTCTAATAGGGAGACCACCTCTAGGCACCCGACAACATTTAGAGCCTCCAACTGAAGGAGAACAACGTGTCTGGCCCATCTAGAGGTGCTCAACTAGATCCCTAATCTGCGAGGAGGGTTTAAACACACCCTGAGTGCCGAAAAATCTGCATATAGCTAAACTAAAGGCATGCAATCAAAAAAAAGCTACTTATACTGCAGGTGAGGGGTTTCTTACCTCCTGTTTGGATTTTCTTACAGATCTAAGCGCTATGTTTCCCGGAGAAGAGATCTCTTCGATGATCTTCTCGCGTCTACGCGTTCTTCTCGCGGAGAGGAGCGTCCTCGTATCCTTGATGTTGCTGGAAGATGCTCCTATGGCCCTAGGGATGGAACCCTAGGCTTGCTTGGCTTGGGCGCCGAGAGGTGAGGAAGGGAGAGGGTCGGCGGGTGAGGGTTTGAGGAGGAAAAGTCACGATAAAAAAAAATAATCTCCTCACTTAATAATTTTCCTATTTATATTTAGGAATTAGTTCGCCCAACTTCAATATAAATTTAATTGAATCCCTTTCCTTTCAGCACGGCCCTGCTGGGTTCATCTGGTTACTAAGGCTAACTAAAAGTTATCGGATCCGAGAGGTCCCGGGTTCGATTCCCGCCTAAGCTATTTTGCGGTTCTAATTATTTTTGCTACCTCTGTTACTCTAAAAATTCTGTAAAAATATCCTAAAATTCCAGAAAAATCATTGGATATTTCTAAAATAGTTTTGAGAATTTTTGGGCGTTACAATCCCCCATACCTTATAAAAAGTTCGTCCTCGAACTTAAAACAACTCTGGGTACTTCTGTCTCATACTGGCTTCTGTCTCCCAAGTTGCCTCTTCTGCTGTGTGACTTTGCCAAATAACTTTCACTAATGGTACTTCCTTGTTCCGCAATTTCTTAACTGCTCGGTCTATTATCTGAATAGGCCGACTGTCATAGCTGAGGTCTTCGTGGATCTGTACTAACTGGGGCTCAATCACCTGGGTGGCATCTGGGGTATTCTTTTTCAGCATAGAGACATGAAATACATTGTGGACAGCTGACATTTCCTGAGGTAGCTCTAGCTCATATGCTACCTTGCTCACTCTTTTGCTGATAAGGTATGGTCCCACATATCTGGGACTTAGCTTGCCCTTCTTTCCAAAACGCATTACTCCCTTCATGGGAGCTACTCTGAGGAACACTGAATTCCCAACTGAAAACTCTAAAGGTCTGCGTCGTATATCAGCATAGCTTTTCAGGCGGCTCTGAGCTGTCTCTATCCTCTGGCGGATCTGCTGTATAGCTACTGTGGTATCTGCCACTAGATCTTTCTGAAGTTCTAGTTCTTTCTATTCACCACTCTCATACTAGCAGATTGGAGATCTACACCTCCGCCCATAGAGAGCCTCATAAGGTGCCATGCCGATAGTGGCCTGATAGCTGTTGTTGTATGCAAATTCTGCTAGACTCAGATATTTGCACCAACTTCCTTTGAAATCTAGGGCACATGCTCGGAGCATATCTTCGAGTACCTGATTTACTCGCTCCGTTTGACCATCTGTCTAAGGATGGAAAGCTGTGCTGAACTTTAACTTTGTGTCCAAAGCTGACTGTACACACTCCTAGAAGTGTGATGTGAATCTACTGTCCCTGTCTGAAATAATGGTTCGTGGGACTCCATGTAATCTAACGATCTCCTTGAGATACAACTGAGCTAGCTGTTCCATGGAGTAGGATATCCTGAAAGCTAAGAAGTGGGCTGATTTAGTCAATCTATCGACTATTACCCAGATGGTATCAAAACCATTCGTGGTTCTGGGTAATCCCACTATAAAATTCATAGAAATGTCTTCCCACTTCCATTCTGGTATCTGTATGGGATGCAAAACTCCCCCTGATCTCTGATGTTCTGCCTTAACCCTCTGACAGGTTAGGCAGGTGCTGACATATCGAGCGATGTCTCTCATCATCCCAGGCCACCAAAAACGTTTCTTCATGTCCTGGTACATTTTGGTGGAGCCAGGATGCATCGCATAGGGAGTCTTGTGAGCCTCGTCTAGGATTTTCCTCTGTAGTTCCTCCTGATCCGGAACACATAGCCTGTCACCAAAATACAACACCCAGCTATCTGATATTCTGAACTCTCCACCTTCTGATTCTGCTAAACCTTGCTTGATTCTCTAAATTTCAGGATCCTGCTCCTGAGCTGTCTGGATGTCACCAAGCAAGGTAGACTCTAATGTCATAGTAGAGAGCTGTCCGACTATGAGCTCGAGATCGAAATCTGAGATCTCCTTCTGTAGGGGCGGTGACATGGCTGCTAGAGATAATAGGGTAGCGCTGGACTTCCTGCTGAGGGCGTCTGCTACTCTATTCACTTTTCCTGGGTGGTAGAGGATATCTATGTCGTAGTCTTTGACCAGTTCTAGCCATCTGCGCTGTCGCATATTCAGATCCTTCTAAGTGAAGAAGTACTTCAAACTCTGATGATCTGTATACACTCTGCACTGAGCTCCATACAAGTAATGTCTCCAAATCTTGAGAGCGAACACCACTGCTGCAAGCTCAAGGTCATGAGTAGGGTAGTTCTTCTCATAATCCTTAAGTTGTCTGGAGGCATAGGCGATCACCTTGCCATCTTGCATCAGCACTGCTCCTAGTCCCAATTTCGAGGCATCACTATATATGTCAAAGCTATCTGCGTTCTCTGGTAGGTTCAGAATAGGTGCACTGGTCAATCTCCTTTTCAGCTCGCTGAAACTGTTCTCACAGTCCTCTGTCCACTGAAATTTTATGTTCTTTCTGGTAAGAGCTGTCAGTGGGGAGGCTATCCTGGAGAAGTCCTCTACGAATTTCCTGTAGTAACCTGCTAATCCCAGAAAGCTTCTGATCTCACTGGCGTTCTTGAGTCTTTTCCAGTTGCTCACAGCTTCTATCTTACTGGGGTCTACCATGATACCATCCTTTGAGATGATATGACCGAGGAAGGACACCTGATCTAACCAAAATTCATATTTTGTGAACTTGGCATATAACTGGTTCTGCTGAAGGGTCTACAATACTGTTCTCAGGTGTTCTGCGTGTTCTTCCTGAGTTCCTAAATAGATAAGGATGTCATCGATGAACACGATAACGAACCTATCTAAATATTCTCTGAATACCCTGTTCATAAGGTCCATGAAAGTAGCTGGAGCATTTGTCACGCCAAAGGGCATGACTACGAACTCATAATGCCCGTATCTAGTCCTGAATGCTGTCTTGGGTATGTCCCCTTCTTTAACCTTCACCTGATGATAACCTGATCTGAGGTCTATTTTAGAGAACACTGCTGCTCCCTTTAGCTGATCAAACAGGTCATCTATTCTGGGAAGAGGATACCTGTTCTTGATTGTGACTTGGTTCAGTGCCCGGTAGTCTATACACAGGCACATGCTCCTGTCTTTCTTCTTCACGAACAATTCAGGTGCTCCCCATGGTGAGTGACTAGGACGGATGAAGCCCTTGTCAAGCAGCTCCTGTAGTTGCTCATGAAGTTCCTTCAGTTCTGCTGGAGCCATGTGGTAAGGCGCTTTGGAGATATGATTTGTACCGGGAATGAGCTCTATCTCAAATTCGATCTCCCTGTCTGCTGCTAAGCCTGGTAATAACTCTTCAGGGAAGACTGCTGGGTAGTCACATACGACTCGGACCTCTGCTAGCTGTTGGTCCTTGTCCTGACTGGTATTGACTACATGTGCTAAAAATCCCGTACATCCTGAATCCATTAATCTCTGTGCCTTCATAGCTGAGAGAAATTTCTTGGGCTTTCTCTTTGGTTCTCCGACGAACTCAAACTGTGCTTCTGCTTCAGGTTGGAATACAACTTTCTGCTTACGGCACTCGATGGAGGCACCGTATCTGATCAAGAAGTTCATTCCAAGGATGACATCGTAGTCAGTCATATTTAGCACTATCAGATCACAAAAGAGCTCTCTGTTTGCTATAATGACTGGCACTACTCTGAGCCAGTGCGTGGATGCCATAATTTCTCCTGAAGGTAAGGTCGTCAGAAACTGACTACTGAGTACCTCTGGAGGTCTCGCTAATTTCTTTGCAAATGCCCTGGATATATAAGAATGGGTTGCCCCAGTATCGAATAAGACAGTTGTACTTTGCTGTAAAATACTAATATGACCTGTAACAACTGTCGAGGCATTTGCTACGTCCTCTCTGGTCAGTGAATAGATCCTCGCATTGGTCGTAGCTGGAGGGGCTTCTAACCTGCCCTGGCTAATATGTGGACCATCTAAAGCGGCCTGCATCTGATGTAACTAAGCTGGCTGGCCTCCATACTGAATCGGCTGTGGCTGAGGAAGACTGGTCTTGTTTGGACACTGCTTGGCCATATCCCCTTCCTGTCCGCATTCAAAGCATCCTCGTGTGCCCTTACGACAAACTCCAGGATGGAATTTCCCATAAGTAGCACACTTTGGATAACTGGGCTGCTCCTTTTGGGTAACTCCCTGGTTTGCCCTTGTTGCTGGAGTTCCCTTTCCAGTTAGAGCCATGGGAGCTGTGGCCCTGCTGTTTCTGAGTGCCTTAGCCTCCTTGACCTTTAGCTTCTGAGAGGACCTGTTTCTGCTGCTTGATGCTATTCTGGCAATGCTCAGTGATTACAGCACTGCTCACTAATTCTTCTGTGGTTTGTGGCCTATGAACGCCACTAGCCACGTTCATTGCTATTTCCGGCCTCAGCATCTTGAGCATCAACCGGATTCGTTCCCTTTCTGTGCTGACTAATTCAGGGCATAGATGAGCCAACCTGTTGAATTTCTTCACGGCTTCCTCAACTGATAGGTTGCCCTGACGAAACTCAGTGAACTCGTCATAGTGATGGTTGGTGACCCGCACGTGAAAGAACTCCTCAAAGAATTCCTTCTCGAAGTCAGCCCATGTCATCTGGTTCACTGGGCGCTTCGCTCTGATTCTCTCCCACCACATACGTGCATCTCTTGTCAGACAGAAGGAGGCGCACTTCACCTTCTCATGTTCTGGAAAGTCCAGAAGCTCCATCATACTTTCTAGTGTTTTGAACCATGCCTGAGCATCCCATGGTTTATTGCTGCCTGAGAAATTCTCTGGCTTGACTCTCTGCCACTAGATCAGATAGGCTTCTCTCTGCGTTCCTGCTGCTGGGGCTACTGGTGCCGTAGGCTGGACTGGTGGAACCTCTAAGACTACTGGCGTCGCTACGTTCGGTTCCGGGGTGACTGTGGTAGTATTCTACTGATTAGCCTTTAAGGTGGCCATCTCCTGTTGCTGTTCAGCTAGCTGCTGCTGTAACTGAGCCACTAATGCTGTCAGGTCTAGGGGAGGCACTGAACTGCCTGCCTCATGCTGGGGCTCAGTAGCTGGTGCCCTTCTAGCTGGACGTCCTCGTGCCATTTCTAAAGACATAGAGGACATACATAACTAAGGCAATCATGTTTATATATCTACTATCATTATCCTGTTAGGTGTTATCATCAATCAACATGCTACAGTATCTATAATCATGAAAGAAAGAACATAATAAAGTGAGAGACGTTTCTTACTTGGAAGCTGTAGGTTCAATGCTGATGTGTGTGTAGGAAGTATGGAACACTGCTCTCATACCACTCTGTAACGACCCGCCTCCTACTAACTAGGCTGTGAGGCCGATCGCTACATTATGCTGTGCTAAATTACTATTGCGGAAATCTGGATTGATTAAAATTTTGCTAAACTGATTACTGAAAAATCTGAACTTAATATTCTAAGTGTACCTAGGAGTTGTACACATGCTAGGGAAGATAATCTATGCCTCTCGGATGACCTGCTAGCTGTAATCAGGCATTTCAATCGACCCATGGATCGATTGGGTTGTCGAATCGATCCAGTGATTGATCCAGCTTGATACTGGCACGGAAGAAGACTCTGGATCGGCCGGCTGACCGATCCATAAGCTATTTCGCTTATGTATGCGGCTGGATCGGTCTAACGACCGATCCAGGAGTCCACTGATCGGTCGGTAGACCGATCCAGTGGCTCACTGATCGGTCGGCTGACCGATCAGTGAGTTGCTGCACCCTCTGTTCTCATTTGGATCGGTCGGCTGACCGATCCATAAACTCTCTGTTCGCGATTGGATCGGTCAGCTGACCGATCCAGTGGCACAACCCAACTCTGATCGATCTGTAGATCGATCTGGGTTTCTGATTTCGCACTGAAACTCTGATTTCAGCACTAGTTTGTGCCAAAATCCCATATAAGAGTTCTAAAATCAATTGAAATAAGTTATAACATCTATTAACTAGCATTCCAACACAATTACTAACAACTTAAACAAATCTTCCATGGTTTAAACATTCTAAGGTCTAAAAGTGCATAAAGGTACTCGAGAAAAGAAACTAAGTTCTTAATTTGCTAAACTCCCTAAGGATCTTCATTCCAGGTTCCTGCCACACACACCATCACTGCATTGACCTTCAGCTTCCTCTGCTAATCCATTTTCCCTTTACCTTTATCTGCAGTATAAGGAAAAAGTATCTGTAAGCTTTAAGCTTAGTAAGAAACCATCTACTTCACAAAAACATGCAACGATGCAATCATGTTTTTAAAGAATGCTATTTAAAACATGCACTGGATTTGTTAAAGCATGGCATACTGAAGTTACATGGCATAAACATTGAAACATGGCATGCATAATAAAATCTAAGCATGGAGCTATCTCATTGTATCAACTAGGAGAACTAAACTGAAACTGAAACTAAAACTGAGCTAAAACTATATTCACATAACTAGATTACAAGTTTGAAAGCTATTATCATAATAAGTGAAAATAGTAATCATGCTGCTGTTTGGACCCGGCAACTGTACTTGCTGTGCGCGCATCCCTAGCTAGACCCGGGTTTGCAAGTCCCGCATTTAGTAGGGTTTACTAGGTTATCTAAACCTAGGGACCAACTGTGGGAGCCTAACCCAATGGATATCTAATCCTGTACAGTGCCGCTAAAGATAAAATACTGAATATAGCTACTAATTATTTATTTTGCTGTTTCTAGGTTATCTGAACCTAGAGCTAGGTTATCTAAACCTAGAGGCGACTGTGGGAGCCCACCCATTGGACCGTAGTCCCATGTTAGCTGAAACTAGACTAATATACTGATTTAAATGCTACTAATGCATTTAACTGAGCTGTTAAAAATATCTGAGGTAATATTTAGCTACACTAATCATTTTGTCGAACACTTGGTGTGCTCCAACTCTCCCCTCTAATAGGGAGACCACCTCTAGGCACCCGACAACGTTTAGAGCCTCCAACTGAAGGAGAACAACGTGTCTGGCCCATCTAGAGGTGCTCAACTAGATCCCTAATCTGCGAGGAGGGTTTAAACACACCCTGAGTGCCGAAAAATCTGCATATAGCTAAACTAAAGGCATGCAATCAAACAAAAACTACTTATATTGCAAGTGAGGGGTTTCTTACCTCCTGTTTGGATTTTCTTACAGATCTAAGCGCTAGGTTTCCCGGAGAAGAGATCTCTTCGATGATCTTCTCGCGTCTACGCGTTCTTCTCGCGGAGAGGAGCGTCCTCGTATCCTTGATGTTGCTGGAAGATGCTCCTATGGCCCTAGGAATGGAACCCTAGGCTTGCTTGGCTTGGCCGCCGAGAGGTGAGGAAGGGAGAGGGTCGGCGGGTGAGGGTTTGAGGAGGAAAAGTCACAATAAAAAAAAATAATCTCCTCACTTAATAATTTTCCTATTTATATTTAGGAATTAGTTCGCCCAACTTCAATATAAATTTAATTGAATCCCTTTCCTTTCAGCACGGCCCTGCTGGGTTCATCTGGTTACTAAGGCTAACTAAAAGTTATCGGATCTGAGAGGTCCCGGGTTCGATTCCCGCCTAAGCTATTTTACGGTTCTAATTATTTTTGCTACCTCCGTTACTCTAAAAAATTTGTAAAAATATCCTAAAATTCCAGAAAAATCATAGAATATTTCTAAAATAGTTTTGATAATTTTCGGGCATTACAGATAATGTGGTAAAAGATCTTATTCATATTTGTAATTTGGATGAGGATAAAGATAAGCTAGATGATGCGGATAAGGCTTGAACCAAATATGTGTTCATCCGAATATTGCTTCATCCAGATTGTTAACAGTTGATCCAAATAAGGATATGATAAAACTCTATAAAAGAAGACAAAGGCTATTCATTCAAGATAGTTTCTTCAATTCTAATCTGTATCTCTACGCTCAAAAAGCTACGCTGCGAAGCTCTATGATCCGGGAAGCTCCAGGAGGTGCATTGTGCTCAAGACTTCCGGATTGGTAGTCATCTTTTGTTTAGTTTGTTTATTAAAAATTGTACTTAATTTATTATTATTTGTAGTTGTATCGCAAACTGTAAGACATGTTTCTCTGCTTTTGAAAAGCTCCAGAAAGGAGACCACTAGTGGACGGGCGCCTCCTGTGATTAAGCCTTAAATATATTGACCCTGGGGGTTGGGAAGCAAGTAAATCCCATGAGTATTCTTTCCTTTAAGTTTTTATTATAATCCACTGCAACTAACACTTTGATAGAAAGAATGAATGAAATCGAAGCAAAAAGTGATGAGTCAATATTCACCCCCTCTATCTGTTAGTATTAGCCGTAAGAGCCAATTATGAGATGATTAGACTTATTGGGTTATTGGATTAATGGTTAATCCATATAATAATCCAACCCATTAAGAGAAAAACAAAGAGATGTTTAATCTGAATTAGACTCAATTGGATCAAATTATTGGATTGAATCTAATTCGAATAAGATTCATGGAGTCAATTGGAATTGATAAGCTTCAATGAGTAAGACTCATTGGGTGAACTTGAATTCACCAAGGAAGAGAAAAGGTCTTTTACATGATTTGATTATATAAAAGAAGAAGACTAAAAGGCCCTTCATGGAAGATGAAAAGCCTCTTCATGAAAGATAATTAAGATCAATTCATGAAAGAAGATCAAAAGACAAAAGAGGGTTAATGTCCATTAATAGAGTTTAATGGATCATTAATCAAAGGAAGACCAAAAGCCAAATGGCCTTTGGTATTCCTTGGATGAGTACAAAAGGTTTGTCTCATTCATTTTCATTAAGAGAATTGGTCTTCTTCTCCTTCTTCCTCCTCTTCTTCCTTTTGGCCGATCCTTCCTCATGGTCGAATCACCTTGTGTGGTTAGCACCACAAAGTTGGTTCTTCTCCAGATCGAGAGTTCATGAGATGAACGGAACATGTTCGTGTGGATACCGTAGAGGCACGACCACTTGATCGCGCTGAGATCTACATCCAAAGAAAAGTTACTGTCGGGATTGCGAAGGACACGCAACAAAGGTATACTTCCCTTGTAAAACTTAGTATATGTAGTTTTATCCTTCGCATGGATCTTCTGGGAGAGGATCTAGTTAATTTTTTCGTTGCGCTTTCTGGGTGTTTAGCACGCTAGATCCCTATAGTGGTATCAGAGCCACTTGCGAAGGCATATACTAAGTTGTTAGATTTTATATGTGATATAGAAATTGCATGAGATATTTACTATGGTTTGCAAGATTATGAGTCCTTTGTTTTGTTAGGACCGAAACAAAGTTGTTGTGAACAAACTAGGTCTCAGCCATACAAAGTTTTCGGCCAAACTAGGTTTTGGCAAACTAGATTTTGGCCAAAATACTATTGTGAACAAAAAGGTTTTGTGGGTAGTAGGGTCTCGGGTATGGCAGCAACTCATACAATGAGTATGCAAAATAATTTTTCTTCGGGGGTGCTGCCCCTTGAAACCCCTGCAAGGGGCGCTACCCCCTTGACCATCTCCTGCTAACTGGCTAGCAAGACCACCATGGCATTGCGGCTCATAAGTGTTTATTGAAATCATAGTAAATTTTATGTCATAAAATATTGTGAATGTTATATGACATGGTGCATGGTTATGGTTGTTAACTCCAATGTGGTTTGATGTGTGTGTATGTTGTAATTCATAATATGACCTGTGAGTCGTGCCTCTTCTTTTTCATTCTTATTGTAAATTTAGACTACCCTCGAATGTAACTCGAGGTTTCTTTAGATTTTGTAATGTACAAATTAGAGAGAAATTAGTCTACTGGACGACGGTTAAAAAGGGAGAAGAACAATATGTTAGCTAGAGACCTAGAGCCAATCATTTGATGATTGTATTTTGGACTTGTTGTATCATATTATATATAAATAAAGGCATTTGGTTTTTGGTTATTATACTTACTTGTATTGGTGCCCAATAAACTAAGTATAATAACGTCCTTGAGTAGAAGGTTCTTACCTATATCAATCGATTGGTTGAATCAATAGTGAGATGATATAGGGAACACTACTCTTAATCATTACTAGTCGAGTATTAACATTCAGGGACAATGTTAATGCAATAAGACTAGCATGTAGGTCAACTCGATGACTTGATCTCACAAGTCATGGATATAGAGATATCAAGTTGACACATGGGTATACATTAGAGAATGTATACTGAATGACCCGCCATGAGAAAGTATCATGGATCGTTATATGAGTGTCATATACTTTCTCATGTGGCTATTAGTATGACTACTAGTCCTTAGACCTGAAGTCACCATAGATCCCTACATAAGGAGTTATGTACTTTGGTTTCATCAACCCGTAACTGGGTGGACTATAAAGGCGATTACTGGGTATGTAACGAATTATGCAGAGGGATGTGAGTGATGTAGATGTGATCTATCCCTCCTATATGACGGGAGTGACATCGATATTCTTGATAGAGTGAGACCACGAAGTGCATGGCCATGCCCAAATGAGTCAATATGAGATATTGAACTCATTTGATTGAGTGAGCCTACTTGGAGTTCAAGATTTAGATTGGTCAGAGGATGACACGGTCTATGCCTCACATTGATCAATCTAGATGTCTAGGATAGAAGGACACTTGTCATATATTGTGAGGAGTCATAATTAGTAGTCACAAGGTGATGTTGGATCTCAACATTCTTGTAACTTGGGTAGTAATGATGTGTTGCTAGATACCTCTCATTACTTATGCTCCTAAATGGGTTTAGGGGCATTGCCAACGTTACAAGAACCTATAGGGTCACACACTAAGGACAATTAGATGGAGATTAGGTTCATATGATGAACCAAGAGGATTAGATTCATTTGATGAATCAAATTAGATTAAGAGTAATCCAAATTGGGCTAATTGCGTTGGACTCAAATTGATTCATGTATTCAATGAGTCTAATTTAGATTATGACTCATTAAATCAAATTAATTTAATGAATTAGATTCATTATATTAAGTTGGCTTGAATCAAATGTTTAGATTAGATCAACCATGGAAGAGATTTGGTCAAGTTTGACTTGACTTGAGAGGAAGAGGAAGAGTCAAGTTTGACTTGACTAATTGCCACATCATTAGTTAGATGGCAAGATGTGGACCAATGATGATGCTCCACATCATCATGGTGTGCCACCTCATGGAGGTTACAAGCCTCCTTTCCCATTAATGTGGCCGGCCACACAAGAGAATGAATGAAAATGAATTTTCATTCAAGATTCATTCACTCCATCTTCTTCCTCTCAAGCTCTCCCTCTCCCTCTTCTCCTCTCTTGCCGTGACCTATCAAGGTGCTAGCACACCTTCGTTTAGGTCTTCTCCACCTAATTAGTTCATGTGGATACTTCTAGAGGAGTATCTATTTTGATACTCTTGAGATCCGGCACCGTTTGGATGAGCGGGAACGCGAAGGGCTTCGCTTCAAAGGTATAACCCTTTTTTCATGTAGATCTAGGAGTAGATCTTGGTAGAAACTCGTATTCGTAGTTTTCGAAATTTTTCTTTGCACGGATACTTTGGCTTTGGGGCTTTTGGGGTTTCCGCGATGCGAAAACGCCGGTTTCGCCCGAAAAACCCAACACAATAACACATGATGACCAAGGAAGCACTTGGAGAAGATGCTTGGACCTAGGTTGACCTTTCTATCTTCTCATTGGCTTGAGAAGATCGTAGTGATGGGGCCATAACCATGTCACGTTTAAATTATCATATATGTTGATGTATGCCATGATATGCCATGAATATATGTGATGCATGTGTAGCTATCATAATTAGGTCCTTTTTCATATGCCTACCAAAGTTTGGTACTCACTACTACCTCGATCATTTGTAGTTAGGTTTTCCAAAGCAAAGTGACTCGTTTTATCTTGGTAGAGTGCGACAAGATAATTGTGATGCCCGACTATCGAACTTTAGGTGTGACTTAACTAAGTTGAGAACTTAGAGGCATATCCCATATGATGAAATTCAAATTATACTAGTCTTGGGCGATTAGCCAAAGCTAACTCAAGATGTGTTATAATTTAGATTTCATAAGATGGGAAAATGAACAAATAGTCTTGTTCACTTAAAGATACAAGAGTTACATAGGATATAATTGGTAAATGTTGTCTACCTAAGTTGTACCAAGTCTTGGATGATTAGCCAAAGCTAACTCAAGATAAGATATAATATGGATCTTGTCCAAATGGTGCACGTTGCCTACCTAATTTATACAAAATTCTTGGGTGATTAACCAAAGCTAACTCAAGATGAGGTATAATGTGGATCTTGTCCCACTTGAATGTCTTTGCTTTTGGGTTTAGAACTAGTAGTGACTTGCTCCTACCAAGCTTTAGAATTTAGTGGGAGAATCATTTAATTAAAAGGCCTAATTAAATTATCTAAGTATGATACCTATTTCTACATTTTATTGTTGTAGATCATCATGTCATCTAGTACGTCGAATATACTCTTTCTGCCATCTATCCTTGATAAGGACAAGCTCAATGGAAGAGGAACTGCAAGTTATATATACTTAAAGGAACTAAAATGGAAGAGAACTGAGACTTCTACCTTAGGTATTTATGTTATAGAAGTTAATATGTCTATTTCTTTTTTCATAGGTATTATATACCGGATGTGTATCTCGCATTTGTACTAATGTGAAGGGGCTGAGAAATAGTAGATCATTGACAAAGGGAAAAGTGGACCTACGAGTAGGCAATGGTGCAAAAGTTGTTACTATAACTGTAGGAACATATTCCTTATCCTTGCCCTTGACTAAGAACATTATCTTTGTTTCTTGTTTAGACAAGAAGGGGCTTTCATTTGTAATAAAGGACAAATATTGTTATATTTATTTCAATGACATGTTCTATTGTAGCACACCTCTTATGAATGACCTTTATGTTCTAGACCTTGGCAACCCAATCTATAACATAAATACGAAACGCTTCAAGTCTAATGATTTGAATCAAACATATCTCTGGCATTGTTGCTTATATCACATAAATGTGAGTTGCATATCCCAACTCCATAAGGATGAACTTTTGGACTCATTTGATTTTGAATCATATGAGGTATGCAAATCTTGTCTTCAAGGCAAGATGATTAAGACTCTATTTAGTGGACATAGCGAAAGGGCTAATGATCTGTTAGGATTCATACATACTGATGTATGTAGCTCTTTCAGAATAGCTGCTAGAGGAGGCTAACATTAATTTATTAATTTTACCGATGATCTCAATAGGTACGACTATGTGTATCTGATGAGACACAAGTCTGAATCCTTTGAAAGTTTAAAGAATTCAAGAATAAAGTACAGAACCAACTTGGTAAGAGTAATAAGATGCTTCAATCAGATCGAGGTTGGCAATACCTTAGCCAAGAGTTTCATGACCATCTCGTTGAGTGTGGGATCATATATCAACTCACTCCACCTAGAACACCATAATGGAATGGTGTATCAGAAAGGAGAAATCGTACTTTATTAGATATGGTACGATGGATGATGAGTCAAATAGATCTTCCTACTTCCTTCTGGGGGCATGCTCTAGAGACATCCATTTTCACACTTAACCGCATTCCATCTAAGGCTGTCATAAAGACATCATATATGATATGGACTGGGAAGAGTCCCAAGATGTCTTTCATGAAGATTTTTGATTGTGAGGCTTACATTCGACGATAAGTCTCAGATAAAATAGGACCCAAATCAGACAAATGCTATTTTGTAGGATATTCCAATAAAACAAAGGGATACTACTTTTATAATCTCACACAAGGCAAGGCGTTTGTTGCCAAAGCTGGTGTCTTTTCTAGAAAGGGAATTTATTTCTAGAAAAACTAGTGGGAGTAAAGTCAATCTTGAAGAAATTAAAGATACACAAACTAGCACCGATGTCTTGATGGAAATTAAATAGGAACCATAAGATGTTGTGGATCAAGATTTTGTTACACCACAAGAAGTTGTGGAGCAACAGCCTATTCAAGTAGCACACACTCTACGTATATCTAATAGGGCCCATCATCTAACTTGAGAGATATTCGTTTCTCTTGTCTGACCACGAGGATGTAGTGCTTATTGGTTTTGATGAGCCTACATCTTATCAGAAAGTTGTACAGGGCCCAAATTCTGAGAATGGCTATAGGCCATAAGTTCTGAAATGGAATCCATGTACACTAACCAAGTATGAACTTTGGTTGATCCACCTGAAGGGATCAAACCCATTAGGTGTAAGTGGATCTTCAAAGTGAAGATTAACATGGATGGGCATATGCATACCTATAAAGGTATATTGGTAACTAAAGGATTCAAGCAACTTCATAGTATAGACTATGATGAAACCTTTTCACCAGTTACGATGCTCAAGTATATCCGAATCATGCTTGCTGTCACGCCTGGGGTGAGTCCCTACCGAGAAAATTTCGACAGCATCTCCCCTATACTGGTGACAATCTGATACATTACTACAAAGCCCTCAGGGTCACACAAACCTTGGCCAACATGGCCGGAACAATAACAATAAAAATAACTAACAATCCATGCAGTTTATATTAACTCAACCTTTGGCTGACACAACCACGCAGTTTATTTAAATAAAACCTACTCCACTAATACGACGGAAAACTTAAACCCATAACAAAAATCCAACGCAACAGAAAACAAAGGCAATAGACCAAAACTCGATAAAAATCCATGAGTACGGCTATACATCACAAGTATATAAAATGTAACAAGTGAACCAAAATGCCCAAAATACATGAACCCGTTGCGACAAGTGGTGGGGGACTAGTAACTGGAACCTCCTAACAGCTTTAACCTGAAATGGTAATAATCAACGGGGTGAGTCCAACACTCGCGGATACCAAGCTGACATGCATAGTAAAAAATAACCAATAGTAACAATTATGCATACAGTCTCATGGAATAATAATGGAAAATGCAAAACTGAAAGGAATAGGAGAAGTTGTACTCACCAGGACCTCTTATCAACATAATAAGGTCATCATACCAAAAATATCATATCTCCTATATGCATGTCAATCATATGCATCCACCAAATATGCAGCAAACAAAGTGTAGCAAACACAAGCAATAAATGCAATCATGCATATGATGCAAATAACATATCCTGATTACCCTGACGCCAGTCAGCCACTCACACACGATGATGAGACTGAGTGGGTAGGGCTGTGACAACTGTGCAACCTGCCATCACTGCTCCTAATGAGTGACCGAGTGGGCAGGATGCTGTTCGGAGTACACCTATCCTCCTACCCCAAATCATAAATGGGGGAGCTCAATGCTCTCATCTCCCTAAGACAATCTAGAGGAGGGATCCCTGTCGTGCTACCACGCTGCATCACGCTACCCATGAGTAGACCAGCGGAGCACTAATAGAGCAAAACTGCCACACACCCTACCTGATATATGATAAGACTAAAATTACTATGTCACGAATGAGATTATCAAATTAACAATGTATATTCACTGAACCCCTTAACTTCACAATAATGTTGTAATAACGAGCCCATGATCGAACCTCGAGGAACCAACGGTAGGATGTAATCTAGGATTATATTTTATTCCTATTTATGGGGTTTTCATATATAAATGGGGGTTTAAAACTTTGGATCTAAATCTAACAAAAGTAAAGAACAACGAATAAGAAATTAATCTAAAGCAATAGTGAAACCTAACTAGGTGCCAATGATCAAACCATAATGCATTGTCACCCTACGTTATAATTAATCCATCAACACACTTAAACTAAATATGAAATAACGAGATACAATTAAATCTGATCTACAGCACCAATTCAAAGCCTAACTTAAAAATACCCAACTAAACAATTAATCAAGCACAAATTAAACACAATTTAGCTTCAACAAGGTAATGAAATGCAAAATTACTTGCATAAAAACATAACAAACATAAAAGGAATATGTTCTAAGCTATAAAACAGTAGCAAAATGAAATAAAATAGTAAACCAATCCATTCTCATAATCAATCCAACAATCTTCACACTCTTGCCATCACACAAGAGGCCGGAGATGAGAACGCCCAACTCCGGACCTCAGTGGATAATCTCTACAGCGTATCAGTTCGAGGGATGCTTAACAGTGTCGACGGAACACCCCCGACACCCTGGAAACAACCCGAAACCCCACAAATGGCCAAAACTCTGGAAATTTGTAATCCGGAATCTCTGGATCTAGGATGAAGTTGCGGATGATGGTTTGCTATCGGATGGAGCTCAGGAAGACCGGAGGAACACCTCCAAATGTCGCTGATGGGAATCAGAGTCGCCGATTAGAGGAATGCCTCCAAATCTGCGCTGGAACAGAGAAATGTCGGGAGAAGAATTCCGCCGGATGAAACACCCAACAACGGTTCTAGATGAACGACATGAAGCTACCGAGATGCTCTCCACCGAGGTTGAAGCTTGAGAGATTAATCGGAGAAGGAAAGGCGTTGGAATCTCGCTGGAGAAGAACGACGCGGGACGAAGCTACGTGGAGGAGTCGACGAAGAGAAACACTGTAGCTTCTCTGTTTTGAATCAGATCCAAATCTGAACGGATGGCTGAAATCAATTTGGAGCTTGATAAACGGTGGAAGGTCACTTAAAATCCGAACTGAAGTTGTTGATCTTGATCTAGGGTCTGGATCTACTCTCCCTTAGGTCAGATGGACCAGATCTTCACGAGATGGTTCAGATCTATCAAATCTTTGATGAACAGTCCATAATGCTCTGCAGCTTGATCTTCTCGTTTAAACTCCGATTCGAGCACAAAATCGGTTCGAATAGATCCAAATCCAAGATCCTTTGATGCCTACAAAATAAGAATCAAATATTAGCATCAAATAACACAAAAAATAAAATAATTCGCGATTAAGTCCAAAATCGATACAATGCATAAAATGTGATGTAACCTTGATTTAAACCTATGAAATCAACATCAAACCATGCATGTATGAATCAAAATAATATAGTAAAATCATGGTTATCAAATCCCGCACACTTAATCTTGAACATCTCGTGAAAGTAAAGAAAATCAAAAATCATCTCCACACAAATTCCCTAGAAATATCTAAAAGATAGTAAAAGGAATTTAACTAAGACCATCTAAAGATCACAAACAATAATTAGTAGGTATGGTAGTTTCAATCCAATTGAAAAATTAAGCAAGATGCAATCTCACAAGGGATTTACCTATTCTAGCTCTCATACTCAAAACATGTATATAAGTGGAGCTTACTCAATGTCACTCACAACATTTCACTACCATAAGTTTGCTTATTTTTTAATTCGCCACCACTATAAACATAACATACATGAATCAAAAGGAATTTATCATCAAGAATTGAGATGAAATCAAGAAGAACAATTAAAGTGAATGAAATAGGCAAAAGAAAAGTATTTAATGAAGAAAATGAGAAGATGAGAGTATTGGAGTAATATACTTGATGAGTTGACCCATTTGATGTGAAAAGAGATGAATACCATTTGTCATTACCAATTCAAAAGATCAAGAATTTTTTTTTTCTATTTTTCATTGTCTTTCCCCTTCAATTTCATAATTTTGAGGCTAAAACAATCTCACATCAACTTATGGATGAGAACTTCCTCCCCCACACTTAAACATTGGTCGTCTCAGACAATACAAAACATCATGCTTTCCAAATCTTAACACACTTTAACCACTATTTTCATTCTTTTTCTACTGCAGATTTTGTTCTCTATTTCTGTCATTGGCAGTTTAAATTATTCCTTTTCCATCTAGCCTCTTAAGAACCTTATCAATTCATCCTCCAAAAATATCCAGGTTTTAGAAACTCTAACTTGTTATAACTCATTTCTAAAATGGCACAGAAATGCTTCATTTGCAGAAATTTCTGCATTTTCTTCTTTTCTGATCTACTTGGAAATTCCGGCCAAACATTAAAGCCTTAACCTCCAAAACACTATCATCATAGCATTCAATCACAATTAGCTTGCCCTTCAATTCCTTCAAATCGAAAAGTTTATTACATACATCTAGTACATTCCTGCACATTAACTTACATGCATTTCTGCTCATTTTTCCAAATTTTATAATTTCTGCATTTCTGCACAGCAATCTAAAATTTCTGTCCTACATTTCTGATGATGAACACTATGCTTCTCAATTCTGATTTCAAAGCTGCAAGTGAAGTTTATATTCTAATTTCCAGAATTCAGAATATACAGAACTCATAGCAACTGCACATTTCCAGAATTCAGCTTCTTTTCAAACAAAATTTCTGTATCAAAATTCAAGTTCAAAAATTAAAGTTTAAGGGATCCACTCAATACTGGTTAAGCAGGAATTAAATCAATGAGTTCCAAGTCATTGTTGATAAGAAATGACACATGGATTTCTCACAAGCATTTGCATCAAATTCAGCTTCAAAACTCAGATATTTTGCAATGCTATCACATTGAAGTAATTAGGAAGTTAGTCCAAAAATTCAAGTCAACAGCAACAGATTTCAAAGCTACAGACATTCGGCAAAGCAATCAGATTCAGAAAGTCTGATACTTCACAGTCTCAGAAATCTAGACAAGGCAATTATATTCATTCATAGCATCAGAATTTCATATTCTTCTCAATTATCAAACAACTTTGCATCAACAGTAAACAATCTAATTTAACATCTGCTCCATTTCCTATTCTAGATTCAAATACTTAAATCTAACTGGATCTTACAGCATTGAAACTCTCCAAGTTCTAGAATTATAGAAATCAAATTTAAAGTTTCAAGTTCTACAATTTAATGGATTTCTGCATTTACAGGTTGTAAACTGAATGAGGCCAGATTTTAAATTTTGTAACTTTAGTCTTCAACTTCAAAATTAAAATTCCAGTATAACTTCAACTCAATTCATTACAACTTCAACTAGGAAGTAAAAATTATTAAGCACTGAGATGATAGGTAGATGAATTCAGATTGGTGCAGGTCATATCAGCATGAATATTTGGCACAAACAGTGTAGATGCCTAGTTACTGATTACATTGTGAAGAAGACTTTGTGCGCAAAATATCCAAATTGCTGTAGTTCCCAAATTTTAGTTTCATAGTTCAGAAACTTTCCACAAACCTTGGCACGCAACATGTTAAGGTTGATACATCAATTACAACACTTGAACTCTTTCTGTTTAGAAACTTGCGGCAGGAATCCAACCAATTTGACAGAATTTTCCAATAGCTATCTCTGAAACTCACTACAATTTATCCTGAAATTGTATACCTCATAAATCAATTTAGCATCATTTTGTTGCTGATTATAGTTCAGATTTCCAGAACAAGTAATCCCTAAGTTTTGAATCTTATCTAAATTGAAAAGGTTGTAACCCAATTAATTCTGAAAGATAAAGATTTCTCTTTGGAAAGGACAATTGAGTTGGCACAATCTTCACTCTTTTCTGTATTTGAGATTTCATCTCTTTCCAGATTTCCATTTTAACATTCTATAGCTTTATTTGTTCTTCTTTTGTCTAAGTAACTGAGGAATTCAATTAATTATACTACAAATCAAAACTTAAGAAAACAATTCCAGCAAAGCTTGATGAATTAAACCACCACAAGGTTCAGAATTTCAGAATTATGGACTAGGAAATCAGATTCAAAAACACTCATTCATCACTATCTTCCTTCATTCCTGCTTCTACATTTAACATCATCTTTCATTTGCTGTCAATGGTCACTGTTGTTCTCTTGTTTTCCTGATTATGAATTCTGGCTAATCACCTATTAACATCATGGCACATAACAATTGAAATGTCTTCACTTGAGGTCCAGAAATGTTAGAGTGTATACTAAATGCCTAGCTTTTGGTATAAACATTTATCTAGAAATAAGAATCACATTGGTCAAATGTCTACATTTATGATAAATGTAGTTGTTCAATTAATTTATATTGTAGATGACATGGTGTGTGGTGTCACACACAGAAGATCATGTTATCAGTACCTTATAAATTATAAACAGTAGCTCACGACCATGATGGAAAGGAACAAATCATTGGAAGGTCGTAGTGTAATTAGGTATTAGTTTATCTTGACTATATAATTACACTAGTACACTCAGAGTATATTGAGTAAGACCATTTGAGGTCGTTTCTTTTATACTGACTTTATAAAGAAACAAAGACCTCGGTTATTATGGAAGTGTGTGCTCTTAATCCTAATATAATAACAAGCACATATATTTGATATTTATTTCTTTAATTTATCAATGGGTGAGATTTAATTCGATAAATCAATAAGCCCGATAAGTTGGGAAATGGTATCACTTATAGTGTGTGTTGTTGATTATAGAAGGAAACTGTGCCCTAGAGATACTAGGTTGATAATGTCCTCAAGAGGAGCTCATAAGGATTGTCATGTTAAACCCTGCAGGTGGACTTAGTCCGACATGATAATAAGGTTGAGTGGTACTACTCTTGGACTTAGATATTAATTAAATGAGTTGTCAGTAACTCACTTAATTAGTGGACATTCGATATCTTAAACACAGGGAGACTAACACGCTCATAATAAGAAGGAGCCCAAAAATGTAATTTGGGATTGGTGCGGTAGTTCAATAATAGTTCTCTAGTAGAATGAATTATTATTGATAAAATTAAGTTGTGTGTTCGGGGCGAACACGGGATGCTTAATTTTATCGGGAGACCAAATCCAATTCCTCCTCTCGGTCCCTATCGTAGCATCTTATTTATAGAGTTCTATACCCACCTATACCCACCTTCTATACCCACCAATAGGGGGTCGGCCAAGCTAGCTTGGGAACCAAGCTAGGGTCGGCCAAGCTAGCTTGGGACCAAGCTAGGGCCGGCCTAGGTATAAAATTGGGTGGCCGGCCCTAGCTTGAACCCAAGCTAGTGGGGCCGGCCAAATTAAATTAAAAAGGAATTTTAATTTTAATTTTTATTATGTGGAAGAAATAATTTATTAAAGAGAATTTAAATTAAAATATCTCTCTTATAAAAGATCTACAAAAGATTAAAGAAAGAGATTAGATCTCTTTCCTTATTTGTAGATTGGTGAGATATTTTATTTTCTCTCTAAAAAATTATTCACATGTTGTAAAATTAAAATTATAGAAATTTCCTTTTATCAACCATGAAGAGATTTTTGAAGAGAAATTTTAATTTTAAAATTTCCGGAGATAAATTAGGAAGTTTTAATTTGTTGATTGAAATTCTCCTTATTTTTCTCTATTGATTGTGGCCGGCCAATACATGGATAAAAAGGAAGTTTTATTTAATACTTCAAATTAATTCATGTCAAGGAAAATTAAGGAAATTTTATTGTAATTAAATTTCCTAATTTGCCTAGGCCAAGGAATATAAAAGAAGGGGTGAGGGTGCCTTCATGGTAACAACCTCTATTATTTTTCTCCCTCTTTTCCTTGGTGCGGTGGCCGGCCCTTCCCTTTCTCTCTTATCCTCTTGTTGGCCGAAACCTATCTTCTTGGTGGAGCTTTTGTTTGTGGCCGGATCAAGGAAGGAGAAGAAGGAGAGAAAGCAAGTCTCATCTCTAGCATCCCTTGGAGCATTGGTGGTGGCCGAAATTCTTCATCCTTGAAGAAAATTATTGTGGCCGGCCATCCTCTTCCTTTCTTCCTCTTTTGTGGTGGCCGAAACCTATCTCTTTCTTGGAGTTCTTGTGGTGGCCGGATACTACTTGGAGAAGAAGAAGAAGAAGGAGAGAAAGCTTGTATCCCTTGGAGCTTGGTTGGTGTTTTATTCTTCGTCCTTGGTGAAGCTTCTTTCTTTGTGGTCGAACCTAGCTAGGAGGAGAAGAAGGTGGTTGGTGGTTTCTCATCTCGGAAGATCGTTGCCCACACAACGTCCGAGGTTAGAAGAGGAATACGGTAGAAGATCAAGAGGTTTTTCTACAAGGTATAACTAGTAATTTTTCTTTCCGCATCATGCTAGTTATTTATGGAAATAATACCAAATACAAGAGGCTTACATTCTAGAATTTCGAATATGTTTTTCAATGTTGTGTTCTTTTGTTTTTTCTTTTCCTTGTGATTTGATTGTTCTTTTTGGTTAACCTAAGGTTATTTTAGGAAATTAAATATTAGATTTCTATAAAAGGTTTTGTCTAGTCGGTGGTGGTTGCTCCCATATCCAAGAAGGCCGTGTGCCTCGCCACGTCAGTACTGGGAACCAATTATGGAAATTAATATTTAATGGAATTAATAACTTAAGGTGATTTGGGTCGAACGTGCTAAGTTCCGCAGGAGATCCAAGTCAAAACCTAAAAGAACAAATAGATTAAGTTTTGGATCAAACGTGTTAAGTTCCGCAGGCGATCCAAAATTTAATTTAAAAGAACACATGGTAGCTAGGAAAAGGTTTAGACCTTTGTACAATATTTTTGTACAGTGGAACCTCTAGGTTTTCTGAGTAGCAACCAACAAGAAATTCAAGGATGCATTTAAGTTCTTCCAATAAATTTTCTATATTCTTTTCTTCCTTCAGAATCTAGGACTAAATCTCAAACTTCAAGAACTAAGGTAACTCCAGCTTCGTTATGAAAATTCTAGCTTAGCAAAGACTCTCTAGACACCAACAGTAGCTCTTAAAACAACTCTGATTTTTGGTCTTCTCCCTTATCAGAAACCTGTGTTTTGAGTGTCAATTACTAACCCTTTCCTTCCTTCATTCAGATTAAATAATGCTATATAAAGTGCTTCATTTGGGGAAATAACCACCAATTGAATTCCGAATTCAAGTCCATTTAAATCAAATTTCAGTAACTACAAAAACTCTCTGTTTCTGCATTTCTATTTCCCTACAGAATTCTTGCAATGTTCACTGCAAATTCATTTTGAATTTCTGTCGTGTTGTTACGCTCCGCAAGTGTACGAAAATGTCGCAAGTAATATAAAAGATTATCGTATCCACAGGGACTGGAATAAGCACTAGAAATGCCTCAATGCGAATTAGCTAAACAACTATCCAATTGTTTCAAATGCAAAGTGAAGGTAAACAAATCTAGTATTAAAGATCAACAAACAAGAGTTTAGTGTTTTGGGTTATGATAAGGGGAGATTCTAGGAGTTTCGGTTTCTTTGTAAGATTTCTTGAATGTAAATGGTCCACCAATTCTTATCCCTCAATTGCCAAACACTTGTAGAAAGTTGCCAGTTCTCTCTTGCAATAGATAACCGGCTAAGGACTGAGAAATGTATCTAAATATGATCAATTAGACGTGAACCTATGTTGTCCTTACACAGAAGCGCGCCTATTACTATGCCTTCCTCGGATATCAACATAGAAGCCCACAACTTATTAATCTATCAAGATACAAGAAACTAATCACAAGATCCATCCTACTCTCTTGAATATTCCTATTTCCTCTTCAAGATTATCTCTCAAACGTCCTTACACGGGCTTGCACCTGTCACGTGGATCCCTCGGATGATCGAGTGAGAGTTTATCTTTACTAAGTCCACAAGAAATCCAAACAATCAATCAAGAATGAGAATTAAGCACAAATCACCATTAATCATTCAAGATCTAATTGATACAAGCAAGACAATGTCATTTAAACAAGAAATTGGCAAATCCATAAGAGATTACATCAATCCATCATACAAATACTCCCTTAATCCTAGAATACAAGATCTACTCCATGAATCGAGGAAGAATACCCGAAGAAATAAAGATTACAAGCATTTCTTAAATCCCCAATCCAAGAAACCAAGAAAAGGGGAAAGAGAAAACTTATCTACGAAGAAGCCTCGTCTTGGATCCAATCCTCGCTCCGAGTCGAAATCGTCAAGAACTCCCCTCGAATCACCGAAATCCTCCCAAGAATGGGAGGATACCACCAAATCTTGCCTTCTCCCAAAGGGAAGAGATCCCCTTTCAATTCATGAAGGAGTGTTTAAATAGAGGAGGAATCGGGTGCCACACGGCCCCACACGGCCGTGTGAGATTCACACGCCATGTCCGCTTCCCTTCTGCACGGCAGTGTGACTCACACGGCCGGGACCCTTCTGCTCTCGAAATGCTACGGCCGTGTGGTGCACATGACCACCACCAGCCTCTGGACCCCTTGCACGGCAGTGTAGATCTACACGGCCATGTAAGGCATCTGCTCTAATTTCTTCAAATCAAGACACGGCCGTGTGAGATTCACACGGCCATGTCCTCTTCCCTTCCTATTAAAACTACACGGTCGTGTGTGGTACACGTCCTGATGCTCTCTCCCTTCAATTCCTTCCAAGCTTGTCCGAGGACGCATAATCTTCACCAATTTCGACTCCTGTGTACAGAAAATGCACAAAAAGCATATCTCCGAACCAAAAGAGTAAATATGCTAAAAGGAAAGCTGGAAGTATAAAAATGCATAGATCAAGCATGCTCAAAGTATGTAAATGTGCATAAAAATATGCATAAAAGAGTATATAATCTACGCACATCACGTGTAACAATTCTGCAATTCACATGCAAATTTCAACTTCATTCTCATCTCTGCAGCATTTAGCACATCAACATCTTCTTCCAACATATGTCTCCTAGAGCTTAAAATGTATCAACATAGTATCAAGTCTCTAAATCAAAAGCAATTGTAACTTGCTCTTGACATGATAAAACTCAAGAAATGGATACATTAACAAACAATCTTAAGAGCACTTCATTCATAACAGCATTTCAAGCATTTCTTTTCCATAACAGTTCCAGAAATCTTAAGGTATCTCTGTAATTTTAAGCTCAGAACTCAGAATTTAAAATCAGAATTTTCAGAATTAAGGACTAAGTTTCAGCATTGAGATTCTGAGGTGGCTTCAGCTTGAATCAAATAGAATCTAACTAGGATGAGAGTATCATTTTGCTATAGAATATTAGAAGTTCAAATTCAGATTGCTGCTATCCAAAAATCACATAAACATATTGGCACCAAATTCTGCCTTGACGAAGAGAGTATTTAAAACTAGGCTAATAGGATTCAAACTTGAAGTTGTTGCTAGCATAATTGACATATGGACTTAGACAGTTATCACTAAGTTCTGAAAAGTGAAACTTCAGTATCAAACAGTAGCAGAAATCATGGTATCAAGTAGCTGAAATCATTTTCATATCTACAGAACTAATGCCTCAATCTGACTACTTCATAAGTGGCATTGTATTTCACTTACACGACTCCACATCATTGATTTTAGTTAGTCCTCTTGATTCAGATTTCAACAATTTGATACTCTATCACAAACTGTAGTTCGACATTTCTATATGCCTTCTCTGATTCCAATTCTAGAACTAAATTCTGGTACACAAGCTCATAGTTTATCTTACTGAAATATCCAGATATCATTAATTTGATTTCCAGCTCTTAAAACATCCTTACAGCAGCTATATCCTTGACTCCAAGCTCACTGACAAGTCCATTAACCAAAGAATAATCAATTACAATCCTTGCTCATTCTTCTAGTACATTTCAAATTCAGTAATGACGTCCACTTTTAAATCAATCTGCTGTGAATTAGATCTTTAAAACTAGTACCTTAATTTTATTTTATAAATCTTCCAGCTTGCTCTCTTCAATTTCCAGAAATGATTGAACATTCTCTTGCAATTGATACTTGGCATAAAATAGTTTAACCTAATGCATTTTCCAGTAGATTTTTCCTTTAATTCAAGGTGACTTGCAGATTCTTGACAGTTTCATTCTATTCAACAGGATGTCAAAGTTTAATATACTTTTGATCCATTCCCGTCTACAGTTGCACTTCAGTTCTTTAATATACCATAGAATTGCAATAAAAACTTGCCATTCTTATTGGTACAGATATGAAATTCATCCTTCATTTAACTATTGAAGATGTCATCTAGTTGCTTAGATGTAGAAGTTTCTCACTGTACTAGCTGCTATACTTCAATTTCAAAAATCAGGTTCAAGAATGCTCACTGATCAGAAAATCTAGAAGCTAGACAGTGCCAGAAATCAAGTCCACTAAATCTCAATCCTCTTCTCATCAGTCGGGAATAATCCTTGAGCATAACATACTTAAAAAGGAAGTGATATCAATTAACAATGGGCTAGAGAGAGTTTTATTTGAATTTGTTTCTGAAAGAAACCTGCAGATCAGATTGGCACACAACAGCCCATAATTTATAATCTGTTCAAATTCAAAAACCAATCAAGAACAGGATCTTTATGATGTGTTAACTATTGTTTGTTCAAATGAAGCCAATGTATCACCACAGCTACACAACACTGAAATTTAGAACTCTACATCTCCTCACCAACTGATTAACAAAATTCAGTGATACCAGTTCATACACTTCAATCTCAGTGCTGCTGTAAAATTCTATCTTCAACAAACCAATCTCAAATTCTTCTCCAAACTCCAAACTTCAGAATTTGCTACACCTTCAATTCAAATTCTGCAACTCATGATCTCTTATCTCAATTAAAGATCATGTTCTGATAAAAAACAATACAATGTTATTCGGAATTCTTGTAAATTTCTATTTTCTGATTTTTTTCTAACAATGCTTGATCACTATCCATTCCTTTAAAGTCACAAAAGAATCCAATAAAACCTTCAAGCTAAGTTGAATATATTCAGTTCATGGATGATTAGCACAATCTGAGTTTGATCAAAATTCTAGAAAATTGGAAAAAGAAAGAAAGAACTCCAAATGACCACAACAAATGATTCCCCATCAACATTATCAATAGAATCATTAAACCTCTCAGGGTCAAGAACAAAACATGCTTCAAGAATAGAATTTCATGCTCATAAAACCCTCCAAAGTCTTTAGATCTCTGATTTAATGCCAGTCGTCCCCCACACTTAATCCTTTATCCATCTAATCAGTTCAACTGATCAAGATTTCAACCAAAACACTCAATAAAAGAATGACAAGCAAAGATTATTAAGAATTAAAATGCTAGATGAGAATGTATAAATAAAATTGTGAAGAAAGGAATTGCAAAGTATGAAGGGGAACAAAATTGAAAAAATCCTCAATTTCCATGCACACAAATGCTATTGTGACTTTGAAAAGAAACTAAGCAAGTTCTTGAGTTTAATTTGCTATGAGTGAATGAAACACAAGAGAGAATAATAGTGTATAGTCTTAAGGTGGTCCTCTCTAGGTAATTTTCATGCAATTAACTCAATTAATCAAAATGGAATCCACCATCATTTTAACCAATATCATGTAAGAAAAGCGTCCAATCATGTCAAATGACCTAAAATTGATGATCAAATTTAGGGAACTTCTACTATCTTAAAAATATTACTAAAACAATTCATGGAGAATTTATTCAAAATAAAATGCTATGTAAACTAAACAAAATGTAAAGTATGCAAGCAAAATGCAAGTGTAATGAAATGAAACTAAGGAAAGTCGCACAAAGAATTTATTAACAAAGCACGAAGTAAAATACAAAAGAAAGCTAAATTAGAACCAACTCCCCTTTCATATCCCGGTGGTTGAAGAAGGTTTAGAAGAAGTATCCACCCCGGAAGTGGAGTAATCATGGTACCACTCGAATTCTTCTTATTAATCATTTTTCCTTTCACCATTTTTTCTGGAGGTTGAAGACGGTTCAGTGTAAGTAACCATTTCAAAATTCTATGGCTACCTGCAAGATCAAAGAAAAACACCTCCCGTGCACTCACATGATTAAGAGAAAATGAAATGAAATTAGTGTCTAAACCAAATGGATAAAAATGAGTATCACATGCTATAAAGTCAAAAATAGGTACCTTAAAGAAATTACCTGGAAAATCACAAAAAATACTAACCTTATCATGTTCGAAGATACCTGTGGATTCTAAAATGATTTATGTGTCCTCCTCATCATCCAGAAAGAATGGTTCAGGCTCTAGTTTTGGTGAATGTACAACTTCATGTAGTGATTCTTGGGTGCTTGTCTCTATAGCACAAGTCCCTACACTTACATCTTCCATTCTTAGTGATTCTTGAGGTAATGCTTCCAGTAAGCATTCCCCTACAATTAAATTCTCTTCAAGTAAATTTCCAATTCCTGAATCAATCACAACATCTAAAGCAACATCATTAGTAGAATCAGAAATTTGAACAACTACATCATCACAACAATAAAAAGTACTAAAAGAATCTAGTGAAGAAGTAGATGCAGTGACAGGCCTGACAAGAGCTCCTCACTGGCTCTTTGTTTTTGTAACTGGTTGATGGATGATGCAATTTGATCTAACTGACTCTGTATATTCTGTATCCATGAAAATTGTTGCTCTTGATGCTCTCTCATTTGATGAATAACTTCATTGCATTTCCAAACTGACTCTGCAAATTGTTCTTGTACTTCCTCATACTGATATTTAGGCGCATAAATCCTAGTCTAAGGATGATAATAATAACTCTGACTCCAATCTCCAAAATGCTGATAATATGGATCCATGAAAAAAAAAATTCCTATTCTTACACTAAAATACTAGCAAATAAAATTAGAAGACTCAGGAACAAATAAAATCAAACACATGGATATATAATCATGAAAGCAATCAAAACAATAAAATTAATAAGTCCCCGGCAACGGCGTCAAAATTTGATAAGCCTAAAATTACTATGTCACAAATGGGCTTATCAAATTAACAATGTATATTCACTGAACCCCTTAACTACACAATAATGTTGTAATAATGAGCCCAGGATCGAACCTTGAGGAACCAACGGTAGGATGTAATCTAGGATTGTATTTTATTCCTATTTTTGGGGTTTTCATATATAAATAGAGGTTTAAAGCTTTGGATCTAAATCTAACAAAAGTAAAGAACAACGAATAAGAAATTAATCTAAAGCAATAGTGAAACCTAACTAGGTGCCAATGATCAAACCATAACGCATTGTCACCCTACGTCATAATGAATCCATCAACACACTTAAACTAAATATGAAATAACGAGACACAATTTAATCTGATCTACAGCACCAATTCAAACCCTAACTTAAAACTACCCAACTAAACAATTAATCAAGCACAAATTAAACAAAATTAAGCTTCAACAAAGTAATGAAATGCTAAATTACTTACATAAAAACATAACAAACATAAAAGGAATCTGTTCTAATCTATAAAATAGTAGCAAAATGAAATAAAATAGTAAACCAATCCATTCTCACAATCAATCCAACAATCTTCACACTCTTGCCGTCACACAAGAGGCTGGAGACGAGAACGCCCAACTCCGGACCTCAGTGGATAATCTCTACAGCGTATCAGTTCGAGGGATGCTTAACAGTGCCGACGGAACACCCCCGACACCCTGGAAACCACCTGGAACCCCATAAATGTCGAAATATCTAGAAATCTGCAATCCGAAATCTCTAGATCTGGGATGAAGTTGCAGATGATGGTTTGCTATCGGATGGAACTCAGGAACACCGGCGGAACACCTCCAAATGTCGCTGATGGGAATCAGAATCGCCGATTGGGGGAATGTCTCCAAATCTGCGCTGGAATAGAGAAATGTCGGGAGAAGAATTCCGTCGGAGGAAACACCTAACAACGGTTCCAGATGAACAGGATGAAGCTGCCGAGATGCTCTCCACCAAAATTGAAGCTCGAGAGATTAATCGGAGAAGGAAATGTAACACCCACGAAATTATAAGATATGGGTATTATTTTTTCGTTAGAGCATAAAGGTAAGAGGAATCAAAAGAAATAATAGAGATAAAAAAAAAAGAAAGAGAAAGAGAGGGAAGGTTTGAACCTTGAACCTCACACAAATAATAGAGTTAAATTGGTTTATGATAACCACTAGAATAATGAATAATAGATGGATAGAAAGGAATGGAAATTGTAGTTAAAGGTGAGAAGAAAGAACTAAGTAAAAGAGCAAGAGAAAACCAAGTTGCTTACCTTCTCTTCCTCTTGGTTAAGAGAGGGAGCAAGAAAAAGGCAAATTGCCTTCCCACCCTCTTTCCTTCTAATTTTGTGGGAATTAAAGAGGGAAGAAATAGAGGAGTCAAGGGGGAATGAATAAGGACATGATTCATTCCATGATGAATAAATAGGATTTAGAGGAGGAAAGAGAAAGAGAATTTGCTAATTCTTCTTCTTCCTCCTCCTTTTCCCTTCTCCACCGAAACTTAGAGCTCCTCTCCCTCATTTTCAAAAGTCAAGTTAAGGTTTTCTCTCTAAGAAAACAAATTTCCAAGAAGGAGTCTCAAGGTTTACCTCTTACAAGAAGAAGAAAGCAAAAGGGAAAACTAGGAAGAGAAGCTTCTTCTTCCTCCTCACAAGGGTATCATTTTCTTAAGGACACTCTAGCGAAAATAATTAAGTATTCCCTCACCTGTGGTACAAGTAGTTCATGGATACTTTTCGTTATGAAATAGATTTCTAAAAACCTAAGAGGTGATCCATGGTAAACTCGGCCTACAAGAAGAGAGACCCTAGGAAAGATTAAATCCTAAATATGCTCAACATGTTATTTTATGATATGTATCTTTGATAAGAGAGTTGTTAACATTTCTCATACTGGTATGTTACTTGGAATTAATATTTCTCTCTTTCAACTTTCGGCCATGATAAGATTAAGGGCCTAGGAGAACTTTAAACCTAATTTAAGCATGCCATGATTTATATGAAGTTAACATGATATGCTCATGCTTGTATGTTGATTAGAATTTTATTTCATGCTCATGAACATTCGGCCATGATAAGATTAAGGGCCTAGGAGAACTTTAAACCTAATTTAAGCATGCCATGATTTTACTTAAAATAAGATATGAAGTTAACATGATATGCTCATGCTTGTATGTTGATTAGAATTTTATTTCATGCTCATGAACATTCGGCCATGATAGGATTAAGAGCCTAGGAGAACTTTAAACCTAATTTAAGCATGCCATGATTTTACTTAAAATAAGATATGAAGTTAACAAGATATGCTCATGCTTGTATGTTGATTAGAATTTTATTTCATTCTCATGAACATTCGGCCATGATAGGATTAAGGGCCTAGGAGAACTTTAAACCTAATCTAAGCATGCCATGATTTTCCTTAAGACAAGATATGAAGTTAACATGACATGCTCATGCTTGTATGTTGATTAGAATTTATTTCATGCTCATGAACATTCGGCCATGATAAGATTAAGGGCCTAGGAGAACTTTAAACCTAATCTAAGCATGCCATGATTTTCCTTAAGACAAGATATGAAGTTAACATGACATGCTCATGCTTGTAGGTTGATTTGAACTTTGTTTCATGCTTTATGAACTTTCGGCCCCAACTAGTTTAAAGGCCTAGGAAACTTAGAACCCAACCTAACTATGCTCATGATGTTCCTTGTAATAATTACTATGAAAATGGTTTAGGGTGTTTCATGCTTTTATGCCACATGAAACCTAGTTCCATGATTAACAAGTTTCGGCCATGACAAGTTTATAAGCTTAGGAAACCTAGAACCTAAACTAAACATGCTCATGATGTTCCTTATGATATATGATATGATATTGGTTTAGGGTTCACATGCTTGTATGTTGATTGTAACCAAATGTGATGTTTGATAAGATTCGGCCATGACAAGTTTATAAGCTTAGGAAACCTATAATCTAAACTAAACGTGCTCATGATATTCCTTATGATATAAGATATGATATTGGTTTAGGGTTCACATGCTTGTATGTTGATTGTAACCAAATGTGATGTTTGATAAGTTTCGGCCATGTCATGTTTAGAGACTTAGGAAGCTTGGAACCCAAACTAAACATGCTCAAGATGTTCCTTATGATATATGATATAATAATGGTTGAGGGTTCACATGCTTTTATTTTGCTTGTTAACCTAGTCTATAACTATATGTTTCGGCCACTATATGATATTAGGGTTAGAGACCTAATTATGATTCCCATGTGTCTCACATGCAATGCTTCATGATATGATAAGAACATGCTATGCTTCTATGTTTATTTATGTATGCTCATGACCTATGCATGTTGATAACCCTTATGATGTGTTGTGTGCCCAAATGATGCATGTTTTATGATGTGCTGTGTGCCCAAATTATGCATGCTATTATGATGAGCTGTGTGCCCAAATTATGCATGTTTTATGATGAGCTGTGTGCCCAAATTATGCATGCTATTATGATGTGTTGTGTGCCCAAATTATGCATGTTTTTATGATGTGTTGTGTGCCCAAATTATGCATGCTATTATGATGAGCTGTGTGCCCAAATTATGCATGTTCTATGATATGTTAAGAAATATGATATGCATGATATGATAAGAATCATGATATGTAAGACATGCTACTTTATTTTATATGGCTTGTACCAAGGGTGGGCTCCATAAGCGCCCCGGGGTCGATGGACTAAGAAACGGGCCTCGTTAGGGATGGGCTCCTAAGTGCCCCTAGGTCGATGGACTAAGAAACGGGCCTAGTATGTATGCATTGTAGGGTTCAAGACTTGCTACCTTGGACCTACATAGGACGCGCACATTTATGTATGTGGTATAAGCCGGGGCCCTCCTTATGTTGAAATTATGTTTAAGTAGGTATATAATAAGTTTTCAAAAGACATGTTGCATATATTTTCATGATACATGTTTTGAAAGTCATCTTACATATACTTTATGATTATGCCATGATACTTATGATTATGTTATAATATGCTAGGATGCACTTTATGATTACGTCATGATATGCCATGATACCTTATGATTATGTTACGATATGCCATGATGTACTTTATGACATGATACAAGTTGAGGTTTTTTTTAATATGACATGATATGATAGGACGTTCTGTATTTTATGGTTATGAAAGTTACGATATGATGCTTCTATATATGATATGATGAGTTTGACTCCATGCTTTATTCCTTGTGATTATGCTACGCTATACGTTTCTTTTGTGAGTAGGAAAGGATCTTACTGAGCCTTGTGTGCTCATAGCTTACTTTCCTTGTACCACAGATAAAGGCAAGGACTGGATAAACTAAGGGAGAAGCAGGAGAGGCAAGAAGGATGTGTGTGGTAGTGGCTTGGCTAAAAGAGAAAGACCTACTTTTGTTTAATAAGAATTATGCCTAGCTTATGTTATTGATTCATGACTCCATGACATTTAATTATGCTTATTGGTATTATGACTTAAAATCATGTTAAGTATGCTATGTGACCCTACATGCCTAGGTAGTTAGTAATGGTGATTAAAAAGAAAAGAAAAGTTTTAAAAGAAAATTTTATAAACAAGACTTCCGCTGTTTTAAGTAGAAAAGAATATTAATATGCAAGTAAGTAAGTAAATAAGTAAAGTAACCCCCGTCCCTTGAGCAGGAGGGGCGGGACGTTACAGGTTGGTAGCAGAGCCAAGTTTCAGCCTTTTCACTACACACATGTCACCCCGTTAGTAAATCAAAATGCAATGCCCGTCATACCAATAGTTGCACCAGTACCCCCTGTAGCCCCTGCCCTAGTGGTTCGACAGGAGACCTACTTGATACAGTGGCTAAGACTGAAGCCGGAGAACTTCTCGGGTACTTGCGAGCCATGGGACGCCCAAGCCTGGTTCAAGACACTAGAAAGCATAGTGGAATTACTGGACTGGCCCGTATCAGAAAAGATTAAATGCGTGTCTTTCTGCTTTTCCGGCGACGCAAGAATGTGGTGGGAAAGTGTTAAGGCTAAGAGACAAATTAATCTGATGGACTGGACGGACTTTGAGATAGAATTTTTCGAAGAGTTCTTCCATATGTGAGCCTACTTGATACAGTGGCTAAGACTGAAGCCGGAGAACTTCTCGGGTACTTGCGAGCCATGGGACGCCCAGGCCTGGTTCAAGACACTAGAAAGCATAGTGGAATTACTGGACTGGCCCGTATCAGAAAAGATTAAATGCGTGTCTTTCTGCTTTTCCGGCGACGCAAGAATGTGGTGGGAAAGTGTTAAGGCTAAGAGACAAATTAATCTGATGGACTGGACGGACTTTGAGATAGAATTTTTCGAAGAGTTCTTCCATATGCAAGTGACAAACCGTCATTACGACGAGTTCACCGAGTTCCGGCAAGGTGACTTATCTGTGAACGAATCGGTAAAGCGCTTCAACCGTCTGGCACGCCTTTATCCAGAGTTAGTCCGCACGGAAAGAGAAAGGGTCAGACTGATGCTGAAGATGCTTCGACCCGAGATAGCACTGAACGTGGCCGGTGAAATTACTAGACCGCAGACTACAAAGGAGCTGGTCAGCAGTGCCCTAATCACAGAATATTATCAGAAAGCGATGAACGAGAATAAGGTTCCTCTTAAGGAAGCCTGTCTGTTCATTCCCTAAGGTCCTCGATCGACTGTATGATGGTTTAAAGAAAAGTATATGATCCCTCCAAACAATATTGCTTACACCATTTATGTTACTCATATCAACAATGTTTGTATAAAATATATGAATAACTTACAAGCATGTTTGCTAAGTTCTATATGGTTGCAAATGAATAACACTCCAAGGCCATTCGAGTTTTCACTCCCTTCTACATCTTAGAGGTAATAGCAGAAGTTTAAATTCCAAGGTGATTGGAGAATACCTATCATTCTATTTTTACAGCAAGGTATTCTCCAATCACTTTTGCTCCACTGGTCTATCCAAATTCCAAGGTATAATGGCAGAAGTTAATCTGGCTAATTCATTTGTTGCTTGATTGTCTACTCGGGGGATTTTCTTTATACTTACTTCATGAAATTCAGCTTTTAATTTATCAAATACCTCCGCATATATCTTGAGTCGTTCATTGCTAATTCCAAAGCTATCTATTAATTTTTGTGCTACCAATTGAGAATCAGAATGAATTACCACATGAGCAGCTCCCACATGTTTAGCAGCCTACAAGCCTGCTATCAATGCTTCATATTCGGCCTCATTATTGGTGGCTCTATAATTTAGTCTAACAGATAGCTTTATTTGATCTTTTCTAGGAAATATAAGAAGAACCACTATTCCACTACCTTGTCGAGTAGAAGATCCATCCACATAGATGATCCAGGTTTCCTCTATTTCTAGACTTGGTATTTCTGTTATGAAATCCGCCAAAGCTTGAGCCTTGATGGTTGCCCGAGGTTGATACTCTATATCATATTCACTAAGCTCAGTCATCCACTTGATTAACCTCCCGGACGCTTCTGGTTAATGAGTACCCGACCCAGAGTGCTATTAGTTAATACTATAATTGGGTGTGATAGAAAATAAGGATATAATCTCCAAGCTGCTAATACCATTCTTTTTCTTCCTGCCTCACTAATATAGAACCAACATTATGTTTTTTGGTTGATAAGTATATCAACAAGGTCTCTCCTACTACAGGTTTAACTAGTACAGGGAGAGTAGATAAATATCCTTTTAGCTCCTCAAACGCCTTGCTGCAATCCTCATCCCATTGAAATTTGGTTGCTCTTCAGAGTATTTTGAAGAAGGGGAGACTCCGATCGGCAGGCCAGAGATGAACCGGGATAGGGCGGTAATCCTCCCTGTCAATCTTTGTGTTTCCTTTAGGTTTCACGGAGGAGTCATGTCTTGTAGTACTTTTACTTTGCTAGGATTGACTTCTATTCCCCGCTAAGTCACCATGTATCCCAGAAATTTTCCACTCTTGGCCCCAATAAACATTTGCTAGGATTGAGCTTGAGTCTATACCTCCTCAGGGTCCTAAAAGTTTCTTCTATGTCAGCACATAAACTTGTAGCCCGTATAGATTTAATAAGTATGTCATCCACATAAACTTCCATGTTTCTTCCAATTTGTTTTTCAAAAACCTTGTTCATGAGCCTTTGATAAGTAGCTCCTACATTCTTTAGACCAAAAGGCATAATATTATAACAATAAGTACCTTTAACAATTATAAAACTAACCTTTTCCTAATCTGCCTTAGCGAGTGGAACTTGGTGATACCCCTGATAAGCATCCAACATACTAATAAATTCGCATCCAACTGTAGAATCCACCACTTAATCTATATGAGGCAGAGGACAATAATCCTTCAGGCAAGTCTTATTGAGATCCCTAAAATCAATACATACTCGCCACTTATTACCTGGCTTAGAAACCAAGACAACATTAGCCGGCCAACTTAAAAATTGTACTTCACGAATATATCCAGCCTCCAAAATTTAACCACTTCTTCTTTGATAATTTTATTCTGATCGGCTCTGAAATCCCTTTTCTTTTGTTTGACCAGCCAAGCATCTGGATATACACGAAGAGTGTGCTCCATAATCGTTGATGCTACACCTTTCACCTCCTTAGGTGTCTAGGCAAACACATAGCTATTTTTCATCGGGCACTTTATCAAGTCCTCATTAAGATTAGGAGCAAGATCGGACACGATGTGGGTAATAGCTTCCTGTTGGCTGATTTGTATCTGCACTTCCTCCTTCTCCTCATATACAAGGGTAGGTGATTTCTCATGGATGGCATTGATATCCATCCTCTGAGATTTTCGAGCGACATTAGCTTTCACTCTCATAACCTCCGCATAACACTTACGTGCTACTATTTTATCTCCCTTCACTTCCCCCACTTGAACATTCACAAGGAATTTTATCTTCTAATAGAAAGTAAAAATGATCACCCTGAATTCATTCAAGGTCGGTCGACCCAATATAACATTATAAGCTGACGGGGCATCAACTACCATGAAGGAAGATCGACATGTTCTCATAACGGGCTCTTCCCATAAAAATATTGCTAATTTTATTTGACCTAGCGACTGTATTTCATTGCCTGTAAACCCATATAATGGAGTAGCTATAGGCTGAAACTCGCTTGGGTCGATCTGTAGCTAATCAAAAGCTTATTTGAAGATAGTATTAATAGAAATGTCGGTGTCAAAAAAAGTACAAGAAATGTTGTAATTGGCTATAACATCCTTAATTATTAATTCATCATCATGGGACACTTCTACCCCTACTAAATCTTTAGGCCAAAGATGATTTCTGGTCGAGCCGCCTTCTCGGCACTACATTAGATGGCGTGAGTCACTAATCACCTAGCGTGTGACTTCCTCGCCCGGTTGGAATCACCATCAGTGGGTCCCCCCATTATCATATTGATATTGCCTCGAGCAGCATTGTTGCGATTCTCTTCTTGCCGAGTTGATGGTTGCTCTGATTGCACTTGGTCCGACGTTTATGCATGTACCGCGGGGAGATGTAATACTCCTGCTTGTGATCCGCTCGGCTGATATTCAATCTTAAGTGGACTATTCTGCCATGGATATCGTCGGTGAACTAGGGAACACTGATAGTAACGGGTGTTACCCGCTTGTTGATTCTTTAGGGGAAAATAATTTTCAGTATTATGGGTGCTTATCAGATGATATGTGCACCATCTCTGAGGAAAGTGTTGAGGAACCTCCACATGTTGTACTGCTTGATGTCGAGGTTCCAGATGACGATGATGAGGATCTGCCCAGGTCCCTTAGGAGGCAGGATAGGCCCCGCAAGAAGTACCACGGCAAGAGCGGGTGTGGAAATACTGGTATCCGTCCTCTGGGTGGCTTGAGCTTCCTCCATCTTCATAGGTTCAGATTCAGGTGAATAGTTTTCCATAGATGGCATAAATTTGATCCTGTCTGAAATCTGCAAAGTGGTGCGCTGGCTTCAGTGAACAACGATCTTTGATGAAGATAGCCTCCTAGAGACCTAAATGAACCTCTCTATGATCCTACGCATAGCGAGACAAACCAACAAAGCGTTAGTGACCTAAAACTGGGGTGGGGATCCCTGGTTTGAAACAGAGTTTAGATGCTAGAACTTGCGTACCTTGCCAACAAAGAGGATTCCCCTTTTTATACAACCTCATGTAACCTCCGTAGTCATGAAGTGGCCCCCAGTTTGTTAGGATTTGTTAGAAGATGAAGTCATCTTCTATACTTCATGCAATAATTCTTTAAGGAATCTTTTTTATAATCCAGATATACCACTTTTATTGTTTGTGACTTATATTTATGATGAGGTATGCATAGGAACACGTTATTATAACTGAAGAAGCTTCTAGAAGATATTTCCCGCCAAATTTACCAGGTTATCATATTTCCAGCCGATCCTTTAACCTAGTCGCATATATAATAAGAATATCATTTGTTAAGTGTATTTCGGCTAGTCATTTGTACTGGTCACATATGTTCTTAAGAATACCTTCTGTTGAGCATGTCTCGACCGGTCGTTCAAGTTGGTCATATATTAGGAATGTCTTCTGTTAAACATGTCTCGGCTGGTTATCAGTTCAACTAACCGATTGATATAGGTGAGAACCTTTTCTCAAGGATGTTATTATACTTAGTTTATTTGGCACCAATACAAGTAAGTATAATAATCAAAAACAAATGTCTTTATTTATATAAGAATATGATACAACAAGTCCATAATACAATCATCAAATGATTGGCTCTAGGGCTCTAACTAACAATCTCTCACTAGCACTAGTGCCAATCAGTGTAGGCTCTAAGCCCCAATGACCTAGTGTGACCATCATGCTTCCTCTGTGCCAAAGCCTTGGTCAAGGGATCTGCGATGTTAGCCTCTGTAGGTACTCTGCATATCTTCACATCTCCTCTCTCGATAATCTCTCGAATGAGATGGAAGCGTCGTAGTATGTGTTTGGTCCGCTGGTGTGAGCGAGGTTCCTTCGCCTGTGCTATAGCTCCATTGTTGTCACAATAGAGCTCAATAGGGTCAGCGATACTGGGAACCACCCCAAGTTCAGTGATGAACTTACGGATCCAAAATTGCATCCTTTGCTACCTCTGATGCAGCAATGTACTCGGCCTCTGTCGTAGAATAAGCTACTGTGTCCTGCTTTGAACTCTTCCAGCTCACATCACCACCATTTATGTAAAACATGAACCCTGACTGCGATCGATAATCATCCTGGTCGGTCTGGAAGCTAGCATCACTGTAACCCTTTACAGCTAGCTCATCGTTGCCTCCATATATCAAGAAATATTCTTTAGTCCTTCTTAAGTACTTAAGAATATTCTTGACCGCTATCCAGTGACTTTCACCCGGATCTGACTGGTATCTGCTCGTCATGCTCAAAGTATATGAGACATCAGGTCGAGTACATAGCATGGCGTACATGATAGATCCTATGGCTGAGGCATAAGAGATCTGATCCATGCGGTCTCTCTCCTCTCTAGAAGAGGGACCTTGAGTCTTTGAAAGACTCACGCCATGTGACATCGACAGAAATCCCTTCTAGGAATTCTGCATGGCAAACCGAAGGAGTACCTTGTCAATATATGTACTCTGACTTAGGCCAAGCAATCTCTTAGATCTATCTCTATAGATCTGTATCTCTAGAATGCGGGATACCTCACCTAAGTCCTTCATTGAGAAGCAACTCCCTAGCCAGGTCTTGACAGACTGAAGCAAAGGGATGCCCTTCTCAATGAGTAGTATGTCATCCACATACAATATGAGGAAGACAACTATATCCCCTACAACCTTCTTGTAGACACAAGGCTCATCTTCATTCTTGATAAACCAAACTGTTTGATTGCATCATCGAATCGAAGATTCCAGCTCCAAGAAGCTTGCTTTAATCCATAAATGGACCTATGTATCTTGCATACTCTGCTAGTATGCTTTGGATCTACAAAACCCTCAGGTTGTGTCATGTACACATCCTCGAGCAGGTTTCCATTCAGAAACGCGGTTTTGACATCCATCTGCCATATCTCATAGTCATGGTATGCTGCAATAGCAAGCATGATTCGAATAGACTTAAACATCGCCACTGGAGAAAAGGTTTCATCATAGTCAATACCATGAATCTGCTTGAAACCTTTAGCTACCAAGCATACCTTATAGATAAGTCCATCCATGTCAGTCTTTCTCTTAAAGACCCACTTACACCCAATGGGTTTTACCCCTTCAAGTAGATCAACCAAAGTCCATACTTCGTTGGTATACATGGATTCCATTTCGGATCTCATGGCCTCTAGCCATTTCTCACAATCTGGTCTCATCACAGCTTCCTTATAGGTGGTAGGCTCATCCTCTATGAGCACAACGTCATCATGGTCAGACAAGAGAAATGAGTATCTCTCCGGCTAACGACGTACCCTATCAGACCTGCGAAGAGGTATGTCTACTTGAACTGGTTGTTGTTCCTCAACTCCTTGTGGAACAACATTATCCACAACACTTTTTGGTTCCAGTTCAACTTCCATCGAGGCTTCAGTGCTATGGTCCGCATCTTGAACTTCTTCAAGATCGAACGTACTCCCACTAGTCTTTCTAGAAACAAAGTCCCTTTCTAGAAAGACCCCAGTCTTTGCCACAACTACCTTATGCTGACAAGCAATGTAGAAGTAATATCCCTTAGTTTCCTTGGGATATCCAATAAAGTAGCACTTGTCAGATTTGGGTCCTAATTTGTCTAAGACTTAACATCTAACGTAAGCCTCACAACCCCAAATCCTCATAAAAGACACCTGGGCATTTCTCCCAGTCCATATCCTATATGGTGTCTTTATCACGACCTTGGATGGAACTCGATTGAGTATAAAAGCTGCCGTGTCTAGAGCATAGCCCCAAAGAAATATAGGAAGATCTGTGTGACTCATCATAGACCGTACCATATCTAATAGAGTACGGTTCCTCCTTTCGGATACACCATTCCACTGTGGTGTTCCAGGAGGAGTGAGTTGGGATAGAATCCCACACTCAGCTAGATAGTCACGAAACTCATGGCTAAGGTATTCTCCACCTCGATCTGATTGAAGTATCTTAATACTCTTGCCAAGCTGATTTTGTACTTCATTCTTGAATTCTTTGAATTTTTCAAAGGATTCAGACTTATGTGTCATCAAGTACACATAACCATATCTACTGAAGTCATCAGTAAATGTGATGAAGTACCTATAACCGCCTCTAGCAGCGACATTGAAAGGGCCACATACATCACTATGTATAAGTCCTAACAAATCAGTCGCTCTTTCGCTGTTCCCACTAAAGGGAGTCTTGGTCATCTTAGCTAGTAGGCATGACTCGCACGTCTCATAAGATTCAAAATCAAATGAGTCCAGCAAACCATCCTTATGGAGCTGGGATAAGCGCTTGTCATTTATATGACCTAAGCGACAGTGCCAGAGATAGGTTTGGTTCAGGTCATTTGACTTGAACCTCTTGGTATTTATGTTATAGATAGGGCTTTCAAGGTCTAGAATGTATAGTCCATTCATCAGAGGTGCACTACAATAGAACATATCTTTTAAATAAACAGAACAACATTTGTCCTTAATTATAAAAGAGAAACTTTTCTTGTCCAAACAAGAAACTGAAATTATGTTCTTAGTTAATGCAGGCACATAACCACAATCATCCAACTCTAATATAAGCCTAGAGGGCAGAGATAGAAAATAAGTCCCTACAGCAACGGCAACAACACGTGCTCCATTGCCTACGCGTAGGTCCACTTCGCCCTTCGCCAATGCCCTGCTATTTCTCAGCGCCTGCACATTAATACAAATATGAGATGCACATCCGGTATCTAATACCCATGATGAAGAAATAGATAGATTGACTTCTATAACATATATACCTAATGTGGAAGTCTCACTTCGCTTCTTCTTAAGATCTTCCAGGTACACCTTGCAGTTCCTCTTCCAGTGCCCGGTCTGACCGTAGTGGAAGCAGGTAGCATCCTTGGCGACCCCTCATTTAGGCTTCAGTGTCTTGCCTTTGCCCTTGGCTTGGGACTTTCCCTTGCCTTTGGGCTTGCCCTTGCCCTTGTGTTTCTGAACCATCAGAACAGAGTGGGGCTTAGCCTTCTTAAGGTTCAGCTCAGCAGTTCTTAACATGCTAAGCAGCTCGGGCAGTGGCTTGTCAATTTCGTTCATATTGTAGTTTAGAACGAACTGACTATAGCTATCCGGCAAGGATTGCAAGATCAGGTCAGTGGCCAGCTCTTGGCCAAGCGGGAATCCCAACCTCTGTAGGTTTTCTATGTACCCAATCATTTTGAGTACATATGGGCCTACGGGAGCCCCATCTGACATCTTGCACTGAAATAGTGCCCTTGAGATCTCAAATCTCTCATGCCGCGCTTGTCCTTGATACAGTTGACGAAGATGTTCAACCATATCGTAAGCGCCCATCAACTCGTGTTGCTTCTGAAGCTCAGAGTTCATGGTCGCGAGCATTAGACAGGACACATCTAATGCGTCATCTTGATGCTTCTTGTAAGCATCTTTATCTGCTCGCGTGGCATTGGCAGGAGGAGCCTCGGAATGGGCTGCTCCAGAACGTACAGTTTACGCTCCTGGGTGAGAACTATTCTTAAGTTCCTGTACCAGTCCAGGAAATTTGCTCCGTTGAGTTTGTCCTTCTCAAGGACAGAACGCAGAGAGAAGGTGTTCGTATTCGACGTCATGGTTATCTACAACAGAAAAATGGAGAAAATAAATATCATATTCTTTTAAATCATTTAATTAGGCCTTTAACTAAATGATGCTTCCACTGAATTCTATAATTCATGTGGGACAAGATCCACATCATACTACGCCTTGAGTTAGCTTTGGCTAAATCACCCAAGACTTAGTATGATCGGTAGGTAACAATTTACCAATTACATCTCTATGCAACTCTTATTTATAGGATCATTATCCGCAGTTATATTAAAACTTGAGTTAGCTTTGGCTAATACGCCCAAGAATTAATATAAATGTGATTTATGTCCTATCTTTCCAACCATTGGAAGAACCCTATAGTTATACTCGATCCAACCGAGTTAACTAGTAATACTCAATCTAATTGAGTTTGTACTCGCCCATGCGTTGATAAGCGGGACCAAGATTGTCCCTCTGTACCTTACCAAGATAATATGTGTTGCTCTGCTTTGGCAGATTCAACAACACATGTGATCGAGGTAGTGATAGGTATCACGGCACGGTAGGCTTTAGAGTTGATGTGATTTAGATCTAATCTAAATGATGATGCATATCATATACTCAATTTAGATCTAATCTAATCGTGGGGTACATCATATGCATGACTTAGATCTAATCTAATCGTTAGGCACTAATTAATTACTTAATCATTGATCACATATACACAAGCAATTAATTAAATTATTTGTGATTAGTCATGGCCCTACTACGATCTTCTCAAGCCAATGAGAAGATCGGATGGTCAACCTAGGGTCAACAGCTTCTCAAGCTCCTCCCTTAGACCACCTTGTATTGCTCGCGCCCTCCTCGTAACTCCGTCTCGAGTGGACCATCCACGGCTCTAATTTTGTACATTAAAATTTTTGAAACTCGAGTTACATTCGAGTCTAAACTACTTTTACAACAAGAATAAATGGAGAAAGGCACGACGCGCAGGTCGCGAATCAAATATACAACATGCACAACACAAATGACGGCGCGCAGGCCGTAATATGAATTACAACAAAAATCCAATCAAATTGGTTCTTTTTGGGCCATGACTATCACAAATTATACATAATTCTAAATTATGTAATTTCTATAATTTTCTGTAATTTTAATACTGATTTTTACAATTTTTACGAGTAAAATTTCCCGGCGGTCCCGTTTAGCGGTTTTCGAGCGCAATCGCGGAACGAATCCCCTTGCAGGGCCAGGGGCAATGCCCCTACCTGTGATCTAACCATCGTGAGTGTCCCTAAGCGATCCTACAGCACCTTTTTCTGCTGTCCCAAAAAGTTTTGGGGCGAAACCTTGCCGTTTCGGAAAAATCTTCTCGGTAGTCGAAGCCTACAAGTGTCGAAACACTTGTGCTTCGCTTCTACGAGAAAAATACCCATAAAAATCATAAAAATGAGAAATTTACAGAAAAATACAGTACTGAATTTTTGTCATAAAAACAAAAACTAAACTCATACAAGCTTCGCACGTGGCTCTGATACCACTGTTGGGTTTTTCGGGCCGCGAAAATCACTTTTTCGCGTCGCGGAAACCCCGAAACCCCCGCCACCGGATCCGTGCGAAGAAAAATTAAAAAAAATACGAGTACGAGTTTCTAAAGTCTAGATCTACACTAGATAAGAGTGTTACCCTCGATGCGATGCCCTTCGCTATCCCGCTAGTCCAACGGTTTGTCGGATCTTAAGATTGTCAAAGTAGACAACCCTCTAGAAGTATCCATACGGACAAAATTAGGTGGAGGGGACCAAACAAAGGTGTGCTAGCACCTAGGGTGTTTGGCCAAGAGGGGAGAGGGAGAGCTTGAGGAAGAAGATGATGTGAATAAGCCTTGAATGAAAAAAAATGAATTCCATTCCTTTTGAGTGGCCGGCCACACCAAGTGTAACTCCTCTCATTAATGTGGTCGGCCACATTAAAGCAAAGGAGAAGATGTAACTTCCATTAGGTGGCACAATCATGTGTTAACTATGATGATGTGGCAAATCATCATTGGCCACTTAATGCCAAGTCACAAATGATGTGGCATAAAGTCAAGTAAAACTTGACTCTTCCTCTTCCTCTCAAGTCAAGTCAAACTTGACTTAATCTCTCTCATGGTTTATCTAATCCAACCATTTAATTCAAGCCAATTTAATATAATGAATCTAATTCATTTAATTAAATTTATTCAATGAGTCATAATCTAAATTAGACTCATTGAACACATGAATCAACTTGAATCTAACTCAATTAGCCTAATTAGGATTACTCTTAATCCAATTTGATTCATCACATGAATCTAATCCTCTTGGTTCATCATATGAACCTAATCTCCATCTAATTGTCCTTTGTGTGTGACCCTATAGGTTCTTGTAATGTTGGAATGCCCCTAAACCCATTTAGAAGCATAAGTAATGAGAGGTATCTAGCAACACATCATTACTACCCAAGTTACAAGAATGTTGAGATCCAACATCACCTTGTGACTACTAATTGTGACTCCTCACAATATAGGACAAGTGTCCTTCTATCCTAGATATCTAGATTGATCAATGTATAGACAGTGTCATCCTCTGACCAATCTAAATCTTGAACTCCAAATAGACTCACTAAATCAAATGAGCTCAATATCTCATATTGACTCATTTAGGCATGGCCATGCACTTCGTGGTCTCACTCTATCAAAAATATTGATGTCTCTCCCGTCGTATAGGAGGGATAGATCCCATCTACATCACTCACATCCGTCTACATAATTTGTTACATACCTAGTAATCACCTTTATAGTCCACCCAGTTACGGGTGACGTTTGACGAAACCAAAGTACATAACTCCTTATGTAGGGAACCATGGTGACTTCAGGTCTAAGGACTAGTAGTCATACTAATAGTCACATGAGAAAGTATATGACACTCATATAACGATCCATGATACTTTCTCATGGCTGGTCATTCAGCATACATTCTCCAATGCATACCCATGTGTCAACTTGATATCTCTATTTCCATGACTTGTGAGATCAAGTCATCGAGTTGACCTACATGCTAGTCTTATTGCATTAACATTGTCCCTGAATGTTAATACTCGACTAGGAATGATTTAGAGTAGTGTTCCCTATATCATCTCACTATCGATTCAACTAACCGATTGATATAGGTGAGAACCTTCTACTCAAGGACGCTATTATACTTAGTTATTTGGTACCAATACAAGTAAGTATAATAACCAAAAACAAATGCCTTCATTTATATAAGAATATGATACAACAAGTCCATAATACAATCATCAAATGATTGGCTCTAGGGCTCTAACTAACAGATTCTCCTTCTCAAGTGTTAGATCTTGAGTTGGATTATTATTCACAATTTGTTCCTTGAGGTTTTGATTCTCCTCAAGGAGTGATTTTTCTTCACTTTCTAATTTATCTAATTTACTATTTAAGCAAGAAATGATTTTAAAAAACTTTTGATTTAAAGTTAGGTGTACCTCTTCGGAACCTTCGGAAACGAGTACGGACTCATGGCTCGATTCAGGTTCGGACCCGTCATCCGATTCGTCTTCCAATTCAGCTTCGTAGGCCATTAGCACAAGATGACTCTGGTGCTTCTGATCTTCGACCTCTGATTCGTCCGAGGAGGAGTCGTCCCACGTGGCTTTGAGGGCCTTCTTTTTGGTTAGCTTCATTTTGTCGATCTTCAATTTTGGACACTCATTCTTGTAGTGCCCCTTCTTGTTGCATCCGTAGCATGTCACGTTCCTCGGTTCGGTTGGAGAACTAATCTTTTGTAGATCCTTCTTGCTGAAACTTTTCTTTCTCTTGGTGAACATTTTTCTTACCAAGCTCAGCAGGTACTCTTCATTTTCGGAGTCTTTGTCAGAGTCTTCTTCAGGTTCAGGCTTGATCTTCTTTTCTTTGGAGGAAACTGCAAATAAAGCAATACCTTTCTCGGCTCCATCGTTAGTCTGCTCATGTAACTCTAATTCATAGAATAATTCATCTAATTTAAGTTTAGAGAGGTTCTTAGAAATTTTGTAGGCATCCACGATGGATGCCCACAAATTGTTGCTTGAAAACGCGTTTAATGCATACCTGATTAGTTCTCTGTTGTCCATCTGATGGCCTATCGCGTGGAGCCCGTTGAGGATGTCTTTGATCCTCGCGTGGAGCTGACTTGCTATTTCTCCTTCCTGCATTTTTATATTAAAATTTTTATTTAACAACAAATCCCTTTTTGTTACCTTAGCATCGCTAGTTCCTTCATGCAATTCTATCAATTTATCCCATAGCTCTTTCGCGTTTTGATGCGGTCCGACCCTGTTCAGCTCTTCCCTTGTCAATCCACATTATAGCGTGTTGATCGCCTTGTTCTCTGTTGATGCCTTCTTCTTTATGTCTGACGTCCATTGTTCAGGATCCAGTAGATTCCCGGAGCTGTCAACTGGTACTTTGTAGGCTTTTGTGACGCTGAGCCACTGGTCGAAATTCGTCTTGAGATACACCTCCATCCGCTTCTTCCAGTATGAGAAATCATCACCTTTGAACAGGGGAGGTCGCACTGTGCTGAAGCCTTCGATCTGAGACATCCTGCACACAAGAGAGTAGCAAAAAAGAATCCCAAGACTTGGTCTTGGATTTAGTAGTGAGGGAAGAAATAGAATTAATAAGGAAAACTAAATTGGTGTTGCACCAATTTAGATTAACTGCAACGGGAAAAAATTTCCAAAAAGGTAATGATATGGGTTAGGTTTCATGGGTCCCCGGTAAGAAGGGGAAAGGATATAACCAAACGGAGGAGGTAGGCTAATATCAGCCGGGATATACCTCAAAAGGAGGTAGGTCTGTATCGATCGAAATATGCTTCCCATGAGGAAAGCCCATATCAATTAGCATATACCTCAAAGAAGGTAGGCTAATATCGGTCAGGATATACCTCAAAAGGAGGTAGGTTTGTATCGACCAAAATATGCTTCCCAGGAGGAAGACCCATATCAATTGGCATATACCTCAAAGGAGGTAGGCTAATATCGGCCGGGATATACCTCAAAAGGAGGTAGGTCTGTATCGACCAAAATATGCTTCCTAGGAGGAAGACCCATATCAATTAGCATATACCTCAAAGGAAGTAGGCTAATATCGGCCAGGATATACCTCAAAAGGAGGTAGGTCTGTATTGACCGAAATATGCTTCCAAGGAGGAGGATCCATATCAATTAGCATATACCTCAAAGGAGGTAGGCTAATATCGGCCGGGATATACCTCAAAAGGAGGTAGGTATCGATCGAAATATGCCTCCAAGAAGGAAGGCCAATATCGGCCGGGATACGTCTTTAAGGAGGCAGGCCGATATCGATCTAAACATGCCTTTAAGAAGAAAAGCCAAGACCGGCCGGTTGACCAATACCTTGGAAAGATACTTGATAAAATATAGCCTAGTGCTAGTTAGGATAATTAACATAGAAGAGCGCCGAAAGAAGCCTCATGAGGAATAATAATCATTAACTAAACCTAGTCATGATTAACTTCGACCGATACAAGGAACATTGGTATATTGAGCTATCCATGATATAATAGAAGCAGGAGGGGCGAGAAGAAACGATAGAAACACTTTAAAGGGACTCATGAGATAGGATAGAGGTAAATATTTCAAATAAGATAATTAATGAAGATATCTGCAATATGTGACTATATGACAGGTATTATATATTTTAGCGGGAAAAGTGTTTTTAGATTATTTTGTAGGTGCTAAACGACAAAGAAGCTACATCTGGGGTACAAGAAAGATTCCTTAAAAGTCATTCACCACAAGTACGCAGCTTACGTCATCTCATAACAAACTCTAACAAATCGGGGTCCGCTTCATGACTACGAAGGTTATATGAAGTGGTATAAAAAGGGGAATTCTCTCCGTTGGCTAGGTAAGTTCACATCATCCCGCACATTCGTAACCCTAATTTTCAATTACTGTTCATCTTCTTCTTCCACACCAAGAGAGATCACTAACTTGAGCGTCGGAGGGCCTAGCCAGGGATTCCCACCCCGATCTTAGGTCACTGACAATAATGTCGGCTGGTCTCTTGTGCGTAGGAGGTCTTGGAAGCTCCGGATCTGGTTTTCTCTTTGATTGGATCTCTCTCTCTCGTCATCGGGTCTTCACGCAAGGAGGGCAGGGTGATCCTATTCTTCCCAATCCACTTTGGGTTTCTCTGATCGGCGTTCTCTAGGCTTTCTTCTCCATCAACAGTGGGTTTCTTTTTCCGGATCTCCGTCTTGTCCAGCTTCTTGGATAGGATCAAATTTGGCGCCGTCTGTGGGAACTTCACCTGAATCTGAGACTACAAGATGGAAGAGGCCAGAAAATCAAACCTACTCACGATTAGTCGAGAGGATCTGGATTTCCTCATCAATTCTCACGTACAAAAAGTCTTACAACAACAACAACAATAACTTTAAGCTCACACTGGAGCTACTCTACCAACAGCTCATAATCCGGCGATTTCAACTACTAAGCATCGAAAAGGAAAGGAACCGGAAGAGGAGGAACATGAGTATTTTCCCCCAGCTGCTGTTTCTCCAACAAGACGTCCACGAGCCTTTCTTCGCACTCCCATGGAGCAGGGGGGAAGGAGGCATGTGTTTCAGGAATCTTCTGGCGAAGCACCAGACAGAGAAAAGCGTAAGATCAAAATGATAACTAGTGATAGCTCACCAGAGAAAGTCATCTCCCCATTCTCTCAGAGTGTATTGGATGATCCACTTCCTAAGCGGTATCAAAATCTTCAGATCGGTGAGTACACTGGAACAACAGATCCAGAAGATCATTTATTGAAATTTGAGAATGTAGCATTATTACAACAATTCTCGGATGGGGTGAAATGTCGGATGTTCCTTACTACCCTCGGAGGAGCTGCACAACGCTGGTTCAAAAGATTGCCAGACAAGTCAATTCGAAAATTCAAAGATTTCAAGAAAGTTTTTCTACACCATTTCTCCAGCAATAAGAGGTATCATAAGACTCCTTGGAGTCTATTTTCAATTAAACAAGCATTCAAAGAATCGATCCGAGCCTACATCAAAATGTTCAATCAGGTAGCCATCGATGTACCTAATGCTACGACAGAAATCTTAGTGAGTGCTTTTTCTCAAGGTTTAAATGATAATGATTTCTTTAAAGATTTAGTGAGAAATCCTCCTGTTAATTTTGATTCCTTGACTGAGCGTGCTATTGAATTCATTAATGTGGAAGAAGCTCAAGCCGCTCATAGGAAAGAGGGTGTTACCTCTTCTCCCATCCAGGTTAAGGAGAAAGCTCCGACCCATGTTCCTCCACCAAGAGGGCCTAGAGCAACTCATCCACCTCACCGTCAACCAGAATATCTTCCACAAGCCGTACAACACGTGGAGATACAGCCAGAGGCACCAAGGAGATGGTGCACTTATCATAAAACTAGCAGTCATCATACTGAATACTATTTTGTTTTAAGAAATAAATGAGCTAATAGAGAGCGTTATCAGAGTTAAAATTATTATCGACAATAGTACCCCAGGCAGCAAAGCCCGCTCAAACTAGAATATTGCCCGGTCGAGCCTCGGCAAGATGCATTACCGACCCCGGCCGGTACAAGCCAAGTGTCGGAAAAAGATCCTCCTGAAGCTATGACGACTCGACAGGAAGAAAACAGGAGTAATGTTGCTTGGGGCAATATCAATATGATTGCAGGCGGGCCCACTGATGGGGATTCTAATAGGGCCAAGAAAGCACATGCCCAAAGACTGGAAATTCATGCCGTAGGATGTAGCATGGAGCGAGCGGCTGGTCCTGAGATAAGTTTTGGGCCTAGGGATCTCTAAGGGGTAGAGATACCCCATGATGATGCCCTAATCATTAAAGCAGTAATAGCCAACTACGCTATTTCTCGTACATTCATAGACACGGGCAGTTCTATTAATATTATATTCAAGAAGGCTTTCAATCAATTACAGATTGACCCGAGTGAACTTCAACAGATGGTCACTCCTCTATATGGATTCACAGGCAATGAAGTGCAACCGCTGTGACAAATAAAGTTGGCCATATCTCTAGGAGAGGAGCCTCTGATGTGAACAAGGAGATCTTATTTCATGGTGGTAGACGCCCCATCCTCTTATAACGTGATACTGGGTCGACCTGCCTTGAACGAATTCAAGGCGGTTGTTTCTACTTTCTATCAGAAAATTAAATTCCCTATTGATGACCAAGTTGGGGAGGTGCGAGGTGATCAGAAGACAGCCCAAAAATGTTATGTAGAAATAGTTCGGGCTGAAGCTAACACTGCTCGGAAAATTCAAAGAATGGAAGTTAATGCCATTCAGGAGAAGCAGCCTGTTCTGGTTTATGAAGAAAATGAAGAAGTTCAGATCCAGACCGGTCGGCCTGAAGCTACTACATATATTGCGGCTGATCTTGATCCCACTCTGAAAGTCGAACTGGTACAGTGCCTGAAAAAGAACAATGATGTATTTGCCTGGACGCCCAAAGAAGTCTCGGGCGTTTCTCCTGCAGTCATGTAACCTTCTTTACACGTCTTCCCAGATGCCCGCCCAGTCATGCAAAGAAAGAGGAATTTTAGCGCGGAAGAGAACCAAATCATCAAAGAAGAGATAACTAAACTTATGGAGGCTAGTTACATCAGGGAAGTACAATTTCCCAGCTGGTTAGCTAATGTGGTGTTAGTCTCTAAACCAGGAAACAAATGGCGAGTGTGCATTGATTTCCGAGATCTCAACAAGGCTTGCCCAAAAGATTATTATCCATTACCCAGGATCGATCAATTGGTAGACTCCACTGCTGGATGCGAATACATCTCTATGCTAGACGCTTATCAAGGCTATCATCAGGTTCCCTTAGCTAAAGAAGATCAAGAAAAGGTCAGTTTTATAACATCTGAAGGTACTTATTGTTATAATGTTATGCCCTTCAGACTAAAAAATGCAGGAGCAACTTATCAAAGGCTTATGAATAAGGTCTTCTAGAAGCAGATTGGTAGGAATATGGAAGTATATGTGGATGATATCTTAATTAAGTCTCTTCAAGTTGCTGATCTGTGCAGGGACGTAGAGGAGACCTGCAAGACATTGAGACAATATTGGCTCAAGTTAAATCCGAGCAAATGTTTATTCAGCGCAAAAGGAGGAAAATTCCTGGGATATATGGTGTCCAAACGGGGAATAGAAGCCAACCCGAGCAAAGTCAAGGCACTTCAGAACATGGAGCCACCGTACAACATGAGAGAAGCTCAAAGATTGACCGGCCGGATTACAACCTTGTCTAGGTTCATTTACAGGTCGGCCGATCGTAGCTTCCATTTCTTTAAAATACTCAAAAAAGCCAATAAATTTCAGTGGAATGAGGAATGTGATAAGGCTTTCCAAGAGTTGAAAGATTATTTGTCTACTCTCCCTGTATTAGCTAAGCCTATAGTAGGAGAGACTCTTTGGGTATATTTGTCGGCTAATGAAAACGTTGTAGGCTCTGTATTAGTCAGACAAGAAGGAAAAGAACAACAACCTGTATATTTTTCTAGCCATTTATTAAAAGGAGCTGAGTGTAGATATACTACGCTAGAGAAATTGGCTTATATACTAGTCTTGACCGCTCGGAGATTGCGCCCATATTTCTTAGCACATAAGATTATTGTATTAACCAACAGTACTCTCGGACGGGTGTTACTCAACCCAGAGGCATCAGGTCGGTTGATCAAATGGACGACAGAACTTGGAGAATATGATATTCAATATCAACCTCGCTCAGCCATCAAGGCACAAGCTCTAGCAGACTTCATTATAGAAGTTCAAGGCCCTGAGGAAGAAAACGTTTGGAAAGTTTATGTAGATGGCTCCTTAACTAGACAAGGTAGCGGAATTGGTGTTCTCTCCAAGAGAAGACAGACTTCAACTCTCTATCAGATTGAATTATAGAGCTACTAATAATGAAACAGAATATGAAGCCTTGATAGTAGGATTGCAGGCCGCCCCGCATATAGGTGCGGCTCGAGTCTTTATCTATTCTGATTCTCAATTAGCAGCCCAACAACTATCAGGTAATTTTGTAATTAATAATGACAGGCTCAAGTTATATGCTGAATCATTTGATAAGTTGAAGTCTCAGTTTCAAGAAGTAAATATTCAAATGGTTCCTCGATCTGAGAATCAAGTAGCAGATGAATTGGCTAAGTTGGCCTCTGCTATAGTACCATGGAGTCTAGATCAGCCCGTAGAATAAGCTCTGTTAATATCCTGTATTGAAAGACAAGATGAAGTAGAAATTCAAGGTGACTGGAGGGGCTCAAATCATATTGTATTTACAGCAAGGTATTCTTCCAAGTAATACAGAACAAGCAAGGGTATTTAAAAGGAGAGCTGCTCAGTACACTATGATAGGGAAACAGTTATATAAAAGAGCTTTTTCTAGACCTTTGCTCAAGTGTATTGGTACAGAAGATATACAATTTATTTTACAGGAAGTTCATCAAGGTTCATGTGGTAGTCATATAGGAGGGAGATCCTTGGCCCGTAAAGTCTTATTAGTGGGATCTTTTTGGCCTACTCTACATGAAGACGCCAACAAATTAGTAAGAACTTGTATGTCTTGCCAGAAACATCAAAATATTTCTCATCATCCCACACAGTTGTTGAAAACCTCTATAGTCTCATGTCCCTTTGATCAGTGGGGCATGAACATAGTAGGCCCATTTTCTATGGCAGCTGCACAAAGAAGGTTTGTATTGGTAGCAGTGGATTATTTTTCCAAATGGGTAGAAGCAGAACCACTTGCCCGGATTACTGAAGATGCAGTTATTAAATTTCTGTGGAAAAATATCATATGCAGATTTGGCATTCCTCATAAATTAGTCTCTGATAATGGAGGACAATTTCAAGGAGATAGAATTTTAGCTTGGTGCAAAAGTTATGGTATTACTCAAGCTTTTACCTCTGTGGCCTATCCGCAAAGTAATGGTCAAGCGGAAGTAACCAATAGAGAAATTATAAGGGGTTTAAAAACCAAACTGGATCATGTTGGAGGCAGCTGGGTAGATGAATTATCCAGCGTTCTTTGGGCATATCGTACTACACCTCGAGAAGCTACAGGAATCACGCCTTTTCAATTAGTCTATGGGGGAGAAGCAATAATTCCCATTGAGGTGGGAATAGAATCTGATAGAAGATAATTATATGATGCAGACAATGAGGGTCGACGACTCATGGAGTTGGATTTGATAGAGGAAATTAGAGATAAAGCTGTTGCTCGTCTCGTATCATACCGACAACGAATGAGACAAAATTACAACAAAAGGGTCATCCCCAGATTTTTCCAAGTAGGAGATTTAGTATGGAAGCGTATCAAACCTGTCGGGGATGTCACTAAGTTGGCACCACAATGGGGAGGACCTACAAAGTGGTGGAAAAGCTCACATCCGGCTCGTATTATCTTCAAGATACTGAAGGAAGAATTTTGGAACGTCCCTGAAGTGCCAATCATTTACAACCTTACCGGACATAACAAGACCATGCTATTTAAGAATATGTCAGAAGAAACAAATTATAATTATCTGAAGTAAGTTCCCGAAGAAAAGAAGACAAGTATTCTTACAGTTCATGTACTACATTTCTTTCAATAAATGCAATGCAAGGCAAATATCGCCACAAAAATAAATGTGGTGCATGCAGATTGATAAGTATTGGCAGAACTTTTATAATCTCTTTTCAATCAACAGTGGGAAATCTCAAAGACCTATTCAGCTCCCCTAAGAAAAATCCAGAAAAAGGTCAGTACAAACATCATAAATTGGTATAATAATGTAGTCGATTGGGAAATCTCATGAAGTAACTCGGACGGGTTTTCATGGGAGGGACCGGAGACTTTAAACCATCATAAAACATAGTCGATCGGGAAATCTCATGAAGTAACTCGGACGGGTCTTCATGGGAGGAACCGGAGACTTTAAACCATCACAGAACATAGTCGATCGGGAAATCTCATGAAGTAACTCGGACGGGTCTTCATGGGAGGAACCGGAGACTTTAAACCATCACAGAACATAGTTGATCGGGAAATCTCATGAAGTAACTCGGACGGGTCTTCATGGGAGGAACCGAAGACTTTAAACCATCACAGAACATAGTCGATCGGGAAATCTCATGAAGTAACTCGGACGGGTCTTCATGGGAGGAACCGGAGACTTTAAACCATCACAGAACATAATCGATCAGGAAATCTCATGAAGTAACTCGGACGGGTCTTCATGGGAGGAACCGGAGACTTTAAACCATCACAGAACATAGTCGATCGGGAAATCTCATGAAGTAACTCAGACGGGTCTTCATGGAAGGAATCGGAGACTTTAAACCATCACCGAACATAGTCGATTGGGAAATCTCATGAAGTAACTCGGACGGGTCTTCATGGGAGGAACCAGAGACTTTAAACCATCACAGAACATAGTCGATCAGGAAATCTCATGAAGTAACTCAGGTGGGTCTTCATGAGAGGAACCGGAGACTTTAAACCATCACAGAACATAGTCGATCGGGAAATCCCATGAAGTAACTCGGACGGGTCTTCATGGAAGGAACCGAAGACTTTAAACCATCACAAAACACAGTCGATCGGAAAATCTCATGAAGTAACTTGGACGGGACTTCATGGGAGGAACCGGAGACTTTAAACCATCACAGAACATAGTCGATCGGGAAATCTCATGAAGTAACTCGGACGGGTCTTCATGGGAGGAACCGAAGACTTTAAACCATCATAGTGTAAGACCGTTGAATTCGATAGAGGGGGGGTGAATATCGATTCGAAAATCTCGAGTTAAAACACAGCGAAAAAGTAAAGAAGTAAAGAGATGAACACTGTTGATTTTTACTTCGTTCGGAGCCTGTGACGACTCCTACTCGAAGGCCCGTACTCCTTGAGTACTTTCGTTGGGCAATTCACTAGCAATTCAGATAATTACAGTTTACGTACAAATATTGCTAATGAAAAGAAAGAAAACAAAGCTAACCGACAAACAATGAATTAAAAAGAGAGCCGGAGTGAGTCGTCGGAGCTTTGTGAACGTCGTTGGAGCGCAGAGCAGCAGAGTGATTGGACTCAGAGTTTTCAGAAGACTGATATATTGAAGCTCCTGCCTGGGGCTTCTTTTATATGCTGCTCCGGGCGCCTGGATCCCTTCCGGGCACCTGGAATGTGACATAACACTCCCAACCAGCATGCTCCAATTGTCAACGTCGTCCTGGGGATAAAATTTGCCTCCGGGCGCCTGGATCCCTTCCAGGCGCCCGGACTTCCGGCATTCAGGAGCTCGGACCCTCACTGTTCCCTACCTGCAAAACAGTGTTAGTCCGAGGCAAATAAACCCTGCAGCACAGTTTATTAGCACATTTTTACAGATACGCTAAGTAATAAAAATTAGCATCAAGAGTATGACTTAGATTCCGTCTTTCCGAGACCGGAATCTAGTCACGATCTCGACTTAGATATCCGAAATGGATCTAAGCCGGATCGACGCCTAATGTTCCCTTCCCGGGAACGCGTCCTCGCAGTCACTCCCCTCTAGTGACTTACCTTACTTACCTGCCAGACGTCCGGTCAGCCCGTCGACCCGTCTGGACTTCTTGCCAAGCGTCCGGTCAGCCCGTCGACCCGCTTGGACTTCTCGCCAGCTATCCGGTCAGCCCGTCGACCTAGCTGGACTTCTCGCCAAGCGTCCGGTCAGCCCGTCGACCCGCCTGGACTTCTCGCCAGCTATCCGGTCAGCCCGTCGACCTAGCTGGACTTGGACTTCTCGCCAGCTATCCGGTCAGCCCGTCGACCTAGCTGGACTTCGTGCCAGACATCTGGTCAGCCCGTCGACCTGTCTGGACTTCTCCTGCACACTCGATCAAAGTGTCAGACAACAACACAACTAACTTAACCTATTTGTCATTCATCAAAACCTGGGTTAGACCGTTAGTGCTACCCGCACCAACAATCTCCCCCTTTTTGATGAAATGACAACCTGGTTAAGTTAGTGAAAGCATATGTACGAAACAACATGCATTTGTGTGGTTTTAAAGTTAGTTTGTGTTTTCAGATTGGTTTAGCTAACTTAACCACCTAACCCTTCTCCCCCTTTGCATTCATCAAAAAAAACAAGGGTAAACAATCATAGTGTAGAGTTACTTAAAACAATAACACTTAATCTTGAAAAATGACTGAGTTTGGTTCAGAATTCAAAAAAATACAATTTTTAAATCCAAGAAAAGGTCAAGTTGACTTGGGGGAGTATAAAGTTTTGAAAACTTGTATAAAGCAGTAGCTTTTAGCTTTTAGAAAAATTGCTAAGTTTTAATTTTCAAACATAAGTGTATAAGGTCTAAATTTCAAGAGTAAATATTCAAAACAAGTTTCAACTTTGAAACGCTTTTCAAACATAAGTTTTCAAAACCAAAATTCCAAAACTAAGTTTGAAAAAATCTATTTTTCAAAACTAATTGAAATTTATTTTTCAACACTAAGTTTGTAAAAGATTCAATTTTCAAAATCAAGGAAAATGAGTTTGAGAAGCTTAGTTTGTAAACTAATTTTTTTTTGTAAAATTTAACCTTCAAATCAAAATGTCAAAATTAAGTAAAATCAAATTTTAAGAACTAGATTCAGGATAATTTTCAAAGTATAGTTAAATTAAATTTAAATCTTTACTTTTAGTTTTCAAAGGAGTTTGGTAAAAGTAAGATCATATTTTTAGAATATTTTTGTAAAATTTGTTTTTCAAAATCAAATTTTCAAAGTTTAAAAGTATTAGATTCAAAACCTTTCAAACTTTCAAATTTTTGTAAAAAATTTCACAATTTTAAACAAGTTGTTTTTTAAACTTTGATTTTCAAAATTAAGTTTAAAATTCGATTTGAAAAACTGAATTAGTTTTATTTCTCCCCCTGAACTTGATACTTAAAAGTTTGAAAATATTTGCTAAAAATGTTCAAAGTAATTTTTTTTTTTAAATTAGGTAGAATTTTCTAAAGAGATTTTAAAGAGAAGATTAAAAAATAACGCTTAAGGAGATAATTAAAAAATAAACCTCCCCTGAATTTGATATTCCTTTAATTTGATATTCTTTTAATTTATTAATCCTCCTTATTTGTTAATTTTTCTAGGGGATTTAAAAGAAATTGAACCTCCCCCTGAATTGGTTATTCCCCTTAATTTAATATCTCCCCTTTAATACTAAGGTTTGGTTGTGTTAAATTTCAAAGCCCTAACACATTTGTCTAATACATATATTATTATCTCTGTATCCTTGGTATAACTGTTTATTTGAATTTGATTAATCAATTAATAATTAATTTTAGATTCAGGTGCTTAACTTTAGTTTAAGGTTAAATAAGATAAGATTTTATTAATTCAATAACAGTTAAGCATTATCAATAATTTATTGATTAGTTTTTACTTGATTTAATAATTTAATACTTAGTGAAATAATTTAAATTTCATATTACTTGATTGAGCTGGTTAATGAAAGTGTTAGTTATAATTATTATTATTATTAAAAAAAATTTAAAGGGATTTCTAAAACAGCATTTAAAAAGAATTTAAAATGATTTTTATAATATGTTTTATGTCAATTAACATATGTTTGATTCAGTTTTGATTTTAGATTTAAATTAATATTAGTGGTTAATTTAAGTTTAAGTTAAAAAATTTTAAATTTAATTGTAATTTCAATATTAAGTTTTATTTTAAGATTTAATTTTTAGTTAAGTCAAATTAAAAATTAATTTTAAGGTTAAAATGATGTTTAAGATTAAAAATGAGTTTAAAGTCAAAATAATAATTTTTAAAGTCAAAATAATCTATAGAAACAATTTATTATTACTATTTCATTATAGTGAAAAAAATAAGAAGAATTTTTCAAAATGATACAAAATTTTTAGATAGTTTTAAAATGATTTTTAAAATATTTTTTAAATGATTTTTAAAAGTTTTTTTTTAAAAAAAAAATAATTTTTGAAATAATTTTTAAGTTTAAAATATAATTTTTATATTAAAATGATTTTAAGTTAAAATAATTTTAAAGTTAAAATAATTTTTAAAATAACAATAATTTTTAAAAGGTTTTAAAAGAATTTTTTTTTTCTTTTAAAAGAATTTTTAAAGTTTTTAAAATGATTTTTAAAAGAGTTTTTAAAATAATTTTTAAAATGTTTTAAAAGAATTTTTAAAAGAATTTTAAAGTTTTTAAAATGATTTTTAAAAGAGTTTTTAAAATAATTTTTAAAATGTTTTAAAAGAATTTTTAAAAGAATTTTTTAAAGTTTTTAAAATGATTTTTAAAAGAGTTTTTTAAAATAATTTTTAAAATGTTTTAAAAGAATTTTTTAAAGTTTTTAAAATGATTTTAAAAGAGTTTTTAAAATAATTTTTAAAGAATTTTTAAAAGTTTTTAAAATGATTTTTAAAAGAGTTTTTAAAATAATTTTTTAAAATGTTTTAAAAGAATTTTTTAAAAAAGTTTTTAAAGAATTTTTAAAAATAGTTTTTAAAGAATTTTAAAAATTGTTTTTAAAGAATTTTAAAAAATAGTTTTTAAAGAATTTTTAAAATAGTTTTTAAAGAATTTTTAAAATAGTTTTAAAGAATTTTTAAAATAGTTTTTAAAGAATTTTTAAAATAGTTTATTTTTTTAAAGAATTTTTAAAATAATTTTTAAAAATAGTTTTTAAAGAATTTTTAAGTTAGTTTGTATTTTTTTTTTTAAATAATAAAATATTAAAAGTTTTTAAAAGTATTTTTGAAATAATTTTTAAAATAAGTTTTAAAAGAATTTTTAAAATAACTTTTTAAAATAAGTTTTAAAAGTTTTTAAAAGAATTTTTTAAAATAAGTTTTAAAAGTTTTTAAATGATTTTTTTTTTTAAATAATTTTTAAAATAAGTTTAAAAAGTTTTTAAGAGATTTTTTTTAAAATAAGTTTTAAAAGTTTTTAAAAGATTTTTTTTTTAAAATAATTTTTAAAATAAGTTTAAAAAGTTTTTAAAAGAATTTTTTAAAATAAGTTTTAAAAGTTTTTAAAAGAATTTTTAAAATAAGTTTTAAAAGTTTTTAAAAGATTTTTTTTTAAAATAATTTTTAAAATAAGTTTAAAAAGTTTTTAAAAGAATTTTTTAAAATAAGTTTTAATAGTTTTTAAAAGATTTTTTTTTAAAAATAATTTTTAAAATAAGTTTAAAAAGTTTTTAAAAGAATTTTTTAAAATAAGTTTTAAAAGTTTTTTAAAAGAATTTTTAAAATAAGTTTTAAAAGTTTTTAAAATATTTTTTTTTTAAAATAATTTTTAAAATAAGTTTAAAAAGTTTTTAAAAGAATTTTTTAAAATAAGTTTTAAAAGTTTTTAAAAGAATTTTTAAAATAAGTTTTAAAAGTTTTTAAAAGAATTTTTAAAATAAGTTTTAAAAGTTTTTAAAATAATTTTTAAAATAAGTTTTAAAAGAATTTTTAAAATAATTTGTTTTTTTTTAAAATAAGTTTTAAAAGAATTTTTAAAATAAAAAGAATTTTTAAAATAAAAAGAATTTTTAAAATTATTAATTAAGTTAAAATAATTATTAAAATAATTTTTAGGTTAAGATAATTTAAGTTTAATTTTTTAAAATAAATTTGTAAGTAAAAGAAAATTAATTTTAATTTTTAACGTAAAATTTTAAATTAAAGAAAATGTTATTTTAATTTAATTGATTTAATTTTAATTTAATTTAATTTAATTGAATTAATTTAATTAATTTCTTTTAGGTCCTTAGTCATCTCACCTGATCTATATATTCAATCAGGGAATCCTACAATTTTGTGAGATGAATTAGATTTAATTATAGAGTTTGATTTAACTTGTGTTAGATTCAGGTTTAGCTTTGGTTTCAACAAATAGGCATTCTTCGGATAAACTTCTAAGCTTGGCGAGTCACTTGGACGTCATTAGAAGTAACCAACCTTTCGAGGTTTTCCGAATAGTCCTATCCATGGAGCTTAGTACTAAATCTTGGTCTAACTAGTTAGGTTCTGTTTAAGGGTAGCTTCGGTCAGTTCCACTTGGCCAAATGCACCAGATCGAAGCCATATCTTTCTAGACATGCGATGCCCAAGCTTCCCTAACGTACTATCATCCAAAAACTTTACCCGTACCGTGATTCAAGTTAAATTGGGTCCCTTTTTAACTAATCCTAATTACCCTGCCGGGTTAGTTTATTTGGGTTACCCTGTCGGGTAAGTTATTTTTGGAGGTGCCAGCTATTCTGGAGCCTCCCCCTAAATTGTTGAATTTTCTTTTTAAGATTTCTTGTATAATTAGAGTTGATTTTAGTTAAGTTTTAATGTTTAATTTGTAATTTAAATTTAAGTTTTTAATTTTGAATTAATTAAATTGGTCAAATTATCTTTCTTTAAAAGAGTATATTTAACATTTAAATTTTCTTTCAATTTCAATTTCAATTTTATTGGGTTAATTGAATTATCTTTCTTTAATAGCTTATTTTTAAAGTTTAGGTTTTTATTTATTTTTGAGTTAATTAAATTGTTTGAATTATATTTCTTTAAAGGTTTATCTTTTAACTTTTTATTAATTGTTAATTTTAAATTTTCTAGATTATTTTTGTTTAATATGTTATCTTTAACATTTAAGTTTGTTAACTTTTGTTTTGATTTTATCAAAGTGTTTGATTTTATCCTTATATTTTCTTTACCTTTTAAGTTGATATAATTAGTGGAATTTATTAAATAAGTCTTATCATTAAAATTTAATTTTTTGTTAATTAAATTATCTTGGGTTTGGATAGAATTTTCCAGATTGATATTTTCTAGATTATTAAATAATTTATTAATTATGTTTAGATTAATATTGACCTTGTCATCCTTTTTGTTTGAATTTTCAAATTTGTTTAGGTTTAAATTCGAATTTTTAGATTTATTGATTATTTTTAGATTTTCTGTATTTTCTAAATTAATTATATTTGTTTTATCAGAAAATATCCTAGGGGTATTTTCTATATTTTCTGAATTAATTATATTTATTTTATCAGAAAATATCCTAGGGGTATTTTCGCAAGTATTGTCATGTATACTATTTTCACATATACTTTCAGACATATCCAAATTAACATGCACATATTTTAAACTACTACTAGCAAGGGTGTTTTGGTAATTATTACTAACCTTGAGCGCAATCCCTAATTTAGCAGGCTTCTCCGTTGGATCTGACTTGAGTCCGAATTCGACTTTAACTTGATCTTCTAGCTCCATTGGCGTCTCGTGAAGCTTGATCAACTGGGTCCATAGCTCATATGCATTCTTGTATTTTTCTAGTCTGCATATAATATTGTTAGGTAAAATATTATAAATAATTTTACTTACATTTTTATTCAGCTCCGAGTTCTGAGAAGGTTTTTTCAATATTAGCATATAATCGATATCTACGCTTCCTAAGAAGCATTCCATTCTTCGCCTCCAGTAGTTGAAATCTTCATCGTACGGTGGTGGTTCATTGGGGTTCCATCCTTCTTGAAAAGACATTGTTCTTGCACACAATGAAATAGAGACAAAATCCCAAGACTTGGTCTTGGATTAGCAGTGCTGGAAAAACTAATATTTCACTACTAATTTTTTTTTTAAATAATAAAATATTATTAAAATATTAAAAAAAATATTATCTCAAATTTTTGAAAATGTAATATTTTGTCGATACTAAATTATAGTGAAAAGATGACGATGTATTTTTCAAAACCAGTTTTGGAGGGAAAAAACGAAAGGCGGTGTATAATTTTTCTTTAAAATACTAAAAACGAACGATGTATAATTTTTCTTTAAAAAGGCCCCCTCTTTGTCAGATTGGTGGTTGCACCAAATCAGAGCGGTACCTGCTCTGATACCACTTGTAAGACCGTTGAATTCGATAGAGGGGGGGTGAATATCGATTCGAAAATCTCGAGTTAAAACGCAGCGGAAAAGTAAAGAAATAAAGAGATGAACACTGTTGATTTTTACTTCGTTCGGAGCCTGTGACGACTCCTACTCGAAGGCCCGTACTCCTTGAGTACTTTCATTGGGCAATTCACTAGCAATTCGGATAATTACAGTTTACGTACAAATATTGCTAATGAAAAGAAAGAAAACAAAGCTAACCGACAAACAATGAATTAAAAAGAGAGCCGGAGTGAGTCGTCGGAGCTTTGTGAACGTCGTTGGAGCGCAGAGCAGCAGAGTGATTGGACTCAGAGTTTTCAGAAGACTGATATATTGAAGCTCCTGCCTGGGGCTTCTTTTATATGTTGCTCCGGGCACCTGGATCCCTTCCGGGCGCCTGGAATGTGACGTAACACTCCCAACCAGCATGCTCCAATTGTCAACTTCGTCCTGGGGATAAAATTTGCCTCCGGGCGCCTGGATCCCTTCCAGGCGCTCGGACTTCCGAGCGCCCGGACCCTCACTGTTCCCTACCTGCAAAACAGTGTTAGTCCGAGGCAAATAAACCCTGCAGCACAGTTTGTTAGCACATTTTTACAGATACGCTAAGTAATAAAAATTAGCATCAAGAGTATGACTTAGATTCCGTCTTTCCGAGACCGGAATCTAGTCACGATCTCGACTTAGATATCCGAAATGGATCTAAGCCGGATCGACGCCTAATGTTCCCTTCCCGGGAATGCGTCCTCGCAGTCACTCCCCTCCAGTGACTTACCTTACTTACCTGCCAGACGTCCGGTCAGCCCGTCGACCCGTCGACCCGTCGACCCGTCGACCCGCTTGGACTTCTCGCCAACTATCCGGTCAGCCCGTCGACCTAGCTGGACTTCTCGCCAAGCGTCCGGTCAGCCCGTCGACCCGCTTGGACTTCTCGCCAGCTATCCGGTCAGCCCGTCGACCTAGCTGGACTTCTTGCCAAGCGTCTGGTCAGCCCGTCGACCCGCTTGGACTTCTCGCCAGCTATCCGGTCAGCCCGTCGACCTAGCTGGACTTCGTGCCAGACATCTGGTCAGCCCGTCGACCTGTCTGGACTTCTCCTGCACACTCGATCAAAGTGTCAGACAACAACACAACTAACTTAACCTATTTGTCATTCATCAAAACTTGGGTTAGACCGTTAGTGCTACCCGCACCAACACATAGAACATAGTTGATCGAGAAATCCGATGAAGTAACTCGGACGGGTCTTCATGGGAGGAACCGGAAACTTCAAAGCCTAATCAACCGGGATTACATTGACATGGCAAATACAAAGTTATATGAATTTATTCACAAAATCGGTTGACATTTTACATTGGATTAGAAGCCAGGTTCAAGGGGGATTCTATGCATGTGACACGTTATTCATCTAGAAGCTCATTCATATGGAAATCTTTATTTAAAAATCGCCCAGAGTATTATACTCAGCTTAGAGTTCAGGAGTTTTATACAGTTCCTTATCTAAAATCACTCGGGATTATTCATTCTTTTGAAATATGAAGCACACTAGATGTTATCTGCAGAAGGATTCATCAAGACAAGGCTTAACTTTAAGAGATGAGCAAGGAATGCTCGAATAAAGCTTGTACTTAATGTTCGGAAGCATTTCAAGAGAAGCATTCTCAAACCAACACAATATAGAAACAGGTAAGTATCAAAAATTTCCTATACATCGCAATCACTTAATTACCAAGTTTTGGTTACACTTCTTTTCATTACCAGTTTTTCCATTACAAGTCTTTTATGAACAATCTTTTTAGATATCTAGAAAAGGACCTTTTAAATCTGCGGGTAGTTCCTCGTTAAGCCTGCGACGACTTATGAAAGAAAGGGGAGATTCCTTGGGTAGATAACCACCCTCTTTTAACTGTCGAAGAACTCCGGATACAGAATGATTTAAAGCACCCACTATCCTACGAACAAATTCTTGGGCAAACACCGAAGACTTTAAATAAGCCAAACGCCACTCTTCCCATCGACTCTTCTCTTGCTCCTTATAGCTTTGAAAATCAGCTTGCAGTTTTGTGTTTTGATCTTTTAAAGCATCCTTTTCTGATTTAAGCTGCTCCAATTCCTTCTGGAGCAGTGATAACTCAACATCTTGAGCTTTCCTTTGCTCTTGTTCCTGTAGGATAGTGAAATCATGAGAGGCTAGGTCTTGAGCTTGATCAGAAAGACAGGCATTATGAAGCTTCTCTACTTTCTCTAAAATAAGACTTTTATGAGAAGCATCTAAGAGAGCTTTCTCCTTTAAAGCAATCTCCAGTCGGAGACCAGAATGTAGTTGATCCACCTGTAATTCCAGAGTTCTCCTTGCAAGCTCTTTGTCTTTCAGTAATTGTTGTGACTCCTCTAATTCCTGTCTCAATGCCCCTAATTGTTGATCTTGCAAAGTCACTTTCTCTTGCAACTGAGCCATGTTGTTATTAGGAGAAGGTAAAGTAGCCTTTAATGTCTCTAGTTGAGCCTTTAACTTATTGTTCTCCTGATCCTTAGCCATAAGTAGCTGGTTAATATACAGACTTGAGGCTAGGAACTAAATAAAAGGATGATATAGTTAAAGATAAGGATATGAAGTTAACAACATATAACCAGAAATACTTACAGCTATTACTTGACGACTATGGCTGTCGACCCGATGTGGAAGACTAAGGCCTCTTAGTTGTTCTTGGCCTTGTATCCAAGATTCGGCCAATAGGCCTTGTAGTTGTAAAGAACCATAGCTAGGTGGATCAGAGGGTTGTCCCAGTTGAGAGGGCAAACTCATAGCCTGTTTAAATAAAGGGCGAGGAATGGATGAAGAAGGAGGTAGAGAAGAAGAAGATGCAATGGAAGGAAAAGAAATAGTAGAAACAAGAGAAGCAGAGGAAGAACTAGATGGAATAGAGGGTGACAATGCAGGAGAGGCTGATTCAGTTATGGAAACACTAATAGCTGAAGGACTAGCACTTGGAGAAGATCTCTGGCAAGGTATCTGTTTTGCCTGGGGCCTAGAAGCCAAAGGAGGCAAGGCCAATGCAAGAGGTGCAGAAGATACAGAAGGAATAATGGTCATCTCAGAAGCAGAAGCGGAAGCAGAAGGAGCTGAAATAATAGAAGAAGAGGGGATAAGTAGACCGGGTCTCATCATCCTAAGAAAAGAATTAGAGATAATGTGGGTAGGAGTTATCGGTGCCTTACCTCTCTCGAGAGAAATGGGCGTCGGGACAAGAGGAGCTTACACAAAGGTACCAATGAAATCGCTAAAGGGAGAATCCTCAGTAAGCTTTGGCATTTTAACTAAGGCAACAAAAGGCTCTTCTTCTTCCTCTTCCATAGTTGCGACAGCCTCTGCCCGTTGTTCTTCGTCAGATAGCAAAACCAAGGTGGAGAAATTAGGATGAGACCGGCGGGCGCGCAACCATTCTTCTCCAAGATTATTGACAAAGGACTTTGTCATAGTAGGATTCTTGTACATAAAGACTAGAAGAAGAACATCAGCTAAAACATAAGAATTAAACACCGATATAAAAGAGATATATTAATCAGTAAATGCGGAACGAAATGTTCATACATACCAAAAGATCCGTCCAAAGGAGTGTCAACATTGCTTATCCCGAAAGGAAACATTAAACCCTCCACAATTAGATGCGGCAAGCTGAATTTCGCTCCTCTCAGTTTAGGTAAGGCAGAAGCAACAAAGGGATCGTTAAGCAGATTATGGGTGCTAGGAAGTGGAGGTAAATCATATATCCATTGGATGGGAAACGGAGGAGGAGAAGGGAGACGCATATAGAAAAATTTGTGATATCAATCCCCCTGAGGAGGAATTCGGTTAAACAGAATAGCCTTAGGACAAGATTGAAATTTGAAGACACCAACATCTACTCGACGAGGAACGAAGAAGTGGTGAAAAAGACGAGGAGACAAGGGAAAATCTAACAGTTTGGATACCCCGATAAAACCCATAAGGATAGAAAAGGATTGAGGGACAAACTGATTAAATGGAATATTAAAATAGAGGCTAACATTACAGAAAAAAGGGTGAAGAGGAAATGGAAAACCTTGTAAGACTTGATCTCAGAAGATAGATATACACCCTAAAGGTGGAAGATGCGGACCATCATGAGGAGTAGGATGGGTTATATAAGAAGGAAAACCATAGGTCGCTTGTAAATCCACTTCTTCTATATCTATAAGATCAGAAACACACGAGAGAAACCAAGCAGGAGGGGAACTTTCCATAGTAGAAGGAAGTGAAATCAAGGGAGAGGAAGAGAGAAGTGGGAAGGCGAAAGTGAACTTCTTAAAACCCTTGTTTTCCCTTCGGTCTTATGCTAAAACCCCCAAACAGGAATAGCAGAAGAAAACAAGAAAAGAAAAGGTACTCGGAATACCAATCGTCATAAACGGGTGATAATATTAAAAGATAAAATCAAGAAAGAAAGGTGAAGTTAAGTAATCTTCCTTGAAAAATGCATAAAATTTTCCTGGATACAATTCTTAAGAAAGTTTGACGGATATAAAGGAAAATTGAGTAGATAATTATAAAGCTCGGATTATTTGGCAAGAGTTGGGTAGAAGGTATTAGTTAATGGACAAGACTTGGTTAAATATTATCGAACGAGGTCCATAGATATGAATCGGGCGGTTTTGATAGATCGGCCAAGATAAAGACCACCCAAATATGTTGACCAAAGGCTTACCGCGATGAGTCAAGTAGCATACACTATTAATACATGAGATAACATACGTAGATATGAGCGTAGGTCGATCAAGTAAAATAAATCGACCGATGTTGAGAAGATCATAATAAAACTGCACCAGATCGGACGAGACATAATGGATCTTTGAAATATCGGACGGTACTTATCATCCTTGATATATACCGTCCGGTCATAAGGAAACAATCTAAAACGTAATAATCTGTTGGATGAGGTTGTATGATAACCAGCCAAGCAACATTTGACATATTTAAACAAAACAGATAACTATCATAAGAAAGAGTGAAATTAACAATGAAAAAGGGATAATCAGCTTCACATAAGTTTGTCAGATTGTCATCCCAAGAGTTTTGGTCCCCTTTTTTCTTTTAAGAGAGTTTGAATTTGAGTCATACTAAGGTCAGCTGAGGGTATAGATCAGGGGGCTTGTTCTGAATGAGTTTGCGATGATTTAGGAAATTAGGAGGAGGGTCGTGAGATAAGTAGCTCTCCTCTCGTAATTGTTGAATCGCCCCTTGAGCTCCCACAGTAAAGGCTGATAAGATGGATTTCATGATCGACCTATTGAATTCAGGAGATTCAATCATGGCGGTGGCCCGTTCCTTGTAACGAGTGTCTTCGTTTTCCTTGTAGACCACCAAAGCCGTTTGAGAAGTCTTCAGTTCATTCTCTTTAATAGAAAACTCGACTTTAACTGAATTAAGGGAGGTGTTCAAGGAAGTTTCTGTTGGGTTTTTCGGGCCGCGAAAACCGCTTTTCGCGTCGCGGAAACCCCGAATCGCCCAAGCCACGGATCTCGTGCAAGGTAAAACCGAACGAAAATACGAGTACGAGTTTGAAAAACTTTAATCTACAGTAGATCTACATAAGGATAAACCATTTATACCTTTGATGCGATGCCCTTCGCGTTCCCGCTCGTCCAAATGATGCCGGATCTCAAGACCGTCAAGCGCCGGTCCTCTAGAAGTATCCACACGGACACACTAGATGGAAATGACCAAAAACCAAGGTGTGCTAGCACCTATGTGGTTCGGCCAAGGGAGGAGAGGGAGAGGGAGAGCTTGAGAGGGAGAAGGAGGAAGATGCACACAAGTGAATGAAAAATGAATTTCTTCACCCAAAACAAAGTGGCCGGCCACATTTCAAAATTCACATTAATTGCATTAATTGCAATTAATATGAAACCATAAAATCACATTAATTGCATTAATTGCAATTAATATGAAACCATTAAGAGAGTGGCTTTGTCACTTCCATGAGGTGGCACCCATGATGATGTGGAACATCATCATTGGTCCACCTAATGCCAACTCACCAATGAGGTGGCAAAAGGTCAAGTCAAAATTGACCTTTAGTCTTCCATCTCTAGTCAAGTCAAACTTGACCCAATCTCTACCATGGTTGATCTAATCCAACCATTTGATTCAAGCCAACTTAATATAATGAATCTAATTCATTAAATTAAATTGATTTAATAAGTCATAATCTAAATTAGACTCATTAAATACATGAATCAACTTGAGTCGAACCCAAGTTAGCCCAATTAGGATTACTCTTAATCCAATTTGATTTATCATATAAATCTAATCCTCTTGGTTCATCATATGAACCTAATCTCCATCTATTTGTCTTAAGTGTGTGACCCTATAGGTTCTTGTAACGTTGGCAATGCCCTAAACCCATTTAGGAGCATAAGTAATGAGCGGTATCTAGCAACACATCATTACTACCCAAGTTACAAGAATGTCGAGATCCGACATCACCTTGTGACTACCAATTGCGACTACTCACAAAATAATGACAAGTGTCCTTCTATCCTAGACATCTAGATTGATCAATGTGAGGCATAGACCGTGTCATCCTCTAATCAATCTAAATCTTGAACTCCAAGTAGACTCACTCGATCAAATGAGCTCAACATCTAATGTTGACTCATTTGGGCATGGCCATGCGCTTAGTGGTCTCACTCTATCAAGAATAGCGATGTCGCTCCCGTCATATGGGAGGGATAGATCCCGTCTACATCACTCACATCCCTCTGCATAATTCGTTACATACCCAGTAATCGCCTTTATAGTCCACCCAGTTACGGGTGACGTTTGACGAAACTAAAGTACATAACTCCTTATGTAGGGATCCATGGTGACTTCAGGTCTAAGGACTAATAGTCATACTAATAGCCACATGAGAAAGTATATGACACTCATATAACGATCCATGATACTTTCTCATGGCGGGTCATTCAGTATACATTCTCTAATGCATACCCATGTGTCAGCTTGATATCTCTATATCCATGACTTGTGAGATCAAGTCATCGAGCTGACCTACATGCTAGTCTTATTGTATTAACATTGTCCCTGAATGCTAATACTCGACTAGGAATGATTTAGAGTAGTGTTCCCAATATCATCTCACTATCGATTCAACTAATCGATTGATATAGGTATGAACCTTCTACTCAAGGACGCTATTATACTTAGTCTATTTGGCACTAATATAAATAAGTATAATAACCAAACAAATGCCTTTATTAATATACAAGAATATGATATACATGAGTCCATACAATCATCAAATGATTGGCTCTAGGGCTCTAACTAAAAATCTCCCACTAGCACTAGTGCCAATCAGTATAGGCTCTAAGGCCTAAAGACCTAGCGTGACCATCATGCTTCCTCTGTGCCAAAGCCTTGGTCAAGGGATCTACGATGTTAGCCTCTGTAGGTACTCTTCAAGTCTTCACATCTCCTCTATCGATAATCTCTCGAATGAGATGGAAGCGCCGTAGTATGTGCTTGGTCCGCTGGTGTGAGCGAGGTTCCTTCGCCTGTGCTATAGCTCCATTGTTGTCACAATAGAGCTCAACTGGGTCAGCGATGCTAGGAACCACCCCAAGTTCAGTGATGAACTTGCGGATCCAAATCGCCTCCTTTGCGCCTCGATGCAGCAATATACTCTTGTAGAATCAGCCATCAGATCCTTGAACTCTTCCACCGACACCACCATTAATGCAAAATACGAACCCTGACTGTGATCGGTAATCATCCTGATCTGTCTGAAAGCTGGCATCACTGTAACCCTTTACAGTTAGCTCATCATTGCCTCCATATATCAAGAAATATTCTTTAGTCCTTCGTAAGTACTTAAGAATATTCTTGACCGCTATCCAGTGACTTTCACCTGGATCTGACTGGTATCTGCTTGTCATGCTCAAAGCATACGAGACATCAGGTCGAGTACACAGCATGGCGTACATGATCGATCCTATGGCTGAGGCATAAGGGATCTGATCCATGCGGTCTCTCTCCTCTCTAGAAGAGGGACCTTGAGTCTTCGAAAGACTCACGCAATGTGACATCGGCAGAAATCCCTTCTTGGAGTTCTGCATGGCAAACCAAAGGAGTACCTTGTCAATATATGTACTCTGACTTAGGCCAAGCAATCTCTTAGATCTATCTCTACAGATCTGTATCCCAAGAATGCGAGATGCCTCACCTAAGTCCTTCATTGAGAAGCAACTCCCTAGCCATGTCTTGACAGACTGAAGCATAGGGATGTCCTTCCCAATGAGTAGTATGTCATCCACATACAGTATGAGGAAGACATCTATGTCCCCTACAACCTTCTTGTAGATACAAGGCTCATCTTCGTTCTTGATGAAACCAAACTGTTTGATCGCATTATTGAATCGAAGATTCCAGCTCCGAGAAGCTTGCTTTAGTCCATAAATGGACCTATGCAGCTTGCATACTCTACTAGTATGCTGTGGATTTACAAAACCCTTAGGTTGTGTCATGTACACATCCTCGAGTAGGTTTGCATTCAGAAATACAGTTTTGACATCCATCTGCCATATCTCATAGTCATGGTAGGCTGCAATAGCAAGCATGATCCGAATGGACTTAAACATCGCCACTGGAGAAAAGGTTTCATCATAGTCAATACCATGAATCTGCTTGAAACCTTTAGCTACCAAGCGACCCTTATAGATAAGTCCATCCATGTCAGTCTTTCTCTTAAAGACCCACTTGCACCCAATGGGTTTTACCCCTTCAGGTGGATCAACCAAAGTCCATACTTGGTTGGTGTACATGGATTCTATCTCGGATCTCATGGCTTCTAGCCATTTCTCAGAATCTGATCTCATCACAGCATCTTGAAAGGTGGTAGGCTCATCCTCTATGAGCACAATGTCATCATGGTCAGACAAGAGAAATGAGTATCTCTCAGGCTGACGACGTACCCTATCAGACCTGCGAAGAGGTATGTCTACTTGAACTGGTTGTTGTTCCTCAACTCCTTGTGGAACAACATCATCCACAACACTTTGTGGTTCCAGTTTAATTTCCATCGAGGCATCCGTGCTATTGTTCACATCTTGAACTTCTTCAAGATCGAACGTGCTCCCACTAGTATTTCTAGAAACAAAATCCCTTTCTAGAAAGACCCCAGTCTTTGCTGTAGGACCGTTGGGCCGGCTAGAAGGGGGGGGGGGTTGAATAGCCCTGAGTAAAACACAACCCTTTCTCGAACGATTAAGCTAACACTTGTAAAATGAATTAAGTAGATAAATAAAGGCATAAAAGTAAAAACGAGGCACCAGATGTTTACTTGGTTACAACCGATGTGGTTGTTAATCCAAGGAAGATTAAGCTCAAAAACTCCTTCAGGCAGAGAAGCCTCTTACAGCGTTTAGGCACAGAAAAGAGAAGCTTAACTACAACTAAAGCATACAAGTGTTTGGAAATTGAATGATCGTGATCGTTGAAAAGCTTCAGGACCAAGGCTATATTTATAGCCTTGGTCGGGGCGCCTGGATGGGTTCCGGGCGCCCTGGGGGGATAAAATTTATCCCCCAACGGTTGGATCGAGTCAAAGCTCGATCCTGTGAAAAAGTCCCTTCCGGGCGCCCCGGATGGTTCCGGGCGCCCCGGACAGCTCCGGGCGCCCCGGATAGTTCCGGGCGCCCCGGAGCAAAAAGTCAACCCAGTTGACTTTTGGTCCGTGCTCTCTTCTCTGGTTCAGCTCGCCTCTGCTCCGGCTCCGCTTGCTTGGGTGATCTCTGACATCCGGAATAGGGCTCACCCGAACCCATCTTCCGGTCTTCTCGAGCGTGCTTCCCTCCGGCTTCTCGTCCCTCGGAACCACCGCGCGCTTCCTTCTCGTCCGCCGGTGTACTCATCCGCAGTCTTCGTCCCTCGGTCGTCGACCTTCTCGCTAGCTGCGTCTCTTGCTCCCCGAGCAATCTTCCGCTCCGACTTTCGTCCCTCGGAACCACCGCGCGCTTCCTTCTCGTCCGCCGGTGTACTCTTCCGCAGCGCCTCGTCCCTCGGACGCATAGCGTGCCGTCCTTCTCGCTAGCTGCGTCTTCCGCTCGAGTACCTGTGCTCCTAAGCTCCTGCACACTTAGACACAAGGTTAAAAACAACGCGGGACCTAACTTAACTTGTTGCTCACACCAAAACAACCTTGGGGTTCCAACAATCTCCCCCTTTTTGGTGTGATCAACCCAAGTTAAGCTAGGGTCAACAATAGATATGAAATTAAACAGTTTATTGCAATAACATGCAACATGATAGAAAAAAAATTAAATTTCAAACATTCCAAATTTTAATTTTCAATTTTTTCTAACTCCCCCTAGACTTATACTTTCCCTTCTCCCCCTTTGATCACAATAAAAATGGGGTACAAACGAAATCTAAGGGTTGACATTAAAAAAAAAATTTTGAAAATATATTTCAATAATTTTCAGGGAAATATTTCTAAGTCAAGATAAATTTCTAAGTCATTCGACATCAAGATTTAAGAAGTTTCTAAACAGAAAGCTTTATGCAAGAAAATTTCAGAGAATTAATAACATAAAGAGAAATTTTCTATGCATTTATTTATTTATATATTTTATGCTTTAATCAGAAGGTTTAAATTTCCATTTTAATTTATCAGAAATTCTTAAGTCACACTTTTTCAGATTTAAAGCAGAAAATATTAAACATGCAACAATTTGTATCATGTTAATTTCTATTATTTTTTGAATTTCAAGTTCACAAAAATATTTCGATAGCATAGATTCTAACTTGATAAAATTTTTCGACGCTATAAAAAATTCTTTCGACAATGTGCAAAATTCGTTTGAAAGAATATTTTGTAATTTGCAAGAAAAAAATTCTAATTTGCAGGAATTTATTAATAATAGATTTCTTAATCCGAAACACTTTTTCGATGACTCATTTTCTGAATTGCAAAACTCTTTCGAGAAAATAATTTGTAGTTCGAAAAAATATTCGAAGAAAGTTTTTGACATCATTTCTAACTTGCAAAATTCTTTTAATAATAATTTGCAAGGCAAGTTTGACAATTGATTTTCTAATTCAAAAAATTCTTTCGATGATTCAATTTCTGATTTGAAAGACTCTTCAGGCAATTTTTCGATTGAGTCATTTAATTGATAAGAGGTTCGAGTCCATACCTGACTTACCTTTTCAGTAGTTGATTCTCCCCCTGTCGAGTTGCTTTTATCCGAAGATTCTCCCCCTTCATCACTCTCGGGATGTACTTCGGCTGTTGGGGTTGTCTCGGTAATTTCTTCCATCTCAGACTGTTCTGTCGGCAGCTCGGTGTCCATCAAAGAGTCGGATTCGGCTTCAGTTGGTTCTTCGTAGAGTTTTAAGAACTTTTCCCAAAGTTCTTTTGCGCTGTTGTATTCGCCAACTCTATCGAAATCTTCATTTGGTATTGCGGTTAGAATGTGAAACTTTGCACGACCGTTTGCCATTGACTCGTCACGCTGCTTCTTGTTCCAGAGGCATAGATCGAGTCTTTCTCCGTTCGTGTTCTTCGGTGCTTCATAACCTGTTTTCATTATTAGAGAAATACCAATATCAGAGTTAAGAAATACCGTCATTTGTTGCTTCCAAGAAGCAAGCTCCCCCTCGAATGCTGGTGGGTAGTCGCTAGCTCCGGCCATTGTCTTGTTGCTTCAGACGGCGGTTAGTCCTTCTGAGGCGTACTCGGCTCTGATACCACTTGTAGGACCGTTGGGCCGGCTAGAAGGGGGGGTTGAATAGCCCTGAGTAAAACACAACCCTTTCTCGAACGATTAAGCTAACACTTGTAAAATGAATTAAGTAGATAAATAAAGGCATAAAAGTAAAAACGAGGCACCAGATGTTTACTTGGTTACAACCAATGTGGTTGTTAATCCAAGGAAGATTAAGCTCAAAAACTCCTTCAGGCGGAGAAGCCTCTTACAGCGTTTAGGCACAGAAAAGAGAAGCTTAACTACAACTAAAGCATACAAGTGTTTGGAAATTGAATGATCGTGATCGTTGAAAAGCTTCTGGACCAAGGCTATATTTATAGCCTTGGTCGGGGCGCCTGGATGGGTTCCGGGCGCCCTGGGGGGATAAAATTTATCCCCCAACGGTTGGATCGAGTCAAAGCTCGATCCTGTGAAAAAGTCCCTTCCGGGCGCCCCGGATGGTTCCGGGCGCCCCGGATAGTTCCGGGCGCCCCAGAGCCAAAAGTCAACCCAGTTGACTTTTGGTCCGTGCTCTCTTCTCTGGTTCAGCTCGCCTCTGCTCCGGGTATTTCTGCTCAGGCTCCGCTTGCTTGGGTGATCTCTGACATCCGGAATAGGGCTCACCCGAACCCATCTTCCGGTCTTCTCGAGCGTGCTTCCCTCCGGCTTCTCGTCCCTCGAAACCACCGCGCGCTTCCTTCTCGTCCGCCGATGTACTCATCCGCAGTCTTCGTCCCTCGGTCGTCGACCTTCTCGCTAGCTGCGTCTCTTGCTCCCCGAGCAATCTTCCGCTCTGGCTTTCGTCCCTTGGAACCACCGCGCGCTTCCTTCTCGTCCGCCGGTGTACTCTTCCGCAGCGCCTCGTCCCTCGGACGCACAGCGTGCCGTCCTTCTCGCTAGCTGCGTCTTCCGCTCGAGTACCTGTGCTCCTGCACACTTAGACACAAGGTTAAAAACAACGCGGGACCTAACTTAACTTGTTGATCACACCAAAACAACCTTGGGGTTCCAACATTTGCCACAACTACCTTGTGCTGACTGGGAATGTAGAAGTAATATCCCTTAGTTTCCTTGGGATATCCGATGAAATAGCACTTGTCGGATTTGGGTCCTAACTTGTCTGAGACTTGACGTCGAACGTAAGCCTCACAACCCCAAATCCTCATGAAAGACACCTGGGCATCTCTCCCAGTCCATATCCTATATGGTGTCTTTATCACGGCCTTTGATGGAACTCGGTTGAGTATGAAAGCTGCCGTGTCTAGAGCATATCCCCATAGATATGTCGGAAGATCTGTGTGACTCATCATAGATCGCACCATATCTAATAAGGTACGATTCCTCCTTTCGGATACACCATTCCACTGTGGTGTTCCAGGAGGAGTGAGTTGAGATAAAATCCCACACTCAGCTAAGTAGTCACGAAACTCATGGCTTAAGTATTCACCACCTCGATCTGATCGAAGTATCTTAATACTCTTGCCAAGCTGGTTCTGTACTTCATTCTTGAATTCTTTGAACTTTTCAAAGGATTCAGACTTATGTGTCATCAAGTACACATAACCGTATCTACTGAAATCATCAGTAAATGTGATGAAGTACCTATAACCGCCTCTAGCAGCAACATTGAAAGGGCCACATACATCACTATGTATGAGTCCTAACAAATCAGTTGCTCTCTCGCTATGCCCACTAAAGGGGGTCTTGGTCATCTTGCCTCGTAGGCATGACTCGCATATCTCATATGATTCTAAATCAAATGAGTTCAGCAAACCATCCTTATGGAGCTGGGATAAGCGCTTGTCATTTATATGACCTAAGCAACAGTGCCAGAGGTATGTTTGGTTCATGTCATTTGACTTGAACTTCTTGGTACTAATGTTATAGATAGGTCTCTCAAGGTCTAGAATATAGAGTCCGTTTATTAGTGGTGCACTACAATAGAACATATCTTTTAAATAAACAGAACAACATTTGTCTTTTATTATAAAAGAGTATCCTTTCTTGTCTAAACAAGAAACTGAAACTATGTTCTTAGTAAGAGCAGGCACATAATAACAATCATCTAAATCTAATACAAGCCCAGAGGGCAGAGATAGCTGATAAGTTCCTACAGCAACAGCAGCAACCCGTGCTCCATTGCCTACTCGTAGGTCCACCTCGCCCTTTGCCAATGCTATGCTATTTCTCAGCGCCTGCACATCAGTACAAATGTGAGAAGCACATCCAGTATCTAATACCCATGATGTAGAAATAGATAGATTGACTTCTATAACATATATACCTGAAGTGGAAGTCTCACTTCGCTTCTTCTTCAGATCCTCCAAGTATACCTTGCAGTTCCTCTTCCAGTGCCCGGTCTGACCGCAATGGAAGCAGGTAGCATCCTTGGCGACCCCTCCTTTAGGCTTCAGTGCCTTGCCTTTGCCCTTGGTTTGGGACTTTCCCTTACCTTTGGGCTTGCCCTTGCCCTTGTGCTTCTGGACCATCAGAATGGGCTTAACCTTCTTAAGGTTAATCTCAGCAGTTCGTAACATACTAAGTAGCTCGGGCAGTGGCTTGTCAATCTCGTTCATGTTATAGTTGAGAACGAATTGACTATAGCTATCTGGCAAGGACTGCAAGATCAAATCTCTTGGCCAAGTGGGAACCCAGTCTTTGTAGGTTCTCTATGTACCCAATCATCTTGAGTACATAAGGACCTACAGGAGCCTCGTCGACATCTTGCAACAGTGCCTTTGAGATCTCAAATCTCTCATGCCTCGCTTGTCCATGATATAGTTGGCGAAGATGCTCAACCATATCAAAAGCGCCCATCAACTCATGTTGCTTCAGAGCTCGAGTTCATGGTCATGAGCATTAGACAGGACACATCTAATCGTCGTCTTGATACTTCTTGTAAGCATCTTTGTCGACTCGCGGGGCATTGGCGGGAGGAGCCTCCGGAATGGGCCGCTCCAGCGTTTACGCTCCTGGTGAGAACTATTCTCAAGTTCTGTATCCAAGAAATTTACTCCGTTGAGCTTGTCCTTCTCAAGACGGATCGCGAGGAGAAGGAATTCGTGTTCGACGTCATGGTTATCTACAACAAAATTTGAGAAATAAATATCATATTCTTTAAAAACCATTTAATTAGGCCTTTTAATTAAATGATGCTCCCACTGAATTCCATAATTCTTATGGGACAAGATCCACATCATACTAACCCTTGAGTTAGCTTTGGCTAATACGCCCAAGGCTTAGTATTATCGGTAGGTAACGATTACCAATTACATCTCTATGCAACTCTTGTTTATAGAATAAAATCCGTATTTATATTAAAACTCGAGTTAGCTTTGGCTAATACGCCCGAGAATTAATATAAACGTGATTTTGTCCTACCTTTCCAACCTTTGGAAGAATGCCTATAGTTGACTCGATCCAACCGAGTAACTAGGAATACTCAATCTAATTGAGTTTGTTATTCATCCATGCGTTGATAGGCGGGACCAAGATTGTCCCTCCGTACCCTACCAAGATAATATGTATTGCTCTGCTTTGGCAGATTCAACAATACATGTGATCGAGGTAGTGATAGGTATCATGGCACGGTTAGACATTTTAGAGTTGGTTCGATCTAGATCTAATCTAATCGAGAAGAATGCATCTTGTGCATGACTTAGATCTAATCTAATCGCAAGGGTGCATCATGTGCACGACTTAGATCTAATCTAATCGTTAAGGCACTAATTAATTAATTAACTATTAAACATGCATCAGATACATAATAATTAATTAATTGATCTATTTGTGATTTAGTCATGACCCTACTACGATCTTCTCAAGCCAATGAGAAGATCGATTGGTCAACCTAGGGTCAACAGCTTCTCCAAGCGCCTCCCTTTGACCACCTTGTTTTGCTCATGCCCGCCTCGGAACTCCGTCTCGTGTGGACCCTCCACCGCTCCAATTTGTACATTACAATTTGAAACTCGAGTTACATTCGAGTCTAAATCTAATTTACAACAAGAAAATATGAGAAGGCACGACACGCAGGTCGCAAATATAATACAACACTCGCAAACAAATAACGGCACGCAGGCCGTATTATGAATTACAACACAACCAATCATATTGGGCTTTGGGCCATGACTATCACAAAATAATATATATAATTCAAAATTATATATTTTCATAATTTTCTATAATTTTAAAATTAATTTTTTTACAATTTTACGAATAAAATTTCCCTGCGGTCCCGTTTAGCGGTTTCGGGCACAATCGCAGAACGGATCCCCTTGCGGGGCCCAGGGGCATCGCCCCTACCCGCGATCTAACCATCGCGAGGGTTCCTTTGCGATCCAACAGCGCCTAAACCCGCTGTCCCAAAATGATTTGGGTCGAGACATTGCCGTTTCGGAAAAATCTTCCCGGCGGGTTCGTTTTTAGCGATTTCGAGTGCAATCGCGGAGCAAATCCCCTTGCGGGGTTAGGGGAAGTACCACTACCCACGATCTAACCATCGTGAGTTGCTCCTTTGCGATCTAATGGCACCCAAGCTCGCTGTCCCAAAAGGATTTGGGGCAAAACGAAGCCGGTTTTGAAAGATCTTTCCGGTAGCCAAAGCCTACAAGTGCTGAGACACTTGTGCTTCGCTTCTACGGAAAAATTACCCATAAAATCATAAAAAACTAATTTTTACAGAAAATCACAGAAGGTTTTATTTTTCATAAAAATAAAAATAAACTCGTACAAGCCTTGCACGTGGCTCTGATACCACTGTTGGGTTTTTCGGGCCGCGAAAACCGCTTTTCGCGTCGCGGAAACCCCGAATCGCCCAAGCCACGGATCTCGTGCAAGGTAAAACCGAACGAAAATACGAGTATGAGTTTGAAAAACTTTAATCTACAGTAGATCTACATAAGGATAAACCATTTATACCTTTGATGCGATGCCCTTCGCGTTCCCACTCGTCCAAATGATGCCGGATCTCAAGACCGTCAAGCGCCGGTCCTCTAGAAGTATCCACACGGACACACTAGATGGAAATGACCAAAAACCAAGGTGTGCTAGCACCTATGTGGTTCGGCCAAGGGAGGAGAGGGAGAGGGAGAGCTTGAGAGGGAGAAGGAGGAAGATGCACACAAGTGAATGAAAAATGAATTTCTTCACCCAAAACAAAGTGGCCGGCCACATTTCAAAATTCACATTAATTGCATTAATTGCAATTAATATGAAACCATAAAATCACATTAATTGCATTAATTGCAATTAATATGAAACCATTAAGAGAGTGGCTTTGTCACTTCCATGAGGTGGCACCCATGATGATGTGGAACATCATCATTGGTCCACCTAATGCCAACTCACCAATGAGGTGGCAAAAGGTCAAGTCAAAATTGACCTTTAGTCTTCCATCTCTAGTCAATTCAAACTTGACCCAATCTCTACCATGGTTGATCTAATCCAACCATTTGATTCAAGCCAACTTAATATAATGAATCTAATTCATTAAATTAAATTGATTTAATAAGTCATAATCTAAATTAGACTCATTAAATACATGAATCAACTTGATTCGAACCCAAGTTAGCCCAATTAGGATTACTCTTAATCCAATTTGATTTATCAAATAAATCTAATCCTCTTGGTTCATCATATGAACCTAATCTCCATCTATTTGTCCTAAGTGTGTGACCCTATAGGTTCTTGTAACGTTGGCAATGCCCTAAACCCATTTAGGAGCATAAGTAATGAGCGGTATCTAGCAACACATCATTACTACCCAAGTTACAAGAATGTCGAGATCCAACATCACCTTGTGACTACCAATTGTGACTACTCACAAAATAATGACAAGTGTCCTTCTATCCTAGACATCTAGATTGATCAATGTGAGGCATAGACCGTGTCATCCTCTAATCAATCTAAATCTTGAACTCCAAGTAGACTCACTCGATCAAATGAGCTCAACATCTAATGTTGACTCATTTGGGCATGGCCATGCGCTTAGTGGTCTCACTCTATCAAGAATAGCGATGTCGCTCCCGTCATATGGGAGGGATAGATCCCATCTACATCACTCATATCCCTCTGCATAATTCGTTACATACCCAGTAATCGCCTTTATAGTCCACCCAGTTACGGGTGACGTTTGACGAAACTAAAGTACATAACTCCTTATGTAGGGATCCATGGTGACTTCAGGTCTAAGGACTAATAGTCATACTAATAGCCACATGAGAAAGTATATGACACTCATATAACGATCCATGATACTTTCTCATGGCGGGTCATTCAGTATACATTCTCTAATGCATACCCATGTGTCAGCTTGATATCTCTATATCCATGACTTGTGAGATCAAGTCATCGAGCTGACCTACATGCTAGTCTTATTATATTAACATTGTCCCTGAATGCTAATACTCGACTAGGAATGATTTAGAGTAATGGTCCCTATATCATCTCACTATCGATTCAACTAATCGATTGATATATGTATGAACCTTCTACTCAAGGACGCTATTATACTTAGTCTATTTGGCACTAATATAAATAAGTATAATAACCAAACAAATGCCTTTATTAATATACAAGAATATGATATACATGAGTCCATACAATCATCAAATGATTGGCTCTAGGGCTCTAACTAACAATTTCATCTTCCTTCAGCTGCAGGGTTTTGAGTTTTTCAGCCAATTCTGCTTCATAATCAGCCTTTAGTTCGCCAATTTTGGAAGTCAATTCTTGGTTGAGATCCGTAGCCGATTTGAATTGTGCTTGAAGACTTTCAATCTGAGCTTCAAGTTGCTTCTTGGTAGTAGCAGAAAATGCGGCAGAAGACAACTCAGTAACATGTTGTCTCAGCTTATCATTCTCGGACCTTAGTTTCTTGTTCTCATTGTATAAATTGTATATTAGTCGAGATAAGCCCATGTTTTCTATCCATCGCTAGAAATATAATAAAAGGTCAGGAGATAACCACTAAGAAGTAGAGAGTAGACGTTAGTAAACATACCTGATTCTCCTTATGGGAGAAACGGTCAATTGCTTCAGAAGTATTGAGTTCTTCAAAAATGGGACGAACTTCATCCCAATCACCAGCGAATGAACCTCCTAACAATATGGGGAGGACAAGAATAGTAGAAGAACCAGTAGAAAATGAGGAAGTAGGGATAGAGGGAGGAGCAAAGACTAAATAAGAAGAAGGTGAGGAGGGTAAAGATCCAGAAGTTGGAATAGATAGGGGAAAAGTGAAAGAGACATCACCAGAAGTACTGGCATTAGAGAAGGGTGAGGCAGGAAAACTAAGAGAAGGGTAGAGTTCGGCCAACGTGGGCTCTTCAGAAGGAGGGTCAGCAGGAACAAAACCTTCTGAAACTTGTTCATTAGCCGGAAGGACAAGCCTCCTTTTTGACGGAGGAATTCTGGTAAGTTTGCGCCCCGGGCGTTTGCCGGTAACAAGTTCAGCTATTGATTTATTAGGGCTACCAGAGGACGTGAGTTCAATGATGGGAAGAGGGGCAGATGAGGAAGCAGCAGCAGCCACTGGTGAGGTAACAGCGGGTAAAGAAATGGCAAGGATCTCTGCAGAAGGACCTTTAGGAGCCTCAAGAGCTTCAAGAACCCCCAAAGAGTTGGATGCTTCAGCTAAAGGAGTCGGCTCTTCGATTGAAGGGGGAGGAATAATAGCAGCCAGAAGTTCGGCTTCTTTGGCACGAATTGCGTCCTCTTCCAGACGTAGTTCTTCGTCAATCAAAGCGTCATAAAAGCTCTCCACTACATAGAAAAGAAAAATAGTTTAGTTAGTTAAAAGTAAGAAGAAAGAAACAAGGTATTACCTAAAGGGACTTGAGTATCAGGTTTGACGGGGCTTAAGCCAAATAGGTATAGAAGATCGACTCTCATCCACTTGGGGATAGAAAGTCAATAACTTAATAGCTTCTCACAATAAATAGGAAAAGAGGGATGAAGATGAAACTCCTTGACGTCGGGCAAGGGGGGCAAGAAGGATTTCCAGGCATGAAACCAAGGAATGGGTCCTGGAAACTTTATGAAGAAAAAATAGAATTTCCAAGCTTTGAGAGACGAGGGCATATCCTCAAAAAGAACCATTGTAGTCCATGATAAACAAGAAAACACCAGGTTCGAACACTTGGGATAAGAAAACATGAAGAAATTTTGGGGAGTAGGAGGAATATCTAGCAAACGAAACAGCATGTAAGTACCACATAAATAACAAAATGTGTTGGGAGAAAATTGTTGTAAAGGAATATCAAAATACTGGCTTAATTCGATCAAGAAAGGAGGAATAAGAAACCTTAAACCTCCTATCAACTGATCCTTGAAAAAAGTCACACAATTAGCAGGAGGATGATGAGGACGATCAGCCGATGTTGGGATTATGATGCCATACTCTTGGGGAATTTCATACTGACAACGGATGGTTAGCCTAGAATTTTTATCAAAAGAAGAAGGCATGTGGACGTACCAAGGAGCAATTTTTTCCTCAGCCATGGACAAGAGTAGAAGCTAGTAAAACAACATATTACTTACTGAAAACAAGAAAGAAGATCGCCGAGAAACGGTGAGCACGGGGTTTGGTTGAAGACTGCAATGAGAAAAGAACGCTAAGGAAGAGAAAAGAAAGGACAAAGCTGAAAAGAAGACGAAGGGTTTAGGGTTTGAAGAACACACAACCGTCGTCAGATCAAAACGCTTTTATCTCAGCAGATGTTAAGGATCACAGGAAAAAGGCAAAGGCTTACGTAACATGGCGGCGAGAGAAAGTATGTGTCATATAATCATAAAGAGACATTTATATTGGATGTGACATATCAGAACACGCTGGGTTGGTAACACCTTGTTGTACGCTTATAACATTCTCTTACTCGAAGAAGAGCCAATCACCAACTAGGAAGTTTCGAAAGGAGATGTAATTAACTGGACATAATAAAGTGAAAATGACTGAATTTTGACTAAGCCCAGGCTAAGGACAAAAACATTTAAGGATAGAGATTTAGGCAAATAACAGATTTTAAATTAATATCCTTATAAAATGCAAGCTAGCATTGATCAAAATAATTTTATATTGGCTGGCATAACTTTGGTTATGCTAGACAAGTATAATATCAGTTTAAATAACATTGTTTATAATCAACAAGATAATACCAGCCGGTGTAATGTTAGTTACAATAGGGTGGTCTTGTTTATGACAGATAAGTTAATATCGGTTGGTATAATATTAGTTATAGTATAGAAATGTTCCAATGGTCAAAATAGCCTTGACCATGATAAATGATACATAGGATATATGAAGGGATAATGAACACAACATCACATTTATTCTTATAAATCAGAAGGATTCAATAGAATCACTCAATTCAATACAAAAGTTTGTTTTTGCAATTAGAATCTGGTCATGTACATAACATTACAGTTCCCCTCAGAACATTAAACCATAAATAGATAACAAAAATTTACAAACCTAGGCCCATGAGATGCTCAGAAAGTTTTAGTCCCACTATAGTCAAACTTACCATGGAGCAGAAGTGGAAACATTTTACCCAGTGCAGAGGAAGCTCTTCCGAGCTTGTCAAGGCGAAGAAGTGGCAATATTTTGCCCGGGACAATGAGGATTGTGGAGCAGAAAGATTCAAGGGAAAGGGGAAGGGGATAGATCTATTCAGACCATGATGGAAAAGTAGTTGAAAGAGCCTCCCCCCAAGCCCTGGAGTTCTGCAACTAGAGACACCCAAATTAGCCCGTCAGTAATATGTGTTGTGCCCTTCTCGCAACATCCATGGGCTATTTAGTTGGCTCCCCATGAGTAACGAAAACCTCTCTGAAGTTTCTTGAGCCTGCAGAGCCTTGGCACCTCTGGATGAAAAGTCTGGACTTTGAAAAACTTCATCTCTTGAGACAGTCCCTTGAACCCTAGAGTTAGCCGAAATAAAAATTTGAATAATCTCATATATAGATCTCGTCTTGTCCGACAAAAGTCGCCTCCAAAGAGGAGGATCCAAGACCATAACCTTAGCAATGAAAGTTAGTAAGGAAGGAAAAGAACTAAGATGGGTGGCGAACGAAGAGAAGGTTATAACCCTATTTAAAGGATCAAAGGACCCAAGGAATCACTGTACTGAGGTTCATAGGATCACTATACTTAGTTTCATTAGATAGTTGTACACAAAATCTGTGAGGTCATTTCAATATCTGGGGCAGAGTCACGGGTAGGAAAAGACAAAATCAAACTTGTGTCTAGTCAGTCGTCTACACCTCCTTCGACTAGACTTGAAGGAAAGGCTAGTGATATGGGTTAGGTTTCATGGGTCCCTGGTAAGAAGGGGAAAGGATATAACCAAACGGAGGAGGTAGGCTAATATCGGCCGGGATATACCTCAAAAGGAGGTAGGTCTGTATCGACCGAAATATGCTTCCCAGGAGGAAAGCCCATATCAATTAGCATATACCTCAAAGAAGGTAGGCTAATATCGGTCAGGATATACCTCAAAAGGAGGTAGGTTTGTATCGACCAAAATATGCTTCCCAGGAGGAAGACCCATATCAATTGGCATATACCTCAAAGGAGGTAGGCTAATATCGGCCGGGATATACCTCAAAAGGAGGTAGGTCTGTATCGACCAAAATATGCTTCCTAGGAGGAAGACCCATATCAATTAGCATATACCTCAAAGGAAGTAGGCTAATATCGGCCAGGATATACCTCAAAAGGAGGTAGGTCTGTATTGACTGAAATATGCTTCCAAGGAGGAGGATCCATATCAATTAGCATATACCTCAAAGGAGGTAGGCTAATATCAGCCGGGATATACCTCAAAAGGAGGTAGGTATCGACCGAAATATGCCTCCAAGAAGGAAGGCCAATATCGGCCGGGATACGTCTTTAAGGAGGCAGGCCGATATCGATCTAAACATGCCTTTAAGAAGAAAAGCCAAGACCGGCCGGTTGACCAATACCTTGGAAAGATACTTGATAAAATATAGCCTAGTGCTAGTTAGGATAATTAACATAGAAGAGCGCCGACAGAAGCCTCATGAGGAATAATAATCATTAACTAAACCTAGTCATGGTTAACTTCGACCGATACAAGGAACATTGTTATATTGAGCTATCCATGATGTAATAGAAGCAGGAGGGGCGAAAAGAAACGATAGAAACACTTTAAAGGGACTCATGAGATAGGATAGAGGTAAATATTTCAAATAAGATAATTAATGAAGATATCTGCAATATGTGACTATATGACAGGTATTATATATTTTAGCGGGAAAAGTGTTTTTAGATTGTTTTGCAGGTGCTAAACGACAAAGAAGGTACATCTGGGGTACAAGAAAGATTCCTTAAAAGTCATTCACCACAAGTACGCAGCTTACGTCATCTCATAACAAACTCTAACAAACCGGGGTCCGCTTCATGACTATGGAGGTTATATGAAGTGGTATAAAAAGGGGAATCGTCTCCGTTGGCTAGGTAAGTTCACATCATCACGCACATTCGTAACCCTAATTTTCAACTACTGTTCATCTTCTTCTTCCACACTAAGAGAGATCACTAACTTAAGCATCGGAGGGCCTAGCCAGGGATTCCGACCCCGATCTTAGGTCACTGACAATAGTGTCGGCTGGTCTCTTGTGCGCAGGAGGTCTTGGAAGCTCCGGATCTGATTTTCTCTTTGATTGGATCTCTCTCTCTCTCTCGTCATCGGGTCTTCACGCACGGAGGGCATTGGATGATTCTATTCTTCCCGATCCGCTTTGGGTTTCTCGGATCGGCGTTCTCTAGGCTTTCTTCTCCATCAACAGTGGGTTTCTTCTTCCGGATCTCCGTCTTGTCCAGCTTCTTAGACAGGATTAAATTAGGTACAAGAATTGAAAAAAGAGGAAGAGAAAAATGAAAAACAGTTCACCCCATTGTCTTATTGGTGGTTGCACCAAATCAGAGCGGTACCTGCTCTGATACCACTTGTTGGATCATGAATTTCAATAGGGGGGGTGAATATCGATCTAAAATTTCGAACGAGTATGCAGTGGAAAGTACGAAAATGAGACAAAGCTAACACAAACCAATTTTACTTGGTTCGGAGCCTTTGGCGACTCCTACTCCAAGGCCCGCACATAAGGGTGCCTTCGTTGACCAATCCACTAGCAATTCGAAGAATGTTACAATAATGAATTACAGGAATGCTAATAAGAAAATAAATACCGACAAAATGAAAGGAAATAAACTGAAGACAGTGCTTTGTCGGAGTAGCCTCGCGGCGTCGCAAGAGCACAAGAGAGCAGCCTGAGAGTTCTGAGTTGTTTTGAAGCTTCAGCCTTGACCCTCCTTATATAGGAGCGTTTGGGGCGCCTGGAACCTTCAGGGTGCCTCGATCATGACATGGTCGACCCAACCAGCGAGCTCCACGTGTCGACGCCGCGATCAGGATAAAACTTGCCTCCGAGCGCCCGGATCCCTTCCGAGCGCCCGGACCTCCGAGCGCCCGGATCCCCTCCGGGCGCCCGGACCACCTTTCTCCAGAAAACATCTTCTCCTGTAAGACAAGGTTAGTCCGAGGCAAATATATAATGTATATCCTGTAAAACAAAGAATTTGTACAGTTTATAATTTGACAGAAAAGAGTATGACTTAGATTCCGTCTTTCCAAGACCGAAATCTAGTCACGATCTCGACTTAGAGTTCCGAAATGGTTCTAAGTCAGATCGGCACCTAAGTTCCCTTCCCGGGAACATGTCCTCACAGTCACTCCCTTCCAGTGACTTACCTTTACTTACCTGCCAGACGTCCGGTCAGCCCTTCGACCCGTCTGGACTTCGTGCCAGCTATCCGGTCAGCCCGTGACCTAGCTGGACTTCGTGACAAATGTCCGGTCAGCCCTTCGCCCCATTTGGACTTCGTGCCAGTTATCCGGTCGGCCCGTCGACCTAGCTGGATTTCATGCTAGACATCCGGTCAGCCTTCGACAAGTCTGGACTTCGCCTGCACACTCAATCAGAGTGTTAGACAACGACAAACCTAACTTAATCGGATTTGTCATTCATCAAAACCTGAGTTAGACTGTTAGTGCAACCCCACCAACACTTGGAACCTCCAAAAAAGATTGCTAGCTTATAGAGTTTTTGATTAATCACATAATGCTCATAACATCGTACAATTATTATGTTTAATTTTAGAAGAATATGGCTTAACTCATAAAATATTTTCAATATCATTAGATAATGCTAGTTCCAATATCGCGTGTATTGATGATCTAAAATTTATTTGTCAACCAATTATTGGCGGTTTAATTTTCATATTCGTTGTGTATGCCATATTTTAAATTTATGTATTCGATATGGATTAAAATTTTTATAAAGTTATATTAAACCAATTAGAATTGTAATTTCTTATTTATGGTCTCATCCATCTATAATGAAACAATGGGGTAGGTTTTGTAAAACTAATGGAATGAGACCTAAAAAACTTTCACGTGATGTACTAACACATTGGAATTCAACATACAAATTATTACAAGATTCATTTGAATATAAAGAATTATTATGTTCATTTTTTACACAAAATATTAATACTAATATATATTTATTTTCACAACAATGGAATATTTGTAGTAGTATTTGTGAAATTTTAAAAGTATATAATGATGCAACCAAACAACTTTCCGGTGTTTATTATCCCACTCTCAATTAGTTTTAGAAAAATTTTCTAATATAGTATTAGTTTTAAATGAACATATTAATAATGAATCTTTATCTTCTTGCATCTTAACTATGAAAACTAAATGGGAATTTTTTTTTGAAATTTATTTAATTGCATTTGCTTTAGATCCTAGATTTAAATTAAAAGTTTACAATAAATGTTAACATTATATTATGGCGCTTTAATTCCAATTCAAGATTCTTCTTCTCCTGATCTAGTTAATATTATATATAATGTTAGAATTTATTTATATGATATTTATAATCGATATTATGTAAACTATGGAACACAAATTAATGTTTCTGAAATACAACAAACTACTAGTAGTAATTTAAAACATACAAAAGCATAACTTTTATTAAAAGAATGGACAAAACGTCCATGAGGATCCTCAAGTTCCACACAAGAACTTGAGAATTATTTTACGACTTCTTTTGATTTTAATGAAGCAGATAGCGAAAATTTTGATATCTTAAAGTGGTGGTCACAGAAGGCTCAAAGCTTTCCTGTCCTCTCCATGATCGCCAAAGAAATTTTAGCTTGTCCAGTGTCAACTGTTACTGTGGAGCAGACGTTGAGTGCTAGTGGTAACATAATAGATGAACGACGATCAACTTTGTCTCCCGACTCATTGGAAGCCCAAGCATTACTGGATGATTAGACCAGAGCGGAGAAAAGAATCTAAGGAATGCAACTTTCAGATGATAAAGTTAAAGATTTTGATACTGAAGGAATGAATACGATAATAATGGGAAATGAAAGTGAGTGATAATGTAAAGGATAAAAATGTAAAGAACAACGTGGGCTTTGATTCCCTTATACTCTAAGGGGATACGTAGGCAACTTAAATAAGTGCAAGCCCTTTTTTTACAATAAATTTTAATTTGTAATTTTTAATTCTTAATTTTGTTAACATAATAATCTTGTACCATGGTCAGCCATGGTGAACCGTGAACCAAATCGTGAACCGACAGTTCTGAACCATGAACCATAACCGTCTTGGGCGGTTAAGGTTAAGGGTCGACCTACCTGGAACTATCGAATCGGTAGTTCTGAACCGTGGTCAGGTCTACATGCCGAGCTCCTCAAGACAAATCCAAGAGAACAAGGTTCACCTTCGCAAGGTACTAGCTACGAGTGAAGGAGAAGGATCTAGAAGAGGAAGAAGAAGCAAAAGGAAGATCTTCTTCCTTTGGGTAACTCATGGCAACAAGAGGAGACCCTCTTGTTGTGGTACGTGGCAAGAGAGAGGGAGTGGGAGAAAGAGAGACAGGTATTGGGTTTAGGTTTCCAAAACCTAATCAAGCCAACAATAAATTATGTATTAATTCTCTATTAACTATATCAATATATAGTGCTTTTTAATGAGTTAGATTAGAAAGCACAAATCCAACCCATTATGCCTTAACCAAAAATTAGTCCATTAACCCCTTGGTTTGGTTCGCAACTAAATCAAATTGGTTAATAGATAAACCAAATTAGGTCTAACTCTTTCATAAGAGATGTGAGTCATTCGCGCTTCCATTTTGATAAATATTTCCATATTTATCTTATGTATGGTCCAATCAAATATTTATCTTTTGATCTGAGAATTTTATTCTCTAACTTGTTTTACGTGTTTTAGAGACTCGTAGTGCGTGTGAACCAATAGGTTTTTGATTTATTATGGTCATTCATAATTAACTACTTAATTAACAAATGATCAAGAGTGACACCTAATAGTATATCATTGATCCTGTCTGAAGTCAGTGAAGATGTGTGCTAGCTCCGGTGATTGACGATCTATGATGAAAAGAACCTCCTCGAGATCTGGAAGAAGTCCTTCTCGATCCTACGCACAGCAAGACAAACAAACAAAGTGTTAGTGACCTAAGACCGAAGTGGGGATCCCTGGCTAGGGCCTCCGAAGCTCAAGTCAGCTTCTCTCTCAAAGGTGGAAAAAAGGAAGAAGAAGAATAGTAACTGAAGTGGAACAGAGTTTAGATACTAGAATTTATGTACCCTGCCAATGGAGAGGATCCCCCTTTTTATACTACATCACATGACCTCCGTAGTCGTGAGGTGGTTCCCGGTTCATTAGGGTTTGTTAGGAGATGAAGTCATCTTCTATACTTCATGTAATAATCCTCTAAGGAATCTTTTCTATACTCCAGATGTACCCATTTTATCATTTATGGCTTGTATTTATAATGGGGATACATCATTATAATTGAAGAAGCTTCTAGAAGATATTTCTTACCAAATATTCTATTGGCCATATCTCGATCGGTCGTTCAAGCCAGTTGTATATTAGGAATACCTTCTGTTGAATGTGTCTCGATTGGTTGTTCAAGCTGCCTGCATATACTGTTAAGAATATCTCCTGTTGAATATGTCTCGGTCGGTCATTCAAACCATTCGTATATTAAGAATACCTTCTGTGGAACATGTCTTTATGCTCGTGCGGGCTTTGCCCGGTCGAGTGTATATGAGCATAGGGATGCTCGCACAGCCTGCTGTTGGCCGGTAATATGCTGAGAATTATATATAGGGCTAAGTACCTTTATGCTTGGGCGGGCTTTGTCCGGCTGAGTATATATGAGCATAGGGATGCTCACCCGGCCTACGGTCGACCGATAATATGCTGATAATCATATATAAGGCTAAATGCCTTTATGCTCGGGCGGGTTTTGCTCGACCGAGCATATATGAGCACATGGGTACTTGATCGGCCTGCGGTCAGCCGGTAATATGCTGAAGATCATATATAAGTTTAAATGCATTTATACTCTAGCGGTCTTCACCCGATCAAGCATATATGAGCACGTGGGTGCTCGCTCGGCCTACGGTCGGTCGGTAATATGCTGAAATTCATATATAAGGCTAAATACCTTTATACACGGACGGGCTTTGCCCAGTCGAGCATATATGAGCACGTGGGTGCTCGTTTATCCTGCGGTCGGCCGATAATATGCTGAAAATCATATATAAGGCTAAATATTTTTATGCTCGTGCGGGCTTTGCCCGGCCAAGCATATATGAGCACGTGGGTGCTCGCTTAGCCTGCGATCGGCCGATAATATGCTAAAAATCATATGTAAGGCTAAATGCCTTTATATTCAGGTGAACTTTGCCCGACCAAACATATAGAGCACGTGGGTGCTTTCTAAGCCTACGATTGGCCGGTAATATGCTGAAAATCATATATAATGTTAAATACCTTTATGCTTGGGCGAGCTTTAACCAGTCGAGCATATATAAGCACGTGGGTTTTTGCTCAGCCTGCAGTCGCAGGTCGGTCGGTAATATACTAAAAATAATATATAAGGCTAAATATCTTTATGCTGAGGCAGGCTTTCCCCGTCGAGCATATATGAGCACATGGGTGCTCGCTTAGCCTGCGGTTGGCCGATAGTATGATGAAAATCATATATAAGCCAAAATACCTTTATGCTCAGGTGGACTTTACCCAACCGAGCATATATGAGCAAGTGGATGCTCGCTCGGCCTGCAGTGAGTCGGTAATATGTTGAAAATCATATACAAGGCTAAATGCCTTTATGCTCGAGTGGACTTTACCCGATCGAGCATATATGAGCATGTGGGTACTCGCTCAGCCTTCACTCGACCGACCACATATCACTCCTATCTTTCTTAACCTAAACCCCTCTTTTACTCGCTAGGCTAACCTATCATAACCCGTATCACTAGCCTCCCCTTCAAGTATAGTCGAAGGAGGTATAGCCGACTGACTGACCTAAGTCTACTTTGATCCTTTTTCTAAACATTTCACACCTACTACAGTGATCCCGTGACCCCCCCAGCATATATCTTGTAACCAAATTAAATAGAGGTATGATCCTATCTTCTGCAACATCATGTTGGGTTTTTCGGGCCACGAAAACTGCATTTTCGTGTCGCGGAAACCCCGAAAGCCCCAGCCACCAGATTCGTGCAAAGAAAAATAAAATAAAATACGAGTACGAGTTTACAAACTCTAGATCTACAGTAGATGCGATGCCCTTCGCTATCCCGCTAGTCCAACGGCTTGCCGGATCTCAAGATTGTCAACGTAGACAATACTCTATACGTATCCACACGAACACACTAGATGGAGAAGGACCAAACAAGGTGTGCTAGCACCTAGGGTGTTCGGCCAAGATAGAAGAGGGAGAGCAAGAAGAGAGAGCTCAAGGAGGAAGAAGAAGTGAATAGCCTTGAATAAGAAAAATGAATTCCCTTCACTATGTGTGGCCGGCCACAATTGTAACTCCTTTACAATTAATGTGGCCGACCACATTAAAAGGAAAGGAGGCTTGTAACCTCCATGATGTGGCACACACTTAAGTAACCATGATGATGTGGAGCATCATCATTGGTCCACATCTTGCCAACTCACCAATGAGGTGGCATAAAGTTAAGTCAAACTTGACTCTTCATCTTCCTCTCAAGTCAAGTCAAACTTGACTTAATCTCTCTCATGGTTGATCTAATCCAACCATTTAATTCAAGCAAATTTAATATAATGAATCTAATTCATTTAATTAAATTGATTCAATGAGTCATAATCTAAATTAGACTCATTGAACACATGAATTAACTTGAGTCCAACTCAATTATCCCAATTAGGATTACTCTTAATCCAATTTGATTCATCAAATCAATCAATCCTCTTGGTTCATCATATGAACCTAATCTCCATCTAATTGTCCTTAGTGTGTGACCCTATAGGTTCTTGTAACGTTTGCAATGCCCTTAAACACATTTAGGAGCATAAATAATGAGCGGTATCTAGAAACACATCATTACTACCCAAGTTACAAGAATGTTGAGATCCAACATCACCTTGTGACTACTAATTGTGACTCCTCACAATATATGACAAGTGTCCTTCTATCCTAGCTATCTAGATTAATCAATATGAGGCATAGACCGTGTCATCCTCTGACCAATCTAAATCTTGATCTCCAAGTAGACCCACTAAATCAAATGAGCTCAATATCTCATATTGACTCATTTGGGCATGGCCATGCACTTCGTGGTCTCACTCTATCAAGAATATCGATGTCGCTCCCGTCATATATGAGGGATAGATCCCATCTACATCACTCACATCCCTCTGCATAATTCGTTACATACCCAGTAATCGCCTTTATAGTCCACCCAGTTACGGGTGATGTTTGACGAAACCAAAGTACATAACTCCTTATGTAGGGAACCATGGTGACTTCAGGTCTAAGGACTAGTAGTCATACTAATAGCCACATAAGAAAGTATATGACACTCATAAAATGATCCATGATACTTTCTCATGACGGGTCATTCAGTATACATTCTTCAATGCATACCCATGTGTCAACTTGATATCTCTATATCCATGACTTGTGAGATCAAGTCATCGAGTTGACCTACGCTAGTCTTATTGCATTAACATTGTCCCTGAATGTTAATACTCGACTAGGAATGATTAAGAGTAGTGTTCCCTATATCATCTCACTATCGGTTCAACTAACCGATTGATATATGTAAGAACCTTCTACTCAAGGACATTATTATACTTAGTTTATTTGGAACTAATACAAGTAAGCATAATAACCAAAAACCAAATGCCTTTATTTATATAAGAATATGATACAATAAGTCTATAATACAATCATCAAATGATTGGCTCTAGGGCTCTAACTAACAATCTCCCACTAGCACTAGTGCCAATCAGTGTAGGCTTTAAGCCCCAATGACCTAGTGTGACCATCATGCTTCCTCTGTGACAAAGCCTTGGTCATGGGATCTGCGATGTTAGCTTCTTTAGGTACTCTGCATATCTTCACATCTCCTCTCTCGATAATCTCTCGAATGAGATGGAAGCGTCGTAGTATGTGTTTGGTCCGCTGGTGTGAGCGAGGTTCCTGTGCCTGTGCTATAGCTCCATTGTTGTCACAATAGAGCTCAATAGGGTCAGCGATACTGGGAACCACCCCAAGTTTAGTGATGAACTTACGAATCCAAACTGCCTCCTTTGCTGCCTTTGATGCAGCAATATAATCGACCTCTGTCGTAGAATCAGCTACTGTGTCCTGCTTCGAACTCTTCCAGCTCACAGCACCACCATTTATGCAAAATACGAACCCTGACTGCGATCGATAATCATCCTGATCGGTCTGGAAGCTAGCATCACTGTAACCCTTTACAGCTAGCTCGTCATTGCCTCCATATATCAAGAAATATTCTTTAGTCCTTCTTAAGTACTTAAGAATATTCTTGACCGCTATCCAGTGACTTTCACCTGGATCTGACTGATATCTACTCGTCATGCTCAAAGTATACGAGACATCAGGTCGAGTACATAGCATGGCGTACATGATAGATCCTATGGCTGAGGCATAAGGGATCTGATCCATACGGTCTCTCTCCTCTCTAGAAGAGGGACCTTGAGTCTTCGAAAGACTCACGCCATGTGACATCGGCAAAAATCCCTTCTTGGAGTTCTGCATGGCAAACCGAAGGAGTACCTTGTCAATGTATGTACTCTGACTTTGGCCAAGCAATCTATTAGATCTATCTCTATAGATCTGTATCCCTAGAATGCGGGATGCCTCACCTAAGTCCTTCATTGAGAAGCAACTCCCTAGCCAGGTCTTAACAGACTGAAGCAAAGGGATGTCCTTCCCAATGAGTAGTATGTCATCCACATACAATATGAGGAAGACAACTATATCCCCTACAACCTTCTTGTAGACACAAGGATCATCTTCATTCATGATGAAACCAAACTGTTTGATTGCATCATCGAATCGAAGATTCCAGCTCTGAGAAGCTTGCTTTAGTCCATAAATGGACCTATGCAGCTTGCATACTCTGCTAGTATGCTGTGGATCTATAAAACCCTCAGGTTGTGTCATGTACACATCCTCGAGTAGGTTTCCATTCAGAAACGCGATTTTGACATCCATCTTCCATATCTCATAGTCATGGTAAGCTGCAATAGCAAGCATGATCTGAATGGACTTAAACATCGCTACTGGAGAAAAGGTTTCATCATAGTCAATACCATGAATCTGCTTGAAACCTTTAGCTACCTAGCGACCCTTATAGATAAGTCCATCCATGTCAATCTTTCTCTTAAAGACCCACTTACACCCTATGGGTTTTACCCCTTCAGGTGGATCAACCAAAGTCCATACTTGGTTGGTGTACATGGATTCCATTTCGGATCTCATGGCCTCTAGCCACTTCTCGGAATCTGGTCTCATCACAGATTCCTGATAGGTGGTAGGCTCATCATCTATGAGCACAACGTCATCATGGTCAGACAAGAGAAATGAGTATCTCTCAGGCTGACGATGTACCCTATCAGACCTGCGAAGAGGTATGCCTACTTGAACTGGTTGTTGTTCCTCAACTCTTTGTGGAACAACATCATCCACAACACTTTGTGGTTCCAGTTCAACTTCCATCGATGTTTCAGTGCTATGGTCCACATCTTGAAATTCTTCAAGATCGAACGTACTCCCACTAGTCTTTCTAGAAAGAAAGTCCCTTTCTAGAAAGACCCCAGTCTTTGCCACAACTACCTTGTGCTGACTGGGAATGTAGAAGTAATATCCCTTAGTTTCCTTGGGATATCCAATAAAGTAGCACTTGTCAGATTTGGGTCCTAACTTGTCTAAGACTTGACGTCGAACGTAAGCCTCACAACCCCAAATCCTCATGAAAGACACCTGGGCATCTCTCCCAGTCCATATCCTATATGGTCTCTTTATCACGGCCTTGGATAGAACTCGGTTGACTATAAAAGCTACCGTGTCTAGAGCATAGCCCCAAAGGTATGTCGGAAGATCTGTGTGACTCATCATAGATCATACCATATCTAATAGGATACGATCCCTCCTTTCGGATACACCATTCCACTGTGGTGTTCCAGTAGGAGTGAGTTGGGATAAAATCTCAAACTCAGCTAGGTAGTCACGAAACTCATAGCTAAGGTATTCTCCACCTCGATCTGATCGAAGTACCTTAATACTCTTGCCAAGCTGGTTCTGTACTTCATTCTTGAATTCTTTGAACTTTTCAAAGGATTATGACTTATGTGCCATCAAGTACACATAACCATATCTACTGAAATTATCAATAAATGTGATGAAGTACCTATAACCGCCTCTAGCAGCGACATTGAAAGGGCCACATACATCACTATGTATAAGACCTAACAAGTCAGTCGCTCTCTCACTGTACCCACTAAAGGGAGTCTTGGTCATCTTACCTAGTAGGCATGACTCGCACGTCTCATAAGATTAAAAATAAATGAGTCCAGCAGACCATCCTTATGGAGCTGGGATAAACGCTTGCCATTTATATGACCTAAATGACAGTGCCAGAGATAGGTTTGATTCAAGTCATTTGACTTGAACCTCTTGGTATTTATGTTATAGATAGGGCTTTCAAAGTCTAGAATATAGAGTCCATTTATCAGAGGTGCACTACAATAGAACATATCTTTTAAATAAACAGAACAACATTTATTCTTAATTATAAAAGAGAAATCTTTCTTGTCCAAACAAGAAACTGAAATTATGTTCTTAGTTAATGCAGGCACATAACAACAATCATCCAACTCTAATACAAGCCCAGAGGGCAGAGATAGAAAATAAGTCCCTACAGCAATGGCAGCAACCCGTGCTCCATTGCCTACGCGTAGGTCCACCTTGCCCTTCGCCAATGCCCTGCTATTTCTCAGCGCTTGCACATTAGTAAAAATGTGAGATGCACATCCCGTATCTAATACCCATGATGAAAAAATAGATACATTGACTTCTATAACATATATACCTGAAGTGGAAGTCTCACTTCGCTTCTTCTTAAGATCTTCCAGGTACACCTTGCAGTTCCTCTTCCAGTGCCTGATCTGACCACAGTGGAAGCAAGTAGCATCCTTGGCGACCCCTCCTTTAGGCTTCAGTGCCTTGCCTTTACCCTTGGCTTGGGACTTTCCTTTGCCTTTGGGCTTGCCCTTGCCCTTGTCTTTCTGAACCATCAGAACAGAGTGGGGCTTTTCCTTCTTAAGGTTCAGCTCAGCAGTTCTTAACATGCTAAGCAGCTCGGACAGTGGCTTGTCAATTTCATTCATATTATAGTTTAGAACGATCTGACTATAGCTATCCGGCAAGGATTGCAAGATCAGGTCAGTGGCCAACTCTTGTCCAAGCGGGAATCCCAACCTCTGTAGGTTTTCTATGTACCCAATCATTTTGAGTACATATGGGCTTACGGGAGCCCCATCTGACATCTTGCACTGAAACAGTGCCCTTGAGATCTCAAATATCTCATGCCTCGCTTGTCCTTAATACAGTTGACGAAGATGTTCAACCATATAGTAAGCGCCCATTAACTCGTGTTGCTTCTGAAGCTCAGAGTTCATGGTCGTGAGCATTAGACAGGACACATCTAATGCATCATCTTGATGCTTCTTGTAAGCATCTTTGTCTGCTCGTGTGGCATTGGCAGGAGGAGCCTCCGGAATGGGCTACTCCAGAACGTACAGTTTACGTTCCTGGGTGAGAACTATTCTCAAGTTCCTGTACTAGTCCAGGAAATTTGCTCAGTTGAGCTTGTCCTTCTCAAGGACAGAACGCAGAGAGAAGTTGTTCGTATTCGACGTCATGGTTTATTTACAACAGAAAAATGCAGAAAAATAAATATCATATTCTTTAAATCATTTAATTAGGCCTTTAACTAAATGATGCCCCCACTGAATTCTATAATTCAAGTGGGACAAGATCCACATCATACTAACCCTTGAGTCAGCTTTGGCTAATACGCCCAAGACTTACTTTGATCGGTAGGTAACGATTTACCAATTACATCTCTATGCAACTCTTGTTTATAGGATCATTATCCGCAGTTATATTAAAACTTGAGTTAGCTTTGGCTAATACGCCCAAGAATTAATATAAATGTGATTTATGTCCTATCTTTCCAACCATTGGAAGAATGCCTATAGTTGTACTCGATCCAACCGAGTTAACTAGGAATACTCAATCTAATTGAGTTTGTATTCGCCCATGCGTTGATAAGCAGGACCAAGATTGTCTCTCCGTACCCTACCAAGATAATATGTGTTGCTCTGCTTTGGCAGATTCAACAACACATGTGATCGAGGTAGTGATAGGTATCACGGCACGGTAGGTATTAGAGTTGACGTAATTTAGATCTAATCTAAACGATGATGCGTATCATATACTCGATAGATCTAATCTAATCGAAAGTGTGCATCATGTGCACGACTTAGATCTAATCTAATCGTTAGGCACTAATTAATTACTTAATCATGCATCACATATACACAAGCAATTAATTAAATTAATTCATGATTAGTCATGGCCCTACTACGATATTCTCAAGCCAATGAGAAGATCGGATGGTCAACCTAGGGTCAACAGCTTCTCAAGCTCCTCCCTTTGACCACCTTGTGTTGCTCGCGCCTTCCTAGTAACTCCGTCTCGAGTGGACCTTCCACGTCTTCAATTTTGTACATTACAATTTTGAAACTCGAGTTACATTCGAGTCTAAATTAATTTACAACAAGAATATAAAATAGAGAAAGGCACGACGCGCAGGTCGCGAATAAAAATACAACACGCACATCACATCATGGCACGCAGGTCGTATTATGAATTACAACACATTTATTCCAATCCAATTGGGTCTTTTGGGCCATGACTATCACAAATTATACATAATTTTAAATTATGTATTTTCTATAATTTTCTGCAATTTTAATACCAATTTTTACAAGTAAAAATTCCCGGCGGTCCCGTTTAGCGGTTTTCGGGCGCAATCGCGGAACGAATCCCCTTGCGGGGCCAGGGGCAGCGCCCCTACCCGCGATCTAACCATCGCGAGGGCTCCTTAGCGATCCTACAGCGCCTTAGCCTACTGTCCGAAAAAGTTTTGGGGCAAAAACAAGCTGTTTTGGAAAAATCTTCCCGGTAGCCGAAGCCTACAAGTGCCGAAACACTTGTGCTTCGCTTCTACGAGAAAATTACCCATAAAAACCATAAAAAACCTAAATTTACAGAAAATCACAGAAGCTATATTTTTCATAAAAACCAAAAATAAACTCGTAAAAGTCTTTGCACGTGGCTCTGATATCACTGTTGGGTTTTTCGGGCCGTGAAAACCGCGTTTTCGCGTCGCGAAAATCCCTAAAGCCCCAGCCACCAGATCGGTACAAAGAAAAATAAAATAAAATGCGAGTACGAGTTTGCAAACTCTAGATCTACAGTAGATAAGAGTATTACCCTCGATGCGATGCCCTTCGCTATCCCGCTAGTCTAACGGCTTGCCGGATCTCAAGATTGTCAACGTAGACAATCCTCTATACGTATCCACACGAACACACTAGATGGAGAAGGACCAAACAAGGTGTGCTAGCACCTAGGGTGTTCGGCCAAGATAGAAGAGGGAGAGCAAGAAGAGAGAGCTCAAGGAGGAAGAAGAAGTGAATAGCCTTGAATGAGAAAAATGAATTCCCTTCACTATGTGTGGCCGGCCACAATTGTAACTCCTTTACAATTAATGTGGCCGGCCACATTAAAAGGAAAGGAGGCTTGTAACCTCCATGATGTGGCACACACTTAAGTAACCATGATGATGTGGAGCATCATCATTGGTCCACATCTTGCCAACTCACCAATGAGGTGGCATAAAGTCAAGTCAAACTTGACTCTTCATCTTCCTCTCAAGTCAAGTCAAACTTGACTTAATCTCTCTCATGGTTGATCTAATCCAACCATTTAATTCAAGCCAATTTAATATAATGAATTTAATTCATTTAATTAAATTGATTCAATGAGTCATAATCTAAATTAGACTCATTGAACACATGAATTAACTTGAGTCTAACTCAATTATCCCAATTAGGATTACTCTTAATCCAATTTGATTCATCAAATGAACCTAATCCTCTTAGTTCATCATATGAACCTAATCTCCATCTAATTGTCCTTAGTGTGTGACCCTATAGGTTCTTGTAACGTTGGCAATGCCCCTAAACACATTTTGGAGCATAAGTAATGAGCGGTATCTAGCAAAACATCATTATTACCCAAGTTACAAGAATGTTGAGATCCAACATCACCTTGTGACTACTAATTGTGACTCCTCACAATATATGACAAGTGTCCTTCTATCCTAGACATCTAGATTGATCAATATGAGGCATAGACCATCTCATCCTCTGACCAATCCAAATCTTGATCTCCAAGTAAACTCACTAAATCAAATGTGCTCAATATCTCATATTGAATCATTTGGGCATGGCCATGCACTTCGTAGTCTCACTCTATCAAGAATATCGATGTCGCTCCCGTCATATAGGAGGGATAGATCTCATCTACATCACTCACATCCCTCTGCATAATTTGTTACATACCCAGTAATCGCCTTTATAGTCCACCCAATTACGGGTGACGTTTGACGAAACCAAAGTACATAACTCCTTATGTAGGGAACCATGGTGACTTCAGGTCTAAGGACTAGTAGTCATACTAATAGCCACATGAAAAAGTATATGACACTCGTATAATGATCCATGATACTTTCTCATGGCGGGTCATTCAGTATACATTCTCCAATGCATACTCATGTGTCAACTTGATATCTCTATATCCATGACTTGTGAGATCAAGTCATCGAGTTGACCTACATGCTATGCTAGTCTTATTGCATTAACATTGTCCCTGAATGTTAATACTCGACTAGGAATGATTAAGAGTAGTGTTCCCTATATCATCTCACTATCGGTTCAACTAACCGATTGATATAGGTAAGAACCTTCTACTCAAGGACATTATTATACTTAGTTTATTTGACACTAATACAAGTAAGTATAATAACCAAAAACTAAATGTCTTTATTTATATAAGAATATGATACAATAAGTCCATAATACAATCATCAAATGATTGGCTCTAGGGCTCTAACTAACACATCAACCTTTACTCTTTCTTGCTTCACTCTCTTCTAGAGATATTATTGATAACTGTGGCTTTGAATCTTCCTCCTTGGGATCAACTATTGTCTGAGAAAGAGAAGCCTTTGACGGAGGCTATGCAAGCCTTAGATCTACATCACTCACGCTAAAGAGAATTAGAGGTACGTCTACTAGCATCTCAGTCTCAAGTTTGGTCTAAAGTGGCTTTGAGGGACAAAGTTTATTTAGATTTGAAGCAAAAGACAGAGGAGTTAGCTGATCTAAAAGCTCGACATGCCTCATAAATAATTGTTTTGACCAGGAAGGCTCATGTGGATGGTTTACTGATATCGCAACAACAACAAGACTTGGACCAGCAGAAAGTTAAAGTAAATTTTTTACAAATTGAATTAGATCAGGCTAGATTAGAGTTAGCTTCTTCACCACAAATTCTAGAGGGTGAATCACACAAGCGCAAGAGGACAGGACAAACATCTCCTGTCTGTCCCGGCTGTTATTCTTCCACACACCCTTACTTGGGATGGGAAGAACAATCTAGTAGCTCCAGGAAGCATAACAAGTAGAAAATTATTTATCTGTTGTATCTATTTATGGAAGATTTTCATAAATCTCAGAGTTGTGTTTGTGTAATTACTAATGATAATATAAAGTTCTATGTTTATGTCTGGTGCTGTTTACCTAAGCTTAATTCATATCCCTAACCAAACCTGAGTTTTCACTTTGTTCATCCCCTTACTATACAAAATTTTCCCAATTCACATATGCATTCTCAATGCATACACATTAGTAGCTAGGAAGAATGACAAGCTTGTTAGAGTCAGAGTAGAAGGACAACTGAGTATGATATAAAGAAGTATGTGATTGACCATATGAGGAATAATCGAATGGAGGGTCTCATGCGTATGCCTGAATAGATATGAGTCCGACCAGGCTTCATAGTTCCCTTCTGTATATACGGTCGGTTGGGATTACAGTCGGTTGAGGCTTCTTCTCTATTTACAAATTTTGTTTATTCACTTATACTTTGAGATTCGCGCGATTTTTCAAAATGGTCTCATTAGTAATTGGTCCTTCAACGGAAAGAGAATGTCCCAAGATATAGAGGCTCAGTATATGATTTGATTTATTTTGTCTATCATAAATGTCTCTTCCTGGGCGAGCGCCACGTAGTATTTTTTCTTCCTTTTTCAAAGCAACCCTTGGTATGCTTTTCGTTCATGTCTTTTCATACATTCTTCTTAGTAGATCAACAACTCTCCTTTGTTGCATCATTTTAATTTAACGGTGATCTTTATACTGCCCCAAAACCCTAAGTCTTTTTTAACCCTTTACTCTTCGTCTTCCTCCAGTTAATCTTCGGTGATTCTCTTTCTCTACTTCCTTTGACAACCCGTGCTTCTTCACCTTCTCCAGTCTTCTTCTGTGACTTTCTTTCCATAAGGACTCAATAAGTCATTTATTCCTTGAGTGTTTCTATTTTTCACCATGGTTGAAGAATCTTTACTCCCTTGGTATGCTCAAATTCATTCTTCCTTTACAACTACCGACCAAACTTCCATCCTTTCTTTGTATGAAATCCGTAAAGAATATCGTATTAGGGTCCCGCAGCTTGACGCTCATCCTTGTCTTCCTCCTGATGATTGTGTTACCTTTTTCAAAGATCAGTTGGTTGTGGGTTTACACTTTCCCATTCCTCCATTCTTGATAGATATAAGTCAATATTTTGGTATTCCTTTACAGCAATTTGCCCCAAATATTTTCAAATATCTATATGGGTTGCATATGGTATTCCGCCTCTTCAGTATACCTCCTACTCCTCAAAATTTTTTCATGCTTTCTTATCCTAAAAAATAGGAGCCAGAAGTATTCCTCTTTCAATCTCGCCCAATGATGATGTTATTTGAAGAAATGTCTTCCTCCATCAAGGGTTAGAAATCACATTTTTTCTTTGTCAAATTTCCTAGGCTCGTTGTGTGGTCCACCAAGTGGCAATCTTCCTTACCCCCTCTCCCTGACGTACGAGAGCTTCATCAACAAACAATTTTTTCTAAATATTCCAGTAAATTACTAGGCCACCACTTTTATATTCACAAATGGATATGCAGTGATCTTCTATATCTTTTTGGCCTAAGTCCTATTCAAAAGAGTCTACAATGTTCCTTTGGTAAGTTCTAACATGCTAGCTATCCGTCCTTTACTAACTAAAATACTCTTTTATTTGTTGCAGTGGATACTGTATTTAGAGCCTTGGTTGACAAGGCAATCCACCTAGAGGAGGAGGAATTATTGGCTAAGGAACAGGAGATCAGAGCAAAACTTAATATCACCTCAGCTCAAGCAACTGATGCTCCTTTACCTGAGCCTTCAACACAACCCACGCTTGCTTCTAGTTCCCATTCCTCTACTAGAGAGGCATCTACAAGTTTACCTCCTGAGGATGCCCCTTTGGACCTACAAGAACAGGCACCAGAAGCTGCTCCCACAAGAAAACATCCTAGGCGGAGGTTAACATTAGCGCCCCTTCCCAAGAAATAGGCTATCTCTACTTCTAAAGATATACCCATCGGAGATGTTCTAGCTCCCTCTCTGAAACCTACCCTTTCTTCCTTGTACCCTATACTTGCTTCCTCACCCCTCTTCGGCCACCAGAAGATCCCTCTCTTCCAAGTACCAGTTCAGATCCTGAGTTCCTGATGACTTTTCCAGAACCAATTCCCTTACCAACCCAAGGAACTTAGGGTTCCTCTATTCTTCTTTTCTCTCCTCCTTCACTCCATAGCACTTTATCATCCTCTTCCACATCTTCTCCTACCCTCCCAAGATTATTGGGGGGGGGGGGGGGGGGGGGTCTTTAACTACAACTTGGGGAGAGTCTTGTAAAGAACTTGAGAAGCTCACCTCTGTTGATTGGGCTGATAAGTTTTCTTTTGAAGAAACTAAGGTAACATGGCCTTTGTTCTTCTATTTTTTCATTAATACATTCTAACAATAACTTTCTTTTCTGACAGTGGTGGATTATCAGTATGAGTATGGCTCGACACCTATACGATTTATCTCAAGAGGTTGGTAAGCTAAGACAAAAAGTCTCGGGAGCATCTTCTTCTCACACCTCTAAAGAGTTAACAGAGTTATCTAGCCAATTACAAGAGACTCAAAAATATCTCGAGGAAGAGCTTGAAAATTTAAGTAAATGGAAAGCCTCTGTGGAAAATTTTGAATCTCAAACTAAATCAGAGACCCTCCTTCGCACTGAACTGACATCCATAGTGGATAAGTATACTGCTGAGAACACTCAATTATTATCTCAGATGCAAGCGTTGAAGGATGCTCATGCTCTAGAATTAGCTGCTAAAGATGATGCTTTGGAATTTAAAAATTCTGAGTTACTTCTCTAGATTCATCCTTAACCACAATTAAAGTAGAACTTTCTTCCAAAGAGTCTGAATTAAAAGCTTCTCAAGATGCTCTGATAGATTATATGGCGGGTGAAGATGACAGGTTTGAGAAGAGGAAAAGAATATTGCTAGAATCTCCTGAATTTAATGCTCCTATTACTATCTCCATTGCCAAAGCCTTCACCCTTGGAGCTGAGGGGGGTGCAAAACAATTAAAGAAGAAAGGTCATCTAGTTTCCAACCCCCCAGCCAACTTCTTCGACCATCGAGAATTACTTGATGATATACCCCCCCCCCCCCCCCCGACTTGTTTCCTAAGCTATTTCAATTGTAGATTAAAATGTTTCTGTAATGGAGAACAATTATTAACCATTTTTTCTTATCTCTTATGATGTTCTAATTGTTGGCACCCCCCCTGCTTGTGTCTCTACTTGATGAGTATTCAGATATTTGCATGATTTTAGATTGACTTTGTTTAATTTGGTTTTATTGTTGAAGGGTTGAATTACTTTAGGCTTAGCATTTATTTAAGTTTTATCATTCGTTCAGATCTGTTTTATTGCCTTTACATATTAATTTTCCTATAAGCAAATTATCCTTCTTTGATAACCATTTTTGCCCGACTCTTTTCGACTGGGTAAGCTCACTTTTATGTTTGATTTCGTCAGCACTTAACCTTCAGCCGGCCTTTGGTAACCGGTCGAGTTTACATTTATGTTTTAGTTTTCTCAAAACTTAATACTCGAACGGTCTTTGGTGACTGGTCGAGTTTACGCATATGCTTAATTTCATCCTTAATACTCGGTTGATCTTTGGTGACCAATCGAGTTTACTTCTATGTTTGAATTCAAACTTAATATTCGGTCGGCCTTTGGTGACCAATCAAGTTTATATACATATATCTATATATATTCTAAACTAGTCCTGAAATTCAATCGGCTAGTACTGACCGACCGAATTCATAATACCATAAGTACATAATATTTAATCTCTTCTGGGATCTCAAATTTTTTTTAAGTTCAATCTTGGTAATAGCTCTAATATCTTGGGAATGCAACCTTTCGTATTAGTTACCCATACCATTTCCTCATTGGTGACACGTCTGCCTATGACGTTTGATATGTACTTATTTTATTGTATTCGTCGCCTTACTAATCCATCCAATGGCTCCTCTTCAGTCCCACTTTACTTATCACCTTAATTTGATGTTTCTACTTGAAACACCTTTTTCGATACCCTACCAAAGCATTTAGGGAGAAAAGAGAGAAAAAAATCCCTAACATTTCGTCTTCTTCCTCTAGTTTGTGTATCTTTTGTTCTTCGCTCTCTGCTAACTATTCTTGTTCTTCCTATATCATTCTGTTAATAAGGTCGACCCCCAATAAATGGTACACCCAGTGCTCTTTCAAGTTTTCCGCATCAAAAACCTGTGAGCTTCAATGGAATTACAACTTCCCCACATACGTAGCCATTCCCACCCCCGGGGATCGTCCTCATCTTCCTCCTCCAGAAAATGTGGTAATTTTCTGGGAACAGGTTTTATGTGATTTTAGGTTACCCATTCATACTTTCTGTGTTGACATTAGTAGCTATTTTGACCTTCCCCAAAATCAACTCGTCCCCCAATCATTCTTTATCATGGTTGATTCTGTTGTTATTTCCCATTTACTAGATTTTTCCTTATCTTCTTGACTTTTCCATCACTTTTTCATTCCTCATCAAGTGGAAGATGGTGTTTTTAAGTTTCAATCATGCCCTAAAACCACTTTATTCCATAGAATTCCTCTTCAAGGAGAATGGCGGCATAAGTTTTTCTTTATGCCTCTTCCTTCTCCACCACCGTACCCAATAACTTGGCATCGAAATCTTTCCCCTATTCCTCAATTAGGCAATATCTTGGAAGATACAATTCTTCGTTCTTCTATGGGAAAATTAAAGGGCACAAAATTTAATTTACCTGCCCTAATCGTCGAAGGCTTATTATTTGATTTTGGCCTTAGCACCGTAGACACGACCTTGGAAGTCCCTTTTGGTAAGATTATTCTCTATATGCATGCTTTTTGGGATATTTTCACATTGTTTTTAACATAAGTTTCTCTCTTTTTTTTTTAGCCGACGCTATCCTTCCTGCTTCAGGTACAAGAATACTCGCTTAACGAGGGTAGTTTTAACCAGTATGGGTGAAGAATTATTGAGGGATCGTCATCTTAATCAACCCTCTTCTTCCCTTAGCCTACTACCTCCCTCAGCATGACTTCAGGAATCCTCAAGCTCCTCAGAACAAGAGGGTCCCTTCATGGTTAAACGCAAAAAAACTAATACCTCAGCTCCTTGTCCCCTTTCACACACCATAGCTGATTTTGAGCAAGTTCCTATTATTCCTTCTGAAATCTCCCACTCTAGAGGTAAAGAACTTGTAACACCCACTAGGCTTTTAAGATAAATATAAGAATGATGAATTTGCCTTAGAAAAAAATTAGTAGAATGTTGAACCAAAAAGAAATAAAAAGAAATAAAAATAGGGAATGGTCAAGGATTGAACCTTGAACCTCTCATAATGTAAATGATAAGATTAATGGGTAATAACCAGTTGGGATAGGAATAATATATTGATAGCAAAGGAGGGAAACTCATGATAAGGACGAGAGTAAAAGTTAACCAAAAGAAAACAAGAAAAGAACAAGAGAAAGGCAACTTGCCTTCCTTCTTTTCTCTCCCTCTTCCTCTCTCTTTTTGCCGTGACTTAAAGAGGAACATTAAGGGGATTCATTCCCCCTTGTTTCATCATGAATGATGAGAACAAATAAATAAATAAAATAAAAAGAAAAAAATGAAAAAAAGGGCTAAGGGAGAAGGAAAGCAAAAACCAAGTTAGCTACCTCTTCCCCCTTAACATAAAAGAGAATATGTAAAGAGAAGATTTTATTTTCTCTCATTTCTCTCATTCTCCCCTCTCCCTCACCGAGAACCTCAGCCCCCTCTCCTCCATTTTCAGCCCCAAAACAAAGTTCCTCCTAGGATACAAAGGAGGGCTACCAAAGGAAATCAAAGGAGGAGAACAAGAAGAAGAGACCTCTTCTTCCATCACCACACCTTAGAACCACAAGCGAAAAGGATGTAAGCTTCCCCTCACCTGTGGTACAAGGTGTTTTATGTGTTTTTCGGATTTTAAGAGGATTAGAAAACCTAGAATAGAATTTAATAAAAATTCGGCCAAAGAAGAGTTTTCAAATCTAGGAAGGTTTAAACAAGTCCTCATTTCATGATATTTTTCTATGCTATGTAGGAAGGTTTTCCTTCATGTTTTTATACCTATATGATGCTTGGTCGGAGGAGTACCTAACCCTAGAATTTCGGCCAAAAATATTTTAAAGAGGCTAGGGAAATCATTGTTTAACCAAACTAGTACAAGATTCCCTCCATGAATTACTAAGGGTCTTTTGTTGGTTTTTCTTGCTTAAAAGTTACTTGGAACCAAAAGAAATCCACTCATATGTTTCGGCCAAGAAAAGAGCTTAGGGTTAGGAAGACCTTTAAATTTAAGTAACCATGTTTATATGATAGAATATAGAGTTCTCTTAAAGAATTGCATGTTGAATGTTGCTAGAAATTCATGAACTCTTCATTAAGATTTTCGGCCATGATAAGATGGATAGCTTAGAAAAGCTTAAACAAAATTTTAACATTCTCAAGACCTCTGTGATATTAAGATATGAAAGTTGTTTAATGCTCTCATGCTTAATTAGGGTATAGAGAATTTAGTTACATGATATATGACATGTAAGATCACAAGGGTCCTAGCTTGTTTATGAACCAAATTTGTATATGATGTTCTTAGTAATTTTTGCCATGAAACTTACTTAGGTTTTCCATGCTTTAGGCCACTTAAAACCTAGTTTAGAGATTGGTAGGTTTCGGCCATGAGGAAAAATAAAAGAAAAAGGAAAGAAACCTAGGAAGCCTAAGACACAATTCACATGTATGTTTATTATGCTTGTCTTTATACATGCTATGAAACTTGTATGACTTCCTATGCTTTTAGGCTATTTGAAGCAAGTTTAAACACTGATGAGTCTCGGCCATGTAGGGTTTAAATGACCTAGAGGCCTTAGAATTGAAACCAATTGTGTTAAAAATGCTTCTTATGGAAATATGATAATATGTTGATTGAGTCACATGCTTGTATAATTTTTCCATGACCTAAATGGACCATTGTATGTTTCGGCCATGAAGGAATAGATGCCCTAGAAACCCTAGAACAAAAATTAAATATGTTCATGTCACTCTACATGAAATATGATAAGTAGAAAGCCAAAGTTCTCATGCTATATGTTGTTTAATGACCTAAAATGAGGCTAGGGTAAGTTTCGGCCATACCCATTGTATGATGCCTTATTATGAATTTATACACGATGTTAGTTCAAGTTCACATGCTTGTATGCTTGCTTTTAGCCCTAATGAATACTTGTTAAATTTCGGCCATGACATATGTTAAGGGCTTGAAGAACTTAGGAAGTAGCTCAAATATGCTTACTATGTTACTTGGAAAAAATGCTATAAATATGATTTAAGGTTTCCATGCTTTCATGACATTTGGGACCTTGTTTCACACCTGATAGGGTTCGGCCACATGAAGTTTAGGGACTTGAAGAACTTAGAAACCAAGTTAATCATGCTTATAATGCTTCTTATGAAATGGATGTGATGATAATTTAGGTTCCACATGCTTGGAGGTTGTTTTTACCTAAATTGAGATCTAAGGGGGGGTTCGGCCATGATAAGAACCCAAGGGATTAGGAAGCTTAGAACCCGAGCTAACTATGTTACCATGTTTCTTATGATAGTATAATCACAAGATACACCCTTATGCTTAAACATGTATGCTTGTGATTTATACTTTCCATGATATGATATGTGCTTAGAAATATGCATGCTTTGATGATATGCTATGTGCTTAAAATATGCATGCTTTCATGATATGCTAGGTGGATAGAAATATGCATGCTTGGATGATATGCTATGTGCTTAAAATATGCATGCTTTCATGATATGCTATGTGGATAGAAATATGCATGCTTTGATGATATGCTATGTGCTTAAAATATGCATGCTTTCATGATATGCTATGTGGATAGAAATATGCATGCTTTGATGATATGCTATGTGCTTAAAATATGCATGCTTTCATGATATGCTAGGTGGATAGAAATATGCATGCTTGGATGATATGCTATGTGCTTAAAATATGCATGTTTTCATGATATGCTATGTGGATAGAAATATGCATGCTTTGATGATATGCTATGTGCCTAAAATATGCATGCTCTCATGATATTCTATGTGGTGAAAATATGCATGCTTTTATGACATGATTTATGCCTAAGTGATGCATACTTTTTATGACATGATGTATGCCTAAGTGATGCATACTTTTTATGACATGATGTATGCCTAAGTGATGCATACTTTTTATGACATGATGTATGCCTAAGTGATGCATACTATTTATGATATGATGTATGCCTAAGTGATGCATACTTTTATGACATAATGTATGCCTAAGTGATGCATACTTCTATGATATGCTATGTGACTAAATGATGCATTTTTATACATGCTACTTTACTTTGTAAGGCTTGTACCAAGGGTGGGCTCCTAATCAGCCCCTAGGCCTTTGGCTGTGTGATTCAGGCTAGTAAAAACAAAGGGATGGGCTCCTTAGTACGCCCCTAGGTCTATGGCTTTGTGATCCGGACCTGGTTCCTAGTATGATTCAAGACTTGCTACCTTGGATATACTTAGGAAGCGCGCATATCTACGTGATTTATCTATGTGTGGTACAAGCCGGGGCCCTGATTATGTTGATATTATGTTCAAGTATATATGTAAGAAGAAATGGTTTTAAAGATCATGAGACATACACATGTTTTTTCGGATACATGTTTTCAAAATCATATTGCATATACCTTATGATCATGTTGTGATGATGCTATGATTTATGATATGCCATGATTAGATACGATTATGTTATATTTCATGCTATGCTTTAAGAGCTTGATATGCCATGCCACCTTATGATGATACTATGATATGTCATGATTAGATATGATTATGTTATGTTTCATGCTATGCTTTAAGAGATGATATGCCATGACTAGTTATGATTTTGTTATGTTGCATGATATGCTTAAAGAGTATGATATGTTATGCCATGACTAGTTGAGATCATGTTATGTTGAGACATTCTTTGATCATGTGATGATTTTTGGTTTTAGTGAGTATGAAAGGAACTTACTGAGCCATGAGTGCTCATAGCTTACTTTCCTTGTACCATAGATAAAGGAAAAAGCTGGATGAGCTAAAGGAGCAGCAGGAGAGGCAAGGAGATGTGTGTGGCAGTGGCTAGGCAACCAAATAAGAACCTGCTTTAAAAACTTTTAAAGAACTATGCTTTGGTATCATGAATTGTAGTACCGTATGTGTGACTTGATGTTATGTTTCTACTAATTTTGATATCATGTTATTGATGTCATGATAGTGTAGTTCAGATTTGATGAAAAGAAAAACAAAAGAAAAGTTTTTATTAAACTAATAAAATTATTTTAAGTCTTCCGTTGTTTTAAAAAGAAAAATTTGTACATGGAGTATCGTAGCCCCGTCCCTTAAAGTTAGCAGGGAGGGCGGGCGTTACAGGTTGGTATCAGAGCCAAAGTTTTTGCCAGCTCACTACACACACATCAAGCCTCCGACCTGCGGCTCCAAGTAAGAATGTTTGTGCTTAATTTTATATGCTCATGCTTATTTTCTTGTGTTATATTATTTGCTTGATTTATTCTTTGAATTTCTTATATTGCTTACGCTTAAATTTCTTGTTATATACTTATGCTTTATTTGCTTTATTGCTTGTGTCACATTATTTGCTTGCTATTTATTTCTTTGCTTTATTATATTGCTTATGCTTTATTTATGATGCATGGTTGCTACCTTATTCTTTATTTTTAGTCATAGTCTTAGACTAGGATTGCATCTTGGTAGGTTAGGAATAATACCAGAACAATCTCACAAATGGATAGAAACAAACAAAACAGTACGTTAGATTGGCTAAGAAAAAAAACGATAACCACTTACACTAGTCTATTTGTCATTATTTAGATCAACATGGTTAGGACACGCAATGCCCGAACCGAGGGGACAGTGACTCCACCAGACCTGACACAGGTAGTCGCAGACCTCCAGCATCATATCACAGAACAACAGCAGCTGATCACTACCTTAATGGGTCAGCAAGGCAACCCTGTTACACTACCAGTTATAACTACAGCCGCGCCAGTACCCCCGGCAGCCCCTATTCCGATGGTCCGACAAGAGGCCTATCTGATTCAGTGGCAAAGGCTTAAGCCGGAAGCATTCTCGGGAAACTGCGAACCATGGGATGCACAAGCCTGGCTTAAGACCGTGGAGAGCATAATGGAACTACTGGAATGGCCTGAACACGAGAAGGTCAAATGCGCGTCGTTCTACCTTATCGGAGATGCCCGGATGTGGTGGGACCGAGTAAAAGCGAAAAGACAAATAAACCAGATGCAGTGGACGGATTTTGAGACAGAGTTCTTAGAAGAATTCTTCCATATGCAAGTGACCAACAAGCACTATGACGAGTTCACTGAGTTCCGGCAAGGTGAGCTGTCAGTTAACGAAGCCGACAAGAAGTTCAACCGCCTAGCACGTCTGTGCCCAGAACTGATCAGTACTGAAAAATAAAGGGTCCGGTTAATGTTAAAGATGCTCCGACCCGAGATCGCTCTGAACGTAGCCGGCGGAGTTAATAGACCGCAGACTGCAGAGGAGCTAGTCAGCAGTGCCCTGATTACCGAGCACTACCAGAAAGCAATGAACAAGGGCAAGAACCAAGCACTGACCGGAGGACAAAAATCGCACAATACCAGAACCGACTGGAAAGGAAACTCAGGTGGAAAGAGGAAACAGTGGAACAACACAAAAGGTGGTCCGGCCAATAAGCAAACCAAGTACCCTCAGTGTGCCACATGTGGAAAGATGCATTCTGGAGTATGTCTCCTAAGCACCCGAAAGTGCTACAACTACGGAAAGGAAGGTCATTTGGCAAGAAATTGCCCTACTCAGTCTCAGGCACTACCTCTGCAGAGCAACCAGAATATGAGTACCCCCGCACAGCTGCACCAGATGCATACTGCCATAGAAGGGACTTCAATCAGCCAAGGAAGATTGGAGGCCCCTCCCACTATGACGAACGCCAGAGTCTACTCTCTTACCAAGGAAGATGTGGTGAATGTCTCTACTATTGTCACAGGTCAGCTACTTATTTACAATCAGTATGCTGTAGTATTATTTGATACCGGGGCAACACACTCGTTCGTCTCAACACCTTTTATGAAGAAGCTAAATATACCACTCCGAACTCTAGAGGACACATTCTTAACAACCTTACCATCCGGGGAGATTATGCCATCGGACCATATGCTGCAAGCAGTACTCATTCGGATCGCAATCAGAGAACTCTACTGCAACCTGATAGTACTTGATATGCAGGATTATGACATAATATTGGGCATGGATTTCCTTAGCAAATACGGCGCTTCAATCGAGTGCCGCAAAAGGAAAGTGATTTTCTGACCCGAAAATGAACCAGAGTTTGAGTTTTACGGGGAACCGAAAGGAACGGAGAAGTTATTGTCATCTATTAAAGCACAAAGGATGTTAGATAAAGGATGTATGGGGTTTCTAGCGCACGTGGTTAATACCAATCAAGTCAAAGACCCGAAGCTAGAAGATGTCAGGGTAGTATGCAACTATCCAAAAGTATTTCCTGATGAACTACCAGGATTAGCCCCTGACAGAGAGATAGAATTCGGGATCGAATTGATTCCTGGTACTCAACCGATCTCAAAAGCACCTTATCGTATGGCTCCGGCTGAATTAAAGAAGCTTCAGGAACAGTTATCCGAATTACTCGACAAGGGACTTATTCGTCCTAGTCACTCTCCATGGGGAGCTCCAGTGCTGTTCGTAAAGAAGAAGGATGGGTCTATGCGAATGTGTATAGACTACCGAGCGCTGAATAATGTGACAATCAAGAACCGGTACCCACTCCCACGGATCGATGACCTATTCGACCAACTAAAGGGTGCGACTGTTTTCTCAAAGATAGACCTACGATCCGATTATCATCAAGTGAGGGTGAAACCAGATGATATACCAAAAACAGCATTTCGAACCCGATATGGGCACTATGAGTTCATAGTTATGCCTTTCGGAGTAACCAACGCTCCTGCAGTATTTATGGACCTGATGAATCGGGTATTTACGGCATATCTTGATAAATTTGTAATCGTCTTTATTGACGATATACTTATCTACTCGAGAACCCTAGAAGAACATGCTGAACACCTGAATACTGTACTACAGATCCTGCAAGAGAAACAACTATATGCAAAATTCTCCAAATGCGAGTTTTGGCTTGACCGGGTAATATTCTAGGTCATGTCATCTCCAAAGATGGAGTTATGGTGGATCCAAGCAAAATCGAAGCTGTAAATAACTGGAACAGACCAAGGAATGCCAGAGAAGTCAGGAGTTTTCTCGGGCTAGCAGGCTATTACAGGAAATTCGTAGAGAATTTCTCCAAAATTGCAACCCCTATGACCGCCCTCACCAAGAAAAATACAAAGTATGAATGGAGAGAAGCTTGCAAGAAGAGTTTCGTGGAATTAAAAAGGAGACTGACCAGTACTCCGATTCTTACTCTCTCGGAAACCAACAGAGGCTTCGATATGTACAGCGATGCTTCCATCACAGGACTTGGAGCTGTACTCATGCAAGATGGCAAAGTCATTGCCTACGCTTCTAGACAACTTAAAAAGCATGAGAAGAATTATCCCATTCATGACTTAGAACTAGCAGTCGTGGTCTTCGCTCTCAAAATATGGAGATATTATTTATATGGAGCTCAGTGTAAGATTTATACCGACCATCAGAGTCTGAAATATTTCTTCACACAAAAAGACCTGAATATGAGGCAATGTCGATGGCTCGAGCTAGTTAAAGATTACGACTGTGAGATTCTTTATCACCCAGGAAAGGCGAACAAGGTGGCCGATGCACTCAGCCGGAAGTTCAGTGCCACCTGATGTAGCTATTTTAAAGTTCGAGGATGAACTTTTTATGAGGTACGGGGTATTGTAACACCCACTAGGCTTTTAAGATAAATATAAGAATGATGAATTTTCCTTAGAAAAATATTAGTAGAATGTTGAACCAAAAAGAAATAAAAATAGGGAATGGTCAAGGATTGAACCTTGAACCTCTCATGATGTAAATGATAAGATTAATGGGTAATAACCAGTTGGGATAGGAATAATATATTGATAGAAAAGGAGGGAAACTCATGATAAGGATGAGAGTAAAAGCTAGCCAAAAGAAAACAAGAAAAGAACAAGAGAAAGGCAACTTGCCTTCCTTCTTTTCTCTCCCTCTTCCTCTCTCTTTTTGCCGTGACTTAAAGAGGAACATTAAGGGGATTCATTCCCCCTTGTTTCATCATGAATGATGAGAACAAATAAATAAATAAAATAAAAATAAAAAAATGAAAAAAAGGGCTAAGGGAGAAGGAAAGCAAAAACCAAGTTTGCTACCTCTTCCCCCTTAACATAAAAGAGAATATGTAAAGAGAAAATTTTATTTTCTCTCATTTCTCTCATTCTCCCCTCTCCCTCACCGAGAACCTCAGCCCCCTCTCCTCCATTTTCGGCCCCAAAACAAAGTTCCTCCTAGGATACAAAGGAGGGCTACCAAAGGAAATCAAAGGAGGAGAACAAGAAGAAGAGACCTCTTCTTCCATCACCACACCTTAGAACCACAAGCGAAAAGGATGTAAGCTTCCCCTCACCTGTGGTACAAGGCGTTTTATGTGCTTTTCGGATTTTATGAGGATTAGAAAACCTAGAATAGAATTTAAGAAAAATTCGGCGAAAGAAGAGTTTTCAAATCTAGGAAGGTTTAAACAAGTCCTCATTTCATGATATTTTTCTATGCTATGTAGGAAGGTTTTCCTTCATGTTTTTATACCTATATGATGCTTGGTCGGAGGAGTACCTAACCCTAGAATTTCGGCCAAAAATATTTTAAAGAGGTTAGGGAAATCATTGTTTAACCAAACTAGTACAAGATTCCCTCCATGAATTAGTTGGTTTTTCTTGCTTAAAAGTTACTTGGAACCAAAAGAAATCCACTCATATGTTTCGGCCAAGAAAAGAGCTTAGGGTTAGGAAGACCTTTAAATTTAAGTAACCATGTTTATATGATAGAATATAGAGTTCTCTTAAAGAATTGCATGTTGAATATTGCTAGAAATTCATGAACTCTTCATTAAGATTTTCGGCCATGATAAGATGGATAGCTTAGAAAAGATTAAACAAAATCTTATCATGCTCAAGACCTCTGTGATATTAAGATATGAAAGTTATTTAATGCTCTCATGCTTAATTAGGGTATAGAGAATTTAGTTACATGATATATGACATGTAAGATCACAAGGGTCCTAGCTTGTTTATGAACCAAATTTGTATATGATGTTCTTAGTAATTTTTGCCATGAAACTTACTTAGGTTTTCCATGCTTTAGGCCACTTAAAACCTAGTTTAGAGATTGGTAGGTTTCGGCCATGAGGAAAAATAAAAGAAAAAGGAAAGAAACCTAGGAAGCCTAAGACACAATTCACATGTATGTTTATTATGCTTGTCTTTATACATGCTATGAAACTTGTATGACTTCCTATGCTTTTAGGCTATTTGAAGCAAGTTTAAACACTGATGAGTCTCGGCCAAGTAGGGTTTAAATGACCTAGAAGCCTTAGAATTGAAACCAATTGTGTTAAAAATGCTTCTTATGGAAATATGATAATATGTTGATTGAGTCACATGCTTGTATAATTTTTCCATGACCTAAATGGACCATTGTATGTTTCGGCCATGAAGGGATAGATGCCCTAGAAACCCTAGAACAAAAATTAAATATGCTCAAGTCACTCTACATGAAATATGATAAGTAGAAAGCCAAAGTTCTCATGCTATATGTTGTTTAATGACCTAAAATGAGGCTAGGGTAAGTTTCGGCCATACCCATTGTATGATGCCTTATTATGAATTTATACATGATGTTAGTTAAAGTTCACATGCTTGTATGCTTGCTTTTAGCCCTAATGAATACTTGTTAAATTTCGGCCATGACATATGTTAAGGGCTTGAAGAACTTAGGAACTAGCTCAAATATGCTTACTATGTTACTTGGAAAAAAATGCTATAAATATGGTTTAAGGTTTCCATGCTTTCATGACATTTGGGACCTTGTTTCACACCTGATAGGGTTCGGCCACATGAAGTTTAGGGACTTGGAGAACTTAGAAACCAAGTTAATCATGCTTATAATGCTTCCTATGAAATGGATGTGATGATAATTTAGGTTCCACATGCTTGGAGGTTGTTTTTACCTAAATTGAGATCTAAGGGGGGGTTCGGCCATGATAAGAACCCAAGGGATTAGGAAGCTTAGAACCCAAGCTAACTATGTTACCATGTTTCTTATGATAGTATAATCACTGGATACACCCTTATGCTTAAACATGTATGCTTGTGATTTATACTTTCCATGATATGATATGTGCTTATAAATATGCATGCTTTGATGATATGCTATGTGCTTAAAATATGCATGCTTTCATGATATGCTAGGTGGATAGAAATATGCATGCTTGGATGATATGCTATGTGCTTAAAATATGCATGCTTTCATGATATGCTATGTGGATAGAAATATGCATGCTTTGATGATATGCTATGTGCTTAAAATATGCATGCTTTCATGATATGCTATGTGGATAGAAATATGTATGCTTTGATGATATGCTATGTGCTTAAAATATGCATGCTTTCATGATATGCTACGTGGATAGAAATATGCATGCTTGGATGATATGCTATGTGCTTAAAATATGCATGCTTTCATGATATGCTATGTGGATAGAAATATGCATGCTTTGATGATATGCTATGTGCCTAAAATATGCATGCTTTCATGATATGCTATGTGGTGAAAATATGCATGCTTTTATGACATGATGTATGCCTAAGTGATGCATACTTTTTATGACATGATGTATGCCTAAGTGATGCATACTTTTTATGACATGATGTATGCCTAAGTGATGCATACTATTTATGATATGATGTATGCCTAAGTGATGCATACTTTTATGACATAACGTATGCCTAAGTGATGCATACTTCTATGATATGCTATGTGACTAAATGATGCATTTTTATACATGCTACTTTACTTTGTAAGGCTTGTACCAAGGGTGGGCTCCTAATCAGCCCCTAGGCCTTTGGCTATGTGATCCAGGCTAGTAAAAATAAAGGAATGGGCTCCTTAGTACGCCCCTAGGTCTATGGCTGTGTGATCCGGACCTGGTTCCTAGTATGATTCAAGACTTGCTACCTTGGATATACTTAGGAAGCGCGCATATCTACGTGATTTATCTATGTGTGGTACAAGCCGGGGCCCTGATTATGTTGATATTATGTTCAAGTATATATGTAAGAAGAAATGGTTTTAAAGATCATGAGACATACACATGTTTTTTCGGATACATGTTTTCAAAATCATATTGCATATACCTTATGATCATGTTGTGATGATGCTATGATATATGATATGCCATGATTAGATACGATTATGTTATGTTTCATGCTATGCTTTAAGAGCTTGATATGCCATGCCACCTTATGATGATACTATGATATGCCATGATTAGATATGATTATGTTATGTTTCATGCTATGCTTTAAGAGATGATATGCCATGACTAGTTATGATTTTGTTATGTTGCATGATATGCTTAAAGAGTATGATATGTTATGCCATGACTAGTTGAGATCATGTTATGTTGAGACATTCTTTGATCATGTGATGATTTTTGGTTTTAGTGAGTAGGAAAGGAACTTACTGAGCCATGAGTGCTCATAGCTTATGTAATATTGTTACGCTCCGCAAGTGTACGGAAATGTCGCAAGTAATATAAAAGATTATCGTATCCACAGGGACTGGAATAAGCACTAGAAATGTCTCAATGCGAATTAGCTAAACAACTATCCAATCGTTTCAAAAGCAAAGTAAAGGTAAACAAATCTAATATTAGAGATCAACAAACAAGAGTTTAGTGTTTTGGGTTATGATAAAGGAAGATTCTAGGAGTTTCGGTTTCTTTGTAAGATTTCTTGAATGTAAATGGTTCACCAATTCTTATTCCTCAATTGCCAAACATGTAGAAAGTTGCCGGTTCCATCTTGTAATAGACAACCGGCTAAGGACTGAGAAATGTATCTAAATAGGATTAATTAGACATGAACCTACGTTGTCCTTACACAGAAGCGCACCTATTACTATGCATTCCTCGGATATCAACATAGAAGCCCACAACTTATTAATCTATAAAGATACAAGAAGGTAATCATAGAATCCATCCTACTCTCTTGAATATTCCTATTTCCTCTTCAAGATTATCTCTCAAACGTCCTTACACGGGCTTGCACCTGTCACGTGGATCCCTCGGATGATCGAGTGAGAGTTTATCCTTACCAAGTCCATAAGAAATCCAAACAATCAATCAAGAATGAGAATTAAGCACAAATCACCATCAATCATTCAAGATCTAATTGATACAAGCAAGATAATGTCATTGAAACAAGAAAATGGCAAATCCATAAGAGATTACATCAATCCATCATACAAATACTCCCTTAATCCTAGAATACAAGATCTACTCCATGAATCGAGGAAGAAAACCCGAAAGAATAGAGATTACAAGCATTCCTTGAATCCCCAATCCAAGAAAACAAGAAGAGGGGAAAAGAGAAAACTTATCTACAAAGAAGCCTTGTCTTCGGATCCAATCCTCGCTCCGGAGTTGAAATCGTCGAGATCTTCCTTAGAATCGCCCAGAAATCCTCCCAAGAATGGGAGGAAACCACCAAATCTTGCTTTCTCCCAAAGGGGGAGAGATCCCCTTTCAATTCATGAAGAAGGGTTTAAATAGAGGAGGGAATCGGGCGCCACACGGCCCCGTGACACGGCCGTGTGAGATTCACACGGCCATGTCCAGTTCCCTCTCTGCCAAAGTTGCACGGCCGTGTGACTCCACACGGCCAGAACCCCTCTGCTCTCTGGAAATGCTACACGGCCGTGTGGTGCACACGGCCACAGCCTGCTTCGTCTTTGGAAGTCTCACACGGCCGTGTAGATCCACACGGCCATGTAAGGCTTCTACTCTGGTTGGCTTCAAATCTTGACACGGCCGTGCGAGGTTCACACGGCCATGTCATCTTCCTATTCTGTTGGTGCCAAACTCTACACGGCCCGAGCTCCATCCCAGTGCATGGCCGTGTGAGGTACACGGCCCGGTGCTTTCTCCCTTCGTTTCCTCCAATGCATGCCCAAAGATGTAGATTCTTCACCAAATCGACTCCTGTGTACAGAAAATGCACAAAAAGCATATCTCCGAACCAAAAGAGTAAATATGCTAAAAGGAAAGCTGGAAGTATAAAAATGCATAGATCAAGCATGCTCAAAGTATGTAAATGTGCGTAAAAACATGCATAAAAGAGTATATAATCTACGCACATCAAATATCCCAAAATTAATTGTTTTAAATTAAAAGAAAATATGGTGAGGTAAATTATAAATTTTGTATGTCTTGGATGAGTATAAAATAAATACATCAGGTTATTAGGTACCAAAAATATGGATAAAGGTGTAAATGATAAAAATCTAATCTAATTAGATTATTTTAAGGAAAAAAATAAATATGATTTCATGGATAATTTATAGGAATTAAGTTGATATGAATTTAGGGAGGTTACTGAAATTTTTAGGAAAATTTTAGGGAATTATTTTAGATTTTAAGGAATATAATTAGATATAAGAAAGTCTGTTTAGAAATATTCCATTTAAGTTAGAAATTGATTGAGCTCAATTTCTTAGGATTAGGATTTAATTGACCTAGGCTATATAAACCCAATCTTGCTCGATTTTCACACACCCTCCCTCAAATTCGTCGATTCTTCACGGTGCCTTCCCAAAATCGCCGCTCCCTTTCTCCTCTCCGCCTCTTAGCCGACGGAACTCTGGGTGGTGCTCTGAGACTCGGCCAGAAGCCATCTCACGCGGTGATTCTCCTCCGAGGATGGCGCGATCGGACGCGGAAACTTGCAACCATCTTCTCGGCGACTCTGCCATGGTGCGAAGGCTTCGGAGGTGGCATGAGGAAGGGGAAAACAAGGGAAAGGCAAGTATATCTAATTATGTTGGCACGGGATCCCTAAGGTATAGGAGGTGAGCTCCGATTGATTGTAAGGGTCGTGACAGTGATGTTTTGATTTTAACCAAGGAATTCGTGTTTCCTTCTGATGCGGAGAATGCTTGTGTCGGGTTAATATGTGAGATTTGTTGACGTTTTGGATGATTTCTTCGATTTAGAGTGGTGAATCGGTTTGGGATTTGTACTCTAATTTTCCTCGGTGATGTTTTGATTCGTATCGAAGGTTCATTGAAGTGCTGTGGAATCACCTGATTTCTAGATTTCGTGTTTGGTAAGTGTATTTTTGTGGTTGATGGGCTCGATTTCTACTGGAACGTTCTTAATTTGTATCTTGAAATGTTTGGTTGATTGTGAACGAGTTTTGATTGGATTTCTACCGCGTTGTTGCTGATGTGGGTGTTTTGCAATATACCTGTTCGATGAAATGCTTGGCAGAGTTGCTGGTTGACGGAAGGAGTTGTGATTTGGGTTTTGTGAAGCTCTAGCATGTTGGTTCCTGCGATAACTTCGAGTTGATTTTCATGGATGATTCTGTTCGTCGATAACATGTCATTTGCGGCTCTTTGGGTTGCAACGCTAAGATGGATTGGTTTCGGCTAGCAGTTCTTTGTGGAGGTATTCGATTTCTGTCGTGATCTGTTTTGGCGAATGAACACCTAGATGGGAACAGACTTGGATTTTCGGTTTTGGTTCTAACGGGTTTGGTTCTCATTTATGCAAGATTTTCGAGCATTTATGTACTTGATGATCGGTATGCTATGGTTATGTATGGTTCTTGGCGGTGAATAGACCCTTGACTGCTTCTATGCTAATGTTTATGCATAAATCATGTACTGTAGGTTGTAAATTGATTTCAAAACAGTTTTATTCTTAAGGGATGATTTGGACTCCTTCTGTTATGATAAGGTGATTTTTGATACTCGGTTTCTTTTAAGGATTTATCCTGTTCTTGGTTATGGAACTGTTACAGAATAAAACTGAATTCAACGGAACTGTACAGAATGGAACTGATGACTATGATTGAATTGAATTGTTAGTTCATAATCTATAGAATAATGCAAACGTTGATGGATGGCTTGAATAGTTGATTTAATATTTCTATATTAGACTCATAGCTTTGGAGTTAGTATGTAAATATATTTGGTAGGGTGTTTTATGTTAAAAGTAAGTTATGCTTCTTTATATAGCTAATTGGATGAGTATGAGCATATGTGGTGACAGTACGGGATGGGTGACCCGGGATGAGCTCCGGGGAGGGCCCATCCAAACTTGACTGATATGGTTAGCTTCGGCTATATGACTGGATGCATGTTCTTTACGAGGTACCTCTAGGTTCATGGGACTGTTGACTGGCTCTAATTGTGGTTACCGGATATGTGACATATTCATTCTAGTAGCTATGTAGTATCACTGGTACAAGTTTATCTTTCTTATATTATAATTAGGATACGTTCTGTTTCTCTATTTGACTTTTAGAAGCAATCTCTACTACTTTATGGATGTCTTGTAATACATGATGGATCTTACTTGCTGGGCTGTAGACTCATGATGCCTACATTACAGGTGAGGATGTGTCTCCGGATACGACGGATGACCTACGGACAGAGTAGACGAGAAGGCGAGATGGACACATGATACTGTCCGATGTCCGGGAGTGTAGAGCATACTAGGATTACCGCAAGAGATTTTGTTTCTTTATCTTTTGGGTGGAGTATGTTGAGGAGTTATTTGTTCTTACTGATAAACATATGTTGATACAGTCATGTCCATTGGTTATGATAGTATCCTTAAAGGTTTTGAATGATGCTCATTTGATTAGAAGTTGATGAGAGAGATTTCCACAAAAAAAAAAAAAATTTGGGGATGTTTCAGCTTACTTTCCTTGTACCACAGATAAAGGAAAAAGCTGGATGAGCTAAAGGAGCAGCAGGAGAGGCAAGGAGATGTGTGTGGCAGTGGCTAGGTAACCAAATAAGAACCTGCTTTAAAAACTTTTAAAGAACTATGCTTTGGTATCATGAATTGTAGTACCGTATGTGTGACTTGATGTTATGTTTCTACTAATTTTGATATCATGTTATTGATGCCATGATAGTGTAGTTCAGATTTGATGAAAAGAAAAACAAAAGAAAAGTTTTTATTAAACTAAGAAAATTATTTTAAGTCTTCCGCTGTTTTAAAAAGAAAAATTTGTACATGGAGTATCGTAGCCCCGTCCCTTAGAGTTAGCAGGGAGGGCGGGCATTACAGAACTTGCTCCTCCTACACATGTTCATTCCCATTTTGTATTAACTATGATAAGACTAGGACTTCTCATTCCTATGTCTCTTGTTACTCCTCCAGCTACTTCTCTACCAGAGGAGGTACCCACTACTCCTGCGGACCCATTGCCCCTTCTTTCAGTTTTACATTTCTCTTCCACTAGGCCCCTGCCAAAAGAAATCCTTGTAGGAGATCAATTACTTCTAGGCCTATCAAAACACCCGTAGAATAGGATCCTTTGTTAACGAGCCTCTCATCTCCTGACCCATCTTTACAAGCTTTTGAACCTCCCCCTTCCTCTTCTTCACCTTTTACAGCTTCCCCCAATTCTTCCATCTTATTCAAACATGACCATGGATTACCTTCCCAACTTGGTCAAACTTCTACCCCTACTTCATATGGACTACTTCAACTAAAGGGGTCCTTAGGTGAATCCCAGTTACAGTCTCAGGTACATATGAAGAGAAGTATCCTATCTAAGCGTGTCAATGACCACAGTTGTCAAGCTACTATAGTAAGTTTTTAATTCTAACTTCCTTATCTTTTACATAAAAAATGTAACCATGCTATTATTCTATCTAGCTATATGCTCTGAGCCTGCATTTGGGTAAAATAGTTGTAGATTTGGAGAGGACTAATCAAACTTTAAAAGACAAAGTGGAAGAATTTCAAGCTACTTCCAATCTCCTTAACAATGAACTCATTCAGCTACGAGATAAGGTGAAGTCACAAGCTGAGTTTACTGCTAGCTTAAAAAAAGCTTTACAAGATTGCCGCCAATTGCTACAATCCCGAGAGGAAGAAAAGAGAAACTTAGATCTACAACTACAAGGGCTTAATTCTACGCTTGATGTTGAAAAGGCTTTAAAAGATAAAACTCTCTCAGATGTGGCTCACAAAACTACTCTGATAAACTAGTTACAGCAATCACATGGTTCAGGGTCTCCTGAGTTAGCCCCAAAATTGGCTTCTAAGGACTTTGCCTTATTTCAACAACAAGAAAGATTACGAGCCCAAGAATTGCAAATAAGCACACTTTTAAAAGAACTAGCGGAGGCTATAAGGCAGAGAAAACTACTTTGCAAGGAGAAAATGATAGCCTACAATATGAATTTCAAGCATATAAAGCAGGCGAGGAAGAGCGCTGGCAAAGTAGGCGCAGAGCCTATTTAAGTTCTCCTAAATTTGGTGAGAAGTATGCTAGGCACATTATAAGAACTCTCACCCACTCTGTTGAAAGAGTAATCCAACAATTAAGAGAGGGAGGTTGCCTATCTAAAGATCATCCTCCCTTATTTATAGATCGCAGATGACTTAACCAGGAACTTCCGAAAGACCTCCTAAGTAAATTTGAGTAATCTTGGGATTTGGTATCTATAGCTTTTCATAATTTTATAACCATTGTATACTACTTGTTGTTTATAAAATGTTAATGAAAATTTATACTTACCTGTCCTTCCTTTTGTGATTTCCTTATCTTCAGAACCACCCAAGTATTTTTATATAAATGAACTTTTTCAATATGCTCACCATATGTAGAGAAATCTCATAGAAAAATTATAATCAAAGGAAATAGATCTCCTAGTTATCCTTTGAGTGATATATAATGATGAATGAACTTTTTCTGATGATCTCCGGGTTTGTATGATAACTTAAGTGTCTTTCTTATATATGAAGAATCCTTGATCTATCTGATGGAACGGATGGATTTATATGCACGGTCGGGATTAAACATCTGTAATATATGTGCTTCTTTGGGCTTTATCCGACTATATGATGGACCGGCCGGATTTGTATACCCGAGTGAAACTAAATATCTGCCATGCAAATGCTTCTCCAGGCTTTCCTGACTGTATGAGGGACCGATTGGATTTATATGCCTGGGCAATATTAAATAATTTCTATGTAAATGCTTCTCTAGGCTTTCCTGACTATATGAGGGACCAGTCGGATTTATATGCTCGGGCGAGATTAAATATCTACCATGTAAATGCTTCTCCGGGCTTTCCCAACTATATGAAGAACCGGTCGGATTTATATGCTCGAGCGAGATTAAATATCTGCACAATAAGTAATGTTGATGCTAAAACCCCATGGTTGATCTTAGAGAAGGTTAAAGTCTCTGGTTCCCCTTAAGGAAGCCTGGTCGGTCACAACTTAAGGTCTCCGATCGACTGTTATAGTTTAAAGTCTCCAGTTCCCCCTAAGGAAGCATGGTCGGTCACTCCTTAAGGTCCCTAATCGACTGTTATAGTTTAAAGTCTCCAGTTCCCCCCAAGGAAGCCTGGTCGGTCACTCCTTAAGGTCCCCGATCGACTGTTATGGTTTAAAGTCTCCAATTCCCCCAAAGGAAACCTGGTCGATCACTCCTTAAGGTCCCCGATCGACTATTATGGTTTAAAGTCTCTGGTTCCCCCTAAAGAAGCCTGGCCGGTTGCTCCTTAAGGTCACCGATCAACTTTTTTGGTTTAAAGTCTCCGGTTCCCCCTAAGGAAGTCTGGCCAGTCATTCCTTAAGGTCCCCGATCGAATGTTATAGTTTAAAGTCTCCGGTTCCTCCTAAGGAAGTCTGGCTGGTCACTCCTTAAGGTCCCCAATCGAATGTTATGGTTTAAAGTCTCTGATTTCCCCTAAGGAAGCCTGGTAAGTCACTCCTTAAAGTCCCCTATCGACTGTTATTGTTTAAAGTCTCGGATTCCCCCTAAGTAAGCCTGGCCAGTCACTCCTTAAGATATTCGATCGACTGTTATATTTTAAAGTCTCTAGTTCCCCCTAAAGAAGCCTGGTCGGTCATTGCTTAAGGTCCCCGATCGACTGTTATAGTTTAAAGTCTTTAGTTCCCCCTAAGAAAGTCTGGTCCGTCACTCCTTAAGGTCCCCGATCGATTGTATGGAGGTTTAAAGAAGAGGATATGACCTCTTCAAATAATATTGCCTGTACTTTCTCTGTTATTCATATTAACAATATTTGAACAAGATACATAAATGACTTATAGGCATATTTGCTAAGTTCTATATGGTTGCAAATGATTAGCACTCCAAGGTTGTTCAAGTTTTCTCCCTTCTGCATCTTGGAGGTAATAGGCACCCGATACAAGTTTCTATATGATTTTATAAGGTCCTCCCCATTGGGGTTCTAGCTTGTTAACATCTCTCACAGGCTTGATGCGCTTCCATATCACATCACCTACCTGAAAGAACCTTGGAATAACTCTTTTGTTATAATTCTGTCTCATTCTTTGTTGATAAGAAATAATCCAGATTGCTGCTTTGTCCCGTACTTCCTCTATTAAGTCAAGCTCCATAAGGCATCGATCCGTGTTGTTGTCATCATAAAGCCTTCTTCGATCGGACTCTACTCCAACTTCAATTAGAATCACTGCTTCACCCCAATAAACGAAGTGAAAAGAAGTAATTCCTGTGGCTTCTCGAGGAGTAGTACGATATGCACACAATATACTGGATAATTCATCTACCCAACTACTACCAACATGATCTAATTTGGTTTTAAGTCCTCTGATAATTTCTCTGTTGGTTACTTCAGCTTATCCATTACTCTATGGATATGCCACCGAGGTAAAAGCTTGTGTGATGCTATAATCAGAACACCATTTCTTAATTTTCCTACCTTAAAATTGTCTTCCATTATCAGAAACTATTTTGTGTGGAATACAAAATCTGTAAACAATATGCTACCATAAAAATTTAATAACTGCAAGTTCAGTACTTCTGGCAAATGGTTTTGCTTCTACCCATTTAGAAAAATAATCAACAGCTACTAATAAGAACTTCCTCTGAGTAGGCGCAAGAGGGAAATGTCATACTATATCCATGCTTCATTTATCAAAAGGATAAGATACTATAGAAGTCTTCAATAATTCAGTAGGATGATGAGGAATATTTTGATATTTTTGACAAGCTAAACAAGTTCTCACAAGCTGAGCAGCATCTGCTTGTAAAGTAGGCCAAAACTATCTAGCTAATAATATCTTTCTAGCAAGAGATCGACCTCCCATATGGCTACCATAAGAATCTTGATGTACCTCTTATAGGATATACTGTATGTCATCTGATCCAACATATTTGAGTAGAGGACTAAAGAAGACCCTTTTATATAGATGATCTCCAATCATAGTGTATTGTCTTACCCTCTTCTTGAATACCCTAGCTTGTTCTGCATCAGTGGGTAGAGTTCCTTATCGTAAAAATAACATGATAGGTGTTCTCCAATCACCCTAAATTTCTAGATTAGCCTGTAGCTCAACACAAGCTACTAATAATATTTGCTCCATGGGTCTATCCAAATTCCAAGGTACAATGGCTGAAGCTAATTTAGCTAACTCATCTACTACTTGATTGTCTATTCTGGGGATTTTCTTTACACTTACTTCATGAAATTCATCTTTCAATTTGTCAAAGGCCTCTGCATATAACTTGAGTCATTCATTGCTAATTCCAATGTTACCTGTTAATTGTTGTGCTACCAATTGAGAATCAAAATGAATTACTACCCGAGTAGCTCCCACATGCTTAGCGTCCTGCAAGCCTGCTATCAATGCCTCATATTCGGTCTCATTGTTAGTGGCTCTATAATTTAATTTAACAGATAGTTGTATTCGATCTTCTCTAGGAGATATAAGAAGAACCCCAAGTCCACTACCTTGTCGAGTAGAAGACTCATCCACATAGATAATCCAGGTTTCCTCTGTTTCTAGACTTGGTATTTCTATTATGAAATCCGCTAAAGATTGAGCATTAATGGCCGCCCGGGGATGATATTGTATACCATATTCACTAATATAGACGCTTCTGGGTTTACAAGCACCCAACCGAGAGTACTGTTAGTCAATACCATAATTGGGTGTGACAGAAAATAAGGGTGTAACCTCCGAGCTGCTAGAACTAATCTATAAGCTAACTTTTTGAGTGTTGTATATCGGCACTCTGCTCCTTTTAATAAATGGCTCAAAAAATACACAGGTAATTATTCTTTCTCTTACTGCCTCACTAATACATAACCAACAGTATGATCGTTGGTTGATAAGTACACCCACAAAGTTTCTCCTACTACTAGTTTTGCTAATACAGAGAGAGTAGAAAAATATTCTTTTAGCTCCTCAAATGCTTTGCTGCAATACTCATCCCATTGGAACTTAGTTGCTCATCAGAGTATCTTGAAGAAGGGGAGACTCCGATTGGCCGACCGAGAGATGAAGCGAGACAGGGCGATAATCCTCCCTATCAATCTTTGGGCCTCCTTTAGGTTCTTTGGAGGAGTCATGTCTTGTAATGCTTTTATCTTGCTGGGGTTGGCTTCTATTCCCCCATCAGTCACCATGTATCCCAGGAACTTCCTACTCTTGGCCTTAAATAAACACTTGTTGAGATTGAGCTTGAGCCCATTCCTCCTCAGGGTCCTACATGTTTCTTCAATATCAGCACATAAACTAGAAGCCCTTATAGATTTAATAAGAATATCATCCACATACACTTCCATGTTCCTTCCAATCTGCATCTGAACTACCTTTTTCATAAGCCGCTGATAAGTAAATCCTGCATTCTTTAAACCAAAAGGCATAACATTATAACAATAAGTACCCTCAGCAGTTATAAAGCTAACCTTTTCCTGATCTGCCTTGGCGAGCGAAATTTAGTGATACCCTTGATAGGCATCCAGCATACTGTTGAATTCACATCCAGCTGTAGAATCCACCACTTGATCTATACGAGGCAGAGGATAATAATCCTTTGGACAAGCTTTGTTGAGGTTCCAAAAATCAATACATGCTCGCCACTTATTACCGGGCTTGGAAACCAAGACCACATTAGCTAACCAGCTTGAAAATTGTACTTCCCAAATATATCCAGCTTCCAGTAGTTTATCCAATTCTTCCTTAATAATTTTGTTTTAATAATCTCCAAAATCCCTTTTCTTTTTCTTGACCAATTAGGCATCTAGGTATACATGCAGAGTGTGCTCCATAACTATTGGTGCAACACCTTTTACCTCCTTAGGTGTCCATGCGAACATGTCACTGTTTCTCATTAAGCATTTTACCAAGTCTTCCTTGAGATCAGAAGCCAAATTGGCCGCAATGTGAGTAGTAGCTTCCGATCGGCCAACTTGTATCTGCACCTCTTCCTTCTCTTCATATACAAGAGTGGGCAGCTTTTCATGAATGGCATTAATATCCATCCTCTAAGCTTTTCGGGCTGCATTAGCTTCCTCCCTTACCACCTCCACATAGCACTTACGTACTACTATTTGGTCTCCCTTGACTTCTCCTACTTGATCATCCATATGGAATTTTATTTTCTGGCAGAAAGTAGAAACGACCACCTTGAATTCATTCAAGGTCGGCCGACCCAATATAACATTGTATGCTGATGGAGCGTCCACCACGATGAAAATCGATCGACGTGACCGCATAAGGGGTTCCTACCCTAAAGATATGGGTAATTTTATTTGACCCAGTGGTTATACCTCATTGCCTATGAACCCATATAACGGAGTGACCATAGGCTGAAGCTCACATGGGTCAATCTGCAACTGATCAAAAGTCTACTTAAAGATAATGTTAACAGAGCTACCAGTATCAATAAAAGTACGTGAAATGTTGTAATTAGCTATAATAGCCTTAATTATTAATGCATCATCATGGGACACTTCCACCCCTAATAAATCTTTGGGCCCAAAACTAATTTTTGGCCCTACTGCCTTCTCAGCAATACACCCAACAGCGTGAATCATTAATCGCCGAGCGTGCGACTTTCATGCCGGGTTGAAATCACCGTCAATGGGTCCTCCCACTATCATATTAATATTACCGCGAGCAGCATTATTGCGATTTTCTTCTTGCCGATTCGATGGTGGTTCTGATTGTACTTGATTAGGTGTCTGTGCCTGTACAGCGAGGAGAGGTAATATTCCATCTTACGATCCACTCGACTGATATTCAATTTTAAGAGGACTATTCTGTCATGGATACCGTGGGTGATTTGGGATTATAGAATGCCGACAATAGCAGGTGCTACCCGCCTGTTGATTCTTTAGAGCAAAACAGTTTTCTGTGTTGTGGGTGCTGATCAGATGATAGGTGCACCACCTTTGCGAGAAGTGTGCGGGAGCATCTACATGTTGTACTGCTTGAGGCCAAGGCTCGAGATGACGATGATGCAGATCTACCCAAGGCCCTTTAGGGGCCTAAATAGGTCCCATCGGACGTATCACTGTCGGAATTGGCGTAGAAGTGTTAACATCTTTCCTGCGGGCAACTTGAGCCTCCTCCACATTAATGAACTCCGAAGCCTGCTCGATTAATATATCAAAATTTGTAGAAGGGTTCCTAACCAGATCCTTGAAAAAGTCATTGTCATTAAGCCCCTAAGCGAAGGCGCTTACCAAGATCTTCATGGTGGTTGATGGAACATCAATAGCTACTTGGTTGAATCTCTTAATATAAGCTCTGATAGATTCTTTAGGGCCTTTCTTGATAGAAAAGAGACTCTAGGGAGTTTTATGGTACCTCCAATTACTAGAAAAATGATGTATGAATACCTTGCAAAAATCCTTCAAGAGACTAATAGAATTCTCTGATAGTCGCTGGAACCATCTCTTAGCTGCCCCTCCGAAAGTAGTAAGGAACATCCGACATTTAACTCCATCGGTAAATTGTTGGAGGAGCGCTGCATGCTCAAATTTAAGAAGATGATCCTTGGGATTAGTTATTCCTGAGTATTCTCTGACATTTAAATTATGATAATGCTTTGGTAAAGGATCATCTAGTACTCATTGAGAAAATGGAGTGATAATCCTTTCAGGAGAACTATCACTAGCTACAACCTTCCCTTTTCGCTTTTCTCTTACAGGGATTTCTCCAAAAGACTCCTAAAGAATTGCTCTTCATCCTCCTTGTTCAAGAGGTGTTCGAAAATAAGCTTTAGGACATTAAGTGGGAGAGAGGGGGCAGAAAATAGATGAGCCGGATCTCCCCCTTTGATCTCTCTCTCTCTCTCTGTCTCTCTTTGTGATGAGAAGTTACAAACATTACCGGAGGTGGCACTATAGGTAATGTGCCACCAGTATTGACTTGTTGTTGATGTTGTTGCAATATCTTTTGTACTCTAGCATTGATGAGCAACTCCATATCATCTTACGAGATAGTAATACTGTTGGGTTTGCCTGCTTCCTCTATCTTCATAGCTTCAGATCTAGGTGAATAGTTCCCACAGACGGCGCCAAATTTGATCCTGTCTAAAGTTTGTGAAGATGTGCGCTAGCACCGGTGAACGAAGATCCCTGATGAAGAGAACCTCCTCGAGATATGGAAGAAGCCCTTCTCGATCATATGCACAGTGAGACAAACCAACAAAGCGTCAGTGACCTAAGATCGGGGTGGAGATCCCTGGCTAGGCCCTCCGACACTCAAGTCAGTTTCTCTCTCAAAGGTGGAAGAAATGAAGAAAAAGAATAGTAATTGAAGTGAAACAGAGTTTAGATGCTAGAATTTACGTACCCTACCAACGGAGAGGATCCTCCTTTTTATACTACCTCACGTGACCTCCGTAGAAATGAGGTGGTCACCAATTCATTAGGGTTTGTTAGGTGATGAAGTCATCTTCTATACTTTGTGTAATAATCCCTTAAGAAATCTTTTTTGTACCCCAAATGTAACTGTTTTGTCATTTATGGCTTGTATTTATAATGGGGACACGTCATTATAACTGAAGAAACTTCTAGAATATATTTCCCGCCAAATATTCTGTTGGGCATATCTCGGTTGGTCGTTCGAGCTAATCGTATATTAGGAATATTGGATTTTTCGGGCCGTAAAAACCGCTTTTTGCATTGCAGAAACCCCGAAATTCCCATGCCATGGATCCGTGCGAAGAAATAAATTTCGTAAAACTTTCACGTATGAGTTTTCTAAGCCTAGATCTACTTTAGATCTACAAGATAAGAATTTACCCTTGATGCGATGCCCTTCGCTAAATCCCGCTCGTCCAAGGTTCGTCGGATCTCGAGAGTATCAAAGTAAATACTCCTCTATGTGTATCCACACAAGCAAGAGATAGAGAAACCAAACAAAAAGGTGTGCTAGCACCTTTGAACGTTTCGGCCAAAGAGGAGGAGAGGGAGAGAGGTTGAGAGCTTAGGAAGAAAAAGGAGTTTCACTAAGAACTCATGAGGTGGCACACGCACATAAGCAACCATGGTGATGTGGAACATCATCATTGGTCCACTCTTTGCCAACTCACCAATGAGGTGGCAAATGGTTAAGTCAAACTTGACTCTTCATCTTCCTCTCAAGAAAAGTCAAACTTGACAACTTCTCTCCCTTGGTTGATCTAATCTAACCATTGGTTCAAGTCAATTTTAATTTAATGAATCTCTATTCATTGAATTAAATTACTTAAATGAGTTTAAGTTCAAATTAGACTCACTTAACACATGAACCAAATTGAGTCCAACTCAATTAGCACAATTTGGATTACTCTTAATCCAATTTGGTTCATCACATGAACCTAATCCTTTAGGTTCATCAAATGAACCTAATCTCCATCTAATTGCCCTTTGTGTGTGACCCTATAGGTTCTTATAACGTTGGTAATGCTCCTAAACCCATTTAGAAGCATAAGTAATGAGCGGTATCTAGCAACACATCATTACTACCCAAGTTATAAGAATGTTGAGATCCAACATCACCTTGTGACTACTAATTGTGACTCTTCACAATATATGACAAGCGTCCTTCTATCCTAGAAATCTAGATTGATCAATGTGAGGCATAGACCCTGTCATCCTCTAATCAATCTAAATCTTGAATCCCAAGTAGACTCACTCAATCAAATGAGCTCAATATCTCATATTGACTCATTTAGGCATGGCCATGCACTTCGTAGTCTCACTCTATCAAGAATATCGATGTCACTCCCGTCATATAGGAGGGATAGATCTCATCTATATCACTCACATCCCTCCGCATAATTTGTTACATACCCAGTAATCGCCTTTATAGTCCACCCAGTTACGGGTGACGTTTGACGAAGCCAAAGTATGTAACTCCTTATGTAGGGAACCATGGTGACTTCAGGTCCAAGGACTAATAGTCATACTAATAGCCACATGAGAAAGTATATGACACTATAACGATCCATGATACTTTCTCATGGCGGGTCATTCAGTATACATTCTTCAATGCATACTCATGTGTCAACTTGATATCTCTATATCCATGACTTGTGAGATCAAGTCATCGAATTTACCTACATGCTAGTCTCGTCGCATTAACATTGTCCCTGAATGTTAATACTCGACTAGGAATGATTAAGAGTAGTGTTCCCTATATCATCTCACTATCGATTCAATCAATTGATTGATATAGGTAAGAACCTTCTACTCAAGGACGCTATTATACTTAGTTATTTGGCACCAATATAAGTAAGTATAATAACCAAAAACAAATGCCTTTATTTATATACAAGAATATGATACAACGAGTCCATACAACAATCATCAAATGATTGGCTCTAGGGCTCTAACTAATAATCTCCCACTAGCACTAGTGCCAATCAGTGTAGGCTCTGAGGCCTAATGACCTAGTATGACCATCATGCTTTCTCTGTGCCAAAGCCTTGGTCAAGGGATCTGCGATGTTAGCCTCTGTGGGTACTCTGCAAATCTTCACATCTCCTCTCTCGATAATCTCTCAAATGAGATGGAAGCGCCGTAGTATGTGTTTGGTCCGCTGGTGTGAGCAAGGTTCCTTAGCCTGCGCAATTGCTCCATTGTTGTCACAATAGAGCTGAATAGGGTCAGCTATGCTAGGAACCACCCAAGTTCAGTGATGAACTTGCGGATCCAAACTGCCTCCTTTGCTGCTTCTGATGCAGCAATATACTAGGCCTTTGTTGTAGAATCAGCGACTGTGTCCTGCTTCAAACTCTTCCAGCTCACAGCACCACCATTTATGCAAAACACGAACCCTAACTGCGATCGATAATCATCCTGGTCGGTTTGGAAGCTAGCATCACTGTAACCTTTATAGCTAGCTCATCATTGCCTCCATATATCAAGAAATATTCTTTAGTCCTTCTCAAGTACTTAAGAATATTCTTGACTGCTATCCAGTGACTTTCACCTGGATCTGACTGGTATCTGCTCGTCATGCTCAAAGCATACGAAACATCAGGACGAGTACATAGCATGATGTACATGATAGATCCTATGGCTGAGGCATAAGGGATCTGATCCATGTGGTCTCTCTCCTCTTTTGAAGAGGGACTTTGAGTCTTCGAAAGACTCACACCATGTGACATCGACAGAAATCCCTTCTTGGAGTTCTGCATGGTAAACCGTAGTAGTACCTTGTCAATTATGTACTCTGACTTAGGTCAAGCAATCTCTTAGATCTATCTCTATAGATCTGTATGCCTAGAATGCAGGATGCTTCACCTAAGTCCTTCATTGAGAAACAAGTCCCTAGCCAAGTCTTGACAGACTGCAGCAAAGGGATGTCCTTTCCAATGAGTAGTATGTCATCCATATACAATATAAGGAAGACAACTGTGCTCCCAACAACCTTCTTGTAGACACAAGGCTTATCTTCATTCTTGATGAAATCAAACTGTTTGATTGCATCATCGAATCGAAGATTCCAGCTCCGAGAAGCTTGCTTTAGTCCATAAATGGACCTATGCAGCTTGCATACTCTGCTAGTATGCTATGGATCTACAAAACCCTCAGGTTGTATCATGTACACATCCTCGAGCTGGTTTCAATTCAGAAATGTGGTTTTGACATCCATCTGCCAGATCTCATAATCGTGGTACGCTGCAATAGCAAGCATGATCCGAATGGACTTAAACATCGCTACTGGAGAAAAGGTTTCATCATAGTCAATACCATGAATTTGCTTGGAACCTTTAGCTATCAAGCGACTCTTATAAATAAGTCCATCCATGTAAGTCTTTCTCTTAAAGACCCACTTACACCCAATGGGTTTTACCCCTTCAGGTGGATCAACCAAAGTCCATACTTGGTTAGTGTACATGGATTCCATCTCGGATCTCATGGCCTCTAGCCATTTCTCGAAATCTGGTCTCATCACAGCTTCCTGATAGGAGGTAGGCTCATCCTCAATGAGCACAACGTCATCATGGTCAAACAAGAGAAATGAGTATCTCTCAAGCTAACGACGTACCCTATCAGATCTGCGAAGAGGTAGGTCTACTTGAACTGGTTGTTGTTCCTCAACCCCTTGTGGAACAACATCATCCACAACACTTTGTGGTTCCAGTTCAACTTCCATCGAGGCTTCAGTGCTATGGTTCACATCTTGAACTTCTTCAAGATCAAACGTACTCCAACTAGTCTTTCTAGAAACAAAATCCCTTTCTAGGGAAACCCCAGTCTTAGCCACAACTACCTTGTGTTGACTGGGAATGTAGAAGTAATATCCCTTCGTTTCCTTGGGATATCCAATGAAATAGCACTTATCGGATTTGGGTCCCAGTTTATCCGAGACTTGATGTCTAACGTAAGCCTCACAACCCCAAATCCTCATAAAAGATACCTGTGCATCTCTCCCAGTCCATATCCTATATGGTGTCTTTATCACAGCCTTAGATGGAACTCGGTTGAGAATGAAGGCTATTGTGTCTAGAGCATAGCCCCAAAGATACATAGGAAGATCTGTGTGACTCATCATAGATCGTACCATATCTAATAAGGTATGATTCCTCCTTTCAGATACACCATTCCACTGTTGTGTTCTAGGAGGAGTGAGTTGAGATAGAATCTCACACTCAGCTAGATAGTCACGAAACTCAAGGCTAAAGTATTCACCACCTCGATCTGATCGAAGTATCTTAATACTTTTGCCAAGCTGGTTTCGTACTTCATTCTTGAATTCTTTGAACTTTTCAAAGGATTCTGACTTATGTGTCATCAGGTACACATAATCATATCTACTGAAGTCATCAGTAAATGTAATAAAGTACCTATAACCACCTCTAGCAGTGACATTGAAAGGGCCACATACATCACTATGTATAAGACCTAACAAGTTAGTCGCTCTCTCACTGTGTCCACTAAAGGGAGTATTGGTCATCTTGCCTAGAAAGCATGACTCGCATGTCTCATATGATTCAAAATCAAATGAGTCTAGCAAATCATCTTTATGGAGCTGGGATAAGCATTTGTCATTTATATGACCTAAGCGACAGTGCTAGAGATAGGTTTGGTTCATGTCATTTGACTTGAACCTCTTGGTACTTATGTTATAGATAGGGTTCTCAAGGTCTAGAATATAGAATCCGTTCATCAGAGGTGCACTACAATAGAACATATCATTTAAATAAACTGAACAACATTTGTTCTTTATTATAAATGAGAAGCCTTTCTTGTCTAAACAAGAAACTGATATAATGTTCTTAGTCAAAGCAGGCACATAACAACAATCATCCAATTCTAGTACAAGCCCAGAGGGCAAAGATAGAGAATAAGTTCCTATAGCAACAATAGCAACCCGTGCTCCATTGCCTACTCGTAGGTCCACCTCGCCTTTCGTCGATGCCCTGCTATTTCTCAGCGCCTGCACATTAGTACAAATGTGAGAAGCGCATCCGGTATCTAATACCCATGATGAAGAAATAGATAGATTGACTTCTATAACATATATACCTGAAGTGGAAGTCTCACTTCTCTTCTTCTTAAGATCTTCCAGGTAGATTTTACAGTTCCTCTTCCAGTGCCCGGTCTGACCGCAGTGGAAGTAGGTAGCATCCTTGGTGACCCTTCCTTTGGGTTTCAGTGCCTTGTCTTTGCCCTTGGCTTGGGACTTTCCCTTACCTTTGGGCTTGCCCTTTCCCTTATGTTTCTGAACCATCAGAATAGAGTTGGGCTTAACCTTCTTAAGGTTGAGCTCAGCAGTTCTTAACATGCTAAGCAGCTCGGGCAGTGGCTTGTCAATTTCGTTCATATTATAATTTAGAATGAATTGACTATAGCTATCCAGCAAGGATTGCAAGATAAGGTCAGTGGCCAGCTCTTGGCCAAGCGGGAATCCCAACCTCTGTAGGTTTTCTATATACCTAATCATTTTGAGTACATATGGGCCTACGGGAGTCCCATCTTGCATCTTGCACTGAAACAGTGCCTTAGAGATCTCGAATCTCTCGTGCCTTGCTTGTCCTTGATATAGTTGACGAAGATGTTCAATCATATCATAAGCGCCCATCAACTCATGTTGCTTCTGAAGCTCAGAGTTCATGGTTGCGAGCATAAGACATGACACATCTAATGCGTCATCTTGATGCTTCTTATAAGCATCACGTTCAGCTCGCGTGGCAATGGCAGGAGGTGCCTCCAGAATGGGCTGCTCTAGAACGTACAGTTTACATTCTTATGTGAGAACGATTCTCAGATTCCTGTACCAGTCCAGGAAATTAGCTCCGTTGAGCTTGTCCTTCTCAAGGACGGAACACAGGGAGAAAGAGTTCGTATTTGATGTCATGGTTGCACTATCAGATCACAGTAGAGTTCTCTGTCTGTGATTCTGATGGGTGCAGCTCGCAGCATATGAGTAGATGGCATGACTTCTCCCGAAGGCAGAGTCGTTAAGAACTTGTAATCTAAGGCTTGAGGTGGCATGTCTATCTTTCTTCTGAAAAGTGTAGAGATGAACGAGTGTGTTGCCCCAGTATCAAATAATACAGTAGCATGCTGACTGAAAATAAATATCTGACCTGTGATAACCGTAGAATCATTCGCCACATCTTCCTTGGTGAGGGAGAAAATCCTAGCATTCGTTGTGACTGGCGGGGCTTCCAATCTCCCTTGGCTTATCGAAGTCCCTTCTATAGCAGTCTGCATCTGATGTAGCTGTGGGGGAGCACTTTGGTTCTGGACATACTGCTGAGGAGGTGTCTGAACCTGAGTAGGGCAGTTCCTGGCCATATGTCCTTCCAATCCACAGTTGTAGCACTTATTTGTGCCTATCCGGCATATCCCTGGATGCTTCTTCCCACATGTGATACACTGAGGAAACATGGGTTGCTTGCTTGCTGGACTAGCTTTAGAGTCGTTCTATTGCTTTCTCTTGCCACTGTGGTTTCCTTTCCAGTTGGCTATGGTATTTTGAGGTTTCTGTCCTCCTGACTGGGCCTGACTCTTGCCCTCGTTCAGCGCCTTCAGATAGTGTTCAGTGATTAAAGCACTGTTGAATAGCTCTTCTGCAATCTGCGGTCTATTAACTCCGCCGGCCACGTTCAGAGCTATCTCGGGTCTGAGCATCTTCAGCATGAGTCTGACCCTTTCTCTTTCTGTACTGACTAGCTCTGGGCATAGGCGCGCTAGTCAGTTGAATCTCTTCACCGCTTTGTTAACTGATAGGTTGGCTTGTCGGAACTCGGTGAACTCATCGTAGTGCTTGTTCGTCACACGCATATGGAAGAATTCTTCGAAAAACTCAGTTTTGAAGTCCGTCCATCTCATTTGATTTACTTGTCTCTTTGCTTTGACTCTGTCCCACCACATTCTGGCATCACCCGTAAGGCAGAATGATGCACACTTGACTTTCTCATGTTCCGGCCAATCCAGAAGTTCTACTATGCTCTCCACAGTCTTGAACCAGGCTTGAGCGTCCCATGGTTCGCAGTTACCAGAGAAAGTTTCCGGCTTCAGTCTCTGCCACTGAATCAGGTACGCCTCGTGTCTAACCACTGGAGCAGGGCCCACGGGTGGTACTGGTGCTGGTGGTACTAGCACAGCTGTAGGTACGACTGACATCGTATTCTGGTTCCCTGGTGGGGTGGTAGGGTTCCCCTGCTGATTCATCAGAGTATTTATTACTTGATGCTGTTTAGTGACCTGACGCTGAAGTTCAGTGATTACGTGCATTAGATCAGGTGGGGGTACCGCCTCATCGGCTCTGGTATTGCGTCTTCTAGCCATGCTTATCTTCATAAATGACATCAAGGCTAGCATAAGGTCATTATCATTCATAACAAGGCTTTGCATAAGTTATCATCATTCCTACCCTACCTTCATGCATACTTAGACTAAAACATTTCTTATCATAAAGAATAGAGTAGGCATGTTATCATACTTAGATTTCTTACCATACATAAAAAAAAATAAAGTAGGCATAAAGATGGCATAGAAATTCTTACTTGGAGCGGCAGGATGGAGGCTTGATGTGTGTGTAGTGGAAAGGCAGACCTGCTCTGATACCAAACTGTAACACCCGCCCCTCTACTACCCTAAGGGAGGGACAGAGTTTACTTACTTGAATCATACATACATATGAAAATCATGGCAGCGGAAGTACATACATACATAAGAAAAACTAACTATTGATCATGCTATCATAAAAGCATACTAATAAAACATGGCATGTGAGCTATAACCTCATGTAACATAGTAAACTTGTCAACATGCTAGTGCATATAACTTGATTCAATATTTTCTACTTGCAACATGATCATATTACTAAAGCATAAAACATGAAACATAAGTTCACCTCAAGTATAAACCATCCAAAAGTATCTAGTAGGAAAATAGTTCATAAGCAAAACTTAGAGAACAAATAAGTCTTGAAATATAAAATAGATCTTCTTTCCACCATGCCACTTCCACACACATCTTTCGCACTTCCTGCTGCTCCTCTTAGTGTAGTCATTCCTTACCCTTTTCTGCAGTACAAGGAAAATATAAAACTATAAGAACATAGGCTTAGTAAGACTCTTTCCTACTCACAAAACATAAGTCATGCATCTTAACATAAAGTGGTGACATGTTCATTTAATCAACATCTAGATATAAATTTGCATGCAAGCATAAAGTAGAGTCATACTCATGTAAGTAAATCATAACATAGCATGTGAGAAACTCATACATAAGGAGTAGCATGATCATCTAAGCATCATAGACATATTAAAAAAAAGAAACATCTTACTAAAACATAAAGAACCATTTAGCATGAATAAACATATGCAAGATGTCCTTTGAAAACATGTATCATGAAATGAGTATATGCAAGATGTCCTTTGAAAACATATATATCATATAAATACTTAAACATAATCTCATCATGAGGGCCCGGCTTTGTACCACATACATACATGAATGCGCGCATCCTAAGTAGATCCAAGATAGCAAATCTTGAACCTACTAGGAACTAGGCCCATTTCATAGACCATCGACCTAGGGGCAACTTAGGAGCCCATCCCTTTTACTAGGCCCATTTCATAGACCATCGACCTAGGGGCGCTTAGGAGCCCACCCTTGGTACAAGCCATACAAAAGTAAAATAGCATACATGTTTTTTTTTGTCATAACATAGCATATCATATCTCTTGTCATAACATGAAGAGTGCTCTTAGTCCCAACTTAAGGGAAGCATCTCTTAGGCTATCATGAAGAGTGCTCTTAATCCCAACTTAAGGGAAGCATCTCTTAGGCTTTTTTCCTCATACTTAAGCCTTGCACAAACATAACATGATGGCAACGGGTGTCCATAACATATAACATATCATAAGAATCATATCATGGTGGCATAATGTGCACATAACATATGGCATATCACAGAAATCATAACATGATGGCATAAAGTGCCTATAGCATATCATAGGAATCATACATGATGGCATAAAGTGCACATAACATAATAACATATCATAGGAATCGTAACATGATGCCATGAGCATACATATCAAATAGCATGGTGACAAAAATTCTTATTCTATCATAGTAAGTCATTATCATGCATGGTTAGGGTTTTGATCTTCCTACGAAACCTAAATCACAACCTAGCCGAGACCTAGAGGTAGGGTTCTAGGTTTTTAACCCAACATGAAGCATGAAAACTTAAACTAACCATATATCAAAAATCATACATCTGTTGGTCCCTTTGGAGGCCGGCAAGAGGGGAGGGGTGAATTGCCCTACAAAATAAAACTCGAACCTTTCTCGGATTTCAACTATATCATAAACACTTGTAATAAAAAGTAGAGACTAAGTAAAGAAATCATACACCAGAGATTTACTTGGTTTGCAATCAGAGGATTGCTAATCCAAGGAAAGTAAGCGCACTATGATCTCCTCTGGGCAGAGAAGCCTCTTTACAACGTTGACAGCACAAATGAAAAGAACACAACTGAAAGCATAGAAAGAATTGATTACAAGTGAGTTGTTCTGACTGTGCAGATCAATGCTATATTTATAGCACTGGTCGGGGCACCCCGAATGGTTTCCGGGCGCCCTGGGGGGTATAAAATTTTATCCCCCAACGATCATATCGCGTTTGACGCGATCCTGGTCAAAATCCAGGTCCGGGCGCCCCGGAGCCCAAAGTCAACAACGTTGACTTTTTCACCTCCGGTTCAGCTCGTCTCGGTTCGGGTCTTGTTCGCTCCGGCTCCGCTAGCTTGGGTGATCTCGGCCATCCAGAATAGGGCTCACCCGAACCCAAGTTCCGGCCTTCTCCTCGAGCAGCCTTCCTTCCCGGTTTCTCGTCCCTCAAACGCCGCGCATGTTCTTCTCGTCCACCGGTGTACTCTTCCGCGGTCACCTCGTCCCTCGGACGCACCAAGCCCGTCGGCTCTCTCCCTGTGTCGTCCTTCTCGCTAGCCGCGTCTTCCGCTCGACTTCCTGTGTTCCTAAGCTCCTGCACACTTAGACACAAATGGTTAAACAAACGCAGGACCTAACTTAGCTTGTTTGATCACATCAAAATACCTTGGGGTTCCAACAATCTCTCCCTTTTTGATGTGAGCAACCCAAGTTAAGTTAGGGTAAACATATGCAATAAAAACAATTTATATTCAAATAAGTCCAAATATTTTTCAATTGAAAAATTATATTACCTCCCCCTAGACTTAACATACTTCTCCCCCTTTGATCACATAAAAATTGGGGTTATAAACAAGTCTAAAATAATTAAAAAAAAACGTTGAGTGTAAAATATTTAAAAATGTCTAAGTAAAGACACTCTTCAGAATTTTTCCTACGAGAAAAATTTAAGTAAAATATTTTTCAGATAAAAACAGTCATAAGTGTAAAAAAAATTTTAAGTTTGAAACTTATCTCAACATTCCCACAAAAAAATTTCTAATTAAAAAAATTCTAAGTTAATATTCATAAGAAACAATTCTAAGTCAATTTTAAGAAAATTATAAGGCAATATTATCATAAAAAAAATTCTAAGTCAAGTTAAAAATTTTAAATATTTTCTAACACAAATTGAATAACTTTTAAAGCATTAAGTAATTTAAATTAATGCTTTTTCAGTTAGTCAATTAAACTTTTCATTTCGATACTTGGCTTCCAGGTCATGGCGAGGAACTAGGCCTTCTTGGTTATTGGAGCAACAACCACTTCCTTAGACAAAGCCTCATAAAGAAATTAGTTTAATTTCCTTGCTGAAAATGCTAAGTCTGATTTTAATTTTAAATTAAACAGGTTTTTGGAACCCAGTAGAGGTTCCTACCTACAGGATTAACCAAGTATTTCCTAGGTACATAGATTTTTGATATATTTCTAATTTGACTTTGATGAAATCTATAATACCAATTTAAACCTCTATAATTTCTAAAAGTAGAAATATTTGAACCATTGGATTTTTTCAATATTTTTATTTCTTCTTTTAGTTTTTCATTTTCAATTTTCAATTTTTCAAAATCCTCTATAAGACATCATTTTGCCAAAATTCTTTTTGTTTCTAAAATTTCATTTTCTAATTTGGTATTTTTATTTTCTAATTTATACATGGATTTAGCCATTGCCTTAATACCAAAGTAAAGTTCATCAGGGGGTAAGAGGCATACCTCACTTACCATATCAGACTTAAAGCCTGAATCTCCCCCTGCTTCGCTACTTCCATCTGAGGTCGCTCCCCCTTCATCGATGCTGGGTTCTGATGTACTTTGTCCTTCGTAGCTTGCCATCAGTGCTATCCTGGCATATTCTTGAGCTTCTGATTCGGATAAAGAAGTGTCGTCCCAAGTTGCTTTTAGGTTGTGTTTCTTGGGTGTCTTCATTTTGACCTTCTTGAGTTCTGGGCAGTTTTCCCTTAGGTGTCCCTCCTTCTGACACTGGTAGCATCGCACCTTTCTTCTACCTTTTTGATTCTTTTTATTCTACATTTTAAATTTATTAGATCTAAAAAACTTTTTAAAGTTTCTTACCATGTACGCTTCTTGATCGTCTTCGGAGTCTGACTCGGGTTCATCCTTGTTGGTTGCGTTCAGCGCCATAGTCTGGGGTGTGTCCTTTGATGTCTCTGCACATCTAGTTTCGTGTAATTCAAGGGTAGAAAAACATTCCTCTAATGTACTTACCTCCAGGTCCTTTAAGATGTAGTAGGCTTCGATGATTGACGTCCACTCTGGAGTTCTGGGAAACGCGTTGAGTGCGTAGCGTATGCTTTCTCGATTTGTTACCGTTTCTCCGAGGTTCTCGAGATCAGTAATTAGTTCTTTTACCTTTGCGTGTAGATTGGCTAACTTCTCACCTTTTTCCAGACGAATGTTCATCAACTTGTTCCGGAGGATGTCTCTTCTTGTGAGCTTCGCTTCAGACGTGCCTTCATGGAGTTCCAGGAACTTCTCCCAGAGTTCTTTAGCAGATGAATAACTTCCAATGCGGTTGACCTCTTGAGGTAGTAACACACTCAGCAGGTGATATTCCGCACGGCTATTTGCTACAGATTCACTCTGCTCCTTCTTTGTCCAATTGCTCTCTTCTTTTTCTTTTCCATCTTGGTTCGTCGGAGCTAAAAAACCATACTTCATTATAAACCGAATTTCGAAATCAGTTCTTAGGAATACCTCCATACGACGCTTCCAGTCTGCGAAGTTCCCCTCGAATTTTGGTGGGACGATGCTTGGTCCGGCCATCTTGTTGCTTCGATCGGCGGTTAGTCCTCCTGAAGCGCCTTGCTCTGATACCACTTGTTGGTCCCTTTGGAGGCCGGCAAGAGGGGAGGGGTGAATTTCCCTACAAAATAAAACTTGAACCTTTCTCGGATTTCAACTATATCATAAACACTTGTAATAAAAAGTAGAGACTAAGTAAAGAAATCATACACCAGAGATTTACTTGGTTTACAATCAGAGGATTGCTAATCCAAGGAAAGTAAGCACACTATGATCTCCTCTGGGCGGAGAAGCCTCTTTACAACGTTGACAGCACAAATGAAAAAACACAACTGAAAGCACAGAAAGAATTGATTACAAGTGAGTTGTTCTGACTGTGCAGATCAGTGCTATATTTATAGCACTGGTCGGGGTGCCCCGAATGGGTTCCGGTTGCCCTGGGGGGATAAAATTTTATCCCCCAATTATCAGATCGCGTTTGACGTGATCCTGGTAAAAATCCAGGTCCGAGCGCCCGGAAGGGTTCCGGGCGCCCCGGAGGGCTCCGGAGGGCTCCGGGTGCCCCGGAGCCCAAAGTCAACAACGTTGAATTTTTCACCTCCGGTTCAACTCGTCTCGGTCCGGGTCTTGTTCGCTCCGGCTCCGCTAGCTTGGGTGATCTCAGCCATCCGGAATAGGGCTCACCCGAACTCAAGTTTCGACCTTCTCCTCGAGCAGCCTTCCTTCCCTGTTTCTCGTCCCTCGAACGCCGCGCACGTTCTTCTCGTCCACCGGTGTACTCTTCCGCGGTCACCTCGTCCCTCGGACGCACCGAGCCCGTCGCCTCTCTCACCGTGTCGTCCTTCTCACTAGCCGCGTCTTCCGCTTGACTTCCTGTGTTCCTAAGCTCCTGCACACTTAGACACAAGGGTTAAACAAACGCAGGACCTAACTTAGCTTGTTTGATCACATCAAAACACCTTGGGGTTCCAACAACATCATGCGGAAACATAACAAGCATAGTTAGGTTTTAAAACTTTTCCCTAACCCTTTCATTCAATCTTGGCCAAACCTTAAGGGTAAGGTTCTCAAACTTCTAATACCACAAAAAAGCATAAAAACTTAAACTCACAACATATAATGGTCTACATATCATGAGAACTAATAAACAAGCATAGTTGAGGTCTTAAATTGTCTCTAACCCCTTTATCATTCTTTGGCCGAAACCCTAAGAGGATGGCATGGAATTTCTAAGCAATTAGAAGCATGAAAAATTTACACTAACATCATATCATGGTCTACATATCATGAGGACAAATAAACAAGCATAGTTGAGGTCTTAAATTGTCTCTAATCCTCTTATCTTTCCTTGGCCGAAATCCTAAAGTATAGCTTCAAATTTCTAAGCAACATGAAGCATAAAACTTTAACTAACAACACATAAGAGATCATATATTATGGAGGAGCATAAACAAGCATGTTTTCCTTTCAAAACTTTGCTCTAGACCTTGTATCTAAACTTGACCGAAACTTCAAGGTAAGGTTCCTATACTTTTGATACCACATGAAGCATAAAACTTTAACTAACAACATATAAGAGATCATATATCATGAAGAAGCATAAACAAGCATGTTTTCATTTCAAAACTTTGCCCTAGACCTTGTATCTAAACTTGGCTGAAACTTCAAGGTAGGTTTCCTAAACTTTTAATACCACATGAAGCATAAAACTTTAACTAACAACATATAAGGGATCATATATCATGAAGGAGCATAAATAAGCATGTTTTCATTTCAAAACTTTGCCCTTGACCTTGTATCTAAACTTGACCGAAACTTAAAGGTAGGGTTCCTAAACTTTTAATACCTAAAACATACGAGAGCAACTTGTACTGCAGGTGAGGGAATACTTACATCCTTTTTGCTTGGTTTCCTAATGAAAATACCCTTGCTTGTGAAGCTTTTTCCTAGGGAGAATTCCTTGGCTTGAGTTCGGCACAATGAAGAGGAGAGAGCTTAGGTTTCGGTAGAGGGAGAAAGGAGAAGGAAGGAAGAAGAAAAAATGGATTTTTCCCTTTCTTTCTCTTATTTATGCTCAATGAAGGAAGAAAGCAAATTCATCTTTTTCATTAGGGAGGAAGAAGGCAACTCAAACTTTTCCTTCTAAGTCTCCTTCTAAGTGAAAGAGCCTTCACTTTAACTACAATCTCCCTTCTTTTCTTAACAGCACACCCCTGTTGGGGCTACTGGTTATCACATACATGCATCTAACAAGAGGTCCAAGGTTCAAACCTTGGTCATGCCCCCTTTTTAAATTCTATTTTCTCTTATTTTTGGGAAAATTCACATAAGGTCTATTCTAATCATGATAAAATTCATATGAAATTATTATAGATCCTATGGGTGTTACATTCCACCGCCTTAATTTTGTACATTACAAAAGGTGAAACTCGAGTTACATTTGAGTCTAAACTATTTACAATAGGAATAAATAAATAGAAAGGCACGACGCGCAGGTCGCGTATCAAATATACAACATGCACAATCACATGATGGCACGCAGGTCGTATTATGAATTACAACACACAATATCCAATCAAATTGGGTCTTTTGGGCCATGACCATCAGAAAATAATACTTAATTCTAAATTATATAATTTCTATAAATTTCTGTAATTTTTCTTATAATTTTTACAATTTTTATGAGTAAAAATTCTCGGCGGTCCCGTTTAGCGATCTTAGGGTGCAATCGCGGAACGAAGCCCCTTGCGGGGTCAGGGGCAGCACCCCTACCCACGATATAACCATCGTAAGTGTTCCTAAGCGATCCTACAACACCTTAGCCCGCTGTCCCAAAATGATTTGGGGCGAAACCTTGCCGTTTCAGAAATATTTTCTCGGTAGTCGAAGCCTACAAGTGTCTAAACACTTGTGCTTCGCTTCTATGAGAAAATTACCCACAAAATCTATAAAAATCATAAAAATACAGAAACTTACAGATCTGTAGAATTTCATAAAATTCAAAATAAAACTCGTATGCGCTTCGCACGTGGCTCTGATACCACTGTTGGATTTTTCGGGCCACAAAAACCGCTTTTTGCGTTGCGGAAATCCCGAAATTCCCATGCCACGGATCTGTGCGAAGAAATAAATTTCGTAAAACTTTCACGTACGAGTTTTCTAAGCCTAGATCTACTTTAGATCTACAAGATAAGAATTTACCCTTGATGCGAAGCCCTTCGCTAAATCCCGCTCGTCCAAGGTTCGCCGGATCTCGAGAGTATCAAAGTAGATACTCCTCTATGTGTATCCACACAAGCAAGAGATGGAGAAACCAAACAAAAAGGTGTGCTAGCACCTTTGAATGGTTCAACCAAAGAGGAGGAGAGGGAGAGAGATTGAGAGCTTGAGAAAGAAGAAGGAGTTTCACTAAGCACACAAACACATTCAACACCCTTGAATGTGGTCAGCCACTAAAGGAGGAGTTTTTATACTCCATGGGATATCAAGAGTCACAACTCTTGATCTCCCTCATGAGGTGGCACACGTACATAAGCAACCATGATGATGTGGAACATCATCATTGGTCCACTCTTTGCCAACTCACCAATGAGGTGGCAAATGGTCAAGTCAAACTGGACTCTTCATCTTCCTCTCAAGTCAAGTCAAACTTGACCACTTCTCTCCCTTGGTTGATCTAATCTAACCATTGGTTCAAGTCAATTTTAATTTAATGAATCTCTATTCATTGAATTAAATTAATTAAATGAGTCTAAATCTAAATTAGACTCATTTAACACATGAACCAAATTGAGTCCAACTCAATTAGCTCAATTTGGATTACTCTTAATCCAATTTGGTTCATCACATGAACCTAATCCTTTAGGTTCATCAAATGAACCAATCTCCATCTAATTTCCCTTTGTGTGTGACCCTATAGGTTCTTATAACGTTGGCAATGCTCCTAAACCCGTTTAGAAGCATAAGTAATGAGCGGTATCTAGCAACACATCATTACTACCCAAGTTATAAGAATGTTGAGATCCAACATCACCTTGTGACTACTAATTGTGACTCTTCACAATATATGACAAGTCTCCTTCTATCCTAGACATCTAGATTGATCAATGTGAGGCATAGACCCTGTCATCCTCTAATCAATCTAAATCTTGAATCCCAAGTAGACTCACTCAATCCAATGAGCTCAATATCTCATATTGACTCATTTGGGCATGGTCATGCACTTCGTGGTCTCACTCTATCAAGAATATCGATGTCACTCCCGTCATAGAGGAGGGATAGTTCCCATCTACATCACTCACATCCCTCCGCATAATTTGTTACATACCCAGTAATCGCCTTTATAGTCCACCCAGTTACGGGTGATGTTTGACGAAGCCAAAGTATGTAACTCCTTATGTAGGGAACCATGGTGACTTTAGGTCCAAGGACTAATAGTCATACTAATAGCCACATGAGAAAGTATATGACACTCATATAACGATCCATGATACTTTCTCATGGCGGGTCATTCAGTATACATTCTCCAATGCATACCCATGTGTCAACTTGATATCTCTATATCCATGACTTGTGAGATCAAGTCATCGAATTGACCTACATGCTAGTCTCGTCGCATTAACATTGTCCCTGAATGTTAATACTCAACTAGGAATGATTAAAAGTAGTGTTCCCTATATCATCTCACTATCGATTCAACCAATCGATTGATATAGGTAAGAACCTTCTACTCAAGGACGCTATTATACTTAGTTATTTGGCAGCAATACAAGTGAGTATAATAACCAAAAACAAATACCTTTATTTATATACAAGAATATGATACAACGAGTCCATACAATAATCATCAAATGATTGGCTCTAGGGCTATAACTTACAAGGAATACCTTCTGCTGAATGTGTCTTGGCCGGTTGTTTAAGCTGACTGCATATACTATTAAGAATACCTCCTGTTGAATATGTCTCAGTCGGTCATTCAAGTCGTTCGTATATTGAGAATGCCTTCTGTTGAACATGTCTTTATGCTCGGGCGGGCTTTGTCCGGTCGACTATATATGAGCATAGGGATGCTCGCTCAACCTGTGGTCAGCCGGTAATATGCTGAGAATTATATATAAGGCTAAGTGATGTGTGTAAATATTATGATCATTTATGTTGGATCGAAAGCGTTAGAGGGGGGTGAATAGCACTCGTGGCTTTCACTCGTTTCGGTTTCGTAAATAATGCAAGTAACGCGGCGGAAATAATAAAACAAACAATACGCGAATACAAGTGATTTACATGGTTCGGAGCCTTGAGCGACTCCTACTCCAAGGCCCGCGATCGTTGATCACTTTCTGTGGGCAACAACTATATCTCACAAAACTATTACAATCTAAGTACAATCAAAAGCAGTGAAACTTATACCGACAACTAGAAATGCTGAAAACTGAAGATCCGGGTTGTCGGGATGATGTTGCAGCACTTCGGGATCGTCTCGTTAGCGGCTTGTAGCGTAAGGATTGCTGAGAAAGTGTTCATGTTACTGCTGCCTCGAGACATCCCTATAAAGGGTGTTCAAGGCACCTCAAAGCCCCATTTAGGCGCCTCAAACCATAAGGTTTTATCCCGTCATTAACGCTGTAATGATCTTCTGGTTGCTACCTCTTATCCGACTCAAGGCGCCTTCATCGCTGGTCCAAGGCGCCTCCAAGAAGTAGTCCAAGGCGCCTTTAGTCTCCATGAAGGCGCCTCCAGCTTCACTTCGTAGCCAGCTTCAGCCATGTACCTGAGGCCCCTCCAAGCTCCATGGAGGCGCCTCGGGTACTGTTCATCCGAGGTGTAAAATGCACTTTGGTCCCTACAAGATACGTTAGTCCCCAAAAATACCCTGTAGCACAAAGTTAGCACATGATAAATAAATGTTTGACAGTCATCGGAATGTCCGGGTCTGACTTCGAATTTCCAACTGGAAACCCTAGGTCGACCCGACGCCTACTGTTCCCTCTACGGGGAAAGTGTCCTCACCTACTCCCCTCAAGAGAGATTACCTGGTGCCAGTCCGGTCTTCCAAACCAACTGGACTTTCTGCCTAGGGTTACCACCCCCTAGGACCTAGAGTTACCGCCCCCTAGGATTTTTCTCCACCTAGGGTTACCACCCCCTAGGATTTTCCTTCACCTAGGGTTACCACCCCTAGGACTTAAGGTTACCGCCCCTTAGGTTTTTCCACCTGCCTAACCGCAGTTAGGACTTTCCTGAAATCTCATTTAAGCACATTAGATAACAAGGAATCTTAACTTTGAATCCCTTTGCCATTATCAAAACTTAGGTTTGATCGTCGGATGCTTCCCGCACCAACAATCTCCCCTTTTTTGATTATGGCAACAAAAATTTAAAGTTAAGTAAAACAAGATGCACAAAATTAAGATAAGCATGCTATAGATAGTGCAGGCATGATTTAAGCTAAAACATAGTGTCTAAGGCTCCCCCTTAATGAGAGCTCTGTTTTTCTTATCACTTAATTTTGAATTAGTATTTTGAATTTATCTTACTCTCCCCTTTTGCCATTTATCAAAAAAAAACTTTGTAGGAGGAAAGAGACAAGATAAAAGGTCTAAGTTTTTTTAAAAGCCAATTAATTACGTTTTCAACCAAAAAAGTTATACTTTAAAATGACATTTCTTTACTTGAAAATTACTTTAGTGTTTGAAGAACTCTTTTTACTTAGCCAGAATTTGTGCAAAGTTAGGTTTAATTTTGAAAAATTAAAACAAGCGATTTTCGAAAGGCAAATAGTAGGCTAAGTTTTGCAAAAGAGAGATTTTGAAAGGCTTTGTTGAAAAAATTAATTTTGAAGTTAATTTTGAAAGTTGGGTTAACTTGAGATCTTAATTTTTGAAATAAAAATCAAAAAGTTAATTTTGAGGAAGGCTATAGAAGTCAAAAAGACATTTTTAATAATTTGAAAATCCTTAGAGCAAGGGAGGAGGAGTAAGCTTAAAACCCTAATGTCCAAGCATGAGTTGAAAATTGATCAATTTCCTTTAGCAGGGTATCAGAGTCTTAAAGTGCAAGCTGAGTTAATTTGAAATTTTAATATCCTCCACCAACTGTCTAACCTTTAGCTACTGGCCGAATGCCTAGAGGGCAACAGTTTTCACTTGGTTAGTCAAGTTAAGTTAGTAATCCAGTTAGATTTGACTAGGGCTGGATCATTTAACTTGATTAATGTAACGGTAGTTTTTAGCGCCCAGACTCACTATGATGCACAGATATAAGCATTCTGGAGTCCAGGCTGTACCCTATGCATCTCACGCTGGTCTAAGTTTCTTTCAAACACAAACAAATTATGCCTAGTGTGTTTGTGAGATGCTCTGGCTGAAGCTAGGGGAGTATGATATCTAAGGGGTAGATTCTAGGCTAAGTCTAAATTTTGAAAGACTAATAAGAATGGGATTTTGAAAACCTCATTTTTCCTAGAATTTTAAAAGATAATTTTAAAATTAAGTAATTTTGAAAACAAATTAAAATTAGACATAGGAAATTTGTTTGAAAATCAAGATCTAGTCTACCCAACACATTCCTATTTGTCTTTTAAGTGTACTGAACTCGAGTTCAGGTAAGGGTTTTGTGAAGATGTCAACTAGGTTTGATTTGGACTCAACATGGTTAAGTGCAATTTCACCTCTAACGACATGATCCCTTACAAAATGGTGTTTTACCTCTATGTGTTTAGTTCTAGAGTGGTGAATTGGATTTTTGGTTAGATTAATTGAACTTATATTATCAATAAAAATTCTTGTATTTTTATATTCTAGTTGATAGTCTTTTAGTGTATGCATCATCCATAAAAGTTGAGAAGCACATTCTCCTAGGGCTATGTATTCAGCTTCAGTAGTGGATAGAGCAACGCAGTGTTGCTTTCTGCTTGACCAACTTACTAGGCACTGACCTAGAATTTGGCAGCTACCACTTGTGCTTTTTCTATCTAGTTTGCACCCGGCATAGTCTGAATCAGAATAACCAAAAAGGTCAAAGGTGTAGGTTCTAGGCTACCAAAGTCCTACATTTAGGGTGCCCTTAATGTACCTAATTATTCTTTTAGCACATGTTAGATGTGACACTTTTACACAGAATTGGTATCTTGCGCACATACCTACTGTAAATAGTATGTCGGGTCGACTTGCAGTTAGGTAGAGTAAGCTGCCTATTACGCTTCTATAGTATTTTGGATCTACTGGTTTTCCTTCTGGGTCAACATCAATGTTGATATTAGTTTCCATTGGTGTATTTATAATTTTTGAATTTTTTATGCCAAATTTTTTAATTAATTCCTTGGCATATTTGGTTTGGTATATGTAAATTCCATCTTTTGTTTGCTTAATTTGTATACCTAAGAAAAAGTTAAGTTCCCCTACTAAGCTCATTTCAAACTCACTTTCCATTAAGTTTGTAAATCTTTTAAAAATTTTGAGTTTGTTGATCCAAATATTATATCATCTACATAAATTTAGGCTATGAAAATATCTTTTTCTAAGGTTTTCACAAAAAGGGTTGGATCTACTTGACCTTGGTGGAACCCTTTTTCTAAAAGATAATTAGACAGTCGTTCATACCAAGCCCTAGGTGCTTGTTTTAGGCCATATAGGGCCTTTTTTAGTCTAAGGATATGATTTGGATGCTCTAAGTCTTCAAACCCAGGGGGTTGGCTAACATACACTTCTTCTTTAATAAATCCGTTTAGGAAGGCGGATTTCACATCCATTTAGTAGAGCTTGAATCCTTTGTGTGCTGCATAGGCCAGCAGCATCCTAATAGATTCAAGTCTAGTTACAGGAGCGTAGGTCTCATCATAGTCTAACCCTTCTACTTGATTGAACCCTTTAGCTACTAATCTTACTTTGTTTCTAACTATTTCTCCTTGATCATTTAGTTTGTTTCTAAAATCCCATTTAGTATCAATTATAGTTTTATCAGTGGGTTTTGGTACTAAATCCCAGACCTGGTTTCTTTCAAATTGGGCTAATTCTTCCTGCATTGCTAGTGTCCAGTCTGGATCGGGTAGAGCTTCATCTACAGTTTTGGGTTCAATTTCAGATATCAAGGCTATTTGGCTACTATTTCTGTAGGATGACCTAATTCTAACTCCTAGAGATGGATCACCCAAAATTTAGTCAAATGGGTGATTTGTGTTTGTTCTTGTTGGCCTTAAATTTGGGTTAGTGATTAGTTCTTCAGATTCATTGGGTTCAGGTTGAATTTCGTCATCTTCTGTATTTAGTGGGGTAATATTTTCTATATTATTTTCATTAGTTGTAGTGGTTACTTTATTTACTTCATCAAAATTATATTTATTATTTATTCAACTTTTAGGGTATGTTTGTTATACACTCTATATGCCCTACTAGTTGTTGAATACCCTAAAAATATTCCTGTGGTTGTTTTTGATGAAATTTTTTCTAAATAGTCTTTTGTGTTTAAAATATATACTTTACATCCAAAAACTTTTAGATAATTTAAATTTGGGATTTTATTATAATATATTTCATAGGGTGTTTCTGTTAGAACTTTCGAGCCGCAAAAATCGCTTTTTGCGTTGCGGAAACCCCGAAGTTCTTAGCCACTGGATCCGTGCGAAGATAAAAATTTTCATGTACTTAGTTTTCTACTCTAGATCTACTTTAGATCTACATGTTAAGGAGTATACCTTTGAAGCGAAGTCCTTCGTAAATCCCGCTCGTCCAAGGTTTCCCGGATCTCAAGTGTGTTCAAGTATACACACCTCTAGAAGTATCCACACGAACAAGAAGTGATTCTCAAATCACTCTAGATGGAGAAAAGAGCACCACAAGTGTGCTAGCACTCCCTAGGGCTCTCGGGTAGGATTGAAATAAGGTGAGAAAAGAGAGAACATAAGAAGAAGCAATGAATCTCATACACTCCTCTAAGTACCCTCCTTGTGACTTTCACTCCACCTTATCTTCTTGGAACTAAACTCACCTTCACCTTGCTTGGAACTCACGCCAACTCAGGAGAAGGAGGAAGAAGAAACCAAGGAAGAAGATGCAACTCCAAAATCACATTCAATGTCAATGAATCATGTATTCATATGGCCGGCCACACATGCAATGCCAAGGGTCTATGACTCTTGACATTCCATGCCTCTTGCTCTCCCTTGATGATGTGGAGATGATGTGGCAAGAATGTATTTGTTGACCATACCATGTATGATGAGTCATCCTTCATGAAGTGGCAATTTAGTCAAGTCAAACTTGATGTTTCAACTTCCAAATTTGGTCAAGTCAAACTTGACCACATATCTTCCTTGATGAGTTAAATCCAATCTTTGATTCAAGTCAATTTCAATTTAATGAATCCAAATTCATTAATATAAATTGACTCAATGAATCAACTTTAAATTAGACTCATTCAATAATTGAATCCAATTGAGTCTAACTCAATAAGTCTAATTTGAATTACTCTTAATCCAATTTTGGTTCATCATATGAACCTCATCCAATTGGTTCACCATATGAACCTAATCTCCATCCACTAGTTCTGTGTGTGTGACCCAATAGGTTCTTGTAATGTTGGCAATGTTTCTAAATCTTATTTAGAAACAAAAACAATGAGCGACATCTAGCAATACATCATTGTTACCCAAGTTACAAAAATGTTGAGATCCAACATCACCTTTGTGACTACTAATTGTGACACTCACAATATATGACAATGTCCTTCTATCCTTGACATCTAGATTGATCAATTGAGGCATAGACCGTGTCACCCTCTAATCAATCTATATCTTGAACTCCAAGTAGACTCACTCCAATCAAATGAGCTCAATATCTCATATTGACTCATTTGGGCATGGTCATGCACTTAGTGGTCTCACTCTATAAAGAATCATGATGTCACTCCCGTCATATAGGAGGGATAGATCCCATCTACATCACTCACATCTCTCCGCATAATTTGTTACATACCCAGTAATCGGCTTTATAGTCCACCCAGTTACGGGTGACGTTTGACGAAGCCAAAGTATGCAACTCCTTATGAAGGGAACCATGGTGACTTCAGGTCCAAGGACTGATAGTCATACTAATAGTCACATGAGAAATATATGATACTCATATAACGATACATGATACTTTCTCATGGCGGGTCATTCAGTATACATTCTCCAATGTATACCCATGTGTCAACTTGATATCTCTATATCCATGACTTGCGAGATCAAGTCATCGAGTTGACCTACATGCTAGTCTCATCGCATTAACATTATCCCTGAATGTTAATACTTAACTAGGAATGATTAAAAGTAGTATACTCTATATCATCTCACTATCGATTCAACCAATCGATTGATATAGATAAGAACCTTCTATTCAAGGACGATATTATACTTAGTTATTTGGCACCAATACAAGTAAGTATAATAACCATAAAGAAATACCTTTATAAATATATAGAAATATGATACATCAAGTCCATACAACAATCATCACATGATTGGCTCTAGGGCTCTAACTAACAATCTCCCACTAGCACTAGTGTCAATCAGTGTAGGCTCTAAGGCCCAATGACCTAGTGTGACCATTATGCTTTGTCTGTGCCAAAGCCTTGGTCAAGTGATCAGTGATGTTAGCCTCTGTGGGTACTCTGCAAATCTTCACATCTCCTCTATCGATAATCTCTCGAATGAGATAGAAGCGTCATAGTATGTGTTTGGTCCACTGGTGTGAGAGAGGTTCCTTAGCCTGCGCAATTGCTCTATTGTTGTCACAATAGAGCTCTATAGAATCTGCTATGCTAGGAACCACCCTAAACTCAGTAATGAACTTGAGGATCCAAATTGCCTCCTTTGCTGCTTCTGATGCAGCAATATACTCGGCCTCTGTTGTAGAATCAGCAACTGTGTCCTGCTTCGAACTCTTCCAACTCACAGCACCACCATTCAAGCAAAACATAAACCCTGACTGCGATCTATAATCATCCTGGTCAGTTTGAAAGCTGGCATCACTGTAACCCTTTACAGCTAGCTCGTCATTGCCTCCATATATGAAAAAATATTCTTTAGTCCTTCTCAAGTACTTAAGAATATTCTTGACCGCTATCCAGTGACTTTCACCTAGATCTGACTGGTATCTGCTCGTCATGCTCAAAGCATACGAAACATCAGGACGAGTACATAGCATGGCGTACATAATAGATCCTATGGCTGAAGCATAAGGGATCTTATCCATGCGGTCTCTCTCCTCTCTAGAAGAGGGACCTTGAGTCTTCGAAAGACTCATACCATGTGACATTAGCAGAAATCCTTTCTTGGAATTCTGCATGGCAAACCGTAGTAATACCTTGTCAATATATGTACTCTGACTTAAGCCAAGCAATCTCTTAGATCTATCTCTATAGATCTTTATGCCTAGAATACAGGCTGCTTCACCTAAGTCCTTCATTGAGAAACAATTCCCCAGCCATGTCTTTACAGACTACAGCAAAGGGATGTTATTCCCAATGAGTAGTATGTCATCTACATATAATATAAGGAAGACAATTATGCTCCCAACAACCTTCTTGTAGACACAGGGTTCATCTTCATTCTTGATGAAGCTAAACTATTTGATTGCATCATCGAATCGAAGATTCCAGCTCTGAGAAGCTTGCTTTAGTCCACAAATGGACTTATGCAGCTTGCATACTCTGCCAGTATGCTGTGGATCTATAAAACCCTCAGGTTGTGTCATGTACACATCCTCGAGCAAGTTTTCATTCAGAAATACGGTTTTGACATCCATCTGCTAGATCTCATAATTGTGGTATGCTGCAATAGCAAGCATGATCCGAATGGACTTAAACATCATAACTGGAGAAAAAGTTTCATCATAGTCAATACCATGAATTTGCTTGAAACCTTTAGCTACCAGACGACCCTTATATATAAGTCCATCCATGTCAGTCTTTCTCTTAAAGACCCACTTACACCCAATGGGTTTGACCCCTTCAGGTGGATCAACCAAAGTCCTTACTTGGTTGGCGTACATGGATTCCATCTCAGATCTCATGGCCTCTAGCCATTTCTCAGAATCTGGGCTCATCACAGCTTCCTGAGAGGAGGTAGGCTCATTCTCAACGAGCATAACATCATCATGGTCAGACAAGAGAAATGAGTATCTCTCAGGCTGACGACGTACCCTATCAGACCTGCGAAGAGGTATGTCTACTTGAACTGGTTGTTGTTCCTCAACTCCATGTGGAACAATCTCATCATCCACAACACTTTGTGGTTCCAGTTCAACTTCAATCAAGGCTTCAGTGCTATGGTCTATATCCTGAACTTCTTCAAGATTGAACGTACTCCCACTAGTTTTTCTAGAAACAAAGTCCCTTTCTAGAAATATCCCTGTCTTAGCCATAACTACTTTGTGTTGACTGAGAATCTAGAAGTAATATCTCTTCGTTTCCTTGGGATATCCTATAAAATAGCACTTAACAATTTTGGGTCCCAGTTTGTCCGAGACTTGACGTCGAACATAAGCCTCACAACCCCAAATCCTCATAAAAGACACCTGGGCATCTCTCCTAGGCCATATCTTATATGGTGTCTTTATCACAGCCTTGGATGGAACACGGTTAAGTATGAAGGCTGCTGTGTCTAGAGCATAGCCCCAAAGAGATAAAGGAAAATCTGTGTGACTCATCATGGATCGCACCATATCTAATAGGGTACGATTTCTCCTTTCAGATACACCATTCCACTGTGGTGTTTCAAGAGGAGTGAGTTGGGATAGAATCCCACACTCAGCTAGATAGTCATGAAACTCATGGCTAAGGTATTCACCACCTCGATCTAATCGAAGTATCTTAATACTTTTGCCAAGCTGGTTTTGTACTTCATTCTTGATTGCTTTGAACTTTTCAAAGGATTCAGACTTATGTGTCATCAAATATACATAATCATATCTACTGAAGTCATCAGTAAATGTAATGAAGTACCTATAACCACCTCTGGCAGCGACATTGAAAAGGGTCACAAACATCACTATGTATAAGTCCTAACAAGTCAGTCACTCTCTCGCTATGTCCACTGAAGGGAGTCTTAGTCATCTTGCCCAGTAGGCATGACTCGCATGTCTCATATGATTCAAAATCAAATGAGTCTAGCAAACCATCTTTATGGAGCTGGGATAAGCGTTTGTCATTTATATGACCTAAGCGATAATGCCAGAGATAGGTTTATTTGACTTGAACCTTTTGATACTTATGTTATAGATGGGGTTCTCTAAGTCTAGAATGTAGAGTCCGTTCATCAGAGTTGCACTATAATAAAATATATCATTTAAATAGACGGAACAACATTTGTTCTTTATTATAAACGAAAAACCTTTCTTGTCTAAACAAGAAACTGAAATGATGTTATTGGTAAGAGCAGACACATAACAACATTCATCTAATTCTAGTACAAGCCTAGATGGCAGAGATAGATAGTAAGTCCCTACAGCAACAGCAGCAACCCGTGCTCCATTGCCTACTCGTAGGTCTACCTCGCCCTTAGTCAATGCCCTGCTATTTCTCAGCGCCTGTGCATTAGTACAAATGTGAGAAGCACATCCGGTATCTAATATTCACGATGAAGAAATAGAGAGATTGACTTCTATAATATGTATACCTGAAGTAGAAATCTTATTTCTCTTATTCTTAAGATCTTCCATGTATCCTTTGTAGTTCCTCTTCCAATGCCCTACTTGTCCTTGATATAGTTGACAAAAATGTTCAATCATATCATAAGCAGTCATCAAATCGTGTTGCTTCTGAAGCTCAGAGTTCATGGTTGTGAGCATGAGGCAAGACACATCTAATGCATCATCTTGATGCTTCTTATAAGCATCTCAGTCAGCTCGCGTGGCAGTGGCAGGAGGTGCCTCGGGAATGGGCTTCTCCAGGACGTACAATTTTCTTTCTTGTGTGAGAACGATTCTCAGATTCCTGTAACAGTCCAGGAAATTATCTCCATTGAGCTTGTCCTTGTCAAGGACATAACACAGGGAGAAGGTGTTCGTGTTTGCCGACATGGCAATCTACAACAGAAATAATACAGAAAATAAATATCATATTCCAAATAGCATTTAATTAGGCCTTTAATTAAATGATGCTCCCACTGAATTATAGAGCTTTTGTAGAATCAAGTCATGGATGTGGTCCAACCACACTACAAGATTCTTACCAATTAGCTATAATTCTCGTGGGACAAGATCCACATCATACTATGCCTTGAGTTAGCTATGGCTAAATCGCCCAAGACTTAGTACGATCGGTAGATAACGAATTATCAATTACATCTCTATGCAACTCTTATTTATAGGATCAAAATCCTCATTTATAAAAAACTTGAGTTAGCTTTGGCTAAATCACCCAAGATTTAGTATAAATGTGATTTTTATCCTATCGTCCAACTGTTGGAAAAATGTCTATAGTTATACTCGATCAAATTGAGTTAACTAGTTATACTCAATCTAATTGAGTTTGTACTCATCCAAGCCTTGATAGGCGGGACCAAGATTGTCCCTCCACACCCTACCAAGATAATATGCGTTGCTCTGCTTTGGCAGATTCAACAACAACAAATGATCAAGGTAGTGATGGGTATCAAGACTTGGTAGGCATTTCGAGTTGACTCGATTAAGATCTAATCTAATCGTGGATTCGCATCTTATACGCATCAAGGCACTAATTATCCTACACTAGCATGCATCACATACACACAAGCAATGAATAATTAAATTTTGATTAGGTCATGGCCCTACTATGATCTTCTCAAGCCAATGAGAAGATCGGACGGTCAACCTAGGGTCAACAGCTTCTTCAAGCTCCTCCCTTTGACCACCATGTGTTGCTCGCAACCTCCTCGTCGTTCCTTCTCGAGTGGACCTTTCACCACTCCATTTTTTGTACATTACAAATATGAAACTCGAGTTACATTCTAGTCTAAAAATCTATTTACAACAGGAAATAAAAATGAGGGAATACGACACGCAGGTCGCATAATATATACAACATGCACATCACACAAAATGACGCGCAGACCATATTATGAATTACAACACATTTACTCCAATCAAATTGGCCTTTTTTGGGCCATGACCATCACAAAATCATACATAATTCTAAATTATGTATTTTATATAAATTTCTGTAATTTTTCTACTGTTTTTATAATTTTATGAGTTACAATTTCCCGGCGGTCCCGTTTAGCGCTTTTCGGGCGCGATCGCGGGGCAATGCCCCTTGCGGGGTTAGGGGCAGCGCCCCTTCTCATGAAATAAGTCTCACGAGTGTCCTACTATGATCTAATAGTGCCATAAGCCTCTGTGCCAAAACAATTTGGGGACCTCGCCATTTCGGAAAGTTTTTCTCGGTAGTCGAAGCCTACAAGTGTCCTAGCACTTGTTGCTTCGCCTCTACGAGAAAAATACCCATAAAATCTATAAAAATAGTAAAGTTACAGAAACTTACAGATCTGAATTTTTGTCATAAAAACAAAAACAAAACAAGTACATGCTTCGCACGTGGCTCTGATACCACTGTTAGAACTTTCGAGCCGCAAAAACTGATTTTTGCATTGCGGAAACCCCGAAGTTCTTAGCCACTGGATCCGTGCGAAGATAAAAATTTTCATGTACTTAGTTTTCTACTCTAGATCTACATGTTAAGGAGTATACCTTTGAAGCGAAGCCCTTCGCAAATCCCGCTCGTCCAAGGTTTCCCGGATCTCAAGTGTGTTCAAGTGTACACATCTCTAGAAGTATCCACACGAACAATAAGTGATTCTCAAACCACTCTAGATGGAGAAGAGAGCACCACAAGTGTGCTAGCACTCCCTAGGGCTCTCGGGTAGGATTGAAATAAGGTGAGAAAAGAGAGAACGTAAGAAGAAGCAATGAATCTCATACACTCCACCTTATCTTCTTGGAACTAAACTCACCTTCACCTTGCTTGGAACTCACGCCAACTCAGGAGAAGGAGGAAGAAGAAACCAAGGAAGAAGATGCAACTCCAAAATCACATTCAATGTCAATGAATCTTGTATTCATATGGTCCGCCACACATGGAATGCCAAGGGTCTATGACTCTTGATATTCCATGCCTCTTGCTCTCCCTTGATGATGGTGGAGATGATGTGGCAAAAATATATTTGTTGACCATACCATGTAGGATGAGTCATCCTTCATGAAGTGGCAATTTAGTCAAGTTAAACTTGATGTTTCAACTTCCAAATTTGGTCAAGTCAAACTTGACCACATATCTTCCTTGATGAGTTAAATCCAATCTTTGATTCAAGTCAATTTCAATTTAATGAATCTAAATTCATTAATATAAATTGACTCAATGAATCAACTTTAAATTAGACTCATTCAACAATTCAATCCAATTGAGTCTAACTCAATAAGTCTAATTTTAATTACTCTTAATCCAATTTTGGTTCATCATATGAACCTCATCCCATTGGTTCATCATATGAACCTAATCTCCATCCACTTGTTGTTTGTGTGTGACCCAATAGGTTCTTGTAACATTGGCAATGTTTCTAAATCTTATTTAGAAACATAAACAATGAGCGGCATCTAGCAATACATCATTGCTACCCAAGTTATAAGAATGTTGAGATCCAACATCACCTTTGTGACTAATAATTGTGACACTCATAATATATGACAATGTCCTTCTATCCTTGACATCTAGATCGATCAATTGAGGCATAGACATGTCATCCTCTAATCAATCTATATCTTGAACTCTAAGTAGACTCACTCCAATCAAATGAGCTCAATATATCATTTTGACTCATTTGGGCATGGCCATGCACTTAGTGGTCTAACTCTATCAAGAATCATGATGTCACTCCCGTCATATAGAAGGGATAGATCCCATCTACATCACTCACATCCCTCCGCATAATTTGTTACATACCCAGTAATCACCTTTATAGTCCACCCAGTTACGGGTGACGTTTGACGAAGCCAAAGTATGCAACACTTTATGTAGGGAACCATGGTGATTTCAGGTCCAAGGACTGATTGTCATACTAATAGTCACATGAGAAAGTATATGACACTCATATAACGATCCATGATACTTTCTCATGGCGGTCATTCAGTATACATTCTCCAATGTATACCCATGTGTCAACTTGATATCTCTATATCCATGACTTGTGAGATCAAGTAATCGAGCTGACCTATATGCTAGTCTCGTCGCATTAACATTGTCCCTGAATGTTAATACTTGACTAGGAATGATTAAGAGTAGTGTTCTCTATATCATCTCACTATCGATTCAACCAATCGATTGATATAGATAAGAACCTTCTACTCAAGGACGATATTATACTTAGTTATTTGACATCAATACAAGTAAATATAATAATCATAAAGAAATGTCTTTATAAACATATAGGAATATGATACATCAAGTTCATACAACAATCATCATATGAATGGCTCTAGGGCTCTAACTAACAGTTTTGGCATGAGATTTGTTAATTAAAATTCTATTTTGTATATAACATATTTTATTTATTGCTTCAGCCTAGAATTGGTTGGATATCTTGTATTCGTTTAACATAGTCCTAGCGGCTTCTTGTAGGGTTCAATTTTTACGTCTACTAGGTCATTTTGTTGGGGGGTTCCTAGGGTAAGAGTATTCTTGTTTATACCCATTAATTTCACAAAATTCTATAAAGTTGTGATTTTCAAATCCCCCCCCCTGTGCTCACTTCTAATTCTTTTTATTTGAGTATCTTTTTCATTTTTTATTAGTTTGCAGAAGATTTTAAATACTTCAAAGGTTTCATCTTTAGTTTTTATACATTTTACCCAAGTAAATTTTGAGTAATCATCGATTATTACTAAGCAATATTGATTTTTACTTAGTGACTTGGCTCCATGCGAATCAAACAAGTCTAGGTGAAGGAGCTCAAGTAGTGAGGTAGTTCTATCTAGGGTGGTTAATTTATGGTTTGACTTGGTTTGTTTACCTTGTTGACAAGCATTACAGGTTGAGTTTTCAATAGTTTTTAATTTGGGCAAACCTCTAACTAGACCATTTTGACTCATTTTTGAAATGAGTCTAATGTGAGTGTGACCCAGTCTTTTGTGCCACAACTCAGTTTCCTCTTGTTGTGTTAGAAAACACTTTATTGAGGATGTAGGTAGGTTAATGGTGTAGACGTTATCTTTCCTAGTGCCCTTAAGTATGATTTCAGGATTATCAGTACTTTTAACTATACATTCAGATTTGATAAAGTTGAGTGAATAACCACTGTCACATAATTGGCTTATACTGAGTATATTAAAGTTAAAATTTTCAATTAATAATACTTTTCGATTGATAAAGTCGGAATTGAGTTCGATGTTACCTCTTCCGATTACCTTAAGTTTGTCGTCGTTGCTGAATGCAACAGATCCTAGATTCTTTAATTTGAGCTTTGTGAACTTCAATTTATCTACAGTCATATGTCTAGAGCATCCACTATCCAACATCCATTGATCCAATTCTTTATGTTCATACACATAAAGTGATTGAATTGGAATCTCTTTGATGAAAAGATAGTGAAGTTATTGGCTCATTTAGTTATTGGTAGGATAATTATGTATTAAGTTAATTAAAAAATTAAGTTTAATTAAATTTTAAAAAATATTTAAGTTAATTAGATTTTGAAAAATATTTAAGTTAATTAAACTTTGAAAAATATTTAAGTAAAAAAAATACTTAAGTTAATTAAATTTTGAAAAATATTTAGATTAGTTAAATTAAGTTAATTTCAATATTGAAAAAATATTAAGTAAAAAAAATTAAGATTTAATTTGATTTGAAAAATATTAAGTTAATTAAACTTTGAAAAATATTTAAGTTAATTAAACTTTGAAAAATATTTACGTTAATTGAATTTTTAAAAGTATTTAAGTTAATTGAATTTTCAAAAATATTTAAGTTAATTAACTTTTGAAAAATATTTAAGAAAATTAAAAATATTTAAGTTAATTAAATTTTAAAAAATATTTAAATTAATTAAATTTTGAAAAATATTTAAGTGAAATGAGTTTTTAAAAGTATTTAAGTTAATTAAATTTTGAAAAGTATTTAAGTTAATTAAATTTTGAAAAGTATTTAAGTGAATTGAATTTTTAAAAGTATTTAAGTTAATTGAATTTTGAAAAGTATTTAAGTTAATTAACTTTTGACAAATATTTAGTTAATTTCATTTTGTAAAGTTTATTAAATTTTGAAAAATATTAACTTAATTAAACTTTGAAAAATATTAAGTTAAAAAAATTAAGATTTAATTTGATTTGAAAAATATTATGTTAATTAAAATTTGAAAAATATTTAAGTTAATTAAACTTTGAAAAATATTAAGTTAAAAAAAATTAAGATTTAAAAATGATTTGAAAAATATTAAGTAATTTAATTTTAAAAAAATTAAGATTTAATTTGATTTGAAAAATATTAAGTTAATTAAACTTTGAAAAATATTTAAGTTAATTTTAGGTAAATTAATTGATTTTTCTTTTAATTGAATTAATTTAATTTCAATTCTAATTCTTAATCATCTCACCCGATCTAAATTTTTCAATCAGGGGGTCCTATAATTTTGTGAGATGAATTAGGTTCAATTGTAGGGTTTGTTTTAACTTTATGTTAGATTCAGGTCTAGCTTTGGGCTCAACAAATAGGCATTCTTTGGATAAACTTCTGGGCTATGGTGAGTCACTTGGGCATCATTAAATTAACCATGCTTTTAAGGTTTTTCAAATAGTCCTATCCACTGAACTTTGTACAAAACCTTGGTCTAACTAGTAATGATCCATAAAGGGTAGCTTCGGTCAGTTCCACTTAGCCAAATGCAACAGGTCGAAGTCATATCTTCCTAGACATGCATAGACTAAGGTTCCCTAACGTACTATCATCCAATACTTCACCAGTACCGTGGATCAAGTTAAACTTAGCCCTTTTTATTCTAGTCCTAATTACCCTGCCGGGTAGGTTGAGTTTAGTTACCCTGTCGGGTAGATTCCTTTTGGAGGTGCCAGCTATTCTGGAGCCTCCCTTTATATTCTTTTATAACTTTTATTTAATTTAAAGTTTGAATTATATTCTTTTTTAAATTTATTTATTAAGATGGTTTTTAATTTATTTGTTGATATAGTTTTTTATTTATTTATTTATTTATTTATTTATTTATTTATTAAGACAGTTTTTCTTTTTGCTCCCCCTGGATCATAGCCTCGATAGGGTTTATGAAGGTAATGAACTTGATCCTTGTGGACCAAATATTGACCAAGTCCAACTTGATTGACCAAGTTGGACTTGGGTACCCATGCTTGGACTAGTTTACTATTTGGTCTGTTGACTAAGGATAGATAGGATCGATATTTCCTTTTGGATTTAAAACCAAGTCCAATTCTATTATAGACGGCTCTTTGAGTCCCAAGAATTAGATCAAGATTCTTGGACCCCAAAGAAAACTATTCTAGGGTCTTCTCCAAATCCTTGACCTGAGTTTTCAGACTAGAATTTTCTTCCTCAAGTCTTTGGACTTGAGTTGAATTTCTAGTCTGAACTGGGTCAGGCAAGGTTATGGAGTTAGTCACTTCTTTAAGGAGTGTTACCTCCTTTAGAAGTGACCTGATTCGAACTTTGGACTTAGCTACTTTATGCATTAAGTAATTGATTAAACTATATAAACGACATTTACTTACAAAGGGGTTTGGCCCTTCGGAAACAGATGTGGATCCGTGGCTTCTCTCGGACTCGGCTTCCGATTCCTCCTCGCTTCTGGTGTCGTCCTGGGCTGTCAATGCGAGGAAGCTTGCCTGCTCGACTTCTTCATCGTCGAATTCTTCGGACGAAGATTCGTCCTAAGTTGCCTTCAGAGCCTTCTTCCTTCTTGGTTTCTTTGAATCCTTTTGGTTCGGGCAGTTCGCCTTGATGTGCCCCTTCTAATTGCACCCGTAGCAAGTCACCTCGAATTTGACCTTTGAGATTGTTTAGGCTTCTTTGGTCTGGATAGCCTTTTTGACATCCTTTTTGTTGAAGCCCTTCTTTTTGTAGAGATTTTTCATCAGGTTGACGATTTCAGTTGTGAGCTCATTGTCGTCTTCCGAATCTTGTTCCTCTTCTGATTCTTGTTCGGTTCTACATTTTGATTTTGACTAGCGTGCTCTTCCTGTACCTACAATCAAAGCCAACCCTTTCTCGGCTGGACGTGAGTTAGTCTGTTCATGAAGCTCAAAATCAGAAAACAACTCATCTAATTTAATAGTAGAGAGATCCTTAGAAACCTTGTAGGCATCTACTATGGATGCCCACAAGGTGTTCCTCGGAAAGGCATTTAAGGAGTACCTTATGATGTCCCAGTTATCTACCTTCTGTCTTATCGCATGGAGTCCATTGAGTAGTTCTTGAATTCGGACGTGGAGCTGGCTAGCCGTCTCACCTTCCTGCATTTTTAAGTTATACAATTTATTGAATAACAAATCTCGCTTACTTACTTTGGTATCGGAGGTCCCTTCGTGAAGCTCGATCAGCTTCTCCCATAGCTCTTTGGCACTCGAGAATGGACAGACGCGGTTGAGCTCCTCCTTTGTTAGTCTGCACTAGAGGGTAGAAGTTGCTCTGGCATTTGCCTCCACCTTCTTGATTAATGCTGGTTCCCAGTCCTCGCAGGGTGTAGGTTTGCCATCTTTATCAGTTGGTAGTTCCAATCCAGTCTTGACGATCATCCACGTCTCAAACTGGATCTTCAGGAAGTTCTCCATTCTGCCCTTCCAGTAACCGAAGTCCTCTCCGGTGAAGAGAGGGGGACGGACAGTGCTGTAGCCTTTTTGTTGGGCCATTTTAGATCTATCGCAGAGAGAAGAAAGAAAGAAAATCTCCCAGGACTTGATCCTGGATTAGTAGTGTTGTATAAAAGACAATAATTAATTGCGTTCTCGAGTGGTGTTGCGCTGACTTCGAGAAAAGAGTACTGATATGGGTTAGGTTTAGTAGGTCCCCGGTGAAAAGGGGAAAAGAGATAGCAGAATTAAGCGAGTATGAATATCGGCCGGGGTAACAGGTTTCATAGGCCAATATCGGCCGGGACAACTTTAAGGAGATATAGGACAATATCGACCGAGATGACACGCTTAAGAAAATATAGGCCAATATCGGCCGGGATAACAGAATTAAGAATGTAGGCCAATATCGGTCGAGATATACCTAGAGAAGGATAGAGCAATATCGGTCGGGATATACCTGGAGAAGGTAGGCCAATATCAGTCGGGATATACCTGGAGAAGGATAGAGCAATATCGGTCGGGATATACCTGGAGAAGGATGGAGCAATATCGGTCGAGATATACCTAAAGAAGGATGGAGCAATATCGGTCGGGATATACCTGGAGAAAGATAGTCCAAATTAGTCAAGATAATACCTAAAGACGGATAGAGCAATATCGATCAGGATATACATGAAGAAGGATAAGAGCAATATCGATCGGGATATACTTTAAGAAAGGTAGGCTAATATCGGTCGGGATTAAGTGTTGTAAGATAGATAAGTCGAGATTGTTTGAGTCAGCACATCTGAACATAAACTAGTATTAATTGAGTGTATATGATCGCCTGGGTATGAAAAGATACACGGCTTTACGAAATTTATAGTATATTACTAGACGGTCAGAACCTATGATGAACAACAGTAACAACCAGCCCGGACATAACTTAGGTTTAATTCTGTCCAATATAAAGGATAGTATAATATCGGACTGGCTATAACATAGTGAAGACAAGGTAAGCAAACATGAACGATAAATATAACTCGATATAAGACAGGGCGAGAACAAATGGGCCAAGAATATTCATGAATAACTTATGTGATGGTACAACAGGTTGACTAATTTGGCGGGAAGAATATTTCTAGACTCTTCTGCAGGTACTAAACGACAAAGAAGGTACATCTGGGTACAAAAAAGATTCCTTAAAAGCTATTTTCTGCAAGTACATGGCTAACGTTATCTCATAACAAACTCTAACAAACCGAGGTCCACTTCATGACTATGGAGGTTATATGAAGTGGTATAAAAAGGGAAATTCTCTCCGTTGGCCAGGTATGCTCAGACTCATCACACTCACAACCCACTTTACAAACCCTAATTTTCAGTTACTGTTCATCTTCTTCCTTCTTCCACACTAAGAGAGATCACTGATTTGAGCGTCGGAGGGCCTAGCCAGGGATTCCAACCCAGTCTTAGGTCACTGACGATAGTGTTGGCGGTTCTCTTGTGAGCAGGAAGCTTTGGAAGCTCCAGATCTTGATTTTCTTCATTGAATCCTTCCTTTCGTCTTTGGATCTTCGCACAAGGAGGGCATTCTGTGACTGTATTCTCCTAGATCCGCTTTGGGTTTCTCAGATCGATATTCTACAGGTATTATTCTTCATCATCAGTAGGTTTTCTCCCAGCTTTCCGTTTTGTCAAGCTTCTCAGATAGGATCAAATTTGGCGCTGTCTGTGAGAATATTTACATAAATCTGAGATTGCAATATGGAAGAGGCTGGAAAATTGAACCTACTCACCATTAATCGCAAATATCTGGATTTCCTCATCAATACCCATGTCCAGAAGGCTCTACAACAACAACAACAACAACAACAAGCTCATACTGGAGCTACTTTGCAAGTGGCTCATAATCTGGCAGTCTCAACCACTGATCGACTAAAGGGAAAAGAGATGGAGGAAGAAGATCGTGTATATATTTCTCCGGCCACTGCTTCTCTGACCCGGCGCCCTCGAGCCTTTCTTCGTACTCCTTTTGAGCAGGGAGGATGCAGACCTATCTTTCAAGAATCCTCTAGCGAGGCACCAGATAGAGAGAAGCGCAAAGCTAAGATGATGGTAGCTAGTGATAGCTCACCAGAAAGAATTATCTCTCCATTTTCTCAAAGTGTGTTAGATGATCCACTTCCTAAGCGGTATCAAAATCTCCAGATCGGCGAATACACTGGGACCACAGATCCAGAGGATCATTTATTAAAATTTGAGAATGTAACTTTATTACAGTAGTTTTCTGATGGAGTGAAGTGTCGGATGTTTCTTACAACACTTGGAGGAGCCGCTCAACGGTGGTTCAAAAGATTACCGAAAAATTCTATCCGAAGATTTCAAGAAGGTTTTCTTACACCATTTTTCCAGCAACAAGAGGTATCATAAAACTCCCTGGAGCTTATTCTCAATTAAACAGGGACCCAAAGAGGCCATTAGAGCCTACATCAAAAGATTAAACCAGGTAGCCATTGACGTACCCAATGCTACCACCGAAATATTAGTAAGTGCTTTCTCTTAGGGCTTGAATGATAATGACTTCTTTAAATATTTGGTGAGAAATCCTCCTGCTAATTTTGACTCATTAATTGAGTGTGCTACTGAATTCATTAATGTTGAAGAAGCTCAGGTTGCACGTAGAAAAGAAGATACTACTTCTTCTTCTGCTAAGGAGAAGGCTCCCGCTCCAGTTCCTCCCCCAAGGAGACCTCGAGTAATCCCTCCACCCCATCGTCATCCAAAATATCGCCCACAAGCAGCACAGCATGTAGAGATGCAACAAGAAGCACCAAGAAGATGGTGCACTTATCACAAGACCAAAAGTCATCATACAGAAGACTGCTTTGTTCTGAAAAATAGGAAAGCAAATAGGGATCGCTATCAGAGGCAAAACTATTATCAGCAGCAATATCCCAGGTAGCAAAGCCCACTCAAATTAAAATATCGCCTAGTTGAGCCTCAACAAGGTACAACTCAGGTGCCTGAGAAGACTCAGCCTGAGGCCATGACCGCCCGACAGGAAGAAAATAGGAGCAATGCCGTCCGAGGCAGCATTAATATGATCACGGGCGAGCCCACTGATGGAGATTCTAACAGGGCCAGAAAAACACAAGCACGAAGACTCGAGATCCATGCTGTAGGATGCAGCATGGAAAGAGCAGCAAGGCCAGAAATTAGTTTCGAACCCAAAGATCTTGAAGGGGTAGAAATACCCCATGATGATGCATTAATAATTAAGGTTGTGATGGCCAATTATACTATTTCTCGCACCTTCATAGACACTGGTAGTTCTGTAAATATTTTTTTCAAAAAGGCTTTTGATCAACTGAAGATTGACCCTAGCGAACTCCAACAGATGGTGACTCCTCTATATGGATTCACTGGTAACGAAGTACAACCACTGGGTCAAATAAAGTTGGTCATATCTTTAGGCGAGGAGCCCCTGATGAGGACAAGAAGATCTTACTTCATGGTGGTGGATGCCCCATCCACTATAATGTGATATTGGGTCAACCGGCCGTAAATGAGTTTAAGGCGGTCGTTTCTACTTTTTGCCAAAAAATTAAATTTCCTGTTGAGGACCAGGTCGGGGAAGTAAGGGGTGATCATAAGATGGCTCGAAAATGCTATGTGGAGATAGTCAGGACTGAGGCCAATGCCGCCCAAAAAATGCAAAGAATGGAGGTTAATGCTATTCAAGAGAGGCCACCTGTCCTGGTTTACGAGGAGAAGGAAAAGATCCAGATACAGACCGGTTGACCTGAAGCTATTACCTACGTCGCGGCTGATCTTGATCCTACGCTGAAAATCGAACTGGTCTAATGTTTGGAGAGAAATAATGATGTCTTCGCTTGGACGCCTAAAGAAGTCACAGGTGTTTCTCCTTCAGTAATGGAGCATTCTTTACATGTCCTCCCAGATGCTCGACCTGTCATGCAGAGAAAGAGGAATTTCAGTATTGACCAAAATCATATCATCAAGGGAAAAGTGGATAAATTGATGGAAGCCGGGTACATCAGGGAGGTACAGTTCCCCAGCTGGTTGGCTAATGTTGTCCTGGTCTCTAAACCAGGAAACAAATGACGGGTATGTATTGATTTCTATGATCTTAATAAGGTCTACCCGAAGGATTATTATCCATTACCCCAGATCGATCAGTTAGTGGATTCTACAGTCGGGGGTGAATATATTTCTATACTGGACACCTCTCAAGGCTATCATCAGGTTCCTCTCGCTAAGGAAGATCAAGAGAAGGTCAATTTTATAACATCTGAAGGTACTTATTGTTATAATGTTATGTCGTTTGGACTAAAAAATGCAGGAGCGACTTATCAAAGGCTTATGAACAAGGTCTTCCAGAAACAGATTGGAAGAAATATGGAAGTATATGTTGATGATATTTTAATTAAGTCTCTTCAGGCTACTGATCTCTGCAGGGATGTAGAGGAAACTTGCAGAACATTGAGGCAATATGGACTCAAATTGAACCCGGGCAAATGTTTGTTTGGAGCAAAGGGTGGAAAGATCCTGGGGTATCTGGTGTCCGAACGGGGAATAGAGGTCAACCCAAGCAAGGTCAAAGCACTTCAAAGCATGGAGCCACCACGCAACCTGAGGGAAGCCCAAAGACTCACCGGCCGGATCACCGCCTTGTCTAGATTCATCTCAAGGTCGGTCGATCGTAGCTTCCATTTCTTCAAAATACTCCGGAAGGCTAACAAATTTCAATGGGATGAAGAATGTGACAAAGCTTTCTAGGAATTGAAAGACTACTTGTCCACCCTTCCGGTAGTGGCCAAACCCGTAGTAGGAGAAAATTTATGGATGTATCTATCGGCCAACGAGAATGTTGGAGGCTCGGTGTTAGTTAGACAGGAAGGGAAAGAACAGCAACCTATATATTTTTCCAGCCATTTATTAAAAGGAGCCGAGTGTAGATATACTACACCCGAAAAGTTGGCCTACACATTAGTGTTAATCGCCCGGAGGTTACGTCTATATTTTTTAGCACGTGCGATTATTGTGTTGACCAACAGTACTCTCGGGCGGGTGTTGCTCAACCTAGAGGCATTTGGTCGGTTGATCAAATGGACGACCGAACTTAGCGAGTATGACATACAATACCAACCTCGCTCGGTCATCAAAGCACAAGCTCTAGCAGATTTCATCATAGAAGTTCAAGGTCCCGAAGAAGAGAGTACTTGGAAAGTATATGTGGATGGATCTTCAACCAGACGAGGCAGTGGAATTGGTATTCTCCTTATATCTCCAAAGGAAGATAAGCTTCAACTTTCTGTCAGGCTGAATTATAGGGCCACTAATAATCTAGCAGAATATGAAGCATTGATAGCAGGGTTACAAGCCGCTCGGCATGTAGGAGCAGCCAAGGTTTATATCTATTTTGACTCTCAGTTGGCAGCCCAACAATTATCAGGTAACTTTGAAATCAATAATGATAGACTCAGGTTATATGCTGAGGCATTTGATAAGTTAAAAGCTCAGTTTCAATAAGTAAATATACAAAAAATTCCTCGATCTGAGAATCAAGTAGCAGATGAACTAGCTAAATTGGCCTCTGCTATAACACCATGGAACCTGGATTGGCTAGTGGAGCAGACATTATTAGTATCTTGCATTAAAAGATAGGCTGAAATAGAAATACAGAGTGATTGGAGAGCACAAATCATATTATATTTACAGCAAGGTATTCTTCCAATTGATACAGAACAAGCAAAGATATTTAAGAAAAGAGCTTCCCAATACACTATGATAGGGGAGCAGTTATATAAAAGGGCTTTCTCTAGACCTTTACTTAAATGTATTGGGATAGAAGATATACAGTTTATCTTGCAAGAGATTCATCAGGGCTCATGTAGCAGTCATATAGGAGGAAGATCCTTGGCCCGTAGAATTCCATTAATAGGATATTTCTGGCCCACTTTACATTAAGATGCTACTAAATTTGTAAGAACTTGCATTTCTTGTCAAAAACATTAGAATATTTCACATCATCCTACACAATTATTAAGAACCTCTATGGTTTCCTGCCCCTTTGATCAATGGGGCATGGATATAGTTGGTCGATTTCCCATGGCAATTGCACAAAGACGATTTCTGTTAGTAGCAGTGGACTATTTCTCTAAGTGGGTAGAAGCAGAACCAGTTGCTCGGATTACTGAAGATGCGGTTATTAAATTCTTGTGGAAAAATATTGTTTGCAGATTTGGTATTCCTCATAAATTAGTCTCTGATAATGGAAGATAGTTTCAAGGAGATAGAATATTAGATTGGTGTAAAAGCTACGGTATCACTCAAGCATTCACCTCTGTGGCGTATCCACAGAGTAATGGTCAAGCTGAAGTAACCAACAGAGAGATTATAAGAGGTCTAAAAATCAAACTGGATCATGTCAGAGGCAGCTAGGTAGAGGAATTGCCGAGTGTTCTTTGGGTAGATCGCACCACACCCCGAGAAGCTACAGGGATTACTCCCTTCCAACTGGTTTATGGAGGAGAAGCTGTAATTCCTATAGAGGTGGGAGTAGAATCTGACAGAAGACAACTATACGATGATGATAATGCGGGTCAGCGACTTATGGAGCTAGATCCGATAGAGGAAATTCGAGACAAAGTTGTAACTCGTCTCGCATCATACCGACAACGAATGAGGCAAAATTATAATAACAGAGTCATCCCAAGGTTCTTTCAAGTGGGAGATCTAGTATGGAAACGTGTCAAGCCTGCTGAGGATGTTAACAAATTAGCACCACAGTGGGAAGGACCCTACAAGGTGGTAGAAAAACTAGCATCAGGCTCATATTATATCCAAGACACAGAAGGGAGAGTTCTCGGGCACCCCTGGAGTGCAAATCATTTACAACCCTACCGAACTTAATAATCTTATATCGTTCGAGAAATACAAATATCCACAAACGAGCGGACTAACACCTCTTCAGTGTATTTCAATCATCCAATCATGTGAAATTCAGCGCTATCAAAAGAACAAATCAAGTTTACTTTAAGCAATTTCCCTCTATTTGGCCCTGCAAACAAATAACAAGTATGCTCATAATTTATGCACTTCATTTGGTAAATACAATGCAGGCCAAATATCGCTTGAAAAATAAGCGTAGTTTAAGCAGAGTGGTAATTACCGGGCAAACATTTTTATTCTGCTCAAGCGGTCGTCGATTGGGGACTTTAAGGAGTGATCAACCAGTTTTCCTTAGGGAATCTCGAAGACATTAAACCATCACGAGGTTAGTGAAAGCATTTTTAGTTTCACTCAAAAGCATAGTCAATCAGGAAATCTCTTGAAGTAACCCGGATGGGTCTTCTTGGAAGGAACCGGAGACTTTAAACTATCATGAACATAGTCGATCAGGAAATCTCTTGAAGTAACCCGGACGGGTCTTCTTGAGAGGAACCGGAGACTCTAAACTATCACAAATATAGTCGATCGGGAAATCTCTTGAAATAACCCGGACGGGTCTTCTTGAGAGGAATCGGAGACTCTAAACTATCACAAACATAGTCGATCGGGAAATCTCTTGAAGTAACCTGGATGGGTCTTCTTGGGAGGAACCGGAGACTTTAAACTATCATGAACACAGTCGATCGGGAAATCTCTTGAAGTAACCCGAACGGGTCTTCTTGAGAGTAACCGGAGACTCTAAACTATCACAAACATAGTCGAACAGGAAATCTCTTGAAGTAACCCGGACGGGTCTTCTTAAGAATAACCGGAGACTCTAAACTATCACAAACATAGTCGATCGGGAAATCTCTTGAAGTAACCTGGACGGGTCTTCTTAAGAGGAACCGGAGACTCTAAACCATCATGAACACAGTCAATTGGGAAATCTCTTGAAGTAACCCAGACGGGCCTTCCTGGGAGAAACCGGAGACTTTAAACTATCATTAACAAAGTCATGCAGGATTGAACACCTAATCAAAATATGATAAAGCATAGGGCTCTATTCGGGATTACACACCCGACCGAAAACTCAAAGGTTGATTCTTCATATTAAATTGGTCGGGATTATAAGCTCGACCAGAGGTTGATGAAATTCTTCATATTAAACTGGTCGGGATTATACGCTCGACCAGAGGTTGATGAAATTCTTCATATTAAATCGATCGGGATTACACGCCCGACCGAAAATTCAAAGGTTGATGAAATTCTTTGTATTAAATCGGTCAGGATTATACACTCGACCAGAGGTTGATGAAATTCTTCATATTAAATCGATCGAGATTACACATCCGATCGACATCTTAAAGGTTGATGAAATCCCTCATATTTAATCGACCGGGATCATACGCCTGATCAAAGGTTGATGAAATTCTTCATATTAAATTGTTTGGGATTATATGTCTGGTCTAGATTCAAAGTCATCTGGATTTCTTTATAAAGATCACCCAGTATTACACTCCTGACCAGGATTCAAAGTCTAGAGGGAATGCTTTATATATCATCCTTCAAAATTACATTCCCCATCAGAAGTTACAATCATATAAAGTTCTCTATTTAAAATCGCTCAGGATTGTACGCCCAACCAAGAATACATAAATCCTATGGAGCTTTTCAGATAAAGTTACTAGAGATTACACATCCCTCGGAAGCACTGAGGTCTTTGAAATTCCTTATATACAGTCAAGCCTGAATAGAGATCAAAGGGTTTACAGAGAAGCCTTATTGGTCAGAGCCATATAATTAATTAAGATACCACGACAGGAGAAGCTTTTAAGAAAGACAGTATATATTCTCAAGAAGCAGCAGCTAGATAATGAAGGTCGGAAAAACAGGTAAGTATGAATTTTTACAAATATTGCAAGTATTTAATTACAAGTCTTTTTGAGTACATAATCATGCTTACTTAAAATCACCTGTTAAGTCTTGGGGTAATTCATGGTTAAGTCTGCGACGATTTATGAACTGAAGGGGAGGTTCGCGAGGTAGATAACCACTTTCCCTCAATTGTTGAATAACTCCAGTCACGTAATGATTTAAAGTCCCTTTGACCCGATGAATATATTCATTAGTAAATGCTGGGGACCTTAGATAGGCTAAGCGCCTGTCCTCCCATCGATTCTCCTCCTGCTCCTTATTGTTGGAGTGTATACTAAAATCCTAATCTTTTGTAAACATTTGTTTTGTATAAAAAATCACATATAGTCAAATTATCTATATTTTTTGTAGTTGTTCAATTAATTTATATTGTAGATAACATAGTATGTGGTGTCACATACAGAAGATGATGTTATCAATACCTTATAAATTATAAACAGTAGCACATGACCAAAATGGAAAGGAATAAACCATTGGAAGGTCATAGTGTAATTAGGAATTAGTTTATCTTGACTATATAATTACACTAGTACACTTAGAGTGTATTGAGTAGGAACATTTGAGGTCGTTTCTTTTATACTGATTTTATAAAGGAACAAATACCTCAGTTATTATGGAAGTGTGTGCTCTTAATCCTAATATAATAATAAGCACATATATTTGATATTTATTTCTTTAATTTATCAATGGGTGAGATTTAGTTCGATGAATCAATAAGCTCGATAAGTTGGGAAATGATATCACTTATAGTGTGTGTTGTTGATTATAGAAGGAAACTGTGTCCTAGTAATCTAGGTTGATAATGTCCCCAAGATGAGCCGATAAAGATTGTCATGTTAAACCCTGCAGGTGGACTTAGTCCGACATGACAATAAGGTTGAGTGGTACTATTCTTGGATTAAGATATTAATTAAATGAGTTGTCAGTAACTCACTTAATTAGTGGACATTAGACATCTTAAACACAGGGAGACTAACACACTCATAATAAGAAGGAGCCCAAAAATGTAATTTGGGATTGGTGCGGTAGTTCAATAATACTTCTCTAGTGGAATGAATTATTATTGTTAAAAGTAAGTTGTGTGTTCGGGGCGAACACGGGATGCTTAATTTTATCGGGAGACCAAAACCAATTCCTCCTCTCGGTCCCTATCGTAGCCTCTTATTTATAGAGTACTTTACCCACCTATACCCACCTTCTATACCCACCTAAAGGGGGTCGGCCAAGCTAGCTTGGGAACCAAGCTAGGGCCGGCCTAAGCATAGTTTAGGGTGGCCGACCCTAGCTTGAACCCAAGCTAGAGGGGCCAGCCACATTAAATTAAAAAGAATTTTAATTTTGATTTTTTATTATGTGGAAGATATAATTTATTACAGAGAATTAAAATTAAAATATCTCTCTTTAAAAAATCTACAAAAGATTAAAAGAAAGATATTAGATCTCTTTCCTTATTTGTAGATTGGAAAGATATTTTATTTTTTCTCTTTGAAAAATTAATCACATGTTGAAAATTAAAATTATAGAAATTCCTTTTTATCAACCATGAAGGGATTTTAAAAGGAAATTTTATTTTTTAAAATTTCCAAAGGCAAATAAGGAAGTTTTAATTGTTGATTGAAACTTTTCTAATTTGCTTCTCTTTGATGTGGCCGGCCGAGACATGTTGTTTTAAGAAATTTTGTTTAATTTTTCTTAATTAATTCATGTCAAGGAAAATTAAGGAAATTTTATTGTAATTAAATTCCCTAAATTACCAAGGCCAAGGAATATAAAAGAAGGGGAGGGGGTGCCTTCATGAGGAACAACTTCTATTATTTCTCTTCCTCTTTTCCTTGGTGTTGTGGCCTGCCAACCTCTTTTCTTCTCTTCCTCTTTGTGGTGGCCGAATCATCCATATTGCTTGGAGATCTTGTGGAGGCCGGATACTACTTGGAGAAGAAGAAAAAGTAGAAGGAGAGAAAGCTTGCATCCCTTGGAGCTTGGTTGGTGATTTGTTCTTCATCCTTGGTAAAGCTTCCTTGTTGTGGTCGAACCTATCTAGGAGGAGAAGAAGGTGGATGGTGGTTTCTCATCTTGAAAGATTGTTGCCCACACAACGTCCAAGGTTAGAAGTGGAATACGGTAGAAGATCAAGGGGTCTTTCTAAAAGGTATAACTAGTAATTTTTCCTTTCCGCATCATACTAGTTATTTATGGAAATAATACCAAATACAAGAGGCTTACGATTATATAATTTCGAATATGTTTTTCGATGTTGTGTTTTTTCTTTTTTCTTTTCCTTGTGATTTGATTGTTCCTTTCGGTTAACCTAAAGTTATTTTAGGAAATTAAATATTAGCTTTCCATAAAAGGTTTTGTCTAGTCAGTGGTGGTTGCTCCCATATCCAAGAAGGTCATGTGCCTCGCCACGTCAGTATTGGGAACCAATTATGGAAATTAATATTTAATGGAATTAATAACTTAAGGTGACTTGGGTCGAACGTGTTAAGTTCCGCAGGAGATCCAAGTCAAAACCTAAAAGAACAAATAGATTAAGTTTTGGATCAAACGTGTTAAGTTCCGCAGGCGATCCAAAATTTAATTTAAAAGAACACATGGTAGCTAGGAAAAGGTTCAGACCTTTGTACAAAATTTTTGTACAATGGAACTTCTAGGTTTTCCGAGTAGCAACCAACAATTGGTATCAGAGCTAGGGTTTTGCCTCTGTGTATTTGGTATTAGTTTAATTATGCATATGTCATACATAATTTAGGCAGGTTAATAGTAGGATGTGCTAACTTTGTGGATGCAGGATCCAACTATTATGGCTTATAGTTTTTTTATGTGTGTGATTGGACCCTTGGACATGTCAAGGGCAATTTATATATGTGTGCATGATTGTATTATAAAATACAGCAGGAGCTGTATTTAGTTTTTAATTAAGATTTTATTTTTGATTTAGTTACATGTACATTCCTTTTATAGAATATAGGATCGATGGATGTAAATTTTTATTTTATGTTCGATCTAGTTTACATGTACATTCCTTCGAGGAATATAGGATCAAAATTGTAAAATTCTATTTATGTCGCGGATCGAATCTTGCAAAGTGTGGAACCTTCTGAGGACCAGAGGCACAGCGAAACAAGGAGCAAGATGGATGCGATAACTAGACCCGGTGGCGGTGGCCAAATATGGCAGCAGCTTGGGATGACAACACACGGAGGACAACCATAGATAAAAGCCATAATAGTTGAAAATTAGATTTCCTATTTATTGATTTTATATTGTGCTGTGTGTGCATGTTAGTATACATGTCTAGTAGGCTAGCATAGTTAAAATTCCTCATTTATAAATAACTAAGTGGGAGAGGGATTTTAAATAAATTCCATGGTCTCCATTACTGGTTTGTAAGTGATGCAAACAAGCTTGCGCGTTGGCTCTGAGTGCCTTCCTCCATATCGGATGAGCTTGTTTGTGGATCACTAGAACAAACTTCCATTCTGGATGACTATAGGAAGTTAATTAAGAGCGTGTGATCTTCCCCATCAGAAGGGGCACAATCTTATTAATGGACTTAGTGTCAAGTAATGGTATACACTTAGGCACGTTTAATAGTATCCTCCCCATCGGAGTCACTGCTATTATTCGTGTGACCAAAGGATACCAACTATTAATTTTATTTGTCAAAAAGTTAGGTTGACAAGATAGTAAAATTAATGGGTTAAACCCTCCTTTTACAAATGCTGAATTTGTATACGTCCACACTATCGTGGCATACAACATTCGCGGTGTTTTAAGGTGTTGGTTAATTTAAAATAGTATTGTTTGAGGAATCAATATTATTCTAAATTTAGATTTCTGACCAAAAGTTATTTGTGATTCTTAGGATGACTTTCAACCCACTATCCATCATACTACAACAGAATAGACTTACTGGTCCTAACTATATAGATTAGAAAAGGAACCTGGACATTGTTCTTACTGCTGAAAGCTATAAGTTTGTACTGACTGAATCTTGTCCTGATGCACTCACTGGGGAATCTACCCAAGAGGAGATTGAATATCATAGGAAATGGGTAAAAGCAGATGAGATGGCGCGGTGTTACATTTTGGCTTGAATGTCAAATGTATTGCAACATCAGCATCAAGATTTACCAACAGCCTATGATATTATGAACAATCTCAAGGAACTCTTTGGTCATCAGGATCGGGCTTCTAGGCAAGAAGCCATGAGAAAGATAATGACAGCCACCATGCAAGAGGGTACTCCTGTGAGGGATCATATCCTAAAGTTGATGGCTTATCTGAACGAAATACAGATCCTTGGAGGAGAAATTGATGGGGAAACCCAGATCGATATGATCCTCCAAACACTACCTAGAAGTTTTGAGCAATTTTGCCTGAATTACAATATGAACAAAAGGGTATATTCATTGGCAGAACTACTGACAGAACTTCAGGCAACAGAAGGTTTGTTTCGTCACAATTCTCATATTCACTATGTTGAAAATGGTTCTACTTCTAAACCGAAAGGAAAGAAGAAGAAGAAACAAGTTGGTTCAGCAAAGAAAGTGAATAAATCTCAGAGTACATGACCTAAAGCTGGAATGAAGAAGCCGAAGGGCAAGTGCTTCATCTGCAAGCAGTCAGGGCATTGGAAGGCGGACTGTCCTCGTAGGAACCAAAACAAAGGTATATCTCATGCTCTAGTTGTTGAAACATGTTTAGCGGTGTTATCTACCAGCACCTGGTGTGTAGATACAGGAGCCACTGATCATGTCTGCAATTCCTTACAGGGGTTCCAGGAAACCCGACGACTATATGAAGGAGAGATTACCGTCTACATGGGCAATGCTACTAAGGTGGCGGCTGTTGCAGTGGGAGACGTCTATTTATCTTATAGAAATTTGGTTTTAAGAAATTATCTTTATGTACCCAGTTTTAGAAAGAATTAAATTTTAGTTTCTAAATTATTTTTGGATGGATATTCAGTTTCTTTTAGTAATGATGTAATTATTAAGAGAAATAAAGTGATTATCTGTTCTGGTACATTAGTTGGCAATTTGTATATCTTAAATCCAAATTCTCTCACAAAGCAAAACATGAAAATTTATAACTCATCTTCTAACTCTAATAAAAGAAAAGAACCTTCAGAAATGAACCAAGCAATCTTTGGCATCTAAGGCTTGGTCATATTAACTTAAGTAGGATTCAGAGGCTTATGGCCGATGGACTTTTAGGTTCATTAGAGTTGGAAAATTTTCCAACTTGTGAATCTTGCTTAGAAGGTAAAATGACCAAGAGGCTTTTTAAGGCCAAGGGGTATAGAGCCAAAGAAGTGTTAGAATTGGTTCACTCTGATTTGTGTGGTCCTATGTCTGTCCAGGCAAGAGGAGGTTTTGAATATTTTGTCTCTTTCATAAACAATTATTCAAGATACGAATATATTTACCTAATGCGCCGCAAGTCCGAGTGCTTTGATAAGTTCAAAGAGTACAAGGCTGATGTGGAGAAATGACTAGGTAAAAGTATCAAGACACTACGATCTGATCGTGGTGGCGAATACCTGTTAGGAGAGTTTAGGAATTACTTATCAGAGGCCGGGATTCAATCCCAACTGTCCGCACCTTGTACACCCCAACAGAATGGTGTGGCAGAACGAAGGAATAGGACTCTTATGGAGATGGTTAGATCGATGATGAGTTATTCAGAATTACCAAATTAGTTTTGGGGATATGCTCTGGAAACAACAGTGTACATTCTGAACTTAGTACCTTCTAAATCAGTTTCTTCTACTCCCATAGAATTGTGGAATGGGCGAAAGCCCAGTCTAAGACATATTCGGATTTGGGGTAGTCCAGCACGTGCTGAAACCAGATGCTGATAAGTTAGAATCTCTTACAGAAGTTCGCGTGTTTGTGGGGTATCCCAAAGGAACAAAAGGTGGTTTATTTTATAGTCCTAAAGACCAGAAGGTCATTGTTAGCACCAATGCCCAGTTTTTAGAAGAAGACTATATAATGGATCACAAGCCCAGTAGCAAAGTTATTTTAGAAGAACTTAGAGAGGACACGTCTACTTCAGTACCAACAGTACAAGATGAAGTACCACAAGAGACTGCAACACGTGTCACACATGATACACAACCACAGACAGTGGCTCGTCGTAGTGGGAGGGTTGTAAGGCAGCCTGAAAGATTCATGTTTTTGGGAGAGTCTTCGGACTTGATCCCGGGTAAACATGAACCTGATCCCCGAACATATGATGAAGCACTCCAAGATATAGATGCAGCATCTTGGCAAAAGGCAATGAATTCTGAAATAGAGTCTATGTACTCTAATAAGGTCTGGGAGCTCGTAGAACCACTTGATGGTGTAAAAGTCGTTGGATGCAAGTGGATCTACAAAATGAAAAGAGGGACAGACGGGAAGGTAGAAACCTTCAAAGCTAAGCTTGTTGCGAAAGGGTACACTCAGAAAGAGGGAATCGATTATGAGGAGACCTTTTCACCGGTAGCCATGCTTAAGTCTATCCGGATACTCTTATCCATTGCTGCTCATATGGATTATGAGATTTGGCAAATGGATGTCAAGACAACTTTCCTTAATGGAAGTCTTGAAGAGAACATCCATATGAAGCAACCAGAAGGGTTTATTGAAAAAGGCAAAGAGCATCTAGTGTGCAAGCTCAATCGGTCCATTTATGGACTGAAGCAAGCTTCAAGGTCGTGGAACATCCGGTTTAATGAAGTAATCCAGTCATATGGATTTATTCAGTGTCCGGATGAGTCTTGTGTATACAAGAAGTGTAACGGAAACGTGGTGGTATTTCTTGTACTATACGTAGATGATATTTTGTTAATTGGCAACAATGTCAAGGTATTATCAGACGTAAGGGTATGGTTGTCTAAACAATTTGATATAAAGGACTTAGGAGAGTGTGCACACATTCTTGGGATCAAAGTAATAAGGGATCGCAAGAAAAGAATGTTGTGTCTGTCCCAAGCTTCATATATAGATACAATCCTTGCTCGTTTTAGCATGCAGGATTCCAAGAAAGGTTTCTTACCTTTTAGGCATGGAGTAGCTCTATCTAAATAGATGTCTCCAAAGACATCAAAGGAGATAGAGGACATGAACGCAGTTCCTTATGCTTCGGCTGTAGGAAGCCTAATGTATGCAATGCTATGTACGAGACCTGATATCTGTTTTACCGTGGGCATGGTTAGCAGATATCAGAGTAATCCTGGACAAGGACATTGGACTGCGGTAAAGCATATATTAAAGTATCTGAGAAGGACTAGATATTATATGCTAGTTTACCAAGCAGATGATCTACTCCTTGTGGATTACACGAATTCAGATTTCCAATCAGATAGGGACAACAGTAAGTCTACATCAGGCTATGTGTTTACTTTAGGAGGTGGAGCCATTTCATGGAGGAGTGTTAAGCAGAAATGCATTTCGGACTCAACCATGGAAGCTGAGTATGTAGCAGCCTCTGAGGCAGCTAAAGAAGCAGTATGGCTCAGGAACTTTCTAATGGACTTAGATGTGATTCCTGGTTTGCCCAAAATCATCACAATTTATTGTGATAATAGCGGTGCAGTTGCAAACTCGAAGGAACCACGAGCTCATAAGGCAAGTAAACATATAGAGCGCAAGTACCACCTGATACGAGATATCGTGAAGCGAGGAGAAGTTGTCATCGCCAAGATTGCATCAGTGGATAACCTGGCAGATCCTTTCACTAAGGCCCTTCCGGCGAAAGCTTTTGATCGGCATATGGAGGGAATGTGAATCAGATGTATGGTAGAAGAAATGGCAGCTTAGTCATTAGTATAAGTGGGAGATTGTTGGAGTGTATACTAAAAGTCTAAGCTTTTGTAAACATTTGTTTTGTATAAAGAATCATATTTGGTCAAATTATCTACATTTGTTATAGTTATTCAATTAATTTATATTGTAGATAACATAGTATGTGGTGTCACATACAGAAGATGATGTTATCAATACCTTATAAATTATAAACAGTAGCTCATGACCAAAATGGAAAGGAACAAACCATTGGAAGGTCATAGTGTAATTAAGAATTAGTTTATCTTGACTATATAATTACACTAGTACACTTAGAGTGTATTGAGTAGGACCATTTGAGGTCGTTTCTTTTATACTGACTTTATAAAGGAACAAATACCTCAGTTATTATGGAAGTGTGTGCTCTTAATCCTAATATAATAACAACCACATATATATGATATTTATTTCTTTAATTTATCAATGGGTGAGATTTAGTTCGATGAATCAATAAGCTCGATAAGTTGGGAAATGATATCACTTATAGTGTGTGTTGTTGATTATAGAAGGAAACTGTGTCCTAGTAATCTAGGTTGATAATGTCCCCAAGATGAGCTCATAAAGATTGTCATGTTAAACCCTGCAGGTGGACTTAGTCCGACATGACGATAAGGTTGAGTGGTACTATTCTTGGATTAAGATATTAATTAAATGAGTTGTCAGTAACTCACTTAATTAGTGGACATTCGACATCTTAAACACAGGGAGACTAACACACTCATAATAAGAAGGAGCCCAAAAATGTAATTTGGGATTGGTGCGGTAGTTCAATAATAGTTCTCTAGTGGAATGAATTATTATTGATAAAATTAAGTTGTGTGTTCGGGGCGAACACGGGATGCTTAATTTTATCGGGAGACCAAAACCAATTCCTCCTCTCGGTCCCTATCGTAGCCTCTTATTTATAGAGTACTATACCCACCTATACCCACCTTCTATACCCACCTAAAGGGGGCCGGCCAAGCTAGCTTGGGAACCAAGCTAGGGCCAGCCTAAGCATAGTTTAGGGTGGCCGGCCCTAGCTTGAACCCAAGCTAGAGGGGGCCGGCCACATTAAATTAAAAAGAATTTTAATTTTAATTTTTTATTATGTGGAAGATATAATTTATTACAGAGAATTAAAATTAAAATATCTCTCTTTAAAAAATCTACAAAAGATTAAAAGAAAGAGATTAGATCTCTTTCCTTATTTGTAGATTGGAAAGATATTTTATTTTTTCTCTTTGAAAAATTATTCACATGTTGAAAATTAAAATTATAGAAATTTCTTTTTATCAACCATGAAGGGATTTTAAAAGGAAATTTTATTTTTTAAAACTTCCAAAAGCAAATAAGGAAGTTTTAATTGTTGATTGAAACTTGTCTAATTTGCTTCTCTTTGATGTGGCCGGCCAAGACATGTTGTTTTAAGAAATTTTGTTTAATTTTTCTTAATTAATTCATGTCAAGGAAAATTAAGGAAATTTTATTGTAATTAAATTTCCTAAATTACCAAGGCCAAGGAATATAAAAGAAGGGGAGGGGGTGCCTTCATGAGGAACAACTTCTATTATTTCTCTTCCTCTTTTCCTTAGTGTTGTGGCCGGCCAACCTCTTTTCTTCTCTTCCTATTTGTGGTGGCCGAATCATCCATATTGCTTGGAGATCTTGTGGAGGCCGGATACTACTTGGAGAAGAAGAAGAAGAAGAAGGAGAGAAAGCTTGCATCCCTTGGAGCTTGGTTGGTGATTTGTTCTTCATCCTTGGTAAAGCTTCCTTGTTGTGGCCGAACCTAGCTAGGAGGAGAAGAAGGTGGTTGGTGATTTCTCATCTCGGAAGATCGTTGCCCACACAACGTCCGAGGTTAGAAGAGGAATATGGTAGAAGATCAAGGGGTCTTTCTAAAAGGTATAACTAGTAATTTTTCCTTTCCACATCATACTAGTTATTTATGGAAATAATACCAAATACAAGAGGCTTACGATTCTAGAATTTCGAATATGTTTTTCGATGTTGTGTTTTTTTGTTTTTTCTTTTCCTTGTGATTTGATTGTTCCTTTCGGTTAACCTAAAGTTATTTTAGGAAATTAAATATTAGCTTTCCATAAAAGATTTTGTCTAGTCGGTGGTGGTTGCTCCCATATCCAAGAAGGTCATGTGCCTCGCCACGTCAGTACTGGGAACCAATTATGGAAATTAATATTTAATAGAATTAATAACTTAAGGTGACTTTGGTCGAACGTGTTAAGTTCCGCAAGAGATCCAAGTCAAAACCTAAAAGAACAAATAGATTAAGTTTTGGATCAAACGTGTTAAGTTCCGCATGTAACGCCCGCCCTCCCTGCTAACTCTAAGGGACGGGGCTACGATAATCCATGTACAAATTTTTCTTTTAAAAATAGTGGAAGACTTAAAATAATTTTCTTAATTTAATAAAAACTTTTCTTTTGTTTTTCTTTTCATCAAATCTGAACTACACTATCATGGCATCAATAACATGATATCAAAATTAGTAGAAACATAACATCAAGTCACACATACGGTACTACAATTCATGATACCAAAGCATAGTTCTTTAAAAGTTTTTAAAGCAGGTTCTTATTTGGTTGCCTACCCACTGCCACACACATCTCCTTGCCTCTCCTGCTGCTCCTTTAGCTCATCCAGCTTTTTCCTTTATCTGTGGTACACGGAAAGTAAGCTATGAGCACTCATGGCTCAGTAAGTTCTTTTCCTACTCACTAAAACCAAAAATCATCACATGATCAAAGAATGTCTCAACATAACATGATCTCAACTAGTCATGGCATAACATATCATACTCTTTAAGCATATCATGCAACATAACAAAATCATAACTAGTCATGGCATATCATCTCTTAAAGCATAGCATGAAACATAACATAATCATATCTAATCATGGCATATCATAGTATCATCATAAGGTGGCATGGCATATCAAGCTCTTAAAGCATAGAATGAAACATAACATAACCGTATCTAATCATGGCATATCATAAATCATAGCATCATCACAACATGATCAAAAGGTATATGCAATATGATTTTGAAAACATGTATCCGAAAAACATGTGTATATCTCATGATCTTTAAAACCATTTCTTCTTACATATATACTTGAACATAATATCAACATAATCAGGGCCCCGGCTTGTACCACACATAGATAAATCACGTAGATATGCGCGCTTCCTAAGTATATCCAAGGTAGCAAGTCTTGAATCATACTAGGAACCAGGTCCAGATCACACAGCCATAGACCTAGGGGCGTACTAAGGAGCCCATCCCTTTGTTTTTACTAGCCTGGATCACACAGCCAAAGGCCTAGGGGCTGATTAGGAGCCCACCCTTGGTACAAGCCTTACAAAGTAAAGTAGCATGTATAAAAATGCATCATTTAGTCACATAGCATATCATAGAAGTATGCATCACTTAGGCATACGTTATGTCATAAAAGTATGCATCACTTAGGCATACATCATGTCATAAAAAGTATGCATCACTTAGGCATACATCATGTCATAAAAGCATGCATATTTTCACCACATAGCATATCATGAGAGCATGCATATTTTAGGCACATAGCATATCATCAAAGCATGCATATTTCTATCCACATAGCATATCATGAAAGCATGCATATTTTAAGCACATAGCATATCATCCAAGCATGCATATTTCTATCCACCTAGCATATCATGAAAGCATGCATATTTTAAGCACATAGCATATCATCAAAGCATGCATATTTCTATCCACATAGCATATCATGAAAGCATGCATATTTTAAGCATATAGCATATCATCCAAGCATGCATATTTCTATCCACCTAGCATATCATGAAAGCATGCATATTTTAAGCACATAGCATATCATCAAAGCATGCATATTTCTAAGCACATATCATATCATGGAAAGTATAAATCACAAGCATACATGTTTAAGCATAAGGGTGTATCATGTGATTAGACTATCATAAGAAACATGGTAACATAGTTAGCTTGGGTTCTAAGCTTCCTAATCCCTTGGGTTCTTATCATGGCCGAACCCCCCCTTAAATCTCTATTTAGGTAAAAACAACCTCCAAGCATGTGGAACCTAAATTATCATCACATCAATTTCATAGGAAGCATTATAAGCATGATTAACTTGGTGTCTAAGTTCTCCAAGTCCCTAAACTTCATGTGGCCGAACCCTATCAGGTGTGAAACAAGGTCCCAAATGTCATGAAAGCATGGAAACCTTAAACCATATTTATAGCATTTTTTTTCCAAGTAACATAGTAAGCATATTTGAGCTAGTTCCTAAGTTCTTCAAGCCCTTAACATATGTCATGGCCGAAATTTAACAAGTATTCATTAGGGCTAAAAGCAAGCATACAAGCATGTGAACTTGAACTAACATCATGTATAAATTCATAATAAGGCATCATACAATGGGTATGGCCGAAACTTACCCTAGCCTCATTTTAGGTCATTAAACAACATATAGCATGAGAACTTTGGCTTTCTACTTATCATATTTCATGTAGAGTGACATGAGCATATTTAATTTTTGTTCTAGGGTTTCTAGGGCATCTATCCCTTCATGGCCGAAACATACAATGGTCCATTTAGGTCATGGAAAAATTATACAAGCATGTGACTCAATCAACATATTATCATATTTCCATAAGAAGCATTTTTAACACAATTGGTTTCAATTCTAAGGCCTCTAGGTCATTTAAACCCTACTTGGCCGAGACTCATCAGTGTTTAAACTTGCTTCAAATAGCCTAAAAGCATAGGAAGTCATACAAGTTTCATAGCATGTATAAAGACAAGCATAATAAACATACATGTGAATTGTGTCTTAGGCTTCCTAGGTTTTTTCCTTTTTCTTTTATTTTTCCTCATGGCCGAAACCTACCAATCTCTAAACTAGGTTTTAAGTGGCTTAAAGCATGGAAAATCTAAGTAAGTTTCATGGCAAAAATTACTAAGAACATCATATACAAATTTGGTTCATAAACAAGCTAGGACCCTTGTGATCTTACATGTCATATATCATGTAACTAAATTCCCTATACCCTAATTAAGCATGAGAGCATTAAACAACTTTCATATCTTAATATCACAGAGGTCTTGAGCATGTTAAAATTTTGTTTAAGCTTTTCTAAGCTATCCATCTTATCATGGCAGAAAATCTTAATGAAGAGTTCATGAATTTCTAGCAATATTCAACATGCAATTCTTTAAGAGAACTCTATATTCTATCATATAAACATGGTTACTTAAATTTAAAGGTCTTCCTAACCCTAAGCTCTTTTCTTGGCCGAAACATATGAGTGGATTTCTTTTGGTTCCAAGTAACTTTTAAGCAAGAAAAACCAACAAAAGACCCTTAGTAATTCATGGAGGGAATCTTGTACTAGTTTGGTTAAACAATGATTTCCCTAACCTCTTTAAAATATTTTTGGCCAAAATTCTAGGGTTAGGTACTCCTCTGACCAAGCATCATATAGGTATAAAAACATGAAGGAAAACCTTCCTACATAGCATAGAAAAATATCATGAAATGAGGACTTGTTTAAACCTTCCTAGATTTGAAAACTCTTCTTTGGCCGAATTTTTCTTAAATTCTATTCTAGGTTTTCTAATCCTCATAAAATCTGAAAAGCACATAAAATGCCTTGTACCACAGGTGAGGGGAAGCTTACATCCTTTTCGCTTGTGGTTCTAAGGTGTGGTGATGGAAGAAGAGGTCTCTTCTTCTTGTTCTCCTCCTTTGATTTCCTTTGGTAGCCCTCCTTTGTATCCTAGGAGGAACTTTGTTTTGGGGCCGAAAATGGAGGAGAGGGGGCTGAGGTTCTCGGTGAGGGAGAGGGGAGAATGAGAGAAATGAGAGAAAATAAAATCTTCTCTTTACATATTCTGTTTTATGTTAAGGGGGAAGAGGTAGCAAACTTGGCTTTTGCTTTCCTTCTCCCTTAGCCCTTTTTTCATTTTTTTTTCTTTTTATTTTATTTATTTATTTGTTCTCATCATTCATGATGAAACAAGGGGGAATGAATCCCCTTAATGTTCCTCTTTAAGTCACGGCAAAAAGAGAGAGGAAGAGGGAGAGAAAAGAATGAAGGCAAGTTGCCTTTCTCTTGTTCTTTTCTTGTTTTCTTTTGGCTAGCTTTTACTCTCATCCTTATCATGAGTTTCCCTCCTTTGCTATCAATATATTATTCCTATCCCAACTGGTTATTACCCATTAATCTTATCATTTACATCATGAGAGGTTCAAGGTTCAATCCTTGACCATTCCCTATTTTTTATTTCTTTTTATTTCTTTTTGATTCAACATTCTACTAATATTTTTCTAAGGCAAATTCATCATTCTCATATTTATCTTAAAAGCTTAGTGGGTGTTACACCGCAGGCGATCCAAAATTTAATTTAAAAGAACACATGGTAGCTAGGAAAAGGTTCAGACTTTTGTACAAAATTTTTGTACAGTGGAACCTCTAGGTTTTCCGAGTAGCAACCAACACTTATAACTTTGAAATTCGATTTGTAATGTGGGAGCTTGGGCTTTGAAAGCATCTCTTTCTGATTTAAGCTGCTCTATCTCCTTTTGGAGTGAGGATATCTCGACGTCCTGAGCCTTTCTTTGCTCTTGCTCTTGTAGAATAGCAAAATCTCTTGAGGCTGAATCTTGAGCCTACTCGGAAAGAAAGACATTATGAAGCCTCTCCACTTTCTCTAAGAAATCTTTTTATGAGAAATATCTGAGATGGCTTTATCTTTTAAAGCAGATTCCACCTGGAGGTTGGAATTTAACCGATCCACTCGCAACTCTAGGGTTTTTCTTTCAAGCTCTTTGTTTTTCAATGACTATCGCTCATGCTGCAGTTCCTTTTTCATAGCCTCTATTTGTTGAGCCTGTAAAGCTATCTTCTCTTGTAACTAAGTAAGCTCAGTGTGGGAAGGAGGAAGATTAGCTTTCAGTGTCTCTATTTGAGCTTTTAACTTGTCATTTTCCCTTTCCAAAGTAATGAGAAGTTGGTCGAGATGAAGACTTGAGGCAAGAAACTGAAACAATAGTGCAATTAGCAGGAAATAGTGATACGATAACAATATATAATGAAAAACACTTACGGTAATAGCTTGACGACTATGACTGTCAACACAGTTGGAAATGCTAGTGCCCCTTAGCAGTTCTTGGTTATGCTGCCAAGATTCAGCCAAGGGGCCTTGTCCCAATTGAGAAGGCAGACCCACAGCTTGTCTAAATAAAGGTGGGAGGACAAAAGGTGAGGAAGGTTGGGTAGAAGAAGAAGGAAGAGAGAGGGGAGAAGTGGTAGAAATGGGAATAACAGAGGAAGAACTAGAGGGGATGGGAGGTGGCAAAGCAATAAAAGTTGATTCAGTTGTTGAAGCATGGATAGTGGATGGTCCTGGACTCGGAGAAGATCTCTTGCAAGGTGTTCTTCTAGCTCTGGGTCCAGAAGCCAAAAGAGGTAAGGCCAGGGAAAGAGGTTGAGAGGAAGCCGAAGTGGTAGTAGCCATCTGAGAAGCAGAAGTAGCTGAAACAATAGCAGAAGAGGAAGGAATAAGCAGACCCGGTCTTATCATTCTAAGAGAAAGATTGGAAATAATGTGAGTAGGGAGCATTGGTGCCTTACCTCTCTCAAAAGAAATAGGTGAAGGAGCAATAGGGGCTTGTACAAAAGTACCAAAAGTATCACGAAAGGGAACTTCCTCAGTAAGCCTGGGTTTCTTGAGTATGGTAATGAAAGGTTGTTCCTCTTCCTCTTCCATAGAAGCAATAGCTTCCACTGTTTGTTCTTCCTTAGATAATAAACCCAAAGCAGAGGTGGTGCGGTTAGCTCGACGAGCTTGTAGTAATTGTTCTCCAAGTTTATTCAAAAAAGACTTGGTCATAGTAGTATTCTTGTACATGAAAGCGGGTAAAAGAGCATCAGCTGAAACATAAGAATTGGGCATCATTATAGAAAATAATTAACAAATAACTGATAAACATAGCCTAGAATGTTTAGACATACCAAAAGAGACATCCAAGGGAGTGTTGATGCAACTTATTCCAAAGGGAAACATTAAACCCTCCACAATCAAAGATGGTAAGCTAAATTTAGCCCCCTTTAGCTTGGATAAGGCGAGAGAGACAGAGGGATCAGTGAGGAAGTTATCAATGTTAGGAGTCGGGGGGAGATTGTGTATCCAGTCAATAGGAAAAGAAGCAGAAGAAGGGAGATGCATAAAGAAAAATTTGTGACGCCATTCCTCTTTAGGAGGAATCCTGCTAAACAAAATAGCCTTAGGGCGAGACTAAAATTTAAAGACACCAATGTCTACTTGGCGGAGAATGAAGAAGTAGTGAAAAAGACTAGGGGATAAAGGGAAATCAAGAAGTAGTTTAGACACCCCAACAAAACCCACGAGGATAGAAAAAGACTGAGCAATAAACTGATTAAGAGGAATATCAAAATAAATACTAACATCAGTGAAAAAGGGATGAAGAAGGAATTGGAAACCTTGTAAGGCTTGAGCCCAGAAGATCGATATACTTCCTAAAGGAGGAAGATGCAGACTATCCTGAGGGGTAGGGCAAACTATATAAGGAGGAAAGCCATAGTTCACTTTTAACTCCACCTCCTCTGGCTCTGTAAGACTAGAAGCGCACGAAGAAACCACACTGGGGAAGGAGTGGCCATGGCGGAATAGCAAAAGGAAGGCAAACAAAGGAAGGAGAAGAAATAGTCGGGAAGAAGAAGATATCGTTTTAAACCTTCTTCTCTTCCTCAGGGCCTTATACCCAAAAACCCTTAAACAAGTGAGGAAGAAGAACTGGAAAAAAGGAGAAACCCAAAGGCATAGGGATATATAAAATAATAAGATCAATAACAGTTCGTGTAGAACTTAAGTATAAAAGTGGGTAGGGAAAGAAAGAGTATGAATCCAATAAAGAAGAATACCCAGAATCATAACCGCCATAAAGAGGTGAGGTCATCGAAGAATGGGATCGAATTCAAAAAGAAGGATGAATCTCACGGAAAAGGTAAGCTTAGTAATCATCCTCGGAAAATACGACCAGTTTTTCTCTCTCTATGCGCTTGATTCTTAAAGAATCAAAGAGGTATGAGGAAAATTGGTCGGGTATGAGGTTAATAGGGTAGTTTAAGAGTATCTATGTGATTAAACAATAAACACGGATGGTCATACCAGATTGGGCGAGATTTAGTTAAGTATAAAACATCAGACGATATTTATAAATATGGTGGTAAATCGACCAGTCATAATAAACCGGTCGAGATTGACGTTGGTCGATTATACCGAATTGGATGAAAACTAGTCAAGTGTAACGCGTCGGACGATATTTTCAGATATAATAGACCAAGCAAAATTGACTATATCATATTGGACGATTATACTAGATCGGACGTAACCCGGTTAAGTATAAACACCAGATGATATTGGTAGACATAAGTGTAAGTCAACCGGTTATAATAGACTGGTCAAGATGAAGAATGCTATAATAGATCGATCAAGATCAATGATGCTATAGTAGATCGATCAAGATCGATGATGCTATAGTAAATCGGTCGAGATTGGCGATGCTACAATAAATCGACCAGTCATAATAAACCGGTCAAGACTGACGTCGGTCAGTTATACCGAATTGGATGAAAACTAGTCAAGTATAAAGCATCGGACGATATTTGCAAGCCTAATGGTAAATCGATCGGTTGTAATAGACCGTCCGATATTGACGATAGGTTATGACCTTATTCGAATATAGTCGGGTAATAGTAATAGACCGGACAATATTTGATATGCTAAGACAAAGTGAACAAGAAAAAGACAAGTACAAAGGTAGGATGAATTCAGAAGGGAGATAGTAGAGCCTCATGAATGAAAAGAGTTTAGACACATAAACACAAAAGATAAAAGTATATGAGCCAAACGGTCACAAATTCATAGTTAGCTTTACAACAACTAGAACCAAAGCAGAACGATCATTCTATAGACAATTGAGGAAATAGGTCTGCAGGACTATTATCAATCAGCTTACGCCAGTTCAAGAAGTTAGGAGGAGGATCATGAGACAGGAAGCCTTCTTCTAGCAATTGTTTTACTGCTCCTTCAACTCCGGCGGTATAGGCGGCCAGAATAGACTTTACGATCAGCCTGTTGAATTCAGTAGATTTGATCAAGATGGTGGCCCGCTCCTTGAAGCGACCGTCTTCATCAGCTTTGTAAACCACTAGAGCTGACTGGGAAGACTTCAACTCAGCATCTTTGGTGGAGGCCTCTGTCTTAGTTGTATTCAAGGAAGTGTTTAAGGAAGTTATTTCATCATCCTTCAACTGCAAAGCTTTGAGTTTGTCAGCCAAGGTGGACTCGTAATCTGACTTCAGTTTGTTGGTCTCAACAATCTGCTTCTCTAATTTGGAAGATAACTCAGTATTAAGGTCTGTGGCCGATTTAAATTGAGACTGAAGGCTCTCAAGTTGGGTTTCGTATTGTTCCTTAGACTTTTCTGAAAGAGTGGTAGAAGATAGCTCAGCAACTTGTCGTTTCAACTTCTCGTTCTCATGATATAGGTTATGCGCTAGGCGAGCTAAACCCATATTGGCCATCCATCGCTACGAACGTAAGAATGGGTCATAAAACAGTCATGGATAAATAACAATTAAATAATAGCAAACATACCTTGGTTTCCTCATGTGAGAATTGATCAATTATCTCGGAAGGGGGAAGCTCTCCAAAGAGAGGATGAATTTCCTCTCGAGCAGTGGCGAAAGAGCCTCCTAGCAGTATAGGAAGAACAGGGATAGAAGAGGAAGTGGTAGAAAAGGAGGAAGTTGGGATAGAAGGGGGAGCGAAAACTAAGTAAGAAGAGGATGAAGGAGGTCAAGTCCCATATTCTGAAACAGATAAAGGAAAAGTAAAAGAAGTACTACCAGGGGCAGTATTGCTAAGAGAAAAGGAAGAAAAAAGAAGGTAAGGATATAAATCAGCCAAAGTAGGCTCATTAGAAGAAGGGGCAGCAGAAGCAAAACCTTCTGAGGGTGATTCCTCAGCAGGAAGAGTGAGTCTCCTTTTAGAAGGGGGGACTCTAGTTAGTTTGCGTCCCGGGCGTTTGCCCGGAGCAATTTTAGCAAGAGATTTTTCTGAGTTTACAGGGGAGGTAAGCTCAGCAACGGGAAGAGAAGTGTCTGATGAAGGAGCAGTTAGCAAAGTGATAGTAGGAACTCCTGCTGGAAGAATCTCGAGAACGTCAGGAGTAACTTGAGAACTAGAAGCTTCAACTGGGAGAACCGAAGCTTCAATTGAAGGTGGTAGATTAATGGCAGCAAGAAGCTCTTGCTCTTTTGCATGAAGTTGGGCCTCTTCCAGACGTAGTTCTTCATTAATCAAAGAAGCATAAAAACCAGCCACTACACAAAATGGTAGAAAATATTTTAGTTAGTAAAAATTGTTAGAAAAAGAGACAAAATTTTACCTAAGGAGCCGTATATCTTAGATCTGATTGGGCTCAAACCAAACAGATACAGAAGATCGTTCTGCAACCATTTAGTAATAGAAAGATGACGACATAGCAATTTTTCACAGTAAAGGGGAAAAGACAGGTGAAGGTGAAACTCCTTAACATCAGGCAAGGGAGGTAAAGAAGATTTCCAAGCATGAGACCAGGGAATAGGTACAAGAAACTTTATGAAGAAGAAACAAGATTTCCAACCTTTAAGAGAAGAAGACATATCATCAAAAAGGACCATCTTGGTCCGAGACTGGAAGAGAAAACACCCGGCTCTGCTAACTTTGGATAGGAAAACATGAAAACATTTTGAGGAGTAGGAGGAATGTCAAGTGTACGAAACATGTACAGGCCACACAAATAACGAAAGGCGTTGGGCACAAATTGTTGAAGGAGAATGCCAAAGTATTGGCTTATATCAATTAGAAAGGGAGGAATGGGAAACCTTAAACCCCGTATCAATTGATCCCTAAAGAAAGTCACACAGTTAGCAGGAGGACGGTGAGGATGCTCGTCTGGTTCAGGGATCATGATATCATATTCCTCAGGAATTTCATATTGCATACGGATAGCAAGCTGAGCATCCTTGTCGAAAGTGTAGGACCGTTAGATTCGATAGAGGGGGGGTGAATATCGATTCGAAAACTTAGAGTATAAACGCAGCGGAAAAGTAAAATAGACACAAATGTTTTTTACTTCGTTCGGAGCCTGTGACGACTCCTACTCGAAGGCCCGTGGTCCTTGACTACTTTCGTTGGGCAATCACTAACAATTCGAATATAGTTACAAAAATGAACACAAGAACTGCTGGTGAAAATAAAGCAATACCGACAAGGAAATTAAGAAACCGAAGGAGCACTTTGTCGGAGCTTTGTTGGCGTCGCACTGAACGTCGAGCAGCAAGACCAGCAGTAGAAGAGTTCTCAGATTGATTGATTGTCTAAAGCTCTTGCCTGGGGCTTCTTTTATATGCTGTTCCGGGCGCCTGGATTCCTTCCGGGCGCCTGGAATGTGACGTCGCTGCTCAAACCGAGATGCTCCACGTGGTGACGGCTTGGTTTGGATATAATTTGACTTCCGGGCGCCCGGATCCCCTCCGGGTGCCCGGATTCCCTCCGGGCGCCCGGACCACCTTGTTCCAGAAAACTCCTTTTTCCTGCAAAACAAAGTTAGTCCGAGGCAATATATATCCTGCAACACAGATTGTTAGCACATTTTATCATAGTAAGAATTAGCACAAATAGTATGACTTAGATTCCGTCTTTCCGAGACCGGAATCTAGTCACGATCTTGACTTAGACATCCGAAATGGATCTAAGCCGGATCGACGCCTAATGTTCCCTTCCCGGGAACGCGTCCTCGCAGTCACTCCCCTCCAGTGACTTACCTCACTTACCTGCCAGATGTCCGGTCAGCCCGTCGACCCGTCTGGACTTCTCGCCAAGCGTCTGGTCAGCCCGTCGACCCGCTTGGACTTCTCGCCAGCTATCCGGTCAGCCCGTCGACCTAGATGGACTTCGTGCCAGACATCCGGTCAGCCCGTCGACCTGTCTGGACTTCTCCTGCACACTCGATCAAAGTGTCAGATAATAACAAAACTAACTTAACCTATTTGTCATTCATCAAAACCTAGGTTAGACCGTTAGTGCTACCCACACCAACAATCTCCCCCTTTTTGATGGAATGACAACCTAGTTAAGTTAGTGAAAGTACGCAAAAAAATAGGTACATCGGTTTTAAAGTTAGTTTTAGTGTTTTCAATTTGGTTTATCTAACTTAACCGCCTAACCCTCCCCCTTTGGCATTCATCAAAAAACAAGGGTAAACAATCTTAGTGTAGAGTTACTGAAAACAATAACACCTAATCTTGAAGAATATCTGAGTTTGGTTCAAAATTCAAGGATAAAAGTACAAAAATCAAAAAAACAAGTTGACTTGGGGGAGAAAAGTTGAATTTTTTAAAAGTAAAAATTTAAAGTTGATAAAGTTGACTTAATTTAAAGTTGACTTGGGTAAATTGATTTTCAACTTCAATTTTTCAAAACACAGCAAAAATTAAACAAGGGAGATTAAATTTGCCAACATTTTTAAGGCTCATTTGATATAGCTAAATTCGGAAAGTCTAATTTTTAGTAGTCAACTTTTTAAATTATGGTTTGAAAATTAGGTGAGATTAAACTTCTAAGTTTTTCAAACACTTAGTTAAATTTAATTTTTTGAAACTAATGTTTAAACATAAGTTAGTTTAAGAAGCATTTTTTAAACACACAAAGTTAATTTCTCCCCCTGAACTTGATACTTAAATTTAACCAGCTGTCTAACCAATTAGGTACTAACTAACTATCAGAAGATAGTAGCTTTCACTTGGTTAGTCAGATTAAGTTGATTATAAGCAGTCAGTGTTTGACTTGACTGATGAACTTTAATCTGATTAATATCTGAGTTGTATTTAACGTCCAGACTTATGCTGATGCACTGAAATAAGTATCTTAAGTCCAGACAGTTGGCCTATGCATCTCACCCCTTTCTATGTTTGTCAAGCACAAGCAAGGTAAACCTAAGGTGTTGGTGAGATGCTCAAAAACTAGTCCTATGGGTACATGCTTTCTAAGGATTCAAAACTAGTCTAAGGCAAAAACTGTTTTTGAAAATCTAAAAATGGAAAGTTTTGAAAACAAACAAGTTTAACTTATAATTTGATAAAACCATTTTTGAAAGTATTTTTGAAAGATCCTAGTCTATCAAGATAGAACATAATCAATGTAAGTCTGAAATATCACTAGATAGATCCAAAATATTTTACAAGTAGTGTAGCTACAGAAGTGAGTCATAACTAGATCTACTGAGATGATGAAGGGGGTGGTCCAGACCCCAAGGATCGGAGAAGCGCCATCAGCTCAGTGTGTCGGGTATCCCCGGCAGCTCGTAACTCGGCTACCTCTCGCCGAATGTCCCGATGAAAATCAGAGTTCTCCTGCTGGAGACTCGCCATAGCTCTCTCTAGTCCGGTCATACGGTCGGCTAGAGAGCGGTGAGCGTGACGTGGTGCTCGAGCTGGGGGCGGTGGTGGAGCCAGAGCGGTTTCCTCTGGAAATAGTGCGAGCATGAACTCGTCCACCTGTGCGTCTGGATCGGGCTGGTGCTGTGCCCCCCTCCGTCAAGACATAGTCCCGTCATCTCTATCTATCTGGATACCGGCTAGGGAGAGGTTCCGAGCTGCTATAACATTGAACTCGGTCATATGGGCAATGTCTCCTCTAGTGACATCAATGTGCAACGAGGACATATAGGCTGTCAGAATGTGACCAAATGGCATATGGACTCATCTATCAGTCACGAATCCAGCCGAGTAGATAATGGTGGAGAAGATATGTAGGCTGATGTCAATGTCTAACCTATGAATCAGGGCATAGAGTAAGAACGAATGGAATGGGTGCATCACAGCGATGTCCCGAGTAGTCAGTGGTAAAATGCAAAGGACTACAACCCTATAAAGAGCGTAGTCCTGGACCCGAAGTTCTACTGACCTAAACTGTGTCATAGTGGGATCTCTCTCTCCCCCAAAAAAATACGAATAAATCGTATCGAGAGTAATATGTGAGTAGGGATCTCCGAATGGTAGATCCCTCGGAGGATAGCACAAAAAAGAACAAGTAGATGGACGCAACTCTAAAAACTCTCGGATAGTCGTAGGGGAAAATGTGATATCAGTGCCTGCTGCCCTAGTGGTATAGGTGAGATCGTCTACTTTCACTAGGTTATTGCAAAATTCGGCACACAGACTTATGTTTATTGGACTGGTACATTCGACAAGATTCCTTAAGTTATAGTGGCCTATAACCTCTAAAGCGGAGGGGCATGACCTTAGAAAGAATGATCTATCTATGCAGTTAGTCCTAATGGCCTTATAAATGGTTGACTCAAACTTAATCCTTAGTTCTTCTGTGGGAAACCTAGGGTCAGTGCTAGCATTAGAGGGTCCAACACCAGTATTTGTTCGTTTCCTACTGTTAAAAAAAATATTCTAAGAAAGGTTGCAAAGATAACTTCAAATAAAGTTTCAGATAGGGGAAGAAGATTTACCGAGGAGCCATCGATAAGATATAGATCTGACGACCTCGGTTGAATCGCAACACCGTCTTCACCGCAAGAAAATTTGATTTAAAATACTCTCGCACTTAGGTTCGGAGTGAACCTTGGCAAAAGTGAAATTGTTGTGGGGCAAGGATTGGGGGCGCCTGCTGCCCCTTATTTATAGGGGACTCCGGGCGCCCGGATCCCTTCCGGGCGCCCCGGAGGGGAATACCAAGGGTGCCCGCCCTTGGTTTTTGACTTTTTATTTTTTATTTTTTTTAGATTAGGTTTGAAGTTAAGTTTTGAAATAGTTTTTAAGTTTAAATTTTGAAATTAATTTTTTAAGTTTAAAATTAAAATTTTGAAATTAATTTTTAAGTTTAAAATTAAAATTTTGAAATTAAGTTTTTAGTTTAAAATTAAAATTTTAAAATTTAAAATTAATTTTTAAGTTTAAAATTAAAATTTTGAAATTAATTTTTAAGTTTTAAAATTAAAATTTTGAAATTAATTTTTTAAGTTTAAAATTAAAATTTTGAAATTAATTTTTAAGTTTTAAAATTAAAATTTTGAAATTAATTTTTAAGTTTAAAATTAAAATTTTGAAATTAATTTTTTTGTTTTAAAATTAAAATTTTGAAATTAATTTTTTTAAGTACGAAATTAAAATTTTGAAATTAATTTTGAAGTTTAAAATTAAAATTTTGAAATTAATTTTTCTAAGTTTAAAATTAAAATTTTGAAATTAATTTTTTAAGTTTAAAATTAAAATTTTGAAATTAATTTTTTAAGTTTAAAAATTAATTTTTTAAAATTTAAAACTTTGAAAATATTTTTTAAGTTTAAAATTTAAAATTTTGAAAATAATTTTTAAGTTTAAAATTAAAATTTTGAAAATAATTTTTAAGTTTAAAATTAAAATTTTGAAATTGATTTTTTTTTTTTAAGTTTAAAATTAAAATTTTGAAATTAATTTTTTAAGTTTTAAAATTAAAATTTTGAAATTAATTTTTAAGTTTAAAATTAAAATTTTGAAATTAATTTTTTTGTTTTAAAATTAAAATTTTGAAATTAATTTTTTTAAGTAAGAAATTAAAATTTTGAAATTAATTTTGAAGTTTAAAATTAAAATTTTGAAATTAATTTTTCTAAGTTAATAATTTTTTTTTTTTTTAAGATTTTAAACCTTATTCATCTCACCCGATCTATATTATCAATCAGGGAATCCTATGATTTTGTGAGATGAAATTAAATTTTTTTTTTTACTTATAGAGTTTTGGTTTAACTTGTGTTAGATTCAGATTTAGCTTTGGTCTCCAAAAATAGGCATTCTTCGGATAAATTTCTAAGCTGGGTGAGTCACATGGACGTCATTAGAAGTAACCAACCTTTCGAGATTTTCCGAATAGTCCTATCCACGGAGCTTAGTACTCAATCTTGGTCTGACTGATTAGGATCCATTTAAGGGTAGCTTCGATCAGTTCTACTTGACCAAATGCACCAGATCGAAGCCATATCTTTCTAGACATGCGATGCCCAAGCTTCCCTAACGTACTATCATCCAAAAATTTCACCAGTACCATGATTCAAGTTAAACTTGGTCTCTTTTTAACTAATCCTAATTACCCTGCCGGGTTGGTAAATTTTGGGTTACCCTGTCGGGTAAGTTAGTTTTGGAGGTGCCAGCTATTCTGGAGCCTCCCCCTGAATTTTTGGCCATTAATTTAAATTTTGGTTTTAGGTTTGTGATGATTCCTTTTATAGTTATGATTAACTTGATGATAATTTTGTTGATTTTTAAGGTGTTTAAAGTTTGAATTTGATTTGGGTTTGTATTTTGGATTTTGGTTTGGTATATTCGATTTTATATAATGTATTTTTTTCTTTAGGTATATAATATTGGTTAAGTCCTATTTGCGTGGTTAAGCACGCTTTCGGAACCCAAGCTAGATTGGTTGATTTGTGTTGGGTTATTAATTATTTGAAGGTTTTATTTGAATTCGACTTATATCCTAATCCGGTTTTATTATAGCATGCCTTTTGATTATTTAGGATTAAGTCTAGATTTTTTGATCTCGTTGTGAATTTTTCTAACATCTCCTTTAAATTGTTTATTTCATTTTTTAATGATAAATTCTCCTCCTCAAGTGTTAGATCTTGAGTTGGATTCGAATTTTTTAATTGTTCCTTGAGGTTTTGATTTTCCTCAAGAAGTGATTTGTTTTCATTTTCTATTTTAGTTAATTTACTATTTAAACAGGAAATAATTCTAAAAAAAAAATTGTTTAAATTAAAATATACCTCATTCGGGCCTTCGGAAAGGTTCAGACCTGTCTTCATCTTCCGACTCGTCTTCTGTTTCAGCTTCGCGGGCCATCAGTGCGAGGTGGCTCTGATGTTTCTGTTTTTCTTCCTCTGATTCTTCCGAGGAGTCGTCCCACGTTGCTTTGAGGGCCTTCTTTTTGGTTGGCTTCAATTTATCGAACTTCAGTTTTGGGCATTCGTTCTTGTAATGTCCCTTTTTGTTGCAGCCGAAGCAAGTCATGTTCTTTTGATCTGAAGGAGAACTGATCTTCTGAAGGTCCTTTGTGCTGAAGCTCCTTTTTCTCCTGGTGAACATTTTTCTTACTAGGTTCACCAGGTATTCTTCATCTTCGGAGTCTTGGTCGCAATCTTCTTCATCCTCAGGCTTGCTCTTCTTTTCTTTGTAGGAACCTGCAAATAAAGCTATACCTTTTTCGGCTCCAGCATTAGTTTGTTCATGTAATTCTAATTCACAGAAAAGCTCGTCTAATTTTAATTCAGAAAGATTTTTTGAAATTTTGTAAGCATCTACAATTGATGCCCACAAACTATTACGTGGAAAAGCATTTAATGTGTACCTTATTAAGTCTCTATTTTCCATCTGGTGGCCTATCGCATGAAGCCCGTTAAGGATGTCCTTGACTCTTGCGTGGAGTTGATTCGCCGTTTCACCTTCCTGCATTTTTATATTAAAAATTTTATTTAAAAGCAGGTCTCATTTTGTTACCTTGGCGTCGCTCGTTCCCTCGTGCAGTTCGATCAACTTGTCCCATAGCTCTTTAGCGTTTTTGTGTGGACCGACTCTGTTCAGTTCTTCTCTTGTCAATCCGCACTGTAGAGTGTTGATCGCTTTATTTTCTATTGATGCTTTTTTCTTCAGATCTGCTGTCCAGTCTTCAGGATCCACTAGATTCCCGGAGTTGTCCACTGGAATTTTGTAGGGTCTCGTAATGCTCATCCACTGGTCGAAGTCTATTTTGAGGTAGACCTCCATGCGCTTCTTCCAGTACGGAAAGTCGTCCCCGTTGAAGAGTGGAGGTCGCACTGTGCTGAATCCTTCTTGTTGGGACATTCTGTGCACAGGTAAATAACCGAAAAAAATATCCCAAGACTTGGTCTTGGATTAGTAGTGCGGGAAGAGAAAAATAGTAGAAAAATCTAGATTGGTGTTGCACCAATTTAGCTCAAAAAAAATAAAAAAAAATGATAAACCAGTTTGGAGTTTGAGTGTAAAACTGAAGACCGAAAAAAAAAAGAATTTCACCCCCAGTCTGATTGGTGGTTGCACCAAATCAGAGCGGTACCTGCTCTGATACAACTTGTAGGACCGTTAGATTCGATAGAGGGGGGTGAATATCGATTCGAAAACTTAGAGTATAAACGCAGCGGAAAAGTAAAATAGACACAAATGTTTTTTACTTCGTTCGGAGCCTGTGACGACTCATACTCGAAGGCCCGTGGTCCTTGACCACTTTCGTTGGGCAATCACTAACAATTCGAATATAGTTACAAAAATGAACACAAGAACTGCTGGTGAAAATAAAGCAATACCGACAAGGAAATTAAGAAACCGAAGGAGCACTTTGTCGGAGCTTTGTTGGCGTCGCACTGAACGTCGAGCAGCAAGACCAGCAGTAGAAGAGTTCTCAGATTGATTGATTGTCTGAAGCTCCTGCCTGGGGCTTCCGGGCGCCTGGAATGTGACGTCGCTGCTCAAACCGAGATGCTCCACGTGGTGACGGCTTGGTTTGGATATAATTTGACTTCCGGGCGCCCGGACCACCTTGTTCCAGAAAACTCCTTTTTCCTGCAAAACAAAGTTAGTCCGAGGCAATATATATCCTGCAACACAGATTGTTAGCACATTTTATCATAGTAAGAATTAGCACAAATAGTATGACTTAGATTCCGTCTTTCCGAGACCGGAATCTAGTCACGATCTCGACTTAGACATCCGAAATGGATCTAAGCCGGATCGACGCCTAATGTTCCCTTCCCGGGAACGCGTCCTCGCAGTCACTCCCCTCCAGTGACTTACCTCACTTACCTGCCAGACGTCCGGTCAGCCCGTCGACCCGTCTGGACTTCTCGCCAAGCGTCTGGTCAGCCCGTCGACCCGCTTGGACTTCTCGCCAGCTATCCGGTCAGCCCGTCGACCTAGCTGGACTTCGTGCCAGACATCCGGTCAGCCCGTCAACCTGTCTGGACTTCTCCTGCACACTCGATCAAAGTGTCAGATAATAACAAAACTAACTTAACCTATTTGTCATTCATCAAAACCTAGGTTAGACCGTTAGTGCTACCCGCACCAACAGAAAGAAGATAAAATTTGAGTATACCAAGGAGCTATTGTTTCTTCAGCCATAGATAGAAGTAAAGGTTAACGGAGCAACAGGTTACTTACTGAGAACTAAGAAAGAAGAGCAAGGGAAGACGACAAGCATGAAGATGGATCAAAAGAGTGTAGTCAAAGAAAAAAATGCTAAGGCAAGGAAGAAGGGGCAAAGTCGACAAGAAAATGAAGGGTTTAGGGTTGAAAGAATGTGCAACCACCGTTAGATTGGAATACCTTTTTTCAACAGACATCGTTGATTATAGAAACATGCTAGCGTTGGTATTACAAAGAGGAAAGAAAAGACACGCGTCAAATGACCATAAATGGGCATTGATGATGGACGCGACAAATCGAATCATACAGGAGTTGGTAACACCTCGTCATGCGCCTCCAACATTCTCTTACTGTGGAAAGACCAATCATAATCCAGAAAATGCTGGAAAAAGGGGTGTAGTTTACTAGGGGCAATAAATAGAGATGGATTAGATCTGACAAAGCCCTGGTTAGAAGGAAAAAAGGAGAAAACAAAGGTCAATCATGTAGAAAATATTGACCAAGCTAGTGTAATCATAAAAAGGAAATCAGTATCCGCTGGGATAACCTTGTCTATAACGGATAGGCTAGTATCGGTCGAGATACTCTTGTCTATAATGGATAGGCTAATCTTGGTCGGTATAACATGATCTACAACAGACAGGCTAATATCGATCGGGTTACCACGTTCATAATAGATGGGTTAATGTCGATCGGGTTAACACATGCATAAGAAACAGGTCAATATCAACTGAGTTAATACTTTTATAAAAGATAAGTCTGCATCATCCGAGGTTAAAGGGATTGATTGAATATAACATATCGATTACATTTGAGGCATTTAGCCTTATATAGTCAAACAAGTATTACATGTACTTAGCAAACAAAGCTTGATCGAGCATACAACATTACCCCCAGCTATGTAACTCAACTAAGCATAGACTTATGTCCAGTCAGTCGGATGATACTTCCTTCACCCAAACTTAAAGGGAAGCCCGTTGGAAGGTAAGCCCTTGAACTTCTCAGAAAACTTCAACCCATCTGAAAATAAACCTGACCAGGTTGGAGAAGTGGGAATATTTTACCTGGCAGGGGGATAGGGTGAAAAATCTGTCATCCAATGGAATTTCCCTCCCCTCTCCCCATTTAGAAAAGCCAGTGCACTCTTTTACGCCCGGCACAAAGGGAACTATGAAGCAGAGTAGCCTCATAAACAAATGAAGTGCAAATTTGTTCACACCCCCTCAGACATGTGACAGAACAATCCACTTCCTGCTCGAACACTTTGAGCTCTGCTTCCAGAGCATCCACCTTAGCTTGTGGACGATCTAGGCCTTGCTGCCGCCATGACACCAACAGGATAGTTATGTCAACCTCCCTGATTAGTGTAAACACCTCTGAAGCCTACTGAATCTACAAAGCAATCATCTCTTTGGCCTGAGGTTCTAGGTCTTGATGAATTTTTTTACTCAAGATCATTCCCGACCATATTGGAAACTGGGTGACCGACAGAAATACCTCTAGTTCTCGTGCCAAAGAGTTAACTAGATCCAAAGTTGGGGCAGCTTCATCTATAGATTTCACCTTATCCAACAAGAATTGCCCCCAGAAAGAGGAATCTAAAACCATACTCTCGGTAAGGGGAAACAAACAAGGAAGAAAAGAACTGAGGCAAGTGAAGAAGAAAGGGAGGATCACAACCCTATTTAAAGGGTTAAAAGACTCACGGGATCACTATACTTGGGTTCACGGGACTACTGTACCAGGAGTCACGAGAACTGCTATAGAGAAGGTTACGAGTCTGCTGCAGTGGCCGTGGTAGAGTCACGATTAAAAATAGGCAAAGAAACAAAAATAAACTTAGGTCTAGTCAGTCGGCCACACCTCCTTCGACTAGATTTGAAGGGAAGGCTAGTGATATGGGTTAGGTTTAGCAGGTCCCCGGTGAAAAGGGGAAAAGAGATAGCAGAATTAAGCGATTATGAATATCGGCCGGGGTAATAGGTTTTATAGGTCAATATCGGTCGGGACAACAAGTTTAAGGAGATATAGGACAATATCGGTCGAGATGACACGCTTAAGAAAATATAGGCCAATATCGGCCAGGATAACAGAATTAAGAAGGTAGGCCAATATCGGTCGAGATATACCTAGAGAAGGATAGAGCAATATTGGTCGGGATATACCTAGAGAAGGTAGGCCAATATCAGTCAGGATATATCTGGAGAAGGATAGAGCAATATCGGTCGGGATATACCTGGAGAAGGATAGAGCAATATCGGTCAAGATATACCTGGAGAAGGATGGAGCAATATCGGTCGGGATATACCTGGAGAAAGATAGTCCAAATCAGTCAAGATAATACCTAAAGAAGGATAGAGCAATATCGGTCAGGATATACATGAAGAAGGATAAGAGCAATATCGATCGGGATATACTTTAAGAAAGGTAGGCTAATATCGACCGGGATTAAGCGTTGTAAGATAGATAAGTCGAGATTGTTTGAGTTATCACATCTGAACATAAACTAGTATTAGTTGAGTGTATACGATCGCCCGGGTATGAAAAGTTACAAGGCTTTACGGAATTTAAAGTATATTACTAGACGGTCAGAACCTATGATGAACAACAGTAACAACCAGCCCGGACATAACTTAGGTTCAATTTTGTCCAATATAGAGCATAGTATAATATCAGACTGGCTATAACATAGTGAAGACAAGGCAAGCAAACATGAACAATAAATATAACTCGATATAAGACAGGGCGAGAACAAATGGGCCAAGAATATTCACGAATAACTTATGTGATGGTATAACAGGTTGACTAATTTAACAGGAAGAATGTTTCTAGACTCTTCTACAGGTACTAGACGACAAAGAAGGTACATTTGGGGTACAAAAGAGATTCCTTAAAAGTTATTTCCCGCAAGTACATGGTGTTAGTTAGAGCCCTAGAGCCATTCATTTGATGATTGTAATATGGACTTATTGTATCATATTCTTATATAAATAGAGGCATTTGTTTTGGTTATTATACTTACTTGTATTAGTGCCAAATAAACTAAGTATAATAGCATCCTTGAGTAGAAGGTTCTCACCTATATCAATCGGTTAGTTGAACCGATAGTGAGATGATATAGGGAACACTACTCTTAATCACTCCTAGTCAAGTATTAACATTCAGGGACAATGTTAATGCAATAAGACTAGCATGTAGGTCAACTCGATGACTTGATCTCACAAGTCATGGATATAGAGATATCAAGTTGACACATGGGTATGCATTGGAGAATATATACTGAATGACCCGCCATGAGAAAGTATCATGGATCATTATATGAGTGTCATATACTTTCTCATGTGACTATTAGTATGACTACAAGTCCTTAGACCTGAAGTCACCATGGTTCCCTACATAAGGAGTTATGTACTTTGGTTTCGTCAAACGTCACCCGTAACTGGGTGGACTATAAAGGCGATTACTGGGTATGTAACAAATTATGCGGAGAGATGTGAGTGATGTAGATGGGATCTATCCCTCCTATATGATGGGAGTGACATCGATTTTCTTGATAGAGTGAGACCACGAAGTGCATGGCCATGCCCAAATGAGTCAATATGAGATATTGAGCTCATTTGATTTAGTGAGTCTACTTGGAGTTCAAGATTTAGATTGGTCAGAGGATGACACGGTCTATGCCTCACATTGATCAATCTAGATGTCTAGGATAGAAGGACACTTGTCATATATTGTGAGGAGTCACAATTAGTAGTCACAAGGTGATGTTGGATCTCAACATTCTTGTAACTTGGGTAGTAATGATGTGTTGCTAGATACCGCTCATTACTTATGCTTCTAAATGGGTTTAGGGGCATTGCCAACGTTACAAGAACCTATAGGGTCACACACAAAGGACAATTAGATGGAGATTAGGTTCATATGATGAACTAAAAGGATTAGATTCATGTGATGAATCAAATTGGATTAAGAGTAATCCTAAGTAGGCTAATTGAGTTAGACTCAAGTTGATTCGTGTGTTCAATGAGTCTAATTTAGATTATGACTCATTGAATCAATTTAATTTAATGAATTAGATTCATTATATTAAATTGGCTTGAATTAAATGGTTGGATTAGATCAACCATGAGAGAGATTAAGTCAAGTTTGACTTGACTTGAGAGGAAGAGGAAGAGTCAAGTTTGACTTGACTTTATGCCACATCATTTGTGACTTGGCATTAAGTGGCCAATGATGATGTGCCACATCATCATAGTTAACACATGATTGTGCCACCTAATGGAAGTTACATCTTCTCCTTTGCTTTAATGTGGCCGGCCACATTAATGAGAGGAGTTACACTTGGTGTGCCCGGCCACTCAAAATGAATGGAATTTATTTTTTTCATTCAAGGCTTATTCACATCATCTTCTTCCTCAAGCTCTTCTCAAGCTCTCCCTCTCCTCTCTTGGCCGAACACCCTAGGTGCTAGCACACCTTTGTTTGGTCCCCTCCACCTAATTTTGTTCGTGTGGATACTTCTAGAGGGTTGTCTACTTTGACAATCTTGAGATCCGGCAAACCGTTGGACTAGCGGGTGTTAGTTAGAGCCTAGAGCCAATCATTTGATGATTGTATGGACTCATTGTATCATATTCTTGTATATTATTAATAAAGGCATTTGTTTGGTTATTATACTTATTTGTATTAGTGCCAAATAGACCAAGTATAATAGCGTCCTTGAGTAGAGGGTTCATACCTATATCAATCGATTAGTTGAATCAATAGTGAGATGATATAGGGAACACTACTCTAAATCATTCCTAGTCGAGTATTAACATTCAGGGACAATGTTAATGCAATAAGACTAGCATGTAGGTCAGCTCGATGACTTGATCTCACAAGTCATGGATATAGAGATATCAAGCTGACACATGGGTATACATTGGAGAATGTATACTGAATGACCCGCCATGAGAAAGTATCATGGATCGTTATATGAGTGTCATATACTTTCTCATGTGGCTATTAGTATGACTATTAGTCCTTTGACCTGAAGTCACCATGGATCCCTACATAAGGAGTTATGTACTTTGGTTTCGTCAAACGTCACCCGTATTATGCAGAGGGATGTGAGTGATGTAGATGGGATCTATCCCTCCCATATGACGGGAGCAACATCAATATTCTTGATAGAGTTAGACCACGAAGTGCATGGCCATGCCCAAATGAGTCAACATTAGATGTTGAACTCATTTGATCGAGTGAGTCTACTTGGAGTTTAAGATTTAGATTGATTAGAGGATGACACGGTCTATGCCTCACATTGATCAATCTAGATGTCAAGGCTAAAAGGACAATGTCACATATTGTGAGGAGTCACAATTAGTAGTCACAAGGTGATGTCGGATCTCGACATTCTTGTAACTTGGGTAGTAATGATGTGTTGCTAGATACCGCTCATTACTTATGCTCCTAAATTGGTTTAGGGCATTGCCAACATTACAAGAACCTATAGGGTCACACACTTAGGGCAATTAGATGGAGATTAGGTTCATATGATGAACCAAGAGAATTAGATTCATTTGATAAATCAAATTGGATTAAGAGTAATCCTAATTGGGCTAACTTGAGTTCGACTCAAGTTGATTCATGTGTTCAATGAGTCTAATTTTGATTTTGACTCATTGAATCAATTTAATTAAATGAATTAGATTCATTATATTAAGTTGGCTTGAATCAAATGGTTGGATTCGATCAACCATGGAAGAGATTTGGTCAAGTTTGACTTGACTTGAGAGGAAGATTAAAAGTCAAGTTTCACTTGACTTTATGCCACCTCATTGGTGAGTTGGCATTGAAGTGGACCAATGATGTTACTCCACATCATCATGGGTGCCACCTCATGGAAGTTACAAAGCCATTTTCTTAATAACTTCACATTAATTGCATTTAATGGGGAGTTACACAAGAAGAGTGGCCGGCCACTTTGGTTTGAATGGTGAATTCATTTTTCCATTCAAGTGTGCTTCTTCTTCCTTCTTCCTCTCAAGCTCTCCCTCTCCCTCTCCTCCTTGCTTGGCCGAATCTCACGAAGGTGCTAGCACACCTTTGTGTGAGGTTTTTTCTCCACCTACGTGTCCGTGTGGATACTTCTAGAGGACCGACGCTTGACGGTCTAGAGATCCGGCAACTCCTTGGACGAGCGGGAACGCGAAAGGGCACGCAACAAGGGTAAAGCTCTTAACATGTAGATCTAGGAGTAGATCTAAAAGGTTTTTTTAAACTTGTACTCGTATTTATCGTTCGGTTTTCCTTGCACGGATCTACGGCTTTGGGTGATTCGGGGTTTCCGCGACGCGAAAAGCGGTTTTCGCGGCCCGAAAAACCCAACAGTGGTATCAGAGCCACATGCAAGGCTTGTACGAGTTTGTTTTTGGTTTTATGAAAACTAAAGTTTCTGTAATTTTCTGTAAAATTATGATTTTTGAGTTTTTATGGGTAATTTTTCCGTAGAAGCGAAGCACAAGTGTCTCGGCACTTGTAGGCTTCGGCTACCGGAAAGATTTTTCCAAAACGGCTTCGTTTCGCCCCAAAATTTTTGGAGACAGCGGGCTTGGGTGCCATTAGATCACTTAGGAGCAACTCGCGATGGTTAGATCGCGGGTAGGGGTACTGCCCCTAACCCCGCAAGGGGATTTGCTCCGCGGTTGCACCCGAAATCGCTAAAAACGAACCCGCCGGGAAGATTTTTCCGAAACGGCAATGTCTCGGCCCAAATCGTTTTGGGACAGTGGGTTTAGGCACTTTTGGATCGCAAAGGAACCCTCGCGATGGTTAGATCGCGGGTAGGGGCGCTGCCCCTGGCCCCGCAAGGGGATCCGTTCCGCGATTGCGCCCGAAACCGCTAAATGGGTCCGCCGGGAAATTTTACTCGTAAAAATTGTAAAAATTAATTTTAAAATTAAAGAAAATTATGAAAAATATATAATTTTGAATTATATATTAATTTTGTGATAGTCATGGCCCAAAAACCCAATATGATCGGATTGTGTTGTAATTCATAATACGGCCTGCGTGTCGTTATGTGTTTGCGAGTGTTGTATTATATTCGCGACCTGCGCGTCGTGCCTTCTCTTATATTCTTGTTGTAAATTAGATTTAGACTCGAATGTAACTCGAGTTTCAAATTGTAATGTACAAATTGGAGCGGTGGAGGGTCCACACGAGACGGAGTTCCGAGGCGGGCACGAGCAACACAAGGTGGTCAAAGGGAGGAGCTTGGAGAAGCTGTTGACCCTAGGTTGACCAATTGATCTTCTCATTGGCTTGAGAAGATCGTAGTAGGGCCAGGACTAAATCACAAATAGATTAATTAATTGCTTGTGTATGTGATGCATATTTAATAAGTAGTTAATTAATTAGTGTCTTACGATTAGATTAGATCTAAGTCGTGCACATGATGTACCCTTGCGATTAGATTAGATCTAAGTCGTGCACAAGATGCATCCTTTTCGATTAGATTAGATCTCAATCGACTCAACTCTAATGCCTAACCGTGCCGTGATACCTATCACTACCTCGATCACATGTATTGTTGAATCTGCCAAAGCAGAGCAATACATATTATCTTGGTAGGGTACGGAGGGACAATCTTGGTCCCGCCTATCAACGCATGGGTGAATACAAACTCAATTAGATTTAGTATTCCTAGTTACTCGGTTGGATCGAGTCAACTATAGGCATTCTTCCAATAGTTGGAAAGGTAAGACAAAATCACGTTTATATTAACTCTCGGGCGTATTAGCCAAAGCTAACTCGAGTTTTAATATAAATATGGATCTTGATCCTATAAACAAGAGTTGCATAGAGATGTAATTGGTAATCGTTACCTACCGATCATACTAAGCCTTGGGCGTATTAGCCAAAGCTAACTCAAGGGTTAGTATGATGTGGATCTTGTCCCACATGAATTATAGTATTCAGTGGGAGCATCATTTAGTTAAAGGCCTAATTAAATGATTTTAAAAGAATATGATATTTATTTCTGCAAATTTTTCTGTTGTAGATAATCATGACGTCGAACACGAATTCCTTCTCCCTGCGATCTGTCCTTGAGAAGGACAAGCTCAACGGAGCGAATTTCCTGGACTGGTACAGGAACTTGAGAATAGTTCTCACCCAGGAACGTAAACTGTACGTTCTGGAGCAGTCCATTCCGGAGGCTCCTCCTGCCAATGGCCCGCGAGCAGACAAAGATGCTTACAAGAAGCATCAAGATGACGCATTAGATGTGTCCTGTCTAATGCTCACGACCATGAACTCTGAGCTTCAGAAGCAACACGAGTTGATGGGCGCTTACGATATGGTTGAGCATCTTCGCCAACTATATCAGGGACAAGCGAGGCATGAGAGATTTGAGATCTCTAAGACACTGTTTCAGTGCAAGATGTCAGACGGGGCTCCTGTAGGTCCTTATGTACTCAAGATGATTGGGTACATAGAGAACCTACAAAGACTGGGGTTCCCACTTGGTCAAGAGCTGGCCACTGACTTGATCTTGCAGTCCTTGCCGGATAGCTATAGTCAATTCATTCTCAACTATAACATGAACGAGATTGACAAGTCATTGCCCGAGCTACTTAGTATGTTACGAACTGCTGAGATTAACCTTAAGAAGGTTAAGCCCATTCTGATGGTCCAGAAGCACAAGGGCAAGGGCAAGCCCAAAGGTAAGGGAAAGTCCCAAACCAAGGGCAAAGGCAAGGCACTGAAGCCTAAAGGAGGGGTCGTCAAGGATGCTACCTGCTTCCACTGCGGTCAGACCGGGCACTGGAAGAGGAACTGCAAGGTATACTTGGAGGATCTTAAGAAGAAGCGAAGTGAGACTTCCACTTCAGGTATATATGTTATAGAAGTCAATCTATCTATTTCTACATCATGAGTATTAGATACTGGATGTGCTTCTCACATTTGTACTGATGTGCAGGCGCTGAGAAATAGCAGAGCATTGGCAAAGGGCGAGGTGGACCTACGAGTAGGCAATGGAGCACGAGTTGCTGCTGTTGCTGTAGGAACTTATCAGCTATCTCTTCCCTCTGGGCTTGTACTAGATTTAGATGATTGTTGTTATGTGCCTGCTCTTACTAAGAACATAGTTTCAGTTTCTTGTTTAGACAAGAAAGGATACTCTTTTATAATAAAAGATAAATGTTGTTCTGTTTATTTAAAAGATATGTTCTATTGTAGTGCACCACTAATAAACGGACTCTATATTCTAGACCTTGAGAGTCCTATCTATAACATTAGTACCAAGAGTTTCAAGTCAAATGACATGAACCAAACTTATCTCTAGCACTGTCGCTTAGGTCATATAAATGACAAGCGCTTATCCCTGCTCCATAAGGATGGTTTGCTGGACTCATTTGATTTTGAATCATATGAGATATGCGAGTCATGCCTACGAGGCAAGATGACCAAGACTCCCTTTAGTGGGCACAGCAAGAGAGCGACTGATTTGTTAGGACTCATACATAGTGATGTATGTGGCCCTTTCAATGTTGCTGCTAGAGGCGGTTATAGGTACTTCATCACATTTACTGATGACTTCAGTAGATATGGTTATGTGTATTTGATGACACATAAATCTGAATCCTTTGAAAAGTTCAAAGAATTCAAGAATGAAGTACAGAACCAGCTTGGCAAGAGTATTAAGGTACTTCGATCAGATCGAGGTGGTGAATACTTAAGCCATGAGTTTGGTGACTACTTAGCTGAGTGTGGGATTTTATCTCAACTCACTCCTCCTGGAACACCACAGTGGAATGGTGTATCCGAAAGGAGGAATCGTACCTTATTAGATATGGTACGATCTATGATGAGTCACACAGATCTTTCGACATATCTATGGGGATATGCTCTAGACACGGCAGCATTCATACTCAACCGAGTTCCATCAAAGGCCGTGATAAAGACACCATATAGGATATGGACTGGGAGAGATGCCCAGGTGTCTTTCATGAGGATTTGGGGTTGTGAGGCTTACGTACGACGTCAAGTCTCAGACAAATTAGGACCCAAATCCGACAAGTGCTATTTCATCGGATATCCCAAGGAAACTAAGGGATATTACTTCTACATTCCCAGTCAGCACAAGGTGGTTGTGGCAAAGACTAGGGTCTTTCTAGAAAGGGACTTTGTTTCTAGAAAGACAAGTGGGAGCGCGTTCGATCTTGAAGAAGTTCAAGATGCGAACAATAGCACTAATGCCTCGATGGAAATTGAACTGGAACCACAAAGTGTTGTGGATGATGTTGTTCCACAAGGAGTTGAGGAACAACAACCGGTTCAAGTAGACATACCTCTTCGCAGGTCTGATAGGGTACGTCGTCAGCCTGAGAGATACTCATTTCTCTTGTCTGACCATGATGACATTATGCTCATAGAGGATGAGCCTACCACCTATCAAGAAGCTGTGATGAGACCAGATTCCGAGAAATGGCTAGAAGCCATGAGATACGAGATGGAATCCATGTACACCAACCAAGTATGGACTTTGGTTGATCCACCTGAAGGGGTAAAACCCATTGGGTGCAAGTGGGTCTTTAAGAGAAAGACTGACATGGATGGACCTATCTATAAGGGTCGTTTGGTAGCTAAAGGTTTCAAGCAGATTCATGGTATTGACTATGATAAAACCTTTTCTCCAGTGGCGATGTTTAAGTCCATTCGGATCATGCTTGCTATTGCAGCCTACCATGACTATGAGATATGGCAGATGGATGTCAAAACCGCGTTTCTGAATGGAAACCTACTCAAGGATGTGTACATGACACAACCTGAGGGTTTTGTAGATCCACAGCATACTAGTAGAGTATGCAAGCTGCATAGGTCCATTTATGGACTAAAGCAAGCTTCTCGGAGCTGGAATCTTCGATTCGATGATGCGATCAAATAGTTTGGTTTCATCAAGAACGAAGATGAGCCTTGTGTCTACAAGAAGGTTGTAGGGGACATAGTTGTCTTCCTCATATTGTATGTGGATGACATACTACTCATTGGGAAGGACATCGCTATGCTTCAGTCTGTCAAGACCTGGCTAGGGAGTTGCTTCTCAATGAAGGACTTAGGTGAGGCGTCCCGCATTCTAGGGATACAGATCTATAGAGATAGATCTAAGAGATTGCTTGGCCTAAGTCAGAGTACATACATTGACAAGGTACTCCTTCGGTTTGCCATGCAGAATTCCAAGAAGGGATTTCTGCCGATGTCACATGGCGTGAGTCTTTCGAAGACTCAAGGTCCCTCTTCTAGAGAGGAGAGAGACCGTATGGATTAGATCCCTTATGCCTCAGCCATAGGATTGATCATGTATGCCATGCTATGTACTCGACCTGATGTCTCGTATGCTTTGAGCATGACGAGCAGATACCAGTCAGATCCAGGTGAAAGTCACTGGATAGCGGTCAAGAATATTCTTAAGTACATACGAAGGACTAAAGAATATTTCTTGATATATGGAGGCAATGATGAGCTAACTGTAAAGGGTTACAGTGATGTCAGCTTCCAGACCGATCAGGATGATTACCGATCGTAGTCAGGGTTCGTGTTTTGCTTAAATGGTGGTGTTGTTAGTTGGAAGAGTTCGAAGCAGGACACAGTAGCTGATTCTACAACAGAGGCCGAGTATATTGCTGCATCAGAGGCAGCAAAGGCGGCAGTTTGGATCCGCAAGTTCATCACTGAACTTGGGGTGGTTCCTAGCATCGCTGATCCAGTTGAGCTCTATTGTGACAACAATGGAGCTATAGCACAGGCGAAGGAACCTCGCTCACACCAGCGGACCAAGCACATACTACGGCGCTTCCATCTCATTCGAGAGATTATCGATAGAGGAGATGTGAAGATTTGCAGAGTACCTACAGAGGCTAACATCGCAGATCCCTTGACCAAGGCTTTGGCACAGAGGAAGCATGATGGTCACACTAGGTCATTAGGCCTTAGAGCCTATACTGATAGGCACTAGTGCTAGTGGGAGATTGTTAGTTAGAGCCCAGAGCCAATCATTTGATGATTGTATGGACTCATTGTATCATATTCTTGTATATTATTAATAAAGGTATTTGTTTGGTTATTATACTTATTTGTATTAGTGCCAAATAGACTAAGTATAATAGCGTCCTTGAGTAGATGGTTCATACCTATATCAATCGATTAGTTGAATCGATAGTGAGATGATATAGGGAACACTACTCTAAATCATTCCTAGTCGAGTATTAACATTCAGGAACAATGTTAATGCAATAAGACTAGCATGTAGGTCAGCTCGATGACTTGATCTCACAAGTCATGGATATAGAGATATCAAGCTGACACATGGGTATACATTGGAGAATATATACTGAATGACCCGCCATGAGAAAGTATCATGGATCGTTATATGAGTGTCATATACTTTCTCATGTGGCTATTAGTATGACTATTAGTCCTTTGACCTGAAGTCACCATGGATCCCTACATAAGGAGTTATGTACTTTGGTTTCGTCAAACGTCACCCGTAACAGGGTGGACTATAAAGGCAATTACTGGGTATGTAACAAATTATGCAGAGGGATGTGAGTGATGTAGATGGGATCTATCCCTCCCATATGACGGGAGCAACATCAATATTCTTGATAGAGTTAGACCACGAAGTGCATGGCCATGCCCAAATGAGTCAACATTAGATGTTGAACTCATTTGATCGAGTGAGTCTACTTGGAGTTCAAGATTTAGATTGATTAGAGGATGACACGGTCTATGCCTCACATTGATCAATCTAGATGTCAAGGCTAAAAGGACAATGTCACATATTGTGAGGAGTCACAATTAGTAGTCACAAGGTGATGTCGGATCTCGACATTCTTGTAACTTGGGTAGTAATGATGTGTTGCTAGATACCGCTCATTACTTATGCTCCTAAATTGGTTTAGGGCATTGCCAACGTTACAAGAACCTATAGGGTCACACACTTAGGGCAATTAAATGGAGATTAGGTTCATATGATGAACCAAGAGGATTAGATTCATTTGATAAATCAAATTGGATTAAGAGTAATCCTAATTGGGCTAACTTGAGTTCGACTCAAGTTGATTCATGTGTTCAATGAGTCTAATTTTGATTTTGACTCATTGAATCAATTTAATTAAATGAATTAGATTCATTATATTAAGTTGGCTTGAATCAAATGGTTGGATTCGATCAACCATGGAAGAGATTTGGTCAAGTTTGACTTGACTTGAGAGGAAGATTAAAAGTCAAGTTTCACTTGACTTTATGCCACCTCATTGGTGAGTTGGCATTGAAGTGGACCAATGATGTTACTCCACATCATCATGGGTGCCACCTCATGGAAGTTACAAAGTCATTTTCTTAATAACTTCACATTAATTGCATTTAATGGGGAGTTACACAAGAAGAGTGGCCGGCCACTTTGGTTTGAATGGTGAATTCATTTTTCCATTCAAGTGTGCTTCTTCTTCCTTCTTCCTCTCAAGCTCTCCCTCTCCCTCTCCTCCTTGCTTGGCCGAATCTCACTAAGGTGCTAGCACACCTTTGTGTGAGGTTTTTCTCCACCTACGTGTCCGTGTGGATACTTCTAGAGGACTGACGCTTGACGGTCTAGAGATCCGGCAACTCCTTGGACGAGCGGGAACGCGAAAGGGCACGCAACAAGGGTAAAGCTCTTAACATGTAGATCTAGGAGTAGATCTAAAATGTTTTTTTAAACTCGTACTCGTATTTATCGTTCGGTTTTCCTTGCACGGATCTACGGCTTTGGGTGATTCGGGGTTTCCGCGACGCGAAAAGCGGTTTTCGCGGCCCGAAAAACCCAACAGCGGGATAGCGAAGGGCATCGCATCGAAGGAAACGCTCTTATCTAGTGTAGATCTAGACTTTAGAAACTCATACTCGTATTTTGTTTTTATTTTTCTTCGCACGGATCCGGTGGCGGGGGTTTCAGGGTTTCCGCGACGCGAAAAAATGGTTTTCGTGGCCCAAAAAACCTAACTGTGGTATCAGAGCCACGTGTGAAGCTTGTACGAGTTTAGTTTTTGTTTTTATGACAAAAATTCAGTACTGTATTTTTCTGTATATTTCTGATTTTTATGATTTTTATGGGTATTTTTCTCGTAAAAGCGAAGCACATGTGTTTCGACACTTGTAGGCTTCGACTACCGAGAAGATTTTTCCGAAACGGCAAGGTTTCACTCCAAAACTTTTGGGGACAGCGGACTAAGGTGCTGTAGGATCGCTTAGGGACACTCGCGATGGTTAGATCACTGATAGGGGCGCTGCCCCAGGCCCTGCAAGGGGATTCGTTCCGCGATTGCGCCCGAAAATCGCTAAACAGGACCGCCGGGAAATTTTACTCGTAAAAATTGTAAAAATTAGTATTAAAATTACAGAAAATTATGGAAATTACAAAATTTAGAATTATGTATAATTTTTGATAGTCATGACCCAAAAATACCCAATTTGATTGGATTTGTGTTGTAATTCATATTACGGCCTGCGCGCCATCATTTGTGTTGTGCATGTTGTATATTTGATTCGCGACCTGCGCATAGTACCTTTCTCCATTTATTCTTGTTGTAAAAGTAGTTTAGACTCGAATGTAACTCTAGTTTCAAAAATTGTAATGTATAAAATTGGAGCCGTGGATGGTCCACTCGAGACGGAGTTACGAGGAGGGCGCGAACAACACAAGGTGGTCTAAGGGAGGAGCTTGAGAAGCTGTTGACCCTAGGTTGACCATCCGATTATCTCATTGGCTTAAGAAGATCATAGTAGGGTCATGACTAATCACAAATAATTTAATTAATTTCTTGTGTATATGTGATGCATGATTAAGTAATTAATTAGTGTCTAACGATTAGATTAGATCTAAGTCGTGCACATGATGCACCCCACGATTAGATTAGATCTAAATTGATTATATGATACGCATCATCGTTTAGATTAGATCTAAATCACGTCAACTCTAATGCCTACCGTGCCGTGATACCTATCACTACCTCGATCAAATGTGTTGTTGAATTTGCCAAAGCATAGCAACACATATTATCTTGGTAGGGTACGGAGGGACAATCTTGGTCCCGCTTATCAACGCATGGGTGAGTACAAACTCAATTAGATTGAGTATTCCTAGTTAACTCGGTTGGATCGAGTACAACTATAGGCATTCTTCCAATGGTTGGAAAGATAGGACATAAATCACATTTATATTAATTCTTGGGTGTATTAGCCAAAGCTAACTCAAGTTTTAATATAACTGCGGATAATGATCCTATAAACAAGAGTTGCATAGAGATGTAATTGGTAAATCGTTACCTACCGATCATACTAAATCTTGGGCGTATTAGCCAAAGCTAACTCAAGGATTAGTATGATGTGGATCTTGTCCCACATGAATTATACAATTCAGTGGGAGCATCATTTAGTTAAAGGCCTAATTAAATGATTTAAAAGAATATGATATTTATTTTCTGCATTTTTCTTGTTGTAGATAACCATGACGTCGAATACGAACACCTTCTCTCTGCGTTCTGTCCTTGAGAATGACAAGCTCAACGGAGTAAATTTCCTGGACTGGTATAGGAACTTGAGAATAGTTCTCACCCAGGAATGTAAACTGTACGTTCTAGAGCAGCCCATTCCGGAGGCTCCTCCTGCCAATGCCCCGCGAGCTGACAAAGATGCTTATAAGAAGCATCAAGATGACGCATTAGATGTGTCCTGTCTAATGCTCGTGACCATGAACTCTGAGCTTCAGAAGCAACACGAGTTGATGGGCGCTTACGATATGGTTGAACATCTTCGTCAACTATATCAAGGACAAGCGCGGCATGAGAGATTTGAGATCTCAAGGGCACTATTTCAGTGCAAGATGTCAGATGGGGCTCCCGTAGGCCCATATGTACTTAAAATGATTGGGTACATAGAAAACCTACAGAGGTTGGGATTCCCGCTTGGCCAAGAGCTGGCCACTGACCTGATCTTGTAATCCTTGCCGGATAGCTATAGTCAGTTTGTTCTAAACTACAATATGAACGAAATTGACAAGCCACTGCCCGAGCTGAATATGAACTTTAAGAAGGCTAAGCCCCACTCTGTTCGATGGTTCGAAACACAAGGGCAAGGGCAAGCCCAAAGGCAAGGAAAGTCCCAAGCCAAGGGCAAAGGCAAGGCACTGAAGCCTAAAGGAGGGGTCGAGCTTCCATTGCGGTCAGACCGGGCACTGGAAGAGGAACTGCAAGGTGTACCTGGAAGATCTTAAGAAGAAACGAAATGAGACTTCCACTTCAGGTATATATGTTATAGAAGTCAATCTATCTATTTCTTCATCATGGGTATTAGATACTGGATGTGCATCTCACATTTGTACTAATGTGCAGGCGCTGAGAAATAGCAGGGCATTGGCGAAGGGCGAAGTGGACCTACACGTAGGCAATAGAGCACGGGTTGCTGCTGTTGCTGTATGGACTTACTTTCTATCTCTGCCCTCTGGGCTTGTATTAGAGTTGGATGATTGTTGTTATCTGCCTGCATTAACTAAGAACATAATTTTAGTTTCTTGTTTGGACAAGAAAGGTTTCTCTTTTATAATTAAGGGCAAATCTTGTTCTGTTTATTTAAAAGATATGTTCTATTGTAGTGCACCTCTGATAAACGGACTCTACATTCTAGACCTTGAAAGTCCTATCTATAACATAAATACCAAGAGGTCAAGTCAAATGACCTGAACCAAACCTATCTCTGGCACTGTCGCTTAGGTCATATAAATGACAACTGCTTATCCCAGCTCCATAAGGATGGTTTGCTGGACTCATTTGATTTTGAATCTTATGAGACGTGCGAGTCATGCCTACTAGGCAAGATGACCAAGACTCCCTTTAGTGGGCACAGCGAAAGAGCGACTGATTTGTTAGGACTTATACATAGTGATGTATGTGGCCCTTTCAATGTCGCTGCTAGAGGCGGTTATAGGTACTTCATCACATTTACTGATGACTTCAGTAGATATGGTTATGTGTACTTGATGACACATAAGTTAGAATCCTTTGAAAGGTTCAAAGAATTCAAGAATGAAGTACAGAACCAGCTTGGCAAAAGTATTAAGATACTTCGATCAGATCGAGGTGGAGAATACCTTAGCCATGAGTTTCGTGACTATCTAGCTGAGTGTGGGATTTTATCCCAACTCACTCCTCCTGGAACACCACAGTGGAATGGTGTATCTGAAATGAGGAATCATACCCTATTAGATATGGTACGATCTATGATGAGTCACACAGATCTTCCGACATACCTTTGGGGCTATGCTCTAGACACGGCAGCTTTTATACTCAATCGAGTTCCATCCAAGCCCGTGATAAAGACACCATATAGGATATGGACTGGGAGAGATGCCCAGGTGTCTTTTATGAGGATTTGGGGTTGTGAGGCTTATGTTAGACGTGAAGTCTCGAACAAATTAGGACCCAAATCCGACAAGTGCTACTTTATTGGATATCCCAAGGAAACTAAGGGATATTACTTCTACATTCCCAGTCAGCACAAGGTAGTTGTGGCAAAGACTGGGGTCTTTCTAGAAAGGGACTTTGTATCTAGAAAGACTAGTGGGAGCACGTTCGATCTTGAAGAAGTTCAAGATGCGAACAATAGCACTGAAGCCTCGATGGAAGTTGAATTGGAACCACAAAGTGTTGTAGATGATGTTGTTCCACAAGGAGTTGAGGAACAACAACCAGTTCAAGTAGACATACCTCTTTGCAGGTCTGATAGGGTACGTCGTCAGCCTGAGAGATACTCATTTCTCTTGTCTGACCATGATGACGTTGTGCTCATAGATGATGAGCCTACCACCTATCAGGAAGCTGTGATGAGACCAAATTCCAAGAAATGGCTAGAGGCCATGAGATCCGAGATGGAATCCATGTACACCAACCAAGTATGGACTTTGGTTGATCCACCTGAAGGGGTAAAACCAATTGGGTGTAAGTGGGTCTTTAAGAGAAAGACTGACATGGATGGACTTATCTATAAGGGTCGCTTGGTAGCTAAAGGTTTTGGACTAAAGCAAGCTTCTCGGAGCTGGAATCTTCGATTCGATGATGCAATCAAATAGTTTGGTTTCATCAAGAATGAAGATGAACCTTGTGTCTACAAGAAGGTTGTAGGGGACATAGTTGTCTTCCTCCTATTGTATGTGGATAACATACTGCTCATTGGGAAAGACATCCCTTCAGTTTGCCATGCAGAATTCCAAGAAGGGATTTCTGCCGATGTCACATGGCGTGAGTCTTTCGAAGACTCAAGGTCCCTATTCTAGAGAGGAGAGAGACCGCATGGATCAGATCCCTTATGCCTTAGCCATAGGATCTATCATGTACGCCATGCTATGTACTCGACCTGATGTCTCGTATGCTTTGAGCATGACGAGCAGATACCAGTCAGATCCGGGTGAAAGTCACTAGATAGCGGTCAAGAATATTCTTAAGTACTTAAAAAGGACTAAAGAATATTTCTTGATATATGGAGGCAATGATGAGCTAGCTGTAAAGGGTTACAGTGATGCAAGCTTCCAGACCGACCAGGATGATTATTGATCGCAGTCAGGGTTCGTGTTTTGCATAAATGGTGGTGCTGTGAGCTGGAAGAGTTCAAAGCAGGACACAGTAGCTGATTCTACGACAGAGGCCGAGTACATTGCTGCATCAGAGGCAGCAAAGGAGGCAGTTTGGATCCGCAAGTTCATCACTGAACTTGGGGTGGTTCCTAGTATCGCTGACCCTATTGAGCTCTATTGTGACAACAATAGAGCTATAGCACAGGCGAAGGAACCTCGCTCACACCAGCGGACCAAACACATACTACGGCGCTTCCATCTCATTCGAGAGATTATCGAGAGAGGAGATGTGAAGATTTGCAGAGTACCTACAGAGGCTAACATCGTAGATCCCTTGACCAAGGCTTTAGCACAGAGGAAGCATGATGGTCATACTAGGTCATTGGGGCTTAGAGCCTACACTGATTGGCACTAGTGCTAGTGGGAGATTGTTAGTTAGAGCCCTAGAGCCATTCATTTGATGATTGTATTATGGACTTGTTGTATCATATTCTTATATAAATAAAGGCATTTGTTTTGGTTATTATACTTACTTGTATTGGTGCCAAATAAACTAAGTATAATAGTATCCATGAGTAGAAGGTTCCCACCTATATCAATCGGTTAGTTGAACCGATAGTGAGATGATATAGGGAACACTACTCTTATTCATTCCTAGTTGAGTATTAACATTCAGGGACAATGTTAATGTAATAAGACTAGCATGTAAGTCAACTCGATGACTTGATCTCACAAGTAATGGATATAGAGATATCAAGTTGACACATGGGTATGCATTGGAGAATGTATACTGAATGACCCGCCATGAGAAAGTATCATGGATCGTTATATTAGTGTCATATACTTTCTCATGTGACTATTAGTATGACTACTAGTCCTTAGACCTGAAGTCACCATGGTTCCCTACATAAGGAGTTATGTACTTTGGTTTCGTCAAACGTCCCCCGTAACTGGGTGGACTATAAAGGTCATTACTGGGTATGTAACAAATTATGCGGAGAGATGTGAGTGATGTAGATGGGATCTATCCCTCCTATATGACGGGAGTGACATCGATTTTCTTGATAGAGTGAGACCACGAAGTGTATGGCCATGCCCAAATGAGTCAATATGAGATATTGAGCTCATTTGATTTAGTGAGTCTACTTGGAGTTCAAGATTTAGATTGGTCAGAGGATGACACGGTCTATGCCTCACATTGATCAATCTAGATGTCTAGGATAGAAGGACATTTGTCATATATTGTGAGGAGTCACAATTAGTAGTCACAAGGTGATGTTGGATCTCAACATTCTTGTAACTTGGGTAATAATGATGTGTTGCTAGATACCACTATGCTTCTAAATGGGTTTAGGGGCATTGTCAACGTTACAAGAACCTATAGGGTCACACACAAAGGACAATTAGATGGAGATTAGGTTCATATGATGAACCAAGAGGATTAGATTCATGTGATGAAACAAATTGGATTAAGAGTAATCCTAATTAGGCTAATTGAGTTAGACTCAAGTTGATTCATGTGTTCAATGAGTCTAATTTAGATTATGACTCATTGATCAATTTAATTAAATGAATTAGATTCATTATATTAAATTGGCTTGAATTAAATGGTTGGATTGGATCAACTATGAGAGAGATTAAGTCAAGTTTAACTTGACTTGAGAGGTAGAGGAAGAGTCAAGTTTGACTTGACTTTATGCCACATCATTTGTGACTTGGCATTAAGTGGCTAATGATGATGTGCCACATCATCATAGTTAACACATGATTGTGCCACCTAATGAAAGTTACATCTTCTCCTTTGCTTTAATGTGGCCGGCCACATTAATGAGAGGAGTTACACTTGGTGTGGTCGGCCACTCAAAATGAATGGAATTCATTTTTTTTCATTCAAGGCTTATTCACATCATCTTCTTCCTCAAGCTCTTCTCAAGCTCTCCCTCTCCTCTCTTGGCCGAACACCCTAGGTGCTAGCACACCTTTGTTTAGTCCCCCTCCACCTAATTTTGTTCGTATGGATACTTCTAGAGGGTTGCCTACTTTGACAATCTTGAGATCCGGCAAACCGTTGGACTAGCGGGATAGCGAAGGGCATCACATCGAGGGTAATGCTCTTATCTAGTGTAGATCTAGACTTTAGAAACTCGTACTCATATTTTGTTTTTATTTTTCTTCACATGGATCCGGTGGTTTCGGGGTTTCCGCGACGCGAAAAAGCGGTTTTCGCGGCCCGAAAAAGCCAACACATGGCTGACGTTATCTCATCACAAACTCTAACAAACCAGGGTCCACTTTATGACTACGAAGGTTATATGAAGTGGTATAAAAAGAGAAATTCTCTCCGTTAGCCAGGTATGCTCAAGCTCATCACACTCACAACCCACTTTACAAACCCTAATTTTCAGTTACTGTTCATCTTCTTCCTTCTTCCACACTAAGAGATATCACTGACTTGAGCATCAGAGGGCCTAGCCAGGGATTCCCACCCCGGTCTTAGGTCACTGATGATAGTGTTGGCGGTTCTCTTGTGCGCAGGAAGCTTTGGAAGCTCCAGATCTTGATTTCTTCATTGAATCCTTCCTTTTGTCTTTGGATTTTCGCACAAGGAGGGTATTCTGTGACTGTATTCTCCTAGATCTGCTTTGGGTTTCACGGATCGGTATTCTACAAGTATTATTCTTCATCATCAGTAGGTTTTCTCCTAGCTTTCCATTTTGTCAAGCTTCTCAGACAGGATCATGTACGATAACGAAAATAACTTAATCAAAAAATAGTAATTATGTTAATTCCAATTGACTCCGAAAAATAGAAAACACCACGAAAAAAAATTACGTGATTGGTGGTTGCACCAGATCAATGCTACCCCGCTCTGATACCAATTGTTGGATCGAAAGCGCTAGAGGGGGGGTGAATAGCGCTCGTGACTTTCACTCGTTTCGGTTTCATAAAGAATGCAAGTAACGCAGCGGAAATAATAAAACAAACAACACGCAAACATAAGTGATTTACTTGGTTCGGAACCTTGAGCGACTCCTACTCCAAGGCACGCGATCGTTGATCACTTTCTGTGGACAACAACTATATCTCGCAAAACTATTACAATCTAAGTACAATCAAAAGCAGTAAAACTTATACTGACAACTAGAAATGCTGAAAACTGAAGATCCGAGTTGTCGGGATGATGTTGCAGCACTTCGGGATCGTCTCGTTAGCAGCTTGTAGCGTAAGGATTGCTCAGAAGGTGTTCATGTTACTGCTGCCTTGAGACATCCTTACAAAGGGTGTTCAAGGCACCTCAAAGCCCTATTTAGGCACCTCAAACCATAAGGTTTTATCCCGTCATTAACGCTGTGATGATCTTCTGGTCGCTGCCTCTTATCCGACTCAAGGCGCCTTCATCGCTAGTCCAAGGCACCTCCAAGAAGCAGTCCAAGGCGCCTCCAGCTTCACTTTGCAGCCAGCTTCAGCTATGCACCTGAGGCGCCTCCAAGCTCCATGGAGGTGCCTCGGGTACTGTTCATCCGAGGTGTAAAATGCACTTTGGTCCCTGCAAGATACGTTAGTCCCCTAAAATACCCTGCAGCACAAAGTTAGCACATGATAAATAAATGTTTGACAGTCACCGGACTATCCGGGTCTGACTTCAGATTTTCAACCGGAAATCCTAGGTCGACCCGACGCCCACTGTTCCCTCTACGGGGAACGCGTCCTCACATACTCCCCTCAGGAGAGATTACCTTGTGCCAGTCCAGTCCTCCAGACTGACTAGATTTTCTGCCTAGGATTACCACCCCCTAGGACCAAGGGTTACCACCCCCTAGGCTTTTTTTCCACCTAGGGTTACCACCCCCTAGGACCTAAGGTTACCGCCCCTTAGGATTTTCCTTCACCTAGGGTTACCACCCCCTAGGGCCTAAGGTTACCGCCCCTTAGGTTTTTCCACCTGCCTAACCACAGTTAGGACTTTCCTGAAATCTCATTTAAGCACATTAGATAACAAGGAATCTTAACTTTGAATCCCTTTGTCATTATCAAAACTTAGGTTTGATCGTCGGATGCTTCCCACACCAACAGTTTATGCATGTTTTAGTGCACATTCACTTGCTTTATACATATATATTCTTTGCATGATCGCCTCTTTTATCATGTACTCATCATATATACTCTTTTGTTCGAACATCTGCTCTTTGTTTGGTTTTATGTTGACAGCAATAACTTTCGGAGCAAAAACAGCGATTGTCGACGCACCAGAACGAGCCACAGAACACGGCCGTCAAACCTCGCATGACCGTATGGCCAAATAGAAGAGGAGCAGTGCACAACCGCTCAACTCTTGCACGATCGTGCGGCCAACCAGAGGTAGATCAAAGCATGGTCGTGTAAACTTGCACGGTCGTGCCCCTCACGATCGAAGCCAAGGAAGGAACGGTCGTGCAACCCTGCACGGTCGTGTCCTAGGAGCCGAGCCCGAAGTTCACACGGCTGTGCCAATTGGCACGATCGTGCAGCGCGGCCAGAGACAAGAAAGGGAACAGCCGTGCCATATTGGCACGGCCGTAACCGCCGCAGTCGTTCCCTAGCCTATAAAAGGGTTTTAACCCTTCTTCTTAAAGGGGGAGAGCCGAGAAGCGAGTCGTCAACAGGAGAATCACCTAGGTATCGTTCCACGCCATCCAGGACCTCTGTCCAGTGATCATTCATCACCACATTAACTCCAGAAGAAAAGGATTGGATCCGAAGATCACTCGTCGTCGTTGGATAAGCATACTTCTTCTTTCTCTCTTCTTGTTTGAGGATGCTTAATTACATTATGTCTTTGAGTTTTTCTCCGACGTCTATGGAGTAGATTCCTTGTTCTAGGATGAGGGAGTAATTGTGGATTGGTTTTGATGTAATACTCCTATTTATGCTTTATTTCATTGGATGATTTCGCTTGCTTTGTTTCGACTACTCGATCTCTATATTGTGTTAATTAATTGTATAGGAATTGCCAACCTCGTAGAGGGAATATCTTAGATTGTACACCCGAGGGGCCCTAATGACAAGGGTAACCCGTTCACGGACATTTTGGGTACTTCTTTGAATGGAGAGGCAACTTCTCCACAAGGAAGTAAGAGACCAAACTAAGCTCCTTATTTCTATCCTTAATGATACCAATTAGAGTTGCGTTCTTGTGATTTACCGAGGCGTCCTAGTGACAGGGGTTAACCGTAATAGGATTTCATAGGGATCTTCTCTATTTGGTACTTAAGGATTGTTGCTTTGGCTTACGACGAATGCGCGTTGATGGACAATGAGTAAAGGATAGAATGTGATACGCCAATACCACCACAATGCAACTGAACTCCTACGACTCTTCATAAACCAAGTCAATTACTTCTACTTTGCTAGTTCTTGTTTCCGCTTCCCAATCTCGTTTCTTTAGATAACTTACAACCATCGGTAGTTTAGTTAATCCAAAGTGAACCATCGCTAGTGCTTATAACCAGTTCTCGTGGGATCGATAATCTTTATTACTGACGATGAATCCGTGTACTTGCGGAATCATTACAAGTTTTTGGCGTCGTTGCCGGGTACTGCGCCTATAACATTAGCGAAAGTCATATTAGATTAGACTAAACTTAGTTTCTTTTTCCTTTATCTTTCCTTTTTCTAATATTTTGCATTTTAGAGATAAATAATTTTATTTTTTTATTTTCTTTATTTTCTGCAATTTTATTAAAACACCTAAAATATATATATTATTATTTCATCTCTCTTCTTTACTATACTCCATATCTTATTTTTGCATGCGAAGAGCTAATCTTTCAGGACAACTTCTACCATTCGATCCAGAGATCGATAGGACTTTCCTGAGAAGAAGGAACCTACAAAAAGCATTTCAAGCCACACAAGAATCTTCAAAAATGGTTGACAAACTGTTGAAGGACTACGCAACACCTTATGCACGAGGGGTTCGGTCTAGCATCACTTGATCGCCAATTGAAGCCAACAATTTTGTAATCAAGTATGCAGTAATTCACATGGTTCAGCAGAATCAATTTGGAGGAGGACCTCACGATGATCCAAACCATCACTTAGAGCTTTTCTACGAGATTTGCGGTACTATGAAAGTGAACAGGGTCCCTCCAGAATCAGTAAGACTACTTCTCTTTAGATTCTCCCTGAAAGACAGAGCCAAGTAGTGACTCAATTCCCTTCCAGCAAACAGCATAACATCTTAGGAGTAGTGTGAGCAGAAATTTCTGGACAAATTCTACCCGCCAAGCAAAACTGCCCACATGAGGAATTTGATCGCAAGCTTCAAACAGATAGAGTCAGAATCATTATTTGAAGCTTGGGACAGGTTCAAAAGTATGTTGAGATAGTGCCCCCATCATGGCCTTGAGAAATGGTTGGTTCTACACACATTCTACAATGGAATCAATTATCACACGAAGGTATCCCTTGATTCTGCAGCAGGAGGAGCACTAATGAACAAGAACCTTGATGAAGCTGAAGAGATCATAGAGAATGTGGCACAGAACCACCATCAGTGGGCAACCAAAAGATCTGGTAGTTCTTTCTCAGGGAATCCAATAAAGGCAACAGGAAAATTTGACGTAGATACAGTCACACTCATGTCTGCAAAGTTGGACGCTCTGACCAAGAAGTTTAAGGCCATGGGAAACAACACGGCCAATGCAATAGTTTGTATTTACGAGACTTGCAGAAGTACGGATCATGCTCAAGATACTTGCCCCTTAGGGCCAATACAAGTACAGATAAACCAACTTGAGTAATGCGATGCAATAGTCAGTTACAACCAAAAGCAAAACAATTCATACTCCAACACATACAACCCTGGATGGAGGAACCACCCAAATTTCTCATACCGGAATAATCAAGACCAAGGTCCAGCAAAACAAAGCTATCAACCTGGACAATAGAGCTACCCATCTGGACAACAGACTTATCAACAACAGCAACCTTCACAGCTATCCAGAATCGAAAAGATGCTTGAAGAAGCTCTCTCAGAGCAAAAAGAGATGAAGAATGAGATCAAGCAATTGGCTCAAAGACTGAAAAATTCAGAAAAACATCAGAAGATGTAAGATAGCCAGATAGCCCAGTCTTTTTCAAGAGCACAGGGAACATTTCCAAGAAAGCCTGATATAAACCCAGTGGAACACTGCAACCGCATTGAGCTGAGGAGCGGGCGAACTGTGGGAGACCCCCAAATCACTACTCAGAAAGGACCTGACTCAGAGGAAGAGCCCTCTCCCCTAGTTCCCATTCAGATCCAGAACAGGGATGGAGAGGAGATCACCAAGAATGTTGAAGGAACTCTTCAAATTCCCCCACAAAGTCAAATGATTCCTTTCTCTCAAGAACTGATAACATCCTAAAAGGATGAAGAATTCAACCGATTCCTGGAGAAGATTAAGAAAATTTGTGTAGAAGTACCACTGATAGATGCACTACACCAAATGTCGATGTTTGCAAAATTTTTAAAGGGTATTTTATCTAACAGGAGGCAGAAGGGCGACTTCGAGACTGTAGCATTAACAGAAAACTACAGCGCTCTACTTATGGCAAATATTCTATCGAAACTTCAGGATCCAGGGAATTTTTTCATACCTTGCAAAATTGGTTCTGAACTCATACAGAAAGCCTTCTACGACTTGGAAGCCAGCGTTAGCCTACTTCCGTACTCCTTGTGTAAGAAGCTAGGACTCCATAACATTAAACTGACTACTATGGCATTGTAATTAGCTGACCATTCATGTAGATACCCAATGATAATAGTAGAAGATGTGCCAGTAGAAGTAGGCGGATGCATCATCCTCACAGATTTTAATATCCTGGATATGGAGGAGGATCCCAAGATACCGATCATCCTTGGAAAACCATTCCTTGCCACATCTGGAGCCCTCATTGATGTGAAAAGTCACAAGATATCCTTAGAGATTGGCAAAGAAAGGATTGAATTTGATTTATCTGATTCCTCTGTCTGCGACCCTTCTTCTCAGGGAAATTCTAACAAGATGAACATACATAAAGTCGAGGAGTGCAGATTCCAAGAGAGGTCCCCTCCAGCGAGCAATAAGAAGTGCATTTGTCCTGCACGAGTGAAACTAAAGGTGCAGACTGGAGCATTAACCCTAGGAGGAGAGCCGTGCTTCCATGGGTTTAGTCCACACTAACTGAAATGGGGTCGAGCTAAAGGCCTAAAACAAGCGCTTCTTGGGAGGCAACCCAAGGGTTTTTCATTTTAGTTCATCATTCCTTTTATCGTTTTATTTCTCTAGTAAGTTTAAGTCGAGTACTTTTATTATTTCTTTATTTTTTGGGGTATTCATTTTCAGGATGTGCAGAGCCTCCACGAGCTGGCCGTGAGTGTTTCATGGGTGTGGAGGCGTCAGAGGAACCAAAATGGTGAAAGGCGAGTCACCATGTGCTTAAAGGAGTCGGCCATGTGACCTCGCACGGCCGTGCGAAGCCGACAGAGGGACAAAGGCCACAAGCCATGCAACCTTGCACGGTCGTATGGCCTGTGCAGAGAAGAGAAAGACACCGGTCGTGCCAATTGGCACGACCGTGCAAGAAGAATAGTGGAGGAAGGGACACAGGCCGTGCCAATTGGCACGGTCGTGCGATCAAAGTCGAGAAGAAGAAGGTGCAGGTCATGCCAACCGGCACGGGCCGTGCCAACCGGCACGGGCCGTGCCAACCGGCACGACCGTGTGACTTTGGCCAAAGGGAGAAAAGAGGGGGTCATTCCAATTGGCACGACCGTGCAAAACCATACCTAACCCGGTTGTGTCTATAAGACACGATCGTGCCCCTACCCGTGTGCGTCGCCTACTCCTCCAAAAGCCCTAATTTCCATCTCCTTCTCTCTCAAAAGTCTTCTCCTCCCTACTACACCTCATCAAACCCAAAATCCCTACCTCTAAAGTTCATCTTTACTTAGATCTACCTCTAAATCTAACACTTCTTCAAGCCACAAATCCGGAAAGAGAGAAGTAAATCCCCCATTTTTCTTCCTTCTCCTCCTCTCCCATCCTCAAGATCCATCTCCACAAGAAATTCCTCAAAGCCTTGCACGTCATGTCGCAGATCTTGAAGAGACTTCATCGAGGAAGCGGTGGATCTGGCCAAGGAGATGCGTCGGGAGGCGACAAAGGCAAAGGGAAGGCTTCTTCTTCAAAAGGCAAAGGAAAAAGGGTGGCACGCGACGAAAGTAATGAAAACAAGTTCAATATTATTTTTAGAAATCATGAACAAAAAGCTAAATATGATATCTTTGTCCCTAGAAAAATTATATGCACTAGATACATGGATCCCATGACTTTGGATATGTTAGGAATTAGGGATGCCGTAGATTAGATGATTAGTTCTTTAGACTGGAATGATATTATGTATGCTCATTCACCGACTTACCCCTGCCTAGTCCTTGAATTTTTTAGCTCAATTGATGTTAAATTTTCATCTGAGGATGACTACGTAGGGGTCTTAACTTTTAGGATGATGAATAAAGAAGTTCGGTGGACTTTTAGTGATTTTAATAATTATTTTGGTTTACCTATTGGTGGTGCCCGTAGATTTGATGATGAGATTAGATGGAATGAATTTTGGATGTTTATAACCGGATCAAAAGACCCTTATGAACCTTCTAGAGCTAAGTCATCCCGCATGCAAAACCCGACCTTTAGATACCTTCACCGAGTGATGAGCAAAACGATATTTGATCGAGGAGAGAGTGATGGGTGGTTAGAAAGGTAGAACTCTATTCTCTTTGGGAGATGTTGACTAAAGTGGATTTTGATTCCGGATTTCATTTTTTACAAAATTTATTGAGAGCGGCTAAAGCATCTTCGGGGATGATAGTATTTGGTGGATTGATTACCCAAATAGCATTCAATCTGGGTTGTGAGCTTGATGGATTAGAGGTTATTCATGGTAATGGCAAGATCGACATCAATTCTTGTCTTGTGATAAAGATGATTTGTCGGGATGAGAATGGGTTTGCCTTCCCTAGGAACAATGGTTTTCCATTGCCCCTTCCTTGTCCCGAGCGCACTTCAGTTAGTAACCCCGCGAACTGGGTGATTACTGACTTAATCCCTGAAATTGTTCCCTCCATTATAGAAGAAACTGAGTACCACCAAGAGCCCTCATCATCAGGATTCCCGCACCCTTTCGGATATCCGGAACCTCCTAGGCACTCTTTTGCCTATGGTATGGGACCTTCTAGATTTGATTTTTTTGACTTCTGTGCCTCCTTAGACTCCCTTCATGAGAAGCAAAATACGCAACAACGATTGTTGGAGGGTCGCTTCAAGTTATCTGATGACCAGTTTAGGGAGGTACAGGATCATTTTCAGTTTACTAGGGACATCCATAATCAGGTGACAGGGTTCGTTAAGGACTATGAGGTTGACTAGGAAAGAATGAGGAATTTTATGGATGATATGGATACCACTTGACAACAAGTAGATGTCCTTTATCAATATCATCAACACCTTGGCTATCTTCCTAGTATGCCTAGATTCCCCCCTGGCACACATCGGGGACCCCCTTATCCCCCACCCCCGCCACCGTATTGATTTCATCGGGACAATGAAAAGTTTAAGTCTGGGGGGGGTGTTGTGTCTGCACAACCTAAGTCGAGTCGAGTTTTCTTTTCTTTCTGCATATTTTATTTTTCTATTTTGAATATTTTATTAGTCTGCTTTGTTTATTCGCATTTTATTAGTTTTATATTTCTATTTGCATTTCATTTTATTAGTTTCATAGTTTTGAGGCATATTTGATAGCATCAAACCTTCTACTTTTTCTTATACTTGTCCGATAGCAAAATGACTAGCATTTTCTTAGTTCATGTGTTGTCAAGATAGTGTTAGTATGTTTGGTGTATCTCCTTTCTCTATCTTTAGTAACATGAAATAAACTAAGTATTGTATGGAGTTTGGTATAAGTCTTGGTCTAACCTTAAGGATCTTATTTTCACTACACTTAAGTACTTAAGCTTGTTTGAAATAGTTATGATTCATCCAAATTGTTTAGTACTTTTGTTTCCATGGTGATTTCTTATTTATATTTTGGTTACTGGATAACCTCGGATCATGGAAGCTCATTTGAAAAAAATCTAAATTCCAACATATGCATCTCACATTTGTGATAAAAAAAAATTGAATAAGGAATAAAAAATAGTTGTCATGAGTGGAAACTAACAATTCACCCCTTTGAAACCTAGTTAGGTTACTGGAGAAATAAATGTTATGTTTCTCTTGATTCCGAGTAGTGATACTTTGAGACCTTGTGTAATTTAAGGAAAATGAACCAAGTGTGTGGTAGGTAAGTGGCTATCACAGGGAACATTAGGAACTCAATTGTATGATGACTTAACTAGGATAGAAAATTGAAACTTGAAGAGTTTGAGTTACTTATTGCACCGAGCACAAAGAACTTATGATTAGGTCATACTTAGGTTACTCCACAATCGTGCTTATCAATGAAACTAGTTGATAGAGTTAGGCGAATGCACTAGGGATTATGAAACACTATCAGGCGCTAATGAACATAGTTTGCAGCGTTTTACTTGAGGACAAGCAAAGGTTCAAGTCTAGGGGTGTGATGTGCGTAAATATTATGATCATTTATGCATGTTTTAACGCACATTCACTTGCTTTATACATATATATTATTTACATGATCGCCTCTTTTATCATATGCTCATCATATATACTCTTTTGTTCGGATATCTTCTCTTTGTTTGGTTTTGTGTTGACAGGGATAATTTTCGAAAGAAAAACAACGATTGTCGACGCACCAGAACGAGCCAGATAACACAGTCGTGCAACCTCACATGGCCATGTGGCCAAACAGAAAAGGAACAGTGCACGGCCATACAACTCTTGCATAGTCGTGCGGCCAACCAGAGGCAGATCAGAGCATGGTCGTGCAAACTTGCACGGCCATGCCCCTCACGACCGAAGCCAAGCAAGGAACGGTCATGCAACCCTGCACGGCTGTGTCCCAGGAGTCGAGCCTGAAGTTCACATGGCCATGCCAATTGGCACGGTCGTGCAGCGCGGCCAGAGACAAGAAAGGGCATAGCCGTGCCATATTGGCACGGTCGTGCCGCCGTAGTCGTGCCCTAGCCTATAAAAGGGTTTTAACACTTCTTCTCAAAGGGGGAGAGCCGAGAAGCGAGCCGTCAGTAGGAGAATCACCTTAGTGTCATTCCACGCCATCCAGGACCTCTCTCCAGCGATCTTTCATCACCACATCAACTCCAGAAGCAAAGGATTGGATCTGAAGATCACTCGTCGTCTTTGGATAAGCATACTTCTTCTTTCTCTCTTCTTGTTTGAGGATGCTTAATTACATTATGTCTTCAGGTTTTTCTCTGGCATCTATGAATTAGATTCCTTGTTCTAGGATGAGGGAGTAATTGTGGATTGGTTTTGATGTAATACTCATATTTATACTTTATTTCATTAGATGATTTTGTTTGCTTTGTTTCGACTACTCGATCTCTATATCGTGTTAATTGATTGTGTAAGAATTGCCAACCTCGTAGAGGGAATATCTTAGATTGTACACCCGAGGGGCCCTAGTGATAAGGGTAACCCGTTCATGGACATCTAGGGTACTTCCTTGAAAGGAGAGGCAACTTCTCCACAAGGCAGTAAGAGACCAAACTAAGCTCCTTATTTCTATCCTTAATGACACCAATTAGAGTTGCGTTCTTGTGATCTACCAAGGCGCCCTAGTGACAGGGGTTAACCGTAACAGGATTTCACAGGGATCTTCTCTATTTGGTACTTAAGGATAGTTGCTTTAGCTTTTGACAAATGCATGTTGATAGACAATGAGTAAAAGATAGAATGTGATATGCCAATACCACCACAATGAAACCGAACTTCTAGGACTCTTCATAAACCAAGTCAATTACTTCTACTTTGCTAGTTCTCGTTTCCACTTCTCAATCTTGTTTCTTTAGATAACTTACAACCATCAGTAGTTTGGCTAATCCAAAGTGAGTCATCGCTAGTGCTTATAACCAGTCCTCGTGGGATCAATAATCTTTATTATTGACGACGAATTCGTGCACTTGCGGAATCGTAACACTAAGTACCTTTATGCTCGGGCGGGCTTTGCCTAATCGAGTATATATGAGCATAGGGATGCTCACCTGTCCTTCGGTCAGTCGGTAATATGTTGAGAATTATATATAAGGCTAAATGTCTTTATGCTCGGGTAGGCTTTGCCCGGCCGAGCATATATGAGCACGTGGGTGCTTGCTCAGCCTGTGGTCGATCGATAATATACTGAAAATCATACATAAGGATAAATGTCTTTATGCTCAAGCGGGCATTGCTCGACCAAGCATATATAAGCACGTGAGTGCTCGCTCGGCCAGTAGTCGGCCGGTAATATGCTGAAAATCATATATAAGGCTAAATACTTTTATGCTCGGGCGGACTTTGCCCGACCGAGCATATATGAGCACGTGGGTGCTCGATCGGCCTACAGTCGATCGGTAATATGCTGAAAATCATATATAAGGCTAAATATTTTTATGCTCGGGAGAGCTTTGCCTAGTCGAGCATATATGAGCACGTGGGTGCTCGCTCGGCCTTCACTCAACCGGCCACATATCACTCCTATCTTTCTTTACTTAAACCCCTCTTTCACTCACCAGGCCGACCTATCATAACCCGTATCAATCATGATCCCTAATTAATCAAAAAATCACAATTGATCTTAGAACTAATTCTGAAACCTTCAATAGCTACAGTGAGTCGTGTCTCGTTCCTTTCACTCATCTTATATCCACTTGGTTTAGAATATAGTCTATATGTCTACCCCCATTAGGCTGACTACATCACACCTAGCCCAAGTAATACTTCCTTGTTCTACAAATTCAAATTACTCGTACATGTATACAAGAGTCTCATACTCTTAGCATGTGATACTTTGACCAAAGACTTTGAGTAATAATCCTAATAAGTGACCATAAGATATACGTCTTCTCACAAGGAGTGATGAATCTTCTATGAGCTATCCAAACACCTTCAGGTACTTCGACTTAAACCTAATCATTTCGACTCCACACCTTCAAAGGATGTTTGCTTAAGATATCAAGGTATAAGTCTTCATAACCAAGATGACTTGTATAGCTCAAGTCGAAGGAAACTTGTACTCGAGTTGTAGTAAGACATATCCATACATCTAGAGAACCATATAAAGTCTTACAGCAAGTCACTTTAATGAACTAGTTACCATAACTAGCATCAACATTTAACTCTCGACATCCCAATTCTCTAGCTAGTGAGAAACAGCTGCTTGGCCGAACTAAGAATTATAATCCATGCTAGTCTTATAGAATTAATGATGTTCGAATGCACCAATTCGACAATTAGGAAAATTTTAATACATTCATAATTGCACATGTAAAGAAAATTACAAGTTGTGATCCAATTATAAATTCTCTCATGCTATAAATTGTATTCATACATTCAGTAAATGAGTTTAAGATTATTCAAACATATAATATGCATTCAAATAATAAATCTATATTTATCAAATAAATAATAAAACCATAAGACGATTATCTTAGAGCATCCCTCAAAATCTAACACTTAAATCATCACAAAATAAGTACAAAATACTAATAAAAATCCTATATAAAATACACTCGTCACAATGGCAAATTGGAAATCCCCTCTGTGGTAAAATGTAAATTCATTTTCAAATGTTCAAAAAATGATTTGGTCAACTATCGACGTCACCTATAAATAGGGCTTTGGTGGTGACATTCTGTTGGATCGAGAAGTGCTAGAGGGGGTGAATAGTGCTCATGGCTTTCACTTTGCGAATTCATAAATCGTACGGAAAACTAACAGAGTAATAAGTAGCGGAGAATAAGAACAATCACACAGACACGAAGAAATTTACTTCGTTCAGAGCCTGTGACGACTCCTACTCAAAGGCCCGCGATCCTTGATCGCTTTCCGTGGGCAACAACTATAATATCGTCAATAGTACAAGTATGAAATGAGTACAGAAAATCTAAGCAATACCGATAACAGAATTTATAGAAATCGGAGCATTGGGTTGTCGGTGTCAAGTCGCAACACTTCCGGGTCGTCTTATTAGCAGCTAGTTGCAAAGGGATCGCTTGGTATTCGTTGTATTGAGCTGCTGGTCGAGACCCTCTTATAAAGGGTGTTCAAGGCGCCTCCATCAAGCTCCAAGGCGCCCTGAATCCCTAAGTATTATCCCGTAAATGACTCTGAGATGAAGCTTTGACCGCTGCCTTTTATCCATCTCAAAGCGCCTTCATCACTGTCCAAGGCGCCTTAAACCACCTGTTCAAGGTGCCTCCAACCCTTCTAGACAGTTGGCTTCGGCTCGCACCCGAGGCGCCTCCAAACTCCATGGAGGCGCCTCGGTACTGTTCATCCGAGGCTATTCTTTGCACTTTGGTCCCTGCAAGATAGATTAATCCCAAATATACCCTGCAGCACAAAGTTAGCACATAAAACATAATAATATAAGTGAACGACAATCATCGGACTGTCCGAGTCTGACTCCGGGTTTCCGACAGGAAACCCTAGGTCGACCCGACACCTACTGTTCCCTCTACGAGGAACGCATCCTCACCTACTCCACTCAGGAGATTTACCTGATGCCAGTGCGATCCTCCAGATCGACTGGACTTTTACTCGGTGCTCGATGCTTCCGGACTTTCTGCTGGACGTCCGCTTCCCGGCTGGTCCAGTCTTTCACTTGGTTCGCGACACCAGGACTTTCCACCTAGGGTTACCCCCCCCCCCCCCTTAGGACTTTTGCCTGAAGCACTCGACCCATCAAGACTTTATGCATAGGGTTACCACCCCCTATGACCTAGGGTTACCACCCCCTAGGGTTTTCACCTTGCCTAACCATCGTTAGGGCTTTTACCTAAGTACACTTAGGACTTTCCTGTAATCTCATTCAGACTGTTAGATCACCACACACCTTAACTTTGAATCCTTTGTCATTATCAAAACTTAGGTTAGATCGTCGGTTGCTTCCCGCACCAACAATCTCCCTCTTTTTGATTATGGCAACCCAAATTCAAAGTTAAGTAAAACAAATGCATAAATATATTTAAAAGGTTTTAAGTGAGCACGCTTAAGTATATAAATTCAAATACAAGCATAACTTAAGCTAACACTTAAACTTTGTGAAGCTCTCCCCCTTAATACAGGGCTTGCTTTTTGAAGTAGATTTTTACTTTTGAATTTTCCTACTCTCCCCCTTTGCCATTTATCAAAAAATAAGTCATTTGAAAGCAAGTTATAAGTTTTTAGAAAAAGAACAGATTTAGGCTTTGAAGAAAATGCTTTTGTAAGCTTATAATTAAATTTTACTGAAAAATTGTTAGCTAAGGGAGAGGGAGGACTTAAAAGGAATATTTTGCACCTAAGTTTAAACGGCTAATATATGGTTGACTTCTTTTGAAACTTAGTTGTTTTTTGAAAGATATTTAGCTAAATTTTGAAAAACTTAGCTAGATTTTAAAGAATTTTTTGGAGCCAAATTATTTTGAAAAAAAATTTTGAAGTCTTAGCAGAAATTTTTGGAAAGTCATGAGTTAAATTTTGCAAGTAAAGAAATATGCTTTTTAATACTTTTAGCTAAGTATAGAATGAATCTAAGAGGTAACTTAGAAAAGTATTTTAGAAAAAAAAAATTATAAAGGTGGTTAAGTTTGAAAAAGTTTGAAAGTTGCTATATGAATCACTTAGCTAAGTCATTTTGCAAACAATGAATTTTGAAAATGTAGTTTCACTGTGAAAAGGTACTTAGCTTAATTAAAAACTTAATTTTGAAAAAATAGGAGGAAGAACTTATGAATTTTAGGACGAAGAGGGAGTAACTAAATATTTAATTTAGGTTGTTTATTCAGTTGGTCCTTAAGTCCAAGCATGAGTCAAGTTAAATTAGATTTCAAGTTATCCAATTTGTTTTGATAAGGTATCAGAGCCCTAAAGTACAAACATGCTTAATCTTAGTATTTCCATTTCCTTCACCAACTGTCTAACCTTTAGCTACTTGCTGATTACCTAGAGGGCAGCAGCTTTCACTTGGTTAGCCAAGTTAAGTCTCTTGGTCCAGTTAGCTTTGACTAAAGCTGGATGACTTAAACTGATTTCTGTTAATAAAGTATTTAACGCCCAGACTCATAATGATGCACATATATAAGCATTCTTGAGTCCAGCCTGTACCCTATGCATCTCACGTCATTCTATGTTTTTCAAACACAAGCAAGGTATACCTAGGTGTTTGTGAGATGCTCTGGCTTAGATCAAGGGGAACATGATTTCTAGGGGGAAAGCCTAGGCTAAGTCCAATTTTTGAAAATTCTAAGAAAATGGGATTTTAAAATTATTATTTTTCCTAGAATTTTTAAGAACAATTTAAAAGTGGTTTTGAAATTATACTCCCAATTTTGAAAAAGTGACAAATAAGTACTGAATTAAAACATAAGTCAGCTAAACATAAGATAACCAACTCCAAGATATAGCCAAAAGGTGAGTAAGATATCCAGATCCAAAAAGTGAGTGACATATCCAGATAATCTAAAAAGATAGAGTCAAGCAGGCGGATCGTCAGTTGGAGGATCGGCTAGAGGCTGCTCGGGTGCCAGCTGAGGCTGTCCCTGACGTTGTATCTCGCCTCGGAGAGACTCGAAACCTGCAGCTATCTCGGATCGGAGAGATCGGAGGAAGCATCGAGTCTCAATAGAGTGAACCTCAAGACTGGCGAGTATATCCTTGACGGAGAGTGATGTCGAGGTCGAAGGACCGGCAGATGTAGAGGGTCCAGTAGAGGTGGAAGGATCTGAGAAAAAGTCCTCTGCCAGGAAGTCGGGCCAATCCTCACCCTCACCTGGTATATCCTCGGCCTCTGGAGCGATAGGGGCAGCGGCTGGCTGTGGTCGACTTGTCGAGGCTAGAACTCCATCAGCGTTGACCTCAGCATGGGCTAGTCTACAACTACGTGACCCTAGTTCGGCGTATATGGTTAAAGGGATAACTGTCCCTCTGGTCACATCTATGCCTTCGATGGTCGAAAAGATGGAAGTCAAAATATGGCAGTATGGCATATGCACTATATGGGATGTGACTGTACTAGATGCTGAGATAATGTTCTGGAACATGTGTAAGGCTATATCAATGTCCAACCGATGACTCAAGGCATATAGAAAGAATGAATGTGAAGATCGCATCTTCGGGACATCCCGAGATGAGATCGGCAATATGCAGGCTGTCAAGACCCTATACATAACATAGTCCTGGACTCTAAGAAAAACTGACCGGAACTCAGTCAAGCCGAGTGGTCTCTCCATAGATAGTGTCTAACGTAATATGAGAGTAGGGGTCGCCAAATGGCAGATCCATACCGGGGTAGCACAGGAAGGTACACTCTGACGCTCTAAGCCCTAAGGCGGTACGTAACAAAGTGGGGGTAAGCTGGATGTCAGTGCTACCAACTCTAGAGGAGTATGTACTATCATCAACCCTTTCAAGGTTGTGATAGAACTGTGCACATAAATCATGATTTACTGCATCACTACAGTAAACCAATTTGTCCAGCTGATAGTATTCTATCATCTGGATCGATGGTTGACAGAACTGACTAAAGAAGGGTCTATTTAGGTATCTGGGTTTGATAGGATTAAATTTGAAGTTAGCAAATGTAGCCCTAAGTTGGTCGGTTGGGAATCTGAGGTCGGCTGATGGGAGTCTAGCCGGATTGGGATCTACTTGACGTCGTTTCCTATTTTCAACGATTTTACATAAAAATTGGCAAAATAAGCACAAAGAATATGTAAAACTTGACTGGGAAGTGATTAGAGTTTACCTAGGAGGCATTGCTAGGATTAAAGAGGAAGAGATGGGTTGAAGGCGCCTTAGATGATGTGAATCGTCGAGAAATCGCCACAGGTTCGGGGGAATACTCGGCGGAAAAAGACACAATAGAAAGGTTCTGTTTGTGGCAAAGAATAAGGTTGAAGGCGCCTTAGTCAAGACTTAAGGCGCCTTAAGAGTTCTTTTGGAGGAGCCTTAACCGGGACTTAAGGCGCCTTAACTTGAGGCGGCGGGAATTTTCCCACCGCGTTGGAGGGCGCCTCCCGCATGTGGGAGGCGCCTCTGATAGGCGCCACGTGTACATTTTTTTTTATTTTGAATTGAATTAGGTAAGTTAATTTTTGGATCAAAAAACTTTAGGTTAATTAAATTTAAAGGAATAATTTTAATTTGAGAAGTAATTTAAGTTTATTAAATTTGAAAAAATAATTTTACGTAATTTTGAAAAATAATTTTAAGTTAATTAAGTTTGAAAAATAATTTTAAGTTAATTAATTTTTAAAAACGATTTAGGTTAATTTTGAAAAAATTTAAGTTAATTAAGTTTGAAAAATAATTTTAAGTTAATTAATTTTTAAAAACGATTTAAGTTAATTTTGAAAAATTTTAAGTTAATTAATTTTTAAAAACGATTTAAGTTAATTTTCAAAAATTTTAAGTTAATTAAGTTTGAAAAATAATTTTAAGGTAATTAATTTTTAAAAATGATTTAAGTTAATTTTGAAAAAATTTAAGTTAATTAAGTTTGAAAAATAATTTTAAGTTAATTAATTTTTAAAAACGATTTATGTTAATTTTGAAGAATAATTTTAAGTTAATTAAGTTTGAAAAATAATTTTAAGTTAATTAATATTTAAAAAGGATTTAGGTTAATTTTGAAGAATAATTTTAAGTTAGTTAAGTTTGAAAAATAATTTTAAGTTAATTAATTTTTTAAAATGATTTAAGTTAATTTTGAAAAATTTTAAGTTAATTAAGTTTGAAAGATAATTTTAAGTTAATTAATTTCAAAAAAAAAATTTAAGTTAATTAAATTGAAAATTATTTTTTAAGTCAATTAATTTGAAAAATAATTTTTAAGTCGATTAATTTCAAAAAATAATTTTTAAGTTGATTTTGAAAAACAATTTTAAGTTAATTAAGTTTGAAAGATAATTTTAAGTTAATTAATTTTGAAAAATAATTTTAAGTTTAATTTTCAAATTGATTTTGAAATGATTTTTTAAATAATTTTGAAATTGATTTTGAAAATATTTTTTTAATAATTTTGAAAAGATTTTTAAATAATTTTGAAATTGATTTTGAAAAGATTTTTAAATAATTTTTAAAAGATTTTTCAAATAATTTTGAAATTAAGTTTTTAAAATATTTTTAAAATGATTTTTTAAAAGATTTTTCAAATAATTCTGAAATTAATTTGGAAAATATTTTTTTAAAATAATTTTGAAATTAATTTTGAAAATATTTTTTTAAAATAATTTTGAAATTGATTTTGACAAGATTTTTAAATAATTTTGAAATTGATTTTGGAAAGATTTTTAAATAATTTTGAAATTAAGTTTTAAAAAAATAATTTTTAAATTGATTTTGAAAATATTTTTAAATCATTTTGAAATTGATTTTGAAAAGATTTTTAAATAATTTTTAAAAGATTTTTCAAATAATTTTGAAATTAAGTTTTTAAAAGATTTTTAAAATAATTTTTTAAAAGATTTTTCAAATAATTTTGAAATTAATTTGAAAAAATAATATTAATTACGAATTTAATTTTCAATTTCAAATTTGATTCTCTTTTCAACTTCTTAGTCCTTAGTTATCTCACCCGATCTAAATTTTCAATCAGTTAATCCTAAATTTTTTTGAGATGATTTAGTTTCAATTTAATCTAACCTTAATTACCCTGCCGGTAGACTACTCTTGTTTACCCTTATCGGGTAGATTAATTTCGGAGGTGCCAGCTATTCTGGATCCTCCTTCTATTTATTTGATTTAAGTTTTATTTTTACTTTTGAATTAATTTTGAATTTTTAATTTAATTTTCAAATTTTTAATTTTTAATTTAATTTCGAATTTTTAATTTAATTTTTGAATTTTTAATTTAATTTTTGAATTTTTAATTTAATTTTTAGTTTTTAATTATGTTCGTTTTATTAGTATCATTTTTCTTTTTGCTCCCCCTGGATCATAGCCTCTATATGGTCTATCGAGGTAGTGTATTTGATCCTTCGGGATCCAATATTGACCAAGTCCAACTTGATTAATCAATTTGGACTTGGGGACCCATGCTTGGACTGTTTTTCTATTTGCTTTTTGTACAAGAGATAAATAAGATTTATATTTCCTTTTTGGTATAAATCCTAGACCAGTTCTATTGTAAACAGCTCTTTGTGTCCCAAGAATTAGGTCAAGATTCTTAGAACCTAAAGAAAATCGTTCTAGTGTTTTCTCCAGATCCTTGACTTGAATTTTCAGGCTGAAATTCTCTTCTTCAAGTTTTTGGGCTTGAGTTAAGTTTCCAGTCTGAACTGGTTCAGTCAAAGATTCGGAGTTAGTCACTTTTTTAAGGACAGCTACTTCCTTTAGAAGTGACTTAATTTTAAGATTCGACTTAGCTAATTTTTGTAATAAATAATTAACTAAGTTATTGAGGCGAGGGATACTTACACAGGGATCGGGCCCTTCGGAAACGGATACGGATCTGTGGCTTCGCTCGGACTCGGCCTCCGACTCGCTCTCACTCTCGGACACGTCGATCTGGTCCTGGGCCATCAGTGCGAGGAGACTCGTCTGATCGAGTTTGTCGTCGGTATCTTCTTCTGAGGATTCGTCCCATGTCGCCTTCAGGGCCTTCTTCTTTCGCTTCTTTGCATCCTTCAGACTTGGGCAGTTGGCCTTGATGTGCCCCTTCTGGTTGCACCCGTAGCAGCTAATCTCGAACTTACCCTTCGAACTCGGTTGAACCTCCTTGGATTGTACTATCTTATTTAGATCTCTCTTGTTGAAGCCCTTCTTCTTCTTGTAGAGCTTCTTTACGAGGTTTACGAGCTTGGTTGTCAATTCATTGTCTTCATCGTCTGAGTCGGGTTCTTCTTCCGACTCTGGTTCAGTTCTTCATCGTGATCTTGGTTCGCGTGTTCGACTGGTACCTGCAACCAAAGCAACCCCCTTCTCGCTTGGATGTGCATTAGTCTGCTGGTGAAGTTCAAATTCCGAAAACAATTCATCTAATTTAATACAAGATAGATCCTTAGAGACTTTGTAGGCATCTACCATTGATGCCCACAATGTACTCCTTGGAAACGAGTTAAGAGCGTACCTTATGATATCCCTATTTTCTACCTTCTGCCCGATTCCGTGGAGGGAGTTGAGGATGTCTTGAATTCTTGCGTGCAGTGAACTCGCCGTCTCACCTTCCTGCATCTTTAGATTATACAATTTATTAAGCAACAAGTCACGTTTACTTACTTTTATGTCGAAGGTTCCTTCGTGGAGTTCGATCAGCTTCTTCTAGAGCTCCTTTGCTGATGTGAATGGGCCAACTCGATTGAGCTCCTCCTTGGTCAGTCCGCACTGGAGGGTGCAGGTTGCTTTGGCATCAGCTTCCACCTTCTTGATTATGGTCGGTCCCTATTTTTCGCAGGGTGTTGGCTTGCCGTCTTCGTCGAATGGGAGTTGTAGTCCAGTCTTGACGATCATCCATGTCTCGAACTGGGTTTTGAGGAATGTTTCCATTCGCCCCTTCCAGTACCCGAAGTCTTCTCCGGTGAAAAGCGGGGGGCGAACTGTGCTATAACCCTCTTGATGGGCCATTTGAACTTTTGCACGACAAAAACAACGAAAATCGGTTCCAAGACTAAGTCTTGGATTAGTAGTGCGGGAATAATTTAAAAGAAAACGTACTCGAGTGGTGTTGCACCAACTTCGAGCAAAAACCGATTCGAGAAAAGAATTAGAATATTGCTATAAAGCTAAATTATAATTAACTCCGAAAAATCTGAAAATACCACGAAAATTTGTTTTGAAAGGTGGTTGCACCGATTCAAAATGACCCCGCTCTGATACCAATTGTTGGATCGAGAAGCGCTAGAGGGGGGTGAATAGCGCTCGTGGCTTTCACTTTGCGAATTCGTAAATCATACGGAAAACTAACAGAGTAATCAGCAGTGGAAAATAAGAACAAGCACACAGACACGAAGAAATTTACTTCGTTCGGAGCCTGTGACGACTCCTACTCGAAGGCCCATGATCCTTGATCGCTTTCGGTGGGCAACAACTATAATATCGTCAATAGTACAAGTATGAAATGAGTGCAGAAAATCTAAGCAATACCGATAACAGAATTTACAGAAATCGGAGCGTTGGATTGTCGGTGTCAAGTCGCAGCACTTCCGGGTCGTCTTGTTAGCAGCTAGTTGCAAAGGGATCGCTTGGTATTCATTGTATTGAGCTGCTGGTCGAGACCCTCTTATAAAGGGTGTTCAAGGCGCCTCCATCAAGCTCCAAGGCGCCCTGAATCCCTAAGTATTATCCCGTAAATGACTCTGCGATGAAGCTTTGACCGCTGCCTTTTATCCATCTCAAGGCGCCTTCATCACTGTCCAAAGCGCCTTAAACCACCTGTTCAAGGCGCCTTGAGCTTCCTTCAAGGCGCCTCCAACCCTTCTGGACAGTTGGCTTCAGCTCGCACCCGAGGCGCCTCCAAACTCCATGGAGGCGCCTCAGTACTGTTCATCCGAGGCTATTCTTTGCACTTTGGTCCCTGCAAGATACATTAATCCCAAATATACCCTGCAGCACAAAGTTAGCACATAAAACATAATAATATAAGTGAACGACAATCATCGGACTGTCCGAGTCTGACTTCGGGTTTCCGACCAGAAACCCTAGGTCGACCCAACGCCTATTGTTCCCTCTACGGGGAACGCGTCCTCACCTACTCCACTCAGGAGATTTACCTGATGCCAGTGCGATCCTCCAGATCGACTGGACTTTTGCTCGGTGCTCGATGCTTCCAGACTTTCTACTGGACGTCCGCTTCCCGGCTGATCCAGTCTTTCACCTGGTTCGCGACACCAGGACTTTCCACCTAGGGTTACGCCCCCCTAGGACTTTTGCCTGAAGCACTCGACCCACCAAGACTTTCCGCATAGGGTTACCACCCCCTATGACCTAGGGTTACCACCCCCTAGAGTTTTCACCTTGCCTAACCACAGTTAGGGCTTTTGCCTAAGTACACTTAGGACTTTCATGTAATCTCATTCAGACCGTTAGATCACCACACACCTTAATTTTGAATCTTTTGCCATTATCAAAACTTAGGTTAGATCGTCAGATGCTTCCCACACCAACACATTCCACAACAAGAAGCAAGAAGCAATATTCAATCACTAAGCATTCATTCTCTGCTTCAAAGCTCTTTCTAAAGCTTCGACAAGTAGAAAACAACTTAGTATTTTTAAGTACTATATTCATTTGAGTTGTAATTCTTTCTTTAGCATTTGTATTTCAATTATGATATCTCTTTGCCAAGATTGTAAAGGTTTGTCCACCATTGAAGGGTTTCTAGAAGAGAGAAAATTAGTGGGCATTTTTTGAGGTGATTCACTCGACGGATTGATAGGTTGTGGATTATGAACTTGGGGGTTTTGAACCATGCTAAATCAACGTGTTCCATTTCTTTGTTTATGTTGCTTACTTACTCTCTATTTACTTACTTTGTGTTTACTTACTTTGTATTTACTTATACTTTATTTACTTTGTGTTTACTTACTCTATGTTTACTTTTGTTGCATAAATTAGTTAAGTTAACAAAAAATTTTAAGTGATATTCACCCCTTCTAGCACAACCCATAAATCCTATAATTGATATAAGAGAATGGGCATCTAGATAAGCTTAACCATTTTTCAATCATTCAAGTTCTTTGGTACCAATACTTTGTATCAAAGAGAGTTCACATATACTTAGTCAAGGGAGCTTCAGCTTCCCCATTTTAGGAAGATTGTATTTAGGACCATGGCTACTTTAATATGATCCATTGAGACTCACCACTAAATGGGAATCTATCTTGACACACTTTCTTGGGAACTTATTTTAACCCAATTTGAACCAATCTTAGAAGAGAGTTCGGTGAAGGGAACCTAGTCTTGCTTGTTTTAGGATGATTCTACCTAGCACCATAGCTATTTTAAAAATATCCATTGAAACTTATGACTATTTGATAATCTATCCTGACACACTTGCTTGGTTGACTGTACCTAAACTTGAATCAAAATAAGGATCAAATCACCTTAGCCACACCTTAGAGAGTCAGACACTAAATAGATCATTTTCTGTCTATAAAATAAACTTAATCACATTCCTTTATACATAATGTTTATTATTATTGTGTCACTTACCCAAGGTTATTGAAAGATCTATTTTAAAATCCTAGCAAATTTCTTTCTTTAGATGTGTTTCTACAAGAAGATTATAGTATTGTCTATCCTCCCTTCTTTGATGGTAACAATTTTGTCTGTTGGAAGGAAAAGATGGACTACTACCTAATGAATGACATTGAAAATTAGTTCATTGTTAAAAAGAGGTTCAGTCAACATAGAGATGAATTTGGGCAACCCCTAGAGTTTGACAAGTGGACAAGTGATACAAGAAGAAAGCCCAAGAAAATGCAAAGGGTACAACAACTTTGCAATGTCACCTAACACAAGAATACCTTTGTAAGGTCAAGCCTTTTAAGAGTGCAAAGGAGTTGTGGGATAAGTTGGTTGAAGTTAAGAAGAAGAAGAACTAAACAACTCCTCCAAGATGATGGCTTTAAAGGCAAAAGATGAAGTGATTAAGTTTGAATCAGATTCAAACCCAACACAACAGACTCAAACTCAAACCAAAATAAAGATGAGATTATTGACTCAGATGAGTCAATTGATGAGGTAAATCCTGATATTGAGAAGTTATATTCAACAATAGCTTGCTTAACTAGAGAACTAACTAAATCTAAGTTTAAGTCACTCCTTAAAGAGGTCAAAGACCTTAACGGGGAGACCAACTCTAGCTTGTCAACTAAGCATGTTCAAGAAGGAACTTCAACTCAAGTTAAACAACTTGAGGAAAAAAATTTCTCCTTGAAAACTCAAGTTGAAGAGTCAAAGTCAATGTTGGAAAAGTTCACATTGCGTGTCATATATTTAGATATGACACTTGGGTTTTACTGAGTCTCCTACAACAAAATTGGGCTTGGGTTTAACTGAAGTACTAAGCATTTATCATACATGTCACCCGTGTAAAGAAAGTCATATAATAATACTATAAGCAAAAAGGCTTGGGCTCCCAAGTCATATTTGATTAACAATGTCAAACCAAAGTCAAACCACGATCATCATTATAACCCCAACCATGAGTAGCTCCGCCTTGTGGCATAAATTGACAAAATCGAATGATATTTCCAATAACCAATTATAATCAAGATATTAAAACAATGAAGGACTCCTAAATCCTATAGCTCAGAGATACAACTCGACTTGCATAAAAATTCCTTTGCTCAAAATTCGCATAATCAGAAAATAAAAATCCCAAAATAAGACCAAACCCCACGAACATAAATCATAAACCGAGCTATGATACCAATAAAAGTCTCATGCCCTAGGGATATAATTCTCGGTTCCCCACCTGATGATAATAAATAAAAGACCTTAAACACTATATAATAGGATGACCAAGAAATTCATTGTACTTATATCATTTTCTTTATATACAATGAAAATTGTATGAATAAAATATTAGATGAAACAAAATGAAATATAAAAAAATAAAAATCAAGTCAAATGAGGAATCAGTCGATCAAAATCTTTGAGTGATTCTATGTAAAGCTGAAACCAACTATTCAATTCTTTCTTTTAAGATTCCATTTTCCATGCATCTTTGTTATTTCATTTTAATTCATTTAACCATCATTATTCAATTCTAAGTTCATGTCTTATTGGTTAATCTGAACTACATATACAAGTCAACTTTTAATATGAATCATGATAATTGATTATGGTATCATCAAAAGATTTGTAAGTAAAAGTTATACAATATAAAGGTGCAAGTATCAACAATATACAATATCAACAATATGGAGTACGGAAGGTCAAGCAAATCTAAAAGACAAGTATTAATGGAAAAGTAATTGAGAACATCCATTTAATTTTGAAAGCAACCCTTCCCATCTTAATGCTTATATGAACCCACATGTGGATATGAAATAATATCATTATTTACCCTCTAATGATTTAATTATTTTAATACCCATTTCACTATTTTAAATATTTTTTAATCCCCTTTTTGAAAATAATAATATAAGCATATACATAATCCAATTTATCTATTTATTCATATACATGGAAATGTATTACGAGCCAAATCTTTTATATATAGCAAAAGCTTTGAGTGTCGACAGACCACCGTACTCCACTTGAACTAGTATCTACAAATATCATATGAAAATAATTCAAATACTCAAAATGATATCTAGTTATACAATAACACAAGACATCAAATCGTGATCCTGCTACTTCATAATATTCCTTCAACCGAGAAACTAACGAAGGTGTTTCGTTGATACGAAACTCTCAAGCCAATCGAACCTATATAATAAATTATAATTAGTCCAACATAACTATATATGTCTTAAGATTAATAAACAATGATTTACCCATTCTTACCACACTCCAGAATGGCAAACCTAATGTCCTGTGATTTGGGCAACAAGAGCATGTAGCTCTTGCAGATATTGTTGCTACTAGAAAAGAGGATGGAGCTGCCATTGGCGGTTGGAACAGAGGGCAGCAAAGTGCTAATCTTATTGCTGGGAGAGGGCAATAACTAGGCTATGTTTCCCCTCTTTGCTGGTGGCTTCGGTGAGCTCTGATGGGCTCTGATGGCCGCTACCAAGAAGTAGGGGCAATAATAAGAAGGGAAGGGGAAAATTTTAGTTCTTATCTGACCTATTTAAATTACCTAAGTTAAGTTAGTCTAGTCTTCTAAATATTCATTAAAAAGTTGATTAAAATATATTTTTCATCGCTCTTTTATTTTATTATCATTCATTAGTACCTTATTACATTCATCTTTAATATATTTTTTAGATAAAATCTTTTATCTTTCTCTTTCTCTTACTTTAGCTATTATATAAATATTCTTTCCCCTTTCATTTATATCCAATTGTCGATACAAGCATTCAAAAGTTGCATTTTTTACTTTACTCACCGCTTTTTTAACATCTTTCTTGTCTACCAAAATTTTATTCAATCTTACAAGTGTATAATAACTCATACAATATTCGTTTTTCTTTTACTTTTTTATTCTACCACCAAGATTTTTTATTGGTGACGCACATTCTTTTAACTTACCAAGTACGCTCTGGACTATCATTTTCAACTTCAATGTCATCTTATCCCATATCTATTTGAATTATCATATATTTTTTTCTAATACTTGTACTCTTACTCTTTCCTTATATGTATTTTGTTTCCCATCCTTTAACCTTCAACACTTGATTCTAGGAGTCATGTATGTTTCCCTTCTATTGACACTATATTTGAAGTGCATATCCAACACTACTATAATTTATATTTGAAAATTAAGTTTTCTCCAAGAAAGATCATGCAATCTTTTATAAATTTTCTATCCTTCTTGTTAACCATAAAAAAGTTAATTTACTATTTATAATTATCACTTTTGAATGTAATCAAGTATTCTTCTCTTTTCTTAAAAAATGCATTAGCATATGCTATCATAAAATTCAATATAATTTTTTCTTCTTCATTTCTAATTCCAAAATCATAATTCGCATACATCTTATCATATTTATCATTTTTATTCATACATGCCCATTTAAATTTCTTACTATTAAAATAATTTTGTTTAGCATAATTTTTTATACCACCTCATTTAAATATTTTCAAAACATATATTCATGGTCTTTATCTAATTCAAGTTGAAGAATATATATATTAATTACATTAATATTTTTTTTGACAATTTAAGTATATATAAAATTTTAGTAAAAAATTATAGATGACCTTGTAAGGCTCAAACAATCAAAATAAGATAATGATTTTAGAGACTAAAAAAATATAATATTTCTAGATGCTGGTTAATTTTTAAAAAAAAATCTCTTTACTATGTTTTATGAGTCTAAAAGGTTAGTCCTTTGGGATGGTGTGGTGATTAAACATGAAGTTTTTGGATCAAAATTTAATGCATCTAAGCATGTCTTTCTCCGTATCTTGACCATTTGCACTAATGGTTAGTAGTCATCGATAATTTACCTATTCCGTATTGATCTAGAAAAAAATTGATAGAGCACTAGGAATGAACGAATCATTTTTTTTACCACGTAGAACCTAAAAAGTTGATTCATACTACTATTTTTTCAACTTTGATTAATTTATGTTAATCTAGCGCGTTGTTCAAAACTATTAAATGAACATAAAATATCAAAAGTAAAAATAATAACATACCAAGTCAAAATATCTATTGCTAGGTGAACAAACCTAACGGACTAAAAAAAAAGTGTGAGAATTAGGATGGTATAATGAACATAACAAGTTTGCTTAATTGGGAAGAAATTTTAATTTATCTGGTGAGTTTTCCCAAAATTATTAATAGTCTTCCATGGCTCTTATCAAGAAACGAGATAATATTAACTGCATCAAACAAATTATATATTAAGGAATATCAATAAAGAGAGAATAAAAATAAGTAATGTTTATAAAAATAAACATGCTTGTATGTAAATTGCAAATCCACTGCCCAGTAATATGGGTAAGGCACCCTTTAAGTAAAACTAAAGTATGAAGCCTCCGCTGAGAATTAATAATATCTAGAAACTCACTTTATTATTCATCATTTTTGTTTTTATAATCCACGTATTCAATTCTCGCCGGCTGACTAATTTTGAAGATTATGAGTCTAATTCCATTAAAAAATTTTACTTGTCACTAAAAAAAATCAGAAAGAAGTAATGTAATTACATACGATAAAAAAGTAATTCGCTCATCTTCAATATCTCCATCAACAAAAAGATAAATCACGGATGACTACTAGTCATTAATATAGATAATCAAAATATAGAGAAAGACATACTCGAACGTATCGAATTTCGATCTCAAAATCTCATATAGCAACACTATATCTTCACTATCGCACCGCCATGAGAAAATGAAAATGATAAAATTTCATATTCATCATTGAATCATTCAAATGGCCATTGATATTTATACCTAATGGTTCATTGATTTGCTATAGCCATTCTGTTCATAAATTTAAATATAAAACTAATTTTATTTAAACAGATTAAAATTCATTAGTATACCCTTAGAAAAAAAAACTCCTCACCTGCTAGCTCCTACTCCCTTAGCAATCAACTATAAATTAATCTCATAATTTATCTCCTTTCATCCTTTGATACAATTGATTTGCCCGTTTTACCTTTTTTATAAAAGAACAAAAATTCTTGTACTATGCTGGTTGGTTCAAGTGGCATATCCTTCCCCCTTCAAACGAGAGGGGTATCGGAAAACTGAGGCCACTACTCATCTCTCAGTACCTAGTTGCACCTAGCACCTATGAAAGCGCAGCAAAAAGGCTCTTTGAACAAACTATATATGTTGCAAGAATCAAATCCTATCCAAAAAATTTATATAATGACTCAAACAGTTGATATCAGAATGAAAAATAACCACAAAGGCAATCAGATCTAAAACAAATCGAGAAATCAGGAAAATGTTTTTTCATCATTGTAATAATTTAATGAATAGTCGTTTACTAAAGTCACCCATCTTGATTTCCAACGCTCACTCCAACATCTTAATTTCGAGATGCAAGGATGAATCTTGTTCTCCTTTCAGGTACTCAAAGCAGTTGTTTTACAGATGGGACATATATTTTTTATCATCAACCATTTCTTGATGCATGCAGAGTGGAAATCATGGCTGCAATCCAATCGACCCACTTCCTCTCCTTCGATGTATTCTTCCTGCCACATGACGCAGTGTCTTAGTTTGCACTGTTACAAAGAAAAGCATAAATGCAAGAAATGGGCTCACCCGACAAATGCAGCATGGTTCAACTTCTGCAAGTAGATGAGTGGCGACAGATATGTACTTGCGTTGCTTCAAGCAACTGAGGATTTTTTCCTCACTGAGTCCGGTGTTGACGCTACCCATACGTTCTCCCAGTGCCAACAGTTCCTGAAGGAGAAAGTGGCAGGCATCATATCATAAAGTTTAACCCATCTAACTCCAGAAAATACAAAAGAAAAGTTTCTTACCTCATAAGACATGTTATCCACATCCAGTCTCATATCTCTGTACCTGTCCTGAAAATTGCCACCTCCAACAAATGCTGATTGCTCAAGAAGTAAAACATCCTGACAAAATGCAGAGTACCGATCTCACACCATAATACTCAAAAAGCAAAAATTCACAGAACCTGCGAAGCAAGGTTACTGACAATTTCAAGGTAAATTATATAGACGACCGAAGAAATTGAACTACATATTGCAACAGGAAAAATTTGTAAAATACGATGTCCAAATAATAATTAAATAATAAAATTATTTAACAAATAATTTTATTGAAATTTTTAGGAATTTTTAAAAAAAATCTGGGATTTAATCGGAGTACGTATGGCGTATTTTGAGAGGATGCATTTATAGATTTGAGAAAAGTTTGTTTGGAATACTCGGAGGTGGGAGTTGATTGAGAAATTGATCTACGATTTAATTGAAAAATCCCTAAGTTATAAAAAAAAAGGTTGTCCCGTTCCCTAGCTCCCACACCGCCGACCCCTTTCTTCCTCGAGCCCTCACCTCGCGACGCCGCCTCCCCTCCTTCGCCGAACCCCTTTCTCCCCAATCCATCGCCGATTCCTTTCTTCTCGCGAGTTCCTGCACCACACCGGCCTCTCCTCCTCACGCAAGCACCTCGCAACGCTGCCTCCTCCCCCTTCACCGAACCCTTTTCTCCCCAAATCCACCGCCGACTGCCTTCTTCCCTCTCCCTCTCGCGAGTTCCAACACCACAGCCGTCGGCGCTCCCTCATGCGAGCACCTGAGACATCGCACCACCGCATGATACCACCTTCTTCCCCGTCACTTTCCCCTCCTCTGCCCAGCATCGTCGACGCCACCTGATGCCACGCTGCCAACGGACACTGCCGACACCATGTCGCTCGACGGACGCCGAGCCACAGCGTCATCGATTCCGATAGCTTCGTCGTTGCCGGGAGGGGAGGAGCTATCACCTCCTCTGACGTTTCTTGTGCACAATCGCCGGTGATTCGGCATCTAGGGCACCACGACGATTGTTTAGGTATGATTTGTGTGGAAATCTTGTGGATTCTTGTATTCTGTCTCCCTGGTTTCCGATGTAAGGTTTTCTCCGATCAGGACTAAGGTGAGGCATTCAAACCATGTGCTGACGGAACCTCGTTGAGCAAATCACTGACCTTCTTTGGCGCATCTGTCGTTAGAGATCCGAGTTGGAGAAGAAATGGTCGGCTAGGGATCAGTTTCCACATAGCAATTCTTGGCTGAAGCATAGGCGTTTGATTTCTGTCTGCATATTAGGGTGAGTGTGCTTTAGTGATTCTCCTCTGGATTTTTCTACTTCTGATCTGTTATTGATTTGCTCTGTTAGGATTGCTAATGGTTATTAGATTATGTCTAGTTTAGATCACATGGAAGCATGTGGAAGGATTATGAAAAGGAAATGTGTTTGGAATTGGGATTTTAGTGGATTAAACTGTGCTTAGTTGTAGATCATGGATTGATTTGAATATTGTAGTTGGTTGTTCATGTGTGGTTGATGGAGTTTGATTTCAGATTTCTTGTGGTGGTTGGGTGGTTAATTTAAGTTTATTGTGAGATAGGATTGATTCATTTGTGTGTTTGGAGATTAGTGTGCATTTTGTTGATGATTTGGTTGTTATTTGATTATGGTGCTAGGTTTGGTTATACATGGGTTACTTAATATGAATGTGAATTGGAAGATGAAATACTCGGTTTTGATTGAGGATTATTGGATTTTGTTGGAAGATATGATTAAACTTAAATTAATCAATTGGATAAATTAAGTATGTTGGATTTATGTTGAATTGACTTATTAGTAAATGGATTGCTATATGAATCAATTAAAGAGTTGATAAGGTTAGGTTAAATCTAATTTAACCAATGGATTTGGGTGAATTGAGATTCATAGTTGGATTAGGGTTTTCCCCTAATTAAATTGGATTTGGATTTAGCTAGTTGTTGATTATGAAATTAGTTAAATTGTACAGTATATGATTTGCAGGACGTTTTGAGACGAGCACTTCAACGTGGGGTATTGTTTAGCTCGATCTACATTTAAGGCAAGTACTTCTTACTTTGACTTACTTTAGTTCTTTAGAACTTGGTGCATGAGTTATTTTTGGATAAGGACTGCTTTACCTTCATAATATTTCCTGTGCTTGATACTTCCACTCAAACATTTGAGATATTCATTTTTATATCCACACAGTCTCTTGATGTCATCTATGATATTTAGCAGATATTAGATACCAACCTTATATGCTTTGATTGTTGTTTATTTATGTATCATATTGATCATGCTGGTTTCATGTAGCATACCTGATTCCTGTTTATATGTATATGATGACCGTTGTATTTTGCGCATCATATCATTGCATGAATGTTAATGACAAATTCTCCCTTGCGGTCGAGAAAGTCGTTGACCAAGGCCGCACGCTCGACCACTCGAGAAAGTGATAGCTGGAGCAGATGTCGTGCCCTCACTCACTCACTCATAAGTAGAGGAAGCTAGAGTTGCGAGCAGCGGGGACCCCCGTCGCAGATATAACTAGTTAGCTACTATGCAATTGTCCACTCGGCCACTCGAGAGAGTGGTAGCTGGAGTGTTGTACAGTTTGTCACTGACCAGGCCTCTCGACCATACAGGGGTCATGGAGCAAAGAGGTGGGCGGGAGTGACCATCAGTGCATTTTATTATTGTTATGCCTGTCTATGCTATTGCTTTCTTATGTTTGCAGTTGTTCGTTTTGCCATGTGATACATTTATACTTGTTGAGCTATATATGTATTGATCGCATGTTGTTCGACTCCGATTTACTTATTGATAGAATGTCTTTACCTCACATGATACTTTTGTAGTGATGAATAGTTCAATAGTCGATCAGTATTACTCTTGATCTTCTATTACCTAGCCTAGGATATGGTTTCAAGTATAAACATATATTATGATTTTATTTTAGTATCTGCTATTCCTCTTGTATAGTATGTTATATTCATGCACTATCTTTTCTTTACCCGTTGAGTCCTAGCACTCACCACCCCACAAACTGATTTTTCTTTCGTCAGGTAGCAGGTAGATGAATCAATGATGCTTGGAGAGTCCTGGCTGCCAGTCCCACTACACATTCGAGGATGGTTTTCTTTTCGATCTTATTACTGTTTGGGTGGCATATTGATTTCACGTATTTGCTTTCTAATAAGTTGATATGGGTTTGGAGTCTAGTCTGGTGGTTGTAGGTATTTTGGTTAAGGACTTTATTGATCGTACATTCGTATTTTTTGTGATTTCCGCTGTGTTTACTTCCAGTCGTATGGGCTGTTTATAAACTGCGTGATTGTGTTTACTTCCAGTGGTTAATTATAAACTGCGTGGTTGTGCTTATATCCAGCCGTGTGGGTTGTTGATTATGTTTATATGTTGGTTGTGTATGTATATTGGCTCAAATTTGTCACTGTTACAGGGGAGGTGTTGTCCGATTTTTGATTGGACAACCTTGTCCTCGGGGCGTGACAATTTATTGGTATCAGAGTCATAAGTTTACGAGGCCTATTTTCTATGTTTTGGATTTTCGTGATTTGATTTCTTGATGTGACTTTTCGAGTTTTGGGACCAGGCAGCGGCAGGAATCTCCAAGCTATAGGAGATATGTTGTATATTGTTATCATACACTTCCGTTGTTACTTAACTAGTTGTTTATACCATATATGACTTATGTTATGTCAGTCATTAGTTAGATCCATCAAACACTGCTAGAGATTAGTAGGATTGTATCCGTAGGTTTGGATATCAGAATGAAAATGGGAGCATGATCTGATGGACTTTGTTATGGGATTACCCAGGACACGAAGAGGATATGATGCGATTTGGGTAATCATTGTTTGGTTGACTAATTCGCTCCCTTTCCATCGATTCGAGGGATGGATTCTTTGGATCGAATAGTAGTGGTATACTGTATAGAGATTACCAGACTTTATGGTATATCTCTGAGTATTGTATTGGATTGAGATCCTTGATTCACCTTACGTTTCTGGCAGAGTTTGTAGCAGATCATGAGTATGGAGCTTTGTTGTAATAGAAGTTTTCACCCTCAGACGGATGGACGTTGGAGGTTTTGCTAATAGTGGGCGTTATGGATTTTGGCGATGGTTGATTTACCCACGCTTGGCTAGATAGTAACGGGGGAGTAGCGAAAGCAGGGTGAGCTCATTACCCACAGAGTCATCTTTTACGGTTAGAGATTTGTTATGATACTTGGATGGAGTCGTATATGAGCATGTAGTTTGGCTGTTACTCTAAGAGGATCCCTGTGTTGAGCAGTAAATTTGGGGATCAAATTTTTATTTGTGGGGGAGAATATAAAATACGATGCTCAAATAATAATTAAATAATAAAGTTATTTGACAAATAATCTTATTGGAATTTTTTAAAAAAAATTGGGATTTAATCGGAGCTCGTATGGTGTATTTTGAGGGGATACGTTTATAGGCTTGAGAAAAACCTGTTTGGGATACTCGAAGGCGGGAGTTGATTGAGAAATTGATCTAGGGTTTAATTGAAAAATCCCTAAGTTATAAAAAAAAAGGTTGTCTCGTGCCCTAGCTCCCCCATCGCCGACCCCTTTCTTCCCCGAGCCCTCACCTCACGACGTCGCCTCCCCTCCTTCACCGAACCCCTTTCTCCCCAATCCATCGTCGATTCCTTTCTTCTCGAGAGTTCCCGCACCCCGCCGGCCTCTCCTCCTCACGCGAGCACCTCGTGACGCCGCCTCCTCCCCCTTCGCCGAACCCTTTTCTCCCCAAAACCACCGTCGACTACCTTCTTCCCTCTCCCTCTTGCGAGTTCCAGCACCACAGTCGTCGGCGCTCCCTCACGTGAGCACCCAAGACGCCGCACCACCGCGTGATACCACCTTCTTCCCCGTCACTTTCCCCTCCTCTGCCCAGCACCGCTGACGCCACCTAATGCCACGCTGCCAGCGGACATTGCCGACACCGTGTCGCTCGACGGACGTCGAGCCATAGCGTCATCGATTCCGATAGCTTCGCTGTTGCCGGGAGGGGAGGAACTATCACCTCCTCTGGCATTTCTTGTGCGCGATCGTCGGCAATTCGGCATCTAGGGCACCACGATGATTGTTCAGGTATGATTTGTGTGGAAATCTTGTGGATTCTTGGATTCTATCTCCTTGGTTTCCGATGTAAGGTTTTCTCTGATCAGGACTAAGGCGAGGCATCCAAACCATGTGATGACGTAACCTCGTTGAGCAGATCGCTAACCTTCTTTGGCGCATCTGCCGTTAGAGATCCGAGTTGGAGAAGAAATGGCCGGCTAGGGATTAGTTTCCACAGAGCAATTCTTGGCTGAAGCATAGGCGTTTGATTTCTGTCTGCATATTAGGGCGAGTGCGCTTTAGTGATTCTCCTCTAGATTTTTCTACTTTTGATCTGTTATTGATTTGCTCTGTTAGGATTGCTAATGGTTATTAGATTATGTCTAATTTAGATCACATAGAAGCATGTGGAAGGATTATGAAAAGGGGATGTGTTTAAAATTGGGATTTTAATGGATTAAATTGTGCTTAGATCATGGATTGATTTGAATATTGTAGTTGGTTGTTCATGTGTGGTTGATGGAGTTTGATTTCAGATTTCTTGTGGTGGTTGGGTGGTTAATTTAAGTTTATTGTGAGATAGGATTGATTCATTTGTGTGTTTGGAGATTAGTGTGCATTTTGTTGATGATTTGGTTGTTATTTGATTATGGTGCTAGGTTTGGTTATACATGGGTTACTTAATATGAATGTGAATTGGAAGATGAAATACTCGGTTTTGATTAAGGATTATTGGATTTTGTTGGAAGATATGATTAAACTTAAATTAATCAATTGGATAAATTAAGTATGTTGAATTTATGTTGAATTGACTTATTAGTAAATGGATTGCTATATGAATCAATTAAAGAGTTGATAAGGTTAGGTTAAATCTAATTTAACCAATGGATTTGGGTGACTTCATAGTTGGATTAGGGTTTTTTCCTAATTAAATTGGATTTGGATTTAGCTAGTTGTTGATTATGAAATTAGCTAAATTGTACAGTATATGATTTGCAGGACGTTGTTTCGAGACGAGCACTTCGACGCGGGGGATTGTTTAGCTCGATCTACATTTAAGGCGGGTACTTCTTACTTTGACTTTCTTTAGTTCTTTAGAACTTGGTGCATAAGCCATTTTTGAATAAGGACTGCTTTACCTTGACTCCATTCGTAATATTTCCTGTGCTTAATACTTCCACTCAAACCTTTGAGATATTCATTTCTATATCCATATACTCTCCTAATGCCATCTATGATATTTAGCAGATATTATATACCAACCTTGTATGCTTTAATTGTTGTTTATTTATGTACCGTATTGAGCGTGTTGGCTTCATGTAGCATACCTGATTCCTGTTTATACGTATATGATGACTGTTGTATTTTGCGCATCATATCATTGCATGCATGTTAACGACAAATTCTCTCTTGCGGTCGAGAGAGTCGTTGACCAAGACCGCACACTCGACCACTCGAGAAAGTGGTAGCTGGAGCAGATGTCGCTTGTCCTGTCGTGCCCACACTCGCTCACTCATGAGTAGATGAAGCTGGAGTTGCGAGTAGCAGGGATCCCGCCGCAGATGTAGCTAGTTAGCTACTATGCAACTGTCCACTCGGCCACTCGAGAGAGTGGTAGCTGGAGTGTTGTACAGTTTGTCACTGACCTGGCCTCTCAACCATACAGGGGTCATGGAGCAGAGAGGTGGGCGGGAGTGACCATCAGTGCATACGTTTTTATTATTGTTATACCTGCCTATTTTGTTGCTTTCTTATATTTACAGCTGTTCATTTTGTCATGTGATACATTTATACTTGTTGAGCTATATATGTATTGATCGCATGTTGTTCGACTCCGATTTACTTATTGATAGAATGTCTTTACCTCACATGATACCTTCGTAGTGATGAACAGTTCAGTAGTCGATCAGTATTATTCCTGATCTTCTATTACCTAACCTAGGATATGATTTCAGGTATGAGCATATATTATGATTTTATTTTAGTATCTGCTATTCCTCTTATGAGACTGTATATCTTTGGCTCACTCTCTATTTGTATAGTATGTTATTTGTATAGTATGTTATGTTCATGCACTATCTTTCCTTTATGCGCTGAGTCCTAGCACTCACCACCCCACAAACTGATTTTTCTTTCGCCAGGTAGCAGGTAGATGAATCAAGGATGCTTGGAGAGTCCTGGCTGTCAGTCCCACTACACATTCAAGGACGGTTTTCTTTTCGGTCTTATTACTATTTGGGTGGTATATTGATTTCGCGTATTTGCTTTCTAATAAGTTGATGTGGGTTTGGAGTCTAGTCTAATGGTTGCAAGTATTTTGGTTAAGGACTTTGTTGGTCATACATTCGTATTTTTTGTGATTTCCGCTATGTTTACTTCCAGCCATATGGACTGTTTATAAACTGCGTGGTTGTGTTTACTTCCAACCATGTGGGTTGTTTATAAACTGCATGGTTGTGCTTATATCCAGCCGTGTGGATTGTTGATTATGTTTATATGTTGGTTGTGTATGTATATTGACTCCAATTTGTCACTGTTACAGAGGAGGTGTTGTCCGATTTTTGATTGGACAACCTTGCCCTCGGGCCTGACAAAATTAGGGGATTAATTTACAGCATGGATGGAGCTTTGCTACCAACTTAATGTGCAACTCGGTAAGAATAAGCTTCAGGATTTGCATCATGGTTCTATGGTGTTGAATTAACTAAAAAAAATGTAGGTTATGGTATAGACAGCCAGTTTCTAAAAGAAAACTTGACCTAGAACCCTCAATTCAGATAGAATCCAACAAAGATCCCAACAAATCTTTAAAATAAATATGTATATGAAGTCTCATTTGTCAGCAGAATCATGAATTTCACATGCTACCTAAACTAAAAAAAAGGATTAAGCATACATAAGCAGTAACCCTTAAAAGGCACTGCTAAAATGTATATTCCAAACATGCACAAGAATAAATTATGATATGTCAAAGAAAGATCAACAAATAACATATAAAAGATAATGGCGGTAGTTATCGACATGTCTTAATAATTTGTAGAGCTTTCTAACAACAGATACAAGATAATCATTCAAAAGACCATTTGACAAGAATTAAAAAAAAAATTGACAGAAGTTATGCATATGTTGGATTAAACATTATCTGATAGTTTACATTTTGTTTTTTTTTCACCCTCTCCTATCTTTCCACAAGTCCTAAACAAACCACTGATGGCTCTGGGTGGGATTCAAAATGCTAAGGTGAATATCAAGGACATATTAACCTCGTTATTCCAAACCACACTAACCACAAGTTATATAACAACAAAACACATTCAAATGAATAAGAATCTTCACTTTTCAGTAGTGGAAAATTGGCAAAAGCAAGTTCAAGTACAAGCTGGAGAACTATATGATGGCCATACATGATAGCTATCAGTACATTCTTTGCAAGAATGCTTGCAGTACTAAGAGTTAAGTCCAAGATAACTATCTTGCACATTTAATTATGTCTTCTCTAACTTCCTATTGATCAGCTTACCTCTATAGCATATACCATTAAGCCCTGAATTCATGCTCTAATGCTAATGTCCTTTAGCTTACCTTTTTAATAACAACAGAAGATATTAAAGCCGCTTGATAAGTATCACGTGTCAATATAGTATTGCAGCAAAGCATCAGAAATTTACATATAGATCTCTTATCTATCAGCTTCTATCAATCTTTGAGGTCATCTACGTATCTCTGATGCTTTGCTGTGACACTATATATCCTCCCTCTAGGGTTCTAATTAAACGCTCTTCCCAGTTTCATTCTCTTTTTCTCTGACAATATTATCTCCATGCGTGCTAGCATCTTCGTGAGTCAGTCTATCATAGAAAAAATGTTTTGAGGAAAAGGAACATTTAAGTGGTCGGCATGAGGCTAATTTCTATCTTTTCTTCTACCCTTATAATTGCAGAAATTAGAGCAGAATAATGCATTTAATTGCACTAATAATCTTGGATAAAGTTACTTTTATCAATGAAGCTACCGCCAAACTAAAAAGGAAATTGAGCATTACCCATGCTTTATATGCAAACCACATACATATGACATCAGACAACATTGATACTGAAAAGGTGAGTGTGAAAAATTGTAGTACTAGGAAATTAAAATTAACCTCAAGAAGTAAATTTTCACCCCTGCGGAGGCGCTCAAAAACATTCCGAATCTGTTACAATGAGAATACCTTCAATATAAGGCACGATAAACATAATAAAGATATAAAACTATAAAGAAATGTAGAGCATACTTTTTTCAAAAAGAACCTGGAAGTATAGCTAAAGACTACCAACAAAACCCATTCATATCAAGAAAAATCTGATGCTATTGATCCCATGGAGGATTGTGAAAATAAAATAAAATAAAAAATCTTGCTACAAAAGAACCTGGCTACCCTGAAATTCCCAATTTGTATTATAATCAAATGCAGAATGTTCTTAAATTCTACAATAATTATGGAGTTGAATTTAGCTAGTCTTTGATTTTTCATAATAGAAAATAATATTAGGAAAATGATATATGGGATATGGACTCAATTTATTGTGGTATGAGTTACATCTAAAAGAAATCCCTTTAATGTCTTTACCATCAAGATTCAAGTGTCATTTCAAAGTCACTCGAAACAGTCAACAGTAACATCCATGTATAACGAGAGTAGAAATCTACAGTGAAAGAAGTTCCAAAGCACAATCAGGACAATCTTGTCCAGCAAAAACTAGAGATTCTCATAGAAAAAAAATTCAAATTAAAATACTAAACAGAAATTTTATAATTATCGCCAAAAGGGTCTTCCACAATCGTGTTTCTCTGGGCCATTTAATGAGTTTTCTTGTGGGTCTAAAAGAATTCAGATAAAAGAAAAAATCTATGACAAAATATTCTAGCAAAATTCAAAATATGTCAAGCTAGACCATGCCCATGAGGCTACTTCCTCAACAAATAGGTCAAATAAAGAGCAACATTCAGACTTTCAAATGTCAAGGTAAATAATAAGCACTATAACTCAACTACATATATTATGTGAAAAGCCCTAAAAACGTCAAACTAAATAATATACATGATTTTGAGGTTTGGATTCATATCCAAGCATAGTTGGCAAACTCAATTGATCCTAATTCAGAACTGTCAAGCTAAATCGAGGTCACCATTAGCCAATCCACTTCCAACCAATTTCTTGGACAAGTGCTTGAGAATCTCTCAAATGTTGAAAACCCAAATTTAATTTGATGAAATTTTGTTGCTAATCGTCAAAATCATTTGGGAAACAATTCAACTAAATTGAGCAAAACCACTTTTATGTCAATTTCACTTGATTCTACCAACTGAATCTTTCCAAACAACTAACGAGTAGGGTCCATTTTTTAGAAGAGGAAAAGAGGAGACAAAAGCTAGATGTAGATGCAAGTAAAATATAATTTAGGGGAGAGAGAAGCTTGCTTCGTTGTTGCCTCACTAAGACATCCACTCAAACTGAGGTGAGTCAAGATGGTGTGCATGCGTTCACTATATATCTAGGGAGTGGGTGTAATTTCAGAAAGAAGAAAGTTAGTGGGTGAGATACTCTTTCACAATAAGAAGAAATAATAATAGCATACTTATCAATGGTATATAGTAGATACTTATTATTTTATTCTGATTATTTAATATGTACTTATTGTTGATATTAATAATAGCATACTTATTAATGATATTAATGACATATTAATTAATAAACAAATATTTCTTAGTGTTACAAACTAATAATACACACACTGATTGATAGGTTAGTTACTAATAGCTATTAAATATGTTTATTATATTAAATTATTAGTAGCATTGAAATTTAATCAAATTTAAGATGCATCAAATATTAAGTTTTTTTTATATCTCATTTATTAAATATTATTGTTTTGTTTTTTCATATATGTAATATTCTTTTTGAGTTTTTCAGTAATTCCACAGATCCAATACAACTGATATGTAAGTTTGGAACCTTTTGATACTCATATTGACAATCATTAGACATGTCAATCCAGACCCAACAAGTTTAAAGAAAAGAATAATTGGATGTGTATTATAACAACAATATTATATATACCAACTAAAACAAGAAGAAAACTGAGGAACAAGGATACCACTAAGTATTTAGAATGGCCAGTGTCACAAGACGCTGTCCCTTCTAAATGTATTTGTACGTTTAGAATGGACATTGTCCAAAGAAGGTTTCCTATGTTGCCGTCACAACACAAACCTATATCAAAAGGTAAAGAGTAGCTTAGCACTAGTGCATCCAAAACATTGTAAAAAAGAGATGGATTATCACATAAGATAAGACCCCGTGATTAAGTGATTGTTTTCCATACAAAGGTTGTTGATATCAAAAGTAACTCTTCTGCACTGATTGTGCACTCTAAAATGGATAACAATACAAAAATAAAAGGGCATCCATGAGACAAACGGAGAAGGAACAAAAAAAGAAGACAACAAATCATACTAAGACATGGCTAATCACACTTAAGCATGAATAAGAGTGCAACTAGCCCTAATGTGCTGTCCTATATAAGAAACTAGACAAAACCATCAACTTCATTTCACTTAGTAGACCTGCAATACCAATCATATTGTTGCTAATTCAACAATATCAATCCCATAAGACCATGCACAATTATTCATGCATGTTGTGTAGTTATTGTAATGTACAACTATCAAGATATCAGCATTGGCAAGTGTCACAAGCATTATCACGACCGTCTATAACAACAATAACATGTCTTTATCCCCACTAAGTGATTTCAACTATCTGAATCCTCCTATGCCATGGGACTCAATTCCCTACTACATTCCCATCTAAATAAATGAATTTTATGTTGTTTTATCTCTCCTAACCAAGTCTTCTTTGGTCTCCCTCTTCCTTGTTAATGTGTGTATTTGTCATAGTCTTACATGCCTAACAGGAACATTTATTGGTCGAATAAGTTTAAACATGTCACTATAAAAGTAGCTTAAAATTAGCTCTAGCTATTCAGACAAGATGTCTAAGTTTATAACCTAGATCAAGTCTTCTTTGGTCACCTTCTTCCTTGTTAATGTGTGTATTTGCCATAATCTTACACGCCTAGAAGAGCATTTATTGGTCGAGTAAGTTCATGTCCATACTATTTTAAACACGTCACTATAAAAGTAGCTTGAAATTAGCTCTAGCTATTCAGACAGGAAGTCTAAGTTTATAACCTAGATTAAGACATCCAAAGAAAATATGAGTTATTTTCAGCCAAGACTATTTGCATCGACTGTAATGATCCATGGTCATTTCTATCAATCATGAGAAATTCCAAAGATCTCAAATTAGAATGGTTAAATCACTTAACTGGGACGACTTCAAATCCTGAAGAAAAAGACCAAGGCAGTATAGCAGATCCAAAGTGTAAATTCTAAAGTGCTAATCAACAAAAATTCCCATGGTCCAAAGTGTAAGAATTAGTAGACTTTTAAGGTGTTGGTCGGTTGCCGATTGAAGTAAATTTCTATAAATTCCATGGACCATAAGAAACACAATTTGTGCAACAATGTGCATCAATCTAGCTTTCAAAAATGAAAATCTTCTTAAGTGAAGAATGGCAGTGTCTGTTTCAACAAAACTAATGATTAAATGGATTCAGACTTGGTGAGGTCACAATTGATTTATAGTGACGAGAATTCCAAAGATACAATGAAAATACAAAACAGAAAATAAAAAGTATACAATAACAGTTGCACACTGGAGTCTATTGAATTCAAAAAATGATAAGTAGAGTATAAGATGTTTCTTATATATATCAAACATGACAATGACAATTAAGTATTTTGCAATATAGGTATGTATTCCATTACAGTCAAGTGAGTCTAAAATAATAAATAAAGTTGAAGTCACTGTTAAAGACAACCTCATTACATACCTCTGACATCCTGTTTCTCCCTTCTCTTGTAGCTGCAAGAGTCCGCGTAGGCAATGGAACACTCAAAGCACCACTTAATCTCATGTATGGATGCTGATGAACACGTGATACAGCTCCTGACTGATGTCCAACCTCCTGAGATGCGGAAGAACTATTTTGACATGTAGAGTGGTCCATACTATGACCTCGGCAATCAGAAGAAAGAAGGGATCTACATACAGCTTCTGATATACGACGTCGATTTTGATGAGTTAACCAGTTGGCTCCTAGTGGTTGATAAACTCCTAAGTTGGTGCCAACTTGTGATGTAGGCACCAAATTTCCAGACAAAACTGTGCTGCCAGTGACTGAACCCCAATTTGTTTGCTCATGTAACATATTTCTGGTGCTAATTGGAGGAGCAGACGTTTGCTCTGAGATATTGATAGAAACACCTGATGAGTCGAGTTCCGCTGATGCACCATCAGCTGCAACTGCTGGGGATCCTGAAGAACTACCTACTTCTGTAGTTGAAATTCCATTGTGTGGAAAGGGATACAGGTCCAGAGGTAAGACAGGCATAGTACATACATGGCGTTGCCTATGTGGCACCAAATTGCTACCCTGGTACCTAGAATCTGACAATTGATTATGCGGGATTGTTGCAGATGCTAACTGGGGATGCCAAGGATTGTAATAAGCTAGATTATTCTCTTGGGCCCATAGATCAGGTGCAAAAGTATTAGCTTCGTCTGCATGGTTCATTCTCATTCGAGTGTTCCTCTGATGGTTGCCAGCCGAACTCACAAAATGATAGTGATTAGAAGCTCCAGCTCTTGGTATTATACTGCCTCTTGTATTATTGTCTTCTGCACGATATACACCTGTTTAACTACCTAGATGAGCTAGTGACCATTTTGTGAGCTAGAAAAATGAAGAGAGGAAATGAAATGCACCAAATGATTCTTACCTTCATTAAAGTTGCCAGAATTTCCACTTGCTGAGCATTCCCCGTGGTCTCTTTCAATGTTTTTTCTCTTGTGTGAAGAGCATTCTGTAACTTTTTGTTTGCCTCCATCATTGTTGGAAAAGAAATCAATAGCCCTTGAAGAACTCCCTCCTGAAGAGCTTGCACAGAAGGCAACATGTTGATATGGTGTTAAACCCACATTACTTGGTCCCGAATGAAACCCTGATCCAAGAACCTCCCTACTCATTTCAACATGTTTTGTATTGTGACTTGAATCATGAGGGGACTCATTCAAGGCAAGTAACTGAGATAATTGTTGTCTGTTGTTGGCCAAATTGATGTTGAGGTCACCACTATCAGTTTCAAATGAAAGATTGTTTGTTGCTTCAGGTCTACTATCTTGTATCCTTGGTCCACCAGTTCTACTACCTAGAGAAGAAGCCATCCAACTATATTCAAGTTTAATTTCATTGTGAGATCCTTGGTTTAGTGGGGGCATGCTAGAGCTAGGACCAATTGTATCCCAAAAATTAAAACTTGGACCTTCTTGGCTGGCTACGTTTCCACAGGAAACAGTTCCACTTGAAGACATTGGGTTCCGAGGTAAATCCTGATTTTCCACTGAAACAGGGAGAAGTTCATTCCAGAGCAATGGTTGATCCATGACGGAAGTGCTTGAACTAGATGGTCGATCCATATCAAAAGCTTCACAGACGGGCTGAAAAGTACTCCTTTGACCCTGCATCAGGTATTTTAGGTTCTTTTGCAACTGTTGCAAGTTGGAGCAATGTGTATCCTGAAACCAAAAATCACATGGCACAACTCAGCAATTACTCGAAAAGAGAAATATTCATAAATGGAGACACAAAAGGTAATTTATTTGATAAAAGAAACAACATGCATATAAGAAGTAAATAATATCAAATCACAATGAGAAAGGGAAGAGAACTTTGAGCAAAACAACATTTCCAAATTCTTGAAATGGGATTAAGCTCATATTCAACAGAAATTTATTTCTGTTTCAGACAATTACAAATATATTTTGCAATAAAATGCACATCTGCCAAAAATGTTATCTACTTCACATCTGTTGAAGTGGGAGAATAGAAATTGCATTCATTTTCTAAAGAAATAATTACATAGTAACTATAGGACTCATCACAAACCTTAAACCTAAACTATAAATGTGGAACTAAACCCACAAGACAATACTTGATTATGGTGAAAAAATAAAAGGCGTCAATTCTTTGACCTCAAATTAGCAAGCACGTCAATGAAATGAAGGTGAACAGAGAGAAATTCCAAGAATTCTCAATGAGCAACTGTTGTTTTATATGGAGATCATGGAGCAACAGTTGTGGTGTCCAATGAAAATGAAGGCATCATCTCCATCACTCTTAATTCTCCCTTCACCTACCACACATAGGCTGCTAAACTTGAAGACGTGTTAGGAAGCAACACTCCAAAAAGTTTTCAATGGACTTGTGCTCAAAGATCTGATCGGAGTCCTCTTGTCAAGCGTAAGGAGTTACAACTTCAGCTCCATGCCTTGTAGATAGGTTTCTTTTCATCAAGGCTCAAGCTTAAAGAGATTAAACTTTAACTCCATGTCTAGTGGCTCCTCTTCGCAAGGATGACAAGATGTCTTGAATGCCTTTCTTGCCACTACAATGTCATAAGTAGTTGGCCTCAATCCACCTTTCAGAAACCTCAACAGACCTCTGATTCCTTCTCAGTCATCCATGAGGAAACATGAAGAGGTTTCTCAAGCACTATAGGCCTTATTTAGGTTAGTATAGCAGTAACTCTAAAAACTACCAAATTTCTCTACTAGCTCCTCGATGCCACCTATCTTAACCACAAAGAAACTGAACAAAAAAAGTAATGTCTCATGGATTGCAGTGTTTCAACTTTTAAATTTGGTTCATGGGTCTAGTGTTAGAGTACCCCACCACTCAAGTTGCTGAGATTTCTGAGCAAGAGTCTTATGGGATCTAGTTGTGATGTACAATTACTTGCTCCTTTTCTAGACCATTAATCCTATCCCTGTGAGCATCTTTTGCTGCTTCTCTTGCTATGTGACTTTAACCAAGCTAGAAATATATATACATATGACATGGTAATATATTTCAATTGTGTAGTTAAATATTGAAATAACCATTCATATTAGCTGGTTACAGGTCTTTGAAACTAACTTTAAAGGTATCTTCTACACCACTTTAGATATCAAGGTTATAAAGGGCAACTTAGATAAGCTCCTTACTATTACTTTTCCTTATAGTGTCTGATCTGTCCAGAGTTAAGAGTCGGTAAAGACTCAAATCCTAGGTACCCCTTCTTTTCCATCTCATCAAACATGTATTTGCAAATGCTTCAAGACTCTAACACAGTTCCGCAATCATCTGATCTGATGGTGGACCAATTAACTAAGGCAGTTCAATGACAATCTGGAGAATCAAATGGAAGTCAAGGAGGCTAATATCAAGGCCCTGAAAGTCATACTGGCAGATAGGAAAAGCTTCAGTATTCACATTATGGAAAACTTGTGCATGTCGAGGATGTCCATTATTCTCATCATGGCTATCCGTTTGTTTATTCTTTTAACCTAGCTCATGTGGATCAACTATATGCTACTTTCTAATAGATCTCACTCATAAGTCATGGGTTAAGGGAATTAAGAATGTTTCTCTTTCATCCTCATTGCACTTTTGTCTGTATTTTATATCCCTAAATTTTCATTTAATGTCCACTAGTAACCTCAGTCTAAATCCTTACATTTATCATGTCACATATTTTCATTCACATTTAACACAAGCAAGGTGATTAGCATATGACATAAGTCCCATGGATTGTACCATTTAAATGTGTTTTCATCATATTTGGTTCTTTTGGCAGCTCCATCACCTCTTCAAATACATAGTCAATCTATTCTTTTTTTTAAGTGAAGTCCGGTAAACATTCTAGGTTTTCATTCTCAAATAGGATCTATAAGGGTGTTCTTGCACCCTTGTCTTTGATTTATTCTAATATAGGAGGTTTGTGTTGTGTCAATTTCACTTATTAGGTGTTAAGTACTTTGTAACTTTGATTAATGACTATTCTCAAGTAACATGGTGTTTGTTGATGAAAGAGCTTTCAAGTTTCTCTATATTTACTTCTTTTCATGGTGACATTAAAGCCCAGTTTCATATATTCATTAGATCTTTCCAGTGATATAGCAAAAGAGTCCTCTCATACCCTTCAATTAATGGATGTTCGCCACTTTAATACGATAGCTAATTTCTTACCCACTATGAAAGTGTGAGTTGCAAATGTGTTTAAATCTGTTAGATGTTCACTTAATGGTATTGTAGGCTAGTTAAAAGCTCACCTAATAGCTAAGCAATACATTCACATTTATAAGATAAACTACCTTAACATATTTTTTCCAATGACTAAGATCACTTCGATTCGACTTTTTTAACCTTCACAACTATATTTTGTTAGCACCTTCACCAGCTTGACCTAAAGAATCTTCGTTCATGTTGACCTTACTAAAGAGGTTAGCATGGAGAAACTTCCAAGGTTTATTATTCGAGGAGAGACTGATCAAATATGCAACAACTACAAAACAGATTAAGCTAGTATCATAAACAATTTTGACAAAATCAGTTTTAAAATCTGAGGTACAAAACTTCTTAAGGAAATTCAAGTGAGGTTGTCAGAAATCTTGTTGTTAGAAGACTGTGACAATTTAATAGGGTAGGTAAGATTAAGAACATGAAATGATCAAAGCTCAATATTATAACCTAATTGAAGCAGACTATAATGAACAAGTAAATTTTTAAGAGGAACAAGAGCACGGTTGATTGGAGGTCAAGAGATTATACCTATAGATATTTTTAATGTAAACAAAAAAAATATGCAGGCCTACACAGTCAAATTGTTGTCGTCTCATATTATGGATCAATGAGAGTCATCACATATAACTGTGATTTTAAAACTGAGACAATCCTATTTGTGACAGCAAAATCAATCACGCTAACTTTACCAGTCAAAGTATAAGATAAACCATATCACCTGCTTACTTCAGATAATTCATAATGTGTAAAGATTATATGCTAATTTTACACATCAGATAATTGGTATAGGTAAATCAGAATACTGTTGTTGACCATGGGAGTGTTAGTTTTATCATCCTAACAAGGCAGATAGATAAACATTTTTCTCATACAAAATGGTGATTTCTCAAACGGGTAGATGTTTCATCTAATACCCATTGCAAGGACGAGATTTATAACAGCGGTTAGAAACCACAAGAAAAAAAAAAAGGCGTGCAACAGGTTCAACCAGCAATTTTCATCGGAGGAACATTTGCTAAACGGAAAGGGAGCAAGGCAATCGATCATAAGAAGAAAAAAAAGTAACGGATGGAAGACAAAACCTCTATTCATATTTAAAAGAGCACCATAAATAAACAACAACAGTATGTAAAAGAATCGATAGTCCCCTGCCGTCATCGATTCATCTTTTGAAAAATAAGTTCAGAAAATAAATAATATCAGGTCAAGTTAGGATACAAAATGGCATGTCTAATCATCTCGGAATCCAGAAAAGAATTGAAATAAAAAGAAAAAAAAGTTAATAGCAACTACAAGAAACATAGCGCTGAATCACGACCCATAAGACCTCAGAAACAAACCGCAAATTCTTCTTTCTCTCCAAAGAAAACAAGATCAAGCAAAATCGGTCGGAAACAGAATCTCGTCAAAGGATCGGACGAGCAGATCCTAAAGGTCTCACCTTTGGAGTACCAACCGATCTAGAAATCTCAAAGATCAGCCAGCAAGAAGCTTCTTCCCACCTCCCCTCCGGAATTCACACAAACCACGCTGCCGCTTCCGATTGTCGCCTCCCTCACAACGAGAACAACACGTCAGTGGACGCCCTTCGAAGGGAGGTCTGGCAGCCAAGAGGGGGCCGAATTAGACTACGAAGGAAACGGAAGCGGTGAGGACTGGGACGGAAAGAGGAAGAGGAAGAGAGCAAGGGGGGATTTGGGGCAGAATTAGATGGCTTTTCCCACTACCGATTTTACAGAGTTAAAAATAAAATATACAGACCAAAGTGCTGAGCACTGGGACTCATATGCGAAGGGGTGTGTGTCATATCGACTATCGGGGGCACTCATTTGCATCTTTTTTCCGATCCTAATCAAAATCCGTCAAAATAAAAATAGAAATAAAATCAAATCAAATAAAATTATCATTAAAAAAATTAAAAGGACCCTTATCAACAACCTATATAAAAAATAATTTTAATTAAATTTATAAATTTGATGAAAATTACTCTAATATAAATTAACTTTCATCAAATTTATTCTAAATAATTTTGATTAACTGCTTTACATTGAAATAGTTTTCATTAATTTTATACAAAATTATTTCATATCATAGTAGTTTTAGTCTAAAGTATTCTGTATCATAACAATTTTCACTAAACTTATTACAATTATATTTGATCAATTTTAATTAAGTTAGATTAACATGAATTAATTTAACTAATTTTAATTAAGTTAGACCGACTTTAATTAACAAAGAGTAATTTTAATTAATATTTAAATATTTTTATTAATATTTTAAATCATTTTAATATATTTAAATAGTTGTGATTAAAGTTGATAAACTAACTAATACTATTTTGGAAATAGATAAATAGAATGGTGCTTTTTTGAATAATTTTTTTTAAAAAAAACTAAAATAAGGGACATTTTTAAATTTTTATTAAAAAATTAATTACATAAAAAAATTAAAATTTAATTGCTCAATTAATCCACTTGTCACCAAATTCCTATTAAGAATGTGGTTGGTTGTTGTATAGGGATTTTATGCGAAAAAATAGCATATAACACAGTAAAAAAATAGATACCTCTAGAGATCGATGTGAATATAGTATATCTGTTTTCTAGTCTATCAAATAAAATGGTCATCTATGTTGTGTGAACAGTACTTCTGACGGCAATTTTGATTCGGATATAGATCTTAGCACAATCAGAATGTTCTCACCTCTTTAGTATCCATACGAATATGTTCTTCGTCCATCTCACAAACTCACTACTTGGAGAAGAAACAACCTTTGTTGTGCTAGCAACAACTCATGGAAGTTTTGGCCAAGGTAAGAAGAAGAAGATGACTAGAATGAATATTCAAAAATCATCAAAAAAAAAAATCCTTTTGTACTCATCCTGTTAGAGTGTATACTAAAAATCTAACTTTTTGTATAAACATTTAAGAATCACATTGGTCAAATGTCTAAATTTATGAGAAGTGTAGTTGTCCATTGAATTTATATTGAAGATAACATGGTGTGAGAAGACACACAGAAGTTCATGTTATCAGTTCCTTATAAATTATAAACAGTTGTTCACAACCAAGATGGAATGGAGCAAACCATTGAGTGGTTGTAGTGTAATTAGGTATTAGTTTATTTTGACTAATAAATTATACTAGTACACTATGAGTGTATTGAGCAGGACCATTTGAGGTAGTATCTTTTTATACTGACTATATAAAAGAACAATACCTCTGTTATTATGGAAGTGTGTATGTACTCTTAATCATGATATAATAACAAGCATGTATACTTAATATTTATTTCTTTGATTTATCAAAGGGTGTGATTTAGCTCGTTAAATCAATAGGTCTGATAAGTTGGGAAATGATATTATTTATATGGTCTGTTATTGATTATAGAATGAAACTGTGTTCTAGTAATCTAGGTTGATGATGTTCTCTTGAGGAGCTCATAAGGATTGTCATGTAAACTCTGCAGGTGGACTTAGTCCGACATGACGATAAGGTTGAGTGGTACTACTCTTGGAGCTAGATATTAATTAAGTGAGTTGTCAGTAACTCATTTAATTAATGAACATTCGATATCTTAAACACAGGGAGACTAACACACTCATGATAAGAAGGAGCTCATATAGTAATATGGGATTGGTACAGTAGTGCAATAATAAGTCTTTAGTGGAATGAGATATTATTGATGAACTTGAGTTGGGTGTTCGGGGCGAACACGAGAAGCTCAAGCTCATCGGGAGACCAAAACCAATTTCTCCTCTCAATCTCTATTGTAGTCGCTTATTTATAAAGTCTTATATCCACCACCCAACTTCTTACCCACCTTAAGGTGGTCGGTCAAGCCAAGCTTGGAGCCCAAGCTAGGGCCGGCAAAACCAAGGTTAGATGGGTTCAAGTTGTGACCGGCCCTAGCTTGGAGCCCAAGCAAGGATGGTCGGCCACATTCACATTGAAAGAGAGTTTTAAAATTATAAATCTTTCCTTTTATAGCTTTCTACAAAGGATTAAGAGAAAGGTTTGATATCTTTCATTATTTGTAGTTAAAAGGAAGATTTTAATTTTTTTATAAATTTTGAGAGTTTTAAAATTATAAATTTTTCCTTTTATAGCTTTCTACAAAGGATTAAGAGAAAGGTTTAATATCTTTTCTTATTTGTAGTTTAAAGGAAGATTTTAATTTTTGATAAAACTTTCCTTTTTGTAACCATCCACATGTTTTAAAAGAGAGATTTTAATTTATAAAACTTTCCTTTTATAACCAACCATGAAGGGATTTAAAGAAAGAAATTTTTTAATTAAAATTTCTTACCGGAAACAATTAAGGAAGTTTTAATTTTTTGTTTAAAACTTTCCTTGTTTGGAGAACAAGGTAGGGGCCGACCATTAAAGGGTTATAAGGAAGTTTTAATTAAATTTTCCTTCTTAGACATTGGCAAAGAATATAAGGAAGTTTTAATTATGTTTAAAACTTTCCTTATTTGCCAAGACCAAGGAATATAAAAGAGAGGGTAGAGGTGCCTCACCTTGGAACAACACGTCTATTATTCCTCTCCTCTCTTCCTTGGTGGTGGTCGGCCCTCTTCTTCCCCTATTCTTCTTCCTTGGTGGCCGGCGACATCTCATCTCTAGGAGTTGTTGGTGGTCAGATCTTGTTAGAGGAAGAAGGAGAGATAGGAAGCATTGTTTCTTAGCATCCCTTGGAATTTGGTTGGTGGCCGAAGTTCTTCATCTCTAGGAGATTGCTGGTGGTCGAAACTTGGAAGGAAGAAGAAGATTTTTGTAGAGTCTCGTCTTGGTAGATCGTCGCCCACACGACGCCCGAGATAAGAAGAGGAATACAATAGAAGATCGTGAGGTCTATAAATTACAATGTATAACTAGTTATTTAATTCCGCATCATAACTAGTTCATCTTTTGTATAGATCTTGAAAAACCAAACATAAGAGGCTATCGGTTTTTTAGTTATCATTTTTGTAATCGATTTTTCGTTTCAATTTCATGTTTCGATATTGTGCCTCTATTGAGGTCTTCGTAGTTAAACCTAGGTTACTTAAGAAGTTTAAATATCCGATTTCTTTGAAAGACTTTGTCTAGGCAGTGGTGGATGCTCTCATACCCAAGAAGGTCATGTGTCTTGCCACGTTTGACTTGGAAGCTGATCCTTGAAATGGATATTTGATCAATTTCTGTAATATGGTTTAACTTAAGAAGAACACATCGGTTAAATATGGAGTAGGAATGTTAAACATCGTTCCCAATCCAAATTTAACTTCTGAAGGACAACTTGGATTAATAATGTTAAGTTATGTTTGCAATCCAAGTTGAACTTCAGTAGAGCATAAGGGTAGCTAGGAAAGTTCTATGCTTATATAAAATGTTTGTACAGGGGAACTAGAGCGGTCTCCGGGTATAGCAACCAACACATCCAATAAATACCAAAGATTTTTTTACCTTTTAATCTTCCTTCTTCAATGCATGATTAATCCAAATTAATCATTACTATTTTCTTTAATAAGTAGATTCAATTGAGTCTAACTCAATAAGTCTAATTTGAATTAGACTTAATTCAATGGTTTCAATAGTTTTTCATATTTTAATCAAACTAAAAATGAACCTATCTCTAAATCAACATATTTTTTTTGTGTGACCCAATATGTTCTCATAATATCAGCAATGTATCTAAAATAATATTTTAGATACATAAACAATGAGTGACATCTAGTAATGCATCATTACTACCCAAGTGACTAGAATGTTGATATCCAACCTAACATTTTTGTGTATATTATATTGTATGACTTGGTCCTTCTATTCTCGATATCTAGATTGATCGATGAGATATAGACTATGTCATCCTCTTACCAATCTTTATATTTCTTGATCTCTAAGTAAACACATTCAACCAAATGAGTTTAATATCTCATATTGACTTATTTGAGTATGGTTATGCATTTTAGTAGTCATACTTAATCAAGGGGTCCACAAATATCATTTTCGTCATATGAAAGGGATAGATCTCATCTATATTACTCACTCCCTCTACATAATTTATTGCATATCCAGTGATCGACTTTATAGTCTACCTTGTTATATGTGGCGTTTGTCGATACCAAAGTACATAACTCCTTATGTAGGAAACAATAGTGACTTCAGATCTAAGGACTATTCATACCAATAGTGACTATGAGAATATTTATGACAATCATATAATGATCCATAAAATATTCTCATGACGGGTCAATTCAGTACATATTCTATAATATATACTCATATGTCAAATTGATATCTTATATCAATGTCTTGTGAGATTAAGTCATCAGTTGACCTATACGCTAGTCTCAACATATTAATTTTGTGAACATCAATCTATCTTCAGTCATGTGTCTAGAGCACCCACTATCTAATATTTATTGGTTTAAATTATTATATTTCTACGCATAAAGTACTCCATTTGGAACCAACTTAAGAGGATTTTTAAATTGGTAGATTGATTTCAGCTCTTTATTTTTCATCTCACTCATTTATGTTTATAAAATATATTAATTTTTATGAGTTTGTGTGAGATGAAGTTACGTTAATCTTAGTTTTTTAGTCGATTTTAAGTTTAAGTTCATTAAAAAAATTAATTAAGTTGAGAAATTAATTAAAAACATTAATTAATTTTTAAAAAATAATTATATTTAAATTTTGGAAAAAATTAAATTTTGAAATAAATAAATAAATTTTGTGAAATATTTAAATTAAAATTTTAAAAAATATTTAACCTTGAATTTAAAAAATATTTATGTTTGAATTAGATCAATTGAATTAATTAGATTTTATGTTAGATTGAGTAAATTGATTAATTAAATTAATTAGTTTGAGTTAGGTAAGTAAATTAATAGATTAGTTTGAGTTAGGCTAAATAAGTCTAAATTGATTAATCCTAACATCTCACTTATTTTTAAATTTTCAATCACGGAGCCTTATAGGTTTTCCTAAGATGTTTAATATTTTTTTCTTCAATTTAATTTGAAATCTAAGCATTGATTTATATTTGAGTTAGACTTAGATTTAACAGTTAATCAGTTAAATATCCATTTCGATAATCAACTTCTAGGTTGTGGCAAGGCATAGGGGCCTTCAAAGATATCGGAGCAACGACCACTTCTAGACAAAGTTTTTAAGGAAATTGAATATTTATCTTTCTTTCTGAAAATCCTTGATCTAACTAGTTAAGTGTCGATCAAACCTAAGTCCTTATCTAACCATCCTAATCTAGGCAGAAATAAGGAAAACAGTAAATTAAGTAATCAAGCAAATCTAGTTAATAGTAAAGATGATCTTTCTATTGGCTCCCCCTAGATCATAACTTCGATAAAGTCTATCAAGATAATTATGGATTTAATACTTAAGGATCCAATATTAATTAAGTCTAACTTAATTAGTCAAGTTAAACTTACAGACCCATGCTGGGACTAGATTTCTATTGGTTTGATTTACTAAAGATAAATAAGATCTGAATCAATGTTTAGCCTTGTATTCGAGTCTGAATTAGTTGTAATGACCCTTTGTTTTTCAAGAATCAGATCAAGGTTCTTGAAACTCAAAGTGAATCGTTCCAATGTGTCTTTAAGTTCTTTGACTTGAGTTTTCAAATTAGAATTTTCTTCCTCAAGTTGTTGGTCTTGAGTTGAAGTTCCAATTTAACCTTGCTCGGTCAAACGACTTGGGTTAGTCTCCTCCTTGAGGGCTTTGACCTCCTTTTGGAGTGACTTGACTCAGATATTGGACTTGGCTGATTTTCTAGATAAGTAAGAAATTAAATTATGCAATCTAACTAATGACGGACTTACAATGGAGCTAGAATCGTCTGAACCGGATATGAATCTATGGCTTTGCTCGAACTCAGCTTTCGATTCATGCTCAGACTCAGTTTCAACAACTCATTCTCGGACCGGGAGCGCAAGGAAGCTTGCTTTCTTGTGTTCATTGTCAAAGTCTTCTAATGAAGACTCATCCCACGTTACTTATAGCGCCTTCTTTTTCCGTTGCTTCTTGGCTTCCTTTAGATTCGAATAGTTTGACTTGATGTGTCCTTTCTTTTTGCGTACAGGTGATTTCTGACTTGGCCTTCATGCTCGAATTTAGACTCAGTTGCTTCGTCTTCATTTAGATCACCTTCTTAATCTCTCGTTTGGTGAACCCCCTCTTCTTTTTCTACAATTTTCAAACCAAGTTCATGAGCTCGGTAGTGATTTCATCATCGTCTTCTGAATCTGATTCACCTTTGGACTTGGGTTTGATTTGGTACTTGTTCTTTGATTCGTTTGTCTTGCTTGTACCTACAACCAAGGCAATACTTTTTTTGATCGGAAGTGGGTTAGTCTATCCATGTAATTCAAATTCAAAAAATATTTCATCAAGTCTAATATTTGAAAGATTCTTGGATACTTTATAAGTACCTACCATCGATACCCACAAAGTATTCATTGGAAAAACGTTTAATGTGTACCTTATATTGTCACGATTTTTTATCTTTTGTCCGATCACGTGGAGACTGTTGAGCAAGTCTTGGATTCGAGTGTGTAATTGGCTCACCGATTCACCATCTTACATTTTAATATTATATAATTTATTTAAAATTAAGTTGTGTTTACTTACCTTTGTATCTCGTGCAATTCGATTAGTTTTTCCCATAGGCCCTTGCACTTATGAATGGACCAACTCGATTTAGCTTCTCTTTAGTCAGGCTGCATTGGAGAGTCTGAGTTGTCTTGGCATCAGTCTCAATTTTTTTCCTTGTTGGTGCATCCCACTTGTCATAGGAGATGAGTACTCCGTCTTCGGTAGGAAATGTGAATCTAGTTTGAATGATGATCAACATTTCCACCTGAGTTTTCAGTTGGTACTCCATCTGACCTTTCCAGTATCTGAAATCCTCGTTGAAGAAGAGGGGCAGACGTGCGGTACTGTAGCCTTCTTGATGGGTCATTTGAAATCTTGCACATAAAGAAATGAGGAAAACTTGTTCCAAGACTTGTCTTGGATTAGTAATGCAATATGAAAAGTAATGAACTCGAGTGGTGTTGCACCAACTCAAGAAATGTAAAACTCGATTAAAAAAATTTTGATAGGAAGGGGTGATAGCACTGATTCCGATCAACTTCGAAAAATTCAAAAATACCACAGAAAAACTTGTTCAAATGGTGGTTGCACCAATTCAGAGAAACCTTGCTTTGATAACAATTGTAGGATCGAAAGTACTAGAAAAGGGGTGAATAACGATCGTAGCTTTTTCATATTTTTGTAAAAAAAAACTCAAAGTAATAAAAGCAGTATAAATAAAAAGACAATGCTAAGACTTTTGGTTTTACTTGGTTCGGAGTATATGACAACTCCTACTCCAAGGCTCACGATCGACGATTGCTTTCGTTGGAAAATTCACTAGCAATTCGATAATTACAAAGAACGTACAAACAGATAATTACAAGTTTGTGTAAAATAAATTTTACCAATAATATGAAAATCTAGTGTAGAGCGCAGTTGTCGAAGCAGCGTCGCAGCATTGTAATCAGAAGTCAGAATAGTACGGAGAGCATTTGAGCATTAAATTGAAATCAGAAGTCGTAGCTTGTTAATTGTACTTTGTGGTTACCGAATAGTGCTTTTATAAAGTGTTGAGGGTGCCACCAACCTCATCCGAGGTGCCTCCAAATGCAAACTTTATCTCATGCATTTCGAACTTGATAACCTCCATAGACTGTTGATCCTGTCTGAGAGCTTGCGGGATGAAGCGCTGGCCGATGATAGGCGATGATGAAAAATAGCTTCCGATGCCGGCAAACAGAGGAGGATCCAAGAAAACCACAACGGACCTCACAAGAACCTAACTGCAGAATAATAGATACGAGAAAACCAAAGCAGATCTGTGAATAATACCTCGCAAAAATAAACTCCGGTGAGGTACCCTCGTGGAAAGGCAAACTCCGATGAGGAACACCGTGAATCGGCGAAGGCTCGGCGATCTGATGGATGATCTCCTCTTCTTGCACATTATGAGACCAACCAACAAAGCGTTAGCGACCTAAAACCGGGTTGGGAATCCCTAGCTAGGCCCTCCGACGCTCATGTTAGTCTCCCGGAGAAGAAGAAGTACGAAAAAAATGGGATTAGGGTTTGATTCTAATGCAATGTGTATGTTTGCGTACCTAGCCAGTGGAGAGGATTCGCCCTTTTATTCCACCTCATTAACCTCTACAGTCATGAGGTGGACCCCGGTTTGTTAAAGTTTGTTAGGAGACGACATAAGCCGAAATTGCAATAATAGTTTAAGGAATTTTTTTCTTACCCCAGATGTACTTCTTTGTCGTTTAGCATCCCGTGGAGACTTCTAGAAGCTATTTGCCATCAAATTAATTAAGTTGTCATATGACCACATATTCTTATGGTTCACCTATTACATACACTTGGTTAGTCACATAAGCCCATTCTATATATATGAGGAATATCTTCTGTTGTACTAGTCTCGACTGGTATTCGATACTCGATCGGTTATTTATACCCTACCAGGACTCTACTATTATAAATATGTCAGAAACCGTACAAGGTTGAAGACTTTTATGCTCGATCTACTTTCCATGCTCGGCCGGTCTATTGAGCCCGGTCGGTCATACCTTATCGATCGAGATTAACCGGTCGGGCGTATACAAACACTATTGCCCAGTAGACCTTCCCTCGGTCGATCGTATGCTAAGGATTGTGCGAGACTAAATGCCTCTATGCTCAGCCAGTCTATTGAGCCCGGTCGATCCTACTTTATCGACCGAGATTAACTAATCAGGCGTGTATAAACACTATTGCCCCGTCGGCCTTCCCTCGATTAGCTATATGGTAAGAGTCATGTGTGACTGAATGCCTCTGTGCTCGGCTAGTCTATTGAGCCGGGCTGATCCTACCTTATCGACCAAGATTAACTAATCGGGTGTGTATAAATACTATTGCTCGGTCGACCTTCCCTCGGTCGGTTGTATGCTAAGGGTTGTGTGAGACTGAATGTCTTTATGCTCGGCCGGTCAACTGAGCCCGGCCGATCATACATTACTGACCGAGATTAATTAATCAGTCGTGCATAAGCATTCATGACAGCTTAAGGCTAAGTGCTTCTATGTTCGATCGGTCTCTTACACCTGACCGTTCTTTGCCTGCCGAACTCATATGCTGGCCGGTCCATTATGTTCGAACAGTCTCTGTCTGCCAAACGTGTAACAACATTCTTACCCAGTCAAAATCCTTTTTCGGGTAACCTACTACATCCTTATCATGCTCTTTTCCACCTTCCTTGTCCTTATTACCCCTTTTTCCTCTCCTACAAAGGGTCCACTCATCATAACTCATATCACTAGCCCCCTTCAAGTCTAGTTGAAGGAGGTGTAGCCGACTGACTAGACCTAAGTCTACTTCTGACCTCTTGATACCCTCTGTGGCAACCCCATGATAACTCTTACAATGATCTTGTGACATTTTTTACAGTGATCCTGTGACTCCTTTTACAGTGATCTCGTGACTTCTCCTAAAGTGATCTCGTGACTTTTCTTAGCTAGTTAAATAAAGTTGTGCTCATGCTCCCTTCCCCCTTCACCTTCGCTCCTTGTAGTCTTACTTTCCTCTTAAGATTTACCGAGTGTCATGACTTCAGAACCCCCCTCCTTGGGATCAACTGCTATGCGAGAAGGAGAAATTCTTAAACGAGGTCGTGCAAGCCCTAGATTTACATCGTTCCCCTCAACAGGAACTAGAGGTGTGCCTGCTCTTAGCTCAATCATAGGTTCAGTCAGAAGTGGCTTTGAGGAACAAAGCCTACTTGGAGTTGAAGCAAAAGACTGAGGAGCTGGATACTCTAAGGGCCTAGCATACCTCAGAGGTGGCCGATCTAAACAGAAAAGCTTATGCGGATGATCTACTAATATCTCAGCAGCAACAAGATCTAGATCGACAGAAAGCTAAGGTGGATCTCCTACAAGCCAAGTTGGCTCAGATTAGGTCGGAGAGGACCTTTCAATCACTTGTTTGTGAGGGGGAACCCCACAAACGTCAGAGGATAGGGCAAACTTCTCCTCTTTGCCCAAGCTGTCATTCTACTTCCTGCCCCCATTTAGGTGTGGAAGCACAATCTAACGTTTATAAACAGAAATGATATTCCGTTGGACGACAGATTTTTTTTTTCGACCTACAACAGTACCGGGCAAAATATTCCCCATTCCTTACTGTGGTTATAAAGTTACTAGTAGTAATATCGGAGTCTCGTGTGTTTATTTGAGAGTAGGAGCATGTGAAAGCACGTAGTTGATTGTGTAAAAAATAACTAAATAAGACACTTTATGTATGAGTTCGGGCGGGTTTGAATTTAGTCAATTTCTGAGTTCCGGTCTGTTTATAAGACAGGTCAGCATCATAGTCTGTTGATATATTCTGAATTTTAACAAGTCATGATTTGCTAATGTTATTTTATATTTTCTTTCCATTCCCTCCTTTATTACACCTAGGAAGTTGAATACCTTTTTCAAAATCCTCTCCTCGTTAATTGGTCCTTCAACGGAAAAAGAGTATCAGTGATGTACTATGCTGCGGCGCTGATCTGGGCATGATTTGCCCTGTTATGTCCATCATAAATGCCCATTTATGGATTTTTGACACGTGTGACCCCTTTCTTCCTCTTGACGTAATCACTCGCATGCTTTTTGGCAACATCTTATCATATTCTTTCTTCGATAAATCAATGACTACTCTTGTGAAGTTTGCTCACATCCAACGGTGATTTTTGTCCGTCAATATTTTAGAAAAAAACACTAAACCCTTCATATCCTTACTTCTCCGTCTTCTTCATTACGCTCTCTGTTGGTGTCATAACTTAGCCTTTGCCATCCTTCTTTCTTCTCCAACCCTTCCTTGTCATCCTTCTTCCTAAGGCTTCAGTAAGTCTTCTTTTACTCTTCTATTCATATATGGCTAAAGAATCATTTTCCGCGTGGTACGCTCAAACCTCTTCGACCTTTCACAAAGATAATAGGTCTGTTTTGCGTTCCTTGTATGGAATTCTCAAAGACTATCGTATTGCTATTCCTAATACTAATTCTCATCCTCATCTCCCCCCTGAGAATCATGTCACGACCTTCTTCAAAGATCAAATAGCAGTCGGTCTGTGTTTTCCCATTCCCCCTTTTCTAGTTGAAATAAGTCAGTTCTTCGATATCCCCTTGCAACAATTCACCCCCAATGCCTTTCGTTATCTTTGTGGTTTGTTCATGCTCTTTCGCCTCTTTGATATCCCTCCAATCCCTCAGAATTTCTTTATATTCTCCTATCCTAAGAGGTTTGTGTTAGTGAGAGCCCTAGAGCCAATCATGTGATGATTGTTGTATGGACTCAATGTATCATATTCCTATATATTTATAAAGTCATTTCTTTATGGTTATTATACTTACTTGTATTGGTGCCAAATAACTAAGTATAATAACGTCCTTGAGTACAAGGTTCTTATCTATAACAATTGATTGGTTGAATCGATAATGAGATGATATAGAGAACACTACTCTTAATCATTCCTAGTAAAGTATTAACATTCAGAGACAATGTTAATATGATGAGATTAGCATGTAGGTCAGCTCGATGACTTGATCTCACAAGTCATGGATATAGAGATATCAAGTTGACACATGGGTATGCATTGGAGAATATATATTGAATGACCTGCCATGAGAAAGTATCATGGATCGTTATATGAGTGTCATATACTTTCTCATGTGACTATTAGTATGACTATCAGTCCTTGGACCTGAAGTCACAATGGTTCCCTACATAAGGAGTTGCATACTTTGACTTCGTCAAACGTCACCCGTAAATGGGTGGACTATAAAGGCGACTACTGGGTATGTAACAAATTATGCGAAGGGATATGAGTGATGTAGATGGGATCTATCCCTCCTATATGACGGGAGTGACATCATGATTCTTGATAGAGTGAGACTACTAAGTGCATGACCATGCCCAAATGAGTCAATATGAGATATTGAGCTCATTTGATTAGAGCGAGTCTACTTGGAGTTCAAGACATAAATTGATTAGAAGATGACACGGTCTATACCTCAGTTGATCAATTTATATGTCAAGGATAGAAGGACATTATCATATATTGTGAGAGTCACAATTAGTAGTCACAAAGGTGATGTTAGATCTCAACATTCTTGTAAATTGGGTAATAATGATGTCTTGCTAGATACCGCTCATTACTTATGTTTCTAAATGAGTTTAGGAGCATTGCCAACGTTACAAGAACCTATAGGGTCACACACAAAGGGCAATTAGATGGAGATTAGGTTCATATGATGTACCAAGAGGATTAGGTTTATGTGATGAACCAAATTGGATTAAGAGAAATCCAAATTAGACTAATTGAGTTGGACTCAATTTGATTCATGTGTAGAATGAGTCTAATTTAGATTATGATTCATTGAGTCAATTTAAACCAATGAATAGAGATTCATTAAATTAAATTGACTTGAATCAATGGTTAGATTTGATCAACCATGGGAGATAAAAGGTCAAGTTTGACTTGACTTGAGAGGGAAGATGAAGAGTCAAGTTTGACTTGACCAAATGTCACCTCATTGTGACTTGGCATGGGGCCGTCCAATGATGTTGTTCCACATCATCAAGGCTACATCATAGTGTGCCACCTCATGAGGAAGACCAAGAGTCATGACTCTTGGTATTACATGGAGGTTTAAAACCCTCCTTTATGTGGTCGGCCACATTAGTGCTAGCATTTGTGCTTGTTGTAACTTCTTCTTCTTCCTATTCTCTTCTCTTGTTCTCTCCCTCTCCTCCATTGCCGAAACCATTCAAGGGTGCTAGCACACTCTAAGTGATTTTTCTCCACCTTTTGTCCATGTGGATACGTGTAGAGGAGTGTACACTTGACACTTTACGAGATCCGGCAACCGTTTGGACGAGCGGGATAAGCGAAGGGCATCGCGACAAAGGTAACACTCTTATCATGTAGATCTAAGGTAGATCTAGGATAAACAAACATGTACATAAATTTTATTTATCTTCACACGGATCCGTGGCAAGACTTCGAGGTTTCCGCAACACAAAAAGCGGTTTTTACGGCTCGAAAGTCCCAACAGTCAGAGTCTGGCATCTTTTTGTTTCAATCCAGGCCTAAAATGACCATTTTTGAAGAAATGCCCTCTTCCATTAAGAGATGGAAATCACGCTTTTTCTTTGTAAAATTCCCTGAACTCATCCCTTGGTCTGCTTCTTGGAAATCCTCTCTTCCTGCTCTTCCTGACGTGAAGGAATTGCATAGACATCCTTCCTTCACTACTTACTCACAGAAGTTATCAGGTTATCGTTTATTCATTCACAAATGGATCTGGGATGACCTTCTTTATCTTTTTGGATTGAGCCCCGTTCAGATAGGGCTTCGTGGCTCCCTTGGTAAGTCACCTTTTATGTATTACAATCCTTTTTTACTAACTAAGGTATTTTTCACTTTGTGTAGTGGATGCTCTATTCGAAGCTACAATCGATGGGCAGTTGTGTTTGGTAGAAGAAGCAGTTAAAGCTAAGGAGCAAGAACTTCTTGCCGCATTGGGTCAGCCCTCCTCGTTAGAAGCCCCCGCTATCATAGAGGACGTTTCTACTTCTCAAGCTGCAGCTCCAAAAGGGAACTCTCCCGAACTTCCCACAATTGTTGAGCTTACCTCCTCTTCGGCTTCAGAGAAATCTCCTTCAGAAGCCCCCACTAAGAAAAAAAACGTAAATTGACCCTTGCTCCATCCCTGAAACAAAAATCTATTTCCCATTCTGAGGACCTTCCCCTTGTAGATGTTGTTCCTTTTTCTCCTGATCTCTCCCTCTCAACCCTTTATCCTACTCTTGTTCCTTCTTCTTCTGCCACCCTACCTATTCCAGTGGTAGTTCTTCGCCTCCCTTTTTATAAATTTTCCTGAACAAATGACCTTACCCCCCCCCCCCCATAACTCACCATAAAGTATTTACTGTCTCCCTTCAATTCAGACTTCTTTATCTTCCACTTCTTCCCTTACTGCTACTCTACTTATATTCTTAGGAGGGTCTTTCACCACAGTTGGGGAGGAGGTACGCCGATTAATTAAAGGAATCGATTATTCCGAAATGACTGATAAATTCTCTCTTGAGGAGACGAAGGTACCCTTATTTCCCTTTACAATCCTATTTTCTTACGTATCCTCTTAATTCCCATTGTTCTACAGCGCTGGATATACAATATGAGCATAGCCCATTTGCTACATACCTTAATCCAAGAAAATGCAACGCTGAAGAAACAGGTCTCCGAGCTATTTCCTGACCAGGTGGACGAGAAACTAAAGGATTTGTCTGTCCAATTGGAAGAGACTTGTCAGTCACTTAAGACTAAGACTGAGCAATCCTAGCAGTACAAGGCTGATGTGGAGAGTCTTCAGTCTCAGCTACTATCAGCCAATGCCCGTGGTGATGAGCTCTCTTCCAAGCTAGAGAAATACACCTCTGAGATTGCTCAATTGTCCTCCCAACTACAATCATTAAAGGACACCCACGCAACCACAATGGTCGAACAATTATCTATCTTGAACCTTAAAGAGGCTGCTCTGAAGGCTTCTCAGGAAGAATTGGTAGATTACAAAGCTGGTGAGCATGCTCGCTTTGAGAAAAAGAAGAAGGAATATCTCAAGTCTTCTGCTTTCCTCGTTCCCGTTTCTGATTCTCTTATACGCACTGTGAATTATGCACTGGATTGGGGGGTGAGGGAGTTAAAGGAATTAAAGGTATTGGTGTCCGATCCTCCCCGCGGCTTTCCTGACTGGAGGAAATTACTAAAGGATCGTCCTTCCGGCCTGTTTCCATAGCTGCTGTAATTGTTGTTATATTGTAATTCTAATGTTCTGCAGACTCTTTCTTTATGATGAATTCACGCTGACTTCTCTCTTGGACTTGGTATAACTCACTTTATTTTCCTTCAATTAATCATACTTTCTGAATGTTTGTTCATCTTCTTTATGGATGCATTTATGGGGATTGATCGAATGATTGTGTGTCCATGCATATGTAAATTAATATCCCGATCGACCCATCCTAATCGCTTAGCCTTATCATGTATGACTATATAACTCTCTCTCTCTCTCTCTATATATATATATATGTAGGGACTTTCGGGCCGTAAAAATCACTTTTTACGTTGTGGAAACCCCGAAGTCTTGCCACCGGATCCGTGCAAAGATTAAAATTTACATGTACTTATTTCTATCCTAGATCTACTTTAGATCTACATGGTAGAGATTTTATACCTTTGATGCAAAGCCCTTCGCTTATCCCGCTCATCTAAGGTTACCGGATCTCGAGAGTGTCAAGTGAACACTCCTCTATATGTATCCACACGAACAAATAGGTGGAGAAGAAATCTTAGAGTGTGGTAGCACTCCAAGGAGTCTCGACAATGGAGGAAGAGGGAGAGTAGAGAGGAAAAGATGGGGAAGAAGAAGGAGTGAATGAGCACACAATTGCATTCACTTGCAATCAAGTGGCCGGCCACTTTATGGAGAGGTTATAAACCTCCATGGGATACCAAAAGTCATGGCTCTTGGTTTCTCTCATGAGGTGACACACATATAAGCCAACTTTGATGATGTGGAACATCATCATTGGCCCACCTTATGCCAACACATAAATGATGTGGCATTGGTCAAGTCAAACTTGACCTTTCATCTTCCCTCTCAAGTCAAGTCAAACTTGACCTCTTATCTCCCATGGTTGATCAAATCTAACCGTTGGTTCAAGTCAATTTGATTTAATGAATCTCTATTCATTGAATTAAATTAACTCAATGAGTCCAAGTCTAAATTAGACTCATTTAACACATGAATCAAATTGAGTCTAATTCAATTAGTTTAATTTGGATTACTTTTAATCCAATTTGGTTCATCACACGAACCTAATCCTCTTGGTTCATCATATGAACCTAATCTCCATCTAATTGCCCTTTGTGTGTGACCCTATAGGTTCTTGTAATGTTAGCAATGCTCCTAAACTCATTTAGAAGCATAAGTAATGAGCGGTATCTAACAACACATCATTACTACCCAAGTTACAAGAATGTTGAGATCCAACATCACCTTTGTGACTACTAATTGTGACTCTCACAATATGTGACAATGTCCTTCTATCCTTGACATCTAGATTGATCAATGTGAGGCATAGACCGTGTCATCCTCTAATCAATCTAAATCTTGAACTCCAAGTAGACTCACTCTAATCAAATGAGCTCAATATCTCATATTGACTCATTTGGGCATGGTCATGCACTTAGTGGTCTCACTCTATCAAGAATAATGATGTCACTCCCGTCATATAGGAGGGATAGATCCCATCTACATCACTCACATCCCTCCGTATAGTTTGTTACATACCCAGTAATCGCCTTTATAGTCCACCCAGTTACGGGTGACGTTTGACGAAGTCAAAGTATGTAACTCCTTATACAGGGAACCATGGTGACTTCAGGTCCATGAACTAATAGTCATACTAATAGCCACATGAGAAAGTATATGACACTCATATAATGATCAATGATACTTTCTCATGGCAGGTCATTCAGTATACATTCTCCAATGCATACCCATGTGTCAACTTGATATCTCTATATCCATGACTTGTGAGATCAAGTCATCGAGTTGACCTACATGCTAGTCTCATCGCATTAACATTGTCCCTGAATGTTAATACTTGACTAGGAATGATTATGAGTGGTGTTCTCTATATCATCTCACTATCGATTCAACCAATCGATTGATATAGATAAGAACCTACTACTCAAGGACGCTATCATACTTAGTTATTTGACACCAATACAAGTAATTATAATAACCATAAAGAAATGCCTTTATAAACATAGGAATATGATACAATGAGTCCATACAACAATCATCATATGATTGACTTTAGGGCTCTAACTAACAATCTCCCACTAGCACTAGTGCCAATCAGTGTAGGCTCTAAGGCCCAATGACCTAGTGTGACTATCATGCTTTCTCTGTGCCAAAACCTTGGTCAAGGGATCAGCGATGTTAGCCTCTGTGGGTACTCTGCAAATCTTCACATCTCCTCTATCGATGATCTCTCGAATGAGATGGAAGCGCCATAGTATGTGTTTGGTCTGCTGGTGTGAGCGAGGTTCCTTAGCCTGTGTTATTACTCCATTGTTGTCACAATAGAACTCTATAGGATCTGCTATGCTAAGAACCACCCCAAGCTCAGTAATGAACTTACGGATCTAAACTGCCTCCTTTGCTTCTTCTGATGCAGCAATATACTCGACCTCTGTTGTAGAATTAGCAACTGTGTCCTGCTTCAAACTCTTCCAGCTCATAGCACCACCATTCAAGCAAAACACGAACCCAGATTGTGATCTATAGTCATCCTGGTCAGTTTGGAAGCTGGCATCACTGTAACCCTTTACAGCTAGCTCATCATCGCCTTCATATATCAAGAAATATTCTTTAGTCCTTCTCAAGTACTTAAGAATATTTTTGACTGCTATCCAGTGACACTCACCTGGATCTGACTGTTATCTGCTCGTCATGCTCAAAGCATACGAAACATCAGGACAAGTACATAGCATGACGTACATGATAGATCCTATGGCTGAAGCATAAGGGATCTTATCCATGCAGTCTCTCTCCTCTCTAGAAGAGGGACTTTGAGTCTTCGAAAGACTCACACCGAGTGACATCGGCAAAAATCCTTTCTTGGAATTCAGCATGGCAAATCGTAGTAATACCTTGTTAACATATGTACTCTGACTTAAGCCAAACAATCTCTTAGATCTATCTCTATAGATCTTTATGCCTAGAATACAAGCTGCTTTATCTAAGTCCTTCATGAGAAATAATTCCCTAGCCAAGTTCTTACAGACTGCAGCAAAGGGATGTCGTTCCCAATGAGTAGTATGTCATCCACATACAACACAAGGAAGACAACTGTGTTCCCTACAACCTTCTTGTAGACACAGGGTTCATCTTCATTCTTGATGAAACCAAACTGTTTGATCACATCATTGAATCAAAGATTCTAGCTCCGAGAAGCTTGCTTTAGTCTATAAATGGACTTATGCAGCTTGCATACTCTGCCAGTATGCTATGGATCTACAAAACCCTCAGGTTGTGTCATGTACACATTCTCGAGCAAGTTTCCATTTAGAAACACGATTTTGATATCCATCTGCTAGATCTCATAATCGTGGTATGCTGCAATAGCAAGCATGATCCGAATGGACTTAAACATCGCTACTGGAGAAAAGGTTTCATCATAGTCAATACCATGAATTTGTTTGAAACCTTTAGCTACCAGACGACCCTTATATATAAGTCCATCCATGTCAGTCTTTCTCTTAAAGACCCACTTACACCCAATGGGTTTGACGCCTTTAGGTGGATCAACCAAAGTCCATACTTAGTTGGTGTACATGGATTCCATCTCGGATCTCATGGCTTCTAGCCATTTCTCAGAATTTGGTCTCATCACAGCTTCCTGATAGGAGGTAGGCTCATTCTCAACGAGCATAATGTCATCATGGTCAGACAAGAGAAATGAGTATCTCTCAGGCTGACGACGTACCCTATCAGACCTGTGAAGAGGTATGTCTACTTGAACTGGTTGTTGTTCCAAACTCCTTGTGGAACAATCTCATCATCCACAACATTTTGTGGTTCCAGTACAACTTTCATCAAGGCTTCAGTGCTATGGTCCATATCTTGAACTTCTTCAAGATTGAATATACTCCCACTAGTTTTTCTAGAAACAAAGTCCCTTTCTAGAAATACCTAAGTCTTAGCCACAACTACTTTGTGTTGACTGGGAATGTAGAAATAATATCCCTTCGTTTCCTTGGGATATCCAATAAAATAGCACTTATCGGATTTGGGTCCCAGTTTGTCCGAGACTTGACGTCGAACGTAAGCCTCACAACCCCAAATCCTCAAAAAAGACACCTGGACATCTCTCCCAGTCCATATCCTATATAGTGTCTTTATCATAGCCTTGGATGGAACATAGTTAAGTATGAAGGCTGCCGTGTCTAGAGAATAGCCCCAAAGAGATATAGGAAGATCTGTGTGATTCATCATAGATCGTACCATATCTAATAGGGTACGATTCCTCCTTTCGGATATATCATTCCATTGTGGTGCTCCAGGAGGAGTGAGTTGGGATAGAATCTCATACTCAGCTAGATAGTCACGAAACTCATGGCTAAGGTATTCTCCACCTCGATCTGATTGAAGTATCTTAATACTCTTGCCAAGCTGATTTTGTACTTCATTCTTGAATGCTTTGAACTTTTCAAAGGATTCAGACTTATATGTCATCAAATACACATAACCATATCTACTGAAGTCATCAGTAAATGTAATAAAGTACCAATAACCACCTCTGACAGCGACATTGAAAGGGTCACATACATCACTATGTATAAGTCCTAACAAGTTAGTCGCTCTCTCGCTATGTCCACTAAAGGGAGTCTTGGTCATCTTGCCCAGTAGGCATGACTCGCATGTCTCATATGATTCAAAATCAAATGAGTCCAGTAAACCATCTTTATGGAGCTGGGATAAGCGTTTGTCATTTATATAACCTAAGTGACAGTGCCAGAGATAGGTTTGGTTCATTTCATTTGATTTGAACCTTTTGGTATTTATGTTATAGATGTGGTTCTCTAAGTCTAGAATATAGAGTTCGTTGATCAGAGGTGCACTACAATAGAACATATCGTTTAAATAGACGGAACAACATTTGTTCTTTATGATAAACGAGAAGCCTTTCTTGTCCAAACAAGAAACTGAAATAATGTTATTAGTAAGAGCAGGCACATAACAACATTCATCTAATTCTAGTACAAGCCCAGAGGGCAGAGATAGATAGTAAGCCCCTACAGCAACAGCAGCAACCCGTGCTCCATTGCCTACTCGTAGGTCCACCTCGCCCTTCGTCAATGCCCTGCTATTTCTCAGCGCCTGCACATTAGTACAAATGTGAGAAGCACATCTGGTATCTAATACCCATGATGAAGAAATAGATAGATTGACTTCTATAACATATATACCTGAAGTAGAAGTCTCACTTCTCTTCTTCTTAAGATCTTCCAGGTACACTTTGCAGTTTCTCTTCCAATGCCTGATCTGACCGCAGTGGAAGCAGGTAGCGTCCTTGGCAACCCCTCCTTTGGGTTTCAGTGCCTTGCCTTTACCCTTGGCTTGGGACTTTCCCTTACCTTTGGGCTTGCCCTTGCCCTTGTGTTTCTGAACCATCAGAATAGAGTTGGGCTTAACCTTCTTAAGGATGTACTCAACAGTTCTTAACATGCTAAGCAACTTGGGCAGTGACTTATTAATTTCGTTCATGTTGTAATTTAGAACAAATTGACTATAGCTATCTAGCAAGGATTACAAGATCAGGTCAGTGGCCAGCTCTTGGCCAAGTGAGAATCCCAACCTCTGTAGGTTTTCTATGTACCCAATCATCTTGAGTACATATGGGCCTACGGGGGTCCCATCTTGCATCTTGCACTGAAACAGTACCTTAGAGATCTCGAATCTCTCGTGCCTCACTTGTCCTTGATATAGTTGACGAAGATGTTCAACCATATCATAAGCACCCATCAACTCATGTTGCTTCTGAAGCTCAGAGTTCATGGTCGTGAGCATTAGACATGACACATCTAATGCGTCATCTTGATGCTTCTTGTAAGCATCTCGGTCAGCTCGTGTGGCAGTGGCAGGAGGTGCCTCGGGAATGGGCTGCTCTAGGACGTACATTTTTTGTTCCTGTGTGAGAACGATTCTCAGGTTCCTATACCAGTCCAGGAAGTTAGCTCCATTGAGCTTGTCCTTATCAAAGACAAAACGCAGGGAGAAGGAGTTCGTGTTTGACGACATGGCAATCTACAACAGTAAAATATAGAAAATAAATATCATATTCTATTAATCATTTAATTATACCTTTAATTAAACGATGCTCCCACTAAATTATAGAACTTTTGTAGAATCAAGTCAGTGATGTGGTCAAACCACACTTACTAGATTCTAACCAACTAGCTATAATTTGTGTGGGACAAGATCCACATCATACTACGCCTTGAGTTAGCTTTGGCTAAATCGCCCAAGACTTAGTATGATCGGTAGGTAACTAATTACCAATTACATCTCTATGCAGCTCTTGTTTATAGGATCAAGATCCGCATGTATATTAAAACTTGAGTTAGCTTTGGCTAAATCGCCCAAGAGTTAATATAAATGTGATTTTGACCTATCTACCAACCATTGGAAAATGCCTATAGTTAAACTCGATCAAATTGAGTTAACTAGTTACTCAATCTAATTGAGTTGTACTCACCCATGCGTTGATAGGTGGGACCAAGATTGTCCCTCCGCACCCTACCAAGATAATATGCGTTGCTCTGCTTTGGCAGATTCAACAACAACATGTGATCGAGGTAGTGATGGGTATCACGGCATGGTAGACATTTCGAGTTGACGCGATTGAGATCTAATCTAATCGACGATGTATATCATATATACGATTTAGATCTAATCTAATCGTTAAGGTGCATCATGTACGCGATTTAGATCTAATCTAATCGTTAAAGCACTAATTAATTATTCTACTAGCATGCATCACATATACACACACAAGCAATTAATTAATTGTGATTAGTCATGGCCCTACTACGATCTTCTCAAGCCAATGAGAAGATCGGATGGTCAACCTAGGGTCAACAACTTCTTCAAGCTCCTCCCTTTGACCATCATGTGTTGCTCATACCCTCCTCGTAACTCCGTCTCGAGTGGACCTTCCACCGCTCCAATTTTGTACATTACAAATTTGAAACTTGAGTTACATTCGAGTTTAAACTATTTACAACAGGAATATAAAATAAATGAAGGTACGACGCGCAGGTCGCGAATCAAGTACAACACGCACAAACACACAAAATGGCACGCATACCATATTATGAATTACAACACATATTTCCAATCAAATTGGGTTCTTTGGGCCATGATCATCACAAAATGATACACAATTCTAAATTATGTAATTTCCATAAATTTCTGTAATTTTTCTAATATTTTTATGATTTTATGAGTCGCAACTTCCCGACGGTCCCAATTAGCGATTTTCGGGCGCGATTACGGGACAATGCCCCTTGCGGGGTTAGGGGCAGCACCCCTTCTTGCGAAATGAATCTCACGAGTATTCTACGATGATCTTACAGCGCCTTAGCCCGTTGTCCCAAAATATTTTGGGCGAGACCTTGCCGATTCGGAAGCTGTTTCTCGGTAGTCGAAGCCTACAAGTGTCTAAACACTTGTTGCTTCGCTTCAACGAGAAAAATACCCATAAAATACATAAAAAATCATAAAATCACAAAAACTTATAGATCCTTAATTTTTCATAAAAATTAAAATAAAACATGTACACGCTTCGCATGTGGCTCTGATACCACTGTTGGAATTTTCGAGCGGCAAAAATCACTTTTTGCATTGCGGAAACCTCGAAATCCCATGCCACCGGATCCGTGCGAAGTTATAAAAACAAAATTTTCATGTACATGTTTTCTAAACCTAGATCTACTCTATATCTACATGGTAGAGAGATTACCCTTGATGCGAATCCCTTCGCTTATCCCGCTCGTCCAAGTTTGTCGCATCTCGAGAGTGTTCAAGTGGGCACTCCTCAATACGTATCCACACGAACAATTAGGTGGAGAAAAACCAAACAAAAGGTGTGCTAGCACCTTTGAAGGTTCGGCCAAGGTGGAGGAGAGGGAGAAGAAGATGAGAGGAGGAAGAAGAAGGAGGTTACAAAACCAAAATGAAACTCACACATGAATTAAGTGGCCGACCACTTCAAAAAGCTTTTAAACCTCCATGGGATATCAAGAGTCAAGGCTCTTGATCTCCCTCATGAGGTGGCACACACATGTGCTAGCCTTGATGATGTGACACATCATCATTAGTCCACTTAATACCAACTCACAAATGAGGTGGCAATGATCAAGTCAAACTTGACCTTTCATCTTCCTCTCAAGTCAAGTCAAACTTGACCACTTCTCTCCCATGGTTGATCAAATCTAACCATTGGTTCAAGTCAATTTTAATTTAATGAATCTCTATTCATTAAATTAAATTGGCTCAATGAGTCTAAGTCCAAATTAGACTCATTTAACACATGAACCAAATTGAGTCCAACTCAATTAGTTTACTTTGGATTACTCTTCATCACATGAACCTAATCCTCTTGCTTCATCAAATGAACCTAATCTCCATCTAATTGCCCTTTGTGTGTGACCCTATAAGTTCTTGTAACGTTGGCAATGCTCCTAAACCCATTTAGAAGCATAAGTAATGAGCGGTATCTAGCAACACATCATTACTACCCAAGTTACAAGATTGTTGAGATCCAACATCACCTTGTGACTACTAATTGTGACTCTTCACAATATGTGATAATGTCCTTCTATCCTAGACATCTAGATTGATCAATGTGAGGCATAGACCGTGTCATCCTCTAATCAATCTAAATCTTGAACTCCAAGTAGACTCACTCAATCAAATGAGCTCAACATCTCATATTGACTCATTTGGGCATGGCCATGCACTTAGTGGTCTCACTCTATCAAGAATCATGATGTCACTCCCGTCATATAGGAGGGATAGATCCCATCTACATCACTCACATCCCTCCGCATAATTTGTTACATACCCAGTAATCGCCTTTACAGTCCACCCAGTTACGGGTGAAGTTTGACGAAGTCAAAGTATGCAACTCATTATGTAGGGAACCATGGTGACTTCAGGTCCAAGGACTAATAGTCATACTAATAGCCATATGAGAAAGTATATGACACTCATATAATGATCCATGATACTTTCTCATGGCGGGTCTTTCATTATACATTCTCCAATGCATATCCATGTGTCAATTTAATATCTTTATATCCATGACTTGTGAGATCAAGTCATCGAGTTGACCTACATGCTAGTCTCGTCGCATTAACATTGTCCCTGAATGTTAATACTTGACTAGGAATGATTAAGAGTAGTGTTCCATATATCATCTCACTATCGATTCAACTAATCGATTGATATAGGTAAGAACCTTCTACTCAAGGACGCTATTATACTTAGCTATTTGGCACCAATACAAGTAAGTATAATAACCATAAACAAATGCCTTTATATACATAAGAAATATGATACAATGAGTCCATACAACAATCATCAAATGATTGGCTCTAGGGCTCTAACTAACAGGCTGGTCGTTCAAGCTAATCGTATATTAGGAATACCAACTGCTGAATGTGTCTCGGCCGGCTGTTTAAGCTGGCTGCATATACTATTAAGAATACCTCCTGTTGAATATGTCTTACCCGATCTTTTAAGTCGTTCGTATATTGAGAATGTCTTTTGTTGAACATGTCTTTATGCTCGGGCGGGCTTTGCCCGGTCGACTATATATGAGCATAGGGATGCTCACTCAACTTGTGGTCGGCTGGTAATATGCTGAGAATTATATATAGGGCTAAGTGATGTGCGTAAATATTATGATCGTTTATGTTGGATCGAAAGCATTAGAGGGGGGGGTGAATAGCGCTCGTGGCTTTCACTCGTTTCGGTTTCTTAAAGAATGCAAGTAACGCAGCGGAAATAATAAAACAAACAACACGCGAATACAAGTGATTTACTTGGTTCGGAGTCTTGAACGACTCCTACTCCAAGGCCCGCGATCATTGACCACTTTCTGTGGGCAACAACTATATCTCGCAAAACTATTACAATCTAAGTACAATCAAAAGCAGTAAAACTTATACCCGATAACTAGAAATGCTGAAAACTGAAGATCCGGGTTGTCGGGATGATGTTGCAGGACTTCGGGATCATCTCATTAGCAGCTTATAGCTTAAGGATTGCTCAGAAGGTGTTCATGTTACTGCTGCCTCGAGACATCCTTATAAAGGGTATTCAAGGCGCCTCAAAGCCCCATTTAGGCGCCTCAAACCATAAGGTTTTATCCCGTCATTAGCGTTGTGATGATCTTCTGGTCGCTGCCTCTTATCCGACTCAAGGCGCCTTCATCGTTGGTCCAAGGCGCCTCCAAGAAGTAGTCCAAGGCACCTTCAGTCTCCATGAAGGCGCCTCCAGCTTCACTTCACAGCCAGCTTCAGCCATGTACCTGAGGCGCCTCCAAGCTCCATGGAGGCGCCTCGGGTACTGTTCATCCGAGGTGTAAAATGCACTTTGGTCCCTGCAAGATATGTTAGTCCCCAAAAATACCCTGTAGCACAAAGTTAGCACATGATAAATAAATGTTTGATAGTCCCCAAAAATACCCTGTTCGGATCTGACTTCGGATTTCTAACTGGAAATCTTAGGTCGACCCGACGCCTACTGTTCCCTCTACAGGGAACGCGTCCTCACCTACTCCCCTCAGGAGAGATTACCTGGTGTCAGTCCGGTCTTCCAGACCAACTGGACTTTCTGCCTAGTGTTACCACCCCCTAGGGTTACCGCCCCTAGGGTTTTTCTCCACCTAGGATTACCACCCCCTAGGACCTAAGGTTACCACCCCTTAGTATTTTCCTTCACCTAGGGTTATCGCCCCTAGGACTTAAGGTTACCGCCCCTTAGGTTTTTCCACCTGCCTAACCGCAGTTAGAACTTTCCTAAAATCTCATTTAAGCACATTAGATAACAAGGAATCTTAACTTTGAATCCCTTTGCCATTATCAAAACTTAGGTTTGATCGTCGGATGCTTCCTGCACCAACAATCTCCCCCTTTTTGATTATGGCAACAAAAATTTAAAGTTAAGTAAAACAAGATGCACAAAATTAAGATAAGTATGCTATAGACAGTGCATGCATGATTTAAGCTAAAACATAGTGTGTAAGGCTCCCCTTTAATGAGAGCTCTGTTTTTCTTATCACTTAATTTTGAATTAGTATTTTGAATTTGTCTCACTCTCCCCCTTTGCCATTTATCAAAAAAAAAACTTTGTAGGAGGAAAGAGACAAGATAAAAGGTCTAGGTTTTTTTTTAAGCCAATTAATTACGTTTTCAACCAAAAAAGTTGTACTTTAAAACGACATTTCTTTACTTGAAAATTACTTTAGTGTTTAAAGAACTCTTTTTACTTAGCCAGAATTTGTGCAAAGTTAGGTTTAATTTTGAAAAATTAAAACAAGCGATTTTTGAAAGGCAAATAGTAGGCTAAGTTTTGCAAAAGAGATATTTTGAAAGGCTTTGTTGAAAAAAATTAATTTTGAAGTTAATTTGAAAGTTGGGTTAACTTGAGATCTTAATTTTTGAAATAAAAATCAAAAAGTTAATTTTGAGGAAGGTTATAGAAGTCAAAAGGACATTTTTAATAACTTGAAAATCCTTAGAGGCAAGGGAGGAGCATTAAGCTTAAAACCCTAATGTCCAAGCATGAGTTGAAAATTGATCAATTTCCTTTAGCAGGGTATCAGAGTCTTAAAGTGCAAGCTGAGTTAATTTGAAATTTTAATATCCTCCACCAACTGTCTAACCTTTAGCTACTGGCTGAATGCCTAGAGGGCAACAGTTTTCACTTGGTTAGTCAAGTTAAGTTAGTAATCCAGTTAGATTTGACTAGGGCTGGATCATTTAACTTGATTAATGTAACGGTAGTTTTTAACGCCCAGACTCACTATGATGCACAGATATAAGCATTCTGGAGTCCAGGCTCTACCCTATGCATCTCACGCTAGTCCAAGTTTCTTTCAAACACAAACAAGTTATGCCTAGTGTGTTTATGAGATGCTCTGGCTGAAGCTAGGGGAGTATGATATCTAAGGGGTAGATTATAGGATAAGTCCAAATTTTGAAAGACTAATAAGATTGGGATTTTGAAAACCTCATTTTTCCTAGAATTTTAAAAGATAATTTTAAAATTAAGTAATTTTGAAAAAAAAATTTAAAATTAGATGTAGGAATAGATCTAGTCTACCCAACACATTCCTATTTGTCTTCTAAGTGTACTGAACTCGAGTTTAGGTAAGGGTTTTGTGAAGATGTCAACTAGGTTTGATTTGGACTCAACATGGTTAAGTGCAATTTCACCTCTAACGACATGATCCCTTACAAAATGGTGTTTTACCTCTATGTGTTTAGTTCTAGAGTGGTGAATTAGATTTTTGGTTAGATTAATTGAACTTATATTATCAATAAAAATTCTTGTATTTTTATATTTTAGTTGATAGTCTTTTAGTGTATGCATCATCCATAAAAGTTGAGAAGCACGTTCTCCTAGGGCTATGTATTCAACTTCAGTAGTGGATAGAGCAACGCAGTGTTACTTTCTGCTTGACCAACTTACTAGTCACTGACCTAGAATTTGATAGCTACCACTTGTACTTTTTCTATCTAGTTTGCACCCGGTATAGTCTGAATTAGAATAACCAAAAAGGTCAAAGGTGCAGGTTCTAGGGTACCAGAGTCCTACATTTAGGGTGCCCTTAATGTACCTAAGTATTCTTTTAGCACATGTTAGATGTGACTCTTTTGCACAGGATTGGTATCTTGCGCACATACCTACTGTAAACAGTATGTCGGATTGACTTGCAGTTAGGTAGAGTAAGCTGCCTATTACGCTTCTATAGTGTTTTGGATCTACTGGTTTTCCTTCTGGGTCAGCATCAATGTTGATATTAGATGTCATTGGTGTATTTATAATTTTTGAATTTTTCATGCCAAATTTTTTAATTAATTCCTTGGCATATTTGGTTTGGTATATGTAAATTCCATCTTTTGTTTGCTTAATTTGTATACCTAAGAAAAAGTTATGTTCCCCTACTAAGCTCATTTCAAACTCACTTTCCATTAAGTTTGTAAATTCTTTTAAAAATTTTGAGTTTGTTGATCCAAATATTATATCATCTATATAAATTTGGGCTATGAAAGTATCTTTTTCTAAGGTTTTCACAAAAAGGGTTGGATCTACTTGACCTTGGTGGAACCCTTTTTCTAAAAGATAATTAGACAGTCGTTCATACCAAGTCCTAGGTGTAAAATACCGAAAATAGGCGAATATTAATAAGGGAATTTTCCGGGATTTTTGGAGATTTTTCGGGAATTTTTCGGAGCTCGTACGGACGAGTTAACGGGGATAAAAATGGAGCCCGGGAAAGCCTGTTTAGGCTACCCTGTTTTAATGAGGAAAAGTTTTATTTTCTTTTCCTTTTTCTTTTCTTTTTCTTTTTCTTTATTTTCTCTCCTCACTCGCCCGATTCTTCCCATAACCCGACGCCGCTTCCCTTTCCTCTCGGCGCCGAACTCTCCCCTTTTCCCTTACCCCCGAGGCCGATTCCCCTTCCTCTTCCTTCTCCCTCACGCGGCGCGCAACGCCTTCTCCTATTTCCCTTTCTTCTCCTTCCCTACCGATGCTCTAAGATTTTTGTCTTTCCCTCATCCTTTTCTGCCCGTCGCCGTCTGAGCCCTAGCCATTTCCCCAGTCGCGACTTCTCCACCCGACGGCATCGCCAACCACAGTGTCGCGGCTTCCTCTGCCCTAGGCCAGGCCGACACCTGACTCCCTCTCCTCCCTGTCCTCACGACCCGCCGCACCTCTGCACATTTCCGAGCCCTAGCCAACGATCCGCCGTTGGCTTTGTCTTCATTGGTCCACTTGGAGATGGTATCCCTTTGATGTATACTTGGGTACGTGCCAGAACTTTGCTCTGTACTGATCTGAGGTATTTTAGGTTGGAGGACAGCAATGTCAGGTTGTTTCGGCCACATTATCCAGCAGTGATTCGGCAGTGGGATTGAAGGTGAGGGTTTAGGGTTTGGTTTTTCGATTTTGTGCTCTAATTCTTGTCCTGCCATGAGCAGCATTGTGTTGGGTTGCAGGAAGTTAGTTGTGGCAATTCTTATGGGGTCGAGGATTTGCTGCTAGAGTTTGTACAAGTCATCTTTTCCGGCAGCAACCTTCTCCAGCAGCGTATCATCAGCTGAGGATTTAAAGGAGGTAAGTTGTTAGTTAAATGTTATGAATCAAGAATTAGAGTTGAATTCTTGGTTGTGGTTCTATGGATGTTGATTTGGGATGTTTGAATGGAAAGGTGCAGCAGGTTTACTATGGTTTTGGCTGAGTTTCCAGCAGCATACAGTTTCATCTCTTCAATTGTGGGTCAACAACAATTCATCTGGTTTGAGGTGAGTTTTGAAGTTTAATTCTTGTCTACATTTGGATGTGAGTAGTGTGGTGTGGATAGGATGAATGATTGTTAGTTGGATTATCAGATGTGGTGGTTTGGTTAGTTATAGACGATGATGTTTGGTTGTTGTGGATTTATGATGGAAATCTTATTGATTGGTTGATGTAGAAGGTTACATGATCATTTATAGGATTATGGGATTAGTATCATGATTTGTTATGAGGGATTGTTAATTAAATTGACACCGTGATAAATAGAAGAGTTTATGAATGATATAATCATTGGAATTGAGTTGGTTATCTAAATTATAGTATAGTGGATTGATTATATCATGTTGTTACAGGACTGTGATTCGAGACGGACGTCTCGACATTGGATTGGTTTGATTCTTCTATATCCGAGGCGGGTACCTCTTGACTTATCTTTTATGATATTGTCATTTGGATATGCATAGTATTTTATAACTACAAGCAATGAACATGTTTGTCTTTGGTATGCCACTGTTTGATATCCATAGCATGTTAGGTTTATCGCCTGTGACGTATCCGTGCTTATATCATGTGATTTATTGCCATAAGTACTGTATTACCATGAGTATCTTAGTTTCTAGAATAAGTGACATACCATGTTTTACTGAGGTTAGGACTAGGTTCTGGACTTTTGGTTTCAGTCATGTGTATCGAGATTATCTGATACTTAGGTTTTATACCATGACTGGCTTGTGTACCTCTATTTGTATATCATATATGATTCGTGTACCTAGACCTTGATTCTTGATATGTGCATATTGTTGGTACATATGTTATGGAAGGAGATATGTTTAGGATCTAGGTTGATATACCATAGAGGACCTGTATGTCCTAGATCTGTGGATTGACCTGTGTACTATAGATTTTGGTATGTGACCATCGCTTTTACAGTACCCATTTTGTATATATGGATATGGTTATGTTGATCAGTTTTTGTTATGCATAGTGACATGCATCATGATTGCATGCTGTGCGATTGTCGGCTCCACTATGGTTGAGCCCCATCGCCAGTTACATGTACTGCACACACCCCCACTCATGGTTTAGTGGTATATCAGGCAGGTGTGTGGCGGTTCTGCTGTTTGGCTCCGTTGGTCATATGACCCAGCGTGGTAGCCGGCAGTCAGTTCCGCTCTGTTTGGCTCCGCTGGCATGTAGTGTAGCAGCGTAGTAGCCGGCAGACGGTGGACTCTGTTTGGTTCCGTTGGTCAGGAGACTCAGCGTGGTAGCCGGCAGAGATATCCTCCCCGTCATCGTGTACCGGGAGTTGAGAGCATTGAGCTCCCCCATTTATGATTTGGGGTCACAGGACAGGAGTACTCCGACAGCATCCCGTCCACTCGGTCACTCATCAGGAGCAGTGACGACAGAGTGCACGGTTGTCATAGCCCTACCCACTCGGTCTCGCCATTTGTGCGTGAGAGGACTGACTGGCGTCAGGGGTGACCAGGACGCATCATTAGCATCATATGCATTGATGTATTTTATATTATTGTGATTGTGTTTGTTGCATTTGGTTGCTGCATTTTGGTTGGATGCATACCTTTGACCTGCATACAGGATTATAGACACTTTCGGTTTGACGACCCTTTTGTCTGGATAGGAGTTCCTGGTGAGTACAGCTTCCTCAGTTACCTTTCAGTTTTGCATATTCCCTATATATGATTAGGAAGCTGTATTCCATGTTTGTTGCTGTTAGATATATCTTACTACTCATGTCCATTGGTATTCGCTGAGTTGTTGAACTCACCCCGTTGACACTATTTTTTTTCAGGTACCAGGTTATTTATGGTGTCGCTTGGAGCATCCTGTCTGCTGGTCCCCACGTCACATCAGAAGACTTATCGGTTTCACGTATGTTTTGTTTGTTTTATGTATCAGTTTGTTTAGCTCTGTACTCTGGTTTTATTTTTGGAGTGTTGACGTTGTTATGTGGTATTTTGTATTTATGTTATTGGTTTTGTAAGTCCCGGCTAGCAGTTTTGTGTTTTGGTTTTGGTACAGCCGAGTGGGCTGCTTTATTTTTAACTGCGTGGTTGTGTCAGCCAGAGGCTGAATTTGATATTAACTGCGTGGTGTTTGTTTTCTTTTATTGTTATTATTCCAGCCGCATGTGGCTGAGGTATATAGTGCTTGTAGAAAAGTTTCAGATTGTCCGCCGTACAGGGGAGATGCTGCCGAAATTTCTTCGGACAGAGACTCCTCCGAGGCGTGACACTAGGTGCTTGTTTTAGGCCATATAGGGCATTTTTTAGTCCAAGGACATGATTTGGATGCTCTAAGTCTTCAAACCCAAGGGGTTGGCTAACATACACTTCTTCTTTAATAAATCTATTTAGGAAGGCGGATTTCACATCCATTTGGTAGAGCTTGAATCCTTTGTGTGTTGCATAGGCCAGCAGCATCCTAATAGATTCAAATCTAGCTACAGGAGCGTAGGTCTCATCATAGTCTAACCCTTCTACTTGATTGAACCCTTTAGCTACTAATCTTGCTTTGTTTCTAACTATTTCTCCTTGATCATTTAGTTTATTTCTAAAAACCCATTTAGTATCAATTATAGTTTTATCAGTGGGTTTCGGTACTAAATCCCAGATCTGGTTTCTTTCAAATTGGGCTAATTCTTCCTGCATTGCTAGTGTCCAGTCTGGATGGGGTAGAGCTTCATCTACAGTTTTGGGTTCAATTTCAGATATCAAGGTTATTTGGCTACTATTTCTGTAGGATGACCTAATTCTAACTCCTAGAGATGGATCACCCAAAATTTGGTCAGATGGGTGATTTGTGTTTGTTCTTGTTGGCCTTAAATTTGGGTTAGTGATTGGTTCTTCAGATTCATTGGGTTCAGGTTCAATTTCGTTATCTTCTGTATTTAGTGGGTTAATATTTTCTATATTATTTTCATTTGTTATAGTGGTTACTTTATTATCTTCATCAAATATTACATTTATTGTTTCTTCAACTTTTAGGGTATGTTTGTTATACACTCTATATGCCATACTAGTTGTTGAATACCCTAAAAATATTCCTGTGGTTGTTTTTGATGAAAATTTTCCTAAATAGTCTTTAGTGTTTAAAATATATACTTTACATCCAAAAACTTTTAGATAATTTAAATTTGAGATTTTATTATAATATATTTCATAGGGTGTTTTTGTTAGAACTTTCGAGCCGCAAAAATCGCTTTTTGCGTTGCGGAAACCCCGAAGTTCTTAGCCACTGGATCTGTGCAAAGGTAAAAATTTTCATGTACTTAGTTTTCTACTCTAGATTTACTTTAGATCTACATGTTAAGGAGTATACCTTGGAAGCGAAGCCCTTCGCAAATCCCGCTCATCCAAGGTTTCCCGGATCTCAAGTGTGTTCAAGTGTACACACCTCTAGAAGTATCCACACGAACAAGAAGTGATTCTCAAACCACTCTAGATGGAGAAGAGAGCACCACAAGTGTGCTAGCACTCCCTAGGGCTCTCGGGTAGGATTGAAATAAGGTGAGAAAAGAGAGAATGTAAGAAGAAGCAATGAATCTCATACACTCCTCTAAGTACCCTCCTTGTGACTTTCACTCCACCTTATCTTCTTGGAACTAAACTCACCTTCACCTTGCTTGGAACTCACGCCAACTCAGGAGAAGGAGGAAGAAGAAACCAAGGAAGAAGATGCAACTCCAAAATCACATTTAATGTCAATGAATCTTTTATTCATATGGCCGGCCACACATGGAATGCCAAGGGTCTATGACTCTTGACATTCCATGCCTCTTGCTCTCCCTTGATGATGTGGAGATGATGTGGCAAGAATGTATTTGTTGACCATACCATGTAGGATGAGGCATCCTTCATGAAGTGGCAATTTAGTCAAGTCAAACTTGATGTTTCAACTTCCAAATTTGGTCAAGTCAAACTTGACCACATATCTTCCTTGTTGAGTTAAATCCAATCTTTGATTCAAGTCAATTTCAATTTAATGAATCTAAATTCATTAATATAAATTGACTCAATGAATCAACTTTAAATTAGACTCATTCAATAATTGAATCCAATTGAGTCTAACTCAATAAGTCTAATTTGAATTACTCTTAATCCAATTTTGGTTCATCATATGAACCTCATCCAATTGGTTCAACATATGAACCTAATCTCCATCCACTTATTATTTGTGTGTGACCCAATAGGTTCTTGTAACGTTGGCAATGTTTTTAAATCTTATTTAGAAACATAAACAATGAGCGACATCTAGCAATACATCATTGCTACCCAAGTTACAAGAATGTTGAGATCCAACATCACCTTTGTGACTACTAATTGTGACACTCACAATATATGACAATGCCCTTCTATCCTTGACATCTAGATTGATCAATTGAGGCATAGACCGTGTCATCCTATAATCAATCTATATCTTGAACTCCAAGTAGACTCACTCCAATCAAATGAGCTCAATATCTCATATTGACTCATTTGGGCATGACCATGCACTTAGTGGTCTCACTCTATCAAGAATCATGATGTCACTCCCGTCATATAGGAGGGATAGATCCCATCTACATCACTCACATCCCTCCACATAATTTGTTTCATACCCAGTAATCGCCTTTATAGTCCACCCAGTTACGAGTGACGTTTTACAAAGCCAAAGTATGCAACTCCTTATATAGGGAACCATGGTGACTTCAGGTCCAAGGACTGATAATCATACTAATAGTCACATGAGAAAGTATATGACACTCATATAATGATCCATGATACTTTCTCATGGCGGGTCATTCAGTATACATTCTCCAATGTATACCCATGTGTCATCAGATACACATAACCATATCTACTGAAGTCATCAGTAAATGTAATGAAGTACTTATAACCACCCCTGGCAGCGACATTGAAAGGGCCACATACATCACTATGTATAATTCCTAACAAGTTAGTCGCTCTCTCGCTGTATCCACTAAAGGGAGTCTTGGTCATCTTGCCTAGTAGGCATGACTCACATGTCTCATATGATTCAAAATCAAATGAGTCCAGCAAACCATCTTTATGGAGCTGGGATAAGCGTTTGTCATTTATATGACCTAAGCGACAGTGCCAGATATAGGTTTGGTTCATGTCATTTGACTTAAACCTCTTGGTACTTATGTTATAGATAGGGTTCTCAAGGTCTAGAATATAGAGTCCGTTCATCAGAGGTGCACTACAATAGAACATATCATTTAAATAAACTGAACAACATTTGTTCTTTATTATAAATGAAAAGTCTTTCTTCTCTAAACAAGAAACTGATATAATGTTCTTAGTCAGAGCAGGCACATAACAACAATCATCCAATTCTAGTACAAGCCCAGAGGGCAGAGATAGAGAATAAGTTCCTACAGCAACAGCAGCAACCCGTGCTCCATTGCCTAAGCGTAGGTCCACCTCGCCCTTCATCCATGCTATGCTATTTCTCAGCGCCTGCATATTAGTACAAATGTGAGAAGCACATCCGGTATCTAATACCCATGATGAAGAAATAGATAATTTGACTTCTATAATATATATACCTGAAGTGGAAGTCTCACTTCTCTTCTTCTTAAAATCTTCCAGGTACACTTTGCAGTTTCTCTTCCAATGCCTAATCTGACCGCAGTGGAAGCAGGTAGCATCCATGGCAACCCTTCCTTTGGGTTTCAGTGCCTTGCCTTTACCCTTGGCTTGAGACTTTCCCTTACCTTTGGGCTTGCCCTTGCCCTTGTGTTTCTGAACCATCAGAATAGAGTTGGGCTTAACCTTCTTAAGGTTGAGCTCAGTAGTCCTTAACATGCTAAGCAGCTCGAGCAGTGGCTTGTCAATTTCGTTCATGTTGTAATTTAGAACAAATTAACTATAGCTATCTGGCAAGGATTGCAAGATCAGGTCAGTGGCCAGCTCTTGGCCATGTGGGAATCCCAACCTCTATAGGTTTTCTATGTACCCAATCATCTTGAGTACATATGGGCCTACAGGAGTCCCATCTTGCATCTTGCACTGAAACAATGCCTTAGAGATCTCGAATCTCTCGTGCCTCGCTTGTCCTTGATATAGTTGATGAAGATGTTCAACCATATCATAAGCACCCATCAACTCATGTATCTTCTGAAGTTCAGAGTTCATGGTCGCGAGCATTAGACATAACACATCTAATGCGTCATCTTGATGCTTCTTGTAAGCATCTCGGTCAGCTCCTATGGCAGTGGCAGGAGGTGCCTCGGGAATGGGCTTCTCCAGGATGTACAGTTTTCGTTCTTGTGTGAGAACGATTCTCAGGTTCCTGTACCAGTCCAGAAAATTAGCTCCATTGAGCTTGTCCTTATCAAGGACAGAACGCAGAGAGAAGGTGTTCGTGTTTGTCGACATGGCAATCTACAACAGAAAAATATATAAAATAAATATGATATTCCACTAATCATTAAATTAGGCCTTTAATTAAATGCTGCTCCCACTGAATTATATAATTTTTGTAGAATCAAGTCATGGATGTGGTCAAACCACACTTACTAGATTCTAACCGATTAGCTATAATTCTTGCGGGACAAGATCCACATCATACTACGCCTTGAGTTAGCTTTGGCTAAATCACCCAAAACTTTGTATGATCGGTAGCTAACTAATTATCAATTACATCTCTATGCAACTCTTGTTTATAGGATCAAGATTCTCATTTATATTAGAACTTGAGTTAGCTTTGGCTAAATCACCCAAGATTTAATATAAATGTGATTTTGTCCTATTTTCCAACCGTTGGAAAAATGCCTATAGTTATACTCGATCCAATTGAGTTAACTAGTTATACTTAATCCAATTAAGTTTATACTCACCCAAGCTTTGATAGGTGGGACCAAGATTGTCCCTCCGCACCCTACCAAGATAATATGCGTTACTCTGCTTTGGCAGATTCAACAACAACATGTGATCGAGGTAGTGATGGGTATCAAAACTTGGTAGGCATTTCGAGTTGAGTTGATTTAGATCTAATCTAATCGTGGATTCGTATCTTATACGCATCAAGGCACTAATTAATTACTCTACATTATCATGCATCACATACACAAGCAATTAATTAAATTTTGATTAGGTCATGGCCCTACTACGATCTTCTCATGTTGTAATTTAGAACAAATTGACTATAGCTATCTGGCAAGGATTGCAAGATCAGGTCAATGGCCAGCTCTTGGCCAAGTGGGAATCCTAACCTCTGTAGATTTTCTATGTACCCAATCATCTTGAGTACATATAGGCCTACGGGAGTCTCGTCTTGCATCTTGCACTGAAACAGTGCCTTAGAGATCTCAAATCTCTCATACCTCCCTTGTCCTTGATATAGTTGATGAAAATGTTCAACCATATCATAAGAACTCATCAACTCATGTTGCTTCTGAAGCTCAGAGTTCATGGTCGCGAGCATTAGACATGACACATCTAATGCGTCATCTTGATGCTTCTTGTAAGCATCTCGATCAGCTCGTGTGGCAGTGGCAGGAGGTGCCTCAGGAATGGGTTGCTCCAGGACGTACAATTTTCGTTCTTGTGTGAGAACGATTCTCAGGTTCCTGTACCAGTCCAGAAAATTAGCTCCATTGAGCTTGTCCTTATCAAGGATAGAACGCAGAGAGAAGGTGTTCGTGTTTGTCGACATGACAATCTACAACAGAAAAATATAGAAAATAAATATGATATTCCACTAATCATTAATTAGGCCTTTAATTAAACGATGCTCCCACTGAATTATATAATTTTTGTAGAATCAAGTCAAGGATGTGGTCAAACCACACTTACTAGATTCTAACCGATTAGCTATAATTCTTGCGGGACAAGATCCACATCATACTACGCCTTGAGTTAGCTTTGGCTAAATCGCCCAAGACTTAGTATGATCGGTAGATAACTAATTATCAAGTATATCTCTATGCAACTCTTGTTTATAGGATCAAGATCCTCATTTATATTAGAACTTGAGTTAGCTTTGGCTAAATCGCCCAAGATTTAATATAAATGTGATTTTATCCTATTTTCAAACCGTTGGAAAAATGCCTATAGTTATACTCGATCCAATTGAGTTAACTAGTTATACTTAATCCAATTAAGTTTGTACTCACTCAAGCTTTGATAGGTGGGACCAATATTGTCCCTCCGCACCCTACCAAGATAATCTAATCGTGGATTCGTATCTTATACGCATCAAGGCACTAATTAATTACTCTGCATTATCATGCATCACATACACAAGCAATTAATTAAATTTTGATTAGGTCATGACCCTACTACGATCTTCTCAAGCCAATGAGAAGATCGGACGGTCAACCTAGGGTCAATAGCTTCTTTAAGCTCCTCCTTTTGACCGCTATGTGTTGCTCACACCCTCCTCATAGCTCCTTCTCGAGTGGACCTTTCTCCGCTCCATTTTGTACATTACAAATATGAAACTCTAGTTACATTCGAGTCTATAACTATTTTACAATAGGAATATAAAATGAGAGAGGTACGAAACGCAAGTCGCATAATATATAAAACACGCACTTCACACAAAATGACGCGCAAGTCATATTATGACTTACAACACAGAATTGCCAATCATATTGGGTCTTTTGGGCCATGACCATCAAAAAATCATACATAATTCTAAATTATGTATTATATATAAATTTCTATAATTTTACTACTGTTTTTACAATTTTATGAGTTAAAATTTTCCGACGGTCCCGTTTAGCGATTTTCGGGCGTGAACGAGGGACAATGCCCCTTACGAGGTTAGGGGTAGCACCTCTTCTCGTGAAATGAGTCTCACGAGTGTCCTAATACGATCTTACAACGCATTAAGCCGATGTCCCAAAACAATTTGGGCGGAACCTAGCCGTTTCAGAAAGTTTTTCTCGGTAGTCGAAGCCTACAAGTGTCCTAGCACTTGTTGCTTCGCCTCTACGAGAAAAATACCCATAAAATCTATAAAAATAGTAAAGTTACAGAAACTTATAGATATGATATTTTTCATAAAAATACAAATGAAACATGTACACGCTTCACACGTGGCTCTGATACCATTGTTGGGACTTTCGGGCCGCAAAAACTCCTTTTTGCGTTGCGGAAACCCCGAAGTCTTGCCACCGGATCCGTGCGAAGATTAAAATTTATATGTACTTGTTTCTAACCTAGATCTACTTTAGATCTACATGGTAGAGATTTTATACCTTTGATGCGAAGCCCTTCGCTTATCCCGCTCGTCTAAGGTTGCCGGATCTCGAGAGTGTCAAGTGAACACTCCTCTATATGTATCCACACAAACAAATAGGTGGAGAAGAAACCTTAGAGTGTGGTAGCACTCCAAGGAGTCTCGGCAATGGAGGAAGAGGGAGTGTAGAGAGGAATAGATGAGGAAGAAGAAGGAGTGAATGAGCACACAATTGCATTCACTTGCAATCAAGTGGCCGGCCACTTCATGGAGAGGTTATAAACCTCCATGGGATACCAAAAGTCATGGCTCTTGGTCTCCCTCATGAGATGGCACACACATAAGCCAATCTTGATGATGTGGAACATCATCATTGGCCCACCTTATGCCAACACATAAATGATGTGGCATTGGTCAAGTGAAACTTGACCTTTCATCTTCCCTCTCAAGTCAAGTCAAACTTGACCTCTTATCTCCCATGGTTGATCAAATCTAACCGTTGGTTCAAGTCAATTTGATTTAATGAATCTCTATTCATTGAATTAAATTAACTCAATGAGTCCAAGTCTAAATTAGACTCATTTAACACATGAACAAATTGAGTCTAAATCAATTAGTTTATTTGGATTACTCTTAATCCAATTTGGTTCATCACATTAACCTAATCCTCTTGGTTCTTCATATGAACCTAATCTCCATCTAATTGCCCTTTGTGTGTGACCCTATAGGTTCTTGTAACGTTGGCAATGCTCCTAAACCTATTTAGAAGCATAAGTAATGAGCGGTATCTAACAACACATCATTACTACCCAAGTTACAAGAATGTTGAGATCCAACATCACCTTTGTGACTACTAATTGTGACTCTCACAATATGTGACAATGTCCTTCTATCCTTGACATCTAGATTGATCAATGTGAGGCATAGACCGTGTCATCCTCTAATCAATCTAAATCTTGAACTCCAAGTAGACTCACTCTAATCAAATGAGCTCAATATCTCATATTGACTCATTTGGGCATGGTCATGCACTTAGTGGTCTCACTCTATCAAGAATAATGATGTCACTCCCGTCATATAGGAGGGATAGATCCCATCTACATCACTCACATCCCTCCGTATAGTTTGTTACATACCTAGTAATCGCCTTTATAGTCCACCCAGTTACGGGTGACGTTTGACGAAGCCAAAGTATGCAACTCCTTATGTAGGGAACCATGGTGACTTCAGGTCCAAGGACTAATAGTCATACTAAAAGCCACATGAGAAAGTATATGACACTCATATAACGATCTATGATACTTTCTCATGGCGGGTCATTCAGTATACATTCTCCAATGCATACCCATGTGTCAACTTGATATCTCTATATCCATGACTCGTGAGATCAAGTTATCGAGTTGACCTACATGTTAGTCTCATCGCATTAACATTGTCCCTGAATGTTAATACTTGACTAGGAATGATTATGAGTGGTGTTCTCTATATCATCTCACTATCGATTCAACCAATCGATTGATATAGATAAGAACCTACTACTCAAGGACACTATCATACTTAGTTATTTGACACCAATACAAGTAAGTATAATAACCATAAAGAAATACCTTTATAAACATAGGAATATGATACAATGAGTTCATACAACAATCATCATATGATTTACTTTAGGGCTCTAACTAACAATATATATGTTTTTCTTCTTTTGGTCACCCTGTGAGGAATAGGGTATATTCACTATATGTTTGTGTAATCTCGAGTAACCTCGTGCACTTGTGTATGTTTTTTCCCTTGACACTAGTTATCCTCTCTGTACATGAGAGCCGAGCGGAATTACCTATGTTGGTTATTTCTCGCCCGATATATAACGACAGGGCGAGCTTATTGACTAGGACTGCCCGGTAGGACGAGTTAAACACCTGTATTTTTTGTTCGGCCTAAGGTGACAGGGCAAGCCTATTCTCGACCGGTCTGCTTTTTATTTCATATGTCTGATGAGTTTGAACTTACCGGGATTTCAAAAGATTAATCATACTTTCCCTTGGGATCTTGCAACTTTTTCAGTTTGAACTTGTACTTCGGGAATGCCACCCTTGCGATTACAGGTGTACCTATTTTCGTATACCTAATATTTTACCTATGTATCTACTAGTTTGTCGCTGATTCTTTCGCTCTTGCCTTTTTCTCTATCCACTATTTACCCTTCTTGATAATTGCAATGAGGGTTTTAGAGATACATCAAGGGTTCATCCTGTCGTCTTCCTCCTCTACAACATCCCTTCTTTCTCTGTTCCATTCGCAGTTCTCCTTCTCCCCTGACCTTTTGTCCCCGATGGCCTCTTCTTCTTCCTCCTCTGAGTGGTTCATCCATTGCTCTTTTAGTGCCAGTGAGTCGGAAGTTTATGCAATGCGCTTAAATTATGGATTCCCTTCCTATTTGGTCCTTCCTACTCTAGAGGACCACCCCCATCTTCCTCCTCCAGGGAGTGTCGTTGTCTTTTGGGAACAAGCACTATCCGGCTTTCGTCTTCCTCTCCACCCTTTCTTCGTTGCTGTAAGTCAATATTTCAGCGTACCCCTGAATCAACTCATTCCTCAATCTTTCTCTATATTATCTGCCTTTGTCGCTGTTTCCCAATTACTTGACTTTCCCCCTTCTCCTCGTTTATTCCACCAATTTTTTGTTCTCCGTCAAGTAGAAGATAGCCTCTTTAAGTTCCAGAGTCGTCCCAAGGCTATCTTATTTAACAAAATCCCAGCACAAGCAGAATGGAGACAAAAGTTTTTCTTTTTGCGCCTTCCTTCTCCTCCTCCATACCCTATCATTTGACAACGGACTCTTCCCGCTCTTCCCAATCCAAAGGATGAAGCTGTGGACTTGACCTTTCATGCGTCTATGTCAAAACTAAAAGGGGCTAAATTCTATTTACCAGCACTAGTTGTTGAAGGTCTGCTTTTTATCTTTGGAATAAGCTCTACAGACACTGAATTGGAGGCTCCCTTTGGTAAGTTATATACTTTTCCCCACTGATCCCTCATCATCGTAAAATTACCTCTTCCTTGAATTTATACTTTTTACCTTTTCTAGTTGATGCCATTCTCCCAGCTTTGATGTATAGAAATTCAGGCTTGACTAAATCCTGACTAAGCTGGGAAAAGATATATTGAGGAATCGTCGCCTCAATCCTGCCCCTTCATCTCTCAGATTACTCCCTCCTCAAGAGATCCCTGTCGAGGAGTTTGAACCTTCCGAGGAAGAGAGTTCTTTCACTGCCCAATGAGAAAGAACATATATTCCAAAGAACAGCTTGGCTTCGATCACTATTTCCGAATTGGAGCAAATTCCCATTGTTACTTCTGAGATGTCCCGTGAGAGAGGTAAAGAACCTATGCCTTATACTTGTATTCATCCCAACTTTGCTCTTAACATGATGCGACCAGGTTTGTTGATTCCGGTAATTCTCCCAGTCGTTCCTGCCTCCGGAGTAACTCCGGGCGCACCGATATCCTCCCCGTCTTCCCAGGTTCCCTCTTCTTCTCTTCCTATAGCGAGAGCTAGAAGGACCCCTTGTAAAAGATCCTCTAGTTCAGACCTTCAAGATGTTACCGCTGGCTCAAATATTGGTTCTATACCTTCTGTTTTATCACCTACTGTCCCTACTGTTGTGCAAAGACCTCTCGTTACTGCTAATGTCGGGCCTTCACTTCTTCCTCCAAGTTCATTGCCTTCTTCTTCCATAAGGCCCTCAGCCTCTGCTTCTCCTCAAGTTCTTTTCAGGCAAGTTCAAGGCTTGCCTTCTGTATTGGGACAAAATTACACTCCTTCTTCCTATGGATTCCTCTAGTTGAAAGATTCCTTATCCACGTCTTGGCTTCAAAGTCAAAGTTCCATGCAGGGAAAAACTATTTTTGATTAGGCTGACAACCACAACTATCAAGCCATTGTTGTAAGTATTTTAAATGTGTTCTTTTATTTCGCACCTATAACTTATAACTGTGTTATTGTTCTGTTCAGTCTTGTGCCTCGAGTTTGTACATGGGCAATTTAGCCGCAGACTTAGAGAGGGAAAATAAGGAGTTGAAGAATCAATTAAGGGCCCTAAAGGCAGCCTCCCCTACTCTGAGCAATGAGATCACTCAACTTCAGGAGAAGATGAGCTCTCAAGCTCGCCAGATGACCCTTTTGGAGAGGGATTTGCAGCATCATCGCCAGATGTTATGAGTTAAAGAAGAAGAGAAGAAGACTTTAAAGCTGCAAATACAGAGCCTATCTTCTCAATTGAGTGTTGAAGTAGCCAAGAAAAACAAATCTATCTCAGATGCTACCCTCAGATCTTCTATCTTAGAGCATTTTCAAACTTCACATCCTATATCTCCAGTCTCAGCTCAAGAGTTAGCTTCTCAGAATTTTGAGCTATTACGGTTACAAGAGAAATTGAAAGCTCAGGATTTAGAAATAGATTTCCTCACCCAAGAACTAGAACACACCAAAACTGAAATGACCAATTTTGAGGAAGAATCAAAGTGTCTTGCCTCAGAACTACAAGTTTACAAGGCTGGTGAAGAGGAGCGCTGGGAGGTTCGACGCCAACAATACTTAACCTCTTCTGAATTCAAGAATGAGTTTGCCAACCGCATTGTAGGGACTTTAACTCATTCTGCTGATGGGGTTCTTAAACAACTACGAGAAGGGGGGTTCTTATCTCAAGAGCCTCCTCCTCACATTATAGATCGGCGACGACTCAATAAAGAGTTGCCCAAGTATTTCATCAGTAGTTTTAAGTGAACCTTGTGTGGATGAACTGGTTGTAAGATAAACTATGGGTGTTTGCTGTCATTCATTCGGTTAGCCTTGTGCCACAAAAGATATTACTGAATCGTGACTTGGTGTATATATATATATTTCAGACTATGGTAAATACATTTGTAAATCTTTAAAGCATGTATGTGTTAATCATAGTATGTTAAATATATTTGCAGACTTTTAAAGCAGACATGTGACAATTATAGTGTCAGAAATGAATATGCAGAGTAGTTATTTGTATGTATGTATGACAGGTGAATATTCGAGAGGTGATACTTACTTGTTTGCCTATCTGTCTTTAAGGTTGTTAGTCCTTAGAGCCACCCTTTTTTTATGGTCCATTGTCTTTTGACACTTCTCCCTTCTTAAATTTGTTCCTGTTTTACTTATAACAGACAAGAGGTAAGGAATAGGTGCTCTAACGAAGTGGTCACGAAACAACATAACCCCATAAGTGGGTATGTAACGAGACAAGTAATTAAACATAAGCATTTTTCCTTATTGTTTTCACCTGAGAATATATTGGTAGAAATCATCATTTACTTGTTTCCTATGGACTATATACCTTTTTAAAGTGAATCATGTTGGTATAAAGAATTCTATCCACTCTTGTACTTTGGTCCAGCTTCATATTCCGGATAAATTTCATGATAATTCTGGCTGATTATCCCGCTCAGTTTTTTTTCTCCGAGCGAATTTAAGCTTCACATGTAAAAAATCAAAGTACTATGATATCTCGGTCGGGAAACCATTCCCAAGTGGATTTGAATTGACATTTAAAGGTTGAAATGCTGATATATTTCGATCGGGAATGTATTCCCGAGTGAATTTGAATTGATGTCTGGAGGCCAGAGTATTGATATATTTTGGTTGGGAATGTACTCTCGAGCGAATCTGATTTGATACCCGAAGGTTGGAATGTTGATGTATTTCGGTCAAGAATTCACTCCTGAGCGAATCTGAATTAATACTTGAAGGTCAGGAGATTGATATATTTCGGTCGGGAATGTATTCCCGAACGAACCTGAAATAATACTTGAAGGCCAGGAGGTTGATATATTTCGGTCGGGAATGTACTCCCGAGCGAATATGCGATTATATTTGAAGGCCAGGAGGTTGATATATTTCGGTTGGGAATGTACTCCCGAGCGAATCTGAAATTATACTTGAAGGTCAGGAGGTTGATATATTTTGGTCGGGAATGTATTCCCGAGCGAATATGAAATTAATATATTTTGGTCAGGAATGTACTCCGGAGGGAATCTGAATTAATGCTTGAAGGTCAGGAGATTGATATATTTCGGTCGAGAATGTACTCCCGAGCGAATCCGAAATAATACTTGAAGGATAGGAGGTTGATATATTTCGGTCGGGAATGTACTCCCAAGCGAATCTGAAATTATACTTGAAGGCCAGGATGTTGATGTATTTCGGTCGGGAATGCACTCCTGATCGAATCTAAATTAATACTTGAAGGCCAGGAGGTTGATATATTTCGGTCGGGAATGTACTCCCGAGCGAACCTGAAATAATACTTGAGGGCCAGGAGGTTGATATATTTCGGTCGGGAATGTACTCCAGAGCGAATCTGGAATTATATTTGAAGGCTAGGAGATTAAAATATTTCGGTCGGGAATGTACTCCCAATCGAATATGAAATTATACTTGAAGGCCAGGAGGTTGATATATTTCGATCGGGAATGTACTCCCGAGCGAATCTGAAATTAATATATTTCGGTCGGGAATGTACTCCCGAGGGAATCTGAATTAATGCTTGAAGGTCAGGAGATTGATATATTTCGGTCGGGAATGTACTCTCGAGTGAATCTGAATTAATGCTTGAAGGTCAGGAGATTAATATATTTCAGTTGGGATTGTACTCCTGAGCGAATCTGAAATAATACTTGAAAGCCAGGAGGTTGATATATTTGGTCGGGAATGTACTCTCGAGTGAATCTGAAATTATACTTGAAGGCCAGGAGGTTGATATATTTCGGTCGGGAATGTACTCCTGAGTGAATCTGAAATTATACTTGAAGGCCAGGAGGTTGATATATTTCGGTCGGGAATGTATTCCGGAGCGAACCTGAAATAATACTTGAGGGCCAAGAGGTTGATATATTTCAGTTGGGAATGTACTCCCAAGCGAATCTAACCATGCTCGGAATTTAAAGTCTCCAGCTATTTTGATGAGAGTTAGACCATTCTCTTCTCGAGATATCCTAGTTAGCCATTGCCGAGCGGAGGAAGCACACTCAAACTATTAAGGGTTTAAAGTCTCCAGTTCCCCTTAAGGAAGTCAGGCCGGTCACTTCTTAAGGTCCCCGATCGACTATCTCTGAGCGGAGGAATCACGCTCGAATAGTACTAAGCGGAGGAAGCACGCTCAACTGCTAAGGGTTTAAAGTCTCTGGTTCCCCTTAAAGAAGCCAGGCCAGTCATTCTTTAAGGTCCCTGATCGACTATCTCTGAGCGGAGGAAGCACGCTCGAATAGTACTAAGCGGAGGAAGCATGCTCAACTGCTAAGGGTTTAAAGTCTCCGATTCCCCTTAAAGAAGCCAGACCGGTCACTCCTTAAGGTCCCCGATCGACTATCTCTGAGCGGAGGAATCACGCTCGAATAGTACTAAGCGGAGGAAGCACGCTCAACTGCTAAGGGTTTAAAGTCTCCGGTTCCCCTTAAAGAAGCCAGACCGGTCACTCCTTAAGGTCCCCGATCGACTATCTCTGAACGGAGGAAGCACGCTCGAATAGTACTTTATGAAAGAAGCACACTCAACTGCTAAGGGTTTAAAGTCTCCGGTTCCCCTTAAAGAAGCCAAGTCGGTCACTCCTTAAGGTCCCCGATCGACTATCTCTGAGCAGAGGAAGCACGCTCAAAAGGAGAAGTGTTTGGTCCATTCTAGCAAATGTATGTATTGATTAAAGAGTAGATGCCTGCATTTTTTCATTATATCCAAAAATTATATGAAATATATGGACAAATTATAGGCGTACTTGTTAGGTTCTGTATGGTTGCAAGTGATTTGCACTCCAAGGCCTATTAAGATTTCTTCTTTCTGAGTCTTGGAGATAGTAAGAGCCTAAAACCAGCTTCTGTAAACTTTATTTGGTCCTTCCCATTGAAGTGATAATTTAGTAACATCTCTCACATGTTTAATATGCTCCCACACTAAATCCCCTACTTGAAAGAATTGGGGGATAACTCTTTTGTTGTAGTTTTGCCTCATTCTTTGCCAATATGATGTAAGGCGAGTTGCTGCCTTGTCTCGGGCTTCTTCTATCAAATCTAATTCCATAAGACACCGATCTGCATTATCTTCATCATATAACCGTCTTTGATCATATTCCACCCCAACCTCAATAGGGACTACTGCTTCTCCCCCGTATACTAACTGGAATGGAGTTATCCCTGCAGCCTCTCAAGGGGTGGTACGGTAAGCCCATAGCACACTGGGTAACTCATCTACCTAAGTACCACCAACGTGATCTAATTTGGTTTTAAGTTCTCTGATGATTTCTTTGTTAGTTACTTCTGCTTGCCCATTACTCCGTGGATATGTCACAGAGGTGAATGCCTGTGTAATGCCATATCCTGCAAACCATTCTCCAATTCTCTATCCCTAGAATTATCTTCCATTATTAGAAACTAATTTATGGGGAATACCAAATCTACAAATGATGTATTGCCACAAGAATTTGATAACTGCATTTTCAGTAATTCTTGCTAATGGTTCAGCTTTCGCCCATTTTGAGAAATAATCCATGGCTACCAATAGAAACTTTCTCTGAGTCGTTACCAAGGGGAATTAACCCATTATATCCATGCCCCATTGGTCAAAAGGGCAAGAAACTATAGAGATTTTCAATAGTTGAGTAGGATGATGTGAGATATTTTGGTGTTTCTGACAGGACATACACGTTCTCACGAACTGCGTTGTATCCTCTTGTAAAGTAGGCTAAAAATACTTCACCAATAATATTTTACGGGTTAGAGATCTTCCCCCAATATGGCTACCACATGAACCTTGATGAACTTCCTATAGAATATATTGTATATCTTCTGGTCCAATGCATTTGAGCAAGGGATTAGAGAAAGCCCTCTTATATAGGTGATCCCCTATCAGAGTATATCGAGCAGCTTTCTTCTTAAAGACTCTAGCTTGTTCTGCGTTTGCTGGTAAGCCACCCTATTGTAAAAATAATATGATTGGTGCTCTCCAGTCACCTTGTATTTCTGTGTCAGCTTGCCTCTCAATACAAAACACCATGGGCTGAAGCTCTCTCGAATCTATCTGCAGTTGATCAAAAGCTTTTTTGAAGATAATATTAACAAAACTTCTAGTATCAATGAAAGTTCGAGAAATATTGTAATTAGCTATGACAGCCTTGATTATTAACACATCATCATGGGGTACTTCTACCCTCTTCAGATCTTTAGGGCCCAAACTAATCTCTGGTCCCACTGTTTTTTCCACGCTACACCCTACAACATGGATTTGTAACCGTCGAGCGTGCGATTTTCTCGCCCGATTTGAGTCACCGTCTGTAGGTCCGCCTGTGATCATATTTATATTGCCTCAGGCGGCGTTACTTCGATTTTCCTCCAGTCGAGCCGTTGTCATCTTGGGACGTGTTGGTTCGGGCGTTCTAGATGGTCCGCTCGGTAATTGTAACACTCCCTATTGTGGCTCAGTTGCCCGATATTCCAACTTGAGAGGACTTTTTTCCTTTGATAGGTTTGTCGGTTGGGAGATCGTCGACGATACCGATTGTTATTTGTCCGTTGATTTTTCAGGGCAAAACAATTTTCAGGATAATGGGTACCTGACATATGGTAGGTACACCACCTCCTTGGAATGTCTTGTGGCATTTCCACATGTTGCACTGCTTGGGGCCTATGCTCAAGCTGGCGGTGTGGCGGAGGAACCGCACGAGGTCCTCTTGGTGGATGAACAGGAGCTGTAGACTTGTCATTAGTTGGAACTGAAGCAGGTACCACACTTTCCTTTTTGCACGCAGCTTGAGCTTCTTCCACATTAATAAATTCAGTAGCTCTTTCAATTAATAAATCAAAGTTGGTCGAATGATTACGTACCAAATCTTTGAAGAAATCATTATCATTAAGCCCTTAAGAAAAAACACTTACTAAAATTTCAGTAATAGCATTGGGGACATCAATAGCTACTTGATTAAATCTTTTAATGTAGGCTCTGATGCTTTGCTTAGGCCCTTGTTTAATAGAAAAAGGCTCCAAGGGGTCTTATGATACCTTCTATTACTGGAGAAATGATGAAAAAATACTTTACGGAAATCTTTAAAACGTCTGATGGAATTTTCCGACAATCTCTTGAACCATCTCTGAGCTGTTCCTCCCAGAGTAGTGAGAAACATCCGACACTTGACCCAATCAGTGAATTGTTGTAGCAGAGCTGTACTTTCAAATTTAGACAGGTGATCTTTCAGATCAGTGGTCCCAGAATATTCTCCAATATTTAAGCTCTGATAATGCTTGGGTAACGGATCGTCAAGAACTCCTTGAGAGAACGGAGTAACAATTCTCTCCGGGGAGCTATCGCTAGTTACCACTTTCCCTCTGCGTTTTTCTTTCGCAGGTGCTTCATCAGAGGATTCTTGAAGCGCCGATTTTCGTCCTCCTTGTTCCTGAGGAGTACGAAAGCATGCACGAGGATGTCGAGTGGGAGAAACAAGAGCATGAGTTATGTAAGCAACATCATCTTCTTCCATACCTCTGTTTCTCCGGCAATCCGTAGTTAAAACTGTTGGATTTATTGTGACTGGTAAAGTGCCTCCAGTATTTGTTTGCTGTTTCTGTTGTTATTGTAATGCCTTTTGAACCCTAGAATTGATGAGCAATTCCAGATCCTCTTGAGTCAAAGTAATAGTATTGAGTTTTGCACCGCCCTCCATCACGTAGTCTTAGATTCAGGTGAGAGTTCCCATAAACGGCGTAAAATTTGATCCTGTTTGAGAGCTTGCGGGATGAAGCGTTGGGCGATGATAGGCAGTGATGAACAATAGCTTCCGATGTCGGCGAACAGAGTAGGATCCGAGAAAACCATAGTGAACCTCACAAGAACCTAAATGCAGAATAATAGATCTGAGAAAACCAAAGCGGATCTGTGAACAATACATCACAAAAATAAACTCCGGTGAGGCACCCTCGTGGAAAGGCGAACTCCGATGAGGAACACCGTGAATCGGCGAAGGCTCAGCGATCTGATGGATGATCTCCTCTTCCTACACACTATGAGACCAACCAACAAAGCGTTAGCGACCTAAGACCGGGGTGGGAATCCCTGGCTAGGCCCTCCAACGCTTAAGTTAGTCTCCCGGGGGAAAAAATGGGATTAGGGTTTGATTCTGATGCAATGTGTATGTTTGTGTATCTAGCTAGTGGAGAGGATTCCCCTTTTTATTCCACCTCATCTAGCCTCCATCGTCATGAGGTGGACCTCGGTTTGTTAAAGTTTGTTAGGAGATGGCGTAAGCCGAAATTGTAATAATAGTTTAAGGAATCCTTTTCTTACCCCAGATGTACCTTCTTTGCTGTTTAGCATATCTGTGGAGACTTCTAGAAGCTATTTTCTGCCAAATTAATTAAGTTGTCATACGATCACATATTCTTATGGTTCACCTATTATATACACTTGGTTAGTCACATAAGCTCATTCTGTATATATGAGCAATATCTTTTGTTGTACTAGTCTCGGCCGATATTCTATACTCGATCTGTTATTTATACCCGACCAGGACTCTACTATTATAAATATGCCAAAAACCGTGCAAGGTTGAAGACCTTTATGCTCGATCTACTTTCCATGCTCGGCCGATCTATTGAGCCCGGCCGATCATACCTTATCGACCGAGATTAACCAGTCGGGCATATACAAATACTATTGCCCGGTAGACCTTCCCTCGGTCGATCGTATGCTAAGGATCATGCGATACTAAATGCCTCTATGCTTGGCCGGTCTATTGAACCCGGCCGATCCTACCTTATTGACCGAGATTAACTAATCAGGCGTGTACAAACAATATTGCCCTATCGGCCTTCCCTCGGTCGTCTATATGCTAAGAGTCATGTGAAACTGAATGCCTCTGTGCTTGGTCGGTCTATTGAGCCCGGCCGATCCTACCTTATCAACCAAGATTAACTAATTGGGCGTGTACAAACACTATTGCTCGGTCGACCTTCCCTCGGTCGGTTGTATGCTAAGGGTCATGTGAGACTGAATGCCTTTGTGCTCGGCCGGCCTATTGAGCCCGGCCGATCATACATTACTGACCGAGATTAATTAATCGGTCGTGTATAAGCATTCATGACAGCTTAAGGCTAAGTGCTTCTACGTTCGATCGGTCACTTACACCTGGTCGTTCTTTGCCTGTCAAACTCATATGCTCGGTCGGTCCATTATGTTCGAACGATCTCTGTCTGCCAAACGTGTAACAACATTCTTACCCGATCAAAACCCTTTTCTGGGCAACCTACTACATCCTTATCTTGCTCTTTTTTGCCTTCCTTATCCTTATTACCCCTTTTTCCTCTCCTGCAAAGGGTCCACTCATCATAACTCATATCATCTACGGTTTCTAGTCATGCGAGAGCACTTTCCAAGAGCTCCGAGGTACCTCCAATGCGCTCCAGGGCGCCTTCCATGCACTCTAAGGTGCCTTCCATGCGCTCTAAGGCGCCTTCCATACACTTTAAGGTGCCTCCCCGCAGCGAAAACTTCATCCTCAAAGTTTATTTGTGCGAAGGGGCCTCTCCCCGATCCAGGACGCCTTCACGCAACTTCGAGGCACCTTCGTGTAGCTTTGAGATGCCTTGAGCACTGCTCACCTAAGGCTAACTCATGTATTTCAACTCCTACAAAATATATTAGTCCAAATACAAAAAGGTACCTGCAAAACAGAGTTAGCATAATAAAAACTATTATTTATTAATTTGACAGTCTCGAGACTATCTTGTTCTGACTTTCGAATTTCTTGTGAAATCGTAGGTCGAATCGACACATACTATTTACATAACAGAGAACATGTCCTCACCTACTCCTCTCAGGAGAGTTTGCCTGATGTCAAACCGGTCCTCCAGATAGTTGAACTTTTGCTCAACATTCGAAACTTCATGAGTTTCTGTTAGACGTCCGATCTTTGACCCATCCGGTGTTCCACCTGGTGTCCACAACCTCCAGGAGTTTCACCTACTATCCTCGACCAATAGGAATTTCATTTGATATCCTCGACTTACTAAGACTTTTGCCCAGTTCCTTGGACCAGAACTTCCTTGCCTAGCCGTAACTATGACTTTCCACATGTATATTATTCACTAGGACTTTTAACTTACCTAAACTCACTTCGAGCTTTCCTACTCATTTAGTCAGATTTATTAAAATCATAATAATCCTTAATTTTGAACCTTTATTATTATTAAAATTTAGATTTGATCATTTAATATTTTCTTTAAAAAAGAGGTTACTCCTCCAGTTACTTATGCATATTTCATATAGGAGGGATAGATCTCATCTACATCACTCACATCCCTCTGCATAATTCGTTACATACCCAGTAATCGCCTTTATAGTCCACCCAGTTACGGGTGACGTTTGACGAAACCAAAGTACATAACTCCTTATGTAGGGATCCATGGTGACTTCAGGTTTAAGGACTAATAGTCATACTAATAGCCACATGAGAAAGTATATGACACTCATATAACGATCCATGATACTTTCTCATGGCGGGTCATTCAGTATACATTCTCTAATGCATACCCATGTATCAGCTTGATATCTCTATATCCATGACTTGTGAGATCAAGTCATCGAGCTGACCTACATGCTAGTCTTATTGTATTAACATTGTCCCTGAATGTTAATACTCGACTAGGAATGAATTAGAGTAGTGTTCCCTATATCATCTCACTATCGATTCAACCAATCGATTGATATAGGTAAGAACCTTCTACTCAAGGACGTTACTATACTTATTTTATCTGGCACTAATACAAATAAGCATAATAACCAAAAACCAAATGCCTTAATATATATACAAGAATATGATATACATGAGTCCATACAATCATCAAATGATTGACTCTAGGGCTCTAACTAACAACGAGATGGCCGGACCAAGCATCGTTCCACCAAAATTCGAGGGGGACTTCGCAGACTGGAAGCATCATATGGAGGTATTCCTAAAAACTGATTTCGATATTCGGCTTATTATGAAATATGGTTTTGTAGCTCCGATGAATCAAGATGGAGAAGAAAAAGAAGAGAGTCATTGGACAAAGAAGGAGCAAAATGAGTCTGTAACAAACAGCCGTGCGGAATATCACCTACTGAGAGTGTTGCTGCTTCAAGAGGTCAACCGCATCGGAAGCTATTCATCTGCCAAAGAACTCTGGGAGAAGTTCCTGGAACTCCATGAAGGCACGTCCGAAGCGAAGCTCGCTAAAAGAGACATCCTCCAGAACAAGCTGATGAACATCTGTCTGGAAAAAGGTGAGAAGGTAGCCAATTTACACGCGAAGGTAAAAGAACTGATTACTGGTCTCGAGAACCTCGGAGAATCGGTAACAAATCGGGACACCATACGCTACGCACTCAACGCGTTTCCCAGAACTTCAGAATAGACATCAATCGTCGATGCCTACTATATTTCGAAAGACCTGGAGGTAAGTACTTTAGAAGAATTGTTCTCCACTCTTGAATTACACGAAACCAGGTGTGCAGGAACAACAAAGGAATCAAGCCAGATGATCGCACTAAACGCAACCAAAAGGGATGAACCCGAGTCAGATTCAGAAGAGGATCAGGAAGCATATATGGTAAGAAACTTTAAAAAGTTTTTTAGATCTAATAAATTTAAAGAAATGCAGAATAAAAAGAATCCAAGAAATAGAAGAAGGTTGCATTGCTACCAGTGTCAAAAGGAAGGACACCTAAAAGAGGATTGCCCAGAACTAAAGAAGGACAAAGGCAAGATTCCCAAGAAGCATAAGAACCTAAAAGCTACTTGGGACGACACTTCATCATCTGAGTCCGAGATTCAAGAATATGCCGGGCTAGCGCTAATGGCAAGCTACGATGGGCAAAGCACATCAGAACCCAACATCGATGAAGGGGGAGCGACCTCAGATGAAAGCAGCGAAGCAGGGGGAGATTCAGGCTTCAAGTCTGATATGGTAAGTGAGGTATGCCTCTTACCCCCTGATAAACTTTACTTTGGAATTAAGTCTATTGCAAAATCCATGTATAAATTAGAAAATAAAAATACCAAATTAAAAATGAAATTCTAGAAACAAAAAATTTTTTGGCAAAATCATGTCTTATAGAGGATTTTGATAAATTGAAAATTGAAAATAAAAAACTAAAAGAAGAAATAGAAAGATTGAAAAAGGCTAATGCTTCAAATATTTCTACTTTTAGAAATTATAAAGGTTTAAATTGGTATTATAGATTTCATCAAAGTCAAATTAGAAAAATATCAAAAGCCTATGTACCTAGGAAATACTTGATTAACCCTGTAGGTAGAAACCTTTATTGGGTTCCGAAAACATGTTTAACTTAAAAAAATTAAAATTAGACTAAGCATTTTCAGCAAGAAAATTAAACATGTAATTTCTTTATGTGACTTTGTCTAGAAAGTGGTTGTTGCTCCAATAACTAAGAAGGCCTAGTGCCTCGCCACTGCCTGGAAGCCAAGTATCGAAATGAAAAGTTTAATTGACTAACTGAAAAAGCATTAATTCAAATTACATAATGCTTTAAAAGAGTTACTCAATTTATTTTAGAAAATATATTCAAAAATACTCATATTTTCAAAAACTTAGAAATTTTTTTAAGTTAGAAAATTTTTACGTTGCAAATTTAAACAAATATATATATATATATATATTTACCTTAAAGTTTTTTTACTTAAAGATCTTTTAAGATATCTATTCTGTTGCACAATTTTTTTTTAGAAATTTTTCCAAAAACTTAAATTTTTGAAAAATTATCATATTTTTTTGCAATTTGCCTTAGAAATTTTTTTTCCTTATGAATATTTTCTTTTAAAACTTAGATTTTTTTTAAAAATCTTTTTAACACTTAAGATTTTTAGGTGAGAATTTACCTTAGACTTGTTTATAACCCCAATTTTTATGTGATCAAAGGGGGAGAAGTATGTTAAGTCTAGGGGGAGGTAATTTTTAAATTGAAAAATATTTGGACTTATTTGTAATTAATTATTTTTTAATTACATTTGTTTTACCCTAGTTTAACTTGGGTTGCTCACATAAAAAAGGGGGAGATTTTTGGAACCCCAAGGTGTTTTGATGTGATCAAACAAGTTAAGTTAAGTCCTGTTTTGTCTAACCCTTGTGTCTAAGTGTTCAGGAGCTTAGGAACACAGGAAGTCGAGCGGAAGACGTGGCTAGCGAGAAGGACGGCACGGGGAGAGAGCCGACGGGCTCGGTGTGTCCGAGGGACGAGGTGACCGCGGAAGAGTACACCGGTGGACGAGAAGAACGTGTGCGACGTTCGAGGGACGAGAAACCTGGAAGGAAGGCTGCTCGAGGAGAAGGCCGGAACTTGGGTTCGGGTGAGCCCTATTCCGGATGGCCGAGATCACCCAAGCTAAGCAGAGCCGGAGCAAACAAGACTCGGACCGAGACGAGCTGAACCAGAGATGAAAAAGTCAACCTCTGTTGACTTTGGGCTCGGGGCGCTCGGAACCATTCCGGGCGCCCGGAGCAGCCCGGGGCGCCCGAAACCCTTCCGAGCGCCTGAACCTGGGAAATTGACCAAATCGAGTTTTGACTCGATCTGAACGTTGGGGGATAAATTTTATCCCCCCAAGGGGGCCCGGAACCCTTCGGGGAGCCCCGACCAGTGCTATAAATATATCACCGGTTTGCACAGATCATTTAACTCACTTGTAATCAGTTTTCTCTGTGCTTTCATTTCTGTTCTTTTTATTTGTGCTGTCAACACTGTAAAGAGGCTACTCCACCTGAAGGAGATCATCAGATAGTGTGCTTACTTTCCTTGGATTAGCAATCCCCTGATTACAAACCAAGTAAATCTCTTGTGTCTGCTCTTTTTAATTAGTCTCTATTTTTTATTATTACAAGTGTCTGCTATATAGTTGAAATCCGAGAAAGGTCAGTTTTATTGTTTCAGGGCAATTCACCCCTCCCCTCTTGTCGGCCTACAAAGGGACCAACAGAAACACCAACACCTAAATATCGGCAACTATATGAAATGTTAAAAGCTAGTGAAAGAAAAGTGTGGAAAGACATTCCCTCTGGTCATTCTCAATTATCAGCTACTGCAAGGTTATTAAATATGAAAGCAGAACATCATTTTTTAGAAAGATGTTACGATGACATTTGTCAGTTGATATCAAAATTGTTTCCTGATGATAACATAATGACGGATAGTTTTTACAGTATATAAAAATTGATCAGAGGTTTAGGTTTGCCTGTGGAGAAGATTGATTGTTGTATAAATAACTGCATGATATTTTGGAATGAAGACAATGATCTGCGTGAATGCAAAATCTGTACACACCCTTGTTATAAGCATGGTACTCGCATACCAGGGCAGAAGAAGAAAAAAATTGCTTGGAAAGTGATGTATTATTTTTCGTAAACTGCTAGACTTCAACGTTTGTATGCATCTGCTGCTACAACTTTCCATATGACGTGGCATCATGAGCATGAGCACGATGGAGGTATAATGTGTCATCCTTCTGATTCACCTGCATGGAAATATCTAGATCTGTATTTCCTACTTTTGCAATGGAACCACGTAATGTGAGATTAGGACTTTCTGCAAATGGATTTCAGCCATTTGGACAGTTAAGGCAACAATATTCATCTTGGCCAGTTATATTGACACCGTACAATTTACCACCATGGATGTGTATGAAAGATAAATTTATGTTCCTTACAGTACTTATTCCTAGTCCAACCAATCCCAAAGAGAAGATAGATGTTTTCTTACAACCTCTGATTGCCGAGTTAAATGAATTATGGAATGTAGGCTTGGTGATTTATGATGTTGCAAGTAAAACTAATTTTAGATTGCATGCTGCAATATTATGGACGATCAGTGATTTTTCAGCATACTCAATGTTGTCGGGTTGGAGCACGGCTGCTAAATTAGCATGTCCACACTACATACTGATTCTGATGCATTTTCATTACCTTACAGTGGGAAGGTGTCTGGTTTGATAATCACCATAAATTTTTACCACTTGATCACTTTCTTAGGTGAAATAAGAAAATTTTCCTAAAAAATGTTATAGTCAGAAAACCCCCTCCACTCCATGCTTCAGGTGAACAAATCATTGAGTAAATTGATAGTTATGGATTTCTACTAGTATCTCAATCTGGTTCTGATGAGATAAATATTGTTAGGATGTGCAAGTGTGGTTGGAAGAAAAGGAGCATTTTTTGGGAGTTACCATATTGGAAATATCTGCTTATTCGACATAATTTAGATGTTATGCATATTGAGAAAAATTTATTCGATAATATCTTTAACACTGTGATGAATGTGCCTGGAAGAACTAAAGACACTACAAAATCATGCGAGGAATTAAAAGAACTAGTCAATAGATCAAAGTTGCATCAAGATGAAATAACTAATAGTTTTCCAAAGGCTTGTTATACATTGGACAAAGATGACAAGCAAGTTTTATGTAATTGGTTGAAAGAAATCAAATTTCCATATGGTTATGCCTCAAATATAGCTCGATGCATGGATATGAATAGATTAAAGATGTTGGGAATGAAAAGTCATGTCTGTAATGTATTTATGCAAAAACTTATTCCAGTAGCTTTCCATGACTTCCTCAAAATGTTTGGCAAGCACTCACTGAATTGAGTCTATTTTTTAGAGATTTGACAGCAAGGTGTATTACGATGGATGATATTAGGGGTGAGCATTCAGTTAATTCGGTTAATTTGATATTAATTTTGAATAAATTCTTTTTATTGTTATTTTAAACAAATTTAGTTAATTCGATGTTAACTGAAATAACTAATTCGGTTAATTCAGTTTTAGTAAAACTTTGATTTGATTCGGTTAGCCAACACTAAATCGATTTTCGGTTAATTCAATTATTTTATGGATCGAATTAACCGAATGCTCACCCCTAGATGATATACTTCGGCTAGAAACAGACATTCCTCTCATATTATGTAAACTGGAGCATATATTTCCACCAAATTTTTTTGATTCAATGGAACATCTACCAGTACATTTACCATATGAGGCACAAATAGCAGGTTCTGTGAAGTACAGATGGATGTATCCATTTGAACGGTTTTTGAGGAAATTAAAAAATAATGTTCTTAACAAAGTAAGAGTTGAAGTGTCAATATACAATGCTTATCTAGTTGAAGAAACATCTTCTTTCTGCTCCTATTATTTTGTTGATAGTGTGCAAACAAGACATCGCAAGTGTCCTAGAAATTCTAATGATGCTTGTCAGTCGATAGATCCATCGATGCTTTCTATTTTTAAGTTTCCTGGTAAGTTAATGGGTGCATCATTTTTTAGATGGTTAACCGAGGAAGAATATCATGCTGCAAGAACATATATACTCTTAAATTGTGAAGAGGTCAAACCATACATAAAATAAGTAAACTTCTTAAATCAAACATTTATCCTCTGTTTAATTATTTTGCTTGGTATCCCAATTTTAATATAATTAGTTTTTTTTCTCAGCTTGTACGAACAACAATTATATCTACAAAACCCATCAATTGGTGCAAGTGAGGTAGCTACAAAGTTAGAGACCGAATTTGCATTGTGATTTCAAATATATGTAAGTTAGAAAATTTATGAAAATTTTGAGTTCATGTTTATTAAGAAGTGTACTAAGATATATGTTACTTATTTTTATAGGTGAAAGACTGTAGAATATCAAATGTGCAAGATGATAGGATAATCAATATTGCATCAGGACCTCTTTGTAAAATAAAGGTGTATTCTGGTTACTATGTTAATGACCTTAAATTCTACATGACACAACGAGATTCACGGAGATTAACTTATAATTCTGGTGTTTACGCCAAAGGATCTATAGACAACAATAACACTGAGTTTGATTACTATGGTAGACTTGAAGAAATTATAGAGATTGAATATCATGCATTACCAATAAAGAGGCGTGTGTTGTTCAAATAATCATGGTATGATCTGACCCCAAGAATAGGTACTAGAATTCATCCAAATTATAATTTAGTTGAGGTTAATGCAAATAAGAGATTCAACAAGTTTGAGCCATTTATTTTCAGAATACAAGCGGGTCAAGTTTTCTATCTTGAATACCCTACGAAGAGAAGAAGATCTAGTGAATGGTTGTCTGTTTGTCGAATTAAGCCTCGCTCGACCATAGAGATGCCGAATACAATCACTACTCAAAACCATGATGCATTTTAAAATGATGAAGTGGAGAGACATTCAGTTGATTTACAACACCAATCTACTTCTCAATTATTTGTGGATGCTAATGACATTTACGAAGAGATAGATGATGGGGAGATGCCCAACAGTGAGGATGAAGTTGAACTAAGCTCATCTAGCAATGAGGACATAGAAACTATTAATGTTGATTAGTTAGATGTTAATGATGATTAAATATTAACATTATTATTTCCGTTGGTAAGTAATGTTTTCATATTATTTTGTATTTATATTATCATGTTTTTAGACCTTATTATTATGTGTTGCAATGTTATTTTGTAAATAACATTATGGCAGAGTAGCAGCCTGTGGCACCCTGTGGCTACAAGGTTCTTACCGTTGTCGGGGACTCGTAAGTATTTTGTACTATTAATTCAAGTTTATATATAACTTTAGTTATAATATATTTCTCATAACTTTATATTATTTTGTGCAGGTTCACTCTAGATGGACACAGAGTTGCCATATATATCGCTGCAAAATTCAAGGAACGAGTTAGCGCGTCTGGTACTACATGGAGGCATGTAGACCAGGAGATGAAACTATTTTATTATAATGAATTTGTGGTAAGTAAATTTAATATATTTCACATTCTATAATATAGTTATCATTTAAACTAAATGTTTAACTTATAATTACAGAAAAGATATACATAGGTGGATGGGCAAGAAGACCAATTTAAAGCTACATGGAATACTTACTGTGTCAAACTCTACAGAGATCATATGTATTACATGAGAAAGAAGGGCACTAGGCCTGTGTATGTTTCGGAGGCGATATGGAGTGCATGGATGGCCACTTGGGCTGCAGAAAGGTGGCAAGCTAATGCCGAAAAAGCAAAAGCAAATAGGAATACAGAGCCAGGTGGCCCGAGCACCGGAACCGCTCGGCATACGTCAGGATCCAGATCTATTGTTGAGCATACCATGAATCCGGTGAGTATAATTTAAAATTATACTTTGTAACAAATGCCTCCTTTATTACCAACCTTGTATTGTTGAACATACTAATTTTTTCCCGAATTTTTTGAATGTAGGAGCGTGAGCTTGCCCGACAACCTACATGTATAGAGATTTTTCTCAAGACCCACAAGAAGAAGGATGGATCATTTGTTGATTTTCGATCTCAAACTCTACATGTAAGATTATTAACTTTAGTACATTTGTTCATTTCTATCTTGATTAGTAATTAGTAATACAGATCAAATTGGATATTATATTGTTTTTTATCCAACAACAAATGACAGAAAGGGTGGCTCAGGTATCTCAACCATCAGCAGAGGGTGGAGAGTCACAGTCTTTATCCACCGACAATCTAAATGAGATTTATTATGATGTTGTCGGTGGAAGGACAAAAAACTCTACCCTCTACGGCCTTGGCTCTCAGGCCAAAGTGGCATTTGATCGTTTGAGGAATCCAGTAGGTCGTTCTAGTTCCTCTTCTTCTAATGAGATGCAGTCTTTAAGACATGAAAAATCAAGAATTGCGTTCTCAACTGAAATCAATGGATCAGAGGATGGCTGATATGGATCAGTGGAGAGCTGATGAGGAGAAGAGAGTTGAACGTGACAAGAGTAATGAAGATCTCATGGCCCAAATGCGGGCGATCGTGGCTTCTTTCACCCAGGCATCACAGCGTTCTGAGTTACAGAGACTTAATATCTATCATACGGTGATCATTAGTTTTTTTGAGGTTTGTTCAACTACACTTTAGTTTTTTATTTATTATATAGAACGTGAGCCTGTTTTGATATTATAACATGTTTATTTTTAAAGGTTTTCTTACTACATGTTTCAGGAGTCACGTTCAGTCCTATTTACATATTGGCTCTTCACTACATCATTTGCTCATTTTTGTTCAGGTATTATCATTTCATATAAAATTCGTTATACATATATATGCAAACTGTTTATTTATACATCATTTTGTATTTGTCTTTCTACAGGATTTTCTTTATGATTCCACGTTCTTGTATTATTTGGACTACGTATATTCTAGTTCGGTATGTATTATGTAAACTTGACTTTAAATATAGATATGTGTGGAATATATATTCTGTAGATTTGGTTAGCTATGGATTGTATGTAAAATGTTTTGTTTGGTGGATTTTATTAGTGTGATTGTCATATGATATATATGTGTGTGGATTATATTTGATGTAAATTATATTTGTTGTGGATTGTATTTGTTGTGTGGATTGTATGATACCATCGATTGTGATGATTTGTTTATATATTTGGAAAATATATATGGGAACAGCGTGTAAACAAAATGAATCTGTGATTTTTTTTTTTGATTTTCCGTCGGAATACCGATGGAATGAGTTCCGTCGGTAACCTATCGAAACCACAGATTTCGATAGGTTACCGACGGAACTAACTAGTTCCATCAGTAATTACCGACGGAATAGTTGATTCCGTCGGTATATTCACAGTTTCCCGACGGAACAATAGATTTCGTCGGGATATTTCTGTCATTTTGTAAATTGTTATTTTCCAACAATATCGACGGAATTAAAATTCCGACGGAATTATGTTTTCAGTCGGAAATCTTGGGCCGTCGGATATTTTACCAACGAAATTTATTTCGTCGGAAGTCTATCTTTATATACATGTACCGACGGAATACCGACAGATATTTACGTCGGTAAAATTGCTTTTGTTTATTTCGAAATAAACTAGATATTGATCACCTTATTTCTTTTCTTTCCATTTCTCTTAGTTTTGTTCCAGAAAAGGAAACAATGTCTGTATACGCTCATAAGAGTATAAAAATAAAGGAAACAGCTCTAGTAAAAACAAAGATTAGTTAAATAGTAGAAGATTATTCTTTGGTGCTGAAAATTGAAATGGCTGTTATCACAAAAAGAATCCATAATATCAATGCCATGTTGATTACATCATGGAGGTTGACTCAGAAAGAAAACTAGAACAAAATGAATTATATTGGTACATTAAGTCTATCATCTTTCTCTTAGACAGCAGCACATATAACATCAAAGAACATCAAGAACACCTGGGCAATGAAAAGTAACCATTTTTTCCAGTCCATATTGTTGCTCGAGCATAAGCAACTACAACGCTCACTGGATCCATGACCATGTGAGCAAAGCAGCTTTGCATCTGGTAGGGAATTGGAATGAACAAGTGCGCTAGGAACATGAGAAGCGAATTCACAGAGCTTTGTTAGGGCATGGTATTCGAAAATGAAGGTACATGACACATGAGATACCGATAGATGTATGATTATTCAACTATTCATACCGAGCTCATGCAAGCTTTCAACCTCCGTAACGATCGAGTCGAAATTGTCAGAATCAACTCCCATAATATCCTCCCTCTTATCTGAACCATACGCCCAAAAGTGAAGAAAACCCTAATCAGTCAGAGAACTACAAGGCCCTCCGAACTCAATGAATTTATTACCAATCACTGATCAGGTTCTTGACAGCCAGGTAACGGGATCGAAGAAGCCGACGCTTAGCTGCTCCTTTTCCAGTTGACGGTGTGACTCCGACATCGTTCTCTTGACCCTTTTTTCTACCACAACGCTCCCCCGGATCGCCTCTGTTGGTTGCTACATCTCGCTGACTTGCGGGTCTGACCATCCTGTCTAGCGGCGGTGGGAGATCAGTGGAATATGCAGAAATAGGGATTGAGGAGTTTTGTGGGGAGAAGACGATGGTGAAAATTTTCATAGTTGGATAAATTTGGCAAGATAGTTGGGTGTCTGTGAGAAACAAAACAAACTTATTTGTCATAAGTTGAATATTTTAAACGTGTATGTATGTTTATGTAAAAAAACATAAATTAATTAACATTAGTATAGTAAAATCATTATCTATTACCATATAAACAATATTAATAAATAATGGCCGATTAAAATATTATCATAGGATTAAAAAAAAAAAAAAAAAAAAGACTAAATGAAAAAAGACAACTATTTTTTGAAAAATGTTGTCTATTGGATGTAATTTAATCTCAAATTTCTTATAATGTATAATGGTAAGTCTCACATATATCGATTATGTATCAATTATACGAAATTGTCTATTGGATGTAATTTAATCTCAAATTTCTTATAATGTATAATGATAAATCTCACATATATCGATTATGTATCAATTATATATAACTATCACATTATGCTATCAACTAATTGAATATTCGCATAAACATCATGTTGTTAACACATTAGCAAGTATATATATATATATACAATGTTGTTATGCTACGGACCTTATTTTACGGATTGCTACGGACTAAGCTCCATGTCATTTTTTTTAATACCGCTTTTTATTTTTCATTTTTTTTAATGAAACTTTTTCTCTTTCCTTCGTTCTTGCAACCAAAGCTCACCGCGGCTCCACCCTCGCGCCTCCTCGTGCCCCGCCGCCGACCGGCAGCCCCGCAGCTGGCCTCGCGCCCCGTCGCCGACCGACCGCCCCCATTGCTGGCCCGGCAGCCTCGCGTTCGGTCGTGACGCGGCCGGAATCCGGCCGTGATCACGCCAGATTTCGGACACGATTGCTACCGGAATCCGGCGCGCGATCGCAGCCGGATTCCAGTCGCGATTGCGGCCGCGCCGGATTCCAGCTGTGATCTCGCCGGAATCTGGCACGATCGCGTCCAGTCGCGATAGCATCTGGAGTCCGGCCGCGATCCCCGACGGGTTCACCCCTTGGGCTATAGTGTGGGTGGGTCCAGGCGGCCGGAGGCCGCCGGCGGTGGGCAGATGGCCGGTGGGCAGGGCGGGTGGCGGGCGCGCGAGGAGGCGCGGTGAGCACATTCGTTTCGGCGAGAACGAAGAGAAAAAACAGAGAAGAAGTTGTATTTAAAAAATAAACAAAATATATAAAAAAAAAAATCAAATTATGTGGTTGCGGATGAATCCGCATGCCAAGGTCCGTATTTTAACAAAATTCTCTCTCTCTATATATATATTACCCAACTTCACATCTATTCACATTAACCTTGGTGTGAGTCTAATAAACTAATGTTTATAGTTAAAGACGACCTAATAATTGCAAGATTGCATTTCAATAATTTGAACATATCTAATTTAAGATTGACCTTAAAGTGAGTCTAACAACTCAAACAAGAAATTAGACTATAATTTTTACCATATTAATGAAAATTATAGGCTTTAATATTCAACCTAAGAGATTTAGTTTTCATCGTCATCATGCAAATATACTATCTATATGACATCACACATGATATAAATAATGACATGTCACATCACATAAGTGTTAATAATGATGTAACACATCATATACATCACAAAAATTGTCATACATTTAATGTATTTACATAACATACATATATGACATGACATAAATAATATCATAATTGTCATAATTTTTATTTACATATATAATAATATAATACATCGTACTTATGATATAAACAGTACATGCATTTAAAGTATCTAGTAACATATATATGTGACATGACATAAATAATATTTGTCATAATTTTATTTAGAAATAAAATATTATTAAGAAACTGATTTTTATAAATCAACATTCCTTTAATTAAATTAGAGAATAAATTTTTAAATTTTAATTACATACTTTATTAAAAAAATAATTCTCTAATTAATTAGGAAAGTATTCATAATTAGAAAATTTATGATTAAAATTTTATAATTAATTCAGAATCTTTAAACTTTTCTAAATTATCTCATAAATTTTCTAAAATTGAAACTTAACTAATTAAAAAACTTTTCAAAATTCACCATCTTTCCAAATTAAAATTTCTTAATAAATTCAGAATCGTTCTAAATTAACACTTCCTAAATTATTTTATTATTTTAGAAACTTTTAAAATTTGATTTTTCTAACTAATTATTAAACTTTCTAAAAATTAAATTTCTTAATAAAATAAGAAAATTTTCAAAATTAAATATATAACTAACTACGACTCGTAAAATAATTTTACGGTCATGTCAATGCATGATCAGACTCTGATACCACTATTGGGGAGCCCAACATGATTTGTTCTAAAATATGTTTCGTAAACATACACAGTAGAAGAGATAAATAGTAATAATAAAATTTAATTATTACATCATACGTAAACATGATCGTGAAATAAAATTTTACAGATAATAAATTATACCTGCCGATGATGTAGAGTGGAGAGGAATCAACCAAGCAACACTCTATGAGTCTTATCTCTATTTGTATCAACGCCAAGCTTTCGTCAAGACAGCTTCCAAAACCCGAGTCGAATCTCCACTTCAGTCCTAGCCTAAGTGGGGAGATGGAATGATCCAAGAGAGGATCATTCTCATGTTTTAGTTTTTGATGGCGTACGCAATCAGACAATACCTAACGCAGAGTTTGCCCACTTTCTTTGGTGCCTACATTTGCAACCCAACGGCAAGTAGCAAGGTGAATGACAACAACACTTCTTGCGGTTCTAGGCTAAAGGCACTCTTGTCGGCAATCTCATATGTGACAAAGTCTCCGGCGGTTAACTGTTAATTACCGATTATGAAGGGCGTCAGAGGCAACAACTCCGGTGACCATAGCAACTATTTCAGAGAGCCCACAGTGGCTAGAAACTCTTTCTAGCTACTAGAATTGGTTGGAAGCAAGCAATGAGGAAGTTCTCCATGTTGTTTGACGACCTACCACCAGAATTGGCCAAAGAACAACTAGACAACCCTTCCCAAGGGCTGTTGCGGTGGTTGTCAGCTAAAAATGAGGCAGCGCACGACAAGCTTCAACTGTCGGCATCCTACGCCGGCTAGCGGTGGCACCTGAGGAGCCCAGCGATCATAGGAGTATCCGACGACCAATAGGTGGCTGTCAGGTGGGTGGATGTTGGCAGACGTTGGTCACAATTTTTCCTTGCTATGCAAAAACGTCCGCAAGAGTATATTTAGAAAAGGAGATGAACAATAACTCATTAAAAACCCTATTCATAAGGTTTTTAATCAAAGCCATTAAAACCTAGCTATCCATTTTCTTCTCTCTTCTTAATGAGTCTGGATCCAATCCAAAACCATATCCAATAGCCCAAAGACCAAACCCATTTGCCTTAAGTTTGGTTCAAAACTAAACCACTTCGTTCAATAACCAAATCTTTTTTAATTAAAATCAAACTAATTTATTTCATTAATTAAATCAAAGAGGGCTCAATTTTTCTTCAAAAGGCATGGTTCATCTGTGCTTCCGTTCTGATAAAATATCTTTCATATTTGTCCTTTGTCTGGTCCAACTATACTCGATCTCTCTCGATCTAAAAATTAAATTCTCAAACTCATTTTAAGTCCTTCGGATAAACTCGTAGTGCGCGTGATCCAATAGATTCCCGATTATGTTGGTTGTCCATAATTAACCATTAATCATGGATCGATCATTTGACACCTAGTAGTATATCATGATCCCCAATTGATCGAAAAATTAAATGATTGATTCCAGAACTACTTCTGAACCTTTTACCAACTACAATCAGTCGTACCTCATTCTTTTCACTCATCTTATACTCACTTGATTCAGGATATTGTCTATATGTTAATCCCCACTAGGTTGAAGGGCGATCATAAAATATAAAACTCGACTCAAGGGTCATGAGTTACCATGAAAGAATCTTCACGACTATAGAAGACGGCTCACACATCATCATGATTTCCCCGTCCTTCCTAGCTAAATTAGATTGTTGAGGTTAAGTGTTACCAGTGTGGTTCACAGAGCCATAAGAAGTCAAAATGCCCATTGAATCAACCTATATGTTTTTACTATAAGCTTCCAGGACACATCAGCAGAGAGTGCACATTGAAGGATTAGTTGGAACCCTCATATTTCCATCCTTAGAGAGATCAATCAATATAACCTCATCAACAGAAAGGATCGAAGATGACCCAGTCATCACGGCAACAACGTTCGTTACCACATGTACAGTTATACCATGTACAATCCCAGGAACATATGACGTTGCCTGCACCCATACAACACCCTCTGTTGACATCTCTATATGTTTGTGCATATCCACCATAGCAATATTTAGCTCCTCCACCATAGTCATATCTGATGCCCCCACTCCAATCTGGAGACTGAATCTGCAAGTGCATGATCATCTTTAAGTAATAAAATATCCACTATAGCAGTTTTTGACTTTGATCCTTCTAATTCATCCTTAGTAAGAGTGGAAGCAACCAATTGCACCTCTGGAGTCTGATGTGTACAATTTACAAGTGCACGACACGATTATCTTTAAGTAATAAAATATCGACCCCATAGGGACTATAAATTAAACACTAGTTAACTTCGCATGATGAATTATCTAGACAAACGAGAATTGGTTCACAAATGCTTGAAAAGAGGAGAGAGATAGAAGAGAGGGAGAGTTGTTAAGAGGGAGAGAGGGAGAGAGGGAGAGTGAGAGCAGAGAGTGAGCGCAAGTGAATGAAGGGAGAAGGTGATATTGGATTTGAGAAAGCAACTTTAGGATCTCAATTTCATTACACGCTAGTTGATGTGCTATATATTGATCATTCCTACCTTCTATGTGTATGAACTTGTAGGGATCTTAACTATGTACTGATGTGATCCTCTTGAGCTGGTGCACTGGAGTGTTTCTCCTATTGGTACCCAATGCCACTAAGTAGAGGAGGTAACTTAGAGAGTCCGATTAAAAGGATACCCCCTGTCATATGAGGGGCCCTCGGTTATACATCTCTAAATTATATAAATCACTTCCTAACAATGAATTGAGAGAAACCTATTAAGCAATTAGACTATCCCTTGTAGAGAATTGACCACCATTTCAAGGTAACACTCGAGATGTCTAATTAAAGGGATACCCTTTGTTACGAAAAGCTCCCCGATCATACGATCTCAAACATTCCCTCTATGCGGCAACAAATCGATACAACAATTAAATCAAATAACACATATCTATAATTAAAGTTCATACAATCATTTAATCAAATATGAGCAAGGCACACACATGTCATGAGATAGGAAATTACCACATACATAGTGTTTACATCAACAATCATATTACAATGCTCCCTACATCCTAGAGTTCGAAAATCTACTCCATAAACACAAGAATTGGATACAAAGAAATAGAAGTAGTCCAGCTTCAACCCAATCAATGAAAAAGGAGAAGAAAACTTAGCCAAAGAGAAATTTGAGTTTTCAAGATCCAATCCTTTACTTTAGAGATGAACATGAGATGGAGAGAGGCTTCAGATCATTAATTTATGGCCGGATCTTAGATGGATGTAGACCTCTTGGGTCTTCCTCAAAGGAAGAACCCTCCTCCTCAAAAAATGGGAGAGAAGCCCCCTTAAATAGGTTGGGGCACAAGCCCTACTAGTTACGCCACACGATTGTGCCTGATGGGCATGACATGGTCATGCCTGTTTGGCATGGCACGACCGTGTGTCTCTTTGAAAATATAAGAAACATGACACAACCATGTTTAGTGGACACAGGTCGTGCCAACCATGCTGATTGGCTCCTTCTCCTTTCTCCAAAGTCGTTCTAATAGATTTCTCTATCCATTTAAGCTCTATATCTCATCCTACAAATGAAAATCATGAAAAAGCATATCTCTAAATAAACGAGAGTAACCATGATGATAAATGATAAAATGGAGTGCGATAACTAATGTGCGTAGTTTGTATATAATTGTATCCTTATCTTAATGCACACCTACTTACATTTCTTAATTACATTCTATGTTGCTGCACCCTATTTGCTAGTATTAGCCCTAAGAGTTAATTATAAAATGATTAGGCTTATTGGGTTAATGACTTATTATGTTAATGGTTAATCCAATTATACTAAAACTCAACCCATTAAGAGGATAATATAGATTAATGGAGATTAATTGGTATCATTATTGGAAGAAGACCAAAAGGTAAAGACTCTTGGTATTCCTTGAAGAATATAAAAGGCCCTTTGAACTCATTTTTCATGAGAGACTCTTGATCTTCTAGTCTTCTTCCTCTTTGGCCGAACCTTCTAAGTAACTAGCACCATAAAGTTGGTTCTTTTCCAAATCATGAGTTTCTGAGATGGACGAAATGTGTTCATGTGGATACCGTAGAGGCATGATGTCACGCCCCGGGGGAGTCCCTGCCAGAGAAAATTTCGACAACATCTCCCCTGTATGGGTGACAATCTGGAACTTATCTACAAAGCCCTTAGGGCCCCTCAATCCACGATCAACACGACCGGGACATATACAATAAAATATGATAAGTATTCCATGTAGTTTATATAATTCAGCCTCTAGCTGACACAACCATACAGTTATAATGGTAAAAACCTACTCCACTACAATGAGGAAAGCACAATACAACGAAAAACCTTCATAGCAGAAAACATGAGCATCATACCTGAAGCACAACATAGAATCCATAAGCACGACATAGAATCATAAGTATGTAGACATAACAAAATAAGGAAACAACAAAAGTCCAAAATCAGAAGGCCATCTCGACCCTAGTGGGGGACTAGCGACTAGAACCTCCTGACAACTTCAACCCGAAATAGAAAAATAAAGCAACGGGGTGAGTTTAACAACTCAGCGGGTATCGAACTGACATGCATAGTAAGATATATCTAATAGTAATAATCATGGAGTACAGTCTCCTGATCAATAACAGGGAATGCGAAAAATGAACAAGCAAAGAAGAACTGTACTCACTAGGGCCTCCTATCTTGACATAAGGGTCGACAGACCAGATACCTCATGTCTCCTGTATACATGTCAATCATATGCAAACCAAACAAATGCAGCATCCAAAATGCAGCAATCACAAGAAATAATGCAATCCATGCATATGATACAAATGACATGGTCACCCCTGACACCAGTCAGCCATCACACACACGATGGTGAGACTGAGTGGGTAGGGTTATGACAACTGTGCACTTTGCCATCACTACTCCTGAGTGACCGAGTGGACAGGATGCTGTCAGAGTACACCTATCCTCTTACCCCAATTCATAAGTGGGGGAGCTCAATGCTCTCATCTCCCTGACATAATCCAGAGGAGGGATCCCTGTCTGCTACCACGCTGCATCACCACTACCCATGAGCGGGCCAGCGGAGCCTGACAGAGCAAAACTGTCACACACCCTACCTGATATACCACTAACCCATGAGTGGCTGTGTGTGCAGATCTAGGTAACTGGCGATGTGCTCAACAATAATGAAGTCGACAATCGCTCAGCATGCAATCATGTAAGATGGTGCATGCCACTAAGCATGAAAATCCTGACCATGCCCATATCCATAAAGTATGTACCAAAAAGTAAATGGATCCAATAAAATGATCTAGGTACACCTGATAGGTATGACAAATAACTAGTCTTGTACACAATAAGGCTTGGTACGTCACTACCTATATGAACATAATATACATGGTAATAATCAAGAGTGTATAAGCATGGATGTATAGAAAACAACAAATAAGGCGTGCTACTGGTATCAAGCAGTGACATACCAAACAGAAACAAACATAACTATTACTGCAAGTTATAACCTACTAAGCATATCAGATGACAATATCAAAAGATAAGTCAAGGTGCTCACCTAAAAAATGGAGATCGTATTCGAAATAGATCCCACGTCAAGACGCCGTCTCGAATCAAAGTCTTGTAACAACATGCATAATTTAACTAAGTACATATACAATATTTAGCTAAATTCAGTCCCAAACCATTTAGGGAAAAACCTCAATCGTAATTAATCTAATTAGGTTTAACTCAATCCATGATTCTTTCACATTAGATTACGCTAACACAAATCAATTTCTATCACTTACCCAAATTCGGAGATGGTTGAGGGTATTTCATAGCTGGCAATAGAGAGCTACTGCTACCCGACCCACTCCCTTCACTACTAACCTAACAATCCAACTTATGAATCCATTAATTAACTTTGTACTCCAAAGGAAAACTAAATTCAGCAACCTTACCCCGAAATAGATCCGTAGCTATGAGGAGTTTTGTGTTCTCCTCTTTGATTCCACAAAGGAAACACTGCTCCGATAGTGATCCTCCTCACCAAACTGGACAAAGCACAGATACTCTTTGCTTGTGCCTAAAAATGCTAGCATCGGTAGATCGGCAACAGTCGGCTGGATCAGAAAAAAGGGTGTCGACGAGTTGTCCGTTAGATGATGCTCAGCGACGATCAAGCATCGACCATGGTGGTCAGTGGTAGCACGGAGGGAAGGGAGGATCGGCGAATCAAAATTAAGGCTCGGGCAAAGAGGAAACCGGTCAGTGTTGAGTTAGGGCTTTGGCGAAAAATTCGACAGTGGATGCTCGACTTCTATCCACGGCACGAACGAGAAGGTCGGCAACAACAACCCCACGTAGCCTCTTCCAGGATGGTGAGGTCACCGGCGGTGGCGCAGCGTCTGTCGGGTGGCGTGGCTTCGGGCGGTGTGGCGTCAATAGTGGAGTTGAAGAGGAGAGTCGGCATGAGGTGGAAGGGATTTAACTAGGGCACGACCTCAGCGGCAGGGCTTTATACGCAGGGAGAAGAAACGTCACAAGGCGACGTCGATTGGCGAAACTAAAGAGCTCGGTGCCGCACAGAGGAGAGGAGGAGACGACGTCGGGCGAGGGAGGAAGGCGTGGGTGAGGTTAGGGTACGGAGAGAAAATAAATGAATAAAAAGAAAAAGAAAAGAAATATAAAAAAAAAATCAAACATTTCATCGTTCAAATAGGGTAGCTTAAACAGGCTTTCCCCTAACCTAATAATTTATCCCCTTAACATACATCATACGAGCTCCCATTAAATCCCAATTTTTTTTTAAAAATTTCTAAAAATATAAAAATTCTAATAAGATTATTTCATCAAATAACCTTATTATTAAATTATTATTTGAGAGCTATATTTTACATCCTCCCCCACTAATAAAATATGGTCCTCAAATTTTTGTTATCTACCCTCAGCAAGTACCATCAATAACTAACCAAATAAATGTTGAACAGAATTTAATCCACATACCTCAAGTAAAAAGATGGGGGTATCGAGCTCGGATCGTATCCTCGAGCTCCCAGGTAGCCTCCTCGTCAGAATGATACTGCCATCCAACCTTAACTAGTTGGATAATCTTGTTCCACAACTGACACTATTTGTGGTCCAGTATCCGTATTGGAACCTCCTCGTAGGTAACGTCAGGATGAATGAGAACTGATATATTTGATAGAACATGTACTGGGTCAGGTACATACCTCCTCAGCATGGATACATGAAAAACATCATGAATACCTGCTAGAGCTGGAGGTAGCGCCAGATGGTAAGCTACAGCTCCAATCTTCTCCAAGATATGGAAAAGGCCCAATGTATCGTGGAGCTAGTTTACCTCGGAGACCAAATCTCTTCACCCCTTTCGTGTGTGAGACTCTCATAAATACATGGTCGTCAGTAGAGAATTCCAGGGGTCTCCGTCTTCGATCAGCATAACTCTTCTGACGGTCCTGCGCCTCAGACATCCTCTGTCTGATAATGCAGACCAATTCTGCCTCCTACTGAGCTCTATGAGGTCCTAGCAGCTGGGCCTCCCCAACCTCCTCCCAGAGGGTGGGTGTCCGACAAGGTCTACCATACAATGCTTCAAACGATGCCATCTAGATAGTTGAATTATAGTTATTATTATAGGCAAACTCTACTAATGGCAGGTGGTCCTCCCAACTACCTTCGAAATCTATAACACAAGACCTCAGCAAGTCCTCTAATGTTTGGATGACCCGCTCTGACTATCCATCTGTGCAGATGGAAAGCTATACTGAAATAGAGATGTGTGCCCAAGGCCTGTTGCAGAGTCTGCCAGAACTAGGATGTGAACCGTGGGTCTCTATCCGATATAATGCTCAAGGGAACACCATGCAACTTGATGACCTCCCGACAATACAGCTCTGCCAATCGATCCAGCGAATTAATCTTCCAGATCGCTAAGAAGTGTACGAATTTGGTTAATCGATCAATGATTACCCAAATCACGTCATGACCTCGTTGTGTCCTAGGCAATCTCACCACAAAAATCCATGGTGATGTGCTCCCAGTTCCACTCTGGGATAGAAATTCTCTGAAGTAATCCGGTAGGTCTCTGGTGCTCAGCCTTCACCTGTTGACAGACTAGACATCTAGCTATAAACTTCACAATGTCTTTCTTCATGCCGTTCCACCAATAGGAACGCCTCAAATCTCGATACATGCGGGTTATACCTGAGTGGATCGTAAATCGGGAGCGATGAGCCTCCTGAAATAACTCCTCCATAACCGGATGAGATTGAGGTACGCATAATCTACCTCGAAAATAAATAACACCCTCGTCATCTCGGGTGAACTCTATCTACTGCCCAAAAGCTAATTGGCTGCCAATGGACTGTAAGCACTGATCACCGGCCTGGGTCTCTCGAATCCTCGTCCTAATCGACGACTGAGCAACCATGGTAACCAGAATATCCTACTCTGTCTGCCCTGCTCCTGAAGGCCCAACTCAGAGAAACCTTGAATCAAGTCTGTGACTAAAGCTCGGTGGCAAGCTAAAGTCCCTTTGGACTTCTGGCTAAGTGCATCGACAACCACATTAGCTTTCCCCGGGTGATAGCTAATGGTACAGTCATAATCCTTCAGGAACTCCATCCATCTCCTCTGTCGGAGATTGAGTTCCTTTTGGGTGAAAAGATATTTGAGACTCTTATGATTAGTGAGAATCTCAAATGTAATGCCATACAGATGACGTCGTCAAATCTTCAAAGCAAATATAATGGCGACCAACTCCAGATCATGTACTGGGTAGTTCTTCTCCTGCTCTTTCAACTGACGAGAAGCATAAGAGACTACCCTATCGTGCTATATCATAACAGCGCCTAAACCCTGTAGAGAAGCGTCAGTGTAGAGTACGAATCCATCCTCTCCAGAAGGCAAAATCAGAACTGGTGCCGACACTAATCTACGCTTCAGCTCCTGGACGCTGGTCTCGTAGGCTTCTGACCACATAAACTTCACGCCTTTCCTGGTCAGGCTTGTCAGTGGCATAACAATATGAGAGAAACCCTCGATGAACCGTCTGTAATATCCGACCAATCCCAAGAAACTATGGATCTCCTGAACTGATTTTGGCTACTCCCAGCTGGTGATAGCCTCGATCTTCTGAGAGTCCACAGAAATACCTCAGCTAGACACCACGTGTCCTAGAAAATCGACTAAGGATAGCCAAAAATGACACTTGCTGAACTTCATATATAGTCGTTGTCGTCGAAGAGTCTCCAAGACTATGCGAAAATGCTACACATGTTCCTCCTCGGAACACGAATAGATCAATACGTCGTCGATGGAAACAATAATAAAATAATCTAAATACTCTAGAAAGATGCGGTTCATCAAATCCATAAATACCACTGGAGCATTGGTAAGCCTAAATTGCATTACCAAAAATTCATAATGTCTGTATCTGGTGCGGAATGCTATTTTCTGAACATCAGAATCTTTGACTCTCAGCTGATGGTATCTGGATCACAGATCAATCCTAGAATACACTGATGTACCTCTGAGCTGATCAAACAAATTCTTGATCCGTGGTAAGGGGTACTTATTTTTGACGGTCACAACATTCAGCTGTCTATAATCGATGCACAACCTCAGAGTACCATCCTTTTTCTTGACGAACAATACCAGAGAACCCCACGGAGATACACTAGGGTGAATAAATCCCTTTTCCAATAACTCCTAGAGTTGGACCTTTAGCTCATCGGGGCTATACGGTAAGGAACTTTCGATGTCGGCGCAGACCCCAGAATCAGCTCAATAGCAAACTCCACTTGCCTTCGGGGAGGCAAACCTGGTAGCTCATTTGGAAATACATCTAGATACTCTTGGATCACTGAAACATTTGAGAGATGAGTAGCAACCAATTGTTGGTTGCTACTCGGAAAATCTAGAGGTTCCACTGTACAAAAATTTTGTACGAAAGTCTGAACCTTTTCCTAGCTACCATGTGTTCTTTTAAATTAAATTTTGGATCGCCTGCGGAACTTAACACGTTTGATCCAAAACTTAATCTATTTGTTCTTTTAGGTTTTGACTTGGATCTCCTGCGGAACTTAACACGTTCGACCCAAATCACCTTAAGTTATTAATTCCATTAAATATTAATTTCCATAATTGGTTCCCAGTACTGACGTGGCGAGGCACACGACCTTCTTGGATATGGGAGCAACCACCACCGACTAGACAAAACCTTTTATAGAAATCTAATATTTAATTTCCTAAAATAACTTTAGGTTAACCAAAAAGAACAATCAAATCACAAGGAAAAGAAAAAACAAAAGAACACAACATCGAAAAACATATTCAAAATTCTAGAACGTAAGCCTCTTGTATTTGGTATTATTTCCATAAATAACTAGCATGATGCGGAAAGAAAAATTACTAGTTATACCTTGTAGAAAAACCTCTTGATCTTCTATCGTATTCCTCTTCTAACCTCGGACGTTGTGTGGGCAACGATCTTCAGAGATGAGAAATCACCAACCACCTTCTTCTCCTCCTAGCTAGGTTCGGCCACAAAGAAAGAAGCTTCACCAAGGAAGAAAATCAAAACACTAACCAAGCTCCAAGAGATGCTAGCTTCCTCTCCTTCTTCTTCTTCTTCTCCAAGTAGTATCCGGCCACCACAAGAGCTCCAAGCCTTTGAGAGAGGTTCGGCCACCACAAGAGGAAGAGAGGGAGATGATGATGATGATGGCCGGCCACACCAAGGAACAAAAGAGGGAGAGAAAATAATAGAGGTTGTCTCTCATGAAGGCACCCCTACCCCTTCTTTTATATTCCTTGGCCTAGGCAAATTAGGAAATTTAATTACAATAAAATTTCCTTAATTTCCTTGACATGATTTAATTGAGAAAAATAAAATAAAATTTCCCAAATCAAACTCCAATGGCCGGCCACATCAATGAAGGAAAAAATTAGACAAGTTTTAATCAACAATTAAAACTTCCTAATTTGTTTCCGGAAATTTTAAAAATAAAATATCTCTTTAAAAATCTCTTCATGGTTGATAAAAGGAAATTTCTATAATTTTAATTTTATCAACATGTGGATAATTTTTAAAGAGAAAATAAAATATCTCACCAATCTACAAATAAGGAAAGAGATCTAATCTCTTTCTTTAATCTTTTGTAGATCTTTTACAAGAGAGATATTTTAATTTTAATTCCCTTTAATAAATTATTTCTTCCACATAATAAAAATTAAAATTAAAATCCCTTTTTAATTTAATTTGGCCGGCCTCCACTAGCTTGGGTTCAAGCTAGGGCCGGCCACCCAATTTTATACCTAGGCCGGCCCTAGCTTGGTTCCCAAGCTAGCTTGGCCGGCCCCCAATTGGTGGGTATAGAAGGTGGGTATAGGTGGGTATAGAACTCTATAAATAAGAGGCTACGATAGGGACCGAGACGAGGAATTGGTTTTGGTCTCCCGATAAAATTAAGCATCCCGTGTTCGCCCCGAACACAAAACTTAATTTTATCAATAATAATTCATTCCACTAGAGAACAATTATTGAACTACCGCACCAATCCCAAATTACATTTTTGGGCTCCTTCTTATTATGCTACTGCTATCGTCGATATTAATTAATGATAAAATAAATCCTTGACAACCATGCGACAACAACTTCTGAGCCTGAATCACAAAAATGGTCGATATGCCGTCGTCCCTGATGCTAGTGAAATCCCACGAGGGTTGGTTCGAAGGTCGGAATGTGACCACCCTCATCTGGCAATCAACCGTCGCATGATATGCTGATTGCCAATCTATGCCAAGGATAATGTCAAAGTTGACCATTTCCAGTACCAATAAATCTACAAGGAGTGTATGGGTGCCGAAGTCCAATGGGCATCCTCTGACCTCCTGAGTGATGTCCAATGCATCACCAGACGGTAGGGCAATGTGTTAGTTAGAGCCCTAGAGCCAATCATTTGATGATTGTATGGACTCATTGTATCATATACTTGTATATTATTAATAAAGACATTTGTTTGGTTATTATACTTATTTGTATTAGTGCCAAATAGACTAAGTATAATAGCGTCCTTGAGTAGAGGGTTCATGCCTATATCAATCGATTAGTTGAATCGATAGTGAGATGATATAGGGAACACTACTCTAAATCATTCCTAGTCGAGTATTAACATTCAGGGACAATGTTAATGCAATAAGACTAGCATGTAGGTCAGCTCGATGACTTGATCTCACAAGTCATGGATATAGAGATATCAAGCTGACACATGGGTATACATTGGAGAATGTATACTGAATGACCCGCCATGAGAAAGTATCATGGATCGTTATATGAGTATCATATACTTTCTCATGTAGCTATTAGTATGACTATTAGTCCTTTGACCTGAAGTCACCATGGATCCCTACATAAGGAGTTATGTACTTTGGTTTCGTCAAACGTCACCCGTAACAGGGTGGATTATAAAGGCGATTACTGGGTATGTAACAAATTATGCAGAGGGATGTGAGTGATGTAGATGGGATCTATCTCTCCCATATGACGGGAGCGACATCAATATTCTTGATAGAGTTAGACCACGAAGTGCATGACCATGCCCAAATGAGTCAACATTAGATGTTGAACTCATTTGATCGAGTGAGTCTACTTGGAGTTCAAGATTTAGATTGATTAGAGGATGACACGGTCTATGCCTCACATTGATCAATTTAGATGTCAAGGATAGAAGGACAATGTCACATATTGTGAGGAGTCACAATTAGTAGTCACAAGGTGATGTTGGATCTCGACATTTCTTGTAACTTGGGTAGTAATGATGTGTTGCTAGATACCGCTCATTACTTATGCTCCTAAATGGGTTTAGGACATTGCCAACGTTACAAGAACCTATAGGGTCACACACTTAGGACATTTAGATGGAGATTTGGTTCATATGATGAACCAAGAGGATTAGATTCATTTGATGAATCAAATTGGATTAAGAGTAATCCAAATTGGGCTACTTGAGTTTAACTCAAGTTGATTCATGTGTTCAATGAGTCTAATTTAGATTTTGACTCATTGAATCAATTTAATTAAATGAATTAGATTCATTATATTAAGTTGGCTTGAATCAAATGGTTGGATTCGATCAACCATGGAAGAGATTTGGTCAAGTTTGACTTGACTTGAGAGGAAGATTAAAAGTCAAGTTTGACTTGACTTTATGCCACCTCATTGGTGAGTTGGCATTGAAGTGGACCAATGATGTTACTCCACATCATCATGGGTGCCACCTCATGGAAGTTACAAAGCCATTTTCTTAATAACTTCACATTAATTGCATTTAATGGGGAGTTACACAAGAAGAGTGGCCGGCCACTTTGGTTTGAATGGTGAATTCATTTTTCCATTCAAGTGTGCTTCTTCTTCCTTCTTCCTCTCAAGCTCTCCCTCTCCCTCTCCTCCTTGCTTGTCCGAATCTCACTAAGGTGCTAGCACACCTTTGTGTGAGGTTTTTCTCCACCTACGTGTCCGTGTGGATACTTCTAGAGGACCGACGTTTGACGGTCTAGAGATCCGGCAACTCCTTGGACGAGCGGGAACGCGAAAGGGCACGCAACAAGGGTAAAGCTCTTAACATGTAGATCTAGGAGTAGATCTAAAGAAGGTTTTTTCAAACTCGTACTCGTATTTATCATTCGGTTTTCCTTGCACGGATCCGTTGGCCTTGGGTGAATCGGGGTTTCCGCGACGCGAAAAGCGATTTTCACGGCCCGAAGAACCCAACAGTTGTATCAGAGCCACATGCAAGGCTTGTACGAGTTTGTTTTTAGTTTTATGAAAACTAAAGTTTCTGTAATTTTCTGTAAAATTATGATTTTCGAGTTTTTATGGGTAATTTTTCCGTAGAAGCGAAGCACAAGTGTCTCGGCACTTGTAGGCTTCGGCTACCGGAAAGATTTTTCCAAAATGGCTTTGTTTCGCCCCAAAATTTTTGGGGACAGCGGGCTTGGGTGCCATTAGATCGCTTAGGATCAACTCGCGATGGTTAGATAGCGGGTAGGGGTATTGCCCCTAACCCCGCAAGGGGATTTGCTCCGCGGTTGCACCCGAAATCGCTAAAAACGAACTCGCCGGGAAGTTTTTTCTGAAACGGCAATGTCTCGGCCCAAATTGTTTTGGGACAGCGGGTTTAGGCGCTGTTGGATCGCAAAGGAACCCTCGCGATGGTTAGATCGCGGGTAGGGGCGCTGCCCCTGGCCCCGCAAGGGGATCCGTTCCGCGATTGCGCGTCCGCCGGGAAATTTTACTCGTAAAAATTGTAAAAATTAATTTTAAAATTACAGAAAATTATGAAAAATATATAATTTTGAATTATATATTAATTTTGTGATAGTCATGGCCCAAAAACCCAATATGATTGGATTGTGTTGTAATTCATAATACGGCCTGCGTGCCGTTATGTGTTTGTGAGTGTTGTATTATATTCGCGACCTGTGCGTCGTGCCTTCTCTTATATTCTTGTTGTAAATTAGATTTAGACTCGAATGTAACTCGAGTTTCAAATTGTAATGTACAAATTGGAGCGGTGGAGGGTCCACACGAGACGGAGTTCCGAGGCGGGCACGAGCAACACAAGGTGGTCAAAGGGAGGAGCTTGGAGAAGCTGTTGACCCTAGGTTGACCAATCGATCTTCTCATTGGCTTGAGAAGATCGTAGTAGGGCCATGACTAAATCACAAATAGATTAATTAATTGCTTGTGTATGTGATGCATATTTAATAAGTAGTTAATTAATTAGTGCCTTATGATTAGATTAGATCTAAGTCGTGCACATGATGCACCCTTGCGATTAGATTAGATCTAAGTCATGCACAAGATGCATCCCTTTCGATTAGATTAGATCTCAATCGACTCAACTCTAATGCCTAACCGTGCCGTGATACCTATCACTACCTCGATCACATGTATTGTTGAATATGCCAAAGCAGAGCAATACATATTATCTTGGTAAGTGCGGAGGGACAATCTTGGTCCCGCCTATCAACGCATGGGTGAATACAAACTCAATTAGATTGAGTATTCCTAGTTACTCGGTTGGATCGAGTCAACTATAGGCATTCTTCCAATAGTTGGAAAGGTAGGACAAAATCACGTTTATATTAACTCTCGGGCGTATTAGCCAAAGCTAACTCGAGTTTTAATATAAATATGAATCTTGATCCTATAAACAAGAGTTGCATAGAGATGTAATTGGTAATCATTACCTACCGATCATACTAAGCCTTGGGTGTATTAGCCAAAGCTAACTCAAGGGTTAGTATGATGTGGATCTTGTCCCACATGAATTATAGTATTCAGTGGGAGCATCATTTAGTTAAAGGCCTAATTAAATGATTTTAAAGAATATGATATTTATTTCTGCAAATTTTTCTGTTGTAGATAATCATGACGTCGAACACGAATTCCTTCTCCCTGCGATTTGTCCTTGAGAAGGACAAGCTCAACGGAGCGAATTTCCTGGACTGGTACAGGAACTTGAGAATAGTTCTCACCTAGGAACGTAAACTGTACGTTCTGGAGCAGCCCATTCCGGAGGCTCCTCCTGCCAATGCCCCGCGAGCAGACAAAGATGCTTACAAGAAGCATCAAGCCGACGCATTAGATGTGTCCTGTCTAATGCTCGCGACCATGAACTCTGAGCTTCAGAAGCAACACGAGTTGATGGGCGCTTACGATATGGTTGAGCATCTTCGCCAACTATATCAGAGACAAGCGAGGCATGAGAGATTTGAGATCTCTAAGGCACTGTTTCAGTGCAAGATGTCAGACGGGGCTCCTGTAGGTCCTTATGTAATCAAGATGATTGGGTACATAGAGAACCTACAAAGACTGGGGTTCCCACTTGGCCAAGAGCTGGCCACTGACTTGATCTTGCAGTCCTTGCCGGATAGCTATAGTCAATTCGTTCTTAACTATAACATGAACGAGATTGACAAGCCACTGCCCGAGCTACTTAGTATGTTACGAACTGCTGAGATTAACCTTAAGAAGGTTAAGCCCATTCTGATGGTCCAGAAGCACGAGGGCAAGGGCAAGCCCAAAGGTAAGGGAAAGTCCCAAACCAAGGGCAAAGGCAAGGCACTGAAGCCTAAAGGAGGGGTCGCCAAGGATGCTACATGCTTCCACTGAGGTCAGACCGGGCACTGGAAGAGGAACTGCATGGTATACTTGGAGGATCTTAAGAAGAAGCGAAGTGAGACTTCCACTTCAGGTATATATGTTATAGAAGTCAATCTATCTATTTCTACATCATGGGTATTAGATACTGGATGTGCTTCTCACATTTTTACTGATGTGCAGGCGCTGAGAAATAGCAGAGCATTGGCAAAGGGCGAGGTGGACCTACGAGTCGGCAATGGAGCACGAGTTGCTGCTGTTGCTGTAGGAACTTATCAGCTATCTCTGCCCTCTGGGCTTGTACTAGATTTAGATGATTGTTGTTATGTGCCTGCTCTTACTAAGAACATAGTTTCAGTTTCTTGTTTAGACAAGAAAGGATACTCTTTTATAATAAAAGACAAATGTTGTTCTATTTATTTAAAAGATATGTTCTATTGTAGTGCACCACTAATAAACGGACTCTATATTCTAGACCTTGAGAGTCCTATCTATAACATTAATACCAAGAGGTTCAAGTCAAATGACATGAACCAAACTTATCTCTGGCACTGTCGCTTAGGTCATATAAATGACAAGCGCTTATCCCAGCTCCATAAGGATGGTTTGCTGGACTCATTTGATTTTGAATCATATGAGATATGCAAGTCATGCCTACGAGGCAAGATGACCAAGACTCCCTTTAGTGGGCACAGCGAGAGAGCGACTGATTTGTTAGGACTCATACATAGTGATGTATGTGGCCCTTTCAATGTCGCTGCTAGAGGCGGTTATAGGTACTTCATCACATTTACTGATGACTTCAGTAGATATAGTTATGTGTATTTGATGACACATAAATTTGAATCCTTTGAAAAGTTCAAAGAATTCAAGAATGAAGTACAGAACCAGCTTGGCAAGAGTATTAAGGTACTTCGATCAGATTGAGGTGGTGAATACTTAAGCCATGAGTATCGTGACTACTTAGCTGAGTGTGGGATTTTATCTCAACTCACTCCTCCTAGAACACCACAGTGGAATGGTGTATCCGAAAGGAGGAATCATACCTTATTAGATATGGTACGATCTATGATGAGTCACACAGATCTTCCGACATATCTATGGGGATATGCTCTAGACACGGCAGCTTTCATACTCAACCGAGTTCCATCAAAGGTCGTGATAAAGACACCATATAGGATATGGACTGGGAGAGATGCCCAGGTGTCTTTCATGAGGATTTGGGGCTGTGAGGCTTACGTACGACGTCAAGTCTCAGACAAATTAGGACCCAAATTCGACAAGTGCTATTTCATCGGATATCCCAAGGAAACTAAGGGATATTATTTCTACATTCCCAGTCAGCACAAGGTAGTTGTGGCAAAGACTAGGGTCTTTCTAGAAAGGGACTTTGTTTCTAGAAAGACTAGTGGGAGCGCGTTCGATCTTGAAGAAGTTCAAGATGCGAACAATAGCACTAATGCCTCGATGGAAATTGAACTGGAACCACAAAGTGTTGTGGATGATGTTGTTCCACAAGGAGTTGAGGAACAACAACCGGTTCAAGTAGACATACCTCTTCGCAGGTCTGATAGGGTACGTCGTCAGCCTGAGAGATACTCATTTCTCTTGTCTGACCATGATGATATTGTGCTCATAGAGGATGAGCCTACCACCTATAAAGAAGCTGTGATGAGACCAGATTCCGAGAAATGGCTAGAAGCCATGAGATCCGAGATGGAATCCATGTACACCAACCAAGTATGGACTTTGGTTGATCCACCTGAAGGGGTAAAATCCATTGGGTGCAAGTGGGTCTTTAAGAGAAAGACTGACATGGATGGACTTATCTACAAGGGTCGCTTGGTAGCTAAAGGTTTCAAGTAGATTCATGGTATTGACTATGATGAAACCTTTTCTCCAGTAGCGATGTTTAAGTTCATTCGGATCATGCTTGCTATTGCAGCATACCATGACTATGAGATATGGCAGATGGATGTCAAAACTACGTTTCTGAATGGAAACCTGCTCGAGGATGTGTACATCATACAACTTGAGGGTTTTGTAGATCCACAACAAACTAGCAGAGTATGCAAGCTACATAGGTCCATTTATGGACTAAAGCAAGTTTCTCGGAGCTGGAATCTTCGATTCAATGATGCGATCAAACAGTTTGGTTTCATCAAGAACGAAGATGAGCCTTGTGTCTACAAGAAGGTTGTAGGGGACATAGTTGTCTTCCTCATATTGTATATGGATGACATACTACTCATTGGGAAGGACATCCCTATGCTTCAGTCTGTCAAGACCTGGCTAGGGAGTTGCTTCTCAATGAAGGACTTAGGTGAGGCATCCCACATTCTAGGGATACAGATCTATAGAGATAGATATAAGAGATTGCTTGGCCTAAGTCAGAGTACATACATTGACAAGGTACTCCTTCGGTTTGCCATGCAGAATTCCAAGAAGGGATTTCTGCCGATGTCACATGGCGTGAGTCTTTCGAAGACTCAAGGTCCCTCTTCTAGAGAGGAGAGAGACTGCATGGATCAGATCCCTTATGCCTCAGCCATAGGATCGATCATGTACGCCATGCTATGTACTCGACCTGATGTCTCGTATGCTTTGAGCATGACGAGCAGATACCAGTTAGATCCTGGTGAAAGTCACTGGATAGCGGTCAAGAATATTCTTAAGTACTTACGAAGGACTAAAGAATATTTCTTGATATATGGAGGCAATGATGAGCTAACTGTAAAGGGGTACAGTGATGCCAGCTTCCAGACCGATCAGGATGATTACCAATCGCAGTCAGGATTCGTGTTTTGCTTAAATGGTGGTGTTGTGAGCTAGAAGAGTTCGAAGCAGGACACAGTAGCTGATTCTACAACAGAGGCCGAGTATATTGCTGCATCAGAGGCAGCAAAGGAGGCAGTTTGGATCCGCAAGTTCATCACTGAACTTGGGGTGGTTCCTAGCATCGCTGATCCAGTTGAGCTCTATTGTGACAACAATGGAGCTATAGCACAGGCGAAGGAACCTCGCTCACACCAGCGGACCAAGCACATACTACGGCGCTTCCATCTCATTCGAGAGATTATCGATAGAGGAGATGTGAAGATTTGTAGAGTACCTACAGAGGCTAACATCGTAGATCCCTTGACCAAGGCTTTGGCACAGAGGAAGCATGATGGTCACACTAGGTCATTAGGCCTTAGAGCCTATACTGATTGACACTAGTGCTAGTGGGAGATTGTTAGTTAGAGCCCTAGAGCAAATCATTTGATGATTGTATGGACTCATTGTATCATATTCTTGTATATTATTAATAAAGACATTTGTTTGGTTATTATACTTATTTGTATTAGTGCCAAATAGACTAAGTATAATAGCGTCCTTGAGTAGAGGGTTCACACCTATATCAATCGATTAGTTGAATCGATAGTGAGATGATATAGGGAAGACTACTCTAAATCATTCCTAGTCGAGTATTAACATTCAGGGACAATGTTAATGCAATAAGACTAGCATGTAGGTCAGCTTGATGACTTGATCTCACAAGTCATGGATATAGAGATATCAAGCTGACACATGGGTATACATTGGAGAATGTATACTGAATGACCCGCTATGAGAAAGTATCATGGATCGTTATATGAGTGTCATATACTTTCTCATGTGACTATTAGTATGACTATTAGTCCTTTGACCTGAAGTCACCATGGATCCCTACATAAGGAGTTATGTACTTTGGTTTCGTCAAACGTCACCCGTAACAGGGTGGATTATAAAGGCGATTACTGGGTATGTAACAAATTATGCAGAGGGATGTGAGTGATGTAGATGGGATCTATCCCTCCCATATGACGGGAGCGACATCAATATTCTTGATAGAGTTAGACCACGAAGTGCATGGCCATGCCCAAATGAGTCAACATTAGATGTTGAACTCATTTGATCGAGTGAGTCTACTTGGAGTTCAAGATTTAGATTGATTAGAGGATGACATGGTCTATGCCTCACATTGATCAATCTAGATGTCAAGGATAGAAGGACAATGTCACATATTGTGAGGAGTCACAATTAGTAGTCACAAGGTGATGTTGGATCTCGACATTTCTTGTAACTTAGGTAGTAATGATGTGTTGCTAGATACTGCTCATTACTTATGCTCCTAAATGGGTTTATGGCATTGCCAACGTTACAAGAACCTATAGGGTCACACACTTAGGACATTTAGATGGAGATTTGGTTCATATGATGAACCAAGAGGATTAGATTCATTTGATGAATCAAATTGGATTAAGAGTAATCCAAATTGGGCTACTTGAGTTTAACTCAAGTTGATTCATGTGTTCAATGAGTCTAATTTAGATTTTGACTCATTGAATCAATTTAATTAAATGAATTAGATTCATTATATTAAATTGGCTTGAATCAAATGGTTGGATTCGATCAACTATGGAAGAGATTTGGTCAAGTTTGACTTGACTTGAGAGGAAGATTAAAAGTCAAGTTTGACTTGACTTTATGCCACCTCATTGGTGAGTTGGCATTGAAGTGGACCAATGATGTTACTCCACATCATCATGGGTGCCACCTCATGGAAGTTACAAAGCCATTTTCTTAATAACTTCACATTAATTGCATTTAATGGGGAGTTACACAAGAAGAGTGGCCGACCACTTTGGTTTGACTGGTGAATTCATTTTTCCATTCAAGTGTGCTTCTTCTTCCTTCTTCCTCTCAAGCTCTCCCTCTCCCTCTCCTCCTTGCTTGGCCGAATCTCACTAAGGTGCTAGCACACCTTTGTGTGAGGTTTTTCTCCACCTACGTGTCCGTGTGGATACTTCTAGAGGACCGACGCTTGACGGTCTAGAGATCCGGCAACTCCTTGGACGAGCGGGAACGCGAAAGGGCACGCAACAAGGGTAAAGCTCTTAACATGTAGATCTAGGAGTAGATCTAAAGAAGGTTTTTTCAAACTCATACTCATATTTATCGTTTGGTTTTCCTTGCACGGATCCGTTGGCCTTGGGTGATTCGGGGTTTCCGCGACACGAAAAGCGATTTTCGCGGCCCGAAAAACCCAACTCAATGGTCAGTCGCCGCAATCTAAGGATAGGTAGTCTACCAATCTCCCTCATAAATGCACGAGAAATAAAGGAATGTGAACTACCAATATCAATTAACATATCAGCGGTAAATGCATAAAGTAAAATCGTACCGCGAAAAACTGATCCATCATCCCGCTGCGCATCCTCTCTGGTAACCGCATGTATACACCCAATCTCTGGCAGGGGTGGACGTGGTAGCAATGTCAGAGGCTGTTGCGCCTGAGTCTGAGCCTGTCATTGAGGCGGTGCCAGATACTGAGCCAGAGATGGATATAAGGGTTGTGACTGATACTGAACCGATAGTTGGGGCTGCGACTGGTACTAAACCAGTGGCTGAGGCTGCTGATACCAAACCAGTGACTGGGGCTGTAGCTGATACTGCACTAGTGGCTAAGGCTGCAATTGGTACTGGCCCTATGTCAGATACTGAGGTCCCGAGATAAGACTCTGTGATACCATAAAAGCACTGGAGTGCTCTTGTCCGTGCATGCCATATGCAGCAATTGCAGGGGGACCTGTCTGCTACTGATGATGCGAAGATTGGGGCTTCTGCCCCCCTCGCTAAGTCCCTGTCTGACCGAACTGTCCTCCCTGAACAGAGACTGTAAAATACCGGAAGTAGGCGAATATTAATAAGGGAATTTTCCAGAATTTTTGGAGATTTTTCGGGAATTTTTCGGAGCTCGTACGGACGAGTTGACGGGGATAAAAAACGGGGTCCGGAAAAGCTTGTTTAAGCTACCCGAATTAAGCGAGGATAAGTTTATATTTATATATCTTTTTCCTTTTATTTTTCTTTATTTCCTTTGCATTTGTCGCCGAAACCGAGCCGTTCCCGCACCTCTTCTTCTTTTCCCCCCCGACGCCGATTTCCCTCTCAACCGACTCCTCCGAGCCCTAACCGCCGGCCACTCGGCGGTTTCCTCTTCCTCCTCTTCTTCTTCTTCGATCCTCTGCCGCCGGCGACGAGAGCAGCACCGTCGCCTTACAAGACATCGCTGTCGTTCTCTCTTCTTCTCCTCTGTGTCACCACTGCCACCTCACCCTCCCGCGACGCTCCGGCCACAGGAGTAAGAGCCGGCCTCTCCACGCCGAGCTCTAAGTTTTCAGCGCCGACCACCGCCGGCCATATCTTCTCTTATTCCCTTACTATGTCGTGCCCTAGTATTGGGTTTGCATCTGCTGCCGCTTGATATCTTCTCCCCTCTGCCGGTCCGTCTCTCCTTCTCCTCCTTTCCGAGCCGCACCAGGCGCCGCCACCACCTGAGGCTGAACGGAGCAGCGCCTGACCTAGGGTTTCCGGCAGTGGGCTGATACATGATTATTCCAGCCACTGCTGGTTGCTACCATCGCCGGAAAAGAAGGTCGGGTAATGGTATTGTTAATTTCAACAGTGATGTAGATTTTTGGTATGCTATTGTAGGGATTTCCAATTAGTTAGATATGGAATTTGTTTTCCAATTGGCAGTGACAGTGGTGTGAAGCTATTGGATTCCGGCTACCACAACATTGAATGCCTTGGTTGTTTCCTTGATATCCAACTTTGATCCGATCAGTGAAAGGTAAGGTTATTGTTTAACGTTGTGGATTTAGGTCTTGCTGTGGAGAAATTAATCGATGACCAGTTAAGGTTGATCAATAATTAGGGTTTTCCTAATTGAATTAGGTATATTGGTGATTATTAATTAGGGTTTTTGCCCTAAATAGTTTTAAGGATTTATTTAGCAATTCATTTGAATTTTAGCTAAATAAAAGTATATCTATTGGTATTACAGGACTTTGACGCGAGACGAGTATCTCGATGTCGGATTTGGACATTCCTATTGGAGGCGGGTACTTTTGACTTATTGTCTTTGATATGCTTAGTAATTAAATTAACAAGATGCATTAATTGTGTTTCTTACTTGTTCCGGTTAATCACTGCCCAATACATGCTACCTGTTGATTGATTGTTTGTTTACATCTTGTATGGATATATATACCTGATTCCACATGCTCATGGGTAGTGATATAACCATATTTTACCATGTCAGGACCTAGGTTTGATACCTTATATGATCAGATACCTTGATATGATTCATTCGCTTTGGTGCACATTATGATATGTCCAGAGATTGGTTTAGTATATTACCATGTTTAGTGACATGCACAATTCGCATGATTGCATGCTGAGTGATTGATTGCTCCTTTATTGTCGAGCACTTTGCCAGTTTCATCATTGTTCGGTGCTCCGTTGTGACGCTCATGGGTAGCGGGACATAGCGTGGTAGCACGTCAGTTTGGCTCTTCCGGTGCTCCGTTGGTCCGCTCATGGGTAGTGTGACGCAGCGTGTAGCATGTTAGGACCAAAAGTAGCTAGAGGGGGGGTGAATAGCTCGTCGCGTTCGCTCGTTGCTCGGCGTTGCTTGTTTCTTCAAAGATGTGCAGCGGAAATACAAAGAAACAATCACACAACGCTAACACGGTTGGTTTACTTGGTATCCACCTCACAAGAGGTGACTAATCCAAGGATCCACACCAACACACACACCCTCCACTAAATAAAACTCTCCTTTATGGTAACTACCAAGGGCGGAGAAGCCCTACAAGACTCAATACAAGAAGAGAGGGAAAGGATACAAGAAATACAAGCTTACAAGCTTACAATGAGTATAAACCCTAACCCTAGCTTCTCTTCTTGGCTTTGATCCGCCTCTTGACTTGAAGAACTTCCAAGATCCTTCAAGAACTGGCGATCTGAGCTTTGTGAGTGCTGTGGAGGAGCTGGCGAGAGATCTGGAGTGAATCGGAGAAGAGATGCCGAAGGAATCGTGCGCTTGCGGCCTTTATCGACGCCAACGGTCGGATCCCGATCGATTCGAATGTTCCCAATCGATCGGGGAGGCTTTGGATCGATCCACGGATCGATTCAGAGCGCCTCTGTGCTCTGGGAAAAACGCCTGGATCGATCCATGGATCGATCCAGCGCTTATCGCGCGAAGCAGCCGCGTCCCAATCGATCCACTGATCGATTGGGACATCTGGATCGATCCACGGATCGATCGGAAAGGCTTGGATCGATCCACTGATCGATCCAGTACTTGGTTTTTGCCCAAAACCAAGTCCCAAGCCTACCAAACCAACACCCGGTCAACCTTGACCTGTTGGTACACCATGCCTAGCATCTGGTCACTCCTTTGACCTGCTAGGACTTCCCACCAAGTGTCTGGTCAATTCCTTTGACCCACTTGGACTTTTCTATTCATGCTAAGTATCTGGTCACTCCCTTTGACCTACTTGGATTTCCATCAGATGTCTGGTCAATCCCTTTGACCTATCTGTATTTCCTCGTGCCAAGTATCCAGTCAATCCTTTGACCTACTTGGACTTCCCAACACCAGATGTCCGATCATCCTTGATCAATCTGGATTTTTCCTTGCCTGGTTTTACTCACCAAGACTTTCACCTAGCTTCACTCACTAGGGTTTTCCATCTGCCTAGCTTCACTCACTAGGGCTTTCACCTAGCTTCACTCACTAGGGTTTTCCATCTGCCTAGCTTCACTCACTAGGGCTTTCACCTAGCTTCACTCACTAGGGTTTTCCATCTGCCTAGCTTCACTCACTAGGGATTTCACCTGGCTTCACTCACCAGGACTTTCATTCTACCTAACATCCCAGTTAGGACTTCCCAGTCAAGTATCCGGTCAACCTTGACCTACTTGACTCTTCTTTAATCAATTTCTTATTGTCAAACATCTAAACTCAAACCAAGACTCAGCTTGGTCAACCAGGTCAACCTTGACCTGAGGGATGTTGCACCAACAATCTCCCCCTTTTTGATGTTTGACAATACCACAATAACACTTACAATACCACATGTAAGTTAGGCTAATCCTATAGCCTCAATCTTCATGCCACTAGGTAATGAACACATAAATTAAGCTCTTCATTCTCCCCCTAAGAGGGCACACTCCCTCTAGGTAATGAAAGCCTAACTTACACCCATTCACAGGTCCTTTCATTCTCCCCCTATTGGCACACATCAACCCATCTTTGGGCACACATCAACCCATGCCCCAATTTTGGGTACACATCAACAAATCCATTTGTTGACGACTCTCCCCCTGAAGAGTTGCTCATCGTTGTTCACAACATCACTCGTTGTGATCAACACGATAATGACGGTCCCATACCCTTCATTCATCCTTAACTTCTCTCTCAATGTAGACAAATACCCAACCTTGAGCATTTTCTAACCACTTGAGTTCCCACTTGAAATAATGAGGATATCCACTCCCCATTTCAAGTTCAAAAGCTCATACATGAGCATTTTCTTTAAAGAAGGTTAACCACCTTCCAAGATTCATGAAAAATAATTTTTCATGTCTTTAAAGAGTCCCTCCCCTTAAAGACATGGTGGTAACTTCTGTCATTGCACCAACAATAACTTGGAATCCCTAAACCTTTAGGAAACCCAAATTTAGAAGTTTTGAGGTTCAAATACTCAAAATTTGAAACAAACCTCAACCTAAACTTCAATGAAGCCTTCCTTAACCAATCCATCCTTGTTTTCACATGAAAACATCCTTGAGGTTCAAATACATACATTTGTATGTATACAAATGTATTTTAGGAGTTTGGAATGGTTACCTAAACTCAAAGAGGTTCAAAGATGCTGAAATCAGGCCTTCCCAGCCAAAATCAGCAACTTGGATCGATTGGAGTTGGGTTCCAATCGATTGAACCTTTCTGAATCGATCCACTGATCGATTCAGACTACCTGGATCGATCGGCTGATCGATCCAGCGAGCTTCTGCTCGCAGGATGGATCGATTCAGGCACTCCAATCGATCCATGGATCGATCGGAGCTCTGATAGTTGCTGAAATTCCATTTCAGTCAACTTCAGAAACCCCTAGAAAATTCTACAAAAATCCAAAAATCGTGAAATTTCGTGTAGACATTATTTAGGGCATACTTAATCATGGAAAAATAGTTTTCTATGAAAATACATCATATTTTCAAGGATTGACACAAATTTGAAAACTTGCTAAAACTTTAGCGTTTTCTTCAAGTTTGTGTCTAACTATTTAATGGTGATTACTATCAAAAGATAGCCTTCACCAAGGTTTTCCAAAATCACTTTGAAAACATTTTCAAAACCAATATCCCATCATGTTCCTTGGGCATAATGCACATGACTTGTACATTAGCTTTCCCAATGATGGGAAAACACATAACTATGTGTTTTGATGAACCTAAAACTCAAAAGAATGCACTAAATTAACATCTTGAGTTTTGTTCATCTTCCTAACATCTCACTTGTATCTAATGTACACTAAAACACGTACAAGTCACCTTATAGTCCTTGTGAGATGTGAGATTTTGGTTTTGCCCTAATCTAGGGATCATGCATATCTATCTAGGCATTCTAGAGAGATTAGACATCCACCTAGGATATCACTTGTCAATAATTGTTGTTAAATGCCATTCATCCTTAATTACAAGAAATTAAACTTAATGCATGAATATGTTATGGCATACATCAAAAGAAAATAATTTTCAAAAGAAAATATCCTATTACTACATGATGTATGAATGTCATGACATGGTATTTTTGGATTTTGCATAATAAAACATGAATGCAAAAATAGGCATGATGTCATGGCATATGATGGGCAAACAATCATGGCAAGATTTAGCATAATTAAAATATACCTAGATTAACTATCTAAGTATCCTTAAAATCTTAGCTAAACTTACAACTTAAACCTAGATTGCCCTAAAGTGCTTCATGAAAATGCCAACGCCTAAATTTGCATTTCTAATTCCCTTGATTAATTTATGCCAGTCGAAATTAAGCATATCCTCAAATGTTGGCATATTTCATTTTTCACAAGAGTAGCACTTTTAAATTAAGGCCCGGATTGCCTTAAATTTCCTAAGAACATGCCAAAATCCCAACTTGGTAGTTCTTATGAATTTCCCAATATGTGCCATTTAAGATTAAAATCAATTCTTCCACCATTAGGCATATTTTACTCGTTCAAGGAGTAAATAATAATTTCATTTCATTTTCAAAGGTTAACAAAACCTTGAAAATGCTCCTTGAGTGTCAATTTCCTCAAAGTTGGGTTAACTACCCTTCTAATCGGAGTTGACACTCTCTAACCCATTTATGGGGTAGAGAAAATGCTCCTAGGAACCCAACACCTATTGGTGCTCCTTGGATGCTCTAGGTACTCACTAGGGATAACTTCCCTAGATGCCTTCCTAGTGACCTTGTTGGGCTTCTTAGAAGCCTTGGTCACATTTTCTAGGTCAAACCTAGGGATAGCCTCCCTTGTGACCTTGTTAGTGACTTTCTTAGACTTCTTAGAAGTCTTAGTCACTTTGGTTGCAAAAATACTTCTAGGGATATCTTCCCTTGTATTTTTGACTTGACCTCTAGACTTAGGGTTTGTTCCATAGCTATATGAAACCCTATGATAACTCGGCACATCCTTTTTAGCTTTGGGTTTGTATCCCAAACCTCTATGGCCATTGGATGACTTTTGCACCCCTAAACCTAGGCTATGCTCATTTTGCCCTAATAGGATATTTTCCATCCTTTTTAGGGTCTTTTCCATTTTGTCAAGTCTTGATCTCAAGACTTGATTTTCTATCATTAAATCCTTAAATTTTGATCCATGAGCATTTTTGTTTCTAGGCTTGTATCTAAAATCCTTAGAATTATTGCCTAGATTTTTACCTACATTCCTAACCTTAGGTGTAGTTTTGGCATGTAGGGCCACATGCTTTTCCTTAAAGCCCTCATGCTTCCTATTCTTATGGTAAATCGCATTAAAATGATAAAAATTAGAACTATCATGCTTTTTACCATAATGTAAAGGGGTAGGCTCAATAAAAGATACCTTCTTCTTTACCTTGAAGGCTCCCCCTTGACTAGTGCCTCCTTGAGCCTTGACCACCTTCTTCCCCTTGGGGCATTGACTTCGGTAATGCCCCTTTTGATTGCAAGAAAAGCATATAATATGCTCCTTGCTCTTCTTTGTGTTGGGGATGATGTCCTTGGGCTTCACCTTGCCTTTTTGTGCCACTTGGCCCTTCTTCTTGGCCAACTTAGGGCACTTGCTCTTGTAGTGCCCATGTTCCCTACACTCAAAGAATATAATATGATTTTTATTATTAATTGAAATATTTATACCTTTGCTTGTAGGGGTGGCATCTTTTCCTTTGGATCCGGAGGTAGAAGCTTCCTCTTGATCGGACCTTGATTCTCCTCCATTTGATTTTTCTTGACTTGTGGAGGTAGAATCTTCTTCCTCCTCTTTGTCTCTTGACCCGGATGTAGAAGCTTCTCCTTCTTCTTGATCCGGCGTTACCAAGGATTGCTCCCCCTCAATCCTAGAGGTGGAGGCTTCATCTTCTTGAATATGAAACAAGGAGTATGCTCCCTCCTTGTTCCCTTCGTTGTATTCTCTTGAGGATGAAGCTTCTTGGATTTCCTCTTCTTCGGAGGTTGAGCATCTCTCAACCTCAGAGTCCTCCTCTTGGTCTTGCTCCAAAGAGTCACCCTCTCTGGATACTTCTTGCTCTTGTACAGTGGAGGAGATCTCTTCATGAAGCTTGGCCAACTTGCTCCATAATTCCTTTGCATCTTCAAATTCTCCAATTTTGCAAAGGATGGTGCTTGGCAATAGATTGACCAAAAGCTTGGTCACTTTGTCATTTGCATCGCACCTTTGGACTTGCTCCGAGCTCCATTTGCTTTTCTTGAGAACTTTGCCCTTTGAATTTCTTGGAGCCTTGAAGCCTTCCATTAGAGCAAACGATTGCTCTATCTCCATCATAAGAAAATTTTCGATTCTTGATTTCCAAGAATCGAAGCTTGTGGATGTGTACGGTGGAGCCACCCTTGTGTCAAATCCAAGTCCATCTTGGAATTGCATCTTGAAGTTGAGCTTGATAAAGTCTTGAACTTGAAGAATTTGCTCCAACTTCTTCACCCTCTAGCTTTTCTAGTTATGCTTGACCCTTCCGGCGATGATTCCGGTGAAGAGCAACCTTGCTCTGATACCATATTGTTGGTGCAACATCCCTCAGGTCAAGGTTGACCTGGTTGACCAAGCTGAGTCTTGGTTTGAGTTTAGATGTTTGACAATAAGAAATTGATTGAAGAAGAGTCAAGTAGGTCAAGGTTGACCGGATACTTGACTGGGAAGTCCTAACTGGGATGTTAGGTAGAATGAAAGTCCTGGTGAGTGAAGCCAGGTGAAAGCCCTAGTGAGTGAAGCTAGGCAGATGGAAAATCCTAGTGAGTGAAGCTAGGTGAAAGCCCTAGTGAGTGAAGCTAGGCAGATGGAAAACCCTAGTGAGTGAAGCTAGGTGAAAGCCCTAGTGAGTGAAACCAGGCAAGGGAAAATCCAGATTGATCAAGGATGATCGGACATCTGGTGTTGGGAAGTCCAAGTAGGTCAAATGATTGACTGGATACTTGGCACGAAAGAACAGATAGGTCAAAGGATTGACCGGACATCGATGGAAGTCCAAGTAGGTCAAAGGAGTGACGGATACTTGGCATGAATAGAAAAGTCCAAGTGGGTCAAAGGATTGACCGGACACTTGGTGGGAAGTCCTAGCGGGTTAAGGGTGACCGGATGCTGGGCATGGTGTACCAACAGGTCAAGGTTGACCGGTGTTGGTTTGGTAGGCTTGGGACTTGGTTTTGGGCAAAACCAAGTCTGGATAGATCGAGAGCTGGATCGATCGGTGGATCGATCCAAGCCTTTCCTAGCAAACAGAGTCGGATCGATCCGTGGATCGATCCAGATGTCAATCGATCGGTGGATCGATTGGGGCGAGTGTGGCGCCGGATCGATCCATGGATCGATCCGGGCGTTTCGAGCGATAGGCGCCGGATCGATCCGTGGATCGATCCAAAGCCTCCCCGATCGATTGGGAACATTCGAATCGATCGGGATCCGACCGTTGGCGTCGATAAAGGCCGCAGGCGCACGATTCCTTCGGCATCTCTTCTCCGATTCACTCCAGATCTCTCGCCAGCTCCTCCACAGCACTCACAAAGCTCAGATCGCCAGTTCTTGAAGGATCTTGGAAGTTCTCCAACTCAAGAGGCGGATCAAAGCCAAAAAGAGAAGCTAGGGTTAGGGTTTATACTCATTGTAAGCTTGTAAGCTTGTATTTCTTGTATCCTTTCCCTCTCTTCTTGTATTGAGTCTTGTAGGGCTTCTCCGCCCTTGGTAGTTACCATAAAGGAGAGTTTTATTTAGTGGAGGGTGTGTGTGTTGGTGTGGATCCTTGGATTAGTCACCTCTTGTGAGGTGGATACCGAGTAAACCAACCGTGTTAGCGTTGTGTGATTGTTTCTTTGTATTTCCGCTGCACATCTTTGAAGAAACAAGCAACGCCGAGCAACGAGCGAACGCGACGAGCTATTCACCCCCCCTCTAGCTACTTTTGTTCCTAACATAGCACGTTAGAGATCCCTCCCCGTCACAGCGTACCGGGAGTTGAGAGCATTGCGCTCCCCCATTTATGATTTGGGGTAGGAGTACGTATGTACTCCGACAGCATCCCGTCCACTCGATCACTCATCAGGAGTAGTGTTGCTGAGTGCACGGTTGTCACAGCCCTACCCACTCGGTCCCACTGTTGTTGTGAGTCGGCTGACTGGCGTAGGGGTGACCATGACATTGGCATCATATGCATGATGCATTTATTGTTTGTGTTTGTGTTTGTTGCACTTATATGCTGCACATTGCTTGGATACCTTGATTGACATGCATACAGGTCTTCTATGCCTTTCGGACTGTTTGTCCTTTTACCGGGTCCTGGTTAGTACAGATTCTCTCCTGTCTTCTTCAGTTTGTAGTTACCTTTATCTTTATCAGGAGACTGTACGCATGATTTATGCTAGGTGTTATTTCTTTACTTTGCATATCAACTGTACCTGCTGAGTGTTGGACTCACCCCGCCTCCATTGTTGATATTTTCAGGTTGATGCTGTCAGGAGAGAGTTCCAGTTGCTGGTCCCTGCAGACCTCGAGGATGTGATTGGTTTTTCATTTGGTTTCCTTTTCTGTTTTAGACTATTTGGACTTGTTATGTTCTGGATTTATTTACTTATGGACATGGTATTAGATTTTATTATATCGATGGATTTGGATTTGGTTTTTATTCTACTACATGCCTGCCTGGACGGCAGAAGAGGTGAGTTCGTCGGATTTGAGCTTTACGAGTGTAGTGGAGTAGGGTGGATTTCGAGTCAGAGTATTATTTTACTGTTTAATTATCTTAACTGCGTGGTTGTGACAGCCAGAGGCTGAATAGATTATATATAACTGCGTGGTGATGTTTTATTTTGTTGTTATTATTCCAGCCGCCTGTGGCTGAGGTATTTGTGAGATGTAGAAAAGTTTCAGATTGTCCACCGTACCGGGGAGATGCTGCCGAAATTTTCTCGGACAGGGACTCCTCTGGGGCGTGACAGAGACTTCGAAAGCCACGTGCTAAGCTTTTAACGAACAATCTTGGCTCTTGTGCTTAGGCAATTTACAATAGTAGCAAACTGACTGTCCCAAGGTGCAAGCTGATGTGATGTGATCCCTGAACCCACATCGAGTGCAGTGAATGTCGCTGGCGGGCTGTTTCCGGTTCTGCTGAAGAGGCTGGAAATGCCTTGATGAAGATCGCCCTGACTTCTGAGGCTGACCAGATGCCCCAGAAGTACCCTGACCCGATCGACTACGACCACTTTGCTGCTGTCCGCATGTAGGAGACCACAGGCATCAATGTCTCCCAATTTGCCCATGAGACCTTGATAGACACTTTACTATTGCTAATTATGATGCACCAAATGCACATATTTTCATGAGTCATGATACCTCAGCATGACTACATTATCAATTATCTATGGTTACATTTTTCATATTGTTGGTTGATATCAAAGAAAGTTGTAGAGCTATATTATAAGTAGTTTGATATTGTAGATTTATATCATACTGTGGGAGGTTCAATACGTTTATCATTTGTAAGGCCAAAACAAGATCTAATTACATCAGAATAATACACATTAATGTAAGTCTTTGTATGGTTCCCATGGTCCTCTGTTTATAGCCTTTAAATGTCTTTAGCTTCATTTTATGTACTACATATCTCTTTATGACCAATAATGATATCTATGTTACCCAAGTATTAATACAAGTACTAAATTATGAAATTAATCATCATACCTATTTGCCGTCTGGAGATGTTTTGTCGCTGCCAAGTCCCTAATTATGACCTTTCCTTGACGAGGTTAACAAAATAAGTAAACAACAAAAGTCCAAAATCAGAAGGCCATCTCGACCCTAGTGGGGGACTAGAAACTGGAACCTCTTGATAGCTTTAACCTGAAATAGAAAAATAAAGCAACGAGGTGAGTTCAACAACTCAGCGGGTATCAAACTGATATGTATACTAAGATATATTAATAGTAATAATCATGGAGTACAATCTCCTAATCAATAACAGGGAATGCAAAAAATGAACAAGCAAAGAAGAACTGTACTCACTAGGGCCTCCTTTCCTGACATAAGGGTCGTCAGACCAGATACCTCATGTCTCCTATATGCATGCCAATCATATGCAACCCAAACAAATGCAGCATCCAAAATGCAACAATCACAAGCAATAATGCAATCTATGCATATGATGTAAATGACATGGTCACCCTTGACGCTAATCAGCCATCTCACACACGATGGTGAGACCGAGTGGGTAGGGTTATGACAACTGTGCACTTTGTCATCACTACTCCTGAGTGACCGAGTGGACAGGATACTGTTAGAGTACACCTATCCTTCTACCCAAATTCATAAGTGGGGGAGCTCAATGCTCTCATCTCCCTGACACAATCCAGAGGAGGGATCCCGGTCTACTACCACGCTGCATCACCACTACTCATGAGCGGGCCAGCGGAGCCTGACAGAGAAAAACTATCACACACCCTACTTGATATACCACCACTACAAGAAAAACCCTCATAGACATCGGTGGAACAACAACAGTTTTAAGCAAAAACCGATGTCTTTGAGTATTTTACACCGATTTTTTCAAAAACCGGTGTCTATGAGCACAAATTTTCGCTCATAGACATCGATTTTTTAGCCGATGTCTATGAGCGCTTTTTTTTGTTAATAGACACCGGTTTTAACAGTAGTTTTTAAAACCCGGTGTTAATGAACCAAAAAAAAATAATTTAATTTTTCCACCAGCCAAAATTTACAATATTTCGCAAAATTCCCTCCAAACTTAAACCAATATCGCGCCCCTTCTCTCACCCTAAATCTAAACCTAAACCTCCGACCATCTCTCGGCCTCATCTCCCTCTTCCCCTACTTGGATCTCTTCCCCTTCCTGGATCGATACCCCTTCCTCTCCCTTCCTCTCTCGATTAGGATCAAAATCACCTGCTTCGGTCCTAAACAAAATCGCAGCATAAATCGTTCCTGCCTCCTCGTCCAATCCTCTCTTCCTCCTCCTCCTTCCTCTCTTCGCTCTTCCCGGCTAAGGTAGGGGCCGACGAGATCACATCGAAGCACTTGATTCATTCGATTCCGGTTCCCGTTCGCGAAACCAATTTCTTTCGATCGAGGTGATGGCGGACGTGCAGATGGGGAGACGGAGACCTTCGTGTTCCAGGCGGAGATCAACCAGTTGTTGAGTCTCATCATCAACACCTTCTACTCCTACAAGGAGATCTTCCTGCGTGAGCTGATTAGCAACGCCTCGGATGTGAGACATCGCTGCTTTCATGTTGCTGCTCCCGTTTTTTTCCCCTGTGTTGTCGTTGCTGAAGCAAATCGTGTGACTGCAGGCACTCGATAAGATCCGGTTCGAGGGTCTCACTGACAAGAGCAAGCTGAACGCCGCACCTTGTCGCACGGTCTGGCACCAAGGAGTTCATGGAGGCACTAAACCTCTTCCAACTCGCGTTGCCTCCCTCCCTCAAGCGCCGGTGAAGATTCAGTCGCTTGCCCAATAAACATCTTTTCATGTGGGAGGACGAGTCAGTTATGTGACGCCCTGAAGCGTCCCGAAGATCCGTGGGAGGATGGACTAACGTTGTCGTTGGGTGCCAATCGCACCTCTTCTTTCGCCGCTATAGTTACATGGAATCTAGAGGTCAAGGAGTATTTTCACATGATCTCTGAAGCTGAACGCCATATCCAGATTTCTAAATTGCCCATGCATCCTTTTTCCTATTTTTATATTCGTTCGAACACTCTTAAATCCACAATTAATGCAGTTATTGAGAAACTATAAGTGCCATTCTAAAGTAATGCAACAGGTACAAGTATCTGAAGAAAGAAGACAAGGTCATCCGTGTCCTCAGCCTGGTCTTGAACAGGTTGTGTTTGTTGAAAGTTCTGAACCACATATGCTTGAGGCGGCATTATTCCGTTAGAAACGGATGCAACTGGCGCTACTTAGAAAGCGTTGGATTATCATAATCTGGATTACGAAGACGGTTTGTAGGATCTCAGATACTCAAGGATCTGCCACCAAATACAGAATAGTCAGCTGACAGAGCACCGATGTGGCTTGGATTGGTCGGTAATAGGATTTTTCACTGGCAAGATAAGTCTGCGCGTCTCATGGTGGCATTTATCTTTTGTGCTTTTATCCTTTTTTCTATATTAATACTTATATCACCTGGTAGTTTATCCATCTGCTAGATGGATTCTTTTCTCTACTTATAGAGATTATTTTCCTATCAAATTATTTCGCAAGCATGATAATTGGATTTCATTACTTCATATGCGTTACACTTGCTTGCATTAACCTTGAGAAGCATGACTTTCAAATCTAGATGCTAATTTGTAAATCTTGAAAAAAGCATCAAAATGCTTGTCCAAAAACCATTGCGCTACTGTTTTTTCTGGTGAAATTGGGCCTTAGTCAAGCTATGTATTGGTTGCAGTAACCTTCTGATAACTTGGAAGCTATTGAAACATTATGAGTTTGGCAGCCAGTGTTATTCTCTATTGTTGTTATTATTCTCTAATTGTTCCTCAATATGCACTATATATGTTATCGACAGAGAGTGCTCATTCCATAATAAAATGTTTGGTTTGTTTAGCTGAATGCAAATGTTAATATATCGATCATTAGATTATTTATGTGGAAGCATGTGAGAGTGGCAGTATCTTTGAAGGTTTAATGCCAGAAGACCTTAATGTATATGTGACAACAACATCCAATGCTGTTGAAAGCAGCTAGGGAACTTACTGTCCTGGGATGGATCCTCCACCACCACCACCGGAATATATGACTTGCCTTGGTGACTTGTACAACGTTGCATGGATGGAAGACAGGTTTGAGTTTTATACCTAAACAAGTCATATCTGTTGTCAAGTTCAAAAGGTCTAAACATTTTATTGCATTTTATTTATTTTTTTTCATGTTAATGGGCTGACATTAGATTGTTTGGTTCCGCTAAGGAATTTTTTTTTTAAATGTATTTCCTTCTTCAGTGATTTTTTTTCTTTTGAGATGAAACAACAAAGAGGCACTGAAGTACAACAAATTGGATTAGATCATCGAATCCAAGTTCAATTGTTGAATTTTCTGATTAGTAACTTAGTTTTAATTACAAGATGTTAGTGCATTACAGAATAGCTACACTTTTAAGTCTTGCTAATGACATAGCTTTATTTGTTTAAAATTTCCCCAAGAAAACTTTGCTTCGGACATTAAATGCTTTTTACCTTTTACTCTTCTCAAAGCCATAACTTGGTCTTTCTTGAAAAACTTTGTCAAGAAATTAGCGTGTGGTTACTGTTGTCACAATAACAGAATGTAAATTTACTGCTGCAAAAGTCATATCTTGGTTCTTAATTTTGACACAGCCTGGTGTGCTAACTCATTTAAAAGATAAAAAGGAGCCAGAACTTTCATTTGTAATGGTATTCCTATTTTTAAGGGTAGAAATCCTCCAAACATAGGAGCCTTTTCAATATGATGGCATTGCTAACCTTCTAATTATATTTATGGCAGTGAGAATCACAATCTAAAGGATCGAACTCATCGGCAATCTAATTTTTGGATCGGATGTTGCACCTTTAGTCCTCAAAACCGTGAGGCCATCTGGTCAGGCTCTGGTTGATGATTGGGTTTGCTTGAAAACAGTGGTAAATATTGTGCTCTAGCGTATTCATCTTCACAATCTATTTTATTAAACATGACCATGTGTTAACAAAAAACCTTAGGTCCAAGCATTCGAGTTGCATTGTGGATCGCTCACTCAATATGGCATGAAGTATATGCGAGCTTTCGCAAACATATGTAACGAGGGTGTCTCGAAGGATGGGATGGAAGAAGCTTGTGGTAATGTCTGTGGAAGCTACAACTCAGCTAAGTGGAGTCCCTTTATCCATGGCTACAGTGCATGATCTTGTATCTCAAAATTGCACGTCTAGTGCAATGTAAGCTCATCAGTGCTCATACATAAATATATAGTCACTGGCAGTAGGAATTGTCATATGCTTACTTAAACTTGTTCAAGGGTGTTGTTTTAGATAGTTATATGCAATTTTGAAAGCTGGAAATGGTAAAGATGCAATTTTGAAAGCTGGAAATGGTAAAAATTCAGTATGCAGTTGGTCTCAATTAGTTCGGATATGGTTTGTTGGTCGAGTTTTTACTTAAATTCAACTATTATTTTATTAAAGCTTCTTTTATGGTTCTTTAGCATCAAGAGGTTTACCTTGTATTGAAACTTTTGTTGCATATATTTCTTGATTCATAAATTTTCAGTGAATATTTCTAATACTCTTGAGTAAATTCCATTAATGCCTCCTTATTTCAAGATACTAGTTTCAGTGAATCTAACTTGTTATAATTTTTCCATTTTGTCATAACCAGATTGAAATTTGCTGATACTTTACCTCCCTTAGGAATCATCATTAGCAGAGTTACCTTTATGGGTCATGATCCATACATATTTCTTAGAAGAATTGCACGATATTTCATCCAATATCATCATAGGGAAGCAAAATATCAAATTTTGCAGATAATTTACTTCTGTGATTCCGCAATGAGTTGTATTTGTATCATATGTTTATTTGCAGATTTGTACTTGTAGGTACGAATATAGATGGGTGGATGGTGTGCAAATAAAGAAACCTATTGAAGTCTCAGCGCCAAAGTATGTTGAGTACCTGATGGAGTGGATTGAAGTTCAGCTCGACAATGAATCTATTTTCCCTCAAAAGCTCGGTAGAGCCTGTCGATCCAAGTGTTTAATTAATCATTCTTATAATACAACAACAACTAAGGGAGCTTAAATTGCTGATCTTCATTATCTGATGTTTTTTTTGTAGGAACACCTTTTCCTGCAAACTTCAAAGACGTCGTGAAGACAATATTCAAGCGGTTGTTCCGTGTTTACACACACATTTATCACTCTCATTTCCAGAAGATTGTGAGCCTCAAGGAAGAAGCACATCTCAACACCTGCTTCAAGCATTTCATTCTTTTCACTTATGTAAGTGCCTACCTCCACTTAAAATTTCATTGCTTTCGTCAACCTTTCATACCCATTTGAGAATCGACATGTTCGTGTTATTGTGACGCAGGAGTTTGGGTTGATCGACAAGAAGGAAATCACCCCGCTGCAGGAGCTGATTGAGTCCATCGTTCTATAAGTTTGTTGCTAATCTAAAGCACTTAAATGATCTTTCAGGTAATCAATCTTATTTCACTGCTAAGTTTCTCTCGAGTGGCTTGTATGTTGATGATGCATTGTTTATTACACATAATTAATGAGTAAATATTAATATGATTTTGTGTGACCCACCTCCACCACCTGTTCCTTGTGGCTCTGAATCAAGAAATTTTTCTGCCACACCTCCCGCCCTCTGCCAGCGTGGTGAGGGCTCGAGAGAGAGAGAGGGAGGCAGAAAGCGGTAGAATTGTATCATCAGAGTAAAATTTGAATCCTATGAGGACGCTTGGGGTCGGCAGTGGAGAAGGCACTTGGAGTGAGGTTACATTATTGCATCTTTACCATTTCCAGCTTTCAAAATTACATCTTTACTAATATATTATTTATGTGTTTTTACAGTTTACAAATCTCAACTACTCTAGAGTTGAAATTAATGAAGTGCGGTTCGATTGGGCGGAATGCATGCTAGATTACATTTGAAGTGCGGTTCTACCTTGATGTGTTGTTAAAAGAATGTTCTATCTATTAGAGGATCTTGCGGCCGGCTAGAAGGGGGGGTTGAATGGACGGTGCCCCCAAATCCTTGCTTCCTACGATGTTAGCGCAGTGGAATACAAACGAACACAAATAGAAAGCTAAACACCAAATACAAGAATGGAAATGCAAACCGCTAACACATTCGTTTACGTGGTTCGGAGATAACTTGCTCCTACTCCACGGCGTGTCCGTAAGGTGGACGATCCCTCAATCCGTCGGTGGATTAGTCCCCGGCAAACTCCAGCTAGCTCAACCTCCTTGTGGGTGGAGAAACCTCACCACAACACTCACCAAAAACACTTGGACACAAGGGAACCTTTGAGCACTTTGGTGACTACTAATTAGGCTTTAACCAAGTCTAATTTCGTCGGGTTGACCGGCCATCCCAAGCTCCTTCTTATAGAGCTTGGGGAAATCAGCCTTGCTGATTTGCCCGTTACCAGTCGACTGGTCCTTGCACCAGTCGACTGGTGCCAACTCAACGTCTCTCTCAACGGCTATCTATCAGTCGACTGGTCCCAGCCATTTTAGGCACAGAGAGCTTCTGTGCTCACCACCAGTCGACTGGTTCCAGTACCAGTCGACTGGTACAATCCTAAACTTAGGGTTTCCCATCCCGAGTACATTTCACTCGCACTCGGACCCTCACGACTCACTTGACTCTTCTTTGCAGCCTTGACCTCTTGCCTTCAAGCCTACTTCCTTTGGCTCTCGTCCCTCGGATGCATCCAAGCCCGCGGCTCGTCCCAATGCCATCCTTCGCGTATGCCTCGAAGTCGCTTCCCTCGGCCCTTGTCCTTGCTGCCTTGTCCACGGTCCCTTGGATGCTCCATCCTTCACCGGACCCGAAGCCATCAACCTGAGTCACATGTGTCACCTGCAGTCCTGCACAACTCAAGTACACATATCAAATAACAAGGGTAAACCTAACTTAAACCTTTTGCCCAAACACCAAAACACATGGTCCCACGAACCATTGGGATTGCTCCAACACTATCTTGATTTTGATATCTATTAGCTAGCTTTTGATGTAAAAAGAATGTTTGGGTATTTTATGGATACTGTTGTAAGAAGATTATTTATATAATTTGTGAATATTTGTGTATTTTATGGATATTATTGAATGAAGAATATTTGTATAATTTGTAAATATTTGTGTATTTTTTTTTATTATTGTCGGTTTTAAAATCAAATTTGTGCTGTTAAAAAATATACATATTACATTGGTTTTCCACCGCTGCAAAACCGGTGTTATTAACTAATATTACATCGGTCATTTACCGCTGCCAAAACTGGTGTTATTAACATACAATATTACATCGGTTTTACACCGTTGATGAAACAGTGTCGTTAAGTGATACTACACCGGTTAATAACCGATTCGAAGACCGGTGTCGTTAAGTGATACTACACCGGTTTTAACCCGATGTCTAAAATGGCAGACTTTTAACATCGGCTTCATAGACATCGGTCGAAAATGAAATAGACATCGGTGGAAAACCGATGTCTATGAAGGTTTTTGTTGTAGTGCACTAACCCATGAGTGGTTGTGTGTGCAAATCTATGTAACTGGCGATGTGCTCAACAATAATGGAGCCAACAATCGCTCAGCACGCAATCATGCAAGATGGTGCATGCCACTAAGCATGAAAATCCTGACCATGTCCATATCCATAAAGTATATACCAAAAAGTAAATGGATCCAATAAAATGATCTAGGTACACCTGACAGGTATGACAAATAACTAGTCTTGCACACAATAAGGCATGGTACGCCACTACCTCTATGAACATAATACACATGAAAATAATCAAGAGGGTATAAGCATGGATGTATAGAAAGCAACAAATAAGGCATACTACAGGTATCAAGCAGTGACATACCAAACAGAAACAAACATAACTATTACTGCAAGTTATAACCTACTAAGCATATCAGATGACAATATCAAAAGATAAGTCAAGGTGCCCACCTCAAAAGTGGAGATCATATCCGAAATAGATCCCACGTCAAGACGTCGTCTCGAATCAAAGTCCTGTAACAATATGCATAATTTAACTAAGTACATATACAATATTTAGCTAAATTCAGTCCCAAACCATTTAGGAAAAAACCCCAATCACAATTAATCTAATTAGGTTTAACTCAATTCATGATTCTTTCACATTAGATTACGCTAACACAAATCAATTTATACCACTTACCCAAATTCGGAGATGGTTGAGGGTATTTCATAGCTGGCAATAGAGAGCTACTGCTACCCCTCCCACTCCCTTCACTACTAACCTAACAATCCAACCTATGAATCCATTAATTAACTTTGTACTCCAAAGGAAAACTAAATTCAGCAACCTTACCCTGAAATAGATCCGTAGCTATGAGGAGTTTTGTGTTCTCCTCTTTGATCCCATAAAGAAAACACTGCTTCGGTAGTGATCCTCCTCACCAAACTGGATAGAGCACAGATACTCCTTGCTTATGCCTGAAAATGCTAGCGTCGGTAGATTGGCAACAGTCGACTGGATTAGAATAAGGGGTGCTAACGAGTTGTCCCTCAGATGATGCTCAGCTATGATCAGGCATCGACCATGGTGATCAGTGGCCGCACAGAGGGAAGGGAGGATCGGTGAATCAAAACTAGGGCTCGGGCGAAGAGGAAACTGGTCGGTGCTGAGCTAGGGCTCCGGTGAAAAATTTGACAGTGGATGCTCGACCTCTATCCACGGCCCGAAGGAGAAGGTCGGCAACAGCAACCCCACGTAGCCTCTTCTAGGATGGCGAGGTCATCGGCGGTGGTGCGGCATCCATCGGGCGGCGTGGCGTCGGTAGTGGAGTCGAAGAGGAGAGTCGGCGTGCGGTGGAAGGGATTCGGCTAGGGCACGACCTCGGTGATAGGGCTTTGTATGCAGGGAGAAGAAACGTCGTGAGGCGACGTCGGTTGGGGAAGCCGAAGAGCTCGGCGCCGCGTAGAGGAGAGGAGGAGACAGTGGTGGGTGAGGGAGGAAGGCGCAGGTGAGGTTAGGGCATAGGAGAGAAAAGAAAAGAAAAAAAAAGAAAAAGAAATATTAAAAAAAATTAAACATTTCCTCGTTCAAATAGGGTTGCTTAAATAGGCTTTCCCCTGGCCTAATAATTTATTCCCTTAAGATACGTCATACGAGCTCCGATTAAATCCCAGAAATTTTTTAAAAATTTATAAAAATTCCAATAAGATTATTTCATCAAATAACCTTATTATTAAATTATTATTTGGGAGCCGTATTTTATACATGACCACTTGATCGTACTGAGATCTACTGAGGACAAAGTTGCTATTGGGAGTTCATGTTTACGCAACAAAGGTATAACTCTCATCACAACTAGTATATGATTTTCTTCGCATGGATCTTCTGAAAAGTATCTTGTTATTTATTCCGTTGCACTTGTGTTGTTTTGTGATCAAGATCCTTATAGTGGTATCAGAGCCAATTGCAAAGGTGTATACTAAGTTATAGTAATGTTTCAATATGTGATATAGAAATTGCATGAGGCTTTTATTATGATTCGCATTATGTTATGAGTATTTATTTTGTGTTGAACAAACTAAAGGATATAATATCTTCATATGCATTATAAACGAGTGTATAATTTGATTTCGTTTGACAGAAACATACATGGCTATAGGTGGTCTTGGGTTAGCATCTGTTAAGAACATATTGTATGAAACACACAAACTATTTTGAACAATTTTGTTGGTCTTGGGTATGTGGGTGTTCTCAGGTATGGCAGTAACTCATTTAAATGAGTTTGTAAAATAATTTTACTTTTGGAGTGTTGTCCCCTGAATACCCCACAAGGGGCGCTGCCCCCTTGAAACCCCTGCAAGGGGTGCTGCCCTATAACGGGACCACCATGGCATTGTGACTCATAATTTATTATTAAAATCATAGTAAATTATATGTCATAGATCTATTGTGATGTTATGTGACATGGTGTGTGGTTATGGTTCTTTGCTCCAATATGATTGGATGATTGTGTGTGTATAAATATTGTAATTCATAATCCGACCTACGGTCATGCCTTTCCCTTTATACTTCTAGTTGTAAAATTAGACAACTCTCAAATGTAACTTAATGTTTCTTTAGATTTTGTAATGTACAAATCAAAAAAGAACTAGCCTACTGGACGATGGTGAAAAAGGGAGAAAGGACAACATCACACGATGACCAAGGGAGAAGATGCTTTTACCTAGGTTAACCTTTCAATCTTCTCATTGGCTTGAGAAGATCATAGTAGATAGAGTCATAACCATTTCATGTTCTATTTACTATATATGTTGATGTATGTCATGATTGTATGTGATACATGTGTAGTAGTTTAATTTTAATTAGGTCCTTTTCATATGCCTACCAAAGTTTGGTACTCACTACTAGCTCGATCAATTATAGTTAGGTTTTGCCAAAGCAAAGTGACTTGATTTATTTTGGTAGAGTGCGACAGGACAATTGTAATATTCGACTATTGAACTTTGGGTGTGACTTAACTAAGTTACCTCAATTGGATTGAGAACTTAGAGGCATATCCCACATGATGTAATTCAAATTATACTAGTCTTGGACGATTAGCCAAAGCTAACTCAAGATGAGTTATAATATATATTTCATAAGATGGGCAAATGAACAAATAGTCTTGTTCACCTAACTATATAAGAGCTACATATGATATAATTGGTAAGCATTACCTACCAAGTTGTACTAAGTCTTGGGTGATTAGCTAAAGCTAACTCAAGATGAGATATAATATGAATCTTATCCCAATTGAAGATCATTGCTTTCTCCTAGTAAGCTTTCTAATTCATTAGGAGAATCAATTAATTAAAGGCCTAATTAAATGATCTGAATATGATACTTATTTCTGTATTTTATTATTGTAGATAATCATATCATCTAGTATATCAAATACTCTCTCTCTATGTGATATGTCCTTGATAAGGACAAGCTCAATAGAGCTAATTTCTTGACTTGATATAGAAACTTGAGAATTATCCTTAAGCAAGAACGAAAACTGTATGTCCTAGAGTAAGTTAATTAATTTTAAAATAATAATAATAATATTAAATCAATTGCATGACAGTAATCAATTCAAGATCTTACTATGCTAATAAATAATATTTCGAATCTATAGCAATATTGAGATAAATATAAAAAGATAAAATAAAAATAGGATACATAATTTGTAGGAACTTTCGAGCCACAAAAACCATTTTTTACGTTGCGAAAAACCTCGAAGTTCTTGCCACGGATCCGTGCGAAGATAAAAATTTACATATACTTAGTTTTCTCCTAGATCTACATGGTAGAGATTATACCTTTGTAGCGAAGCCCTTCGCTTATCCTGCTCGTCCAAAAGTTGTCGGATCTCGTAGAGTGTCAAGTGAACACTCCTCTATACGTATCCACACGGACAAGAGATGGAGAAAAACCACTTAGAGTGTGCTAGCACTCTCAAGGGGGTTCGGCAATGGAGGATGAGGGAGAGGGAAGAAGAGAGGAGGAAGAAGAAGACTTGAATTCCAATCAATATGTGGCTGGCCACTCTTGAGAGGTTTTAAACCTCCATGTAATACCAAGAGTCATGACTCTTGGTCTCCCTCATGAGGTGGCACACACTTGATGTAGCCTTGATAATGTGGACCATCATCATTGGTCGGCCCCATGCCAAGTCACAAATGATGTGGCATTTGGTCAAGTCAAACTTGACCCTTCATCTTCCCTCTCAAGTAAAGTCAAACTTGACCTCTTATCTCCCATAGTTGATCAAATCCAACATTTGATTCAAGTCAACTTAATTTAATGAATCTCTATTCATTGATTTAAATTGACTCAATGAATCATAATCTAAATTAAACTCATTGGACACATGAATCAAATTGAGTCAAACTCAATTAGTCTAATTTGGATTACTCTTAACCCAATTTGGTTCATCATATGAACCTAATCCTCTTGGTCCATCATATGAACCCAATCTCCATCTAATTTCCCTTTGTGTGTGACCCTATAGGTTCTTGTAACATTGGCAATGCTCCTAAACTCATTTAGAAACATAAGTAATGAGCAGTATCTAGCAACACATCATTACTACCCAAGTTACAAGAATGTTGAGATCCAACATCACCTTTATGACTACTAATTGTGACTCTCACAATATATGATAATGTCCTTCTATCCTAGACATCTAAATTGATCAATTGAGGCATAGACCGTGCCATCCTCTAATCAATCTATATCTTGAACTCCAAGTGGACTCACTATAATCAAATGAGCTCAATGTCTCATATTGACTCATTTGGGCATGACCATGCACTTAGTGGTCTCACTCTATCAAGAATCACGATGTCACTCCCGTCATATAGGAGGGATAGATCCCATCTACATCACTCACATCCCTCCGCATAATTTGTTACATATCCAGTATTCGCCTTTATAGTCCACCCAGTTACGGATGACGTTTGACGAAGTCAAAGTATGCAACTCCTTATGTAGGGAACCATGGTGACTTCAGGTCCAAGGACTGATAGTCATATTAATAGTCACAAGAGAAAGTATATGACACTCATATAACGATCCATGATACTTTCTCATGGCGGGTCATTCAGTATACATTCTCCAATACATACCCATGTGTCAACTTGATATCTCTATATCCATGACTTGTGAGATCAAGTCATTGAGTTGACCTACATGCTAGTCTCATCACATTAACATTGTCCTTGAATGTTAATACTTGACTAGGAATGATTAAGAGTAGTGTTCTCTATATCATCTCACTATCAATTCAACCAATCGATTGATATAGATAAGAACCTTCTACTCAAGGACGCTATTATACTTAGTTATTTGGCACCAATACAAGTAAGTATAATAACCATAAAGAAATGCCTTTATAATATGATACATCAAGTTCATACAACAATCATCATATGATTGGCTCTAGGGCTCTAACTAACATAATTTAGTAATTTAAAACTTAGGTACCCGAGTCAAATATTTCAAAACTTCATCAACACGATTAGGTAATTTGCCAAACATAAAAATAAGATCCAACCAAACTCAAACTAAAAAAAATAATAATAACAAATTTTAAATTAATGTAGTCGGTTTGGCTGTCTTACTTCCTTTACTAAATAAATTTGAGCTCGATTTCCACACCCTCGCTACGGGGCCACAAAAGAGTTTCGATTGCCGCCAAAATAGCATTTAAGTTGGCCGAGCCACAAACAGTGTTGATGTGGACACGTGATGCATCTTTTGGCCGATGGCCGTCTTCCTCCGACCTTCCCTTCTTTGATTTCTTTCCTATTTTAGTTCCCTATAAGATTCTGACTCTTCTTCCTTTCCAATTTTTGACTTCAGATCATACCCGCCTCCCTAGATCCTTCTTGTTTTACGGTAGGAAATTAGTGCATTATTAGCTAATTACTCTCTCTTGTGTTGATAAGGATGCTTATAAGAAGCATTAAGATGATGCATTAGATGTGTCATGCCTTATACTTGCAACTATGAACTCTAAGCTTCAGAAGCAACATGAGAACATGGATACTCACGATATGGTTGAACATATTAGACAACTGTATCAAGGGCAAGGAAGGCATGAGAGGTTTAAGATATCCAAAGCCTTCTTACAATACAAGATGCAAGAGGGAAGTCTTATAGGAACTCATGTACTTAAAATGATTGGGTATGTTGAGAACCTTGAAAGATTGGGATATCCTTTGGGCCAAGAATTGTTGGTGCGGGAAGCATCCAACGATCGAACCCAAGTCTTGATAATGGCAAAGGATTCAAAGTTAAGGTTATTTGTTATCTAATATGGTTGAATGAGATTGCAGGGAAAGCCCTAAGGTTTCTTAGGCAAAGTCCTAGCTACGGTTAGGCAGGTGGAAAACCCTAGGGGGTGGTAACCATAGGTCCTAGGGGGTGGTAACCCTAGGTCCTAGGGGGTGGTAACCCTAGGTGGAAAGTCTTGGCGGGTCGAAGCTTTGAGCAAAAATCCTGGGGGGCGGTAACCCTAGGTGGAAATCTTGGTGTTGCGAACCAGGTGGAAGTCTAGACAGGTCGTGGAGCGGGCGCCCAACATGAAGACCAGAAGACTCGAGCGCTGAGCAAAAGTCCAGTCGGTCTGGAGGACCGAACTGGCACAAGGTAACTTCTCCTGAGTGGAGTAGGTGAGAACGTGTTCCTCGCTGAGGGAACAATAGGCGTCGGTTCGACCTAGGGTTTCCGGTTGGAAATCCGAAGTCAGAATCAGACAGTCTAGTGATTGTCAGACTTGTATTTTTATGTTATGATTATGTGTTAACTTTGTTTTGAAGGATATGTCGTTGTGTTATGGACTAACATATCTTGCAGGGACAAAAGAACAAGGTTTGCCTCGGATGAACAGTACCTAAGGCACCCTCTATGGAGCTTGGACGCACCTCAGGTACTAGGCTGGGGAGTCTGTGCAGCGGAGCTGGAGGCACCCTAATGGAGGCTTGAGGCACCTCGGATAGCCTTGAAGGCGCCCTCAAGGAGTATGGAGGCACCTTCAAGAGGATAAGAAGCAAAGAAGTCAGACCTTATCCACGCACAGCTGACCCGGAGATTGGAGGCACCCTCAAAGGTCTTAAAGGCACCCTCAATAGCTTTTATAAGGCAGTCTCGACTAGCAACTTGAATCAAAACATTCCAAGTTATCCTTCTTCCGTGTGTTGCTAAAGAGACGATCCAGAATAGCTGTAGCAATACTTTGACGACCAGGAGCTTCAAATTTATTATTTCTGTTGTCGGTATAATATAATTATTACTTTATTTGTATTTTATACTTGTAATTTTGTGCGATTATAGTTGTTGCCCAAAGTAAACGCTCAACGAGCGTGGGCCTTGGACTAGGAGTCGCCCAAGGCTCTGAACCAAGTAAAAATACTTAGGTCTTTCTGTGTCTGTTTTAATTTTCGCTGCACCTACTCGTTAAATTTTTCGAATACGAAAAGTGAAAGCCACGAACGCTATTCACCCCCCTCTAGCGCGTTTTGATCCAACAATTGGTATCAGAGCGGAATCGCTTAGATTTGGTGAAACCACCAATCAAGCATATTTTTCGTGATAATTTTCAATTTTTCAGAGTCGATCGGAATCAATATTCTTGCCATCTTTCAATCTAGTTTTTTGTAATCGATTTTTTTTCTCGAAGTTGGTGCAACACCACTTTAGATCGAGTATTAGTTTTCTTGTTTCCCGCACTTCTAATCCAGGATCAAGTCCTGGGATAAGTTCTTTTTGTTTTTCCTTGTGCAAGTTTCTATGGCTCTTCAAGAAGGCTATAGTACAGCTCGACCTCCGCTCTTCACCGAAGAGGACTTCGGCTACTGAAAGGGATGAATAGAGTCATACCTTGAAACACACTTTAAAGTCTAGATGATCGTCAAAATCGGCCTGGAACTCCCAACTGACGACACCGGTAAGCCAATATCATACGAGAATTGGGACGCAACTCTTATAAAGAAAGTTGATGCCAATGCCAAGGCAACCTGCACCCTCCAATGTGGACTGACGAAGGAGGAATTGAACCGCGTCGACCCGTTCTTGAGTGCTAAAGAACTGTGGGAGAAGCTGATTGAATTACATGAAGGAACATCCGACACCAAGGTAAGTAAAAGGGATCTCATTCTTAACAAATTATATAATATAAAATTACAGGAAGGTGAAACGACGAGCCAGTTGCATGCGCGCATCCAAGACCTCCTCAACGATCTCCACACAATCGGACAAAAGGTAGAAAATAGAGACATAATCAGGTATTCACTTAATGCATTTCCGAGGACTACCTTGTGGGCATCCATCGTAGATGCTTACAAGGTATCTAAGGATCTCTCTTCAATTAAATTAGATGAACTATTTACTGAATTTGAATTACATGAACAAGTTAACGCTCGATCGATCGAGAAGGGTATAACTTTGATTGCAGGTATAAGCAGAGCGCATGAACCAAATGTAAGACGCAGAACCGAATCAGAGTCAGAAGAAGAACCAGATTCAGAAGATGACGACGACGAGCTCACGACCAAACTCGTCAACTTGGTGAGAAGACTCTACAAAAAGAAGAAGGGCTTGAACAAGGAAATCAAGAAGGTGATCCAGTCTAAGGAGGCCCAACAAAGCTCAAAGATGAAGTTCGAAGTAATCTACTACAGTTGCAATCAAAAGGCACATATCAAAGCAAAATTTTCAAATCAGAAGGATACGAAGAAACAGAGAAAGAAGAAAACTTTGAAGGCGACTTGGGACGAGTCTTCTTTAGAAGAGTCCGACGATGAAGAACTTGAACATATGAGTTTCCTTGCAATGACGGCCTGGGACCAAGTCAACGAATCTGGAAGCGAGGATGAATTGGAAGCTGAGTCTAGAGAAGCCACGGATCCGTATCCATTTCTGAAGGGCCTAACCCCTCTGTAAGTACTTCTCGGTTATATAACTTAATTAACTATCTGATGTATAAATTAGCTAAATCTAACATTCGGATCAAATCACTTCTAAAGGGGTAACAACCCTTAAAGAAGTGACTATCTCTGAATCCTTGACTGACCCGATTCAGACTGAAACCTCAACTCAAGTCCAAAAGCATGAGGAAGAGAATTCCAGCCTGAAAACTCAAGTCAAGGATTTGAAGATTGCATTAGAATGGTTTACACTAGGCTCCAAGAATCTTGACTTGATTCTTGGAAAATAGAAGGCAGTATACAATCGATCCGGACTAGGATTTAAGACTAAAAGAAAATACCATTCATATCTGTCACTTGTTAACAGACCAAATAGAAAGATAGTCTAAGCATGGGTACCTAAGTCTAACTTGTTCAATCAAGTTGGACTTGGTCAGTATTGGATCCCCAAGGATCAAGTACATTTCTTAGATAGACCATATTGAGGCTATGATCCAGGGGGAGCCAATAGAAAAACTATCTTTATAAATAAATAGAATTGCTTGATGATTGTTATTTTCTGCTTTACTTTTATGCATGCATAGATTAGGTTAGATTAAGGACCTAGGCATAATTTACACTTGATTAGTTAAACGTAGGGATTTCAAAAAAAAAATTAAATATTTAATTTCTTTGAAAGGCTCTGTTTAGAAGTGGTGGATGATCCCATACCTAAGAAGGCTTAGTGCCTCGCCACAGTCTGGGAGCCAATCTTTGAAATATGTATTTAATTGAATAATTAGAAAACCTAAGTTTAACTCAAATGTAAATTAATCCATAGACATAATCTAAATTAAAATTAACCATCTCACAAAAATACATAAGGTTCCCTGATTGATAACTTAGAATCGGGTGAGATGGATCTAGGTTGAACTTAGTTGAATTTAATTAAACCTAATTCGATTCAAATCTTAATTCAATTTAATCAACCTAATTTATCTTTATCTAATTAATTAATTTAATCAATTCGATTAACTATTTAATTAACTTAACTATTTAATTAACTAATCAAATTAATTAACTTAACCATTTGATCAACTTAACTTAACTATATAATTAGATTAATTAACTTAATCAAAATCTTATTAAACCTAACTTAATTAAACTAAGTTAATAACTTAATTAAAATTAACACAAATTAAAACTTAATTACTTAATTTAATCTATCAGGCATAACTTAATTAATCTTAAACTAATTTTAAATCTTAGTTTAACCAAATACTAATAAAGATAAAAATAAAAAAAGTTTGAATTTACACTTATATTTTTTACATTCACAATTTCTTTAACCGTTGAAAATGCATTTCACTTTCTTCTCAAACAAGTCCAAGCAGGGGGTTTGGCACGGGAAAAGTCCAAGCGGGGAGCTTGACACAGGAGAAAGTCCAAGTATGGAGACTTGGCACGGAGAAGTCCAAGTATGGGAACTTGGCAAGTGGAAGTCGGAGAGGGCTCGGTAGCTCGTTCTCCGAACTGTGGTCAGAGAGGGCTCGGTAGCTCGTTCTCTGGACCGGAAGTAAGAAAGTCCTGGTGAGTGAAGCCAGGCAGTTGTGAAAAGCCTAGTGAATGAAGTTAGGTGAAAGTCCTGGTGAGTGAAGCCAGGCAGTGGGAAAGTCCTGGTAAGTGAAGCCAGGCAGTTGGAAAGTCCTGGTGAGTGAAGCCGGGCCGATTGGAAATCCTGGTGAGTGAAGCCAGGTGAAAACCCTAGTGAGTGAAGCTAGGTGAAAGTCCTGGTGAGTAAAGCCGGGTAAGGGAAAAGTCCAAGTGGGTCAAAGGGATTGACCGGACACTTGGTGGGGAGTTTTAGCAGGTCAAGGGAGTGACCGATGCTAAGCATGATGTACCAACAGGTCAAGGTTGACCGGATGTTGGTTTGGAAGGCTTGGGACTTGGTTTGGGCGAAAACCAAGCTCTGGATCGATCAGTGATCGATCCAGTGATACACTGGGTATCTGGATCGGTCTGGTGACCGATCAGTAACCACACAGTGAGCTTCTGTGTGCTATCTGATCGGACTGGAGACCGATCAGTGATCGATCAGTAGCATACAGTGAAGTTCCTGATCGGTCTGCAGACCGATCAGGAAACGATCAGAAGGAGACGATCAGAAGGAGGGAAGGACCTGAACGGTCACCATGACCGATCAGGGAAGCGCCTGATCGGTCCTGTGACCGATCAGGACCCTTGTGGACCGATCAGGATGAAGCCTGATCGGTCCACATCCTAGCCGTTGCGTAGCAACGGCTAGTTTCTGTTGTGTCTTCTTCGTAGGTTATAAAAGGGGTTGAGGAGTTACTATTCTTTCTTCTTCTTCTTCCTTCTCGAGCTGTTGTTCTTCTTCACTGCTGTGATCTGAGCTTTGCTGAGCTCGCTTCTGCTTGAAGCTTCGTGTGAGCTTCATCGGCTGGGTTCCTACTGTTGTAGGCGTCATTTGAAGCTGTTGCTTCATCCAGTCGACAAGAAGGCAAGCTAGGGTTATTACATTTTTGTATTGTACTTAGTTTCTTGCTGTATTCTTGTACTCCTGTTTATCTTGCTGTTGCAAGACATTGTGGCGAGGTTTCTCCACCCAGAAGGAGTGATTATTAGCCGGGTTTCCGGGGACTCATCCACCGACGGATTGATAGGCTTCGTCCACCTTACGGACACGCCGAGGAGTAGGAGTTTCATCTCCGAACCTCGTTACATCCATCGAGTTTGAGGTTTGTCTTTTTCCTTTACGTTTCTATTTAGTTATTTCCGCTGCGCTAACCCTAATCATTGGAAGAAACGAAGAATTTGGGGCGTCTATTCACACCCCCCCTCTCTAGCCGCGATCATCGATCCTAACAAGTGGTATCAGAGCAAGGTCGCTCTTCGCCGGATTAACACCCGAGGGAGCACAAGCTAGAGATGGATCGGCTTGGAGAAGACATCACCATTCCACCCTTTTACGATCGCGACGACTTCGCGTTTTGGAAGGTAAGAATGAGGTATTTTCTTATGACTAACCTTGAAAATTGGAGTTGTGTTCAATTAGGTTTCAAGCCTCCGATGGACAAGAAAGGAGAAACCCTAGAGAAGAAGGAGTGGACCAAGGAACAAGTCCACCATTCCCTAGTCAACGATGAGGTATTAAAAATTTTTGAATTGTCTTTACCTAATGATGTTTTGTGTAGGATAGGTGGATATAACAATGCCAAGGAGTTGTGGAACAATTTGGCAAAGTTCCATGAGGGGAACTCCACTTCAAGCCATGAAGAGGAGTCAAGTGAGCCAAGGAGTTCACTTCATGAAGGAATGAATTTAGAAGTTGAGGGCCACTCAACATCTAAAGAAGAAGAGGAGGAGAGTTCTTCTTCAAGAATGGAGCAAGAGGAAGAAGCTTCTACCTCCGGAAGGGATGAAGAAGAAAGTCTTCATCCATCCTCAACCCTAGGTAACTCAAGCATTTCAATTTCAAATAAATTACACATAATGTGCTTTGAGTGTAGGGAGTATGGACACTACAAGAGTAAGTGTCTAAAGAGGATTAGAAAGACTCTACCGGCGCCAAAGGTCAAGGAAGCCGGAGTCCCAACACGCAAGGGCAAGGAGCACGTGGTGTGCTTCCAATGCAAGCGAAGAGGACACTATAGGAGCCAATGTCCGAGGGGGAGGCAACCTCACAAGGACAAGAAACCAAGCACATCGATAGGGGGAGCTAAGGCAAACCCTAAGGTAACCTTTAAGGCTCATTATTGCAATTCTAATAAGACACATGCTAGTAGTTTTATTGCAATTGCTAATAATGATAAGCATGTTAATTTTAGGAACCAATATACGTGCTTAGGTGCTAAACATGTTAGCCTAGGTAAGGACAATATTAGAAATGCCAACCCTAGGACTAACTCATCTAAGGCTAAGGAGAACCTAGGTAGAAATCCTAAAATAACTAGACATATGCCTAGGAATACTTCAAAGAAAAATGATAAATTAAAGCTTGAGGTATTAGAGAAAGAAAATCAAGTCTTGAGGTCAAGACTTGACTCTCTAGAAAAGGCTCTTAAGGATTTGACTCTAGGGTCTAGGGGTCAAAAACCCAAGTCCAAGGACAAGAAAGGTTTGGGTCACAAACCTAAGTCTCAAATGGTCAAGCCCACTTATCACAATGTTCCATTCGATTATGGAACAAAATCTAGGGCTAGGAAGACCATTACCAAGGTCACAAGGGGAGTCACCCCTAGAGTTGATCTTGATGAGTCCCAAATGACCAATGCTTCAAAGCCTAGGAGGGTCATTAGAAGGGTTGCTAGGGAAGTCATCCCTAGTGAATATTTAGTGAACCCAATGAGCTCCAATAGGTATTGGGTTCCTAGGAGCGTGATCTCATCACGCTAGATGAGTTAGGGTGTGCCAACCTTACTTGAATAGGTAGTTAACCTAATCATGGCAAAAGGTGGCACTTTAGGAATTTTCAAGGTGCAATCAAGCCTTGAAAATGAAAGTGAAAATTATCTCTAAGATAATTAGGATGTGCCAACCACATTTGAGGAATTTTCTAGAGTCAATCTAGTTGGCACATAGTGACCTAAAAGTCTTGAGGATATGATTTTAGGTCTATTACACTTAGGAATATAGAATTTATGGCAAAATGATCAAAATTATCAAAAATGACAACTAAGGCTAGAATTAGGTATTTTCTATACCTTTATGTGCTATTTGCCATATATTGGTTGCCATATGCCATGTCATGACATCATATTTAATCTATGATCATTTGAAATGTCATGACAATGCTTAGGTTATTTATATGTCATGCTCTAGTTAAGTTTCATACTTTATGCCATGACATCATGACATTGGCACATGTTATTATGTATGATATCATTTTATGCCATGTCATCATTTCTTGCATTTATAATCAATGAAATTGATTTAAGGTTAAAAACACAATTTGATATGGAGATCAAATTGATGTTTAGAAAATGCATGAGACCTTAGTCTAAGATAACCTAAGCCCATATCTCACATCAAAATTGACTTGGATGTGTTTGATACACCTTAGATGTGTGTGAGATATTAGGATTGTGAGTTAGGATCAAGGTGCATAGTTCTTGTACCTAGATGAGCCTAATTCTAATTGGGGATCATAGGGAAAGCTTATGTACAAGTCATGTACATTTAGCCCAAAGATTGTGGTCCTAAATTAAATGGTTTAAAATCATTTCAAAATTGATTTGAAAAACCTTGATGAAGCTTTTCTAGTGATAGCATTCATCATTGAACAAGTTGATACAAAGATAAGTTAACTTTGAGCTATTTCAAAGACTTTTGAACTTTGTATCAAGATTGAAAAATGGAAGTTATTTTCATAGAAAATTATTTTTCCATGATAGTATATGTTATGAGGAATGTATCATCAAAATTTCACAATTTTTGGAATTTTCTATAATTTTCTAGAGGTTTCTGAATTTCGGGAGAAGAAAAATTCAGAAAATCAGAAATCAGAGGTCGTGGACCGATCAGGAGGTTCCCTGATCGGTCCAGGTCAGTGTGGATCGGTCACTAGGACCAATCCAGGAGAGTGTGGATCGGTCTGGTGACCGATCTAGTGAAGGCTGATCGGTCTGGTGACCGATCAGCGCGTGCCAACTTGCTGATTTTCGACTGTTTTGTCTGAAATTTCAGCTGGGAGTTGGTGTTTTGGATTTCTAAAGGTTTGAAACTCTCCAAGACATTGTTGGTGCAATGGTCAAGGGGGAGTTGACCTTTAGGGGGAGTTTTACCTATTAGTCAAGGAGGAGTTGACTTTTAGGGGGAGTTTTTACTCGTCGAAATTTTTGAGGATGAGTGATATGGGATTATCACTGAGTTGATTGTTGAATTTAGTATCAAGGGGGAAATTAAGGGTTTCAATGAAAGGTATGAGACTTTCATTAGGAAGAAACTCTTGACCTTGATTCACTCCTTTTTGATGTGTGTCAAAAAGGGGAAGAATGTCTAGAGAATGTTCAAGGAAGAACATTGGAGTTAGTGGGAGAGTTTGTTGATCACGATGAGTGAAGTTGTGAACAATGATAACTTACTCTTCAGGGGGAGAGTTTGTTGATGTGTGCCAATAGGGGGAGAATGAAGGGTTTAAGTTAGGCCTTCATTATCTAAGAAGGAGGTTGCCTTCTTAGAAGGAGAATGTAAAGTTGTAATGTATGTTTCATTACCTAGTGGCATGAGGAAAGTTGAGGCTATTGGATTAGCCTAACTTAAAGGTATTGTCAAACATCAAAAAGGGGGAGATTGTTGGTGCAATCTTAGGTCAAGGTTGACCTGGTTGATCCAACTCGAGTTGACCTGACTCGAGTTGTATTTTGATGTTTGACAAGAACAAAAGAGTTGTATTTTGATGGGAGATTGTGGGTGCAACCTTTGGTCAAAGTTGACCTGGTTGACCCAAGGTGAGTTGACCTGACTCGGAAAAGTCCAAGCAGGGGGTTTGGCACGGGAAAAGTCCAAGCTGGGAGCTTGGCACAGGAGAAAGTCCAAGTATGGAGACTTGGCACGGAGAAGTCCAAGTATGGGAACTTGGCAAGTGGAAGTCGGAGAGGGCTCGGTAGCTCATTCTCCGAACTGTGGTCAGAGAGGGCTCGGTAGCTCGTTCTCTGGACCAGAAGTGAGAAAGTCCTGGTGAGTGAAGCCAGGCAGTTGTGAAAACCCTAGTGAGTGAAGCTAGGTGAAAGTCCTGGTGAGTGAAGCCAGGCAGTGGGAAAGTCCTGGTAAGTGAAGCCCGGCAGTTGGAAAGTCCTGGTGAGTGAAGCCGGGCAGATTGGAAATCCTGGTGAGTGAAGCCAGGTGAAAACCCTAGTGAGTGAAGCTAGGTGAAAGTCCTGGTGAGTAAAGCCGGGCAAGGGAAAAGTCCAAGTGGGTCAAAGGGATTGACCGGACACTTGGTGGGGAGTCTTAGCAGGTCAAGGGAGTGACCGGATGCTAAGCATGATGTACCAATAGGTCAAGGTTGACCGGATGTTAGTTTGGAAGGCTTGGGACTTGGTTTGGGCGAAAACCAAGCTCTGGATCGATCAGTGGATCGATCCAGTGATACACTGGGTATCTGGATCGGTCTGGTGACCGATCAGTAACCACACAGTGAGCTTCTGTGTGTTATCTGATCTGACTGGAGACCGATCAGTGATCGATCAGTAGCATACAGTGAAGTTCCTGATCGGTCTGCAGACCGATCAGGAAACGATCAGAAGGAGACGATCAGAAGGAGGGAAGGACCTGATCGGTCACCATGACCGATCAGGGAAGCGCCTGATCGGTCCTGTGACCGATCAGGACCCTTGTGGACCGATCAGGATGAAGCCTGATCGGTCCACATCCTAGCCGTTGCGTAGCAACGGCTAGTTTCTTCTGTGCTCTTCTTCTTCTTCTTCCTACTGACTGCTGAAGTATTTCTGCTTGAGCTTTGTTGAGCTCTTCTTCGCTGCAGCTTCGCGTGAGCTTCCCTCGACTGGGACTTCAACTGGACAGTTGGTGCTGTGGTTGGATTCCCGTGAAGTTGCTGCTTCATCTAATCGACAAGAAGGCAAGCTAGGGTTATTACATTTTTGTATTGTACTTAGTTTCTTGCTGTATTCTTGTACTCCTGTTTATCTTGCTGTTGCAAGACATTGTGGCGAGGTTTCTCCACCCAGAATGAGTGATTATTAGCCGGGTTTCCGGGGACTAATCCACCGACGGATTGATAGGCTTCGTCCACCTTACGGACACGCCGAGGAGTAGGAGTTTCATCTCCGAACCTCGTTACATCCATCGAGTTTGAGGTTTGTCTTTTTCCTTTACGTTTCTATTTAGTTATTTCCGCTGCGCTAACCCTAATCGTAGGAAGAAACGAAGAATTTGGGGCGTCTATTCACACCCCCCCTCTCTAGCCGCGATCATCGATCCTAACACTTAGCTATGTCCTTTTAAAGCTAAATTCTTAACTAAACCTATGCTTAACTTCTCCACTGTTAGCTAGAGCTCTAGAGCCAATCATTTGATGATTGTATTTTGGACTTATTGTATCATATTCTATATAAATAAAAGGCATTTTGATTTTGGTTATTATACTTACTTGTATTGGTGCCAAATAAACTAAGTATAACAATGTCCTTGAGTAGACGGTTCTCACCTATATCAATCGGTTAGTTGAACCGATAGTGAGATGATATAGGGAACACTACTCTTAATTATTCCTAGTCGAGTATTAACATTCAGGGACAATGTTAATGCAATAAGACTAGCATGTAGGTCAACTCGATGACTTGATCTCACAAGTCATGGATATAGAGATATCAAGTTGACACATGGGTATACATTAGAGAATGTATACTGAATGACCCGCCATGAGAAAGTATCATGGATCGTTATATGAGTGTCATATACTTTCTCATGTGGCTATTAGTATGACTACTAGTCCTTAGACCTGAAGTCACCATAGATCCCTACATAAGGAGTTATGTACTTTGGTTTCGTCAAACGTCACCCGTAACTAGGTGGACTATAAAGGCGATTACTGGGTATATAACAAATTATGCAGAGGGATGTGAGTGATGTAGATGGGATCTATCCCTCCTATATGACAGGAGAGACATCGGTATTCTTGATAGAGTGAGACCACGAAGTGCATGGCCATGCCCAAATGAGTCAATATAGGATATTGAGCTCATTTGATTTAGTGAGTCTACTTGGAGTTCAAGATTTAGATTGGTCAGAGGTTGACATGGTCTATGCCTCATATTGATCAATCTAGATGTCTAGGATAGAAGGACACTTGTCATATTTTGTGAGGAGTCACAATTAGTAGTCACAAGGTGATGTCGGATCTCGACATTCTTGTAACTTGGGTAGTAATGATGTGTTGCTAGATACCGCTCATTACTTATGCTCCTAAATGGGTTTAGGGCATTGCCAACGTTACAAGAACCTAAAGGGTCACACACTTAGGACAATTAGATGGAGATTAGATTCATATGATGAACCAAGAGGATTAGATTCATTTGATGAATCAAAATGGATTAAGAGTAATCCTAATTGGGCTAACTTGAGTTCGACTCAAGTTGATTCATGTGTTCAATGAGTCTAATTTAGATTTTGACTCATTGAATCAATTTAATTAAATGAATTAGATTCATTATATTAAGTTGGCTTGAATCAAATGGTTGGATTCGATCAACCATAGAAGAGATTTGGTCAAGTTTGACTTGACTTGAGAGGAAGATTAAAAGTCAAGTTTGACTTGACTTTATGCCACCTCATTGGTGAGTTGGCATTGATGTGGACCAATGATGTTACTCCACATCATCATGGGTGCCACCTCATGGAAGTTACAAAGCCATTCTCTTTAATGGCTTCACATTAATTGCAATTAATGCAATTAATTTGGGGTTTCAATGGAGAGTGGCCGGCCACTATGGTTTTGAATGAGAATTCAATTTTTCATTCAAGTGTGCATTTTCTTCCTTCTTCCTCTCAAGCTCTCCCTCTCCTCCTTCCTTGGCCGAACCATATAGGTGCTAGCACACCTTGGTTTTTGGTCATCTCCACCTAATTAGTTCGTGTGGATACTTCTAGAGGAGTGTCTATTTTGACACTCTCGAGATCCGGCACCGTTTGGACGAGCGGGAACGCGAAGGGCTTCGCTACAAGGGTAAATTTCTAAACATGTAGATCTAAGTGTAGATCTAGATAGTAAACTCGTACTCGTAAGTTTTTCGTAAATTTTCTTCGCACGGATCCATGGCTAGGGGCTTTCGGGGTTTTCGCGACGCGAAAAAGCGGTTTTCGCGGCCCAAAAAACCCAACATCCACTTCTCTGTTCCTATTTTCTTTGCCTTATTCTTGATGTTTCTTTTGATATATGGTAAAGGGAGAGAGTATAATAAAATTCAAAAATTATCAAATCTAAATTGTCAAATAAAAATAAGTGAAGTATAGAGAAAATTTAGAGGAGCTCTTATTAAGGGGGAGTTTTTTTTTTTTTAAATTTATGCTCTTACAATAATTTTCAGTTGTACTTGCACTATCCTTGAAAATTGTTTATAGCATTATTTTACTTAACTTTGAATTTTTATTGCCATAATAAAAAAGGGGGAGACTATTGGTGCGGGAAGCATCTGACGATTGAACCTGAGTTTTGATAATGACAAAGGATTCAAAGTTAAGGTTATTTGTTATATAATATGGTTGAATGAGATTGCAGGAAAAGCCTTAAGGTTTCTTAGGCAAAGTCCTAGCTGCGGTTAGGCAGGTGAAAAACCCTAGGGGGCGGTAACCTTAGGTCCCAGGGGTTGGTAACCCTAGGTGGAAATTCTTGGCGGGTCGAAGCTTCGGGTAAAAGTCCTAGGGGGCGGTAACCCTAGGTGGAAATCCTGGTGTCGCGAACTAGGTGGAAGTCTAGACGGGTCCTGGAGCAGGAGTCCAGCATGAAGACTGGAAGACTCGAGCGCCGAGCAAAGTCCAGTCGGTCTGGAGGACCGAACTAGCACAAGGTAACTTCTCTTGAGTGGTGTAGGTGAGGACGTGTTCCCCGTGGAGGGAATAGTAGGCGTCGATTTAACCTAGGGTTTCCGGTTAGAAATCGGAAGTCAGAATCAGACAGTCTAGTGATTGTCAGACTTGTATTTTTATGTTATGATTATGTGCTAACTTTATTTTGCAGGATATGTCATTGTGTTGTGGACTAACTGTTGATACAGTCTGACCTGGCTGTTGTTTTGATGTTGACACTGATTTAAGTTTATCTCAGATATTAATTAAACTCAGATTGATTTCTGATTAAGGTTGATCAGGTGGGAGGGAAAAGTCCAAGTATAGAAACTTGGCACACGAAGTAGGAGAGGGCTCGGAAGCTTGTTCTCCAGACTAGTTCAGAGAGGGCTCGGTAGCTCGTTCTCTAGACCACACGAAGTCGGAGAGGGCTCGGTAGCTCGTTCTCCAGACTAGGTCAGAGAGGGCACGGTAGCTCGTTCTCAGGACTAGGTCAGAGAGGGCTCGGTAGCTCGTTCTCTAGACCGGACGAAGTCGGAGCGGTAGCTCGTTCTCCGGACTAGGTCAGAGAGGGCTCGGTACCTCGTTCTCTGGACTGGACGTGGAAGTCAGAGAGGGATCGGTAGCTCGCTCTCCGGACTAGGTCAGAGAGGGCTCGATAGCTCGTTCTCTAGACCAGGAAGGCTTTAGGGTTTAGGGCTGGGAAGCTCTAAACCTACATAGGCATTGGATCGGTCTGTTGACCGATCCAGTGATACTATGATTATCTGATCGGTCACCAGACCGATCAGTAACTCTCTGTGAACTCACCGAGAATTACTGATCGATCTGTAGACCGATCGGAGGCAACGGAGTTCGGGAGAAAGGATAGGGGGATCGGTCTGTGGACCGATCCACCTATAGCCTGATCGGTCCACAGACTGATCAGAGCCTTCCTGGACTGATCAGGCTATGGCCTGATCGGTCAAAAAGGATGTGGATCGGTCTGCTGACCGATCCACGATAATGTCTGTAATTTCTGCTATTTCTCTGCAACTTCTGATTCGTCTGATTTAACCATCTGCTGTGAGCTTTTTAATTTGCAGGTTGCAGGTATCATGCCAATGCTTAAATTCAAATTAAACTCCATCAGGAGAATAAGACAAAGTGTTCTTTCTAATGTGTTTCGTTGCAAATGGTACAATTGGAGCATCAACGTTTACTGGCTGCGATCAGTTGGCAGCCAGCTTGACTCCTGCTTATTGGTTCGAGCTCAGAGACAACTGCGAAGAACATGGGTTCTATTGGTGTGAGTTCAGAGAACCAGATGAGAAGGAAGAGTGATTGGCGACGCCTTAGCTTGCAGCAGCGATTCGGTGCAGGTTGACAGCGATTCGGTGCAGGCTGAACACAGTGGAAAAGCAGAGGCATAAGAAGAAGGATGAAGAGATAAAACGGTCGGTCGATCAAGCAAGTGCTAATGTTTTTTGAGCTCTTGGCTGAGAAGCTGTTTTTCCTTCTTGCGCTCTGCTTTTACTGTCATCTTCGTGTGGCTGTGAGCATATTCTTCATTCTTTCTAGCCACTGATCATTGTAAGTCTTATGCTTCATTTACATATCTCCGGAGACTTTGTGGAGAGGTTACTCCGCCGAGAAGGAGGAAATCTTTAGCCGGAATCTATCCGGGGTGTGATCTACCGAAAGATCAAGGAATCGTCCACCTTACGGACACGCCGAGGAGTAGGGGCAAGTTATCCCCGAACCTCGTACATACTGGTGTTAGTGGTGCTTGTCTTTCTTTTTCTTGTATTATATTTTCGTTTGTATATTTCCGCTGCGCTAACGATTTGTAGGAAGAAATTCCTTAAGCTTTTAGAGGAGGCTATTCACACCCCCCCTCTCTAGCCATCCGAAGATCCTAAAAAGTGGTATCAGAGCGAGGTTCTCTTCATCCGGATTAACACCCTAATGAGCAAGAAGATGGCTATGAAGGAAGGGTTTAGCACCAATCGTCCACCCTACTTCGACGGAGCGGACTTTCAATATTGGAAGACCCGCATGGAATATTATCTCAAGACCGACATCTCAATGTGGTTCTCCTTCAAGGAAGGGTTTACACCTCCGAAGGACGAAGAAGGTAAGGAACTAGACTCATCAAGGTGGTTCGCCGAGCAAACTCGCAAAGGACAAGCACTCTACAATATGGGATAGCCAAGGACCAACTCGTCAAGGTAGGTCTATTCATGAGCGCAAAAGACTTGTGGAACAAGCTCATCGAGCTCCAAGAAGGAACTCGAGACTCTCGGATCGCCAAGAGAGATTTATTCTTAAATCAATTACAAAACCTCACCATGAAGGAGTACGAGATGGTAAGTGAACTACACGGAAGGTTCAAAGAAATTCTCAATGGTCTTCATTCCGTAGATGAACGCGTAGAGAATCGCGATCTTATAAGGTATGTTCTTAAAGCCTTTCCGAGGAATGCCTTGTGGTCATCTATGGTAGATGCCTACAAGGTCTCCAAGGACCTTTCAATTGTTAAATTAGATGAATTTTTTTGTGAAATGGAACTCCATGAATTTGCTAACAAGGGTCAAAAAGAGAAAGGTATTGCCTTAGTTGCAGGAGAAAAGAGCAAAGATGGAAGAAGGAAGAAAGAAAATAAGAAGGAAAAAGAGATTCCTTCATCCTCATCCTCCTCCGAGTCCGATGATGAAGGTGGATCATCATCAAGCGAGATGACCAACTTTGTAAGGAGAATCATGAGAAGGAACCGGAGATACAAAGGGAAAGGTAAATTTATCGATCAAAATGTTGATAAAACTAATGTCACTTGTTTCGAGTGTAGCAAGAAAGGACACTATCGGAGCGAGTGTCCAAAACTCAAGAAGAAGGAGGAAAGGGCCAAGAAGAAGAAAGCTCTCAAAGCTACTTGGGATGAATCCTCCTCAAGCTCATCGGAGGAAGAGAAGAAGGAGAAAAGCACACGTCAATTAGCGTTCATGGCAAGGGAGGAACCGGATTCCGGGAGTGATGGTGACACGAGTGATACCTCAGCCGCGGGTTCATCATCTTTGGATGATGACGAGGTAACTTCTCCTCATTTAGAAAAATGTTATAAAACCATTGCACATTTATCTACTTTACTTAAGAAATCAAAAACTCAAATTAAATCATTAAAAGATGAAGTAGAGCACTTGAGGGCTTTTAGGGAAGATGAGGTTGATGACCTATATCAAGAGGCCCTTGAGGATGAAAACAAAGCCTTAAAGGGTGAAGTTGAGAAACTCAAGAAAATGCTTGAAAAAATCTCAACTAGCTCTAAGACCTTAGATATGATTCTAAATGCCCAAAGGGCGGTCTACAACAAGGCTGGGTTAGGATATCAACCTAAGGAGTCTAGTTTCATTTCGCTAGTGTCTAGAACTCAATTTCATAGATCACATACTTCTAGGGTTCATGAGACTAGGAAGGTTGTGACCAAGGCATGAGTTCCTAGGTCTTTCATCGTAGATGCATTAGGTCCCAAGATTTGGGTACCTAAAACGTCTATCTTTCGTGTCTTGTAGGCATTGGTCAAGGGGGAGCATCTATCAACTTGGTTTGTTGATAGCGGATGCTCCAAGCACATGACCGGGGACAAGTCACTCTTTACTACCCTTCAAAACAAAAATAGAGGTAATGTGTCGTTTGGTAATAATGGTAGTCTTAAGGTTATAGGAGTTGGAGACATTCATATATCCGAATGTCTCCAAATCAAGAATGCCCTTCTAGTCAAGGGGATGACCTTTAATCTCCTAAGTGTCAGCCAATTGTGTGATATGGGTTACACAATTGAGTTTCATTCAAGTCAATGTCTGGTCAAACATATTGACACACTTGACACGGTACTAGTAGGCACAAGGGTAGATAACATTTATCAAGTATCTTTTAAAAGTGCTACTAATGCCTCTGCTAAGTGTTTCATGTCAAAAGAAGAAGAATCATGGCTTTGGCATAGGAGGTTGGCCCATGTGAACATGAAGAATATTCGAAAGCTAGCCAACAAAGGATTAGTGCAAGGCCTACCAAGCATCAAGTACCAAAAGACAAAATTATGTGATGCATGTCAAAAGGGTAAGCAAACAAAGCGTCTCATAAAGGTAAAAGCGATGTAAGTACATCTACTGCTTTAGATTTATTGCATATGGATTTATTTGATTGCAGTAATGTCATTTCATTGAATGGAAGTAGATACTGCTTAGTGATCATTGATGATTTTACTAGATATACATGGACTTTCTTTTTGAAAAATAAGGATCAAACCATAGATATTTTTATTTCTTTTTGTAGAAGAACTGAAAATGAAAAATCAACAACAATTAAAACAATTAGAAGTGATCATGGTGGAGAATTTCAAAACCATAGATTTTTAGAATTTTGTCAAGAAAAAGGATATAGGCATGAGTTCTCTACTCCAAGGACCCCACAACAAAATGGGGTTATGGAGAGAAAGAACCGAGTCTTGCAAGAGGCTGCACGAAGCATGCTCAATGAGTACTCACTACCGAGCTACTTATGGGCTGAAGCTGTAAATACAGCTTGCTATGTGCAAAACCGAGTCTTGATACATAGGTTTTTAGGAAAGACTCCCCATGAACTTTGGTTTGGGAAACCCCCTACAATTAAACATCTTAGGGTGTTTGGTTGTAAGGTGTTTATCTTGAACACCAAAGATCATCTTGGAAAGTTCACGGCTAAGGCTGATAAAGGGATACTTGTCGGGTACTCCCTCATCAGCAAGCCTACCGAGTCTACAACAATAGGACTAAATTGATTGAAGAGTCCTCGGATGTAGCATTTGAAGAAATCCATAAATCAAATGATCAATCGAGGGATGTAGGAGAAATTCAATTTGAACTTAGAAGTCTAAATTCGAATGATCAAAACATAGAAAGAGTCAAAGTTGACTCCGATAATGATGAGCAAAGGCAACAAAGGGCTCAGGCTGATCTCTTGTCTGATATTGAGTCCTTGCCTGTGCCTAGTGAGACCACTCATGAGACACCGCCAACACCAAGGCAATCTAGGATAGCGTCTAGTCATCCCCAAGACCAGATTGTTGGAGACATCCAACAAGAGGTTAGGACTAGATCATTCTTTAGAAATGAGTCTAATGAGGTCGCCTTGATCTCAGAAATCGAACCAAAATTAGTTGGTGAGGCATTGCACGATCCTGACTGGATCATAGCTATGCAAATGAGTTAGGTCAATTTGAAAGGAGCCAAGTGTGGGACTTAGTTCCTAGACCTAAGAAGACCACCATTATTGGAACCAAATGGGTCTTCAAAAATAAGTTAAACCAAAAGGGAGAAGTCGTAAGAAACAAGGCAAGACTTGTAGCCAAGGGCTATAGTCAAGTCGAAGGCCTCGATTATGATGAGACTTATGCTCCCGTGGCCCGATTAAAGTCCATTCGTTTAATGCTAGTTTTTGCTGCACATAGAGGCTTCAAGCTCTATCAAATGGACGTTAAATCGGCCTTCTTAAACGGTTTCATTAAAGAAGAGGTCTTTGTTGAACAACCACCGGGGTTTGTGAATACCGAAGCTCCAAACCACGTGTACAAGCTCAAGAAAGCTCTTTATGGGCTTAAACAAGCACCTCGAGCTTGGTACGAAAGGTTGTCAACTTACTTACTAGAAAAGGGTTTTGTAAGAGGTCAAATAAATCCAACACTATTTCTGCGTAGAGATGGTGAAAACATATTTGTAGCCCAGGTGTATGTTGATGACATAATTTATGGCTCAAATAACAAGGGCTATTTGAATGAATTTATCACTCACATGGAAAGTGAGTTTGAGATGAGTCTGGTGGGAGAATTGACATTCTTGCTTGGACTTGAAATCAAACAAACTCGAGATGGCATTTATGTCCATCAGACAAAATACACTCAAGAGATGCTCAAGAAATTCAAAATGAGTGACTCTAAGGAAGTATCCACTCCAGTGGCGACAAACACTCGCCTTGACAATGATGAGAATGGAAAACCAGTTGATCTAACGCAATATAGAAGCATGATCGGTAGTCTTCTATATCTCACAGCTAGTCGACCGGACATACTTTTTGCTGTGGGCATGTGCGCTAGATATCAAATCTGTGCCAAGGAATCTCATTTAATTGCAGTTAAGAGAATCCTGAGATACCTTAAGGGAACAATTAGAGTAGGTCTCTGGTACCCTCGTACTGAGTCTTTTGATTTGATAGGTTATACCGACTCCAATTATGCTGGGTGCAAATTGGATCAGAAAAGCACTAGTGGGGGTTGCCAATTTTTAGGTTCATCATTGGTTAGTTGGTCAAGTCGGAAGCAACATTGCGTTGCTCTCTCCTAGACCGAGGCTGAATACATTGCCATGGGAGAGAGTGTATCACAATTGTTGTGGATGATCCATACCCTAGAAGATTATGGGCTTTCGTATAAGGGAGTGCAAGTGTTGTGTGACAACATCAGCACAATAAACCTAACGAAAAATCCAGTCCATCATTCAAGGACCAAACACATTGAAGTGCATCATCACTTCATTAGAGATAACGTAGCTAGGGGAGACATTGCGCTCACATATGTTGAGTCAAAATCAAACCAAGCCGATATTTTCACCAAACCCCTTCCGGAAAATGAATTTAGTCATTTAAGGAGAGAATTGGGAATGTGTTTGGCTCAATAGGCCATTAGGACTTCATCATGATCAATAAGAACAATTAAAACGACAAGAAAAATTGGGAAATTAATTTGGACAACTTGGGGACATCTCACACAAACTATAAGGTTTAACAAATTATTTTTGTTTGCTAGAAATGGGGTGAGATGCTAGGATCAGCCAAATTATTCAAAATGTATCATGCATCCCTTGAATAATTAGGTTGAAGAGACATAAATTGAGTATGGGGAAGACCATTACATAATTCATGTGTATTTGGTTCCTAGATCTTACTCATATATTCCAACCAAGGAAACTTGGTTGGACCTTTACCTAGAAATTATCTAACTTTGGTTGATGTGTTGATTGATATTTTTGATCGATACCTTTCATGATTTTGATTGAAAATAGGACAAGTTGTTGAGGTAATGATAGCAATTTGGATATGACAAACTCGAAACTGATCATAGCAAGGATGTGTTTTGAACCAGGTAGCATGAAACCTTGGTTCACTATAGATCATAGTTTCAGAAGTTTTTCTGGTTTTGAATCCTTAAGGTTCAAAACGTCTGAACTCTATGCGTTTGGAGTTGGTCTGAGTTTTTAAATGTTTGGAACTTTCCGGTTCTGAACAATTTCAGACCGTAAGAGCTCATCTTTCAGAAATATTTATGTTTGTAGATTCTTCAGGTTCTAGGTTCTGAATTTGGAAGTTTCTGAACTTCTTGAGTTCTGAATCTTCAGAATTTTTCGATAGAAAATTTCTAGGAATTTCAGTTACTGAAATTCCTGGAGAATTTTCAATTTGTCAGACACTGATCGGTCTACAGCCCGATCAGGAGAGTCTGGATCGGTCTGTCGACCGATCCAGAACTCTCTATTTGTTTACTGATCGGTCCAGGGACCGATCAGGTCATTCTGGTACGCAAGGAGGCTTCCTGATCGGTCCAGGGACTGATCAGGAGGTTCCCTGATCGATCCACCGACCGATCAGGGTATTCCCTGATCGATCAGGAGGTTCCCTGATCGGTCAGGATCTCTCCTGATCGGACAGCCGTCCGATCATATCAACACCTGGATCGATCACCCATCTATCTTAACTCTTCCCGATCCCTTCCCTTCCCATTGCACGCCGAAGCCCCAGCCGACACCTCCCCTACACATCAACTCTTCTCTCCGTTCTCCGAAAGATACATAAATGGCACCAAGGTAACTCCATTCTCCCCGAGCTCTACTCATTTTGGCACTTCATTTTCATTTCTCACCGTATCTTTGTAATTTGACTTGGTTCTCGGTTGTTGATGGCTTCCGTGCTCACCTGTTTGCCCCGTCCGTATCACATTTTTAACCTTTAGGAAGAAACAAGTTTGTGAGGGAACTTCTAAGTCGTCAACTAAGAAATATAAATCTAAGGCTCCCTCCCGACCTCAACCATCCGTTTCTGGTGTAATACCCACTAAGCTTGTAAGATAAATATATGAATGTGGGATTTTGCCTTAGAAAAATAATAGGAAGTGAGTTGAACCAAAAAGGAAATAAAAAGAAATAAAAATAAGGAGAGGTCAAGGATTGAACCTTGAACCTCTTATATTATATTTCATAGAATTAATGGGTAATAACCAGTTGGGATAGGAATAATATGTTGATAGCAAAGGAGGGAAACTCATAATAAAGGTAAGAGTAAAAGCTAGCCAAAAGGAAACAAGTAAAGAGCAAGAGAAAGACAACTTGCCTTCCTCCCTTCCTCTCCCTCTTCCTCTTTGATTTTTGCCGAAAATAAAAGAGGTTAATTAAGGGGATTCATTCCCCCTTATTTCACCATGAATGATGAGGATAAATAAATAAATAAAAATAAAAATAAAATTGAAAAAAAAGGCTAAGGGAGAAGGAAAGCAAAAACTAAGTTTGCTACCTCTTCCCCCTTAACATAAAAGAGAGCAAGAAAAGAGAAAATTATTTTTCTCTCATTTTCTCTCATTCATCCTCTCCCTCACCGAGAACACCACAGTCCCCTCTCCTCCATCTTCAGCCCCAAAGACAAATTTTTTCCCTAAGAAAGCCTAAGATACAAGGAGGACTTAGCAAAGGAATCAAGGGAAAGGAACTAGAAGAAGAGGCTACTTCTTCTTCACCATACCTTAGATCCACAAGCGAAAAAGGATGTAAGCTTCCCCTCACCTGTGGTACAAGGCTTTTATGTGCTTTTCGGATTTTATGAGGATTTTAAAACCTAGAAACAAGTTTGAGAAAATTCGGCCAAGAAGAGCTTTCAAAAATCTAATGATGTTTAAACTAGTCTTCACTACATGATAGATTTTCTATGCTATGTAGAGGGGTTCTTCTTCATGTTTTTATACCTATATGATTCTTGATCAGAGGAGTACTGAACCCTAGAATTTCGGCCAAAAATATTCTTAAGAGGCTAGGGAAATTTATTGTTTTACCCAACTAGTACAAGGGTCTCCCTATGAAATATTAAGGATCATGTATTAGTTTTTCTTCCTTAGAAGATATTTTGAAACTAAAAGAAAACCCACTCATATGATTCGGTCAAGAAAGGGTTTAGGGTTAGGAAGACCTTTAAATTTAAATAACCATGCTCATGTGATAGAATACAAAGATCTTAAAGGATTTGTATGCTTGAATATTGCTAGAATTTCATGAACTCCTTCTTAGGGTTTTTCGGCCATGATGAGATGGATAGCTTAGAAAAGCTTAAACAAAATTTTAATATGCTCAAGACCTCTGTGCTGTTTAGATATGAAAGTTGTTCAATGCCCTCATGCTTAATTAGGGTGTAGAAAAATTAGTGGCATGACATATAACATGTATGACCACAAGGGGGTCCTAGCTTATTCATGAACCAATTTGTATATATGTTTCTTAGTAACTTTTGCCATGAAACTTAGGTTTTTCATGCTTTAGGCCACTTAAAAACCTAGCTAAAGAATGGTAGGTTTCGGCCATGAGAAAAAAATAAAAGAAAAAGAGAAAAAGAAACCTAGAAAGCCTAAGACACAATTCATATGTATACTCATTATGCTTGTCTTTATACATGCTATGAAACTTGTATAAATTCTCATTCTTTTAGGCTATTTGAAGCAAGTTTATATTCTGTGAGTTTCGGCCAAGTACGGTTTAAAAGACCTAGAGGCCTTAGAAATGAAACCAAATGTGTTAAAAGTACTTCTTATGGAAATAGGATAATGTATTGATTTTGTCACATACTTGTATAATTTTTCCATGATCTAAATGGACCATTGTGAGCCTCGGCCATGAAGGTTTAGATGCCCTAGAAACCCTAGGACTTAAATTAAATATTCTCATGTCACTCTACATGAAATATGATAAGTAGAAAGCCAAGGTTCAATTGCTATATGTTGCTTTATGTCCTAAAATGATGCTAGGGTATGTTTCGGCCATAACTATTGGATGATGCCTTGTATGAATTTATACATAATGTTAGACCAAGTTCACATGCTTGTATGCTTGTTTGTAGCCCTAATGAGAACTTGTTAAATTTCGGCCATGACATATGTTAAGGGCTTAAAGAACTTAGGAACTAATTCAAATGTGTCAAATGTGTTTACCTTGTTCCTTGGTAAAAATGTTATAAATATGATTTAAAGTTGTCCATGCTTTTATGTCATATGGAACCTTGTTTCACACCTTAAGGTTTCATCCATATGAAATTAGGGACTTGAGGAACTTAGAAACTAAGTTAATCATGTTTATAATGCTTCCTATGAAAATGTTATGATGATAATTTAGGTGCCACATGCTTGAATGTTGTGTTTAACCTAAATTGAGCTCTAAAGGATTTCGGCCACAAGGGTTTAGGAAGCTTAAAACCAAGATAAATATGATACCATGTTTCCTATGATAGGATAATCACAAGATACACCTTTATGCTTAATATGTATGCTTGTGATTTATGACTTATGATATGATATGCATGCTTTTATGATATGATATGCTTTGTGCTTAAAATATGCATGCTTATGTTATGATATGTGGTTAAATTATGCATGCTTTGATGCTATGTTTAGTGCTTAAAATATGCATGCTTTCATGATATGCTATGTGGTTAAATCATGCATGCTTGATGATATGCTTTATGCTTAAGATATGCATGTTTTTATGATCTATGCCTAAGTGATGCATATTGTTATGACATGATGCATGCCTAAGTGATGCATACCTTTATGATATGATGTATGCCTAAGTGATGCATACCTTTATGACATGATGTATGCCTAAGTGATGCATACCTTTATGATATGATGTATGCCTAAGTGATGCATACTTATATGACATGATGTATGCCTAAGTGATGCATACTTTTATGATATGATGTATGCCTAAGTGATGCATGCTTTTATGATACATGATATGTATGACATGTACTTTACTTTATATGTGAGTGGCTTGTACCAAGGGTGGGCTCCATAAGCGCCCCGGGGACTAAGGACCTCGTTAGGGATGGGCTTCTAAGTGCCCCTAGGACTAAGGGCCTAGTATGTTTGCCTCGTAGGGTTCAAGACTTGCTACCTTGGACCTACAATGTTGCGCGCAATATGTAAGTGGTACATAGCCGGGATCCCCCTTATGTTGAGATTACTTTCAAGTATATATATAAAAGAAAATGGTTTTAAAGATCATGAGACATACACATGTTTTTCGGATACATGTTTTCCAAAATCATATTGCATACACCTTATGATTATGCTATGTTTCATGTTATGCTCTTGATTATGATATGCCATGATAAGGTATGATTATGTTATGTTCATGCTATACCTTAAAGACATGTTTCGGCCATGGATTTGTTGATGCTTGATATATAGATTTCGGCCATAGATATGATGATGCCTTGATGTACATGTTTCGGCCATAGTATGATGCTTTGATATACATGTTTCGGCCATGCTTTGATATACCATAATACTTGTTTGTTATGCCATGTCTAGCTATGTTTTATGCAATGCACTATGTATATGTTTCGGCCATGGTGATGCTTGATATGCTATGTCTAGTTGTGATTATATTATGATGCATGATATGCTTGAATAGAATGCTATGTTATGCCATGATTAGTTGAGATTATGACTTGTTGATGCATTCTTGATTATGTGCTGATTGTTGGTTTTAGTGAGTAGGAAAGGAACTTACTGAGCCATGAGTGCTCATAGCTTACTTTCCTTGTACCACAGATAAAGGAAAAAGCTGGATGAGTTAGAGGAGCAGCAGGAGGGGCAACGAAGATGTGTGTGGCAGTGGCTAGGCAACCAAATAAATAAGAACCTGCTTAAAGTTTCTTTAAAGAACTATGCATTGGTATTTTATGACTTGTGATACCTAAACATGTGTGGCTTGACATTATGGTTCCACTGGATTTGATGTTATGATTTTGATGCCATGTGATAGTATAGTTCAAAAGAAATTTAAAAGAAAAGTTTTATTAAAACTATGAAAATTATTTTAAGTCTTCCGCTGTTTTTAAAAGAAAAATTTATACGTAGAGTATCGTAGCCCCGTCCCTTAGGGTATCAGGGAGGGCGGGCGTTACATCTGGAAGATTTCCAAACTATCACTTTGAACAAGCCTTTCAACAAAGAACCTTCAAACTGCTTCCTTGTAGGTCTGTGGATCAAAAATTCATGGATGAATTTTGTCCATCTGTGTCGGAAATACTTGCCTATTACAAACTTGATTCTCTAGTCTATTTAAAATGGGACATCAATTATGACTTAGTATCTGAGTTTTATAATAATCTTCATCAAACTAATGATGTTAATTATAAAACTAGAGTTGCTAAGCAGACTATTGATTTCAATTTCTCGACCTTCTTTGATTATCTAGTTTGCCGGAGGTGTTCAGGAAATGTCTTTTTCATATATCCTGATTTACCAGACCTCTTACCTTCTCCCTTTGATGTCTCATCTGACTCCATTTATGAGTATTTCTTCGGACATCCTAGACCGGGTGGACAAGATGAGTTAGATGTTGATTTTCCTACCTTTGCAGCTCTGAGACTATCTGCCCCAGATTACATTCTCTTTAAGATTGTCACAAATTGCCTTCTGCCAATCACATCTAAACCCTTGTCAGAGATCCGACCATATCACTGCTTGATGCTTTATGGATTGTGTTGGCGTCTTGATTTTGACATCATGTCGAGCATTTATTCGTCTATCATCTCCTATAGTGAGCCTAACAGCTTCACCGTTTATATGCCTTATGGGCATATAATTACGGATTGGCTCGAGACCCTACAGATTGATGTCTCCAAGGGAAGGATAGTCAAGATGGTGAGGCAGGACTACAGACTTGGAAAACATGCATTTTCCAAGTCTGGCATCATAGGACAGTATGGGGAGGTTCGTTGGAAGGACGGGAGAGCACTGGGTGAGTTACCACGGGCACCTCCACGACAGGTTGATGCTGCTCCTCCTGCTGCTGCTGCTGAGTATGGAGAGGCAGATCCTGATCTGCGTTGGCAGATCGCTGAGCTGGAGAGCTGCATCAATCAACACGATGAGTTGTTGGCTGCTGAGCTCCATGAGCTGCGCGTTCGGATTGACCAGCGTTACGATGATCTACGCAGTCAACATTTGGCGACGCAGCAGGTGCTTCTGGGATGGATGGCCAGCTACCCACCTCCGCAGTATTTCTCATGCTATCCACCCTCGAGCAGCGACATGCCGCCTCAGGGACTCATTCCTCCAGCTGATGATGATGATGCTCCTCATATTGAGGATGTTGATTGATACACCTTGTTTTATGTTGGTCATTTTGATTGTCTATGTTTCGGATACTATTTGATAGATACATGTGTCTAACCTGGATATTAGCTGTTTTCATATATTTATGCTACTCGTGTTTCTATTACTTGCTTCTCTTTATGTTTCAGTTCTTATTGACTATTTATATGCTTTTCATATGCCATACTTGATTGTCTCTTATTTACTGTCTGATAATACACTTAGAGAGAATTCTATGTGGATTAAGAAAGAGACAGTATGGGTAAAGGGGGAGCCCTTTTCGGTGTTTGACAAAGGGGGAGAAGATAACTAAGTTTAGAGTTGAATGAAGTTTTGATTTTAGGGGAGAGGATAACCTTGAGGATTATTGACTTCCTTACATAGTGTTGTATCCATCTTAGGGGGAGGATCTTGATTCCCCTAAAATTATGGAAATATGAGCATTTCTGATTTAAACTTAAATCGTGTTATCAAACAACAAAAAGGGAGAGATTGTTGATACAGTCCGACCTGACTGTTGTTTTGATGTTGACACTGATTTAAGTTTGTATCAGATATTAATTAAACTCAGATTGATTTCTGATCAAGGTTGATCAGGTGGGAGGGAAAAGTCCAAGTATGGAAACTTGACACACGAAGTCGGAGAGGGCTCGGAAGCTCGTTCTCCGGACTAGGTCAGAGAGGGCTCGGTAGCTCGTTCTCTGGACCACACGAAGTCAGAGAGAGCTCGGTAGCTCATTCTCCGGACTAGGTCAGAGAGGGCTCGGTAGCTCGTTCTCAGGACTAGGTCAGAGAGGGCTCGGTAGCTCGTTCTCTGGACCGGACGAAGTCGGAGTGGTAGCTCGTTCTCCGGACTAGGTCAGAGAGGGCTTGGTAGCTCGTTCTCTGGACCGGACGAAGTCGGAGATGGCTCGGTAGCTCGTTCTCCGGACTAGGTCAGAGAGGGCTCGGTAGCTCGTTCTCTAGACCAGGAAGGCTTTAGGGTTTAGGGCTGGGAAGCTCTAAACCTACATAGGCATTGGATCGGTCTGTTGACCGATCCAGTGATATTATGGTTATCTGATCGGTCACCAGACCGATCAGTAACTCTCTGTGAACTCACCGAGAATTACTGATCGGTCTGTAGATCGATCAGGAGGCAACGGAGTTCGGGAGAAAGGATAGGGAGATCGGTCTGTGGACCGATCCACCTATAGCCTGATCAGTCCACAGACCGATCAGAGCCCTCCTGGACCGATCAGGCTGTAGCCTGATCGGTCAAAAAGGTTATGGATCGATCTGCTGACCGATCCACAATAATGTCTGTAGTTTCTGCTGTTTCTCTGCAACTTCTGATTCGTCTGATTTAACCATCTACTGTGAACTTTTTCATTTGAAGGTTGCAGGTATCATGCCAATGCTTAAATTCAAATTAAACTCCATCAGGAGAATAAGACGAAGTGTTCTTTCTACTGTGTTTCGCTGCAAATGGTGTAATTGGAGCATCAACATTTACTGGTTGCGATCAGTTGGCAGTCAGCTTGACTCCTGCTTATTGGTTTGAGCTCAGAGACACCTGTGAAGAACATGGGTTCTATTGGTGTGAGTTCAGAGAACCAGATGAGAAGGAAGAGTGATTGGCGACGCCTTAGCTTGCAGCAGAGATTCGGTGCAGGTTGACAAAGATTCGGTACAGGCTGAACACAGTGGAAAAGCAGAGGCATAAGAAGAAGGATGAAGAGATAAAACGGTCGGTCAATCAAGCAAGTGCTAATGTTTTTTGAGCTCTTGGCTGAGAAGCTGTTTTTCCTTCTTGTGCTCTGCTTTTACTGTCGTCTTCGTGTGGCTGTGAGCATATTCTTCATTCTTTCTAGCCACTGATCATTGTAAGTCTTGTGCTTCATTTACATATCTCCGGAGACTTTGTGGAGAGGTTACTCCACCGAGAAGGAGGAAATCTTTAGCCGGAATCTATCCGGGGTGTGATATACCGAAAGATCAAGGAATCGTCCACCTTACGGACACGCCGAGGAGTAGGGGCAAGTTATCCCCAAACCTCGTACATACTGGTGTTAGTGGTGCTTGTCTTTCTTTTTCTTGTATTATATTTTCGTTTGCATATTTCCGCTGCGCTAACGATTTATAGGAAGAAATTCCTTAAGCTTTTAGAGGAGGCTATTCACACCCCCCTCTCTAGCCATCCGAAGATCCTAACACTAACTTATCTTGTAGGGACAAAAGAACAAGGTTTGCCTCAGATGAACAATATCCAAGGCGCCCTCCATGGAGCTTGGAGGTGCCTCGGGTACAAGGCTGAGAAGTTTGTGCAGCGGAGCTGGAGGCACCCTCATGGAGGCTTGAGGCGCCTCAAACAGCATTGAAGGCACCCTCAAGGAGTATGGAGGAGCCTTCAAGAGGAGAAGCGGTGAAGAAGTCAGGCCTTATCCATGCGTGGCTGACCCGGAGATTGGAGGTGCCCTCAAGGGGCTTTAAGGCACCCTCAACAACCTTTATAAGGCAGTCTCGACTAGCAGCTTGTATCAAGACATTCGAAGCGATCCTTCTTCCGTATGCTGCTAAAGAGATGATCCAGAACAGTTGTAGCAACACCCCGACGACCAGGAGGTTCTTTATTTGTATTTCATACTTGTAATTTTATGCGATTATAGTTGTTGCCCAAAGTCAACGCTCAACGAGCGTGGGCCTTGGAGTAGGAGTCGCCCAAGGCTCCGAACTAAGTAAAAATACTTAGGTCTTTCTGTGTCTGTTTTAATTTCCGCCACACCTACTCGTTAAGTTTTCTGAATACGAAAAGTGAAAGCCACGAGCGCTATTCACCCCCCTCTAGCGCGTCTTGATCCAATAAGAATTGGCTACTAACCTTGTTCTGCAGTCGTTACCTAAGAGTTATAGTCAATTTATCATGAAGTATACATTAATAAAATTAACAAGTCATTACCTGAGATGTTAAACATGTTGAGAACTACTGAACTCAACCTTAAGAAGGCAAAGCCTAGTACCATTTTGATGGTGCAAAAGGCTAAGGTAAATGACAACTCAATGGTAAGAGTAAGACCCAAGCCAAAGGTAAAACTAAGTCTCATGCATTGAAACCCAAAGGTGGGGTGGCTAAGGAAGGAGCCTGCTTCTATTGTTGTGAGATCAGACACTAGAAGAGGAACTACAAATTATACCTAGAGGAAGCCAAAAGAAAGAGAAGTGAGACTTCTACCTCAGGTATATATGATATAGAAGTCAATCTATCTATTTTTCTTCATGGGTATTAGATACCGACTGTGCATCTCACATTTGTATGAATGTATAGGGATTGAGAAATATTAGATTATTGATGAAGGGTGAAGTGGACTTATAAGTAGGCAATAGCGCAATGGTTGCTGCTATAGCTGTAGGAACATATTCCTTATCTTTGCCCAGTGGGCTTATTTTAGAATTTGAAGAATGTTGTTATATGCATGCTTTAACTAATAACATTATCTCTATTTCTTATTTAGACAAGAAAGGTTTTTTATTTGTAATAAAGGACAAATGTTATTCTATTTTTTTAATGAAATATTCTATTGCAGTGCACATCTTATGAATGAACTCTATGCTCTAGATTTAAAAACCTAATCTATAACATAAATACCAAATAGTTCAAATCTAATGATTTAAATTAAACATATCTTTGCCATTATTGCTTGGGTCATATAAATGAGAATTGCATATCACAACTCCATAAGGATGGACTTTTAGACTCATTTGATTTTGAAGCATATGAGGTATGTGAATCTTGTCTACTAGGCAAGATGATAACAAACTCCTTTTAGTGGACACAACAAAAGAGCTAAGGATTTATTATGACTCATACATATTGATGTATGCAACCCTTTCAATATAGCAACTAGAGGAGGCTATTAGTACTTCATTATTTTTACTAATGATTTTAGTAGATATGACTATGTGTATCTCATGAAACACAAGTCTAAATCCTTTGAAAAGTTTAAAGAATTCAAGAATGAAGTACAAAACCAACTTGGAAAGTGTATTAACATGGTTCGATCAGAACAAGGTGGAGAATACCTTTGCCAAGAGTTTCGTGACCATCTCGTTGAGTTTGGGATCATATCTCAACTCACTCCACCTAGAACACCACAGTGGAATGGTGTAATAAAAAAAGAAGAAATCATAATTTATTATATATGGTACGATCAATGATGAGTTATACAGATCTTCCTACTTATTTCTAGGTATATGCTCTAGAGACAACTACTTTCATACTTAACAGTGTTCTGTCTAAGCCAGTCATAAAGTCACCATATACGATATGGACTAGGAAGAGTCCCAAGATAACGTTCATGAAAATTTAGGGATGTGATGCTTACATTCGATAATAAATGTCAGATAAACTAGGACCCAAATTGGGCAAATGCTATTTTATAGGATATTCCAAGGAAACAAAGAGATATTAATTTTATAATCCCACACAAGGCAAATTATTTGTTGCCCAAAATAGTGTCTTTCTAGAAAGGAAATTTATTTTTTAAAAAAACTAGTGGGAGTAAAGTCGATCTTGAAAAAATTTAAGATACACAAACTAGTACCGAAACCTTGATGGAAATTGAATAGGTACCATAAGATGTTGTGGATCATGATTTTATTACACTGCAAGAAGTTGTTGAATAACAACATGTTCAAGTAGAACAAGATCTACATAGATTTGATAGGACCTGTCGTCAACCTGATAGATATTCTTTTCTCTTGTCTTATCATGTTGATGTAGTTCTTGTTGGTCTCAATGAGCCTACATATTATCAGGAAGCTGTACAAGACCTAAATTCTAAGAAATGTCTAGAGGCCATGAAATCTGAAATGAAATCTATGTAGACTAACCAAGTATAGACTTTAGTTGATCCACCTAAAGGGATCAAACCTATTGGGTGTAAGTGGGTCTTCAAAGTGAAGACTAACATGGATGGTCTTATGCATACCTATAAAGGTAGATTGGTGGCTAAAGGATTCAAGAAGATTCATGGTGTAGACTATGATGAAACATTTTTACAAGTTATGATACTTAAGTCTATTAGGATCATGCTTACTATTGATGCTTACCATGATTATGAGATCTAGCAGATGGATGTTAAAGCTATATTTCTGAATGGAAATCTACTCAAAGATGTGTACATTACACAACCTAAAGGTTATGTAAATCTAAAGGATACTGGAAAGGTATATAAGTTACAAAAGTCCATTTATGGATTAAAGCAAGCTTCTTGAAGCAGGAATCTTCGATTTGATAATGTAATCAAAATGTTTGGTTTCATAAAGAATGAAGATAAACCTTGTGTCTGTTAGAGTGTATAATAAAAGTCTAGCTTTTTGTATAAACATATAAGAATCACATTGGTCAAATGCCTACATTTATGCTAAGTGTATTTGTCCATTTAATTTATATTGTAGATATATGGTGTGAGGAGACACACAGAAGATCATGTTATCAGATCCTTATAAATTATAAACAGTTGCTCACAACCAAGATGGAATGGGACAAACCATTGGGTAGTGTAATTAGGTATTAATTTATCTTGACTAATAAATTACACTAGTACACTATGAGTGTATTGAGCAGGACCAATTGAGGTAGTATCTTTTTATATTGACTATATAAAAGAACAATACCTCTGTTATTATGGAAGTGTGTACTCTTAATTATAATATAATAACAAGCACATATACTTAGTATTTATTTCTTTAATTTATCAAAGGTTGCGATTTAGCTCGTTAAATCAATAGGCCCAATAAGTTGGGAAATGTTATTATTTATATGGTGTGTTGTTGATTATAGAATGAAACTGTGTCCTAGTAATCTAGGTTGATGATGTCCCCTTGAGGAGCTCATAAGGATTGTCATGTAAACCCTGCAGGTGGACTTAGTTCGACATGACGATAAGGTTGAGTGGTACTACTCTTGGAAGCTAGATATTAATTAAGTGAGTTGTCAGTAACTCATTTAATTAGTGGACATTCAATATCTTAAACACAGGGAGACTAACACACTCATGATAAGAAGAAGCCCATATAGTAATATGGGATTGGTGCAGTAGTGCAATAATAACTCTTTAGTGGAATGAGATATTTTGATGAACTTGAGTTGGGTGTTCAGGGCGAACACGGGAAGCTCAAGCTCATCGGGAGACCAAAACCAATTCCTAATCTCGGTCCCTATTATAGCCTATTATTTATAAAGTCTTATATCCACCCAAACCCAACTTCTTACCCACCTTAAGGTGGCCGGCCAAGCCAAGCTTGGAGCCCAAGCTAGGGTCGGCTAAACCAAGGTTAGATGGGTTCAAGTTGTGGCCGGGTCTAGCTTGGAACCCAAGCAAGGGTGGCCAACCACATTGAATTCAAAAGGAAGTTTTATTTTGTAAAATCTTTCCTTTTATAGAGATTCATTAAAAGGATGATTTTAATATAAAACTTTCCTTTTTTAGATCAGTCATAAAAGGAAATAAAAGGAAGTTTTTATTTTGTTGAAAACGTTCCTTTTATTTTGGTTTTAAAAGAGAGTTTTAAAATTTTAAAATCTTTCCTTTTATAGCTTTATACAAAGGAATAAAAGAGAGATTTGAAATCTTTCCTTATTTGTAGTTATCTATAATGTGAAAGAAAGATTTTAATTTTTTGATAAAACTTTCCTTTCTTGAAATCATGTTTTATTTTAAATCTTATCTTTTATAGATATCCATAAAAGGATTTAAAAGAGAGAGATTTTAATTTATAAAACATTCCTTTTAGAACTATCCACAAAAGTAATTTTTAAAAGTGAAATTTTAATTTTTGTTTAAAATATTTCCTTGCTTGGAGAATAAGCATGTGGTCGACCATGACAAGAAGAAAAGGAAGTTTTAATTTTTTATTTTAAAACTTTCCTTTTTAGTAATTGGCAAGGAATATATGGAAGTTTTAATTATGTTTAAAACTTTCCTTATTTGCCAAGACCAAGGAATATAAAAGAGAGGTTAGAGGTGCCTCACCTCACAACAATACATCTTCTATTCCTCTCCTCTCTTCCTTGGTGGTGGCCGACCCTTACTCTTTCTCTCTTTTCCTTGTTTTCCCTCTTGGTGGCCGGTGACATATTGGTGTGGAGATCCATTGATGGCCGGTTGCTTGAAGGAGAAGAAGAAGAGAAGGAGGTTCTCTTGTCTAGCATCCCTTGGAGGAAAGTTGGTGGCCGAACTTCATCATCTCTTGGAGAAAGTTGGTGGCCGAAACTTGAAAGGAAGAAGAAGGCTTGGGTGGATTCTTGTCTTGGTAGATCGTCACCCACACGACGTCCGAGATAAGAAGAGGATTACAATAGAAGATCAAGAGGTCTATAAGTTACAAGGGGTGTAACTAGTTATTAGTTTCTGCATCATAACTAGTTCATCTTTTGTATAGATCTTGAATAACCAAACACAAGAGGTTATCGATTTTAATTATCTTTTTTGTTATCGATTTTTGTTTTGATTTCATGTTTCGATAATGTGTTTCTATTGAGGTCTTTATTGTTAAACCTTGTTTACTGTTAGAAGTTTAAATATCCGATTTCTTTGAAATGCTTTGTCTAGGAAATGGTGGATGATCCCATACCCAAGAAGGCCAAGTGCCTCGCCACGTTTGACCTGGAAGCTGATCCTTGAAATAGATATTTGATCAACTTCTGTAATATGGTTTAACTTAGGAAGATCACATCGGTTGAACTTGAAGTAAGAATGTTAAGTTTCATTCCCAATTCAAGTTTAACTTCTAAAGGAAAAATTTGGATTAATAATGTTAAACATGGTTTGTAATCCAAATTTAACTTTAGTAGAACACATGGGTAGCTAGGATAGTTCTATGCTTGTACAAATTTTTGTACAGGGGAACTAGGACGGTATTCCGAGTAGCAACCAATAATTGGTATCAGAGTTAGGTTTTAACCTTTGTGTGTTTGGTTTTAGTTTAATTATGCACATGTCATACATATTTTAGGTAGGATAATAGTAGGATGTGTAAATAGATTAACTCTGTGGTTGTAGGCTCCAACTATTATGGCTTATTGTGATTGTGTGTGATTGGACCCTCGGACATGTCGAGACATTTTATGTGTGTGCATGATTGTACTTATTAAATATAGCAGGAGCTATATTAGTTTTAGGATTTTATACTTTTGTTCGATCTTGACTTTATGTACATTCCTTTGAGGAATATAGCATCGATATATTTAAAATTCTATTTTGTCGCGGATCAAATCCTTGCGAGGCGTGGTGCTATTTGAGGACTAGACGCGCAGCGGAAAAAGAAGCAAGATAGATGCGACGATGAGACCCGATTGCGGTGGCTAAAGATGGAAGCATCTAGGGTTGGCGGCATACAGAAGACAGTGATGGAAAAAGCCATAATAGTTGGAAAATTATTTTTCCATATTTATTGCTTTTATTTACTGTGATGTGTGTGTGCTTGATAAAATCCTCATATTAAAAAACTAAGTGGGAGAGGGATTAGTAAATAAATTCCACTGTCTCCATTATTGGTTTGTAAGTTATGCAACAAATTTACGTGTTGGCTCTGAGTGCCTCCCTCTACAATGGATGAGTTTGTTTGCGGATCACTAGATCAAACTTCCTTTATGGATGATTATAGAAAATTATTTAGGGGCGTGTGATCTTCTCTAACTGAAGGGACACAATCCTATTTAATGGGCTAAGTATCAAGTAATGGTATACACTTAGGCACATTTAATAGTATCCTCCCCAACGGAGTCACTGCTATTATTTGTGTGACCAAAGGAAAACCAACTATTAATTTGTCATAAAGCTAGATAAAACCCCCTCTTACAAATAATTGAATTTGTATACGTCCATACTAACGTGGCATACAAAATTCATGGTGTTTGAGGTAATTTTATTTGTCATAAAGTTAGGTTGATAAAATAAAATGGGTAAAACCTCCTCTTACAAATAATTAAATTTGTATACGTCCACACTAATGTGGCATATAAAATTTATGGTGTTTGAGTTAATTTAAGGTTGACAAGATAATTAATGGGTAAGACCCTCCTCTTACAAATGTCTGAATTTGTATACGTCCACACTAACGTGGCATACAAAATTCACGGTGTTTGAGGTGTTGGTGAATTTAAATAATATTATTTTGTGGAATCATTATTATTTTAAATTCTAAAGTTTTGATTAAATATTTGATCGAATACAGACCAACTATTAATTTTATTTGTCATAAAGATAGGTTGACAAGATAATATCTCCTCTTAATGTTTGAATTTGTATACGTCCACACTAACGTGGCATATAAAATTCACGAGGATTTTAAGGTATTAGTCTTGATCAAATATTTCTGTGATTCTTAGGATTTCAAATGTTTTTTAAATCCCCTAATTGTTATACTATAGAGTAGACTTAGTAGTCCTAATGATTGGAAACAAAAACTTGGACACTAAGGTGGACTGCCCTCTCAGAACTGAGAACAATAAAGGTGTATTTTATTCATTAGTTGTTGAAACATATTTAGTGGTGTTATCTACCAGTACCTGGTGTGTAGATACGAGAACCACTGATCATTTCTACAAATTCATTGCAGGGGTTCCAGGATACCCAACAACTAGATGAAGGGAAAATCACCGTCTACATGGGCACTGCTACAATAGTAGCAGCTGTTACAGTGGGAGATGTTTATCCTATGAAAGGAATAAAACATGGATTTTGAGAAATTGTCTTTATGTACCATGTTTTAGAAAGAATTTGATTTCAGTTTCTAAACTATTTAAAGAACTTGATATTCGGTCTTTTTTGATAACAAAGTTGTTATCAAGAAAAATAGGGAAGTTATCTGTTCTGGTATGTTGGTTGACAATTTATATATTCTAAATCCAATAACTCCCATGATGCAACAAATGAAAATTAATAACACATCTTCTAACTCTAATAAGAGAAAGCAACCTTCAGAAATAAACCAATCATATCTTTGGCATATAAGGCTAGGTTATATTAACTTGAGTAGGATTCAAAGGATAATAGCCAATGAACTTTTTGGTTCATTGGTGGTGGAAAACTTTCTAACTTACGAGTCTTACTTGGAAGGAAAAATGACCAAGAAGCCTTTTAAGACTAAGGGGGTATAGAGCCAAAAGATGTGTTGGAATTATTCTGATTTGTGTGGACCTATGACTATCCAGGTAAGAGGTAGTTTCGAATATTTTGTCTATTTTAGAGACGACTATTCAAGATACGGGTACATTTACTTGATGTGCCGCAAATCTAAGTGCTTTGATAAGTTCAAAGAGTACAAGGTTGATGTAGAGAAACATCATGGTAAAAGTATCAAGACACTACGATGATATCATAGTGGCAAGTACCTCTTAGGAGAGTTCAGGAGTCATTTATCAGAAGTCAGAATTCAATCGCAACTGACTGCACCTGGTACACCCTAACAGAATGGTGTGATAGAACGAAGGAATATGACTCTTATGGAAATAGTTAGATCAATGATGAGTTATTCATAATTACCAAATTTTTTTTGAGGATATACTCTAGAAATGGAAGTGAACATAGTACCTTCTAAGTCAGAACCCTCTACTCACATAGAATTGTAGAATGGGCATAAACCTAGTCTGAAGCATATTCAGATTAGGGGTAGTCCAACATATATGCTGAAGGGAGACACTGAACAGGAGTTCACTTGTTTGTGGGTTATCCTAGAGAAACGAAAGGAGGTTTATAGTCCTAAAAATCAGAAGGTCATTGTTAGCACCAATGCCTAATTTTTAGAAGAGGACTATGTAATGAACCACAAGCCCATAAGTAAATTTGTTCTTAAGGAAATAATAAAGGACACGTCTAATCTAGTACCAACAGTACAAGATGAGATACCATAAGAAACTGCAACACGTGTCACAAATGATACACAACTACAGACAGTGTCTCGTCATAGTGGGAGGGTTGTTAGGCAACCTAAAAGATTCATGTTTTTGGGAGAGTTGTCAGACTTGATCCCAGGTAAACATGAACTTGATCCCCGTACATATGACGAAGCACTCAAGATAACGATACAGCATCTTGACAAAGAGCAATGAATTCAGAAAAAGAATCTATGTATTCTAACAAAATCTGGGAGCTAGTAGAACCTTCAAATAGTGTAAAAGCTATTAGATGTAAATGGATCTACAAAAGGAAAAGAGGGATAGACGAAAAGGTGGAAACCTTCAAAGTAAGGCTTATTGCGAAGGGGTATACTCAGAAAGAGGGAATTGATTATGAAGAAACCTTTTCGCCAGTAGCTATGCTTAAGTCTATCCGGATACTCTTATCTATTGTTACTCATATGGATTATGAGTTTGACAAATGGATGTCAAGACAACTTTCCTTAATGAAAGTCTTGAAGAAAACATCCATATGTAGCAACCAGAGGGGTTTACTGCAAAGGGCAAAGAACATCTAGTATGTAAGCTCAATCGATCTATTTATGGACAAAAGCAAGCTTCAAGGTCTTGGAACATCTGGCTTAATGAAGTAATCCAGTCGTATGGATTTATTCAGTGTCCGGATGAGTCTTGTGTAAAAGAAGAAGTGTGATGGAAACGTGGTGGTATTTCTTGTACTATACATAGATGACATTTTGTTAGTTGGAAACAATATCAAAGTGTTATCGGAAGTAAGGGTATGGTTGTCCAAGTAATTCGATATGAAGGACTTGGGAGAATGCGCACATATTCTTGGGATCAAGGTAATAAGGGATCGCAAGAAAAAAATGTTGTGCTTATCCCAAGCTTCATATATCGATACGATCCTAACTTGTTTTAGCATGCAAGACTCCAAGAAAGGTTTTCTAGCTTTTAGGCATGAAGTATCTTTATCTAAAGAGATTGTTAGCATCGGTTGAGCTAGAGGGGGGGGGGTGAATGGCTAAATTCGTTTTCTTGATCAACTTGATTTTTCGCAGCAGATACTTGAAGGCAATGCTAACACTTGTATTTACTTGGTATCCACCTCCTCAAGGAGGTGACTAGTCCAAGGATCCACACCACCGTCACCTTTTCACTATCAAACCTCTCATTCTCGGAATAACACCGAAGGTGGAGAAAGCTTACAACTCTTACAGCTCTTACAACTCTCCCTTTATAAGAGAAAAGATCACACCCAACACAAAGAACAAGAAAGGAAGGATTACACACTTGAAAATGCTTCTTCCTTGCGGCGTGCAACTGGAGAACGTAGGAGATGGAGAGCTTTTTCTTCAAACTCTTGAGAGATGTTCAGCACTTCCAAGATTGATGATGCAAGAGCAATACAACTATATTTTTCGTTAAAGATGATCCGTTTCTTTTCTTCAGCTTTTTTAAATGATGTGAAAACTAGCCGTTTCTCACATAACCGTCACCGTGAATCGATTGGGATTAAATCTGAATCGATTCATAAGTATCTGTTGGAAGTCATAGCGTCAAGATCAACGGCGTAGATTACTTCACTTGAACTTGAATCGATTAGTGTAGTGCTTGAATCGATTCAACCACACGCTCGTGAAATCCAAAATCGCAGTGCATCTGTGAATCGATCGGCCGATCGATTGAGTAACTTCAATCGATCGGATGATCGATTCAGGAGGCTTCTGTGCTTCGCATAGAAGCTTCCTGGATCGATCGCTCGATCGATTGGTTCCCCAATCGATCCCCTGATCGATCCAGAAGCATTCTGTGCGAAGCACAGAAGCTTCCTGGATCGATCGCTCGATTGATTGGATTACCCTAATCGATCGACTGATCGATCCAGAAGCACTGTGCTTCGCGCAGAAACTTCCGGATCGATTGGCTTCCTTCCAATCGATTGGCTGATCGATTCAAAAGCATTCTGCCTCACAACCATATCTAAATCGATTTTTGCTAAGTGAGCTTAACACACATCCAACCTTTTGACTTGCAGGAACTTCTCTCGCCAAGAATCCGGTCCTCGACCTTCTTGGACTTCTCTTGCCTTGCATCCGATTTTCTGACCTGCAAGGGCTCCTTTGCCAAGAATCCGGTCCTCGACCTTCTTGGACTTCTCTTGCATCCGGTATTCCGACCTGAAAGAAACTTCTCCTGCAAACTCACAATGATGTTAGATTCACCGTATTAACCTAAACTTAAACAATTGTCAACATATTGAAACTTCCAGGGCATGATTGCACCAACAATCTCCCCCTTTTTGATATTTGACAATCTATTTAAGTTTAGGCTAATTTCCAATATACCATAATAATACAATGATAAATAATGATTACAACTGCGCTGAAATTTATCTGAATTTAGCATAAGCAGTAAGCATGAACTTCAATTGTAATTACATGAACTTCAATTGTAATTAAATTAAGCATAAACGTCAACATATCTCCCCCTTTGTCAAAAATAAAAAAAAACAAAGCTCCCCCTTAATACGGGCACTAAGAAACTACGATAAATCCGAGTGGTACTCCCCCTAAATGGGTGCAAAAAGAAAAAACAATATACTAGAAAGAGACACCTCCTTTAAACCAAAACATCAAAGAGGAATTATGCATACCATAGACAAAAATAGTTGTGCCAAAACACATATGTTTAACCGACAAGTCATACCATGGACACAAAATACAAAATGGTGTCGTAGACACACATTGCAAACTAAAAGACACACAACCAAACATCCTTACAAAAAAGCGACACTAGATGTCATAATGGAACATAAAACTTAATCATGTCGCCCTCAGAAGGAGCAGAAGGAGCAGCAACATCAGTAGGAGCAACAAGACTCCTGGAAGAAGTAGCAGGACCAGGGGGCACATCCTCTGCACATCCTCTGCCGGAGGAGGGAGCTGAGGAAAATGACCTGATATCCACGAGCGCACCAGCTCGGTCAAAGACTCAACACTCGTCCGCAGAGTGGAAATCTCAGGGCGCATCTCAGCAACAGCTATGGACAGCTCCTCAAGACGAGTGTCCATAGTCTCCTCAAGCATTTGAATCTGGGTAGCGACAGGCATCTGAATCTGGGTAGCGACAGCAGGATCTTGAGAAGCAGGTGCCTCAATATCCGCCTGAGGATCAGCAGCCTCTAGATCCGACGCCTGTCCTGCCCTCCGAGGTCGAGCTCGTGGTCCCTCACCAAGGGCACATCCGTCAATCCATCTGATGCCATCCGGTCCAGCCACTATACCAGTCTTCGTGAAAGATCGCGAAGAGATGCGGGAATATGAAACTGTCATATGCTGTAGCTTCCCTTGGGAGACATTTACTGTAAAACGCCCGCCCTCCCTGCTAACCCTAAGGGACGGGGCTACGATACTCTACGTACATATTACAACGGAAGACTTAAAATAATTTTTCTTAGATTAATAAAAACTTTTCTTTTGTTTGCATATCCGAACTACACTAATATGGTTTCCATAACATGAAAACAAGATAAATAAAAACATAACATCAAGTCAACCATGTAGTACTACAATTTATGAAACCAAAGTGTAATTCCTAAAAATTCTTAAAGCTGTTCTTATTTGGTTGCCTAGCCACCGCCACACACATCTCTTTGCCTCTCCTGCTGCTCCTTTAGCTCATCCACTTTTTCCTTTATCTGTGGTACAAGGAAAGTAAGCTGTGAGCACTCATGGCTCAGTAAGTTCCTTTCCTACTCACTAAAACCAAAAATCATTACATAATCAAAGAATATATCAACATAACATGATCTCAACTAGTCATGGCATAACATATCATACTCTTTAATCATATCATGCAACATAACAAAATCATAATTAGTCATGGCATATCATCTCTTAAAGCATAGCATGAAATATAACATAATCATATCTAATCATGGCATCTCATCCCTTAAAGCATAGCATGGAACATATCATAGTCATATCTAATCATGGCATATCATAAATCATAGCATTATCACAACATGATCATAAAGTATATGCAATATGATTTTGAAAACATGTATCCGAAAAACATGTGTATGTCTCATGATCTTTAAAACCATTTCTTCTTACATATATACTTGAACATAATATCAACATATTGGGGATCCCGGCTTAGTACCACATACATACATAATGCGCGTATCCTAAGTAGATCCAAGGTAGCTAGTCTTGATCCTACTAGGAAACTAGGCCCGTAGCTCGACCTAGGGGCACGTAAGGAGCCCATCCTTTACTAGGCCCGTAATTCAACCTAGGGGCGCATAAGGAGCCCACCCTTTTGGTACAAGCCATTCAAAGTAAAATACATGTCATACTTATACATATCATACATCATACAAGCATGCATAACTTAGGCATACATCATATAAAAGTATGCATCACTTAGGCATACATCATGTCATAAAGGTATGCATCACTTAGGCATACATCATATAAAAGTATGCATCACTTAAGCATACATCATGTCATAAAAGTATGCATCACTTAGGCATACATCATATAAAAGTATGCATCACTTAGGCATACATCATATTAACATGCATATCATAAAAGCATATATATTTTAAGCACATAGCATATCATCAAAATATGCATATTTCCTTCCACATAGCATATCATAAAAAGCATGCATATTCTAAGCATATAGCATATCATCAAGCATGCATATTCTAAGCACATAACATATCATCAAAGCATGCATATTTCTAAACACATATCATATCATAAAACATGCATATCTCTATCCACATATCATATCATAAAAAGGTATAAATCACAAGCATACATGGTTAAGCGTAAGGGTGTATCATGTGATTATACTATCATAAGAAACATGGTAACATAGTTAACTTGGGTTCTAAGCTTCCTAAACCCTTGGGTTCCTATCATGGCTGAACCCCCTTAGGTCTCAATTTAGGTAAAAACAACCTCCAAGCATGTGAAACCTAAATTATCATTACATGAATTTCATAGGAAGCATTATAAGTATGATTTACTTGGTTTCTAAGTTCTCCAAGTCCTTAAACTCATGTGGCCGGACCCTATCAGTATATAAACAAGGTCCCAAATGTCATGAAAGCATGGAAACCTTAAACCACATTTATAGCATTTTTTTCCAAGTAACATAGTAAGCATATTGAGCTAGTTCCTAAGTCCTTCAAGCCCTTAACATATGTCATAGTCAAACTTTTAACAAGTGTTCATGAGGGCTAAAAACAAACATACAAGCATGTGAACTTGAACTAACATCATGTATAAATTCATAACAAAACATTATACAACATGTATGGCCGAAACTTACCCTAGCCTCAATTAGGTCATTAAACAACATATAGCATGGGAACTTTGTCTTTCTACTTATCATATTCCATGTAAAGTGACATAAGCATATTTAATTCTTATTCTAGGGTTTCTAGGGCATCTATTCCTTCATGGCCGAAACATACAATAGTCCATTTAGGTCATGGAAAAATTTTACAAGCATGTGACACAATCAACACATTATCGTATTTTCATAAGAAGCACTTTTAACACATTTGGTTTCATTTCTAAGGCCTCTAGGTCTTTTAAACCCTACTTGGCCGAAACTCAACAGTATATAAACTTGCTTCAAATAGCCTAAAAGCATAAGAAATCATACAAGTTTCATAGCATGTATAAAGACAAGCATAATAAACATACATGTGAATTGTGTCTTAGGCTTCCTAGGTTTCTTTCCCTTTTTCTTTTATTTTTCCTCATGGCCGAAACCTACCATTCTTTAAACTAGGTTTTAAGTGGCCTAAAGCATGGAAAACCTAAGTAAGTTTCATGGCAAAAATTACTAAGAACATCATATACAAAGTTGGTTCATAAAAAAGCTAGGACCCTTGTGATCCTACATGTCATATATCATGTAACTAATTTTCCTATACTCAATTTAAACATAAGAACATTAAACAACTTTCATATCATAATATCACAGAGGTCTTGAGCATATTAGAATTTTGTTTAAGCTTTTCTAACTATCCATCTTATCATGGCCGAAAATCTAAAATAAGAGTTCATGAATTTCTAACAATGTTCAACATGCAATTCTTTAAGAAAACTCTATATTCTATATAAAAAAATGGTTACTTAAAATTTAAAGGTCTTCCTAACCCTAAGCCCTTTTCTTGGCCGAAACATATAAATGGATTTCTTTTGGTTCCAAGTAACTTTTAAGCAAGAAAACCAATAAAAGATCCTTAATAGTTTATGGAGAGAATCTTGCATTAGTTTGGTTACACAATATTTTCCCTAACCTCTTTAAAATATTTTTGGCCGAAATTCTAGGGTTAGGTACTCCTCTGATCAAGCATCATTTAGGTATAAAAACATGAAGAAAATCCTTCCTACATAGCATAGAAAAATATCATGAAATAAGGACTTGTTTAAACCTTCCTAGATTTGAAAACCCTTTCTTTGGCCGAATTTTTCTTAAATTCCTTCCTAGGTTTTCTAATCCTTATAAAATCCGAAAATCACATAAAAAGCCTTGTACCACAGGTGAGAGGAAGCTTACATCCTTTTCGCTTGTGGATCTAAGGTATGGTGATGGAAGAAGTAGCCTCTTCTTCTAGTTCCTTTCCCTTGATTCCCTTGCTTAGTCCTCCTTGTATCTTAGGCTTTCTTAGGAGAAAACCTTGGCTTTGGGGCCGAAGATGGAGGAGAGGGGACTGATGGTTTCGGTGAGGGAGAGGAAGAATGAGAGAAAATGAGAGAAAAATAACCTTCTCTTTTCTTGCTCCCTTTTATGTTAAGGGGGAAGAGGTAGCAAAATTGATTTTTGCTTTCCTTCTCCCTTAGCCTTTTTTTTCCTATTTCCTATTTATTTTATTTATTCATTTATTCTTACCATTCATGATGAAATAAGGGGGATTGAATCCTCTTAATTCCCTCTTTAAATTTTCGGCAACAACAAAGAGGAAGAAGGAGAGAAAGGGAGGAAGACAAGTTGCCTTTCTCTTGCTCCTTTCTTGTTTTCTTTTGGCTAGCTTTTACTCTTACCTTTATCATGAGTTTCCCTCCTTTGTTATCAACATCTTCTCTCTATCCCAATTGGTTTCTACTAATTAATTCTATGAAATATAATATAAGAGGTTCATGGTTCAATCCTTGACCTCCTCTTCTTTTTATTTCATTTTATTTCTTTTTGCTTCAACTCACTTCCTATTATTTTCTAAGGAAAATCCCACATTCATATATTTATCTTACGCTTGGTATTACATTTACCTCCATGGACTCCAACCACTCGGTAATGAGATTGCCAAAAGGCATATGAACTGTTTGCTACACAGGCTGAGTGAAGTGAATGATGCAGTGAAAGATGTTCAAGGTTATGTTTACATCAAGGCGATGCTGCATGGCGTACAACAAGAACATGTGAGGAGGTCTCAGAAGGGATAAAGCACGAGAGACAATATGCAAAAGATAGTTTATAACGACTTTGAATAGAGCATTGTCCAGGGCAGATAACTTAAGAGACGAGAAAGTGGTGATATGTGCAAGTGGACCATCTGGACGAGGACGGCCAAAAAGAGATTGATGCATGGAAGCAATAGTGATATGCTCGAATGGCGGGGGCAGGAGCTCAGGCAGGGTAGGATAAAAGATGAAATCACTCGTGGAAGGGCGACACTCTAAAAATTCCTGAAGAATATGATATGAGAAATCCAAGCTACACTTGGCAACACGAGTGCGATAAAGAATTCCATCCGAGGTATGCAAGTTGTTATAGAATTCGGAAACAAGGCTAGGATTGACACTGCGTTCACAATAAACAATGGAGGAAAGTTTATAGTACTCTATCAAGGAAAATACTTCAAAGCAAGAGTCGTGATAGAATTTTTTTATCAATGGAACGAGGAGGAATCAGCTTGAAGGTGTTTCGGTGAAAGGCCTGCTGCAAGGCAGCATTTGGGAAGTGCTAATCAGTAGGAGGCTTAGGACGTGATTACATTCGAGAGGAACCCTCACCAGACTCTCTAACCTTTTGTTTCTTTCTGAAGGATGGAAAAGATGCACAAGAATAGAAGCAACACGATGGAATCATAACGCAAGGAGAAAACAAATGGCCGTGCACATGATGCAAGAATGAAATGCACAAAAGAAACATCAGGATTAGCCACAATCAACAGCAAAATAGAGAGAAGAAGACAAAAAAAAAATAGAGGAGTTACCTAGGGTTTGAGTTCGGCATTGTGAACTGCGACAATGAGACAAGGAAGAAGGGACGTCCAGGTCATAAAAGGAGCAGAGGCGGAAGAAAGGTGGAAGAGCGCCCGTCGCCGGAGAAAAACCGCCGGAGAGAACGGCCGATGCAGGAGGGAGAGGTGCCGGGAAAATCGCCTAAGAGCTAGGGCACGAAAAGCGTCGGGAGAGAAAATGAGGTGGAGTGAGAGAAAACCTAGGGTAATCGGGTTTTAAGACGGGTTTTAAATTCCCAATCGATAGACCGATCGATTGAGAACAAGTGAATCGATCAGTCGATCGATTCATGACGCCTCTGTGGAAATTGAAACATGCATCTAAATCGATCCATTGATCGATTCAAATGCACTAAATCGATCCGTTGATCGATCCAGATGCTTTTTGGAAAGTCGAAACCGCATTCCAATAGATCCATTGATCGATTGAAACACTCTGAAACGATCCATTGATCGATTCAGATGCTTTCTGTGGTGAGATGCAAGCCTCTCAATCGATCAACCGATCGATTGAGAGGTCTGATATTACTGCACTTTCAAAAACTTTCAGATCCAAGTTTTGGAAATGCACAAACAAAATGTACACTACTCTAAAAATCACGAAATTTTGTGTAGACACTATACATATCGCATATTAAAATTTTTTTACAAGATTTGACTCTTCTTAGCGAAAACTTACACAAAATTGAAGATTGTCGAAAACTTCAATGATTTGAGTATGTGCGTATCTAAATGTTCAGTGTTACCTCTCATCCAATAACAAACTTCACCCAAGGATTTAAAAATAAGTTTTATATATATGATAAATTTAAAATTTCCAATCATAATCGTAGGGCAACGTGCACATGATTTGTATACTTGCTTTCCCTATGATTGGACAGATGAATGTTTCATATGAAAACCACTTTTCTTGACAAAAATAATGCATCATAACAAGCATCATGACCAAGATAAATGTCCCTAACCTCTCACCCCATCTAAATCATATTAAGAGGACAATCCTATGTTCTTGTGAGAGGCAATGTTAAGGTGAATAGAACTTAAAGAGCTTTACCTATGAAGTGATCATGGAGGATGTGATTTAATCAATACAACACATTCCCAATTCCCTTCTAAGAAAGCTAAATTCAACTTCGGGAAGAGGTTTAGTGAAGATATCGGCTAAGTTTGATTTTGATCCAACATAATTTAAAATGATATCACCTCGAGTTATATGATCACGAATAAAATGATGTTTAACCTCTATGTGTTTCTTTCTTGAATGATGAACGGGATTTTTGGTCAAGTTGATTGTACTCACATTATCACAAAGAACTTGAACATTGTTATAGGTAAGTTTATAGTCCTCTAGAGTATGATTCATCCACAATAATTGTGATACACACTCTCTCATGGCAATATATTCTGCTTCGGTTGTGGAGAGAGCTACACAATGTTATTTTCTACTTGACCAACTTACTAAAGAAGATCCTAGAAATTGACAACTACCACTAGTACTTTTGCGAACCAATTTGTATCCGACATAATCGGAATCGGTATAGCCCACTAGGTCAAAAGTTTCGATTCTAGGATACCAAAGACCAACATTTTGAGTCCCCTTGAGATAACGAAGAATTCGCTTAACGACACTCAAATGTGACTTCTTGGCACAAGATTGATACCGTGCACATATACCTACGACAAAAAGTATGTCGGGTCTACTAGCCGTAAGATAGAGAAGACTCCCTATAGCACTACGATACACCTTGGAGTCAACTTCTTTCCCCTCAACGTCTTTATCCAATTTAGTACTAGTGGCCATGGGAGTAGATATTTCCTTTGCCTTTTCCATTCCAAACTTCTTAAATAGCTCTTTGACATATTTTGATTGATGAATGTAAATGCTTTCGTTTGTTAGCTTAATTTGTAACTCTAGAAAAAATGTTAACTCACCAACCAAACTCATCTCAAACTCACTCTCCATGTGATTAATAAATTCATTTAAAAAATCTTTATTTGTGGAGCCACAAATAATGTCATCTACATATACTTGGGCAACAAATATATCATTACCACTATTTTTTAAGAATAATATGGGATCAATTTTGCCTCTATGAAACCCTTTGGATACTAGAAATGTTGACAATCGTTCATACCAAGCTCGGGGAGCTTGTTTTAGCCCATATAAGGCCTTTTTGAGCTTATATACATGGTTTGGACACTCCAAATTTTCAAATCCCGGTGGTTACTCAACATATACTTCTTCTTTTATAACACCATTTAAAAATGCTGATTTTACATCCATTTGGTACAACTTGAACCCCTTATGGGCGGGAAAGGCCAACATCATCCTAATTGACTCCAATCTTGCTACGGGTGCATAAGTTTCATCATAGTCTATGTAACGCCCAAAAATTCTCAAAACTATTTTAGAAATATTCTATGATTTTTCTGGAATTTTAGGATATTTTTATAGAATTTTTAGAGTAACGGAAGTAGCAAAAATAAATAGAAAACGAAAACGACCTAAGCGGGAATTGAACCCGAGACTTACGGTTTACGGATAATATAGTAACCTAATGAACCCAGTAGGGCCATGCTGAAAGGAAAGGGAGACAATTAAATTTATATTAGAGTTGGGCTGAAATTACCCACTTAATATAAATAGGGAATTTAATAGGTGAAGAGTTATTTTTTTTAACGTGACTTTTCCTTCTCCTCATCCTAGCCACGCCGCCCCCTTCCCTCTCCTTTTCTCGGTGCCAACCACAAGAAGAAACCTAGGGTTCCTTTCCTAGGGCTTCAAGGACACCTTTCGGTGACATCTCCGACAAGAGGACGTTCCCCTTCGCGAGAGGAACGCTTAGACGCGAGAAGATCGTCGAAAGGATCGTCTCCTCTGGGAAAATCTTGCGATTAGAATCATAAGAAATTATGAATAGGAGGTAAGAAACCCCTCACCTGCAGTATAAGTAGCTTTCGTTTGAATGCATGCTTTTAGATTAGTTATACTCGGATTTTTGTCGACATCTAGGGTGTATTTAACCCTCCTCGCAGCTTTAGGGATTAGTCGAGCACCTCTAGATGGGCCGGACGCGTTTGCCCTCTTCAGTTTGAGGTGTTAGACGTTGTTGGGTGCCTAGAGTTGGTCTCCCTACTAGAGAGGAGAGTTAGAGCACACCAAATGCTCGATAAAAAGATTAGGACAGCTTTTGATTCAGTGGACATTTATTCAGCTCAGTCAAATGCCGTATAGATGTATTGATCTAGTTAATTAGCTTTATTACAGCTTTCATTGGACTAGATGTTCAATGGGTGGGCTCCCACAGTCGCCTCTAGGTTCAGACAACCTAGCTCTAGGTTCAGATAACCTAGAAACGGCTAAATAAAACAGTACATCTATTCAGTATTTTATTTTCAGCAGTGGTATTGTACAGGATCAGATATCTATTGGGTTGGACTCCCACAGTCATCCCTAGGTTCAGATAACCTAGTAAACCCTACTTGATTTGGAACTTGCAATCCTGGGTCTAGCTAGGGGTGTGCGCACGGCACGTATAGTTGCCAGGGCTCTCAGCAGCATGATTATTATTTTAATCTACTTATGTATACAGTTTTCAAAACTCTCAGTCACCTATGTGATCAAGATTTAATTCAGTATCAGCTTAGTTTAGTTTAGTTTCAGTTTCAGTTTAGTTCTTCCTGACTTATACCATGAGTTAGCTCCATGCTTAGATTTTGATATGCATGCTATGTTTCAGTATTTGTGCTTAGTAACTTTGCTATGTCATGCTTATCTATGTTCAGTACGTATTTCAAATAGCATGTTTTCAAAACATAAATTACATCGTGTGCATGTTTTGTGAGGTAGTTGGTTTCTTACTAAGCTTTAAGCTTACAGATACTTTTTCCTTATACTGCAGATAAAGGTAAAGGGAAAACGGACTAGCGGAGGCTAGAGGACAATGCGATGAAGATGTGTGTGGAAGGAACTTGGAATAAAAGATCTTAGGGATCTAACAAGCTTTATTTATGCATTAGAACTTTCAGCAAAATTAGTTAACTGTTAGAACCTTATTATTCTACACATAGTACATTTGCATGCCATGAATTAGTGAACCATGCGTGATATCATGTTTAAAATGTTAGCTAATACATGTTAAAAATGTTTCTAGCTGTTATTGATGTGTATGAGTTGGGCACGAAATAGTCTGAATCGTGGCTTCGATTCAAATCGAACCCGATCGATCTACGATCGATCGGATTGCACATCGATCGGTCACCGACCAATCCAACGCGAATGCAGAGTTAGCGCTATGGATCGGTCACCACCGATCCGATGCTAACAGAGAGTACAGAGCTCACCGATCGGTCACCGACCGATCGGTGAGCCACGGATCGGCCAAGCCGACCGATCACTGGATCGGTCAGACCGATCCACCGCATAGAACAATATAGCTTATGGATCGGTAAGCCGACCGATCAGTGTACTCTGGATCGGTCAGGAGACCGATCCGGAAGCTGTAAATATTTGGGATCGGTTAGCCGACCGATCCAAAGTTTTTCTCCATGCCGGTATCAAGCTGGATCGATCACTGGATCGATCCGACAGCCCAATCGATTCATGGATCGATTGAAATGCCTGATTACAGCTAGCAGGACATCCGAGAGGCATAGATTATCTTCCCTAGCATGTGTACAACTCCTAGGTACACCTAGAATATTAAGTTCAGATTTTACAGTAATCAGTTTAGTAAAATTTTAATCAATCCATATTTCTGCAATAGTAATTTAGCACAGCATAATGTAGCGATCGGCCTCACAACCTAACCAGTAGAAGGCGGGTCGTTACAGAGTGGTATCAGAGCAGTTTACCATACTTCCTACACACACATCAGCATTGTACTTGCAGCTTTCAAGTAAGAATACCTCTCACTTTGTATGTTTCTTGCTTTTCTGTTATAGACAACTAAAGCATGCTTGTTTATGATAGTAGTTAACATGATAACAATAGTTTCTCTATTATGCTTGTGCTAGTCATGTATGTCCTACATGTCTTTAGAAATGGCACGAGGACGCCCAGCTAGAATGGCACCAGCCACTGAGCCCCAGCATGAGGCAGGCAGTTCAGTGCCTCCCCCAGACCTTGCAACACTAGTGGCTCAGTTACAGCAGCAGCTAGCTGAACAGTAACAGGAAATAGCCACCTTAAAGGCTAGTCAGCAGAGCACTCCCACTGTCACCCCGGAGCCTAACTTAACGACACAAGTGGTCTTAGAGGTTCCACCAGTCCAGCCTACGGCACCAGTAGCCCCAGCAGCAGGAACGTAGAGAGAAGCCTATCTGATCCAGTGGCAGAGAGTCAAGCCAGAGAATTTCTCAGGCAGCAATGAACCATGGGATGCTCAGGCATGGTTCAAGACACTAGAAAGTACGATGGAGCTTCTGGACTAGCCAGAACATGAGAAGGTGAAGTGCGCCTCCTCCTGTCTGACAGGAGATGCACGTATGTGGTGGGAGAGAATCAGAGCGAAGCGCCCAGTGAACCAGATGACATGGGCTGACTTCGAGAAGGAATTCTTTGAGGAGTTCTTTCACATGCGGGTCACCAACCGTCACTACGACGAGTTCACTGAGTTTCGTCAGGGCAACCTATCAGTTGAGGAAGCCGTGAAGAAATTCAACAGGTTGGCTCGTCTATGCCCTGAATTAGTCAGCACAGAAAGGGAACGAATCCGGTTGATGCTCAAGATGCTGAGGCTGGAAATAGCAATGAACGTGGCTGGTGGCATTCATAGGCCACAAACCACAGAAGAATTAGTGAGCAGTGCTCTAATCACTGAGCATTACCAGAATAGCATCAAGCAGCAGAAGCAAGTCCTCTCAGAAGCTAAAGGTCAAGGAGGCTCAGACACTCAGAAACAGCAGGGCCACAGCTCCCATGGCTCTAACTGGAAAGGGAACTCCAGCAACAAGCGCAAACCAGGGAGTTACCCAAAAGGAGGGCCAGCCAGCAAGCATCCCAGTTATCCAAAGTGTGCTACTTGTGGGAAATTCCATCCTGGAGTTTGTCGTAAGGGCACACGAGGATGCTTTGAATGCGGACAGGAAGGGCATATGGCCAAGCAGTGTCCAAACAAGACCAGTCTTCCTCAGCCACAGCCGATTCAGTATGGAGGCCAGCCAGCTCAGTTACATCAGATGCAGGCCGCTTTAGATGGTCCACATATCAGCCAGGGCAGATTAGAAGCCCCTCCAGCTACGACCAATGTGAGGATGTACTCACTCACCAGAGAGGACGCAGCAAATGCCTCGACGGTTGTTACAGGTCAGATTAGGATTTTACAGCAAAGTACAACTATCTTATTCGATACTGGGGCAACCCATTCATACATATCCAGGGCATTTGCTGAGAAGTTAGCAGTACCTCCAGAGGTACTTAGTAGCCAGTTCCTTACGACGTTACCCTTAGGAGAAATCATGGCATCTACGCACTGGCTCAGAGCAGTGTCGGTCACTATAGCAGACAGAGAGCTCTTTTGCGATCTGATAGTGATTAATATGACCGACTACGACGTCATCTTCGGGATGGACTTCTTGATCAAATACGATGCCTCCATCGAGTGCCGTAAACAGAAAGTCATATTCCAACCTGAAGCGGAAGCACAGTTCGAATCCCGGGAGAAAGGCCAAGAAGTTTCTCTCACTATGAAGGCACAGAGGTTGATGGATTCAGGATATACGGGTTCTTAGCACACGAGTCAAGACCACAGACAAGGACCAACAGCAGAGGTTCGAGTCGATGTGACTACCCAGCCTTCCCCAAGAGTTACCGTGCCTAGCACCGCATGTGAGATCGAATTTGAGATAGAGCTCATTCCCGCTACAAATCCTATCTCCAAAGCACCTTACCGCATGGCTCCAGCAGAACTGAAGGAACTTCATGAGCAACTACAGGAGCTGCTTGACAATGGCTTCATCCGTCCTAGTCACTCACCATGGGGAGCACCTGTATTGTTCGTGAAGAAGAAAGACGGGAGCATGCGCCTGTGTATAGACTACCGGGCACTGAACCAAGTCACAATCAAGAATAGGTATCCTCTTCCCAGAATAGATGACCTGTTTGATCAGCTAAAGGGAGCAGCAGTGTTCTCTAAAATAGACCTCAGATAAGGTTATCATCAGGTGAAGGTTAAAGAAGGGGACATACTCAAGACAACATTCAGGACTAGATACGGACATTACGAGTTCGTAGTCATGCCCTTTGGCGTGACAAATGCTCCAGCTACTTTCATGGACCTTATGAACAGGGTATTTAGAGAATATTTAGATAGGTTCGTTATCGTGTTCATAGATGACATCCTTATCTATTCCAGAACTCAGGAAGAACACGTAGAGCACCTGAAAATAGTATTACAGACCCTTCAGCAGAATCAACTGTACGCCAAGTTCACCAAATGTGAATTTTGGCTAGATCAGGTGTCCTTCTTGGGTCACATCATCTCAAAGGATGGTATCATGGTAGACCCCAGTAAGATAGAAGTTGTGAGCAACTGGAAAAGACCCAAGAACGCCAGTGAGATCAGAAGCTTTCTGGGATTAGCAGGTTACTACAGGAAATTCGTAGAGGACTTCTCCAGGATAGCCTCCCCACTGACAGCTCTTACCAGAAAGAACAGAAAATTTCAGTGGACAGAGGACTGTGAGAACAGTTTCAGCGAGCTGAAAAGGAGATTGACCAGTGCACCTATTCTGACTCTACCAGAGAACACAGATAGCTTTGACATATATAGTGATGCCTCGAAGTTGGGACTAGGAGCAGTGATGATGCAAGATGGCAAGGTGATCGCCTATGCCTCCAGACAACTTAAGGATTATGAGAAGAACTATCCTACTCATGACCTTGAGCTTGCAGCAGTGGTGTTCGCTCTCAAGATTTGGAGACATTACTTGTATGGAGCTCAGTGCAGAGTGTATACAGATCATCAGAGTCTGAAGTACTTCTTCACTCAGAAGGATCTGAATATGCGACAGCACAGATGGCTAGAACTGGTCAAAGACTACGACATAGATATCCTCTACCACCCAGGAAAAGTGAATAGGGTAGCAGACGCCCTCAGCAGGAAGTCCAACGCTACCCTATTATCTCTAGCAGCCATGTCACCGCCCCTATAGAAGGAGATCTCAGATTTCGGTCTCGAGCTCATAGTCGGACAGCTCTCTACTATGACATTAGAGTCTACCTTGCTCGGTGACATCCAGACAGCTCAGGAGCAGGATCCTGAAATTCAGAGAATCAAGCAAGGTTTAGCAGAATCAGAAGGTGGAGAGTTCAGAATATCAGATAGCGGGGTGTTGTATTTTGGTGACAGGCTATGTGTTCCGGATCAGGAGGAACTACAGAGGAAAATCCTAGACGAGGCTCACAAGACTCCCTATGCGATGCATCCTGGCTCCACCAAAATGTACCAGGACATGTAGAAATGTTTTTGGTGGCCTGGGATGAAGAGAGACATCGCTCGATATGTCATCACCTGCCTAACCTGTCAGAGGGTTAAGGCAGAACATCAGAGACCAGGGGGAGTTTTGCAGCCTATAGAGATACCAGAATGGAAGTGGGAAGACATTTCTATGGATTTTATAGTGGGATTACCCAGAACCACGAATGGTTTTGATACCATCTGGGTAATAGTCGACAGATTGACTAAATACGCCCACTTCTTAGCTATCAGGATATCCTACTCCATGGAACAGCTAGCTCAGTTGTATCTCAAGGAGATCGTTAGATTACATGGAGTCCCACGAACCATTATTTCGGACAGAGACAGCAGGTTCACGCCACACTTCTGGGAGTGTGTACAGACAGCTTTGGGCACGAAGTTAAAGTTTAGCACAACCTTCCATCTGCAGACAGATGGACAGACGGAGCGAGTAAATCAGGTACTCGAGGATATGCTCCGAGCATGTGCCCTAGATTTCAAGGGAAGTTGGTGCAAATATCTGAGTTTAGCAGAATTTGCATACAACAACAGCTATCAGGCCACTATCGGTATGACACCTTATGAGGCTCTCTATGAGCGGAGGTGTAGATCTCCAATTTGCTGGTATGAGAGTGGTGAACAGAAAGAGCTAAAACTTCAGACAGATCTAGTGGCAGATACCACAGCAGCTATACAGCAGATCCGCCAGAGGATAGAGATAGCTCAGAGCCGCCAGAAAAGCTATGCTGATATACGGCGCAGACCTTTGGAGTTTTATTCAGTGTTTCTTAGAGTAGCTCCCATGAAGGAGTAATGCGTTTGGGAAGAAGGGAAAGCTAAGTCCCCGATATGTGGGACCATATCATCAGAAGAGTAGGCAAGGTAGCATATGAGCTAGAGCTACCCAGAAATGTCACCTGTCCATAATGTATTTCATGTTTCTATGTCAAGAAGCATATCCCGATGCCACTGTGATTGAGCCCTCAACAAGACAGATCCGCGAGGACCTCATCTATGACCTATTCAGATAATGGACCGAGCGATTATGAAATTGGAACAACGAAGTACCATTAGTCAAAGTCATTTGGCACACACCACAGAAGAGGCAACATGGGAGACAGAAGCTAGAAGTACCCAGAATTATTCTAAGTTCGAGGATGAACTTTTTATAAGGTATGGGGGATTGTAACGCCCGAAAATTCTCAAAACTATTTTAGAAATATTCTATGATTTTTCTGGAATTTTAGGATATTTTTATAAATTTTTAGAGTAACGGAAGTAGCAAAAACAAATAGAAAACGAAAACAGCCTAAGCGGGAATTGAACCCAAGACCTACGGTTTACGGATAATGTTAGTAACCAGTTGAACCCAGCAGGGCCGTGCTGAAAGGAAAGGGAGGCAATTAAATTTATATTAGAGTTGGGTTGAAATTACCCACTTAATATAAATAGAGAATTTAATAGGTAAAGAGTTATTTTTTTTAACGTGACTTTTCCTTCTCCTCACCCTAGCCACGACGCCCCCTTCCCTCTCCTTCTCTCGGCGCCAACCACAAGAAGAAACCTAGGGTTCCTTTCCTAGGGCTTCAAGGACACCTTCCGGCGACATCTCCGACAAGAGGACGTTCCCCTTCCCGAGAGGAACGCTTAGACGCGAGAAGATCGTCGAAAGGATCGTCTCCTCCGGGAAAATCTCGCGATTAGAATCGTAAGAAATTACTAATAGGAGGTAAGAAACCCCTCACCTGCAGTATAAGTAGCTTCCGTTTGAATGCATGCTTTTAGACTAGTTATACTCGGATTTTTGTCGACATCTAGGGTGTATTTAACCCTCCTCGCAGCTTTAGGGATTAGTCGAGCACCTCTAGATGGGCCGGACGCATTTGCCCTCTTCAGTTTGAGGTGTTAGACGTTGTCGGGTGCCTAGAGGTGGTCTCCCTACTAGAGAGGAGAGTTAGAGCACACCAAATGCTCGATAAAAAGATTAGGACAGCTTTTGATTCAGTGGCCATTTATTCAGCTCAGTCAAATGCCGTATAGACGTATTGATCCAGTTAATTAGCTTTATTATAGCTTTCATGGGACTAGATGTTCAATGGGTGGGCTCCCACAGTCGTCTCTAGGTTCAGACAACCTAGCTCTAGGTTCAGATAACCTAGAAACGGCTAAATAAAATAGTACATAATTTTATTTTTTGATCACACCAAAACATCCATTGGGTTTCCAACAGTCCCTAGGTTCAGATAACCTCGTAAACCCTACTAGATTTGGAACTTGCAATCCCGGGTCTAGCTAGGGGTGCGCGCACGGCACGTACAGTTGCCAGGGCCCTCAGCAGCATGCTTATTATTTTAATCTACTTATGTATACAGTTTTTAAAACTCTCAGTCACCTATGTGATCAGGATTTAATTCAGTATCAGCTTAGTTTAGTTCAGTTTCAGTTTCAGTTTAGTTCTTCCTGACTAATACCATGAGTTAGCTCCATGCTTAGATTTTGATATGCATGCTATATTTCAGTATTTGTGCTTAGTAACTTTGCTATGTCATGCTTATTTATGTTCAGTACGTATTTCAAATAGCATGTTTTCAAAACATAAATTGCATCGTGTGCATGTTTTGTGAGGTAGCTGGTTTCTTACTAAGCTTTAAGCTTACAGATACTTTTTCCTTATACTGCAGATAAAGGTAAAGGGAAAATGGACTAGCGGAGGCTGGAGGACAATGCGATGAAGATGTGTGTGGAAGGAACTTGGAATAAAAGATCTTAGAGATCTAACAAGCTTTATTAATGCATTAGAACTTTCAGCAAAATTGGTTAACTGTTAGAACCTTATTATTCTACACATAGTACATTTGCATGCCATGAATTAGTGAACCATGCGTGATAGCATGTTTAAAATGTTAGCTAATACATGTTAAAAATGTTTCTAGCTATTATAGACTTGATGTGTATGAGTTGGGCACGAAATAGTGCTGAAATCGGGATTCGAAATCGAACCCGGATCGATCTATAGATCGATCGGAATTGGGTTGTGCCATTGGATCGGTCACCGACCAATCCAACATCGCGCAGAGTTAGCGCTCGTTATGGATCGGTCGCCACCGATCCGTATGCTAACGAGAAAGAGCTCACCGATCGGCCACCGACCGATCAGAGCCATCGATCGGTCAAGCCGACCGATCAGTGTACTCTGGATCGGTCTGTACCAATCCAGCTGCATACGAAGCAATATAGCTTATGGATCGGTGCCGATCGATCAGTACTCTCGGATCGGTCGGAGACCGATCCACCGCATGTACAATATAGCTTATGGATCGGCCACCGACCGATCCGAGTTTTTCTCCGTGCAGATTGTCGGATCGATCATCGATCGATCCGACAGCCCAATCGATTCATGGATCGATTGAAATGCCTGATTACAGCTAGCAGGACATCCGAGAGGCATAGATTATCTTCCCTAGCATGTGTACAACTCCTAGGTACACCTAGAATATTAAGTTCAGATTTTACAGTAATAAGTTTAGTAAAAGTTTAATCAATCCATATTTTCGCAATAGTAATTTAGCACAGCATAATGTAGCGATCGGCCTCACAGCCTAGCCAGTAGAAGGCGGGTCGTTACTGTCTAACCCTTCTACTTGATTGAAACCCCTAGCAACCAATCTAGCTTTGTTTCTCACAACTATCCCCTTATCGTCAAGTTTGTTTCTAAAAACCCATTTTATATCAATAATTGATTTGTTTGTAGGCCTAGGAACTAAATCCCAAACTTGACTTCTCTCAAATTGAGATAGTTCATCTTGCATTGCTAAAATCCAATCAGGATCAAATAAGGCATCATCAATGGTTTTTGGTTCTATTTGAGGTATCAAGGCAACTTGGCTTCCTTCATTTCTAAAGTAAGATCGAGTTCTCACTCCTTGAGTGATGTCTCCTACTACTTGATCTAAGGGATGATTTATATGAATCATATTAGGTCTTGATTCTTGATTTGTTATAATTTCGGGTTCAAGTGGCAAAGGTTCATTTTTTCTCACCATCACTCTCTTGGTTTTCTTCTTGATGATTTTCTTCATTCAGTGTTAGTTTCTCTAACTCAAATTGCAATTCTTCATCGTTTGCTCTTATAGAATTCAAAGAAGGATTTTCTTCAAATACAACATTTAGTGATTCTTCAACTAATTTTGATCTCTTGTTGTAAATTTGATATGCTTTGTTATGACCTGAGTACCCTACAAGAATGCCCTCATCCGCCTTGGCAGAAAATTTTCCCAAATGATCTTTGGTGTTTAGTATATAAACCTTGTATCCAAAAACTCTAAGATGCTTAATTGTAGGTGATTTACCAAACCACAACTCATGAGGTGTTTTTCCTAGAAACCTATGTATTAAAGTTCGATTTTGAACATAACAAGTCGTATTAATTGCTTTGGCCCATAGAAAACTATGAAGTGAATATTCATTTAACATGCTCCTAGCAGCCTCTTGTAGAACCCTATTTTTCCTCTCAACAACTTCATTTTATTGAGGAGTCCTAGGGGTGGAAAATTCATGTTTATAACCTTTTTCCATACAAAAGCTTGTGAATCTATCATTTTCAAATTCTCCTCCATGATCACTTCTTATTTTATTTATCTTATGATTCTTTTCATTTTCTACTCTATTACAAAAAGCAATCAAGGTATCTAGAGTTTGATCCTTATGTTTCAAGAAGAACACCCATGTATATCTAGTGTAATCATCCACAATCACAAAGCAATATCTACTGCCATTCAAGGAAGTATACCTACTACTATCAAACAAATCCATGTGAATAAGCTCCAAAGCATTTGAGGTACTTATAACATTTTTACCTTTATGAGTAGCTTTGGTTTGCTTACCCATTTGACATGCATCGCATATTTTGTCTTTTTGAAACTTCAACTTTGGCAATCCTTGCACCAACTCCTTCTTTGAAAGTTTTTTGATATTCCTCATGTTGGTGTGAGCAAGTCTCCGGTGCCAAAGCCAAGTCTCCTCCTCTTTAGACATGAGACACTTAGCAAACACATTAGTAGTACCAAATAGTTCAACTTGATAAATATTCTCTCTTCTATGGCCTATGAGAATATTGGTGTTTAGTTCACTATGCTTGATTAGGCATTGAGATGAGTTAAACTCAACTCCATAACCTGAATCACATAGTTGACTAACACTTAAAAGATTAAAGACCATGTCTTTCACTAATAACACATTTTTAATCACAAATTTTTCAGAAACTTTGATATCTCCTATTCCTATGACTTTTAATTCACCACTATTACCAAAAGAAACGGTACCTTTACTTTTGTGTCTAAATGATGAGAATTTTGAAGAATCCCCCGTCATATGCTTAGAACATCCACTATCTACGAACCATGTTGTTGGATGCTTCCCCTTGGCACATGCTTGTTTAAACACGATAAACCAAATGTTTTGGTACCCAAACCTTGGGTCCGGTAGAATCAATAACAAATTGCTTGGGTACCCAAGCTTGAACAAACTTAACCCTTGAAGCATGATTTCTACTAATTAGAGACGTGAATTTAACTTCCTTATCTTGTGATTTAAAACCTAATCCCACTTTGTTGTACACACTCCTTTGAGCTCCTAGAATCATGTCTAAATATTTTGAGCTTGAAGTAAATTTTCTAGAGCACCTCTAAGATCATCAACTTGTAATTTCAATGATGCATTTTCCTCTTTAAGATCATCAAAATTATTTGTGTCATTTTCATGAAGCATGCAAATTTCACATGACACAATTTCATTTTTAAGTGTTTTCAATTCATTTTGCAATTTCTTAACCTTCCCTTTTGATTTAGCTAGTGCATTGGTTAAGCATGCAATGGTGACATACATCTTATCAAGCTTGGGAGAAATTACCTCATCATCACTAGATGATGACTCACTTGAAGACTCCACATCCTCTCCATGACTATCTTCATCTTCACTATCTTCAACATGACCTAAGGCCATGAGAGCCATGTGCTTTGAGCTCTTCCTTTCATCTTCTTCCGATGAGCTTGACGATGAGTCGTCCCATGTGGCTTTCAAAGCCTTCTTCTTTTTCTTGATCTTTTCCTCTTGCTTCTTCAACTTTGGACACTCTGTTTTGTAGTGCCCCTTTTTCTTGCATTCATAGCAAATTACATCAGTCTTAGTCTTAGAATCCACAAGAGATTTACCTTTTTTATTTTCATTATTGAAAATCTTCTTAACATCGTTTTTGTCAAACTTCCTTGAATGTCTCATCATTCTTTGAACAAAGTTCGCCAAGTTCGCCATTTCACTAGAAGATAGCTCTTCATCACTATCACTATCACTATCTTGCTCAGATTCTGAAGATGATTCCTTCTTCTCCTTTTTCTTTTCCTTGTGCTTCTTTTTGCTCTTCTCACCTGCAACCAAGGCTATACCTTTCTCTTTGTGGCTTGTGTTAGCTTGCTCATGCAATTCAAGTTCACAAAATAATTCATCCAATTTTACTATTGACAAGTCCCTTGAAACCCTGTAGGCATCTACCATGGATGACCATAATGAGTTTCTTGGGAAAGATTTTAAGGCATACCTTATGAGATCTCGGTTCTCCACACTCTCTCCAACTGAATGAAGACCATTTAGGAGTTCCTTGAATCTCCCATGTAGTGAGCTTACCGTTTCTCCATCCTTCATTGTGAAGTTTTGAAGTTGATTTATCAAGAGGTCTCTCTTTGCAATTCTTGAATCCTTGGTGCCTTCATTTAGCACAATGAGTTTGTCCCATAAATCCTTGGCACTCTTGAAAGGTCCAACCTTGTTGAGTTGTTCCGAACTCAACCCACACTGGAGAGTCACGATTGCCTTAGCATTTGCTTGAACCTTTAATTTTTGTTCAACGGTCCACCTTGATGATTCAAGCATTTTTCCATTTTCAGTTGGCGCCGTGAATCCCTCCGTGATTGAGAACCACATGTCAATTTCAGTCATGAGATAGTGTTCCATGCGGCTCTTCCAATACGCGAAATTACTGCCTTCATAGAATGGTGGTCGTGAAGTACTATGCCCCTCCTTCAATGACATCTTGTAGCTCTTTAACTTGTGCTATCTTGGCGGTGAATCATCAAAAGCAAACCAATGCTCTGATACCACTTGTTAGGATCGGTTGAGGTAGAGGGGGGGGGGGGTGAATGACTCACTTCGTTTTCTTGATCAACTTGATTTTTCGTAGCGGACACTTGAAGGCAATGCTAACACTTGTATTTACTTGGTATCCACCTCCTCAAGGAGGTGACTAGTCCAAGGATCCACACCACCGTCACCCTTTCACTATCAAACATCTCCTTCTCGGAATAACACCGAAGGTGGAGAAACCTTACAACTCTTACAGCTCTTACAACTCTTACAACTCTCCCTTTATAAGAGAAAAGATCACACCCAACACAAAGAAGAAGAAAGGAAGGATTACACACTTGAAAATGCTTCTTCCTTATGGCGTGCAACTGGAGAACGTGGGAGATGGAGAGCTTTTTCTTTAAACTCTTGAGAGATGTTCAGCACTTCCAAGATTGATGATGCAAGAGCAATAGAACAGTATTTTTCGTTAAAGATGATCCGTTTCTTTTTCTTCAACTCTTTTAAATGACGTGAAAACTAGCCGTTTCTCACATAATCATCGCCGTGAATCGATTGGGATTAAATCTGAATCAATTCATAAGTATCCGTTGGAAGTCATCGCGTCAAGATCAACGGCGTAGATTACTTCACTTGAACTTGAATCGATTGGTGTAGTGCTTGAATCGATTCAGCCACACGCTCGTGAAATCCAAAATCGTAGTGCATCTGTGAATCGATCGGCCGATCGATTGAGTAACTTCAATCGATCAGCTGATCGATTCAGGAGGCTTCTGTGCTTCGCACAAAAGCTTCCTGGATCGATCGCTCGATCGATTGGATTACCCCAATCGATCGGCTGATCGATCCAGAAGCACTGTGCTTCGTGCAGAAACTTCCCGATCGATTGGCTTCCTTCCAATCGATCGGCTGATCGATTTAAAAGCATTCTGCCTTACAACCATATCTAAATCGATTTACCAATCAATTTTTGCTAAGTGAGCTTAACACGCATCCAACCTTCTGACTTGCAGGAACTTCTCTCGCTAAGAATCCGGTCCTCGACCTTCTCGGACTTCTCTTGCCTTGCATCCGATTTTCTGACCTGCAAGGGCTCCTTTGCCAAGAATCCGGTCCTCGACCTTCTTGGACTTCTCTTGCATCCGGTCTTCCGACCTGCAAGAAACTTCTCCTGCAAACTCACAATGCATGTTAGATTCACCGTATTAACCTAAACTTAAACAATTGTCAACACATTGAAACTTCCAGGGCATGATTGTACCAACAGAGATGTCTCCGAAGACATCAAGAGAGATAAAAGATATGAAGGCAGTTCCTTATGCTGTAGGAAGCCTAATGTATGGTATGTTATGTACGAGACCGGATATCTATTTTACTGTGGGCATGGTTAGTAGATATCAAAGTAATCCAAGACAGGAACATTGGACTGCCGTAAAGCATAGAGATTATATGCTGGTTTACCAAGCAAATGATTTGATCCCTGTGGGTTACATGGATTTTGACTTCCAATCAGATAGGGACAATAGTAAGTCGACCTCGGGGTTTTATGTTTACTTTAGGAGGTAAAGCCATAACAATGGAGGAGTGATAAGCATAGATGCTTTTTGGACTCCACCATGGAAGCTGAGTATGCGGCAGCCTCTGAGGCAGCCATAGAAGCTGTATGGCTTAGAAACTTCATGATGGACTTAGATGTGATTCCTGGGTTGCCCAAAAATTATTACAGTGTATTGTGATAATAAGTGGTGCAGTAGCAAACTTGAAGGAACCACGAGCCCATAAGACAAGTAAACACATAGAGCGCAAGTACCACCCAATACGAGACATCGTATAACGAGGAGAAGTTGTTGCCACCTAGATTATATCAGATGATAACCTGGGAGATCCTTTCACTAAGGCCCTTAAGGCAAGAGCATTTGATGGGCATGTTGAAGGGTTGAGAATCAAATGTATGGCAGGGTATATGACAGCATAGTCTTTTAGTATATGTGGGAGATTGTTAGAGTGTATACTAAAAGTCTAGCTTTTTGTATAAATATATAAAAATCACATTAGTCAAATGCTTACATTTATGCTAAGTGTAGTTGTCCATTTAATTTATATTGTAGACACCATGGTGTGAGGAGACACACAGAAGATCATGTTATCAGATCCTTATAAATTATAAACAATTGCTCACAACCAAGATGGAATGGGACAAACCATTGGAGTGGTTATAGTGTAATTAGGTATTAGTTTATCTTGACTAATAAATTACACTAGTACACTATGGGTGTATTGAGCAGGACCAATTGAGGTTGTATCTTTTTATACTGACTATATAAAAGAATAATACCTCTGTTATTATGGAAGTGTGTATTCTTAATCATGATATAATAACAAGCACATATACTTAGTATTTATTTCTTTGATTTACCAAAGGGTGCGATTTAGCTCGTTAAATCAATAGGCCCGATAAGTTGGGAAATGATATTATATATATGGTGTGTTGTTGATTATAGAATGAAACTGTGTCCTAGTAATCTAGGTTGATGATGCCCCCTTGAGGAGCTCATAAAGATTGTCATGTAAACCCTGCAGGTGGACTTAGTCCGACATGATGATAAGGTTGAGTGGTACTACTCTTGGAAGCTAGATATTAATTAAATGAGTTGTCAGTAACTCATTTAATTAGTGGGCATTCAATATCTTAAACACAGGGAGACTAACACACTCATGATAAGAAGGAGCCTATATAGTAATATGAGACTGGTGCGGTAGTGCAATAATAACTCTTTAGTGGAATGAGATATTATTGATGAACTTGAGTTGGGTGTTCGGGGTGAACACGGGAAGCTCAAGCTCATCGGGAGACCAAAACTAATTCCTCCTCTTGTTCTCTATTGTAGCCTCTTATTTATAAAGTCTTATATCCACCCAAACCCAACTTCTTACACACCTTAAGGTGGCCGGGCAAGCCAAGCTTGGAGCCCAAGCTAGGGCCGGCTAAACCAAGGTTAGATGGGTTCAAGTTGTGGCCGACCATAGCTTGGAACCAAAGCAAGGGTGGCCGACCACATTGAATTCAAAAGGAAGTTTTATTTTGTAAAATCTTTCCTTTTATAGAGATCCATTAGAAGGATTTAAAAGGATGATTTTAATATAAAACTTTCCTTTTTTTAGATCGGTCATAAAAGGAAATAAAAGGAAGTTTTTATTTTGTGGAAAACTTTCCTTTTAAGTTGGTTTTAAAAGAGAGTTTTAAAATTTTAAAATCTTTCCTTTTATAGCTTTCTACAAAGGAATAAAAGAGAGATTTGAAATCTTTCCTTATTTGTAGTTATCTATAATGTGAAAAAAGATTTTAATTTTTTGATAAAACTTTCCTTTCTTGAAATCATGTTTTATTTTAAATCTTATCTTTTATAGATATCCATAAAAGGATTTAAAAGAGAGAGATTTTAATTTATAAAACATTCCTTTTAGAACTATCCACAAAAGGAATTTTTAAAAGAGAGATTTTAATTTTTGTTTAAAATCTTTCCTTTCTTGGAGAACAAGCATGTGGCCGCCCATGACAAGAAGAAAAGGAAGTTTTAATTTTTTATTTTAAAACTTTCCTTTTTAGTCATTGGCAAGGAATATATGGAAGTTTTAATTATGTTTAAAACTTTCCTTATTTGCCAAGACTAAGAAATATAAAAGAGAGGGTAGAGGTGCCTCACCTCATAACAATACATCTTCTATTCCTCTCCTCTCTTCCTTGGTGGTGGCTAGCCCTTACTCTTTCTCTCTTCTTCTTTGTTTTCCCTCTTGGTGGCCGGCGACATATTGGTGTGGAGATCCATTTATGGCCGGTTTCTTGAAGGAGAAGAAGAAGAGAAGGAGGTTCTCTTGTCTAGCATCCATTGGAGGAAAGTTGGTAGACAAACTTCATCATCTCTTGAAGAAAGTTGGTGGCTGAAACTTGAAAGGAAGAAGAAGGCTTGGGTGGATTCTTTTCTTGGTAGATCATCACCCACACGACGTCCGAGATAAGAAGAGGAATACAATAGAAGATCAAGAGGTCTATAAGTTACAAGAGGTATAACTAGTTATTAGTTTCTGCATCATAACTAGTTCATCTTTTGTATAGATCTTGAATAACCAAACACAAGAGGTTATCGATTTTAATTATCATTTTTGTTATCGATTTTCATTTTGATTTCATGTTTTGATAATGTGTTTCTATTGAGGTCTCTATTGTTAAACCTTGTTTACTGTGAGAAGTTTAAATATCTGATTTCTTTGAAAGGCTTTGTCTTGGCAGTGGTGGATAATCCCATACTCAAGAAGGCCTAGTGCCTCGCCATGTTTGACCTGGAAGCCGATCCTTAAAATAGATATTTGATCAACTTCTGTAATATGGTTTAACTTAGGAAGATCACATCGGTTGAACTTGAAGTAAGAATGTTAAGTTTCGTTCCCAATTCAAGTTTAACTTCTAAAGGAAAAATTTAGATTAATAATGTTAAGAATCATTTGCAATCTAAATTTAACTTTAGTAGAACACATGGGTAGCTAGGATAGTTCTATGCTTGTATAATTTTTTGTACAGGGGAACTATGATGGTATTCCGAGTAGCAACCAACCGTGTCTACAAAAGGGTTAGTGGGAGCACAGACATCTTTTCATTTTGCATGTGGATAACATACTTCTCATTAGAAATGATATCCCTACACTACAGTCTATGAATACTTGGCTTGGGAATTATTTTTCAATGTAAGACTTAGGTGAAACAGCTTGCATTTTGGGCATCAAGTATAGAGATAGATTTAAGAAATTGTTTGGTCTAAGTCAGAGTACATATATTGACAAGGTATTTAATCATTTTGCCATGCAAAATTCTAAGAACGGATTCCTGTTGTGGTCACATAGTATGAGTCTTTCAAAGATTCAATGCCCCTTTTCTAAGGATGAAAGGGACCGCATGGATCAGATTTCTTATGCATCTACTATAGGGTTTATCATGTATGTCATGCAATATGCTCACCCTGATATCTCATATACATTAAGCATGACCAACATCTCAGTCAGATTCAGGTGAAGATCACTAGATAACAATCAAGAATATTCTTAAATACTTGAGAGGAATGAAAGGATATTTCTTAATATTTAGAGGTGATAAGGAGTTCCTTGTAAAGGGTTATAGTGATGCAAGCTTCCAAACTAACAAGGATGCTTCCATATCGCAGTTGTGGTATGTATTTTGTTTAAATGGTGTTACCATGAGCTAAAAGAGTTCACAGTAAGACATAGTATTTCGAGAGATCTCTGGTAGAGAATATGTGAGGATATGCTAACATTGCAGATCCTTTGACAAAGACTTTTGCACAAAGGAAGCATAATGGTCACACTAGGTCACTGAATATTAGATATTTCAATAATTGACACTAGTGACATAAGGAGATTGTTAGTATTAGCCCTAAAGACAATCAAGAGTTGATTGACTTAGGATATTTTATATAATAAAAGGTAATGATTATTATATTTACTTCAAATTTGTGCTAGATAAATAAATATAATAATGTCCTAGAGTAGTAAGTTCTAATTTACAGCATATCAATTGGTTGAATTGATAGTGGGAGCCTGTAGATATATATAGACATTACTCTTAACTATTTCCGATCAAGTATTAATATGCAAGGATAATAATGATGCATTGAGACCAGTATGTAGGTCACGGATGACTTAATCTCACAAGTCATAGATATGAGATATCAGGTTGACACATGGATATATATTAGAGAATATATACTTAATTGATCCACCATGAGATGTTTCATGGATCGTTATATGAGTGTCATAAACATTCTCATAGTGACTATTTGTATGAATAATCCTTAGACCAAAAGTCACTACAGTTCCCTACATAAGGAGTTATGTACTTTGGTATCGTCAAACATCACATGTAACAAAGTAGACTATAAAGCCAATTACTAGGTATACAATAAGTTATACGGAGGGATGCGAGTGATTTAGATGAGATCTATCCCTTCCATATGAAGGAAATAATATTTTTGGGTTTCTTGACTAATTAGGACACAAAATGCATAACTATGCTTAAATTAGTTAATATGAGATATTAAGGTTATTTAATTGAGTGTGTCTACTTAGAGATTAAAAATCGCAAAGATTGATAAGAGGATAACACAGTCTATACCTCACAGTCTATACCTTATTGATCAATCTCGGCTTTCTCATCACTTGGGTAGTAATGATATCTTGCTAGATGTCACTTATTGCTTATGTATATAAAGTGATTTTAGATACATGCCAACGTTACGAGAGTCTATTGGATCACACAAAAAAAATATGTTGATTTGGAGATGAGTATATTTTAGTTTGCTAAAATACTGAGGACCTTAAGAATAATGGGTTAATCCAAAGCGTTGGTGTTATCTTTATAGTGATTGACACTATTGCTAGTGGAAGATTGTTAATATTAGCCTTAAGAGCTAATTATAAGATGATTAGGCTTATTGGGTTAATGACTTATTGGGTTAATAGTTAATCTAATATATACTAAAAATATAACTCATTAAGAGGATAATATAAATTAATGGAGATTAATTGGTATCATTATTGAAAGAACACCAAAAGGCAAAGACTCATGGTATTCTTTGAAACTCTTGGTATTTCTTGAAGAATATAAAGGCCTTTTGAGCTCATTTTTTATGAGAGACTCTTGTTCTTCTAGTTTTCTTCCTCTTTGGCTAAACCTTCTAAGTGACTAGTGTTAGAGTGTATACTAAAAGTCTAGTTTTTTGTATAAACATTTATTATGAAATAAGAATCACATTGGTCAAATGTCTACATTTATGCTAAGTGTAGTTTCCCATTTAATTTATATTATAGATAACATGGTGTGAGGAGACACACAGAAGATCATGTTATCAGTTCCTTATAAATTATAAATAGTAGCTCACAACCAAGATGGAATGGGACAAATCATTGGAGTGGTTGTAGTGTAATTTGGTATTAGTTTATCTTGACTATAAAATTACACTAGTATACTATGAGTGTATTGAATAGGACCATTTGAGGTAGTTTCTTTTTATACTGACTATATAAAAGAACAAAATCTCTATTATTATGGAAGTGCGTACTCTTAATCATAATATAATAACAAGCACATATACTTAATATTTATTTCTTTAATTTATCAAAGGGTGCGATTTAGTTCGTTAAATCAATAGGCCCGATAAGTTGGGAAATGATATTATTTATATCGTATGTTGTTGATTATAGAATGAAACTGTGTCATACTAATTTAGGTTGATGATGTCCCCTTAAGGAGCTCATAAGGATTGTCATGTAAATCCTGTAGGTGGACTTACTGGGACATAACAATAAGGTTGAGTGGTACTACTCTTGGAGCTAGATATTAATTAAGTGAGTTGTCAGTAACTCATTTAATTAGTGGGCATTCAATATCTTAAACACAGGGAGACTAACACACTCATGATAAGAAGGAACCCATATTATAATATGGGATTGGTGCGGTAGTGCAATAATAATTCTTTAGTGGTATAAGTTGTTATTGATGAACTTGAGTTGGGTGTTCGGGGCGAACATGGGAAGCTCAAGCTCATCGGGAGACCAAAACCAATTCCACCTCTTCGTCCCTATTGTAGCCACTTATTTATAAAGCCTTATATCCACTTAAAGCCAAGCTTCTTACCCATCTTATTGTGGCCAACCAAGCCAAGCTTGGAGCCCAAGCTAGGGCTGACCAAGCCAAAGATTGGAGCCAAGATTGTGGCCGGCCAAGCTTGGAGCCCAAGCAAGGTGGACGGCCACACATAAAATTAAAAAGGGTATTTTAATTTTAAAATCTTTCCTTTTGTAAAAGCCATGATTTTAAAAGAAAGTTTTTAAATTTTTAAATTTTTGCTTTTATAGCTTTCTATAAAGGATTAAAAGTGAGGTTTGATATCTTTCCTTATTTGTAGTTAAAAGGAAGATTTTAATTTTTTTATAAAACTTTCCTTTTTTGTAACCATCCACATGTTTTAAAAGAGAGATTTTAATCTATAAAATTTTCCTTTTATAACCAACAAGGGTTTTAAAAGAGAAATTTTTTTATTAAAATTTCTTACCGGAAACAAATAAGGAAGTTTTAATTTTATTTTTAAAACTTTCCTTGTTTGGAGCATATGTATAGGGCCGACCATGACAAGCTTTAAAGGAAGTTTTAATTTTTTATTTTAAAACTTTTCTTTTTAGTCATTGGCAAGGAATATAAGGAAGTTTTAATTATGTTTAAAACTTTCCTTTTATGCCAAGACTAAGGATTATAAAAGAGATGGAGGGGTGCCGCATCAGATAAGACATCTTCTATTCCTCTCTTCCAATCCTTTGGTGGTCGGCCCTTGTCCTTTTCTTTTCTCCTTTTGTTTTCTTCCTTGGAGGTCGGCGACATCAATTGTGGTAATCTTTTGGTGGCCGGTTGCTTGAAGGAGAAGAAGAAGAGAAGGAAGCTCTCTTGTCTAGCATCCCTTGGAAGTTAGTTGTGTTAGAGTGTATACTAAAAGCCTAACTTTTGTATAAACATTTATTTGGAAATAAAGAATCACAGTGGTCAATATCTACATTTATTTGTTAAATGTAATTTGTTCAATTAATTTATATAGTAGACAACATGGTCTGTGGTGTCACACACAGAAGATCATGTTGTCAGTTCTTTATAAATTATAAACAGTTGCTCGCGACCAAGATGGAAAGGAACAAACAGTTGAAGTAGTCATAGTGTAATTAAGTATTTGTTTATCTTAACTAATAAATTACACTGATACACTCCAAGTGTATTGAGTAGGACCATTTTAGGTAAGTTCTTTTTATACTGACTTTATAAAAGAACTATATCTTAATTATTATGGAAGTGTGTGTTCTTAATCCTAATATAATAATAAACACATATATTTAGTATTTATTTCTTTGACTTATCAATGGGTGAGATTTAACTCGATAAGTCAATAAGCCCGAAAAGTTGGGAAATGATATTACTTATAGTGTGTGTTGTTGATTATAGAAGAAAACTGTGTCCTAGTAATCTATGTTGAGAATGACCCCAAGAGGAGTTCATAAGGATTGTCATGTTAAACCTTGCAGGTGGACTTAGTCCAACATGACGATGAGGTTGAGTGGTACTACTCTTGGACTAAGATATTAATTAAGTGAGTTGTCAATAACTCATTTAATTAGTGGACATTCATTATCTTAAACACAGGGAGACTAACACACTCATGATAAGAAGGAGCCAATAATGTAATTTGGGATTGGTGCGGTAGTGCGATAATAACTCTCTAGTGGAATGAGTTATTATCGATGAACTTGAGTTGTGTGTTCGGGGTGAACATAGGATACTCAAGCTCATCGGAAAGCCAAAATCAATTTCTCCTCTAGGTCCCTATCGTAGCCTCATTAAAGTCTCAAGTCCATCCAAATATAAGCCCATCTAGGTGTCCAAGAAGGGGGCTGGCCTAATGCTTGGTGACCAAGCAAGGGCCGGCCACATTATCCTCTTAAGGGGCCGGCCCCTTGCTTGGTGCCCAAGCAAGAGGGGGCCGACCACATTAATTCAAACAAGGAGGGGTTTTTTGAATTTTTAAAATCTTCTGTTTTTAGAAAACTACAAGTTTTAAAAGAGAGATTTAAAATTTAAAAACATTCCTTATTTGAATTAGGCCACATGTTTTAAAAGAAAATTTAAAAGTGTAAATGTTTTTTAAACCATCCTCATGGTTTTAGAAAAAAGAATAGAAGTTTTAAAATATAAATTTTTGTAACCCTGTTAAAAAAGGAAATTTTTAGAAGTGAAATTTTAAATTTTAAAACATGTTTTTAGTTTTTAAAATTTTCCTTTTTTAACATCCACTTTAGAAAATTAAAAAAGAGCTTGTAAAATTTTATAAGAGTTTATAAAATTTTTACAAAAGATATATTTTCCTTCCTTATAGGTGTCGGCCACCCTTGCTGTGTGCCCAAGCAAGGGGTCAACCAATAGGATTCATTCATCATCCAATCAAATTAAAACCAATCTATGATTGGTGATTGATTCAATCAAGAGGAAAGAAAAGGAAAAATTAAAAGGGAAAAGGAAAAATAAGAGGAAGATTTTAATTTTTGTAAAAAGTCATTCCTTATTTGCCTTGGGCACATATTATAAAAGAAGGGAGGAGGCCTCATGTAATGGCTATTCTTTTCTCTCTTCTCTCTAGTTTTCTCCTAAGGGCCGACCCTTGCTTCTCTTCATGCTAGGGCCGGCCACCTCTTGTGGTTCTTCATTGTGGCCGGATACAAGAAAAGGAGAAGAAGAGGAGAAGTAGGGAAGACAACAACTCTTATTCTCTTGTGGAGTTCTTCATTATGGCCGACTCTCTCCCTATCCCTTTTCCCTTGCTCTCTTTTTGGTTCCTAAATTGGTGGTGGTGGCCGGATTTTAGAGGAGGAAGAAGAAAGCTCTTTGGGTGGTGTTCATCTTGGATGATCGTCGCCCACACGATGTCCAAGGCGAGGCGAGGAATACGACAGAAGATCTCGAGGTCATTAGCATACAAAGAGAAGGTATAATTAGCAATTGTTTTCCGCATCATGCTAGTTATTTCTCTTTGTAAGAATTCCAAACACAAGAGGCATTAGATCTAGTTTTTTGAATTTATTTTTCGAGTTTGTGTTTTCTTTGTTTTTTGAATTTGTGATTTGATTGTTCTTTATGGTTAACATTGTAATGACCCAAATTTTCTCATTTGGAGTTCTAATAGTGGTTAAAAATATTTATAAATACTTTAGAAATATTCTAGAGATTTTTAGAAACTTTTAGAGTATTTTTATGAAATTTTTGGAGGTCATTTGGTATTTTTACTAAACAAAAGAAGTTTCGACAAAAAAATGGCCAAGCCGATATTCGAACCGGAGACCTTCGGCCGAGCCAACTCTTAAGCGAATTTGGCTGACCAAGTGTTCCAGCGAGCGTTGCTGATTAAAAGGGGAATGAAATTTATTTAAGTAGTAGAAGTTAATAACAGGAAATAATAGGAAGAAAAGGGTTGCAACCGAGATTTGAACCCACGAGCCAAGCCTTAAGCATGGCACGGCTAACCAAGTGTTCACATGGGCGATTCTATTTAGAAAAGGTAGCAAATTTATTTAAGACGGTTAACAGAATATTGGAGTTATAAGAAGGGAACTTAGGGCTTGATAATTTCGGCGGCCGAAACCCTTCTTCTCCTCTTCTCTCTCGCTCGCGACGGCAGGGCTCGGGCGGAAGCAAGCCGGAGCTAGGGTTTTCTCCTCCGGCGGCCGGTGAGGGGCTAACGTCGAGAGTTCTTCACCATTTCAGATCCTCTCATCGAAGGGAAGCTGTGGACACAAGGAGAGGTCGGAGATTTGAGTTTTCCCGAAGCCTTAGCTACCCCTCTTCGACTGTGAGTCCAAGGAACCGTGGTAAGTAGCTTCTCACCTGCGGTAGGAGTGGTTTTTGGATTTTGCTTCTCCTTGTTTTTAAATCGTGTAGTGAAGGTTGTTATTTGGAATTTTCTGCCGTGTACCTCAAATGGGCAGCAAGTTCAACTTGAATTTATGCAAAAATAGGGACACGAATAGCTTCATTTGGAGCTTAGAACAGCCCCATTCCTTTTGCATTTCTACGGGCATGAACCAGGCCATTTGGAGCTTACGGATTGGGTTTGTTTTTGGTAATTGCAGTAGGCAATTAGACGGGAAGAATACATTTAGCAGTGCTATTTTGTTGTTCATTAAGTGCAGAATTTTCTTAAGCATCTTGTTCTTTAGCAGTGCAATTTTCTTTTCATTCATTGCAGTTATATTCCATTGAGTGCAGATTTTCATTAAGAGCATGTGTGTAAGTATTTCATCTTATGTTATCTTTGTAGATTTTAGTTTATATGCAATTAACTGGACATGAACAACATGTGTTTAGTATATCACGTGTTAGTTTTGATAGCAGCAGAAACTCTGTTGTTTCCTTTCCTTATGCTTTGTATTGGCAGAAGGCTTGTACCAAACGTGAACTGCTTCTTATTCCACTGCCTTCTTGTTCCAAGCATGCAACTTAGATTTTCTGTTAATTAGAATAACATGAGCAGCTATATATATGTTATTTATTTCAAGCATTCAGAATTAAGTTTCTTGCCACCTGAATATGCATGATCAGATTTCATTTTCTATTTCGTTGCTATAGGTTTGAGCATGAGCAGTATTGAATCTTATTTCCATTTCTTTGCTATGGATTTGAGCATGAGCAGTATTGAATTATAATGTTTTCTTTGCTATTAGAATAACAAGAACAACCTTAGGTTCGGTTTATCTTGAAGCTTGCTGCCATGAAACCAAATTTAGTTTGTTTAGATTTGGAAATGAGAGCATGTAACATCTTAGTATTTGATTTTCTCCTTGCTGCCATGTGTAGGAAAAACCCTCTAAATGAGGATGTGGTAAAGTGGTTTTGTGCCTAGTAGACTTTTAGAGACTTATGGGTTGTTAAACATGCTGTACAGAACTCTCACCTTAGTTGGTTCTAGGATGAGGTTTAATTAGTTTTATGTGAGCAACGTATGTATGTTCAGTTAATGGATTATTGTTTCTAGTTTTTTTTAGTATGAGATAGTTCTATGCTTTTAGGTTGCTTGTGACCTTAAACAGATTCAGTCTTGTTGGTTTAGCATTGGAATAGCTAGAGATTATTGAATAGCATGCATTCTTTGCTCTCTTTCTTTTATCTCTGTTGTAGCAAGATTTAAGGTTTTAATTCCAACAAGTTTTAGATTTAGTTTAAGCTCGTATGGTATGCAGACTTTCATAAGTATTGCTTGCAGATTTTGATAAGTATTGTATGCAGAACTCCAATCTTAGAACAGATTTTTATTAAGATTAATATGCAGAATTTTATTAGCATAGTAGGCAGATTTTTGGTTTAAGCATTTCAAAGTTAGAATTTGCTTAAACATTTCAGTTCTTTTTAAAGAAGTATTCTTTTAGAAGTATTAACAAGTATAACAAAGATAAAGAAAAGAAAGAAAAGGCCAAGGCCTTAAGTAGATCCCAAAGTCAAGACTTTAGGGATTTTGGCACACAAGGTGCTTATTAAAATGCCAAGGCATTTAAAGAAGAAGTAATTAAGATAATAAGATATTTTACTTTGAAGAGGCTAGTACCCGACTTCCGAGGTTGTCGTTAAAATCCAGGTGTCCAATTCGGAGGTCTTGGCCCTGGTAGATCGAGGTCTGCTCTTTTAGGATTGGTGGCTCGTTACCCCAACCTATTAGGGAACGCGCATAAGATGGTACTACGCCTGGGTCCAAGAGAAGTTGATTATTATTTTGAAGTATTATAAGTATAAGCGTTTGAACGTGAAAAAAAAAAAGTTTTACATAAGAATAAAAGTAAAATCAAATGAGTCCAGCAAACCATCCTTATGGAGCTGGGATAAGCGCTTGTCATTTATATGACCTAATCGACAGTGCTAGAGATAGGTTCGATTCAAATCATTTGACTTGAACCTCTTGGTATTTATGTTATAGATAGGGCTTTCAAGGTCAAGAATATAGAGTCTGTTTATCAGAGGTGCACTACAATATAACATATCTTTTAAATAAACAGAACAACATTTGTCCTTAATTATAAAAGAGAAACCTTTCTTGTCCAAACAAGAAACTGAAATTATGTTCTTAGTTAATGCAGGCACATAACAACAATCATCCAACTCTAATACAAGCTCAGAGGGCAGAGATAGAAAATAAGTCCCTACAACAATAGCAGCAACCCGTTCTCCATTGCCTACGCGTAGGTCCACCTCACCCTTCGCCAATGCCCTGCTATTTCTCAGCGCCTGCACATTAGTACCAATGTGAGATGCACATCCAGTATCTAATACCCATGATGAAGAAATATATAGATTGACTTCTATAACATATATACCTGAAGTGGAAGTCTCACTTCGCTTCTTCTTAAGATCTTCCAGGTACACCTTGCAGTTCCTCTTCCTGTGCCCGGTCTGACCGCAGTGGAAGCAGGTTGCATCCTTGGCGACCCCTCCTTTACGCTTCAGTGCCTTGCCTTTTCCCTTGGGCTTGCCCTTGCCCTTGTGTTTCTGAACCATCAGAATAGAGTGGGCCTTTTCCTTATTAAGGTTCAGCTCAATAGTTCTTAACATGCTAAGCAGCTCGGGCAGTGGCTTGTCAATTTCATTCATATTGTAGTTTAGAACAAACTACCTATAGCTATCCGGCAAGGATTGCAAGATCAGGTCAGTGGCCACCTCTTGGCCAAGCGGGAATCCCAACCTCTGTAGGTTTTCTATGTACCCAATCATTTTGAGTACATATGGGTCTACGGGAGCCCCATCTGACAACTTGCACTGAAACAATGCCCTTGAGATCTCAAATCTCTCATTCCTCGCTTGTCCTTGATACAGTTCACGAAGATGTTCAACCGTATCGTAAGCGCCCATCAACTCGTGTTGCTTCTGAAGCTCAGAGTTCATGGTCACGAGCATTAGACAGGACACATCTAATGCGTCATCTTGATGCTTCTTATAAGCATCTTTGTCAGCTCATGGGGCATTGGCAGGAGGAGCCTCCGGAATGGCCTACTCCAGAACGTACAGTTTACATTCCTGGGTGAGAACTATTCTCAAGTTCCTGTACCAGTCCAGGAAATTTACTCTGTTGAGCTTGTCCTTCTCAAGGACTGAACGCAGGGAGAAGGAGTTCGTATTCGACGTCATGGTTATCTACAACAGAAAAATGTAGAAAATAAATATCATATTCTTTTAAATCATTTAATTAGGTCTTTAACTAAATGATGCTCCCACTGAATTATATAATTCATGTGGGATAAGATCCATATCATACTAACCCTTGAGTTAGCTTTGGATAATACACCCAAGATTTAGTATGATCGGTAGGTAACGATTTACCAATTACATCTCTATGCAACTCTTGTTTATAGGATCATTATCCACAGTTATATTAAAATTTGAGTTAACTTTGGTTAATATGCCCAAGAGTTAATATAAATGTGATTTATGTCCTATCTTTCCAACCATTGGAAGAATGCCTATAGTTGTACTCGATCCAACCTTGTTAACTAGAAATACTCAATCTAATTGAGTTTGTATTCGCCCATGTGTTGATAAGAGGGACCAAGATTGTCCCTCTGTACCCTACCAAGATAATATGTGTTGCTCTGCTTTGGCAGATTCAACAACACATGTGATCGAGGTAGTGATAGGTATCACGACACGGTAGGCATTAGAGTTGGCGTGATTTAGATCTAATCTAAACGATGATGCGTATCATATACTCGATAGATCTAATCTAATCGAAAGGGTGCATCATGTGCACGACCTAGATCTAATCTAATCGTTAGGCACTAATTAATTACTTAATCATGCATCACATATATACAAGCAATTAATTAAATTAATTTGTGATTAGTCATAGCCCTACTACGATCTTCTCAAGACAATGAGAAGATCGGATGGTCAACCTAGGGTCAACAACTTCTCAAGCTCCTCCCTTTGACCACCTTGTGTTGCTCGCGCCCTCGTAACTCCGTCTCGAGTGAACCTTCCACGGATCCAATTTTGTACATTACAATTTTGAAACTCAAGTTAAATTCGAGTCTAAACTAATTTACAACAAGAATAAATAGAGAAAGGCACGACGCGCAGGTCGCGTATAAAAAATACAGCACACACAATCACATGACGGCACACAGGCCGTATTATGAATTACAACACAAAATATACCAATCCAATTGGGTCTTTTTGGGCCATGACTATCACAAATTATACATAATTCTAAATTATGTATTTTCTATAATTTACTGCAATTTTAATACCAATTATTACAATTTTTACGAGTAAAAATTCTCGGCGGTCCCATTTAGCGATTTTCGGGCGCAATCGCGGAACGAATCCCCTTGCGGGGCCAGGGGCAGCGCCCCTACCTGCGATATAACCATCGTGAGGGTTCCTTAGCGATCCTACAGCGCCTTAGCCCGCTCTCCCAAAATGTTTTGGGGCGAAACCTTGCCATTTCGGAAAAATCTTCTCGATAGTCGAAGCCTACAAGTGTCGAAACACTTGTGCTTCGCTTCTACGAGAAAATTACTCATAAAAATCCATAAAAACTTAAATTTACAGAAAAACACAGAAACTATATTTTTCATAAAAATCAAAAATAAACTCGTACAAGTCTTCGCACGTGGCTCTGATACCACTGTTGGGTTTTTCGGGTCACGAAAATCGATTTTTCGCGTCGCGGAAACCCAGAAACCCCCGCCACCGGATCCGTGCAAAGATAAAACTTTTGAAAAACTTATGAGTACGAGTTTCTAAACCTCGATCTACAGTAGATCTACAAAGGAGAAGGAATATACCCTTGATGCGAAGCCCTTCGCAATCCCACTTGTCCTCGGTTCGCCGGATCTCGAAAGTGTCAAAGTAGACACTTCTCTATGTGTACCCACACAAGCAAGAGATGGAGAAAAACCTCTAAGGATGTGATAGAAACCTTAGAGATCAGTAAGGGATGAGAGGGAGAGCAAGAAGAAAACTCTAGAGGAAGAAGAAGATGGAGTTACTCAAGAAAAATGAAACTCCCTTGATGAATAAAAGTGGCCGGCCACTTTAGGTGGAGTTGTAACCTCCATGAAAGGCCAAGAGTCACAACTCTTGGTAACTTCCATGAGGTGGCATCCCATTTAAGCAACCATGATGATGTGGAGCATCATCATTGGCCCACTCAATGCCAACTCACCAATGAGGTGGCAAATGGTCAAGTCAAACTTGACCTTTCATCTTCCTCTCAAGTCAAGTCAAACTTGACCACTTCTCTATCTTGGTTGATCTAATCTAACCATTGGTTCAAGTCAATTTTAATTTAATGAATCTCTATTCATTGAATTAAATTAATTCAATGAGTCTAAGTACAAATTAGACTCATCTAATACATGAACCAAATTGAGTCCAACTCAATTAGCCTACTTTGGATTACTCTTAATCCAATTTGATTCATCACATGAACCTAATCCTTTAGGTTCATCAAATGAACCTAATCTCCATCTAATTGCCCTTTGTGTGTGACCCTATAGGTTCTTATAACGTTGGCAATGCTCCTAAACTCTTTTAGAAGCATAAGTAATGAGCGGTATCTAGCAACACATCATTACTACCCAAGTTATAAGAATGTTGAGATCCAACATCACCTTGTGACTACTAATTGTGACTCCTCGCAATATATGACAACTGTCCTTCTATCCTAGACATCTAGATTGATCAATGTGAGGCATAGACCGTGTCATCCTCTGACCAATCTAAATCTTGAACTCCAAGTAGACTCACTAAATCAAATGAGCTCAATATCTCATATTGACTCATTTGGGCATGGCCATGCACTTCGTGGTCTCACTCTATCAAGAATATCGATGTCGCTCCCGTCATATAGGAGGGATAGATCCCATCTACATCACTCACATCCCTCTACATAATTCGTTACATACCCAGTAATCGTCTTTATAGTCTACCCAGTTACGGGTGACGTTTGACGAAACCAAAGTATATAACTCCTTATGTAGGGAACCATGGTGACTTCAGGTCCAAGGACTAGTAGTCATACTAATAGCCATATGAGAAAGTATATGACACTCATATAACAATCCATGATACTTTTTCATGGCGGGTCATTCAGTATACATTCTCCAATGCATACCCATGTGTCAACTTGATATCTCTATATCCATGACTTGTGAGATCAAGTCATCGAGTTGACCTACATGCTAGTCTTATTGCATTAACATTGTTCCTGAATGTTAATACTCGACTAGGAATGATTAAGAGTAGTGTTTCCTATATCATCTCACTATCGGTTCAACTAACCGATTGATATAGGTGAGAACCTTCTACTCAAGGACGTTATTATACTTAGTTTATTTGGCACCAATACAAGTAAGTATAATAACCAAAAACCAAATGCCTTTATTTATTTAAGAATATGATACAACAAGTCCATAATACAATCATCATATGATTGGCTCTAGGGCTCTAACTAACAGAAATGCCATAAGTAAAAATATCAAGAAACTACGGTGAGATCGTAGTAACGAGTACCTCTTAGGAGAGTTTAGGAGTCACTTATCAGAAGTTGAGATTTAATCCCAACTAACTGCACCTGGTACACCCTAACAGAATGGTGTAGTAGATAGAAGGTATAGGACTCTTATGGAAATAGTTAGATCAATGATGAGTTATTTAGAAAATTACCAAATTCAGTTTAAGGATATACTTTGGAAACGGAAGTGAACATAGTACCTTCTAAGTCAGAACTCTCTATTCCCATAAGAGTGCAGAATAGGCATAAGCCTAATCTGAAGCATATTCGGATTTGGGGTAGTCCAGCACATGTGATGAAGGGAGACACTGATAAGTTGAAACAGGAGTTCACTTGTTTGTGGGTTATCCTGGAGAAACGAAAGGAGGTTTATAGTCCTTAAAATCAGAAGGTCATTGTTAGCACCAATACCCAATTTTTTAGAAGAGGACTAAGTAATGAACCATAATCCCATAAGTAAATTTGTTCTTAAAGGAATAAATAAAGGACATATCTAATCTAGTACCAACTGTACAAGATGAAATATCATAAGAAACTTCAACACATATCACAAATGATACACAATTACACAAAGTGCCTCATCGTAGTGGGAGGGTTGTTAGGCAACCTAAAAGATTCATGTTTTGAAAGAATCTTTGGACTTGATCGCTAGTGAACATGAACCTGATTCCCAGACATATGACGAAGTGCTCCAAGATAAAGATACAACATCTTTGTAAAGAGCAATGAATACAAAATTAGAATATATGTATTCTAATAAAGTCTGGGAGCTTGTAGAACCACCAAATGGTGTAAAAGCCATTGGGTGTAAATAAGTCTACAATAGAAAAAGAGGGATAGATAAGAAGGTGGAAACTTTCAAAGCAAGGCTTGTTAAAAAAAGAAACTTTTTCGTCGGTAGCCATGCTTAAGTCTATCCAGATTCTTTTATTTATATGGACTATGAGATTTGGTAAGTGGATGTCAAGACAGCATTCCTTAATGGAAGTCTTGAAGAAAATATCCATATAAAGCAACCAGAAGGGTTCATCGCAAAGGGCAAAGAGCATCTTGTGTGCAAGCTCAATCAGTCTATGGACTGAAAAAAAGCTTCAAGGTGTTGGTTCATCTGGTTTAATGAAGTAATCTAGACCTATGGATTTATTTAGTGTCCAGACGAGTCTTGTGTATACAAGTAGTGTGATAGAAGCATGGTGGTATTTCTTGCACTATACGTAGATGACATTTTTGGTAGTTGGAAACAATATCAAAGTGTTGTCGGAAGTAAGGGTATGGTTGTCCAAACAATTCAATATGAAGGACTTGAGAGAGTGCGCACATATTCTTGGGATCAAAGGGATCACAAGAAAAGAATGTTGTGCTTATCCCAAGCTTCATACTATCCTAGCTCATTTTAACATGCAAGACTCCAAGAAAGGGTTTCTACCTTTCAGGCATGGAGTAACTTTATCTAAAAGAGATGTTTCCAAAGACATCAAAACAGATAAAGGACATGAAAGCAAGTTCCTTATACTTCGGCTGTTAGAAAGCCTAATGTATGCTATGCACGAGATCGGATATCTGTTTTGCCCAGTGCATAGTTAGCAGATATCGAAGTAACCCACGACCGGGACACTAGACTGCCGTAAAGCATATATTGAAGTACCTGAGAAGGACTAGGGATTATATGCTAGATTACTAAGCAGATGATTTGATCTTTGTGGGTTACACAGATTTTAACTTTCAATCAGATAGGGACAATAGTAAGTCGACCTCGGGGTTTTGTGTTTACTTTAGGAGGTAAAGCCATAACTATGGAGGAGTGTTAAGCATAGGTGTTTTTCAGACTCCACTATGAATATTGAGTATGTGGCAGCCTCAGAGGCAGCCATAGAAGCTGAGTGACTCAGTAACCTCAAGATGGACTTAGATATGATTTCTAGTTTGTCCAAAGATTATTACAATTTATTGTAATAATAGTGGTGTAGTAGCAAACTCGAAGAAACCATGAGTCCATAAGGCAAGTAAACACAATAGAGCACAAGTACCACCCAATACGAGACATCGTATAACGAGGAGAAGTTGTTGCCGCCTATATTGCATCAAGTGATAACCTGTAGATTTTTTCACTAAGGTCCTTAAGGCAAGAGCTTTTGATGGACATGTTGAATGGATGAGAATCAGATGTATGGCAGCATTTATGGCAACATAGTCTTTTAGTATAAGTGGGAGATTGTTGGAGTGTATACTAAGACCCTAGCTTATGTATAAATATTTATAAGAATAACATTGGTCAAGTGTCTACATTTATATATACCAAATGTAGATGTTCAATTAATTTATATTATAGATAGCATAGTGTGTGATGTCACACACAGAAGATCGTGTTATCGGTTCTTTATAAATTATAAACAGTAGCTCACGACTAAGATGGAAAGGAACAAACCATTAGAATAGTTGTAGTGTAATTAGGTATTAGTTTATCTTGACTAATAGATTACACTAGTACACTCTAAGTGTATTAAGTAGGATCATTTAAGGAAAGTTCTTTTTATACTGATTTAATAAAAGAACAAGTCCTTAGTTATTATGGAAGTGTGTGCTCTTAATCCTAATATAATAACAAGCACATATATTTAATATTTATTTTTTTGACTTATCAAAGGGTGAGATTTAGCTCGATAAATCAAAATGCCTGATAAGTTGGGAAATGATGTTACTTATAGTGTGTCTTTTTGATTATAGAAGGAAACTGTGTCCTATAAATCTAGGTTGATAATGTCTCCAAGAGGAGCTCATAAAGATTTTCATGTTAAAACCTACAGGTGGACTTAGTCCGATATGACGATAAGGTTGAGTGGTACTACTCTTGGACTGAGATATTAATTAAAATAAGTTGTCAGTAACTCAATTAATTAGTGGACATCTGACATCTTAAACACAGGGAGACTAACACACTCATAATAAGAAGGAGCCCAAAATGTAATTTGGGATTAGTGCGGTAGTTCAATAATAATTCTTTAGTGGTATGAATTATTATTGATGAAGTTAAGTTGTGTGTTCGGGGTGAACACGGGAAGCTTAATTTCATCAGGAGACCAAAACCAATTCCTCCTCTCGTTCCCTATCGTAGCCTCTTGTATATAGAGAATTATACCCACTTATACCCAACTTTCTACCCACCTTAAGGTGGCCGGCCAAGCTAGCTTGGAGCCCAAGCTAGGGCCGGCCAAAGCTAATGGTGAAGCTAAATTTAGGTGGTCGGCCAAAGCTCGGGTCCCAAGCTTAGGTGGCCTGCCACTAGAAAATAAAAAGGGATTTTTATTAAAATTATTTCTTATGTGGATATCATGGTTTTAAAAGAGAGTTTAAAATTTAAAATTTTCCTTTTATAGCTTTCTACAAAAGATTAAGAAAAGATTTGAAATCTTTCCTTCTTTGTAGATTGAAAGGTAGATTTTAATTTTGAGAAAACTTTCCCTTTTTAACCATGTTCATGATTTAAAAGAGAGTTTAAAAATTAAATATTCTCTTTTATAAGTTTCTACAAAAATTAAGAAAAGATTTGATATCTTTCCTTATTTGTAGATTGAAAGGAGATTTTAATTTTTAGAGATAACTTTCCTTTCTGGAAATCATCCACATGTTTAAAAGAAAGATTTTAATTTATAAAATTTCCTTTTTACAAACCACCATGAAGGTAAAAATTATTGGAGAAATTTTTTATAAATTTCTGGAGACAAATTAGGAAGTTTTAATTCTTATTATAATTAAAACTCTCCTTGTTTATAACATATAGATGTGGTCGGCCATGTAATATGAGAAGAGGAAACTATTTTTAGTTAAATCAATTTTCCTTTTCATGGCAAAAGAATTAAGGAAGTTTTTATTTAAATTTCCTTATTTGTCAAGACCAAGGATTATAAAAGAGGGGGTTGAGGTGCCTTCATAGGTAACGACTCTATTCTATTCTTCCTCTCTTTTCCTCCTTGGTGGCCGGCTTATCTTCTCCCTATTCTCTTCTTCTTTTGGCCGGCGGCAACTTCTCTAGGAGCTTGGTTGGTGGCCATATTTTACTTGAGGAAGAAGAAGAAGAAGGAGACTTTGTTTCCTATCATCCCTTGGAGATTGGTTGGTGGTCTAAGTGTTGGTTAGTCCTAGGAAAACGTACTGATTCCACTGTACAAAATTTTTTTGTACAAGTGCCGAACCTTTCCTTAAATAACCTATTGTGTTCTTTAGAAGTTAAATTAGGAATCACAGACGGAACTTAACATCATTGATTCCAAATTTAACTTATCTGTTCTTAATGGTTTAGATTTGAATCGCAACCGAAACTTAACACTATTGATTCAAATCCACCTATGTTATTAATTCCATTAAATATTAATTTCCAAAATTGGCTTCTAGGATTGTATGGCGAGGCACATGACCTTCTTGGATATGGGAGCAAGCACAACCGCCTAGACAAGGCCTTTTAAGGAAAGCTAATATTTAATTTCCTTAAATAACTCTAGGTTAACCAAAAGGAACAATCGAATCACAAATTCGAAAAATAAAATAAAAGAAACACAACTTTGAAACAAATTTGAAAACCCCAGAATCATATGCCTCTCGTCTTTGGTATTTCCAAAGATAACTATACAAAGAAAACTAATATGATGTGGAAAACAATTACTAGTTATACCTTTCTTTGTAAGCAAATAACCTCTTGATCTTCTACCGTATTCCTCTTCTTATCCCGGACGTTGTGTGGGCAACGATCTACCAAGATGAGAACCACCAAGAACCTTCTTCTTCCTTCTAGGTTTCGGCCACCAAAAGCTCCTCCAAAGATGAAGAGGTTCGGCCACCACCAAGCTCCAAGGGATGCTAGAAATATCGCCTCCTTTTCTCTCCTTCTTTTCCAAGCAAGATCTGGCCACCACAAGGACTCCAAGGATGAGATGAGGTTCGGCCACAATATGGAGAAGAGAGAAAGAGGAGGGGCCAGCCACACCCAAGGAGAAAAAGAGAGAAGAAAAATAATAGATTGTTCGCCATGAAGGCACCTCTACCCCCTCTTTTATAATCCTTGGTCTTGGTAAATAAGAAAATTTTAATAAAAACTTCCTTAATTCTATTGCCATGAAAAAGAAAATTTATTTTAATTAAAAATAAATTCCCTTTTCATTATTATAATGGTCGGCCACAACCAAATCTCCAAGCAAATAAAATTTTAAACACAAATTAAAACTTCTTTATTTGCTTCCGAAAATTTTATAAAAATTTCTCCAATAATTTTTCCCTTCATGGTGGATTATAAAAAGGAAATTTTATAAATTAAAATCATTCTTTTAAACATGTGGATAATTTCCAAAAAGGAAAGTTATCTTTAAAAAATTAAAATCTCCTTTCAATCTACAAATAAGGAAAGATATCAAATCTACAAGAGATATCAAATAAGGAAAGATCTCTTGTAGAAGCTTATAAAAGAGATATTTAATTTTTAAACTTTCTTTTAAATCATAAACATGGTTAAAAAAGGAAAGTTTTCTCAAAATTAAAATCTACCTTTCAATCTACAAATAAAAAAGATTTCAAATCTTTTCTTAATCTTTTGTAGAAAGATATAAAGGAAAGATTTAAATTTCAAACTCTCTTTTAAAACAATGATATCCACATAAGAAATAATTTTAATAAAAAATCCCTTTTTAATATGATGTGGCCGGCCACCTTATGGCTCAACCTTTAGGCTTGGCCGGCCCTAAGCTTGAGCTTCAAGCTTGGCTTGGCCGACCCCTATAGGTTGGGTAAGAACTGGGTATGTGGTGGGTATAAATCTCTATATACAAGAGGCTACGATAGGGACCGAGAGGAGGAATTGGTTTTGGTCTTCCGATGAAATTAAGCTTCCTGTGTTCGCCCCGAACACACAACTTAATTTCATCAATAATAATTCATTCCACTAAATAACTATTATTGAATTACCGCATCAATCCCAAATTACATTTTGGGCTCCTTCTTATTATGAGTGTGTTAGTCTCCCTGTGTTTAAGATGTCAAATGACCACTAATTAAATGAGTTACTGACAACTCACTTAATTAATATCTTAGTCCAAGAGTAGTACCACTCAACCTTATTGTCATGTCAGACTAAGTCCATCTGCAGGGTTTAACATGACAATCCTTATGAGCTCCTCTTGGGGTCATTCTCATCCTAGATTACTAGGATACAGTTTCATTCTCTAATCAACAACACACACTATAAGTAATATCATTTCCCAACTTATCGGGCTTATTGATTTATCGAACTAAATCTCACCCATTGATAAATTAAAGAAATAAATATCAAATATATGTGCTTGTTATTATATTAGGATTAAGAGCACACACTTCCATAATAACTGAGGTGTTTGTTCCTTTATAAAGTCAGTATAAAAAGAAACAACCTCTAATGGTCCTACTCAATACACTCTAAGTGTACTAGTGTAATTATATAGTTAAGATAAACTAATACCTAATTACACTACGACCTTTCAATGTTTTGTTCCTTCCCATCTTGGTCGTGAGCTACTGTTTATAATTTATGAGGTTCTGATAACATGATCCTCTATGTTACTCCACACACCATGTTATCTACAATATAAATTAATTGACCAACTACATTTATCATAAATGTAGACATTTAACCAATGTGATTCTTATTTATAGATAAATGTTTATATCAAAAGCTAAGCTTTTAGTATACATCCTAACAATCTCCCACTTATACTAAAAGACTAAGCTGCCATATCTGCTGCCATACATCTGATTCCTAACCCTTCAACATGCCCATCAAAAGCTCTTGCCTTAAGGGCCTTAGTGATAGGATCTTCCAAGTTATCACTTGATGTAATCTAAGCGGCAACAACTTCTCCTCATTATACGATTTCTCGTATTGGGTAGTACTTGCGTTCTATTGTGTATACTTGCCTTATGGACTTATGGTTTCTTCGAGTTTGCTACTGCACCAAATTATTTTGGGCAAACTAGAAATCATATCTAAGTCTATCTTGGAGTATATGAACCATACAGCTTCTATGACTACCTTAGAGGCAGCCATATACTCAGCTTCTGTGGTGGAGTCCAAAAAAACATCTATGCTTAACACTCCTCCATAGTTATGACTTCATCTCCTACACAAAACCTCGAGGTTGACTTACTATTGTCTCTATCCGATTGGAAGTCAAAATCCGTGCAACTCATAGGGAGTAAATTATCTGCCTTGTAAGCTAGCATATAATCTCTAGTACCTCTAAGGTACTTCTATATATGCTTTACCGCAGTCATATGTCCTTGTCTTGGGTTACTTTGATATCTGCTAACCATGCCCACGACAAAGCAGATTTCTGATTTTGTGCATATCATACATTAGGCTTCTGACAGCTGAAGCATAAGGAACTGCCTTCATTTCCTCTATCTACTTTGATATCTTCGGAGGCATCTCTTTAGATAAAGCTACTCCATGATGAAAAGGTAAGAAACCTTTCTTGGAGTTTTGCATGCTTAAAACGAGCAAGGATTGTTTCGATATATGAAGCTTGGCATAAGTAAAATATATTCTTTTCTTGCGATCCCTTAGATCCCAAGAATATATGCATTCTCCCAAGTCCTTCATATCGAATTGTTTGGACAACCATACCTTTACTTCTGACAACACTTTGATATTGTTTTCAACTACAAAAAATGTTATCTACGTATAGTACAAGAAACACCACCACATTTCCATCACACTTCTTGTATACACAAAACTCATTCGGTTATAAAATAAATCCATAGGTGTGGATTACTTTATTAAACCAAATGATCTAAGACCTTGAAACATTACTTCAGTCCATAGACTGATTAAGCTTACACACAAGATGCTCTTTGTTCTTTGCAATGAACCCTTCTGGTTGCTATATATGGATGTTTTCTTCAAGACTTCCATTAAGGAAAGCTGTCTTGACATTCACTTGCTAAATAGATTAAAGAATCCGGATAGACTTAAGCATGACTATCGGTGAAAAAGTTTTCTTTTGTTAGAATGTATACTAAAAGCCTAGCTTTTGGTATAAACATTTATCTAGAAATAAGAATCACATTGGTCAAATGTCTACATTTATGATAAATGTAGTTGTTCAATTAATTTATATTGTAGATAACTGTTAGTTAGAGCCCTAGAGCCAATCATTTGATGATTGTATGGACTCATGTATATCATATTCTTATATATATATTAAGGCATTTGGTTTTTGGTTATTATGCTTATTTGTATTAGTGCCAGATAAAATAAGTATAGTAGCGTCCTTGAGTAGAAGGTTCATACCTATATCAATCGATTAGTTGAATCGATAGTGAGATGATATAGGGAACACTACTCTAATTTATTCCTAGTCGAGTATTAACATTCAGGGACAATGTTAATACAATAAGACTAGCATGTAGGTCAGCTCGATGACTTGATCTCACAAGTCATGGATATAGAGATATCAAGCTGACACATGGGTATGCAATAGAGAATGTATACTGAATGACCATGAGAAAGTATCATGGATCGTTATATGAGTGTCATATACTTTCTCATGTGGCTATTAGTATGACTATTAGTCCTTTGACCTGAAGTCACCATGGATCCCTACATAAGGAGTTATGTACTTTGGTTTCGTCAAACGTCACTCTTAACAGGTTGGACTATAAAGGCGATTACTGGGTATGTAACAAATTATGCAGAGGGATGTGAGTGATGTAGATGGGATCTATCCCTCCCATATAACGGGAGCGACATCAATATTCTTGATAGAGTTAGACCACGAAGTGCATGGCCATGCCCAAATGAGTCAACATTAGATGTTGAGCTCATTTGATCGAGTGAGTCTACTTGGAGTTCAAGATTTAGATTGATTAGAGGATGACACGGTCTATGCCTCATATTGATCAATCTAGATGTCTAGGATAGAAGGACAATGTCACATATTGTGAGGAGTCACAATTAGTAGTCACAAGGTGATGTTGGATCTTAACATTTCTTGTAACTTGGGTAGCAATGATGTATTGCTAGATGCCGCTCATTGCTTATGTTTCTAAAAGAGTTTAGAAACATTGCCAACGTTACAAGAACCTATTGGGTCACACACAAAGAACATGTGGATGGAGATTAGGTTCATATGATGAACCAATTGGATTAGGTTCATATGATGCACCAAAGATTGGATTCAAAATTAGACTTATTGAGTTAGACTCAATTAGATTCAAATGTTGAATGAGTCTAATTTAAATTTGATTCATTGGGTCAATTTATATTAATGAATTAGATTCATTAAATTAAAATAGATTTGAATCAAAGGTTGGATTTAACTCAACAAGGAAGAGAATTGGTCAAGTTTGACTTGACCAAATGGAAGTTGAAACATCAAGTTTGACTTGATGTCTTGCCACATCATCATGAAGGTTGACTCATCCTACTTGGCATGACCAACCTAGCCACATCATTAGCCACATCACCACCTCATAATGGTATGCCACCTCATTGGAGGTTACACATCCAATTGGTTTTAATGTGGCCGACCACATTAATGAGGGGCTTTATGGTGTGTCCGACCACACATTAGATGGTGTGGAGGTTTTTGTTTTGGGTATTGATGTGGTGTCATTATTCCTTCTTCTTCCTTGGGTTCCCCTCTCCTCTTGAGTTGTTGTGGTCGTGGCTATCATGGTGAGGAGAAGATGTTGAGTTGTTTCCAAGAGCACAAGGGAAAGTGAAGGTCACAAAGGAGGGTACTAAAGGAGTGTATGTGATTCTCTCTTCTATTTCTCTCTTTTCTCCTTTTTGTTCCCATCCGAGAGCTCTAGAAAAGTGCTAGCACACTTGGGGTTCTCTTCTCCATCTTTGAGTGGTAGAAGACCACTCCTTGTTCGTGTGGATATCACTAGAGGAGTGTCTACATTGACACTCTCGAGATCCAACGCTTCCTTGGACGAGCGGGACTAAACGAAGGGCACGCATCGAAGGTAAAATGGTTTTTTCCTTTGTAGATCTACTGTAGATCGTAGTATAAAACTCGTATTTGTGTTTTCGAAATTTTTCTTTGCACGGATCTACGGCTTTGGGTGATTCGGGGTTTCCGCGACGCGAAAAGCGGTTTTCGCGGCCCGAAAAACCCAACAATAACATGGTGTGTGGTGTTACACACAGAAGATCATGTTATCAGTACCTTATAAATTATAAACAGTAGCTCACGACCAAGATGGAAAGGAACAAACCATTGGAAGGTCGTAGTGTAATTAGGTATTAGTTTATCTTAACTATATAATTACACTAGTACACTTAGAGTGTATTGAGTAGGACCATTAGAGGTCGTTTCTTTTATACTGACTTTATAAAGGAACAAAGACCTCAGTTATTATGGAAGTGTGTGCTCTTAATCCCAATATAATAACAAGCACATATATTTGATATTTATTTCTTTAATTTATCAATGGGTGAGATTTAGTTGGATGAATCAATAAACCCGATAAGTTGGGAAATGATATCATTTATAGTGTGTGTTGTTGATTATAGAAGGAAGCTGTGTCCTAGAGATACTAGGTTGATAATGTCCCCAAGAGGAGCTCATAAGTATTGTCATGATAAACCCTGCAGGTGGACTTAGTCCGACATGATGATAAAGTTGAGTGGTACTACTCTTGGACAAAGACATTAATTAAATGAGTTGTCAGTAACTCACCTAATTAGTGGACATTCGATATCTTAAACACAGGGAGACTAACACACTCATAATAAGAAGGAGCCCAAAAATGTAATTTGGGATTGGTGCGGTAGTTCAATAATAGTTCTCTAGTGGAATGAATTATTATTGATAAAATTAAGTTGTGTGTTCGGGGCGAACACGGGATGCTTAATTTTATCGAGAGACCAAAACCAATTCCTCCTCTCGGTCCCTATCGTAGTCTCTTATTTATAGAGTACTATATCCACCTATACCCACCTTCATACCCATGATAAGGGGGCCGGCCAAGCTAGCTTGTGGTTCAAGCTAGGGCCGACCAAGCCTTGATTCATGGGTGGGCGGCCCTAGCTTGAACCCAAGCTTAGGTGGCCGGCCCCCATAAAATAAAAAAGAATTTTAATTTTTAATTTTTATTATGTGGAAGATATAATTTATTAAAGAGAATTAAAATTAAAATATCTCTCTTAAAAAGAATCTACAAAAGATTAAAGAAAGAGATTAGATCTCTTTCCTTATTTGTAGATTGGAAAGATATTTTATTTTTTCTCTTTGGAAATTATTCACATGTTGAAAAATTAAAATTATAGAAATTTCTTTTTATCAACCATGAAGGGATTTTAAAGGAAAATTTTATTTTTTAAAATTTCCAAAGACAAATAAGGAAGTTTTAATTGTTGATTTAAAATTATCTTATTTGCTCTATATGAGGTGGCCGACCACATACAATTAATTAGGAAATTTTATTTAATTTTTCTTAATTAATTGTTGTCAAGGAAAGTTAAGGAAATTTTATTATAAATAAATTTCCTTATTTGCCAAAGCCAAGGAATATAAAAGAAGGGGTTGGGGTGCCTTCATGGGTTACAACTTCTATTATTTTCTCCCTCTTTTCCTTGGTGTTGTGGCCGGCCATCCTCCCTTCCTCTCTTCCTCTTTGTGGTGGCCGAAACCTATCTCTTGCTTGGAGCTCTTGTGGTGGCCGGATACTACTTGGAGAAGAAGAAGAAGAAGGAGAGAAAGCTTGCATCCCTTGGAGCTTGGTTGGTGTTATTCTTCATCCTTGGTGAAGCTTTTGTTTTGGCCGAACCTAGCAAGGAGGAGAAGAAGGTGCTTAGGTGGTTTCTCATCTTGGAAGATCGTTGCCCACACAACGTCTGAGGTTAGAAGAGGAATACGGTAGAAGATCAAGAGGTCTTTCTAAAAGGTATAACTAGTAATTTTTCCTTTCCGCATCATACTAGTTATTTTTGGAAATAATACCAAATACAAGAGGCTTACGATTCTAGTATTTTGAATTTATTTTCGATGTAGTGTTCTTATGTTTTCTTCTTTTCCTTGTGATTTGATTGTTCCTTTTGGTTAACCTAAAGTTATTTTAGGAAATTAAATATTAGCTTTCCTTAAAAGGTTTTGTCTAGTCGGTGGTGGTTGTTCCTATATCCAAGAAGGTCATGTGCCTCGCCACGTCAGTACTGGGAACCAATTATGGAAATTAATATTTAATGGAATTAATAACTTAGGTGATTTGGATCTAACGTGTTAAGTTCCGCAGGAGATCCAAGTCTAAACCTAAAAGAAAAAATAGATTATGTTTTGGATCAAACGTGTTAAGTTCCACAGGCGATCCAAAATTTAATTTAAAAGAACACATGGTAGGTAGGAAAAGGTTCAGACCTTTGTATAAAATTTTTGTACAGTGGAACCTCTAGGTTTTCCGAGTAGCAACAAACAATTGGTATCAGAGCTAGGGTTTTGCCTCTGTGTATTTGGTATTAGTTTAATTATGCACATGTCATACATAATTTAGGCAGGTCAATAGTAGGATGTGCTAACTTTGTGGATGCAGGATCCAACTATTATGGCTTATAGTTATTATGTGTGTGATTGGACCCTTGGACATGTCAAGGGCATTTTATTGTGTGTGTATGATTGTATTATAAAATACAGCAGGAGCTGTATTTAGTTTTATTATGATTTTATTTTTTGATCTAGTTACATGTACATTCCTTTTATGGAATATAGGATCGATGGATCTAAATTTTATTTTATGTTCGATCTAGTTTACATGTACATTCCTTCGAGGAATATAGGATCGAAAAATGTAAAATTCTATTTATATCGTGGATCGAATCTTGCAAGGCGTGGAACCTTTTGAGGATCAGAGGCGCAGCGGAACAAGGAGCAAGATGGATGCGACAACTAGACCCGGTGGCGGTGGCCAAAGATGGCAGGAGCTAGGGTTGGCGACACACGGAGGACATCAATAGGTAAAAGCCATAATAGTTGAAAATTAATTTTTCTATTTATTGCTTTTTATGCTGTGTTGTGTGTGCTTGTTAGTATGCATGCTAAGTAGGCTAGCATAGTCAAAATTCCTCACTTTAACTAACTAAGTGGGAGAGGGATTTATTTTTAAATAAATTCCACGGTCTCCATTACTGGTTTATAAGTGATGCAACAAGCTTGCGCGTTGGCTCTGAGTGCCTTCCTCCATATCGGATGAGCTTGTTTGCGGATCACTAGCTTAAACTTCCATTTTGGATGACTATAGGAAGTTAATTAAGAGCGTGTGATCTTCCCCATCGGAAGGGACACAATCTTATTAACGGACTTAGTGTCAAGTAATGGTATACACTTAGGCACGTCTAATAGTATCCTCCCCATCGGAGTCACTGCTATTATTTGTGTGATCGAAGAAAACCAACTATTGATTTGTCAAATAAATAAGTTGACAAGATAATAAAATTAAAAACCCCTCTAACAAATGTTTGATTTTGTATACGTCCACACTATCGTGGCATACAAAATTCACGATGTTTGAGGTAATTTTATTTGTCATAAAGATTTATTGACAAGATAATTAATGGGTAAACCCCTCCTCTTACAAATGTTTAATTTTGTATACGTCCACACTATCGTGGCATGCAAAATTCACGGTGTTTGAGGTGTTGGAGAATTAAAATAATATTGTTTGAGGAATCAATGTTATTTTAAATTCAAAAGTTTTGACCAAATATTTGATCAAAGAAAGATCAACTATTAATTTTATTCGTCATAAAGTAAAGTTGACGAGATAATAAAATTAATGGATAAAATCTCTTCTTTGATTTTGTATACGTCCAAACTATCGTGGCATACAAAATTCATGGGGATTTTAAGGAATTGATCTTGACCAAATATTTTTGTGATTCTTAGGATTTAAAATGTTTGTCAATTCCCTTGCTGTTATACTATAGAAAAGACTTAGTAGTCCCGATTGTAAAAAAATTGGAAATAGGACTTGGACATTAAGGTAGTATGTCTTTTTAGAACTAAAGAACAATATAGGTGTATTTAATTCATTAGTTGAAACATGTTTAGTGGTGTTATCTACCAGAACCTGGAGTGTAGATACAGATGCCATTAATCATGTTCGCAATTCATTGCAGGGTTCCAGGAAACCCGACAACTAAATGAAAATAAAAACACCGTCCACATGGGCACTGCTGTAAAAGTGGCAGCTATTGCAGTGGGAGATGTTTATCCTTTAAATAGGAATAAAATATGGATTATTAGAAATTGTCTTTACGTACTAAGTTTAGAAAGAACCTGATTTCAGTTTCTAAACTATTATAGAATAGATATTGTGTCTATTTTGATAACAAAGCTATTATCAAGAAAAATAGAGAAGTTATCTATTCTGGTATGTTGGTTGACAATTTATAATCCAATAACTCCCACGATGCAATAAATGGAAATTATAACACATCTTCTAACTTTAAGAGAAAGCAACCTTCAGAAATGAACCAATTATATCTTTGGCATCTAAGGCTAGGTTATATTAACTTGAGTAGGATTCATTGGTAGCTGATGAACTTTTGGGTTCATTGGTAGTGGAAATATTTCCAACCTGCGAGTCTTACTTGGAAGGAAAAATAACCAAGAAGCTTTTAAGTCTAAGGGGTATGGAGCCAAAGATATGTTGGAATTGTTTCATTCTGATTTGGGTGATCCTATGACTATCCAGACAAGAGGTAGTATCGAATATTTCATCTATTTTATAGACAACTATTCAAGATACAAATATATTTACTTAATGTGCCGCAAGACTAAGTGCTTTGATTAGTTCAAAGAGTACAAGGCTGATGCGGAGAAACGTCAAAGTAAAAGTATCAAGATACTACGGTGAGATCGTAGTGGCAAGTACCTCTTGGGAGAATTTAGGAGTCACTTATCAGAAGTAGGGATTCAATCCCAACTAACTGCACCTGGTACACCCCAATAAAATGGTGTAGAAAAAGGAAGTTATAGGACTCTTATAAAAATAAGTAGATTGATGATGAGTTATTTGGAAAATTACCAAATTCATTTTAAGGATATACTCTGGAAACGGAAGTGAACATAGTACCTTCCAAAGTCAGAACTCTCTACTCATATAGAATTGCTGAATAAGCGTAAGCCTATTTTGAAGCATATTCGGATTCGGGTAATCCAGCACATATGCTGAAGAGAGATAATGATAAGTTGGACAGGAATTCACTTGTTTGTGGGTTATCCTAGAGAAATGAAAGTAGGATTATAGTCTTAAAAATCAGAAGGTCATTGTTAGTATCAATGACCGATTTTTAGAAAAGGACTATGTAATAAATCACGTGCCCATAAGTAAATTTGTTCTTAAGGAAATAATAAAGGACATGTCTAACCTAGTACCAACTGTACAAGATGAAATATCACAAGAAACTGCAACACGTATCACAAATGATACACAATTGCAGAAAGTGCCTCGTTGTAGTGGGAGTGTTGTTAGGCAACCTAAAAAGATTCATGTTTTGGGAGAGTTTTTGGACTCGATCCCTGGAGGACATGAACCTGATCTCCGGACATATGACGAAGCACTCCAAGATAAAGATGCAACATCTTGGCAAAGAGTAATGAATAACAGAATTAGAATATATGTATTCTAATAAAATCTGGAAGCTTGTAGAACCACCAAATGGTGTAAAAGCCTTTGGGTATAAAAAGGTCTATAATAGGAAAAGAGGGATAGACAGGAAGGTAGAAACTTTCAAAGCAAGGCTTGATGAAAAAGAAAACTTTTTCATTGGTAGCCATGCTTAAGTCTATCTGGATTCTTTTATCTATTTGGCAAGTGGATGTCAAGACAGCATTCCTTAATGGAAGTCTTGAAGAAAGCATCCATATAAAGCAACCAGAAGGGTTCATTGCAAAGGGCTAAGAGCATCTTGTGTGCAAGCTCAATCAGTCTAAGGACTAAGACAAAGCTTCAAAGGTCTTGGAACATCCGGTTTATCAAAGTTATCCAGACCTATGGATTTATTTAGTAACCAGATAAGTCTTGTGTATACAAAAGGTGTGATGGAAACGTGGTGGTATTTCTTGTACTATACGTAGATTACATTTTTGATAGTTGGAAACAATATCAAGGTGTTATCAGAAGTAAGGGTATGGTTGTCCAAGAAATTTGTTATAAAGGACTTAGGAAAATAAGCACATATTCTTGGGAACAAGGTTCGCAAGAAAAGAATGTTGTGCTTATCTCAAGCTTTATATAACAAGCTCGTTTTAGCATGCAAAACTCCAAGAAAGGTTTTCTACCTTTTAAGCATAGAGTGTCTTTATCTAAAGAGATGTCTCCGATGACATCAAAGGAGATTGAGGACATGTAGGCAGTTCTTTATGCTTCAAAAGTTAGACAGCCTAATGTATGCTATACACGAGATCAGAAATCTGTTTTGCCAAGGGCATAGTTAACAGATATCAAAGTAACCCTAGACAAGGACATTGGACTGTAGTAAAGCATATATTAAAGTACCTTAGAGGCACTAGAGATTATATGCTAGCTTACAAGGCAGTTAATTTGGTCCCTGTGAGTTGCACGAATTTTGACTTCCAATCAGATAGGGACAATAATAAGTCAACCTTGGGGTTTTGTGTTTACTTTAGGAGGAAAAGTCATAACTATGGAAGAGTGATAAGCATAGGTGTTTTTCTGGACTCCACCATAGAAGCTGAGTATATGGCAAGCCTCTGAGGTAGCCATAAAAGCTAAATGACTCAATAACCTCAAGATGGACTTAGATATGATTTCTGGTTCATCCAAAGATTATTACAATTCATTGTAATAATAGTGGTGCAGTAGCAAACTCGAAGAAATCATAAGTCTATAAGGCAAGTAAACGCAATAGAGCACAAGTACCACCCAATACGAGAAATCATATAAACGAGAAGAAGTTGTTGCTGCCTACATTGCATCAAGTGATAACCTAGAAGATCCTTTCACTAAAGCCCTTAAGGCAAAAGCTTTTGATGGGCATGTTGAAGGTTTGGGAATCAGATGTATGGTAGCAGTTATGGCAGCTTAGTCTTTTAGTATAAGTGGGAGATTGAAAGAATGTATACTAAAAGCCTAGCTTTTGGTATAAATATTTATCTAGAAATAAGAATCACATTGGTCAAATGTCTACATTTCTGATAAATGTAGTTGTTCAATTAATTTATATTGTAGATAACATGGTGTGTGGTGTCACACACAGAAGATCATGTTATCAGTACTTTATAAATTATAAACAGTAGCTCACGACCAAGATGGAAAGGAACAAACCATTGGAAGGTCGTAGTGTAATTAGGTATTAGTTTATCTTAACTATATAATTACACTAGTACACTTAGAGTGTATTGAGTAGGACCATTAGAGGTTGTTTCTTTTATACTGACTTTATAAAGGAACAAAGACCTCAGTTATTTTGGAAGTGTGTGCTCTTAATCCCAATATAATAACAAGCACATATATTTGATATTTATTTCTTTAATTTATCAATGGGTGAGATTTAGTTGGATGAATCAATAAACCCGATAAGTTGGGAAATGATATCATTTATAGTGTGTGTTGTTGATTATAAAAGGAAGCTGTGTCCTAGAGATACTAGGTTGATAATGTCCCCAAGAGGAGCTCATAAGTATTGTCATGATAAACCCTGCAGGTGGACTTTGTCCGACATGATGATAAAGTTGAGTGGTACTACTCTTGGACAAAGACATTAATTAAATGAGTTGTCAGTAACTCACCTAATTAGTGGGCATTCGATATCTTAAACACAGGGAGACTTACACACTCATAATAAGAAGGAGCCCAAAAATGTAATTTGGGATTGGTGCGGTAGTTCAATAATAGTTCTCTAGTGGAATGAATTATTATTGATAAAATTAAGTTGTGTGTTCGGGGCGAACACGGGATGCTTAATTTTATCGGGAGACCAAAACCAATTCCTCCTCTCGGTCCCTATCGTAGCCTCTTATTTATAGAGTACTATATCCACCTATACCCACCTTCATACCCATGATAAGGGGGCTGGCCAAGCTAGCTTGTGGTTCAAGCTAGGGTCGGCCAAGCCTTGATTCATGGGTGGCCGACCCTAACTTGAACCCAAGCTTAGGTGGCCGACCCCCATTAAATTAAAAAGAATTTTAATTTTGAATTTTTATTATGTGGAAGATATAATTTATTACAGAGAATTAAAATTAAAATATCTCTCTTAAAAAGGATCTACAAAAGATTAAAGAAAGAGATTAGATCTCTTTGCTTATTTGTAGATTGGAAAGATATTTTATTTTTTCTTTTTGGAAATTATTCACATGTTGAAAAATTAAAATTATAGAAATTTCATTTTATCAACCATGAAGGGATTTTAAAGGAAAATTTTATTTTTTAAAATTCCCAAAGACAAATAAGGAAGTTTAATTGTTGATTTAAAATTATCTTATTTGCTCTATATGAGGTGGCCGGCCACATACAATTAATTAGGAAATTTTATTTAATTTTTCTTAATTAATTGTTGTCAAGGAAATTTAAGGAAATTTTATTATAAATAAATTTCCTTATTTGCCAAAGCCAAGGAATATAAAAGAAGGGGTTGGGGTGCCTTCATGGGTAACAACTTCTATTATTTTCTCCCTCTTTTCCTTGGTGTTGTGGCCGGCCATCCTCCCTTCCTCTCTTCCTCTTTGTGGTGGCCGAAACCTATCTCTTGCTTGGAGCTCTTGTGGTGGCCGGATACTACTTGGAGAAGAAGAAGAAGAAGGAGAGAAAGCTTGCATCCCTTGGAGCTTGGTTGGTGTTATTCTTCATCCTTGGTGAAGCTTTTGTTTTGGCCGAACCTAGCAAGGAGGAGAAGAAGGTGCTTAGGTGGTTTCTCATCTTGGAAGATCGTTGCCCACACAACGTCTGAGGTTAGAAGAGGAATACGGTAGAAGATCAAGAGGTCTTTCTAAAAGGTATAACTAGTAATTTTTCCTTTCCGCATCATACTAGTTATTTTTGGAAATAATACCAAATACAAGAGGCTTACGATTCTAGTATTTTGAATTTATTTTCGATGTAGTGTTCTTATGTTTTCTTCTTTTCCTTGTGATTTGATTGTTCCTTTTGGTTAACCTAAAGTTATTTTAGGAAATTAAATATTAGCTTTCCTTAAAAGATTTTGTCTAGTCAGTGGTGGTTGTTCCCATATCCAAGAAGGCCATGTGCCTCGCCACGTCAGTACTGGGAACCAATTATGGAAATTAATATTTAATGAAATTAATAACTTAGGTGATTTGGATCAAACGTGTTAAGTTTCACAGGAGATCCAAGTCTAAACCTAAAAGAACAAATAGATTAAGTTTTGGATCAAATGTGTTAAGTTCCGCAGGCGATCCAAAATTTAATTTAAAAGAACACATGGTAGCTAGGAAAAGGTTCAGACCTTTGTACAAAATTTTTGTACAGTGGAACCTCTAGGTTTTTCGAGTAGCAACCAACATCTTTTTCAACAAGCCTTGCTTTGAAAGTTTCCACCTTCCTGTCTATCCCTCTTTTCCTATTGTAGACTTATTTTCACCCAATGACTTTTACATCATTTGGTGATTTTATAAGCTCCCAGACTCTATTAGAATACATATATTCTAATTCTACATTTATTGCTCTTTGCAAAGATACTACATCTTTATCTTGGAGTGCTTCGTCATATGTCTGGGGATTAGGTTCATGTCCACCAGGGATCAAGTCCAAAGACTCTCCCAAAACATGGATCTTTTAGGTTGCCTAACAACCCTTCCACTACGACGAGGCACTTTCTGCAATTGTGTATCATTTGTGATACGTGTTTTAGTTTCATGTGATATTTCATCTTGTACAGTTGGTACTAGATTAGACGTGTCCTTTAATTTCCTTAAGAACAATTTTTAATCATGGGCTTGTGGTTCATAGTATAGTCTTTTTCTAAAATCGGGCATTGGTGCCAACAATAACCTTCTGATTTTAAGGACTATAAACCTCTTTTCATTTTTCTAGGATAACTCATAAACAAGTGAACTCATGTCCAACTTATCAGTGTCTCTCATGTGCTAGACCACCCAAATCCGAATATGCTTCAGACTAGGCTTACGCCCATTCTACAATTCAATGAGAGTAGAAAGTTCTGACTTAGAAGGTACTATGTTCACTTCCGTTTCCAGTGTATATCCTTAAAACAAATTTGGTAATTTTCTGAATAACTCATCATCGATCTAATTATTTTATAAGAGTCTTATACCTTCTTTCTACTACATCATTCTGTTAGGGTGTACCAGGTGCAGTTAGTTGGGATTAAATCCTGTCTTCTGATAAGTGACTCCTAAACTCCCCTAAGAGGTGCTCGTTACTACGATTTCACCGTAGTGACTTGATACTTTTACTTTGACGTTACTTCACATCAGCCTAGTTACTCTTTGAACTAATCAAAGCACTTAGACTTGTGGTGTGTGAAGTAAATGTATCCTTATCTCAAATAGTCATCTATAAAACAGACGAAATATTCGAAACAATCTCTTGCCTGGATAGTCAAAAGTCTACACAAATCAGAATGAACCAATTCCAACATATCTTTAGCTCCATACCCCTTAGACTTAAAAGCTTCTTGGTTATTTTTCCTTCCAAGTAAGACTCACAGGTTGGAAAGATTTCCACTACCAATGAACCTAAGAGTTCATTAATTATTATCCTTTGAATCCTACTCAAGTTATAACCTAGCCTTAGACTACCAAGGATGTGATTGGTTCATTTCCGAAGGTTCCTTTCTCTTATTAAAGTTAGAAGATGTGTTACAAATTTCCATTTATCACATTGTGGGAGTTATTAGATTTATAAATTATCAACCAACGTACCAGAACAGATATCTTTCCTATTTTCTTGATAACAAGTTTGTTATCAAAATAGATAGAATATCTATTCTTTGATAGTTTAGAAATCGAAATCAAATTCTTTCTAAACTTGGTACGTAAAGATAATTTCTTAAAATCCATATTTTATTTCTATCAGAGAATAAGCATCTTCCACTGCAACAGCTATGACATTTACAGCAGTGCCCATGTAGACGGTGACTTCCCCTTCATATAGTTATCGGGTTTCCTGGAACCTCTGCAATGAATTGCAGACATGATCAATGGCTCCCGTATCTACACACCAGGTACCGGTAGATATCACCACTAATCATGTATTAACTAATGAATTAAATACACCTATTTTGTTCTTAGTTCTAAGAGGACAGTCTACCTCAATGTCCAAGTCCTATTTCTAATCATTACAATTGGGACTACTAAGTCTATTCTATAGTATAACAACTAGGGGATTGACAAACATTTTAAATCCTAAGAATCACAAAAATATTTGGTCAAGACCAAAAATCCCCATGAATTTTGTATGCCACGATAGTGTGGACGTATACAAAATCAAAGAGGAGATTTTATCCATTAATTTTATTATCTCTTCATCCTAACTTTATGACAAATAAAATTAATAGTTGGTCTATCAAATATTTGGTCAAAAACTTTGAATTTGAAATAATATTGATTCCTCAAAACAATATCATTTAAATTCATCAACACCTCAAACACCATGAATTTTGCATGCCACGATAGTGTGGACATATACAAATTCAAACATTTGTAAGAGGAGGGTTTTACCCATTAATTATCTTGTCAATAAGTCTTTATGACAAATAAAATTACCTCAAACACCGTGAATTTTGTATGCCACAATAGTGTGGACGTATACAAAACCAAACATTTGTAAGAGGAGTTTTTCAATTAATTTTATTTTCTTGTCAACCTGACAAATAAAATTACCTCATACACCGTGAATTTTGTATGCCACGATAGTGTGGACGTATACAAGAACTCGACATTTGTAAGAGGGGGTTTAATTTTATTATCTTGTCAACTTGTCTTTTTGACAAATTAATAGTTGGTTTTCTTCGGTCACACAAATAATAACAGTGACTACAATTGGGAGGATACTATTAGATGTGCCTAAGTGTATACCATTACTTGACACTAAGTCAATTAATAAGATTGTGCCCCTTCCGATGGGGAAGATCACACGCTCTTAATTAATTTCCTATAATCATCCAAAATGGAAGTTTGATCTAGTGATCCGCAAACAAACTCATCCGATATGGAGGAAGGCACTCAGAGGCAACGCGCAAGTTTGTTTGCATCACTTACAAACTAGTAATGGATATCGTGGAATTTATTAAAATAAATCCCTCTCCCACTTAGTTATTTAAAGTGAGGAATTTTAAATTATCCTAGCATACATCACATGCAAACACACACATCACAGCAAATAAAAGCAATAAATATGGAAATTATTTCCCAACTATTATGGTCTTTTCCTGTTACTGTCCTCCATGTGATCCAACCCTAGCAGTTGCCATCTTTAGCCACCGCCATCGGGTCGAGTTGTCGCCTCCGTCTTGCTTCTTATTCCGCTATGCCTTTGGTGCTCCAAGAGTACCATGCCTCGCAAGAATCCGATCCGCGACAAAAATAGAATTTTACACAAATCGATCCTATATTCCATGAGGGAATGTACATGTAATCTAGATCGAAAATAAAATTATAAAATCCTAGGGATAATATAGCTCCTGCTGTATTAGTTACATACAATCATGCACACACAATAAAATACCCTTGACATGTACAAGGGTCCAATCACACACAACATCTATAAGCCATAATAGTTGGAGCCTGTAACCACAAAGTTAGCACATCCTACTATTATCCTGCCTAAATTATGTATGACATGTACATAACCTAATTTGAAAACCAAACACACAGAGGCAAATCCTAGCTCTGATACCAATTGTTGGTTAGTCTTAAGAAAATGTACCGGTTCCACTGTACAAAATTTTTTTTTACAAGTGTCGAACCTTAACTTAAATAACCTATTGTGTTCTTTAGAAGTTAAATTAGAAATCGCAGACGGAACTTAACATCATTGATTCCAAATTTAACTTATCTGTTCTTAATGGTTTAGATTTGAATCGCAAGCGAAACTTAACACTATTGATTCAAATCCACCTATGTTATTAATTCCATTAAATATTAATTTCCAAAATTGGCTTCAAGGACTGCATGGTGAGGCACATGACCTTTTTGGATATGGGAGCAACCACCACCGCCTAGACAAAGCCTTTTAAGGAAGGCTAATATTTAATTTCCTTAAATAACTCTAGGTTAACAAAAAGGAACAATCGAATCACAAATTCGAAAAATAAAATAAAAGAAACACAACTTTGAAACAAATCCGAAAACTCTAGAATCATATGTCTCTTGTGTTTGGCATTTCCAAAAATAACTATACAAAGAAAACTAGTATGATGCGGAAAACAATTACTAGTTATACCTTTCTTTGTAAGCAAATAACCTCTTGATCTTCTACCGTATTTCTCTTCTTATCTTGGATGTTATGTGGGCAATGATCTACCGAGATGAGAACCACCAAGAACCTTCTTCTTCTTTCTAGGTTTCGGCCACCAAAAGCTCCTCCAAAGATGAAGAGGTTCGGCCACCACCAAGCTCCAAGGGGTGCTAGAAATATCGCCTCCTTTTCTCTCCTTCTTCTCCAAGCAAGATCCGGCCACCACAAGGACTCCAAGGATGAGATGAGGTGTGGCCACAAGATGGAGAAGAGAGAAAGAGGAGGGGCCGGCCACACCCAAGGAGAAAAAGAGAGAAGAAAAATAATAGAGTCGTTCGCCATGAAGGCACCTCTACCCCCTCTTTTATAATCCTTGGTCTTGGCAAATAAGGAAATTAAAAAAAAACTTCCTTAATTCTATTTCCATGAAAAATAAAATTTATTTTAATTAAAAATCAATTCCCTTTTCATTATTATAATGGCCGGCCACAACCAAATCTCCAAGCAAATAAAATTTTAAACACAAATTAAAACTTCCTTATTTGCTTCCGGAAATTTTATAAAAATTTCTTCAATAATTTTTCCCTTCATGGTGGATTATAAAAAGGAAATTTTATAAATTCAAATCATTCTTTTAAACATGTGGATAATTTCCAAAAAGGAAAGTTATCTTTAAAAAATTAAAATCTCCTTTCAATTTACAAATAAGGAAAGATATCAAATCTACAAGAGATTAAGATCTCTTGTAGAAACTTATAAAAGAGATATTTAATTTTTAAACTTTCTTTTAAATCATGAACATGGTTAAAAAAGGAAAGTTTTGTCAAAATTAAAATCTACCATTCAATCTACAAATAAGGAAAGATTTCAAATCTTTTCTTAATCTTTTGTAGAAAGATATAAAAGGAAAGATTTAAATTTCAAACTCTCTTTTAAAATCATGATATCCACATAAGAAATAATTTTAATAAAAAATCCCTCTTTTAATATGATGTGGCCGACCACCTAAGCTTGGGCTCCAAGCAATTGGTCGGCCACCTTAAGGCTCAACCTTTAGGCTTGGCCGGCCCTAAGCTTGAGCCTCAAGCTTGGCTTGGCCGGCCCCTATAGGTTGGGTAAGAAGTGGGTATGTGGTGGGTATAAATTTCTATATACAAGAGGCTACGATAGGGACCGAGAGGAGGAATTAGTTTTGGTCTTCCGATGAAATTAAGCTTCCCATGTTCATCCCGAACACACAACTTAATTTCATCAATAATAATTCATTCCACTAAAGAACTATTATTGAATTACCACACCAATCCCAAATTACATTTTGGGCTCCTTATTATGAGTGTGTTAGTTTGTACAACCCAAATTTCCTCATTTCGAGCCCCAAAAGTAATTTAAAAATGTTTAAAAATGCCTTAGAAATATTCTAGAGATTTTTAGAAATTTTTAGAGTATTTTTATGTAATTTTTGGAGGTCGTTTGGTATTTTTACTAAACGAAGGAAGTTTCGACAAAAAAATGTCCAAGCCAAGATTTTAACCCGCGACCTCCAGCCGTGCCAACGCTTAAGCGGATCTGGCTGACCAAGTGGGCAAGCGAATGTTGCTGATTAAGAAAGGAGCGACTTTTATTTAAGAAGTAATTGGTAATAGGGTATGAGAGTTATTAAGGGGAGCTTAGTTTTTTTTCCCGTGACCTAAATTACTCACCTTTCCCTCTCGCGTTGGCGCTTCTCGTCTCGGGTGAAACCGCAGCAACATCCAAGGGTTTCTTCGGTGGCCGACCAAAGAGGATTTCCGTGAGCTCTTCTCGGACCCGAGTTCCTCTCGTCAAGAAGGAAGCCGTGAGCACGAGGAAGAGGCCACGATCTCAAGCTCACCTGAATCCTAGAAAGTCTTTCTCTTCGGTTGTAAGTCCTAGAACGAGGTAAGTTGCTACTCACCTGCAGTAGGATAGCTCCGAGGTTTATTCCTTGTTCCTCTTGTTATTTTCGAATTTAATTTGGTGTTTTCTTTGTGTTTTTTTGGGTATGCCGTGAGGAGGGATGAGTTTAACGTTTTCTGCCGTGAGGTTGAAAGGAACAACATGGAAAAAAATAAGTGTGAGGAACATTTAGTTCCTTTTGGTCACCTGCTGTGCCACAATTCTGGGAGGAATCTTCTTCTATTGGTTTCGGATTTTAGTTGTAGTGAATTATGATGTTAGGGACCTTAGAATAGATTCGTAATTTTGCTTGCTTTCTTGCTAATCTGTTGAAGCATGATTGGAGATTTTCTAGTTTTCATTTACTATAGATTTGAGCATGGGCAGTATTGAACTATGTTGCTATTTCCTTGCTATAGATTCAAGCATGAGCAGTATCAATTTTAGATCTCTAGATTTCTTTCCTTATGCCTTGCTTTGTTGGAAACGATTCAGAATCTATAGATCTACTGAATGCATGCTTTAGTATATCATGGGCTAACTTTTGATAGCAGCAGTAATTATCTTTTCCTCATGCTTTGCCTTGTTGGAAATAGCTTAGAAGTGTAGACCCATTAAGAGCAGATTTTTGCATTTTGAAGCCGTACAGATTTTTACCTTTTGTAGTAGTACAGATTTTTGCATTTTGTAGCATTGCAGTTTATCTCCTTTAGTAGTGTAGATTCTTTGTTTCTTTCTAAGAAACATCCTTTATTAGAAGTATTAACAAGTATAAGAAAGATAAAGAAAATAAAGAAAAAGGCCAACGCCTTAGGTAGATCCCAAAGTCAAGACTTTAGGGATTTTGGCACACAAGGTGCTTGTTAAAATGTCAAGATATTTAAAGAAAAATTAATTAAGATATTTTACTTTGAAGAGGCTAAAACCCGACTTCCAAGGTTGTCGTTAAACAAATCCAGGTGACCAATTCCAAGGTCTTGGCCCTGGTAAGACCAAGGTCTTTACCCTCGTAGGACTTGTGACTAGCTACCACAGTCTCTATTAGGGAGCGCGCATTGGTACTAAGCCTGGGCCCAAGAGAAGTTGATTACTATTTTGAAGTATTAAAGTATAAGTTTTGAAAAAATTGAAACAAGCTTCACTTATGTTTAGAGTCAGCGAGTTTAGTTTCTTTTAATTCAAAGCATGCAGTGTTAGTTTTATTTGTTTCCTGATTAGTTATTTAGCAAGATTAGCTTTATCTTCCAGCATGCAGTTTTTATTCTTGTATGTCACGAGTATGCTAATTTTATTGCTTTGCTATTAGTTGGGCATGAGTAATCTTTATTGCTATTAGATTAACATGAGTAGCTATATATGCTTTATTTTAGAGCTTTCAGTTTCTAGTTTCTTCTCGTATACATGCACATTCATGTTTTTGTGAGTTAGACAGCGCTTACTAAGCATTCGCTTATAGTTTGCATTTCCTATTACTGCAGATACAGGAAAGGAAAAGTTTTAGCAAAGGAAGGCGATAAGGAGGTGTTCGATGATGTGTGATGCCTGAACTATGGAGAGATCTGGGGATTTGCCAAGAATTTATTAAGACTGTTTTCGTTAAATTGTTAAAAGAATTTAGAACTTGTACATGCTATTCTATGGATGTTTTATCGTGCTTTGCGAGACTTGATTATTTTGGTTATATAAGAACTGCGTGGTTGTTTGATATATGTTCCAGCCGCCTGTGGCTGAAGTATACTATGTATGTATCTAATTTTATGGTCACCGGTACAGGGGAGATGCTGCCGAAATTTTTCGATAGAGACTCCTCGTGGTTTCGATCATACCGGTTAAGTAGAGTTAGTAGTTAAGTAACGGTCACCCTTAGAGAGTAGTAGTAGTAAGAAGGTTGGTCGTTACATAGTCTCCCTGTGTTTAAGATGTCAAATGACCACTAATTAAATGAGTTACTGACAACTCACTTAATTAATATCTTAGTCCAAGAGTAGTACCACTCAACCTTATTGTCATGTTGGACTAAGTCCACCTGCAGGGTTTAACATGACAATCCTTATGAGCTCCTCTTAGGGTCATTCTCAACCTAGATTACTAGGATACAATTTCCTTCTATAGTCAACAACACACACTATAAGTAATATCATTTCCCAACTTATCGGGCTTATTAATTTATCGAACTAAATATCACCCATTGATAAATTAAAGAAATAAATATCAAATATATGTGCTTGTTATTATATTAGGATAAGAGCACACAATTCCATAATAACTGAGGTCTTTGTTCCTTTATAAAGTCAGTATAAAAAGAAACGACCTCTAATGGTCCTACTCAATACACTCTAAGTGTACTAGTGTAATTATATAGTTAAGATAAACTAATACCTAATTACACTACGACCTTCCAATGGTTTGTTCCTTTCTATCTTGGTCGTGAGCTACTGTTTATAATTTATAAGGTACTGATAACATGATCCTCTGTGTTTGACTCCACACACCATGTTATCTACAATATAAATTAATTGAACAACTACATTTATCATATATGTATACATTTGACCAATGTGATTCTTATTTCTAGATAAATATTTATACCAAATGCTAGGCTTTTAGTATACATCCTAACACTAAGTTCTTCATCCCTTGAAGAAAAGAAGGTGGCCGAAACTTGGAAGAAAGGTGAAGGCTTGGGTGGTTCTCATCTCGGTAGATCGTTGCCCACACAACGTCCGGGTTAAGAAGAGGAATACGGTAGAAGATCAAGAGGTTATTTGCTTACAAAGAAAGGTATAACTAGTAATTGTTTTCCGCATCATACTAGTTTTCTTTGTATAGTTATTTTTGGAAATGCTAAACACAAGAGGCATATGATTCTAGAGTTTCGAATTTGTTATTCGAGTTTGTGTTTTTGTTTTGTTTTTCGAATTTGTGATTCGATTGTTCTTTTTGGTTAAACCTAATGTTATTTTAGGAAATTAAATATTGAATTTCTATTAAAGGCTTTATCGAAGCAGTGGTGGATGATCCCATACCCAAGAAGGCCTTGTGCCTCGCCATATTTGACTTAGGTGCCAATTTTAGAAATAAATATTTAATTAACTTTGTAACATAGGTTGGACTTGGATCAATAGTGTCAAGTTTCGCTTGCGATCTATGTCTAAACCATTAAGAATAGATAAGTTAAATTTGGAATGAATAATGTTAAGTTCCGTTTGCGATTCCTAATTTAACTTCTAAAGACCACAATAGGTTGTTTAGGAAAGGTTCAACACTTGTACAAAATTTTTATACAGTGGAACCGGTACGATCTTCCTAGGACCAACCAACACCTACGAGTTGGCAATGGAGCACGGGTTGCTGCTATTGCTGTAGGAACTTACTTTCTATCTCTGCCCTCTGGGCTTGCACTAGAATTAGATGAATGTTGTTATGTGTCTGCTCTTACAAAGAACATCATTTCAGTCTCTTGTTTAGACAAGAAAGACTTTTCATTTATAATAAAGAACAAATGTTGTTCCGTTTATTTAAATGATATGTTCTATTGTAGTGCACCTCTAATGAACGGACTCTACATTCTAGACTTAAAGAACCCCATCTATAACATAAGTACCAAAAGGTTCAAGTTAAATGAATTGAACCAAACCTATCTCTGACATTGTCGCTTAGGTCATATAAATGAGAATCACTTATCCCAGCTACATAAAGATGGTTTGCTGGACTCATTTGATTTTGAATCATATGAGACATGCGAGTCATGCCTACTGGGCAAGATGACCAAGACTCCCTTTAGTGGACACAGCGAAAAAGCAACTGACTTGTTAGGACTTATACATAGTGATGTATGTGGCCCTTTCAATGTCACTGCCAGAGGTGGTTATAGGTACTTCATTACATTTACTGATGACTTCAGTAGATATGGTTATGTGTATCTGATGACACATAAGTCACAATCCTTTGAAAAGTTCAAAGAATTCAAGAATGAAGTTCAAAACCAGCTAGGCAAGAGTATTAAAATACTTCGATCAGATTGAGGTGGTGAATACCTTAGCCATGAGTTTTGTGACTATCTAGCTGAGTGTGGGATTCTATCCCAACTCACTCCTCCTGGAACATCACAGTGGAATGGTGTATCTGAAAGGAGGAATCATACCCTATTAGATATGGTATGATCTATGATGAGTCACACAGATCATCCCATATCCTTTTGAGGATATGCTCTAGACACAGCAGCCTTCACACTTAACCATGTTCCATCCAAAGCTGTGATAAAGACACCATATAGGATATGGACTGAGAGAGATGCCCAGATGTCTTTTATGAGGATTTAGGGTTGTGAGACTTATGTTCGACGTCAAGTCTCGGACAAACTAGGATCCAAATCTGATAAGTGCTATTTTATAGGATATTCCAAGGAAACGAAGGGATATTACTTCTACATTCCCAGTCACCACAAAGTATTTGTGGCTAAGATTGGGGTATTTCTAGAAAAGGACTTTGTTTCTAGAAAAACTAGTGGGAGTACGTTCGATCTTGAAGAAGTTCAAGATATGGGTCATAGCACTGAAGCCTTGATGGAAGTTGAACTGGAACCGTAAAATATTGTGGATGATGAGATTGTTGCACAAGGAGTTGAGCAACAACAACCAGTTCAAGTAGACCTACCTCTTCGTAGATCTGACAGGGTACGTCGTCAGCCTGAGAGATACTTATTTCTCTTGTCTGACCATGATGACGTTATGTTCTTTGAGAATAAGCCTACCTCCTATCAGGAAGCTGTGATGAGACCAGATTCTGAGAAATGGCTAGAGGCCATGAGATCCAAGATGGAATCCATGTACACCAACCAAGTATGGACTTTGGTTGATCCACCTGAAAGCATCAAACCCATTAGGTGTCAGTGGGTCTTTAAGAGAAAGACTGACATGGATGAACTTATTACCTATAAGGGTCATTTGGTAGCTAAAGGTTTCAAGCAAATTCATGGTATTGACTATAATGAAACTTTTTCTCCAGTAGTGATGTTTAAGTCCATTCAGATCATGCTTGCTATTGCAGCATACCACGATTATGAGATCTGGCAGATGGATGTCAAAACCGCGTTTCTGAATGAAAACTTGCTCAAGGATGTGTACATGACACAACCTAAGGGTTTTATAGATCCACTGCATACTGGCAGAGTATGCAAGCTCCATAAGTCCATTTATGGACTAAAGCAAGCTTGTCGGAGCTGGAATCTTTGATTCGATGATGCGATCAAATAGTTTGGTTTTATCAAGAATGAAGATGAACCATGTGTCTACAAGAAGGTTGTTGGGAACACAGTTGTCTTCCTTGTATTGTATGTGGATGACATACTACTCATTGGAAATGACATCCCTTTGCTACAGTCTATTAAGACTTGGTTGGGGAATTGTTTCTCAATGAAGGACTTAGGTGAAGCAACCTGTATTCTAGGCATAAAGATCTATAGAGATAGATCTAAGAGAATGCTTGGCCTAAGTCAAAGTACATATATTGACACGGTGTTACTACGGTTTGCCATGTAGAATTCCAAGAAAGGATTTCTGCCGATGTTACATGGTGTGAGTCTTTCGAAGACTCAAAGTCCCACTTCCAGAGAGGAGAGAGACCGCATGGATAAGATCCCTTATGCTTCAGGCATAGGATCTATCATGTACGTCATGCTATGTACTCGTCCTGATGTATCGTATGCTTTGAGCATGACGAGCAGATACCAGTCAGATATAGGTGAACGTCACTGGATAGCGGTCAAGAATATTCTTAAGTACTTGAGAAGGACTAAAGAATATTTCTTGATATATGGAGGCGATGGCAAGCTAGCTGTAAAGGGTTACAGTGATGCTAGTTTCCAAACTGACCAGGATGATTATAGATCGTAGTCTGGGTTTGTGTTTTGCTTGAATGGTTGTGCTGTGAGTTGGAAGAGTTTGAAGCAGGACATAGTTGCTAATTCTACAATAGAGGCCTTGTATATTGCTGCATCAGAAGCAGCAAAGGAGGAAGTTTGGATCTGCCAGTTCATTATTGAGCTTGGGGTGGTTCCTAGCATAGCCGATCCTATAGAGCTCTATTGTGATAACAATGGAGCAATTGCGCAGGCTAAGGAACCTCACTCACACCAGCGGACCAAACACATACTAAGGCGTTTCCATCTCATTCGCGAGATCATCGATAGAGGAGATGTGAAAATTTGCAGAGTACCCACAGAGGCGAACGTCGCTGATCCCTTGACCAAGGCTTTGGCACAGAGAAAGCATGATGGTCACACTAGGTCATTGGGTCTTAGAGCCTACAATGATTGGCACTAGTGCTAGTGGGAGATTGTTAGTGAGAGCCCTAGAGCCGATCATGTGATGATTGTTATATGGACTCGATGTATGATATTCCTATATTTATAAAGACATTTCTTATGGTTATTATACTTACTTATATTGGTGCCAAATAACTAAGTATAATAGCATCCTTGAGTAGAAGATTCTTATCTATATCAATCGATTGATTGAATTGATAATGAGATGATATAGAGAACACTACTCTTAATCATTCCTAGTCAAGTATTAACATTCAGGGACAATGTTAATGCGCTGAGACTAGCATGTAGGTCAACTCGATGACTTAATCTCACAAGTCATGGATATTAGATATCAAGTTGACACATGGGTATGCATTGGAGAATATATACTGAATGACTCGCTATGAGAAAGTATCATGGATCGTTATATGAGTGTCATATACTTTCTCATGTGACTATTAGTATGACTATCAGTCCTTGGACCTGAAGTCATCATGGTTCCCTATATAAGGAGTTGCATACTTTGGCTTCGTCAAACGTCACCCGTAAATGGGTGGATTATAAAGGCGACTACTGGTATGAAACAAATTATGCGGAGGGATGTGAGTGATGTAGATGGGATCTATCCCTCCTATATGATGGGAGTGACATCATGATTCTTGATAGAGTGAGACCACTACATGCATGGACATGCCCAAATGAGTCAATATGAGATATTGAGCTCATTTGATTAGAGTGAGTCTACTTGGAGTTCAAGACATAGATTGATTAGAGGATGACACGGTCTATGCCTCAATTTGTCAATCTAGATGCCTAGGATAGAAAGACATTGTCACATATTGTGAGAGTCACAATTAGTAGTCACAATAGTGATGTTGGATCTCAACATTCTTGTAACTTGGGTAGTAATGATGTGTTGCTAGATACCGCTCGTTACTTATGTTTCTAAATGGGTTTAGGAGCATTGCCAACATTACCAGAACCTATAGGGTCACACACAAAGGGCAATTAGAAGGAGATTAGGTTCGTATGATGGACCAAGAGAATTAGGTTCGTGTGATGAACCAAGTTGGATTAAGAGTAATCCAAATTAGACTAATTGAGTTGGAATAAATTTGATTCATGTGTCGAATGAGTCTAGTTTAGACTATGATTCATTGAGTTAATTTAAACCAATGAATAGAGATTCATTAAATTAAATTGATTTGAATCAATGGTTAGATTTGATCAACCATGGGAGATAAGAGGTCAAGTGTGACTTGACTTGAGAGGGAAGATGAAGGGTCAAGTTTGACTTGACCAAATGCTACCTCATTGTGACTTGGCATGGGTCGGCCAATGATGATGTTCCACATCATCAAGGCTACATCAATGTGTGCCACCTCATGAGGAAGATCAAGAGCCATGACTCTTGGTATTACATGGAGGTTTAAAATGATAATAAGTGGCTGACAACATTTGATGATGGTGTAAGTGCAATTGTGTGCTCATTGATTCTCCCTTCTTCTTCTTCCTCTCTTCTCTATTCTCCCTCTCCTCCATTTTCGAAACCACTTAAGGGTGCTAGCACACTCTAAGTGGTTCTCTCCACCTTTTATCCGTGTGGATACGTGTAGAGGAGTGTACACTTGACACTCTACGAGATCCGACAACCGTTTGGACGAGCGGGATAAGCGAAGGGCATCGCTACAAGGGTATACTTCTTTTTCATGTAGATCTAAGGTAGATCTAGTGTAGACAAACATGTACATGTATAATTTTATTTATCTTCGCACGGATCCGTGGCTAGCTTCGGGGGTTCTGCAACGCAAACAGCAGTTTTTACGGATCGAATTGCTAATAATGGGTAGCTAGGATAGTTCTATGCTTGTACAAATTTTTGTATAGGGGAACTAGGATAGTATTGCAATTAGCAACCAACAATTGGAATCAGAGCTAGGTTTTACCTCTGTGTGTTTGGTTTTTAGTTTAATTATGCATATGTCATACATATTTTAGGCAGGATAATAGTAGGATATGCAAATAGATTAACTCTGTGGTTGCAAGCTCCAACTATTATGTCCTATTGTGATTGTGTGTGATTGGACCCTCGGACATGTCGAGGGCATTTTATGTGTGTGCATGATTATATTTATTAAATACAGCAGGCTGTATTAGTTTTAGGAGTTTACATTTTGTTCGATCAAGATTTTATGTACATTCCTTTGTTGAATATAGGATAGATATATGAAAAATTTTATTTTTGTCACGGATCGTATTCTTGCGAGGCGTGGTGCTATTTGAGGACCAGCGGCGCAGCAGAAAAGGAAGCTCGATGGATGCGACGACATGAGCCCTAGGGCTGGCGGCATGTTTTGACAACTGCTAGGGCTGGTAGCACACGAAGGATAGTGATGGAAGAGTCCATAATAGTTGGAAAATTATTTTTCCATATTTATTGCTTTTATTTGCTGTGATGTGTGTGTGCATGTTAAAATCCTCATCTTAAATAACTAAGTGGGAGAGGGATTTATAAATAAATTCCACGGTCTCCATTACTGGTTTGTAAGTAATGCAAACAAACTTGCGCGTTGGCTCTGAGTGCCTTCCTCCACATCGGATGAGTTTATTTACGGATCACTAGATCAAACTTCCTTTATGAATGATTATAGAAAATTATTTAGGAGCGTGTGATCTTCTCCATCTGAAGGGGTACAATCCTATTTAATGGACTAAGTATCAAGTAATGGTATACACTTAAACGCATTTAATAGTATCCTCCCCATTGGAGTCACTGCTATTATTTGTGTGACCGAAGGAATACCAACTATTAATTTTATTTGTCATAAAGTTAGGGTGACAAGAATAAAATTAATGGTAAAAACCTCCTCTTACAAATGTTTGAATTTGTATAGGTCCACACTATCGTGGCATACAAAATTCACGGTATTTTGATGTGTTGGTGAATTTAAATGATATTATTTAAGGAATCAATATTATTCTAAATTCTTAAGTTTTAACCAAAACTTATTTTGTGATTCTTATGATGATTTTCAACCCACTTGCTATCATTCTTAAAGAGAACAAACTTACTGGTCCAAATTACATAGATTAGAAAAGAAACTTGGACATTGTCCTAATTGCTGAAGGCTATAAGTTTATACTGTTAGAGGTCTGCCCTAATGAGCCTAATAGTGATTCTAGTGAAGAGGAGATTGAGTATCATAAGCAATGGGTCAAGACAGATGAGATGGCGCGGTGTTATATTTTGGCTTCTATGTCAAATGTGCTGCAACATCAGCATCAGTCCATGCCTACTGTCTATAACATGATCTACAATCTCAAGGAACTCTTCAGACACTAGAATCGGGTTGCTAGGCAAGAGGCTATTAGAAACTTAATGACATCCACTATGTCAGAGGGTACACCCGTAAGGGATCATATCCTCAAAATAATGGCTTACTTGAACGAGATACAAATCCTTGGAGCTGAAATCGATGGGGAAACTCAGGTCGATATTATTCTCCAAATGCTATCCAAAAGTTTTGAGCAATTCCGCCTGAACTACAATATGAATAAAAGGATTTATTCATTGGCGGAACTACTGACAGAACTTCAGGCAGTAGAAGGGTTATTTTGTCATAATTCTCAAAATCACTTTGCTGAAAATGTTTCTACTTCTAAGTTGAAAGGCAAGAAGAAGAAGAAGAAACAAGCTGGCTTGGCAAAGAAAGTGAATCGATCTCTAGGTACTGGAATAAATTAGGAGTGAAGAAGTCGAAGGGCAAGTGCTTCATTTGCAAGTAGTCTGGACATTGGAAGGCGGAGTGCCCTCGTAGGAATGAGAACAATAATGGTATATCTTATTCTCTAGTAGTTGAAACATGTTTAGCGGTGTCATCTACCAGTACATGGTGTGTAGATACAGGAGGCACTGATCATGTCTGTAGTTCATTGCATGGGTTCCAGGAAACCCGACAACTATATGAAAGAGAGATAACCATCTACATGGGCAATGCTACAAAAGTGGCGGTTATTGTAGTGGGAGATGTTTACTTATCGTTTGATAGGAATAGAACTTTGATTTTGAGAAATTGTCTTGATGTACCAAGTTTTAGAAAGAATTTAATTTCAGTTTCTAAACTATTTTTGGATGGATATACTGTTTCTTTTGATGACAAAGTGGTTATCAAGAAAAATAGGGTAGTTATCTATTCTGGTACATTAGTTGGCAATTTGTATACTCTAAATCCAATAACTCCCACAAAGCAACAAATGGAAATTAATAACACATCTTCTAATTCTAATGAGAGAAAGGAACCTTCGAAAATGAACCAAACATATCAAAGGGTGCAATTTAGTTCGTTAAATCAATAGGCCCAATAAGTTGAGAAATGATATTATTTATATGGTGTGTTGTTGATTATAGATTGAAACTGTGTCCTAGTAATCTGGTTTGATGATGTCCCCTTAAGGAGCACATAAAAATTATCATGTAAACCCTGCAGGTGGACTTAGTCTGACATGACAAGAAGGTTGAGTGCTACTACTCTTGGAGCTAGATATTAATTAAGTGAGTTGTCGGTAACTCATTTAATTAGTGGACATTCAATATCTTAAACACAGGGAGACTAATACACTCATGATAAGAAGGAGTCCATATTGTAATATGAGATTGGTTCAGTAGTGCAATAATAATTCTTTAGTGGTATGAGTTGTTATTGATGAACTTGAGTTGGGTGTTCGGGGCGAACACGGGAAACTCAAGCTCATCGGGAGACCAAAACCAATTCCTCCTCTCGGTCCCTGTTGTAGCCTCTTATTTATAAATCCTTATATCCACTTAAAGCCAAGCTTCTTACCCATCTTATTGTGGCCGACCAAGCCAAGCTTGGAGCCCAAGCTAGGGCCGGCCAAGCCAAAGATTGGAGCCAAGATTGTGGCCGACCAAGCTTGGAGCCCAAGCAAGGTGGCCAGCCACACATAAAATTAAAAAGGGTATTTTAATATTAAAATCTTTCCTTTTGTAGAAGCCATGGTTTTAAAAGAGAGTTTTTAAATTTTAAAATCTTTCCTTTTGTAGCTCTCTACAAAGGATTAAGAGAGAGGTTTGATATCTTTCCTTATTTGTAGTTTAAAGGAAGATTTTAATTTTTGTATAAAACTTTCCTATTTTATAACCATCCACATGTTTTAAAAGAGAGATTTTTATTTATAAAATTTTCCTTTTATACCCAACAAGGGATTTAAAAGAGAAATTGTTTTATTAAAATTTCTTACCGGAAACAAATAAGGAAGTTTTAATTTTGTGTTTAAAACTTTCCTTGTTTGGAGCATATGTATAGGGCCGGCCATGACAAGCTTTAAAGGAAGTTTTAATTTTTTGTTTAAAACTTTCCTTTTTAGTCATTGGCAAGGAATATAAGGATGTTTTAATTATGTTTAAAACTTTCCTTTTATGACAAGACTAAGGATTAAAAAAGAGATGGAGGGGTGCCTCATGAGATAAGACATCTTCTATTCCTCTCTTCCAATCCTTTGGTGGCCGACCCTTGTCCTTTTCTTTTCTCCTTTTGTTTTCTTCCTTGGAGGCCGACAACATCAATTGTGGTAATCTCTTGGTGACCGGTTGCTTGAAGGAGAAGAAGAAGAGAAGGAAGCTCTCTTGTCTAGCATCCCTTGGAGGTTAGTTGGTGGCCGGATCTTGGAAGCCTTGGAAGAAGCTTGAGTGGATTTCATCTTGGAAGATCGTCCCCCACACGATGTCCAAGAGAAGGAGGAGAATACAACAGAAGATCAAGAGGTCTATAAGCTACAAAAGATATAACTAGTTATTAGTTTTCGCATCATAACTAGTTCATCTTTTGTATAGATCTTGAAAAACCAAACACAAGAGGTTATCGATTTTAAGTTATCATTTTGTTATCGATTTTATTTTTCAATTTCATGTTTCGATAATGTGTTTCTATTGAGGTCTTTATAGTTAAACCTAGTTTACTGTAAGAAATTAAATATCTGATTTCTTTGTGAGGCTTTGTCTAGGAAGTGATGGATGATCCCATACCCAAGAAGGTCTAGTGCCTCGCCATGTTTAACTTGGAAGTCGATCTTAGAAATAGATATTTGATTAACTTCTGTAATATGGTTTAACTTAGGAAGATCACATCGGTTAAACTTGGAGCAAAAATGTTAAGTATCGTTTCCAATCCAAGTTTAACTTCTGAAGGACAATTTGGATTAATAATGTTAAGCATCGTTTGCAATCTAAATTTAACTTAAGTAGAGCACATGGGTAGCTAGGATAGTTCTATGCTTGTACAAATTTTTGTACAGGAGAACTAGGACGGTATTTTGAGTAGTGGCCAGCACCACAAAGTTGGTTCTTCTCCAAATCGTGAGTTCATGAGATAGACGAAACATGTTCATGTGCATACTGTGGAGGCGCAACCACTTGATCGTGCTAAGATCTACCAAGGATAAAGTTGCTGTCAAGAGTTTGTATTTACTAACAAAGGTATAACTTTCATCACAACTAGTATACGATTTCCTTCGCATGGATCTTCTTGAAAGTATTTGTAGGTGCAGCGGGGCCGACAAGAGGGGAGGGGTGAATTGCCTGTAAAATAAAAAAAATACCCTCCTCAAAACTTTCAACTCTAAAATAGTGCAACAATAATAAAAATAAAATCAACTAACAAAAAAGCGAGAAAGGAACTCAGTGATGTGACTTGGTTACAACCAAGAAGGTTGTTAATCCAAGGCGATTGAATAGGCGCACGAAGAAAGTCTCCTTCTCTGAAGGTGGAGAAGCCTTTTACACACTAAAAGCTCTTACAAGTTTCTAGGAATTGAATACTTAGTTGAATGAATTATTTCCTAGCTCCAGGGGACTTTATATAGCTCATGGAAAGCTTATCACGAGCCATGAGGGCACCTCCAACGAGGTTGAGGGCGTCTCCTGTTAGAGTGTATACTAAAATCCTAGCTTTTGTATAAACATTTATTTAGAAATAATAATCACATTGGTCAAATGTCTACATTTATAAGTTAAGTGTAGTTGTTCAATTAATTTATATTGTAGATAACTTGGTGTGTGGTGTCATACACAGAAGATCATGTTATAAATTTCTTGTAAATTATAAACAGTAGCTCACGACTAAGATGGAAAGGAGCAAACCATTGGAATAGTCATAGTGTAATTTGGTATTGGTTTATCTTAACTATTAAATTACACTAGTACACTCTGAGTGTACTGAGCAGGACCATTTAAGTTAAGTTCTTTTTGTACTGACTACATAAAAGAACAAGACCTTTGTTATTATGGAAGTGTGTGCTATTAATCCTGATATAATAGCAAGCACATATATCTAGTATTTATTTCTTTGACTTATCAAAGGGTGTGATTTAGTTCGATAAATCAATAGACCCGATAAGTTGGGAAATGATATTATTTATAGTGTGTATTGTTGATTATATAAGGAAACTGTGTCCTAGTAATCTAGGTTGATGATGTCCCCAAGAGGAGCTCATAAGGATTGTCATGTAAACTCTGTAGGTGGACTTAGTCCGACATGATGATAAGGTTGAGTGGTACTACTCTTGGAGCTAGATATTAATTAAGTGAGTTGTCAGTAACTCATTTAATTAGTGGGCATTCTATATCTTAAACACAAGGAGACTAACACACTCATGATAACAAGGAGCCCAAAATGTAATTTGGGATTGGTGCGGTAGTTCGATAATAATTCTTTAGTGGTATGAATTATTATTGATGAAATTAAGTTGGGTGTTCGGGGTGAACATGGGAAGCTTAATTTCATCGGGAGACCAAAACCAATTCCTCCTCTTGGTCCCTATCATAGTCTCTTATTTATAAAGTATTATACCCACCCATACCCACCATTTTACTCATCCTTATGTGGTCGGCCAAGCCAAGCTTGGAGCCCAAGCAAGGGTAGGCCAAGACATGGCTTGGATGGGATGAAGTGTGGCCGACCCTAGCTTGAGTCCAAGCTTGGGTGGACGGCCACAATAAAATTAAAAGGATTTTATTTTTAAAAATTTTTCTTATGTGGAAGCCATGGTTTTAAAAGAGAGTTTAAAATTTAAATATTTCCTTTTATAGCATTCTACAAAAGATTAAGTGAAAGGTTTGATATCTTTCCTTATTTGTAGTTAAAAGGAAGATTTTAATTTTTGATAAAACTTTCCTTTTTTTTGTAACCATCCTCATGATTTAAAAAAGAGTTTTGAAATTAAACCTTTCCTTTTATAGTCTCTACAAAAGATTAAGAAAAGATTTGATATCTTTCCTTATTTGTAGATTGAAAAGAAGATTTTAACTTTAGAGAAAACTTTCCTTTTTGTAAATAATCTACATGTTAAATAAAGAGATTTTAATTTATAAAAGTTTCCTTTTATAACCAACCATGAAGGGAATTTTTAAAGAGAAATTTTTATTTCCGGAAACAAATTAGGAAGTTTTAATTTTGTGTTTAAAACTTTCCTTGCTTGGATGATTAAGAGGTGGCCGACCACATTGAGTTTTAAAGGGAAATTTTTTATTAAACTTTCCTTTCATTGGAAAAGAGAATAAGGAACTTTTTATAAAACTTTCCTTATTTGCCAAGATCAAGGAATATAAAAGAGAGGGTAGAGGTGCCTCACCTCACAACTTATGTTTTAGTTTTCCTCTCTTCTATTTCCTAGGTTGGTGGCCGACCCTTAACATCCTCTACCTCTTCTATTCTCCTTCCTTGGCCGACGACATCTTTATCTCAAGGAGCTTGGTTGGTGGCCGGATCTTGCTTAAGGAAGAAGGAGAGATAGGAGGTCTTGTTTCTTAACATCCCTTGGAGCTTGGTGGTGACCGAACCTCATCTTCTCTTGGAGTTATTGTGGTGGCCAAAACTTGCTTGGAGAAGAAGGTAGCTTGGATGGTTCTCATCTCGGTAGATTGTCGCCCACACGACGTCCGAGATATGAAGAGGAATACGGAAGAAGATCAAGAGGTTGTTGCTTACAAAGAAAGGTTTAACTAGTAATTCTATTCCGCATCATACTAGTTTTCTTTGTATAGATTTTGAAATACCAAACACAAGAGGCATATGATTTAGGTTTCAAATTTGTGATTCGAGTTTGTGTTTTTTATTTTTCGAATTTGTGATTCGATTGTTCTATTTGGTTAAACCTAGGATTATATAAGGAAATTAAATATTAAATTTCTTTAAAAGGCTTTGCCTAGGCGGTGGTGGATGATCTCATACCCAAGAAGGCGTAGTACCTCGCCATGCAGTCCTGGAAGCCAATTTTAGAAATTAATATTTAATTGAATTTATAACATGGGTGGATTTGGATCAATAATGTTAAGCATCGTTTGCGATCCAAGTCTAAACCACTAAGAACAGATAAGTTAAATTTGGAACCAATAATGTTAAGTTCCATTTGCGATTCCTAATTTAATTTCTAAAGAACACAATAGGTTGTTAGTATATGTTTAGGACTTGTACAAAATTTTTGTACATGGGAACCTGTATAATATTCCGCATAGCAACCAATAATTGGTATCAGAGCTAGGGTTTGCCTCTGTGTGTTTAGTTTTTAGTTTAATTATGCACATGTCATACATAATTTAAGCAGAATAATAGTAGGATGTGCTAACTCTGTGGTTGCAGACTCAAACTATTATGGCTTATTGATATTGTATGTGATTGGACCCTTGGACATGTCAAGGGAATTTTATGTGTGTGCATGATTATATGTATTAAATACAGCAGGAGCTGTATTATTTTAGGATTTTACATTTTTGTTTCGATCTAGATTACATGTACATTTCTTTGTGGAATATAGGATCGATATACGTAAAATTCTATTTTTGTCGTGGATCGTATCCTTGCGAGGCGTGGTACTTTTTGAGGACCAGAGATGTAGCGGAAAAAGAAGCAAGATGGATGCGGTGACTAGACCCGATTATGGTGGCTAAAGATGGCAGCAGCTAGGGTTGGCAGCACAAGGAGGACAGTGATGGAAAAGGCCATAATAGTTAGAAAATTAATTTCCATATTTATTTCTTTTATTTACTGTGTGTGTGTATGCATGTGATGTGTGCTTGCATGGTTAAAATTCCTCACCTTAAATAACTAAGTGGGAGAGGAATTAGTAAATAAATTCCACGGTCTCCATTATTGGTTTGTAAGTGATGCGACAAACTTGCGTGTTGGCTCTGAGTGCCTCCCTCCCCATCGGATGAGTTTGTTTGCGGATCACTAGATCAAACTTCCTTTATGAATGATTACTGGTTTGTAGGTGATGCGACAAACTTGCGTGTTGGCTTTGAGTGCCTCCCTCCCCATCGGATGAGTTTGTTGGCAGTTCACTAGATCAAACTTCCTTTATAATTACTGGTTTGTAGGTGATGCATTCAAACTTGTGTGTTGGCTCTAAGTGCCTCCCTCTCCATCGGATGAGTTTGTTTGCGAATCACTAGATCAAACTTCCTTTATGGGTAATTATAGTAAATTATTTAGGTTTGTGTGTTCTTCTCTAGGTGAAGGAGCACAATCCTATAAGTAATCAAATAATAGTATACACTTAGGCACATCTAATAGTATCCTCCCCATCAGAGTCACTGCTATTATTTGTGCGACTGAAGGAAAAACCAACTATATATTAATTTTATTTGTCATAAAGTTAGGTTGACAAGAATAAAATTAATGGATAAAACCTCCTCTTACAAATGTTTGATTTTGTATACGTCCACACTATCGTGGCATGCAAAATTCACGGTGTTTGAGTTGTTGGTAAATTTAAATAATATTGTTTGAGGAATCAATATTATTCTAAATTTAGAGACTTGACCAAAAGTTTTATGATTCTTAGGATGACTTACAACCCATTGGCCATTATACTGAAAGAGAACAAACTTACTGGTCCCAATTACATAGATTAGAAAAGAAACTTGGACATTGTCCTAACTTCTGAAGGCTATAAGTTTGTACTAATGGAGGTCTACCCTAATGTGCCTAATAGAGATTCTAGTGAAGAGGAGATTGAGTATCATAGGAAATGGGTCAAGGTAGATGAGATGACGCGGAGTTACATTTGGCTTTTATATCAAATGTACTGCAACATCGGCATCAAACCATGCCCATTGGCCATGACATGATGTACAATCTCAAGGAACTCTTCGGATTCTAGAATCAGGCTGATAGGCAAGACTGTATGTTCTCTACGTACTGGACTAAAAGCAGGAATAAAGAAGCCAAAAGGCAAGTGCTTCATTTGCAAGCAGCCTGGACATTTGTAGGTGGCCTGTACTCGTAGAAACAGAACAATATAAGAATATCTTATTCTCTAGTAGTTGAAACATGTTTAGTGGTGTTATCTACCGGTACTTGGCATGTAGATATGATAACCACTGATCATGTCAGCAAATCATTGCAGGGGTTCAAGGAAACCTAACAACTACACAAAAGAGAAATCACTGCAATGCTATAGAAGCAGCAGCTGTTGTAGTGGGAGATGTTTATAAAATTTTGGTTTTAAAAAATTGTCTTTACGTACCAAGTTTTAGAAAGATCTTGATTTCAATTTCTAAACAATACAAGGATGGATATTCTATCTATTTATGATAACAAAGGTGTTATCAAGATAAAAAGGTAGTTATCTGTTCTGGTACGTTGGTTGGCAATTTATAATCCAATAACTCCCACGAAACAACAAATAGAAATTAATAACACATCTTCAAATTATAATAAGAGAAAGGAACCTTCGGAAATGAACCAAACATATCTTTGGCATTTAAGGCTTGGTCATATTAACTTAAGTAGGATTCAAAGGCTTATAGCCGATAGACTCTTGGGTTCATTAGTGTTGGAAAACTTTCCAACTTGAGAATCTTGCTTGGAAGGTAAAATGACCAAGAGATCTTTTAAGGCCAAGGGGTATAGAGCCAAAGATGTATTAGAACTGGTTCATTCTGATTTGTGTGGTCCTATGTCTATCTAGGCAAGAGGTGGTTTCGAAAACTTTATCTCTTTTATAGACGATTATTCGAGATACGGATATATTTACTTGATGCGCCGCAAGTCTGGATGCTTTGATAAGTTCAAAGAGTACAAGGCTGATGTGGAGAAACGTCATGGTAAAATTATCAAGACACTACGGTCTGATCGTGGTGGCGAATACCTCTTTGGAGAGTTTAGGAATTACTTATCAGAGGCTGGGATTCAATCCCAATTGTCTGCACCTGGTACATCCCAACAGAATGGCGTGATAGAACGAAGGAATATGACTCTTATGGAAATGATTAGATCAATGATGAGTTATTTAGAATTGCCAAATTCGTTTTGGGGATATGCTCTGGAAACAGTAGTGTACATTCTGAATATGGTACCTTCTAAATCAGTACCCTCTACTCCCATGGAATTATGGAGTGGGTGCAAGCCTAGTCTGAGTCATATCCGGATATGGTGTAGTCCAGCACATGTGCTGAAAGGAGATACTGACAAGTTGGGATCACGTACAGAAGTGTGTCTGTTTGTAGGATATCCTAAGGGAATGAAAGGTGATTTATTTTATAATCCTAAAAATCAGAAAGTCATTGTTAGCACCAATGCTCGATTTTTGAGAAAGATTATGTAATAAATCATAAACCCATGAGTGAAATTATTCTAGAAGAAATGTGAGAGGACATGCCTATTTTAGTACCATCAGTACAAGATGAAATATCACAAGAAACTGCAACACGATCACAAATGATACACAACCACAGACAGTGCCTCGTCGTAGTGGGAGGGTTGTAAGGAAACCTGAGAGATTCATGTTTTTGGGAGAGTCTTCGGACTTGATCTCTGGTGAACATGAACTTGATCCCTAGACATATGACGAAGCACTCCAAGATAAAGATGCAATATCTTGGAAAAGAGCGATGAACTCTAAAATAAAATCTATGTATTCTAATAAGGTCTGGGAACTGGTAGAACCACCAAATGGTGTAAAAGCCGTTGAATGTAAGTGGATCTACAAAAGGAAAAGTGGGATAGATGGGAAGGTGGAAACCTTCAAAGCAAGGATTGTTAGAAAAGGGTATAAATTCAGAGGAAACCTTTTCACCGGTAGTCATACTTATGTCTATCCAGATTCTTTATCTTTTGCTACTCATATAGATTATGAGATTTGGCAAGTGGATGTCAAGACAACTTTTCTTAATGGAAGTTTTGAAGAAATCATCCATATAAAGCAACTAGAGGGGTTCATTGCAAAGGGCAAAGAGCATCTAGTATGAAAGCTCAATCGGTCTATTTATGGACTGAAGCAAAGCTTCAAGGTCTTGGAACATCCAGTTGTAATCCAGTCCTATGGATTTATTCAGTGTCCGGATGAATCTTGTGTATACAAGAAGTGTGATGGAAACATGGTGATATTTCTTGTACTATACGTAGATGATATTTTTTTATAGTTGGAAACAATATCAAAGTGTTGTCGGAAGTAAGGGTATGGTTGTCAAAGTAATTCGATATGAAGGACTTAGGAGAATGTGCATATATTCTTGGGATTAAAGTAATAAGGGATCGCAAGAAAATAATGATGTGCTTATCCCAAGCTTTATACAATCCTAGCTCGTTTTAGCATGAAAGACTCCAAGAAAGGTTTTCTACCTTTTAGGCATGGAGTAGCTTTATCTAAAGAGATGTCTTCGAAGACATCAAAGGAGATAGAAGACATGAAGGTAGTTCCTTATGCTTCGGCTGTCGGAAGCCTAATGTATGCTATGCTGTGTACGAGACCGGATATCTGTTTTGTCGTGGGCATGGATAGCATATATCAAAGTAACACTGGATAAGGACATTGGACTGCTGTAAAGCCTATATTAAAGTACCAAAGAAGGACTAGAGATTATATGCTAGGCAGATGATTTTCTCCCTGTGGGTTACAAGGATTCCTACTTCCAATCTGATAGGGACAATAGTAAGTCAACCTAGGGGTTTTGTGTTTACTTTAAGGGTGCATTTGGTTCAAGTCATCATCTATAACTTTGGTTATGTGATTACCAGGTAATCACATAACTAAGGTTATAGGGAATACAACATAACTTATTAGGTGTTTGGTTCAACTAAGATTATGTAATTACTTAGTTTTATATTTACTAATTTACCCTTAACATTTTGAATTAATTTAATTAAATGAAAACTTTTTTTATCTCTTCTTCTCTCCCGTGACCTTTCTTCTTCCCTGCCATTTTTCCGAAGACATGGATCTGTAAGTGGTCTTGGTTTCAGAATCCTTCAATGAAGAAGAAATATTTCTAGAGAGCGTTGAGTTTCTTTGGGATTTCATGAATCTCCTAACGAGGAAGACGGCTGCGCACTTGAGAGCGAGGAATCCGGCGGATCCAGCAGTACCTTGTATCATAAGAGAATGTATCGATCGTCAACAAAAAACCAGGCTTTAGACGGGATTCGGGTTCGATCAAGAGCTCCCCTTACCCGCTGCCAACAATGTCCTTTTTGATTCTTCTTCCCTGCAGCAAGAACAGAGAATCGAAATTTAAATCCAGCGATTGGTATCGCGTAATTTGATCACGGGTTTATACTCACCGCTGCAACTTCCGAGATTGACTCCATTGTGGCAGATGCAGATACTGCCCTGCCACGTCGAGGTGTTGTTGGCGTTGTAGCCGCACCGGCCGCCGCTGGCGGCGCACTTGCTGCAATTCCTCGCAGTATAAATCGCCATCCAGCCGGCCCGCAGCAGGTCGGTGTAGTTTCTGCCGGTGCTGATGTTCGAGTCGCCCATCACTGGCACTACGCCGACGGTGCAGTTCTGATCCGGCGAGCGCGTGCGTACGGGGTCGTATTCGCCGCCGAACATGACCTTCTTGACCCGCCGAGCACCAGCGCCACCTCCTCCGCAAGCAACCGGCGCCGCCCTGCTCATCTCCTCTTAGAAGGGTAATTTTGGAAAAAAATATTGATAACCCCGGAATCGTAGAAAACCTAAGGTTTCCAAGATTTTCTGATTCCTGGTTCTATTCCCTAATTGCTGATGTGGCGGGAATGTTACATTACCAGGAATCAACAATTACTTAAACCAAACAAGATTATCATTGATAACCAATTCAGGTTATTAGCGATAACCCCGAACCAAACGCGCCCTAAGAGGTGAAGTCATAACTATGGAGTGTTAAGCATAGGTGCTTTTTCGGACTCCACCATAGAAGTTAAGTATGTGGCAGTCTTTGAGGCAGTCACAGAAGATGTATGACTTAGAAACTTAATGATGGACTTAAATGTGATTCCTGGTTTATCCAAAATTAATTTGGTGCAGTAGCAAACTTGAAAGAACCACGATCCTATAAGGCAAGTAAACACATAGAGCGCAAGTACCACCCAATAAGAGACATCGTATAACGAGGAAAAGTTGTCACCTAGATTGCATCAGATGATAACCTTGAAGATCCTTTCACTAAGGCCCTTAAGGCAAGAGCTTTTGATGACTATGTTAAGGGGTTGGGAATCAGATGTATGGCAGCATTTATGGTAGCATAGTCTTTTAGTATAAGTGAGAGATTCTTGTAGTAGACTGTATTACATGCCTATTGTTAGTTACTTTAGTTTATTCAGTTATGAATACTTGCTATATTGTTTAGAAGACTGTACTATAGGTTATTGCTAGTAGTTATATGTTACTGTACATATCTATTGGTTACCTGCTAAGTTCTTTTGCCTCACACCGTTATATTACTACTTTTCAAGTTGAGGCCATCGGGAGATTCCAATCGCTAGCCCCCTTGTTGCGAGGACTTTCAGTTGTCGAGTTTTGTTTTCCTTACTAATGTTGTAATGTATACTAAAAGCCTAGCTTTTTGTATAAATATTTATTTAGAAATAAGAATCACATTGGTCAAATGTTTACATTTATAAGTTAAGTGTAGTTGTTCAAATAATTTATATTGTAGATAACATGGTGTGTGGTGTCACACACAGAAGATCATATTATCAATTCCTTATAAATTATAACAGTAGCTCACGACTAAGATGGAAATGAGCAAACCATTGGAATAGTCGTAGTGTAATTTGGTATTGGAATTACCAATACCTTGAGTGTATTGGTAATTATGGAAGTGTGTGCACTTTGAGTGTACTGAGCAGAACCATTTAAGGTAAGTTCTTTTTGTACTGACTACATAAAAGAACAAGACCTTTGTTATTATGGAAGTGTGTGCTCTTAATCCTGATATAATAGCAAGCACATATATCTAGTATTTATTTCTTTGACTTATAAAAAGGTGTGATTTAGTTCGATAAATAAATAGGCCCGATAAGTTGGGAAAATGATATTATTTATAGTGTGTATTGTTGATTATATAAGGAAACTGTGTCCTAATAATCTAGGTTGATGATGTCCCCAAGAGGAGCTTATAAGGATTGTCATGTAAACCCTGCAGGTGGACTTAGTCCGACATGATGATAAGGTTGAGTGGTACTACTCTTGGAGCTAGATATTAATTAAGTGAGTTGTCAGTAACTCATTTAATTAGTGGATATTCTATATCTTAAACACAGGGAGACTAACTCACTCATGATAAGAAGGAGCCCAAAATATAATTTGGGATTGGTGCGGTAGTTCGATAATAATTCTTTAGTGGTATGAATTATTATTGATGAAATTAAGTTGGGTGTTCGGGGCGAACATGGGAAGATTAATTTCATCGGGAGACCAAAACCAATTCCTCCTCTCGGTCCCTATCATAGTCTCTTATTTATAAAGTATTATACCCACCTTTTTACCCATCCTTATGTGGTCGGCAAAGCCAAGCTTGGAGCCCAAGCAAGGGCCGGCCAAGACATGGCTGTTAGTTAGAGCCCTAGAGCCAATCATTTGATGATTGTATGGACTCATGTATATCATATTCTTGTATATATATTAAGGAATTTGGTTTTTGGTTATTATGCTTATTTGTATTAGTGCTAGATAAAATAAGTATAGTAACGTCCTTGAGCAGAAGGTTCTTACCTATATCAATCGATTGGTTGAATCGATAGTGAGATGATATAAGGAACACTACTCTAATTCATTCCTAGTCGAGTATTAACATTCAGGGACAATGTTAATACAATAAGACTAGCATGTAGGTCAGCTCGATGACTTGATCTCACAAGTCATGGATATAGAGATATCAAGCTGACACATGGGTATGCATTAGAGAATGTATACTGAATGACCCGCCATGAGAAAGTATCATGGATCGTTATATGAGTGTCATATACTTTCTCATGTGGCTATTAGTATGACTATTAGTCCTTAGACCTGAAGTCACCATGGATCCCTACATAAGGAGTTATGTACTTTGGTTTCGTCAAACGTCACCCGTAACTGGGTGGACTATAAAGGCGATTACTGGGTATGTAACGAATTATGCAGAGGGATGTGAGTGATGTAGATGGGATCTATCCCTCCTATATGATGGGAGTGACATCGATATTCTTGATAGAGTAAGACCACGAAGTGTATGGCCATACCCAAATGAGTCAATATGAGATATTGAGCTCATTTGATTGAGTGAGTCTACTTGGAGTTCAAGATTTAGATTGGTCAGAGGATGACACGATCTATGCCTCACATTGATCAATCTAGATGTCTAGGATAGAAGGACACTTGTCATATATTGTGAGGAGTCACAATTAGTAGTCACAAGGTGATGTTGGATCTCGACATTTCTTGTAACTTGGGTAGCAATGATGTATTGCTAGATGCCGCTCATTGCTTATGTTTCTAAAGGAGTTTAGAAACATTGCCAACGTTACAAGAACCTATTGGGTCACACACAAAGAACAAGTGGATGGAGATTAGGTTCATATGATGAACCAATTGGATTAGGTTCATATGATGCACCAAAGATTGGATTCAAATTAGACTTATTGAGTTAGACTCAATTAGATTCAATTGTTGAATGAGTCTAATTTAAATTTGATTCATTGAGTCAATGTATATCAATGAATTGAGATTCATTAAATTGAAATTGACTTGAATCAAAGGTTGGATTTAACTCAACAAGGAAGACAATTGGTCAGGTTTGACTTGACCAAGTAGAAGTTGAAACATCAAGTTTGACTTGATGTGTTGCCACATCATAAGGATGACTCATCCTTGCCACATCACATGCCACCTCATGGAGGTTACAACACTTCCCATTCCATTTAATGTGGCCGGCCACATTAAATGAGGGAGTTATGTGTGTGGCCGGCCACACTAAAGGATGAGTTGTTTTTCATTTAGTGGGTATTGATGTGTGGTAATTGGATCATCTTCTTCCTAGTTTTCTTCCTCCTTCTTGCTGCTGTTGCCGTGACTTCCATGGTGCGGAGAAGGTGGTTGAGTGAATCCAAGAGCAAAGGAAGAGTGAAGGTCACAAAGGAAGGATACTACTAGTGAGTGTATAAGATTTCTTTTTGTACCTTCTTCTTTTCTTCCTTTCCAATCCCATTCGAGAGCTCTAGAAAGTGCTAGCACACTTGGGGCTCTCTTCTCCATCCTTTTAGTGTGAGAGACACTCCTTGTTCGTGTGGATATCATTAGAGGAGTGTCTACGTTGACACTCTCGAGATCCGGCGTACCGTTTGACGAGCGGGATTTGCGAGGGCACGCATCGAAGGTAAAATGTTTTCCTTGTAGATCTACTGTAGATCAAAGTATTAAAACTCGTACTCGTGTTTTTCGGAAATTTTCCTTGCACGGATCTACGACTTTGGGTGATTCAGGGTTTCCGCGACGCGAAAAGTGGTTTTCGCGGCCCGAAAAGCCCAACAGTGGTATCAGAGCCACGTGCAAGGCTTGTACGAGTTTGATTTTTGGTTTTATGAAAACTAAAGTTTCTGTAATTTTCTATAAAATTATGATTTTATAGTTTTTATGGGTAATTTTTCCATAGAAGCGAAGCACAAGTGTCTCGGCACTTGTAGGCTTCGGCTACCGGAAAGATTTTCCCAAAACGGCTTCGTTTTGCCCCAAATCCGTTTGGGACAGCGGGCATGGGTGCCATTAGATCGCAAAGGAGCAACTCACGATGGTTAGATCGTGGGTAGGGGTACTGCCCCTAACCCCGCAAGGGGATTTGCTCCGCGATTGCACCCAAAATCACTAAAAACGAACCCGCCGGGAAGATTTTTCCGAAACGGCAATGTCTCGGCCCAAATTATTTTGGGACAGCGGGTTTAGGTGCTGTTGGATCACAAACGAACCCTCGCGATGGTTAGATCGCGGGTAGGGGCGCTGCCCCTAGCCCCGCAAGGGGATCCGTTTCGCGATTGCGCCCGAAACCGCTAAACGGGACCGCCGGGAAATTTTACTCGTAAAATTGTAAAAATTATTTTAAAAATTATAGAAAATTATGAAAATATATAATTTTGAATTATATATTAATTTTGTGATAGTCATGGCCCAAAAACCCAATATGATTGGTTGTGTTGTAATTCATAATACGGCCTGCGTGCCGTGACGTGTTTGCGAGTGTTGTATTATATTCGCGACCTGCGCGTCGTGCCTTCTCTTATATTCTTGTTGTAAATTAGATTTAGACTCAAATGTAACTCGAGTTTCAAATTGTAATGTACAAATTGGAGCGGTGGAGGGTCCACAAGAGACGGAGTTCCGAGGCGGGCACGAGCAACACAAGGTGGTCAAAGGGAGGAGCTTGGAGAAGCTATTGACCCTAGGTTGACCAATCGATCTTCTCATTGGCTTGAGAAGATCGTAGTAGGGCCATGACTAAATCACAAATAGATTAATTAATTGCTTGTGTATGTGATGCATATTTAAAAAGTAGTTAATTAATTAGTGCCTTACGATTAGATTAGATCTAAGTCGTGCACATGATGCACCCTTGCGATTAGATTAGATCTATGTCGTGCACAAGATGCATCCCTTTCGATTAGATTAGATCTCAATCGAATCAACTCTAATGCCTAACCGTGCCGTGATACCTATCACTACCTCGATCACATGTACTGTTGAATCTGCCAAAGCAGAGCAATACATATTATCTTGGTAGGGTACGGAGGGACAATCTTGGTCCTGCCTATCAACGCATGAGTGAATACAAACTCAATTAGATTGAGTATTCCTAGTTACTCGGTTGGATCGAGTCAACTATAGGCATTCTTCCAATAGTTGGAAAGGTAAGACAAAATCACGTTTATATTAACTCTCGGGCGTATTAGCCAAAGCTAACTCGAGTTTTAATATAAATGCGGATATTGATTCTATAAACAAGAGTTGCATAGAGATGTAATTGGTAATCGTTACCTACCGATCATACTAAGCCTTGGGTGTATTAGCCAAAGCTAACTCAAGGGTTAGTATGATGTGGATCTTGTCCCACAAGAATTATAGAATTCAGTGGGAGCATCATTTAATTAAAGGCCTAATTAAATGATTTTAAGAATATGATATTTATTCTGCAAATTTTATGTTGTAGATAACCATGACGTCGAATACGAACTCTTTCTCCCTGCGTTCTGTCCTTAAGAAGGACAAGCTCAACGGAGCAAATTTCTTGGACTGGTACAGGAACCTGAGAATTGTTCTCACTTAGGAACGTAAACTGTATGTTCTGGAGCAGCCCATTCCGGAGGCTCCTCCTGCCACTGCCACGCGAGCAGACCGAGATGCTTACAAGAAGCATCAAGATGACGCATTAGATGTGTCCTGTCTAATGCTCGCGACCATGAACTCTAAGCTTCAGAAGCAACACGAGTTAATGGGCGTTTACGATATGGTTGAACATCTTCGTTAACTATATCAAGGACAAGCAAGGCACTGGAAGAGGAACTCCAAAGAATACCTGGAAGATCTTAAGAAGAAGAGAAATAAGATTTCTACTTCAAGTATACATGTTATAGAAGTCAACCTCTCTATTTCTTCATCGTGGGTATTAGATACCGGATGTGCTTCGCACATTTGTACTAATGTACAAGCGCTGAGGAATAGCAGGGCATTGATGAAGGGTGAGATAGACCTACGAGTAGGCAATGGAGCACGAGTTGCTGCTATTGCTGTAGGAACTTATCATCTATCTCTTCCCTCTAGGCTTGTACAAGAATTAGATGATTGTTGTTATGTGCCTGCCTTGACTAAGAACATTATATCAGTTTCTTGTTTGGACAAGAAAGGATTCTCGTTTATAATAAAGAACAAATGTTGTTCTGTCTATTTAAATGATATGTTCTATTGTAGTGCACCTCTGATAAACGGACTCTATATTCTAGATCTAGAGAGCCCTATCTATAACGTTAGTACCAAGAGGTTCAAATCGAACGATATGAACCACACCTATCTCTGGCACTGTCGCTTAGGTCATATAAATGACAAGCGCTTATCCCAGCACCATAAGGATGGTTTGCTGGACTCATTTGATTTTGAATCATATGAGATATGCGAATCATGCCTACGAGGAAAGATGACCAAGACTCCCTTTAGTGGGCACAGCGAGAGAGCGACTGATTTGTTAGGACTCATACATAGTGATGTATGTGGCCCTTTCAATGTTGCAGCTAGAGGAGGTTATAGGTACTTCATCACATTTACTGATGACTTCAGTAGATATGGTTATGTGTATTTGATAACACATAAATCTGAATCCTTTGAAAAGTTCAAAGAATTCAAGAATAAAGTACAAAACCAGCTTAGCAAGAGTATTAAGGTACTTCGATCAGATCGAGGTGGAGAATACTTAAGCCATGAGTTCCGTGACTATCTAGCTGAATGTGGGATTCTATCCCAACTCACTCCTCCTGGAACACCACAGTGGAATGGTGTATCCGAACGGAGGAATCGTACCTTATTAGATATGGTACGATCTATGATGAGTCACACAGATCTTCCGACATATCTATGGGGATATGCTCTAGACACGGCAGCTTTCATACTCAACCGAGTTCCATCAAAGGCCGTGATAAAGACACCATATAGGATATGGACTGGGAGAGATGCCCAGGCGTCTTTCATGAGGATTTGGGGTTGTGAGGCTTACGTTAGATGTCAAGTCTCAGACAAATTAGGACCCAAATCCGACAAGTGTTACTTTATTGGATATCCCAAGGAAACTAAGGGATATTACTTCTACATTCCCAGTCAGCACAAGGTAGTTGTGGCAAAGACTGGGGTCTTTCTAGAAAGGGACTTTGTTTCTAGAAAGACTAGTGGGAGTGCGTTCGATCTTGAAGAAGTTCAAGATGCGAACAATAGCACTGATGCCTCGATGGAAGTTGAACTGGAACCACAAAGTGTTGTGGATGATGTTCCACAAAGAGTTGAGGAACAACAACCAGTTCAAGTAGACATTCCTCTTCGCAGGTCTGATAGGGTACGTCGTCAGCCTGAGAGATACTCATTTCTCTTGTCTGACCATGATGACGTTGTGCTCATAGAGGATGAGCCTACCACCTATCAGGAAGCTATGATGAGACCAGATTCCGAGAAATGGCTAGAAGCCATGAGATCCGAGATGGAATCCATGTACACCAACCAAGTATGGACTTTGGTTGATCCACTTGAAGGGGTAAAACCCATAGGGTGTAAGTGGGTCTTTAAGAGAAAGACTGACATGGATGAACCTATTTATAAGGGTCGCTTGGTAGCTAAAGGTTTCAAGCAGATTCATGGTATTGACTATGATGAAACCTTTTCTCCAGTAGCGATGTTTAAGTCCATTTGGATCATGCTTGCTATTGCAGCCTACCATGACTATGAGATATGGCAGATGGATGTCAAAATCACGTTTCTGAATGGAAACCTACTCGAGGATGTGTACATGACACAACCTGAGAGTTTTGTAGATCCACAGCATACTAGCAGAGTATGCAAGCTGCATAGGTCCATTTATGGACTAAAGCAAGTTTCTCGGAGCTGGAATCTTCGATTCGATGATGCAATCAAACAGTTTGGTTTCATCAAGAACGAAGATGAGCCTTGTGTCTACAAGAAGGTTGTAGGAGATATAGTTGTCTTCCTCATATTGTATGTGGATGACATACTACTCATTGGGAAGGACATCCCTATGCTTCAGTCTGGCTAGGGAGTTGTTTCTCAATGAAGGACTTAGGTGAGGCATCCCGCATTCTAGGGATTCAGATCTATAGAGATAGATCTAAGAAATTGCTTGGCCTAAGTCAGAGTACATACATTGACAAGGTACTCCTTCGGTTTGCCATGCAGAACTCCAAGAAGGGATTTCTGCCGATGTCACATGGCGTGAGTCTTTTGAAGACTCAAGGTCCCTCTTCTAGAGAGGAGAGAGACCGCATGGATCATATCCCTTATGCCTCAGCCATAGGATCGATCATGTACGCCATGCTATGTACTCGACCTGATGTCTCGTATGCTTTGAGCATGACGAGCAGATACCAGTCAGATCCAGGTGAAAGTCACTGGATAGCGGTCAAGATTATTCTTAAGTACTTACGAAGGACTAAAGAATATTTCTTGATATATGGAGGCAATGATGAGCTAACTGTAAAGGGTTACAGTGATGCTAGCTTCTAGATCGATCAGGATGATTACCGATCGCAGTCAGGGTTCGTGTTTTGCTTAAATGGTGGTGCTGTGAGCTGGAAGAGTTCGAAGCAGGACACAGTAGCTGATTCTACAACAGAGGCCGAGTATATTGCTGCATCAGAGGCAGCAAAGGAGGCAGTTTGGATCCGCAAGTTCATCACTGAACTTGGGGTGGTTCCTAGCATCGCTGACCCAGTTGAGCTCTATTGTGACAACAATGGAGCTATGGCACAGGCGAAGGAACCTCGCTCACACCAGCAGACCAAGCACATACTACGGCGCTTCCATCTCATTCGAGAGATTATCGATAGAGGAGATGTGAAGATTTGTAGAGTACCTACAGAGGCTAACATCGCAGATCCCTTGACCAAGGCTTTGGCACAGAGGAAGCATGATGGTCACACTAGGTCATTAGGCCTTAGAGCCTATACTGATTGGCACTAGTGCTAGTGGGAGATTGTTAGTTAGAGCCCTAGAGCCAATCATTTGATGATTGTATGGACTCATGTATATCATATTCTTGTATATATATTAAGGCATTTGGTTTTTGGTTATTATACTTATTTGTATTAGTGTCAGATAAAATAAGTATAGTAACGTCCTTGAGTAGAAGGTTCTTACCTATATCAATCGATTGGTTGAATCGATAGTGAGATGATATAGGGAACACTACTCTAATTCATTCCTAGTCGAGTATTAACATTCAGTGACAATGTTAATACAATAAGACTAGCATGTAGGTCAGCTCGATGACTTGATCTCACAAGTCATGGATATAGAGATATCAAGCTGACACATGGGTATGCATTAGAGAATGTATACTGAATGACCCGCCATGAGAAAGTATCATGGATCGTTATATGAGTGTCATATACTTTCTCATGTGGCTATTAGTATGACTATTAGTCCTTAGACTTGAAGTCACCATGGATCCCTACATAAGGAGTTATGTACTTTGGTTTCGTTAAACGTCACCCGTAACTGGGTGGACTATAAAGGCGATTACTGGGTATGTAACGAATTATGCAAAGGGATGTGAGTGATGTAGATGGGATCTATCCCTCCTATATGACGGGAGTGACATCGATATTCTTGATAGAGTAAGACCACGAAGTGTATGGCCATACCCAAATGAGTCAATATGAGATATTGAGCTCATTTGATTGAGTGAGTCTACTTGGAGTTCAAGATTTAGATTGGTCAGAGGATGACACGGTCTATGCCTCACATTGATCAATCTAGATGTCTAGGATAGAAGGACACTTGTCATATATTGTGAGGAGTCACAATTAGTAGTCACAAGGTGATGTTGGATCTCGACATTTCTTGTAACTTGGGTAGCAATGATGTATTGCTAGATGCCGCTCATTGCTTATGTTTCTAAAGGAGTTTAGAAACATTGCCAACGTTACAAGAACCTATTGGGTCACACACAAAGAACAAGTGGATGGAGATTAGGTTCATATGATGAACCAATTGGATTAGGTTCAAATGATGCACCAAAGATTGGATTCAAATTAGACTTGTTGAGTTAGACTCAATTAGATTCAATTGTTGAATGAGTCTAATTTAAAATTTGATTCATTGAGGCAATGTATATTAATGAATTGAGATTCATTAAATTGAAATTGACTTGAATCAAAGGTTGGATTTAACTCAACAAGGAAGACAATTGGTCAAGTTTGACTTGACCAAGTAGAAGTTGAAACATCAAGTTTGACTTGATGTGTTGCCACATCATAAGGATGACTCATCCTTGCCACATCACATGCCACCTCATGGAGGTTACAACACTTCCCATTCCATTTAATGTGGCCGGCCACATTAAATGAGGGAGTTATGTGTGGGGCCGGCCACACTAAAGGATGAGTTATTTTTCATTTAGTGGGTATTGATGTGTGGTAATTGGATCATCTTCTTCCTAGTTTTCTTCCTCCTTCTTGCTGCTGTTGCCGTGACTTCCATGGTGAGGAGAAGGTGGTTGAGTGAATCCAAGAGCAAAGGAAGAGTGAAGGTCACAAAGGAAGGATACTACAAGTGAGTGTATAAGATTTCTTTTTCTACCTTCTTCTTTTCTTCCTTTCCAATCCCATTCGAGAGCTCTAGAAAGTGCTAGCACACTTGGGGCTCTCTTCTCCATCCTTTGAGTGTGAGAGACACTCCTTGTTCGTGTGGACATCATTAGAGGAGTGTCAACATTGACACTCTCGAGATCCGGCGTACCGTTGGAGGAGCGGGAATTGCGAGGGCACGCATCGAAGGTAAAATGTTTTCCTTGTAGATCTACTGCAGATCAAAGTATTAAAACTCGTACTCGTGTTTTTCGGAAATTTTCCTTGCACGGATCTACGGCTTTGGGTGATTCGGGGTTTCCGCGACGCGAAAAGCGGTTTTCGCGGCCCGAAAAACCCAACAATGGCTTGGATGGGATGAAGTGTGGCCGACCCTAGCTTGAGTCCAAGCTTAGGTGGTCGGCCACAATAAAATTAAAAGAATTTTATTTTTTAAAATTTTTCTTATGTGGAAGCCATGATTTTAAAAGAGAGTTTAAAATTTAAATATTTCCTTTTATAGCATTCTACAAAAGATTAAGTGAAAGGTTTGATATCTTTCCTTATTTATAGTTAAAAGGAAAATTTTAATTTTTGATAAAACTTTCCTTTTTTTGTAACCATCCTAATTATTTAAAAGAGAGTTTTAAAATTAAATCTTTCCTTTTATAGTCTCTACAAAAGATTAAGAAAAGATTTGATATCTTTCCTTATTTGTAGATTGAAAAGAAGATTTTAATTTTTGAGAAAACTTTCCTTTTTGTAAATCATCTACATGTTAAATAGAGAGATTTTAATTTATAAAAGTTTCCTTTTATAACCAACCATGAAGGGAACTTTTTAAGAAAAATTTTTATTTTCGGAAACAAATTAGGAAGTTTTAATTTTGTGTTTAAAACTTTCCTTGCTTGGATGATTAAGAAGTGGCCGGCCACATTGAGTTTGAAAGGGAAATTTTTTATTAAACATTCCATTCATTGGAAAAGAGAATAAGGAAGTTTTTATAAAACTTTCCTTATTTGCCAAGATCAAGGAATATAAAAGAGAGGGTAGAGGTGCCTCACCTCACAACTTATGTTGGTGGCCGACCCTTCACATCCTCACCCTCTTCTATTCTTCTTCCTTGGCTGGTGGCATCTTTATCTCAAGGAGCTTGGTTGGTGGCCGGATCTTGCTTAAGGAAGAAGGAGAGATAGGAGGTATTGTTTCTTAGCATTCCTTGGAGCTTGGTGGTGACCGAACCTCATCTTCTCTTGGAGTTCTTGTGGTGGCCAAAACTTGCTTGGAGAAGAAGGTAGCTTGGGTGGTTCTCATCTTGGTAGATCGTCGCCCACACGACGTCCGAGATAAGAAGAGGAATACAGAAGAAGATCAAGAGGTTGTTGCTTACAAAGAAAGGTGTAACTAGTAATTCTATTCCGCATCATACTAGTTTTCTTTGTATAGATTTTGAAATACCAAACACAAGAGGCATATGATTTAGGTTTCAAATTTGTGATTCGAGTTTGTGTTTTTTGTTTTTCGAATTTGTGATTCGATTGTTCTATTTGGTTAAACCTAGGATTATATAAGGAAATTAAATATTAAATTTCTTTAAAAGGCTTTCCCTAGGCGGTGGTGGATGATCTCGTACCCAAGAAGGTGTAGTATCTCTCCATGCAGTCCTGGAAGCCAATTTTAGAAATTAATATTTAATTGAATTTATAACATGGGTGGATTTGGATCAATAATGTTAAGCATCGTTTGCCATCCAAGTCTAACCACTAAGAACAGATAAGTTAAATTTGGAACCAATAATGTTAAGTTCCGTTTGTGATTCCTAATTTAATTTCCAAAGAACACAATAGGTTGTTAGTATAGGTTCAGGACTTGTACAAAATTTTTGTACATGCGAACCGGTATGATATTCCGCATAGCAACCAATAATTGGTATCAGAGCTAAGATTTACCTCTGTGTGTTTGGTTTTCAGTTTAATTATGCACATGTCATACATAATTTAGGCAGGATAATAGTAGGATGTGCTAACTCTATGATTGCAGGCTCAAACTATTATGACTTATTGATATTGTGTGTGATTGGACCCTTTGACATGTAAAGGGCATTTTATGTGTGTGCATGATTGTATGTATTAAATACAGCAGGAGCTGTATTATTTTAGGATTTTACATTTTTGTTTCGATCTAGATTACATGTATATTCCTTTGTGGAATATAGGATCGATATATATAAAATTTTATTTTAGTAGCGGATCGTATCCTTGCGAGGCATGGTACTTTTTGAGGACCAAAGATGCAGCGGAAAAAGAATTAAGATGGATACGGTGACTAGACCCGATTACGGTGGCTAAAGATGGCAACAAATAGGGTTGGCTGCACACGGAGGACAATGATGGAAAAGGCCATAATAGTTATAAAATTATTTTCCATATTTATTTCCTTTATTTACTGTGATGTGTGTGTGCATGTTATGTGTGCTTGCATGGTTAAAATTCCTCACCTTAAATAACTAAGTGTGAGAGGAATTAGTAAATAAATTCCACGGTCTTCATTATTGGTTTGTAAGTGATGAGACAAACTTGCGTGTTGCCTCTGAGTGCCTCCCTCCCCATCAGATGAGTTTGTTTGAGGATCACTAGATCAAACTTCCTTTATGAATGATTACTGGTTTGTCGGTGATGCGACAAACTTGCGTGTTGGCTCTGAGTGCCTCCCTCCCCATCGGATGAGTTTGTTGGCGGTTCACTAGATCAAACTTCCTTTATAATTACTGGTTTGTAGGTGATGCATTCAAACTTGCGTGTTGGCTCTAAGTGCCTCCCTCTCCATCGGATGAGTTTGTTTGCGAATCACTAGATCACTCTGCCTTTATGGGTAATTATAGGAAATTATTTAGGTTTGTGTGTTCTTCTCTAGGTGAAGGAGCACAATCCTATAAGTAATCAAATAATGCTTTACACTTAGGCACATCTAATAGTATCCTCCCTATTAGAGTCACTGCTATTATTTGTGCGACCGAAGGAAAAACCAACTATATATTAATTTTATTTGTCATAAAGTTAGGCTGACAAGAATAAAATTAATGGATAAAACCTCCTCTTACAAATGTTTGATTTTGTATACGTCCACACTATCGTGGCATGCAAAATTTACGGTGTTTGAGTTGTTGGTAAATTTAAATAATATTGTTTGAGGAATCAATATTATTCTAAATTTAGAGACTTGACCAAAAGTTTTGAGATTCTTAGGATGACTTACAACCTTTTGGCCATTATACTGAAAGAGAACAAACTTACTGGTCCCAATTACATAGATTAGAAAAGAAACTTGGACATTGTCCTAATTGTTGAAGGCTATAAGTTTGTACTAATAGAGGTCTACCCTAATGTGCCTAATAGAGATTCTAGTGAAGAGGAGATTGAGTATCATAGGAAATGGGTCAAGGTAGATGAGATGACGCGGAGTTACATTTGGCTTTTATATCAAATGTACTGCAACATCGACATCAGACAATGCCCACTGGCCATGACATGATGTACAATCTCAAGAAACTCTTCGGATACTAGAATCAGGCTGACAGGCAAGATTGTATGATCTCTACGTATTGGACTAAAAGCAGGAATAAAGAAGCAAAAAGTCAAGTGTTTCATTTGCAAGCAGCCTAGACATTTGTAGGCGGACTGTCCTCGTTGGAAGAGAATAATATAAGTATATCTTATTCTCTAGTAGTTGAAACATGTTTAGTGGTGTTATCTACCAGTACTTGGCATGTAGATATGATAACCACTGATCATGTCTGTAAATCATTGCAGGGGTTCCAGGAAACCTGACAACTACACAAAGGAGAAATCACTGCAATGCTACAGAAGCAGCAGCTGTTGTAGTGGGAGATGTTTATAAAATATTGGTTTTAAGAAATTGTCTTTACGTACCAAGTTTTAGAAAGAACTTGATTTCAATTTCTAAACAATACAAGGATGGATATTCTATCTATTTATGATAGCAAAGGTGTTATCAAGATAAAAAGGTAGTTATCTGTTCTGGTACGTTGGTTGGCAATTTATAATCCAATAACTCCCACGAAACAACAAATGGAAATTAATAACACATCTTCTAATTCTAATAAGAGAAAGGAACCTTCGAAAATGAACCAAACATATCTTTGGCATCTAAGGCTTGGTCATATTAACTTAAGTAGGATTCAAAGGCTTATAGCCGATCGACTCTTGGGTTTATTATTGTTGGAAAACTTTTCAACTTGAGAATCTTGCATGGAAAGTAAAATGACCAAGAGACCTTTTAAGGCCAAGGGGTATAGAGCCAAAGATGTATTAGAACTGGTTCATTCTGATTTGTGTGGTCCTATGTCTATCTAGGCAAGAGGTGGTTTCGAATACTTTATCTCTTTTATAAACGATTATTCGAGATACGGATACATTTACTTGATATGCCGCAAGTCTGGATGCTTTGATAAGTTCAAAGAGTACAAGGATGATGTGGAGAAATGTCATGGTAAAATTATCAAGACACTACGGTCTGATCGTGGTGGCGAATACCTCTTTGGAGAGTTTAGGAATTACTTATCAGAGGTTGGGATTCAATCCCAATTGTCTACACCTGGTACACCCCAACAGAATGGCGTGACAGAACGAAGGAATATGACTCTTATGGAAATGATTAGATCAATGATGAGTTATTTAGAATTACCAAATTCGTTTTGGGGATATGCTCTGGAAACAGTAGTGTACATTCTGAATATGGTACCTTCTAAATCAGTACCCTCTACTCCCATGGAATTGTGGAGTGGGCGCAAGCCTAGTCTGAGTCATATCTGGATATGGTGTAATCCAACACATGTGCTGAAAGGAGATACTGACAAGTTGGGATCACGTACAGAAGTGTGTTTGTTTGTAGGATATCCTAAGGGAATGAAAGGTGATTTATTTTATAATCCTAAAAATCAGAAGGTCATTGTTAGCACCAATGCTCGATTTTTAGAGGAAGATTATGTAATAAACTATAAACCCATGAGTAAAATTATTCTAGAAGAAATGTGAGAGGACATGCCTATTTTAGTATCATCAGTACAAGATGAAATATCACAAGAAACTGCAACACGTATCACAAATGCTACACAACCATAGACAGTGCCTCGTCGTAGTGGGAGGGTTGTAAGGCAACATGAGAGATTCATGTTTTTGGGAGAGTCTTCGGACTTGATCTCTGGTGAACATGAACTTGATCCCTAGACATATGACGAAGTACTCCAAGATAAAGATGCAATATCTTGGAAAAGAGCGATGAACTCTAAAATAGAATCTATGTATTTTAATAAGGTCTGGGAGTTGGTAGAACCACCAAATGGTGTAAAAGCTATTGGAAGTAAGTGGATCTACAAAAGGAAAAGAGGGACAGATGGGAAGGTGGAAACCTTCAAAGCAAGGATTGATGGAAAAGGGTATCAATTCTGAGGAAACATTTTCACCGGTAGCCCTACTTAAGTCTATCCAGATTCTTTATCTTTTGCTACTCATATGGATTATGAGATTTGGCAAGTGAATGTCAAGATAACTTTTCTTAATGGAAGTCTTGAAGAAAGCATCCATATAAAGCAACCAGAGGGGTTCATTGCAAAGGGCAAAGAGCATCTAGTATGAAAGCTCAATCGGTCTATTTATGGACTGAAGTAAAGCTTCAAGGTCTTGGAACATCCAGTTGTAATCCAGTCTTATGGATTTATTCAGTGTCCGAATGAATCTTGTGTATACAAGAAGTGTGATGGAAACATGGTGATATTTCTTGCACTATACGTAGATGATATTTTTTGATAGTTGGAAACAATATCAAAGTGTTGTCGGAAGTAAGGGTATGGTTGTCCAAGTAATTTGATATGAAGGACTTAGGAGAATGCGCATATATTCTTGGGATTAAAGTAATAAGGGATCGCAAGAAAAGGATGTTGTGCTTATCCCAAACTTAATACAATCCTAGCTCGTTTTAGCGTGCAAGATTCCAAGAAAGGTTTTCTACCTTTTAGGCATGGAGTAGCTTTATCTAAAGAGATGTCTTCGAAGACATCAAAGGAGATAGAAGACATGAAGGTACTTCCTTATGCTCCGGCTGTCGGAAGCCTAATGTATGCTATGCTGTGTACGAGACCGGATATCTGTTTTGTCGTGGGCATGGATAGCATATATCAAAGTAACCCTGGATAAGGACATTGGACTGCTGTAAAGTATATATTAAAATACGTAAGAAGGACTAGAGATTATATGCTAGGCAGATGATTTGCTCCCTATGGGTTACAAGGATTCCGACTTCCAATCTGATAGGGACAATAGTAAGTCAACCTCGGGGTTTTGTGTTTACTTTAAGAGGTGAAGTCATAACTATGGAGTGTTAAGCATAGGTGCTTTTTCGGACTCCACCATAGAAGTTGAGTATGTGGCAGTCTTTGAGGCAGTCACAGAAGATGTATGACTTAGAAACTTCATGATGGACTTAAATGTGATTCCTGGTTTGTCCAAAATTAATTTGGTGCAGTAGGAAACTTGAAGGAACCACGATCCTATAAGGCAAGTAAACACATAGAGCGCAAGTACCACCCAATAAGAGACATCGTATAATGACGAAAAGTTGTCACCTAGATTGCATCAGATGATAACCTTGAAGATCCTTTCACTAAGGCCCTTAAGGCAAGAGCTTTTGATGGGCATGTTAAGGGGTTGGGAATCAGATGTATGGCAGCATTTATGGTAGCATAGTCTTTTAATATAAGTGGGAGATTATTAAAGTAGACTGTATTACACGCCTATTGTTGGTTACTGCAGTTTATTCAGTTATGAATACTTGCTATATTGTTTAGGAGACTGTACTATAGGTTATTGCTAGTAGTTATATGTTACTGTACATATCTATTGGTTACCTGCTAAGTTCTTTGGACTCACACCGTTATATTACTACTTTTCAAGTTGAGGCCATCGGGAGATTCCAATCGCTAGCCCCCTTGTTGCGAGGACTTTCAGTTGTCGAGTTTTGTTTTCCTTACTAATGTTGGAATGTATACTAAAAGCCTAGCTTTTTGTATAAAGATTTATTTAGAAATAAGAATCACATTGGTCAAATGTCTACATTTATAAGTTAAGTGTAGTTGTTCAATTAATTTATATTGTAGATAACATGGTGTGTGGTGTCACGCACAGAAGATCATGTTATCAATTCCTTAAAAATTATAACAGTAGCTCACGACTGAGATGGAAAGGAGCAAACCATTGGAATAGTCGTAGTGTAATTTGGTATTGGTTTATCTTAACTATTAAATTACACTAATACACTTTAAGTGTATTGAGCAAGATCATTTAAGGTAAGTTCTTTTTGTACTGACTACATAAAAGAATAAGACCTTTGTTATTATGAAAGTGTGTGCTCTTAATCCTGATATAATAGCAAGCACATATATCTAGTATTTATTTCTTTGACTTATCAAAAGGTGTGATTTAGTTCGATAAATCAATAGGCCCGATAAGTTGGGAAAATGATATTATTTATAGTGTGTGTTGTTGATTATATAAGGAAACTGTGTCCTAGTAATCTAGGTTGATGATGTCACCAAGAGGAGCTCATAAGGATTGTCATGTAAACCCTGCAAGTGGACTTAGTCCGACATGATGATAAAGTTGAGTGGTACTACTCTTGGAGCTAGATATTAATTAAGTGAGTTGTCAGTAACTCATTTAATTAGTGGACATTCTATATCTTAAACACAGGGAGACTAACACACTCATGATAAGAAGGTGCCCAAAATATAATTTGGGATTGGTGTGGTAGTTTGATAATAATTCTTTAGTGGTATGAATTATTATTGATGAAATTAAGTTGGGTGTTCAGGGCGAACACGTGAAGCTTAATTTCATCGGGAGACCAAAACCAATTCCTTCTCTTGGTCCCAATCTGTAAAGCCCGAAAAATTCCCGAATTTATTTTAGAAATATCCTATGATTTCTCTAGATTTTTAGGATATTTTTACATAATTTTTGGAGTACCGGAAGTAGCAAAAACAAATAGGTCGCAAAATAGCTTAGGCGGGAATCGAACCCGAGACCTATGGTGTAAGGGATAATGCTAGTAACCAGTTGAACCCAGCAGGGCCGTGCTGAAAGAAGAGGGAATCAATTATATTTATAATTGATTTTGGATGAATTAATTAGTAAATATAAATAAGGATTTAAGTGAGAAGTTTAGATTATTTTCTCACCGTAGCTTTTCCTCACCCGAAACCTAAAACCGCCGCACCTCTCCTCTTCCCCTCTTCCACGATAGCTTTTCAACACCCAACTTAATTTCATCAATATTATTCTAAATTTAGAGACTTGACCAAAAGTTTTGTGATTCTTAGGATGACTTACAACCTTTTGGCCATTATACTGAAAGAGAACAAACTTACTGGTCCCAATTACATAGATTAGAAAAGAAACTTGGACATTGTCCTAATTGTTGAAGGCTATAAGTTTGTACTAATAGAGGTCTACCCTAATGTGCCTAATAGAGATTCTAGTGAAGAGGAGATTGAGTATCATAGGAAATGGGTCAAGGTAGATGAGATGACGCGGAGTTACATTTGGCTTTTATATCAAATGTACTGCAACATCGACATCAGACAATGCCCACTGGCCATGACATGATGTACAATCTCAAGAAACTCTTCGGATACTAGAATCAGGCTGACAGGCAAGATTGTATGATCTCTACGTATTGGACTAAAAGCAGGAATAAAGAAGCAAAAAGTCAAGTGTTTCATTTGCAAGCAGCCTAGACATTTGTAGGCGGACTGTCCTCGTTGGAAGAGAATAATATAAGTATATCTTATTCTCTAGTAGTTGAAACATGTTTAGTGGTGTTATCTACCAGTACTTGGCATGTAGATATGATAACCACTGATCATGTCTGTAAATCATTGCAGGGGTTCCAGGAAACCTGACAACTACACAAAGGAGAAATCACTGCAATGCTACAGAAGCAGCAGCTGTTGTAGTGGGAGATGTTTATAAAATATTGGTTTTAAGAAATTGTCTTTACGTACCAAGTTTTAGAAAGAACTTGATTTCAATTTCTAAACAATACAAGGATGGATATTCTATCTATTTATGATAGCAAAGGTGTTATCAAGATAAAAAGGTAGTTATCTGTTCTGGTACGTTGGTTGGCAATTTATAATCCAATAACTCCCACGAAACAACAAATGGAAATTAATAACACATCTTCTAATTCTAATAAGAGAAAGGAACCTTCGAAAATGAACCAAACATATCTTTGGCATCTAAGGCTTGGTCATATTAACTTAAGTAGGATTCAAAGGCTTATAGCCGATCGACTCTTGGGTTTATTATTGTTGGAAAACTTTTCAACTTGAGAATCTTGCATGGAAAGTAAAATGACCAAGAGACCTTTTAAGGCCAAGGGGTATAGAGCCAAAGATGTATTAGAACTAGTTCATTCTGATTTGTGTTGTCCTATGTCTATCTAGGCAAGAGGTGGTTTCGAATACTTTATCTCTTTTATAAACGATTATTCGAGATACGAATACATTTACTTGATGTTCCGCAAGTCTGGATGCTTTGATAAGTTCAAAGAGTACAAGGATGATGTGGAGAAATGCCATGGTAAAATTATCAAGACACTACGGTCTGATCGTGGTGGCGAATAACTCTTTGGAGAGTTTAGGAATTACTTATCAGAGGTTGGGATTCAATTCCAATTATCTACACCTGGTACACCCCAACAGAATGGCGTGACAGAACGAAGGAATATGACTCTTATGGAAATGATTAGATCAATGATGAGTTATTTAGAATTACCAAATTCGTTTTGGGGATATGCTCTGGAAACAGTAGTGTACATTCTGAATATGGTACCTTCTAAATCAGTACCCTCTACTCCCATGGAATTGTGGAGTGGGCGCAAGCCTAGTCTGAGTCATATCCGGATATGGTGTAATCCAAAACATGTGCTGAAAGGAGATACTGACAAGTTGGGATCACGTACAGAAGTGTGTTTGTTTGTAGGATATCCTAAGGGAATGAAAGGTGATTTATTTTATAATCCTAAAAATCAGAAGGTCATTGTTAGCACCAATGCTCGATTTTTAGAGGAAGATTATGTAATAAACTATAAACCCATGAGTAAAATTATTCTAGAAGAAATGTGAGAGGACATGCCTATTTTAGTATCATCAGTACAAGATGAAATATCACAAGAAACTGCAACACGTATCACAAATGCTACACAACCACAGACAGTGCCTCGTCGTAGTGGGAGGGTTGTAAGGCAACATGAGAGATTCATATTTTTGGGAGAGTCTTCGGACTTGATCTCTGGTGAACATGAACTTGATCCCTAGACATATGACGAAGTACTCCAAGATAAAGATGCAATATCTTGGAAAAGAGCGATGAACTCTAAAATAGAATCTATGTATTTTAATAAGGTCTGGGAGTTGGTAGAACCACCAAATGGTGTAAAAGCTATTGGAAGTAAGTGGATCTACAAAAGGAAAAGAGGGACAGATGGGAAGGTGGAAACCTTCAAAGCAAGGATTGATGGAAAAGGGTATCAATTCTGAGGAAACATTTTCACCGGTAGCCCTACTTAAGTCTATCCAGATTCTTTATCTTTTGCTACTCATATGGATTATGAGATTTGGCAAGTGAATGTCAAGATAACTTTTCTTAATGGAAGTCTTGAAGAAAGCATCCATATAAAGCAACCAGAGGGGTTCATTGCAAAGGGCAAAGAGCATCTAGTATGAAAGCTCAATCGGTCTATTTATGGACTGAAGTAAAGCTTCAAGGTCTTGGAACATCCAGTTGTAATCCAGTCTTATGGATTTATTCAGTGTCCGAATGAATCTTGTGTATACAAGAAGTGTGATGGAAACATGGTGATATTTCTTGCACTATACGTAGATGATATTTTTTGATAGTTGGAAACAATATCAAAGTGTTGTCGGAAGTAAGGGTATGGTTGTCCAAGTAATTTGATATGAAGGACTTAGGAGAATGCGCATATATTCTTGGGATTAAAGTAATAAGGGATCGCAAGAAAAGGATGTTGTGCTTATCCCAAACTTAATACAATCCTAGCTCGTTTTAGCATGCAAGACTCCAAGAAAGATTTTCTACCTTTTAGGCATGGAGTAGCTTTATCTAAAGAGATGTCTTCGAAGACATCAAAGGAGATAGAAGACATGAAGGTACTTCCTTATGCTCCGGCTGTCGGAAGCCTAATGTATGCTATGCTGTGTACGAGACCGGATATCTGTTTTGTCGTGGGCATGGATAGCATATATCAAAGTAACCCTGGATAAGGACATTGGACTGCTGTAAAGTATATATTAAAATACGTAAGAAGGACTAGAGATTATATGCTAGGCAGATGATTTGCTCCCTGTGGGTTACAAGGATTCCGACTTCCAATCTGATAGGGACAATAGTAAGTCAACCTCGGGGTTTTGTGTTTACTTTAAGAGGTGAAGTCATAACTATGGAGTGTTAAGCATAGGTGCTTTTTCGGACTCCACCATAGAAGTTGAGTATGTGGCAGTCTTTGAGGCAGTCACAGAAGATGTATGACTTAGAAACTTCATGATGGACTTAAATGTGATTTCTGGTTTGTCCAAAATTAATTTGGTGCAGTAGCAAACTTGAAGGAACCACGATCCTATAAGGCAAGTAAACACATAGAGCGCAAGTACCACCCAATAAGAGACATCGTATAATGAGGAAAAGTTGTCACCTAGATTGCATCAGATGATAACCTTGAAGATCCTTTCACTAAGGCCCTTAAGGCAAGAGCTTTTGATGGGCATGTTAAGGGGTTGGGAATCAGATGTATGGCAGCATTTATAGTAGCATAGTCTTTTAATATAAGTGGGAGATTCTTAAAGTAGACTGTATTACATGCCTATTGTTAGTTACTTTAGTTTATTCAGTTATGAATACTTGCTATATTGTTTAGAAGACTGTACTATAGGTTATTGCTAGTAGTTATATGTTACTGTACATATCTATTGGTTACCTGCTAAGTTCTTTTGCCTCACACCGTTATATTACTACTTTTCAAGTTGAGGCCATCGGGAGATTCCAATCGCTAGCCCCCTTGTTGCGAGGACTTTCAGTTGTCGAGTTTTGTTTTCCTTACTAATGTTGGAATGTATACTAAAAGCCTAGCTTTTTGTATAAACATTTATTTAGAAATAAGAATCACATTGGTCAAATGTTTACATTTATAAGTTAAGTGTAGTTGTTCAAATAATTTATATTCTAGATAACATGGTGTGTGGTGTCACACACAGAAGATCATGTTATCAATTCCTTATAAATTATAACAGTAGCTCACGACTAAGATGGAAATGAGCAAACCATTGGAATAGTCGTAGTGTAATTTGGTATTGGTTTATCTTAACTATTAAATTACACTAGTACACTTTGAGTGTATTGAGCAGAACCATTTAAGGTAAGTTCTTTTTGTACTGACTACATAAAAGAACAAGACCTTTGTTATTATGGAAGTGTGTGCTCTTAATCCTGATATAATAGCAAGCACATATATCTAGTATTTATTTCTTTGACTTATAAAAAGGTGTGATTTAGTTCGATAAATAAATAGGCCCGATAAGTTGGGAAAATGATATTATTTATAGTGTGTATTGTTGATTATATAAGGAAACTGTGTCCTAATAATCTAGGTTGATGATGTCCCCAAGAGGAGCTTATAAGGATTGTCATGTAAACCCTGCAGGTGGACTTAGTCCGACATGATGATAAGGTTGAGTGGTACTACTCTTGGAGCTAGATATTAATTAAGTGAGTTGTCAGTAACTCATTTAATTAGTGGACATTCTATATCTTAAACACAGGGAGACTAACACACTCATGATAAGAAGGTGCCCAAAATATAATTTGGGATTGGTGTGGTAGTTTGATAATAATTCTTTAGTGGTATGAATTATTATTGATGAAATTAAGTTGGGTGTGGAAAAGCTATCGTGGCACACACCAAGCCAAGGGTCATGGGAACATCTTCCGGCGACGACTCCAACACGAAAAAGGTTCTCCTCCGCGAGAGGAACACGAGGACGTAAGCGGTTCGTCGAACGGAGCAATTTTCCGGAAAACCTAGCGGTTAGAATCATAAGAAAACCTTACGATTGAGGTAAGAAACCCCTCACCTGCAGTATAATTGCTCTCGCTTGTTAGTTTTGGCGTTAGTTCAGTAATTTTACAGTTTTCAGTTTTAGGGTGTGCTTTTAGTGCACACCAAGCATTCGGTAGAATGCCCAGTTCAGAAGGATGCACTAGTAGGCGTCCTAACAGCATGTAAAATGTATTAGAAACATTTTATTCAGTTTATTATCAGTTATTACAGCTATATGGATCAGATATCCATTGGGTGGGCTCCCACAGTAGCCTCTAGGTTCAGATAACCTAGCTCTAGGTTCAGATAACCTAGAAAGAGCAAAATAAGCAATAATTAGATTTTACTTTTATTCAGTTGGCACTGTACTTGGATCAGATATCCATGGGCTGGACTCCCACAGTCGTCCCTAGGTTCAGATAACCTAGTAACCCTGCTGGATTCGGAACTTGCAATCCGGGGTCTCGTAGGGATGCGCGCATAGTAAGTACAGTTGCCAAGGCCCAACAGCATGTTTAGTATTTTCATCTATTATATGTATAGTTTTCAAATTTGAAACTAGTGATGAGAACACTAATTTAGCTTTCAATTCAGTTCAGGTTCAGTTTACATGATTTGAGTACATGTACAGATTTAGATATATGTATGACTAGTTCAGTTTCATGTTCAGTTTCTATGCTATGCCATGTTTCAGTTCCAGTTTATGCTTTGTATGATACCATGCCATGCTTGCATATTCAGTATGTTTCAAACAGCATGATTTAAAAACATAATCGCATCGTTGCATGTTTTAGTGAGGTAGATGGTTTCTTACTAAGCTTTAAGCTTACAGATGCTACTTTTCTTATACTGCAGATACTGGTAAAAGAAAAGTGGACTAGCGGAGGCTGGAGGGCGATGCTACGATGATGTGTGTGTGCAAGGGGTTTGGAATCAAGATCCTTGGGGATCTATACGCTTCCATTTCAGTTTTGATACTTAACATGACTAGTTTTATGACTTAGCCTTGTTGCTAGGTGTTATAGCTTAGTGAATTATGTTTTGTTTAGATTATCATGTTTAGAATGTTATTATTTACATGCTAGAGTGTTTTCATGTATCTAGAACCTATGTCTGTGAGTTGTGGCACGTTCCAGTGCCTGAAAGTTCTGAAATCAGAAACTCTGATTTCGTATCAGAGTTGGATCGGTCTGCCGACCGATCCGTTGCAGTATCAGGATCCTGGATCGGTCAGCCGACCGATCCAGAGGCATACAGTATGCTACTGTATGCTATCTGATCGGTCGTCCGACCGATCCAGCACCGAACAGAGAGCATCCAGCGTTTCCAGGTGCCTGGATCGGTCTGCAGACCGATCCAGACACACCTGGATCGGTCCGCAGACCGATCCAGCAGGGTGCAGAATCGCGACAAGTTTGATCGATCCGTGGATCGATCAGCAGCTAGCTGGGAAGTTAGTTCTGAGTTCCTAGCTCAGATGGGAGGTCAAGTATCCTCCTTAGCACATGTACACCAACTAGAATGGGGCTTGAATCCTTCCTTATAACAGCATGGGTGTACCAGTTGTCAGATTAACTGAGTCAGTTAGTGAAATTTTATTTTACCCAGTTTTCCGCACAGTAGCTTCAGTAGTTAATGTAGTGATCCGGCTCACAGCCTAGTACCCAGGAGTTGGGTCGTTACACAATCGTAGCCTCTTATTTATAAATTATTATGCCCACCCATACCCACCTTCTTACCCATCCTTATGTGGTCAGCCAAGCCAAGCTTGGTGCCCAAGCAAGGGCCGGCCAAGACATGGCTTGGATGGGATGAAGTGTGGTCGGCCCTAGCTTGAGTCCAAGCTTAGGTGGCCGGCCACAATAAAATTAAAAGGACTTTATTTTTTAAAATTTTTCTTATGTGGAAGCCATGGTTTTAAAAGAGAGTTTAAAATTTAAATCATTCCTTTTATAGTATTTTACAAAAGATTAAGTGAAAGGTTTGATATCTTTTTTTATTTGTAGTTAAAAGTAAGATTTTAATTTTTGATAAACTTTCCTTTTTATTGTAACCATCCTCATGATTTAAAAGAGAGATTTAAAATTAAATCTTTCCTTTTATAGTCTCTACAAAAGATTAAGAAAAGATTTGATATCTTTCCTTATTTGTAGATTGAATAGAAGATTTTAATTTTAGAGAAAACTTTCCTTTTTGTAAATCATCCACATGTTTAATAGAGAGATTTTAATTTATAAAAGTTTCCTTTTATAACCAACCATGAAGGGAATTTTTAAAGAAAATTTTTATTTCCGGAAACAAATTCGTAAGTTTTAATTTAGTGTTTAAAACTTTCCTTGCTTGGATGATTAAGAGGTGGCCGGCCACTTTGAGTTTGAAAGGGAAATTTTTTATTAAACTTTCCTTTCATTAGCAAAGAGAATAAGGAAGTTTTTCTAAAACTTTCCTTATTTACCTTGACCAAGGAATATAAAAGAGAGGGTAGAGGTGCCTCACCTCATAACTTATGTTCTAGTTTTCCTCTCTTCTATTTCCTTGGTTGGTGGCCGACCCTTCACATCCTCTCCCTCTCATATTCTTCTTCCTTGGCCGGCGGCATCTTCTTCTCAAGGAGCTTGGTTGGTGGTTGGATCTTGCTTAAGGAAGAAGGAGAGATAGGAGGTCTTGTTTCTTAGTATCGCTTGGAGCTTGGTGGTGGCAGAACCTCATCTTCTCTTGAAGTTCTTGTGATGGCTGAAACTTGCTTGGAGAAGAATTTAGCTTGGGTGGTTCTCGTCTCGGTAGATCGTCACCCACACGACGTTGGAGATAAGGAGAGGAATACGGTAGAAGATTAAGAGGTTGTTGCTTACAAAGAAAGGTATAACTAGTAATTCTATTCCGCATCATACTAGTTTTCTTTGTATAGATTTTGAAATACCAAACACAAGATGCATATGATAATAGGTTTCAAATTTATGATTTGAGTTTGTGTTTTTTATTTTTCGAATTTGTGATTCGATTATTCTATTTGGTTAAACCTAGGGTTATATAAGGAAATTAAATATTAAATTTTTTTAAAAGACTTTGTCTAGGCGGTGGTGGATGATCCCATACCCAAGAAGGCCTAGTACCTTGCCATGCAGTCCTGGAAGCCAATTTTAGAAATTAATATTTGATTGAATTTATAACATGGGTGGATTTGGATCAATAATGTTAAGTATCGTTTGCGATCTAAGTCTAAACCATTAAAAATAGATTAGTTAAATTTGGATTCAATAATGTTAAGTTTCGTTTGCTATTCCTGATTTAATTTCTAAAGAACACAATAGGTTGTTAGTATAGGTTCAGGACTTGTATAAAATTTTTGTACAGGGGAACCGGTATGATATTCCGCATAGCAACCAACACCTCCAGTTGAGTCAACGGATAAAACTTTATCCGAACTCACAACAGTCATCTAGATTGGGTGGAAGGCACCTTCAATGGCCTTGATGGTGCCCTGGACAAGGTTGAGGGCACCTTCAAGGCAATGAAAGCGCCTCCAAGACTGCAGTCAGCGCAGGCGCCTTCAGCACTTCGTTGAAGGTGTCTCCAGCTAGCTTTTCCAGCTCCTTTTGACTTGTTCTCTTCTTCCGAGGCTCCGAATGCATGGGTGATTTCGACCAACCGAAATAGGGCTCACCCGAACCCAATTTTCGGCCTTCTCCTCGAGCAGGCCTCCAACCCGGCTTCTCATCCCTCGAACGCCGCACACGTTCTTCTCGTCCATCGATGTACTCTTCCGCAGCTCTCTCGTCCTTCGGATGCACCGAGCCTGTCGGCTCCCTTCACGTGTTGTCCTTCTAGCTAGCTATGTCTTTCTCTCAACTTCCTGTGCTCCTAAGCTCCTGCACACTTAGACACAGGGATCAAATAACAAGTAGGACCTAACCTAACTTGGTTGATCATATCAAAATAACCACGGGATCCCACAATCTCCCCCTTTTTGATGTGCATAAATTCAAGTTCAAGTTAGGGAACAAAACAGACAAGTAATTTTAAGAAATTACTAAACTAACATTTTAAGCAAATAGGTTGCAATAAAAGAATTTGCAACACTCAGTAAAAAATTTTAAAAAATATTAAATCCCCTATGTTAGGATTGTGGGTTGCAACTCGGAATTTTTGGTTGTTACTCGATATATCGTACTGGTTCCCCTGTACAAAAATTTTGTACAAGTCCTGAACTATTCCTAACAACCTATTGTGTTCTTTAGAAATTAAATTTGGAATCACAAACAGAACTTAATATTATTGATTCCAAATTCAACTTATCTGTTTTTAGAGGTTTAGACTTGGATCGCAAATGTTGCTTAACATTCTTAATCCAAATACACCTATGTTACAAATTTGATTAAATATTTATTTCAGAGATCGGCTTCCAGGTTAAACATGGTGAGGCACTAGGCCTTCATGGTTATGGGAGCATCCACCACTTCCTAGACAAAGCCTTTCAACGAAATTCAATATTTAATCTCCTTATAGTAACCCTAGGTTTAACCATTAAGAACAATCGAATCACAAGATTGAAAAAACAAAAGAAACACAAACTTGAATCATAAATTTGAAACCTAGAAACGTTAGCCTCTTGTATTTGGTATTTCAAGATCTAAATAAAAAGATGAACTAGTTATGATGTGGAAACTAATAACTAGTTATACCTTTTGTAGCTTATAGACCTCACGATCTTCTATCGTATTTCTCTTTTTATCTCGGGCGTCGTGTGGGCGATGATATACCGAGATGAGAATCCACCCAAGCTTCCTTCTTCTCCAAGCAAGTTTCGGCCACCACCAATCTTCAAGAGATGAAGAACTTTCGGCCACCAACCAAGCTCCAAGGGATGCTAAAAAACAAAGCCTCCTATCTCTCCTTCTTCGTCTAACAAGATCCGGCGACCACCAAGCTCCTTGAGATGAAGATGCCGCCGGCTACACAAGGAAGAAGAATAGGAGAGGAAGAGGAAGACAAGGCCAACCACCACCAAGGAAGAAAGGAATACTAGATGATATATTCTTGTGAGGTGAGGCACCTCTACCCTCTCTTTTATTTTCCTTGGTCTTGGAAAATAATGAAAGTTTTAATTAAAACTTCCTTAATTTCCTTGCCATTGAAAGGAAAATTTAATTAATTAAAAAAATTTCCTTTTCTTTTATTAATGTGGCCGGCAACCTCAATTCCCCCAAACAAGGAAAGTTTTAAACACAAAATTAAAACTTCCTAATTTATTTTCGGATATTTTTAAAATAAAAATTTATCTTTAAAAATTCCCTTCATGGTTGGTTATAAAAGGAAACTTTTATAAATTAAAATCTCTCTATTAAAATATGTGAATGATTACAATAAGGAAAGTTTTCTCCAAAATTAAAATCTTCCTTTTCAATCTACAAATAAGGAAAGATATCAAATCTTTCTTTTAATCTTTTGTAGAAAGCTATAAAAGGAAAGATTTATAATTTTTAAAACTCTCTTTTAAAATCATGAGGATGGTTACAAAAAAGGGAAGTTTTATCAAAAATTAAAATCTTCCTTTTAACTACAAATAAGGAAAGATATCAAACCTTTCTCTTAATCCTTTGTAGAAAGCTATAAAAGGAAAGATTTAAATTTTAAACTCTCTTTTAAAACCATGGCTTCCAAATAAGAAAAGATTTTAAAAAAAATAAAATTCTTTTATTGTGTTGTGGCCGACCGCCTAAGCTTGGGCTCCAAGCTAGGCTGCTCACACTTCAATCCATCCAAGCTTGATTTGGCCGGCCATTGCTTGGGATCCAAGCTTGGCTTGGCCAACCACCTTAGGATGGGTAAGAAAGTGGGTATGAGTGGGTATAACACTTTATAATTAAGAGACTACGACAAAGACCGAGAGGAGGAATTGGTTTTGGTCTCCCGATGAACTTGAGCTTCCCATGTTTGCCCGAACACCCAACTTGAGTTCATCAATAATAACTCAAACCACTAAAGAGTTATTATTGAACTACTGCACCAATGTCATATTACTATATGGGCTCCTTCTTATCATGAGTATGTTAATCTCCCTATGTTTAAGATATATAATGCCCACTAATTAAATGAGTTACTGACAACTCACTTAATTAATATCTAGCTCCAAGAGAAGTACCACTCAACCTTATCGTCATGTTGGACTAAGTCCATCTGCAGGTTTACATGACAATCCTTATGAGCTCCTCTTGGGGACATCATCAACCTAGATTCCTTGGACACAGTTTCCTTCTATAATCAACAACACACACTATAAATAATATTATTTCCCAACTTATCGGGTCTATTGATTTATTGAACTAAATCGCACCCTTTGATAAATTAAATAAATAAATATGAAATATATGCGCTTGTTATTATATCAGGATTAAGAGCACACACTTCCATAATAATAAAAGTCTTATTATTTTATGCAGTCAGTATAAAAAGAAAACTACCTTAAATGGTCATGCTCAATACACTCAGAGTGTACTAGTGTAATTTTATAGTCAAGATAAACTAATACCAAATTACACTACAACTTTTCCAATGGTTTGTTCCTATCCATCTTAGTTGTGAGATACTATTTATAATTTATAAGGAACTGATAATATGATCTTCTGTGTGTGACACCACACACCATGTTATCTACAATATAAATTAATTGAGCAACTACACTTAGCATATAAATGTAGACATTTGACCAATGTGATTCTTTATTTCAAAAATAAATGTTTACAAAAAGCTAGTCTTTTAATATACACTCTAACAGGAATACCGTCCTAGTTCCCCTGTAGAAAAATTTGTACAAGCATAGAACTATCCTAGCTACCCGTGTGCTCTACTAAAGTTAAATTTGGATTGTAAACAATGCTTAACATTATTAATCCAAATTTCCCTTTAGAAGTTAAACTTAGATTGGGAAGGAAACTTAACATTCTTACTCCAAGTTCAACCGATGTGATCTTCCTAAGTTAAACCATATTACAGAAGTTATCAAATATCTATTTCTAAGATCGACTTCCGGGTTAAACATGGTGAGGCACTAGGCCTTCTTGGGTATGAGATCATCCACCACTTTCTAGAAAAAGCCTCACAGAGAAATTGGATATTTAACTTCTTAAAGTAAACTAGGTTTAACTATAGAGACCTCAATAGAAAGACATTATCGAAACATGAAATCGAAAAATAAAATCGATAACAAAAATAATAACTTAAAAACTAATAACCTCTTGTGTTTGGTTTTTCAAGATCTATACAAAAGATGAACTAGTTATGATGAGGAAACTAATAACTAGTTATACCTTTTATAGCTTATAGACCTCTTGATCTTCTATTGTATTCCTCTCCTTCTCTTGGACGTCATGTGTGCGACGATCTTCCAAAATGAAATCCACTCAAGCCTTCTCTTCTTACTTCTGAGTTTCGGCCACCAACAACCTTCAAGGATGATGAGTTTCGGCCACCAACCAATCTCCAAGGGATGCTAGAAAACAATGTCTCCTTTCTCTTCTTCTTCTCCAAGCAAAGTCCGACCACCAAAATCTCTCCAAGAAGGAGATGCCGCCGGCCGCAAAGAAGAAGAATAGGGGAAGAGAAAGGGCCGGCCATAAGGAATAAGAGAGGAGGAATAATAGATGTGTTATTGGGTGAGACACCCCCTCCTCCTCTTTTATATTCCTTGATCTTGGCAAATAAGGAAAGTTTTAACATAATTAAAACTTCCTTATATTCCTTGCCAATGACTAAAAATGAAAGTTTTAAAATAAAAAAATTAAAACTTCCTTTTCTTCTTGTCATGACCGGCCATATCTATTGCTTCAAACAAGGAAAGTTTTAAACATAAAATTAAAACTTCCTTATTTGTTTCTGGTAAGAAATTTTAATTAAAAATTTCTTTCTTTCAATCCCTTGTTGGTTGTAAAAGGAAAATTATATAAATTAAAATCTTTCTTTTAAAACATATGGATGGTTGCAAAAAAGGAAAGTTTTATCAAAAATTAAAATCTTCCTTTTAACTATAAATAATGAAAGATATCAAACCTTTCTCTTAATCCTTTGTAGAAAGCTATAAAAAGAAAGATTTAAAATTTTAAAAACTCTCTTTTAAAACCATAGCTTCCACATAAGGAAAGATTTAAAATTTAAAACCTCCTTTTAATCTTAATGTGGTCGGCCACCCTTGCTTGGGCTCCAAGCTAGGGCCAGCCACAACTTGGCTCCCTTCTTGATTTGGTTTGGCCGGCCCTAGCTTGGGCTCCAAGCTAGGCTTGGCCGACCACCAAGAGGTGGGTAAGAAGTTGGGTTTTGGTGGATATAAGACTTTATAAATAAGAGGCTACAATAGGGACCTAGAGGAGGAATTGGTTTTGGTCTCTTGATGAGCTTGAGCTTCCCATGTTTGCCCCGAACATTCAACTCGAGTTCATCAATAATAACTCATACCACTAAAGAGTTATTATTGCATTACTGCACCAATCCCATATTACAATATGGGTTCCTTCTTATTATGAGTACGTTAGTCTCCCTGTTTTTAAGATATTGAATGCCCACTAATTAAATGAGTTACTGACAACTCACTTAATTAATATGTAGCTCCAAGAGTAGTACCACTCAACCTTATTGTCATGTCAGACTAAGTCCACCTGTAGGGTTTACATGATAATTCTTATGAGCTCCTCAAGGGGACATCATCAACCTAGATTACTAGGACACAGTTTCATTCTATAATCAACAACACACCATATAAATAATATTATTTCCTAACTTATTGGGCCTATTGATTTATCAAACTAAATCACACCCTTTGATAAATTAAAGAAATAAATATTAAGTATACGTGCTTGTTATCATATCATGATTAAGAGTACGTAATTCCATAATAACAGAGGTATTGTTCTTTTATATAGTCAGTTTAAAAAGAAACTACCTCAAATGGTCCTGCTCAATACACTCATAGTGTATTAGTGTAATTTTATAGTCAAGATAAACTAATACCAAATTACACTACAACTACTCCAATGGTTTGCCCCATTCCATATTGGTTGTGAGCAACTATTTATAATTTATAAGGAACTGATAACATAATCTTCTATGTGTCTCCTCACACCATGTTATCTACAATATAAATTAAATGGACAACTACACTTAGCATAAATGTAGACATTTGACCAATGTGATTCTTATTTCAAAATAAGTGTTTACATAAAGCTAGACTTTTAGTATACATTCTAACAAGGATGTATACTAAAAGCCTAGCTTTTTGTAAGAACATTTATATTTTGAAATAAGAATCACATTGGTCAAATATCTGTATTTATGTTAAATGTAGTTGTCCATTTAATTTATATTGTAGATAACATGGTGTGTGGTGTCATATAGAAGATCATGTTATCAGTTCCTTATAAATTATAAATAGTAGCTTGCCACCAGATGGATTGGGATAAACCATTGGAATGGTTGTAGTGTAATTTGGTATTAGTTTATCTTGAATATAAAAATTCACTAATACACTATGAGTGTATTGAGCAGGACCATTTGAGGTTGTTCTTTTATAATGATTGCATAAAAGAACAAGACCTCTGTTATTATGGAAGTGTGTGCTCTTAATCCCGATATAATAACAAACACATATACTTAATATTTATTTCTTTAATTTATCAATGGGTGAGATTTATTCAGTTGGATCAATAAGCCCAATAAGTTAGAAAATAATATTATTTATATGGTGTGTTGTTGATTATAGAAGGAAATTGTGTCCTAGTAATCTAGATTGATGATGCCCCTTTAAGGATCTCATAAGGATTGTCATGTAAACCCTGTAGGTGGACCTAGTCCGGCATGACAAAAGTTGAGTGGTACTACTCTTGGAGCTAGTTGTTAATTAAGTGAGTGATAGTAACACATTTGATTAATGGACATTCAATATCTTTAACACAGAGAGATTAACACACTCATAATAAGAAAGAGCCCATAATATAATATGAGATTGGTGTAGTAGTTCAATAATAACTCTTTAGTGGTATGAGTTATTATTGATGAACTTGAGTTTGGTATTCGGGGTGAACACAGGAAGCTGAAGCTCATCGGGAGACCAAAATCAATTCCTCCTCTCGGTCCCTGTTGTAGCCTCTATAAAGCCTTGTATCCACCAAGTCCACTTCTTACCCAAGTAATGGGCCGGACATATCCTTGCTTGGAGCAAGGGGGCCGGCCAAGCATCAACTTGGAGCCCAAGAGGTGGCCGACCAAAACCATGCTTGGTGTCCAAGCATGGGGTCGGCCACACCACTAGGATTAAAGGGACATTTTATTTTGTTAGAATCGTTCCTTTTGTAGCCATTCATGAAGGGATTTAAAAGGAAAATTTTAATTTTAAAATTTCCTTTTATATTCATCCTCGTGGTTTTAAAAGAGAGTTTTAAAATTTTAAAATCTTTCCTTTTATGGCTATCTACACAAGATTAAAGAGAGATTTTAATTTTGTTAAAATCTTTCCTTATTTGTAGTTATCTATAATATTTAAAAGAGAGATTTTAATTTTTGATAAAACTTTCCTTTTTGTAACCATGATTTAAAAAGAGAAGTTTTAATTAATATTTTCTTTTTGTAGTTGTCTACATGTTTTAAAAGAGAGAGATTAATTTAAAAACTTTCCTTTATTGCCATGTACAATAGGAAATTTAGAAAAGAGAGATTTTAATTGTTGTTAAAATTTCCTTTTTAATGGGAGGCCACAAATAAGGAAGTTTTAATTATGTTTAAAACTTTCCTTTTTTGCCATGACCAAGGATTATAAAAGAGAAGGAGAGGTTGCCTCATGAGACACACAACCTAAGCCTTGCCTCCTCTCCTCTCTTCCTTATGGCCGACCCTCTCCTTTCTTCTTCTTTCTTTGTTTTCTTTCCCATAGTTGGAAAATTAGTATTCATATTTATTGCCTTTTCTACTGTGATGTGTGTGTTGTGTTTGTGTGCTTGTGTGCATGTTAAAATTCCTCGTTTCTAAATAACTAAGTGGGAGAGGAATTATTTAAATTCCACGGTCTCCATTATTGGTTTGTAAGTGATGCATTCAAACTTGCGCGTTGGCTCTAAGTGCCTTCCTCCACATCGAATGAGTTTGTTTGTAGATCACTAGATCAAACTTCCTTAATGGATGATTATAGGAAATTATTTAGGAGCATATGAGTTTCTCCATCTGAATGGGCACAATCCTATTTAATGGACTAAGTATCAAGTAATGGTATACACTTAGGTGCATTTAATAGTATCCTCCCCATCGGAGTCACTGCTATTATTTGTGTGACCGAAGAAAAACTAACTATTAATTTGTCAGAAAGCTAGGTTGAAAAGATAATAAAATTAATGGGTAAAACCCCTCTTACAAATGTTTGAATTTGTATACGTCCACACTATCGTGGCATACAAAATTCACGGTGTTTGAGGTAATTTTATTTATCATAAAGTTAGCTTAATAAGATAATTAATGGGTAAAACCTCCTCTTACAAATGTTTGAATTTGTATACGTCCACACTATCGTGGCATACAAAATTCACGGTGTTTTGAGGTATTGGTAAATTTAAATAATATTATTTGAGAAATCAATATTATTTTAAATTCTAAGGTGTTGACCAAATGTTTGATCGAAGACAGACCAACTATTACTTTTATTTATCATAAAGTTAGGTTGACAAGATAATATAATTAATGGGTAAAATCTTCTCTTACAAATGTTTGAGTTTGTATACGTCCACACTAATGTGGCATACAAAACTCACGAAGTTTTGAGGTGTTGATAAATTTAAATGATATTGAGGAATCAATATTATTTTAAGGTCTTGATAAAATATTTTGTGATTTTTAAGATTTCAAATGTTTAGCAATCCCCTAGCTGTTATATTAGAGAATACACTTACAAGTCCCAATTATATTGATTGGAAACAAAAAGCAGACTGCCCTCGCAAAATTAAGAACAATAAATGTGTATGCTATTCATTAGTTGTTGAAACATGTTTAGTGGTATTATCTACCGGTACCTAGTGTGTAAATACAGAAGCCATTGATAATGTCTGCAATTCATTGCAGGGGTTCCAGGAAACCCAACGACTACATGAAGGGGAAATCACTGTGTACATGGGCAATGCTATGAAAGTGGCGGCTGTTGCAGTGGAAGATGTTTATTTATCTTTTGATAAGAATAAAACATTGATTTTGAGAAATTATCTTTACGTACCAAGTTTTAGAAAGAACTTGATTTCAGTTTCTAAACTATTTAAGGATGGATATACTGTCTCTTTTGATGACAAAGTTATTATCAAGAAAAAAAAGGGAAGTTATCTATTCTGGTACGTTGATTGGCAATTTATACTCTAAATCCAATAACTCCCATGATGCAACAAATGGAAATTAATAACACATCTTCTAATTCAAATAAGAGAAAGCAATCTTTGGATATGAACCAAACATATCTTTGGCATCTAAGGCTAGGTCATATTAACTTAAGTAGGATTCAAAGGTTAATAGCCGATGGACTTTTGGGTTCATTGGTGGTGGAAACTTTCCAACCTGTGAGTCTTGCTTGGAAGGAAAAATGACCAAGAGACCTTTTATGGCTAAGGGGTCTAGAGCCAAAGATGTATTGGAATTGGTTCATTCTGATTTGTGTGGACCTATGACTATCCAGGAAAGAGGTGGTTTTGAATATTTCGTCTCTTTTATAGACGACTATTCGAGATATGGATACATTTACTTGATGTGCCGCAAGTCTGGGTGCTTTGATAAGTTCAAAAAAGTACAAGGCAGATGTGGAGAAACGTCATGGTAAAAGTATCAAGACACTACAGTCTGATCGTGGTGGAGAGTACCTCTCAGGAGAGTTTAGGAGTTACTTATCAGAGGACGGGATTCAATCCCAACTATCTGCACCTGGTACACCCCAACAGAATGGTGTGGCAGAACAAAGGAATAGGACTCTTATGGAAATGGTTAGATTAATGATGAGTTATTCAAAATTACCAAATTCATTTTGGAGATATGCTCTGGAAATGATAGTATACATTCTGAATATGGTACCTTCTAAGTCAGTAGCCTCTACTCCCATAGAATTGTGGAATGGGCGTAAGCCTAGTCTGAAGCATATTTAGATTTGGGCTAGTCCAGCACATGTGCTGAAGGGAGATACTGATAAGTTGAAATCATGAACAGAAGTTCGCTTATTTGTGGGTTATCCTAAAGGAATGAAAGGTGGTTTATTTTATAGTCCTAAAGATCAGAAGGTCATTGTTAGCACCAATGCCCGATTTTTAGAAGAGGACTATATAATGAACCACAGACCCAAAAGTAAAATTGTTCTTGAACAAATAAGAAAAGACACATCTATTTTAGTACCAATAGTACAAGATGAGATACCACAAGAAACTACAACATGTGTCACAAATGATGCACAATTACAAGCAGTGTCATGTCGTAGTGAGAGGGTTGTTTGGTAACCTGATAGATTCATATTTTGGGAGAGTCTTCGGACTTTATCCCTGGTGAACATGAACCTGATCCTTGCACATATGATGAAGCACTCCAAGATAAAGATGCAGTATCTTGGCAAAAAATAATGAACTCTAAAATAGAATCTATGTATTCTAATCAGGTCTGGGAGCTTGTAGAACCACCAAATGGTGTAAAAGCTATTAGGTGTAAATGGGTCTACAAAAGAAAAAGAGGGGCAGATGGGAAGGTGGAAACTTTCAAAGCAAGGTTTGTTGTAAAAGGGTATACTCAGAAAGAGGGAATAGATTATAAGGAAACCTTTTCGCCGGTAGCCATACTTAAGTCTATCCGGATTCTTTTATCTATTGCTGCTCATATAGATTATGAGATTTGGCAAATAGATGTCAAGACAGCTTTCCTTATTGGAAGTCTTGAAGAAAACATCCATATGAAGCAACCAGAGGGATTCATTGCGAAGGGTAAAGATCATCTTTTATGTAAGCTCAATCGGTCTATGGACTAAAGTAAGCTTCGAGATCTTGGAACATCCGGTTTAATGAAGTTATCCAGTTTATGGATTCATTCACTATCCAGATGAGTCTTGTGTATATAAGAAGCATGACAGAAACGTGGTGGTATTTCTTATACTATACGTAGATGATATTTTGCTCATTGACAACAATGTTAAAATGATGTCAGAAGTAAGGGTATGGTTGTCCAAGTGTTTTGATATGAAGAACTTGGGAGAATGTGGACATATTCTTGGGATCAAAGTAATTAGGGATCGCAAGAAAAGGATATTGTCCTTATCCCAAGCTTCATACATCAATACTATCCTAGCTCATTTTAGCATGCAAAACTCCAAGAAATGTTTTCTACCTTTTCGGCATGGAGTACCTTTATCTAAAGGTATGTGTCCTAAGAAATCAAAGGAGATAGAGGATATGAAGGCAGTTCCTTATGCTTCGGCTGTATGGAGCTTAATGTTTGCGATGCTATGTACGAGACTGGATATCTGTTTTACCGTGGGCATGGTTAGCAGATTTCAAAATAACCCAAGACAAGGGCATTGGACTGCCATAAAGCATATATTAAAGTACTTGAGAAGGACTAGAGATTATATGTTGGTTTACTAGGCAGATGATTTTCTCCCTATGGGTTACACGGATTCTGACTTCCAATCAGATAGGGGCAATAGTAAGTCTACCTCGGGGTATGTGTTTACTTTGGGAGGTGAAGCCATAACATGGAGGAGTGTTAAGTAGAAATGCGTTTTGGACTCCACCATAGAAGCTGAGTATGTGGCAGCATCTGAGGCAGCTAAAGAAGCTGTGTGGCTCAAAAACTTCTTGAAGCACTTAGATATGATTCCTGGTTTGCCCAAAATTATCATAATTTATCGTGATAATAATGGTCCAGTAGAAAACTCGAAGGGACCATGAGCCCATAAGGCAAGTAAACACATTTAGCGCAAGTACCACCCGATATGAGACATCGTAAAACAAAGAGAAGTTGTTATCGCCAAGATTGCATCAGATGATAACCTGGCAGATCCTTTCACTAAGGCCTTTCCGGCGAGAGCTTTTGATGGCATGTTGAGGGGATGAGAATAAGATCTATGGCAGTATATATGGCAGCATAGTCTTTTAGTATAAGTGAGAGATTGTTAGGATGTATACTAAAAGCCTAGCTTTTTGTATGAACATTTATATTTTGAAATAAGAATTGCATTGGTCAAATATTTGTATTTATGTTAAATGTAGTTATCCATTTATTTTATATTGTAGATAACATGGTGTGTGGTGTCACACAGAAGATCATGTTATCAGTTCTTTATAAATTATAAATAGTAGCTCACAACCAAGATGGATTGGGACAAACCATTGGAATGATTATAGTGTAATTTGGTATTACTTTATCTTGACTATAAAAATACACTAATGCACTATGAGTGTATTGAGCAGGACCATTTGAGGTTGTTCTTTTATACTGACTGCATAAAAGAACAAGACCTCTGTTATTATGGAAGTGTGTGCTCTTAATCCTGATATAATAACAAGCATATATACTTAGTATTTATTTCTTTAATTTATCAATGGGTGAGATTTATTCAGTTGGATCAATAGGCCTGATAAGTTGGGAAATAATATTATTTATATGGTGTGTTGTTGATTATAGAAGGAAACTGTGTCCTAGTAATTTAGGTTGATGATGTCCCCTTGAGGAGCTCATAAGGATTGTCATGTAAACCCTGCAGGTGGACCTAGTCCGACATGACAATGAAGTTGAGTGGTACTACTCTTGGAGCTAGTTGTTAATTAAGTAAGTGACAGTAACTCATTTGATTAATGAACATTCGATATCTTTAACACAGGGAGATTAACGTACACATAATAAGAAGGAGCCCATAATGTAATATGGGATTGGTGTGATAGTTCAATAATAACTCTTTAGTGATATGAGTTATTATTGATGAACTTGAGTTAGGTGTTCGGGGTGAACACAGGAAGCTGAAGCTCATCGGGAGACCAAAACCAATACCCTCTCTCGGTCCCTGTTGTAGCCTCTATAAAGCCTTGTATCCACCAAGTCCAATTCTTACCCAAGTAATGGGCCAGACACATCCTTACTTGGAGCAAGGGGGCCGACCAAGCATCAACTTGGAGCCCAAGAGGTGGCCAGCCAAAACCATGCTTGGTGTCCAAGCATGGGGCCAACCACACCACTAGGATTAAAGAGAGATTTTATTTTGTTAAAATATTTCCTTTTGTAGGCATTCATGAAGGGATTTAAAAGAGAAATTTTAATTTTAAAATTTCCTTTTATAGTCTTCCTCATGGTTTTAAAAGAGAGTTTTAAAATTTTAGAATCTTTCCTTTTATGGCTATCTACAAAAGATTAAAGAAAGATTTTAATTTTGTTAAAATCTTTCTTTATTTGTAGTTATCTATAATGTTTAAAAGAGAGATTTTAATTTTTTATAAAACTTTCCTTTTTGTAACCATGATTTAAAATGAGAAGTTTTAATTAATCTTTCCTTTTTGTAGTTGTCTACATGTTTTAAAAGAGAGAGATTAATTTTAAAAACTTTCCTTTATTGCCATGTACAATAGGAAATTTATAAAAGAGAGATTTTAATTGTTGTTAAAATTTCCTTATTTATTGGAGGCCACAAATAAGGAAGTTTTAATTATATTTAAAACTTTCCTTTTTTGCCATGACCAAGGATTATAAAAGAGAAGGAGAGGTTGCCTCATGAGACACACAACCTAAGCCTTGCCTCCTCTCCTCTCTTCCTTGTGGTCGACCCTCTCCTTTCTTCTTCTTTCTTTGTTTTCTTTCCCATAAGGGCCACTCAGACTTGTGGCGCATTAAGTAAATGTTCCCGTATCTCGAATAGTCATCTATAAAATAGATGAAATATTCGAAACTACCTCTTACCTGGATAGTTATAGGACCACACAAATCAGAATGAACCAGTTCCAACACATCTTTGGCTCTATACCCCTTGGCCTTAAAAGGTCTCTTGGTCATTTTTCCTTCCAATCAAGATTCGCAAGTTGGAAAGTTTTCCAACACTAATGAACCAGTTCCAAATCAAAATGAACTCAAGTTAATATGACCAAGCCTTAGATGCCAAAGATATGTTTGATTCATTTCTGAAGGTTCCTTTCTCTTATTAGATTTAGAAGATGTGTTATTAATTTTCATTTGTTGCATCATGGGAGTTATTGGATTTAGAGTATACAAATTGCCAATGAACTTACTAGAACAGATAACTTTCCTATTTATCATGATAACACCTTTGCTATCATAAATAGACAGAATATCCATCCTTGTATTGTTTAGAAACTGAAATCAAGTTCTTTCTAAAACTTGGTATGTAAAGAAAATTTCTTAAAACTAATATTTTATTCCTATAACCATCTCCCACTGTAACAGCCGCTACTTCTGTAGCATTGCCCATGTCAATAGTGATTTCTCCTTTGTGTAGTTTTCGGGTTTCCTAGAACCCCTGTAATAATTTACAGACATGATTATTGGTTATCATATCTATACACCAGGTACCGATAGATAACATCACTAAACATGTTTCAACTACTAGAGAATAAGATATACCTATATTATTCGCTTCCTACGAGGACAATCCGCTTACAAATGTCCAGATTGCTTGCAAATAAAGCACTTGCCTTTCGACTTCTTCATTCCTGCTTTTAGTCCAGTACCTAGAGATCATACAGTCTTGTCTGTCAGCCCGATTCTAGTGTCTGAAGTGTTCCTTGAGATTGTACATCATGTCATGGCCAGTAGGCATGGTCTGATGCTGATGTTGCAGCACATTTGATATAAAAGTCAAATGTAACTCCGCGTCATCTCATCTGCCTTGACCCATATCCTATGATACTCAATCTCCTCTTTACTAGAATTGCTATTAGGCACATTAGGGCAGACCTCCATTAGTACACACTTATAGCCTTCAGCAGTATAGGACAATATCCAAGTTTCTTTTTCCAATCTATGTGGTTGGGACCAGTAAGTTTGTTCTCTTTCAGAATAATAGCCAGTGGGTTGAAAGTTATCCTAAGAATCACAAAATAAACTTTTGGTCAAGAATCTAAATTTAGAATAATATTGATTCCTCAAACAATACTTAGTCCATTAAATAGGATTGTGCCCCTTCAGTTGGAGAAGATCACACACTCCTAAATAATTTCCTATAACCATCCATAAAGGAAGTTTGGTCTAGTGATCAGCAAACAAACTCATCCGTTGTGGAGGGAGGCACTCAGAGCCAACACACAAGTTTGTTGCATCACTTACAAACCAGTAATGGAGACCGTGGAATTTATTTACTAATCCCTCTCGAACTTAGTTATTTAAGGTGAGGAATTTTAACATGCACACACACATTACAACAAATAAAGCAATAAATATGGGAAAACAATTTTTCAACTATTATGGTCTTTTCCATCACTGTACTTCGTGTGCGCCCAACCCTAGCTGCTGCCATCTTTAGCCACCGCAATCGGGTCTAGTCACTGCATCTATCTTGCTTCTTTTTCCATTGCGCCTCTAATTCACAAATAGTACCATGCCTCGCAAGGATACAATCCATGACAAAAATAGAATTTTACATATATCGATCCTATATTCCACGAAGGAATGTACATGTGATCTAGATCGAAACAAAAATGTAAAATCCTAAAACTAATATGGCTCCTGCTGTATTTAATACATACAATCATGCACACACATAAAATGCCCTCGTCATGTCCGAGGGTACAATCACACACAATCACATTAGGGTCATAATAGTTGGATCTAGGATGCCTGCAACCACAGAATTAAATATATTTTCACATCCTACTATTATCTTGCCTAAAATATGTATGGCATGTGCATAATTAAACTGAAAATCAAACACACAGAGGCAAACCCTAGCTCTGATACCAATTGTTTGTTGCTACTCGGAATATCGTACTAGTTCCCCTGTACAAAAATTTTGTACAAGTCCTGAACCTTTCCTAACAACCTATTGTGTTCTTTAGAAATTAAATTAGGAATCACAAACAGAACTTAACATTATTGATTTCAAATTCAATTTATCTGTTCTTAAAGGTTTAAACTTGGATCGCAAACGATGCATAACATTATTAATCCAAATCCACCTATGTTACAATTTGATTAAATATTTATTTCAGAGATCTGCTTCCTGGTTAAACATGGCGAGACACTAGGCCTTCTTGGTTATGGGAGCATCCACCACTTCCTAGACAAAGCCTTTCAACGAAATTCAATATTTAATCTCCTTATAATAACCCTAGGTTTAACCAATAAGAACAATCGAATCACAAGATCGAAAAACAAAAGAAACACTAATTTGAATCATAAATCCGAAACCTAGAAACGTTAGCCTCTTGTGTTTGGTATTTCAAAATCCGTACAAAGAAAACTAGTATGATGCGGAACAAGACAACTAGTTATACCTTTCTTTATAGCTTATAGATCTCACGATCTTCTATCGTATTTCTCCTCTTATCTCGTACGTCATGTGGGCGACGATCTACTGAGATGAGAATCCACCCAAGTCTCCTTCTTCTCCTTGCAAGTTCGGCCACCAACAAACTTCTTGAGATGAAAAACTTTGGCCACCAACCAAGCTCCAATGGATGATAAGAAACCAAGCCTCCTTTCTTTACTTCTTCTCCAAGAAAAGTCCGGCCACCAACAAGCTCCTTGAGAGTTGATGCCGCCGGCCACCAAAGAAGAAGAAAAGGAGGAGAGGAAGAAGATGAGGGTTGGCCACCACCAAGGAATTGAGGAGAGGAATAATAGAAGTCTTGTTTTTGTTGTGAGGTGGGGCACCTCTACCCTCTCTTTTATATTTCTTGTTCATGGAAAATATGAAAAGTTTTAATAATAACTTCCTTATTTTCCTTGCCATTGAAAGGAAAATTTAATTAATTAAAAAAATTTCCTTTTCTTCTATTAATGGCCGACCACCTCAAATCCTCCAAACAAGGAAAGTTTTAAACACAAAATTAAACTTCCTAATTTGTTTCTGAAAATTTTTAAAATAAAAATTTCTCTTTTAAAAATTCCCTTCATGGTTGGTTATAAAAGGAAACTTGTATAAATTAAAATTTCTCTATTAAAACATGTGGATGATTACAAAAAGGAAAGTTTTCTCAAAAATTAAAATATTCCTTTTAACTACAAATAAGAAAGATATCAAATATTTCTCTTAATCTTTTGTAAAAAGCTATAAAAGGAAAGATTTAAATTTTAAAACTCTCTTTTAAAACCATGAGGATGGTTACAAAAAAGAAAAGTTTTATCAAAAATTAAAATCTTCCTTTTAACTACAAATAAGGAAAGATATCAAACCTTTCTCTTAATCTTTTGTAGAATGTTATAAAAGGAAAGATTTAAATTTTAAACTCTTTTTTAAAACCATAACTTCCACATAAGGAAAGATTTTAAAATAAACTACTTTTATTTTTTATGTGGTCGGCCACCTAAACTTGGGCTCCAAGCTTGGGCTGGCCACCACTTGGTCCATCCAAGCATTATCTTGGCCGACCCTTGCTTGGGCTCCAAGCTTGGCTTGGCCGACCACCTAAGGATGGATAAGAAGGTGGGTATAGGTAGGTATAAAACTTTATAAATAAGAGGCTACGACAGGGACTGAGAGGAAGAATTGGTTTTGGTCTCCCGATGAACTTGAGCTTCCCGTGTTTGCCCAGAACACCCAACTCGAGTTCATCAATAATATCTCATTCCATTAAAGGATTATTATTGAACTACCACACCATTCTTATATTACTATATGGGCTCTTTCTTATCATAAGTGTGTTAGTCTTCCTGTGTTTAAGATATAGAATATTCACTAATTAAATGTAACACCCATGAATTTCTGAAGCTAAGTATGTGAAGATTTTCTCTTAGAATAAAAGAAGATAAGATAGAACCAAAAATATATAAAAGAAAAAGGAATTGGTCAAGGATTGAACCTTGAACCTTCTTAAATTAAGAATTATGGAATTACCACTAGACCATCATAAGTTATTGTTGAATGGAGAATGGAAAGTGTAGATAAAGATAAAAGTATGATTAAGAGAAGGAAGCAAGAAAACATCAAGTAGCTTTCTTCCTCTTTCTCTTGATTAAGAAGCAAGACAAGTTGTCTTTTTCCTTCCTCACTCTTTTTCCATTTTCGTGGATATACAAGAGGGAATAAGAGGAGAGGAACTAAGGGGATGAATGAAGACATTTTCTTCATCATTAAGAGAATAAAGGAGGAATTAAGAAGAAGGGAAAGCAAAGTTTCTTTTGCTTCTTACTCTCACCTAGCATAAGAGGAAAAACAAAGAAGAGTTTTCATTTTTTTCTTTCCTTTCCTCACCATTGCCGTGACCTAGAGTGCCCCCTTTCCCCTTTCCAAAAACCCAACTAAGGTTTTTTCCCTAAGAAAACCAAACCACAAGAAGGGATCCTCAAGATCTATCTCTCACAAGCAAGAGAAGCAAAAGGGAGCACTAGAAGGAGAAGCTTTCTTCTTCCTCTTCACAAAGGGTATCTTCTCTTAGGGAAAAGACCAAGCAAGAGGAGGTGAGTATCCCCTCACCTGTGGTACAAGTTGTTATATGATTTTTGTTCGAGTTTAGATTAACAATCTAGGGTTTCTTTTGGGAACTTTCGGCCATGACACTTGTAAAACTTATGGAAGCTCAAAACCAAAAACCACATGCTTAAGTTTTCTTTCCTCATGATATGCTATAAATATGACCTTGATATTTCATGCTTGTATGTGGCTTGGAGTTAGGTAAAACCCCACCTTAGGGTTCGGCCATGAAGAGGCTTAAAACCCTAGGGAAGCTCAATTTAAAAACTAACATGTTTATGATTTATTCTATGATGTGATATGAATGTTCTCTTGATGTTTTATACTTGTATGTTGCTTAGAACTAGTAGGACCTTACCATAGGGTTTCGGCCATGAAGGGATTAAATACCTTAGAAAGGCTCAATTTCAAATCTAGCTTGCTTATGTTTTACCTTATGAAAGGATATGAAGATAACATAATGCATTTGAGATTTCATGTTGATTAGGGTTAGGTTTTTACATGGTAACCTTTCAGCCAAAATAAAATGTAGGGCTTAGGCAAGCTTAAATTCAACCCTAACATGTTTATGTTCTTCTTATGATATGCTATGAAATTAATAGGGTACTCACATGCTTGTATTTGGTTGAAAAATCCTAGAAGAAGTATCAAGTATGAAGTTTTCCATAATATGTTATGTATGTTCTCTTGATGTTTTATACTTGTATGATGCTTAGAACTAGTAGGACCTTACCTTAGGGTTTCAGTCATGAAGGGATTAAATACCTTAAGGAGGCTCAACTTCAAATCTAGCTTACTTATGTTTTACATTATGAAAGGATATGAAGATAACATAATGCACTTGAGAATTCATGTTGATTAGGGTTAGGTTTTTCACATTGTGAACTTTCGGCCAAGTGAAATGTAGGGCCTAGGTAAGCCTAAATTCAACCCTAACATGTTTATGTTCTTCTCTATGATGTGCTATGAAAGTTATAGGATACACACATGCTTAGAACCTATGTTTTGTGGCATTCGGCCACCTATGCTTATGGACTTAGGAAGCTTGAAACTTTAATCCAATATGCTCATGTGGTTGCCTATGATAAATGTATGGAAATTGTTTAGGGTTCACATGTTTACATGCTATTTGTAACCAAGTTTTGGACCTTGTATGTTTCGGCCAATGTGGGTTTCTAAACCTAGGAAGCATAGAACCTAGATTAAATATGCTCATGATGTTCTTTATGTTAAATGTTATAGAAATGAAATTGGGTTCATATGCTTGTATGATTTCATGCAACCTAAGTGAGCCTATGCATGTTTCGGCCACCCTTAGTTGGTTGAGGATTTATACCAAATTATGATTCATTATGTACTTTCCTTTGCCATGATATGAATTAGGAAAAGTTAACTCGTGATCCATGCATAATTATGTTTTCTTTTCCTTCCATGATATATTACATATGCTCGTTTAAGTATGCTTATGAACCATGCATGAGAATGACATCTATATTGGCTATGTGCCCAAATGTGATGGCTACGTGCCCAAATATGATGGCTATGTGCCCAAGTATGCATGGCTATGTGCCCATTTATGCATACCTTATGAATGACATGAACATGATATGCTATGAATGACATGAACATGATATGCTATGAATGACATGAACATGATATGATATGAATGACATGAACATGATATGATATGAATGACATGAATATGATATGCTATGAATGATACATGATAAAGATATGATATGACATGTATTTTACTTTGAATGGCTTGTATCAAAAGGGTGGGATCCTTATGCGCCCCTAGGTCGAATTACGGGCCTAGTAAAGGGTGGGCTCCTTACGTGCCCCTAGGCCGAGCTACGGGTCTAGTTCCTAGTAGGTTCAAGACTAGCTACCTTGGGTCTACTTAGGATGCGCATTATGTATGTATGTGGTACTAAGCCGGGCCCCTTCATGTTGAGATTATTTTCAAGTACTATATGATACTGTTTTAAGACATCTCACACATGACATAAACCATGTTTTGAAAGGCATATTGCACATGACATTTCCCATGTTTTAAAGGACATCTTGCATCCATGCTTACGATATGATGTGAAATAATGCTTACAGTTATGCTATGATATGATGCCTTGATGCTATGAAAAGAAATGTCATGATGCTTTCACTTATGTCATGATGATTTCTTATTCTATGATATGATCTATACCATGTTATGATGATTTCTTATGCTATGATATGATCTATACCATGTTATGATGATTTTTATGCTATGATATGATCTATACCATGATATGATGATTTATTATGCTATGATATGATCTATACCATGCTATGATGATTTCTTATGCTATGATATGATCTATACCATGATATGATGATTACTTATGCTAGGATATGATTTATACTATGATATGATGTTACTTATACCATGATAAGATTTATGCTATAACATGTTGGCACGTTATGTTACGATAATATTGAAATCCATGCCATGATATGACATGTTTTATTTATATGATGATATGAGCGTCCTTTATTCTATGATGTATGATATGATGAATTTTACATGATATATTGATTTTGTGAGTAGGAAAGGATCTCACTAAGCCTTGAGTGCTTACAGATACTTTTCCTTGTACCACAGATAAAGGTAAAGGATGGATAAACTAGAGGAGCAGCAGGAAGGGGCAAGAGATGTGTGATGGTGACTTGGCTAAAGTAATAAAATGACCTGCTGAAGTGAACTTAGAATAATATGTTATGTTATGTGATGTCTTTCATGATTCCTATGCATGTGTTAAGAATGAATAATATGACTATTTAAGATGAACCATGTTATTTCATGTTCATATGCTTAGTATGATTTTAGAAAAAAAAAATAAATATGCTTCCGCTGTATGTATGTTATGTATGCTAAGTCAAAGAAAGAAAGTAACCCCGCCCTCACTAGGCAGGAGTGGTAAAGGGGCGAGCGTTACATTAAATGAGTTACTGACAACTCACTTAATTAATATCTAGTTCCAAGAGTAGTATCACTCAACCTTATTGTCATGTCGGACTAAGTCCACCTACAGGGTTTACATGACAATCCTTATGAGCTCCTCTTGTGAACATTATCAACCTAGAATACTAGGACACAGTTTCATTCTATAATCAACAACACACCATATAAATAATATCATTTTTCAACTTATCGGGCCTATTGATTTATCGAACTAAATCGAACCCTTTGAAAAATTAAAGAAATGAATATTGAGTATATGTGCTTGTTATTATATCGTGATTAAGAGCACACACTTCCATAATAACAAAGGTCTTGTTCTTTTATACAGTCAGTATAAAAAGAACTTACCTTAAATGGTCCTGCTCAATACACTCAGAGTGTACTAGTGTAATTTTATAGTCAAGATAAACTAATACCAAATTATACTACAACTATAACAATGGTTTGTTCCTATCCATCTTAGTCGTGAACTACTGTTTATAATTTATAAGAAACTGATAACATGATCTTCTGTGTATGACACCATACACCATGTTATCTACAATATAAATTAATTGAACAACTACACTTAGCATATAAATGTAGACATTTGACCAATGTGATTCTTATTTCTAAATAAATATTTATACAAAAAGCTAGGCTTTTAGTATACATTCCAACATTAGTAACGAAAACAAAACTCGACAACTGAAAGTCCTCGCAACAAGGGGGCTAGCGATTGGAATCTCCTAACGGCCTCAACTTGAAAAGTAGTAGTATAACGGTGTGAGTCCAAAGAACTTAGCAGGTAACCAATAGATATGTACAGTAACATATAACTACCAGCAATAACCTATAGTACAGTCTCCTAAACAATATAGCAAGTATTCATAACTGAATAAACTGCAGTAACCAACAATAGGCATGTAATACAGTCTACTTTAAGAATAATAAGAAATGCATAACTGAAATAAACTTTACTCACCTGCGAGTCTTGAGCAAATGACAGTGAACATACATAGATAAGGATAGTCAGAGCAAATAAGTATGTATCCTGTATGCATGTCTATCATATGCAATCACCAAAATGCATAATCTAATATGCAACAATCACAATAAATACAAATCTGTGCATATGATGTAATATGACACGGTCACCCCTGAAGCCAGTCAGCCATCTCACACACCTGCCGGTTACCACACTGCAGTCACACTACCCATGTGCATACCAACAGAGCCTAACAAAGCAACTGTCATACACACCTTGGGTGTTGTGCCACTACCCATGTAGTGGTCATGTTGTGTACAGGCCCATGTAGTCAGCCGACAAGCTCAACAATAATGGAGTCGTCAATCGCCCAGCATGCAATCATGCGGGATGGTGCATGATGCTACAGTATGTCATACCTGAACATATCCTCATCCATATATATGTGCCAGAAAGATAAACGCATATATAACAATGATATAAGCAACATGAATCCAAGATCGCTAACCAATATGTCTAGTACACATGACAGAAGATAAGAGCATACAAGTCTAATGTATAGCAGCTAACAATAGAAGCATGTAATACGTATCGAATAAACTATAACTAGGGAAGTGATAAATCTACCAATTACCACTAGTTATATATGTACTACACATATCATAAGACAATATCAAAAAGATAAGTCAAAGGGTACCCGCCTCAAATAGAAGGTGGTATCATCCTAAATACGATGTCGAGACGTTGATCTCGAATCAGGGTCCTGTATCAATCAACATATATATTTTATTTAGCTAAATTCATATGAATAGCTAAATAAAATCCTTAAAACTAAATTAGGGTAAAACCCTAATCAACATAACTATTAACCTACCTAAATTAAATCCAACAATTGATTAGGGTTAATTGTCCTAACCCTAATCATTCCATTAAATTAATCTAAACTAATAAATCTAAGCACAATCAACGACTAAAATGATCTACCACAAAGATCCAATACCTAAATTCAACTAATCAATCATACTAACCATCTAGTAATCCCAATTTCACTATGATCTACAACATGTATCAATTACCCTACTCCTAAATCAGAACTCAACACACAATCTATCACCAACTAAGTCCAAGAACAATCTACTCATCTTACCTCCTTCTCTTTAATCTCATAAACCCAATCAACAGCAAGCATCTCCAAGATCCGATTCCTTTCCCAAACCAGAACTGGAAAAAGCAATCTTCCACAAGACAAACAATAAATCACCGGATCAATTAAGGCAACGCACCTACCTCCCAAATCGCCGACAACTAGAGGAAAAGAAATGGAATCGGCAACTGTGCTAGGGCACAAATCGAAGAAAATCTAGAGAAGTGGTGGGCGTTGGCTGTAGCAATCGACCCAAGGTTCGCTGTGGTGGCTCTGTGCCGGATGTATGGTAGAAGATATGGCAACTTAGTCATTAGTATAAGTGGGAGATTGTTGGAGTGTATACTGAAAGCCTAAGCTTTGTAAACATTCATTATGAATAAAGAATCACATTTGGTCAAATTATCTACATTTGTTTGTAGTTGTTCATTTAATTTATATTGTAGATAACATAGTATGTGGTGTCACATACAGAAGATGATGTTATCAGTACCTTATAAATATAAACAGTAGCTCACGACTAAAATGGAAAGGAACAAACCATTAGAAGGTCGTAGTGTAATTAGGTATTAGTTTATCTTGACTATATAATTACACTAGTACACTTAGAGTGTATTGAGTAGGACCATTAGAGGTCGTTTCTTTTATACTGACTTTATAAAGGAACAAAAACCTCAGTTATTATGGAAGTGTGTGCTCTTAATCCTAATATAATAACAAGCACATATGTTTGATATTTATTTCTTTAATTTATCAATGGGTGATATTTAGTTCGATGAATCAATAAACCCGATAAGTTGGGAAATGGTATCACTTATAGTGTGTGTTGTTGATTATAGAAGGAAACTGTGTCCTAGAGATACTAGGTTGATAATGTCCCCAAGAGGAGCTCATAAGGATTGTCATGTTAAACCCTGCAGGTGGACTTAGTCCGACATGACGATAAGGTTGAGTGGTACTACTCTTGGACTTAGATATTAATTAAATGAGTTGTCAGTAACTCACTTAATTAGTGGATATTCGATATCTTAAACACAGGGAGACTAACACACTCATAATAAGAAGGAGCCCAAAAATGTAATTTGGGATTGGTGTGGTAGTTCAATGATAGTTCTCTAGTGGAATGAATTATCATTGATAAAATTAAGTTGTGTGTTCGGGGCGAACACGGGATGCTTAATTTTATCGGGAGACCAAAACCAATTCCTCCTCTCGGTCCCTATCGTAGCCTCTTATTTATAGAGTTCGATACCCACCTATACCCACCTTCTATACCCACCAATAAGGGGCCGGCCAAGCTAGCTTGGGAACCAAGCTAGGGCCGGCCTAGGTATAGAATTGGGTGGTCGGCCCTAGCTTGAACCCAAGCTAGTGGGGCCGGCCAAATTAAATTAAAAAAGAATTTTAATTTTAATTTTTATTATTATGTGGAAGATATAATTTAAAGAGAATTAAAATTAAAATATCTCTCTTGTAAAAGATCTACAAAAGATTAAAGAAAGAGATTAGATCTCTTTCCTTATTTGTAGATTGGAGAGATGTTTTATTTTCTCTTTAAAATTATTCACATGTTAATAAAATTAAAATTATAGAAATTTCCTTTTATTAACCATGAAGAGATTTTTAAAGAGAAATTTTATTTTTTAAAATTTTCGGAAACAAATTAGGAAGTTTTAATTTGTTGATTGAAACTCTCCTAATTTGCTCCTTTTGATTGTGGCCGGCCATTACAAGTTGATTGGGAAATTTTATTTTATTTTTCTCAATTAATTCATGTCAAGGAAAATTAAGGAAATTTTATTGTAATTAAATTTCCTAATTTGCCTAGGCCAAGGAATATAAAAGAAGGGGTGAGGGTGCCTTCATGAGACACAACATCTATTATTTCTCTCCCTCTTTTGTTCCTTGGTGTGGTCGGCCATCATCTCCTTCTCTTCCTCTTGTGGTGGCCGAACCTCTCCCTCTCCCTTGGAGCTCTTATGGTGGCCGGATACTACTAGGAGAAGAAGAAGAAGGAGGAGAGGAAGCTAGCATCTCTTGGAGCTTGGTTAGTATTTTGGTTTTTCTCCTTGGTGAAGTTTTCCTTTGTGGCCGAACCTTGCTTGGAGGAGAAGAAGGTGGTTGGTGGTTTCTCATCTTGGTAGATCGTTGCCCACACAACGTCCGAGGTTAGAAGAGAAATACGGTAGAAGATCAAGAGGTCTTTCTAGAAGGTATAACTAGTAGTTTTTCCTTTTCCGCATCATGCTAGTTATTTATGGAAATAATACCAAATACAAGAGGCTTACGTTCTAGTATTTCGAATATGTTTTTCGATGTTGTGTTCTTTTGTATCTTTCTTTTCCTTGTGATTTGATTGTTCTCTTAGGTTAACCTAAAGTTATTTTAGGAAATTAAATATTAGCTTTCTATTAAAGGTTTTGTCTAGTCGGTGGTGGTTGCTCCCATATCCAAGAAGGCCATGTGCCTCGCCACGTCAGTACTGGGAACCTTTTATGGAAATTAATATTTAATGGAATTAATAACTTAAGGAGACTTGGGTCGAACGTGTTAAGTTCCGCAGGAGATCCAAGTCAAAACCTAAAAGAACAAATAGATTAAATTTTGGATCAAACGTGTTAAGTTCCGCAGGCGATCCAAAATTTAATTTAAAAGAACACATGGTAGCTAGGAAAAGGTTCAGACCTTTGTACAAAATTTTTGTACAGTGGAACCTATAGGTTTTCCGAGTAGCAACCAACAGAAGAAAGGAAGGAGCTCGGGATCGAGGAAACAATGTTTGGGGGAGAAGGAAATAAAAAAAATGGAATTTATATGATCAAACATTTCCTCTCTTAAATGGGTATCCCAAATAGGCTTAATCCGCGCTCGCCGATCGATCCCCTCAAAACCCTCCGTACGAGGTCCGAAAAATTTCCAGAAAATTTCTAAAAATTTCGAAAAATTCTATAAGGCTATTTCCCAAATAACCTTATTAATTAAATTTTTCGATATCTTACATTCTCCGCTACTAATAAAAATTTGGTCCCCAAATTTCTCTATAACTAACGGCAAACACTAGAATATAACCAAATAGTATAAATGCTGAAAGGACTCTGACCCACATACCTCAAGTAAAAAGATGAGGGTATCGAGCTCAGATCGTATCCTCGAGCTCCCAGGTAGCCTCCTCGTCAGAATGATACTATCATCCGACTTTAACTAGCCGGACAGTCTTGTTCCACAGATGATGCTCTCTATGGTTCAGAATCCGTACCAGAACCTCCTCGTAAGTAGTGTCAGGCTAAATAGGAACTGATATATCTGACAGAACATGTGCTGGGTTAGATACGTATCTCCTCAGCATAGATACATGGAATACATCGTGAATGCCAGCTAGGGATGGTGGTATCGCTAGACGATAAGCTACTGCTCCAATCCTCTCTAAAATCTGGAACGACCCAATATATCGTGGAGCTAGCTTACCTCGAAGACCAAATCTCTTCACCTCTTTCGTAGGTGAAACTCTCAGAAATACATGGTCACCAGTAGAGAACTCCAGGGGTCTCCGTCTCCGATCAGCATAACTCTTCTGACGGTCCTGAGCTTCTGACATCCTCGGTCTGATAGTGCGAACCAACTCTGCCTCGTGCTGAGCTCGATGAGGTCCTAACAGTTGGGCCTCCCCAACCTGCTCCCAGAGGGTGGGTGTCCGACAAGGTCTACCATACAACGCCTCAAACGGTGCCATCTGGATAGCCGAATGATAGTTGTTGTTGTAGGCGAACTCCACCAATGAAAGGTGGTCCTCCCAGCTGGCTCCAAAGTCCATAACACAAGACCTCAGCAAGTCCTCCAAAGTCTGAATGGTTCGCTCTGACTGTCCATCTATCTACGGATGGAATGTCGTACTAAAACGAAGTTGTGTGCCCAAGGCCTATTGCAGACTCTGCCAGAATCGAGACGTGCATCGTGGGTCTCTATCCGATATAATGCTCAAAGGAACACCATGCAATCTGATATCCTCTCGACAATATTACTCTTCTAATCAATCCAGAGAATCAGTCTTCCGAATCGCTAAAATGTGTGTGGATTTGGTTAATCGGTCAACGATTACCCAAATCGCATCATGGCCTCATCAAGTCCTAGGCAATCCTACCACGAAATCCATAGTAATATGCTCCCATTTCCACTCTAGAATAGGGATCCTCTGAAGTAATCCAGCAGGTCTCTAGTGCTCAGCCTTCACCTGTTGACAAACAAGACATCTAGCTACAAACTCCGCGATGTCTTTCTTCATACCGTTCCACCAATAGGAACGCCTCAAATTGCAATACATACGGGTTCCACCTGGGTGGATAGTAAATCTAGAATGATGAGCCTCCTGAAGTAACTCCTCTATGACCAGGTGAGATTGAGGCACACATAATTTGCCTCCAAAATAAATAATACCCTCATCATCTCATGTAAACTCGATCTGTTATTCGAAAGATATCTCGCTGCCAATGAATTGTAAAATGCTGATCTCCGGCCTGGGCCTCTCGAATCCTCATCCTAATCGATGATTGAGCAACCATGGTAATAAGAATACCCTGCTCTGTCCGTTCCTGCTCCTCAAGGCCCAACTCAGAGAAACCCTGAATCAAGTCCGTGACTATAACTCGGTGGCAAGATAAAGTCCCTCTAGACTTCCTGCTAAATGCATCGGCAACCACATTAGCTTTCCCCGGGTGGTAGCTAATAGTATAATCATAATCCTTCAGGAACTCCATCAATCTCCTCTGTCGGAGATTGAGTTCCTTCTGTGTAAAAATATATTTGAGACTCTTATGATCAGTAAGAATCTCAAAAGTAATACCATAAGGATGATGTCGCCAAATCTTCAAAGCAAAGATAATAGCAGCTAGCTCTAAATCATGTACTGGGTAATTCTTCTCATGCTCCTTCAACTGACAAGAAGCATAGGAGACTACCCTGCTGTTGGGGTTCAATCAAAGTCCCACATTGGAAAGATTTGGTAAAGATCATGGGGTTAAAAGGATACAAGATATCTCCATTGGCATGAGCCCTTTTGGATAGAGCCCAAGAGCAAAGCCATGAGGGCCTAGGTCCAAAGTGGACAATATCATGCCATTGTGGAGATATGTGGGCATCCTTTGGGTGCAACAACTAGTATCAGAGCTACGGTTTGCCTCTGTGTGTTTGATTTTCAGTTTAAATATGCACATGTAATACATAATTTAGGCAAGATAATAGTAGGATGTGCTAACTTTGTGGTTGCAGGCTTCAACTATTATGGCTTATAGATATTGTGTGTGAATGGACCCTTGGATATGTCAAGGGTATTTTATGTGTGTGCATGATTTTATGTATTAAATACAGCAGGACCTGTATTAGTTTTAGGATTTTACATTTTTATTTCGATCTAGATTACATGTACATTCCTTTGTCGAATATAGGATCGATAAATGTAAAATTATATTTTTGTCGCAGATCGTATCCTTGCGAGGCGTGGTACTTTTTGAGGACTAGAGATGCAGCGAAAAAAGAAGCAAGATGGATGAGGTGACTAGACCCGATTGCGGTGGCTAAAGAAGGCAGCAGCTAGGGTTGGCAGCACACAGAGGACAGTGATGGAAAAGGCCATAATAGTTGGAAAATTAATTTCCATATTTATTGCTTTTATTTACTGTGATGTGTGTGATGCATGCTTGCATAGTTAAAATTCCTCACCTTAAATAACTAAGTGGGAGAGGGATTAGTAAATAAATTCCACGGTCTCCATTACTGGTTTGTAAGTGATGCGACAAACTTACGTGTTGGCTTTGAGTGCCTCCCTCCCCATCGGATGAGTTTGTTTGCAGATCACTAGATCAAACTTCCACTTTGAATGATTATAGGAAATTAATTAGGAGCGTGTGATCTTCCCCATCGGAAGGTGCACAATCTTATTTAATATACTAAGTATCAAGTAATGGTATACACTTAGGCACATTTAATAGTATCCTCCCCATCGGAGTCACTGCTATTAGTTGTGTGACCGAAAGAAAACCAACTATTAATTTGTCATAAAGATAGGCTGACAAGATAATAAAATTAAAACCCCCTCTTATAAATGTTTTGAATTTGTATACATCCACACTATCGTGGCATTTAAAATTCACGGTGTTTGAGGTAATTTTATTTGTCAGGTTGACAAGATAATAAAATTAATGGGTAAAGCCCCTCTTACAAATGTATGAATTTTGTGTTTAAAATTTTTCTTGCTTGGATGATTAAGAGGTGGCCGGCCACATTGAGTTTGAAAGGGAAATTTTTTATTAAACTTTCCTTTCATTGGATAAGAGAATAAGGAAGGTTTTTATAAAATTTTCCTTATTTGCCAAGACCAAGGAATATAAAAGAGAGGGTAGAGGTGCCTCACCTCATAACTTATGTTCTAGTTTTCCTCTCTTCTATTTTCCTTGGTTGGTGGCCGGCCTTTCACATCCTCTCCCTCTCCTATTCTTCTTCCTTGGCCGGCGGCATCTTCATCTCAAGGAGCTTGGTTGGTGGCCAGATCCTTGCTTAAGGAAGAATGATAGATAGGATGTCTTGTTTCTTAGCATCCCTTGGAGCTTGGTGGTGGCCGAACCTCATCTTCTCTTGGAGTTCTTGTGGTGGCCGAAACTTGCTTGGAGAAGAAGGTAGCTTGGGTGGTTCTCGTCTCGGTAGATCGTCACCCACACGATGTCCATGATAAGAAGAGGAATACGATAGAAGATCAAAAGGTTGTTGTGTACAAAAAAAAGTATAACTAGTAATTATTTTCCGCATCATACTAGTTTTCTTTGTATAGTTTTTGAAATACCAAACACAAGAGGCATATGATTCTAGGTTTCAAATTTGTGATTCAAGTTTGGGTTTTTTATGTTTTTCAAATTTGTGATTCGATTATTCCTTTTGGTTAAACCTAAGTTTATATAAGGAAATTAAATATTAAATTTCGTTAAGATGTTTTGTCGAGGCAGTGGTGGATGTTCCCATACCCAAGAAGGCTAAGTGCCTCGCCATGTTTGACCTGGGAACCGATTTCCAAAATTAATATTTAATTGAATTTGTAACATGGGTGGATTGGATCAATAATGTTAAACATCATTTGAGATCCAAGTCTAAACCTAAAAGAACAAATAAGTTAAACTTGGAATCAATAATGTTAAGTTCCGTTTGCGATTCAAGTTTAATTTCTAAAGAACACAATAGGTTGTTAGGAAAGGTTTGACACTTGTATAAAATTTTTGTACAGTGGAACTGGTACGATCTTCCGAGTAGCAACCAACACCTGTCGTTCTGCATTAGAACAGTGCCCAACCCTTGTAGAGATGCGTCTGTGTAAAGTACAAATCTGTCCTCTTCAGAAGGTAATACTAAAACTAGTGCCGATACTAATCTCCGCTTCAGCTCCTGAAAGCTAGCCTCGCAGGCTGACCAAGTGAATTTCACTCCTTTCCTAGACAGACGTGTCAACAGCATAGCAATGCAAGAAAAACCCTCAACAAATCATCTGTAATATCCAGCCAATCCAAATAAACTATGGATCTCCTGGACTGACTTCGGCTGCTCCCAGCTGGTGATAGCCTCGATCTTCTGAGGATCTACCGAAATACTTCGGCTTGAAACCACATGTCCCAGGAAACCAACTGAGGATAGCCAAAAAGCACACTTGCTGAACATCGCATATAGATGATGTTGTGGTAGAGTCTCCAAGACTATGCGAAGATGTTGCACATGTTCCTCCTCGGAACGCGAATAGATCAATATGTCATCAATAATCACGATAACAAACTGATCTAGATACTCTAGAAAGATACGGTTCATCAGATCCATAAATACTGCGGGAGCATTGGTAAGCCCAAATGGCATTACAAAAAACTCGTAATGTCCGTATCTGGTGTCGAATGCTATCTTCTGAATATCAGAATCTTTGACTCTCAACTGATGATATCCGGACCGCAGATCAATCTTAGAATACACTGATGTATCTCTGAGCTGATCAAACAAATCATCAATCCATGGCAAGGGGTACTTATTTCTGACAGTTACTGCATTCAGCTGCCTATAATCGATGCACAACCTCAGAGTACCATCCTTTTTCTTGACGAATAATACCGGAGAACCCCACGGAGATACACTAGAGCGAATAAATCCCCTATCCAATAACTCCTGGAGTTGAACCTTTAATTCGTCCAATTCTTTCAGTGGTATATGATAAGAAGCTTTCGATGTTCGCGCAGTTCTCAGAATCAACTCTGGGACTTCATAAGGGCACCAGAATGCTCCTGCCCGTGCATGACATATGCAGCTGCTGCAGGGAGAGTTGTCCTCTGCTGACGATATGAAGATTGAGCTTTCGGCCCACCTTGTTGAGTCCCGGACTGACCAAACTGTCCTCCTAGAATAGAAACTCCGGAAGCTACATGTTGAACCTTCAGCGAACAGTCTTGACTCATGTGCCCAAGCAGTTTGCAATAATAGCAAACTGACTGTCTCATGGTGCATGCCGAGGTGATGTGATCTCAGGATCCGCATCAAGTGTAGTAAGGGTCACCAGTGGACTGTTTTCGGTTCTGTTGAGCAGACCGGGAACATCCATATGAAGATCGTCCTGACTTCTGGTGTCGGCCAGATGCCCCAGAAGTACCCTGACCCGTCTGAGTGTGACTGCTCCGCTGCTGTCCGATAGCCTGTGGCTACTGGATCTGTCCGGAAGTCCGATTAGTCATCTTTCTCTTCTTGTCTGCATTCACTCTCTGCTGAGCAGACTCAATCATAAGAGCTCTATCCAGTGCCTCTGTGTATGATGAATGACCAAAATCGGCAATCTTCACCTGAAGATGCCTGTCCAATCCCTGGACAAACTGAAGCATACAAGATCTATCCTCGGCAACTAACTCAGGACAGAATCTGGCTAGTCGATTAAATTCAGCATTATATTCCATAACTGAGCAGTTATTCTACCAAAGACTCAGAAAATCCTACCGACATGTCATCTGATAAGCACGGGGAAAATACTGACTCTCAAATGCTTCCCTAAATCTCGCCCATGTAATATGCTACTCACTTATAATCGAGCGTTGCGTGTCCCACCAGATTTCTTCCCCAACTCGTAGGTGGAAAGCAGCCAGCTCAGCCTTCTTCCACTCGGAGCAAGTCATATAAAAGAATGTCCGCTCCATAGTCTCTATCTAGGACTGAGCTATACTCGGATCAGTCTCCCCATAGAACAATGTGAATCGGCTTTTCACCGACTCTGCCAAGGCTGGGATCCGTGCTCGTGCCGCAACCATATCAGTAGGGTTTGCCGTGGAACCAGGCAGAACCACTGGGGTTGATCCTATGGGTGGTACTGCTGAATAGGTCGGAAGAGGTACCACTAGTGTCGTCGCATAAACCGGGTTAGGTACCGCTGGTTGCACTACAGAGTAGACATAAGTAGGGGCGACTGTAGGTACAGTGGGCAGTACCGGGTAAGAAACAATCGATACTGCTGGTGTGGGTGCCGAGTATATAGTAACTGGCACAGGTATCTATGGTACCGAGTACGCAGTAGCAGACACAGCTAGAGGGAGTGCAGGGTATGCTGCAGATACTACTAATAGGGGAGACACCGGATATGCCGACGGTGGTACCACGGTGGTACTGTCGAGGTAGGTACCTCTGAAGTCAAAACTGTCGGGGTCTAATAACCTGACGTACTCACAATACCCTGAGGAGCTTGTCCCTGACAGATAGGCTTGACCTCAGTAGATCTCTCTGGAGTCTCTGTCTCCGGAGAATCTATTGCCCTCTTACGTGGTCGGCCAAGTCTCAATACTGGAATACGTGTATGTGTCATATCTGTAAACAAAATGTTACCCAAATATCACTATAGGTTTGAGAACTATAAAAATTCTTAAATTTACCTATTTGTCATCTGGAGATGTCCTATCGCTGCTTAGTCCCCCAAATAGAACCTCGTCAAAATATACGTCGAAATTCCGAATCAAAAAATTGACGAAAATCCGTACAATATGAAAATACCCAGATACGCTCACAAACACCAGAACACAAAAATTCGAAATCAAAACCTAGCATCTGATACTAAAAATATTGGTATCAGATTAACTTGAAAATCCATAACACATCAAACAGGCATCGTAAACCTGCTCTGATACCAAATAAATTGTCACGCCCCAAGTAGTCCCTGTCGATAAAATTTCGGTAGCATCTCCCCTGTACGGATGACAATATGAATCCTGAGATACATATATCCATACCTCGGCCCACACGACCGGAACAATACAATATTAATAATAGACAAACCACGCAGTTTATATAATCAATTCACACAGTTTAATATACTGCCTCTGGCTGACAACAACAATTACTAAAAGGAAAGACGATAAAGGAATCATCGCAGATATATGTAAATCCTACTTCACTATAATGAAGAAATGAAATCTACAAAGTAATGAAAACATTCGCAGCGAAAAACAAGAGTAGCAAACCCAAAAGTTCATCATAAAGTCCATAATACAAGAACCCACATCACAAGTGTATAAAGATTTAGTAACGAAAACAAAACTCGACAACTGAAAGTCCTCGCAACAAGGGGGCTAGCGACTGGAATCTCCCGACGGCCTCAACCTGAAAAGTAGTAATATAACGGTGTGAGTCCAAAGAACTCAGTAAGTAACCAATAGATATGTACAGTAATATATAACTACCAGCAATAACCTATAGTACAGTCTCCTAAACAATATAGAAAGTATTCATAACTGAATAAACTACAGTAACCAACAATAGGCATGTAATACAGTCTACTACAAGAATAATAATAAATGCATAACTGAAATAAACTGTACTCACTTTTGAGTCTTGAGCAAATGACTGTGAACACACACACATAAGATAGTCAGAGCAAATAAGTATGCATCCTGTATGCATGTCAATCATATGCAGTCACCAAAATGCATCATCCAATATGCAACAATCACAATAAATGCAAATCTGTGCATATGATGCAATATGACATGGTCACCCCTGACGTCAGTCAGCCATCTCACACGCGATGGTGAGACCGAGTGGGTAGGGCTATGACAACCATGCACTCTGTCATCACTACTTCTGAAGAGTGATCGAGTGGACGGGATGTTGTCGGAGTACACCTATTCTCCTACCTCAAACTGTTGGTTGGTCCTAGGAAGATCGTACCGGTTCCACTGTACAAAAATTGTGTACAAGTGTCGAATCTTTCCTAAACAACCTATTGTGTTCTTTAGAAGTTAAATTAGGAATCGCAAACGGAACTTAACATTATTGATTCCAAATTTAACTTATCTGTTCTTAATGGTTTAGACTTAGATCGCAAGCGGAACTTAACACTATTGATCCAAGTCCAACCTATGTTACAAAGTTAATTAAATATTTATTTCTAAAATTGGCTCCCAGGTCAAACATGGCGAGGCACAAGGCCTTCTTGGGTATGGGATCATCCACCACTGCCTCGACAAAGCCTTTAATAGAAATTCAATATTTAATTTCCTAAAATAACATTAGGTTTAACCAAAAAGAACAATTGAATCACAAATTCGAAAAACAAAACAAAAACATAAACTCGAATAACAAATTCGAAACTCTAGAATCATATGCCTCTTGTGTTTGGTATTTCCAAAAATAACTATACAAAGAAAACTAGTATGATGCGGAAAACAATTACTAGTTATACCTTTCTTTGTAAGAAAATAATCTCTTGATCTTCTACCGTATTCCTCTTCTTATCCCGGACGTTCTGTGGGCAACGATCTACCGAGATGAGAACCACCCAAGCCTTCACCTTTCTTCCAAGTTTTGGCCACCTTCTTTTATTCAAGGGATGAAGAACTTAGACCACCAACCAATCTCCAAGGGATGCTAGGAAACAAAGCCTCCTTCTTCTTCTTCTTCCTCAAGTAAAATCCGGCCACCAACCAAGCTCCTAGAGAAGTTGCCACCGGCCAAAAGAAGAAAAGAAGAGGGAGAAGCTAGGGCCGGCCACCAAGGAGGAAAAGAGAGGAAGAATAGAATAGAGTCGTTACCCATGAAGGCACCTCTACCCCCTCTTTTATAATCCTTGGTCGTGGCAAATAAGGAAATTTAAATAAAAACTTCTTTAATTCTTTTGCCATGAAAAGGAAAATTTATTTAACTAAAAATAATTTCCTCTTCTCATATTACATGCCCGGCCACATCTATATGCTATAAACAAGGAGAGTTTTAATTATAATAAGAATTAAAACTTCCTAATTTATCTCCAGAAATTTATAAAAAATTTCTCCAATAATTTTTCCCTTCATGGTGGTTTGTAAAAAGGAAATTTTATAAATTAAATTCTTTCTTTTAAACATGTGGATGATTTCCAAAAAGGAAAGTTATCTCTAAAAATTAAAATCTCCTTTCAATTTACAAATAAGGAAAGATATCAAATCTTTTCTTAATCTTTTGTAGAAACTTATAAAAGAGAATATTTAATTTTTAAACTCTCTTTTAAATCATGAACATGGTTAAAAAAGGAAAGTTTTCTCAAAATTAAAATCTACCTTTCAATCTACAAATAAGGAAAGATTTTAAATCTTTTCTTAATCTTTTGTAGAAAGCTATAAAAGGAAATATTTAAATTTTAAACTCTCTTTTAAAACCATGATATCCACATAAGAAATAATTTTAATAAAAATTTCTTTTTATTTTCTAGTGGTCGGCCACCTAAGCTTGGGACCCAAGCTTTGGCCGGCAACCTAAATTTAGCTTCACCATTAGCTTTGGTCGACCCTAGCTTGGGCTCCAAGCTAGCTTGGCCGACCACCTTAAGGTGGGTAGAAAGGTGGGTATAGGTGGGTATAATTCTCTATATACAAGAGGCTATGATAGGGACCGAGAGGATGAATTGGTTTTGATCTCCCGATGAAATTAAGCTTCCCGTGTTCACCCCGAACACACAACTTAACTTCATCAATAATAATTCATACCACTAAAGAATTATTATTGAACTACCGCACCAATCCCAAATTATATTTTGGGCTCCTTCTTATTATGAGTGTGTTAGTCTCCCTGTGTTTAAGATGTCAAATGTCCACTAATTAATTGAGTTACTGACAACTCATTTTAATTAATATCTCAGTCCAAGAGTAGTACCACTCAACCTTATCGTCATATCGGACTAAGTCCACCTGCAGGGTTTAACATGACAATCTTTATGATCTCCTCTTGGGGACATTATCAACCTCAATTTCTAAGACACAGTTTCCTTCTATAATCAACAAGACACACTATAAGTAACATCATTTCCCAACTTATCGGGCATTTTGATTTATCGAGCTAAATCTCACCCTTTGATAAGTCAAAGAAATAAATATTAAATATATATGCTTGTTATTATATTAGGATTAAGAGCACACACTTCCATAATAACTAAGGACTTGTTCTTTTATTAAATCAGTATAAAAAGAACTTTCCTTAAATGGTCCTGCTCAATACACTTAGAGTGTACTAGTGTAATCTATTAGTCACGATAAACTAATACCTAATTACACTACGACTATTCCAATGGTTTGTTCCTTTTCATCTTAGTCGTGAACTACTGTTTATAATTTATAAAGAACCGATAGCACGATCTTCTGTGTGTGACACCACACACTATGTGATCTACAATATAAATTAATTGAACATCTACATTTGGTATATATAAATGTAGACACTTGACCAATGTAATTCTTATAAATGTTTATACAAAAGATAGGCTTTTAGTATACACTCCAACACCAACATAGTGAGAGAGCGCAATGCTCTCATCTCCCGGTACGCGATGACGGGGAGGGATCCCTGCCGGCTACCACGCTGCAGTCACACTACCCATGAGTGGACCAGCGAATCCTAACAAAGCAATTGTCATACACACCCTGGGTGTTGTGCCACTACCAATGTAGTGGTCATGTTGTGTACAGGTCCATGTAGCCGGCTGATGAGCTCAACAATAATGGAGTCGTCAATCGTCTAGTATGCAATCATGCAGGATGGTGCATGATGCTACAATATGTAATACCTGAACATATCCTCATCCATATATATGTGCCAGAAAGATAAACGCATATATAACAATGATATAAGCAACATGAATCCAAGATCACATATCCAATATGTCTAGCAATTAATCCAGTATACAGAAGCACTAAATAAATCTATCTCTACGAACATAGATACACATGATAGAAAATAAGAGCATACAAGTCTAATGTATAGCAGCTAACAATAGAAGCATGTAACAGGTATCGAATAAACTATAACCAGGGAAGTGATAAATCTACCAATTACCACTAGTTATATATGTAATACACATATCATAAGACAATATCAAAAAGATAAGTCAAAGGGTACCCGCCTCAAATAGAAGGTGGTATCAAGCTAAATCTGACGTCGGGACGCTGATCTCAAATCAGGGTCCTGTATTAATCAATATATATATATTATTTAGCTAAATTCATATGAATAGCTAAATAAAATCCTTAAAACTAAATTTGGGTAAAATCCTAATCAACATAACTATTAACCTACCTAAATTAAATCCAACAATTGACTAGGGTTAATTGTCATAACCCTAATCATTCCATTAGATTAATCTAAACTAATAAATCTAAGCACAATCAACTACTAAAATGATCTACCACAAAGATCCATTACCTAAATTCAACTAATCAATCATACTAACCATCTAGTAATCCCAATTTCACTATGATCTACAACATGTGTCAATTACCCTACTCCTTACCTCAAATCTCAACTGATGTTGCTACTGGAATAAGGTGTAGCTACCGGAACCAAGAACACCCCACATAATAGAACATCACTGCTGGAATCTACCTCATTGATCAGATCAAGTAGGAGGACCAAGAAATCAACAAGATAGTCTATCTCTATCTAATTTCCAACAATAATTCTGCACATTACCTCTTCCCTTCCAAGATCCGGCAATGCGAGCTACTTGCTGACAATGATATGGTGGCCAAAAACAAGCAATCTTCCACCTTCAAAAACAACAGTCCCAAATCAACACCTGGATCAATTAAGGCAGCGCACCTACCTCCCAAATCGTCGACAACCAGAGGAAAAGAGAGAGCAAGAATCGGTGATACCTTACCTCCAAGATCACTCCTCGCCGATGGCGTCGCTCGGTCTGATCCGACCAATGAAGGGGGGATCGCACTGTGAACAGCGCAAGGAGAGGAAAGGGAAGGTCGATTGGTTGGGAGACTTCTCGAATCAAGCCTCCGTCGTGCCCTTGTCGCCGTATCACTGATGATCGATCGCAGAATCGGGAGGAAGCCTCAGGGAAAGGTTGACAAGAGGAGATCAGGATGATCCGGCCTCCTTGTTCAATTTCTGGCAAGCTCCGATGACGAGCTCCTCAATCACCGTCGACGGTCACTGAAAGTTCACCGGCTTCGGTTTGTCCGCGAGAGAACAGCGAGAGGAGAAGAAAGGAAGGAGCTCAGGATCGAGGAAACGACGTTTGGGGGAGAAGGAAATAAAAGAAAAGGAATTTATATGATCAAACATTTCCTCTCCTAAATGGGTATCCCAAATAGGCTTAATCCGCGCCCGCCGAATGATCCCATTAAAACCCTCCGTACGAGCTCCAAAAAATTTCCAAAAAATTTCTAAAAATTTTAGAAAATTCTAAAGGCTATTTCCCAAATAACCTTATTAATTAAATTTTTCGATATCTTACAGGGCTACTGAGTTGGGAGAATATGACTTACAGTACCAACTCCGAACCGTGATTAAAGCGCAGGCTCTGGCAGATTTCCTAATAGAGTTTCATCAACCTGACTCCGAAGAAACTTAGAAGATCTATGTAGATGGGTCATCTACCCAGCAAGGAAGCGTAGTTGGGGTCCTCCTAATCTCCCCTTAGGAAGGCATCTTGCAGCTGGCTGTTAGATTAAATTTTAGAGCCACGAATAATGAGGCAGAATATGAATTACTATTGGCAGGGCTACAAGAAGCTCAGCATGTCAGAGCCGCCCGTGTGATAGTTTATTCAGACTCTCAGCTTGTAGCTTAGCAAGTAGCAGGCAACTTCGAAGTTAACAGTGACAAGCTGCAGGTATACCGGGAGGCATATGAGAGGATGAAAGAAGATTTCAAAGAGGTCATAGTGACTAAGATTCCCCGAGTAGATAATCAGAGAGCTAATGAATTAGCTAAAATGGTCATCTCTTTGACCACTTGGGTGTTGGATAGGTTGATAGCCTAGACATTCCTAATAGCTCAAATAGACCTGCAAAACAATATTGAGGAACCAATCGACTGGAGGGCCCCGATGATCATTTATCTTTGGCAGGGCATCTTACCTATTGATCCAGAAGAGGCCAGGTTGATTAGGAAAAGAGCTCATATATATACCCTGATCGGAGACCAGCTGTACAAGCGAGCATTCTCTAGACCGCTACTCAAATGCTTAGGAATGGAAGAGGTGGAGTATGCTTTGTAGGAAGTACATCAGGGATATTGTGGCAACCATGCGAGAGGAAGGACACTGGCCCGAAAAGTACTACTGGTCGAGTATTTCTGGCTCACTCTGTAGAAAGATGCTCAAAGACTAGTGAACACTTGCTTATCCTGCCAAAAGCATCAGAACCTGACCCATCGGCCAACCGACATGTTGAAAACCTTAATAGTTTCATGCCCCTTCGACCAATGGGACATGGATATTATGGGACCATTCCCGATGGCACCAGGTCAAAAACGGTTCTTGCCCTTAGCAGTGGATTACTTTTCTAAATGGGTGGAAGCAAAAGCTCTGGCTAGGATTACGAAAGGAGCTATTATTCAATTCTTATGGAAGAACATCTTCTTCCAATTTGGAATACCACACAAATTAGTTTCAGATAACGGAAGACAATTCCAAGGCTGTAAGATCCAGGTCTGGTGTTAGGGGTTCGACATAACTCAGGCCTTCACATTCATAGCTTACCGTCAGAGCAATGGACAGACCGAGATTACCAATCGAGAGATAGTTCAAGGATTGAAAGTTAAGTTGGATCATGTTGGAGGCAATTGGGTAGAGGAGTTTCCCAATATCCTCTGGGCTTACCGTACAACCCCTTGAGAGAGCACGAGACTCACCCCCTTTCACCTAGTTTACGACAGTGAGGTTGTGGTGCCTATAGAGGTCAGGGTGCCCTCAGTCCGAAGAGTGCTATATGACGAAGGAAATATCGAGCGGCGATTTTCAGAGTTGGATTTGATCAGCGAAATTCTTGAACGGGCGGTTGTCCGATTAATGGCATATCGACAAAGGATACGACAGAACTACGACAGAAGAGTGATTCCCCAGTTCTTCGGAGAGGAAGACTTAGTATGGAAGAGGACAAAGCCCGTAGGGGTGATAACCAAGTTGGCACCTGAGTGGTATGGCCCATACAAAGTTGTCAAAAGGTTAGCTTCAGGTGCCTATTATCTGCAGGACGCTCAGGGTAGGAAGCTAGATGGTCCCTAGAGTGCTAACTATCTCTAACCCTACGTACTTAAGATTAGTACTTTGTAAGACTTTATTAGATCGGGAGATATTACCGGTCGGGTGTGAAATACTAGGTCGGGGAACCTTAGTTCAGAACACTCCGACATCTTTTTTAATACCAGATCAGGACCCCACACTAAGGTTAAAGTAGCTCAGGTCCCATTGAGTCAAAACTAAGGAGAAGATATGACATTTAAAAAAGAAGAGTAGAATAAAATATTCATACAGTTCATACATAAGTTATTTGAATTCCGTGAATACATCGTCGGGCATCTCTCTTAGGATGTGATGATGATCCAAAAAATCTTCTGGAGGGACAGAAGGCAAATACCCTTTCTCCTTAAGTTGCTGAAGTGCCTGTTGGGATTTTCGGGCCGCAAAAACCGCCTTTTTGCATTGTGGAAACCCCGAATCTCCCATGCCACCGGATCCATACGAAGATTAAAATTTCAAAAACATTGCAAGTACGAGTTGCTTACACTAGTTCTAAACTAGATCTACAAGAAGAAAGAATTTACCCTTGATGCGAAGACCTTCGCAATCCCGCTTGTCCTCGGTTCGCCGGATCTCGAAAGTGTCAAAGTAGACACTTCTCTATGTGTATTCACACAAGCAAGAGATGGAGAAGAACCTCTAAGGATGTGCTAGCAACCTTAGAGATTAGTAATGGAGGAGAGGGAGAGCAAGAAGAAAAACTAGAGAAGAAGAAGATGATGGAGTTACTCACACAAGCACACAAAATGCACTAACTCCTCATCAAAAGTGGCCGGCCACTTTAAGGGGAATTGTAACCTCCAAGGGATGCCAAGAGTCACAACTCTTGGTAACTCCCATGAGGTGGCATTCCACTTAAGCAACCAAGATGATGTGGAGGATCATCATTGGACCACTTAATGCCAACTCACCAATGAGGTGGCAAATGGTTAAGTCAAAATTGACCCTTCATCTTCCTCTCAAGTCAATTCAAACTTGACCACTTCTCTCCCTTGGTTGATCTAATCTAACCATTGGTTCAAGTCCATTTTAATTTAATGAATCTCTATTCATTGAATTAAATTGATTAAATGAGTCTAAGTCAAAATTAGACTCACTTAACACATGAACCAAATTGAGTCCAACTCAATTAGCCTACTATGGATTACTTTTAATCCAATTAGGTTCATCATATGAACCTAATCATTTAGGTTCATCAAATGAACCTAATCTCCATCTAATTGCCCTTTGTGTGTGACCCTATTGGTTCTTGTAATGTTGGCAATGCTCCTAAACCGATTTAGAAGCATAAGTAATGAGCGGTATCTAGCGACACATCATTACTACCCAAGTTACAAGAAGGTTGAGATCCAACATCACCTTGTGACTACTAATTGTGACTCCACACAATATATGACAAGTGTCCTTCTATCCTAAACATCTAGATTGATCAATGTAAGGCATAGACCGTGTCATCCTCTAATCAATCTAAATCTTGAACTCCAAGTAGACTCACTCGATCAAATGAGCTCAATATCTTATATTGACTCATTTGGGCATGGCCATGCACTTAGTGGTCTCACTCTATCAAGAATATCGATGTCTCTCCCGTCATATAGGAGGGATAGATCCCATCTATATCACTCACATCCCTCCACATAATTTGTTACATACTCAATAATCGCCTTTATAGTCCACCCAGTTACGGGTGACGTTTGACGAAGCCAAAGTACGTAACTCCTTATGTAGGGAACCATGGTGACTTCAGGTCCAAGGACTAGTAGTTATACTAATAGCCACATGAGAAACTATATGACACTCATATAACGATCCATGATACTTTCTCATGGCGGGTCATTCAGTATACATTCTCCAATGCATACTCATGTGTCAACTTGATGTCTCCATATCCATGACTTGTGAGATCAAGTCATCTAGTTGACCTATATGCAAGTCTCATCGTATTAACATTGTCCCTGAATGTTAATACTCGACTAGGAATGATTAAGACTAGTGTTCCCTATATCATCTCACTATCGATTCAACTAACTAATTGATATAAGTAAGAATGCTCTACTCAAGGACGCTATTATACTTAATTATTTGGCACCAATACAAGTAAGTATAATAACCAAAACAAATGCCTTTATTTATATACAAGAATATGATACAATGAGTCCATACAACAATCATCAAATGATTGGCTCTAGGGCTCTAACTAACAATCTCCCACTAGCACTAGTGCCAATCAGTGTAGGCTCTAAGGCCTAATGGCCTAGTGTGACCATCATGCTTTCTCTGTACCAAAGCCTTGGTCAAGGGATCTACAATGTTAGCCTCTGTGGGTACTCTGAAAATCTTCACATCTCCTCTCTCGATAATCTCTCGAATGAGATGGAAGCGTCGTAGTATGTGTTTGGTCCGCTGGTATGAGCGCGGTTCCTTAGCCTGCGCAATTGCTCCATTGTTGTCACAATAGAGCTCAATAGGGTCAGCAATGCTAGGAACCACTCCAAGTTCAGTGATGAACTTGTGGATCCAAACTGCCTCCTTTACTGCTTCTGATGTAGCAATATACTCGGCCTCTGTCGAAGAATCAACTACTGTGTTATGCTTCGAACTCTTTCAGCTCACAACACCACCATTAATGCAAAACATGAACCCTGACTGCGATCGATAATCATCCTGGTCGGTCTGGAAGCTGGCATCACTGTAACCCTTTACTGCTAGCTCGTCATCGCCTCCATATATCAAGAAATATTCTTTAGTCCTTCTTAAGTACTTAATAATATTCTTGACTGTTATCCAGTGACTTTCACCTGGATCTGACTGGAATCTGCTCGTCATGCTCAAAGCATACGAGACATCAGGGCGAGTACATAACATGGCGTACATGATAGATCCTATGGCTGAGGCATAAGGGATCTGATCCATGCGGTCTCTCTCCTCTCTAGAAGAGGGAACTTGAGTCTTCGAAAGACTCACGACATGTGACATCGGCAGAAATCCCTTCTTGGAGTTCTGCATGGCAAACCGTAGGAGTACCTTGTCAATATATGTACTCTGACTTAAGCCAAGCAACCTCTTAGATCTATCTCTATAGATCTGTATGCCTAGAATGCGGGATGCTTCACCTAAGTCCTTCATTAAGAAACAAGTCCCTAGCCAAGTCTTGACAGACTGTAGCAAAGGGATGTCTTTCCCAATGAGTAGTATGTCATCCACATACAATATGAGGAAGACAACTATGTCCCCTACAACCTTCTTGTAGACACAAGGTTCATCTTCATTCTTGATGAAACCAAACTGTTTGATTGCATCATCTAATCGAAGATTCCAGCTCCGAGAACCTTTCTTTAGTCCATAAATAGACCTATACAGCTTGCATACTCTGCTAGTATGCTGTGGATCTTCAAAACCCTCAGGTTGTGTCATGTACACATCCTCGAGCAGGTTTTCATTCAGAAACGCGGTTTTGACATCCATCTGTCATATCTCATAGTCATGGTATGCTGCAATAGCAAGCATGATCCGAATGGACTTAAACATCGCTACTGGAGAAAAGGTTTCATCATAGTCAATACCATGAATATGCTTGAAACCTTTAGCTACCAAGCGACCCTTATAGATAAGTCCATCCATGTCAGTCTTTCTCTTAAAGACCCACTTACACCCTATGGGTTTTACGCCCTCAGGTGGATCAACCAAAGTCCATACTTGGCTAGTGTACATGGATTCCATCTCGGATCTCATGGCCTCTAGCCATTTCTCGGAATCTGGTCTCATCACAGCTTCCTGATAGGAGGTGGGCTCATCCTCTATGAGCACAATGTCATCATGGTCAGACAAGAGAAATGAGTATCTCTCAGGCTGACGATGTACCCTATCAAACCTGCGAGGTATGTCTACTTGAACTGGTTGTTGTTCCTCAACTCCTTGTGGAACAACATCATCCACAACACTTTGTGGTTCCAGTTCAACTTCAATCAAGGCTTCAGTGCTATTGTTCGCATCTTGAACTTCTTCAAGATCAAACGTACTCCCACCAGTCTTTCTAGAAATAAAGTCCCTTTCTAGAAATACCCCAGTCTTAGCCACAACTATCTTGTGTTGACCAGGAATGTAGAAGTAATATCCCTTTGTTTCCTTGGGATATCCAATGAAAAAGCACTTGTCAGATTTGGGTCTTAATTTTTCTGAGACTTGACGTCTAACGTAAGTCTCACAACCCCAAATCCTCATAAAAGACACCTGGGCATCTCTCCCAGTCCATATCCTATATGGTGTCATTATTACAGCCTTAGATGGAACTCAGTTGAGAATAGCTGTGTCTAGAGCATAGCCCCAAAGAGATGTAGGAAGATCTGTGTGACTCATCATAGACCGTACCATATCTAATAGGGTACGATTCCTCCTTTCAGATACACCATTCCACTATTGTGTTCTAGGAGGAGTGAGTTGGGATAGAATCTCACACTCAGCTAGATAGTCACAAAACTCATGGCTAAGGTATTCCCCACCTCGATCTAATCGAAGTATCTTAATACTCTTGCCAAGCTGGTTTTGTACTTCATTCTTAAATTCTTTGAACTTTTCAAAGGATTCAGACTTATGTGTCATCAAGTACATATAATCATATCTACTGAAGTCATCAGTAAATATAATGAAGTACCTATAACCACCTCTAGCAGTGACATTGAAAGGGCCACATACATCACTATGTATAAGACCTAACAAATTAGTCGCTCTTTCACTGTGTCCACTAAAGGGAGTCTTGGTCATCTTGCCTAGAAGGCATAACTCGCATGTCTCATATGATTCAAAATCAAATGAGTCCAGCAAACCATTTTTGTGGAGCTGGGATAAGCGTTTGTCATTTATATGACCTAAGCGACAGTGCTAGAGATAGGTTGGGTTCATGTCATTTGACTTGAACCTCTTGGTACTTATGTTATAGATAGGGCTCTCAAGGTCTAGAATATAGAGTCCGTTCATCAGAGGTGCACTGGTATGCGAAGTCTGTCACACCCGCTAATTAAATTGTACAAATGTATATTCACTGAACCCCTTAATTTTATAATAACGTTGTAGTAATGAGACCAGAATCGATCTCTCGAGGAACAACGGTAGGATGTAATCTTAGGATCGTATTTTATTCCTATTTTTGGGGTTTTCGATATAAAAATGGGGTTTAAACTTTGAATCTAATTCTAACAAAGGACAAGCACAGCAAATAAAGAAATTAATCTGATGCATAAAGAAAATCTACTAAGTGTCAACGATCAATCCAAGACGCATTGTCACACTACGTAGTGAATTCATCTTTAACACAATTAACTACAAATGAAATAGCAAGACATAAATAAAATCTAATCTAAGCATTGAATTAAATTGGGAATGAAATAACATGAAGCATTTAAATCTGATCTAAACAGAAATTAAACCCTAGCTTAAAACTTAAACACTAAACAATTAACCAAACATCAAATAAACACAAATTAAGCTTCAACTATGAAATGAAATGCTAGATTACTTGCTAAACCATAACAAACATAAAGGAATATGTTCTAAGCTATAAAAACAATAACAAAATGAAATAAAAAGGTAAACCAATCCATTCTCACAACTAATCTATCAATCCTCACACTCTTGCCGTCACACAAGAGTGCCAAAGTCGAGACCACCCAACTCTGGACCTCAGCGAAGAATATCAGTGGCGTATCAGCTCCAAGTATGCTCAGCAACGCCGACGGACCACCCCCGACGAGCTAGAACAACCCGGAACCCCATGAATGGCCGGAAATCTGGATTTCTGCTACCCGGAGCTCTCTGGATCTGGGATGATGTTGCGGACTGCGGATGGGCATCGGATGAAGCTCAAAAACGCCGGCGGACCACCTCCAGGTGTCACTGATGGGAATCGGAACCTCAGATTGGAAGACCACCTCCAAATCTGAGGTGAAACAGAGAAACGCCGCAAGTAGAAAACGCGCCAGAAAGAACACTCTCCGATGGCTCCAGAAGATCGGGATGATGCCGCCGAGAAGTCCTCTACTAAGTTTGAAGCTCGGGAAATGGATTGGAGAAGGAAAGGGATCGAAATCCCGACAAAAGCTGCGTGGGACGCGCAGCTGCGTGAGGAGATCGACACTGGAAAACACTGTAGCTTCTGTGTTTTGAATCTGTTCCAGATCTGAACCGACGGCTGGGATTGTTTTGGAGCTAAATCAACGGTGAAAGTTTGCCCAAAATCCGATCTGAAGGTACTGATCTTGATTTAGGGTCTGGATCTACTCTTCCTTAGGTCGGATCGACCAGATCATCACTGGATGGCCCAGATCTGCCCTGTATTCAATGAACGGTCTAGATTAATTCGGCTGGATCAATGGCTAAATGAATTCAGATATGGATCAAAACTTCTGGATCTTCATCAATGGCTCAGATCTGCTCCCCATTAGGTTGGATCGGCCAGATCTTCAACGGATGGTTCAGATCTCACCTATTCTTGATAAACGACCCATAATGCTTCAAAGTTTGATATTCTCGTTTGAACTCCAATTTGAGTCCAATTTCGGTCTAAATAGATCCAAATCCAAGATCCTTTAATGCCTACAAAATAAGAATCAAATATTAACATCAAATAACATAAAAATATAATAATTTGTAATTAGGTCCAAAATAGATACAATGCACAAAATATGATGTAACCATGATTTAAACCTATAGAATCAACATCAAACCATGCATATATGAATCAAAATAATGCAATGAAATCATGGTTATCAAATCCCCCACACTTAATCTTGAACGTCCCGTGAAAGTAAAGAAAACTATAAATCATCTCCACAAAAATTCCCTAGCAATACCTAGAAGATAGTAAAAAGAATTTAACTAAGACCATCTAAAGATCACAAACAATCATGAATACAATTCAAATAATAATCAGTAGGTATGATAGTTTCAATCCAATTGAAAAATTAAGCAAGTTGCACTCTCACAAGGGATTTACCTATTCTAACTCTCACACTCAAGAATGTGTATAAGTGGAGCTCACTCAATGCAACTCACAATATTTCACTACCATAAGCTTGCTTATTTTCTAATTCTCCACCACTATAAACATAGCATACATGAATCAAAAGGATTTATCATGAAGAATTGAAATGGAATCAAAAAGAACAAGTGAAAGTGAATGAAAATGGCAAAAGAAAAGTATTTAATGAAGAAAATGAGAAAATGAGAGTATTGGAGGAATATACTTGATGAGTTGACCATTTTGATGTGAAAATAGATGAATATCATTTGTCATTACCAATTCAAAGTATCAAGCTAACCTCCCCTTCAATTTGATGGCTATCAAAAAATTTTGATACTCTATCTCCACACTTGATACTCTTTTGTTTTGCCTTTTTTTTTTTACTTCACTGTTTTTCCACTTCAATTCTAGCATTTGGAAGCTCAAATAATCAATCAACTAACAAAGAACTCACTCCCCCACACTTAAAGTATTGGCTGTCTCGGACAATAAAAAAAAACATCATGCTCCTTCAATCAATGAATTCATCTTGGTCCTGATCAGTAAATGGGTTGAAAGATTGCTTTGTGTATGGCTGTTGTCACTGCCCTCCTTGCTTATGAATTGACCTCAAGTTTCTAGCATTGAACAGCTTTTCTTAGCAGCAACTAACATGTCTTGTACATTTCAACACTTAAGTTTCATAATTAGTAGGTTTCCCAGTTGAATTTGAGAAATTGCAAAACTTCTATGATGCTGCCAATGTCAATGACGAAACTTCTAAGACAGAACACAATCCCCATGATTTCTGAATTTTATAGCACAGTTTACAGCCCTCCATGGGTTTATCATTCACCTTTTCTATTGTCAACAAAATGTAGTCCTTCTATGAAGAGTTGTAACCTTAATTGACAAAAAAAGATAAGCACTCCGAATTAGTTCAGTAACCGTCAAAGCTTCCATCAATATCTTGGCACAAACAATTCCCAAATGGCACAAAATCTATTACTGCTTAATCTGTAAACACAGTTCCTCTTTATTTTTCTGTAAAACAATTCCTATCTTTCCAATTCTTGATACTTAATTGCTTCACTTACACTTCTACTGATTGGCAACTTGCACTTAAGATTGGCACACAACCTATAATAATCGACATATCAATTCCAGGTCTCATTTCTACAGATTTCACAAAGTTGCAGCCATTTCAGCAATTTACAGCTTATTGCAGCTACCAGCTTGCAGCTTTAGAAATCCATAATTCTGGCCTTAAGTTTCGGAATTATGATTCCAAGGTAGCTTCAGTTTAAATTATACAGAATTCAGCTTGGACAAGGATAGTATTTGATACTAGGCTAACATGATTCAAACTTGAAGTTGTTGCTGTGCAGAATTCAGTTTCTCCAGCAGAATACATTTCCAGCAATTTGAGAATTTCAGAGAACACAAATTAACATCATCAAAATTATAAAAGTCCTAGGAATAGATGAACTCCATTTGTTGTTGAAAAATATGTGATCTTCACTTGGCTCTAACTGATTTGAATACTGCTAATACGATTTAGGTACAACTTGATACATCATAATCAAATTCCAGCAGCTACTCTCACTTGTTATATAGTTTACACATTTTGTGCAGCTATCTTGACTTCTTGTATCATCCTTGAACTTGTATAGACCCCATTGAAAATGAGTGTTCTTATTCTCCTAAAGTTGAAGTAGCAAATTGCATTTCCGAGATTAGAATTCAACTGCAGAAATACAAGAACCAAGAAGAAATCTAGAAATTGAATTCTGAATTCTAAATTCAGAATTTTAGAAATCAAATTATAGTTTAAGGTTCTATAGCTAAAAGGGTTTCTGCATTGTTGGCTTCCTTCTTTAATAGGTCCTGCAGAATTCTGCATTTCCAAGTTCAGTCTTCAATTTTCAGAAATCATCCCATTCAAGATTTTCCAATTCACTGTAAATGGTAGATAATTTTCACTGATAACACATCAACTCTACTTGAGTTTCACATTGGCTTTAAAGCTACTCCTTAATTCTAGCACAAAAAATTTGTAGATTTCTGCAGAATTTAGCAAAGCAACTGCTCCCTTGCTTCCACTCTCCTATCTTAGTTGAGGATTACTACCAAAAGCTATAGCAATGTTCCTAATCAGCCACTCCAAATGTAAGTTAATATTTCAGCATTTCCAAACCTTCTTGCCACATAGTTTTGAATGTATCAACATAGTATCAAGTCTTAAAATTCAAAGCAATTGGAGCTTACTCTTGATATGATAAAACTCAAGATGTGGCTACATTTAGCATACAATCCTAAACATACTTCATTCACAACAGCAATAAAAGATTGATGCATCAAATATAGCTTCCTCGAGCAGATTTCTGAATTTGGACTTCTAGTAATTTCTAGCTTAAATCATAGAGAATCAGACCCACTCATAGATACCATTTAGGATTGAAATGATGGAAGCTTGTATTCTAAATATTGCTGTTCAGAAATAGCATGTTAAGTTGGCTCCAAGATTCAAACCCTTGTTTCTTTCTTGCCCATTAGGAATTTAGTTTAAGATTCAGATCAATTTCTGGAATTCCTTAACATTAGCATTCCACACTTTTCTCTTGAAATAACTACTAAAAAAAATGTTTCATATTCAAAAATCAGAGGCAGCAACACCAACAAAATGCTCAGAATTCATCATTTTCAAAACCTTCTCCTTTCATTGACTTCCTTCTGCAATTTCTGAATTTGGTGTTTCTTCATGTTTAGAGGACTGGCCAAAGAATTAGGCACTCCACAAATTGAACTTGGCACAAACAATTTGCAACTCCAATTTACAGCTAAAATTAAATTCAGCATTTTCTTGAATTTTCCTGCATTTCAGCATTTAGACTAGCATAGTTCAGTAGGCTTCAGATTTTCAAATATCTGAACAAAGAAATCAGATTCGGAGACACTCAGGAATTAACTTCAGAAGTTCATATTCAAAGCAATCAGCTACTCATTAGTATTCACAGTAACTCTTTTCAGCCTCTCTCAAAAATCTGTTGTTCATAGATTCAGTAACAGCCCACTTGCTTCAATTCCTGCATTTCTTAAATTTCAGGATTTGGAGCTAATTTTTGATTTAAACTTAGGGATCTGCTTGTCCATTTCACTTCAGAATCAAGCATCCAAAAATTCAGAGTCTCAATCATGGAAGTGTTAAATAGAAAATAAAACCAAGTGGACATGAATTTCCAGCAACTTCAACTCCAGAACTGCATCAGTGCTTCAGTAGCCATGTCCAATTCTGCAACTCCTCTCCTCCATTGGCTCCATACTTAACCCACAGATTCTGCATTGACAGATTTCATTAAAGCTGATTTCTGTCAAGCTTCAAATTGAGGCTTTTGATTTAATGAAACCTGAACTCAATCTCAACTACTAAATCCTTCAGCAACCCAACCTTCAATTATGATCCGCACTCCAAGCTTCACAATTGTTACTCTTTCAATTATGAACAGTTGATCACAACTAACAGAAATTTTAGTAATTGAGCAGAAGCAAGGCAATTCCATAGACTTGTCAAATAATCACTCCTTCCCCCACACTTAAAATCTTGGACATCCTTACTCATCAAGCAATTCATCCATAACTCTCAATGAAATAGAGCAAGCAAAGGTAATTAAGGTTAGAATACTAGAGGAAAATGTTTAAGAAAATTATGGGAGGAAAGAATTAGAAATTATGAAATAGACAAAAGTAAAGAGTTCAATGAAAATTATCCTTCCTTTCCATGCATCCTTATGCTATTGTGACTTTGAAAAGAAATCAAGCAAGTTCTAGAGTTCAATTGTTATGAGTACATGCCACACAAAGAAAATAATAGTGATTAGGCATAAAGTGGTCCTCTCTAGGTATTTTCATACAATCAAGCTAAATCGATCAACATGGAATCCACTACCATTTTAACCAAAATCATGTAAATAGAGTATTCAATCATGTCAAATGACCTAAAATTGATGATCAAATTTAAGAGACTTTTACCATCTTAAAAATATTACTAGAAAATTCCCATGGAGGCTTTTATTAAAAATGACATGCTATGTAACTAAACAAAATGCAAAGTATGAAAAGAAAATGCAAATGCAAAGTATGAAACTTAAGAAACTTATAAAGAATTTATTAGACACAAAGCATGAATTAAAAAGCAAAAGAAAGCTAAATTAGAACCAACTCCCCTTTCATTTCCCGGTGGTTGAAGAAGGTTTAGAAGAAGAAGCCACCCCGGAAGTGGAGTATTTGTATTTCCATTCAAATTCTTCTTGTTACTAATTTTTCCCTTCTTAGCTTTTTCTGGAGGTCTAAGTCGGTTTAGTTTAAGTACCCACTCCGGAAGCTTAATTTCTCCTACAACTTCAATAAAAGAAAACACCTCCCACACGCATGTGGGATAAAAAGAAAATAGGAGAAAATTAGTGTGGGTAAAAGATATTTCAATAAATGATTCACATCTAATAAAATCAATAAATGGTACCTCTATGAAATTTTCTGAAAAATCACAAAGAATACTCACCTTGTCATCTTGAAAGGTACCTGGAGTGGTGATTGTTACCTCCTTATCATCAACTAATGGCTCAAACTCCAATTCTGGTGAATGTTCAACCTCATGTAGTGATTTGGGTGCTTGGCTCCATAGCACAAGTCCCTACACTTACATCTTCATCATCATCATCAAAGTCAGGTGATCCTTGAGGTAATGCTTCCAGTAAGCACTCTCCTACACTTAAATCATCTTCTGCAACAATACCTGCATCACTCACAACATCTAAAGCAACACTATTAGTAAAATCAAAAGTTTGAACAACTACATCATCATCACAAATTAAACTAGAAAATTCTTGGGAAGAAATAGATGCAGTGTCAGGCCTGACAAGAGCTCCATAATCCATCTCTTCACTGGCTCTTTGTTTTTGTAACTGGTTGATGGATGCTGCAATTTTATTTAACTGAATCTGTATGTTCTGTATCCTTGCAAATTGTTGCTCTTGATGCTCTCTCATTTGATGCATAACTTCATTACATTTCCAAACTGACTCTATAAATTTTTCTTGTACTTCCTCATACCTATTCCGTTGCTCCATAGGTGGGTAGTACTGTCTCTCCCTCCAATCTCCAAAATACTGATAATATGGATCCATGATAAAAAGAATTTCCTGTTCATACACAACAACTAGCAAATAAAATCAGAAGACTTAGGAACAAATAAAATCAAACACATGGATATAAAATCATGAAAGTAATCAAACAACAAGATTTCTAGGTTTTCCAAAATAAAAACAATCCTAAAATTACTAAACATTGCAAATCATATTTCCCCGGCAACGGCGCCAAAATTTGGTATGCGAAGTCTGTCACACCCGCTAATCAAATTGTACAAATGTATATTCACTGAACCCCTTAATTTTACAATAACGTTGTAGTAATGAGCCCAGGATCGATCTCTCGAGGAACAATGGTAGGATGTAATCTTAGGATCGTATTTTATTCCTATTTTTGGGGTTTTCGATATAAAAATGGGGTTTAAACTTTGAATCTAATTCTAAAAAAGGACAAGCACAGCAAATAAAGAAATTAATCTGATGCATAAAGAAAATCTACTAAGTGTCAACGATCAATCCAAGACGCATTGTCACACTATGTAGTGAATTCATCTTTAACACAATTAACTACAAATGAAATAGCAAGACTTAAATAAAATCTAATCTAATCATTGAATTAAATTGGGAATGAAAGAACACGAAGCATTTAAATATGATCTAAACAGAAATTAAACCCTAGCTTAAAACTTAAACACTAAACAATTAACCAAACATCAAATAAACACAAATTAAGCTTCAACTATGAAATGAAATGCTAGATTACTTGCTAAACCATAACAAACATAAAGGAATATGTTCTAAGCTGTAAAAACAATAACAAAATGAAATAAAAAGGTAAACCAATCCATTCTCACAATCAATCTATCAATCCTCACACTCTTGCCGTCACACAAGAGTGTCAAAGTCGAGACCACCCAACTCTGGACCTCAGCGAAGAATATCAGTGGCGTATCAGCTCCAAGTATGCTCAGCAACGCCGACGGACCACCCCCGACGAGCTAGAACAACCCGGAACCCCATGAATGGCCGAAAATCTGGATTTCTACTACCCGGAGCTCTCTAGATTTGGGATGATGTTGTGGACTGTGGATGGGCATCGGATGAAGCTCAATAACGCCGGCGGACCACCTCCAAGTGTCACTGATGGGAATCGGAACCTCAGATTGGAAGACCACCTCCAAATCTGAGGTGAAACAGAGAAACGCCACAAGTAGAAAACGCGCCAGAAAGAACACTCTCCGATGGCTCCAGAAGATCGGGATGATGCCACCGAGAAGTCCTCCACTAAGTTTGAAGCTCGGGAAATGGATTGGAGAAGGAAAGGGATCGAAATCCCGGCAAAAGCTCGCCGCGGGACGCTCAGCTGCGTGAGGAGATCGACACTGGAAAACACTGTAGCTTCTGTGTTTTGAATCTGTTCCAGATCTGAACCGACGGCTGGGATTGATTTGGAGCTAAATCAACGATGAAAGTTTGCCCAAAATCCGATCTGAAGGTACTGATCTTGATCTAGGTTCTGGATCTACTCTCCCTTAGGTCGGATCGACCAGATCATCACTGAATGGCCCAGATCTGCCCTGTCTTCAATGAACGGCCCAGATTAATTCGGCTGGATCAATGGCTAGATGAATTCAGATCTGGATCAAAACTTCTGGATCTTCATCAATGGCTCAGATCTGCTCCCTATTAGGTTGGATTGGCCAGATCTTCTACGGATGGTTCAGATCTCTCCTATTCTTGATAAACGACTCATAATGCTTCAAAGCTTGATCTTCTCGTTTGAACTCCGATTTGAGTCCAATTTCAGTCCAAATAGATTCAAATCCAAGATCCTTTGATGCCTACAAAATAAGAATCAAATATTAACATCAAATAACACAAAAATACAATAATTTGCAATTAGGTCCAAAATAGATACAATGCACAAAATATGATGTAACAATGATTTAAACTTATAAAATCAACATCAAACCATGCATATATGAATCAAAATAATGCAATGAAATCATGGTTATCATGCACTACAATAGAACATTTCATTTAAATAAACTGAACAACATTTGTTCTTTATAATAAATGAAAAACCTTTCTTGTCCAAACAAGAAACTGAAATTATATTCTTAGTTAAATAAGACACATAACAACAATCATCCAACTCTAGTACAAGCCCAGAAGGTAGAGATAGAAAATAAGTCCCTACAGCAACAGCAGCAACCCGTGCTCCATTGCCTACTCGTAGGTCCACCTCGCCCTTCGTCAATGCCCTGCTATTTCTCAGCGCCTGCACATTAGTAAAAATGTGATAAGCATATCCGGTATCTAATACCCATGATACCTGAAGTGGAAGTCTCACTTCTCTTCTTCTTAAGATCTTCCAGGTAGACTTTGCAGTTCCTCTTCCAGTGCCCGGTCTGACCGCAGTGGAAGCAGGTAGCATCCTTGGCGACCCCTCCTTTAGGCTTCAATGCCTTGCCTTTGCCCTTGGCTTGGGACTTTCCCTTGCCTTTAGGCTTGCCCTTGCCCTTGTATTTCTGAACCATCAGAATAGAGTTGGGCTTAACCTTCTTAAGGTTGAGCTCAGCAGTTCGTAACATACTAAGCAGTTCGGGCAGTGGCTTGTCAATTTCGTTCATGTTGTAGTTCATGACAAATTGACTGTAGCTCTCTGGCAAAGACTGCAAGATCTGGTCAGTGACTAGCTCTTGGCCAAGTGGGAATCCCAACCTATGTAGATTCTCTATGTACCCAATCATCTTGAGTACATATGGACCTACGGGAGCCCCATCTGACATTTGCACTGAAATAGTGCCCTTGAGATCTCAAATCTCTCGTGTCGTGCTTGTCCCTGATATAGTTGACGAAGATGTTCAACCATATCATAAGCACCCATTAACTCATGTTGCTTCTGAAGCTCAGAGTTCATGGTCACGAGCATTAGACATGATACATCTAATGCGTCATCTTGGTGCTTTTTATAAGCATCTTTGTCTGCTCGTGTGGCATTGGCAAGAGGAGCCTCCGGAATGGGCTACTCTAGAACGTACAGTTTACGTTCTTGGGTGAGAACTATTCTCAGATTCCTGTACCAGTCCAGGAAATTTGCTCCGTTGAGCTTGTCCTTGTCAAGGACAGAACGCAGAGAGAAGGTGTTCGTGTTTAACGTGATAGTTATCTACAACAGAAAAATGCAGAAAAATAAATAAATATCATATTCTATTAATCATTTAATTAGACCTTTAACTAAATGATGCTCCCACTGAATTCTATAATTCATGTGGGACAAGATCCACATCATACTATGCCTTGAGTTAGCTTTGGCTAAATCGCCCAAGACTTAGTATGATCGGTAGGTAACTAATTTACCAATTACATCTCTATGCAACTCTTGTTTATAGGATCAAGATCCGCATTTATATTAAAACTCGAGTTAGCTTTGGCTAATACACCCAAGAGTTAATATAAACGTGATTGTGACCTATCTACCAACCATTGGAAAATGCCTATAGTTAAACTCGATCCAATTGAGTTAACTAGTTACTCAATCTAATTGAGTTGTACTCACCCATGCGTTGATAGGCGGGACCAAGATTGTCCCTCCGCACCCTACTAAGATAGTATGCGTTGCTCTGCTTTGGCAGATTCAACAACAACATGCGATCGAGGTAGTGATGGGTATCACGGCATGGTAGGCATTTTAGAGTCGACGTGATTTAGATCTAATCTAATCGATGATGTACGCGATTTAGATCTAATCTAATCGTTAAGGGTGCATCTTGTACACGATTTAGATCTAATCTAACCGTTAAGGCACTAATTAATTACTTAATCTAGCATGCATCACATATACACACACAAGCAAATAATTAAATATTTTATGATTAGTCATGGCCCTACTACGATCTTCTCAAGCCAATGAGAAGATCAGATGGTCAACCTAAGGTCAACAGCTTCTCAAGCTCCTTCCTTTGACCACCTTGTGTTGCTCGCGCCCTCCTCGTAACTCCGTCTCGAGTGGACCTTCCACCGCTCCAATTTTGTACATTACAATGGTGAAACTCGAGTTACATTCGAGTCTAAACTAATTTACAATAAGAATTAATAGAGAAAGGCACGACGCGCAGGCCGTGAATCAAGTACAACACGCACAAACACACAAAATGGCACGCAGGCCATATTATGAATTACAACACAATCTTTCCAATTAAATTGGGTCTTTTGGGCCATGACTATCATAAAATAACACATAATTCTAAATTATGTAATTTCTAAAATTTTCTATAATTTTTACTACTATTTTACAATTTTTATAAGTAAAAAATTCCCGGCGGTCCCGTTTAGCGGTTTTCTGGTGCAATCGCGGAACGAAGCCCCTTGCGGGGTCAGGGGCAGTACCCCTACCCACGATATAACCATCGTGAGTGTACCTAAGCGATCCTACAGTGCCTTAGTCCACTATCCCAAAACGATTTGGGGTGAAACCTTGCCGTTTTGGAAAAATCTTCTCGGTAGTCGAAGCCTACAAGTGTCTAAACACTTGTGCTTCGCTTTTACGAGAAAATTTCCAATAAAAACTATAAAATTAGAAAATTCACAGAAACTTACAGATCTGCTATTTTTCATAAAAATACAAACTAAACTCGTACAAGACTTCGCACGTGGCTCTGATACCACTGTTGGGATTTTCGAGCCGCAAAAACTGCCTTTTTGCGTTGCGAAAACCCCGAATCTCCCATGCCACCGGATCCGTGCGAAAATTAAAATTTTGAAAACATTACGAGTACGAGTTTCTTACACTAGTTCTAAACTAGATCTACAAGGAGAAAGAATTTAGCCTTGATGTGAAGCCCTTCGCAATCCCGCTCGTCCTCGGTTCGCCGGATCTCGAAAGTGTCAAAGTAGATACTTCTCTATGTGTATCCACACAAGCAAGAGATGGAGAAGAACCTCTAAGGATGTGCTAGCAACCTTAGAGATCAGTAATGGAGGAGAGGGAGAGCAAGAAGAAAAACTAGAGAGGAAGAAGATGATGGAGTTACTCACACAAGCACACAAAATGCACTAACTCCTCATCAAAAGTGGTCAGCCACTTTAAGGGGAATTGTAACCTCCATGGGATGCCAAGAGTCACAACTCTTGGTAACTCCCATGAGGTGGCATTCCACTTAATCAACCATGATGATGTGGAGCATCATCATTGGACCACTTAATGCCAACTCACCAATGAGGTGGAAAATGGTCAAGTCAAAATTGACCCTTCATCTTCCTCTCAAGTCAAGTCAAACTTGACCACTTCTTTCCCTTAGTTGATCTAATCTAACCATTGGTTCAAGTCAATTTTAATTTAATGAATCTCTATTCATTGAATTAAATTGATTAAATGAGTCTAAGTCCAAATTAGACTCACTTAACACATGAACCAAATTGAGTCCAACTCAATTAGCCTACTATGGATTACTCTTAATCCAATTTGGTTCATCATATGAACCTAATCATTTAGGTTCATCAAATGAACCTAATCTCCATCTAATTGCCCTTTGTGTGTGACCCTATAGGTTCTTGTAACGTTGGCAATGCTCCTAAACCCATTTAGAAGCATAAGTAATGAGCGGTATCTAGCAACACATCATTACTACCCAAGTTACAAGAATGTTGAGATCCAACATCACCTTGTGACTACTAATTGTGACTCCTCACAATATATGACAAGTGACCTTCTATCATAGACATCTAGATTGATCAATGTGAGGCATAGACCGTGTCATCCTATAATCAATCTAAATCTTGAACTCTAAGTAGACTCACTCGATCAAATGAGCTCAATATCTTATATTAACTCATTTGGGCATGGTCATGCACTTAGTGGTCTCACTCTATCAAGAATATCAATGTTTCTCCCGTCATATAGGAGGGATAAATCCCATCTACATCACTCACATCCCTCCGCATAATTTGTTACATACCCAGTAATCGCCTTTATAGTCCACCCAGTTACGGGTGACGTTTGACGAAGCTAAAGTACGTAACTCCTTATGTAGGGAACCATGGTGACTTCAGGTCCAAGGACTAGTAGTCATACTAATAGCCACATGATAAAGTATATGACACTCATATAACGATCCATGATACTTTCCCATGGCGGGTCATTCAGTATACATTCTCCGATGCATACTCATGTGTCAACTTGATATCTCCATATCCATGACTTGTGAGATCAAGTCATCTAGTTGACCTACATGCTAGTCTCGTCGCATTAATATTGTCCCTGAATGTTAATACTTGACTAGGAATGATTAAGAGTAGTGTTCCCTATATCATCTCACTATCGGTTCAACTAACTGATTGATATAGGTAAGAACGCTCTACTCAAGGACGCTATTATACTTAATTATTTGACACCAATACAAGTAAGTATAATAACCAAAACAAATGCCTTTATTTATATACAAGAATATGATACAATGAGTCCATACAACAATCATCAAATGATTGGCTCTAGGGCTCTAACTAACAGTGCCCCCACTGCACCATAGGCCATGGATGCGACAAAGTGATCCTCCACCTATGCTCCAAACTCTGAAGAGTGTAGATATTTTTCTCGGCTCGCTTGTAAGAGGTTGCATTCCCTAGATTTATAGGTCTCCAAGGTGCTAACAAAGCTTGATAAAGCAGACTGAGCCTAGGACAGCTCTGCCTGCACAGAACACATCTATGTTGGTTGGGACTCCAAATCCCTCCTCTGGTCCATGATCAGCAAGTCTCGGTAACTCAACTCCTGGGCCATACGCTCCGTCCCCTGCTTATATGTACGCTTGAAGTCCTCTGGAGCTGCAGATCGCTGAGTTAGTTCTGATTAAGTCTCTTGACATTTAGCCTCAAACGCTTGCAAGAGAGCTTCAAGCTTGCTCTTATCATTTCGGAGACGACTGATCTCTGCTTGGGCCTCTTCCATGGTCTGTTCTCGGGAGGTGCTTGCTTTCTTCAAGGCCGCCACTTCCGCCCTAAGTTCGGACATGACTGCATCAGGGTCAAAGATTTGAGACTTCAGATCTTCAACTTGGTTCTTTAAGATCTTATTAAGCCAGTATATGTGTAGGATTGTCTAGTTCAAGCGAAGTGACTGGGCAAACATCTGTTCATAATCACGGAGGAGTGAGAACAGAAAGACAAAGTAGGAGGAGCGTAACCGCAAGAGATAGCGGAATCTTACCATAGTGGCGGTTTTAGTGGACAAGTCCACCAAACCAGGAAAAGTGTGCCTGCATGGTGTGCTCCCACTGAGATGCTAGGCGGCCCCACAATAGGATATTGCGAGTGGAAGCAGCGAGAGAGCGACACATTCCCCACTCCGTGGGCAGAGTGGCTCAGTAGCAGAGATACCGAGGCTTGCAAGAGTTTGGAGTAGTCCCGCTTGGGCCAGGTTGGGTGGGAGCAGACCCTGGTTGAGTGGATGGACCAGGTGGGGTAGGAATAGACCCTGGCGGAGCAGAAGGGCCAGATGAAGAAGGTGTCGGCTCAAGATGAGTAGAAGGATCAGGGTGAGAGGAAGAGGTCGGTCGAGGAGAAGGTCTAGCCGAGGCGCGGGATTTATGTTGCCGCCCCGAGTCAATTTCTTCTTTAATAGCTAGAGTCTTCCCTCGTTCAGCTTCAGCCCTAGGTAGAGGTGGTCTGACAGGATCGCTTGGGGGCTGTGGATCTGGAACAGATGTAGAGGTAGGTCGGGATGATGGAGTGGCAGTCGGTGCCTCGGACGCCAGGCCGGGTCCCACTGGTTGGCGTCTGGTCCGTTGTCCAAGTGGTTACTCATTCGAATCCGACTCTTCCGATGAAGCTCAAGGGCGACGAATAGGAGGCACAGGTGGAGCATGCCTTGAAGACTCAGTAGCAAAGCGAACGCGTGGGGTTGCTCGAGCGGCCGATGGAGAAGCAGTTGAGGCGGTTGCCCCTAAGGGAAGGGGAGCAAGGTGCGATAGACCCCTCCTATCCAGTTTCATGCTACCCCGGCATTATATTTCAATGTCGCTCAAGGGAAGAGGCTTGATTGGGGACCCCCGGGCTAGAGTCTCGATTGTAAAAAGAGCATCAAAATCAGAATAAGGAAACGAAGGGCAGGCGAGGTAGGGCAAGTCGTACCTAAGGAATACGGTAGCTCTAAAGAAATACGACTCAGCTTGAACAGAAATAAGACATCCATGGTCAACATTCTAAGTAGGTCCAAGTGTCAGCATCCCAGTTGTGCGAAGGTCTCTATGAAATCAGGGACTGTTTGAAAATCCCCTAGATGTGGTGCCGGAGGAAGAGTTGAGCACCATTGAGTAGATCATTCCACGGCTCGGGGAAAACTCAGGAAATAATATTTTTCCTTCCACTCCGAATCAGAGGATGGGAGGGGAATAAAAAAGGTAGTCCGAGTGCGAGCCTGGAGACGGAAAAGACCCTCACTGTTGCGGAGGGGAGTAAAGAAGAAGTGGAATAAGCGGGGAGTCCAGGGTATGTCACACACTTCGCAGAGGAGAACGAAGCCAGACAAGATCCTTATGGAATTAGGGGTAAGTTGACAAAAGGGAATACGGAAATAGTGACTCACTTGGGAAAAGAAAGGATGAAGGAGAAGGCGGAGACCGGCAACAAACTGTTCTTTAAAGAAGGTCACATATCCAGCCGGAGGCGAAGAGACCCGGTGGACCTCAGAAGGTATGATGATGTGCATGGCCCTGGAGATTTCATATGTGAAGCGAAGATCGTCCAAATCCATGTCAGTAAAGGTCGAAACTCTGGGAGCATAGGTAGGTGCAGGGGAATCCATGGGTGATACGAATGTAAAACGCAAGGGACAGAGCACAATCGACACCGAAGACAAGAGGAAGGCTTACTCTTGAGATGAAAAGTTTAGAAAAGCGGAGGGGGAAGGATATTTATATTTGCCAAGGGGGGCATAAAGGACCTCGTCATCAGCGCCCATCAAGCGGTTTGTATTTAAAGTAGCTGGCGTCAGCCATAAATGTAGGAGCAACGTCAGCCGTAGGATCATCCTAGAAAACTGTGCCGCGAGGGAATGTTGGAAAAAGCGAAGATGATAGGCATGCTGGGGATAGAGGTTTGCTGGGACCTTGGGAATAGGCGACGCTACAGTAGCTCTCTCTCGGAACTCGCGAGTACCGGATGGGTAGCTCGTTCACGCGAAACTCTGTCGGGCGCCCTAAAATAGACTGATCAGATAAAGCGACTGATCGAGTCACCTAATCACCAATCCCGATCAATACATTAAACAGACTAGTTAGATTAGATGCTCAGTCGAGTAACAAAAGCTTGACCGGTCACGTGCCTTAACGCCTACACGGAGGCTAAGTCGACGAACCCTCTGCAGGAAGGATGCGTAGTGAACAAACTACTTGAATGTAGCAAACGGGGGATAGCGGGGGATATATGTCAATATACTCAGTAAACAATACATGACACTAGGATCATCCGCCCAGACATATGCCTATAATAATTTCCAAAGTCTAAATACACATTCATGAAAGAGAAGGATACAAGGCAAGCCCCAGTTAATCATCAAAAGATGGGAAGGCATTGTCGGGAAGCTCTCGTAGAAGGTGACCCCTGTCCAAGAAATCCTCAAGAGGAGCTGACCGAAGGTAGCCTTTCTCACAAAACTGCAGCCGGGCTCCCACGTCACCGTAGTAGACCATCCGATCGATGAGACTACCTATCTTTGCTCCAAAGACTCCGGAAGTAAGGTAAGTGGCCTTATAAGCTTCCAGACAAGCAGCTTCACAGGCCTGGTAATCTTTTAGCTCGTCCTTTGCCTTGTCCGCATCAACTCGGACCAGGACCAGCTCTTAGTGTGTGGTGGCAGCTTCGTTCTTGGCCTTGGATAGGTCTGCTTAGAGGGACTTCAGGGTAGCGAGTCTATCTCCCATAGCTTTCAAAGAGCAGCTTCTCGGTCAGTACTAGCGGTCAGGTCTACCTTCTTTGCCTCCAGGTCTCTTGATAGAGCGGTGTGCACTTCTTGCAATTCCTTCAGCCACGAAGAGAGGGTCGCCATCTCAGTTTCCTTCTCCTCTAAATTAGTTAAAATTTGAGTGTGCCTCAACCCTTTAGACTTGATCTTGGACTCACTGGTCTTCAGGGCTGACTGCAAGGTCTGCACCTTTGATTCTGCCTGAGCCAGGTCTTGGGCAGTTTGGGCTTTTTCCCCAACTGTATGAGGACAAGATTGTATCGGGTTATCAGAGGCGGTCAAGTAAAAAATGTGGTCGGTGGTAGTAGGGGATTCCAACTCCCGAAGGCGAGCCCTCAAGGACTCGTTCTCTCGTTACAGGCCGACCACGTACTAGGATATACTTAGACCCATAGCGCAGGCCTGTCGGGAACATGGAAAGATTAGTCTTATCTCAAGGATTTGAGAAAGAGACAGAGACAACTCACCGATACTAGCCGATTGGAAAATAGGTCAGCTAGCTGCAGAGGGGGGCCTTCCAAAGTCTGGCCGACAGCGCTCTTCCTGGACTCGGCCAGGGCCCCATGAAATTTCACCTGGCCACAGTGTGGAGTGGCGCTGGCCGATGTGATAAGGCCCCGCACCTGCAGAGAAGGCAGCTGGAAGGAAGAGGTGAAGGCATACATGCCCTTGGTGCGCTCCTTGGTGTGTGAAGAAGAGGCGAGGGCCGAAGGAGGAGTAGGGGTGGAAGAGACGAGGTCGCAAAATCATCGGGCTGGTCTCTCGCCCGGGAGATGGTTTGCTCCGGGACCAAAATGGGGACAAGAGAAGGCACAACCTCTGTTATTGGAGAAGGAGTTACCCGAGCAGGGGTTTTCACCTTGGCCTTGGAGGAGAGAGGAGGCCTCAATGGAGAAGATTGAATTGATGGGATGGCTCGTTTCCTTTTACTCTGGAGGCACAAACGCCTCTCTGGAGGAGGTGAGGGGGCCCTCTCCTCCGCGGTCGCTTTGTTTCTAAGGGTCTCGGTGTTGGATTTTTCGGGCCGCGAAAACCCCGAAAGCCCCAGCCACCGGATCCGTGCAAAGAAAAATAAAATAAAATACGAGTACGAGTTTACAAACTTCGATCTACAGTAGATCTACAAAGGGGAAACCTTTTATACCTTCGATGCGTGCCCTTTTCGTATCCCGCTCGTCCAAAGAGATGTCGGATCTCTAGTTGTCAAGGTAGACAACTCTCTATGTGTATCCACACGAACACACTAGATGGAGAAGACCAAACAAAGGTGTGCTAGCACCTAGGATGTTTGGCCAAGAAGGAGGAGAGGGAGAGGAGAAGGAGAGGAAGAAGATGATGGAGTTACCAAATGACTTGAATGAAAAAATCAATTTTTCATCCACACTAAAGTGGTCGGCCACCCATGGAGAAGTGTAACCCCCTTTCACATTTAATGTAGCCATTAAAAGGGAATTTGTAACCTCCATGAGGTGGCACACACATGTGCTAGTCTTGATGATGTGGCACATCATCATTGGCCACTTAATGCCTAGTCACAAATGATGTGACATAAAGTCAAGTCAAACTTGACTCTTCATCTTCCTCTCAAGTCAAGTCAAACTTGACTCTTCATCTTCCTCTCAAGTCAAGTCAAACTTGACTTAATCTCTCTCATGGTTGATCTAATACAACCATTTAATTCAAGCCAATTTAATATAATGAATCTAATTCATTTAATTAAATTGATTCAATGAGTCATAATCTAAATTAGACTCATTAAACACATGAATCAACTTGAGTCCAACTCAATTAGCCCAATTAGGATTACTCTTAATCCAATTTGATTGATCAAATGAATCTAATCCTCTTGGTTCATCATATGAACCTAATCTCCATCTAATTGTCCTTAGTGTGTGACCCTATAGGTTCTTGTAACGTTGGCAATGCCCCTAAACCCATTTAGGAGCATAAGTAATGAGCGGTATCTAGCAACACATCATTACTACCCAAGTTACAAGAATGTTGAGATCCAATATCACCTTGTGACTACTAATTGTGACTCCTCACAATATATGACAAGTGTCCTTCTATCCTAGACATCTAGATTGATCAATGTGAGGCATAGACCGTGTCATCCTCTGACCAATCTAAATCTTGATCTCCAAGTAGACTCACTCGGTCAAATGAGCTCAATATCTCATATTGACTCATTTGGGCATGGCCATGCACTTCGTGGTCTCACTCTATCAAGAATATCGATGTCGCTCCCGTCATATAGGAGGGATAGATCCCATCTACATCACTCACATCCCTCTGCAAAATTCGTTACATACCCAGTAATCGCCTTTATAGTCCACCCAGTTACGGGTGACGTTTGACGAAACCAAAGTACATAACTCCTTATGTAGGGATCCATGGTGACTTCAGGTCTAAGGACTAGTAGTCATACTAATAGTCATATGAGAAAGTATATGACACTCATATAACGATCCATGATACTTTCTCACGGCGGGTCATTCAGTATACATTCTCCAATGCATACCCATGTGCTAACTTGATATCTTTATATCCATGACTTGTGAGATCAAGTCATCGAGTTGACCTACATGCTAGTCTTATTGCATTAACATTGCCCCTGAATGTTAATACTCGACTAGGAATGATTAAGAGTAGTGTTCCCTATATCATCTCACTATCGGTTCAACTAACCGATTGATATAGGTGAGAACCTTCTACTCAAGGACGTTATTATACTTAGTTTATTTGGCACCAATACAAGTAAGTATAATAACCAAAACAAAATGCCTTTATTTATATATGAATATGATACAATGAGTCCATAATACAATCATCAAATGATTGGCTCTAGGGCTCTAACTAACTCCCACTAGCACTAGTGCCAATCAGTGTAGGCTCTAAGCCCCAATGACCTAGTGTGACCATCATGCTTCCTCTGTGCCAAAGCCTTGGTCAAGGGATTTGCGATGTTAGCCTCTGTAGGTACTCTGCATATCTTCACATCTCCTCTCTCGATAATCTCTCGAATGATATGGAAGCGCCGTAGTATGTGTTTGGTCCGCTGGTGTGAGCGAGGTTCCTTCGCCTGTGCTATAGCTCCATTGTTGTCACAATAGAGCTCAATAGGGTCAGCGATACTGGGAACCACCCCAAGTTCAGTGATGAACTTGCGGATCCAAACTGCCTTCTTTGCTGCCTCTGATGCAGCAATGTACTCGACCTCTGTCATAGAATCAGCTATTGTATCCTGCTTCAAACTCTTCCAGCTCACAGCACCACCATTAATGCAAAACACGAACCCTAACTGCGATCGATAGTCATCCTGGTCGGTCTAGAAGCTGGCATCACTGTAACCCTTTACAGCTAGCCATCATTGCCTCCATATATCAAGAAATATTCTTTAGTCCTTCTTAAGTACTTAAGAATATTCTTGACCGCTATCCAGTGACTTTCACCTGGATCTAACTGATATCTGCTCGTCATGCTCAAAGCATACGAGACATCAGGTCGAGTACATAGCATGGCATACATGATAGATCCTATGGTTGAGGCATAAGGGATCTGATCCATGCGGTCTCTCTCCTCTCTAGAAGAGGGACCTTGAGTCTTCGAAAGACTCACGCCATGTGACATCGGCAGAAATCCCTTCTTGGAGTTCTGCATGGCAAACTGAAGGAGTACCTTGTCAATATATGTACTCTGACTTAGGCCAAGCAATCTCTTAGATCTATCTTTATAGATCTGTATCCCTAGAATGCGAGATGCTTCACCTAAGTCCTTCATTGAGAAGCAACTCCCTAGCCAGGTCTTGACAGACTGAAGCATAGGGATGTCCTTCCCAATGAGTAGTATGTCATCCACATACAATAAGAGGAAGACAACTATATCCCCTACAACCTTCTTGTAGACACAAGGCTCATCTTCATTCTTGATGAAACCAAACTGTTTGATTGCATCATCAAATCGAAGATTCCAGCTCCGAGAAGCTTGCTTTAGTCCATAAATGGACCTATGCAGCTTGCATACTCTGCTAGTATGCTGTGGATCTACAAAACCCTCAGGTTATGTCATGTACACATCCTCGAGTAGCTTTCCATTCAGACACACGATTTTGACATCCATCTGCCATATCTCATAGTAATGGTAAGCTGCAATAGCAAGCATGATCCGAATAGACATAAACATCGCTACTGGAGAAAAGGTTTCATCATAGTCAATACCATGAATCTCCTTGAAACCTTTAGCTACCAAGCGACCCTTATAGATAAGTCCATCCATGTCAGTCTTTCTCTTAAAGACCCACTTACACCCAATGGGTTTTACCCCTTCAAGTGGATCAACCAAAGTCCATACTTGGTTTGTGTACATGGATTCCATCTCGGATCTCATGGACTCTATCCATTTCTCGGAATCTGGTCTTATCATAGCTTCCTGATAGGTGGTAGGCTCATCATCTATGAGCACAACGTCATCATGGTCAGACAAGAGAAATGAGTATCTCTCAGGCTGACGACGTACCCTATCAGACCTGCGAAGAGGTATGTCTACTTGAATTGGTTGTTGTTCCTCAACTCTTTGTGGAACAACATCATCCACAACACTTTGTGGTTCCAGTTCAACTTCCATCGAGGCTTCAGTGCTATGGTCCGCATCTTGAACTTCTTCAAGATCGAACGTACTCCCACTAGTCTTTCTAGAAACAAAGTTCCTTTCTAGAAAGACCCCAGTCTTTGCCACAACTACCTTGTGCTGACTGGGAATGTAGAAGTAATATCCCTTAGTTTCCTTGGGATATCCAATAAAGTAGCACTTGTCGGATTTGGGTCCTAACTTGTCTGAGACTTGACATCGAACGTAAGCCTCACAACCCCAATCCTCATGAAAGACACCTGGGCATCTCTCCCAATCCATATCCTATATGGTGTCTTTATCACGGCCTTGGATGGAACTCGGTTGAGTATAAAAGCTGCCGTGTCTAGAGCATAGCCCCAAAGGTATGTCGGAAGATCTGTGTGACTCATCATAGATCGTACCATATTTAATAAGGTACAATTCCTCCTTTCGGATACACCATTCCACTGTGGTGTTCCAGGAGGAGTGAGTTGAGATAGAATCTCACACTCAGCTAGGTAGTCACGAAACTCATGGCTAAGGTATTCTCCACCTCGATCTGATCGAAGTAACTTAATACTCTTGCCAAGCTAGTTCTGTACTTCATTCTTGAATTCTTTGAACTTTTCAAAGGATTATGACTTATGTGTCATCAAGTACGCATAACCATATCTATTGAAGTCATCAGTAAATGTGATGAAGTACCTATAACCGCCTCTAGCAGCGACATTGAAAGGGCCACATACATTACTATGTATAAGTCCTAACAAATCAGTCGTTCTTTCGCTGTGTCCACTAAAGGGAGTCTTGGTCATCTTGCCTAGTAGGCATGACTCACACGTCTCATAAGATTCAAAATCAAATGAGTCCAGCAAACCATCCTTATGAAGCTGGGATAAGCGCTTGTCATTTATATGACCTAAGCGACAGTGCTAGAGATAGCTTTGGTTCAGGTCATTTGACTTGAACCTCTTGGTATTTATGTTATAGATGGGGCTTTCAAGATCTAGAATGTAGATTCCGTTCATCAGAGGTGCACTACAATAGAATATATCTTTTAAATAAACAGAACAGCATTTGTCCTTTATAATAAAAGAGAAACCTTTCTTGTCCAAACAAGAAACTGAAATTATGTTCTTTGTTAATGCAGGCACATAACAACATTCATCTAATTCTAATACAAGCCCAGAGGGCAGAGATAGATGATAAGTCCCTATAGCAATAGCAGCAACCCGTGCTCCATTGCCTACGCGTAGGTCCACCTCGCCCTTCGCCAATGCCCTGCTATTTCTCAGCGCCTGCACATTAGCACTAATGTGAGATGCACATCCGGTATCTAATACCCATGATGAAGAAATAGATAGATTGACTTCTATAACATATATACCTGAAGTGAAAGTCTCACTTCGCTTCTTCTTAAGATCTACCAGGTACACCTTGTAGTTCCTCTTCCAGTGATGGAAGCAGGTAGCATCCTTGGCGACCCCTCCTTTTGGCTTCAGTGCCTTGCCTTTGCCCTTGGCTTGGGACTTTCCCTTGCCTTTGGGCTTGCCCTTTCCCTTGTGTTTCTGAACCATCAGAACAGAGTGGGGCTTAGCCTTCTTAAGGTTCAGCTCAGCAGTTCTTAACATGCTAAGCAGCTCGTTCATATTGTAGTTTAGAACGAACTGACTATAGCTATCCGGCAAGGATTGCAAGATCAAGTCAGTGGCCAGCTCTTGGCCAAGCGGGAATCCCAACCTCTGTAGGTTTTCTATGTACCCAATCAGTTTGAGTACATATGGGCCTACGGGAGCCCCATCTGACATCTTGCACTGAAAACAGTGCCCTTGAGATCTCAAATCTCTCATGCCTCGCTTGTCCTTGATACAGTTGACGAAGATGTTCAACCATAACATAAGCGCCCATTAACTCGTGTTGCTTCTGAAGCTCAGAGTTCATGGTCACGAGCATTAGACAGGACACATCTAATGCGTCATCTTGATGCTTCTTGTAAGCATCTTTGTCTGCTCGCGTGGCATTGGCAGGAGGAGCCTCAGGAATGGGCTGCTCCAGAACGTACAGTTTACGTTCCTGGGTGAGAACTATTCTCATGTTCCTGTACCAGTCCAGGAAATTTGCTCCGTTGAGCTTGTCCTTCTCAAGGACAGAACGCAGAGAGAAGGTGTTCGTATTCGACGTCATGGTTTATCTACAACAGAAAAATGTAGAAAATAAATATCATATTCTTTAAATCATTTAATTAGGCCTTTAACTAAATGATGCTCCCACTGAATTCTATAATTCATGTGGGACAAAATCCGCATCATACAAACCCTTGAGTTAGCTTTGGCTAATACGCCCAAGACTTAGTATGATCGGTAGGTAACGATTTACCAATTACATCTCTATGCAACTCTTGTTTATAGGATCATTATCCGCAGTTATATTAAAACTTGAGTTAGCTTTAGCTAATACACCCAAGAATTAATATAAATGTGATTTATGTCCTATCTTTCTAACCATTGGAAGAATGCCTATAGTTGTACTTGATCCAACCGAGTTAACTAGGAATACTCAATCTAATTGAGTTTGTATTCGCCCATGCGTTGATAAGCGGGACCAAGATTGTCCCTCTGTACCCTACCAAGATAATATGTGTTGCTCTGCTTTGGCAGATTCAACAACACATGTGATCGAGGTAGTGATAGATATCACGACACGGTAGGCATTAGAGTTGACATGATTTAGATCTAATCTAAATGATGATGCATATCATATACTCGATAGATCTAATCTAATCGAAGGGTGCATCATGTGCACGACTTAGATCTAATCTAATCGTTAGGCACTAATTAATTACTTAATCATGCATCACATATACACAAGTAATTAATTAATTAATTCATGATTAGTCATGGCCCTACTACGATCTTCTCAAGCCAATGAGAAGATCGGATGGTCAACCTAGGGTCAACAGCTTCTCAAGCTCCTCCCTTTGACCACCTTGTGTTGCTCGCGCCCTCCTCGTAACTCCGTCTCGAGTGGACCTTCCACCACTCCAATTTTGTACATTACAATTTTGAAACTCGAGTTACATTCGAGTCTAAACTAATTTACAACAAGAATATAAAATAGAGAAAGGCACGACGCGCAGGTCGCGAATAAAATACAATACGCACATCACATCACGGCACGCAGGTCGTATTATGAATTACAACACATTTATTCCAATCCAATTGGGTCTTTTGGGCCATGACTATCAAAAATTATACATAATTATAAATTATATAATTTCCATAATTTTCTGTAATTTTAATACCAATTTTTACAATTTTTACGAGTAAAAATTCCCTGCGATCCCGTTTAGCAGTTTTCCGGCGCAATCGCGGAACGAATCCCCTTGCGGGGCCAGGGGCAGCGCCCCTACCCGCGATCTAACCATCGCGAGGGTTCCTTAGCGATCCTATAGCGCCTTAGCCTGCTGTCCCAAAAGGATTTGGGGCGAAACCAAGCCGTTTTGGAAAAATCTTCCCGGTAGCGGAAGCCTACAAGTGCCGAAACACTTGTACTTCGCTTCTACGAGAAAATTACCCATAAAAACTATAAAAAAACCTAAATTTACAGAAAATCATAGAAGCTATATTTTTCATAAAAATCAAAAATAAACTCGTACAAGTCTTTGCACGTGGCTCTGATACCACTGTTGGATTTTTCGGGCCGCGAAAACCGCGTTTTCACATCGCGAAAACCTCGAAAGCCCCAGCCACCGGATCCGTGCAAAGAAAAATAAAATAAAATATGAGTATGAGTTTACAAACTTCGATCTACAGTAGATCTACAAAGGGGAAAGCTTTTATACCTTCGATGCGTGCCCTTTTCGTATCCCGCTCGTCCAAAGAGATGTCGGATCTCTAGTTGTCAAGGTAGACAACTCTCTATGTGTATCCACATGAACACACTAGATGGAGAAGACCAAACAAAGGTGTGCTAGCACCTAGGATGTTTGGCCAAGAAGGAGGAGAGGGAGAGGAGAAGGAGAGGAAGAAGATGATGGAGTTACCAAATGACTTGAATGAAAAAATCAATTTTTCATCCACACTAAAGTGGTCGGCCACCCATGGAGAAGTGTAACCCCCTTTCACATTTAATGTAGCCATTAAAAGGGAATTTGTAACCTCCATGAGGTGGCACACACATGTGCTAGTCTTGATGATGTGGCACATCATCATTGGCCACTTAATGCCTAGTCACAAATGATGTGACATAAAGTCAAGTCAAACTTGACTCTTCATCTTCCTCTCAAATCAAGTCAAACTTGACTTAATCTCTCTCATGGTTGATCTAATCCAACCATTTAATTCAAAACAATTTAATATAATGAATCTAATTCATTTAATTAAATTGATTCAATGAGTCATAATCTAAATTAGACTCATTAAACACATGAATTAACTTGAGTCCAACTCTATTAGCCCAATTAGGATTACTCTTAACCCAATTTGATTCATCAAATGAAACTAATCCTCTTGGTTCATCATATGAACCTAATCTCCATCTAATTGTCCTTAGTGTGTGACCCTATAGGTTCTTGTAACGTTGGCAATGCCCCTAAACCCATTTAGGAGCATAAGTAATGAGCGGTATATAGCAACACATCATTACTACCCAAGTTACAAGAATGTTGAGATCCAACATCACCTTGTGACTACTAATTGTGACTCCTCACAATATATGACAAGTGTCCTTCTATCCTAGACATCTAGATTGATCAATGTGAGGCATAGACCGTGTCATCCTCTGACCAATCTAAATCTTGATCTCCAAGTAGACTCACTCGATCAAATGAGCTCAATATCTCATATTGACTCATTTGGGCATGGCCATGCACTTCGTGGTCTCACTCTATCAAGAATATCGATATCGCTTTCGTCATATAGGAGGGATAGATCCCATCTACATCACTCACATCCCTCTGCATAATTCGTTACATACCCAGTAATCACCTTTATAGTCCACCCAGTTACGGGTGACGTTTGACGAAACCAAAGTACATAACTCCTTATGTAGGGATCCATGGTGACTTCAGGTCCAAGGACTAGTAGTCATACTAATATTCATATGAGAAAGTATGTGACACTCATATAATGATTCATGATACTTTCTCATGGCGGGTCATTCAGTATACATTCTCCAATGCATACCCATGTGTCAACTTGATATCTCTATATCCATGACTTGTGAGATCAAGTCATCGAGTTGACCTACATGCTAGTCTTATTGCATTAACATTGTCCCTGAATGTTAATACTCGTCTAGGAATGATTAAAAGTAGTGTTCCCTATATCATCTCACTATCGGTTCAACTAACCGATTGATATAATTGAGAACCTTCTACTCAAGGACGTTATTATACTTAGTTTATTTGGCACCAATACAAGTAAGTATAATAACCAAAACAAAATGTCTTTATTTATATATGAATATGATACAATGAGTCCATAATACAATCATCAAATGATTGGCTCTAGAGCTCTAACTAACACTCAGGGTCCTAGGACGGTTGAGAGGAGGCGTCCGTCGAGGTGCTGGCCTGTGGGGCATAAGGAGCCTCATGTTCCTCCAAAATATCTAGGTCCAATTTCTTCAGAATATCGCTGGGCAGCCTGGAAGAATCAATGGTATAGGTGTGAAACATGGTTACTTCTGCAAAACCAAAAGAAAATACCTCAGTTAGCGAAGACCGGGAAGTGGAGACATTGGATCTTACTAAAAGGGGCACCCAAAGGCGTCTGGATGGTGCTGAGCCCAAAAGTGTATAGCATGCTCTCTCACAGTAGAAAGGGGGTCGTAGTTGCACGCCCTCCAACTTTTCGGAAGCTGTGTGGCAGGGTGGTTGGTGTTGCTTATCGTGTAACTCAAAGGGAGTGGGTAGATTATAGTGCCACTCAGCTGCCCAGGATGCTGGCTCGGGAAATTGGACATAAAAAAATATAGACTTTCAACTTTTGTTGGAAGAAGGCATCCCGTCAAAATACTTATTTCCGACCCTGGACTGCACCATGAAAACACCAGGCTCCGAGCATTTGAGGGTGTAAAAATGGTGAAAAAGCTGCGGGGCCAGGTGTATTCGATATAGGTGACAAAGGATTATCATTCCGCACATGGCGCAGAAGGCGTTAGGGGTGAATTGGGATAATGAAACACTAAAATACTTGCTCAAAGAGGAGAAGAACGGATGGATAGGAAATCGAAGATAGCCAAGGAGCTGGTCCTTAAAAAAAGGTCACAAAAACGGTAGGAGGGGATGAAGGATGGTCATCCGGCCCCCGAGGACGGAGCTTGTAGGTCTCAGAAAGTTCCAGACTCAACTGAATTGCCCTAAGATAACTATTATCTATGTCGGAGCGGAAATATGCATACTAGGGCACCTCCAATTCACCGGTCATTACAAGATCAAAAGGAGTGGGAGAGGAAGAAGGAAGAGAACTTATGGAGGACTAAGGAAATGCACGAAGGAGAAGGCTAGCAAGTGAAAGCAAGAAGGAAAAGGAAACTCGAAGGAAGTTGAAGTGATAAGGAATGACGACGAGCAACCTTTAGGGTTTTTAAACCAAAACCCTTAGGAAGGATCGGAAAGTGAGCTGGACAACTGAAATGGCCTAGCACACATCAGCCGTCAGATCGAGAAGCGGAAGCTATTTAGGGTCGCGTACAAAAAGCGTGCGTCATACATTATGGTGAGTTAAGTTAGTGGGGCACGTGTCATCTCCTGAGGAATGTGCATTTATGATGGGAGTGACAGGAAAATCATGAAGGAGGATATGCGAACAGGAATGCCTTACCTTGTGAAGACCATGCCTCGGAGACTGAAAATTCCATGCGGCTGCCTCGGGAAACGAAGAAGAAGGTGGCGGGAAGTGTTTCTCCAAATTCGGTACCTTTATGCCTCCTCGAAATCAGAGTAAAGTTTAAATTTAACTAAACCCTTATGAATTACACTTTGTGGTCATAGGAGTTATAAGAGTAAAGTAAAGCTTGCTCTCACGCCTCTAGACTCTCGCTCCAGCGCAAATTATAAGTGAGCATGCTCTCATGACCAATAACTTCGCAGTCAGGATTCCAGACTTTCGCCCCAACGTGAGTTATAAGTGAGCTTGCTCTCACGCCTCGAGACTCTCGCCCCAGCGCAAGTTATAAGTGAGCTTGATCTCACACCTTCAGACTCTCGCCCCAGCGCGAGTTATAAGTGAGCATGCTCTCACGACCAACAACCTCGCGGTCGGGATTCCAGACTCTCGCCCCAACGCGAGTTATAAGTGAGCTTGCTCTCACGCCTCAAGACTCTCGCCCCAGCATGAGTTATAAGTGAGGTTACTCTCACGCCTCCAGACTCTCGCCCCAACATAATTTATAAGTGAGCATGCTCTCACGACCAACGACCTCGCGGTCGGGATTCCAGACTCTCGCCCCAGCGCGAGTTATAAGTGAACTTGCTCTCACGCCTCCAGACTCTCGCCCCAATTATAAGTGAGCTTGCTCTCACGCCTCCAAACTCTCACCCCAGCGCGAGTTATAAGTGAGCTTACTCTCACGACCAACGACCTCTCGGTCAGGATTTCAGACTCTTGCCTCAGCAGGAATTATAAGTGAGAATGCTCTCACGCCTCCAAACTCTCGCCCCGGCGCGAGTTATAAGTGAGTTTACTCTCACGCCTCCAAACTCTCGCCCCAGCGCGAGTTATAAGTGAGTTTACTCTCACGCCTCCAAACTCTCGCCCCAGCGCGAGTTATAAGTGAGCTTGTTCTCACGACCAACGACCGCTCGGTTGGGATTCCAAACTCTCACCCCAACGCAAGTTATAAGTGAGTCTGCTCTCACGCCTCCAGACTCTCGCACTAGTGCGAGTTATAAGTGAGCTTGCTCTCTGACTAATGATCCCTCGGGCAGGATTTCAAACTCTCATCCTCGCATCTTAGCACGCGCTATAAGCAAGCACACTACTGCGCCTAGTAACTCACAGGTCAGCCTTTTCTCGAGCAGGTTATCAGCCAACAAAGATGTGCTAGGAAAAAGGAAAAAGAAATAAAGACTAAAGCCGAACCATATTTGCATTTATTTAATGAAGTATAGGGAACACTTCTCGAAATCTCATTTCCCCATTCGGGACATCTAAGTAATCAGAGGTCTTTTTCGATACCAGTCGTCGATCAGCACCTCGAGCAAAGGTGTTCTGCAGGACCTGCCTGCCCCGAATAAGATCGCGCCTGAACCAGCTCCGCCTTAGTGAATTGAATAATGCGACGCTGCTGAGCAATAGTTTCATCTTTGATCTAGTTCTCTTCTTGAAGAAGGGTTATGGAAGCGACATGTTTCTCTTTTAGATAAAGCAGAAATTGGGTCTGGCTCTCTAGATCTGCATATGGTTTCTACTTCAACGCTACTTTTGCCCGGGCCCGAGACTTTGCAGCTAACCAAAGTTCCTCAATGTTTCGACGGAGAGAAGACTAAAGTGTTGGTGCAATATTCCCTAGGTCGAGGTTGACCTGTTTGACTGGGCTTGAAGTGAGTCAAGCTCGAGTCTTGATGATTTGGTTTCGATGTTTGACAATACTTGTAGACAACACATGAACATTGCAGGTGCAATTGTTCATGTGGGGAGATTGTGAAGGGGAGTCAAGTATGTCAAGGTTGACTGGATACTTGACTGAAAATCCTAGTGAGTGAAGCTAGGCGAAAGTCCTGGTGAGTGAAGCAGGAAGAAGGAAACCCTAGTGAGTGAAGTTAGGTGAAAGTCCTGATGAGTGAAGCCAGGCAGATGAGAAGACCTAGTGAGTGAAGCTAGGTGAAAGTCCTGGTGAGTGAAGCTAGGCAGAAGGGAAATCCTAGTAAGTGAAGCCAGGTGAAAGTCCTAGTGAGTGAAGCTAGGCGAAAGTCCTGGTGAGTAAAGCCAGGAAGAAGGAAACCCTAGTGAGTGAAGCTAGGTGAAAGTCCTGGTGAGTGAAGTCAGGCAGATGAGAAGACCTAGTGAGTGAAGCTAGGTGAAAGTCTTGGTGAGTAAAGCTAGGCAGAAGGGAAATCCTGGTCAGTGAAGCCAGGTGAAAGTCCTAGTGAGTGAAGCTAGGCAGAAGGGAAGTCCTGGTGAGTGAAGCCAGGCACAAGGAAATCCAGATGGGTCAAGGTTGACCAGACATCTGGTGAAAGTCCAAGTAGGTCAAAGGGATTGACCGGATACTTGGCAAGAGGAGAAAAGTCCAAGTGGGTCAAAGGGATTGACCAGACACTTGGTGAGAGAGTCATAGCTGGTCAAGGGTGACCGGATGCTATGTTTTATGTACCAACAAGTCATGGTTGACTGGATGTTGGTTTAGGGGACTTTGGACTTGCTTTTGGACAAAAACCAAGATCTGGATTGATCAGTCGATCGATTGGATCATGCCCAATCGATCAGCTGATCGATCGAGTGAGTCCCCACTAACATAACCCCTTTGGATCGATCCGTGGATCGATCCAGAGGTCCCAATCGATTAGTGGATCGATTGGGAGTTGCTGTTTGTGCGCGATAAGACCTGGGTTGATCATCCGATCGATCCAGGCTATTCCAGAGAGCACAGAGGCACTCTAGATCGATCGGTTGATCGATCCAAAGCCTCCCCGATCGATTGGGAGCAATCCAATCGATCGGGATCCGACCATTGGCGTCGTATTTAGCTACAGGCGAGCGTTTCCTTCAGCAGTGCTTACACGATTCATCTCCGATCTTCACCAGCGACTCCACAGCTCTCTCTCAAGTTCAGATCGCCAGTTCTTGAAGATTCTTGGAGGTTCTTCCAAGTCAAGAGGCGAATCAAAAGCAAGAAGAGAAGTTAGGGTTAGGGTTTATTGTAAGCTTTTGCTTGTATTTCATATCCTTTCCTTTCTTCTTGTATTGAGAGTTTGTAAAGGTTTCTCCGTCTTCGGTAGTTACCGTAGAGGAGTGTGTTTCATAGTGGAGGGTGTGTGAGTGTGTGGATCCTTGGATTAGTCACCTCTTGTGAGGTGGATACCAAGTAAAATCTATTTGTTAGCGTTGTATTTTGTTTCTTGTACATTTCCGCTGCACATCTTTGAAGAAACAAGCAACGCCAACCACGAAGCACGTGACGAGCTATTCACCTCCCCCCCTCTAGCTACTTTTCGGTCCCAACATAAAGATCTCTGTCATGTGTCATCTCGGCTAAAGCAGTATCCTTTGGAGCAAGTAGCTGAGTCAGATGGGCTAGCTGTTGGTGCAGGGGCGACACCTCGTCAGACTTAGAGGTAGATTTCATGGTCAGAGGAAGTCAACAGTAAAAGTACAATAGTGTAGGGGGACTCAGCCCTTTTTAAAGAGGGAGATGTGAAGAGTCAGCTTTGAAGGGTTGGTGAGGTCCTTCTCCCGAGGTGGATTGGGTGATTAAACAGGTTACATATCCAAGAATCTGGGAAAGGAGCAACATTAAGGACGTTATGGTGGAACAAGTAAATTAAAGCCTGAGTCTAATTAGTCGAACGTGAGCCTCCTTCGACTAGACTTGGGGGAGGCTTGTGTTACGGTACATGATGGTGGGGTCCGATAAAGTTGGGCAGTCATAAGTCAAGGGGGCGGGACAGTCATAAGTCAAGGGGGCGTGGCAGTCAGAAGTCAATGGAGGGTGGCAATCAGAAGTCAAGGGGTCGTGACAGTCAGAAGCCAAATGGACGGGGCAGTCAACAGTATGAAAAGAGGAAGTAAGACCGGGTGATGACGTCGACAACCTGATTCTCGATCAGATTCTCACAGACCGGAACTCCATATCTGAGACACCTGGGTAGACAGTCGGGGTGATGCCTGACCTAGATTTGATGGGTTGGGCTCTCATTGCCTGGTTGTACTTAGGCCTAGTGCTCTCAGTAAGCTAAACGTCCGATCAGCTAACTCCCGGTGAGCTCTTAGACGATCTCTCCACGGCTCTTGGCCCCCCAAGGTTTGGGTCAGGTGTTATACCCGACTGATCATCACGAACTGCCCTATTCAGGCCCGGTTAGGACAAAAGGCGCTACATGACAACAAGGTTAGAGAATCACAACCGCCTGTTAGAGAATCACTACTAAGTGTCAGGAAATATTCCAATGGTCTACAGTCACCTGCAAATGGAGCTTTCCTTCAGTTTATAGAAGGATGTCACGTGTCCTCCATCACTCGATAAGTCCTGACACTCCGACATTCTCTGACATCAGTCAGGCTCTAGAAGGTATGCACTGTCATAAAAGAGAGGTCCTCTCCCTCATATAGGTACGCTCTCTCGCACATTCGCACTTGTCTTCTACTTTCATTCTCCTTCGTATACTGTTCTTCTGGGGAAAAAGTACTTTACTTGAACGTCGAAAAATCTGCTCTGAGGACTTTTTCCCTGATTTCTAACCTCTAACGCTCGTATGCTTAATTGAATGTGTGCAGAGCTCAGGTACCGTCAATTCAATCATCGTCGCCCATCAACATCACGTGGAAGACCATTTTTGAAAACGCATACGAGAAAAATATCTCAATCGCCCCTCCATCAACGCCAACAACAACTCACCTAACTTTCATCTGACTTAGATTCCAAACAGGATCAGTTAGATATTGCATTCCGTTTCTTCTTTAAAAAAAGAGCTTTCTGAACTTGCAAGTTTGAGAAATCAATTGGCCATTTCATTGAATTAGTGAAAAAATAAAAAAGAGCAGAATCACCGACACTGAATTAAAGCGAGCATTACATTTTGATGACTATGATACTTAATGGTTCTTTCATAACAGTGAGAGAAATGGAATGGCAGGCTTCTAACTCTGCACCCTCGCAGAGTTTAACCACAGAAAATTGCCTGAGGCATAAAAGTTTCGGTCTAAATACAAAACACAGCATTTCTTTCAGTCCAACCAACTTTTCAGTTGTGTGAACATCAACTGAGAACCCAACTAACTTTTCGACAATGCAGGAGTAACAGCAGCTTGGTCCAAGTTCTAGGGAGCAGAAGTAAATTATCAGTTGGGAAAAATAATGGTAGCGCAACCAAGGATTAAGATAGGAAACCTAACCGACCTGATTTGAGACATTAGACTTCATGACATGAATAAAGGTGATCTGGATCACAAACAGCATGCTTACAAAGGCCCTTTTGCAGCTGAGGCTGGATACTGTTTCTGTGGATGGTAAAAGGCGGCATTTGGGGTGGTTGACATAGAGCTTGCCCATGCATCCAATTGCTCGAAGTGTTTGCCATAGGCATTAAGTGATGCTCGGTACTGACATGGCCAGCATCAACAAAGTTAACGATGGAAGAAGTGTGTCTAGGGTCGGGAGAAACCCAAGAAGTGGCTGACAGAAGAGAGAGAGCACGTCCAACGCCCGGTGCTCCATCCAAGTTCGAAGCTCCTGCAGATGCCTCTGAACCTGCTTAACAATTCAGCAGCTATAATGTGACCATATCCACAACTTGGGCAGAATAAATAGCAACCTTAGTTGTATAAATGCTGTGCGACACACCTCTACACCAAAAATCAGCTGTTTAGAGATGTAAATTAAATGCAAATTTCCTTTTGTACACCTCAAAAACTAACATCTTTGCCATTATTTATTGTTATTCCAGTTATGTATCTCAGTAAGCTATGTATCTCGCTGTGGACATTTCCTTGTTAAACAAGTTCATTCATTAAATTATTTAAGAAAGAAAATTTACAAGTGTAAACAAGTGGAGTTACAGATACCACCGCGTCAAACTTTGGTTTATGATAGAGATTGTGGACTCTGAACAACGTGGTCAGCAATATGGAAAGTAGCCAACCTCATGGATGAATAAATCATCCAAGAATCTAATTAGCAAGATCAATCAAACAGGGGAAGTAGGATATCACTCCAGATTCCACTTAAACATGAACATTTATATACGCTTGCATCAAGTAGGCAGCTGGTTTTCCTTAAAATAAATTTAGTTTAAACTGAGAAATATATCTAGGATATAAGACTTTAATTATAGTAAAGCAAACTAGAACAAAAATACCTCATAAACCACAGCACAAATACATAATACAAATGAGAGCTTCAAAATTATTTACTTATACGATACACACCTTGATTGAGAACTTCAGCGGCAGTGCCACGACATGGCAAGAGTTTGTCACCATCATGGTACAGGGAAGAAAAGCCATTTAAGATATGAGAGCTTGGCAAATTCAGATGCCCATCTATGTTGCATTCTTTAGTCGGTTTTATCCATGGTCCCTTCATTTGTGTGAACTTGAAGTTTTGAGAATCCTGAATGGCAGTACTTACCATTGTTCTCCCATGATCAAAAGCAGCTAGATTCCATAGAAAGTTCAAATGATGTTTGCCATTTATGAAAACAATGTATCCTTTAGCAACAAGAAACAGCACCACTAGTCAAAGTAATTATCAATAGTTCGCCAGTTAATTGGGTAAAATAATGCTAAATTTAACCAGAAAATAACAGTACATTTTCCCAAAAGTACACAACACAACAAAAAGCACAGACCAGGTAATACGCATTACTCTGCTGCTTAGTCATAGCTAATTTGTTTACAACTTCAATATGACACCCTTCAAAAATTAACACAAGATTGACTTAATCTTATAGAACTATTCTGGAAAGAAACAAATAAATTTTGTCAACAGTTATCAAACACTACAGCAGAAAAAGTAAAGTTTCTTCACCACAAATCGATTAAACATGTTGTATCTTCCTATGTCTTCTCCAAATAGGATATCTGGATCTCGTATGTCAGTATCAGAATACATGAACTTATATACAAGGACTTGAGATGAGCCGGTGTTAATGTCATGTCTCGTATATCTGATTATCAAGTCAGATAGATTTAATCTTACTTTCTAAGTGAATCTACTAATTTTTAACTTAATTTAAAATTCAACTATTATCTTGGATAAGGTTATGTGTAAAAAAGTTCATTTAACATGCAACTTGTGAGTTTGTAGCCTTTCAAACAGACAAACTTAATTGCTCTACCAGTTACCATCTACGTGATGCCCATGTGGATGTACAAAAAAAAAACTCATCGCCAAAGTAATATTGAGTAGTTTTGGTCTTTAGATACAAGGAATCATAAGCTTATTAGTATTAAGAGGATCGTATAAACCATAAAGAGGGAAACTGTTAGAGATTATGTTTTGATCTAGTCAGGGTACAGAAGCAATTGTGTTGGTAGGCCAAAAAGAACTAATGATGATAAATTAAAACAAAAAATAATTAAGTCCAGGCAGATAATCTGTCGTTTTAAATGGTAAGATATTTTGATCATAAACAAGACAATAGAACACTGTTATGAACAGAACATAGATAACACGGCACTAGACCACTTACACCTTGTGCAAATCATTATGTAAAAAAAAAAGGAATGATTATCGTACTTTTACTGTCAACGATTCAAAACTGAACGAACAAAGTAACCGCAATTCAAAACTGAAAGAAGAAAAGGAATAAAAAAGCCTTTATACCATAAAATGGAGTGTGAGTTGAACTGAAAGAAATTATGTTTGGGCGTGGCTTGCGGCGTCGTGCATTGTGATCAGACAAACGCCTACGACAGCTTCTTTTTTTCTGATCAAACTCGGACAAATCATGGAACCTTTTACAAATCAAAAAGGACAAAAACATAAAAAAAAATGGGAATTGATCCAGTAACTTAGACATAACTAATCTCAGAACTCGTTGTATAATCAAAATTGATTTCACTTGTAAGAAGAGAAGGCAAATTGTTTAGTATCAACTAACCTGCTGCATTGCTGACAGAACCGACGCTCCTGACCGCCGACAACGACCTTGGGGCATTTAGAATGGGTTTCACAGACCCTGTGCTTCCGGTGGTAATCTTTGGCTCCATTAAGATCAACACTGCAACCTTGAACCTGGCAATAGGTGCTCTGTGCGCTCTGATGACACGCCTTTGATTTCTTGGCGAGGGAACCTGATGCAGCAACAGAATCCAATGCAGACAATGGGTTCTTTCCGCTGCTCTCTGCTGAAACATTCTCAAAGTAGGTTCTTTTACCAAGTTTCAGCCCTATCTGTGATTCTTCCAACCCAGCGGCCTGCGCCGCAGCTGGTGAAGAACCATTCTCCAGCGAAAGTATGTTATTGTCATAGTTCTTAGGGTTCGCTTCCCAATCGGAACTCTTTGCGGTCTTAGAGGAAGCAGTAGAAGCAGAGATGGTGCTCTTGGATGAAGAACCGTTCCCCAAATCTGAGCCGTAAGAGCCGCCATCGCCACCGCCAGCGGCGACGGCGGCAGAGGATGACAGCTTGTAAACCCCGCCCACGTGCTCGTGGTTATCCCAATCCCAAAGCAAGGAAGAGTTGGCATTCCAATCCATCATCAAATCGACTGCCCTATGGCACAAATAGGTAATCAATAAAATAAAATAAAAGCAGCAATCAAATTACAAGCAGCAAAGCCCAAAAACCGAATTAAGATTCAAGATTTCGTACACTATCCGTGCCCACTCTATGCCCTAGAAGCAAGACCAACATCTGTCTAACGAAGAGGAAGAGAATGCAAGAGAGGAATGCCACCCTGTAGGCTCAAGCAGGAATCATACCTTGGTCGACGTCGCTGGGGCTCGCAACACCTACAAGATTCCAAGAACACAACTTGGGGAGACTTCAATCATGGATGAGATGAGTGTATGCCTATGGCACCAAAGACAGTAACAGGCAGAGAGTGAGCAGGGTCAAGAATATGAATATCCACCCCCTCCACCACCACCACCACCTCAGTGTCCTCACTCGCCCATCTCTCGACAACACCGAATCGATTGTTGCTGTGGCAAATGAGCCATTGCTATCTTTTAAACGACCCTGCTGCAGTTCGTGTCCCTGGCCAATGGCATTGTGCCACAGTAATCACCAAACGAGCCTGGCTTCATTTTTCCTTTTACTCTCTCACCTGCCTCACTGCCACGATAACATAGGGCAAAAAGACGAAGTCATTCGCCCCCAATGTTTCCGTTGCACCCGACCTAAGGTCATCATGAGAGAGGTAAATCATAATATCCTGAGTTAGCATGTGGTAGATGGGATAAATTGTACAAAGACCGGAGATTTATACCCCGACTATTCTAAATTTCGATCTCATAATCTTATATATTTATCATATATCAATTCGGATGACCTATAAAATCTCATTGCCACGACAACATGCAGCAGGGAAAAGTGGGTAGATTTTGTGGCGAATCAAACACAGCAATTAAACGTTGTCAACAAAGATACAGTGCACCTCTGGCTGGATTTTGTGCAGATCCTCCCCTGGTACACAACTGACCACATGCATTTCCTGACACACAGCACTAGCAGAACTTATTGGAGGAAGTGAGACCCCATTAATTATTATTTCCACGTCTCGTCCAAATGAAGCAGCTCATTTTTTTTTTTAAGAATTTTAAACTTCACTTTCTCAGGTCGCGTTATTTCCTTCTCCATAGACGTGCTTTCTCTCAATTATCAGTAACATGCTCCTTCTGTAGTGTACAAGATGTTCAGACCCATAAAACCTGCATGACTTGTTAACATGTAGCCAAAGAATAAATAAAAATGCCTTTTTTATGTTTTGACCTGAAGAGGCAAGAAAATATGTGACCATAAATGTAACAATATGCCATTTCCTGTAACCTTCGATTCATTCTCCATGTCCAGTTCCTTCCTATCGAAACTTTCTGATGAACAATATAACTTAACCAGAGTTTTTTGCCGAGCAATATGAAGAGTATCACAATCTGAATCAAATCCTGTTGGAGTTAACTGTCTGTATATGCTTTGGTAGGTGTGAAAATGATAATGATGATGGCCAAGGACAGGGAATGAAAATGAATGGACGCCAGAAACAGGATTGCGTTTGGACATTAGAACTCAAAGTAGGAACTCGAGTAGGAACTCGAGTAGATAAATTTTGTGCTCAAGGTCTGGGAATTCCGGTGCTTCGGTTAAGGATAATATTAGTATTAGTCCTAAAAATTAATTATGAGATAATTTGATTTTTTAAGTTATTCATTGAGTTAGATTCAAATGAATTCACTCATTAGATTGAGTATTTATTGGATTGAATTCATGCTCAATCCAAATTAGATACATTGGATTAATATGATAGACTCATTGAATTATTGAATTAATGGATTAGACTCATTGGGTTATTTGATTATGAATAATCCAACATAATAATCTAATCTATTAAGAAGAACATAAAGAGATAAAAATCCTTGCTATTCATTGGATGAATATAAATAGATTTTTATTAGATTTTTCATAACAAATAAAAAGGGTGTCTTTTGAGCTTCTCCTTCCTCTTTCTCCTTCTTCATGCTTGGACGAATCTCCATGTGTGGCTAGCACCATAGTGGTGGTTCTTTTCCAAATCATAAGTTCGTGAGACGGACGGAGCATGTTCATGTGGATATCATAGAGGCGTGAACACTTGATCACACTGAGATCTGCATCCAAAGAAAAGTTGTTTTCGAGATTGCGAAGGGCACGCAACAAAGGTATAAATCTCATCAAACTTAGTATATGTATTTTTCTCCTTCACATGGATCTTTTGGAGAGAATCTAGTTATATTTCTGCTACGCTTTCTACGTGTTTAAAGCACTAGATCCCAACAGTGGTATCATAGCCACTTGCGAAGACATATACTAAGTTGTTAGATTTTATATGTGATATAGAAATTACATGAAATGTTTACTATAATTTGCATAATTATCAGTCTTAGTTTTGTTGGGATCGAAACACTATTGTGAACAGTTAGATTTCGGCCAAAGGTTTTGTGGGTAGCAAGGTCTTGGATATGGCAGCAACTCATACAATGGGTACCGGGATCGCCATGGCGTTGCGGCTCATAAGTATTTGTTGAAATCATAGTAGATTTTATGTCATAAGGATATTGTGAATATATATGACATGATGTATGGTTATGACCCTCTATCCCAATATGATTGGATGTGTGTGTGTGATGTTGTAATTCATAATACGGCCTGCGTGCCGTGCTTTCATCTTTTATCACTCTTGTTGTAACTTTAGACTACCCTCGAATGTAACTCGAGATTTCTTTAAGTTGTATAATGTACAAATTAGAGAGAATTAGTCTACTGGACGATGGTGAAAAAGGAAGAAGGACAACAACACATGATAACCAAGGAAGCACTTGGAGAAGATACTTTGACTTAAGTTGACTTTTTGATCTTCTCATTAGCTTGAGAAGAGCATAGATAATAGAGTCATAACCATGTCACGTTTATTTAGCATATATGTTGATGCATGTCATGATATGCTATGATTGTATGAGATGCATGTATAGTTTAATCATAATTAGGTCTCTTTTCATATGACTACCAAAGTTTGATACTCACTACTACTTCGATCATTTGTGGTCAGGTTTTGCCAAAGCAAAGTGACTCATTTTATCTTGGTAGAGTGCGACAGGACAATTGTGATGTCCGACTATTGGACTTTGGGTGTAACTTAACTAAGTTATCTCAATTGGATTGAAAACTTAGAAGCATATCCCATGCGATGTAATTCAAATTATACTAGTCTCGTGTGATTAGCCAAAGCTAACTCAAGATAAGTTATAATATGGATTTCATAAGATGGACAAATTAACAAATAGTTTTATTCACCCAATGATACAAGAGTTACATAGAATGTAATTGGTAAATGTTGTTTACCTAAGTTATACAAATCTTGGGTGATTAGCCAAAACTAACTCAAGATATGATATAATATAGACCTTGTCCAATTGGTATATGTTGCCTACCTAAGTTATACAAGTCTTGGGCGATTAGCCAAAGCAAACTCAAGATGATGTATAATATGGATCTTATCTCACTTGAATGTCTTTATTCCTAGGTTTAGAGCTAGTAGTGACATGCTCCTCCTACCAAGCTTTAGAATTCAGTAGGAGAATCATTTAATTAAAGACCTAATTAAATGATCTGAATATGATACTTTTTTTTTTTGCATTTTATTATTGTAAACCACCATGTTGTCTAGTACGTCAAATACACTTTCTCTACGATCTATCCTTGATAAGGACAAGCTCAATGGAGCTAATTTCATAGACTGATACAGGAACTTGAGAATAGTTCTCAAGCAAGAAAAAAATTGTACGACATAGAGCAACTCATTCCTAAAACACCCCCACTACTGCCACTAGAGCTTATAAGGATGCTTATAAGAAGCATCAAGATGATGCATTAGATGTATCATGTCTTATACTTGCCACCATGAACTCTAAACTTTAGAAGTAATATGAGAACATGGATGCTTATGATCTGGTTGAACATCTTCGACAACTATATTATGGATAAGCAAGACATGAGAGATTTGAAATCTCTAAGACTTTATTTCAATGCAAGATGCAAGATGGCAGTCTGATAGGACCAAATGTATTCAAATTGATTAGGTATGTGGAGAATCTACAAAGGTTGGGATTTCCACTAGGCCAAGAATTACCCGAGAGCTACAATTAATTTGTTATGATTATAACATAAATGAAATAGGCAAGTAATTACCTAAGATGTTGAGCATGTTGAGAACTACTGAACCCAACCTTAAGAAGGCAAAACCTAGTGCCATTTTGATGGTGCCGAACGACAAAGGCAAATGGAAGCTCAAAGGTAAGTATAGGACCCAAGCCAAAGGCAAGGCCAAGACTCATGCATTAAAACCCAAAGGTGGTGTTGTTAAGGAAGGAACCTGCTTCCACTATGGTGTGATTGGACACTGGAAGAGGAACAGTAAGTTGTACCTAGAGGAATTTAAAAGGAAGAGAAGTGAGACTTTTACCCTAGGTATATATGTTATAGAAGTTAATCTATCTATTTTTTATTCATGGTATTAGATACTGGGTGTGCATCTCACATTTGTACTAATGTGCAGGGGCTAAGAAATATTAGAACATTAACAAAGGGAAAAATAGACCTATGAGTAGGCAATGGCGCAAGAGTTGATGTTTTAGAACCTATGAGTAGGCAATAGATATAGGAACATATCCCTTATCTTTGCCCACTGGACTTGTTTTAGAACTTGAAGAGAACTGTTATGTGTCTGTGTTGACTAAGAACATTATCTCTATTTCTTGTTTAGACAAAAAAGGTTTTTCATTTGTAATAATTAAAGGACAAATTTTTTTCTATTTATTTCAATGAAATGTTCTATTGTAGAGTATATCTTGTGAATGAACTCTATATTCTAGACTTTGACAACCCAATCTATAACATAAATATCAAACGGTTCAAGTCTAATGATTTGAACCAAATATATCTATGGCATTGTCGCTTAGGTCATATAAATGAGAGTCGCATATCCCAACTCTATAAGGATGGACTTTTGGACTCATTTGATTTTTAATCATATGAGGTATACAAATCTTATCTTCAAGGCAAGATGACAAAGACTCCATTTAGTGGACATAGCGAAAGAGCTAATGACCTGTTAGGACTCATACATACATATTTGTGACCCTTTCAGAATAGCAGCTAGAGGAGGCTATCATTACTTATTATGTTTACTGATAATTTCAGTAGATATGACTATGTGTATCAAGTCAGAATCCTTTGAAAAGTTCAAAGAATTCAAGAATGAATTACAAAACTAACTTAGTAAGCGTATTAAGATGCTTCAATCTGATCGAGGTGGGGAATACCTTAGCCAAGAGTTTCATGACCATCTCATTGAGTATGTGATCATATCTCAAATCACTCCACTTGAAACACCACAATGGAATAGTGTATCAAAAAGGAGAAATCATACTTTATTAGATATGGTATGATCGATGATGAGTCAAACAGATCTTCCTACTTCCTTTTGGAGTCATGCTCTAGAAATAACTGCTTTCACACTTAATTGCATTCCATCTAAGGTTGTCATAAAGATACCATATATAATATAGACTAGGAATTGTCCCAAGATGTCTTTCATGAATATTTAGGGATGTGAGGCTTATGTTCGACGTTAAGTCTCAGATAAACTAGGACCCAAATCGAACAAGTGCTATTTTGTAGGATATACCAAGGAAATAGAGGGATATTACTTTTATAATCTCATATAAGGCAAAGTGTTTGTTGATAGAAATGATGTCTTTCTAGAAAGGGAGTTTATTTCTAGGAAAACTAATGGTAGTAAAATCAATCTTGAAGAAATTCAAGATACACAAACTAGCACCGAAGCCTTGATGGAAATTGAACAGGTACCACAAGATGTTGTAGATCATGATTTTATTACACCGCAAGAAGTTGTGGAACAACAACCTATTCAACTAGCACAAGCTCTATGTAGATTTGATAGGACACGTCGTCAACCAGAGAGATATTCTTTTCTCTTGTCTGACCATAGTGATGTAGTGCTTGTTGGTCTCAACGAGTTTACATCTTATCAGGAAGTTGTACAAGACCCAGATTATGAGAAATGGCTAGAGGCCATGAGATCTGAAATGAAATCTATGTACACTAGCCAAGTATGAACTTTGGTTGATCCACCTGAAGGGATCAAACCCATTAGGTGTAAGTGGGTCTTCAAACTATAAACTGACATGGATGGTCATCTGCATACCTATAAAGGGCGATTGGTAACTAAAGAATTCAAACAGATTCATGGTATAGACTTTGATGAAGCTTTTCACCAGTTGCGATGCTAAAGTCCATTCGGATCATGCTTGCTATTACAGCTTACTATGATTATGAGATCTGACATATGGATGTCAAAATTACATTTCTCAATGAAAATCTACTTGAGGATGTGTACATGACATAACCTGAGGGTTTGGTCAATCCAGAGCATGTTGGAAAGGTATGCAAGTTGCAACGATCCATTTATGGATTAAATGAAGTTTCTAGAAGCTGGAATCTTTGATTTGATGATGCAATCAAAGCGTTTGGTTTCATCAATAATGAAGATGAACCTTATATCTATAAGAAGGTTAGTGGGAGCACAGTCATTTTTCTCATATTATATGTGGACGATATACTTCTCATTGGAAATGATATCCCTACTCTTCAATCAGTGAAGACGTGGCTTAGGAATTGTCTCTCAATGAAGGACTTAGGTGAAGCAGTCTATATCTTTGGCATCAAGATCTATAGAGATAGATCTAAGAGATTGCTTGGTCTACATCAGTGTACATACATGGACAAGGTGTTTAATCATTTCTCTATGCAGAATTCCAAGAAGAGATTCCTGCCAATGCCACATGGTGTGAGTCTTTTGAAGACTCAATTCCCCTTTTCTAAGGAAGAAAGGGACCGCATAGATCAGAATCCTTAAGCATCTGCTATAGGGTCTCTCATGTATTTCATGCTTTATACTCACCCAAATGTCTCGTATGTATTAAGCATGACAAGCAAATGGCAGTCAGATCCAGATGAAGGTCACTAGACAGCTGTCAAGAATATTCTTAAATACTTGAGAAGAACTCAAGATTATTTCTTAATCTTTGGAGGCAATGAAGAGCTTGTTGTAAAGGGTTACATCGATGCGAGCTTCTAAACTGACAAGAATGATTCTAGATCACAGTCAGGGTATGTATTTTACTTAAATGATAATGTTAGGTATTATATATTACAGCGGTTTCATCTCATTCAAGAGATCATCGATAGATGAGATGTGAGACTATGAATAATATTGACTGATACTAACGTTACGGATCCTTTAACTAATGTTTTGGCACAGAGAAAGCATGATGGTCACACTAGGTCAATGTATATTAGATATTTCAGTGATTGACACTAGTGACATAAGGAGATTGTTAGTGTAAGTCTTAAGAGTCAATCAAAAGTTGATTGATATAGGATATATTGTATCATATTTTATTGATTAATAAAAAATAAAGTTGGTTATTATATTTATTTCAGTTTAGTGTCGAATGAATAAGTATAATAATATCCTAGGGTAGTAGGTTCTAGTCTACATCATATCAATTAGTTGAATTGATAGTGAGAGTCTGTAGATACATATAGACACTACTCTTAACTATTCTAGTCAAGTATTAATATACAAAGGACAATATTAATGCGTTAAGACTAGCATGTAGGTCAATGGATGACTTAATCTCACAAGTCATGGATATGAGATATCAAGTTGACACATGAGTATATATTAGAGAATATGTACTAAATTGACCTTTTATAAGATGTTTCATGGATCATTATACGAGTATAATAAACATTCTTATAGTGATAGTTGGTATGAATAGTCGTTAGACCTGAATGCACTACGGTTCCCTACATAAGGAGTTGTATACTTTGGTATCGTCAAACATCACCTATAACAAGGTGGGCTATAAAGTTGATCACTGAGTATGTAATAAGTTATGTTGAGGGATGTGAGTAATGTAGATGAGATCTATCCCTTTCATATAACGAAAGTAATATCTGTGGGCCCCTTGATTAAGTAGGACATAAGAATGCATGACCATACTCAAATTAGTCAATATGAGATATTGAGCTTATTTGATTGAGTGTATCTACTTACAAATAAAGAAACATAAAAATTGATAAAAGGATGACACGGTCTATGCCTCATTGATCAATCTAGATATCAAGGATAGAAAGACCAAGTCATACAAGATAATATACATGGAAAGGTTAGGTCGGATCTCGACATTCTTGTCACTTGGGTAGCAATAATGCCTTGATAGATGTCACTCATTGCTTATGTATCTAAAGTAGTTTTAGATACATTACCAATGTTAGGAGAGCCTATTAGGTCACACACAAAGAACATGTTAGTTTGGAGATAGGTATTTTAGTTTGACTAAAATACTGAGGATCTAAAAATAATAGGTTAATCCAAAGTGTTAGTGTCATTTTTGTAGTGATTGTCACTGGTGCTAGTGGGAGATTGTTGATATTAGCCCTAAGAGTCAATTATGGGATGATTAGGCTTTTTGGGTTACTCATTGAGTTAGACTTAAATGAATCCACTCATTGGATTGAGCACTCATTGGATTGAGTCCAATCTGAATTAGACACATTAGATTAATGGGTTAGACTCATTGGGTTATTGGATTAAAGGGTTAGACTCATTGGGTTATTGGATTAATAGTTAATCTAATATAAATAATCCAACCCATTGAGAGGAATATAAAGAGTCAAAAACCCTTTCTATTCATTGGATGAATATAAATAGATTTTTTATTGGATTTTTCATAAGAGATGAAAAAGGGTGACTCTTGAGCTTCTCATTCTTCTTCCTCCTCCTTCTTCATGCTTGGCCGAACCTCCATGTGTGGCTAGCACCATAGTGGTGGTTCTTCTCCAAATCGTGAGTTCGTGAGACAGACGAAATATTTTCATGTGGATACCATAGAGGTGCGAACACTTAATCGCGCTGAGATTTGCATCCAAAGAAAAGTTGTTGTTGGGATTGTGAAGCGCATGCAACAAAAGTATAAATCTCATCAAACTTAGTATATGTATTTTTTTTCCTTCACATGGATCTTCTGGGGAGGATCTAGTTATTTTTTCGCTACACTTTCTACGTGTTTAACACACTAGATCCTAACAGATAGTTTGTATAAAAAGTGCAGAGCTAATTTGTGAACCTTTCTTTGCTTTTAACCTTTTAACAAAAAAAGATCTTGGTGATCATGGCTGATGTGGTAGAGACGGTCCATCTCTAGGTGGCTAAGTTGGATCAAAAGTCAAGTTGAGTTTTAAGTTAAAGTTAAGACAAATAGGGACCAAATCAAGACACAGCTGAATCAAGACCAACAGAGACTAGGACAAAATACATCCCAATCAAGACAAATAGAGTTTGAGCCGAGTCTAAGAAAGCTTGGGTCCGAATCAAACCTTAGTTCAAAGATGTTACTCAGGAATTGCGAGCTCAAATCCTTGACACTTGGGCGCTCCCGACTCCATGACACTCATCTGCTCCGATCCTGACTCTGTAACACTTAGTCGCTCCCTACTCTTCGACACTCGGTTGCTCTTGACTCCATGACACACAACCACTCCCAAGTCATCATATTTGACCATTCCTGACCCTTTTACGTGTCACTCCTACTTCCTTAAACACTTGACTCGATTCCTCGTTGATCGAGGATCTCAAGTGCCTCCACCTCACTCACCCAAGTGTAGATGATGTAGCTAGCGAAGGATGCGGAGAAACTGTGATCACGAGGTGTCTGAATGTGATTAATGGAAGAAGTGGGGAATGTGGGGCGATGATGTGTACCCACAACTATATGATTATATCGTTAAGTAATAAAAATATCGATCCACAAAGATTGTTGATTAAGCACTAGCTGAATTTGCAAAATAAGTTATCTAGATGATTGAAGTTATGTGAAGTCAAGTGCACTAAAAAAAAATGAAAATGATTAACCAGATTGGGTAATGTCAAGCCTAGGGTGACCAACCTAGCCTCACGGAAGTTTCTCATTGGCCAACATAGTAAATTGGAAAACACATGCGGCAGACGATCGAGAAACCCAACATCCCTTAGTTGTAAGTTTCATTTGGAGGAAAAATCCTTATAAATACGTCATACCTGGGAATCAAAAGTTAAGTGTGCTCAAGAGAATAAGAGAGTGAGAGAGAAAGAGAGAGATTTAGTGAGAGTAAATGATCGTAAAAGGAGGATTTGTTATAGGGAAATGATTCTAGAATTTTAGTTTTACTACAATACTAGTTGATGCTCTATGTATTATTTATCTCATTACCTCCATGTTTATGCTCTTGTAGGGATTCTAACTAAATTATCGGTGTGACCCCATGAAGGTTACACTGGAATATTTATCTCATTGAGTTTAAATGTTATTAAGTTAAGAGGTAACATAAAAAGTCTGGTTAAAGGAATACTCCCTATCACATAAGGGCTCCCAGTCATACAATCTAGATTACTCAAGTCACTTCCTAACATTAAATTGGGAAAACCCTTTAAACTCTAATTAGCTAATTCCTTGTAGAGAATTAGCCTCCATTTTAATGTGATATTCTAGAAAGTCCGATTAAAGGGATACCTTCTATTACTAATGTTGGTTAGTCCTAGGAAAATGTACTGGTTCCACTGTATAAAAAAAATTTATTCAAGTGTCGAACCTTTCCTTAAATAACCTATTGTGTTTTTTAGAAGTTAAATTAGGAATCGCAGACGGAACTTAACATCATTGATTCCAAATTTAACTTATCTATTCTTACTGGTTTAGATTTGAATCGCAAGCGGAATTTAATACTATTGATACAAATCCACCTATGTTATTAATTCTATTAAATATTAATTTCCAAAATTGACTTCCAGGACTGCATGGCGAGGCACATGACCTTCTTGGATATGGGAGCAACCACCACCGCCTAGACAAAGCCTTTTAAGGAAAGCTAATATTTAATTTCCTTAAATAACTCTAGGTTAACCAAAAAGAACAATCGAATCACAAATTCAAAAAAGAAGAAAACACAAACTCGAAACATTAATTCGAAAAACTAGATCTAATTTCTCTTACAAAAAGAAATAACTAGCATGATGCGGAAAATAATTGCTAATTATACCTTCTCTTTGTAAACTAATGACCTCGAGATCTTCTGCCGTATTCCTCGCCTTGCCTTGGACGTCGTGTAGGCGACGATCTTCCAAGATGAACACCACCCAAAAGCTTTCTTCCTCTTCCTCTAAAATCCGGCCACCACCACCACCAAGGAGAAGAGAGCAAGGGAAAAGAGAAGAAGAAGGGGCCGACCACACCAAGATCTCCAAGCAAGAGAATAAGAATTGTTGTGTCTCATGAAGCCTCCTCACCTCTTCTTTTATAATACTTGCCCAAGGCAAATAAGGGAAGAATTTTTACAAAAATTAAAATCTTCCTCTAGCTTTTCCTTTTCTCTTTTAATTTTCCTTTTCTTTCCTCTTGATTGAATCAATCACCAAAAATAAATTTGATGATTTTATTTTTTTAAACATGGCCGGCCACATTGCATGGGCACCAAGCAAGGGTGGTCGGCCACTATAATAGGAAGGAAATAATTTTTTATAAAATTTTACAAGAAGAAAAACTCTTATAAAATTTTACAAGCTCTCTTTCCTAAAGTAAGAGTTAAAAAGGAAAGTTCTAAAAATTAAAACCATGTTTTAAAATTTAAAACTTCTCTTCAAAAATTTCCTTTTTTAACATGAATAGAATTTTTTTTTTTTTAAAACTTCTCTTCCTTTTTTCTAAAACCATGAGGATGGTTAAAAAAGGAAAACTTTAAAACTTTTAAAACTCTCTATTAAAACATGTGACCTAATTCAAATAAGGAAAGTTTTAAAAATTAAAATCTCTCTTTTAAAACTTATAGTTTTCTACAAAGAGAAGATTTTAAAAATTCAAAACACCCCTCCTTATTTGAATTATTGTGGCCGACCCCTACATGTTTGGTCACCAAGCAAAGGGCCGACCCCTATAGAAGAGGATGTGGTCGGTCCTTGCTTGGTCACCAAGCAATGGACCGGCCCCTTCTTATACACTAAGAAGAGCCTTACATTTGGATGGACTTGAGGCTATAATGAGGCTACGACAGGGACCTAGAGGAGAAATTGGTTTTGGCCTTCCGTTAAGCTTGAGTATCCCGTGTTCGCCCCGAACACACAACTCAAATTCATCGATAATAACTCATTCCACTAGAGAGTTATTATCGTACTACCGCACCAATCCCAAATTACATTATAGGCTCCTTCTTATCATGAGTGTGTTAGCCTCCCTGTGTTTAAGATAACAAATGTCCACTAATTAAGTAAGTTACTAACATCTCACTTAATTAATATCTAGCTCTAAGAGTAGTACCACTCAACTCCATTGTCATGTCGGACTAAGTCCACCTGCAGGGTTTAACATGACAATCCTTATGAGCTCCTCTTGGGGACATTCTCAACCTAGATAACTAGGACACAGATTCCTTCTATAATCAACAACACACACTATAAGTAATATCATTTCCCAACTTATCGGGCATATTGATTTATCGAGGTAAACCTCACCCTTTGATAAGTCAAAGAAATAAATATTAAATATATGTGCTTATTGTTATATTAGGATTAAGAGCACACACTTCCATAATAACTAAGGTCTAGTTATTTTATTAAGTTAGTACAAAAAGAACTTACCTTAATGGTCCTACTCAATACACTTAGAGTGTACCAGTGTAATTAATTAATCAAGATAAACTAATACTTAATTACACTACGACTATTCCGATGGTTTGTTCCTTTCTATCTTAGTCGTGAGCAACTGTTTATAATTTATAAAGAGCCGTCAACATGATCTTCTATGCGTGACACCACACACCATGTTATTTACTATATAAATTAATTGAACAATTACATTTAACAAATAAATGTAGATATTGATCAATGTGATTCTTTTATTTCAAAAATAAATGTTTGCAAAAGCTAGGCTTTTAATATACACTTCAACAATCTCGCACTTATATTAAAAGACTAAGCTGCCATATATGTTGCCATACATCTGATTCTCATCCCCTCCACATGCTGATCAAAAGCTTTCGCCGGAAGGGCCTCAGTGAAAGGATCTACCAGGTTATCCGCTGATGCAATCTTGGCGATGACAACTTCTCCTCGCTTGACGATGTCTCGTATCAGGTGGTACTTGCACTCTATATGTTTACTTGCCTTATGAGTTCGTGATTTCTTCGAGTTTGCAACCGCACCGCTATTATCACAATAAATTGTGATGATCTTGGGCAAACCAGGAATCACATCTAAGTCTATTAGAAAGTTCCTGAGCCATACAACTTCTTTGGCTTCCTCAGAGGCTGTCACATACTCAGCTTCCATGGTTGAGTCCGAGACGCATTTTTGCTTAACACTCCTCCATGCAATGTCTCCACCTCCTAGAGTAAACACATAGCCTGACGTAGACTTATTGTTGTCCCTATCTGATTGGAAGTTTGAATCCGTGTAACCCATAGGGAGCAAATCGTCTGCTTGGTAAACTAGCATATAATCTCTAGTCCTTCTCAGGTACTTCAATATATGCTTTACAGCAGTCCAATGTCCTTGTCCAGGGTTACTCTGATATCTGCTGACCATGCCTACGGCAAAATAGATATCAGGTCTCGTACACAGCATCGCATACATAAGGCTTCCTACAGCCGAAGCATAAGGGACTACCTTCATTTCCTTCATCTCCTTTGATGTCTTCGGAGACATCTCTTTAGATAAGGCTACTCCATGCCTAAAAGGTAAGAAACCTTTCTTGGAGTTCTGCATGCTAAAACGAGCAAGGATCATATCTATATATGAAGCTTGAGATAGACACAACATTCTTTTCTTGCGATCCCTTATAACTTTGATCCCAAGAATGTGTGCACATTCTCCTAAGTCATTCATATCAAATTGTTTGGACAACCATACCCTTACGCCCGATAATACTTTGACATTGTTGTCAATTAACAAAATATCATCTACATATAGTATAAGAAATACCACCACGTTTCCGTTACACTTCTTGTATACATAAGACTCATCCAGACACTGAATAAATCCATATGACTGGATTACTTCATTAAACCAGATGTTCCAAGATCTTGAAGCTTGCTTTAGTTTATAAATGGACCGATTTAGCTTGCATACTAGATGCTTTTTGTCTTTTTCAATGAATCCTTCTGGTTGTTTCATATGGATGTTTTCTTCAAGACTTCCGTTAAGGAAAGCTGTCTTGACATCCATTTGCCAAATATCATAATCTATATGAGCGACAATGGATAAGAGTATCTGGATAGACTTAAGCATAGCTACCGGCGAAAAAGTCTCCTCATAATCAATTCCCTCTTTCTAAGTATACCCTTTCGTAACAAGCCTTACTTTGAAGGTTTCTACCTTCCCGTCTGTCCCTCTTTTCCTTTTGTAGATCCAATTGCATCTAACAGCTTTTACACCACCCAGACCTTATTAGAATACATAGATTCTATTTCTGAATTCATTGTCTTTTGCCAAGATACTGCATCTATATCTTGGAGTGCTTCGTCATATGTTCGGGGATCAGGTTCATGTTTGCCCGGGATCAAATCTGAAGACTCTCCCAAAAACATGAATCTCTCAGGTTGCCTCACAACCCTCCCACTATGACGAGGCACTGTCGGTGGTTGTGTATCATGTGTGACACGTGTTGCAGTCTCTTATGGTACTTCATCTTGTATTGTTGGTACTAAAGTAGACGTGTCCTCTCTAAGTTCTTCTAGAACAATTTTGCTACTGGGCTTGTGGTCCATTATATAGTCTTCTTCTAAAAACTGGGCATTAGTGCTAACAATGATCTTCTAATCTTTAGGACTATAAAATAAACCACCTTTCGTTCCTCTGGGATAACCCACAAACACGCGCACTTCTGTATGAGATTCTAACTTATCAGCATCCGGATTTAGCACATGTGCTGGACTACCCCAAATCCAAATATGTCTTAGACTGGGCTTTCGCCCATTCCACAATTCTGTGGGAGTAGAGGATACTGATTTAGAAGGTACTAAGTTCAGAATGTGTGCTGCTGTTTCCAGAGTATATCCCCAAAACGAATTTGGTAATTCTAAATAACTCATCATCGATCTAACTATCTCCATAAGAGTCCTATTCCTTCGTTCTGCTACACCATTCTGTTGGGGTGTACCAGGTACGAACAACTGGGATTGAATCTCGGCCTCTGATAAGTAATTCCTAAATTCTCCTAAGAGGTATTCGCCACCACGATCAAACCGTAGTGTCTTAATACTTTTACCAAGACGTTTCTCCACATCAGCCTTGTAATCTTTGAATTTATCAAAGCACTCAAACTTACGACACATCAGGTAAATGTATTCGTATCTTGAATAATCGTCTATAAAAGAGACAAAATATTCAAAACCACCTCTTGCCTGGATAGACATAGGACCACATAGGTCAGAATGAACCAGTTCTAACGCTTCTTTAGCTCTATACCCCTTGGCCTTAAAAGGTCTCTTGGTCATCTTACCTTCCAAGCAAGATTAACAGGTTGGAAAATTTTCCAACTCTAATGAACCCAAGAGTCCATCGGCTACAAGCCTTTGAATCCTACTTAAGTTAATATGACCAAGCCTTAGATGCCAAAGATACGTTTGGTTCATTTTCGAAGGTTCTTTTCTCTTATTAGAGTTAGAAGATGTGTTATTAATTTTCATATTTTGCTTTGTGGGAGAAATTGGATTTAAAGTATATAAATTGCCAACCAATGCACCAGAACAAATAATCACCTTATTTCTCTTTATAACCACATTGTTACTAAAAGAAACTGAATATCCATCCAAATACAGTTTAGAAACTGAAATTAAATTCTTTCTAAAACTGGGTACATAAAGATAATTTCTTAAAACCAAATATCTATTTCTATCAAAAGATAAGTAGACGTCTCCCACTGCAACAGCCGCCACCTTAGTAGCATTGCCCATGTAGACGGTTATCTCTCCATCAAATAGTCGTCGGGTTTCCTAGAACCCCTACAAAGAATTACAGACATGATTAGTGGCTCCCGTATCTACACACCAGGTGCTGGTAGATAACACCGCTAAACATGTTTCAACTACTAGAGCATAAGATATACCTTTATTGTTCTGATTCCTACGAGGACAGTCCACCTTCCAATGTCCTGACTGCTTGCAGATGAAGCACTTGCCCTTTGGCTTCTTCATTCCAACTTTTTATCCCTGAGGTTTATTCACTCTCTTTGCTGAAAAGACCTGTTTCTTCTTCTTCTTGCCTTTCAGCTTAGAAGTAGAACCATTTTCAGCATAGTGAATCTGAGAACTTTGATGAAATATACCTTCTACTGCCTGTAGTTCTGTCAGAAATTCCGCCAACGTATACTCTCTTTTGTTCATGTTATAGTTCAGACGGAACTGCTTAAAACTTCTGGGTAGCATTTGGAGAATTATATCGACCTGGGTTTCCCCATTGATTTCTCCTCCAAGAACTTGTATTTCGTTCAGATAGGCCATCATTTTGAGGATATGATCCCTTACGAGTGTTCCCTCAGACATAGTGGCCGTCATTAACTTTCTCATTGCCTCTTGCCTAGCAGTCCGACTCTGGTGCCCAAAGAGTTCTTTGAGATTGTTCATTATATCATAAGCTGTTGGTAAATCTTGATGCTGATGTTGCAATACATTTGACATTGATGCCAAAATATAACACCGCACCATCTCATCAACTTTTACCAATTTCTTATGATACTCAATCTCCTCTGGGGTAGAGTCACCGTCAGGTGCATCAGGGCAAGCCTCAGTCAGTACAAACTTATAGCTTTTAGTAGTAAGAACAATGTCCAGGTTCCTTTTCCAATCAATATAGTTGAGACCAGTAAGTTTGTTTTCTTTCAGTATAATGGCCAGTGGGTTGAAAGTCATCCTAAGAATTACAAAAAAATTTTGGTCAGGACTCTAAATTTAGAATAATATTGATTTCTCAAACAATACTATTTTAAATTAATCAACACCTCAAATCACCGTGAATTTTGCGTGTCACGATAGTGTGGACGTATACAAAATCAAACATTTGTAAGAGGAGATTTTACCCATTAATTTTATTCTTTTCAACCTAACTTTATGACAAATAAAATTAATAGTTGGTTTTCCTTCGATCATACAAATAATAGCACTGACTCCGATGGGGAGGATACTATTAGACGTACCTAAGTGTATACCATTACTTAACACTTAGTCCATTAATAATATTGTGCCCCTTTCGATGGGGAAGATCACACGCTCTTAATTAATTTCCTATAGTTATCCAAAATGGAAGTTTGATCTAGTGATCCGCAAACAAACTCATCTGATATAGAGGAAGGCACTCAGAGCCAACGCGCAAGTTTGTTTGCATCACTTACAAACCAGTAATGGAGACCGTGAAATTTATTAAAATAAATTCCTCTCCTACTTAGTTATTTAAAGTGAGGAATTTTAAACTATCCTAGCATACATCACATGCATACACACACATCACAGTAAATAAAAGCAATAAATATGGAAATTTATTTTCCAACTATTATGGCATTTTTCCATCACTATCTTCAGTATGCTCCAACCCTAGCTACTGCCATCTTTAGCTACTGCCATCGGGTCGAGTTGTCGCATCTATCTTGCCTCTTATTCTGCTGTGCCTTTGGCCCTCCAATAGCACCAGGCCTCACAAAGATACGATCCGCGACAAATATAGAATTTTACATAACATGACCGTTAGTATTAATGAAATTCCTTCTAATATGAACTGAAATTTAACAAATGCAAGCTAACATAACATGGCAATTAATACTATAAGAAAAATCATACTGTACAGGAGCTAAATTCCAAAAGTAGAAACTACATAACTATGTATCTGCTACTAAAAGGATCTAAAAATGAGCTAGATAGTTCTATCAGTACTAACATTCCAATTGGTACAAAGGAAATATAGGTGAAACAATTAACAATTCATTCTAACAATATTAGAAATCCTTCTTCCTACATAAGCAACCGTTCATCAATAACAGAAGTTGGCATAACTCTTCTATAGGTATAAGTACCAAAACATCATTTATTGAACCTAACCTAGCATTCAAATAGATCACATTAACTGTATTGTTTAATAGCACCAGAGCAACTCTCCCTTTGCACATCCTACTTCATTCATTAAGGTACATATTGCCATATACATTAGAAATCGGGAAAGAACAATTCCAATCAACAAAGAAAAGAATCAATCCATTAACCATATCCCTAGTAACAAAAGACTCCTAGCTAGCTTACTACCATCCACCTATTCACAGTTAACCACTTAAGCCAAGAACATCATCAATAAATAGTTAAGAAAACAAATCCTCTGAAATCGATCAGCAAAAGCATCAAAGTAAGACACCTAAACCAAAATCGATCAAGGAATCCGATCAATAAAGAGATCCATAAGTAGAAAAGGTAAGATCTTAAAACAGGAACCCGATTCAACAAGGCGCAATAGAGCCATCTTGCAATCCTACCTTCAGTTATCCAAAACCACATTCATTTGTGTACCGATTGACACACTAAAACTCTGAAATCCACAGACACACGTAGGAGCAGAGAACCATTGCAGTAAATCCAACAAACCCTTCGCAACTTATTGAACAATAGTTACAAGAACTCAAATCAACCCAAAGAACCCCATAGAGTAGACATTCTTGCGAAACTTTCGAAATCTATTGCAGAAATCCAAGAGAAAAGGGGTGAAACACAAGAACAAACAAGATCGAACAAGAACACCTCAAAATCCCCAAATCACAGCTCAATAAATCTGATCATCCTCCGAATAAACCCTAGAACAAATCTCTCCTATCGCCTAGCCATTCCATCTGAATCTCATACCCTCATAAACAGAATGTACTTGCCTTTCTCCTTCGATGCCTCTACTGGTCTTAACCGCGCGACGCCTGGCCGGAGCTCGAACACAGTGGATTTGTCGCTCCGTCATGCTGGCAAAAGTGGCGAGGCAGAGGCGGCGACTTCTTCGAAGGAACGACGCGTAAAGGGGAGAAGAGTGAATCGACAAAATAACCTAGGGATTTTTATACTTAGGTTTTGATTGTTTTAACTTAGGCTAACTAAGATTAATCATCACTAACTTAAATAAGGTATTTCCCTTATGCTTCCATTAAATCCCATAACTCTATTTTATTGTAACGTGTGGTACGAATTATTTACAAAAATTTAGGTAGAACTTTCTTCAATTTTGTAAAAAAAAATTATATAACTTCAATTCCTTATTTAGCGCTCATGTGTCCTTAATTTATTTTATAAATAAATTCCTCAGTTACGCTCCTGAGGCCTTACAATTCTTCCCCCCTTAAAAAAAATTTCATCCTCGAAATTTGACTTACCGAATAACTCGGGGTAGCGGTTGCGCATATCCAATTCAGATTCCCACATTGCCTCCTCCGTCAGCTGGTTTCCCCATAGAACTTTTACCATCCTGATCTCCTTGTTCCTCAACTTCTGGACTTGGTGATCAAGTATTTGCTTCGGCACTTCCTCATAGGACAAATCTGGTGTCCACTGCACGGATGTGTGACCAATCATGTGAAAGGGATTGGGTACGTATCCTCGAATCATGGATATGTGGAACATATTATGAACTCCGGACAGACTCGGTGGTAGAGCAAGCCGATAAGCCCGAGTCCCAATTCATTCCAAGACCTCAAAAGGCCCAATGTACCTTGGACTGAGCTTTCCCTTCTTACCGAACCTCAGTACCCCTTTCATCGGTGACACTTTGAGAAATACAAGATCCCCTACTGTAAATTCCAAATCCGTCTGTTTCAGATCAGCATAACTCTTCTGTCGGCTTTGTGCTGATAGCATCCTGTTCCGAATCTTAGCAACTAGATCGACTGTATTGACCACAATGTCTGGACCTAACACGGCTCTATCTCCTACCTCATCCCAATGCAATGGTGTCCTGCACTTCCATCCATACAGCGCCTCATACGAAGCCATACCTATTGTACCTTGGTAACTGTTGTTGTATGTAAACTCTACCAGTGGTAACTTCGATTCCCAGCTTCCTTTAAAATCTTTCATACAGGCTCGTAGTAGATCCTCCAAAACCTGAATCACCCGTTCTGATTGACCATCGATCTACGGATGGAAAGCGGTACTAAAAGTGAGCTGTGTACCTAATCCGCGGTGCAAGCTTTCCCAGAATCCGGATGTAAACTTTGGATCCCTATCCAACACAATCCGAGCTGGAATCCCATGTAGTCGTACTATCTCTCGTATGTACAATTCTGCATATTGTGCCATGGTGAACGTAGTTTTTACCAGTAAGAAATGTGCTGACTTCGTCAATCGGTCCACGATAACCCACATTGCATTAGACCCCCTAGGAGAGGTTGGTAACTCCACCACAAAGTTTATAGCCACGTCCTCCCACTTCCATATAGGAATCGGAAGCAGTTCTAGTAGTCCTGCTGGTCTCTGATGTTCTGCCTTCACCTGCTGACAAGTAAGGCAGTCGTGGACTACTTTGATTATGCCCCTCTTCATGCCCAGCCACCAATACAGCAACTGCATATCCTTGTACATCTTTGTACTCCCTGGGTGAGCGGAGTACGTAGTGGTATGTGCTTCGATCATGAGGTCCTCTCTGAGTGAGTCAACCTTGGGCACCCATATACGTCCCTTATACCGCACAATTCCTTCAACCATTGAGTAGATATTACTACCCTTTGCTTCATCCCTTCATTTCCATTCCGTTAATTGCTGATCTAAGGCTTGGCCTATCCGGATTCGTTCTAGTAAGTTGGATTTAACGGTCAGTGTTGACAAACTATTCTGCTCATTTGGTGCTATCACTTCCAATCTCATTTGCTGGAATTATGATATTAGCCGTTACTGGGTGGTTAACTGTGTCAATGTTGCATACTTGCGACTCAGAGCATCTGCCACCACATTGGCCTTACCGGGATGATAATTGATATTGCAGTCGTAATCCTTCACCAATTCCAACCACCGTCTCTACCTCATATTCAATTCTTTCTGTGTAAAGAAATACTTCAAACTTTTGTGGTTTGTAAAGATCTCACAACGTTCCCTATAAAGATAATGCCTCCAAATCTTTAATGCAAAAATGACCGCAGCCAATTCAAGGTCATGGTGGGATAATTATATTCATGCATTTTCAATTGCCGCGAGGCATAAGCAATTACCTTCCCATTCTGCATCAGCACAACCCCTAATCCATTCTTAGACGCGTCCGTGTACACCACAAATTGTCCAGAACCTCCTGGAATTGTGAGTACTGGTGCAGTCGTCAATCTTTCTATCAGTTCCTCAAAACTCCTCTCACACTGTTCCGTCCATTCATATTTTACCCCCTTCTTGGTCAGCGTGGTCAGGAGTAAAGCGATCCGGGAAAAATTCTGGATGAACCTTCGGTAATAGCCGGCTAGCCCTAGGAAACTCCGAATTTCGGTAGCATTCCTCGGTGTAGCCCAATTCCGGACTGCCTCTACTTTAGTTGAATCGACCTCTATACCTCTCTCTGAGATTATGTGCCCCAGAAATGGAATATGTCCTAGCCAAAAATCACATTTGCTGTATTTTGCATACAACTGTCCATCCTTCATAGTTTGCAACATGATGGATGTAACGCCCCGCCCCTCCTGCTAAGGAGACGGAGGTTACTTACACATACATATACATACCTACTTACTACAGCGGAAGTCTTATTTATAAAACTTAGAAACATTTCTTCTTTTTTTTTCCTATATGAATCAACGTGACTAATCACCTGGACATATAGAAATCACATAGCATACTTAACATGATTTGTAAGTCATAATGCCCAAACACAAAATTAAATGTCATGGAGTCATAAAGCAGTAACATAACTAGGCATGGTTCTTATTAAACAAAAAGCAGGTCTTTCTCCTTTAGCCAGGACACTACCACACACATCCTTCCAGCCCCTCCTGCTGCTCCCCTAGTTCATCCATTCCTTGCCTTTATCTGTAGTACAAGAAAGTAAGCTGTGAGCACTCATGGCTCAGTAAGTTCCTTTCCTACTCACAAAAACCGTATGACATATATCAAAATCACAAGACATAACACATGAAGGCAATTCATTATATCATGCAGCATATCATAGCATATCATAACATAAGCGTAAAGTAGCATGGCATAACATAACAAAATTATCAATTTCACCCTGACATATCATAACATCATCATAAATATCATGACATAATCATAAGGTATATGCAAGGTAAATTCCTAACCATGTATCATGAAAACATATGCAATATGTCCTTTGAAAACTTATAATATACATACTTAAACATAATCTTAACATGATTAGGGCCCTGACTTGTACCACATACATAAATGCGCGCGTCCTATGTAGGTCCAAGGTAGCAAGTCTTGAACCCTACAAGGCATACATACTAGGCCCGTTTCTTAGTCCATCGACCTAGGGGCACTTAGGAGCCCATCCCTAACGAGGCCCGTTTCTTAGTTCATCGACCCCGGGGCGCTTATGGAGCCCACCCTTGGTACAAGACATACATAAAGTAAAATAGCATGTTCTTACATATCATGGTTCTTATCTCTTCTTGCACATCGTGTCACTTATCATATCATACCATATAGACTTTTGGGCACACAGCTCATCATAATGGTATGTAAAGATTTGGGCACACAGCAGATCATATATTTTATGCATAAATTGGGCACACAGCACATCATATATTTCATGCAAAAATTGGGCACACAGCACATCATATATTTCATGCATAAATTTGCACATAGCTTCATCATAAATAATACACACCATAGCATAAGGGTTTCCATCTTATATAGATCATAAGTGTGCATAATTAAACACAGAAGCATGGAAATCTTACAATCATGGCATATAAGATACATGGAAAACATAATTCGATCTCTAACCCTAATATCTCTTTGTGGCCGAACCATATAGGTTAGGGTTTATGGTGAAAACTTCATCCCAACTTGTGAACCCTAAGCAAGCATCATTTCTTATACCATAAGAACTATCATGAGCAAGTTTAGGTAGAGTTCTAGGTTACTTAGACTTACAACTTATCATGGCCGAACCTTATCAAGCATGCATTGGGTTAAAGACTATCATTCAAGCTTGTGAACCCTAAACAACTTTCATAGCAAACATTTCAATAAATAATATGAGCATGGTTGAGTTAGGTTCTAAGTTTCCTAAGTCCTTCATCATGTATTGGCCGAAACTTGTAGGGTTTGAAATTAGGGTTCAAGTGCCCTAAAAACATGAGAACCTTAAACAACCTTCATAGCAAATATATCAAGGAATAACATGAGCATAGTTGAGCTAGGTTCTAAGTTCCCTAAGCCCTAGATCTTGATGTGGCCGAAACATGTAGGGTTTAGAATTAGGGTTCAAGTGCCCTAAAAACATGAGAATCTTAAATAACTTTCATAGCAAAAATATCAAGAAATAACATGAGCATAGTTGAGTTAGGTTGTAGGTTCCCTAAGTCTTTCATCATGACATGGCCGAATACTATAGGACTAAAAATTTAGGTTCAAGAGTCCTAAAAGCATGGAAACCTTTAACAACTTTCATAGCATATATATCAAGGAATAACATGAGCATAGTTGGGTTAGGTTCTAAGTTCCCTAAGCCCTAGGTCTTGATGTGGCCGAAACATGTAGGGTTTAAAATTAGGGTTCAAGTGCCCTAAAAACATGGGAACCTTAAACAACTTTCATAGCAAAAATATTAAGGAATAACATAAGCATAATTGAGTTAGGTTCTAGGTTTCCTAAGTTATACATCATGTAATGGCCGAATACTATAGGACTAAAAATTTAGGTTCAAGTGTCCTAAAAGCATGGAAATCTTAAACAACTTTCATAGCATATATATCAAGGAGTAACATGAGCATAGTTGAGTTAGGTTCTAAGTTCCCTAAGTCCTAAATCATGAAGTGGCCGAATGATATAGAGCATGAATTTAAATTTCCTTACAACAATAAACATGAGCCCACTAGATTAGCTACATGTCATTTCATCAAGGAGATCATGAGCATCTTAGATTTTGCTTTAAATTCTCCTAGGCTTTTAAAAAAAATCCAACATAACCGAACCTTCATGGACATGAATAGAGTTTAACTAAACATATAATCATGGCATATCATAATAGTTTCATGACTTATCTTAAGGAGATCTTGGCATACTTAGTTTTAACTTAAAGCTCTCCTAGGCCCTTAGTTTTTACCATGGCCGAATACTCATGGATCTAGGTTTTACCAAACATTTTTAACATAGATAAATCCTTACCATAAAATACATGCTACAAGAGAAATATTCAAACATATTAAATCTAGATCCTTTCATTCTCTATATCCTTCCTTTGATCTTATCTTGGTTAGAATTCCTTCATGATGTTTTCTTAGCTTTCTCTTTCTTTTTTTTATATGCAACCGAATCTTCATAGCAAAATAAGAGCTATTGTACCACAGGTGAGGGGAACTTACATCCTTTCGCTTGTGGTTTTCCTTAGAGAAAAAAGGTGTTCTAGTGATAAGGAAAGTGGAAGCTTCTTCTTATTGTATCTTCTCTTGTTTCCTTTGCTTGTAAGGGCTAGAACTTAAAGTTTCCTTCTCGGTAATTTGCTTTCTTGGAGAATAACTTAACTTAGAAATTGGTATGAGGAGGGGAAAGGAGTTTCTTGGTTCGGTGAGAATGGAGAAGGAAGAAGGAGGAAGAAGAAAATGAATTAAATCCCTTTGTTTTCTTCTCTAATCCTATTTATCCCTTGCCAATGAGACATGTCCCCAACTCCTCTTTACCCTCACTCCATTAATTCCCACGAAAATAGAGAGGGGAAGGGAAGTAGTCAATCCTTCTTTTGCTTGCTCCCTTTTCTTAACCAAGAGGGAAAAGGAGGTAAGAAACTTGGTTTTCTCTTGCTCTTTTGCTTAGTTTTCTTTTCTCCTTTAACTAAATTTTTCATTCCTTTCATTCCAATTATTTCTTCTTATCCTAATGGTTATCATTCATAAATCTATCTCCATCATTTGTGAGAGGTTAAAGGTTCAATCCTTGACCTCACCTCTTCTTATTCTATATTTCTTCTTTTTGTTTTTATTTCCCTTTTTCTCTTATTCTTTTCATTTCTATGCTCTAAGGAAAAATAATATTCATACACCTATCTTATAATTTTCGTGGGTGTTACAATGGACAGATGCAACCGATGCTCTTCATGATTATGAGAGTAGATCAATATATCATCAATAAAGACAATGACAAATTGGTCCAAATATGGCTGAAAAATCTGATTCATCAGATCCATGAAAACTATAGGGGCGTTAGTAAGTCCAAATGGCATGACCAGAAACTCATAGTGACCGTAACGAGTTCTGAATGCGTTTTGTGGACATCCTCCTCGTTTACCTTCAGTTGATGGTATCCAGATCTCAAGTCGATCTTTGAAAATATCGTTGCCCCCCTTAGTTGATCAAAAAGATCATCAATCCTGGGCAGAGGGTACTTGTTCTTGACTGTAACTCGATTTAGCTCTCGGTAATCTATGCATAGTCGCATTGTCCCATCCTTCTTACTCACAAACAACACTGGAGCTCCCCATGGTGATACGCTTGGTCGGATAAAACCTTTGTCTAGTAGCTCCTGCAGTTGTTTATTCAATTCTTCCATTTCTGTGGGTGCTAGTCTGTATGATGCTTTAGACATGGGTGTGGTTCCAGGTATCAATTCTATCCCAAATTCCACCACTCTAACTGGCGACAGTCCTATGATATCATCCGAAAATACCTCTGGAAAATCTTGTACCAGCTCCACCTCCTCCAGCCTCGGTCTACACCTTTTAGACTGGACTATGATATTAACCAAAATCCATCACACCCCTTTCTCATCATTCGTTGCGCTCTGCATGCTGTGATGACATGCAGACATCTCCTATCGGAAATTGCGTTGAACACGTAATACTCATCATTAGGTAGTTTCAACTTAACTGTCTGTTGTTTGCAATCAATGATAGCTTCGTATTGTGTCAACCAGTCCATCCCCAGTATCACATCAAAGTTTGGCATTTCTAACACGATGAGTTCAACATTCACTGCCTAATGTTGCATCATCATCCAAAAATTCCTTACTATACTATTACTATGTAATTCGTCTCCCGATGGTAAGGCAACACTGTATCCTATAGTCATTCGATCGGGTAATATGCCCAGTTTTGTGATATATGGCACAGATATAAAAGAGTGGGTAGCTCTAGAATCAATCAATGCATGAGCAGGTAAGTTGGTGACCGAGATCATACCTGTGATGATAGCCGAATCCAGATCCACCTGCTCTTGTGTCATATCAAACACTCTCCCTTTGGTTGGCTCCTTGAGCTGTGGGCATTCTCTAGCAAAATGCCCCATCTTCTTGCACATGAAACAAACATCTAAACCCATCAGACATTGTCCTGCATGTACTTTCTCACACTTGGGGCACTGAACTTTATCTTCAGTCTTGGAAGTTGTACCGTCCACTGGTCGGGGTCCCCGGGGTCGCTGTCGTGTCTGGTTCTGTTTCTGTGGCTGCTTGCCTTGAGTTGGAACTGTAACAGGCTTCTTACCACTTGGTCCCTGCTGATCTCTTCCCAGATATCCCACCCTTTTATTATGTGCTTCTTTGATCATATCATTTCGATCTCTCTCGGACATCAACGCTTGATCCACAGCCTCCCTGTAAGTGGTAACTCGACTTAATCTGACATCATGTCTAATTGCAGCTCTTAACCCCTCTATGAAATGCTTCAGTTCTTCAGTCGGTTTCCCTGCAAACATGGGCACGAAGTATCGCCCCTTTCAAATTTCTTGACATACTCAGCTACTGGCATATCTTCTTGTCAGAGCTCCAGAAATTCCCTTGCTAATCGTGACCTTCTATCGGTGGTAAAGTACTTCCCATAGAATATTTCTTTGAAGCCATCCCATGTCATGGTATTCAGGTCTATCGAAGAGTGAGTACCTTCCCACCATATGCATGCATCGCCTCGCAACATGAATATGGCACACCTGACTTTATCAGTATATGTGAATTGCATGAAGTCGTAGATCGTCTCTAGTGATCATATCCACTCCTCAACAACCAGTGGGTCTGTGGTGCCCTTAAACTCCGTCGGCCCAACCTCCTTAAACTGCCTATACACCGGGTTCGCACTGACTGTTGAGCAACTAGGTGCGTGTCCATCCTCTCTATCTCTCAATAACTGCTGGATTTGTTCTCCATGAACACGATTCTACTCTTGTAGAAGCGTTGTCAACCCTATCAATAGTTGACTATTCTGACCACCCACCTCACCATTGTTTCTTCTAGCCGCCATGCCTTGAATCACCCATCACAAATTCATCATTACTTTTATTTACCATTCCTATTATAGTCAGGTTCTCAGTCAAATTCAGAACTGTAGTATAATAAATCTTACAAACTTAAGGTTGAAGTAGTCGAGTTCCTGACGAGATGACATATGCACGATGTCCTTCGGAAGTGATCAGGAGTGACCAACTTTGATACCAACTCAAACATCCCTAGAATTTAGGCAAATTTTATTTTTTTTATTACGACCGGTATACTTGAAATTTTGAAACAAATCCCTCATAGCAAGATATATCATGCTCACTGTAAATGAAACATCACCATCGGTCAATACAAAAAAAATAAGTGAATCACACATAAGACCATGAACTCCAGTAACAATTTTATTTTAACAGACCCAAAACTACACGGCACTCCTGGAACTTCTGGACAGTATCATGCATCCATCTAGTTTCCTCGACTACCCCATCTACGTTCCCTCCCTTCCATCCTGGGTCACATCTTCCTCACCTGTAAGTAGGAATCATGCGTCTACAGTCCAGCAATTACAAACTGATATGAAGAGTAGGACATTCAGGACCAGTAAACAATCCAAAGCAGTACTGTATCAAATTATCTAAGTTGATTACATTATAAAGAAGAAAGATGTATCACACAGAAGAAATAAAAACCTCCTTAGTTAACTAGGGTGTATATTCCACACTGTTCTAATCACAATTAGAGCCAGTCTATTAGTCCAGTCCATGACCCTAGAAGTACCTCTTAGGTGAAAGTGCAGTCATAGGGCCGAAGCCCACATGAGTTATAGTATCTGTCATAGCATACAATTCCAGTCACTTTTGGAAGGGCCCTCCCCGGAGCTCATCCCGGGGCACCCAACCCGTACTGTCACCACATGTGTTCATATACATCCAGTTAACCTCTTAATCCCTTTTATTGTATATATATATACCAATAACTTCAAGATCTAAAAAAAATAAGAAAGCATCAGATAGTTTCAAGCTGTGAAAGAACTAAACTTCCGGATCAAAGGCTAATATAACAAAATAACCAGCACTAACGAAACTCCTATTACAGAGAACTAACAATTTAAACATGGAAGCTAGCATAGCATGACAATTTATCATTAATGAAATTCCTACTATACTATACTACAATTCAAAGGTAAAAGTTAACATAACATGGCTGTTAGTATTAATGAAATTTCTTCTAATATGAATTGAAATTTAAAAAATGCAAGCTAACATAACATGGCAATTAATAATAGAAGAAAAATCATACTGTACAGGAGCTAAATTCCAAAAGTAGAAACTACATAGCTTTGTATCTGCTACTAAAAGGATCTAAAAGTGAGCTAGATAGTTTTATCAGTACTAACATTCCAATTGGTACAAAGGAAATATAGGTGAAACAATTAACAATTCATTCTAACAATATTAGAAATCCTTCTTCCTGCATAAGCAACCGTTCATCAATAACAGAAGTTGGCATAACTCTTCTATAGGTATAAGTACCAAAACATCATCTATTGAACCTAACCTAGCATTCAAATAGATCACATTAACTGTATTGTTTAATAGCACTAGAGCAACTCTCCCTTTGCACATCCTACTTCATTCATTAAGGTACATATTGCCATATACATTAGAAATCGGGAAAGAACAATTCCAATTAACAAAGAAAAGAATCAATCCATTAACCATATCCCTAGTAACAAAAGACTCCTAGCTAGCTTACTACCATCCACCTATTCACAGTTAACCACTTAAGCCAAGAACATCATCAATAAATAGTTAAGAAAACAAATCCTCTGAAATCGATCGCAAATCTTTAGCACCCAGTAAGGCAAAAGCATCAAAGTAAGCCACCTAAACCAAAATCGATCAAGGAATCCGATCAATAAAGAGATTCATAAGCGAAAAAGGTAAGATCTCAAAACAGAAACCCGATTCAACAAGACGCAACAGAGCCATCTTGCAATCCTACCTTCAGTTATCCAAAACCACATTCATTTGTGTACCGATTGACACACTAAAACACTGAAATCCATAGACTTGCGTAGGAGCAGAGAATCATTGCAGTAAATCCAACAAACCCTTCGCAACCAACTGAACAATTGTTACAAGAACTTAAATTAACCCAAGAACCCCATAGAGCAAACATTCTTGAGAAACTTTCGAAATCTACTGCAGAAATCTGAGAGAAAATGGGTGAAACACAAGAACAAACAAGATCTAACAAGAACACCTCAAAATCCCCAAATCGTAGCTCAATAAATTTGATCATCCTCTGAATAAACCCTAGAACAAATCTCTCCTATCGCTTATCCATTCCATCTGAATCTCATACCCTCATAAACAGAATGTACTTGCCTTTCTCCTTCAATGCCTCTACCGGTCTGCACCGTGCGACGCCCGACCGAAGCTCGGACACAACGGATTTGTCGCTCCGTCACGCTGGCGAAAGTGGCGAGGCAGGCGGCGACTTCTTTGGAGGAAACAGCGCGTGAAGGGGAGAAGAGTGAATCGGCACAGTAACCTAGGGATTTTTATACTTAGGTTTTGATTGTTTTAACTTAGGCTAACTAAGATTAATCATCACTAACTTAAATAAGGTATTTCCCTTATGCTTCCATTAAATCCCATAATTCTATTTTATTGTAACGTGCGGTATGAATTATTTACAAAAATTCAGGTAGAACTCTCTTCAATTTTGTAAAAAAAAATTATATAACTTCAATCCCTTATTTAGGGCTCATGTGTCCTTAATTTATTTTATAAATAAATTCCTCAGTTACACTCCTGAGGCCTTACAGAAGAAATTTAGATATCTCTATAATAGTATTATATTGTCCACTTTGAACCTTAGTCCTCATGATTTTATTTTTGGATTTTATCCAAAATGTCTCTTACAAATAGAGATATCTTTTCCTTATAAGTCTATAATCTTACCTATGTATTTTCAATGTGGGACTTTATTTGCAACCTTGCAATCCTAACAATCTCCCCTCAAACGAAGGACCACATGCTCCCCCTCAAGTGAAAAGCCTATCCATTTGACGTCCAATTCTTGATCCACTAGGTCTTTCTTTGTAATACCCACTAATCTTGTAAGATAAATATATGAATGTGGGATTTTTCCTTAGAAAAATAATAGGAAGTGAGTTGAAGCAAAAAGAAATAAAATGAAATAAAAAGAAGAGGAGGTCAAGGATTAAAAACCATGAACCTCTTATATTATATTTCATAGGATTAATTAGTGGAAACCAATTGGGATAGAGAGAAGATATTGATAGCAAAGGAGAGAAACTCATGATAAAGGTAAGAGTAAAAGCTAGCCAAAAGAAAACAAGAAAAGAGCAAGAGAAAGGCAACTTGCCTTCCTCCCTTTCTCTCCCTCTTTCTCTCTTCTCTTGCCGAAAATAAAAGAGGCTAATTAAGGGGATTCATTCCCCCTTATTTCACCATGAATGATGAGGATAAGTAAATAAATAAAAATAAAAATAAAATAGAAAAAAGGGCTAAGGGAGAAGGAAAGCAAAAACTAAGTTTGCTACCTCTTCCCCCTTAACATAAAAGAGAGCAAGAAAAGAGAAAATTATTTTTCTCTCATTTTCTCTCATTCATCCTCTCCCTCACCGAGAACACCACAGTCCCCTCTCCTCCATCTTCAGCCCCAAAGCCAAGTTTTTCCCTAAGAAAGCCTAAGATTCAAGGAGGACTTAGCAAAGGAATCAAGGGAAAGGAACTAGAAGAAGAGGCTACTTCTTCTCCACCATACCTTAGATCCACAAGAGAAAAGGATGTAAGCTTCCCCTCACCTGTGGTACAAGGTTCTTTTATGTGATTTTAGGATTCTATAAGGATTAGAAAACCTAGGAAAGAATTTAAGAAAATTCGGCTAAAGAAAGGGTTTTCAAATCTAGGATGATTTAAACAATTCCTTATTTCATGATATTCTTTCTATGCTATGTAGGAAGTATTTTCTTCATGTTTTTATACTTAAATTATGCTTGATCAGAGGAGTACCTAACCCTAGAATTTCGGCCAAAAATATGCTAAGGAGGTTAGGGAAAAATATTGTTTAACTAAACTAGTACAAAATTTCTCCCATGAAATACTAAGGGTTTTTATTGGTTTTCTTGCTTGAAAGTTACTTGAAACCAAAGAAATTCATTTATATGTTTCGGCCAAGAAAAGGGTTTAGGGTTAGGAAGACCTTTAAATTTAAATAACCATGTTTGTATGATAGAATATAGAGTTCTATTAAAGAATTGCATGTTGTACATTGCTAGAAATTCATGAACTCTTATTTTAGATTTTCGGCCATGATAAGATGGATAGTTTAGAAAAACTTAAACAAAATTCTAATATGCTCAAGACCTCTGTGATATTATGATATGAAAGTTGTTTAATGCTCTTATGTTTAAATTGAGTATAGAAAATTAGTTACATGATATATGACATGTAAGATCACAAGGGTCCTAGCTTGTTTATGAACCAACTTTGTATATGATGTTCTTAGTAATTTTTGCCATGAAACTTACTTAGGTTTTCCATGCTTTAGGCCACTTAAAACCTAGTTTAAAGATTGGTAGGTTTCGGCCATGAGGAAAAATAAAAGAAAAAGGGAAAGAAACCTAGGAAGCCTAAGACACAATTCACATGTATGTTTATTATGCTTGTCTTTATACATGCTATGAAACTTGTATGATTTCTTATGCTTTTAGGCTATTTGAAGCAAGTTTATATTCTGTGAGTTTCGGCCAAGTAGGGTTTAAAAGACCTAGAGGCCTTAGAAATGAAACCAAATGTGTTAAAAGTACTTCTTATGAAAATATGATAAGGTGTTGATTGTGTCACATATTTGTATAATTTTTCCATGACCTAAATGGATCATTGTGTGTTTCGTCCATGATGGAATAGATGCCCTAGAAACCCTAGAACAAGAATTAAATATGCTTATGTCACTCTACATGAAATATGATAAGTAGAAAACCAAAGTTCTCATACTATATGTTGTTTAGTGACCTAAATGAGGCTAGGGTAAGTTTCGGCCATACCAATTGTATGATGTCTTGTTATGAATTTATACATGATGTTAGTTCAAGTTCACATGCTTGTATGTTTGTTTTTAGCCCTAATGAACACTTGTTAAAAGTTTGACCAAGATATACGTTAAGGGCTTGAAGGACTTAAGAACTAGCTCAATATGCTTACTATGCTATTTGAAAAAAATGCTATAAATATGGTTTAAGGTTTCCATGCTTTCATGACATTTGGGACCTTGTTTATATACTAATAGGGTTCGGCCACATGAGTTTAAGGACTTGGAGAACTTAGAAACCAAGTTAATCATGCTTATAATGATTCCTATGAAATTTATGTGATGATGATTTAGGTTTCACATGCTTGGAGGTTGTTTTTACCTAAATTGAGACCTAAGGGGGTTCGGCCATGATAGGAACCCAAGGGTTTAGGAAGCTTAGAACCCAAGTTAACTATATTACCATGTTTTTATGATAGTATAATCACATGATATACCCTTATGCTTAACCATGTATGCTTGTGATTTATACCTTTTTATGATATGATATATGGATAGAAATATGCATGTTTTAATGATATGTTATGTTCTTAGAAATATGCATGTTTTAATGATATGATATGTGCTTAGAATATGCATGCTTGATGATATGCTATATGCTTAGAATATGCATGTTTTTTTTTTTATGATATGCTATGTGGTGAAAATATGCATGTTCTTCTTTATGATATGATGTATGCCTAAGTGATGCATACTTTTATGACATGATGTATGCCTAAGCGATGCATACCTTTATGATATGATGTATGCCTAAGTGATGCATATTTTTATGACATGATGTATGCCTAAGTGATGCATACTTTTATGATATGATGTATGCCTAAGTGATGCATACTTTTATGATATGATGTATGCCTAAGTGATGCATACTTTTATGATATGATGTGTGCCTAAGTGATGCATGCTTTTATGAGGTATGATATGTATAAGTATGACATGTACTTTACTTTATGTGGCTTGTACCAAGGGTGGGCTCCATAAGCGCCCCAGGGTCGATGGAATAAGACTCGGGCCTCGTTAGGGATGAGCTCCTAAGTGCCCCTAGGTCGATGGAGTAAGACTCGGGCCTAGTATGTTTGCCTTGTAGGGTTCAAGACTTGCTACCTTGGACCTACATAGGTTGCACGCAATATGTAAGTGGTACATAGCCGGGATCCCCTTTAAGTTGAGATTATGTTCAAGTATATATGTAAGAAGAAATGGTTTTAAAGATCATGAGACATACACATGTTTTTCGGATACATGTTTTCAAAAATCATATTGCATATACTTTATGATCATGTTGTGATGATGCTATGATTTATGATATGCCATGATATGATTATGTTATGTTTCATGCTATGCTTGAAGAGATGATATGCCATGAGATGATTATGTTATGTTTCATGCTATGCTTTAAGAGATGATATGCCATGATATGATTATGTTATGTTTCATGCTATGCTTTAAGAGATGATATGCCATGATATGATTATGTTATGTTTCATGCTATGCTTTAAGAGATGATATGCCATGACTAGTTATGATGTTTGTTATGCTGCACGATATGCTTAAAGAATATGATATGTTATACCATGACTAGTTGAGATTATGTTAAGTTGAGACATTCTTTGATTATATGTTGATTTTGGTTTTAGTGAGTAGGAAAGGAACTTACTGAGCCATGAGTGCTCACAGCTTACTTTCCTTGTACCACAGATAAAGGAAAAAGCTGGATGAGCTAAAGGAGCAGCAGGAGGGGCAATGAAGATGTGTGTGGCGGTGGCTAGGCAACTAATTAAAGAACCTGCTTTAAAACCTTTAAGAACTATGCTTTGATTTTGTGAAATGTAATACAATATGGGTGACTTGATGTTAAGTTTTTATTTAACTTGTTATCATGTTATGGAAACCATATTAGTGTAGTTCGGTTTTTATTAAACCAAGAAAAAATAATTTTTAAGTCTTCCGCTGTAATATGTACGTAGAGTATCGTAACCCCGTCCCTTAGGGTTAGCAGGGAGGGCGGGCGCTACAGGTTGGTATCAGAGCCAGGTTATTGCCAGCTCACTACACACACATCAAACCTCCTATCTGCCGCTCCAAGTAAGAATGTTTATGCTAAATTGACTTGTTATATGCTTATGTTTAATTTTCTTGTTATATGTTTGATTTTCTTGTCATATGCTTATGCTTAATTTTCATGATTATATAACTTATGCTTTATTTTCTTTCTTGTTATATTGCCCATGCTTTATTTTGTTTACTACATTGCTTATGCTTTATTTCCTTATGTTACATTGTTGTCATTATAATCCTTATTTTTCCTTATGATTGTTTATGCTTTAGTTTCATGTTCTACTTGCTTATGCTTTATTCTATACTTTTAGTTATAAATTAGATTAGGATTACATATTGGTAGGTTAGGAATAATACCATAACAAATAGATAGAAACAAACCAGTACGTTAGATTGGCTAAAATCGATAACCACTTACACTAGTCTATTTCTTTTAGATAAACATGGTTAGGACACGCAATGCCCGAACCGGAGGGATAGTGACTTCACCTGACCTGACACAGGTAGTCACAGACCTCCAGCGTCAGATCACAGAACAACAACAGCTGATCAATACCTTAATGGGTCAGCTACTTATTTACAATCAGTATGCTATAGTATCATTTGATACTGACACACTCGTTCGTCTCAACACCTTTCATGAAGAAGCTAGATATACCACTCCGAACTCTAGAGGACACATTCTTAACAACCTTACCATCCGGAGAGATTATGCCATCAGACCATATGCTGCAAGCAGTACTTATTCGGATCGCAAACAGAGAACTCTACTGCAATCTGATAGTACTTGATATGCAGGATTATGACATAATTTTGGGCATGGATTTCCTTAGCAAGTACGGTGCTTCAATCGAGTGCCGCAGAAGAAAAGTGATTTTCCGACCCGAGAACGAACCAGAGTTTGAATTTTATGGGGAATCAAAAGGAACGGAGAAGTTATTGTCATCTATTAAAGCACAAAAGATGTTAGATAAGGGATGTATGGGGTTTCTAGCACACGTGGTTGATATCAATCAAGTCAAAGACCCGAAGTTAGAAGACGTCAGAGTAGTATGCAACTATCCAAAAGTATTTCCTGATGAACTACCAGGGTTGGCCCCTGACAGAGAGATAGAATTCAGAATCGAATTGATTCCTGGTACTCAGCGGATTTCAAAAGTACCTTACCGTATGGCTCCGGCTGAATTAAAGGAACTTCAGGAACAGTTATCCGAATTACTCGACAAGGGACTTATTCGTCCTAGTCACTCTCCATGGGGAGCTCCAGTGTTGTTCGTAAAGAAGAAGGATGGGTCTATGCGAATGTGTATAGACTACCGAGCACTGAATAATGTGACGATCAAGAACCGGTACCCACTCCCATGAATCGATGACCTGTTCGATCAACTGAAGGGTGCGACCGTTTTCTCAAATATAGATCTACGATCCGGTTATCATCAAGTGAAGGTGAAACCAGATGATATACCAAAAACATCATTTCGAACCCGATATGGACACTATGAGTTCATAGTTATGCCTTTCGGAGTAACCAACGCTCCTGCAGTATTTATGGACCTAATGAATCGGGTATTTTTGGCATATCTTGATAAGTTTGTAATCGTCTTTATTGACGATATACTTATCTACTCGAGAACCCCAGAAGAACATGCTGAACACCTGAATACTGTACTACAGATCCTTCAAGAGAAACAACTATATGCAAAATTCTCCAAATGTGAGTTTTGGCTTGACCGGGTAATATTTCTAGGTCATGTCATCTCCAAAGATGGAGTCATGGTGGATCCAAGTAAAATCGAAGCTGTGAATAGCTGGAATCGACCAAAGAATGCCAGCGAAGTCAGGAGTTTTCTCGGACTAGCAGGTTATTACAGGAAATTTGTAGGGAATTTCTCCAAAATCGCAGCCCCTATGATAGCTCTCACCAAGAAAAATACAAAGTATGAATGGACAGAAGCTTGCGAGAAGAGTTTCGCAGAATTAAGAAGGAGACTGACCAGTGCTCCGATTCTTACTCTTCCGAAAACCAACAGAGGCTTCGATATGTACAGCGATGCTTCCATCACAGGACTTGGAGCTGTACTCATGCAAGATGGCAAAGTCATTGCCTACGCTTCTAGGCAACTTAAAGAACATGAGAAGAATTATCCCATTCACGACTTAGAACTAGCAGCCGTGGTCTTCGCTCTAAAAATATGGAGACATTATTTATATGGAGCTCAGTGTAAGATTTATACAGACCATCAGGGTCTGAAATATTTCTTCACACAAAAAGACCTAAATATGAGGCAACGCCGATGGCTCGAGTTAGTTAAAGATTAAGACTGCGAGATTCTTTATCACCCAGGAAAGGCGAACAAAGTGGCCGATGCACTCAGCCGAAAGTTCAGTGCCACCAGATGCAACTATTTAAAAGTTCGAGGACGAACTTTTTATGAGGTACGGGGTACTGTAATACCCACTAAGCTTGTAAGATAAATATATGAATGTGGGATTTTTCCTTAGAAAAATAATAGGAAGTGAGTTGAAGCAAAACGAAATAAAATGAAATAAAAAGAAGAGGAGGTCAAGGATTAAACCATGAACCTCTTATATTATATTTCATAGGATTAATTAGTGGAAACCAATTGGGATAGAGAGAAGATATTGATAGCAAAGGAGAGAAACTCATGATAAAGGTAAGAGTAAAAGCTAGCCAAAAGAAAACAAGAAAAGAGCAAGAGAAAGGCAACTTGCCTTCCTCCCTTTCTCTCCCTCTTTCTCTCTTCTCTTGCCGAAAATAAAAGAGGCTAATTAAGGGGATTCATTCCCCCTTATTTCACCATGAATGATGAGGATAAGTAAATAAATAAAAATAAAAATAAAATAGAAAAAAGGGCTAAGGGAGAAGGAAAGTAAAAACTAAGTTTGCTACCTCTTCCCCCTTAACATAAAAGAGAGCAAGAAAAGATAAAATTATTTTTCTCTCATTTTCTCTCATTCATCCTCTCCCTCACCGAGAACACCATAGTCCCCTCTCCTCCATCTTCAGCCCCAAAGCTAAGTTTTTCCCTAAGAAAGCCTAAGATTCAAGGAAGACTTAGCAAAGGAATCAAGGGAAAGGAACTAGAAGAAGAGGCTACTTCTTCTCCACCATACCTTAGATCCACAAGCGAAAAGGATGTAAGCTTCCCCTCACCTGTGGTACAAGGTTCTTTTATGTGATTTTCGGATTCTATAAGAATTAGAAAACCTAGGAAAGAATTTAAGAAAATTCGGCTAAAGAAAGGGTTTTCAAATCTAGGATGATTTAAACAATTCCTTATTTCATGATATTCTTTCTATGATATGTAGGAAGGATTTTCTTCATGTTTTTATACTTAAATGATGCTTGATCAGAGGAGTACCTAACCCTAGAATTTTGGCCAAAAATATGCTAAGGAGGTTAGGGAAAAATATTGTTTAACTAAACTAGTACAAAATTTCTCCCATGAAATACTAAGGGTTTTTATTGGTTTTCTTGCTTGAAAGTTACTTGAAACCAAAGAAATCCATTTATATGTTTCGGCCAAGAAAAGGGTTTAGGGTTAGGAAGACCTTTAAATTTAAATAACCATGTTTGTATGATAGAATATAGAGTTCTATTAAAGAATTGCATGTTGTACATTGCTAGAAATTCATGAACTCTTATTTTAGATTTTCGGCCATGATAAGATGGATAGTTTAGAAAAACTTAAACAAAATTCTAATATGCTCAAGACCTCTGTGATATTATGATATGAAAGTTGTTTAATGCTCTTATGTTTAAATTGAGTATAGAAAATTAGTTACATGATATATGACATGTAAGATCACAAGGGTCCTAGCTTGTTTATGAACCAACTTTGTATATGATGTTCTTAGTAATTTTTGCCATGAAACTTACTTAGGTTTTCCATGATTTAGGCCACTTAAAACCTAGTTTAAAGATTGGTAGGTTTCGGCCATGAGGAAAAATAAAAGAAAAAGGGAAAGAAACCTAGGAAGCCTAAGACACAATTCACATGTATGTTTATTATGCTTGTCTTTATACATGCTATGAAACTTGTATGATTTCTTATGCTTTTAGGCTATTTGAAGCAAGTTTATATTCTGTGAGTTTCGGCCAAGTAGGGTTTAAAAGACCTAGAGGCCTTAGAAATGAAACCAAATGTGTTAAAAGTACTTCTTATGAAAATATGATAAGGTGTTGATTGTGTCACATATTTGTATAATTTTTCCATGACCTAAATGGATCATTGTGTGTTTCGGCCATGATGGAATAGATGCCCTAGAAACCCTGTAACAAGAATTAAATATGCTTATGTCACTCTACATGAAATATGATAAGTAGAAAACCAAAGTTCTCATACTATATGTTGTTTAGTGACCTAAATGAGGCTAGGGTAAGTTTCGGCCATACCAATTGTATGATGTCTTGTTATGAATTTATACATGATGTTAGTTCAAGTTCACATGCTTGTATGTTTGTTTTTAGCCCTAATGAACACTTGTTAAAAGTTTGACCAAGATATACGTTAAGGGCTTGAAGGACTTAAGAACTAGCTCAATATGCTTACTATGCTATTTGAAAAAAAATGCTATAAATATGGTTTAAGGTTTCCATGCTTTCATGACATTTGGGACCTTGTTTATATACTAATAGGGTTCGGCCACATGAGTTTAAGGACTTGGAGAACTTAGAAACCAAGTTAATCATGCTTATAATGATTCCTATGAAATTTATGTGATGATGATTTAGGTTTCACATGCTTGGAGGTTGTTTTTACCTAAATTGAGACCTAAGGGGGTTCGGCCATGATAGGAATCCAAGGGTTTAGGAAGCTTAGAACCCAAGTTAACTATATTACCATGTTTTTATGATAGTATAATCACATGATATACCCTTATGCTTAACCATGTATGCTTGTGATTTATACCTTTTTATGATATGATATGTGGATAGAAATATGCATGTTTTAATGATATGTTATGTGCTTAGAAATAGGCATGTTTTAATGATATGATATGTGCTTAGAATATGCATGCTTGATGATATGCTATATGCTTAGAATATGCATGTTTTTTTTTATAATATGCTATGTGGTGAAAATATGCATGTTCTTCTTTATGATATGATGTATGCCTAAGTGATGCATATTTTTATGACATGATGTATGCCTAAGTGATGCATATTTTTATGATATGATGTATGCCTAAGTGATGCATATTTTTATGATATGATGTATGCCTAAGTGATGCATACTTTTATGACATGATGTATGCCTAAGTGATGCATACTTTTATGATATGATGTGTGCCTAAGTGATGCATGCTTTTATGAGGTATGATATGTATAAGTATGACATGTACTTTACTTTATGTGGCTTGTACCAAGGGTGGGCTCCATAAGCGCCCCGGGGTCGATGGAATAAGACTCGGGCCTCGTTAGGGATGAGCTCCTAAGTGCCCCTAGGTCGATGGAGTAAGACTCGGGCCTAGTATGTTTGCCTTGTAGGGTTCAAGACTTGCTACCTTGGACCTACATAGGTTGCGCGCAATATGTAAGTGGTACATAGCCGGGATCCCCTTTAAGTTGAGATTATGTTCAAGTATATATGTAAGAAGAAATGATTTTAAAGATCATGAGACATACACATGTTTTTCGGATACATGTTTTCAAAAATCATATTGCATATACTTTATGATCATGTTGTGATGATGCTATGATTTATGATATGCCATGATATGATTATGTTATGTTTCATGCTATGCTTGAAGAGATGATATGCCATGAGATGATTATGTTATGTTTCATGCTATGCTTTAAGAGATGATATGCCATGATATGATTATGTTATGTTTCATGCTATGCTTTAAGAGATGATATGCCATGAGATGATTATGTTATGTTTCATGTTATGTTTTAAGAGATGATATGCCATGATATGATTATGTTATGTTTCATGCTATGCTTTAAGAGATGATATGCCATGACTAGTTATGATGTTTGTTATGCTGCACGATATGCTTAAAGAATATGATATGTTATACCATGACTAGTTGAGATTATGTTAAGTTGAGACATTCTTTGATTATATGTTGATTTTGGTTTTAGTGAGTAGGAAAGGAACTTACTGAGCCATGAGTGCTCACAGCTTACTTTCCTTGTACCACAGATAAAGGAAAAAGCTGGATGAGCTAAAGGAGCAGCAGGAGGGGCAATGAAGATGTGTGTGGCGGTGGCTAGGCAACTAATTAAAGAACCTGCTTTAAAACCTTTAAGAACTATGCTTTGGTTTTGTGAAATGTAATACAATATGGGTGACTTGATGTTAAGTTTTTATTTAACTTGTTATCATGTTATGGAAACCATATTAGTGTAGTTCGGTTTTTATTAAACCAAGAAAAAATAATTTTTAAGTCTTCCGCTGTAATATGTACGTAGAGTATCGTAACCCCGTCCCTTAGGGTTAGCAGGGAGGGCGGGCGCTACATTCTTCCCCTCGGTACACCTGACCTACTAAGACTTCCTTGTCCCTCATCCCAACTAACTTACTAGGTCTTCCTTATCACAACTAGAGCTTCTCTACTTGGCTATCCACCAAAACTTCTTGTCTAGTGTCTGGTTCTCTTGATCTAAACACAAGAGCCCCTACTTCCTTTGTTCAAGGTCAATATTCTACTCACATGGCTCGATTAGACCATAGTTCTTATGAATAGTTAGTGGTTAGACCTTTTGGCAATCTAGGATTTGATACCAATTATTAGGACCGAAGGAATTTAGATATTTTTATAATGCTGTGATATTATCCACTTTAGATCTAAAAGCTCATGGTTATATTTTTGGGCTTTACATAAAAGGTCTCTTACGAATAAAAATATCTTTTCCTTATAAGCTTATGATCTTACCAATGTATTTTTAATATGAGACTTTATTTACAACCTTGCAACCCCAACAGAAGGCACGGTCGTGCCTCTAGGGCACGACTAAACTGTGGAAGTCTACTCTTGGAAGAGGCACGATCATGTCTTTCTACATGGCCTCACCATGACATTCACTATAAGGAAGGCATGGCCGTGTCTTTTGACACATCCGAACCATAAGCCTGGTAGGGAGTGAGGCACGACCATACCCCAAGAGCATGACTGAACTGTGGCACAAGCTAGAGTCCTTTGAGAGATATGGTCATGCCTATGAGGCATGGCCATGTCTTGGCTGAATAAGATACGGTCATGCCTCTAAGGCATGTTTAGGCTTCTTTCTCTTCAAGCTCGCTCTAATGTCCAATAAGCTCTGCTTTTACTCCAAAATGTGTCATATGAATCAAAATGTAAAAAGAGCAGATCTCCAAATCAAAAGAATAAAAGTGTTGATATCATAATGAAATAGGGTGTAATAATATGTAGGACCCTTGGCGGATGGCTAAAGAGAGGTGAATAGCCCTATAAAAATAAAATACAAACCATTCTCAAGATTTACAGCTTAATTAACTAACACTTGCATAAAAAGAAACTAATTAATTAGAGAAAGAAAAAAAGAGGAAAAAAGAATTACTTGGTTGCAATAAGAGGATTGGTAATCCAAGGTAAGAGAAGCACACTATGAAGATCTTGTTGGGGTTTTCGGGCCGTAAAAATCGCTTTTTGCGTTGCGGAAACCTCGAAATTCCCATGCCACCGGATCCGTGCGAAGTTTATAAAACAAAATTTCGTGTACGAGTTTCTCTAACCTAGATCTACACTAGATCTACAAAAGAAAAGAGGTTACCCTTGATGCGAAGCCCTTCGCGTAATCCCGCTCGTCCAAGGTTCACCGGATCTCGAGAGTATCAAAGTAGATACTCCTTTATGTGTATCCACACAAGCAAGAGATGGAGAAAACCACACAAAAGGTGTGCTAGCACCTTTGATGGTCACGGCAAGGAGGAAGAGAGGGAGAAGATGAGAGGAGGAAGAAGGTGGGAGTTACACCAAAAATGAAACTCACACACAATGACATAAGTGGCCGGCCACTTTTCAAGAAGGCTTTTAAACCTCCATGGAATATCAAGAGTCACAACTCTTGATCTCCCTCATGAGGTGGCACACACATGTGCTAGCCTTGATGATGTGGCACATCATAATTGGCCCACTTAATGCCAACTCACAAATGAGGTGGCAAATGGTCAAGTCAAACTTGACCCTTCATCACATGAACCTAATCCAATTTGGTTCATCACATGAACCTAATCCTTTAGGTACATCAAATGAACCTAATCTCCATCTATTTACCCTTTGTGTGTGACCCTATAGGTTCTTATAACGTTGACAATGCTCCTAAACCCTTTTAGAAGCATAAGTAACGAGCGGTATCTAGCAACTCATCATTACTACCCAAGTTATAAGAATGTTGAGATCCAATATCACCTTGTGACTACTAATTGTGACTCTTCACAATATATGACAAGTGCCCTTCTATCCTTGACATCTAGATTGATTAATATGAGACATAGACCGTGTCATCCTCTAATCAATCTAAATCTTGAACTCCAAGTAGACTCACTCAATCAAATGAGCTCAATATCTCATGTTGACTCATTTGGGTATGACCATGCACTTAGTGGTCTCACTCTATCAAGAATATCGATGTCACTCTCGTCATATAGGAGGGATAGATCCCATCTACATCCCTCCGCATAATTTGTTACATACCTAGTAATCGCCTTTATAGTCCACCCAGTTATGGGTAACGTTTGACGATGCCAAAGTACGTAACTCATTATGTAGAGAACCATGGTGACTTCAGGTCCAAGGACTAGTAGTCATACTAATAGTCACATGAGAAAGTATATGACACTCATATAACGATCCATGATACTTTCTCATGATGGGTCATTCAGTATACATTCTCCAATGCATACCCATGTGTCAAGTTGATATCTCCATATCCATGACTTGTGAGATCAAGTCATCGAGTTGACCTACATGCTAGTCTCGTCGCATTAACATTGTCCTTGAATGCTAATACTTGACTAGGAATGATTAAGAGTAGTGTTCCCTATATCATCTCACTATCGATTTAACCAATCGATTGATATAGGTAAGAACCTTCTGTTGGAGCAATCTAGGTGCCCTAAGTTTTGATGTTTGGGCAAAGGTTTAAGTTAGGTTTATTGTTGTATTTGATATGCATTGTGAGTGTGCAGGATACAGGTACAACAAGGAAAGTCCAAGGGTGAGTCTTGGCGGTGTAAGTCCAAGCATGTTGTCTTGGCAACGTAAGTCCAAGTGTAATCTTGGCAAAGGAGGAAAGTCCAAGGATGAGTCTTGGCGGTGTAAGTCCAAACATGTAGTCTTGGCAACGTAAGTCCAAGTGTGACTTGGCAATGGATGAAGTCCCGGAGGCGCGACCTCTTGGCAAAGGAAGACCCGACAACAATGACAAGGCCGATGGAAGCTCCAGAAGGCAAGACGTGAAGGATGGGGAGGCATCCAAGGGACGCAAGGCTGATGGAGGAGGCTAGAAGGCTAGGTCTAGGTTGGTCGGGCGAGAACGAGTGCTGAGTGAATGTACTCGAGGTAAAATTCTAGAATTAGGGGTTACCGTAGCAGTACTGTAGCGTTACTATAGCAGTAATGTAGCGTTACTGTAGTAGTACTGTAGCAGTCGACTGGTGACTGTAGCAGTCGACTGGTGCACTGTAGAGAGCCGTTGGGCTGACACCAGTCGACTGGTAACGGGCAAATCAGCTTACTGATTTGTTCCAAGCTCTATAAGAAGAAGCTTTGGATGGCCGGCCAAGGTGACGAAATTAGACTTGGTTAAAGCCTAATTAGTAGTCACCAAAGTGCTCAAGGATCTCTTGTGTCCAAGTGTTCTTGGTTGAAGTTGTGGTGAGGTTTCTCCACCCACAAGGAGCGGTTTGAGCTAGCCGGAGTTTCCGGGGACTAATCCACCGACGAATTGAGGGATCGTCCACCTTACGGACAGCCGTGGAGTAGGAGCATCATCTCCGAACCACGTTACATCGACGTGCATTGGTTTGCTTGTTCTTTACTTTATCTTTAGCTTTCGTATTCGTAATTTGTATTGTATTATTCCGCTTGCGCACTAACGAATACGTAGGAAGCCATCGATTTGGGTGAGACGCTATTCACCCCCCCCTCTAGCGGCACATCGGTCCCAACAAGTGGTATCAGAGCGAGGTCGCTCTTCTACAGACTAACCGCCAAGAGAGCAAGAAGCTAGAGGAAGAAGAAGATGGAGTCCGAAGGACCGCTCGGATGGGATATCTGAATTCCACCTCCGTACGACAAAGAAGACTTCAATTATTGGAGGAAGCGATTGGAGACATGGTTCCAAATGGATTGGAACCAATGGGTTTTCTTGAGTGACCCATTTGAAGCTCCTACGGACAAGAAGGGTAAACGCCTCCGACCTCGGCATTGGACCGAAGAGCAACGAGAGCAATCGGAGGCGGACAAGGAGGTAACGAGAATTTTGCATAATTTACTACCTTCTAATATCATTGTGAGTGTAGGTGAATGCACAAGTGCATGTGATCTTTGGAAAAAGATCATTGCCTATCATGAAGACCCGTCACAATTCCAAGGAGTAGAGGAGTCCAAGGAGAAGGGCTCATTGGTCCAAGAAGAGAAGGACCAATCTGATGTTGACATAAGGTCAACATCTGAGGAGGAGAAGGAAGATGAGGAGGTATCATCCACATCTTCAAGGGAGGAAGAAGTGGAATCATCGACATCTTCAAGTGAAGAGGAAGAAGAGCAATCCAAGGAAGAGGAGATCTTGGAAGCTCAACCCTCCACCTCAACTACCAAGAAGAGCACAAAGGACCACATCAAATGCTTTGAGTGTGGTAAGATGGGGCACTACAAGAGTAGGTGTCCTTCACTCAAGAAGGTAAAGGAGGTAAACCCTAAACTCACTAAAGTTAATTTAGAAACTAATGTGAGTTGTAGGAAGAAGAAGAAGAAGGAGAAGAAGCACATTAGGTGCTTTACATGTGGTGAGTGGGGTCACTACCACACAAAGTGCCCAAGGAGAGGAGAGCTCTAGAAATTGGTGCATTTAAAGAAGTGGGAGAAGAAGAGAGCTTCAAGGGTAAAGGAGGTAAACCCTAACTTGAATGCTAGTTCAAATTTAAATCGTTATAATGCTATTTATCATGAAAATAGAATGCATGATAAATCTAAGGATAAATATATCCCTCCTCATGCTAGATTTATCACACCTAAGGCTAGGAAGGTAAATAACAAGTTAGGCAATAACTCTAAGGATTATAGATATATGCCTAGATATAGAAATGCTCATAGGGGTCAAGAAAAATCCAAGTCTATGGATTCAATGACGGAAAACCAAGTCTTGAGGTCAAGACTTGATAATTTAGAAAGAACCCTAGCAATAATGGAAAATATTCTTAGGGGTCAAAATGAGCATAACCTAGGAAAAGTTAGACAAGAGCCATCCAATGGCTATATAGGTTTGGGATACAAACCTAAAGCCAAGAAGGATGTGACTTCCTTTCATAGGGTTCCATATAGTTATGGGACCAACCCTAGGTTTAGTGGTCAAGCTAAAAGTACAAGGGAAGTTGTCCCTAAGAGTACTTTTGCAAAGACCAATGTGACTAAGACTTCTAAGAAGTCTAATAATGTCACAAAGAAGGTCACAAGGGAGGTCATCCCTAGAGTTGACTTAGTAAAGGTGACTAAGGCTCCAAAAAGGCCAAACAAAGTCACAAATAAGGTTACAAGGGGAGTTAGCCCTAGAAGTGACCTAGTGGAAGTGACCAAGGCTTCTAAGAAGCCTAGAAAGATCCTTAGGAAGGTATCTATGGAAGTCATCCCTAGTGAGTACCTAGAGCATCCAAGGAGCACCAATAGGTTTTGGGTTCCTAGGAGCATATTCTCTACACTCTAGATAGGTTAGAGAGTGTCAACTCCAATTGGAAAGGTAGTTAACCCAACCTTTGTAAAGTTGACACTTGAGAGCATTTTCAAGGTTATTGTTAACCTTTGAAAATGAAAAGGATTATTAAGTGTACTCTTTAAGAAGAGTAAATTGTGTCAAAATTTGAGGATTTGAGTTTAACCTAAATTGACACAAATATGAAAATACAAGGAATACAAGTTGGGATCTTGGTCTCCTTTTGATGGGTTAAGGGAGATTTTTAACCTTAATCCAAAGTAATCACTATTTGGAAGAACAAAGTATGTCAAATCTTAAGGAATTGAAATACATGTAAATTGGCATACTTGAAAAGGATTAGAAATTGCTAGTTGAGATCTTAGCATGTTCTTAAAGGATTAAGAGCAAAATTAAGCCTCAATCTAAATGTTTGATCCTTAAAGAGAGTAATATGTGCCAAACAAATATTTGAGGATTGAATTCTTAATTTCAATTGGCACAAATAGAAAGGGATAAAAGAAATGCCAAGTTGGGTTTTGGCATTCCTTCAAGAGATAAGCAATCTAGGCTTAATTTTGAGGTTTTAGCTAAGGTTTAAGGATACTTAGATTATCTAGGTATATTTTATTTATGCTAAAATACCATGATTGATTGCATATTATATGTCATGACATCATGTGTTGCATTCATTTTATTATGAAAAATATAAAAATATCATGTCATGTCATACATATATCATGTAGCTATAGCATGCTTTGCTTTTGAAAATTGCTTATTTTGATGTATGCCATTAATCATCATGTAGTATGTCAATTTCCTTATAATTAAGGACAAAAGACATTTATTATGTATGGAAGTGCCCCAACAAGAGGGATCATATCAAGTGACATCCTAGATGGATGATCATGATTTTTACAATGCTTAGATAGAGATGCATGATCCCTTAGTTTAGGGCAAGACCAAATATACATCTCACAAAGAACTATAAGGTAACTTGTATGTGTTTTAATACACGTTATATACAAGTGAAATGTTAAGATGGTGAACTAAACTCAAGATGTTGATCTAGTGCATCTTGTTGAGTTTTAGGTTCATCAAAACACATAGTTATGTGTCTTCCAATCATTGGGAAAGCTGTAACGCCCGCCCTCCCTGCTACCCTAAAGGGACGGGGCTACGATACTCTACGTATAAATTTTTCTTTTTAAAACAGTGGAAGACTTAAAATAATTTTCATAGTTTTAATAAAACTTTTCTTTTAAATTTCTTTTGAACTATACTATCACATGGCATCAAAATCATAACATCAAATCCAGTGGAACCATAATGTCAAGCCACACATGTTTAGGTATCACAAGTCAAAAAATACCAATGCATAGTTCTTTAAAGAAACTTTAAGCAGGTTCTTATTTATTTGGTTGCCTAGCCACTGCCACACACATCTTCGTTGCTCCTCCTGCTGCTCCTCTAACTCATCCAGCTTTTTCCTTTATCTGTGGTACAAGGAAAGTAAGCTATGAGCACTCATGGCTCAGTAAGTTCCTTTCCTACTCACTAAAACCAACAATCAGCACATAATCAAGAATGCATCAACAAGTCATAATATCAACTAATCATGGCATAACATAGCATTCTATTCAAGCATATCATGCATCATAATATAATCACAACTAGTCATAGCATATCAAGCATCACCATGGCCGAAACATATACATAGTGCATTGTATAAAACATAGCTAGACATGGCATAACAAACAAGTATCATGGGATACCAAAGCATGGCCGAAACATGTATATCAAAGCATCATACTATGGCCGAAGCATGTACATCAAGGCATCATCATATCCATGGCCGAAATCTATATATCAAGCATCAACAAATCCATGGCCGAAACATGTCTATAAGGTATAGCATGAACATAACATAATCATACCTTATCATGGCATATCATAATCAAGAGCATAACATGAAACATAGCATAATCATAAGGTGCATGCAATATGATTTTAGAAAACATGTATCCGAAAAACATGTGTATGTCTCATGATCTTTAAAACCATTTTCTTTTACATATATACTTGAAAATAATCTCAACATAAGGGGGATCCCGGCTATGTACCACTTACATATTGCGCGCAACCTTGTAGGTCCAAGGTAGCAAGTCTTAAACCCTACGAGGCAAACATACTAGGCCCTTAGTCCTAGGGGCACTTAGGAGCCCATCCCTAACGAGGTCCTTAGTCCCCGGGGCGCTTATGGAGCCCACCCTTGGTACAAGCCACTCACATATAAAATAAAGTACATGTCATACATATCATGTATCATAAAAGCATGCATCACTTAGGCACACATCATATCATAAAAGTATGCATCACTTAGGCATACATCATGTCATATAAGTATGCATCACTTAGGCATACATCATATCATAAAGGTATGCATCACTTAGGCATACATCATGTCATAAAGGTATGCATCACTTAGGCATACATCATATCATAAAGGTATGCATCACTTAGGCATACATCATGTCATAACAATATGCATCTCTTAGGCATAGATCATAAAAACATGCATATCTTAAGCATAAAGCATATCATCAAGCATGCATGATTTAACCACATAGCATATCATGAAAGCATGCATATTTTAAGCACTAAACATAGCATCAAAGCATGCCTAATTTAACCACATATCATAACATAAGCATGCATATTTTAAGCACAAAGCATATCATATCATAAAAGCATGCATATCATATCATAAGTCATAAATCACAAGCATATATATTAAGCATAAAGGTGTATCTTGTGATTATCCTATCATAGGAAACATGGTATCATATTTATTTTGGTTTTAAGCTTCCTAAAACCTTGTGGCCGAAACCCTTTAGAGCTCAATTTAGGTTAAACACAACATTCAAGCATGTGGCACCTAAATTATCATCATAACATTTTCATAGGAAGCATTATAAACATGATTAACTTAGTTTCTAAGTTCCTCAAGTCCCTAATTTCATATGGCCGAAACCTTAAGGTGTGAAACAAGGTTCCATATGACATAAAAGCATGGACAACTTTAAATCATATTTATAACATTTTTACCAAGGAACAAGGTAAACACATTTGACACATTTGAATTAGTTCCTAAGTTCTTTAAGCCCTTAACATATGTCATGGCCGAAATTTAACAAGTTCTCATTAGGGCTACAAACAAGCATACAAGCATGTGAACTTGGTCTAACATTATGTATAAATTCATACAAGGTATCATCCAATAGTTATGGCCGAAACATACCCTAGCATCATTTTAGGTAATAAAGCAACATATAGCAATTGAACCTTGGCTTTCTACTTATCATTTTTCATGTAGAGTGACATGAGCATATTTAATTAAAGTCCTAGGGTTTCTAGGGCATCTAAACCTTCATGGCCGAGACTCACAATGGTCCATTTAGATCATGGAAAAATTATACAAGTATGTGACAAAATCAATACATTATCTTATTTCCATAAGAAGTACTTTTAACACATTTGGTTTCATTTCTAAGGCCTCTAGGTCTTTTAAACCCTACTTGGCCGAAACTCATAGAATATAAACTTGCTTCAAATAGCCTAAAAGCATGAGAATTTATACAAGTTTCATAGCATGTATAAAGACAAGCATAATGAGTATACATATGAATTGTGTCTTAGGCTTTCTAGGTTTCTTTTTCTCTTTTTCTTTTATTTTTTTTTCTCATGGCTGAAACCTACCATTCTTTAGCTAGGTTTTTAAGTGGCCTAAATCATGAAAAACCTAAGTAAGTTTCATGGAAAAAGTTACTAAGAAACATATATACAAATTGGTTCATGAATAAGCTAGGACCCCTTGTGGGCATACATGTTATATGTCATGCCACTAATTTTTCTACACCCTAATTAAGCATGAGGGCATTGAACAACTTTCATCTCTAAACAGCACTGAGGTCTTGAGCATATTAAAATTTTGTTTAAGCCTTTCTAAGCTATCCATCTCATCAAGGCCGAAAAACCCTAAGAAGGAGTTCATGAAATTCTAGCAATATTCAAGCATACAAATCCTTTAAGATCTTTGTATTCTATCACATGAGCATGGTTATTTAAATTTAAAGGTCTTCCTAACCCTAAACCCTTTCTTGACCGAATCATATGAGTGGGTTTTCTTTTAGTTTCAAAATATCTTCTAAGGAAGAAAAACTAATACATGATCCTTAATATTTCATAGGGAGACCCTTGTACTAGTTGGGTAAAACAATAAATTTCCCTAGCCTCTTAAGAATGTTTTTGGCCAAAATTCTAGGGTTCAGTACTCCTCTGATCAAGCATCATATAGGTATAAAAACATGAAGAATAACCCCTCTACATAGCATAGAAAATCTATCATGTAGTGAAGACTAGTTTAAACATCATTAGATTTTTGAAAGCCCTTCTTGGCCGAATTTTCTCAAACTTGTTTCTAGGTTTTAAAATCTTCATAAAATCCGAAAAACACTTAAAACACCTTGTACCACAAGTGAGGGGAAGCTTACATCCTTTTTCGCTTGTGGATCTAAGGTATGGTGAAGAAGAAGTAGCCTCTTCTTCTAGTTCCTTTCCCTTGATTCCTTTGCTAAGTCCTCCTTGTATCTTAGGCTTTCTTAGGGAAAAATTTGGCTTTGGGGCTCAAGATGGAGGAGAGGGGACTGTGGTGTTCTCGGTGAGGGAGAGGATGAATGAGAGAAAATGAGAGAAAAATAATTTTCTCTTTTCTTGCTCTCTTTTATGTTAAGGGGGAAGAGGTAGCAAACTTAGTTTTTGCTTTCCTTCTCCCTTAGCCCCTTAATTTCTATTTTATTTTTATTTTTATTTGTTTATTTATCCTCATCATTCATGGTGAAATAAGGGGGAATGAATCCCCTTAATTAACCTCTTTTATTTTCGGCAAAATCAAAGAGGAAGAGGGAGAGGAAGGGAGGAAGGCAAGTTGCCTTTCTCTTGCTCTTTACTTGTTTCTTTTTGGCTAGCTTTTACTCTTACATTTATCATGAGTTTCCCTCCTTTGCTATCAACATATTATTCCTATCCCAACTGGTTATTACCCATTAATTCTATGAAATATAATATAAGAGGTTCAAGGTTCAATCCTTGACCTTCACTTCTTTTTATTTCATTTTATTTCTTTTTGCTTCAACTCACTTCCTATTATTTTTCTAAGGCAAAATCCCACCTTCATATATTTATCTTACAAGCTTAGTGGGTATTACAAAAGCTAATGTACAAGTCATGTGCATTGAGCCCAAAGAACGTGGTTGGATATTGGTTTTGAAGAAGATTTCAAAATACTTTTGAAAAACCTTGGTGAAGACTATCTTTTGATAGTAATCATCATTGGAAAGTTAGACACAAACTAGGAGAAAACATTGAAGTTTTCAAGAGTTTTCAAATTTGTGTCAATATTTGAAAATAGGAAGTATTTTCATATAAAATTATTTTTCCCTGATAAAGTATAACCTAAATAATGTTTCCATGAGTTTTCATGATGAAAACAAGTATGGATTGGTTAAGAAAAACCAAAGTGAAGTTTCGGTTGAGGTTTAGTTTCATTATTGAATTTTGAACCTCAAAACTTCGAGTTTTGATTTTCCTAATTATTTAGAAATCCCAAGTCATTGTTGGTGCAATGATAGAAGTTTGACCATATTTTTAGGGGGAGTTACTCTTTGAAAACATAAAAATCTTTTCAAAGACCAAAAGGAGGTCAAGTTTTAAGGAAGCACATGATATTGGTATGGGAGGTGTTACCAAGAACAAGGGAGAGTTATCCAAGGCCAATCAGAAGGAATATGCTAGGGTAGCATATAATTATAGCAAGGATAAGGTGTCCAAGATTAGGACAAGAAAAAAAAAATTAACCAAAGACAAGGTGTCTAAGGTTAAGAAGGAGAGTTTTGTAGGCCAAGTGTCACCTGAAGTGCACCGAAGTGGCCTAGTCATAGTAAATGAGTCACCTAGGGAGGTGGCTAAGATTAAGAGCTCAAGGGAGAGATCAAAGAGTCTTTGGGGCATATGGTAAATGATCTTAAGTGAACCAAGATGTGCTAAAGGGATTAGAGATGGATTTGAGTCTCTATTATACTTGGTTGGCACAATTGGGTTGAGTTTCATGCATGAAAATATGACATTGGGGTTATATTATATGAAAATTAGTTTTTGATGTATAGATGCCATATAAACCAATGCTAGGGGTGCATTGTGGGTTGGTATGGGCAAATACATCAAGAGGAAGCCAAAACTAGGACTTTAGGTCAATGTTCAATTGAACCATTTAGCTAGTTTTGGATTTTGTATCAATCTTAGAATTGGTGATAGATACATTTTTTAATATATTTTTCCCAGGTATATAAGGGTTCAATAGACCTCTCCACAAAATTTGGGAATTTTTAGAGGTCTAGGGAATTTCTGGTGTATTTCTGAAGTTGACCTGAAAAGGTTGATTTTTGCAGAAATAGGGTGCCAGTCGACTGGTGCAGATACCAGTTGACTGGTAACAGTGTTTTTGAGCACAGAATGTTTCTGTAAGCTCATTTTGTCGATACCAGTCGACTGGTGCCGATACTAGTCGACTGGTAACAGTAGATTTCGACCACAGAATGCTTCTATAAGGTTCTGTCGAAGGGGGCAGTCGATTGGTACCTAGTTCAGTCGACTGATACCAGCCTAAAAATATTTTTTAACGTTGTTCTTGATCGTGTCAACTCGTTTAAATGTATGAGATCCATGGGAGATAAATACATGAGTTTAGGGTCAATTTGGATGACATGTTTTCAACAATTGGGATATTGTTGGAGCTCTTTTTGATGTATGGCAAAGGGGGAGAAGTCTAGGTTTAAGTGGGAAACCTATACACCTTTACAAGAAATCCTAACTCGAGGGAGAGCTTAGGTGAAGGGGGAGCGATTGTTTAGGCAAAGGGGGAGAAGTTTACCTTTACGGGAAATCCTAGCTCAAGGGGGAGCTTAGGTGAAGGGGGAGCCTAGAGATTTAGGTTCCATTATTTATGCATGAGTTGCTTTACATATTTATTTGCATATGTATTGCATTTATGTTTCTCTAACTTAAACAGGTTGCCAAACATCAAAAAGGGGGAGATTGTTGGAGCAATCTAGGTGCCCTAAGTTTTGATGTTTGGGCAAAGGTTTAAGTTAGGTTTATTGTTGTATTTGATATGCATTGTGAGTGTACAGGATACAGGTACAACAAGGAAAGTCCAAGGGTGAGTCTTGGCGGTGTAAGTCCAAGCATGTTGTCTTGGCAACGTAAGTCCAAGTGTAATCTTGGCAAAGGAGGAAAGTCCAAGGATGAGTCTTGGCGGTGTAAGTCCAAGCATGTAGTCTTGGCAACGTAAGTCCAAGTGTGACTTGGCAATGGATGAAGTCCCGGAGGCGCGACCTCTTGGCAAAGGAAGGCCCGACAACAATGACAAGGCCGATGGAAGCTCCAGAAGGCAAGACGTGAAGGATGGGGAGGCATCCGAGGGACGCAAGGCTGATGGAGGAGGCTAGAAGGCTAGGTCTAGGTTGGTCGGGCGAGAACGAGTGCTGAGTGAATGTACTCGAGGTAAAATCCTAGAATTAGGGTTTACTGTAGCAGTACTGTAGCGTTACTGTAGTAGTAATGTAGCGTTACTGTAGCAGTACTGTAGCAGTCGACTGGTGCACTGTAGAGAGTCGTTGAGAGAGCCGTTGGGCTGACACCAGTCGACTGGTGCAAGGACCAGTCGACTGGTAACGGGCAAATTAGCTTACTGATTTGTTCCAAGCTCTATAAGAAGGAGCTTGGGATGGCCGGCCAAGGTGACGAAATTAGACTTGGTTAAAGCCTAATTAGTAGTCACCAAAGTGCTCAAGGATCTCTTGTGTCCAAGTGTTCTTGGTTGAAGTTGTGGTGAGGTTTCTCCACCCACAAGGAGCGGTTTGAGCTAGCCGGAGTTTCCGGGGACTAATCCACCGACGGATTGAGGGATCGTCCACCTTACGGACAGCCGTGGAGTAGGAGCATCATCTCCGAACCACGTTACATCGACGTGCATTGGTTTGCTTGTTCTTTTCTTTATCTTTAGCTTTCGTATTCGTAATTTGTATTGTATTATTCCTCTTGCGCACTAACGAATACGTAGGAAGCCAACAATTTGGGTGAGACGCTATTCACCCCCCCTCTAGCGGCACATCGGTCCCAACACCTTCTACTCAAGGACGCTATTATACTTAGTTATTTTGCACCAATACAAGTAAGTATAATAACCAAAAATAAATGCCTTTATTTATATACAAGAATATGATACAACGAGTCATACAACAATCATCAAATGATTGGCTCTAGGGCTCTAACTAACAATCTCCCACTAGCACTAGTGCCAATCAGTGTAGGCTTTAAGGCCTAATGACCTAGTGTAACCATCATGCTTTCTCTGTGACAAAGCCTTGGTCAAGGGATCTGCGATGTTAGCCTCTGTGGGTACTCTACAAATCTTCACATCTCCTCTCTCGATAATCTCTAAAATGAGATGGAAGCGACGTAGTATGTGTTTGGTCTGCTGGTGTGAGCGAGGTTCCTTAGCCTGTGTTATTGCTCCATTGTTGTCACAATAGAGCTCTATGGGATCAGCTATGCTAGGAACCAACCCAAGATCAGTAATGAACTTGCGGATCCAAACTGTCTCCTTTGCTGCTTCTGATGCAGCAATATACTCGGCCTCTGTTGTAGAATCAGCTACTGTGTCCTGCTTCGAACTCTTCCAGCTCACAGCACCACTATTTATGCAAAACACGAACCCTGACTGCGATCGATAATCATCCTGGTCGGTCTGGAAGTTGGCATCACTGTAACCCTTTATAGCTAGCTCGTCATCGCCTCCATATATCAAGAAATATTCTTTAGTCCTTCTCAAGTACTTAAGAATATTTTTGACCGCTATCCAGTGACTTTCTCCTGGATCTGACTGGTATCTTCTCGTCATGCTCAAAGTATACGAGACATTAGGACGAGTACATAGCATGGCGTACATGATAGATCATATGGCTGAAGCATAAGGAATCTGATCCATGCGGTCTCTCTCCTCTCTAGAAGAGGGACCTTGAGTCTTCGAAAGACTCACACCATGTGACATCGGCAGAAATCCCTTCTTGGAGTTCTGCATGGCAAACCAAAGTAATACTTTGTCAATGTATGTACTCTGACTTAGGCCAAGCAATCTCTTAGATCTATCTCTATAGATCTGTATCCCTAGAATGCGGGATGCTTCACCTAAGTCCTTCATTGAGAAACACAGACTGTAGTAAAGGGATGTCTTTCCCAATGAGTAGTATGTCATCCACATACAATATAAGGAAGACAACTGTGTTCCCTACAACCTTCTTGTAGACACAAGATTCATCTTCATTCTTGATGAAACCAAACTATTTGATTGCATCATCGAATCGAAGATTCTAGCTCCGAGAAGCTTGCTTTAGTCCATAAATGGACCTATGCAGCTTGCATACTCTTCCAATATGCTGTGGATCTACAAAACCCTCAGGTTGTGTCATGTACACATCCTCGAGCAGGTTTCCATTCAGAAACGTGGTTTGACATCCATCTGCCAGATCTCATAATTGTGGTACGCTGCAATAGCAAGCATGATCCGAATGGATTTAAACATCGTTACTGGAGAAAAGATTTCATCATAGTCAATACCATGAATTTGCTTGAAACCTTTAGCTACCAAGCGACCCTTATAAATAAGTCCATCCATGTCAGTCTTTCTCTTAAAGACCCACTTACATCCAATGGGTTTGACCCCTTCAGGTGGATCAATCAAAGTCCATATTTGGTTAGTGTACATGGATTCCATCTCGAATCTCATGGCTTCTAGCCATTTCTCGGAATCTGGACTCATCACAGCTTCCTGATAGGAGGTAGGCTTATCCTCAATGAGCACAACGTCATCATGGTCAGACAAGAGAAATGAGTATCTCTCAGGCTGACGACGTACCCTATCAGATCTGCGAAGTGGTAGGTCTACTTGAACTGGTTGTGGTTCCTCAACTCCTTGTGGAACAACATCATCCACAACACTTTGTGGTTCCAGTTCAACTTCCATCGAGGCTTCAGTGCTATGGTCCATATCTTGAACTTCTTCAAGATCAAACGTACTCCCACTAGTCTTTCTAAAAACAAAGTCCCTTTCTAGAAATATCCCAGTCTTAGCCATAACTACCTTGTGTTGACTGGGAATGTAGAAGTAATATCCTTTCGTTTCCTTGGGATATCCAATGAAATAACACTTGTCGGATTTGGGTCCCAATTTGTCCAAGACTTGACGTCGAACGTAAGCCTTACAACCCCAAATCCTCATAAAAGACACCTGGGCATCTCTCCTAGTCCATATCCTAAATGGTATCTTTATTACCGCCTTAGATGGAACTCGGTTGAGAATGAAGGCCGTTGTGTCTAGAGCATAGCCCCAAAGATACATAGGAAGATCTGTGTGACTCATCATAGATCGTACCATATCTAATAAGGTACGATTCCTCCTTTCGGATACACCATTCCACTGTGGTGTTCCAGGAGGAGTGAGTTGAGATAGAATCCCACACTCAGCTAGATAGTCACGAAACTCATGGCTAAGGTATTCACCACCTCGATCTGATCGAAATATCTTAATACTTTTGCCAAGCTGGTTTTGTACTTCATTCTTGAATTCTTTGAACTTTTCAAAGGATTCTGACTTATGTGCCTTCAGGTACACAAAACCATATCTTCTGAAGTCATCAGTAAATGTAATGAAGTACCTATAATCACCTAAAGTAGTGACATTAAAAGGGCCACATACATCACTATGTATAAGACCTAACAAGTTAGTCGCTCTCTCACTGTGTCCACTAAAGGGAGTCTTGGTCATCTTGCCTAGAAGGCATGACTCGCATGTCTCATATGATTCAAAATCAAATGAGTCCAGCAAACCATCTTTATGGGGCTGGGATAAGCGTTTGTCATTTATATGACCTAAGCGACAGTGCCAGAGATAGGTTTGGTTCATGTCATTTGACTTGAACCTCTTGGTACTAATGTTATAGATAGGGTTCTCAAGGTCTAGAATATAGAGTCCGTTTATTAGAGGTGCACTACAATAGAACATTTCATTTAAATAAACTAAACAACATTTGTTCTTTATAATAAATGAAAAACCTTTCTTGTCCAAACAAGAAACTGAAATTATGTTCTTAGTTAAAGAAGGCACATAACAACATTCGTCTAATTCTAATACAAGCCCAGAAGGTAGAGATAGATGATAAGTTCCTACAGCAATAGTAGCAATCCGTGCTCCATTGCCTATGCATAGGTCCACCTCGCCCTTGGTCAATGCCCTGCTATTTCTCAGCGCCTGCATATTAGTACAAATGTGAGAAGTACATCCGGTATCTAATACCCATGATGAAGAAATAGATAGATTGACTTCTATAACATAGATACCTGAAGTGGAAGTCTCACTTCTCTTCTTTTTAAGATCTTCCAGGTACACTTTGCAGTTCCTCTTCCTGTGCCCGGTCTGACCACAGTGGAAGCAGGTAGCATCCTTGGCGACCCCTCCTTTGGGTTTCAGTGCCTTGCCTTTGCCCTTGGCTTAGGACTTTCCCTTACCTTTAGGCTTGCCCTTGCCTTTGCCATTTTGCACCATCAAAATGGAGTTGGGCTTAACCTTCTTAAGGTTAATCTCAGCAGTTCTCAACATACTCAGAAGCTCGGGCAGTGGCTTGTCAATTTCATTCATGTTGTAGTTCATGACGAATTGACTGTAGCTCTCTGGAAAGGATTACAAGACCAAATCAGTAGCCAGCTCTTGGCCAAGGGGAAATCTCAACCTCTATAGGTTTTCTATGTACCCAATCATCTTGAGTACATATGGGCCTACGGGAGTCCCGTTTTGCATCTTGCACTGAAACAGTGTCTTAGAGATCTCGAATCTCTCGTGCCTCACTTGTCCTTGATATAGTTGACGAAGATGTTCAACCATATTATAAGCACCCATCAACTCGTGTTGCTTCTGAAGCTCAGAGTTCATGGTCGCGAGCATAAGACAGGACACATCTAATGCGTCATCTTGATGCTTCTTGTAAGCATCACGATCAGCTCGCGTGGTAGTGGCAGGAGGTGCCTCCGGAATGGGCTGCTCCAGAACGTACAGTTTACGTTCTTGTGTGAGAATGATTCTCAGGTTTCTGTACCAGTCCAGGAAATTTGCTCCGTTGAGCTTGTCCTTCTCAAGGATGGAACGCAGGGAGAAAGAGTTCGTATTTGACGTCATGGTTATCTACAACAAAAAAATACAGAAAAATAGATAAGTATCATATTCTATTAATCATTTAATTAGGCCTTTTAATTAAATGATGCTCCCACTGAATTCTATAATTCATGTGGGACAAGATCCACATCATACTACGCCTTGAGTTAGCTTTCGCTAAATCGCCCAAGACTTAGTATGATCAGTAGGTAACTAATTACCAATTACATCTCTATGCAACTCTTGTTTATAGGATCAAGATCTGCATTTATATTAAAACTCAAGTTAGCTTTGGCTAATACGCCCAAGAGTTAATATAAACGTGATTTTGACCTAACTACCAACAATTGGAAAATGCCTATAGTTAAACTCGATCCAATTGAGTTAACTAGTTGCTCAATCTAATTGAGTTGTACTCACCCATGCCTTGATAGGAGGGACCAAGATTGTCCCTCTGCACCCTACCAAGATAGTATGCGTTGCTCTGCTTTGGCAGATTCAACAACAACATGCGATCAAGGTAGTGATGGGTATCACGGCATGGTAGGCATTTCGAGTTGACACGATTGAGATCTAATCTAATCGACGATGCGTATCATATACTCAATTTAGATCTAATCTAGTCGTGAGGGCGCATCATATACGCGATTTAGATCTAATCTAATCATTAAGTCGCTAATTAATTACTATTCTAGCATGCATCACATATACACACACAAGCAATTAATTAAATATTTTTGTGATTAGTCATGGCCCTACTACGATCTTTTCAAGCCAATGAGAAGATCGGATGGTCAACCTAAGATCAACAGCTTCTCAAGCTCCTTCCTTTGACCAACTTGTGTTGCTCGCGCCCTCCTCGTAACTCCGTCTCGAGTGAACCTTCCACCGCCTTGATTTTGTACATTACAAAGAGTGAAACTCGAGTTACATTTGAGTCTAAACTATTTACAACAGGAATATAAAAATAGGAAAGGCACGACGGGCAGGTCGCGTATTATATACAACACGAACATCATAGAAAATGGCACGTAGGCCATAATATGAATTACAACACAAATTTCTAATCTTATTGGGTCTTTTGGGCCATGAACATCACAAAATAATACATAATTCTAAATTATGTAATTTCTATAAATTTCTGTAATTTTTCATACAATTTTTACAATTTTTATGAGTAAAAGTTCCCGGCGGTCCCGTTTAGCATTTTTCAAGCGCAATCGCGGAACGAAGCCCCTTGCGGGGTTAGGGGTAGCACCCCTACCCACGATATAACCATCACGAGTGTTCCTAAGCGATCCTACAGCACCTTAGCCCACTGTCCCAAAATGATTTGGGGCGAAACCTTGCCGTTTCGGAAATATTTTCTCGTTAGTCGAAGCCTACAAGTGTCTAAACACTTGTGCTTCGCTTCTACGAGAAAATTACCCATAAAATCTATAGAAATCACAAACTTACAGAAATTCACAGATCTGTAATTTTCATAAAAATACAAATTAAAACTCGTACGCACTTCGCACGTGGCTCTGATACCACTGTTGGGTTTTTCGGGCCGTAAAAACCGCTTTTTGCGTTGCGGAAACCCCGAAATCCCTATGCCACCGGATCCGTGCGAAGTTTATAAAACAAAATTTCGTGTACAAGTTTCTCTAACCTAGATCTACACTAGATCTACAAAAGAAAAGAGGTTACCCTTGATGCGAAGCCCTTCGCGTAATCCTGCTCGTCCAAGGTTCGCCGGATCTCAAGAGTATCAAAGTAGATACTCCTCTATGTGTATCCACACAAGCAAGAGATGGAGAAAACCACACAAAAGGTGTGCTAGCACCTTTGATGGTCACGACAAGGAGGAAGAGAGGGAGAAGAAGATGAGAGAAGGAAGAAGATGGGCCATGCATTTAGTGGTCTCACTCTATCAAGAATATCGATGTCACTCCCATAATATAGGAGGGATAAATCCCATCTACATCACTCACATCCCTCCGCATAATTTATTACATACCCAGTAATTGCCTTTATAGTCCACCCAGTTACGGGTGACGTTTGACGAAGCCAAAGTACGTAACTCTTTATGTAGGGAACCATGGTGACTTCAGGTCCAAGGACTAGTAGTCATACTAATAGCCACATGAGAAAGTATATGACACTCATATAACGATCCATGATACTTTCTCATGGTGGGTCATTCAGTATACATTCTCCAATGCATACCCATGTGTCAACTTGATATCTCCATATCCATGACTTGTGAGATCAAGTCATCGAGTTGACCTACATGCTAGTCTCGTCGCATTAACATTGTCCTTGAATGCTAATACTTGACTAGGAATGATTAAGTGTAGTGTTCCCTATATCATCGTACTATCAATTCAACCAATCGATTGATATAGGTAAGAACCTTCTACTCAAGGACGTTATTATACTTAGTTATTTGGCACCAATACAAGTAAGTATAATAACCAAAAACAAATGCCTTTATTTATATACAAGAATATGATACAACGAGTCCATACAACAATCATCAAATGATTGGCTATAGGGCTCTATCTAACAGATCTCCTGTAGCTAGAGTAGCTTCTTACAATGTTTATGGCTAACAAATAATAGTAGAACAAGAAAGGAATGATTTACAAGTGTTGTTCTTCACTACTGGGACCAGGGAAGTATTTATAGCCCTGGTCGAGGCGTCTGGAAGGGTTTCATGTGCCTGGAGGGGGATAAAGTTTTGGATAAAACTCTGGTCTGGCCACCAGCAAGGGTTCTGGGACCAATTGGTCCGGGTCTTCCGCTCTAGTTCCGTTCGCTTGCTCTAGGTCTTCCGCTCTGGCTCCACTCACTTGGGTGATTTCTTCCATCCAGAATAGGGCTCACTCAAATCCATTTTCTAGTCTTCGAGTAGTCTTCCACTCCAGCTTCTCATCCCTTAGAAAGTTGCACACCTCCTTCTCATCCTCCAGCATACTCTTCCACAGCACCTCGTCCCTCAGACGTACCAAGCCCGTCGGCTCTCTCCCATGCTATCTGTAAAATACAGTACCCAAATAATAATTAAATATTAAGGTTATTGGAGAAATGACGTTATTGGATTTTTTCGAAATTTTTAGAGATTTTTCGGAATTTAAACGGAGTACCTATGACTCGTTTTGAGGGGATGAACCGGTGGGACTAGTTGGAGGCCGGTTTTGAATACCCAAATAAGTAGGAGTTGATTAGGAATGGACTTAGGCTTTAATAAAGCTAACCTAAGTTAAGATTAAGGTTAGCCTTATAAACACTGAACTCCTCTTCTCTTCCCCCGATTCTCCCTTCTTCCCTTGTTCATCGCGTCCCGAGCCTCACCACCGGCGATTTCTCATCTCCGCTTCTTGGTGTCGCCGACGCAGCTAATGGTGGAGCGTTGAGGAGGGAAGGCAAGCTACAAGCGTTCCTCTTCTTCCTCTTCCTCTCAATTTCTCTCTCACGGACGATCCGACGCCCCGACACCGACGGAGGGCGACTTCTTCCTCGACATTCTCGGCCTCACCGCGTCACTTGAGCGTCGCCTGAGGACCGTCGCCGGATTCTTGAAGGTGCTGATGTCGTCCAAGCCTTCCCCGGTGGAGCGATCGCCTTCTTGGCCATTCTTGCGCGCGATCGGTGGGATCCGATCTAGGGCACAGCGAGATTAGGATCACGTCACCCCCCTAGCAGATTGACCTCATTTAGTCCTCCTCCTGGATCTGATCACTGGTGTATGCTCTATGACTATCCATCAGATGGATTGAATCGGGAGAATGGGTTAGGTAAGCTTCCTCTGGACTCTAATGGATTTAAGGGTTTTGCTGCTTTGTGATGTTGTTTGTGTTCTTGATTGGAGGAAGGCATCGAATCAAGGTATTGGTGGATTTCTCTACTGCCGATCACTGCTTCTCCACTTCTTGAAGTTGTGGAGGTCACGGGTGAGGAGGTAAGGGACTATTGAGGTGAGTTTTGTATTGTGAATTGGGGTTTCAGCAAATTGCTTGCTATATGAATGGATTATGAATTGATTCTTGGAAGGATAGGTGTGTGTGTGCTCTTGTAGCTTATGGAAAGGGATCATGGTGTTGTGAGCCACTAGATTGGATGCTTTATCTTAAGGTAAACATTTTTCCAGTGTATACTTTTGATTTCTGAGCAGTAAGCTATTTGATTAGCATTGCTAATGAGTTGTAGGGTTTTGTTTTGCTTAGATTTATGGATAGGTATTATTGTATTCCCTGTTGATATTAGATTAGGGATTTTGGATTGGAAACTAAGGAGATGGGTGAGAATTTAAAGGTGAATCATGTTGGAGTTTAATCTAATTGTTTATGGAATGTGAATGTTATTCCATTTTAGATAATTAGGAGAGGAGAAGTAGTTAATTTAATTGATAGGAGACACTAATAAGGTTTAGTAAATGTGTTAAGGATAATTAGTTCTGTTTGTACACGATTTATACATCGTAGTATATATATATATAATTTGATACATTATATATATATGACACAGGACTTTGATCTAGACGAGCAGCGTGACGTGGGATGGTTCTGTTGGATACGAGACTTTTAAAGGCAAGTATTTCTTCCTTGGTCTCTTTATAGTTTCTTTGAAACTAAGTGCATGGTTATTATTGGAAGAATTAGGCTGCTTTATCTTATATCATGATCGGTTGTTGTTTTTCCTGCATGATACTTATGCTTGACCCTTGTGATGATCTATTTAATTCATATACAGTCTCCACTCTTGATATCTACTCTGTTGTGATTACACGTGTAGAGTATGTCTTGTAGGGATTGTCGGATTGTTGGTATTACCATGCTGATTGGGTATATGATGTGGACTGTACAAAGATGGGTATGTGTTATAGGAGTCATCTTGTTGACCGTGCATTTACATGTGGTGTGTACATACGTATTTATCATGTACTTTTAGAGGAGTTGTGTTGATTGTATGTTTGGGGGATATACACATGTCTGTTGTGTTTTTACTGGAGGATACATGTTGATTGTACTTATCTTTTGTGTACATGTGTCTGGTGGGATTATTGGAGATTTTTGGTTGATTATACATGTGTAGTGTATACATATGTTTGGTGGGATACGTGGAGGTATCATGACGATTATACTCATGTCGGTTGTCTCCCTTGTGGTTGAGAGAGTCATCAGTTGGTTTGGTTTAGCGCCGCACACTCGGCCACTCATGGGTAGTGATAGCTGGAGCAGTTGTCGCTTGTCCTGTTGTGCCACCCAGTCACGAGGTTTAGTGAGATCTGACGTTGTGAGCAGTCAGGGACCCTGATGCTATGTAGCTAGATAACTACTAGCGGGCTGTCCGCCTCGACCACTCTATTGTGGGCTGGAGGGTAGTACAATCGTCACAGACCCAAGCCTCTCAGCCATACAAGGGCCGTGGTGTCTGGAGAGGTGGCGGGGGTGACCATGGAGCATGCATGCACTTTTGCATATAATGCGCGGTGCATCTATGGTGTTATATTTACATACATGCCTAGTAGATACTAGTTGCATATGATTTTGATATGTTGCACTTGTTTGAGATGTGATTGTTGCATATGGTTGTCATGCTGCATACATGTCATTTATTTTACATGTATATGCAGTTGTATTTATATTGCACAGGTGTCACGGGTATATCTGTTGCAGATCCGGTGAGTTTACTGATCATTGTACCATGTGTCGATTCCAGATTGGGTATGTATCTGTCATTATGTTAGTTGTGGTTTGTACAGTTTATATGTCAGGTTATTATGTTAGATATGTTTAGGTGCATTGATTATGATAGTATGATCATGTTCTTTATTCCCTACTGAGACTGTATACTTTTGATCTCTATGTTTTATTTGTAGACCGTGTACTATCTTTTCTATTACCCGCTGAGTTACCTATACTCACCACTGCATGTATACATTTATGTTTTCAGGTAGTTTGTAGATGGTTGGTGTGTCGCTTGGAGTATCCTGTCTGTCGGGCCCTACGTCACATCCGGCGACCGTTTTGGGTTTTGTGTATATGCTTTATTTGTATTGGGTATTTGTTATATTTGGTGTGTTGTTGTATTTGTAGTCGTGGTTGTTGTATTAAGCCTAGCCGGCTAGCAATGTGTTGATGTGTTTTGTATGGGCTTTCCGTTATCATTTTTTCGTTGTGTTTTTAGTACAGCCGTGTGGGCTGCTTTATATATAACTGCGTGGTTGTGATTGTTTCATTCCAGCCGAGTGGGCTATGATTATAACTGCGTGGTTGTGTATATATATTTCATCCGCATGTGGCTGATGTATATTTTGTTTGTAGTGATGCTTCATATTGTCACCGGTACAGGGGAGATGCTGTCGGAATTTTGTCTGGCAGGGACTCCCCAGGGGGCGTGACACTATCCTTCTGGCTTGCTGAATCTTCTGCTCTATTTCCTGTTCTCCTAAGTTTCTGCATATTTAGAAATATGACATCAAAATAACAACAAGACCTAACTTGACTTGGTTGATCACATTAAAACTATCATAGGGTATTTACAATCTCCCCCTTTTTGATGTAGATCAATCCAAGTTAAGTTAGGGTAAACAAAATATTAAATTAAAGACATTAAATTAAAGACATTGAATGAAATTGTAAGTTTTTTAATATTAAAGACATTAATAATGTTGGTTGCTACTCGGAATACCGTCCTAGTTCCCCTGTATAAAAATTTATATAAGCATAGAACTATCCTATCTACCCATGTGCTCTACTGAAGTTAAATTTGGATTGTAAACGATGCTTAACATTATTAATCCAAATTTTCCTTTAGAAGTTAAACTTGGATTGGAAACAATACTTAATATTTTTACTCCAAGTTTAACCGATGTGATCTTCCTAAGTTAAATCATATTACAGAAGTTATCAAATATCTATTTCAAAGATCGGCTTCCAGGTTAAACATGGCAAGACACTAGGCCTTCTTGGGTATGGGATCATTCACCACTTCCTAGAAAAAGCCTTTCAAAGAAATTGGATATTTAATTTCTTACAGTAAACTAGGTTTAACTATAGAGACCTCAATAGAAACATAATATCGAAACATGAAATCGAACAATAAAATCGATAACAAAAATGATAACCTAAAACCGTTAACCTCTTGTGTTTGTTTTTCCAAGATCTATACAAAAGATGAACTAGTCATGATGCAGAAACTAATAACTAGTTATACCTTTTGTAGCTTATAGACCTCTTGATCTTCTGCAGTATTCCTCTCCTTCTCTTGGACATCGTGTGGGCGATGATCTTCCAAGATGAAATCCACCCAAGCTTCTTCCTTTGCTTCCATGTTTTGACCACCAACTAACCTCCAAGGGATGCTAGACAAGAAAGCTTCCTTCTCTTCTTCTTCTCCTTCAAGATATCGGCTATTGAGAAATCTCCACACAAGATGTCGCCGGCCACCAAGAGAGAAAGCAGAAGGAGAAGAGAGAAGGACAAGGGTCGACCACCAAGGATTGGAAGAGAGGAATAGAAGATGTGTTAATCTCATGAGGCACCCCTCCATCTCTTTTATAATCCTTGGTCTTGGCAAAAAAGGAAAGTTTTAAACATAATTAAAACTTCATTATATTCCTTGCCAATGACTAAAAAGGCAAGTTTCAAAACAAAAAATTAAAACTTCCTTTTCTTCTTGTCATGGCCGACCACCTCCTTGTGGTCCAAACAAGGAAAGTTTTAAACACAAAATTAAAACTTCTTTATTTGTTTCCGGTAAGAAATTTTAATAGAAAAATTTCTCTTTTAAATCCCTTGTTGGTTATAAAAGGAAAATTTTATAAATTAAAATCTCTCTTTTAAAACATGTGGATGGTTACCAAAAAGGAAAGTTTTATCAAAAATTAAAATATTTCTTTTAACTACAAATAAGGAAAGATATCAAACCTTTCTCTTAATCCTTTGTAGAAAACTATAAAAGGAAATATTTTAAAATTTAAAACTCTCTTTTAAAATCATGGCTTCCACAAAAGGAAAGATTTTAAAAAATTAAAATACCCTTTTAATATGATGTGGTTGGCCACCTAGCTTGGGCTCCAAGCTTGGCCGACCATATAGCATGGCTCCAATTCTTGGCTTGGCCGACCCTAGCTTGGGCTCCAAGCTTGACTTGGCCAACCACCATAAGATGGGTAAGAGGCTTGACTTTAAGTGGATATAAGACTTTATAAATAAGAGGATACAATAGGGACCGAGAGGAGGAATTGATTTTGGTCTCCCGATGGGTTTGAGATTCCCATGTTCGCCCTGAACACCCAACTCAAGTTCATCAATAATATCTCATTCCACTAAAGAGTTATTATTGCACTACCGCACCAATCCCATATTATAATATGAGCTCCTTCTTATCATGAGTGTGTTAGTCTCCCTGTGTTTAAAATATCGAATAGCCACTAATTAAACGAGTTACTGACAACTCACTTAATTAATATCTTAGCTCCAAGAGTAGTGTCACTCAACCTTATTGTCATGTCGGACTAAGTCCACCTGCTGGGTTTACATGACAATCCTTATGAGCTCCTCAAGGTGACATTGTCAACCTAGATTACTAGGGCATAGTTTCACTCTATTATCAACAACACACCATATAAATAATATCATTTCCCAACTTATCAGGCATATTGATTTAACGAACTAAATCACACCCTTTGATAAATTAAAGAAATAAATATTAAGTATATGTGCTTGTTATCATATTATGATTAAGAGTACACACATCCATAATAACAGAGGGCTTGTTCTTTTTAACAGTCAGTATAAAAAGAACAACCTCAAATGGTCTTGCTTAATACACTCAGAGTATACTAGTGTAATTTATAGTCAAGATAAACTCATACCAAATTACACTACAACCATTCCAATGGTTGTCCCATTCCATCTTGGTTGTGAGCAATTATTTATAATTTATAAGGAACTGATAACATGATCTTCTGTGTGTCTTCTCACACAATGTTATCTACAATATAAATTAAATGGACATCTACACTTAGCATAAATGTAGACATTTGACCACTGTGATTCTTATTTCAAAAAGATTGTTTATACAAAAAAACTAGACTTTTAGTATACACTCTAACAATCTCCCACTTATACTAAAAGATTATGTTGCCATAAATGCTACTATACATCTGATTCCCATCCCCTCAACATGTCGATCAAAAGCTTTCTCCGAAAGGGCCTTAGTGAAAGGATCTGCTAGGTTATCTGCTATTGCAATCTTGGCGACAACAACTTCTCCTCGCTTTACGATGTCTCATATCAGGTGATACTTGCGCTCAATGTGTTTACTTGCCTTTTGAGCTTATGGTTCCTTCGAGTTTGCTACTACACCGCTATTATCACAATAAATTGTGATGATTTTGGGCAAACCAGGAATCACATCTAAGTCCATCAAAAAGTTCCTGAGCCATACAGCTTCTTTGGCTGCCTCAGAGGCTGCCACATACTCAACTTCCATGGTTGAGTCTGAGGCGCATTTCTGCTTAACACTCCTCCATGCTATGGCTCCACCTCCTAAAGTAAACACATAGCCTGATGTAGACTTACTATTGTCCCTATCTGATTGGAAGTCAGAATCCGTGTAACCCACAGGAAGCAAATCATCTGATTGGTAAATAAGCATATAATCTCTAGTCCTTCTCGGGTACTTTAATATATGCTTTACGATAGTCCAATGTCCCTGTCCTAGATTACTTTGATATCTGCTAACCATGCCCATGGCAAAACAGATATCTGGTCTCGTGTATAACATTGCATACATTAGGCTTCCTACAGCTGAAGCATAAGAAACTGCCTTCATTTCTTCTATCTCTTTTGATGTCTTTGGAGACATCTCTTTAGATAAAGATACTCCATGCCGAAAAGGTAGAAAACCTTTCTTGGAGTCTTGCATTTTAAAACAAGCTAAGATAGTATCGATATCTGAAGTTTGGGATAAACACAACATTCTTTTCTTTCGATCCCTTATCACTTTGATCCCGAGAATATGTGTGCATTCTCCCAAGTCCTTCATATCAAATTACTTAGACAACCATACCCTTACTTCCGATAACACTTTGATATTGTTGCCTACTAACAAAATGTCATCTACGTATAGTACAAGAAATACCACCACATTTCCATCACACTTCTTGTATACACAAGACTCATCTGGACACTAAATAAATCCATAAGACTGGATTACTTCATTAAACCGGATGTTCCAAGATCTTGAAGATTGCTTCAGTTCATAAATAAACCGATTGAGCTTATATACAAGATGCTCTTTGCTCTTTGCTCTTTGCCCTTTGCAATAAACCCCTCTGGTTGCCTTATATGGATGTTTTATTCAAGACTTCCGTTAAGGAAAGCTGTCTTGACATTCATTTGCCAAACCTTATAATACATATGAGCAACAATAGATAAGAGTATCCGGATAGACTGAAGCATAGCTATTGGCGAAAAAGTTTCCTCATAATCGATTCTCTCTTTTTAAGTCTACCCCTTCGCAACAAGCCTTACTTTGAAGGTTTCCACCTTCCCGTCTGCCCCTCTTTTCCTTTTGTAGATCCATTTACATCCAATAGATTTTACACTATTTGATGGTTCTACTAGCTCCCAGACTTTGTTAGAATACATAGATTCTATTTCTGAATTCATTGCTCTTTGTCAAGATGTTGTATCTTTATCTTGGAGTGCTTCGTCATATATTCGGGGATCAGGTTCATGTTTACCTGGGATCAAGTCCGAAGACTCTCCCAAAAATATGAATCTATCAGGTTGCCTCATAACTCTCCCACTACGATGATGCACTATCTGTAGTTGTGTATCATTTGTGATACATGTTGTAGTTTCTTATGATATTTCATTTTACACTATTGGTACTAAAGTAGGTGTGCCCTCTCTCATTTCTTCTAGAATAATTTGACTCATGGGCTTATGGTTCATTACATAGTCCTCTTCTAAAAATCGGGCATTTGTGCTAACAATAACCTTCTGATATTTAGGACTATAAAACAAACCACCTTTTGTTCCTTTAGGATAACCTATAAAAAGGCGAACTTCTGTACGAGGTTCCAACTTATCAGCATCTCCCTTCAGCACATGTGCTGGAGTACCCCAAATCTGGACATGACTCAGACTAAGCTTACGCCCATTCCATTATTCTGTGGTAGTAGAGGGTACTGATTTAGAAGGTACTAAGTTCAGAATATATATTTCCATTTCTAAAGCATATCCCCAGAACGTACTTGGTAATTCTGAATAACTCATCATCGATCTAACCATTTCCATAAGAGTCCTAGTCCTTCGTTCTGCCACACCATTCTGTTGGGGTGTAACAGGTGCAAATAATTGGGATTGAATCCCAACCTCTGATAAGTAATTCCTAAACTCTCTTGAGAGATACTCGCCCCCACGATCAGACCGTAGTGTCTTGATACTTTTACCATGACGTTTCTCCACATCAGCCTTGTACTCTTTGAACTTATCAAAGCATTCAGACTTGCGGCGCATCAAGTAAATGTATCCATATCTAGAATAGCCATCTATAAAAGAGATAAAATATTCGAAACCACCTCTCGCCTGGATAGTCATAGGCCCACACAAATCAGAATGAACCAATTCTAACACATCTTTTGCTCTATACCCCTTGGCCTTAAAAGGTATCTTAGTCATTTTTCCTTCCAAGCATGATTCGCAGGTTGGAAAGTTTTCCAACACTAATAAACCCAAGATTCCATCAGCTGTAAGCCTTTGAATCCTACTCAAGTTAATATGACCAAGTCTTAGATGCCAAAGATATGTTTGGTTCATTTTTGAAGGTTCCTTTCTCTTATTAGAATTAGAGGATGTGTTATTAATTTCCATTTGTTGCTTTGCGGGAGTTATTGAATTTAGAGTATACAAATTTCCAACTAATGTACCAGAACAGATAATAACCCTATTTTTCTTGATAACCACTTTGTCATCAAAAGAAACAACATATCCATCAAAAAATAGTTTTGAAACTGAAATTAAATCATTTCTAAAACTTGGTACATAAAGATAATTTCTCAAAATCAAAGTTCTATTCTTATCAAATGATAAGTAGACATCTCCCACTACAAGAGTCACCACTTTTGTAGCATTGCCCATGTAGATGGTTATCTCTCCTTCATATAGTCGTCGGGTTTCCTGGAACCCCTGTAATGAATTGCAGACATGTTCAGTGGCTCTCGTATCTACACACCAGGTACTGGTAGATAACAACGCTAAACATGTTTCAACTACTAGAGAATAAGATATACCTTTATTGTTCTCTTTCCTATGAGGACAGTCCGCCTTCCAATGTCCAGACTGCTTGCAAATGAAGCACTTGCCCTTTGGCTTCTTCACTTCTACTTTTAGTCCAGTACCTAGAGATCAATTCACTTTCTTTGCCAAGCCAGCTTGTTTCTTCTTCTTCTTCTTACCTTTCGACTTTGAAGTAGAAACATTTTCAGCAAAGTGAATTTGAGAATTATGACGAAATAACCCTTCTGTTGCCTGAAGTTCTGTCAGTAGTTCCGCTAATGAATAAATCCTTTTATTCATATTGTAGTTCAGGTGGAATTGCTCAAAAGATTTGGGTAGCGTTTGGAGAATAATATCGACTTGGGTTTCCCCATCGATTTCAGCTCCAAGGATTTGTATCTCGTTCAAGTAAGCCATCATTTCGAGGATGTGATCCCTTACGGGTGTCCCCTCTGACATGGAGGCGACCATTAAGTTTCTCATAGCCTCTTGCCTAGCAGCCTGATTCAGGTGTCCGAAGAGTTCCTTGAGATTGTACATCATGTTATAGGTAGTGTGCATGGACTGATGCTGATGTTGCGGCACATTTGATATAGAAGCCAAAATGTAACATCGCACCATCTCATCTGCCTTAACCCATTTCTTATGATACTCAATCTCCTCTTCACTAGAATCACTATTAGGCTCATTAGGGCATACCTCTAATAGTATAAACTTATAGCCTTCAGCAGTTAGGATAATGTCCAGGTTTCTTTTCCAATATATGTAATTGGGACTAATAAGTTTGTTTTCTTTTAGAATAATAGCCAGTGGGTTGAAAGTCATCCTAAGAATCACAAAATAAGTTTTGTTCAAAACTTTAGAATTTAGAATAATATTGAGTCCTCAAACAATATTATTTAAATTCACCAACACCTCAAAACACCGAGAATTTTGTATGCCACGATATTGTGGACGTATACAGATTTAAACATTTGTAAGAGGAGGTTTTACCCATTAATTTTATTCTTGTCAACCTAACTTTATGATAAATAAAATTAATAGTTGGTATTCCTTTGGTCACACATATAATAGTAGTGACTCCGATGGGGAGGATACTATTAAATGTTCCTAAGTGTATACCATTACTTGATACTTAGTCCATTAAATAGGATTGTGCCCCTTCAGATGGAGAAGATCATACACTCCTAAATAATTTCCTATAATCATCCATAAAGGAGGTTTGATCTAGCGATCCGCAAATGAACTCATCCGATGTGGAGGAAGGCACTTAGAGCCAACGCTCAAGTTTGTTTGCATCACTTACAAACCAGTAATGGAGATCGTGGAATTTATTTACAAATCCCTCCCCCCACTTAGTTAACTTCCTAGACAAAACCTCACAAAGAAATTGAATATTTAACTTCTTACAGTAAAATAGGTTTAATTGTAAAGATCTCAATAGAAACATATTATCGAAACATGAAATCAAAAAGTAAAATCGATAACAAAAACGATAACTTAAATCGATTACCTCTTGTGTTTGGTTTTACAAGATCTATACAAAAGGATGAACTAGTCATGATGCGGAAACTAATAACTAGTTATACCTTTTGTAGCTTATAGACCTCTTAATCTTCTGCAGTATTCCTCTCCTTCTCTTGGACGTCGTGTGAGCGATGATCTTCCAAGATAAAATCCACCCAAGCTTCTTCCTTTGCTTCCAAGTTTTGACCACCAACTAACCTCCAAGGGATGCTAGACAAGAGAGCTTCCTTCTCTTCTTCTTCTCCTTCAAGCAACTGGCCACCAAGAGATCACCAAACTTGATGCCGCAGGCCTCCAAGGAAGAAAACAAAAGGAGAAGAGAAAAGGCAGAGGGTCACCACCAATGGATTGGAAGAGAAGAATAGAAGATGTGTTATCTCATCAGGCACCCCCTCCATCTCTTTTATACTCCTTGGTCTTGGCAAAAAAGGAAAGTTTTAAACATAATTAAAATTTCCTTATATTCCTTGCCAATGACTAAAAAGGAAATTTTTAAAACAAAAAATTAAAACTTCCTTTTCTTCTTGTCATTGCCGGCCACCTCCTTGTGGTCCAAACAAGGAAAGTTTTAAACACAAAATTAAAACTTCTTTATTTGTTTCCGGTAAGAAATTTTAATAAAAAAATTTCTCTTTTAAATCCCTTGTTGGTTATAAAAGGAAAATTTTATAAATTAAAATCTCTCTTTTAAAACATGTGGATGGTTACCAAAAAGGAAAGTTTTATCAAAAATTAAAATATTTCTTTTAACTACAAATAAGGAAAGATATCAAACCTTTCTCTTAATCCATTGTAGAAAACTATAAAAGGAAATATTTTAAAATTTAAAACTCTCTTTTAAAACCATGACTTCCACAAAAGGAAAGATTTTAAAAAATTAAAATACCCTTTTAATATGATGTGGTCGGCCACCTAGCTTGGGCTCCAAGCTTGGCCGACCATATAGCATGGCTCTAATTCTTGGCTTGGCCGGCCCGAGCTTGGGCTCCAAGCTTGGCTTGGCCGACCACCATAAGATGGGTAAGAGGCTTGACTTTAAGTGGATATAAGACTTTATAAATAAGAGGATACAATAGGGACCGAGAGGAGGAATTGGTTTTGGTCTCCCGATGGGCTTGAGCTTCCCATGTTCACCCCGAACACCCAACTCAAGTTCATCAATAATATCTCATTCCACTAAAGAGTTATTATTGCACTACCGCACCAATCCCATATTATAATATGAGCTCCTTCTTATCATGAGTGTGTTAGTCTCCCTGTGTTTAAGATATCGAATAACCACTAATTAAATGAGTTACTGACAACTCAGTTAATTAATATCTTAGCTCCAAGAGTAGTACCACTCAACCTTATTGTCATGTCAGAAAAAGTCCACCTGTAGGGTTTACATGACAATCCTTATGAACTCCTCAAGGGGACATCGCCAACCTAGATTACTAGGACACAGTTTCATTCTATAATCAACAACACACCATATAAATAATATCATTTTCCAACTTATCGGGCCTATTGATTTAACGAACTAAATCACATCCTTTGATAAATTAAAGAAATAAATATTAAGTATGTGTGCTTGTTATTATATCATGATTAAGAGTACACACTTCCATAATAACAGAGGTTTTGTTCTTTTTAACAGTCAGTATAAAAAGAACAACCTCAAATGGTCCTACTCAATATACTCAGAGTGTCCTAGTGCATTTATAGTTAAGATAAACTCATACCAAATTACACTACAACCATTCCAATGATTTGTCTCATTCCATCTTGGTTGTGAGTAACTATTTATAATTTATAAGGAACTAATAACATGATCTTCTGTGTGTCTCCTCACACCATGTTATCTACAAAATAAATTAAATGGACATCTACACTTAGCATAAATGTAGACATTTAACCATTGTGATTCTTATTTCAAAAAGATTGTTTATACAAAAAAAACTAGACTTTTAGTATACACTCTAACAAATATTAAATTACATGTTTTGAAAATCAGTAAATATGTAATATTTTTTGAAAATATATACCTCCCCCTTTAACTTAACTTCTAACTCTCCCTCTTTGATCACATTAAAAAATTAGGAGTAATTTAAAATGACTTTAATAAAATTCAAAACAAAATCTAAAGACAACACATTATAAATGATTTTCTAGGATTTCATTAAAGTTTAAGTTTAAAAAAAAATCTATTTTCATATTTGAAAAAGATTTTTAAGCATTGAAAAAATCTAAAAATTTTAATAGGGGTTGAACAGTTATTTATAAAGGAAAAAATTTAACTTAAGCAAGAAATTAAAAAAAAACTATGTTTTTGTGTAATATATTTTTTGTTTTTTTATAATAGTTAACTATTTAACAATTAGTCAATTAAACATTCATTTCAATAATTGACTTTCAGGCTGTGGCGAGAAACTAGGTCTTCTTGGATATTGGAATAACAACCGCTTCTAGACAAAGACTTTTAAAGGAATTAAATATTTAATCTTCTTTCTACAAATTTTAGCTTTAAAAAATATTTTAATTTATTTTAAGTAGGATTTGTGAACCCAATATAGGTTTCTACTTATTGGATTGATCAAGTATCTTTTAAGAACATATTTTGGCGATACCTTTCTAATTTGACCCTTATGGTATCTAAAATACCAATTAAGTCCTCGATGATATCTAGAATATAAGCATGCAGAATTTATTTAATTTTTCTATTTGTTCCTTTAACTTAGCATTTTCAATTTTCAATTTTCAATTTTCAATTTATCAAGCTCCTCTATTCGGCATGATTTTGCTAAGATTCTTTTTATTTCTAAAATGTATTTTTTAACTTGTCTTTTTAAGTTTTCAATTTGCACATTAATTTAATGCTAAAGTAAAGTTGAACAGGTGATAAGAGCATACCTCACTTACCATGTCATATATGAAGCTTGATTCTCCCCTTGCTTCGCTGCATTTGTCTGAAGTCACCCCCCCTTCATCGATGTTGGCTTCTGAGATGTTATGTTTTTCATGGCTAGCCATCAGTGTTAGACCAGCGTATGCTTCTATTTCTGACTCGGATGTTGAGCTTTCGTCCCAAGTGTCCTTGAGATTCTTGTGCTTGTTTTGCTTGGACCTCTTGTCTTTTTTCCTTTTTGAGTTTCAAACAGTCCTCCTTTATGTATCCTTCTTTTTGACATTGGTAGCATCTAACTTTTCTTCTATTTCTCAAATTCTTTCTGTTCTACATTTCTTTAAATTTATTAGATCTAAAAAATTTCCTCAATTTCCTTACCATGTGTAGGATCGAACGATGCAATGCACTTTTAAAAACTTTTCTTTACTTGTTTAAAATAAAGTTGTGCAGCGAAAAAGTAGAGAACAAGTTCGATTACTTGGTTCAGAGCCTAGGCCGATTCCTACTCCAAGGCTCGCGATCCTTGATCGCACATATGGGCAAATCACTAAAACTCTTTTTTCCAAAAACCTCAGAATGAAGCAGTGTATATAAGAAAATGAGTAAGATAGTAACAGCCTACTATCTTACTTGAGTTAAGTACAATGCAAGCGATAGATTAAAAATATACCAACGGTATGTTAAAGTTGAAGCTTGATCGACACTTGAATGATGTAGTTACTTGTGAGTTGCAGTAGACGTGACACGAGCAGCTTTTGCAGAGATGATCTTCGAATCAACTAGAATCAGTTCTACCAGCCTCGGACCTTGAGCTCTCTTTTATAAGAATCATCGATGTTCGGTCGATCGATCCCTAGGTTCGATCGACCAAACCAGCTCCCTTCCATCTTCGCTGAGGTTTGACGCTGATTCGATCTTCGGCATTTACTGTCATTAAAGTGCTCGGTCGACCGATCACCTTTTTTCGATCAACTGAACAGATAATTTCCCTGTTCGCCGAGATTCACACTTAATGCTGCATTGATGAGGTATCATTCGGTCGACCAATCTGATAGTTCGGTTAACCAATCAGCTTAGCTTCCTTCTCTACTTCTGATTGAGCTAATCTATGCCATATCATTAGGGTTCGGTGGACCGAACTTTTGGTTCGGTAGACCGATCAAGCTCTGATCGGATTCGCTCTGGTTTGGTCTGAACTTGTGTCTATTCTGAGTTATTCTAGTTTGGTCGATCGATCCTCCTATTTGGTCGATCGATCAGGCTGAACCTATAAAACATCGTTAAACAGTATTTTCTTGCAAAATAAAGATTAGCACAGTAATATATATAAAATGCATGAGTAATGATAATTGACAGTTCAACTGTCTTGATCTCAACTTCGAAGCCTTTCCGGTTTCTTCAGTTAGATCAGCGACCTTAGGTTGTTCCCTTCAGGAACACGACCTCACTTTCGCTCCTCCATTTGTTTACCTCAACCTACCTGGCAAACTTTGATCCTCCAGATCTGCTTAGACTTTTCACTTAGCCTTGATCGGATCGCCAGGACTTTCGCTCGATCTTCGGTCCTCTAGACCTCTCGATCTCACTGCCAAGTGTCGGGTCCTCTCGACCCACTTGGTCTTTCCACCTGGGTTGCACAATTTTCTAAGTCTTTTCCTGCCTAGCCTCCAACTTGGTCTTTCTCAGTTGAGTAAACAGTCTGTACACTTAATCAACTTGTTAGATCACAACAAGTGTAACGCCCGAAAATTTTTAAATTAATTTTAGAAATATTCTATTATTTTTTTTGAATTTTAGAATATTTTTATGGAATTTTTGGAGTAGCAGAAGTAGCAAAATTAGATAAAAATGTAAAACAGCTTAGGCGGGAATCGAACCCGAGACCTATGGACTTCATGACATATTGGGTGATTCTAGTAACCATGGGGCCCCAGCAGGGGTGTGCTGAAAGAAGAGGAGAACAATTATATTTAAGGCTTAGTTGGGGTGTATTAATTAATTAATATAAATAGGGAAATTAAGTGGAGAGTTGTTATTTTGGATCGGCAATTCTCTTCTCCCTCAAACCCTCACCGCCGAAACCCCTCTTCTCCTCACCCTCTCGGCGCCCAAGTCCAAGAAGCCTAGGGTTCCGCCCCTAGGATCATAGGAGCACTTTCCAGCGACAATTCCGGCACGAGGACGTTCCTCTCCGCGAGTAGAACGCATAGGCGTAAGAAGATCGTCGAAGAGATCCTCTTCTCAGGAAACCTAGCGATCAGATTGTAAGGAAAACTTGCGCAGGATGTGAGTAACCTCTTGCCTGCAGTATAAGTAGCTATTTGTATGTTCCTATGCTTTAGTTTTGTCATATGCAAATCCATCGGTACGTAGGGTGTAAATTAGTGCACACCAAGTGCTCGATGAAATGGTTAGCACAACTAAATGCCACAGTAGCCATTTTAATAGTTTAGTTAAATGCTGTAGATGCATTTAAATAAGTATACTTAGCCTTGCTTCAGCTTATATGGGACTATGATCCAATGGGTGGGCTCCCATAGTCGCCTCTAGGTTCAGATAACCTAGTTCTAGGTTCAGATAACTTAGTAAAAGCAAGTTAAGATAAATTAGTTTATAAACAGTATTTTATTTTATCAGAGGCTATGTATGTAACGCCCCGCCCCTCCTGCTAAGGCGACGGGGGTTACTTAGACACATACATGCTTAATACAGCGGAAGTCTTACTTAGAGAATTTAAAAAAAACTTTTCTTACTTTAACATTACCATAGACATAAAAGAACCACATAGCATACCCATCATAATTTTTAAGTCTCAATACCCAAACACATACTTAATGTCATGGAGTCATAAAATAAAAATATCAACATGGCATATTTCTTATTAAACAAAAGCAGGTATTTTCCTTTAGCCAGTCCACTACCACACACCTCCTTCTAGCCCCTCCTACTGCTCCCCTAGTACATTCATTCCTTGCCTTTATCTGTGGTACAAGAAAGTAAGCTGTGAGCACTCATGGCTCAGTAAGTTCCTTTCCTACTCACAAAAACCGTAGAGCATATTAAAATCACAAGTCAAGAGGCACAAAGACAAATTTATCATATCAAGCAGCATATCATGGCATATCGTAACATAACATAAAGTAACATGGCATAATATAACGTGATCATCAAATGTATCCTGACATAGCATAACATCATCATAAATATCATGGCATAATCATAGAGTATAGCAAGGTAAATTCCTAAACATACATCATGCAACATATGCAACATGTCTTTTGAAAACTTATAATATACATACTTAAACATAATCTCAACATGATTAGGGCCCCGGCTTGTACCACATACATAAATGCGCGCATCCTATGTAGGTTCAAGGTAGCAAGTCTTGAACCCTACAAGGCATACATACTAGGCCCGTTTCTTAGTCCATCGACCTAGGGGCACTTAGGAGCTCATCCCTAACGAGACCCGTTTCTTAGTCCATCGACCCCGGGGCGCTTATGGAGCCCACCCTTGGTACAAGCCATACATAAAGTAAAGTAGCATGTCATACATATCATAGTTCTTATCATTTCATGCATATCATATTTCTTAACATATAATAAAACATGCATATTTGGGCATACAGCACATGCATGGATCATAAGCATACATAATGAACATGTCATTTATCATATCATAAAGCATGCATATTTGGGCACACAGCACATGCATGGATCATAAGCATACATAATGAACATGTCATTTATCATATCATAAAGCATGCATAATTGGGCACATAGCACATGCATGGATCATAAGCATACATAATGAACATATCACCTATCATAGAAAGTCATAATCATACATGAAATCATTAAATAACATCTCTTAATTCATAACATAGCATGTGAGGCACATCTAGGTCACTAAACCTATTATGGCCGAAAGTTCAAGAGTAGGGACATGAACCCTAGACAACATACAAACATAATAATCTCATGATAACTTCGCATCCTATCATAAGAAAGATCATAAGCATGTTAACCTAAATTTTTAAGCCCTCCTAGGTTTCTAATTCTTTCATGGCCGAAACCTTCATGAAGAGCAAACAAGTTCTAAGCAATATGCAAACATGTAAACCCTAAACTCATATCATATCATATTTCATAAGGAACAACTTGAGCATGTTTAGTTTGGGTTCTAAGTTCCCTAAGCTTCTAACCTTATCATGGCCGAACCCTAGCAAGCCTCATTCTAGGTTACAAGTAGCATGAAAGTGTTGAACCTTAAGCCAATATCCTACACATTTCTTGAGGAACATCATAAGCACATTTGGTTCAAGTTCCAAACATCCTAAGCCCATTAATTTAAGGTGGCCGAAACATGTTAAGCATGGAAACTAGGTTTCTAGTAGCATAAGAGCATGGAAACTACAAACACATTTCATAGCATTTATTAGAAGAAACATCATGAGCATATCTAAGTTGGGTTCTAAGTTTTCCTAGGCCTTTAACCCAAGGGTGGCCGAAACATGTGAGCTTGGTTTTGTTTTTTCATATGGCCTAAAAGCATGGAAACCCTACACAATTTTCATGGCAACATTACAAGGAACAACATGGGTAAACTTAGTTTAAAATCTAAGCAACCTAGCTTTAAAACTTAGTGTGGCCGAAAGTTACATGTAACCAATCTTCTATGTAACAAGCAACCATAAGAACATCAACTAATTTCATATCATTTTATCAAGAAGGTCATGAGCCTCCTAGACTTGGTTTAAACTTTCCTATACTTCAAATGTCATCATAACCGAATCTTCATAAGCATGTAATAGGATTCATAATCAACATACAATCATGGCATAACATTATAGCTTCATATCTTGTCTTAGGAAAAATCTTAGCATGCTTAGTTTTTAGGTTTAAAACTCTCCTAGGCCTTTAGTTCTTCCATGGCCGAACATTCATGAGCATGGAATTGGAGTTTCAAACAACATACAAGTAAGAGAAAAAGTTAACAATATCATTATCATAAGGTACATAACACAAGAATAAGGAAACATGCTTAGTTTGAGTCTTAAGCTTACCTAGTCCTCTTGTTCATGCTTGGCCGAGAGTTTAGGGTTCATGGATCTAAGTTTTCATTGTTCATTCTAGCATGGAAACCTTAGATTAACCTCTTTTATAAGATACATGTCACAAAAATAAATAATAAGCATATCTAGTAACAATTTTCTTAAACACTTCCTCTTGTCTTGGCCGAAATTCTCATAAAGCAAACCTTAGGTTTTTAAGCGATCTACCTTCATGGAAAACCATATAAACTATTGTACCATAGGTGAGGGGAAGCTTACCTAGTGTTCCCTTATTAATCCTTAAAGAAATGGTACCCTTGGTGAAGAGGAAGGAGGCTAGCACTCCTTTTGATTTCTCTTGCTTGGAAGGGTGCACCTTGAAGGCTTCTTCTTGTAATTTAGTTTCCTCTTAGGGAGAAACCTAAACTTGGCTTGTGGAGATGAGGGAGGAGGACTTCTAGTTTCGGCAATGGTGAGGGAGAAGGAAGAAAAATGAAATCCTTTCCTTTCTTTCCTTTTTATGCTAGGTGGGTGGAAGATCCAAAGATGAACTTTGCTTCCCTTTTTCCTTAATTCATGCATGTATTTTTCTAATGAGAATATGTCCTCATTCCTTTCCCTTAATTCTTCTCTTCATTATTCTCTTTAAACTCCACGAAAATAGAGAAGGAAAAGGAAGAAAGACAACTTGTCTTTTGCTTACTTATTTTCTTAACCAAGAGGTAAACAAGACGAATAAACCTACTTGATTTTCTCTTGTTCCCTCACTTAATCATATCCTCACTTTTAACTACAATTCCCATCATTTTCCATTCATATGTTATTCATTATCCTAGTGGTTATCATACATAACTTTATTTCTATTCTTTGTGAGAGGTTCAAGGTTCAAACCTTCACCTCTTCTTTTTATTTCTCTTATTTCTTTTTCTTTTGATTCTTCTTTTATGATCTAAAGCAAATAACACCCATATACTTATCTTATAATTTTGTGGGTATTACAGTACCCCATACCTCATAGAAAGTTCATCCTCGAACTTAAAATAGCTCCGGATACTTTTGTTTCATATCATCTTCTCGTTCCCACGTGGCTTCTTCGTACTGTTGATTTTGCCATAGTACCTTCACTAAGGGTACTTCTTTGTTCCTTATCCTTTTGACGTCTCGATCCAATATCTGAATTGGTCGGCTTTCGTAGGTTAGGTCCTCTTACACTTGTACTGTCTGGGGTTCGATCACTTGGCTCGTATTCGGAATACATTTCTTTAGCATCGAAACGTGGAACACGTTGTGAATGGCTGGCATCTCTTGAGGCAGCTCTATTTCATACGCTACCTTGCCGACTCTTTTCAGAACCTGATATGGTCCCACATAGCGCGGGCTTAGCTTTCCCTTCTTACCGAACCTCATCACTCCCTTCATAGGAGCTACCTTGAGGAATACTGAGTCTCCGATACTGAGTTCCAATGGCCTTCGTCGCTTATCCGCAAAATTCTTCTGTCGACTCTGAGCGGTTTCTATTCTTTGGCGGATATTCTGTATAACACGGGTGGTGTTATCGATAAGCTCTGTTTGCAATCCCATCTCTTTCTTTTCCCCGCCTTCATACCAACATATAGGTGATCTGCATTTCCTACCATACAGAGCCTCGTAGGGTGTCATTCGGTAAGGCGCTTTAGAAATTGGTTTAGTTCCCGGAACTAATTCAATCGTAAATTCTATTTCTCTATCGGGTGCTAATCCCGGTAGTTCATCAGGAAATACTTCCGGATAGTTGCATACTACTCTGACCTCTTCTAGCTTCTGGCTTCCGGTTAGTCTTGTATCAACCACGTGCGCTTAGAAATCTGTTACAACCTTTGTCTACCATACTTCGTGCCTTTACTGCTGATAAGAATCTTTCAGTTTCTTTCCCAGATTCCCCAACAAATTCAAACATCGGTTCAGCTTCAGGTCGGAAGACTACCTTCTTATTACGGCACTCGATTGAGGTGTCGTACTTGCTCAAGAAGTCCATGCCCAGTATAATGTCAAAATCCCGCATGTCAAGTACTATCAGATTGCAGTAGAGTTCTCTGTCTGCGATTTGGATAGGTACGACCCGCAGCATTTGATCCGATGGCATAACTTCCCCGGATGGTAGGGTTGTTAAGAACGTACCATTTAGTGTTTGAGGTGGTATGTCTAATTTCTTTGCAAATGGTGTTGAGACGAACGAGTGTGTTGCCCCAGTATCAAACAATACTAAAGCATGCTGATTAAAAATAGGCAGCTGACCTGTAACGACAGTAGAGGCGTTCGCTACATCCTCATTAGTAATCGCGAACACCCTGGCATTCGTCGTCGCTGACGGGGCTTCCAATCTCCCTTGGCTGATCGAAGTCCCTTCTATAGCGGTTTGCATCTGGTGTAGCTGTGAAGGGGCACCCCTGTTCTGGTTGTTCTGTTGGAATGGTGCCTGCAACTGAGTAGGACAGTCTCTGGCCAAATGTCCTTCCTGTCCGTAATTATAGCACTTTCTTGTACCTTTGTGACACAATCCAGAATGTAGCTTCCCACAAATAGAACACTGGGGGTATCTCGGTTGCTTATTTACTGACCCACTTTTTGCATTGTCCCACTGCTTTCTTTTTCCGGTAGAAGTTCCTTTCCAGCCTGGTTTGGTACTCTGGGATTTCTGTCCTTCAGCTCGGGTCTGACCTTTATTCTCATTCATTGCTTTCTGATAATGTTCCGTAATCAGTGCGCTGCTGACTAATTCCTCTGTAGTCTGAGGTCTATTAACTCCGCCGGCCACATTCAGTGCTATCTCGGGTCGAAGCATCTTCAGCATCAGTCGGAACCTTTCTCTTTCTGTACGGACTAATTCGGGACAAAGGCGTGCTAATCGGTTGAAGCGCTTTACTGCTTCGTTCACTGATAAATCACCTTGTCGGAACTCGGTGAACTCGTCGTAATGCCAGTTCGTCACTTGCGTATGGAAGAACTCTTCGAAGAACTCTATCTCGAAGTCCGTCCAATTCATCAGATTAACTTGCCTCTTAGTTTTAACTCTTTCCCACCACATTCTCGCATCTCCGGAGAAGCAGAAAGATACGCATTTGATCTTCTCTGATTCAGGCCAGTCCAGAAGTTCCACTGTACTTTCCACTGTCTTGAACCAGGCCTGGACTTCAGTTGTCCTTGGGTTGAGCTCCCACAGTCGTCCCTAGGTTTAGATAACCTAGTAAACCCTACTAAATTCGGGTCTTGCAACCCCGGGTCTTGTTAGGGATGTGCGCATAGCAAGTACAGTTGTCAGGCCCATCAACAGCATGATTAGTATTTTTATCTACTTATGAAAATAGTTTTTCAAACTTCACGAAATAGATAAATGAATTCAGCTTAGCTTCAGTTCAGTTTTCTATAGATATAGTAGATAGTTTTATGTTTAGTTCTTGATTGCCATGATTTATATGTTCATGTGCCATGTTCTAGTATTTCTAGTATGATTCTTAGCTTGCATATCAGCATAGCATCTTTTAAAAAGCATGATTTCTCAAATGCATGTTTTTGTGAGGTAGATGGTTTCTTACTAAGCTCCCAAGCTTATAGTTGCATTTTCCTTATACTGCAGATAAAGGTAAAGGAAAGACGGATTAGTGGAGGCTGGAGGACAATGCTACCAGATGTGTGTGAAAGAGAAACTTGGAATGAAGATTTTTGGGAACTAGCCCACCTTAGAACTTAGCATTTCCGTTATGTTATTCCTTTTTGCACTTTAGTTATTTAACTATCTTGACTTATGAAACTTATGCATAGATTGTTAGTTGATATGATATTAGATAGCTAATCATGAGTAATAACATGTCTAATAGTAGTGTGGTGGTTGTAGTTGAGTTACTGAAGATTCTGTACGAGGTCGGGACTGATTTCTGCAGAAATCAGAAACCCAATCGATCAGCCGATCGATTGAGCAGTCCTCAATCGATCAGCCGATCGATTGGAAGAAGTCCCCGCGTACAGAAGGCTAGTGAGTCGATTAGCTGATCGATTGGGAAGCTCCGATCGATCAGCCGATCGATCGAGGCGCGATCTGTCGAGTACAGAGAGTTGATGAGTCGATCAGCTGATCGATCGGCCATGGATCGATCAGCCGATCGATCGGGAATTAATCCCGCAAACAGAGAGCTTCTGAATCGATCTCGGGATCGATTGACCAGATTGGATCGATCAGCCGATCGATCCAGTTTTGACCCCGTGCACAGTAGCGAGTTGAGTCGATCAGTGGATCGATCAGACAACTCCAATTAATCAGCCGATCGATTGGAATGTCTGATTTCAGCTAGAAGTGCCAAAATTCAGATTTTGACCAAATAGAAAGTTAAGTTCCCTTCTGTAGCATTTGTACAACCTCAGAGGTGTACTCTAAGAATAATCTCCAGAGTTCATAGTAAATAGTAGACACTTTTAATTAGTGTAGTCTTTTTCTTTCCGCACAAGAATAGTTAGCATAATGTAACCCCCGGCCTTACAGTGTAGCCAGTAGGTGGTCAATCGTTACAACAAGACTTAACTTGAACCTTTGACAACATTAAAACTTAGGTTTGATTCTGGTGTAACTTGCATCAACAATCTCCCCCTTTTTGATGTTTGGCAAATAAGGTTCAAAGTTAAGTTCAAATATACAAAAATAAATAAGTAAGAACTTTAACTCTCCCCCTGAGTTAAACATCTCCCCCTGAATTCACTATCTCTCCCCCTTTGACACACATCAAAAATAGGGAAAATGAGCACACATAAGTAAAACTTGATTTAAAAAATTTTAAAGGCAAAATTATAAAATACATTTGAAATTTTAGCAAAGTAAAGTTTTCAAAATGAGGAACAATTTGAGTATTTGAAAATATTAAGTAAAGGTAAAAAAATTTTGTAAAGTAAACTTCCAAAGTGTAAAATTTGGAAAATTTTAGCAAGGTTAAAATTATGATTTATATTATTGAAAAGTGTAAAGTAAATAGAAAAGTTTAAAAAAAAATTTAGGGAGAAAATTTTGAAAGTTGATAGTATAGTATAAAATTTTTAGAAATTATATTAAAAAATTATTTGAAAACTATAGAGAAAATTTTGAAATGTTTTTAAAAAATAAATAATTTTCAAAAGAAAAGAAAGAGTTTTGAAAGTTAAGTGTGAAGCTCCCCCTAAAACCGATAATTTCCTAAAAGTCCAAGCATGGTTTTAAAAACTAAAAAAAATGTCCTTATGATGAAATGCCCAACCTTTGTACTAAGTCAAACTACCACAAGATAGTAGCTATGGACTCGGGTTGGTCAATTTGAGCATTTGGAACTAACTAGGTAGTTACTAGCTAGTAAACTCAAATTGATCAATGTATGTTGTTTAAAGCCTAGATTTATAGCGATGAACAGACATAAGCATCTGAAATGTTAGGCTAAGTCCTAAGCATCTCACCATTCTAAGTTTTACAAGTAAGGGATCCTATTGTGCTTGTGAGATGTTGGCTCCTAAAACTATAGGATCATGCAATTTTATGAGATGACCTAAACTATTCTTGAAAAAATTTTGAATGGGAAAATTTTACAAAATAATTTTGAAAAACTACTAAGTACTAGTTTGAAAAACATGTTAAAAGAAACCTATTCTATAAAGCACATGTAAAGAATAACCAAAAAATACTGAAGGAATGTCATAATAGAAAAGTACCCAAAAACATACATAGTCATAATGCAAAGTATCCCATAAGTACAATAAGTCAAAAGTAATAGTTCCTAGGGGTCACTCATCCTCATCCACATCATCAGCTCGAAGAAAATCAAACATCCTCTGCTGCTCCCTCTCTAATGCATCAGTACGGTATGTCATATCCTGATGAAAGTCCGCAATTTGTCCTTGGAGAGAATTGTATTAAACATGCATCTGTTAGAGTGTATACTAAAAGCCTAGCTTTTGATATAAACATTTATCTAGAAATAAGAATCACATTGGTCAAATGTCTACATTTATGATAAATGAAGTTGTTCAATTAATTTATATTGTAGATAACATGGTGTGTGGTGTCACACACAGAGGATCATGTTATCAGTATCTTATAAATTATAAACAGTAGCTCACGACCATAATGGAAAGGAACAAACCATTGGAAGGTCGTGGTGTAATTAGGTATTAGTTTATCTTAACTATATAATTACACTAGTACACTTAGAGTGTATTGAGTAGGACCATTAGAGGTCGTTTGTTTTATACTGACTTTATAAAGAAACAAAGACCTCAGTTATTATGGAAGTGTGAGCTCTTAATCCTAATATAATAACAAGCACATATATTTGATATTTATTTCTTTAATTTATCAATGGGTGAGATTTAGTTCGATGAATCAAAAAGCCCGATAAGTTGGGAAATGATATCACTTATAGTGTGTGTTGTTGATTATAGAAGGAAACTGTGTCCTAGTGATCTAGGTTGAGAATGTCCCCAAGAAGAGCTCATAAGGATTGTCATGTTAAACCCTGCAGGTGGACATAGTCCGACATGACGATGAAGTTGAGTGGTACTACTCTTGGAGCTAGATATTAATTAAGTGAGTTGTCAGTAACTTACTTAATTAGTGGACATTTGTTATCTTAAACACAGGGAGACTAACACACTCATAATAAGAAGGAGCCCAAAATGTAATTTGGGATTGGTGCGGTAGTTCAATAATAGTTCTTTAGTGGAATGAATTATTATTGATGAAATTAAGTTGTGTGTTCGAGGCGAACACGGGATGCTTAATTTCATCGGGAGACCAAAACCAATTCCTCCTCTCGGTCCCTATCGTAGCCTCTAGTATATAGAGATTTATACCCACCACATACCCACCTTCTTACCCATCCAATGGGGCCGGCCAAGCTAGCTTGGAACCCAAGCTAGGGCCGGCCAAGACCAAATGGATGAGCCAAGTTGGTGGCCGGCCAAAGCTTGGGTCCCAAGCTTAGGTGGCCGACCACTAGAATATTAAAAAGGATTTTTATTAAAATTATTTCTTATATGGATATCATGATTTTAAAAGAGAGTTTAAAAATTAAAAATTTCCTTTTATAGCTTTCTACAAAAGATTAAGAGAAGAGATTAATCTCTTTCCTTATTTGTAGATTAAAAGGATGGTTTTAATTTTTGGTAAAAACTTTCCTTATTTGTAAATCATCTACATGTTTAAAAGAGAGTTTAAAATTTGAAATCTTTCCTTATTTGTTGATTAAAGGAGGATTTTAAATTTTAAGAAAACTTTCCTTTTTAACCATGTTCATGATTTAAAAGAAAGTTTAAAAATTAATAATTCTCTTTTATTAGTTTCTACAAAAGATTGAGAAAAGATTTGATATCTTTCCTTATTTGTAGATTAAAAGAGATTTTAATTTTTAGAGATAACTTTCTTTTTATCCACATGTTTAAAAGAAAGATTTTAATTTATTAAATTTTCTTTTTATAAATCAATCATGAAGGGATTAAATTATTGGAGAAATTTTATAAATTTCTGGAGACAAATTAGGAAGTTTTAATTAATTAAAACTCTCCTTGTTTATAGCTTGATGGTGGCCGGCCATGTAAATTGAGAAAAGGAAAATTGTTTTTAATTAAATAAATTTTTCCTTTTCATGGCAAAAGAATTAAGGAAGTTTTTAATTAAATTTCCTTATTTGCCAAGACCAAGGATTATAAAAGAGGGGATAGAGAAGGCTTCATGGAGAACAACCTCTATTATTTCTCTCCCTCTTTTCCTTGGTGTTGTGGCCGGCCAACCTCTCTTCCTTTCTTCCTCTTGGTGGTGGCCGAACCTTCTCTATTGGCTTGGAGCTCTTGTGGTGGCCGGATACTACTTGGAGAAGAAGAAGAAGAAGGAGAGAAATCTTGTATCCCTTGGAGCTTGGTTGGTGTTTTGTTCTTTGTCCTTGGTGAAGCTTCTTTGTGTTGGCCGAACCTAGCTAGGAGGAGAAGAAGGTGCTTGGTTGTTTCTCATCTCGGAAGATCGTTGCCCACACAACGTCCGAGGTTAGAAGAGGAATACGGTAGAAGATCAAGAGGTCTTTCTAAAAGGTATAACTAGTAATTTTTCTTTCCGCATCATGCTAGTTATTTATGGAAATAATACCAAATACAAGAGGCTTACGATTCTAGTATTTCGAATATGTTTTTCGAAGTTGTGTTCTTTTGTTTTATTTTTCCTTGTGATTTGATTGTTCTTTTCAGTTAACCTAAAGTTATTTTAGGAAATTAAATATTAGATTTCTATAAAAGGTTTTGTCTAGTCGGTGGTGGTTGCTCCCATATCCAAGAAGGCCATGTGCCTCGCCACGTCAGTACTGGGAACCAATTATGGAAATTAATATTTAATGGAATTAATAACTTAAGGTGATTTGGGTCGAACGTGTTAAGTTCCGCAGGAGATCCAAGTCAAAACCTAAAAGAACAAATAGATTAAGTTTTGGATCAAACGTGTTAAGTTCCGCAGGCGATCCAAAATTTAATTTAAAAGAACACATGGTAGCTAGGAAAAGGTTCAGACCTTTGTACAAAATTTTTGTACAGTGGAACCTCTAGGCTTTCCGAGTAGCAACCAACAGCATCTTAGTCTCTAAAGAGTAAAAACGACTAAAAATGTCATCTCAAAGTCAGCTAAAGAAATCACTGGGAGGAGGCGCATAGGAACTGCTTTGAGCATTATCAAAATAAGGCGTTAAGGTATATATCATGGATCAACAATTGGTGGAAGAGGTACTTCAACTGGAATCGAATCATCCTCAGTAATGGCTTCCTTGGATGCCGGTGGAATATACTGTGGATGTGTCCGTTTATACACAAGTCCCTCGGTGCTAGTCCTAATTCCAGCCAAAGACAACTGCCTAATTCCGACAAGATCAAAATCAGACAACTCAATCAACTCACCACGATGAACTCCTACACTTAAAGAAGTAATGTATGCTGTGAGAATATAGCACTGAATCATGTGAACTTTATTCGAGGTGTTGTACACCGAATAGTAGATGATAGATCTGAACACCTAGTATCCTAAGTCAAAGTCTAGCCTGTGTCTCAGTGCATACATTAGAAAAAGATGGACCGGACGTAAAATTCCCTAATCTCTAGATGATAAGGGATGAATGCAAGACACAATCATCTTATAAAATGCGTTGTCATTTGGACTGAGTGGTATAGTGGACATCTTTTTGGGATGAGGTCCCTCAAAGAAATCAGCATACATAAGGTCAAGAGTCAAATGAGCGAAAGGAGCAGGCAGGATGTCAGGAATTGAGGCATTGAAAAAGAAGCGATTAACAGAAGGTCAAATTCGTAAAAACCGGAGAACCATATTAAGATCAAACAACATATCTCGGGTTACAACTCTAGTCTTAAGTGATGGGGGTCAAGTTCACACAAGTTGTGATAAAATCAGAACATAGAATTGGATTGTATGCATGCCGACAAAAGACAATGCTATCAAGTTGAAAATGTTGTGTGATATCTATAACCTCTGGACAGTATGTTTGATAGAATTGAATATCAAGACAATGAGTCCCTATCACCTTAAACTTTTTATTAAGAAAAGATTGACATAGTTCTTCGAAGAAAAAACTAAGATCTTGGCTGGGATTTAAGGAGCTAGCCTCCCTTTGTGCAGAGGAACGACTCTTTTCACTAATATTAAGGAAATAAAATAAATAAATTGTAAATAAAAGTAGAAGAAAAGAGGCAGAAGGTGATTACTGAGGCATTCTTGTGTCAAGGAAGGTTGTACGAGGGAAAATTGGCAAAGAGGGTGGAGAAGAAGAAGAGGAGGATGAAGTGGAATGGGATTCGACTTCTGCCCAAGGGGCAGTTTTATAGCCCCCGATCGGTCGACCGATAAGGGGTTCGGTTGACTAATCCCTTAAAATCGCTATGTTTTTGACCAATCAAAAAGAGGGTGTTGGTTTTTGGTCGACCGAACTAGGTTTTCGGTCGACCGATAAATTTATCATGGAGAGATCGGATGGGTGTGCCTTTAAGCTTTCGGTCGACTGAACCATTGTTCGGTCGACTGAACAATTGAAGAGTTCTTGACTACGATGTCTGTTGCGGTTAATTGCTGAATCAGTCGACCGAATAATATCATTCGGTCAACAGAACATTTTTTTAATTAAGTTAAAATAATTTTAATTAAGTTTTAAAATAATTTTAATAAGTTTAAAAATAATTAAGTTTGAAAATAATTTTAATTAAGTTTTAAAAATAATTTTATTAAGTTTTTAAAATATAATTTTAAATAAATTTTAATATAATTTTAATTAATTTTTAAAATAATTTAATTAAGTTTTAAAATAATTTAGTTAAGTTTTAAAATAATTTAAATTAAGTTTTAAAATAATTTTAATTAAGTTTTACAATAATTTTAATTAAGTTTTAAAATAATTTTAAAATAATAATTAATTAGGTTTAAAATAATTAAGTTTTAAAATAACTTTAGTTAAGTATTAAAATAATTAGGTTTTAAAATAATTAATTTTAAAATTAAGTATTAAAATAATTTAATTAAGTTTTAAAATAATTTTAATTAAGTTTTAATATAATTTTAATTAAGTTTTAATATAATTTTAATTAAGTTCTAATATATTTTTAATTAAGTTTTAATATATTTTTAATTAAGTTTTAATATAATTTTAATTAATTTTTATAATAATTTTAATTAAGTTTTAATATAATTTTAGTTAAGTTTTAAAATAATTTTAGTTAAGTTTTAAAATAATTAGGTTTTAAAATAATAATTTTAATTATGTTTTAAAATAATTTTATTTATGTTTTAAAATAATTTTAGTTAAGTTTTAAAATAATTTTAGTTAAGTTTTTTTTATTTTTATTACTATTTAAAGTTAAATTTGATTTTTAATTTAAGTTTTAAATTTGAATTTTAAAAAGGTTATTAAACTCATGTTAGATTCAAACTTAGCTTTAGGTTAATCAAGCAAGCTTCCTAAAGATAAGTTTTTAGTTCAGTGGCGAGACATATGACCTTCTTGTGTATCAACAGTGGACCACTTGCTGAACACTTTCCAAAATAGTCCTGCCCAAAAAACTTAGTAATAGGTTTTGGTCTAATTAGCCCATATTTGACTAGGGTAGCTTCGGTCAGATCCACTAAGTCTAGTGCACTAGGTAGAATACACAAGATTCAGCCTAGACATGCCTTCGACAAAGCTTCCTCGACATACTATCATCCCAATCCATTCCGGTACTATGTTATATAGGGTTTGGTAAACCTTTTTAACTAACCGTTCTAAACTAGATAAAAAAACTAAACCTACTCCTAATCATGCATAATAGATTGATCAGGTTGGTTGAACCATCTTTCTAATTACTCCCCCTGAGTCATAGCTTAGATATGGTCTATCTAAGTAGTGAATCTGACTCTTAGGGATCAAATAGAGATTTGATTTAGTTGGTTTGGTTATATGTTTTATTGGAACCCATGCTTGGACTTGACTTTTGATATTTTGACTAATTAAGGAAAAATATGGTTTGTTTGTTTCATTTGGTTTATAGCCAAGTCCTGATTTGTTGTACACGGCTCGTTGCGATTCAAGTATCATGTTTAGACACTTGGATCCTAGTTTGAACTTTTCCAACATTTTCTTAAGTCTCTCGACTTGACCTTTCAAGTTGGAATTTTCTTCCTCAAGTTTTACAACTTGAGTTGAAGTTCTGACTTGAACTTGGTTAGTCGAGTCACTCAAGTTAACTTGCTTCTTAAGGTGGTCTATTTCCTTAAGTAGCAAGTTATTTTACTTTTCAAATTTTGATAATTTTTAACTAAACATTTAACTACTTTAAGCAAATTTACCTTTAAATAAATCGTTACCATATTTGGACCTTCAGAGAAGGATGTGGATCCGTGGCTTCTCTCAGACTCGACGTCGAACTCGGATTCAGTGTCAGTTTCGAACTCGTAATCTTCCTCGGGTTCAGAGTCTTTGTTTCTTGCCATAAATGCAAGATGGTTGGAGTACTTCGATTTTTCTGTATCAGATTCGTCGGAGGATGTCTTGGAGGGCTTTCTTCTTTCTTGTCGACTTGGGCCTTTCTTCCTTCTAGCTTGGGCAATCATTTTTGAAATGCCCCTTCTTGTTGCATCCGTAACAAATCATTTCTGATTTATTTTGCATTTGGTTTATTGGTGTCCTTTTTGAGCTTCTTTTAAATTTCTTCTTTATTAGCAATCTCCGGACCAGATTGACTAATTCTTCTTCATTTGTTGAACCAGAATTTGACTCACTTTTTGATTCAATTTTTGTTCTGGATTTGATTTCCTTTCTTGGACCTGCATACAAAGCAACTCCTTTCTCGACTTGGCTCACGTTAGATTTTTCGTGTAATTCTAATTCGTAGAATAACTCATCTAGTTTAAGAATTGAAAGATCCTTAGAAACTTTGTAAGCATCTACTATTGATACCCACAAAGTATTCCGTGGAAAGGCATTTAGTGCATACCTTATTATATCGTGGTTCTCCAGGTTGTGTCTGATCAGATGGAGGCCATTGAGGATATCCTTTAGTCGACCATGTAGTTGCGACGCTATTTCTCCGGGAAGGATTTTAATATTAAATAAGTTATTTAGAAGTAAGTCTCTTTTATTTACCTTGGACTCATCGGTTCCTTCATGTAGCTTTACCAGGTAGTCCCACAATTCTTTAGCGTTGTCGTAGGGGTCAACTCGGTTCAACTCCTCCATTGCGAGTCCGCACAGAATGGTGTTGATCGCCTTGTAGTTTAGTTGTGCCTTTTTGATCATTGGGGGAGTCCAGTCTTCTGGTTATAGTGGCACTCCATCTTTTGTTGAAGGTGTGTAGCCTTTCAGTATTGTGAACCAAAGCTCGATGTCAGACTTCAGATAACATTCCATTTTGTTCTTCCAATAGCTGAAGTTTTCTCCTTTAAATAGTGGAGGTTGGATGGTACGGTACCCTTCTTGATAAGAGTTTGTCATCCTTGTATCAACAAAAAAAAACAAACAAATTTCCAAGACTCTCATCTTGGGATTAGTAGTGTTGGAAAGAAAAATAAGGAAAAAGAAAATTTTTTAAAGGTGCTCGAAGAATGATTAAGCACTTTCAAAGCTACAGGGTTCAGATACCAATTATAGCATCGAACGAGTGTGATAGAGGAGGGGGTGAATATCGTGCTTTTCAAAACTTTTTTTTTACTTGTTTAAAATAGAGTCATATAGCGAAAAAGTAGAGAATAAGTTCGTGTACTTGGTTTGGAACCTAGGTTGACTCCTACTCCAAAGCCCGTGATCCTTGATCACACCGATGGGAAAATCATTAAAACTCTTCTTTACAAAAACCTTGGAACGAAGCAGTGCGTACAAGAAAATGAGTAAGATAGTAACAGCCTACTATTTTACTTGAGTTAAGTATAATGCATGCGATAAATTAAAAATATACCGATGATATGTTAAAGTTGAAGGTCGATCGACACTTGAATGCTGTAGTTACTTACGAGTTGTAGTAGCAGTGACACGAGCAGCTTTTGCAGAGATAATCTTCGAATCAACCAGAATCAGTTCTACCAGCCTCGGACCTTGAGCTCTCCTTTATAAGAATCATCGATGTTTGGTCGACTGATCCCCAAGTTTGGTCGACCGAACCAGCTCCCTTCTATCTTCGTTGAGGTCTAACGCTAATTCAATCTTCGACATTTACTGTCATTAAAGTGTTCGGTTGATCGATCACGTTTTTCGATCGGTCGAACAAATAATTTCCCTATTTGCCGAGATTCTCACTTAATGCTGCATTGATGAGGTATCGTTCGATCGACCAATCTGCTGGTTTGGTTAACCGATCAGCTTAGCTTCCTTCTCTGCTTCTGACCGAGATGATCTGTTCCATATCGTCAGCGTTCGGTCGACCAATCCTTTGGTTTGGTTAACCGATCAAGCTCTGATCGAATTCTCTCTTGTTTGGTCTAAACTTGTGTCTGTTCTGAGTTAGTCTAGTTCGGTCGACCAATCCTCCTGTTCGATCGATCGATCAGGCTGAACCTGAAAAATAACATTAAATAGTATTTTCCTGCAAAACAGAGATTAGCACAGTAATATATATAAAATGCATGAGTAATGATAATTGACAGTTTAACTATCTTGATCTCAACTTGGAAACCATTCTGGTTTCTTCAGTTGGATCAGCGACATTAGGTTGTTCCCTTCAGGAACACATCCTCACCGTCGCTTTTCTATTTGTTTACCTCAACCTACCTGCCAAACTTTGATCATCTAGATCTATTTGGACTTTTCACTTAGCGTTGATCGACTCGCCAGGGCAATCTCTCGATCTTCAGTCCTCTAGACCTCTCGATTTCACTGCCAAGTGTCGGGTCCTCTCTACCCACTTGGTCTTTTCACTTGGGTTCCACGATCTGCTAAGACTTTTTCTACCTAGCCTCCAACTAGGTCTTTTTCGATTGAGTAAACAGCTTGCACACTTAATCAACTTGTTAGATCACAACAAGACTTAACTTGAACCTTTCACAACATCAAAACTTAGGTTTGATTCTGGTGCAACTTGCACCAACACCATGTAGGCTTCTTGGTCTCCTTCTGGATCTGAGTCTGATTCAGGTTCATCCTTCTTTGTAGCTCTGAGTGCTAGGTTCTGTCTTAACTCTTTACTTGATCCTACACATCTGGATTCGTGTAATTCCAAAGTTGAAAACAACTCTTTTAGTGTACTTACCTCCAAGTCCTTCAAGATATAGTAGACATCGATTATCAAAGTCCATTCTAGAGTCCTGGGAAAGGCATTGAGTGCATAGCGTTCCAAGTCCCGGTTTGATATCGTTTCACAGAGGTTGACCAATCCGGCGATCAATTCCTTAAACTTTGAATGTAGTTGGGCTACCTTCTCACCTTTTTCCAAACGTACATTTGTTAGTTGATTTGGAAGAAGGTCTCGTTATGTAAGCTTCATTTCGGATGTGCCTTCATGGAGTTCCAGGAATTTCTCCCAGAGGTCTTTGGTCGACAAGTAGCTTCCGATATAGTTGACTTCTTGAGGCAGTAACACATTCAGCAGGTGATATTCTGCTTTGCTGTTGGCGACGAAATCACTTTGTTCCTTCTTTATCCAAGGATACTCATCATTCTCTATGCCTTGTTAATCTTTTAGAACTACAAAACCATATTCAATAATTAAAAGAATTTCAAAATCAAATTTTAGAAATACCTCTATCGGTGTTTCCAGTGTGCGAACTCCCTCTCGAATTTTGGTGGGACAAGGCTTGGTCTGGCCATTGCTTTTGCTTTTATCGATGTTTAGTCCTTCTGAAGTGAACCTTCCTCTGATATCACTTGTAGGATTCTTGGTGGTCGGCTAGAGAGGGGTAAATAGCCCTGCAAAAATAAAATGCAACCCCTTCTGGGGCTTTACAACTTAATTAACTAACACTTGCATAAAAAGAAACTAATTAATTAGAGAAAGAAAAAAAAAGAGGCAAAAAGAATTACTTGGTTGCAATTAGAGGATTGCAAATCCAAGGTAAGAGAAGCACATTATGAAGATCTCCTTTGGGTGGAGTAGCCTCTTACAATGTTGATGGGTCACAAACAGTAGTAGACCAAGAAAGGAATGATTTACAAGTGTTGTTCTTCACTACTAGGACTGTTAGAGTGTATACTAAAAGCCTAGTTTTTTGTAAACATTTACTTTGAAATAAATAATTACATTGGTCAAATGTCTACATTTATATGCTAAGTGTAGTTGTTTAATTAATTTATATTGTAGATAATATGGTGTGTGGTGTCACACACAGAAAATCATGTTATCAGTTCCTTATAAGTTATAAATAGTGGCTCACGACTAAGATGGATAGGAACAAACCATTGGAATAGTCGTAGTGTAATTTGGTATTAGTTTATCTTGATTATAAAATTACACTAGTACACTCTGAGTGTATTGAGCAGGACCATTTAAGGTAGTTTCTTTTTATACTGACTGCATAAAAGAACAAGCCCTTTGTTATTATAGAAGTGTGTGCTCTTAATCCTAATATAATAACAAGCAAATATATTTAGTATTTATTTCTTTAATTTATTAGTGGGTGAGATTTAGTTCGGAAATAATATTATAGTGTGTGTTGTTAATTATAGAAGGAAACTGTGTCCTAGTGATCTAGGTTGATGATGTCCCCAAGAGGAGCTCAAAAGGATTGTCATGTAAACCCTACAGGTGGACTTAGTCCGACATGACAATAAGGTTGAGTGGTACTACTCTTGGAAGTAGATATTAATTAAGTGAGTTGTTAGTAACTCATTTAATTAGTGGACATTTAATATTATAAACACAGGGAGATTAACACACTCATGATAAGAAGGAGCCCATATAGTAATATGAGATTGGTGCGGTAGTTCAATAATAACTCTGTAGTGGTATGAGTTATTATTGATGAACTTGAGTTGGGTGTTCAGGGCGAACACGGGAAGCTCAAGTTCATCGGGAGACCAAAACCAATTCCTCCTCTCGGTCCCTGTCGTAGCCTCTTATTAATAAAGTCTTATATCCACCTAAACCCAACTTCTTACCCACCTTAAGGTGGTCGACCAAGCCTAGCTTGGAGCCCAAGCTAGGGCCGGCCAAACCAAGGCTAGATGGGCTCAAGTGGTGGCTGGCCCTAGCATGGAACCCAAGCTTAGGTGGTCAGCCACAATAAATTAAAAGGAGATTTTAATTTTAAAATCTTTCCTTATGTGGAAGCCATGATTTTAAAAGAGAGTTTTAAATTAAATCTTTCCTTTTATAGTTTCTAGAAAGGATTAAGAGAAAGGTTTGATATCTTTCCTTATTTGTAGTTAAAAGGAAGATTTTAATTTTGGAGAAAACTTTCCTTAATTGTAATCATCCACATGTTTTAAAAGAGAGATTTTAATTTATAAAAGTTTCCTTTTATAACCAACCATGAAGGGAATTTTAAAAGAGAAATTTTTATTTTAAAAATTTTTTGAAACAAATTAGAAAGTTTTAATTTTGTGTTTAAAACTTTCCTTATTTAGAGGACATGTAGGGGTCGGCCATTGAAACAATAAAAGGAAATTTTAATTAAAATTTTCTTTTAAATCATTGGCAAGGAAAATAAGGAAGTTTTAATTATGTCTAAAACTTTCCTTATTTGCCAAGACTAAGGAATATAAAAGATAGGGTAGAGGTGCCTCACCTCAGAACACACATCTATTATTCCTCTCTTCTCTTCCTTGGTGTGGCTGGCCCTCTTCCATTGCTTTTCCTCTTCTCTTCTTCTTTGGTGGCCAGTGGCATCTAGTCTTGGAGAGATTTTTGGTGGCCAAATTTTGCTTGGAGAAGAAGGAGAGATAGGAGGCATTGTTTCTTATCATCCCTTGGAGCTTGGTTGGTGGGCAAAGTTCTTCATCTCTAGGAGATTGTTGGTGGCCGAAACTTGCAAGGAAGAAGGAGGCTTGGGTGGATTCTCATCTCTCTTTTAAAATCCCTTTTGTGGATAGTTATAAAAGGAATGTTTTATAAATTAAAATCTCTCTCTTTTAAATCCTTTTATGGATATGTATAAAAGATCAGATTTAAAATAAAACATGGTCACAAAAGGAAAGTTTTATCAAAAATTAAAATCTTTCTTTCACATTATAGATAACTACAAATAAGGAAAGATTTCAAATCTCTCTTTTATTCCTTTGTAGAAATTTATAAAAGGAAAGATTTTAAAATTTAAAACTCTCTTTTAAAACCAACATAAAAGGAAAGTTTTTAACAAAATACAAACTCCCTTTTATGACCGATCTAAAAAAGGAAACTTTTATATTAAAATCATCTTTTTAAATCCTTTTTATGGATCTCTATAAAAGGAAAGATTTTATAAAATAAAACTTCCTTCTCTTCATGATGTGGCCGGCCACTTGCTTGGCCACCAAGCAAGGCTTGGCCGGCTCTAGCTTGGGCTCCAAGCTTAGCTTGGCCTGCCCCTTACTTGGTCTCCAAGCAAGGCTTAGCTGGCCCTAACTTGGGCCTTAAGAAGCTAGGCTTTGGGAGGATATAAGGCTTTATATAAGAGGCTACAATAGGGACCGAGAGGAGGAATTGGTTTTGGTCTCTAGACGAGCTTGAGCTTCCCGTGTTCACCCCGAACACCCAACTCAAGTTCATCAATAATATCTCATTCCACTAAAGAGTTATTATTGCACTACGTCACCAATCCCATATTACAATATGAGCTCCTTCTTATCATTAGTGTGTTACTCTCCCTGTGTTTAAGATATTGAATTTTCACTAATTAAGTGAGTTACTGGCAACTCACTTAATTAATATCTACCTCCAAGAGTAGTACCACTCAACCTTATTGTCATGTCGGACTAAGTCCACCTGCAGGGTTTATATGACAATCCTTATGAGCTCTTCAAGGGGACATCATCAACCTAGATTACTAGGACACAGTTTCATTCTATAATCAACAACACACCATATAAATAATATCATTTCCAACTTATCGGGCCTATTGATTTAACGAGCTAAATCGCACCCTTTGATAAATTAAAGAAATAAATATTAAATATACGTGTTTGTTATTATATTATGATTAAGAGTACACTCATCCATAATAACAGAGGTTTTGTTCTTTTATATAGTCAATATAAAAAGAAACTACCTCAAATAGCCCTGCTCAATACACTCATAGTGTACTAGCGTAATTTATTAGTCAAGATAAACTAATACCTAATTACACTACAACCATTCCAATGGTTTGCCCCATTGCATCTTGGTTGTGAGCAACTGTTTATAATTTATAAGGAACTGATAACATGAACTTTTGTGTGTCTCCTCACACCATGTTATCTACAATATAAATTAAACGGACAACTACACTTAGCATAAATGTAGACATTTGACCAATGTGAATCTTATTTCAAAATAATTGTTTACAAAAAGCTAGACTTTTAGTATACACTCTAACAATCTCCCACTTATACTAAAAGGCTATGCTGCCATAAACGCTTCCATACATCTGATTCCCATCTCCTCAACATGCCGATTAAAAGCTCTTGCCTTAAGGGCCTTGGTGAAAGGATTCAGGCTATCTCTTGATGCAATCTAGGCGATAACAACTTCTCTTCGTTATACGATGTCTCGTATTGGGTGGTACTTGCACTCTATGTGTTTACTTGCCTTATGGACTTATGGTTTCTTCGAGTTTGCTACTGCACTAAATAATTTTGGGCAAACCAGATATCACATCTAAGTCTATCATGAAGTTACTGAGTCATACAGCTTCAGAGGCTGTCACATACTTAGTTTCCATGGTGGAGTCTAAAATGCATCTCTACTTAACACTCCTCCATTGTTATAGCTCCATCTCCTAAAGAAAACACAAAACCACTAGGGAGCAAATTATCTGCCTTACGGCAATCCAATGTCCCGTCCTAGGTTACTTTGATATCTACTAACCATGACCACGGTAAAACAGATATCTGATCTCGTGCATAACATAGCATACATTAGGCTTCATACAGCTGAAGCATAAGGAACTGCCTTCATTTATTCTATCTCTTTTAATGTCTTCGGAGACATCTATTTAGATAAAGATACTCCATGCCTAAACGGTAGAAAACCTTTCTTGGAGTCTTGCATGCTAAATCGAGCTAGGATTGTATCGATATATGAAGCTTGGGATAAGCACAACATTCTTTTCTTGCGATCCCTTATTACTTTGATCCCGAGAATATGTGTGTATTCTCCCAAGTCCTTCATATCGAATTCCTTGGACAACCATACCCTTACTTCCGACAACACTTTGATATTGTTTCCAACAAAATGTCATCTACGTATAGTACAAGAAATACCACCACGTTTCCATCAGACTTCTTGTATACACAAGACTCATCTGGACACCGAATAAATCCATACGACTGGATTACTTCATTAAATCAGATGTTCCAAGACCTTGAAGCTTGCTTCAGTCCATAAATAGACCGATTGAACTTACATACTAGATGCTCTTTGCCCTTTGCAATAAACCCCTTTGGTTGCTTCATATGGATGTTTTCATCAAGACTTCTGTTAAGGAAAGCTGTCTTAACATCCATTTTCTAAACCTCATAATCCATATGAGCGGCAATAGATAAGAGTATCCGGATAGATTTAAGCATAGCTATTGGCGAAAATGTTTCCTCATAATCGATTCCCTCTTTCTGAGTATACCCCTTCGCAACAAGCCTTGCTTTGAAGGTTTCCACCTTCCCGTCTATCCCTCTTTTCCTTTTGTAGATTCATTTACATCCAATAGCTTTTACACTATTTGATGGTTCTACTAGCTCCCAGATTTTGTTAGAATACATAGATTCTATTTCTGAATTCATTGCTCTTTGCTAAGATGTTGCATCTTTATCTTGGAGTGCTTCGTCATATGTTCAGGGATCAGGTTCATGTATACCTGGTATCAAGTCCAAAGACTCACCCAAAAACATGAATCTTTCAGGTTACCTCACAACCCTCCCACTACGATGAGGTACTATATGTAGTTGTGTATCATTTGTGATACGTGTTGCAGTTTCTTGTGATATTTCATCTTGCACTGTTGGTACTAAAGTAGACGTGTCCTCTCTCATTTCTTCTAGAACAATTTCACTCATGGGCTTGTGATTTATTACATAGTCTTCTTCTAAAAATCGAGCATTCATGCTAACAATGACCTCCTGATCTTTATGACTATAAAACAAACCACCTTTCGTTCTATTGGGATAACCTATAAATAGGTGAACTTTTGTACGAGATTCTAACTTATCAGTATCTCCCTTCAACACATGTGTTGGACTACCCCATATCCGAATATGACTCAGATTAGGCTTGCACCCATTCCACAATTCTGTGGGAGTAGAGGATACTGATTTAGAAGGTACCAAGTTCAGAATGTATACTGCTATTTATAAAGCATATCCCCAGAATGAATTTGGTAATTCAGAATAACTCATCATCGATCTAACCATTTCCATAAGAGTCCTATTCCTTCGTTCTTTCACACCATTCTATTGGGGTGTACCAGGTACAGACAATTAGGATTGAATCCCAACCTCTGATAAGTAACTCCTAAACTCTCCTGAGAGGTACTCACCACCACGATCAGATCGTAGTGTCTTAATACTTTTACCATGACTCCACATCAACCTTGTACTATTTGAACTTATTAAAGCATTCAAACTTATGGCGTAACAAGTAAATGTACCCATATCTCGAATAGTCATCTATGAAGGAGACAAAATATTCGAAACCACCTCTCACCTGGATAGTCATAGGTCCACACAAATCTGAATGAATCAATTCCAACACATCTTTTGCTCTATACCCCTTGGCCTTAAAAGGTCTCTTGGTCATTTTTCCTTCCAAGCATGATTCGCAAGTTGGAAAGTTTTCAACACTAATGGACCCAAGAGTCCATCGGCTATTAGCCTTTGAATCCTACTCAAGTTAATATGACCAAGTCTTAGATGCCAAAGATATGTTTGGTTCATATTTAAAGGTTCCTTTCTCTTATTGGAATTAGAAGATGTGTTATTAATTTTAATTTGTTGCTTTTAGAGTATACTGTTGGTGCAAGTTACACCAGAATCAAACCTAAGTTTTGATGTTGTTAAAAGTTCAAGTTAAGTCTTGTTATGATCTAACAAGTTGACTGAGTGTGTAGGATATTTGCTCAATCAGGAAAGACCTAGTTGGAGGCTAGGCAGGAGAAATCTTAACAGATCGTGGAATCCAGGTGCAAGTCCAAGTAAGTCAAGGAGACCCGAAGCTTGGCAGTGTGATCGAGAGGTCTGGAGGACCGAAGATCAAGAGAAAAGTCCTGGGGAGCCGATCAAGGCTGAGTGAAAAGTCCAAACTAGATTTGGAGGATCAAAGTTTGGCAGGTAGGTTGAGGTAAACAAACTGGAGGAGCAACAGTGAGGTCGGGTTCCCGAAGGGAACAACCTTAGGTCACTGATCCAACTGAAGAAACCGGGAAGGTTTCCAAGTTGAGATCAAGACAGTTCTACTGTCTTTCATATTACTCTTTCTTTATAATATTATTGTTCTAACATCTGTTTTGCAGGAGATGTTTTTGTCTTAATACTATTTTGTAGGTCTTAATACTGTTTGTTCTGGGCTAGGTCCTAAGCATCTCACCCATTTTAAGTTATCAAACAAGGGATCCTATTGTGCTTGTAGAACTATAGGAATATGCAGTTCTACGGTAGAACCTAGGCTACTCTAGAAAATCAAACATATTTTGATGGAGTTTTGAAAGCCAAAATTTTGAAAGAGGGATTTTTACAAAAATAATTTTGAAAAATAAACTAAGTAATAATTTTTAAAAATAAGAGAACCTACTCTATAAAATATATTCCTAATTGTCTTCTTAAGTTACTAAATTCTGCTTCAGGTAATGGTTTAGTGAAGATATCTGCTAGGTTAGATTTAGATTGAATATAGTTAAGTTCAATGTCCCCTTTTGAAACATGATCCCTAATGAAATGATGTTTTACTTCTATATGTTTTGTTCTAGAGTGATGAACTGGGTTTTTAGTTAGATTTATAGAGCTAATATTATCAATGTAAGTTTTTACATTTTTATAATTTAGATTAAAATCTTTTAAGGTATGTGACATCCATAGCAATTGGGCTATGCATTCGCCCATTGCAATGTATTTGGCTTCGTTGGTTGATAATGCAACACATTGTTGCTTACGACTAAACCAACTAACTAAAGATGATCCTAGAAATTGACATCCTCCACTAGTACCCTTTCTATCTAACTTACACTCAGCATAATCAGAATCAGAATATCTGATCAAGTCAAATTATGAAGTTCTAGGATACCATATTCCTACATTAATAGTCCACTTTAAATATTTAATAATTCTTTTAACTAATGATAAATGAGACTCTTTCGCACAAGTTTGGTATCGGGCACACATACTAACGGCAAATAAAATGTCGAGTCGGCTTGCTGTTAGATAAAGTAGACTACCTATCATGCTTCTGTACAATTTTAAGTCAACATATTTTCCATTTTCGTCACTATCAAGATTTATGTTACTTGCCATAGGTGTTTTAATTTCTTTGGAGTTTTCTATATCAAATTTCTTAATAAGGTCTTTTGTGTATTTTGTTTGATGTACATAGTTACCATCTTTAGTCTGTATTATTTGAAGACCTAAAAAATAGTTTAATTCACCAACCAGACTCATTTCAAATTCATTTTCCATTAAAGTTACAAATTCGTGTAAAAATTTTGAGTAGGTTGAACTAAATACAATATCGTCAATTTAAACTTGAGCTATGAAAATGTCTGAATTAAAGATTTTAATAAAAAGTGTAGGATCAATTTGTCCTTCTTTAAACTCTTTAGATTTTAAAAAACTAGATAGTCTTTAGTACCAAGCCCTAGGTGCTTGTTTTAGTCCATATAATGCCTTTTTTAGCTTAAAAACATATGTAGTGTATTCTGTATCCTCAAAACCAGATGGTTGTCTCACGTAGACTTCTTCCTTAATATATCCATTTTAAAAAGCGGATTTAACATCCATTTGATATAACTTGAAACCTTTGAATGTTGCATAGGCAAGTAGCATTCTAATTGATTCAAGTCTGGCTACCGGGGCATATGTCTCATCGTAATCTAGTCCTTCGACTTGACTAAACCCCTTTGCTACTAGACGAGCTTTATTCCTTAGGATTTCACCTTGATCATATAATTTGTTCCTAAATACCCAGTTGGTATCTATAATTGTCTTACCTTTTGGTGGAGGTACTAAATCCCAAACTTGGTTTCTTTCGAATTGATTTAACTCTTCTTGCATTGCAATTATCCAGTCAGGTTTTGTTAATGCATCACTTATGTGTTTAGGTTCAATTTTAGATATTACTTCTATTTGACTTAAATTTCTAAAGGCAGATCTTGTTTGAACCCTTAATTCAGGATTTCCTATGATTTGGTTAACTGGATGATTAAGGTTAGATTTTACTATTCTTGGATTAGAATTCTCAAATTCTTTAGGTTGTATTAAGTCTTCTTCTTCTTCTAGATTAACTGGATGATTAGAATCATTTTGAGTAATAGAAATATGATCATTTTCATTAAAGGTTACATTAGTGGTTTCCTCAATTTTCAAAGTAGATTTATTGTAAATTCTAAAGGCCCTACTTGTAGATGAATATCCAAGAAAGATTCCTTGGTTAGTTTTTGAAGTAAATTTGCCTAAGTGATCTTTAAGATTTAAAATGTGAACATTACAACCAAATACTTTAAAATATTTTATGTTAGGAATTTTTTAAAATAAATTTCATAAGATTTTTATTTTGATCTTTATTAATTATAATTCGATTTTGGACATAACAAGCTGTATTAACAGCTTCAGCCCAAAAATATTTTGGTATATCATATTCATTTAGCATTGTTCGTGCAGCTTCTTGTAAGGTTCTATTCTTACGTTCTACTAAGCCATTTTGTTGCAAAGTTTTAGGGCACGAAAACTCATGATGATAACCATTTTCTAAACAAAAATTATTAAAGTTTTGATTTTTGAATTCACCTCCATTATCACTTCTTATTTACTTAATCTTTATCTCTTTTTCATTTTCTACTTGTTTACAGAAATTTTTAAATATTTCAAAGGTTTCATTTTTAGTAGATAAGAATTTAACCTAAGTATATTTAGAGTAGTCATCAATGATTACTAAGCAATAAAGATTACCATTCAAAGATTTTATTCCATGAGAATCAAATAAATCTAAATGTATTAGGTCAAGTATTTTATTTGTTCTATTTTGATTGGTAAGTTTATGAGTTGATTTAATTTGTTTTCCTTGTTGACAAGAATTACAAAATTTATTTATAGGATTCCCTAACTTTCGCAAACCTTTTACTAAACCATTTTTGCTTAATTTCAGTAAATTTCTAAAGTGAGTGTGAGCTAATCTCCTATGTCATAACCAAGTTTCATCATCATTTGCAAGAAAACATTTGGGTATTGTTTTAGGTAGATGAATAGAGTATATATTTTTATCTCTAAAGCCTTTTAGTAATATATTAGTTGAATCATTATAGCTTATCAAGCATTCAGAAGACAAAAATCTAACCCTAAATCCTGAATCACAGAGTTGACTTATACTAAGCAAATTATAATTAAAATGTTCAACAAGTAAAACCTTTTTAATTGAAATGTTGTATTGTAATTGAATTTCACCTGTACCAATTACCTTTAGCTTGCCATTGTTTCCAAAGACAACTGATCCTAAATTTATGAATTCAATGTTGGTAAATTTGTGCTGATCCCCAGTCATGTGTCTGGAGCAGCCGCTGTCCAAGATCCATTAATCCAGAGCTTTGGATTCCTATAAAACGTAAGATTTGAACCAAAGTTTAGTTAAAGGATGAAATTGAGTGGGTAAGTTTTTGGATTTAATTTAGTTGAATTGCATTTAATATTTATGGTGTAATGAGTTAAGTTTTAAGGTTAAGATAATTTTTAATTAAATGTTAAATAATTTTTAATTAAGTTTTAAAAATAATTTTTAATTAAGTTTTGAAAATAATTTTTAATTATGTTTTAAAATAATTTTTAATTAAGCTTTTAAAATAATTTTTAATTGAGTTTTTAAAATAATTTTTAATTAAGTTTTAAAATAATTTTTAATTAAGTTTTAAAATAATTTTTAATTAAGTTTTAAAATAATTTTTAATTAAGTTTTAAAAATGATTATTAATTAAGTTTTAAAAATAATTTTTAATTAAGTTTTAAAAATAATTTTTAATTAAGTTTTAAAAATAATTTTTAATTAAGTTTTAAAAATAATTTTTAATTAAGTTTTAATTTAGTTTTAAAATAATTTTTAATCAAGTTTTTAGTTTTTAATTAAGTTTTTAAAATGCTATTTAATTAAGTTTTAAAATAATTTTTAATTAATTTTTTAAAATAATTTTTAATTAAGTTTTAAAATAATTTTTAATTAAGTTTTACTTTAGTTTTAAAATAATTTTTAATTAAGTTTTTAGTTTTTAATTAAGTTTTTAAAATGATTTTTAATTAAGTTTTAAAATAATTTTTAATTAAGTTTTAAATTAATTTTTAATTAAAATTTTTAAATGATTTTTTAATTAAGTTTTAAAATAATTTTTAATGATGTTTTTAAAATGATTTTTTAATTATGTTTTAAAATAATTTTTAATTAAGTTTTAAAATAATTTTTAATTAAGTTTTAAAATAATTTGGTTTAGAATTTAATTAGGTTTAGAATTTAATTAAGTTTGAAAAAGGTTATTGAACCCATGTTAGATTCAAACTTAGCTTTGGATTAATCAAGCAGGCTTCATAAGAATAAGCTTTCAGTTCAGTGGCGAGGCATATGGCCTTCTTGTGTATCAACGGTGGACCACTTGCTGAAGACTTTCCAAACTGTTCTCGTCCAAAAAATATAATACTAAATTTTAGTCTAACTAGCCCATGTTTGACTGGGATAGCTTCGGTCAGATCCACTAAGTCTAGTGCACCAGGTAGAATTCCATATTCAGCCTAGACATGCCTTCGACAAAGTTTCCTTGACATACTATCATCCCAATTCATTTCGATGCTATGTTGTAGGGTTTGGTAAACCTTTTTCATCTAACCTTTCTAAGCAGAAAGTAAACCTAATCCTAAGTGTATGAGTTTGGTTAATCAAATTGGTTGAATTGTTTTTCTAATTGCTCCCCCTGAGTCATAGCTTAGATAAAGTCTATCTAAGTAATGGATTTGACTCTTAGGGACCAAGTAGAGGTTTGGTTTAATTGATTTGATTAAATGTTTTGTTTGGACCCATGCTTGGACTTGACTTCTAACTTTTTGACTAATTAAAGACAAATATGATTTGTTTGTTTGCTTAGGGTTGTAGCCAAGTCCTAATTTGTTGTACACGGCTCGTTGCGACCCAAGTACAATATTTAGACACTTGGATCTCAGTTTGAACCTTTCCAACGTTTTCTTGAGTCTCTCGACTTGTCCTTTCAAGTCGGAATTTTCTTTCTCAAGTTTTTCAACTTGAGTTGAAGTTCCGACTTGAACTTGGTTAGTCGAGGCACTCAAGTTAACTTGTTGTTTAAGGTGGTCTATTTCCTTAAGTAACAAGTCATTTTGTTTTTCTGATTTTGATAATTTTTTAAACAAACACTTAACTACTTTAAGTAAATTAGATTTAGAATAAATCATTACCATATTTGGAACTTCCGATCTGGGGCTTCTCTCAGAATCGAGGTCAATCTCGGACTCGTACTCTTCATCAGACTCGGAATCGGAATCTTTGTTTCTTGCCATAAATGCAAGATGGCTCGAGTGCTTCGTTTGCTCCGTGTCGGATTCGTCGGAAGAAGTCTCGTCCCAAGTTGCTTGAAGAGTCTTCTTTCGTCTTGTCGATTTGGGCTTTTCTTCCTTCCGGTTCGGGCAATCGATTTTGAAATGTCCCTTTTTGTTGCACCCGTAACAAATCACTTCTGATTTGTTTTGGGTCTGGTTGAGCAGAGTCTTCTTGACATTTCTTCTGAACTTCTTCTTCGTCAGAAGTCTCCGCACCATGTTGACCAACTGTTCTTCATTTGTTGAGTAAGAGTCTGACTCGCCTTCAGACTCGATCTTGGTTTTTGATTTTGTCTCCTTGCTTGGACCTGCATACAGAGCTACACCTTTCTCAACATGACTTATATTAGATTGTTTGTGTAATTCCAATTCACAGAATAACTTGTCTAACTTAAGAATTGAAAGATTCTTGGAGACTTTGTACACATCTATAATTGATGCCCACAAAGCATTCCTCGGAAAGCCATTTAAGGCGTACCTTATCGTGTCACGGTTTTCCAAGTTGTGTCTGACCAGGTGGAGGCCATTAAGTATGTCCTTCAGTCGGGCGTGTAGTTGTGAGGCCGTCTCTCCGGGAAACATTTTTATATTAAATAAATTATTTAAAAGTAAGTCCCGTTTAGTTACCTTCGAGTCGTCGGTTCTTTCGTGTAGTTTGACTAGAGAGTCCCACAATTCTTTAGCATTGTCGTAGGGGCCGACTCGATTCAATTCTTCCATTGTAAGCCCGCATTGAATGGTGTTGATTGCCTTGTAGTTCAGTTGTGCCTTCTTGATCATTGGGGGAGTCCAATCTTCAGGTTCAAGAAGTGTCCCATCTTTCGTCGGGGGAGTGTAGCCTTTCAAGATTGTGAACTAGAGCTCAATGTCGGACTTCAAATAGCACTCCATTCTATTCTTCCAATAACTGAAATTTTCTCCTTTGAATAGTGGAGGTCGGATAGTACTATATTCTTCTTGATACGAGTTCGACATCCTTGCAAGACAAAAATTAAAAGTAAAGCATTTCCAAGACTTTTCGTCTTAGGATTAGCAGTGCTTAAGAAAAACAAAAAATATTCTAAATTAAAGAAAAGAGAAAGTTTTAAAAAAATGCTTTGAAAAATGGTTAAGTTATTTCAGAGCTAACGAGGCTCTGATATCAATTGATAGATCGGATGCAAGCGATAGAGGGGGGTGAATATCATTTCTTTTAAAACTTTTCTTTTACTTTTTAAATCAGAATCGTGCAGCAGAAATAAGAAAAGAGACAAAGCCGTTTACTTCGTTCGAAGCCTAGCTCGACTCCTACTCGAAGGCCCGCGGTCCTAGACCGCACCGATGGGCAAAGCACTAAAACCCTTCTTTCCGAAATCTTCGGAAAGAAGCAGATCGTACAAGTACAATGAAATAAGATAGAAACACTCCTACTATCTTATTTTAATTTAAGTGCAATATGAAAATAAATATACCAACAATCGTATACGTAGGATGTAGCTTGGTCGGTACTTCCAGACGGAGTGACTTGTTGAGCTGTTGAAGATGTGTAGCACAATCCGTACGCGAAGAAGAGCTTTATAGATGATCAGAAGAGTTGTTCTGGCATCAAACTTCGAGCTTCATTTTATAGGTGTCTTGGGCGTTCGGTCGACCGATCCCTCTGTTCGGTCGACCGAACCCGGCCCTTCCTTCCTGGCTAGAGTCTGATGCTGGCTCGATCTCCGACAATCAATGCTCTTTAAGGGTTCGGTCGTCCGATCATGCCTTTCGGTCGACCGAATAGGATCTTTTCCTTGTTCATCACAATTAGCTGAGATCTTCTTTTAATGCTGTATGGATCGGTCGACCGGTCCTCCGGTTCGGTCGACCGATCAGGCTTTTTCCTTTTCCTGCTGATCGGTGCTAATGAGCTGGCCAGTGCTAAGTCACCATGGATCGGTCGACCGATATTACTATTCGATCGGACTCTGATTTGTTCTGGTCTAATCTGAATGTTGTTCTGATTTTGCCTGGTCCGAGCTTTAAACAATACACATGAATCAATTTGGGTTGACTAGCAAGTAAAAACCTGGTTAGTTCTAAATACTCAAATTGACCAACCTAAGTCTATTGCTACTATCTTATGGTAGTTAGCTTTGTACAAAGGTTGGACATTTCAACATAAGGATATTTTTCCTTAGTTTTTTTGCCCATGCTTGGACTTTTAGGTTGTAATCAATTCTAGGGGGAACCTTGAACTATGCATTTTTCACATTTTTATACTAATTTCAAAATTTTTAAATCCTAATTTTTATTTTTCATAATATTTATATTTTTACACTTAGTAAAATTCTTTCATATTTTTCGACTTTTAAAAATGTTCAAAATTATTTTTGAAACATCTTTTTATGTTTAAATTTTTTTAAAAAAAACTTTTTAAATTTTTTTACAAAATTCTTATTTTTCATATTTTTAGACTTTTAAATTTTTTATCAGGTAAAATATTTTTCTGAAAACTTTTTAAGGTGTTAATATTTTCAAACATTTGAACCAAAACGTTTTACTTATTTGCTTTTAGAAATTCTAACTTAGTAAAAATTTTGCTATTTTTCAAAATAACTATTTAACTTAGGAAAATTATTCTTTTCAAAATTATTTTAACTTAGTAAAAAAAATTTTCAAATTTTTTTTTTCCTTTTAACTTAGTTAAAAATATTTTTGAATATCATAATTATTTTTTTTTCATTTCAAGTAATTTTTGAACACTTAGTTAAAATTGTTATACATTTCAACCCTTTTGGTTTGTTGGTCTTCCCCTATTTTTGATGTGTGTCAAAGGGGGAGAGATAGTGAATTCAGGCGGAGTATTAAAAGTTAAAAGTTAAATTGCTTGTTTATTTAATTGTTGATTGTTGCATATTTTTAACTTAACTTTGAACCTTGGTTGTCAAACATCAACAAGGGGAAGATTGTTGGTGCAAGTTGCACTATAATCAAACCTAAGTTTTGATGTTGTCAAAGGTTCAAGTTAAGTCTTGTTATGATCTAACAAGTTGATTGAGTGTGCAGGATGTTTACTCAACTGGGAAAGACCTAGTTGGAGGCTAGGCAGGAGAAATCTTAGCAGATCGTGGAACCCAGGTGCAAGTCCAAGTAGGTCGAGGAGACCCAAAGCTTGGCAGTGTGATCGAGAGGTTTGGAGGACCGAAGATCAAGAGAAAAGTCTTTGGGAGCTGATTAAGGCTGAATGAAAAGTCCAAACTAGATATGGAGGATCTAAGTTTGGCAGGTAGGTTGAGGTAAACAAACTGGAGGAGCGACAGTGAGGTCGGGTTCTCGAAGGGAACAACCTTAGGTCGCTGATCCAACTGAAGAAACCGGGAAGGTTTCCAAGTTGAGATCAAGATAGTTCTATTGTCTTTCATATTACTCTTGCTTTATAATATTATTGTTCTAACATCTGTTTTGCAGGAGATGTTTTTGTCTTAATACTGTTTTGCAGGTCCGGCTGGATCGATGGATCGAACAGTAGAATTGGTCGACCAGACCAGGCAAAATCAGAACAACATTCAGATTAGACCAGAACATATCAGAGTCCGATCAAAGTTTGATCGGTCGACCGAATAGTAATATCGGTCGACCGATCCATGGTGACTCAGCACTGACCAGCTCATTAGCACCGATCAGCAGGAAAAGGAAAAAGCCTGATCGATCGACCAAATCGTAGGACCGGTCGACCGATCTAATCAGCATTAAATACAGCATTAAAAGAAGATCTCAGCTAATTGTGATGAACAGGGAAAAGATCTTGTTCGGTCGACCGAAAGGCATGATCGGTCGACCGAACCCTTAAAGAGCATTGATTGCCAGAGATCGAGCCAGCATCAGACTCCATCCAGGAAAGAAGGGAGTGGGTTCGGTCGACCGAATAGAGGGATCGGTCGACCGAACGGCCAAGGCACCTATAAAATGAGGCTCGAAGTCTGAGGCCAGAATTACTCTTATGATCATCTAAAAAGCTCTTCTTCGAGTACGGATTATGCTACACATCTTCAACAGCTCAGCAAGTCACTCCGTCCGAAAGTACCGACCAAGCTACATCTACGTATACAATTGTCGGTATATTTATTTTCATATTGCACTTAAATTAAAATAAGATAGTAGGAGTGTTACTATCTTATTTCATTGTACTTGTACGATCTGCTTCTTTTCAAAGATTTCGGAAAGAAGGGTTTTAGTGCTTTGCCCATCGGTGCGGTCGAGGACCACGGGCCTTCGAGTAGGAGTCGAGCTTGGCTCCGAACGAAATAAACGACTTTGTCTCTTTTCTTATTTCCGCTTCACGATTCTGATTTAAAAAGTAAAAGAAGAGTTTTAAAAGAAGCAATATTCACCCTCCCTCTATCGCTCGCATCCGATCCATCATATACAAATTACCAACTAATGTACCAGAACAGATAATTACCCTATTTTTCTTGACAACCACTTTGTCATCAAAAGAAACAGTATATCCATCCAAAAATAGTTTAGAAACCAAAATTAAATTCTTTCTAAAACTTGGTACATAAAGATAATTTCTCAAAATCAAAATTCTATTTCTATCAAATGATAAGTAGACATCTCCCACTGCAACAGCCACCACTTTCATAGCATTTCTCATGTAGACAGTTATCTTTCCTTCATATAGTCGACGGGTTTCCTGGAACCCCTACAATGGATTGCAGACATGATTAGTGGCTCTTGTATCTACACACCAGGTACTAGTAGATAACACCGCTAAATATGTTTCAACTACTAGAGAATAAGATATACCTTTATTGTTCTTTTTCCTACGAGGACAGTCAGCCTTCAAATGTCCAGACTGCTTGCAAATGAAGCACTTGGCCTTCGACTTCTTCACTCCTGCTTTTAGTCCAGTACCTAGAGATCGATTCACTTTCTTTGCCGAGCCAGCTTGTGTCTTATTCTTCTTCTTGCCTTTCGACATAGAAGTAGAAACATTTTCAGCAAAGTGAATTTGAGAACTATGATGAAATAGCCCTTCTGCATCTTGTAGTTTTGTCAGTAGTTCCGCTAATAAATAAATTCTTTTATTCATATTGTAGTTCAGGCGGAACTACTCAAAACTTTTGGGTAGTGTTTGAAGAATAATATAGACCTGGTTTCCCCATCGATTTCAGCTCCAAGGATTTGTATCCCGTTCAAGTAAGCCATCATCTTGAGGATATGATCTCTTACGGGTGTCCCCTCTGACATGGTGGTTGTCATTAATTTTATCATTGCCTCTTGCCTAGCAGCCCGATTTTGGTGTCCGAAGAGTTCCTTGAGATTACTCATCATGTCATAGGCAGTTGGCATGTCCTGATGCTGATGTTGCAGCGCATTTGACATTGAAGCCAAAATGTAACACCGCGCCATGTCATCTGCCTTTACCCATTTCTTATGATACTCAATCTCCTCTTCACTAGAATCACTATTAGGCACATCAGGGCAGACCTCTAATAGTACAAACTTATATCTTTCAGCAGTTAGGACAATGTCCAGGTTTCTTTTCCAATCTATATAATTGGGACAAGTAAGTTTGTTCTCTTTCAGAATAATAGTCAGTGTGTTGAAAGTCATCCTAAGAATGACAAAATAATTTTTGGTCAAGACTTTAGAATTTAGAATAATATTGAGTCCTCAAACAATAATATTTAAATTCATCAACACCTCAAAACATCGTGAATTTTGTATGCCACGTTAGTGTGGACGTATACAAATTCAAACATTTGTAAGAGGAGGTTTTACCCATTAATTTTATTCTTGTCATCCTTGTAACGCCCCGCCCCTTCCTGCTTAAGCTGACGGGGGTTACTTATCTTTTCTTCTTAAAACAGCGGAAGTCTTATCTATAGTATAATTTTTTTCTTTAAAACTTTTTCTTTACTTTTCAAATCATCATCACTAACTACCTATCACATGAGTCACATAACATGCTTAACATAACTTTAAACCATAATACTAAAGAGCATGATGAAATGTCATGGAGTCATTGATCCTGTCCGAAAGTTGAATCAAAGGATGCTGGGCACGTGGTACTCTCCAAGCTGCTGATGTAGATCTCCGGTTGATCGCAAGGTGCTCCGGCGAACCTGCACAGAAGTCAAGCCGGGAAGGGGTTCCCGGTGATGACCCTCCGACGCTCAAGTTAGGCAGGCGAAAAGCAAGAAGGCGGCTTTCAAGATCAGAGATTTTTCATCATACCTCCGGTGAAGTCTAAGTGCTCTTATATAAAGCTATGGGAGCTTAGTGCACACAAACCGAGGTGTACACGTGTCCTATACCATGCCGCAGTATGGGCTTGTCAGAAGAGCATGTCTGACGCCATACTGCTACAATCTGAGCGTCTCTGTGATGGGACAGCAGAACCCTTTGTCGTACGATATTGAGTATGGCCTGGTCCTCAAACGTGCCTATTGTCAGCAACAGGGGTTACTAAGATGATGTACCCACTGTCCCATACTTTTTGCCTTCCGCTTCCCGGATAGGTCATCAAACCGCTCGGCCAAACTATTCGCCTTTGGTCCGGCGTTGATGGTTGTCCGTCTGGGATAGTTTAGAGTCGTCGCCCGCTCGGCTCTCATAGCCTGACACCTGGCCGAGCGGGCAGCCGCTCGGCCTTTACTCCTGATTTGCAATGCGGCCGAGCGGACTATCCGCTCGGCCATATGCTCTTTTTCCCTTCATTGGAAATTTGGGCTCACGGCCAAATGGTTGTTCTCTCGGATGAAGATCATTGCCTAGTACTCAGCCTGTCCCACCCGTTCATCGAGCCCATGGGGTTGACCTCCCTTTGACTGCTGACCTCCAAGTATCGTTGACCTTGCCCTCATGAGGACCCCCCGGCCTTATCACCGGATCACTTGCCTCCCCTTTAAGTCCAGTCGAAAGAGGCGTCAAAGTCCGACTGACTAGACTGCCGGTCTGACTGAGTGATGGCCACTATACTGGGACTGGGAAGGTTCCTCCGCTCGACTTACCTTCTTCTTCATGCCCGTTCGGCGCTATCAAGCTGACGCCTTCAGTATCCCCTCGGAATTCATGCCGAATCTTCTCCATTAACGCCAAGCACGCGCGCTGTGCGCGGTAAGGGGCGTTCATTAAATGCGCCCTATGTCCTGCTGACTCGTGGCACTCCCGCTGTTGTCAGTGTACGGCGATGGCGTTACCTACGATGGGACAGCCGCCGTTTGAAATGAACAACCCGATAACAGCTTCATTTTTTGTGACCTGGATCTGACGGCTGAGGCTATTCGGGGCCAACACTATAAAGCTCTTGATTTCTCCTCTCCGCCGCACTTCTGCTCCTTAGCGCTCCGAAGCCTTGTTGCTCTTTCTGCTCCGGCGACTTCATCTTTCGGCTCTTCAGTGACTTCACAGCCTCCTTCTACGATCATCCTTTCGCTAGTAAGCCTCCCTCACCCTTCATTCCATCATTCTCTTGCACTTTTCCTTAGCTATCCTTTCCATATTATCACCATATTTCTTCGCTCGCTCTCTTCTTTCCTTTCCGCCTTGCATTTCTTCCTTACTTTCGACCATGGCTAGCACTTCTCAACTGACCGCCGGCACTCCTGGTCTTTGGTACATGACCATGGAGAGCCGGTTTGATGAGGAGGACGCCCTGCGCCTCACTCGGACATATGAACTCACTGCTGACCACCATATAGTATTAGCCACCCCCACCGACCGGCCTCATGGTCCGCCGCCCGGCACCGTTCTCTTTTTCCGGGATCAATTTTTGGCCGGGCTGCGATTTCCTCCGCACCGGTTCCTTGTACAAGTGTGCAATTATTTCCGCATCCCGCTCGGCCAACTAGTTCCGAACTCCATTAGGCTGCTGAGCGGGGTGGTAATTCTTTTTAAACTGAACGGCATCCCACTGGACCCCCAAGTTTTCCACTACTTCTACTATCCGAAACAATCCGAGTGGGGCACTTTCATTTTCCAATCTAGGATAGGTTTTGTTCTTTTCGATAACATGCCAAGCTCCAACAAGCACTAGAAGGAACATTTCTTCTACTTGCGTTTTCCCGCGCTACCGGCTTTCCGTACCAAATGGCAGACGGCGGTACCAACACAACCGGAGCTCGGCAATTTAAAAGTGATCCGGCCTATCTTTATGCAGCCAATCGGCTGGTCGGCCAGCGCTACCATATCGATAAGCTGCTCCTTCCGGGAGTGCTATATATATTTGGCTTGTCCCCTGTCCAAGCCGACCTGCCTTGCAGCATGAGTAAGCATTCTTCTCGCCCTTTTTCCTTAGTTCTAACTGATTTATTCTTCGTTTCTGCAGCTGAAGTCATGTGGTGCGCCAAGGCTACTGAGCGGCTTAAGTTGAGAGCTGCTGAGGTTGAGGCGGCGAAGAATAACGAGGTCGTCGAACGGGGGTTGGTCTTGACGGACTCGGCACCTGGAAGGGATAAGGGGACTCAGATTGCCCCTGAAGCCCTAACCGCTTCTGCCTCTCTCAATGAGGCAGGGGGCGATATCGCATCCTCTGCTCAAGCCGAAGTAGAGGGCCGCTTGGTGGACGAGGCTCCTCTAGCGACTTGGAAACGCAAACGGCAAGAGCAAGCCTCTCAGCCGACCCCATTCGATGAGCAGCGTTCCGAGCGGGGTGATGATGCTCCCGTGATCTCCGGGGCGGTTTCCACAGAGAGCACCCCTACGCCGCTCGGCTCTCCCCGGGCTGCCTCCGAGGTGCCGCCTACTAGTCCTCCTCGGACCCTGCCTCGCCTTAGACGATTGGGCGACCGTCCCTCCACAATTTGCGAGCCGTCTGGCACAGCAGCTGCGCCTCAAGATGATCCGAATGGCCCGCGGGTGATAAAAATTGTTCTGCGATTTCCGTCGGAGGAATATTTATTGGCTGCTGATCGGCCAATGGTTCCCGAACAGCAAATCACTCTCACAGGTCCCCTCGCCAAAGCCTGGGAGGGTGCCCGGCTCCGCATCGCTCTTATGACCCCCAGCCAACTAGGCGACAACAATTTGCAACAGGCGACTGGGGTATATCCTTTGTCTTGTTGGTTAATTTAGTTTAGATTTTAACTTGATCACATTCGTTCACAAAACTGGGTGGAGCAGATCGCCATCAGCAACCGCCTAGACGAGCTGGAGGACGAGCTGAAAAAGCTCAAAACCTCGGGGGAAAGCAGACAGTCTACGGCTGTTTTGGAGAAAGCCAAGAAGCTCTTGGAAGCCGAACGGAATAGTTCTTCTGACTTGGCAGGTGAAGTGGCTCGGCTCGAGGCTCTGGTTAAGCAGCGTGATAAGGAAATAAAGCTCGCGACCAGCCGGAAGCTCAAGGCCATCGACGATATGGACTTGATGAAGGTGGAAAACCGGGGGCTGGAACAACGCATGAAGGACTTGAACGGCCTACTGACCACCGAACGGGAGAGTCGCTCGGTTGAAAAGGTCAAATCTGAAGGGGATTTGAAAGATCTCCAGGCTGCCCTTGACGCTTCCCGAGCCACGCTCAAAGAATATCGAGATGGGGAACCCGGCCGGTCGGCTGAAATGCGAAAAGCTTTCGTCCGCTCGGACGAATTTGGTGAAAAGTTCAGCGACAAGCTGTCTCTAAATTTTGAAGAGGCTATCAAAGTGGCGGTTGATTATTTTAAGACTAAAGGCCACCTACCAGCCGAGCTGTCCGTCCCCCAATGATCTAGCTGCCATGATGGGCTCTATCCCTGACGCCCTTTTTAATTTCGATGAGTGAGGAGTATTTAAACCATTTTTTGTACGCCCGCCGTTTGGCGCGAACACCTTTATTATTACTCTTTTGTCTGGCCGCCGTTCGGCGTGAATGAACTCTGTTTTTGCTTGTTATTTGCTTGCTAGACCGATATTCATCCTTAGCCTTTGTTCCGATCATAATAATTTTTTCACAAGTATTCTTTATAAGGGAGCCGCTCGGCCGTACGACGGCCTTACTCTTGCCTTAATAGTAGGACCGATTATGGATCGGCGCCTACGACCGGGTCGTACCATGCGAACAGCTATCCGTCCGGAAGCTTTTTAAATGGCGGTTCATCGCTCGAATTTTAATGTCGGGGCTAGACGGTCTTCCGGCCGGCGGGTTTATAGACGCCGATTCGTCTCTCGATGTTTAACGTCGGAGCTCGACGGTCTTCCGGCCGGCGGGTTTATAGACGCCGGTTCGTCTCTCGATTTTTAACGTCGGAGCTCGACGGCCTTCCGGCCGGCGGGTTTATAGACGTCGGTTCGTCTCTCGATATTTAACGTCGGAGCTCGACGGTCTTCCGGCCGGCGGGTTTATAGACGCCGGTTCGTCTCTCGATTTTTAACGTCGGAGCTCGACGGTCTTCCGGCCGGCGGGTTTATAGACACCAGTTCGTCTCTCGATTTTTAACGTCCGAGCTCGACGGTCTTCCGGCAAACGGGTTTATAGACGCCGGTTCGTCTCTCGAGTTTTAACGTCGGAGCTCGACGGTCTTCCGGCCGGCGGGTTTATAGACGTCGGTTCGTCTCTTGATTTTTAACGTCGGAACTCGACGGTCTTCCGGCCGGCGAGTTTATAGACTCCGGTTCGTCTCTCGATTTTTAACGTCGGAGCTCGACGGTCTTCCGGTCGGCGGGTTTATAGACGCCGGTTCGTCTCTCGATTTTTAACGTCGAAGCTCGACGGTCTTCCGGCCGGCGGGTTTATAGACGCCAGTTCGTCTCTCGACTTTTAACGTCGGAGTTCGACGGTCTTCCGGCCGACGGGTTTATAGACGCCGGTTCGTCTCTCGATTTTTAACGTCAGAGCTCGACGGTCTTCCGGCCGGCGGGTTTATAGACGCCGGTTCGTCTCTCAATTTTTAACGTCGGAGCTCGACGGTCTTCCGGCCGGCGGGTTTATTCCTGTCAAAGTCGGCGTCGAGTCCGTTCGGATCCAGAACTATGATGATGGCAACGCCGAGCGGAGGAACATGGAGCTGGATTTGGTCACGAGGAGCGAGCCAAGGCGTCCGTCCGGCTGATGGCGTACCGGCAAAGAATGAAGCAGAACTATAACCGGCGCATGATCCCTAGAGCGTTCCAAGTCGGCAACCTCGTCTGGAAAAAAGTAAAGCCGGTCGGCGATGTCGGCAAACTGGAGGCTCCTTGGGCGGGCCCCTTTAAAGTCATCGAAAAGCTCCGCTCGGGTGCTTATTATTTGGAAGATGAAGACGAGCGGCGGCTAGATCGACCCTGGAGCGCAAATCATCTCCAGCCATACCGAGCTGGGTGATAGGTGCGCTGATGTAATTTTATATATGTTTTGGTCACCTATGTCCTTGTAACGCAGGAAGCAGAAATGATAAAAGGATGGCAAATAGCTTCGCCGAACGGCGGTGTTAAAATTAGCCTTAAAGGTCGTCGAGCTCCGACGTTAAAAATCGAGAGACGAGCCGGCGTCTATAAATCTTCCGAGCGGAAGATTGTCGAGCTCCGATGTTAAAAATCGAGAGACGAACCGGCGTCTATAAACCCGCCGGCCGGAAGACCGTCGAGCTCCGACGTTAAAAATCGAGAGACGAACCGGTGTCTATAAACCCGCCGTTCGGAAGACCGTCGAGCTCCGACGTTAAAAATCGAGAGACGAACCGGCGTCTATAAACTCGTCGGCCGGAAGACCGTCGAGCTCCGACGTTAAAAATCGAGAGATGAACTGGCGTCTATAAACCCGCCGGCCGGAAGACCGTCGAGCTTCGACGTTAAAAATCGAGAGACGAACCGGCGTCTATAAACCCGCCGGCCGGAAGACCGTCGAGCTCCGACGTTAAAAATCGAGAGACGAATCGGCATCTCCTGCGGAAGACCGTCGAGTTCGACGATATCGAGAGACGAACCGACGTCTATAAACCCGCCGGCCGGAAGACCGTCGAGCTCCGACGTTAAAAATCGAGAGACGAACCGGCGTCTATAAACCCGCCGACCGGAAGACCGTCGAGCCCCAACGTTAAAAATCGAGAGACGAACCGGCGTCTATAAACCCGCCGGCCGGAAGACCGTCGAGCTCTGACGTTAAAAATCGAGAGACGAACCGGCGTATATAAACCCGCCGGCCGGAAGACCGTCGAGCTCCGACGTTAAAAATCGAGAGACAAACCGGCGTCTATAAACCCGCCGGCAGGAAGACCGTCGAGCTCCGACGTTAAAAATCGAGAGACGAACCGGCGTCTCTAAACCCGCCGGCCGGAAGACCGTCGAGCTCCGACGTTAAACATCGAGAGACGAACCGGCGTCTATAAACCCGCCGGCCGGAAGACCGTCTAGCACCGACGTTAAAATTCGAGCGATGAACCACCATTTAAAAAGCCTCCAGACAGATAGTTGTTTGCATGGTACGACCCGGTCGTAGGCGCTGATCCATAACCAGTCCTACTATTAAGGCAAGAGTAAGGTCGTCGTATGGCCGAGCGGCTCCCTTATAAAGAATACTTGTGAAAAAATTATTATGATCGGAACAAAGGCTAAGGATGAATATCGGCCTAGCAAGCAAATAACAAGCAAAAACAGAGTTCATTCACGCCGAACCGCGGCCAGACAAAAGAGTAATAATAAAGGTGTTCGCGCCAAACGGCGGGCGTACAAAAATTGGTTTAAATACTCCTCACTCATCGAAATTAAAAAGGGCGTCAGGGATAGAGCCCATCATGGCAGCCAGATCTTCGGGGGGGACGGACAGCTCGGCTGGTAGGTGCCCTTTAGTCTTGAAATAATCAACTGCCACTTTGATAGCCTCTTCAAAAGTTAGAGACAGCTTGTCGCTGAACTATTCACCAAATTCGTCCGAGCGGACGAAAGCTTTTCGCACTTCAGCCGATCGGCCGGGTTCCCCATCTCGATATTCTTTGAGTGTGGCTCGGGAAGCGTCAAGGGTAACCTGGAGATCTTTCAAATCCCCTTCAGATTTGGCCTGTTCAGCCGAGTGGCTCTCCTGTTCGGTGGTCAGTAGGCCGTTCAAGTCCTTCACGCGTTGTTCCAGCCCCCGGTTTTCCACCTTCATCAAGTCCATATCGTCGATGGCCTTGAGCTTCCGGCTGGTCGTGAGCTTTATTTCCTTATCACGCTGCTTAACTAGAGCCTCGAGCTGAGCCACTTCACTCGCCAAGTCAGAAGATCTATTCCGTTCGGCTTCCAAGAGCTTCTTGGCTTTCTCCAAAGCAACCGTAGACTGTCTGCTTTCCCCCGAGGTTTTGAACTTTTTCAGCTCGTCCTCCAGCTCGTCCTCCAGCTCGGCTAGGCGGTTGCTGATGGCAATCTGCTCCACCCAGTTCTGTGAACGAATGTGATCAAGTTAAAAGCTAAACTAAATTAACCAACAAGACAAAGGATATACCCCAGTCGCCTGCTGCAAATTGCTGTCGCCTAGTTGGCTGGGCGATGCGGAGCCGGGCGTCCTCCCAGGCTTTGGCGAGGGGACCTATGAGAGTGATTTGCTGTTGGGGAACCATTGGCCGATCAGCAGCCAATAAATATTCCTCCGACGGAAATCGCAGAAAAGTTTTTATCACCCGCGGGCCGCTCGGATCATCTTGAGGCGCAGCTGCTGTGCCAGACGGCTCGCCAATTGCGGAGGGACGGTCGCCCAATCGTCTAAGGCGACGCAAGGTCCGAGGAGGACTAGTAGGCGGCACCTCGGAGGCAGCCCGGGGAGAGCCGAGCGGCGTAGGGGTGCTCTCTGTAGAAACCGCCCCGGAGATCACGGGAGCATCATCACCCCGCTCGGAACGCTGCTCATCGGATGGGGTCGGCTGAGAGGCTTGCTCTTGCCGTCTGCGTTTCCAAGTCGCTAGAGGAGCCTCGTCCACCAAGCGGCCCTCTACTTCGGCTTGAGCAGAGGATGCGATATCGCCCCTTGCCTCGTTGAGAGAGGCAGAAGCGGTTAGGGCTTCAGGGGCAATCTGAGTCCCCTCATCCCCTCCAGGTGCCGAGTCCGTCAAGACCAACCCCCGTTCGGCGACCTCCTTATTCTTCGCCGCCTCAACCTCAGCAACTCTCAACTTAAGCCGCTCAGTAGCCTTAGCGCGTCACATGACTTCAGCTGCAGAAACGAAGAATAAATCAGTTAGAACTAAGGAAAAAGGGTGAGAAGAATGCTTACTCATGCTGCAAGGCAAGTCAGCTTGGACAGGGGACAAGCCAAATATATATAGCACTCCCGGAAGGAGCAGCTTATCGATATGGTAGCGCTGGCCGACCAGCCGATTGGCTGCATGAAGATAGGTCGGATCTCTTTTAAACTTGCCGAGCTCCGGTTGTGTTGGTACCGCCGTCTGCCATTTGGTACGGAAAGTCGGTAGCACGGGAAAACGCAAGTAGAAGAAATGTTCCTTCCAGTACTTGTTGGAGCTTGGCATGTTATCGAAAAGAACAAAACCTATCCTAGATTGGAAAATGAAAGTGCCACACTCGGATTGTTTCGGATAGTAGAAGTAGTGAAAAATTTAGGGGTCCAGTGGGATGCCGTTCAGTTTAATAAGAATTACCACCCCGCTCAGTAGCCTAATGGAGTTCAGAACTAGTTGGCCGAGTGGGATGCGGAAATAATTGTACACTTGTACGAGGAACTGGTGTGGAGGAAATCGCAGCCCAGCCAAAAATTGATCCCGGAAAAAGAGAACGGTGTCGGGCGGCGGACCATGAGGCCGGTCGGTGGGGGTGGCTAATATTATATGGTGGTCAGCAGGGAGTTCATATGTCTGAGTGAGGCGCAGGGCGTCCCCCTCGTCAAACCGGCTCTCCATGGTCATGTACCAAAGACCAAGAGCGCCGGCGGTCGGTTGAGAAGTGCTAGCCATGGTCGAAAGTAAGGAAGAAATGCAAGGCGGAAAGGAAACAAGAGAGCGAGCGAAGAAATATGGTGATAATATGGAAAGGATAGCTAAGGAAAAGTGCAAGAGAATGATGGAATGAAGGGTGAGGGAGGCTTACTAGCGAAAGGATGATCGTAGAAGGAGGCTGTGAAGTCACTGAAGAGCCGAAAGATGAAGTCGCCTGAGCAGAAAGAGCAACAAGGCTTCGGAGTGCTAAGGAGCAGAAGTGCGGCGAAGAGGAGAAATCGATAGCTTTATAGTGTTGGCCCCGAATAGACTCAGCTGTCAGATCCAGGTCGCAAAAAACGAAGCTGTTATCGGGCCGTTCATTTCAAACGGCGGCTGTCCCATCGTAGGTAACGCCATCGCCGTACGCTGACAATAGCGGGAGCGCCACGTGTCAGCAGGACATAGGGCGCATTTAATTAACGCCCCTTACCGCGCGCAGCGCGCGTGCTTGGCGTTAATGGAGAAGATTCGGCATGAATTCCGAGGGGATACTGAAGGCGTCAGCATGATAGTGCCGAACGGGCATGAAGAAGAAGGTAAGCCGAGCGGAGGAACCTTCCCAGGCCCAGCATAGTGGCCGTCACTCAGTCAGACCGGCAGTCCAGTCAGTCGGACTTTGACGCCTCTTTCGACTGGACTTAAAGGGGAGGCAAGTGATCCGGTGATAAGGCCGGGGGGCCCTCATGAGGGCAAGGTCAACGATACGTGGAGGTCAACAGTCAAAGGGAGGTCAACCCCATGGGCTCGATGAACGGGTGGGACAGACCAAGTACTAGGCAATGATCTTCATCCGAGAGAACAACCATCTGGCCGTGAGCCCAAATTTCCAATGAAGGGAAAAAGAGCATATGGCCGAGCGGATAGTCCGCTCGGCCGCATTGCAAATCAGGAGTAAAGGCCGAGCGGCTGCCCGCTCGGCCAGGGTGTCAGGCTATGAGAGCCGAGCGGGCGACGGCTCTAAACCATCCCGGACGGACAACCATCAATGCCGGACCAAAGGCGAATAGTTTGGCCGAGCGGTTTGATGACCGATCCGGGAAGCGGAAGGCAAAAAGTATGGGACAGCGGGTACATCATCTTAGTAACCCCTATTGCTGACAACAGGCACGTTTGAGGACCAGGTCATACTCAGTATCGTACGACAAAGGGTTCTGCTGTCCCATCACGGAGACGCTCAGACTGTAGCAGTATGGCGTCAGACATGCTCTTCTGACAAGCCCATGCTGCGGCATGGTATAGGACACGTGTACACCTCGGTTTGTGTGCACTAAGCTCCCATAGCTCTATATAAGAGCTCTTAGACTTCACCGGAGGTATGATGAAAAATCTCTGATCTTGAAAGCCACCTTCTTGCTTTTCGCCTTCCTAACTTGAGCGTCGGAAAATCGTCGCCGGGAACCCCTTCCCGGCTTGACTTCTGTGCAGGTTCGCCGGAGCACCTTGCGATCAACCGGAGATCTACGTCAGCAGCTTGGAGAGCACCACGTGCCCAGCGTCCTTTGATTCAGCATTCAGACAGGATCAGAGGTATTCCTACGAACTGATTTTAAAATTCTTTAGTAATAAAATATGGTTTTGTAGTTCCTAAGGATCAACAAGGAGAAGAGAAAGAAAAAAATCAATGGACAAAGAAGAAACAAAGTGATTTCGCAGCAAATACTAGAGCGGAATACCACTTGCTAAGTGTATTACCGCCTCAAGAAGTTAAACGCATCGGAAGCTACTTCTTAGGCAAAGTGTCACACCCTGATGGTAAAGTTGTCCGACAAAAATTGAACAGCACCTCCCTTATAACAATGACAATTGAAACATGGATACATAGCCACACAACTGAACAAGAATAATAATATCAACCCACATGACTGGGAACAACCTCAATGAAAGACATAGGGTAAATTACATGAACAAAATAACAGACTACGAGCTGGCTCCGCTTGACACAACAACCATCGATCCGAACAAAAGACCAACACAAGATAAAAATCTGCATTCAAGTTAATTATTACATGAATATGTTCGGAAAACCAAAATATGAGTAATAGCAACAACCAAAACCAAGAGCTTCGTAATAATTAGTAGGAATAGATGAAAGTGACCTCTTGAGTTGATAATTAGGATTAAATGCTCGGATAACTTTCCATTGTCGTCTCTCTTATGAAATACACTCATTTTTTTCTATGGGGCCGAATTCTCTAGATCGTTTTTTATGATATAGGGGATGATTCCTTTGTAACCATTGATGAGGATGAATATACTCTACATATCTTATAAGTGGAAGTCATTCATCCTATCGATACATACAAAAAGATCATTTCTTAGATCAAAAAACGGTCTGGATCTACTCTCATTCTCTACCACCCCTAACTTTTGAATACAAAATTAATTTTTTGATTTGGGCCCACCGGTCCCATTGACAAAGACTTACTGTCAACCTCTCAAATTAGAACTAATTAATAAAAAAAATTATTTTTTCTAGACCCATGTGGGTAACTGTTCATACTGCGTTCATGTAAGCTCTGCTTATGACTGTCATGAATAATATTAAAAAAACTATCTTTGAACATCTTCTCTTGGAGTTAGAATCAATTTTTTTCTTATGTGTACACAATGCTCATTGCTTGAAAGAAATGTCAAATTTCTTATTATCATACCTATATTATGGGCTGACGGTGACTTTATTTTTTTACCGTAATATTCTCCTATAATATACTATTAATTATTTAAATAAATGTTATAACAATAGGGAACGTCCTTTTCATGATTTTAATAAAGACACTAGTTTAATTTTTTTTAAAAAATAAAAATGAAAATGAAAATGAAAATGAACATGAACATGAATTTAAAAGCTATATCGAAGGTCAACTGATAGAGAAGGTGAATCGAAAATGCTGATGAACTTTTAAGCGTAGACTGCATTATTTTTTTTTTTTTTTTTTTTTTTTTTTTTGAAATCTTAAATCTTAAATATAAAATTCAAGATCTGAATCCAACCCAATATTCTCCTATAATATACTATTAATTAATATTGATTGAGTTGAATAATATATATATATATATATATATATATATATATATATATTATTTGAATATATGTTATAGCAATAAGGAACGTTCTTTTCATGATTTTAATCAAAGACACTGGTTTGTTTTTTTTTTCACAAATGAAAATGAAAATGGATTTGAAAGTTATTGAAGGTTAATCAAAAATGCTGATGAACTTTTAAGTAGATCCGATCACAGTTCGAAATTGATGGTTTGAAATCGTCGGTTCGATGGTTTTAGGTAGGTCGACCCTTAATCTTAACCGTCCAAGATGGTTATGGTTCACGGTTCGGAACCGTCAGTTCACGGTTCAGTTCATGGTTCATCACGGTTCGTCACGGTTCAAGATTATTATGTTAAAAAATTTAGAAATTAAACATTACAAATTACAAATTACAAATTACAAATTACAAATTAAAATTTATTGGAAAAAAGGGTTTGCACTTATTTAAATTATTTACGTATCCCCTTAGGGGAATCAAAGCACACGTAGTTCTTTTACATTTTTACTTTTTTACATTGTCACTCACTTCAATTTCCCGTTCCTGTTGTATTTATTTCTTCAGTATCAAAATTTTCAACTTCATTATCTGAAAGTTGCATTCCTTGGATTCTTTTCTTCGCTCTGATCCAATCGTCCAGTAATGATTGGACTTCCAATGAGTCGAGAAACAAAGTTTATCGTCGTTCATCTAATATGTTGCCACCGGCACTAAATGTCTGCTCCATAACAACAACTGACACTGGATAAGCTAAAATTTCTTTGACGATCACAGATAGGATGGGAAAGCTTTGAGCCTTCTGTGACCACCACTTTAAGATATCGAAATTTTTGCTATCTGCTTCATTAAAATCAAAATAAGTCGTAAAATAATTTTCAAGTTTTTATGTGGAACTTGAAGATCCTCGTGGACGTTTTATCCGTTCTTTTAATAAAAGTTATGCTTTTGTAAGTTTTAAATTACTACTAGTAATTTGTTGTATTTCATAAATATTAATCTGTGTTTCATATTTTACATAATATTGATTATAAATATCATATAAATAAATTCTAATATTATATATAATATTAACTAGATCAGAAGTATAATATTAACGAGATCAGAAGAAAAAGAATCTTTAATTAGAATTAAAGCGTCATAATATAAAGTTAACATTTATTGTAAAATTTCTAATTTAAATCTAGGATTTAAAGGAAATGCAATTAAATAAATTTCAGGAATAAAACAAAAATATTATTCTCATTTAGTTTTCATAGCTAAGATGCAAGAAGATAAAGATTTATTGTTAATATGTTCATTTAAAACTAATACTATATTAGAAAAATTTTCTAAAACTAATTGAGAAGTGGATAATAAACACCAGAAAGTTATCTGGTTGTATCATTAAATACTTTTAAAATTTCACAAATACTACTACAAATATTTCATTGTTGTGAAAATAAATATATATTAGTATTTTGTGCAAAAATGAACATAATAATTCTTTATATTCAAATGAATCTTGTAATAATTGATATATTAAATTCTAACGTGTTGGTACATCACATGGAAATTTTTTAGGTCTCATTTCATTAATTTTACAAAACTTACCCCATTGTTTCATTAGATGGATGAGACCATAAATAAAAAATTACAATTCTAATTGGTTTAATATAACTTTCTAAAATTTTTAATCCATCTTGAACACATAAATTTAAAACATGATATACAAATATGAAAAAATAAACGGTCAATAATAGGTTGATAAATAAATTTTAGATCATCTATACAAGTAGTATTGGAACTAGCATTATCTAATGATATTAAAAATATTTTATGAGGTTCCAAGAGTTATCGATCCAATGGCAAGTCACACCCATATACGAATGTGTTTGCCAATAATCACTCCAAATATCGAAACATAAAGAAATTTTATTATCTAATTTACTAAATTCATCAATTAAATTCTTTTTTCCTTATTTTACTAATTTTTTAATTGTACAAGTAAATGTAGTTCTAGGTGTTGGAACTCCAAAGAGTTTTGATGTGATCAAACAAGTTAAGTTTGGTCCTGTTTTGTCTAACCCTTGTGTCTAAGTGTGTAGGAGCTTAGGAACACAGGAAGTCGAGCGGAAGACGCGGCTAACGAGAAGGATGACACGGGGAGAGAGCCGACGGGCTCGGTGCGTCCGAGAGACGAGGTGACCACGGAAGAGTACACCGATGGACGAGAAGAACGTACGCGACGTTCGAGGGACGAGAAACCGGGAAGGAAGGCTGCTCGAGGAAAAGGCCGGAACTTGGGTTCGGGTTAGCCCTATTACAGATGGGCGAGATCACCCAAGCTAGCGGAGCCGAAACAGAAGACCCAGACCGAGACGAGCTGAACCGGAGCAGTGGAACCGGACCACAAAAAGTCAATTGGGTTGACTTAAGTGGTCCGGGCGCCCGGATCCATTCCGGGCGTCCGGAAGTGGATTTTGACCAGATCGAGGTTTCACTCGATCTGAACGTTGGGGGATAAAGTTTTATCCCCCCAGGGCGCGCAGAACCCTTCGGGGTGCCCCGAACAGTGTTATAAATATAGCACTGATTTGCACAATTTATTTACTTCACTTGTAATCAATTTCTCTGCGCTTTACTTTTCTGTCTGTGCTGTCAACGTTGTAAAGAGACTACTCCGCCCGAAGGAGATCATCAGATAGTGCGCCGTATTCGTCTTGGATTAGCAATCTTCTGATTGCAAATCAAGTAAATCCCCTGTGTCTGTTTTCTTTTAATTAGTCTATGTTTTTTTTACAAGTGTTTGCTATTTAGTTGAAAATCCGAGAAAGGTTAGATTTATTTTTTTTCAGGGCAATTCACCCCTCCCCTCTTGCCGACCTCCAAAGCGACCAACAAGTGGTATCAAAGCAAGACGCTTCAGGAGGACTAACAGCCGATCGAAGCAACGAGATGGTCGGACCAAGCATTGTTCCACCAAAAATCGAGGGGTACTTCGCACACTGGAAGCGTCGTATGGAGGTATTCCTGAAAACTGATTTCGAAATTCGCTTAATTATAAAGTATGGCTTTGTAGCTCCGATGAATCAGAATGGAGAAGAAAAAGAAGAGAGCCAGTGGACAAAGAAGGAGCAGAATGATTCCGTAGCGAACAACCGTGCAGAATATCACCTGCTGAGCGTGTTGCTGCCTCAAGAAGTCAACCGCATCGGAAGCTACTCGTTGGCCAAAGATCTCTGGGAGAAGTTCCTGGAGCTCCACGAAGGAACACCCAAAGCCAAGCTAGCAAGAAGATGTTGGAGCAATCCCAATGGTTCGTGGGACCATGTGTTTTGGTGTTTGGGCAAAGGGTTTAAGTTAGGTTTACCCTTGTTATTTGATATGTGTACTTGAGTTGTGCAGGACTGCAGGTGACACATGTGACTCAGGTTGACGGCTTCGGGTCCGGTGAAGGATGGAGCATCCGAGGGACCGTGGACAAGGCAGCAAGGACAAGGGCCGAGGGAAGCGACTTCGAGGCATACGCGAAGGATGGCATTGGAGACAAGCCGCGGGCTTGGATGCATCCGAGGGACGAGAGCCAAAGGAAGTAGGCTTGAAGGCAAGAGGTCAAGGCTGTAAAGAAGAGTCAAATGAGTCGTGAGGGTACGAGTGCATGAGAGATTGTACTCGGAGTAAAATCCTAGTTTTAGGGGTTTGCTGTAGCGGCACTGTAGCAGTACTGTAGCGCACTGTAGCAGTTACTGTAGCGTACTGTAGCAGTCGACTGGTGTATGGACCAGTCGACTGATGCACTGTAGCAGAGAGCCGTTGAGATAGCCGTTGGGCTGGCATCAGTGAAGGCAATCAGTGATTTCAAGCTCTATAAGAAGGAGCTTGGTATGGCAAATTAGACTTGGTTAAAGCCTAATTAGTAGTCATCTAGTGCTCTAGCAATCCAAGTGTTCTTGATCGAGTTGTGGCGAGGTTTCTCCACCGACAAGGAGGATTGTGCTAGCCGGAGTTTCCGGGGACTAATCCACCGAAGGATTGAGGGATCGTCCACCTTACGGACAGCCGTGGAGTAGGAGCATCATCTCCGAACCACGTTACATCGAATGTGTTAGCGATTTGGTTTGCATTTCCTTTCTTTGTCTTGTATTTAATTTAGCTTGTTTGTTTTTATTTGTATTCCGCTGCGCAAGCTAACAATAGTGTAGGAAGCTAACGATTTGGGGGTGTCGTCTATCCAACCCCCCTTCAAGCCGGCCACCGATCCTCCAACAAGTGGTATCAGAGCGAGGACGCTCTCCGTTGGACTAACCGCCAAGGAAGCATAAGATGGCCGGGTTGATTGTCCCTCCAAAATTTGAAGGTGGAAGCCTTGGGGACATCACCTATTGGATGAAGAAGATGGAGATCTTCTTCAACACGGATTGGGACACCATGATGGTGGTAATGAACCATTCAAAGTCCCAAAGGACAAGAAAGGAAAGAAGCTCCGAACACGACATTGGACGGAGGAGCAAACCTCACGATCGGAGGCAAACTCAAAGGTAATAGCAATTTTAATTGATTTATTGCCTCCTAATGTGATAAGTGGTGTAGGTAAATATGAGAACGCCCATGAATTGTGGAGCAAAGTGAAGAAATTTCCATGGGAGGAATTTTTGCCTACACAAGAAGAAGAAGAAAAATCCAAAGAAACGGATGAAGAAGCTCAAGTAGAGAAGGACCAATCGGATGTGGAGCCCAAGGAGATGGTTTTAGTAGCTCAAGAAGAGGAGGTGGAGCAAACGGAAGATGAGTCACACTCAATATCCGAGGAGGAGAAGGAAGATGAGGCATCATCTACATCCTCAATAATTGAAGAAAATTCCAAGGCAAGTGAAGAAGAAGAAGAAGAGGTCTTGGAAGTGGTTAATCTAGTAAGTACCTCCACCGAAGCAAAGTCAAAAGATCACATTGTATGCTTCGGGTGCAATGAGAAGGGACACTACAAGAGTAGGTGTCCAATGAGCAAGAAGAAGGTATCTCCTAAACTCAATTCAATTCCTTTAGAATCTAAATTGAGTTGTAGGAAGAAGAAGGAGAAAAAGCACATAGTGTGCTTCACGTGTGGAGAGAAGGGCCACTACCACACAAAATGCCCCAAGAAGGGAGAAATTAAGAAGCTAGCGCATCTAAAGAAATGGGAGAAGACGAGGAGCTCAAGTCAAGGGGGAGCTTCAAGGGTAAGGGAGGTATACCCTAATTTGAAATGCAATTCAAATTTTCATTCCTCCATGCATGCTAGGAATAATTCTCATTATTTACCCATGCAAAATTTTGGATTTAAATATCATGATAGGAATAGGGTTAATGTAGATCATAACCCTAGGAGACCTATACATGATAGACCTAGACACGTTAAATTCTCATTACCTAAGGAGAAGAAGGTAATGGAGAACCAAGGCATTAATCCCAAAAAGGGGAGACACATGCCTAGAAAGGGTAGGTCTAGGAATGTCCAAGGTGGACATGTTGACTCTAGGGTTAGGAACCTAGAAAGGGAGAATCAAGCTTTGAAGGCAAAGCTTGATGGTTTAGAGAAATTCCTTAAGAGATTCACTATTGGATCTAAGGGATTAAGTATGGTGTTGGGTAGTCAAAGACCCAACAATGATAGATCGGGCTTGGGATATCGATCTAGTCCCTCCAAGGCCAATGAGAGTTCATATGCTAGGGTGGCAAATGATCATGGCAAGGGAGAGTCCTACAAAGCTAAGGGAAAGTCTTATGCTAGGGTTGCATATGACTATAGCAAGGAGAAGCCAATAAATGGCAAGAGAAAGCCATTTAATGGTAAGAGGAAATTAACCAAGGACAAGGTGTCCAAGGTTAAGAAAGTTACGTTTGTTGGCCAAGTGTCACCGGGGGTGCACCATTGTGGCCTAGCCATTGTGGATAAGTCACCTAGGGAGGTGGCTAAGGCAAAGAGCTCTAGGGGGAGCTCCAAGTGTCAATTTGGGACCCATGGCCAATGGATCTCAGGTGGGTACTACTTGGGAGTCTAGAGGAGCCATGGAGTGTGCCAAAAGGTTTGGAGATGGATTTGAGTCTCAAACCTAGGGATTTGGCACACATGGTTTGTGGTTCATGCAAGAAATATGACATTTGGGGTCATATAGCATGATAATTGGTTTTGGATGTATAGATGCCATATAAACCAATGCTAGGGATGCATTGTGGGTTGGTATGGGCAAATACATCAAGAGGAAGTCAAAACTAGGACTTTAGGTCAAGGTTCAATTGAACCATTTAGCTAGTTTTGGATTTTGTGTCAATCTTGGGATTGGTGATAGATATATTTTTTAATATATTTTTCCCAAGTAGACAAGGGTACAATAGACCTCTCCACAAAATTTGGGGATTTTTGGAGGTCTAGGGAATTACTGGTGCATTTCTGAAGTTGGCCTAAAAAGGCTGATTTTTTCAGAAATAGGGTACCAGTCGACTGGTGAAGATACCAGTCGACTGGTAACAGTGTTTTTGAGCATAGAATGTCTCTGTAAGCTCATTTTGTCGATACCAGTCGACTGGTGATGATACCAGTCGACTGGTAACAGTAGATTTCGACCACAGAATGCTTCTGTAAGATTCTGTCGAAGGGGGCAGTCGACTGGCACTTAGGGCAGTCGACTGATACCAGTCTGAAATTGGTTTCAGCATTGGTTTGTGACCATGTCAACTCACATAGATGTATGGGATCCAAGGGGGATTAATACATGAGTTTAGGGTCAGTTTAGATGAGAAATTTTCAACAATTGGGATATTGTTGGAGAACTTTTTGGATGTTAGGCAAAGGGAGAATTAAGGTTTAGTTGGGAAAACCTTTAGTGCCTTTGCGTAGGGGGAGCCTTGGGATAGGTTCTTAAAAAGCCCTGTGGGAAAATCCTAGCTCAATGGGGAGCTTAGGTGTAGGGGGAGCCTTGTGATAGGTTCCAATGCTTGGTGCATTGTTTCGGCGGTTGCCAAGTGTGTAGCCTTGGCAACGTAAGTCCATTCGGCGGTTACCAAGTGTGTAGTCTTGGCAACGTAAGTCCATTCGGCGGTTGCCAAGTGTGTAGCCTTGGCAACGTAAGTCTATTCGGCGGTTGCCAAGTGTGTAGCCTTGGCAACGTAAGTCCATCCGGCGGAGTAAGTCCAAGTGTGTAGCCTTGGCATCGTAAGTCCATTGTATTAGCATGTTTATTTGCTATTTGTTTTCCCTAACTTAAACGTATTGCCAAACACCAAAAAGGGGGAGATTGTTGGAGCAATTCCAATGGTTCGTGGGACCATGTGTTTTGGTGTTTGGGCAAAGGGTTTAAGTTAGGTTTACCCTTGTTATTTGATATGTGTACTTGAGTTGTGCAGGACTGCAGGTGACACATGTGACTCAGGTTGACGGCTTCGGGTCCGGTGAAGGATGGAGCATCCGAGGGACCGTGGACAAGGCAGCAAGGACAAGGGCCGAGGGAAGCGACTTCGAGGCATACGCGAAGGATGGCATTGGAGACAAGCCGCGGGCTTGGATGCATCCGAGGGACGAGAGCCAAAGGAAGTAGGCTTGAAGGCAAGAGGTCAAGGCTGCAAAGAAGAGTCAAATGAGTCGTGAGGGTACGAGTGCATGAGAGATTGTACTCGGAGTAAAATCCTAGTTTTAGGGGTTTACTGTAGCGACTAGGCACCAGTCGACTGGTGCAAGGACCAGTCGACTGGTAGAGAGCCGTTGGAGTACCGTTGGGCTGGCACTAGCCGACTGGTGCAAGGACCAGTCGACTGATAACGGGCAAATCAGCTTGCTGATTTCTTCCAAGCTCTATAAGAAGGAGCTTGGTATGGCCGGCCAAGGCGACGAAATTAGACTTGGTTAAAGCCTAATTAGTAGTCATCTAGTGCTCTAGCAATCCAAGTGTTCTTGATCGAGTTGTGGAGAGGTTTCTCCACCGACAAGGAGGATTGTGCTAGCCGGAGTTTCCGGGGACTAATCCACCGAAGGATTGAGGGATCGTCCACCTTACGGACAGCCGTGGAGTAGGAGCATCATCTCCGAACCACGTTACATCGAATGTGTTAGCGATTTGGTTTGCATTTCCTTTCTTTGTCTTGTATTTAATTTAGCTTGTTTGTTTTTATTTGTATTCCGCTGCGCAAGCTAACAATAGTGTAGGAAGCTAACGATTTGGGGGTGTCGTCTATCCAACCCCCCTTCAAGCCGGCCACCAATCCTCCAACAGAAGAGACATCCCTCGGAACAGATTGACGAACATCTGTCTGGAAAAAGGTGAGAAGGTAGCCGATCTACACGCAAAGGTAAAGGAATTAATTACTGGTCTCGAGAACCTCGGTGAAACGGTAACAAACCGGGACACCATACGCTACACACTCAAAGCGTTTCCTAGAACTCCAGAATGAACATCAATCGTCGACGCCTACTATATTTCAAAAGACCTGGAGGTAAGTACTTTAGAAGAATTGTTCTCTACTCTTGAATTACATGAAACCAGGTGTGCAGGGACAACAAAGGAATCAAGCCAGATGATCGCACTAAACGCAACTAAGAAGGATGAACCCGAGTCAGATTCAGAAGAGGATCAGGAAGCATATATGGTAAGAAATTTGAAAAAGTTTTTTAGATCTAATAAATTTAAAGAAATGCAGAATAAAAAGAATCCAAGAAATAGAAGAAGGATGTGTTGCTACCCGTGTCAAAAGGAAGGACACTTAAAAGAAAACTGCCCAGAACTAAAGAAGGACAAAGTCAAGATACCCAAGAAGCACAAGAATCTAAAAGCAACTTAGGACGATAGTTCATCATCTGAGTCCTAGATTCAAGAATATGCCGGGATAGCACTGATGGCAAGCTATGAAGGGCAAAGTACATCAGAACCCAGTATCGATGAAGGGGGAGGGACATCATATGAATGTAGCGAAGTAGGGGGAGAGTCAGGCTTCAAGTCTGATATGGTAAGTGAGGTATGTCTCTTACCTCCTGATCAGCTTTATTTCGGTATTAAGGCTATGACTAAGTCTATGTACAAATTAAAAGGTAAAAATACTGAATTAAAAAATGAAAACTTAGAAATAAAAAGAACTTTAGCAAAATCATGTCTATTAGAGGATTTTGATAAGATTAAACTTGAAAATGAAAAATTAAAAGAAGAAATAGAAAGATTGAAAAACTCTACCCGTTCAAATATTTTTGGTTTTAAAAATTATAGAGTACTAAGCTGGTACTATAGGTTTCACGAAAGTCAAATCAAAAAAATAGCAAAAGTCTATGTACTAATCCTGTAGGAAGGTGTTGGGTTTTTCGGGCCGCGAAAACCGCTTTTCGCGTCGCGGAAACCCCGAATCGCCCAAGCCACGGATCTCGTGCAAGGTAAAACCGAACGAAAATACGAGTACGAGTTTGAAAACTTTAATCTACAGTAGATCTACATAAGGATAAACCATTTATACCTTTGATGCGATGCCCTTCGCGTTCCCGCTCGTCCAAATGATGCCGGATCTCAAGACCGTCAAGCGCCGGTCCTCTAGAAGTATCCACACGGACACACTAGATGGAGATGACCAAAACCAAGGTGTGCTAGCACCTATGTGGTTCGGCCAAGGGAGGAGTGGGAGAGGGAGAGCTTGAGAGGGAGAAGGAGGAAGAGGCACACAAGTGAATGAAAAATGAATTTCTTCACCCAAAACAAAGTGGCCGGCCACATTTCAAAATTCACATTAATTGCATTAATTGCAATTAATATGAAACCATAAAATCACATTAATTGCATTAATTGCAATTAATATGAAACCATTAAGAGAGTGGCTTTGTCACTTCCATGAGGTGGCACCCATGATGATATGGAACATCATTATTGGTCCACCTAATGCCAACTCACCAATGAGGTAGCAAAAGGTCAAATCAAAATTGACCTTTGGTCTTCCTTCTCAAATCAAGTCAAACTTGACTCAATCTCTACCATGGTGGATCTAATCCAACCATTTGATTCGAGCCAACTTAATATAATGAATCTAATTCATTAAATTAAATTGATTCAATGAGTCAAAATCTAAATTAGACTCATTTAACACATGAATCAACTTGAGTCGAACTCAAGTTAGCCCAATTAGGATTACTCTTAATCCAATTTGATTCATCAAATGAATCTAATCCTCTTGGTTCATCATATGAACCTAATCTCCACCTAATTGTCCTAAGTGTGTGACCCTATAGGTTCTTGTAACGTTGGCAATGCCCTAAACCCATTTAGGAGCATAAGTAATGAGCGGTATCTAGCAACACATCATTACTACCCAAGTTACAAGAATGTCGAGATCCTACATCACCTCGTGACTACCAATTGTGACTACTCACAAAATAATGACAAGTGTCCTTCTATCCTAGACATCTAGATTGATCAATGTGAGGCATAGACCGTGTCATCCTCTAATCAATCTAAATCTTGAACTCCAAGTAGATTCACTCGATCAAATGAGCTCAACATCTAATGTTGACTCATTTGGGCATGGTCATGCACTTAGTGGTCTCACTCTATCAAGAATACCGATGTCGCTCCCGTCATATGGGAGGGATAGATCCCATCTACATCACTCACATCCCTCTACATAATTCGTATACCCAGTAATCGCCTTTATAGTCCACCCAGTTACGGGTGACGTTTGACGAAACTAAAGTACATAACTCCTTATGTAGGGATCCATGGTGACTTCAGGTCTAAGGACTAATAGTCATACTAATAGCCACATGAGAAAGTATATGACACTCATATAACGATCCATGATACTTTCTCATGGCGGGTCATTCAGTATACATTCTCTAATGCATACCCATGTGTCAGCTTGATATCTCTATATCCATGACTTGTGAGATCAAGTCATCGAGCTGACCTACATGCTAGTCTTATTGTATTAACATTGTCCCTGAATGCTAATACTCGACTAGGAATGATTTAGAGAAGTGTTCCCTATATCATCTCACTATCGATTCAACTAATCGATTGATATAGGTATGAACCTTCTACTCAAGGACGCTATTATACTTAGTCTATTTGGCACTAATATAAATAAGTATAATAACCAAATAAATGCCTTTATTAATAAACAAGAATATGATATACATGAGTCCATACAATCATCAAATGATTGGCTCTAGGGCTCTAACTAACAGAAGGAACCTCTATTGGGTTCCAAAAACTTGCTTAATTTAAAAATCAAAATTAAATTTAGCATTTTCAGCAAGAGAATTAAACATGTAATTTCTTTATGCGACTTTGTCTAGAAAGTGGTTGTTGCTCTAATAACCAAGAAGGTTTAGTGCCTCGCCACTGCCTGGAAGCCAAGTATCGTAATGAAAAGTTCAATTGACTGACTGAAAAAGACATTAATTTAAATCACTTAATACTTTAAAAGAGTTATTTAATTTGTTCTAGAAAACATATTCAAAAATATTTTTTTACTTATGAAAATTTCTTCTAAATTCTGAATTATGGTTGAAACTTAATTTTTTTTTAATTTGAAACTTAAAAATTATGTTTGTCAAACACTTAGAAATTTCTTTTAAGTTAGAATTTTTTTTTTATTGCAATTTGCCTTAAACTTGTTAAAAGGAACCCCATTTTTATGTGATCAAAGGGGGAGAAGAATGTTAAGTTTAGGGGGAGGTATACATTGTTTAAATTGAAAAATCTTTTGGACTTATTTGCAAATTAATTGTTTTAATTGCATATGTGTAACGACCCGACCCTTCAGCCTCTTGATGTTGGGTTTTTTCGGGCCGCGAAAACCGCGTTTTCGCGTCGCGGAAACCCCGAATCACCCTAGCCAACGGATCTCGTGCGAAGAAAAGATTTAAAACAAAAATTACGAGTATGAGTTTCTCCTTAGATCTACTCCTAGATCTACATGAAAAGAGTTATACCTTTGAAGCGAAGCCCTTCGCGTTCCCGCTCGTCCAAACAGTGTCGGATCTCAAGAGTATCAAGATAGATACTCCTCTAGAAGTATCCACACAGACAACTTAGGTGAAGAAGACCTAAACAAAGGTGTGCTAGCACCTTGATAGGTCACGGCAAGAAGAGGAGAGGGAGAGGAAGAGAGCTCCAAGAGGAAGAAGAAGGAATAATGCACTTGAAGGAGGAAAATCAATTTGATTCTCATTCAAAAGTGGCCGGCCACTTTCAAGTTGTGTAACTCCCAAAAAATTGCATTAAGTGCAATTAATGTGAAGCTATTAAAGAAAATGGCTTTGTAACTTCCATGAGGTGGCACCCATGATGATGTGGAGTAACATCATTGGTCCACATCAATGCCAACTCACAATGAGGTGGCATAAAGTCAAGTCAAACTTGACTTTTAATCTTCCTCTCAAGTCAAGTCAAACTTGACCAAATCTCTTCCATGGTTGATCTAATCTAACCATTTGATTCAAGCCAACTTAATATAATGAATCTAATTCATTAAATTAAGTTGATTTAATGAGTCATAATCAAAATTAGACACATTGAATACATGAATCCACTTGAGTCCAACTCAAGTTAGCCCAATTAGGATTACTCTTAATCCAATTTGATTCATCAAATGAATCTAATCCTCTTGGTTCATCATATGAACCTAATCTCCATCTAATTGTCCTTAGTGTGTGACCCTATAGGTTCTTGTAACGTTGGCAATGCCCTAAACCCATTTAGGAGCATAAGTAATGAGCGGTATCTAGCAACACATCATTACTACCCAAGTTACAAGAATGTTGAGATTCAACATCACCTTGTGACTACTAATTGTGACTCCTCACAATATATGACAAGTGTCCTTCTATCCTAAACATCTAGATTGATCAATGTGAGGCATAGACCGTGTCATCCTCTAATCAATCTAAATCTTGAACTCTAAGTAGACTTACTCGATCAAATGAGTTCAGCATCTCATGTTGACTCATTTGGGCATGGCCATGCACTTTGTGGTCTAACTCTATCAAGAATACCGATGTCACTCCCGTCATATGGGAGGGATAGATCTCATCTACATCACTCACATCCCTCTGCATAATTTGTTATATACCCAGTAATCGCCTTTATAGTCCACCCAGTTACGGGTGACGTTTGACGAAACCAAAGTACATAACTCCTTATGTAGGGATCTATGGTGACTTCAGGTCTAAGGACTAGTAGTCATACTAATAGCCACATGAGAAAGTATATGACACTCATATAACGATCCATGATACTTTCTCATGACGGGTCATTCAGTATACATTCTCTAATGTATACCCATGTGTCAACTTGATATCTCTATATCCATGACTTGTGAGATCAAGTCATCGAGTTGACCTACATGCTAGTCTTATTGCATTAACATTGTCTCTAAATGTTAATACTCGACTAGGAATGATTAAGAGTAATGTTCCCTATATCATCTCACTATCGGTTCAACTAACCGATTGATATAGGTGAGAACCGTCTACTCAAGGACATTATTATACTTAGTTTATTTGGCACCAATACAAGTAAGTATAATAACCAAAATCAAAATGCCTTTATTTATATAGAATATGATACAATAAGTCCAAAATACAATCATCAAATGATTGGCTCTAGGGCTCTAGTTAACACTTGGGTGGCCCTTGCGGCGGCCCACTGGCGGCCCTTATATCGTCGGCTCATTTGGCGACCTCTATATCGTCGACCGACGACCCTTTGGCCGTGTCGTTACTCACTAGGACTTTCCACCCCTGGCCAGTGGATTTTTGCCTCTCCCAAGATTCGAACTCTAGACCTCCAGGCTTAAGTACTAGAGTTTATGAATCCTGGTAGCCAAGTGAGAGGCAGGGTCGTCGGTCGACGACATAGAGGTCGCCAAATGGGCCGATGACATAAGGGCCGCCAGTGGGCCGCCGCAAGGGCCGCCCAAGAGGCCGAAGGGTCGGGTCGTTACAATAAAAGGCGCCTTTTTATTGTAACGACCCGACCCTTCGGCCTCTTGGGCGGCCCTTATGTCGTCGGCCCATTTGGCCGTGGCGTTACTCACTAGGACTTTCCACACGGCGTTGGATTTTGCCTCCCGAGTTGAACTCTAGACCTCGGGCTTAAGTACTAGGTTTATGATCTGCAGCCAAGTGAGGCCTCGGCTGCCGTGATCATAAACTATAGTACTTAAGGTCTAGAGTTCGAACAAAATCCACGCCAGGTGGAAAGTCCTGAGTAACGTCACGACATAAGGGCCGCCAGTGGGCCGCCGCAAGGGCCGCCCAAGAGGCCGAAGGGTCGGGTCGTTACAATATGTTTACCCTAGCTTAACTTGGGTTGCTCACATTAAAAAGGGGAAGATTGTTGGAACCCCAAAGAGTTTTGATGTGATTAAACAAGTTAAGTTAGGTCATATTTTGTCTAACCCTTGTGTCTAAGTGTGTAGAAGCTTAGGAACACAAGAAGTCGAGTGGAAGACACGTCTAACGAGAAGGACCACACGGGGAGAGAGCCGACGGGCTCGGTGCATCCGAGGGACGAGGTGACCGTGGAAGAGTACACCGGTGGACGAGAAGAACGTACGCGACGTTCGAGGGATGAGAAACCTGGAAGGAAGGTTGCTCGAGGAGAAGGCCGGAACTTGGGTTCGGGTGAGCCCTATTCCAGATGGCCGAGATCACCCAAGCTAGCGGAGCCAGAACAAAAGACCCAGACCGAGACAAGTTAAACTGGAGCAGTGGAACCGGACCACAAAAAGTCAACTGGGTTGACTTAAGTGGTCCTGCCGCCTGGATCCATTCCGGGCGCCCGGACCGTCTGGGCGCCCGGAGCCATTCCGAGCGCTCGGACCGTCCGGGCGCCCGGAGCCATTCCGAGCGCCCGGAAGTGGATTTTGACCAGATCGAGGTTTGACTCGATCTGAACATTGGAGGATAAAATTTTATCCCCCCAGGGCATCTGGAACCCTTCAGGGTGTCTCGAACAGTGCTATAAATATAGCACTGATTTGCACAGTTTATTTACTTCACTTGTAATCAGTTTCTCTGTGCTTTACTTTTCTATCTGTGCTGTCAACGTTGTAAAGAGGTTACTCCGCCCGAAGGGAATCATCAGATAGTGCGCCGTATTCATCTTGGATTAGCAATCTTCTGATTGCAAACCAAGTAAATCTCCTGTGTCTGTTTTATTTTTAATTAGTCTCTATTTTTTTACAAGTGTTTGTTATTTAGTTGAAAATTCGAGAAATGTTAGATTTATTTTTTTTCAGGACAATTCACCCCTCCCCTCTTGCCGACCTCCAAAGAGACGGACACTAGGAATATGTTTAGCACATGGATTAAGAGATTCTTTACAAAAATATTCAAATGTGCATTTAGATCTAAAACTAAAAGAAAAGATGTTCTATGGAAATAAATTTAGCTAATGATTCTCTTAATTTATTATCTGAATATAAAAATAAATCGGAATTGGTACTACCGCTAGTTGAAGAAAATCTTGATAATTGTATTTGAGAATAGTTGAGTCCATATTCCGTCAGGTGCTTTGTTTCTACATGTCGTTTCAACGACCCATAGCCGCAGCGACTTGGAATTTGTAGGAAGCATTGCAATGCTTACATTTTGCACGTATTTCTCCCAACGAAAGAGTTACTTTCTCAAAATGTTTAGTGAAAATAGAAGACTTTAGAGGAGAAAGTTCCCGAACCTTAGAAGTAATTGTATCGGTACTTCCTTATGTTTCGGGTGTCAGATTCGGAAGATGTTCGACTCATCATCGGTGGATTGAATGTTGGGGTCCTCCTCTCGCGGATTCATTATTTTCTTTCCCTTTCGAGCTCGAGATGGTGCACCTCCGCGACCTCCTTCTATTGTAATTGAAAATTGGAAACGAAAGCACGTGGAGAATAAGAAATTAAAATTAAGAGTAGAGAAGATGTGTATGAAAATGATGAAATGAGCTCGTTATTTATAGAGTTTTGATAGTAACAGATACTAAATTATAACCATTGATTAAAAAACGGTTAAATTATCCTAACCGTTAAAAAAATACCCAAAAAACCCCCCTTACCCTCCCCCCAACGGCTAGGTAACCGACGGTTCAAGCCGTTTAAAAAAAAAATTGGTTGAACCGACGGGTCGAATCGGCGATCCATTGGTTTTGCACCAAAAAAATCGGAATCGACCCGACAACTTGTCGAATCGATTCCGATTCAACCAGTGAACTAGGTCAACAGGCAATTAGCCCATTGACCCAATTACAGACCCAGGCCGGTCCAATCTAAATAGGATCCAAGGTCGAGTCTACTTTTTTGAGTAGCGGTATTTTCTTAAAACATAAATCTTAAATTAAAATTCAAGATCTGAATCCAACCCAACAACTGGCGGAATCCAAAAGGCTATCATTTCACCCGGCTCGCCATTAAAGTCCGCTTTTGCCCCCCACTTTGATTGGACTCTCTCCATTTGAGCCCTAAGACGTCTGATAGAAGAGAGACTGAGCGTCGCCTCCTTCCTGCTGCCTCCCCTAGTGGCTCCTACCTCCGGCCGTCATGGCCTCACGCCGCCTTCTCTCCTCCCTGCTCCGATCCTCCTCGCGCCGTTATCCTCCCCTCAAATCTCGCGCCACCGCATGCCCCGCTCCCCGGGTCTGTCCTCGCCCCCCTCCGGCTGGCTACCTCCTCTCCCGCGTCGCTGAGTACGCAACCGCTGCCGCGGCCTCCCCGAAGCCCACGCCGCCCCCTGCCAATGTCCCATCTGGGGCCAGCGGCAAGATCACTGACGAATTCACCGGCGCTGGCTCGATCGGGAAGGTCTGCCAGGTGATCGGTGCTGTCGTCGATGTCAGGTTTGATGAGGGGCTTCCTCCCATTCTGACAGCGTTAGAGGTGCTCGATAACCAGATCCGCCTGGTTCTCGAGGTCGCCCAGCATCTGGGGGAGAACATGGTGCGGACCATCGCCATGGACGGTACTGAGGGGCTTGTTCGCGGTCAGAGGGTTCTTAACACTGGATCTCCGATCACGGTATGTCATCGCTTATCATAATCTCTGATTGAAATTAACGCTTGATCGATACTATCAAAGACAGACTAATGTGTATTTTGGTGGCCGTTCGGCAAGAAAAATTATATTCGGTTGTTATTTACCTCTGAGTTTACAACATAACAGGGTAATGTTCTGGATTGTGCCAAGTGAAAATATCTAGATGCCATATGTTACATGTAAAATTTGAACCCTTGCAACATAGTGTTGACATTGTGTAATAAAAAGTTAATCGACTGGTTGTCGATTGCTATACTTGCTTCAACATTTCTTTAGATGCTTTTCAACGTTTCCTTTAGATGCTTTGATGGATATTGGAAGTTGAATGAACGCTGTATATGAAATATTACTTTTTTTTATTATGGACCTATTTAGCTATATTTATTCACTTGTGTTTGGTGGAATTATTAGGTTCCTGTTGGCAGAGCCACACTTGGGCGTATTATGAATGTTATTGGAGAACCAATTGATGAGAGGGGTGACATAAGTAAGATTGCTTCGTTTGTCTTAGTTTTTTTCCTTGTATTAACTTGATTTGTTGATAACACTTTTCTTATTTCTCTCTTTGATAAACAGAGACAAACCACTTCCTTCCTATCCATCGGGAAGCACCTGCATTTGTCGAACAGGCAACAGAACAGCAGATTCTTGTGACTGGAATTAAGGTGCTTCTTTATGCTCCTCCCTACATAGATAAACCTTATATTTCCCTTTGTTATTTTTTCAGAATAAATATATCTTTTCATGCATATAAAAGTGTATTTCTTCTGATATCGTCAGGTTGTTGATCTTCTGGCACCTTATCAAAGGGGTGGAAAGATTGGACTTTTTGGTGGAGCTGGCGTAGGGAAGACTGTACTTATCATGGAATTGATCAACAATGTTGCAAAGGCTCATGGTTAGTTTTAATGAGAGACAGTTGAAGTTCCGTTTTTTTAATTTTTATTTTCTATGTTTTAACATTTTGTGTTGTAGGTGGTTTTTCTGTTTTTGCTGGTGTTGGTGAGCGCACTCGTGAGGGTAATGACCTGTATAGGGAAATGATTGAGAGTGGTGTTATCAAACTAGGAGACAAACAGGTTCATTCTTGATAATTTTTGTCATCCTTGATTTTTAATTTTTGCAAATGTTATGTTCCTTAATACTGTGTTGTTACAATGCATTTTCTGTAGAATGAGAGCAAATGTGCTCTTGTTTATGGTCAAATGAATGAGCCCCCTGGTGCCCGTGCACGTGTTGGTTTGACTGGGCTGACTGTTGCTGAACACTTCCGTGATGCTGAAGGACAGGATGTGCTTCTCTTTATTGACAATATTTTCAGGTTCACCCAAGTGAGTGTGTAGGAAAATGAGGTCAATCTTTTTTTGTTGTTGTTTAATAAAGCTATTTGTTGGGAGAATAGTATCTTATATCACTTCCAACTTCATAGGCAAACTCTGAAGTGTCTGCCTTGCTTGGTCGTATACCATCTGCTGTTGGTTATCAACCGACACTTGCTACTGATCTTGGAGGTCTCCAAGAGCGTATTACGACAACAAAGAAGGGTTCCATCACCTCAGTGCAGGCTATTTATGTGCCTGCTGATGACTTGACAGATCCTGCGCCAGCAACTACTTTTGCTCATCTTGATGCTACAACTGTGCTGTCAAGACAGGTTTGTTCCGTAGAGATTTCTGTTATATATATCTTTCACAGTTATACATTTTAGGAAGAGATTATATGCAAGGCTAACATTCTTTTTTTTGCTGATTAGATTTCCGAGCTTGGTATATACCCTGCTGTGGATCCTCTTGACTCCACATCAAGAATGCTTTCTCCACATGTGTTGGGAGAAGAGCACTACAACACTGCTCGAGGTGTTCAAAAGGTTCTCCAAAATTATAAAAATCTTCAAGATATTATTGCTATTCTAGGAATGGATGAGCTCAGTGAAGATGATAAGTTGACGGTTGCCCGAGCTAGAAAGATTCAGAGGTTCTTGAGCCAGCCATTCCATGTGGCTGAAGTTTTCACTGGTGCTCCTGGAAAATATGTGGAGTTGAAAGAAAGTGTGAACAGTTTCCAGGTTAGTTAATTTCCCCCCAACTTTATGAATTTGAAATTTGATTGTATTGTACTGTATTTGAGATGTGCCACTGATTATGATTTGTGGTCTTTAAGGCTTATAAAGGCAATGACTCTGGGTATCCAACTATTTGTTTTCAGATTTAATTATAAAATTATTTTGAGCGATTGTGGAAATGCTAGATCAATTTGGCTTTAGAGGGAATTAACATTTACTGTTGAAGTTTTGTGCAAATTTGAATTCTAATTCTAAGTTGTATGAGTTTGTCTCATGTCAGGTGGACACAGTCTGGATCTATTTGATATGAAAATCAAGCCGTTGATTATTTTTTTTATTCAATTTGAGAAGGTTAAATTGAAAACTGAACTGGAATTGAAATGTCTTGAATTAGTTTGGTACAAACTGAATTGGAAATTTCAGCTCGGTTTTGATTTGGGTTGTTTTAAAATTGAAATTTAAAAATAAATAAATAAAATAGTAACAGTATACTATAGGGTATCGGCAATTTTGGTTTATTTAGGCTAGTCTTACGGTTATTAAGGATTAGATGGGTTAAGGGTTAGAGTACAAGGGTTAACCAGTTAGGAAAATTTGGTAGATTTACATTTTTTTATATTTATATAAATTGTTTATCGGTTTATTTTGATTTTAACTGCTCCATCTGGATGTAAATTGATACTGAACTCGACAGCATTGTTTTTGTAAAACGCAAAACCAAAATGATAAACTGGAAACTCAATCTTTTAATTTTGTTTGGTTCCATTTATTGGTTTTGGGCTAGGCATGCCCACACCCCTAGTCTCATGTCTTGGATTTTCTTAAAACGATTGTTGTGGTATGCATCCTTCATTAAATCTCTATGTTGTCTCATTGTTTTCTAGGGTGTCTTGGATGGGAAATATGATGACCTGCCCGAGCAGTCGTTTTACATGGTTGGAGGCATCGAGGAAGTCATTGCAAAGGCTGAGAAGATTGCAAAGGAATCAGCTGCCTGATAGAAATGTCTCTTTCATCGTTCAATAATTTGAGAAATGGAAAAATGGCATTCTTGAACTCGGCAGTTTGTTTTGTTTTGTATTTATTAAGCAACTGCATAATCTTCATTTTTCTTACAGCTTTCAGGGCCATAATGCTCTGTGATCATTTTGCAAATAAACATATGCAGATGGAATTCTTTCTATCGCACATTAAGAAACTTGCATGCCAAACTCTGTTTAATCGTTTATTCGATTAGTTATGGCCAATGCAATTTGGCTTGTTCCGATACTGTTTCTTACTTTGTGGCTTCATTGATTTTTTATTTTTACTTTTTTTAGCTTTACAAATTGCATCTTATCCCCCAAAAAAACTGTTGTCATTTTCTTGCAACCAAGGGATGCCCTTTCTATGCAGTCATGGATACATAATTTTGTTAAAGCATGAGTGATCCAAACTTTGTGCTACTTGGTTTAAGGTTATGATGTGGAAAAATAGTTTATGATTACGTTGTGGCAGTAGTTTAAAATTACGTTCTAAATTGATGAACAAATGAGAAATTTCTCAAAGGTGCATTTCAAGTTGAAATTAGCTTGATTGGCTATTTCATGCATACGGAAAAAAAAATCTATTACTACGCTAGAGATATCATCTGTATCTGCATTACGTCTTGGGATAATTCTGGTTATTTCATGCATACTAAAGGTAAATTTGTTATTTTAACAATTCTTTTTGCGCGAGTCTCACGGATATGGAGGGAGATATATGTAGGTACACATGTCATAGACATATGGTGGGGTAAATTCTAAGAACTATTCTTGACCATTACGTCAGAAGTATGGTATATCTACCGTCTTAGCTACGTCTTAGGAATACTATTTCATGCATACTAGATATCATATAGGTTGGTCAAATCATTTTGAATTTTTATTTTTATTATTCTAGGTATAGAAATACCATCAAAGTGCTTTGATTTAAAAAAAATTAAAATTTTCAAAAATATGAAGATATATATTTTTATTTAAATTTGTATCTCCGGGATAAAATGATTCATACATAAAATATTTGGTTTTCTCCGATCACTTGGATTTAAAATGATAGCATTTACTTTTTTAAAATAAAAATAAAAAAAATGATGTTCAAAACATACTTTTCAAATTATGAAATCAGATCCTTTGTCTTAAGATTTCTATATTTATGTGTCTCCTCGTCGATCAAACGAAGTAGATCATATCTCAAAGATGCGGTGTACATCACGAGAATATCATGACCATTCGATCGACAAGGAGATATAAGGATACATAAATCTTGGAAGAGAAGATCTGATTTTCCAAATTATTTCGAAAAAATCAGAGAGCAAAATGTGACATTTAAAAGTTTCTAAAATTAGATGCTAGAAAATTTTAATAATCATGCTCCTTTGTAGAAATTTACCTAGACAAATTGATTTATTATTATTTTAATCAAATTGTTAGATAGACCTCGCATATTGATTTATCATTAAAAGTATACTACTCTATTTACTTGTAAGTGGTAAAAATTGTTCTATTTTTTAGTTGATACTAACTATTTATTTTACATTAATTAATATTAGGATAATCAATTCTGCCCTATAAAAAATTTGTATCGATTAACATAGTTAATCATGAAGTACTTTTAATGAACGATCCATCAACCCAACGTTTTAAGGTGAACTATCCATTAAAAAAAAAATTATTTATTAATTTATCGAAGTTAGGATTTGATCTTTAGATGTCTAAAAAATTAAGAAAACATTATACAGATGGCTCCGGAAAAAAAACTTTTATAAATCTACTGATGCAATCATTTCATACGCACAAGAAATCAAACTAGAAGCGTAACTAACAAATTATAATCCAAAATTGCTACATGTATTTTCACTTTCGCACTTCCCTTTTCAAATTATTTTTCTTTGACTTGCCTCTTGCCCTTTCAATCATCATTCAACAAGATTCTCTCGAGTTTTCGATGAGACTAAGATGAACAAGTTCCAATGAAGACAACTTGGCATCCTTAATATATAGTCTATCCAAGGTTAGTATGAAATGATGAAAGATTTATAGTTTTAAAGTTTATAGAGAAGTTTTAGGTTTTATTGTTTAGGATGCTTTGTTCATTTTTTAGGGTTTATATATTCTTTGAAGAATATATAGTCATGACATCGCCGAATCCCTACATTACCTATCTTGTAGTTCTGGACAATGCTAAATGGATCTAAACTATAGAAATCCCAAAATAACTAGTAGTTTTGGAGACTCCTATATGTTACTTATTTAATTTACCTTTTTTGGGTGTTTTAGGTATGTACAATAGCTTTTGGCAAAATTCACAAACAAACAAGTACACCATTATGTTCTCTAAAACCTAGTGAGTAGTTTTTATGTCTTCAATTTTTAGTAAAGATAGTTTAGATTTACGTAGTAGTTTTGGTCCATGAACTCAAATTGCTAAAATTTCAAAAAAAAAAACCACTTTATCGTGTTCCCTCTAGCCCTTGAAGTCATTATGCCATTAGTTTTACTGTTTCACTACTATTAGGTTCATATATTAGTTTTAGTCAAAAGTGCTATATGGACCTAGACTTTATATATATTTTTTTTTCGAAGAGCTCTTTTTCCTTGCCTGTTTGTTGTAACCATTGGAGTTATATGTTATTAGTTATGTTGTTTGAGTTATAAAAGACTAATAATTTTGGTCAAAACTATCATATGAACTTAACTACTTAAGCTGGTCAGAACATTATTTTCTGGGCAAGATAAATGCATGCATCAACTTACAATGTTAACCACTAATTAGGAGGTTCAAACTCAAAGTAAAACTAACCGGTGGTAGATCTCTATTTCATGGAAATAATGCTTTCTTATCCATGAACTATTAATAGCATTTGAAAACATCCAACAGTACGTTTGAACTCCTGGTAGAAAGTAATTCAAGTGAAATATCAAAACTTGAATGAGGAACGTGTTAAGATTGTAAGGTTATAAACATAATTTTATATTAAAAATATATGAGAAAGATCATGGGTTTATAAGAGAAAAGATATTTTTATTGAAATAAGGCCTTTTGGATAAAGCACAAGAGTAAAACTATTAGGACTTAGGCTCAAAGTGGACAATATCATATCATTATGGAGATATCTAAATTCTTTTCGATCCTACAATTGGTATCAGAACCCGGACTGCTAGATGGTTTAACCGCCGACTGTGCACAAGAGCTATGGTCTGATTAAGTCATGTGGGTATAATATTGATCTCAAACAAAGAAAGTGAGAGCTCCTATGTTCGAATCAAGAGGACTAGACACCAGCCAGAAAGTCCTACTTACGATTAGGCAAGAAAGTCCTAGTAGGTTGGGTGGGTCGAGGATCGGACGTGGGAAGCCTGTTATCCTTTGTTTGAGAGGAGGGGATTGTTGGGATTGTAAGGTTGCAAACATAGTCCCACATTGAAAACACATGGGAAAGATAAGATATCTCCATTGGAATGAGACCTTTTGGGTAGAGTCCAAGAGCAAAACCATGAGGGCTTAGGCCCAAAGTGGACAATATCATACCATTATGAAGATATCTAAATTTTTTTTCGATCCTACAACAAGGACTCAACTACAAATTCTTATCCAAGCCTCTTATAATCCAAGTTTGCATTGATATTTCTCTTATAGATTAAATGATCGACTATATGACTAAGAATATCTGCATTCGTGTTAAACTTAGAATGTTAATATTGATGTGGACATCTTTTTATTGTACTGTTGTATTAACGCGTTCAAATCTTTGAATGTGTTAATGCCTACCTATTTCAAATAAAAAATAAAAAATAAATATTAACACATTCACACGTTAAAGACATTATGGATGCTCTAATGCTCTAATGCTACCATTATTTTCAAGAAATTATCTATTTTCACAAATGTTCTTGATGACATAATCATGAGATGCACATTGTGCAGAGTCAAACGCTAATATGAGAATTTATAATGCCATGTTAGCCATTACTAATGAAACAATAGAACAAAACCTTGCATTAGAACTCACTGTACTACTTATCTAGAGCTTTATTTGCCACCATCATTTATCATATGAATCTTTTCCTTTATCAATTATTAATGTTGGTCTTCTCGTTTTGATCAACTTCTTTCAAACATTTGGGCTGAGTCATATCAATAGTAATATTGAATATTGTTAATTTATAATGTTTATCATTGATGACATTAGTTTATTTGCTTAAACTTGTGATAATGTTGACTTCAGCTTAAATTTATCCAAAAGTTTTTTTAAAAAAACTTAATATAGGCTGAACCAATACTAAAATAAGTAAATGACTAGGTCAATGGAACTAATTAGTCTTTAATAACCCTTATTTAATACATGGTGGGTGATCCTGTTTGAGATCTCAGATAAAATTACATTTGACATCGTCTGTGGAAACTATTCACCTGGATCTGAGACTACGAAGATGGAGGAAGCTGGTAAACCTAACATCATCACTATATCACAAGATGATCTGGAGTTGCTCATCAATGCTAAGGTACAGAAAATACTACAACAACAGTAGCAACAGGGGAATACTGGTATCACACTACCTGTGGTGCCACCTCCGGCGATGTCAGTGACTTCCCACCACCGGGAAAGGGAAATCTAAGGAGGAGATCCAGCTCATCTGACCTCTGCTCCTCTTTCACCCACTCACTGTTCTAAAGCTTACTTTTGAACACTCATTAAATAGGGAGGACGAAGAGCGGCTCTTCAAGAATCTTCTAGAGAAACCCCTGTGAAGGAAAAAAGGAAGGGAAAGATGATAGCTAGTGACAGCTCCCTTGAAAGGATTGCCACTCCATTCTCTCAACGTGTGTTGGATGATCTACTGTCAAAACATTATCGGAACTTAAATGTTGGAGAATATTCGAGAACAACTGATCCCGAAGATCATCTTCTCAAGTTTGAGCATGCAGCGCTTCTCTAGCAATTCACTGATGGAGTCAAATGTCGGATGTTTCTTACTACTTTCGGAGGAGCTGCTCAAAGATGGTTTAAGCGACTGCTAGATAATTCTATTCATCGCTTCAAGAATTTTCGCAAGGTATTCTTGCATCATTTTTCCAGCAACCGAAGATATCACAAAACTTTGTGGAGTTTATTTTCTATCAAGCAAGGCCCTAAGGAATCTATCAGAGCTTATATTAAGAGATTTAATCAGGTGGCCATTGATGTTCCATCGGCCACTACAGAGATCTTGGCAAGCGCCTTCTCTTAGGGGCTTAACGATAATGATTTTTTTTCAAGGATTTGGTTAGGAATCCTCCTACCAATTTCGATATCTTAATTGAACGGGCTTCCAAATTTATCAATGTGGAAGAGGCCCAAGCTGCTCGCATGAAAGAAGTTAATGCCCGTGCACCAGTTCCAGCGGTAGTCCACTCGGGGGGACCTGCTCAGCCTCCTAAAGGACCTCAGGCGGACCTGCCCCATCATCATCCTGAGCCACAACCCCAAATAGTGCAGCACATGAGAGCTCCTCAACAATTTCCCCAAAGATGGTGCACATACCATTTGACAAACACTCATAATACGGAGGATTGTTTCACTTTGAAGGACCAACAAGCAGGCAATAATCGATATCGCTGGTGTTCTCCAATCCAGAATCGCCGACCATATCCTCTACAAAACAACACGCTCAAAATTGAATATCAGCCGAGCGAGTCGTAGGCAGGAATATTGCCCCTTCCTATGGCATCAACTCAAGCACCCGACCAGGCATAGATAGAGCCATCATCAGCCTGATAGGTGGAAAATAGTAATAACGCCGCTCGAGGTAACATTAGTATGATAGTAGGAGGACCCACTGATGGTGATTCCAATCGAGCGAGAAAGTCACATGCTTGACGACTAACAATTCATGTCATCGGATGTAGCGTTGAAAAGGCGATCGGGCCGTAGATCAGTTTCAGACCCCAAGATTTAAAAGGGGTAGAAGTACCCCATGATGATGCGTTGATAATCAAGGATGTTATAGCCAATTATAATATTTCACGTACTTTTATTAATACTGGTAGCTCTACTAACATCATTTTTAAACAAGCTTCTGACCAGTTGTAGATTGACCCAAGCAAGCTTCAACCCATGATCACTCTATTGTATGGATTCACGGGCAATGAGGTACAACCATTGGGTCAAATAAAATTGGCTATATCTATGGGGGAGGAGCCTCTTATGCGAACCCGCCGATCAGTTTTCATAGTGGTGGATGCCCCATCAGCTTATAATATTATTTTGGGTCGATCGGCCTTGAATGAATTCAAGGCGGTCATTTTTACTTTCTGTCAAAAGATAAAATTCCCCGTGGATGATCAAGTAGGGGAGGTTAAAGGAGATCAAATAACAGTGTGTAAGTGCTATGTGGAGATTGTTAGGGCGGAAGCTAATGCCGCCCGAAAAGCTCAAAGGATGGGCATCAACACCATTCATGAGAAGCCGCCCACTCTCATATATGAAGAAAAGAAAGAAGTACAAATACAACCTGGCCGATCAGAAGCTACCATATATATCATTTTTGACCTGGATCCTGAACTCAGAAAAGATTTGATAAAATGCTTGACGAAAAATAGTGATGTATTCGCTTGGACACCTAAAGAAGTGAAAGGTGTCGCGTCAACAGTTATGGAACACACTCTTTATATTTACCCTGACGCCCGGTCGATTAAGCAAAAGAAGAGGGATTTCGGAGTTGATCAGAATAAGATCATCAAAGAGGAAGTAGATAAGCTGCTGGAGGCTGGATATATCAGGGAAGTACAATTCCCAAGCATGTTGGCTAATGTAGTTCTAGTTTTTAAGCCGGGCAACAAATGACGAGTGTGTATTGACTTCAGAGATCTCAACAAGGCTTGCTCGAAAGATTATTATCCTCTACCCCACATAGATTAAGTGGTGGATTCTACGACCGGCTATGAATTTATTAGTATGTTGGAAGCTTATCAGGGGTATCATCAAATTCCGCTTGCTAAGGCCGATCAGGAAAAGGTTAATTTTATAACTACTGAAGGTACTTATTGCTATAATGTTATGCCTTTTGGTCTCAAGAATGCAGGGGCTACTTATCAGCGACTTATGAACATGGTTTCTCAGAAGCAGATTGGTAGAAATATGGAAGTTTATGTGGATGATATTCTTATAAAAACTATAAGGGCTTCTAGTCTATGCGCTGATGTTGAAGAAATTTGTAGGACTCTGAGAAGGTACGGGCTCAAACTCAATCCCAACAAATGTTTATTCGGAGCCAGGAGTGGGAAGTTCCTAGGATACATGATGACCGAGTGAGGCATAGAGGTCAATCCCAGCAAGGTGAAAGCATTGCAAGACATGACTCCCTCGAAGAACTTGAAGGAGGCTCAGAGATTAATAGGGAGGATTATCGCCCTATCTAACTTCATCTCTAGGTTAGCCGATCGGAGTCTCCCTTTCTTTAAGGTACTCCGACGAGCAACTAAGTTTCAATGGGATGAGGATTACAGCAAGGCGTTTGAGTAGTTAAAAGAATACTTGTCTACTCTTCTTGTATTAGCTAAACCAATATTAGGAGAAACTTTATGGGTATACTTATCTGCTAATGATCATGTTGTTGGTTCTGTATTAGTGAGGAAAGAAGAGAAAGAACAATTACCTGTATATTTTTTGAGCCATTTATTGAAAGGAGTAGAGTGTCGATATACGATGCTCGAGAAGTTATCTTATGGATTGGTCCTAGCAGCTCGGAGGTTACACCCTTATTTTCTGTCACATCCAATTACAGTATTAACTAATAGCACTCTCGGTCGGGTGCTTGTTAACCCAGAAGCGTCTGGAAGATTGATCAAATGGACGACCGTGCTCAGTGAATATGACATACAGTATCAGCCTCGGACGACCATCAAAGCTCAAGCTTTGGTGAATTTCATAACAGAAATACCAAATCTCGAAACAGAGGAAACCTGGGTTATCTATGTGGATGGATCCTCTACTCGACAAGGTAGTGGAATTGAAATTCTTCTTATATTCCCTAGGGAGGATCGAATACAATTATCTGTTAAACTGAATTATAGAGCTACCAACAATGAGGCTGAATATGAGGCATTGATAGTCGACTTGCAAGCTGCTAAACATGTGGGAGCTGCTAGTGTGGTAATTCATTCTGATTCCCAATTGGCAGCACAACAATTGATGGGTAACTTTGAAATTAGTAATGAGACACTTAAGCTATATGTAGAGGCCTTTGATAAATTAAAGGCTGAATTTCATGAGGTAACTATAAAGAAAATCTCTCGAACAGATAATCAGGTAGCAGATGAGTTAGCTAAATTAGCTTCTGCCATTGTACCTTGGAACTTGGATAAACCAGTGGAACAGATGTTATTAGTATCTTGTGTTGAGAAACAAGCTAATCTGGAAATTTAGGGTGATTGGAGAACGCCAATTATTCTATTCTTGCAGCAAGGAATTCTATCCACTGATGCAGAATAAGATAGAGTATTCAAGAAGAGGATAAGTCAATATACTATGATTGGAGATCACTGGTATAAGAGGGCCTTCTCTAGTCCTCTACTTAAATGCGTCGAAGTAGATGATATACAGTATATTCTACATGAGGTGTTTCAAAGTTCCTGTGGTAGTCATATGGGAGGCAGGTCTCTTGCTAGGAAGATATTATTAGCCGGATATTTTTAGCCTACTTTACAAGCAGATGCTACTTAATTGGTGAGAACTTGTTTGTCTTGTTAGAAACATCAGAACATTCCTCATCATCCTATTGAATTAGTAAAGATTTCTATAGTATCTTGTCATTTTGATCAAAGGGGCATGGATATAGTAGAACCTTTCTCTCTTGCACTTGCTCAAAGGAGGTTATTGTTAGTAGCGGTGGATTATTTCTCTAAATAGATGGAAGCAGAACCATTGTCAAGAATTATTGAACATGCAGTTATCAAATTTCTATGGCAGCACATTGTTTGCAGGTTTGGTATTCCCCACAAAATAGTTTCTGATAATGGAAGACAATTTCAAGGGAGAAAAATTAAGAAATGGTGTTCTAATTTTGGTATTACACAAGCTTTTACCTTTGTCGTGTATTCACAGAGCAATGAACAAGCTGAAGTAACTAATAGAGAGATTATCAGAGGACTTAAAACCAAGTTAGATCATGTAGGTGGCAGTTGGGTAGATGAATTACCCAGTATATTGTCGGCACATCGTACTACTCCTCGAGAAGCTATAGGAATTACCCCTTTATAGTTGGTTTATGGTGGGGAAGCAGTAATTTCAATCGAGGTTGGAGTGGAGTCCGATCGGAGAAGACTTTATGATGACAACAATGTAGATCGACGCCTTATGGAGCTTGATTTAATAGAGGAAGCGCTGGACAAAGCAGCAACCCGACTTTTTTCTTATTGACAATGGATGAGACAGAATTACAACAAAAGAGTTATTTCAAAATTTTTTCAGGTAGGTGATCTGGTATGGAAGCGCATCAAGCCCGTGGGAGATGTTAACAAGTTAGAACCTCAATGGGGAGGATCTTACAAAATTATACAGAAACTAGTGTCAGGTGTTTATTACCTCCAAGATGCAGAAGGGAGAAAACTCGAATGACCCTAGAGTGCTAATAATTTACAGCCATATAGAACTTAACAAAAATGCCTGTAAGTCATTTATGTATTTTGTTTGAACATTTTTTTGACATAAATGACAGATAAAATATAGGCAATATTATTCAAGAGATATACCTACTTTTCTTTAAATCTCTCTAATAGTCGATCGAGGACCCTAAGGTGTGTCCGACCTGACTTCCTTAGGGAGAACCAAAGACTTTAAACCTCTATAACAGTCGATCGGGGACCCTAAGGAGTGACCGACTTGGCTTCCTTAGGGGGAACCGGAGACTTTAAACCTCCATAATAGTCGATCGGGGACCCTAAGGTGTGACCGGCTTGACTTCCTTAGGGGGAACCAGAGACTTTAAACCTCCATAATAGTCGATCGGAGACCCTAAGGAGTGACTGGTCTGGCAACCGGAGACTTTAAACCTCCATAACAGTCGATCGGGGATCCTAAGGAGTGACCGACCTGACTTCCTTAGGGGGAACCGGAGACTTTAAACCTCCATAACAGTCGATCGGGGACTCTAAGAAGTGATCAGTCTGACTTCCTTAAGGAGAATCAGAGACTTTAAACCTCCATAGCAGTCGATCGGGGACCCTAAGGAGTGACCGACCTAGCTTCCTTAGGGGGAATCGGAGACTTTAAACCTCCATAACAGTTGATCGGGGACCCTAAGAAGTGACTGACCTGTCTTCCTTAGGGGGAATCGGAGACTTTAAACCTTCTCTAAGATCAATCATGAGTTTTAACATTAACAATACTTAACCATATATTCAATTTCACTCAGGCAAGCATACCCGACCGATTTTCTATGCAGTCGGGAGAGCCCGAAGGAACGCCTATATAACATATATTCAATTTCACTCGGGCAAGCATATCCGACCGATTTTCTATATAGTCGGGAGAGCCGGAAGGAATGCCTATATAACATATATTTAATCTCACTCGGGCAAGCATACCCGACCGATTTTCTATGCAGTCAGGAGAGCCCAAAGGAATGCCTATACAACATATATTTAATCTTACTCAGGCGAACATACCTGACCGGTCTTCTATGCCGTTGGGAAAGCCCGAAGGAACATCTATACAACATATATTCAATTTTACTCGGGCAAGCAAACCTGACCGATTTTCTATGCCATCGGGAAAGCCCGAAAGAACATCTGTATGACATATATTCAGTTTCGCTCAGGCAAACAGGCTCGATCGGTTTTCTATTCAGTCAGAAAAATCCAAAAGGGGCATTTATATAGCACATATTCCATTCTAAGCGGATGCACAAGTCCAACCGATTTTCTGCATGGTCAGGAAAACATGAAGGAACATTTACCTAGCAGATGTTTAACCTTGCTCGGATATAAAAATCCAATTGATCCATCGGGCAAGTCGAAAACGCTTCATATATGGACATGACACTTAATCTATCATATGAGCCTAGAGAGCATCGGAAAAGAAGTTTATTCATCATATTACTCAGAGGATAATTAAGGAATCTACTTCCTTCAATTATAATCTTTTGATGGGATTTCTCTACATATAGTAAATATATCAAAAAAAGTTCATTTAGACAAATGCTTGGGTGGTTTTGAAGAAAAGGAAATCGCACAAGAAAAAACAAGTAAGTGTGAACTTTCATTAACATCTCATAAGTAGTAAATAATACACATCAGTTGTGAAATTATGATAAAATGTAAGCACAAAACGTTAAGTTTACTCGAACTCTTTCAAAAGGTCTTTGGGGAGTTCTTGGTTGAGTCTCCGATGATCTATGAACAAAGGATGAGGAACTTCAGACAGGCAATTCCCTTCTCTCAGCTATTGTATCACCCCGTTAACTGAATGAGTGAGAGTTCCTACAATTCGTCTAGCATACTATTCATCAAATTCAGGGGAATTTAAATAAGCCTTGTGCCTAGTATGTCATCGCTCTTCCTCACCTGTTTTGTATGCTTGCAACTCAGATTGTAGGTTATCTCTTTCCTCTTGTAAAGCAGTCTTCTCTGCCTTAGAATCCTCTAGTTCTTTTAGGAGCGAACTTATTTGTAGATCTTGTGCTCATAATTTTTCTTGTTGTTGGAGCAAGGCAAAGTCCTTGGAAGCCAACTCTGGAACTAAATCATAAGGTCCTAAACCATGTGATTGTTCCAGCTAGTTCAGTAAAGAGGTTTTGTGAGTAACCTCTAAGAGGGATTTATCTTTTAAAGCTCTTTCCATACTAAGTGTAGAATTAAGTCTCTCTAGATGTAATTCCACGTTCCTTCTTTCCTCCTCTTTAGATTGTAACATCTGGCGAGTGTCTTGTAGAGTCTTCTCTAAATTGGCAGTAAATTCAGCTTGTGATTTCACCCTATCCTGTAACTAGAGAAGTTCATTATTAAGGAGGTTGGATGCAGCTTGTAATTCTTCTACCTTGTTCTTTGAGACTTGATTGGTCCTCTCCAGATCCACAACCACCTTACCCAAGTGTAGACTTGAAGCATATAGCTAGGGGAAATGGTAGTAAGATTACATTTTGTAAGTATCAAACAAGAAAGTTAAATTCAAAAACTTACCCAGTGGCTTGACGATTATAGTGTCGGCATGCTCAGTGTAGGTGCTTCTTCTCAGGAGCTCCTGAGACTGCAACCAAGACTCAGCTAATGCCCCTTTTAGTTGTAATAAGTCACACAGGGCAAAGGCAGGAGCTTGACTTAGTAGAGATGGTAAACTATGGCCTTGTTGAAACAAAATAGGAGGGCGAGGAGAACTTGTAAATGGTGAGGAAGTAGAAGGACGTTGTGCAGAAGCTGGTGAAGAAGGGTCAGGAGATGGGAGGCTAGCTAATGGAGGATTCTACTCAATGGCTACTGTGGTAGATCCAGAAGTAACTGATCCCCTGCAAGGAGTTATCCTAGCACGGGGCCTAGTAGAAGAGGAAGGTAGAGCTAGAAGAAGGGGCAGTGTAGCTTCAGGGGTAATAGGTGACTCCTTTGATAAAGAAACATCAGGGGGAATAACAAGAGAGGCAGAAATGAGGAGTCTTGGTTGTTGGCGCTACTCGAAATTTTGTTCTGTTTCCCCTGTATAAAAATGTATACAAGAACAGAACTTTTCCTAACAACTCATGTGCTTTTCAGAAGTTAAACTTGGATTGCAAACGAAACTTAACATTATTAATCCAAGTTCAACCCATGTGTTCATCAGAAGTTAAACCATATTACAGAAGTTGATTAAATATCTATTTCAAGGATTGGCTTCAAGGTCGTTGGCGAGGCACTCGACCTTCTTGGGTATGAAATCATCCACTAATTCCTAGACAAAGCCTTTCAAAGAAATTGAATATTTAAACTCCTTACAGTAACATTAGGTTTAACTACAAAGACCACAATCGAAGCACAAGATCATTAGCCTCTTGTGCAGGTATTTTAGGATCCATACAAAGAAAATAAACTAGTACACGGCGCAAACAATTAACTAGTTATACATTTCTTTGTAGCTTAAAGACCTCTTGATCTTCTGCTTATTGCATCAATCCCATATTATAATATGGGCTTCTTCTTATTATAAGTGTGTTAATCTCCCTGTGTTTAAGATATCGTATGTTCATTTATTAAATGAGTTACTGACAACTCACTTAATTAACATCTGACTCCAAGAGTAGCACCACTCAACTTCATTGTCATGTCGGAACTAAGTCCGCCTGCAGGGTTTACATGACAATCCTTATGAGCTCTTAAGGGAGTATCATCATCCTAATAAATAGGACATAGTTTCCTTCTATAATCAACAACACACCGTATAAATAATATTATTTCCCAACTTATCGGGCCTATTGATTTAACGAATAAATCTCTCCCTTTGATAAATTAAAGAAATAAATACTAAGTAAATGTGCTTGTATTATATCGGGATTAAGAGTACGCACATCCATAATAACAGAGGTTCTGCTCTTTTATGCAGTCAGTATAAAAGGAACAACCTCAAATGGTCCTGCTCAATACACATATAGTGTACTAATGTAATTTTATAGTCAAGATAAACTAATACCAAATTACACTACAACCATTCCAATGGTTTGTCCCAATCCATCTTGGTTGTGAGCTACTATTTATAATTTATAAGGAACTGATAACATGATCTTCTGTGTGACACCACACCCCATGCTATCTACAATATAAATTAAATGGACAACTGCATTTAACTAAATGCAGACATTTGACCAATGTGATTCTCATTTCAAAATAAATATTTATACAAAAAGTTAGACTTTTAGTATACATTCTAACCCTGATCTCATCATAAGTAATGCAAAATTAGAACAAGCATGTGTAGGAGGAGCAAGTTCTTTACATTTAGAATATGAGATTTCAGTAGGAACAATGAGAATTTGTTCAAAAGTGGCTATGGTATCCGAGATAGGATAAGGATCTGAGGTACGAGGTGGCTGGTATTTCACCATGAAAGGACCCTCTGACTCTAAGGAGTGGGAGGACTCCTGAAGTTGTTCGGAAGGGGATAGTAGACCAAGGGTAGAAGGGGGAGGACGATCTCTCAACAATTCCTCACCCAGTCTTGTTAAAGCTGCCCTCGACAAAGCGAGTATTCTTGAATATGAGGGCAGGAAGAATAACATCAGCTGGAGAGGAAAGAAGAATTTGCATTAACAATAACACAAAAAAATAGTTCAAAATATGAGTAAAAAGGGTAATCTTACCAAAGGAAACATCCAGGGTCGCTTCTGCTGTGCTAAGACCAAAAATAAATAATAAGCCTTCGACGATTAGGGCAGGTAAATGAAACTTTGCACCCTTTAATTTCTCCAATGCAGAACAGAGAGTAGGGTCTTTCGAAACATTGCCTAATGTAGGAATAGGAGGAAGTTCTTAACACCAAGCTATGGGATATTGAGGGGGAGAAGGAAGACGCATAAAGAAAAATTTATTTCGCCATTCCCCTTGAGGAGGAATTCTACATAATAGGGGAGTTTTGGGGCGAGATTGAAATTTAAAAACACCCTCTTCCACTTGGCGGGGAATGAAGAAATGGTGAAAGAGTAGAGCAGACTAGGGAAAGTCCAGTAAACGAAAAATAATAACAAAACCAGCCATGATCGAAAACGATTGGGGAATGAGTTGATTTAGGGGAAGTTCAAAATATATCCTGTTGGAATTGCAAGGTTGTAAACATAGTCCCACATCGAAAACACATGGGAAATATCATGGGTTTATAAAAGAAAAGATATTTCCATTGGAATGAGGCCTTTTGGGTAGAGCCCAAGAGCAAAACCATGAGGGCTTAAACTCAAAGTGGACAATATCATGTCATTGTGGAGATATATAAATTCTTTTCGACCCTAACAATTGATATCAAAGCTCGGACTGCCAGAAGGTTTAACTGTTGACTGTGCACAAAAGTTATGGTCTGATTGAGCCATGTGGGTACAATATTGACCTTTAACAAAGAAAGTGGGGGCTCCTATGTTCTGATCAAGAGGACCGGGCACCAGGCAGGAAGTCCTAATAGGTCGGGTGGACCGAGGGGTAGGAAGACTTGGTGGGTCGAGGATCGGACATGGAAAGCCTGTGGTCCTTTGTTTGAGGGGGGGATTGTTGGAGTTGCAAGGTTGTAAACATAGTCCCACATTGAAAACACATGGGAAAGATCATGGGTTTATAAAAGAAAAGATATTTCCATTGGAATGAGGCCTTTTGGGTAGAGCCCAAGAGCAAAATCATGAGGGCTTAGGCCCAAAGTGGACAATATCATGTCATTGGGACCTTGACGTCCGCTAGAGAGGGGGGTGAATAGCGTCTCACCCAAATCGATCGCTTCTTCCTACACTTGTTAGTTACGTAGTGAAAATACAAACAAACAAGTAGAAAGCTAATCTAAATACAAGATAAGAAATGCAAACCAAGCTACACGATCATTTAACGTGGTTCAGAGATTAGGGCTCCTACTCCATGCTCCAATAATTTTTCTCTTTTTGATGTTTGACAACCCGTTTAAGTTAGGGAAACAATATAGCAATAATAATGCAAATAAATATGCAATCTGCACATGCATAAATCATGGAACCTAATCCTAGGCTCCCCCTTCACCTAAGTTCCCCCTTGAGCTAGGATTTCTTACAAAAGTAAACTTCTCCCCTTTGTTAATAAATGAGCAATCACTCCCCCTTCACCTAAGCTCCCCCTTGAGCTAGAATTTCTTGAAAATGTATGTAGGTTTCCCACTTAAACATAAATTTCTCCCCCTTTGCCATACATCAAAAAGAGCTCCAACAATATCCCAATTATTGGACTCTTTGACCTCTAATGACCATTAACATCATATATTAATCCCCCATAAGATTACATACATGTTCATCACTCTTTTGATCATTTTCTAATACAAAAAAATATTTTTAAACCATATCAGTCGACTGCTATAAGTCCCAGTCAACTGCCATCGTCAAAATGAGCTTACAGAGACATTTTGTGCTCATGAATAATGTTACTAGTCGACTGGTATAAACCCCAGTCGACTGTCATCGTCAAAAAGAGCTTACAGAGGTCTTCTGTACTCAAAATTACTGTTACCAGTCGACTGGTACTCTATGTTGGTAAAAATCAATATTTTTGATCCACTTTCAGAAATGCGCAAAAAATTCCACAGACCTCCAAAAACTCCCAAATTTTGTGGAGAGGTCTATTTTATCCATGTCTATTTTGGGAAAAAATATATAAAAATATATTTATCACAGATCCCAAGATTAATACAAAATTTAAAACTAGTTAAATGGTTCAATTGAACCTTAACCTAAAGTCCTAGTTTTGGCTTTCTTTTGATGTATCTGCCCATACTAAACCATAATGCATCCCTAGAATTGGTTTATATGGCATCTATACATCAAAAACTAATTTTCATGTAATATGACCCCAATGCCATATTTTCATGCATGATACCATCCTAATTGTGCCAACCCACTAGGTTAGAGATTCAAGTCCGTCTCCTAATCACTTGGCACATTTGATAACCCATCTACCATGGGTCCCAAAGGCTCTTCCTAACCTTAGGACTCTTAGCCTTAATCACCTCCTTAGGTGACTCATCTACCATGGTTATACCCACATGGTGTACCTTAGTAGACTTTCTCTTCTTAACCTTGGGCACCTTATCCTTTCCATAATCATATGCAACCCTTGCATATTTCTTATCACAGGCCTTGGATGATTTTCCCTTGCCCTTTGTCACTCCTCCCTTGCCATTTTCATGTGCCACCCTAACACTTGACCTCCTCTTGACATGAGAGAGACCTAATTTGACATTTTTGAAGTTTTGACCACCCAAACACATGTCAAGTCCTCTAGGTCCAATAATGAACCTATCTAGGACTTTCTCCATTTCTTCAAGCCTTACCTTTAAGGCTTGATTTTCTAATTCTAGGGTTCTAACCTTGGAGTCAACATATCCACTTTGGACATCCCTAGACCTACCCACCTTCCTAGGCATATGCCTCCCTTTCTTGGGATTAATGCTTAGGTTTTCACCCACTTTCCTTCCCTTAGGCAAAGTGGTTTGGGTCTTATTAGGTCTACCCTTAATGTATGATTTCTTAGGGTTATCTACCGTGTTAACCCTATTCCTATCATTATACCTAAATCCATAATTATGCATGGATACATAATTTTCAATATTCCAAACAAGCATAAAGGAATTTGAACTTGGATTAAACTTCAAAATATGGATTACCTTCCCTTTTACCTTTGAAACTCCCCCTTGACTTATGCTCCTCTTCTTTTCCCATTTCTTCAAGTGCACCAATTTCTTGAGCTCTCCTCTCCTTGGGCACTTTGTGTGGTAGTGACCCCACTCACCACATGTAAAGCACCTAATGTGCTTCTTCTCCTTCTTCTTCCTACAACTCACATTAGTTTCTAAATTAACTTTAGTGAGTTTAGGGTTTACCTCCTTTACCTTCTTGAGTGAAGGACACCTACTCTTGTAGTGCCCCATCTTACCACACTCAAAGCATTTGATGTGACTCTTCTCACTCTTCTTGGTAGTTGAGGTTAAGGGTTGAGCTTCCAAGACCTCCTCATCCTTGGATTGCTCTTCTTATTCTTCACTTGAAGATGTGGATGACTCCACTTCGTCCTCCCTTGAAGATTTGGGTGATACCTCCTCATCTTCCTTCTCCTCCTCGGATGTTGAACCCGTGCCAACATCCGATTGGTCATTCTCTTCTTAGACCAATGAGTCCTTCTCCTTGGGCTCCTCCTTTTCTTGGGTTTGTGTAGGACTCTCATGAAACGCAATTACCTTTTTCCAAAGGTCACTTGCGTTCTCATATTCACCTACATTCAATATCGTATTAGGAGGTAATAAATTAATTAAAATTCTAGTTACCTCCTTGTCCATCTCCGATTGCTCCGTTTGCTCCTCGGTCCAATATCGACGTCGGAGATGCTTTCCCTTCTTGTCCGTTGGAGCTTTAAACGGTTCCTCCAATGCAATCCATTGGTTCCAATTCATTTGGAACCACATCTCCATGCGCTTCCTCCAATAGTCGAAGTCCTCGCGCTCGTATGGAGATGGGATTCGGATGTCCCATCCGAGAGATCTCTCCGACTCCATCTTCTTCCTCTAGCACTTGCTCCCTTGGAGATTAGTCCAACAAGAGCTCACCTTGCTCTGATACCACTTGTTGGGACCTTGACATCCGCTAGAGGGGGGGGGGGTGAATAGCGTCTCACCCAAATTGATTGCTTCTTCCTACACTTGTTAGTTATGCAGCGGAAATACAAACAAACAAGTAGAAAGCTAATCTAAATACAAGATAAGAAATGCAAACCAAGCTACACGATCATTTAACATGGTTCGGAGATTAGGGCTCCTACTCCATGGCTGTCCGTAAGGTGGGCGATCTCGATCCGTCGGTGAATAACTCCCCGACAAATTCTGGCTAGCTCACGTAGCTCCTTGTGGGTGGAGAAACCTCACCACAACTCTCACAAGAACACTTGAGACACTAGGGCATAGGTAGACTACTAATAGGGGTTAACCACCTCTATTTCTTCAACCTCAACCAAGCTCCCAAGTCTTGGTTATATAGGACACGGGATGGAAAATTCCGCCTACCAGTCGACTACCAAAATCATCAGTCGACTGCCCTCTGTGGAAATTCGACCGTTACAGCCCAACAGCTCGATACCAGCCCTCTGTTCGCTCTCAGTTGACTGCACCAGTCGACTGATGAAACCACCAGTCGACTGCTACAGTACTGCTACAGGAACGTACAGTACTACTACAGTAAACCCTAATCCTATGATTTAACCCTGAGTACATTCACTCAGTACTCGTCCTCACCCAACCAACCTAGACCTAGCCTTCTAGCCTCCTCCATCAGCCTTGCGCCCCTCGGATGCCTCCCCATCCTTCACGTCTTGCCTTCTGGAGCTTCCATTGACCTTGTCATTGTTGTCGGGTCTTCCTTTGCCAAGAGGTCGGGCCTCCGGGACTTCATCCATTGCCAAGTCACACTTGGACTTACGTTGCCAAGACTACATGCTTGGACTTACACCGCCAAGACTCATCCTTGGACTTTCCTCCTTTGCCAAGATCACACTTGGACTTTCCTTGTTGTACTTGTATCCTGCACACTCACAATGCATATCAAATATAACAATAAACCTAACTTAAACCTTTGCCCAAATATCAAAGCTTAGGATACCCAGATTGCTCCAACATATACTAACATCAGTAAAGAAAGGGTGAATGGGAAACCTAAAACCATACAGGACCTGTTCTCAAAAAATCGCCACGCTTGCAGGAGGAGGAAGATAGGGACGATCCTTATGCTTAGGAGTGACCGCGTATGAAGGGAAGTTGTAATTCCACCGAAGCTCGTAGGCTTCTGATTCAGAAAACTCAGAAACACATTGGAAGTACCATTCAGAAGAAGTTGACATTGTCAATAGAAAGTGGTAGGAGAAACGAGAATAGGTAACAAAGAACAAGAAAAACACAGACGAGAGGAGGAAGACAAAGTGATTAGGGATTTTTTCTATTTTCCCTTTAGAAGTCGGGGTAGGGCATCGAAACAAAAGTTTTAAGCAGGGACGTTGGATTAAAATGATAAGAAAAGCTTGATTAAAAAAGAGTCGTTGGATGAAGCAGTGAGCCAGTGAGTATAGTAAAACAAGTACACACCAAACGTCATAGGCAAGCGTGTCACCAATCAAAGAACAGTATAGGTAGTCGACACAGAAAATTGTATTCCGGAGATGTTAAAATCATTACTGAAATTAAGTATAGAAAGTTCGGGGAATCTGAAAAAAGATTTCTTATATCACATTACAAGTTTGGCCGTCAGCATCAGTATATATATATATAAACTCGACCGATCATAGAAAGCCCGGCCGGGTATGAAATTCAGAGGAAATCTTGGCATAAACTCAGTCATTTGTTAGTGATCGGTCGGGTATTGAATTTTTAATGCAAACGCATAAATAAATCTGATCAGTCATCAAAAATCGACCGGGTAGTGAACAATGTTAAGGCATATGAGTAAACTTGAGTATCCACCCATAGCTAACCGAATATTCAATTAGGATAATATTAGGTATATAGGCAAACTCGATCGGTTATTAATGATCAACCAGGTGTAGTATTAAACATACAAATAAATTCGATTAGTTGTCAACGACCGAATGAATATTAAATTTAAATGACATAAAGACAAATTTGATTGATCACTGATAGTTGATTAAATATTAAGCTTAGATGAAATTCAACATAGGGATAATTTTGTATAGTTACAAAAAAGCAGGGCAAACTTGTTAAATAAATAAGCGATAATTGTGAAGATGATAAAGCATTTCTGAACAAATAACTTAACTCCCCAACAATAAAACCCCACCAATCAAAGCCAACATTAAAAGCTATATAAATTACTGAATATTCACTAAACATAAGTAACAACAAGGATAAATCCATGATTATAACATCATACAGAAAAATTAACACTCAGGATTGATAGTAAAAACACAGAACGAGAGTAAATTAGGAAATAGGTCGGAGGGAATGGTATCAAGTAATTCTTGACGGTCGAGGAAGTTAGCAGGAGGATCAGAAACTAATAGCCCTTTCTTTTTCAGTTGCCTTATACCTCCTTTAGCCCCATAAGTGAAAGCTTTGACGATATAGGTAGCAATATGAGCATTAAACTCAGAAGATTCCAGGAGAGCTCTTGTCCTCTTTTCAAATCGCTCAGCTTCCCCTTCCTAATAGGTTACTAAAGCATCTTGGGAAGCTTTTGACTTGAGCTCCTTGGAAGCTAGTTCTGCTTTAATCAAATCTAGGGATAAACTTAAGGAATTTAATTAAGAATTCTTAGATTCTATAACAGCATCTTTCGTAGCTAATTCCACCTTCAACGCCTGTAGTTGGGATAACAATTGAGCATTCTCGGCAGTATAGGTATTCATTTTGGACTCTAACTCAGTGCGAAGAAGGGTCTCTGACTTAGCTTTAGCTTCAAAATCTATGACAGAGGCTTTCCACTTAATTGAATTTAGAAGTTCCGCCTCAAGAAGCTCACAAGTTTCTTACAGCTGGCAAGACAATTCTTGAAAAGCTTGAGAGGAGGAGGTCTCAGGAGTTTGTAACCTTAGCTAGGCCACTTCTTGGATTAGTTCATACATGTGTCGATGCATATTCATATTCGTGATCCATCGCTGTCCAAAGGTTATCATTAGAATGTATTAATAAAAGTAAAGGTAGGAAGAGTATGTTACCTTAATTTCCTTAAAAGAAGCTTGATCAACCCACTCAGTAGGAATGAGTTTCTCAATTTCTTTGCAAGCCTCTGGTTAGGCTGTCGTTTAAGAACCTCCCAATAATATTAGGAAGGTAGGAATAGATGTGGAAAAGGATGATAAGGATCTATGAATAGAAGGAGGGGAAAAAAAAAAGAATAGGAGAACTCTCGGTTACTGAGGGTGGTAGAAAAATTGATTCAGGAAAATTCATCATAAAGGCAGGATTAGAGCCAACATTCGGAGGCAGAGGATCTTTCGATATGTGAGAGGAAGAAGAAGTAAGGGAAGGATATAAAGAAGAGATAGTAGGCTTCTGAGAAGAAAGGGGGATATCCCCTGTAGGTGTCTCCTCAGAGGTAGCAGTAGCCCATTTTTTGGGACGGGGTGCTAGTGTCAAGCGATGCCCGGGGCGTTTCCTGGTAGGAACATCCTCAAGTTCTTGTTCTTGTGTCTCTTGAGGAGTGCCTTCTGGAGGTATGCTAGTGGATGCTTCCTCAAGAGTAGCTGAAGAACTATGAACAAGAGTTGGTTGATTGCAGGACTTAGGTAGAAGAGTATCAGATGCTGGAGCCGCAACATTAAGTTATGCTTTAAGCTCTTGCTCCTTAGCCGACACTTTCTCGTCATCTAGATGGATAGCGTTATCAACCAAAGCTCTATATAGAGTATCCACTGCAACAAGCAAGAGAGTATTTTAGTTAGTAAAGGAAAGATAGCTAAGAATTTCGAAACTTACCAAAAGAGTATTGTAGGCTCTTTTGAACGGTATAATAGGTCATCATGTATCCACTAATGAATATAAAAATGATGACCTAATGATTTCTTAGAGTATTTGGAGAAGAGAGGTTGTTGGTGAAGTTCCCTTACATCAGGAAGAGGAGGAAGAGAAGATTACCAAAGAACCAGAAAATTTAGTAAACCACCCAACAGGACCAGAAAATTTGACAAAGAAAAAATGGGATTTCCAACCTTGATAGAAGAGGGCATTTCTTCAAAGAATATCATTTTCAGACGAGATTGAAAGAGGAAAACCCCTGGTTTCGATTTCTTAAGATAAGAAAACATAAAAAATTTTGAGGAGTAGGAGTTATATCAAAAAGGTGGAACATCATGTACAATCCACATAGGTATCTAAAAGCATTGGGGGCAAATTGCTGGAGAGGAATACCAAAATACTGGCTAATATCTACCAAAAATGTTGGAATAGGAAAGCGTAAGCCCACGATTAGTTAGTCCTTAAAAAAGGTGATATAGATAAGGGTGAGCATCAGGTGGTGGAACCCTAATGTGGTATCCTTCAGGGATTTCATACCGAGAGTGGATAGAAATTTGGTCGGTGGAGGTGAAGGAGGAACAGATTTCAGCGTACCAAGGAAGTAAAGATTCTTCAACCATGTGCAGAAATTGAAATGCTTAGAAAGTAAATAACTTACTGATTCCTAAGAGAAAAAAGGTCATGAAAGGAAAACAGGGGAGATGAAGAAGCACGAGTCACTAAAGGAAATCGAGAAAAAGGGAATCGCCAGAGACTAATGGGAAGAAGATGAACAACGAAAGGTTAAAAAAAACTTAGGGTTTTAGGATAATCTAAGGATCACCGTACAAATAAAATAGGATGATAGAGAAGAGTCATTGATTTGCTAAGGAGAATGTGTGATAAGACACGAATGAAAGATGTACCAGAAGTTACTTGAAAAGAGGGAGAAAGAAGGATACGTGGCGCTCGCCCAGGAAGGGGCATTTATGATAAACAGAACAAATCGAATCACATACTGAACCGCCATATCTTTGAACATTCTCTTTCCGTTAAAGGATCAATTACCAATAAGACCACTTTGAAAAATCGCGCGAATCTTAAAATATAGACGAATAAGCAAAACTTGTAAGTAAGAAAAATGTCTTAATTTATTGTAATCCCGACCGAACAAGTAAGTCCGGTCGGACTCATATTCGGTCAGACATACACGTAGGACCCTTTACTTGATTGATTTTTACACGATTAACCACAAGAAACAAAACATAATCAAATATAGCACTTTACATTAAGCAATAGTAATGTTACAATTAGAACTCTTAAACTTCCATAAACAAATACAGTAAAACTCCTACTAATCTCGCGCCCAGATTTAGTGAAACATTCTATCCACTCCCAGTAGGGGCATATGGTAGAGTGACAACCTAAACAAATTTTGGAACAAAGGGAATGAACAAGCCAACTCATTATCACGTTCTGGGGGATGAAAATAAATTTTACCTAGTATTATTACCAATAGAAAAATCTGTCATCCAACGAAATTTAAACTTTTATTTGGAACCATCCGATTGTTCTTCCCATCCTAGGTGTGGGCGGGTACTAGAGTGACAGCTCGAACAAAAAAGGGAGGCTCGTCCAGTCCTCTGGTGCTTGTACAATTCACCCCTCGAAACATGTGACTGAGAGGTCATCTCTAGCCTAATATGATCCAACTCAGCTTGCAGAAGATCCACCCTAGCCTTCTGCTGGTCTAAATCTTGTTGTTGTCATGATATCAGTAAACCATCTACATGAACTTTCCTGGTCAAGATGGTTATCTTTGAAGCGTGTTGGACTTTTAAATCATCCAACTCAGTTTTTTGCTTCAACTCTGAATATGCTTTGTCCCTCAAAGCCACTTCTGACTGGACTTGGGATTGAGCTGTTAATAAATGTATCTCTAGTTCCCTTCGGTGTGAATGATATAGATCTAGAGCTTGTATGTGTAAGGAACTAGGGCACTAAATAAGCGAAAGCGCAATGAAAAACTTCTAGTTCCTTTATCCAACAGATCCATGTGAAGGAAAGAAACATTGCTTAAAACAATCTATACTAAGTTGCATGATAGTGGTTATACCTTTGATGTGTGCTCACGAACTCTAAACAGCTTGGATCTCAGTACGATCACACGTTCGCACCTCTACGGTATCCACACAAACAAGCCTTGCCTTCGTTTGTCTCACAAACTCACAAGAAAGAGATGGAGACCACCTAAGGTTGTGCTAGCAACCACACAAGGGGTTTCAGCCAAAGGAAGGAGGAAGAAGAAGAAGACTAAAGGTTTTCCCATAATGAAAATATCATCCAAAATGATATATATACCCATCTCATGAATATCAAAGGGTTTTACCCTTTCATCTTCCAATCCAATGGCTCAAACCATTTCATCTTCCAATCCAATGACTCAAATTGACCATTCAATCCAATGGTTCAATTTTGACCATTCAACTTCCTTGGTGAACTCAAGTTCATCCAATGAGTCTAACTCATTGATTCTCATGCAATTTCGAATTTAATGAATCACCATTCCAATCATTCGAATTGATTCAATGAGTCTAGTTTGAATTGGACTTAATCCAACAATTAGATCCAATTGAGTCTTACTCAATAAGTCCAATTCGGATTAGACTAAATCCAATGAACCCATCTTGTTGGTCCCCGTGGGTGTTTTGATGTGATCAACCAAGTTGGTTAGGTCCTGCTTTGTGTTTGATCCCTGTGTCTGAGTGTGCAGGAGCTTAGGAGCACAAGGAGTTGAGCAGAAGATGCAGCTAGCGAGAAGGACGACACGGGAAGGGAGCCGACGGGCTCCGTGCGTCCAAAGGACGAGAGAGCTGCGGAAGAGTACTCCAGTGGACGAGAAGAACGTGCGCGGCGTTCGAGGGACGAGAAGTCAGAAGGAAGCCTGCTCGAGGAGAAGGCCGAAAATTGGGTTTGGGTGAGCCCTATTTCGGTTGGCCGAATCACCCAAACTATCAGAGCATCGGAAGCCAATGCAATGGAGCTGGAAAAGAAGCACAAGCTGAAAAACCAGCTTGAAGGCGCCTTCATGAAGCATGAAGGCGCCCTCAACATGAAGGCGCCTTCAATAGGTCAGTTTTGATCGTTTGCGCTGCGAAAAAAATTTTATCCGCTGACCGAGCTGGAGGCGCCTTGGACCCTTGGGATAGATTTTCCAGGAGCTATATAAAGGCCCCTGGAGCTAGGAAATATTCATTTAATTCGGTGTTCAACTCTGTAAGAAATTTCTAGCAATAGTTCTGAGCTGTTAGAGTGTAAAAGGCTTCTCTGCCTTCAGTAAAGGAGATCTTTTCTAGTGCGTTTTCTCATCTCTCTGGATTAACAACCTCCTTGGTTGTAACCAGGTTAAATTCTGTCTCTCTTCTATTTCTGCCTTTTACTTTTATTATTATTGCTATCTGTTTGAGTTGAAAGACGAGGAGGGTATAGTTTTATTTTTTCAGAAGCACCTACACATCTTAATTATATCTACTTGTTTTTTGTGTGTGACCCAATAGGTTCTTTTAACATTGGGAATGTACTCAAATCAACATTTAGATACATAAGCAATGAGTGACATCTAGCAAGACATCATTGCTATCCAAGTGATAAGAAAGTCGAGATCCGATCTAACCTGTCCGTGACTATTATCTTGTATGATTTGGTCCCTCTATCCTTGATATCTAGATTGATCAATGAGGCATAGACCATATCATCCTCTTATCAACCTTTGTGTTTCTTGATCTCTAAGTAGACACACTCAATCAAATAAGCTTAATATATCATATTGACTCATTTATGCATGACCATGCTTTCTTGTGTTCTACTAATCAAGGGACCCACAGATATCACTTCCGTCATATGGAAGGGATCCCATCTACATCACTCACATCCCTCCGCATAATTCATTGCATACCCAGTGATCGATTTTATTGTCCACCTTGTTACAGGTGACGTTTGCCGATACCAAAGTACACAACTCCTTATGTAGGGAACCGTAGTGACTTCAGGTCTAAGGACTATTCATACCAATAGTCACATGAGAATGTTTATGACACTCATATAACGATCCATGAAACATTCTCATGGCGGGTCATTCAGTATATATTCTCTAATATATACCCATGTGTCAACTTGATATCTCATATCCATGACTTGTGAGATTAAGTCATCCGTTGACCTACATGCTAGTCTCAATGCATTAATATTGTTCTTGTATATTAATGCTTGACTAAGAATAGTTAAGAGTAGTGTCATATGTATATCTACAATATCTCACTATCAATTCAACCAATTGATATGTTGTAGATTAGAACCTCCTACTTTAGGATATTATTATACTTATTCATTCGGCACTGAATTGAAATAAATATAATAACCAACTTTGTCTTTTATTAATAATGAAATATGATATAAAATTGAGTCATTTAGAATCATCTCATTATTGATACTAGTGCTAATACTAACATCCCCCTCCTCTCATCTCTCTCTTTGGTAGAGGGTAGTCTCGTGAGCCATAAAAAGATCATTTTATAGGATCTAGGTTTTGCTTGACTAATAAATGAGATTTAAATGGGAAATAGAAGTGAAAATGCTAAGAATATCATGAATATATATAGAAATAGAAGTTGGTTTATGGCTTACGATCGGCAATGTGTATGTCTCTTGATTAGGAAAATTAATTAGAAAATTCACAAGACATCTAAAAATGTTTTAAATAAATTGTAGCCAACCCACCATCCACCCTTCATTATGTTGGACAATTTTATTGTTAGAGATTACAGGGGTAATCTGAATTTAAAATTACAGAATCAAAATCAATCTTATCTGTTAGATGATCTAGCCTAATAATCTCAAGCTATCAACGAAACTAGTTTTATCGAATTTCCGCTGGTTCAAGCGCAGTGTCGAGTCCGAGTTGGGAAGTCATCCGACTGCTGATTAGAGACTTATCCGAGTCGCCAAGTGCCAAGCAAGCTGAGTACTGAGTGGGTCACTGTGTACTCGAGCGGGTTGTCGAGTCATTGAGTTGTCTGACTACCAAGTCAGCCGAGTACCAAAGTCGTTTGATTGCTAGGCCAATCGAGTAGATGACCTGAGTCAGTTGAGTACTCTAGAGTGCAAGCAAAAATATTTTAGAGTAGATGCTGAGTTCTCCCGAGTGGATGTCTAGTGTTGTCGAGTGCTGTCGAGTCAGGACGCAAATCGTCTGAGTAGATCACCGAGTCGGAAAAGAAAGATGTCGAGTACTCGGGAAGTATTCCTAAGTAGATGTTGCAATCGAGCTGAGAGTGGAATCACCCAACTATTCGAATCAGGAAGAGGCATCCCCAACTGTCGAGTGTTGACCGAGCCTGAGTGGGTTGTTGTATCCAATTAGAAAGTGATGATGAGGCCTGCGTTTGATGCAGTGTCCTTAAAATAGATTCGCCCCACCTGAGACAATGCTAAGAGGTGGGGCGAGCCTGAGTGGATTATCATGGTCATCTATTTCTGAGAATCTAACGACAAATCGTAATCACCATTAAACACTAGTGGTCATGACAAACTAAATTCATACCTGATTGCTATCATGAGTGGATCTACCTTGCGAATGCACGACAAAGATGAAAACTAGTGTGGGAATTAAGATGGACAGAGATTACTTTTCTTGCACACACTACAAAAAAAAAATATAGATTTAGAAACGAATTTCAACGACACAAATAATTTATCTTAAATCAACAATAAAAATAACAATGAAAAACTAGTTGTAGCAAAATAATAACGAATTTTTTTTTTTAATTTAGCAACAAATTATTTTGTCACAAAATTTATTGTAAATTATGACGAATATTGAATTTGTCATTAATTTGCAATGATTTGTCATTAAATCCGTAATAAATTTTGAGACAAAATTTAAATTAATTGAACAAATAAATTTTGGATCGGTTCCGATTTAGTAAACTTGTGACGAATTGATAAATTCATTGCTAAATTTATAACCAAATCCGATTTCATGAATTTATAATTCGTGGCCAAATTTAAAGTAAATTTTGAATCCGATAATTAAATTTATCAACTAATTTCAATTTTGTCACGAATTCCGCAGAAGAATTTGGAATTCGTTGTCGAATTTAGGATTTGAATCAGTGACAAAATTCATCGCCGAATTTAGGATCTAAAATCCTGCCGCGTAACCTAAAATCCCTATTTCTCCCGCACGTGGCATCGACCAGATCTCTCCACACACACACGCGACCGTCGTGAGGCTGGCCGCGACCTCGGCTGTTACCTCAGCTTGACCGCTAGGCCTGCCGTGACCTCCCTCCTAGGCCGTGAGCTCGGTCCAGCCGCGAGATGCCGAAGTGAGGTAATTCGTTCGATCTTGTTTTCTCCGTCGCAAATTCCTTGAGCCATTGAAGAAATCACAGTTTGGTGGCACTGGCTTCTTCGATCCCTTCTCCTTCGCCTTTCTCACTTCTGGATATGCTTCGGTAAGCATTTTCTTCCTCTGTCTTCGGATTCATGGGTCGCTTCTCATGGATCTGCGTTGTTTCTATATCGCCCGTGTAAGAATGTGATTTCTTCCTTCCCATCTCTGTTAATTTTTTAGATTGATGTTCAATCATTTTCAGAATTTTTCATGAAACCATTTGATGAATCGCTCGGGAGTTTTGTGTTATTTTATTGGACATAATGAGACAATTGTTAAGATAAGAGATGATAATTTGTCTGGAACTGAGTGTTTTAAATATTTATGATCATTTTTACAAAACGATAGAGAGATTGAAAGAAATGTCTTACATAAAATACAAGTATTGAAATGAAAAGCGTAAGATGTTTTATGTGATCATATAGTGCCATTAAAACTTAAAAGAAAGTTTTACAAAATCGTAGTTATACTTGCTATGTTATATAGAGCTGAATGTTAGGCTATGACTCGAGCACATGAGCAAAATATGAGAGTTGCAGAGATAAAAATGTTAAGGGAGATGTGCGAACGTATGAGGATGGACAAAATAAGAAATGAAAGTATTAGAGAGAAAGTCAAAGATGCATCTATTGAGGGAAAATTCTGAGAGACACGTTTAAGATGATACGAGGCATGTAGACGACCAATAAATGCTCCAGTTAGGCGATATCAAACTATGACAAACACATATATCAAACGAGAAAGAAAAATACCAAAATAAACTTGATTAACAACAATAAAATAAGATAAAATTTATTTAAGTATAGATGATGATATAGTAGAAGATAAAACTCAATGGCGTAAAAAGATCCATATAGCCGATCCTATCTAGTGGGATAAAACTTGATTGTTGTTGTGATTATTAGACTCATTGGATCTGGAGAGTTTGTTGCCTCTTGGAGTGTTTTCGATCTAGAGATTATTATATTATTTTTTTATATTTTGAAGTGATTACCAGAGGCAGTGATATTAATTGATCCCTTGTCTCTTGCTTTTAGGGTAGAATTGAAATCAATTCGTTGAAGCCTATGGGTGATTGGAGTTTACATCTCCTCTTGTTTTATTTGGTTGTTTTTGCTCTGCAAATTATGTTTTATGTGGGAGTACAAGTCAATATGTACGTTCAGAATATCCATCTACCGATATCCCTCTAGACATTGAAGCGTGATACGGTTGACAATGGAGGGGCCCAAGGGGAAAGGGTGAGAAGGGTCAAGGTCATGTAGCGATCAAAAGTCAAGAGGACGTGGCGGTCAATAGTCAAGGTGACGCGGCAGTCAATGGTCAAGCTGACGGGGCAGTCAGAGGCAAGCATGTGGGGTAGTCAGAGGTCAGGCAGACTGGTTGATCAAGGGGGCAAAACAGTTGAAAGACTAGGGAAGACGACAGGCGGAACACCGGGCACAGGTCGGGGTCGGCAGAGCTATTTAGAGATGGCCCGAGCTACAGGCCTGCGATCCAAAGGACCGGAAGTACAGGCCATGGGTCGGAAGCGGTAGAACTGATCAGAAGCAGCTCGATCTACAGGCCTGCGGTTGAGGGCCAGGAAATACAAAGCGCAGGATACAGGTCAGGATCGGCATAGCTGTGTAGAAACGGCTCGGTCTGCAAGTCTGCGACTCGAGGGCTCGGAAGTACAAGCCACAAATCAAAGGTTGGACGCAGCAGGGCTATGCAGAGATGGCCCTGTCTGCGGGTCTGCTACTCGGAGATCCGGAAGGGTAAGCCACAAGTCACAGGGCCGTGCAGGGTCAGCCCGACTAACAAGCGAGATCTGGTCGAGGCGTGCGAGGTAGATGCCGACCGCGATGAATAGGATGAGCCAAGCTGTGTAGGAGTGGAAGGATCACCAGTGAGACGTGCGAAGGCGGAGGTTTCTAAGGGAGAAGATGCTCTCATGATTAATAGCGGCCTGACAGGTGTCCCTCACTATAAGACAAAATCCATGTGTAAAGGCGGAGGTTCCTAAACAAGAAGATGCTTTCACAACCAATAGCGGCAAGACAGGTGTCCAGGACTACACGACAAAGCCCGGCGTCTAATGTTTTCTGAGAGGGTTGCAGGTTCTAGGAGGAGAGGACGCATAAAAGGGGAGAGATCCCTCGTACGCAGGTATGCGCACACACTCCCTCGTCACTTTTTCGACAACTTTTCACTTTCAGTTGTTTCCTCTTTTCTCTCTACTTTTTCTGGGGAAAAAGGACCTGACTTGAGCGTCGGAGGGCCTGATCCGAGGACTTTTTCCCTGGGTTTCGGTCTCTAACGTGAAAGGGGAGATTGTCTGAGTGTGCGTAGGAGCCTGCAGCAGCGTCAGCCTCCCGTGGGAGCCGAATCACCTACGACTTTCCGTCAACAACCAGGCCACCGCGACCTGCCTCCGTTCGACTCAGCCTTCGGACAGGATCAAATTTGGCGCCGTTTGTGGGAAGCACAACAGCCTGATCCGGAGCGTGAAGATGGAGGACTCGGGTCGAAGCTCTAGCAGGAGGATCAACGTGACCATGACCGCGGGGGAGTACGAGCTCTTCAAGGAGGTTAGAAAGCAAGCCGCCTCTGAAAAGCAAGGAACAGTTTCGCGGCCCCGCCTAGCACCTGAAGCATCTAAAGAACCTCGTGAGCACAGTCCAAAGAAAGAGGAGCCTCCGACGTCGGTGGCGGAAAGCTCTCTACATCCACCTCGGGATTCAGGAAAGGGAAAAGCTATAATCCCTGCCAGAGATCTGCCTGAGGATCCGGATGACAAGGTACCCTTTTCGGCTCAGATCCTGAGGGAAAGACTGCCCAAGGGGTACCGAGCCCCGAACATTGGAGAATACGATGGGAGCGAGGATCCGGAAGAGCACCTGCGAAAGTTCAAGAATGCGGCTATCTTGTATCAATACAGCGATGCTGTCAAATGCCGAGTATTCCTACACACCCTGTCCGGGTCGACGCAGAAGTGGTTCGATGGGTTGCCCCCAGAGTCCATCAATCGCTTCATGGATTTCAAAACGGCCTTCCTACGCCGTTTCGCCAGTAGCCGTAAGTATCAAAAAATCGACCACTGTCTTTTTGCTCTCAAGTAGGATTCGACCGAGCCCTTGCGAAGATACATCAACCGGTTCAGTCAAGTGGCCAATGACGTCCCCTCTGCCACCTCAGAAATATTGATGAGCGCCTTCTCCCACGGATTGCGAGAAGGGGAGTTCTTTTGGGACCTCATCAAGAACCCCGCCCGGAGTTTTGATGACATGGTGGAGAAAGCTTCTTGCTACATCAAGGTGGAGGAAGCTCAGGCCGCTAGGCGGAAGGCTGAAAAGACGGTGACTCCTGGCAACCGACTTGAAAGGAGAGCACCACAGCCAGCTCAGCCCTTCCAGCGCGTTCAACCCAGGCCTGCCCCTCAGCCCGCTCAGGGAGTCAGACCAGCTCCGCGAGTTGCTACTATACACGCACCCAGACCTGGACCGAGGGGAGCACCATATTGCACATATCATCGGTCCAGGACGCACGATCTTAGTAACTGCTTCCAATTTGCTCGTGATTCCAGGAGAGCTGCCGAGCAGGGTCAGCCCCCCCCCGGAGTTAACGCCCCAGATACAGAGGATGGAGGAGGAACGGGCCGCAGCGGGACGTGCTCGTCAGACCCGGCCCGACCTAGCCGGCCCAGCTAACCAAGCTGGCCTCGGGGAAGACCGAAGAGATGCCGGAGAACTGGAGAACCGGGGAACGTTGCTGTGCGAGAGATCGTTATGATTTCAGGAGGGCCCACTGACGGGGACTCAGGCCGAGCCCGCAAGTCACACGGTTGGCGATTGTATGTGGGAGCCGTGGGGTGCATCCACGAGCAGGCATCTGGCCCTGTCATTAGCTTTGGGCCACAAGATTTGGAGGGTCTGGAACTGCCCCACGACGACACCCTCATAATCAAGGTCGTTATTGCTAACAGCCGAGTGGCTCGGGTCTTTGTGGATACCGGGAGCTCGGTCAACATTTTATTCAGAGCTGCGTTCGAGGAGATGCAGATCGACGCCGCTGAGCTCCAGTCGGTAACCACTTCCTTATATGGGTTCACAGGGAACGAAGTCAAACCCATGGGTCAGATCAAGCTAGCCATCTCCATGGGCACTGAGCCACTGGTGCGCACCCGAAGGAGTACCTTTATAGTGGTGGATTCGCCTTCTTCCTACAACGTCATCCTGGGAAGGCCAGCTCTGCATGAGTTCCGGGCTGCCGTCTCCACTTTTCACCAAAAGATTAAGTTTCCGGTCGGCGAGCAGGTCGGGGAAGTCAAGGGAGAGCAGAAGGTGTCCCGCAGATGCTACATTGACATGGTCCGTGTGGAGGCGCGCAAGAGCCGGAGGACGCAGGATGGGGGAGTACACGCTATCCAAGAGGAGCCTCTGCCTATTGCCGAGGAGCCTATCCCTTGGGAAGAAATTCGGCTACATGCGGATAGAGTAGAGAGCATCACTCGCATTGCCACTCGCATTGCCAGTGACTTACCATCGGAGCTTAAGTTGGAGATGATACAGTGTCTGATTCGTAATAGGGACGTTTTTGCTTGGTCACCGGAAGAGCTGCCCGGGGTCAAACCAGAAGTAGCTGAACACAAGCTGCATATTATACCCGAGGCGAAGCCAGTCAAGCAGAAGAAGAGAAACTTCTCTGCCGACCAGAATAAGATTATCCGAGCTGAAGTGGATCAGCTCAGGAAGGCAGGACATGTTCGAGAGGTGCAATTCCCGTCTTGGCTTTCTAACGTGGTGTTGGTGAAGAAGCCTAATAACAAGTGGAGGGTGTGCATTGACTTTCGCGACCTCAACAAAGCCACCCCCAAAGACTGTTATCCTCTCCCGCGGATCAATCAGGTGGTGGATTCAACTGCTGGCTGTGAGAGGATATGCATGATGGACGCTTATCAAGGATATCATCAGATACCCTTGGCTAGGGAGGATCAAGAGAAAGTCAGCTTCATAACGGCCGACGGTACTTTTTGCTATACGGTCATGCCATTTGGACTCAGAAATGCTGGGGCTACCTACCAAAGGATGATGGACAAAGTCTTTCGGAGTCAGATCGGGCGGAACGTAGAGGTCTATGTTGATGACATCCTGATCAAGTCCCCCCCTGACGTCTAGTCTAATAAAAGATGTAGAAGAAACTTGTGGGACTCTGAGGCAATATGGGGTAAAGCTGAATCCCCTGAAATGTCTGTTCGGGGCCAAAGGAGGGAAGTTTCTGGGCTACCTGGTGACTGAACGAGGGATAGAAGCCAATCCTGAGAAGGTTCAAGCACTTCAGAACATGCAGATCCCTCAGAATCTGAAGGAAACACAGAAGCTGGTCGGCCGGATAACAGCACTATCCCAATTCATCTCCAGATCTGCAGATCGAGCGACGCCCTTCTTCAAAGTGCTTAGGAAAGCGGCCAAGTTTCAGTGGACGGAAGAATGCACACAGGCCTTTGAGGAGCTAAAGCAATACCTGGAGTCCTTGCCATCACTGTTCAAGCCCGTCGTGGGAGAGCCCCTTTGGGTCTACTTGTCAGCCACCCCCGAGGCCGTGGGGGCCGTGCTGGTTAAAGAACATGACAGTGTACAACGGCCAGTGTATTTTTTCAGTCATCTATTGAAGGGGGCTGAGTCTCGGTACACGGCCCTGGAAAAGTTGGTTTACGGACTTGTTCTAATGGCTCGGCGCCTCCGACCGTATTTTTTGGCGCATCCCATCACTGTCCTGACAAACAGTACAATGGGTCGAGCAATCACCAAGGTGGAGGTAGCGGATCGGCTTATCAAATGGGCGACCGAGCTAGGGGAATATGATATACAGTATCAGCCCCGAACCGCGATCAAAGCACAGGCTCTGGCGGATTTCTTGACAGAAGTTTATCAAGCAGACTCAGAGGAGGTCTGGAAAATTTATGTAGACGGATCAGCTACCCATCGGGGAAGTGGTGTAGGTGCACTTCTAATATCTCCACAGGGAGACATTATGCAGCTGGCTGTACGGCTAAATTTCAGAGCTACCAACAATGAGGCAGAGTATGAAGCCCTATTAGCAGGTTTGCAAGCAGCTCGGCATGTGGGGGCAAGCCGAGTCGTAATATACTCGGATTCGCAGCTAGTAACTCAGCAGGTGACCGGACATTTTGAAGCAAACAACGAAAAGATGCAAGTTTACAAGGAAGCCTATGAGAAGATGAGGAGAGATTTTAAAGAAGTCACAGTCACCAAGATTCCCAGGTCAGAAAATGAAAGGGCAGATGAACTAGCTAAAATGGCCAGCTCCCTGACTACTTGGGTACTTGACAGATCTATAGCGCAGACCTTCCTTATAACTCAGATCGATCTGCAAAATAACCTGGGAGGAGTTATTGATCGGAGGGCGCTCATAATGAGTTTCCTCCAGCAGGGAATTGTACCCGCCAACCTAGAAGAGGCACGTATGCTCAGGAGACAGGCCCATTCTTATGTTATGATTGGAGATCAATTGTACAAAAGGTCTTTCTCCATACCTCTGCTCAAGTGCTTGAATATGGAAGAAGCAGATCAGGCCTTGCGGGAGATACATTTGGGATGCTGTGGCAACCACGCAGGTGGAAGAACGCTGGCCCGGAAGGTGCTATTGGCCGGGTATTTCTGGCCTACCTTGCAGAGGGACGCACAGAAGCTGGTGAATACTTGTTTGTCATGCCAAAGGTACCAGAACCTAACGCACCGACCTACAGAGCTGCTGAGAACTTCCATAGTGTCTTGCCCTTTTGACCAGTGGGGTATGGACATCGTAGGACCTTTCCCGATAGCTACCGGGCAAAGACGTTTCTTGCTGGTAGCAGTAGATTACTTCTCCAAGTGGGTGGAAGTGGAAGCTCTGGCCAAAATCACTGAAGATGCGGTGATCCAGTTCTTATGGAAAAATATCTTTTGCAGATTCGACTTGCCTCACAAATTGGTGTCGGACAATGGCAGACAATTTCAAGGACGCAAAATACAAAATTGGTGCAAGGAGTTCGGCATAACTCAGGCCTTCACTTCGGTGGCTCATCCGCAAAGCAATGGTTAGACAGAGGTGGTCAATCGAGAAATAGTGCGGGGGCTCAAAGTCAAGCTGGATCACACGGGAGGCAGTTGGGTGGACGAGCTGCCGAGCATTTTGTGGGCCTATCGTACGACACCCCGAGAAAGTACAGGTCTGACACCTTTCCATTTAGTATACGGCAATGAAGCAGTGGTACCTCTGGAGGTCGGGATACCATCCGTAAGAAGAATAATGTATGATGAGGGGAACGCAGAGCGACGGCTGGCTGAGCTAGATTTCATCAGCGAAATCCGTGAACAAACAGCTGCCAGGTTGGAGGCCTATAGACAAAGAATGAGGCAAAACTATAATAGAAGGGTGATCCCCCGATTCTTCGGAGAAGAAGATCTCGTCTGGAAGCAGATGAAGCCCTTAGGGGAAGTGACGAAGTTGACTCCTCGATGGGACGGACCATACAAAGTTATCAAGAAATTGGCATCAGGGGCCTATTATTTGCAGGACGCTCAAGGAAGGAAGCTGGATCGACCTTGGAGTGCTAACTATCTACATCCCTATCGAGTTTGAGGGGGCTGACTCTGTTGACATAGGCCGGGTCAGGCGAGGGGCGTGGAGACAATAGGATAGTCAAGTAAAAATTCGAAAAGACATGTGTACATGTAACAATTTCTCAGTTTGAGTGACTGGTACAGATCATTTGAAAGGAGCAAAAATCTCATCAGGAAAGCCTTGGATGATTTGATCGTGATTCAAAAAGTCTGCGGAGGGGATGGACCTCAAGAAGTCCTGTGTATGCAGTTGCCTGATAACTCCAACCGCCGTGTAGGGTACGGACGTGGCAAAGCGTGCCCCAGCCTGGGATAAAAATTCAGGAGAGTTCAGATAGGACCTTCGACTTCGCAGGCAACGATCATCCTCCCCTTCTTGATAGACCGCCAGGGCGGTAGATACTCCCGTCAAAGTCGCTCGGGACTGGGATAGTTCTGCTTTCAGGGCCCTCAGTTCAGCTGCTTGAGTCTCCAACTGTGCCGCCTGAACCTCCAGTTTATTGTTCTTTTCCTGTAGAAGAGTAGCCTTGGACTGTATTTCCTGAGCCTGATGGGCTAGCTGTTGCTGATACCCTGCCTCAGATACAGCTCTCTCCTCCCTCATAGCTCGGAGCTCATCTTTCACCTGTATCAGGGACCGTTTCTGACAGTCGGTCTGATTGGTTAGGGCTTGAATCTCCGCCCGCAAAGCATAGATGGCTTAGGCAGGGTCGTTCAGTTGCAGCTCTAATTCGGAGACTCTCTCCCGGAGTTCTTTGCTTTCATGATGGAGGGTGTGGAAGGATTGGTTTAGCACCAAAGATTCGGCGTGAGTCTGGGCGGAAGATATAACCTTCAGTTAAGGCAATACAATAGCAAGGGTAAGGTGAGGAGTACGTACTTTGGCCCAGGACTTCGAGAACCTATCCATCTGGACTAACGGCGGCGCGTTACCCATTTGATCCATGCTCTCTGCCCACAAACTGCCGAGGCAGCCTTTCATCATCAGAAGGCTCGTAGGGGCGTTAGACCGCCGAGCTAGAGCAGCTTCAGAGGGGATGGTGGTCCTGTAACGATGGCGGGTGGAGGAGGAAGGTTGAGAAGGGCCGGCGTCAGCACCAGGAGGAGCGGGAGGTGGCTTGGGAACGGGCTCAGTGGGCGCGGGGTTTTGATGATCGCCTGGGCTATCTTCCTCTGCAGTAGTAGGGGCAGAGCGGAACGCAGCGGGTCATCCCCTGTAGGGGTTGGGAGAGGCTGCCAGATAAAGAAAACAAAAATAAAGAGGGAAGTGATGTCAGAGCCAGCCACGACGGCAGCAAGGGGCATTGTGGTAATATAAGGAACAGAACTAAGCGTTAATAAAGTCAGACCTGGTCTTCGGCGCCGCCTGTGAAGCAGGGGCTAGTTATCAGAGTCAGAGTCATCAGAGCGAGGCTGACCCTGTGAAGAGGCTGCCGCACCCCTATCTGTGGCGCCCCGGCCGGATGAGCTTAGACCTGCGCGATGAAGAGTTGCGCGACCACGTCTGGAGGCCCGGAGGGCTCCTCGGAAGACACGTCTGGCCGGGTGATGTGCGTAGATTATATACTCTTTTATGCATGTTTTTACGCACATTTACATACTTTGAGCATGCTTGATCTATGCATTTTTATACTTCCATCTTTCCTTTTAGCATATTTACTCTTTTGGTTCGGAGATCTGCTTTTTGTGCATTTTATGTACACAGGAGTCGAAATTGGTGAAGATTATGCGTCCTCGGACAAGTTTGGAAGGAATTGAAGGGAGAGAGCATCAGGCCGTGTACCACACACAGCCGTGTAGTTTTAACAGGAAGGGAAGAGGACATGGCCGTGTGAATCTCACACGGCCGTGTCTTGATTTGAAAAATTAGAGCAGATGCCTTACATGGCCGTGTAGATCTACACGGCCGTGTGAGGTTTCCAGAGGCCAAGCAGGTGGTGGTCGTGTGCACCACACGACCGTGTAGCATTTCCAGAGAACAGAAGGGTCCTGGCCGTGTGAGTCACACGGCTGTGCAGCTTTGGCAGAGAAGGAACTGGACATGGCCATGTGAATCTCACACGGTCGTGTGGCGCCCGATTTCCTCCTCTATTTAAACCCTCCTTCATGAATTGAAAGGGGATCTCTTCCCCTTTGGGAGAAGGCAAGATTTGGTGGTATCCTCCCATTCTTGGGAGGATTTCTGGGCGATTCGAGGGGAGTTCTTGACGATTTCGACTCCGGAGCGAGGATTGGATCCGAAGACGAGGCTTCTTCGTAGATAAGTTTTCTCTTTCCCCCTTTTCTTGGTTTCTTGGATTGGGGATTTAAGAAATGCTTGTAATCCTTATTTTTTCGGGTATTCTTCCTCGATTCATGGAGTAGATCTTGTATTCTAGGATTAAGGGAGTATTTGTATGATGGATTGATGTAATCTCTTATGGATTTGCCAATTTCTTATTTCAATGACATTGTCTTGCTTGTATCAATTAGATCTTGAATGATTAATGGTGATTTGTGCTTAATTCTCATTCTTGATTGATTGTTTGGATTTCTTGTGGACTTAGTAAAGATAAACTCTCACTCGATCATCTGAGGGATCCACGTGACAGGTGCATGCCCGTGTAAGGACGTTTGAGAGATAATCTTGAAGAGGAAATAGGAATATTCAAGAGAGTAGGATGGATCTTGTGATTAGTTTCTTGTATCTTGATAGATTAATAAGTTGTGGGCTTCTATGTTGATATCCGAGGAAGGCATAGTAATAGGTGCGCTTCTGTGTAAGGACAACGTATGTTCACGTCTAATTGATCATATTTAGATACATTTCTCAGTCTTTAGCCGGTTATCTATTGCAAGAGAGAACCGACAACTTTCTACAAGTGTTTGGCAATTGAGGGATAATAATTGGTGAACCATTTACATTCAAGAAATCTTACAAAGAAACCGAAACTCCTAGAATCTCCCCTTATTATAACCCAAAACACTAAACTCTTGTTTGTTGATCTTTAATATTAGATTTGTTTACCTTCACTTTGCATTTGAAACAATTGGATAGTTGTTTAGCTAATTCGCATTGAGGCATTTCTAGTGCTTATTCTAGTCCCTGTGGATACGATAATCTTTTATATTACTTGCGACATTTCCGTACACTTGCGGAGCGTAACAAGTTTTTGGCGTCGTTGCCAGGGACTGCGCTATAACATTAGGAATTATCAATTGAGTTAGACTAAACATAACATTTGTTTTCCTTTCATATTGCATAGTTGTAACTAATCATTAGATTTCTGTTTTTACTTTCTTGTATAACTTTTACTTCTTGTTAATTCTTTTTGTACAAATTCAATTCTGCATTTTTGATTCTTTTATTTTTTTTCTTTTTCTGTTGAATTGTCATTTGCTATCTTGTTCTTGTGTATGCGAAGATCTAACTTTGCAGGGGAATTCTTTCCTTTTGACCCTGAGATTGACAGAACTTTCCATAAAAGAAGAATTCTGCAAAGGCAAATTGAAGAACAAGAACATTTGAACATGGCGAATAGACCACTCAAGGATTATGCAGCACCTTATGCAAGAGGTTTTCGATCTAGTATTTCAAGACCTTCAGTGGAAGCTAATAACTTTGAGATCAAACCCGCAATTATATCTATGGTGCAGCAGAACCAATTTGGTGGAGGACCTCATGAAGACCCCAATCAACACTTAGAGGTCTTTTATGAAATATGTGGTACCATGAAAATGAATGGAGTTCCTTCAGAAGCAGTTAGATTATTATTATTTGGGTTTTCTTTAAGAGATAGGGCAAAGCAATGGCTGAATTCTTTAGCCCCTAATAGCATCACCACTTGGGAGCAGTGTGAGCAACAGTTTCTTGATAAATTCTATCCACCAAGCAAAACAGCTCATATGAGGAATTTAATTGCAAGCTTCAAGCAAACTGACTCAGAATCTCTTTTTGAAGCATGGGATAGATATAATAGTATGCTCAGACAATGCCCACATCATGGGTTGGAAAGATGGTTAGTGTTGCACACTTTTTATAATGGTATCAACTATCATACCAAAGTGTCCCTTGATTCAGCTGCTGGAGGGGCACTTATGAATAAAAGTTTAGATGAAGCTGAAGAAATTATTGACAGTGTAGCACAAAATCATCATCAATGGGCAAATGAAAGAAGTGGTGGCTATTCTTCTGTAAACCCAACAATTAAAGCATCAGGGAAGTTTGATGTAGATGCAGTCACTCTTTTATCTGCAAAATTGGACGCTCTTACAAAGAAATTTGAGAATATGGGGACTAGTGCTAATATGGTCAATGCTATTAGTACATCTTGTGAAGTATGTGGGAGTTCATAGCACTCAAATGACTCATGTCCATTGGGAGCTATCACTGCACAAATCAATCAACTGGAACAATGTGATGCAATCATGAGTTACAATCAAAGGCAGAACAACCCATACTCAAATACTTATAACCCTGGATGGAAGAGCCATCCCAATTTTTCTTACAGAAATAATCAAGATCAAGGACCATCTATGGGGGCAAGACCAAATTTTCAAGCTGGGCAACAAAATTTTCAACATCTATCTTCTCAAGGCTTACCAAAGTCAAATATTGAAAATATGCTTGAAGAAATTATTTCAAGTCAGAATGAAATGAAGCAAGATTTAGCAAAGCTCATTCAGAGAATGGATAATTCTGAAAAGCATCAAAAGATCCAGGATAGTCAAATTGCCCAACTAGCTTCCTCATCATCCAGAGCACCAGGACAACTTCCAGGAAAACCTAATGTGAATCCTATGGAGCATTGCAATAGAATTGAGCTTAGGAGCGGACGGACCTTGGGAGACTCCCAAGTGACTGCTCCAAAAGGGATACAAAAAGAATAAGAGCTCTCTCCTCTTATACCAAATCAGATTCAAGCTAATGAGGAGAGTACCATTGAGGTTGAAGAGACTCTTCCACTGAACCATCAGAGCAAAGCTGTCCCTTTTCCTCAGAGACTTACAATGCTCAAGAAAGATGAAGAATTTGGCAAGTTTTTAGAAAAAGTTAAGGAAATTTGTGTAGAGGTACCTCTTATTGATGCTATTCTTCAAATGCCTAGATTTGCCAAATTCCTGAAGGATCTCATGTCAAACAAGAGAAGAAGAGGAGAGGTTGAGACAATTGCGCTTAGTGAGGAATGTAGTGCTATTTTGGAGAAGAACACTTTCCCAAAACTAAAGGACCCAGGGAGCTTTTATATTCCTTGCAACATAGGAAAAGATTTTTTTGAAAAAGCTTTTTGTGATTTGGGGGCAAGTGTTAGCCTCATTCCCTATTCAATTTGTAATAAATTAGGTCTCAAAAACATTAAACTTACTACTATGACACTTCAACTTGCCGATCATTCCTGCAGGTACCCTTTGGGTATTATAGAAGATGTGCCAGTAGAGGTGGATGGGAATATTATTCCCACAGATTTTGTCGTGTTGGACATGGAAGAGGACCCCAAGATTCCTATCATATTAGGAAGACCTTTCCTTGCTACAGCTGGAGCTATAATTGATGTAAAAAATCATAAGCTTTCTTTGGTAATTGGTAAGGAAAGGTTGGAATATGATTTATCTAATATCTCTAACCATGTCTCGTCTCTTTTAAATGCTTGTAGCAGGACAAGCATTTATAAACTTGAGGAATGGAATTTCCATCCTCATGGAAGGCCACCAAACGAAGGAGACAATGTGGTGGAAGATGTTGGGAGAAGATCTCCCAACAAAAACGAAAAGTATATCTGTCATCCAAGGGCGAGGAAAAGAAGTGAATGATCAAGTTTGGTCGAGCTAAAGACCTTAAACAAGCGCTTCTTGGGAGGCAACCCAAGGGTTCTTTTAGTTAGTTTTGATTTGTATTTTAATTTCTTTTAGTTTGATGCATTCTTTTGATTTTGTTTTCAGGTTAGGTGCAAAATAGAGCCCGACCATGTGCTATACACGGCCAGACAAAGGTTGCAGAGAATGGAAGTGCTTGGGCCGTGTCCCAAACACGGCCGTGCAAAGAATTCCGAGAAGAAAGATGGAGAGGTCGTGTCCCAGACACGGCCGTGCGAAGAATCCAGAGAAGGAAGAGGGGGAGGCCGTGTGGATCTGCACGACCCATGTAGGAGAGTTATTTAAGTCTTCTTTCTACCTTACACGGCCAGATCTTGGCCGTGTTCCGCACACCCCCAACTCTCCAAAACATCTCTTTCTCTCCCAATCTCTTAAAAACTCCTCTCTAATCTCTCAAGATCTCTTAGATCCGGATTCTCCTCCTCTCTAAGACTTGGACTTTTTGTTCTCCTAACCTAAGATCTTTGCTCTTTGAAGTTTTGTTCTTTGAGTTCCATTTTTCCAACCCTAGATAATTCTTCCCCTATCTAAACTCATCAAGATGTCCAACATTTTGAAAAAACTTCGCAAAGGAGGTGGTGGATCCAGTGGAGACAAAGAGAAGGAGCCATCAAGGGACAAAGGAAAACAACCAGTGAAGGGAAAAGGCAAAAGGACTTCACGCAACGAAGGTAATGACAATGAATTCAATATTGTGTTTAGAAATGATGATCAAGTAACTAGATTTGCAATTCTTGTCAATAGAAAGATAGTGTGTACTAGATATATGGACCCAACTGTTCTTGATATGCTTGGAATTAGGGAAGATGTAGATTTGATGATTGGGTTTTTGGATTAGAGTGATATTATGTACACACATTTGCCTACATATCCTCGTCTTGTTTTGGAATTTTTAAGTTCATTGGATGTCCATTTTACTAATGAAGATGATTATTTTGGAGAAATCTCATTTAGACTAATGAATCAAGAATTTATATGGGCATTTAGTGACTTTAATTCTTGTTTTGGATTAACCACCGGTAGCCCTCATAGGTTTGATCCAAGGTTTAATTGGAATCATTTTTGGAATGCAATAACTGGGTTAGATCAACCTTATGAGCCTTCAAGAGCTAAGACCTCCCATATGCAAAACCCCATCTTTAGGTATCTACATAGAGTCATGAGTAAAACTATTTTTGGTAGGGGAGAAAGTGATGGGGTGGTTAAAAAGATAGAGCTTTATGCTTTATGGGCTATGCTTTATAAGGTTGAATTTGATTCTGGTTTTCATTTTGTTCAAACCTTATTAAGATCTGCTAGGGCATCATCGGGATCAATTGTTTTTGGTGGTTTGATTACCCGAATAGCTTAAAATTTAAATCTTGATGTTGATGGGTTGGAAATAATTCATGGTAATGACATGATTGACATTGATACATGTCTTGCTATGAAAATGATCGTTCGGGATGAGAATGGTTTCGCGTTTCCTAGGAGGAGTGGTTCTCCTTTACCCCTTCCTTTTCCTGAACGAACTACTATTCGTAACCCGGCTAATTGGGTAATTTCTGAGTTAGATTTTGAGGATAGCCCTTCTATACCTGGAGACACTGAGCCACATCATGAGCCCTCGTCATCTGGACACCCGCAGCCTTCTAGTTTTATGGAGCCTGCTAGGCATTCTTTTGCATATGGCACGGGATCTTCTAGGTTTGATTTTTCAGATTTTCGTACGTCTCTAGAATCACTTCATGAGAAGCAAGATGCCCAACGAAAAATGTTGGAGGGGCGCTTCTCTTTATCCGATGATCAGTTTAGGGAGGTACAAAATCATTTTCAGTTTATGAGGAATTTTCAAGGTCAAGTGGCTGAGTTTGTGCAGGATTATGATACTGATCAGGCTAGGATGAGAGATTTTATGCAGAGCATGATACTTACTAGCCAACAAGTAGATGCTTTATATGAGTATCATAGATCCTTGGGTGAGATTCCAGGTTTTCCTAGTTTTCCTATTGGCCAACCACGTCGTAGACCTCCTTTCCCTCGTCCACCTCCTCCACCATATTGATTTCATCGGGACGATGAAAAGTTTAAGTCTGGGGGGTGTCATGTACTGTTTAGTTTGGTTTTCAGTTTTTAGTTTTTGTTAGTTTTTCATATTGGTTCATATTTTCATTGCTTGTTGCTTTATTTTGCTTGTTTTTGAAATAATCATGGCAAAAAAAAAAAAAAAAAATTTTGAGAACATCAAATCTTCACTTATATGCTTTCTTGGGTTCAAGTGAAATGTTAGCACGATTATTGTCTTGATTCATGATGTTCGAATAATGCTAGTAGTAAACTTTGTGTAGTTCTTTTTTCTATCTTGGGAAGCATTAATAAGCTAAGAATTTTATGGTGATGAGTTTTAGTTTTGGTTCAACCTTAAGGATTTTATCTTCACTACACTTGTGCTTGATGTTTGAATAGTTGATGTCATTGAAATAGTCATGATTCATCTTGTTTGCTTAGTACTTGGTTTCCATGGTGATTTCTCAACTTTCATTTTGTTACTGGATGAGGCTCAAATCATTAAAGCTCATTTGGAAAAATTAAAATATCCCAACATGTGTGCTAAAAGTACATTTGTGAATAAGTTTTGCACAATGCAAACACTTATAAAAAAAAAAAAAAAAAAAAAAAGGGATATAAAAAACAGTTATCATGAGTGGAATCTAGCAAGTCACCCCTTTGAGACCGAGTTAGGTTACTGGGGAAATGACTGCCTAGCTTCCCTTGAGATTGAGCACACCTTTGAGACCTTGGGTTAGTTGAGAAATATGAACCAAGTGAATGGTGAGTAAGTGCCTATCACTGGTTACTTGTCTTTCACTGGAAACATTAGGAATTCAAATTTGATGACGACTTGACTAGGACATGGATTGAAACTTGAAGGGTGTTGAGTTACTTTTACATTGTGCACAAGATTCTTATGCTTGAACCATACTTTACTTGTTTCCATGATCACGCTCGTTAATGAAACTTTTTGATAGAGTTAGGAAAGTGCACTAGGTTTTATGAATGTGTTATAGAACATATGAATTTAGACTGCAGCATTTTACTTGAGGACAAGCAAAGGTTTAAGTCTGGGGGTGTGATGTGCGTAGATTATATACTCTTTTATGCATGTTTTTACGCACATTTACATACTTTGATCATGCTTGATCTATGCATTTTTATACTTCCAGCTTTCCTTTTAGCATATTTACTCTTTTGGTTCGGAGATCTGCTTTTTGTGCATTTTCTGTACACAGGAGTCGAAATTGGTGAAGATTATGCGTCCTCGGACAAGCTTGGAAGGAATTGAAGGGAGAGAGCATCAGGCCGTGTACCACACACGACCGTGTAGTTTTACAGGAAGGGAAGAGGACATGGCCGTGTGAATCTCACACGGTCGTGTCTTGATTTGAAGAAATTAGAGTAGATGCCTTACATGGCCGTGTAGATCTACACGTCCATGTGACAAGCAGGTGGTGGCCGTGTGCACCACACGGCCGTGTAGCATTTCCAGAGAACAGAAGGGTCCGGGCCGTGTGAGTCACACGGCCGTGCAGCTTTGGCAGAGAAGGAACTAGACATGGCCGCGTGAATCTCACACGGCCGTGTCATGGGGCCGTGTGGCGCCCGATTTCCTCCTCTATTTAAACCCTCCTTCATGAATTGAAAGGGGATCTCTTCCCCTTTGGGAGAAGGAAAGATTTGGTGGTATCCTCCCATTCTTGGGAGGATTTCTGGGCGATTCGAGGGGAGTTCTTGACGATTTCGACTCCGGAGCGAGGATTGGATCCGAAGACGAGGCTTCTTCGTAGATAAGTTTTCTCTTTCTCCCTTTTCTTGGTTTCTTGGATTGGGGATTTAAGAAATGCTTGTAATCCTTATTTCTTCGGGTATTCTTCCAAAATTCATGGAGTAGATCTTGTATTCTAGGATTAAGGGAGTATTTGTATGATGGATTGATGTAATCTCGTATGAATTTGCCAATTTCTTGTTTCAATGACATTGTCTTGCTTGTATCAATTAGATCTTGAATGATTAATGGTGATTTGTGCTTAATTCTCATTCTTGATTGATTGTTTGTATTTCTTGTGGACTTAGTAAAGATAAACTCTCACTCGATCATCCGAGGGATCCACGTGACAGGTGCAAGCCTGTGTAAGGACGTTTGAGAGATAATCTTGAAGAGGAAATAGGAATATTCAAGAGAGTAGGATGGATCTTGTGATTAGTTTCTTGTATCTTGATAGATTAATAAGTTGTGGGCTTCTATGTTGATATCCGAGGAAGGCATAGTAATAGGTGCGCTTCTGTGTAAGGACAACGTATGTTCACGTCTAATTGATCATATTTAGATACATTTCTCTGTCCTTAGCCGGTTATCTATTGCAAGAGAGAACCGGCAACTTTCTACAAGTGTTTGGCAATTGAGGGATAAGAATTGGTGAACCATTTACATTCAAGAAATCTTACAAAGAAACCGAAACTCCTAGAATCTCCCCTTATCATAACCCAAAACACTAAACTCTTGTTTGTTGATCTTTAATATTAGATTTGTTTACCTTCACTTTGCATTTGAAACAATTGGATAGTTGTTTAGCTAATTCGCATTGAGGCATTTCTAGTGCTTATTCTAGTCCCTGTGGATACGATAATCTTTTATATTACTTGTGACATTTCCGTACACTTGCGGAGCGTAACACCGGGCGAGCAGCTTGATCACGACCCCGACCTCAGCTCGAGGCGGCAGGCGAAAGAGAAGCGGCGTGTGAGGCAGGGCTGGGAGCAGGCTGGGTCGCTGCCCCAAATGAGGCGGATCCAAGATGAGGGAGTAGCCTCCTCTCCAAGATTTCCCGACCGCATCGCAGTATTTCCAGATCATCGAGGGGTAAAGGCATAACCTCTGAGGCGCGATGCAGAACCTCCGTTGTAGGCACCAACACGAAAGGTCATTCTCACAAAGAAAATGGTCGAAAGCGAGGGAAAGGGGGCTCAGCCTGAACTTACCTAAGGAGTGCGGTGTTTCAGAGGAAACGAGGCTCAGCCGGAAAAAGGAAAGTAGGTCCTCAGACAGCAGTCTGGTCAGATTCAAGCGCCAATCCTCCATGCGGGTCGCAACCACAGTATAAGGAAGGTCCATATAGAATTCTTCCAACGCCGGAGTCAGAGGCAGCGCTGATTGCCAGCGCAGAGGCCAATCCACTTCTTCGGGAAATCGGAGAAAAAAGAATTTTTTCCTCTAGTTAGCGCTGGGAGGAGGAAGAGGAGAGAAGAAAGCAGTCTGACGACGAGCCTGAAAGTCAAAAAGACCATCGACGTGCCGAGCAAGAGCAAAAAAGCAATGAAAGAGGGGAGCGGACCAGGAAACCTCACAAACTTCGCAGAGTATTACAAAGCCACATAAAATCTTTATGGAATTGGGAGTTAGCTGACCTAAAGGGATCTTAAAGTAGCGGCACACTCCAGACAGAAAAGGATACGGGGGTAGACGAAGACCAGATACAAATTGCTCAGTAAAGAAAGTACAAAAACCAAGCGGGGGATCGAAGTATAAGTTCACACCAGTAGGGATGATGGGGCGAAAGCTGGTAGGGATTTCGTAAGTGTACCGTAGGTCATCCCAATCCAACTCAGCGAAAGTTGAAGCGCCTGGGAAGTGCTCCGCCAGCAAGGAAACCCAAGAAGGAGAGGCCATTGCAGGGGAGATTATCCCAGGAGATAGAAAGAACAGACGAAAAGAAGAGGCTTGGAGAAAAGGAAGGAGCGTGGCGCAATCTCGGGAAAAGTCAGTCGGCGACGACGTTTGAGTGTTCCGTGGTGATGGCGAATCGCAACAGAAGGGAGAGAGGAAGAAGGTACTTATAGGTATGGTGGGGGAAGGATATTTTCGTAAGTTAGCAACGGACGGTTGATACAGGGGCGGAAGCAGATAGGGAGCGCCCTGTGATGAGCCTCGAGAATATAACCAGAGAGCATTATAGGAAAGGCAGGGGCTCGAGGTACGAGGCACCTCATGAGGTACGAAAAAAGAGGAAAGAGAAAAAAGGGGAGAAAGGGGCGCACTCAGTTCAGCCAGCTTTTCGCCGAACAAGTGATTGCCTCGTAAGGACAAGCGGGGGCGGAAGTAGCCATCAGAAAGAAAGGTGGAGCAGATCAGCGAACTGCATGGACACGCGTCAAAGACAAAAAGTGAAAACTGACCCTCGCCATGCTCGGTATAAAAGCGACTATTGGGAGGAGAGCGACGTAGCAAAGGCAAAATAAGCAAGAGCAAGCTAAGTACAGCCATCCAAAGTTCAGTAAGACCACGCGAATAAGTACAATCATGGAAGGTTCAGCATCAACACATAAAAGGCGAACATTACAATACATCGCTCATCATACGACATCCTGGGGAGAAGGCGCAGAATCAACGGAGGCCAGCGGAAGGAGCCCGGGGTCGGCTGGCACTATGTCGGGAGACGCAGGATTAGCAGACGCATCAGGTGCAGCAACAGGAGGGGCTTGGGCAGAAATATCCCCGGGAGCTGGATCGGCCGCAGGGGGAGGAGCCTCTAAGAGGAAAAGTCCCTCATTCGCTTCAAAGGAAGGGAAGGTTTCCTGCGGCAATTCCCTGGTCAGGCGAGCTGTGTCCAAGAAGGTGGCAGGAGGTGCCGAGCGTAGGAAACCTTGCTCAAAGGCCTGTCTGACCCCACCAGCGGCCCCATGACAGAGCAACAAGACCATCCAGCGTCCCAGCTTATGGAGGAAGAAGGAAGAGCGGACGTAGGCCAGCCTGTACGCCTTTAGCCGCTCTGATTCGCCAGCCCGGTACACCTCCAAACTGTTCTGGTTCTCCGCAGCCTCGGCGCAGGCCACGGACAAATCGCTCTGGCCTTGAGACACCGCTTCCTGGGCCTTCGATAACTCCGCTTGCAAGGATTGGAGAGTGGCTTGGCAAGCTTCCCACTGAGTCCGCATGGTTGCTTCCCGGCTAGCGGCAGCACTAGCCAGGGCCTGGGCATCGACCAACCCCATTTGCAAGAGCTCCTGACCTTGCCGTAGAAGCGTCAGCTCCTTTGATTGGGAGAGTAGCTCTGCCTCTTTGGCTTTCAGCTCAGAAACTGTCGCTTGTTGACGATCCGCTTCGGAAGCCAAGGAAGACTTACTTGTTTTCAAAGCCGCCTCCAACTGTTGAAGTTTATCGAAGGCAGCATGGGAAATGGCCCGAGCAGAGGCCGCCGACTCCCCGGCGGCACGCAGATAAGCATCCAAGCTTCCAAGAGAAGGCTCAGGAGGAGCTGAGGGAGCCGTAGGGTGCTCTAGTTCCTGAAGACGTTCCTTGAGCGCCGCGTTCTCTCGCTGAAGCTCGGCCGCTCGTTGCACGACGCTCAGACTCGCGGAGCAGGTCTGCCAGTAGCCGGAAGAAGGGAAAGGAGGTTACAGAAACACACGGATACCAGGAAGAAGAAGAGAAAGAGCTTACCGCTACCAGGGAGCGAGCAATTTGATCGAACTCCTCCAAAGGGGAACTGCTATCCCAGAACTGCCGATTGGCTGATTGCCAGGAGATAGCCAAGTCCCCATGGAAATCGACCCTACCAAAGATAGGAGGTAGGTCGGCAGCGGATGTGTGGGCCGGATCGGTCTCTGAGGGAAGCCTCCAAGAAGCCTCAAAGGCCAGGTCCGCAGATGGCAGTTCCAGAGTCGGCACGGCTGAGCTCATAGGCACGAGAGGAGGAGAAGTTGAGGGAGTCAGCGAGTCCGGGGGCTGATCGGCAGAGGACGAAGGCGGGGCAGGTAATATACTCTGGATTGGCGCCGGAGCGGTCAGGTCCAATGGCGGGTCTGCCACCTCCAGATCAGAGGCCTTCTCCCGGGCCAAGCTTGTCTCCTGGGTCGAGCTCGTGTCCGAGGACCTGGTGGGAGAAGAGATGCTCACTACGCGTTGACGGCGAGGAGGTGGAGGAGAAGTTACGGTAACTGGGGCCGTCCTTTTGCCCTTGCGTGTCAGGCGCAGCTTCATAGTTGGAGGGAGAGAAGGCACTTGTCCTGCAGGCGATGGCTCAGCTGTAGGTTGATCAGAGATGCGAGGTAGGGCCGAGTTTGCAGGGTCGAGAGCAGGTGGCTCAATGAGCATCGGGGCGTCCTCCGCATAAGAAGTCTGGGGTTCCGAAAGCTGCGGACCGGCGGCGACGGCGGGATCAGAAGGTGGACCCTGTGTTAGCTCCTCATTCAGAGCTTGCAGGACTGTCACCGAGGGTGTCTCCTGACTGGCGAAGGAACGGAGGATGGCAGCCACTACAAAAATAAGAAGAAAAAGCACCTCAGTTAGCGAAGAGCGGTATACAAAAAGATAACAACTTACCAAAAGGAGCTCCGATTTTGGTGGAGACAAGACTAAGGCCAAAAGCGTGCAGAATGCCTTCTAGCATCAGCACAGACAGGCGAACAACAACACCTCTCAGCTTGTCCGCAGCTGCGGATCAGGCAGGTTCGTGGACATGCGAAGGGAAGTTCGAAGCGAGGAGAGAACACCATTGAGAAGGCCCGGTTAAGGGGGCAGGGGGCTTGAGGAAGAAAAAGCGAGATCTCCAGCCTTTATTGGAAGAAGGTAGGTCATCAAAAAACTTATGGCCCGGCTTGGCCTGAACGTTGAATACCCCCGCCTCGGCTCGCCGGAAGGAATAGAAGTGATGGAATAGTCTAGCGGTCAAGGGAATTTGATAAATGCGGCATAAGATGATGGTTCCGCAGACCGCTCGGAATATATTGGGGGCAAACTGAGAAATACCAATACTGCAATACTGACTCAACTCGGAGAAAAAAGGATGCAAAGGAAAGCGAAAACCGCCTAAGACTTGATCCTTAAAGATAGTGATAAACCCTTCGGGAGGAGAAGAAGGATGTTCGTCTGGCGAGGGAAGGCGAAACTCATATGCGGCACCTAGCCCCAAGTTGGATTGCAGTGAGGACAGGTCGTGATGGTCTAAATCAGAGATGTAACGTGAATACCAGAGGGTGTCCTTACCATCCATGGCTGTGAGGAGCAAGCAAGTGAGAAGGTCGAGGGCAAGAGGGGTCACAGGTCAGGCGCTGTCAGGAAGGCGAGAAGCTTCGGGAGCAGGCAAGAAGACGAGAAGCTGCACCACCAGAGATGGTCACGAACGTGAGGAAGGGGATAGCGAAGCGTCAAAGTGAAGACGGCGGACTGCCTTTAGGGTTTATAAAGCCCACTCATTCCTGGGAAACCTCGAGAGTCGAGCCGAGTATCTTTTTGGGTAACGCGCCTCAACGCCGCCGGATGGAAATAAGCTCCGAAGGGTGCAAAAAGGGGGTCAGAGGCTGGCGTCAGGGGGCGTGCGCAGTAAAGGCGTCGGACAGGTGTCACCGCGAGAAGAAGCGCATTAAAGATCGATAAGGCAAGGTAATCATGAAGGGGCGTGGCCTCAAAAAAGAAGCATTCTTCGTGAAAGGTTCAAGGCTAGGCGGGAAGTTTCATGAAGCTGCAGAAGCCGGGCAATTCAAAAGGGTCGCGAATGAGGCAAGGTAGGTCAGCAGAAGTGGATGTCAGAGCAGAGGAGTATCAAGCGGGCGAGTAGCCCTGCGTAGACAACTCCTGATCTGAGCAGCTAACCGGGCGCATCGCGGGAACCGTGGGGTCATCATAAGCTGCAAGGGCACTGTGGCCCAGGGGTTGAGTAAGGTCTCTACACTCCCTCCTCTATTCTTAATTCTATATTGCACATAGCGCAATTGCAGGAAGAAATGCGACGCGCAAAGCCAACAATAACGACCAGATCAGCCAAAGCGATCAGGTCGGCATGGGCGAGACGAATGAAGGCGAAGAAGAGCCATGCATCTATGCCTTTGCCGTTTGGAGTTCTTATTGGTCTCGGACCAGCACCATCACCACCGGTCCCGGACCGGAGTATCATTACTGGTCTCAGACCAGCGCCATCGCCACCGGTCCCGGACCGGAGTATCATTACTGGTCTCGGACCAGCGCCATCGCCACCGGTCTCGGACCGGAGTATCATTATTGGTCTCAGACTAGCGCCATCGCCACCGGTCTCGGACCGGAGTATCCCAGACTCTCGCCTCAGTGCGAGTTATAAGTGAGCTCTGCTCTCACGCCCAACGACCTTTCAGGTCGGCTCCCATGCGAGAATTATAAGTGAGCCCTGTGCTCACGCCCAACAACCTTTTAGGTCGGTAGTCCAAGACTCTCGCCTCAGTACGAGTTATAAGTGAGCTCTGCTCTCACGCCCAACGACCTTTCAGGTCGGCTCCCATGCGAGAATTATAAGTGAGCCCTGTGCTCACGCCCAACGACCTTTTAGGTCGGTAGTCTCAGACTCTCGCCTCAGTGCGAGTTATAAGTGAGCTCTGTTCTCACGCCCAACGACCTTTCAGGTCGGCTCCCATGCGAGAATTATAAGTGAGCCCTGTGTGTAATACCCACTAAGCTTGTAAGATAAATATATGAATGTGGGATTTTGCCTTAGAAAAATAATAGGAAGTGAGTTGAAGCAAAAAGGAATAAAATGAAATAAAAAGAAGTGAAGGTTAAGGATTGAACCTTGAACCTCTTATACTATAATTTATAGAATTAATTAGTAGAAACCAATTGGGATAGAGAGAAGATATTGATAGCAAGGAAAGGGAATGTATGATAAAGATAGGAGTAAAGATCTAAGAAGAGAAAGCAAGAAAAGAGCAAGAGAAAGGCAACTTGCCTTCCTCCCTTCCTCTCTCTTTTCCCTCTCTTGCCGTGACCTTAAATGAAGAGTTAAGGGGATTCATTCCCCCTTGTTTCATCATGAATTATGAGAATAAATTAGAAATAAAATAAATGAAAAAAAAATAGAAAATGGGTTAAGGGGGAAGGAAAGCAAAAATCAATTTTGCTACCTCTTTCCCCTTAACATAAAAGGGAGCAAGAAAAGAGAAGGTTATTTTTCTCTCATTTTCTCTCATTCTTCCTCTCCCTCACCGAAACCATCAGTCCCCTCTCCTCCATCTTCGGCCCCAAAGCCAAGGTTTTCTCCTAAGAAAGCCTAAGATACAAGGAGGACTAAACAAGGGAATCAAGGGAAATGAACTAGAAGAAGAGGCTACTTCTTCCATCACCATACCTTAGATCCACAAGCGAAAAGGATGTAAGCTTCCCCTCACCTATGGTACAAGGCTTTTTATGTGATTTTCGGATTTTATAAGGATTAGAAAACCTAGGAAGGAATTTAAGAAAAAATTCGGCCAAAGAAAGAGTTTTCAAATCTAGGAAGGTTTAAACAAGTCCTTATTTCATGATATTTTTCTATGCTATGTAGGAAGGATTTTCTTCATGTTTTTATACCTAAATGATGCTTGATCAGAGGAGTACCTAACCCTAGAATTTCGGCCAAAAATATTTTAAAGAGGTTAGGGAAAATATTGTGTAACCAAACTAATGCAAGATTCTCTCCATGAACTATTAAGGATCTTTTATTGGTTTTCTTGCTTAAAAGTTACTTGGAACCAAAAGAAATCCATTTATATGTTTCGGTCAAGAAAAGGGCTTAGGGTTAGGAAGACCTTTAAATTTTAAGTAACCATGTTTGTATGATAGAATATAGAGTTTTCTTAAAGAATTGCATGTTGAACATTGCTAGAAATTCATGAACTCTTATTTTAGATTTTCGGCCATCATAAGATGGATAGTTAGAAAAGCTTAAACAAAATTCTAATATGCTCAAGACCTCTGTGATATTATGATATGAAAGTTGTTTAATGTTCTTATCTTTAAATTGAGTATAGGAAAATTAGTTACATGATATATGACATGTAGGATCACAAGAGTCCTAGCTTGTTTATGAACCAACTTTGTATATGATGTTCTTAGTAATTTTTGCCATGAAACTTACTTAGGTTTCCATGATTTAGGCCACTTAAAACCTAGTTTAAAGAATGGTAGGTTTCGGCCATGAGGAAAAATAAAAGAAAAAGGGAAAGAAACCTAGGAAGCCTAAGACACAATTCACATGTATGTTTATTATGCTTGTCTTTATACATGCTATGAAACTTGTATGAATTCTTATGCTTTTAGGCTATTTGAAGCAAGTTTATATACTGTTGAGTTTCGGCCAAGTAGGGTTTAAAAGACCTAGAGGCCTTAGAAATGAAACCAAATGTGTTAAAAGTGCTTCTTATGAAAATAGGATAATGTGTTGATTGTGTCACATGCTTGTAAAATTTTTCCATGACCTAAATGGACTATTGTATGTTTCGGCCATGAAGGAATAGATGCCCTAGAAACCCTAGAACAAGAATTAAATATGCTTATGTCACTTTACATGAAATATGATAAGTAGAAAGACAAAGTTCCCATGCTATATGTTGTTTAATGACCTAATTGAGGCTAGGGTAAGTTTCGGCCATACATGTTGTATAATGTTTTGTTATGAATTTATACATGATGTTAGTTCAAGTTCACATGCTTGTATGTTTGTTTTTAGCCCTCATGAACACTTGTTAAAAGTTTGACTATGACATATGTTAAGGGCTTGAAGGACTTAGGAACTAGCTCAATATGCTTACTATGTTACTTGGAAAAAAAATGCTATAAATGTGGTTTAAGGTTTCCATGCTTTCATGACATTTGGGACCTTGTTTATATACTGATAGGGTTCGGCCACATGAGTTTAAGGGCTTGGAGAACTTAGAAACCAAGTAAATCATACTTATAATGCTTCCTATGAAATTCATGTAATGATAATTTAGGTTTCACATGCTTGGAGGTTGTTTTTACCTAAATTGAGACCTAAGGGGGTTCGGCCATGATAGGAACCCAAGGGTTTAGGAAGCTTAGAACCCAAGTTAACTATGTTACCATGTTTCTTATGATAGTATAATCACATGATACACCCTTATGCTTAACCATGTATGCTTGTGATTTATACCTTTTTATGATATGATATGTGGATAGAGATATGCATGTTTTATGATATGATATGTGTTTAGAAATATGCATGCTTTGATGATATGTTATGTGCTTAGAATATGCATGCTTGATGATATGCTATATGCTTAGAATATGCATGTTTTATGATATGATATGTGTTTAGAAATATGCATGCTTTGATGATATGTTATGTGTTTAGAATATGCATGCTTGATGATATGCTATATGCTTAGAATATGCATGTTTTTATGATATGATATGTGTTTAGAAATATGCATGCTTTGATGATATGTTGTGTGCTTAGAATATGTATGCTTGATGATATGCTATATGCTTAGAATATGCATGTTTTTATGATATGATATGTGTTTAGAAATATGCATGCTTTGATGATATGTTATGTGCTTAGAATATGCATGCTTGATGATATGCTATATGCTTAGAATATGCATGCTTTTTATGATATGCTATGTGGAAGGGAATATGCATACTTTGATGATATGCTATGTGCTTAAAATATGTATGCTTTTATGATGCCTAAGTGATGCATACTTTTATATGATGTATGCCTAAGTGATGCATACTTTTATGACATGATGTATGCCAAAGTGATGCATACTTTTATATGATGTATGCCTAAGTGATGCATACTTTTATGACATGATGTATGCCTAAGTGATGCATACTTTTATATGATGTATGCCTAAGTGATGCATGCTTGTATGATGTATGATATGTATAAGTATGACATGTATTTTACTTTGAATGACTTGTACCAAAAGGGTGGGCTCCTTATGCGCCCCTAGGTCGAATTACGGGCCTAGTAAAGGGTGGGCTCCTTACGTGCCCCTAGGTCGAGCTACGGGCCTAGTTCCCTAGTAGGATCAATACTAGCTACCTTGGATCTACTTAGGATGCGCGCATTATGTATGTATGTGGTACTAAGCCGGGATCCCCAATATGTTGATATTATGTTCAAGTATATATGTAAGAAGAAATGGTTTTAAAGATCATGAGACATACACATGTTTTTCGGATACATGTTTTCAAAATCATATTGCATATACCTTATGATCATGTTGTGATGATGCTATGATTTATGATATGCCATGATTAGATATGATTATGTTATGTATCATGCTATGCTTTAAGAGCTTGATATGCCATTCTACATTATGATGATGCTATGATATGCCATGATTAGACATGATTATGTTATGTATCATGCTATGCTTTAAGAGATGATATGCCATGATTAGATATGATTTTGTTATGTTGCATGATATGCTTAAAGAGTATGATATGTTATGCCATGACTAGTTGAGATCATGTTATGTTGAGATATTCTTTGATCATGTGATGATTTTCGGTTTTAGTGAGTAGGAAAGGAACTTACTGAACCATGAGTGCTCACAGCTTACTTTCCTTGTACCACAGATAAAGGAAAAAGCTGGATGAGCTAAAGGAGCAACAGAGAGGCAAGGAGATGTGTGTGGCGGTGGCTAGGCACCCAAATAAGAACCTGCTTTAAGAACTTTTAAGAATTACGCTTTGGTTTCATAAATTGTAGTACTAAATGGGTGACTTGATGTTATGTTTATATTTATCTTGTTATCATGTTATGGAAACCATATTAGTGTAGTTCGGATATGCAAACAAAAGAAAAGTTTTATTAATCTAAGAAAAATTATTTTAAGTCTTCCGCTGTAATATGTACGTAGAGTATCGTAGCCCCATCCCTTAGGGTTAGCAGGGAGGGCGGGCGTTACACTGTGCTCACGCCCAATGACCTTTTTAGGTCGGTAGTCCCAGACTCTCGCCTCAGTGCGAGTTATAAGTGAGCTCTGTTCTCACGCCTAACGACCTTTCAGGTCGGCTCCCATGCGAGAATTATAAGTGAGCCCTGTGCTCACGCCCAACGACCTTTTAGGTCGGTAGTCCCAGACTCTCGCCTCAGTGCGAGTTATAAGTGAGCTCTGTTCTCACGCCTAACGACCTTTCAGGTCGGCTCCCATGCGAGAATCGAAAGTGAGCTCTGTCCTCACGCCCAACGACCTTTCAGGCCGGCCCCCACGCGAGAATCAAAAATCAACTCCCCTGCAAAACCATAAGTGAGCTCGGCGCCCACACCTGACTACCTTTCAGAGGGATATGCCTCACATTGAGCGGAGCGTTTTCAATAATCAGGTCAGTTACATCTGGCTTTATTTTACGCAAAATTGTAAATATGCAGCAAACACGCAGGGCAAGGGATGCGGGAGGCCATCTACCCTACTCCTAGAGCGTCAATGTTAACTACGAAATCAGGTTTTGCACGTTCATTACAGTTTTAAGTCTCAAGCACTATGTCGGTTTTATTATCCAAAATTCATACATAAAAATGAGTCGTGATGCGACTTTTGTCTCTTACATACGGGCCAGTTTCTGAAAATGCTTGCTAGATGAAAATTGAGCAGGAAAGACTATACCGGAAGGGGACCGATATACAAGTACAGCAGCACAGTTCAATAAGCAGGCGATACAGCTAAGGCTACAAGCGGGAACGTCTTGCGGGAAAGGAGCCACTGAGACAACTATCCCCCAGACCAGCTTTAACTCGTGGAAGGGATTGGTCATGGAGAATGAGCACTGCCGCGTGAAGAGTTATCTGGAGACTCAGGGGTGTTCAAAGCCCGAGCCAGCTCCGCATGTAAGGAGTCGATGACTGCTTGTTGCTGGGCGATCGTGTCTTGCTTGACGTTAAGGCACGTGCGGAGAAGGGATAACTCCGTCTCATGCTCTTGCTGCAAACGTTCTTGGAGGCTACGTTGATGTTGCAGGCTAGCCTGACATTCCTCTTTCCTCACCTTCTCCGCATGCACGCAGTGCTTTGCGAGGCGATACTGAGCTTCCATGGAATGCAGGGCAGCCGTCTGGCGAGCGCAATCCTGGGACACACGCTACAGTTCGCGTTTTCTCGCGACAAGCAGCGAGGTGAGTTGATTTATCAGCATTTGGGAGGATGGTTAATCAACTTCGTCAGAGGAAGGAGAATGCATCTCGAGGGAAGGAAGCTGGCAGAACGTGGGTTAGCAAAAGAAAGTAAGTAGGAGAGCAGGAATGAAGAAGGATAGAGTAAAGGAGTGACCGTGAGGCTCTTTATAAAGAAGGCGGGTGGCCAAGTCAAAGCAATGGCGTGGGAACGGTGCCCCAAGCGACTGGCGACGCAATAAAGGAGGCATGGTATCCCAGGCGACGCGACACAAAGGTTGACGCGTGAGGTAGGAAGCAGAGCGCGCAGAGATATGCTGAGGTCACAGAGATATGCTGAGGTAGAAACACAGAGATATGCTGAAGTCACAGAGATGTGCGGAGGTCTAGTCAGTCAGACTATCGTCCTCCTTCGACTAGACTTGTGAGGGAGGCTTGTGATACGGTTGACATTGGAGGGGCCCAAGGGGAAAGGGTGAGAAGGGTCAAGGCCATGTAGCGGTCAAAAGTCAAGAGCACGTGGCAGTCAATAGTCAAGGTGACGCGGCAGTCAATGGTCAAGCTGACGGGGCGGTCAGAGGCAAGCATGTGGGGTAGTCAGAGGTCAGGCAGACTGGTTGATCAAGGGGGCAAAACAGTTGAAAGATGAGGGAAGACGACAGGCGGAACACCGGGCACAGGTCGGGGTCGGCAGAGCTGTTTAGAGATGGCCCGAGCTACAGGCCTGCGATCCAAAGGACTGGAAGTATAGGCCATGGGTCGGAAGCGGCAGAACTGATCAGAAGCAGCTCGATCTACAGGCCTGCGGTTGAGGGCCAGGAAATACAAAGCGCAGGATACAGGTCAGGATCGGCATAGCTGTGTAGAAACGGCTCGGTCTGCAAGTCTGCGACTCGAGGGCTCGGAAGTACAAGCCACAAATCAAAGGTTGGACGCAGCAGGGCTATGCAGAGATGGCCCTGTCTGCGGGTCTGCTACTCGGAGATCCGGAAGGGTAAGCCACAAGTCACAGGGCCGTGCAGGGTCAGCCCGACTAACAAGCGAGATCTGGTCGAGGCGTGCGAGGTAGATGCCGACCGCGATGAATAGGATGAGCCAAGCTGTGTAGGAGTGGAAGGATCACCAGTGAGACGTGCGAAGGCGGAGGTTTCTAAGGGAGAAGATGCTCTCATGATTAATAGCGGCCTGACAGGTGCCCTCACTATAAGACAAAATCCATGTGTAAAGGCGGAGGTTCCTAAACAAGAAGATGCTTTCACAATCAATAGCGGCAAGACAGGTGTCCAGGACTACACGACAAAGCCCGGCGTCTAACGTTTTCTGAGAGGGTTGCAGGTTCTAGGAGGAGGGAACGCATAAAAGGGGAGAGATCCCTCGTACGCAGGTACGCGCACACACTCCCTCGTCACTTTTTCGACAACTTTTCACTTTCAGTTGTTTCCTCTTTTCTCTCAACTTTTTCTGGGGAAAAAGGACCTGACTTGAGCGTCGGAGGGCCTAATCCGGGGACTTTTTCCCTGGGTTTCGGTCTCTAACGTGAAAGGGGAGATTGTCTGAGTGTGCGCAGGAGCCTGCAGCAGCGTCAGCCTCCCGTGGGAGCCGAATCACCTACGACTTTCCGTCAACAACCAGGCCACCGCGACCTGCCTCCGTCCGACTCAGCCTTCGGACAGGATCAAAGCGTTTGTTATTCCAGAAGGTTTTAACTCCCCTCAGCAAGTATAGCCATGGAAGTGCTATAACAATCATATTTATTAATGCACTAATATTTTCTTCATTTTGTTGCTTTTTTTTGTGGGTTTCTTATCTGTCGATACTTGTCCCGGGGTATGGTGCTGCGGTAGGACATCCAGGTTGTCACCCATGCACCCGTGGTTCGATCCCCAACTACGACGTATTTGTAAGAATTTTCCTCCAAATGGGGAGCGCAATCAAAGGACGTTGGACGTCTGAGTTGACTGCCGCATGCACTTCCCGATTTACCCTGGTGGCCGGTAGGAAACTTCCGTGGGACCGGACTGGTCACCACCAGAGATAGTCAATGATACTAACTGGGATTATCATTTTTTTCTTATCTGTCGATACTCAATCTTCTTAGTTGCATTCAGGCTAGTGTGTTTTGTAGACTTATATTCAAATTACAGGAGATAAATATGTCATGCTAATAGTATCACTCTTGTGCGTCATAGAACCAAGATTGATGGAAATTGGCAACAAGGTAAATAAGTTTGTGTTGGGGAAGCATAATAAGAATCATTCACATAAGTATATTTACAATCTCATGCGTGGAACAAAAATGTTAACCTGGGTATTTTCATGTTAGAATGATTGTCATCTTAATTTGCAAAGAGGTTTGTTAGGATCAGCTTTCTTGATATTATATTTTTCATGAACATCATCCACCTCAATCTCTACTAACTAGTCAGTGTGTTTACCTGGCATTATTCTATATGATTAACATTTTATAATATTAAAGTTGTGTCGAATGCAGTCCTTATTAGCAATATAGACATGTTATTTTCTCACTGTGTTATTGTTAATAAGTGTTGTATCTAGCTGATGATTGAATTGTTAGACAATACAACAACAATAAACAAACGATGAGTCCCAACTACTCAAGTCTAATCTGACCATTGAATTTTATGCAAGGCTCTCCTTGTAAGTCTATATTGCCTCATATTTAGATCTTTTAATACTAAATATCCATCTGAGCTGCCATATACTCTTGTTTGCTCAGCTAACTTTTTCATCATGATCATGCCAATCATGTTCCAGCTAACAGTCGTCACATATTGGAGAAGATTATATATATATTTAGAAATGTCGTCGTCATTTTTTTCTTTTTTTTGATAGAATAATATGACAGATAATGCTACTGAGGAGGCTAGACTATCGGATCTAGAAGCAGAATGTTCACGTTGCAAGGCTATATGCATTCGTTTTAACAGGTCAGTCTTCTATGTTACCTTTTTTGTATTGTTGAACAAACTTTTGGGTATTTTGTTGTTTTTTGTACTTCTCAATTGCATGTATGACTGAGATTGAGATGAGACTTTACTACTTATAGATACTACACTGCTTTTGTTAGCTCATGCCTAATAAGTATATATATATATTTTTCATATATGGTATTTTGTTGTACTATAATTTCCCCTATAAATCAATCTTGATGTCACAGTTTTTGGTAGAACATACTTCAACTTTTGATTTATGACATGCATAGACAAAGACTTGTTTGCATCTTATGCTTATCTTGGCTAATAGTATAGTTAATTAACTACAACTCATTGTGTTTGGTTGGACCTATTGGGTTAGTGACTTGATACGGGTTATGGCGAGCGGGTCTAGGATGTGACGTGGAAGTTAAAGTCAAGGTGATGGGGCGGTCAAAGTCAAGATGATATGACAATCACCTTTGAGAAAGGATAACATCCCTTCATCTGGCTTTGATTAATCGCCCATAAGGTTCTTTAATTCAATCAGACCGAGTCTATATGCCCCGGCCGAGTCACAATCTGGGACAGTCAGTCTTAAGCCGAGCGAACCAAGAAGTTGAATGTTTTAAGAACAGCCAGATCATTAAGGCGACCAAAATGGAGGTCGACCGGCCTTATAGGTCGGCTGGGAGGAACGACTCACTCTACAACAGACCAACCGCGAGGGATAGTATGCAAGTAAACTCGTCCGGTCATAAAGTCGGACAAGTCTATGGGTCTCGCCCAAGTCACAATCCGGGGCAGTCAGTCCTTAAGCCGAATGAACCAAGAAGTTGGATGTTTTAAGGATGGCCAGATCATTAAGGTGACCAAAATTGAGGCCGGCTGACCTTATGCGCCGGCCGGGAGGAACAACTCACTCCACAATAGACCAACTGCGGGGGATAGTATGCAGGTAAACCTGTACGATCATAAAGTCGGACGAGTCTATAGGTCCTAGCTAAGTGACAATCCGGGATAGTCAGTCCTTAAGCTGAGCGAACCGAGAAGTTGGATGTTTCAAGGACGACCAGATCATTAAGGCGACCAAGATTGAGGCTGACCGGCCGACCTTATGGCCGATCGGGATGAAGCTTAATATATTGACCAAATCTCTCAGAACAAAGTGGGGTTTCTCTGGGTAGCCTATTATATGCTCGGTTGGGTAAAAGGACGATCGGGCCTATAGCAGTTTTCCTCATATTATCGCCCTGACGGAATTCCAACAAAGCATAGATTACCAGAAGTATTTTCATGAAGCATGAGACACTATATTATCTCTCGAGCAGATTTCCAACATGACTAAGGCACGGTGTCATTCCCCAAACGAATGTCTCAAGGCTGCACAGAACATCACAGAGCGACTTAATGACCGAGGCAGACATAGAGGTGGACAACTTAAGAGGTGGGCGGCTTAATGACCAGTCAAGATACATGCGGTATTTATAATACATGACAGGATAGATTATGCAGAATATAACTGAACAACATCATCCTAACAAGGCGGTTGGCTTAAAGACTGACCGAGTTATGCTCGTTGACAACATCATCCTAACAGGGCGGTTGGCTTAAGGATCGGTCGAATTATGAAGATAATATCCTAACAACTTGTCAGAAAAATAACCATGTATCAGAGAATATTCTTCTGAAACTTTCTTCAGGGACCATCGTGTCTCTTATTAGCAGACCAATTATACAGTATATTCCTTCAACAACCACAGTCATAACAGAACTTATAAACAACAACAGAGGTATACATTTGGGTGAAGGGAAGATTCCTCGGATGATCATTACACCTTACCTAGGTTGTACAATCCCCTTTACCTAACAGACTCTGACACATTCTGCCATCTCACGACTGCGAAGGTTGGGTGGGTGAGGAGGTATATAAAGGGAAGTCCTCTCCGTGGCAAAGGTACGCGCACTGACATCTACAACTTTACTCTCGCGCATACGTTCTTACTGTCTTCATCTACTCATCTGGACTCGTACTGACTTGAGCGTTGGAGAGCCTTCACCAGGGGCTTCCTCCTGGTTTCTAGGCGTTGACATTTTGTTGGCGCATTTCTTTGTGCGTAGGATCAAAGAAAAATCTGCTCCTGAAAGAGAAAGGTCTTCTGCTAGTCAACTATTCGTCCACTGTGCCCAATACGTTGTCTCTGCGGGAACATGACTTATTATAGATTGTTATTGTTATTTTCTAGCTCTAGATCAGATCGTGTCATTTCACAACCTTTGATCTAGTAGCTTTACTTATTTCAAATGCCATCGATCTCTCTCACTCGCTCTCACTCTCTTACAATTATCCGTGCAACAATATGGTCACATCATTTATCCCTTGTCTAGATAGTTCAATTTATCTTGAAACTATGCTTGGTGGACGATTTTTGCATTGAATGTGAGCTTCCGCTACTTGGGAATAACTGTAAATTGTGAATTGAGATTAATTTTTGGGTTCTTTCACTTTGCTTCTGATTGATGCAATTATTGTTCATTTATACATTTATTTTCTAAACATGAGAACTTCATTATTAATCCTAGTTTTCCTTTTGTTGAGATACATTTATTTATTTATTTATTTTTATGTTGCTTCTATAGCTATTGACACTTGACAGCATTATAGGAACTCATGTATGTTTGTTTGTTTGTTGTTTGTTTGTTTTTCTAATGCATGAAAAGAAGAGAAAGTATGGAAGGAGGAGAAAGTGAATGCCGAGGAAGAAGAGGGACTTGTTTATGGGATATTTTGTTTGTTATGGGATTATTTAAGTGTATTTGTTTTGAATTTGTATCTTTGTTAAACTTGAATTTGCATGTGTTGTATATGATGACTTGAGAATATATATATGTATGTGTTTAAATTTGAATTATGTGTATGTTGATCATTATTAATATGAAGTAGACAGGTTTGATTAGTATTGTTGGTTTGTGTTTTTGTTTACATAATAGCTATAGCAGAAATGGGTTGGTGCTGAAAAAAAATTCAGATTCCGGACAAAAAATTTGCTTTTGGCAATGAAATTTGTAACGAAAATGTATTTGTCATAAAATTATTGAAAAATTCTATGTATTGCAAATATGTGATGAAACCCAGTTTTCATCACATATTTGCTATGAAACCCAATTTGAGTTTCGTCACATATTTGTGACGAAAATCAATTTTTATCACAAATTATAATGAATCAATTTTCGTCACAAATCAGCAATGAAAATAAGGATTTGTGACGAAACGGGATATGTGATTTGCAACGAAAATTGATTGATCGTAGATTTGCGATGGAAACCAGGATTCATCGTACATTTGCGACAAAAATTGATCTGCGATGAAATGGAATCGTCATAGATTTGTGACGATTGATTTGCGACAAAAATTGATTTTTTTCGCCACTTTACCATTCACATGTTTTACAATCCCTTACATGAATTGAAACAAGATATGTGATGACATTTAGCAGTTGAGTCCGGTATAGGATAGATAGGTTTTACTCTTTAAACCTTCACTTATGAAGACTGTATGCTTACTAGTTGACAGTAGACACAATGTCCTTAAACTGTTCTGTCCTCTGTGTAATCATTAACATATCTCACCCATGACTCTCCTTATTACAACCCAATTCTTATGAGTATGTTCATTCTTATCCATGAACGCGTCTGGTTCTGTAAGAAATTCTAAAAATTATACCTCCAGTTCTCTTCGAAGCGTGCCCACTTTTTTCTCACATGGATAATCTCTCAAGAGTATTCTACATTGCTCTTACTAGATCATTAAAAGTCATATGCTTAACCTTCATCTTTTCATCGGGTAGTTCCCCCACTTAGTTGGTATAGTTAGGTGTTAAGACCCTTGGCGGCCGGCTGGGAAGGGGGGGGTATTAGTTAGAGCCCTAGAGCCAATCATTTGATGATTGTTGTATGAACTCGTTGTATCATATTCTTATATATATAAAGACATTTGTTTATGGTTATTATGCTTACTTGTATTGGTGCCAAATAACTAAGTATAATAGCGTCCTTTAGTAGAAGGTTCTTACCTATATCAATCGGTTAGTTGAATCGATAGTGAGATGATATAGGGAACACTACTCTTAATCATTCCTAATCAAGTATTAGCATTCAAGGACAATGTTAATGCAACGAGACTAGCATGTAGGTCAACTCGATGACTTGATCTCACAAGTCATGGATATGGAGATATCAAGTTGACACATGGGTATGCATTGGAGAATGTATACTGAATGACCCGCCATGAGAAAGTATCATGGATAGTTATATGAGTGTCATATACTTTCTCATGTGGCTATTAGTATGACTATTAGTCCTTGGACCTGAAGTCACCATAGTTCTCTACATAAAGAGTTGCATACTTTGGCTTCGTCAAACATCACCCGTAACTGGGTGGACTATAAAGGCGATTACTGGGTATGTAACAAATTATGCGGAGGGATGTGAGTGATGTAGATGGGATCTATCCCTCCTATATGACGGGAGAGACATCGATATTCTTGATAGAGTGAGACCACTAAGTGCATGGTCATGCCCAAATGAGTCAATATGAGATGTTGAGCTCATTTGATTAAGTGAGTCTACTTGGGATTCAAGATTTAGATTGATTAGAGGATGACACGGTCTATGCCTCACATTGATCAATCTAGATGTCAAGGATAAAAGGACACTTGTCATATATTGTGAAGAGTTACAATTAGTAGTCGCAAGATGATGTTGGATCTCAACATTCTTATAACTTGGGTAGTAATGATGTGTTGCTAGATACCGCTCATTACTTATGCTTCTAAATGGGTTTAGGAGCATTGCCAATGTTAGAAGAACCTATAGGGTCACACACAAAGGGCAATTAGATGGAGATTAGGTTCATTTGATCAACCTAAAGGATTAGGTCCATGTGATGAACCAAATTGGATTAAGAGTAATCCAAATTAGGCTAATTGAGTTGGACTCAATTTGGTTCATGGGTTAGATGAGTCTAATTTGGACTTAGATTCATTGAGTCAATTTAATTCAATGAATAGAGATTCATTAAATTAAAATTGACTTGAACCAATGGTTAGATTTGATCAACCATGGGAAAGAAGTGGTCAAGTTTGACTTGACTTGAGAGGAAGATGAAGGGTCAAGTTTGACTTGACCATTTGCCACCTCATTGGTGAGTTGGCAAAGAGTGGACCAATGATGATGCTCCACATCATCATGGTTGCTTAAGTGGGATGCCACCTCATGGGAGTTACCAACAGTTGTGACTCTTGGTATTCCATGGAGGTTATTAACCTCATTCATGTGGCCGACCACTCATTCATTGGGTGAGTTTCATTTTCTTTTGTGTAACTCTCATCTTCTTCCTCAAACTCTCTCTTCTCTCCCTCTCCTCCACCTTGGCCGAACCTTTCAAAGGTGCTAGCACACCTTTTGTTTGGTTTCTCCATCTCTTGCTTGTGTGGATACACATAGAGGAGTATCTACTTTGATACTCTCGAGATCCGGCGAACCTTGGACGAGCGGGATTAGCGAAAGGCATTGCATCAAGGGTAAAGCTCTTCTCCTTTGTAGATCTAGTTTAGATCTAGGCTAGAAACTCGTACTCGAAGTTTTACGTAAATTTTATTTCTTCGCACGGATCCGGTGGCGGGGTTTCGGGGTTTTCGCAACGCAAAAAGCGATTTTTGCGGCCCGAAAAACCCAACAGTGGTATCAGAGTCACGTGCAAAGCGCGTACGAGTTTTTGTTTGTATTTTTATGAAAAATATCAGTTATGTAATATTCTGTAAATTTACTGTTTTTATAGATTTTATGAGTATTTTTCTCGTAGAAGCGAAGCACAAGAGTTTAGACACTTGTAGGCTTCGACTACTGAGAAATTTTTTCCGAAACGGCAAGGTTTCGCCCCAAATCGTTTTGGGACAACAGGCTAAGGCGCTGTAGGATCGCTTAGGAACACTCGCGATGGTTATATCGCGGGTAGGGTGCTGCCCCTAACCCCGCAAGGGGCTTCGTTCCGCGATTGCGCCCGAAAATCGCTAAACGGGACCGCCGGGAATTTTTACTTATAAAATCGTAAAAATATAAGACAAAAATTATAGAAATTTATAGAAATTACATAATTTAGAATTGTGTATCATTTTGTGATGGTCATGGCCCAAAAGACCCCAATTTGATTGGAAATTGTGTTGTAATTCATAATACGGTCTGCATGCCGTCATGTGATTGTGCGTGTTGTATATTTGATACGCGACTTGCGCGTCGTGCCTTTCTATTTATTTATTCCTGTTGTAAATAGTTTAGACTCGAATTTAACTCGAGTTTTACCTTTTGTAATGTACAAAATGAGGCGGTGGAAGGTTCACTCGAGACGGAGTTACGAGGAGGGTGCGAGCAACACAAGGTGGTCAAAGGAAGGAGCTTGAGAAGCTGTTGACTTTAGGTTGACCATCCGATCTTCTCATTGGCTTGAGAAGATCGTAGTAGGGCCATGACTAATCACAAAATTAATTAATTGCTTGTGTGTGTATATGTGATGCATGCTAGATTAGTAATTAATTAGCATCTTAACGATTAGATTAGATCTAAGTCGCGCACATGATGCACCTCCACGATTAGATTAGATCTAAATCGAGTATATGATACGCATCGTCGATTATATTAGATCTCAATTGCGTCAACTTAAAAATGCCTACCATGCCATGATACCTATCACTACCTCGATCACATGTTGTTGTTGAATCTGCCAAAGCAGAGTAACATATATTATCTTGGTAGGGTACGGAGGGACAATCTTGGTCCCGCCTATCAATGCATGGGTGAGTAAAAACTCAATTAGATTGAGTATAACTAGTTAAATCAAGTTTAACTGTAGGCATTTATCCAATAGTTGGAAGATGGGACAAAATCACGTTTATATTAACTCTTGGGCATATTAGCCAAAGCTAACTCGAGTTTTAATATAAATGCGGATCTTGATCCTATATACAAGAGTTGCATAGAGATGTAATTGGTAATTAGTTACCTACCGATCATACTAAGTCTTGGGCGATTTAGCCAAAGCTAACTCAGGGCATAGTATGATGTGGATCTTGTCCCACATGAATTATAGAATTCAATGGGAGCATCATTTAATTAAAGGCCTAATTAGATGATTAATTGAAATATGATATTTATTTTCTGCATTTTTCTGTTGTAGATTACCATGTCGTCAAACACGAACTCCTTCTCTCTGCGTTCTGTCCTCGATAAGGACAAGCTCAATGGAGCTAACTTCCTGAACTGATATAGGAACCTGAGAATCGTTTCATACAGGAACGAAAACTATACGTTCTGGAGCATCCCATTCCCGAGGCACCTCCTGCCACTGCCACGCGAGCTGATCGAGATGCTTACAAGAAGCATCAAGATGACGCATTAGATGTGTCCTGTCTAATGCTCGCGACTATGAACTCTGAGCTTCAAAAGCAACATGAGTTGATGGGTGCTTATGATATGGTTGAACATCTGCGTCAACTATATTAAGGACAAGCGAGACACGAGAAATTCGAGATCTCTAAGGCACTGTTTCAGTGCAAGATGTAAGATGGGACTCCCGTAGGCCCATATGTACTCAAGATGATTGGGTACATAGAAAACCTACAGAGGTTAGGATTTTCCCTTGGTCAAGAGCTGGCCACTGACTTGATCTTGCAGTCCTTGCCAGAGAGCTACAGTCAATTTGTCATGAACTACAACATGAACGAAATTGACAAGTCACTGCCCGAGCTGCTTAGCATGTTAAGAACTGCTGAGCTCAACCTTAAGAAGGTTAAGCCCAACTCTATTCTGATGATTAAGAAACACAAGGGCAAGGGAAAACCCAAAGGCAAGGGAAAGTCCCAAGCCAAGGGCAAAGGCAAGGCACTGAAACCCATAGGAGGGGTTGCCAAGGATGCTACCTGCTTCCACTGCGGTCAGACCGGGCACTGGAAGAGGAACTGCAAAGTTTACCTGGAAGATCTTAAGAAGAAGAGAAGTGAGACTTCTACTTCAGGTATCTATGTTATAGAAGTCAATCTATCTATTTCTTCATCATGGGTATTAGATACCGGATGTGCTTCTCACATTTGTACTAATGTGCAAGCGCTGAGAAATAGCAGGGCATTGACGAAGGGCGAGGTGGACCTACGAGTAGGCAATGGAGCACGGGTTGCTGTTGTTGCTGTAGGAACTTATCATCTATCTCTGCCTTTTGTAGAATTAGATGAATGTTGTTATGTGTCTGCTTTAACTAAGAACATAATTTCAGTTTCTTGTTTGGACAAGAAAGGTTTTTCATTTATAATAAAGCACAAATATTGTTCAGTTTATTTAAATGATATGTTTATTATAGTGCACCTCTGATGAACGGACTCTATATTCTAGACTTAGAGAACTCCATCTATAACATAAGTATCAAAAGGTTCAAGTCAAATGAAATGAACCAAACCTATCTCTGACATTATCGCTTAGGTCATATAAATGACAAACGCTTATCCCAGCTCCATAAAGATGGTTTGCTGGACTCATTTGATTTTGAATCATATGAGACATGCGAGTCATGCCTACTGGGTAAGATGACCAAGACTCCCTTCAGTGGACATAGCGAGAGAGCGACTAACTTGTTAGGACTTATACATAGTGATGTATGTGACCCTTTTCAATGTCGCTGCTAGAGGTGGTTATAGGTACTTCATTACATTTACTGATGACTTCAGTAGATATGGTTATATGTATATGATGACACATAAATCAGAATCCTTTGAAAAGTTCAAAGAATTCAAAAATTAAGTACAAAATCAGCTTGGCAAGAGTATTAAGATACTTCGATCATATCAAGGTGGTGAATACCTTAGCCATGAGTTTCGTGACTATCTAGCTGAGTGTGGGATTCTATCTCAACTCACTCCTCCTGGAACACCACAGTGGAATGGTGTATCCGAAAGGAGGAATCAGACTTTATTAGATATGGTACGATCTATGATGAGTCACACAGATCTTCTCATATATCTTTGGGGCTATGCTCTAGACACAACAGCCTTCATACTCAACCGAGTTCCATCCAAGGCTGTAATAAAGACACCATATAAGACATGGACTGGGAGAGATGCCCAAGTATCTTTTATGAGGATTTGGGGTTGTGAGGCTTACGTTAGACGTCAAGTCTCGGACAAACTGGGACCCAAATCCGACAAGTGTTATTTCATTGGATATCCCAAGGAAACGAAGAGATATTACTTCTACATTCCCAGTCAACATAAGGTAGTTGTGGCTAAGACTGGGGTATTTCTAGAAAGGGACTTTGTTTCTAGAAAGACTAGTGGGAGTACGTTCGATCTTGAAGAAATTCAAGATGTGGACCATAGCACTAAAGCCTCGATGGAAGTTGAACTGGAACCACAAAGTGTTGTGGATGATGTTGTTCCACAAGGAGTTGAGGAACCACAACCAGTTCAAGTAGACCTACCTCTTCGCAGATCTGATAGAGTACGTCGTCAGCCTGAGAGATACTCATTTCTCTTGTCTGACCATGATGACGTTGTGCTCATTGAGGATGAGCCTACCTCCTATCAAGAAGCTGTGATGAGACCAGATTCCGAGAAATGGCTAGAGGCCATGAGATCCGAGATGGAATCCATGTACACTAACCAAGTATGGACTTTGGTTGATCCACCTGAAGGGGTCAAACACATTGGGTGTAAGTGGGTCTTTAAGAGAAAGACTGACATGGATGGACTTATTTATAAGGGTCGCTTGGTAGCTAAAGGTTTCAACCAAATTCATGGTATTGACTATGATGAAACTTTTTCTCCAGTAGCGATGTTTAAGTCCATTCGGATCATGCTTGCTATTGCAGCGTACCACGATTATGAGATCTGGCAGATGGATGTCAAAACCGCATTTCTGAATGGAAACCTGCTCGAGGATGTGTACATGACACAACCTGAGGGTTTTATAGATCCACAACATACTGGCAGAGTATGCAAGCTGCATAGGTCCATTTATGGACTAAAGCAAGCTTCTCGGAGCTAAAATCTTCGATTCGATGATGCAATCAAATAGTTTGATTTCATCAAGAATGAAGATGAACCTTGTGTCTACAAGAAGGTTGTAGGGAACATAGTTGTCTTCCTTATATTGTATGTGGATGATATACTACTCATTGGGAAAGACATCCCTTTACTGCAGTCTGTCAAGACTTGGCTAGGGACTTGTTTCTTAATGAAGGACTTAGGTGAAACATCCCGCATTCTAGGCATACAGATCTATAGAGATAGATCTACGAGATTGCTTGACCTAAGTCAGAGTACATACATTGACAAGGTATTACTTCGGTTTGCCATGCAGAACTCCAAGAAGGGATTTCTGCCGATGTCACATGGTGTGAGTCTTTCGAAGACTCAAAGTCCCTCTTCTAGAGAGGAGAGAGACCGCATGGATCAGATCCCTTATGCTTCAGCCATAGGATCTATTATGTACGCCATGCTATGTACTCGTCCTGATGTCTCGTATGCTTTGAGCATGACGAGCATATACCAGTCTGATCCAGGTGAAAGTCACTGGATAGCCGTCAAGAATATTCTTAAGTACTTGAGAAGGACTAAAGAATATTTCTTGATATATGGAGGCGATGACGAGCTAGCTGTAAAGGGTTACAGTGATGCTAGCTTCCAAACTGATCAGGATGATTATCGATCGCAATCAGGGTTCGTGTTTTGCATAAATGGTGGTGGTGTGAGCTGGAAGAATTCGAAGCAGGACACAGTAGCTGATTCTACAACAGAGGCCGAGTATATTGCTGCATCAGAAGCAGCAAAGGAGGCAGTTTGGATTCGCAAGTTCATTACTGAGCTTGGGGTGGTTCCTAGCATAGCTGATCCCATAGAGCTCTATTGTGACAATAATGGAGCAATAGCATGGGCCAAGGAACCTCGCTCACAATAGTGGACCAAACACATACTACGGCGCTTCCATCTTATTCGAGAGATCATCGATAGAGGAGATATGAAGATTTACAGAGTACACACTGAGGCTAACATCGTAGATCCCTTGACCAAGGCTTTGGCACAGAGAAAGCATGATGGTTACACTAGGTCATTAGGCCTATACTGATTGACTGTAGTGCTAGTGGGAGATTATTAGTAAGAGTCCTAGAGCTAATCATTTGATGATTGTTGTATAAACTCGTTGTATCATATTCTTATATATATAAAGGCATTTGTTTATGGTTATTATGCTTACTTGTATTGGTGCCAAATAACTAAGTATAATAGCGTCCTTGAGTCGAAGGTTCTTACCTATATCAATCGGTTAGTTGAATCGATAGTGAGATGATATAGGGAACACTACTCTTAATAATTCCTAGTCAAGTATTAGCATTCAAGGACAATGTTAGTACAACGAGACTAGCACGTAGGTCAACTCGATGACTTGATCTCACAAGTCATGGATATTGAGATATCAAGTTGACACATGAGTATGCATTGGAGATTGTATACTGAATGACCCGCCATGAGAAAGTATCATGGATAGTTATATGAGTGTCATATACTTTCTCATGTGGCTATTAGTATGACTATTAGTCCTTGGACCTGAAGTCACCATGGTTCCCTACATAAGGAGTTGCATACTTTGTCTTCGTCAAACGTTACCCATAACTGGGTGGACTATAAAGGCGATTACTGGGTATGTAACAAATTATGCGGAGGGATGTGAGTGATGTAGATGTGATCTATCCCTCCTATATGACGGGAGAGACATCGATATTCTTGATAGAGTGAGACCACTAAGTGCATGGTCATGCCCAAATGAGTCAATATGAGATGTTGAGCTCATTTGATTAAGTGAGTCTACTTGGGATTCAAGATTTAGATTGATTAGAGGATGACACGGTCTATGCCTCACATTGATCAATCTAGATGTCAAGGATAAAAGGACACTTGTCATATATTGTGAAGAGTTACAATTAGTAGTCGCAAGATGATGTTGGATCTCAACATTCTTATAACTTGGGCAGTAATGATGTGTTGCTAGATACCGCTCATTACTTATGCTTCTAAATGGGTTTAGGAGCATTGATAATGTTATAAGAACCTATAGGGTCGCACACAAAGGGCAATTAGATGGAGATTAGGTTCATTTGATGAACCTAAAGGATTAGGTCCATGTGATGAACCAAATTGGATTAAGAGTAATCCAAATTAGGCTAATTGAGTTTGACTCAATTTGGTTCATATGTTAGATGAGTCTAATTTGGACTTAGACTCATTGAGTCAATTTAATTCAATGAATAGAGATTCATTAAATTAAAATTGACTTGAACCAATGGTTAGATTTGATCAACCATGGGAGAGAAGTGGTCAAGTTTGACTTGACTTGAGAGAAGATGAAGGGTCAAGTTTGACTTGACCATTTGCCACCTCATTGGTGAGTTGGCAAAGAGTGGACCAATGATGATGCTCCACATCATCATGGTTTCTTAAGTGGGATGCCACCTCATGAGAGTTACCAAGAGTTGTGACTCTTGGTATTCCATGGAGGTTATTAACCTCATTCTAGAGAGGAGAGAGACCGCATGGATCAGATCCCTTATGCTTCAGCCATAGGATCTATCATGTACGTCATGCTATGTACTCGTCCTGATGTCTCGTATGCTTTGAGCATGACGAGCAGATATCAATCTGATCCAGGTGAAAGTCACTAGATAGCAGTCAAGAATATTTTTAAGTACTTGAGAAGGACTAAAGAATATTTCTTGATATATGGAGGCATTGACGAGCTAGCTGTAAAGGGTTACAGTGATGCTAGTTTCCAAACTGATCAGGATGATTATCAATCGCAATCAGGGTTCGTGTTTTGAATAAATGGTGGTGCTGTGAGCTGGAAGAGTTCGAAGCAGGACACAGTAGCTGATTCTACAACAGAGGCCGAGTATATTGCTGCATCAGAAGCAACAAAGGAGGCAGTTTGGATCCGCAAGTTCATTACTGAGCTTGAGGTGGTTCCTAGCATAGTTGATCCCATAGAGCTCTATTGTGACAATAATGGAGCAATAGCACGGGCCAAGGAACCTCACTCACACCAGCGGACCAAACACATACTACGGCGCTTCCATCTCATTCGAGAGATCATCAATAGAGGAGATGTGAAGATTTGCAGAGTATCCACTGAGGCTAACATCGTAGATCCCTTGACCAAGGCTTTGGCACAGAGAAAGCATGATGGTCACACTAGGTCATTGGGCCTTAGAGCCTATACTGATTGGCAGTAGTGCTAGTGGGAGATTGTTAGTTAGAGCCCTAGAGCCAATCATTTGATGATTATTGTATGAACTCGTTGTATCATATTCTTATATATATAAAGGTATTTGTTTATGGTTATTATGCTTACTTGTATTGGTGCCAAATAACTAAGTATAATAGCGGCCTTGAGTAGAAGGTTCTTACCTATATCAATCGGTTAGTTGAATCGATAGTGAGATGATATAGGGAACACTACTCTTAATAATTCCTAGTCAAGTATTAGCATTCAAGGACAATGTTAATGCAACGAGACTAGCATGTAGGTCAACTCGATTACTTGATCTCACAAGTCATGGATATGGAGTTATCAAGTTGACACATGGGTATGCATTGGAGAATGTATACTGAATGACCCACCATGAGAAAGTATCATGGATCGTTATATGAGTATCATATACTTTCTCACGTGGCTATTAGTATGACTATTAGTCCTTGGACTTGAAGTCACCATGGTTCCCTACATAAGGAGTTGCATACTTTGGCTTCGTCAAACGTCACCCGTAACTGGGTGGACTATAAAGGCGATTACTGGGTATGTAACAAATTATGTGGAGGGATGTGATTGATGTAGATGTGATCTATCCCTCCTATATGACGGGAGAGACATCGATATTCTTGATAGAGTGAGACCACTAAGTGCATGGTCATGCCCAAATAAGTCAATATGAGATGTTGAGCTCATTTGATTAAGTGAGTCTACTTGGGATTCAAGATTTAGATTGATTAGAGGATGACACGGTCTATGCCTCACATTGATCAATTTAGATGTCAAGGATAGAAGGACACTTGTCATATATTGTGAAGAGCCATAATTAGTAGTCGCAAGGTGATGTTGGATCTCAACATTCTTATAACTTGGATAGTAATGATGTGTTGCTAGATACCGCTCATTACTTATGCTTCTAAATGGGTATAGGAGCATTGCCAATATTATAAGAACCTATAGGGTTACACACAAAGGGCAATTAGATAGAGATTAGGTTCATTTGATGAACCTAAAGGATTAGGTCCATGTGATGAACCAAATTGGATTAAGAGTAATCCAAATTAGGCTAATTGAGTTGGACTCAATTTGGTTCATGTGTTAGATGAGTCTAATTTGGACTTAGATTCATTGAGTCAATTTAATTCAATGAATAGAGATTCATTAAATTAAAATTGACTTGAACCAATGGTTAGATTTGATCCACCATGGGAGAGAAGTGGTCAAGTTTGACTTGACTTGAGAGGAAGATGAAGGGTCAAGTTTGACTTGACCATTTGCCATCTCATTGGTGAGTTGGCAAAGAGTGGACCAATGATGATGCTCCACATCATCATGGTTGCTTAAGTGGGATGCCACCTCATGGGAGTTACCAAGAGTTGTGACTCTTGGTATTCCATGGAGGTTATTAACCTCATTCATGTGGCCGGCCACTCATTCATTGGGTGAGTTTCATTTTCTTTTGTGTAACTCTCATCTTCTTCCTCAAGCTCTCTCTTCTCTCCCTCTCCTCCACCTTGGTCGAACCTTTCAAAGGGATAGAAATCTATCCCTAACGTAAAGTTCCAATGCCACGTAGCTGTGGATAAAATTTGACTTCTGGGCGTCCCGACCAGGTCCCGTCGCCCCGGATTGGTTAGGGCGCTCTGGGCAAAAAAATTAGCCCCTTGTTGATTTTTTGGTCCCGACCTCCTGCTTCGGTTTCGCTCGCATTGGTTCGGGTCTTCCACTTGTTAGAGTGTATACTAAAAGTCTAGCTTTTGTAAATATTTAATTTTGAAATAAAAAATCACATTGGTCAATATCTATATTTATTTGTTAAATGTAATTGTTCAATTAATTTATATAAGTAGATAATATGGTGTGTAGTGTCACACTCAGAAGATCATGTTGTCGGTTCTTTATAAATTATAAACAGTTGCTCATGACTAAGATGGAAAGGAACAAACCATCGGAATAGTCATAGTGTAATTAAGTATTAGTCTATCTTGATTAATAAATTACACTGATACACTCTAAGTGTATTGAGTAGGACTATTTAGGTAAGTTCTTTTTGTACTGACTTAATAAAAGAACTAGACCTTAGTTATTACGGAAGTGTGTGCTCTTAATCCTAATATAATAGCAAGCACATATATTAATATTTATTTCTTTGACTTATCAAAGGGTGAGGTTTAGCTCGATAAATCAATATGCCTGATAAGTTGGGAAATGATATTACTTATAGTGTGTGTTGTTAATTATAGAAGGAATCTGTGTCCTAGTTATCTAGGTTGAGAATGTCCCCAAGAGGAGCTCATAAGGATTGTCATGTTAAACCCTGCAGGTGGACTTAGTCCGACATGACAATGAAGTAGAGTGGTACTACTCTTGGAGCTAGATATTAATTAAGTGAGTTGTCAGTAACTTACTTAATTAGTGGACATTTGTTATTTTAAACACAGGGAGACTAACACACTCATAATAATAAGGAGCCCATAATGTAATTTGGGATTGGTGCGGTAGTGCGATAATAACTCTCTAGTGGAATGAGTTATTATCGATGAACTTGAGTTGTGTGTTTGGGGCGGGCACAGGATACTCAAGCTCATCGGAAGGCCAAAACCAATTTCTCCTCTAGGTCCCTATCATAGCCTCATTATAGCCTCAAGTCCATCCAAATGTCAGGCTCTTCTTGGTGTCCAAGAAGTGGGCCGGTCCAATGCTTGGTGACCAAGCAAGGGCCGTCCACATCCTCTTCTATAGGGGTCGGCCCTTTGCTTGGTGACCAAGCATGAAGGGGCCGGCCACAATAATTCAAAAAGGGAGGGTTGTTTTGAATTTTTAAAATCTTCTCTTTGTAGAAAACTATAAGTTTTAAAAGAGAGATTTTAATTTTCAAAACTTTCTTTATTTGAATTTGGCCACATGTTTTAATAGAGAGTTTTAAAAGTTTTAAAATTTTCCTTTTTTAACCATCCTCATGATTTAAAAAAAGAAAGATAAGTTTTAAAATTAAAATTTTCTATCATCATGTTAAAAAAGGAAATTTTATAAGAGAAGCTTTAAATTTTAAAACATGGTTTTAATTTTTAGAACTTTCCTTTTTTAACTCTTACTTTAGGAAAGAGAGCTTGTAAATTTTATAAGAGGATTTCTTCTTGTAAAATTTTAAAAATATATTTCCTTTTCCTCTTGATGAGGTGGCCGGCCACCTTGCTTGGTGCCCAAGCAAGGGGCCGGCCATAATTAAAATTAAAAAATCATCACAAAATTAAAATTGGTGATTGATTCAATCAAGAGGAAAGAAAAGGAAAAATAAAAAGGGAAAAGGAAAAACTAGAGGATGATTTTATTTTTTGTAAAAAGTTTTTCCTTATTTGCCTTGGGCAAGTAATATAAACGAAGTGGTGAGGAGGTTTCATGAGACACAACTCTTATTCTCTTGGTTGGAGACTCTCTTGGTGTGGTCGGCCCTCTCCCTTCTCTTTTCCCTTTTGCTCTCTTCTCCTTGGTGGTGGTGGTGGCCAGATTTTAGAAGAAGAGGAAGAAGCTTTTGGGTGGTGTTCATCTTGGAGGATCGTCGCCCACACGACGTCCAAGGCGAGGCGAGGAATACGACAGAAGATCTCGAGGTCATTAGCTTACAAAGAGAAGATATAACTAGTAATTTTCTTCCGCATCATACTAGTTATTTTCTTTGTAAGAATTCTAAATACAAGAGGCAATTAGATCTAGTTTATCGAATTTATTTTTTGATTTTGTGTTTTCTTCTTTTTCGAATTTGTGATTCGATTGTTCTTTTTGGTTAACCTAGAGTTATTTAAGGAAATTAAATATTAGCTTTTCTTAAAAGGTTTTGACTAGGCGGTGGTGGTTGCTCCCATATCCAAGAAGGTCATGTGCCTCGCCATGCAGTCCTGGAAGCTAATTTTAGAAATTAATATTTAATGGAATTAATAACATAGGTGGATTTGAATTAACAGTGTTAAGTTCCACTTGCGATTCAAATCTAAACCATAAAGAACAGATAAGTTAAATTTGGAATCAATGATGTTAAGTTCCGTCTGCGATTCCTAATTTAACTTCTAAAGAACACAATAGGTTATTAAGGAAAGGTTCGACACTTGTACAAAAATTTTTGTACAGTGGAACCGGTACGTTTTCCTAGGACTAACCAACACCACTCCGACTCCACTTGCTTGGGTGATTTCGGCCATCCGGAATAGGGCTCACCCGAACCCAACTTTTGACCTTCTCCTCGAGCAAGCTTCCGCTCCGGCTTTTTGTCCCTCAAAATCGCAGCGTACTTTCTTCTCGTCCACCAGCGTACTCTTCCACAACTTTTCGTCCCTTAGACAGCTGTGCCTTTTGCTCCTCAAGCAATCTTCCGCTCTGGCTTCTCGTCCCTCGGAAACACCGCATGCTCCCTTCTAGTCCGTCGGTGTACTCTTCCGCAACATCTCGCCCCTCAGAAGCACCAAGCCCGTCGACTCTCTCCCATGCCGCCCTTCTCGCTAGCTGCGTCTTTTGCTCAACTTCCTGTGCTCCTAAGTTCCTGTACATTTAGACACAGGGTTAAACACAATAGGACCTAACCTAACTTGTTTGATCACATCAAAACTACCTTGGGGTACGAACAATAGGTTGTCCCATTGAACCTAGTTCTTGGGATCTTTAGTCTACATAAGTTGAGTTTCTTTACACCAATATTTCTTATTAGCATCAAGCTCAACTCTCGTGATGAACTTGCAACTAACTATTTGTTTAACCCTTTGCTTATCGAATCTATTAGATTATCCTTTGACTTTATATAGTCAATAGTGATAACTTCTATTGAGAGTAGTTTGTTGGAACCCCAAGGTTATTTTTGGTGTGATCAACCAAGTTTAGGTTAGATCCTGTTATGTTTTGATCCCTGTGTCTAAGTGTGCAGGAGCTTAGGAGCACAAGAAATCAAGCGGAAGACGTGGCTAGCGAGAAGGACGGCACGAGATAGAGCTGACGAGCTCGGTGCGTCTGAGGGACGAGGTGCTGCGGAAGAGTACACTGGCGGATGAGAAGGACGCGCGCGGCGGTCCCAGGGACGAGAAGTCGGGGAGGAAGGCTGCTCGAGGAGAAGGTCGGAAATTGAGTTCGGGTGAGCCCTATTTCGTTGGCCGAAATCACCCAGGCGATCGGAGCAGCGGAAGATCTAGAGTGGAGCTATGGAGCTGCTAGAGGCGCCTTCAACTAGCCATGGAAGAAGGCACCTTCAATGGCTAAAAGCACCTTCAACTAGCCACTATGGAAGGCACCTTCAACCAGGCAATTCTGGCCATTGCGGATAAGGATAAAGTTTTATCCTTGGCCTCGCTGGAGGTGCCTTCAGCTTGCGGATAAGTTTTTCCAGAGGCTATAAAAAGACCCCTGGACCTAGGAAAAATGAAACAACTTGTGTATTCACTTTTCTAGTCTTTTCTGAGCTTTCATTGTGTGTAAAAGGTTTCTCCGCCTTCAGTAAAGGAGATTCTTAGTGAGCTTTCTACTGCCTTGGATTAACAACCATCTAGGTTGTAACCAAGTAATTCTTGGCCTTTTACTAATTTTATTCAAGTTGTTATTTTTGTTTTAATTACATTACTAATCTGAGTCAAAAGATGAGAAAAGTTTATTTTAGGGTTTCAGGCAACTCAACCCTCATCAGCCTGCCTATCCGGCCCAACATAGTTGTCTAATAATATTATGTTTACGACGTATATGTCTAAGCTTACCATTATATAGATGGTTTTATGCCCAACTAATTGCTAATTGACTATCGCAATGTATGTAAATTATCGGCATTGATTTCGACCATCTAGGAATATCCTCTAAAAATTATCGTAGTCATTCTGCCTCTTTACTACATTTATCAAGAGCTACTAACTCTTATATTCACTCGTAGACTTAGAATCTTATATGTCAGATATTTAACTTACATTGTTGTATCCTTTGAGTACAACAGGATAGCTCATATGGTGCTATCCATATTCACAAATATATCTTAAGTACCTCAGTACTCTTGTTACCCCTTTCTAGTGCTCAATATTGGGATTATTTATATATTTACTTAGTTTACTTACTGTGTAGGCTAACTTTAGTGGTGTACAACTCATTATATATATATCAAACTTTCAATCACTCAAGAGTACTCTATCTGAGAGATACTTTCTCCTCCATTCTTCGATAGATGTTATCTTATATATATCAGTTTTCATACTAATATAATATCACCCTTGATGAATTTTTCAAGAATCTTGTCCACGTAATGAGACTGACTAAGAATAAGTCCTTCTATTGTTCTAAGAATTTTGATTCCTAGAATCACATTAACTAGGCTCATGTCTTTCATGTCAAATCTTGAGTTCAACATGTCTCTCGTAATTTGATTATCTTATCATTACTTCTAATGATAAGTATGTTATCTATATATAAACACAAGATGACATAGTTATTCTCTATGACTTTCATATGGATATATTTATCACATTCATTGATCTTAAATCCACTTTCCTTTATGACATTATCAAATTTCTCATGTTATTACTTTGGTGCTTATTTCAAGTCATATAACGATTTCACCAATGTACATCCATCTGATATATTATAGATTTCATAGAGTAATAATAATCAACAATACTCTAATAGAAGTTATTCTCGACATCGGAGAATACGTATTAAAGTAATCAATGTCTTCTCGTTATTGATAACATTTAATTATCAATCTAACATTATGCTTATTAATTATGCTATCTAATTTTATTTTCTTCTTAAAAATCCACATGCAACCTAATGGTTTACTTCCATGAGAAAGATTCACAAGTTTCTAACTATGATTTTGCAAGATAAAGTCTATCTTAGATGCAATTCTCTTTCCAATGAGGCCCATCAAAAGATCTTACTGCTTCTGAGTAACTTTAGGGATCACTTTCTAATATGAAAGTGATAAAATCTATTCAGTAGAATTTTTTTTACCTGACTTTTTTTACTTAGTTTGAGTTTGACATTAACTGGTTCATCATCATCTTCTTCCTCTTTTATTTCAAATACCCATTTTGAGAAACTTTCTTCCTCTCAGATCCTATATGGAAACATATGCTCAAAGATTAGGTATTTCTCGATTGTATTAGTTCTTGTATATATTTAATATTTGTGACTCATACATAAAAAAATCGATACACATTGTTGTTATGTACATATCTAATAAATATGCAATCAACAGTTTTTGGGCTTATCTTAATCCTTTTTGGATCATATACCAAAACTTTGGCAAGGCACCCTCACTTTCATAAATATTTGTAGGATAGTTATCTTCCATTCCATAACACTCATAAGGACTCTGATATATTTTCTTTTGAGGTACCTTACTAAAATATAATTAGTTGTTAACACAACTTCCCTCCATATGAACTTTAGGGATGTGTTTGGTTGGGGGTTATTTTTGATAACTTTGATTATCCATCCAAGGTTATCAATGAAAACCCTGTTTGGTTTAGATAATCGATGATTTCCGAATAAGTTCCATGCCCGACACGTTGGTAAAAAGGACATGCAACCCGGAATCGGAAAACCTCGAAAAACTGAGATTTTTTTTAATTCCAGGATTAACAATTTTTTTTTATCAAAAATACCCTCTAATAAGAGAAAAATATTTAAAAAAAATAAAAAAAAACTTTAAAAAAATAAAAGAAGACATAAAAATAAATTTAAAAAATTTTAAAATAAAAAATGTTTAAAACGCAAAAAAATAAAAAATCAGCTTCAGCCTTTTGCGTACCAAAATTCCCTTGGGAATTTTCGAAGTGGAACATTTAAGTTCTCGGTGTTATTTGGTAATTATTTCTCTTCAAGCCTTCCATGATTCAAAACATTCAATGCCATTGAATCTGATCTCTGAAATTGCCCAGCTTAGTTGCAGTGCAGGGAAAGGGAAAAATTAGTATGTTGGCATGAGGTTAAAGAGGGCTTACATGAGTTATGATTTAGGAAGTATTGATGCAAGTTAGGTTGTTTTTCACCCATACAATTGAAAGAAATAGCAAGGAGGCTAACTAGCAATAAATTCAGAATTCGGCCAGTGAAACTGTGAGTGTCAAATCTATAGTGTGTCTTTGGACAGCAACAAGTAGGATTTGATCTCTTGACTTCCAAGTGCTCAATGGGATTTATTGTTAAGCTGAATTCCACTTGAGTCAGGTTGAAATCACCTTGGATTTCAAGTTCTGGAACTATAAGCTATATTTTTGGAATTTTTCATCACTGAAAACTTGTCAAAAGTAGGAAACCAATTAACAATTTCATATCATCAATTTCTCTTGAAGTTCCATTAATTAAGAAGAACCTTCCAACAGAAATTGGTACAACAGGTTTACAGTTATTTCTGTAACTCAGTTCTCTACATTCTAATTCAAAGTTTTGAAACTAATTGTTGCATTAGGGATGCAGGAAATTGAAATACACAGAAAAAATTTGAAGAACCAGGTTAAGTGCCATTGTTAGATGTTGTTTCCATGCAGCAGAAATCAGAATTTACCCTCTTAGTATCTCAGTGCTATATGAGAGTTCTTGATGAGTTGCCTCTTTATAACTCAAGCTATAGCTGCCTTAACTATCAAATCCTGAAATTGAATCCAAGAAGCTATATCTGTTCTTGCTGCTGTAATTCTGGAATTGTGTAGCTAAGTTTACTTGAGTTTGGAGCTATGTTGTGACACAAATTTTATTTACTTTGTCAGCCATACAAAGATGAGTTGATTTTCCCAGCTAAAAAGACCATAACAGCAAACTTATCAGAATCTGAATTCAGATAACAGAATTCATTTTGCTTCTGAGTTGCTGATTAGTTCCTGTTGCTGGGATTGAGAAAAATGCTGAATCTGAGTTCAGAAATTGCTGAGTAGATGAATCACTTTCATGGGCTTCTTCATTCTTTTGGTATTTGTCGAGATTCTTCTACTGTTAAGTTATTGGTTGCAGGGCAGTTGTGTATCAGTTTGAATTAGTTGTGTGACAAACTCTTTGTGCAACTTCTTGGTTATTGATAAACTCAAGTAAATTTTTTGTTTTCTCATTGACAAATGTTATTCTTCCTTATCCAAGTGTTACACAAGTTAGAATTCTAAAGTGCAGAAGTGGATCTGGAAGTTGAAAAAAAATCTGAAGTTGAAACAAAATATCTAGTTGAGTCTGAAATCTGAAACTAAAAGGGTGCTGAGTTTCTGTTATAAGCACCTAAGCAGAAGGAATTAAAGAAGAGAATTAGATCTTCCATTACCAAATGAAGATGGATCATGAATGCATGAAACTGGAACTGGTCTAATTTTCAAAGAGAAGGAAAAAAAAAAGAGGCAAATGCTGAAATCAGAGGCAACTTGTTTGCTTTAAAACAGTATAGCGGTATATTCTTCAGCTGCTCAAGAATGGTTGCTTTCCCTATTAAGACTTCACATAACTGAGAATGAATTCAAGGAGCTGCTGGGCTGAAACAGAATTTTGAAGGAAAGAAACTGCTGTGTCAAGTCTAACAGTAGGAACTTGATACGTCAAAGACTCTCTAGTAGGCTAAACTTAATGCAATTAATTTTCTGATTGTAGCTGAATCCCAGAATCCAAATTCGAAACTATAGAAGTGTTAGAATTTGGCAGAGTTGCAGAAATGAAACCAATGTACTAACAAGTACATGTTTAGTTCCAAACCTCTATGCTAATTTTGATTAGTAACAACATGAGTATCAAGTATTTGGATAGCATAATGTGTTGCTTTGTCCGAGACGGACAATATTTTAAGTGTGGGGGAATTGATGCATGAGCTCTTTTTCATAAGGTTTGGAATTGGAAAGAACAATAACAGTAGCAAAGAAGAGTATTAAATAGAGAGGATAGTGTGCCAAGATTCTATAGTAGTGATCAAATTAAAGAAGAGCTTGGCTTAATATTTTGTGTTGACATTAACAAATGGTGTTCTTTATTCCCCATAATAAATTCTTTGATACATCTCAAATTAGTCAACTCATCAAGTTATTCTTTCAATGCTCTCAATTCTTCATTGAGTCCTTTTCTTTTGCCTATTACATTCATTTCACTTGTTCTTTTGATTCTATTTCAGTTCTTAATAAAATCCTTTTGATTCATGTATGCTGTGTTTTATAGTGGTGGAGAATAAGAAAATTAGCAAGCTTATAGAAGTGAAATGTTGTGAGTGACATTGAGTGAGCTCCACTTATATGCATGATTGAGTGTGAGAGCTAGAATAGGTAAATACCTTGTGAGGTTGCAATTTGCTCAATTTTTCAATTGGATTGAAACTACCAAACTTACTGATTATTGTTTGGATTGAATTCATGATTGTTTGTGATCTTTTAAATTGTTTTAGTTAAATCCCTTTTACCATTTTCTAGGTATTACTAGGGAATTATTATGGAGATGAATTTTAGTTGTTTCTTTGTTTTGTTTGCTTGCACGAGACGTGGAAGAATAAGTGTGGGGGAATTTGATAATTATCATTTTATCATGATATTGTGATTCATATAGGCATACTTTTTAATCTTCTCATATGTTAAAGTCATGTTTACATCATGTTTCATGAGTTAGAGTCATTTGTGAACTTAATTGCAAATTATATCATATTTGAGGTATTTGATGCTAATATTTGGTTATATTCTTTGTAGGCATCAAAGGGCAAGGACTCTAGTTTGATCAACTCAGATTGAGTTCAAACCTGAGCTTAAATAAGGAGATCAAGCTCTGGAACAATCTCAGCCGTTCATTCAAGATCGGAGTAGATCTAAGACATCCATGAAGAATCTGGGTCATCCAAGCCATTGGGGAGTAGATCACAACCAGGGATCAAGATCTGAAGATTTGGATCTGATTTGGAGCAATTTCCACCGTTGGATCGATCCGAGAAAATCACAGCCGTTCATCACAGATCTGAGATCTGATTTAAATGGGAAAGGAGAAGCTACAGGGAGATGGTCAATTTTATACAGTAGCTTCGCTTCAAGAACAGAGGAGCGCGATCCTTCTCCGGGATTCCGATCCACTCCACCACCGGCGAGCTGCTGAGGTCAAGGGCGTTTCCCTTCCTCCGGTGATCTTCCATCTTCGAGCCGGCGATGCCATTTCAACAACCTGATCCAGATTTGACTGCATTTTTTGCCGCGATTCTGAGAGGGAGAAGAAGAACGGAGAAGTGGAGCGATTTGGAGGTTTCAGCCGAATTCTCTTCCTCCTTCCAACCGGCGACCTTCTTCCTCGAAGCTCTATTTAGTATTTGCTTCGGACTTCTCTGATTTCTGCATCGATTTCTAATTCTAGCTGCGTTTCATCTGATTCGATTGGTTATTCACCACTTGTGTGCTGTGGACATCTTCGTCCAATCCAATGAGTATTTGGGAATGCCCTAGCTCACTTCGGTTCAATACTTTTCTCTTTAATTTCTGCATTTCTGTTTTTGAATTTCCAGCTTCGTTTATTGTCTCTTGGCTCTTTAGTTTCATAGATCTGAATTGGTAAGGTTACACGAAGTTTAGATCTGTTTCTTGTTGTCTTCGATGCATCTGAATGTTTGTTAACTCTTTGAGTGGAGATATGATTTGTTCTTGAGTTCATTGTTTAGTTCATAAATGCAAGAATCTGAATTGTTTGCTTTGTTCTTGTCTTGTTCTTATTTTGCTCTTGTTTAGTTTCTAATTTGTTTGGATCTGTTAATGATGAAATTCACAGCATAGTGTGACAATATGTCGTGGGTTCATGATTAATAGATAGATAGATAGGATTTCTTCCATTGCGTTAGATTTAGTTTCATACTTGTCTTGCTATTTCATTCCTTAATCCAGGAAGTCAATAAAACCCAAAACCCCAAGATAAATAACAATTCAATCCTAAAATATTAAGCATTGGCTACATTCATTGGGAGACGACCCGAGTTATCTCTATGCTACATTAGTGTAGAATGGATTCGGTTACTTAATTCTTTTGATACCCATTTCACGACAAAATTAGGGTTTATCACTCACACCCTCCTTCGTTGCTATTTTTCAGGTTGATGCTTTCCGGAGAGTTATAGTCGCTAGTCCCCTGCAGTCAACGAGGATATTTGTTGGTCTTTTGGTTCTTCTTTATTAGACTGTGTTTAGACTTATTCTGCTTTTGACATCTGGACTTGTATTAGTTTACTTTATGGATATTGTGTATGAGTTTTATTTGGATTTGTTTTACTACATGCCTGCTTAGACGGCAAAAGAGGTGAGTTGATTTTATCATCAGATTTGAGCTTTATGGGTGTAGTGGAGTAGGACATCGGTTTTGTGCTTTATGAGTGTAGTTGAGTAGGGTTATTTTTGAGTCCTCTTATCAATGTTCTAGTTTATTAACTATTAACTGCGTGGGTGATTGCCTTATATTATTGTTATTGTTCCAGCCGTGTTGGCCGAGGTATATGTGGCCTAGAGGGCATTGTAGACATTTTCAGATTGTCAACCGTACAGGGGAGATGCTGTCGAAATTTTTTCGGACAGGGACTCCCCTGGGGCATGACAGAGGCCTTCTTTTAGAAGTGCTCCGGGCGCCTCGATCAATTCTGGGCGCCCTCACTGTGACGTAGGACCGGCTACTTAGCGCACTCCTCATTGTGCAGGATAGAGTTTTGCCTTCCGAGCGCCCGGATCGATTCCGGGCACCCGGACCAACTCTTGGCGCATGGATCCCTTCCGGGCACTCGGACCACCATATTCTAGAAAGTCCTTCTCCTGCAAGAAAATGTTAGTCCGAGGTAAAATAAAAGTTATACTAACCTACAAAACAAAAGTTAGCAGAAATATAATAAAATAGTAGTAATTAGATTTCATCTCACCGAGACAGGAATCTAGTCATGATCTCAGCTTATATTTCTTAAATGGTTCTAAGTTGGATCGACGCCTACTATTCCCTCAAACAGTGAACGCGTCCTCACCAAGTCACTCCCCTCCAGTGACTTAGCTTAACTTACCTGTTAGACGTCCGGTCAGCCTGTCGATCCATCTGGACTTTGTGCCAGCTATCAGGTCAGCCCATCGACCTAGCTAGACTTCATGCCAGCTATCAGGTCAGGCGGTCGACTAGCTGGACTTCGTGCTAGCTATCAGGTCAACCCGTCGACCTAGATAGTCTTCGTGCCAGCTATCAAGTCAGCCCGTCGACCTAGCTTAGCTTCGTGCTAAATATCAGGTCAGCCCGTCGACCTATCTGGACTTCTCCTGCATACTTCGTCAAAGTGTTAGATCACAATGAAACTAACTTAACCTACTTTGTCATTTATCAAAACCTGAGTTAGTCCTTTAGTGCTAATCGCACCAACAATCTCCCCCTTTTTGATGCAATGACAACCTGGGTTAAGTTTGTGAAAAATATGCAAAATATAAGAAATGACATGATTTTTAAGTTAGCCTTGATTTATGTTTGGTATTTTGTTGCTAACTAACTTAAACTGTAATGCCCGCCCTCCCTGCTAACCCTAAGGGACGGGGCTACGATACTCTATGTACAAATTTTTCTTTTTAAAACAGCGGAAGACTTAAAATAATTCTCTTAGTTTAATAAAAACTTTTCTTTTGTTTTCCCTTTCATCAAATCCGAACTACACTATCATGGCCTCAATAACATGATATCAAAATTAGTAGAAACATAACATCAAGTCACACATACGGTACTACAATTCATGATACCAAAGCATAGTTCTTTAAAAGTTTTTAAAGCAAGTTCTTATTTGGTTGCCTAGCCACTGCCACACACATCTCCTTGCCTCTCCTGCTGCTCCTCTAGCTCATCCAGCTTTTTCCTTTATCTGTGGTACAAGGACAGTAAGCTGTGAGCACTCATGGCTTAGTAAGTTCCTTTCCTACTCCCTAAAACCGAAAATCATAGTATAATCAAATAATGTCTCAACATGGCATCATTTCAACTAGTCATGACATAATGTAACATACTCTTTTAAGCATATCATGCAACATGAAGAAATCATAACTAGTCATGGCATATCATAGCGTAAAGCATAGCATGAAGCATAACATAATCGTATTTAATCATGGCATATCGTCATAAGGAGTCATGGCATATCCTACACATGGACATATCATGGAACATAACATAATCATATCTAACCATGACATATCATAAATCATCATAAGGTATATGCAATATGATTTTAAAAAAAAATAGGTATCTGAAAAATATGTGTATGTCTCATGATCTTTAAAACCATTTCTTCTTACATATATACTTGAACATAATCTCAACTTAAAGGGGATCCCGGCTATGTACCACTTACATATTGTGCGCAACCTATGTAGGTCCAAGGTAGCAAGTCTTGAACCCTACAAGGCAACATACTAGGCCCGAGTCTTACTCCATCGACCTAGGGGCACTTAGGAGCCCATCCCTAACGAGGCCCGAGTCTTATTCCATCGACCCCGGGGCGCTTATGGAGCCCACCCTTGGTACAAGCCACATAAAGTAAAGTACATGTCATACTTATACATATCATACCTCATAAAAGCATGCATCACTTAGGCACACATCATATCATAAAAGTATGCATCACTTAGGCATACATCATGTCATAAAAGTATGCATCACTTAGGCATACATCATATCATAACAATATGCATCACTTAGGCATAGATCATAAAAACATGCATATCTTAAGCATAAAGCATATCATCAAGCATGCATAATTTAACCACATAGCATATCATGAAAGCATGCATATTTTAAGCACTAAACATAGCATCAAAGCATGCATAATTTAACCACATATCATAACATAAGCATGCATATTTTCAGTTCATATGATATCATCAAAGCATGTAAAATTTACCCACATATCATAACATAAAGCATGCATATTTTGAACTCATAACATATCGTAGAAATTCTCATCTTGTATAGCTCACAAGCATACATGTCTAAGCATAAAAGTGTATCATGTGCTCATCCAATCATAAGGAACAATGTAACATGATTAATTTGGGTACTAAGCTTCCTAATCCTTTGGGTTCTTATCTTGGCCGAAACCCTCTTAGGTGCCAATTCAGGTTTTAAACAACATCCAAGCATGTAGAACCTAATTCATCCACATATCATTTTCATAGGAAGTATTATAAACAAGATTTACTTGGACTCTAAGTTCTCCAAGTCCTTAAACCTCATTTGGCCGAACCTTAACAAGTGTGAAACAAGGTTCTAAATGACATAAAGCATGGAAACCTTAACCATATTTATAGCATTTGTTTCAAGGAATATGGTAAGCACAATTAAGTTAGTTCCTAAATCCTTTAAGCCCTTAAAATTATGTCATGGCCGAAACTTACAAGTACTCATTTAGGTTTTCAAGCAAGCATACAAGCATGTGAACTTACTCTAACATCATGTATAAATTTTTAAATGGCATCATACAAGTGGTCATGGCCGAAACTTCCCTTAGCATCAATTTAGGTCACTAACAACATATAGCATGTGAATTTTTAGCTTTCTACATTTCATATTCCATGGAGAGTGACATGAGCATGTTTAATGTAAGTTCTAGGGTTTCTAAGGCATGTATCCCTTCATGGCCGAGACTTTAAGGTATCCATTTGAATCATAGTTAAATATATAAGCATGTGAACACAATCAACATGTTATCTCAATTTCATAAGAAGCATCTTTAACACAAGAGGTCTAAATTTTAAGGTTTCTAGGTCTTTAAACCCTACATGGCCGAACCTCATCAGGCATGAAATTTGTTAAAATGGCATAAAAGCATAGAAAGTCATAACACATTTCATAACATGTATCAAAGTCAAGCACTATAAGCATACATTTAAATTGTGTTTTAGGTTTCCTAGGTTTTTCCTTTCTTTATCTCATAGCATATGTTTGGCCGAAACCTTCCAAGTCTTTAAACTAGGTTTTAGGTGGCCTAAAGTATGGAAAACCTAAACAAGTTTTATGGAAAAAACATCAAAGGAAATATACATATAAGTTTGGTTCACAAACAAACTAGGACCCTTGTGGTCATAATTATCATATATCATGCAACCAATTTTCCTATACTCTAATTAAGCATGGGAGCATCAAACAACTTTCATATCTTATTGTCATGGAGGTTTTGAGCATGTAAAAAAAAAAACTGTTTAAGCTATTCTAAACCATCCACCTTACCATGGCCGAAACATTAAAAGTAATGTTCATGAGTTTCTATCAACATACAAGCATGCAACTCTTTAAGAAACTCTATATTCTATCATATAAACATGGTGAGTTTAAATTCAAAGTCTTCCTAACCCTAAACCCTTCCTTGGCCGAAACTTGTGAGTGGGGTACTTTTGGTTCCAAGTAACCTTCAAGTATGAAAACAATAATGGATCCTTAACCATTTATTTAGAGGGTTTTGTACAAGTTAGGTAAACAAATAAATTCCCTAGCCCTTATAAAACCTTTTTTGGCTGAAACTCTAGGGTTAGGTACATCTCTAATCCAGCATTACATATATATAAAAATATGAGAGCAAACCTTCTTACAAAGCATAGAAAAATTATCATGAATCAAGGCTTATATTAAACATTCCTAGGATCAACAAGTCCTTTCTTTGGCCGAATTTTCACAACTTTGTTTGTAGGTTTTAAAATCCTCATAAAATCCAAAAACACATTAAAACCTCTTGTACCACAGGTGAGGGGATACTTACTTCCTTTTCGCTTGTGGTTCTAAAGTGTGGTGATGGAAGAAAGGGTCTCTTCTTCTTGTTCTCCTCCTTTGATTTCCCTTGGTAGCCTTCCTTGTATCCTAGGAGGAACCTTGTTTTGGGGGCCGAAAATGGAGGAGAGGGGGCTGAGGCTCTTAGTGGTGGATAGGATAGAATGAGAGAAATGAGAGAAAAATAAAATCTTCTCTTTACATGCTCCCTTTTATGTTAAGGGGGAAGAGGTAGCAAAATTGGTTTTTGCTTTCCTTCTCCCTTAGCCCCTTTTTTTTTTCTTTTTTAATTTTATTTATTTATTTGTTCTCATCATTCATGATGAAACAAGGGGGAATGAATCCCCTTAATTGTCCTCTTTAAGTCACGGCAAAGGGAGAGGAAGAGGGAGAGAAAAGAAGGAAGGCAAGTTGCCTTTCTCTTGCTCTTTTCTTGCTTTCTTTTGACTAGCTTTTACTCTCATCCTTATCATGAGTTTCCCTCCTTTGCTATCAATATATTATTCCTATCCCAACTGGTTATTACCCATTAATCCTATCATTTACATCATGAGAGGTTCGAGTTTCAATCCTTGACCACTCCCTATTTTTATTTCTTTTTATTTCTTTTTGGTTCAACATTCTACTAATATTTTTCTAAGGCAAATTCATCATTCTCATATTTATCTTAAAAGCTTAGTGGGTGTTACAGTACCCCGTACCTCATAAAAAGTTCGTCCTCGAACTTTAAAATAGCTCCGGGTACTTTTGTTTCATATCGTCCTCGCGTTCCCAGGTGGCTTCTTCAAATCGTTGATTCCGCCATAGGACCTTTACTAAGGGTATTTCTTTGTACCTTAACCTCTTGACTTCTCGGTCTAAGATCTAAATAGGTCAACTTTCATAACTTAGGTCCTCTTGAACCTGTACCGACTGTGGCTCAATCACTTGATCTGTGCTGGGAGTACACTTCTTGAGCATCGATACATGGAACACATTGTGAATGGCTGCCATGTCTGGAGGTAGTTCTAGTCTGTATGCGACTTGGCCCACTCTTTCTAAAATCCGATATGGTCCTACGTATCGTGGGCTTAACTTGCTCCTCTTTCCGAATCTCATTATTCCTTTCATGGGGGATACCTTAAGGAATACCAAATCTCCGATGTTAAATTCTAGCGGCCTGCGCCGTTTATCGGCATAATTCTTCTGCCGACTCTGAGCAATTTCTATTCGTTGGCTGATCTTCTGTATAGCTCGGGTGGTGTCATCAATAAGTTCCGTTCGGAGCCCCATTTCCTTCTTTTCACCACATTCATACCAACATATAGGGGATCTACACTTCCTCCCATACAGAGCTTCGTAAGATGTCATTCTAATAGTAGCTTGGTAACTATTATTGTAGTCGAATTCTGCCAGGTATAAATATCGGCACCAGCTTCCCTTGAAGTCCAGGGCACAAGCTCTTAACATATCTTCTAATATTTGGTTCACTCATTCAGTTTGCCCATCGGTCTGAGGGTGGAAAGCTGTACTAAATAACAACTTCGTGCCGAGGGTCTTCTGAACGCACTCCCAAAAGTGTGAAACAAAACGACCATCTCTATCAGAAATAATGGTCTTAGGAATACCATGTAGCCGAATGATTTCCTTAACATATAACTGAGCTAGTTGTTCAGTTGAATAAGTCATTTTGATCGCCAAAAAGTGTGCGGACTTCGTCAATCTGTCTACAATTACTCATATAGCGTCATATCCGTTTGTCGTCGTGGGAAGACCCGAAATGAAATCCATAGAGATTTCTTCCCATTTCCATTCTGGAATTTGGACAGGCTGTAGTAATCCGCCCGGTCTCTGGTGTTCAGCTTTTACCCTTTGGCAGGTCAGGCAAGTACTGACATACTGAGCCACTTCTCTTTTCATACCAGACCACCAAAATTTCTTTTTCAGGTCCTGGTACATCTTAGTGGAGCCCGGGTGTATTACATAGGGTGTTGTATGAGCTTCTTATAGTATTTTCCTTCGCAACTCTGGGTCCTCTGGAATGCATAACCGATCCCTGAGGTATAATATCCCGTTGTCCGCGATACGGAACCCGTCATTCTTCCCTTCCAACGTCTCTTGTTTGATTCTCTGGAGGTTTTGGTCACTGGTTTGCTTTTCTAGTATACTCTCAAATAACGTCGATGTTATGGTGAGGGTAGAAAGTCGCCTGGACATAGTTTCGACCCAAGGATACGAAACACGTCTCGGTTCCTCGATGGATTCCCATATTGGTTCGTTTCCAGCATTAAGTAAAACTTTAGCATATTGATCGAAATTAGGTAGCTGACCTGAGACGATGGCAGAGGCGTTCCCTACGTCATCCTGAGCGAGAGAGTAGACTCTGGCATTGGTCATAGTGGGAGGGGCCTCCAATCTTCCTTGGCTGATTGAAGTCCCTTCTATGGCAGTATGCATCTGGTGAAGTTGTGCAGGGGTACTCCTATTCTGGTTGTTCTGCGGAGGTAGTGTCTGAGACTGAGTAGGGCAATTTCTTGCCAAATGTCCTTCCTTTCCGCAGTTGTAGCACTTTCTGGTGCTTAGGAGACATACTCCAGAATGCATGTTTCCACATGTGGCACACTGAGGGTACTTGGTTTGCTTATTGGCCGGACCACCTTTTGTGTTGTTCCACTGTTTCCTCTTTCCACCTGAGTTTCCTTTCCATCCGGTTCTGGTATTGTGCGATTTTTGTCCTCCGGACAGTGCTTGGTTCTTGCCCTCGTTCATTGCTTTCTGGTAGTGCTCGGTAATCAGGGCACAACTGACTAGCTCCTCTGCAGTCTGCGGTCTATTAACTCCGCCGGCTACGTTCAGAGCTATCTCGGGTCGGAGCATCTTTAACATTAACCGGCCCCTTTCTTTTTCAGTACTGATCAGTTCTGGGCACAGACGTGCTAGGCGGTTGAACTTCTTGACGGCTTCGTTAACTGACAGATCACCTTGCCGGAACTCAGTGAACTCGTCATAGTGCTTGTTGGTCACTTGCATATGGAAGAATTCTTCTAAGAACTCTGTCTCAAAATCCGTCCACTGCATTTGGTTTATTTGTCTTTTCGCCTTTACTCGGTCCCACCACATCCGAGCATCTCCGGTAAGGCAGAACGACGCGCATTTGACCTTCTCGTGTTCAGGACAGTCCAGTAGTTTCATTATGCTCTCCACGGTCTTGAGCCAGGCTTGCGCATCCCATGGTTCGTAGTTTCCCGAGAAGGCTTCCGGCTTAAGCCTTTGCCACTGAATCAGATAGGCCTCTTGTCGGACCATCGGAATAGGGGCCGCCGGGGGCACTGGCGCGGCTGTAGGTATAACTGGTAGTGTATTCTGATTTGCCGGTGGGGTAACTGGGTTGCCTTGCTGACCCATTAAGGTAGTGATCAGCTGCTGTTGTTCTGTGATCTGACGCTGGAGGTCTGTGACTACCTGTGTCAGGTCTGGTGGAGTCACTGTCCCCTCGGTTCGGTCATTGCGTGTCCTAACCATGTTTATCTAAATAATGACAAATAGACTAGTGTAAGTGGTTATCGTTTTTATCCAATCTAACGTACTGTTTTATTTCTATCTATTTGTTCTGGTATTATTCCTAACCTACTAATATGTAATCCTAATCTAAATTATAACTAAAAGCATAGAATAAAGCATCAAACATAAACAAGCAAAACATGAAACTAAAGCATAAGCAACATAAGGAAAAATAAAGAATAGAGTGACAAACAATATAACATAAGGAAATAAAGCATAAGCAATATAGCAAAGAAAATAAAGCATAGGCAATATAACAAGGAAGAAAAATAAAGCATAAGTCATATAACATGAAACTAAGCATAAGCATATAACAAGAAAATTAAGCATAAACATTCTTACTTAGAGCGGCAGGTCTGAGGCTTGATGTGTGTGTAGTGAGCTGGTAAAAACCTGGCTCTGATACCAACCTGTAACGCCCGCCCTCCCTGCTAACCCTAAGGGACGGGGCTACGATACTCTATGTACAAATTTTTCTTTTTAAAACAGCGGAAGACTTAAAATAATTCTCTTAGTTTAATAAAAACTTTTCTTTTGTTTTCCCTTTCATCAAATCCGAACTACACTATCATGGCCTCAATAACATGATATCAAAATTAGTAGAAACATAACATCAAGTCACACATACGGTACTACAATTCATGATACCAAAGCATAGTTCTTTAAAAGTTTTTAAAGCAGGTTCTTATTTGGTTGCCTAGCCACTGCCACACACATCTCCTTGCCTCTCCTGCTGCTCCTCTAGCTCATCCAGCTTTTTCCTTTATCTGTGGTACAAGGACAGTAAGCTGTGAGCACTCATGGCTCAGTAAGTTCCTTTCCTACTCACTAAAACCGAAAATCATAGTATAATTAAAGAATGTCTCAACATGGCATCATTTCAACTAGTCATGACATAATGTAACATACTCTTTTAAGCATATCATGCAACATGAAGAAATCATAACTAGTCATGGCATATCATAGCGTAAAGCATAGCATGAAGCATAACATAATCGTATCTAATCATGGCATATTGTCATAAGGAGTCATGGCATATCCTACACATGGACATATCATGGAACATAACATAATCATATCTAACCATGACATATCATAAATCATCATAAGGTATATGCAATATGATTTTTTAAAAAAAAATAGGTATCCGAAATGTTGGGTTTTTCGGGCCGCGAAAACTGCTTTTCGCGTCGCGGAAACCCCAAATTACCCAAAGCCGTAGATCCGTGCAAGGAAAACCGAACGAAATACAAGTACGAGTTTCAAAACGTCGATCTACAGTAGATCTACAAAGGGAAAACATTTATACCTTTGAAGCGTGCCCTCGTAAATCCCGCTCGTCCAACGGTACGCCGGATCTCGAGAGTGTCAACGTAGACACTTCTCTAATGATATCCACATGAACAAGGAGTGTCTCTCACACTCAAAGGATGGAGAAGAGAGCCCCAAGTGTGCTAGCACTTTCTAGAGCTCTCGAATGGGATTGGAAAGGAAGAAAATAAGAAGGTATAAAAAGAAATCTTATACACTCACTAGTTGTATCCTTCCTTTGTGACCTTCACTCTTCCTTTGCTCTTGGATTCACTCAACCACCTTCTCCTCACCATAGAAGTCACGGCAACAGCAGCCAAGAGTGGGAAGAAGCAAGGAAGAAGAAGATAGAATGAATGCACACATAACTCCACAAAATCAAAACCCCCTCTACCATTAGTGTGGCCGGCCACACAATGTAACCCCCTTCATTAATGTGGCCGGCCACATTAAAACCAAAGGGAAGAGTGTAACCCCCATGAGGTGGCATACCTCATGAGGTGGAGGTGATGTGGCAAGGATGAGTCATCCTTATGATGTGGCAATACATCAAGTCAAACTTGATGTTTCAAATTCCATTCGGTCAAGTCAAAATTGACCAATTTCCTCCTTGTTGAGTTAAATCCAACCTTTGATTCAAGTCAATTTCAATTTAATAAATCTCAATTCATTAATATAAATTGACTCAATGAATCAAATTTAAATTAGACTCATTCAACAATTGAATCTAATTGAGTCTAACTCAATAAGTCTAGTTTGAATCCAATCTTTGGTGCATCATATGAACCTAATCCAATTGGTTCATCATATGAACCTAATCTCCATCCACTTGTTCTTTGTGTGTGACCCAATAGGTTCTTGTAACGTTGGCAATGTTTCTAAACTCCTTTAGAAACATAAGCAATGAGCGGCATCTAGCAATACATCATTGCTACCCAAGTTACAAGAAATGTCGAGATCCAACATCACCTTGTGACTACTAATTGTGACTTTTCACAATATGTGACATTGTCCTTCTATCCTAGACATCTAGATTGATCAATGTAAGGCATAGACCATGTCATCCTCTAATCAATCTAAATCTTGAACTCCAACTAGACTCACTCAATCATATGAGCTCAACATCTCATGTTGACTCACTTGGGCATGGCCATGCACTTCGTGGTCTAACTCTATCAAGAATATTGATGTGGCTCCCGTCATATGGGAGGGATAGATCCCATCTACATCACTCACATCCCTCTGCATAATTTGTTACATACCCAGTAATCGCCTTTATAGTCCACCCTGTTACGGGTGACGTTTGACGAAACCAAAGTACATAACTCCTTATGTAGAGATCCATGGTGACTTCAGGTCAAAGGACTAATAGTCGTACTAATAGCCAAATGAGAAAGTATATGACACTTATATAACGATCCATGATACTTTCTCATGGCGGGTCATTCAGTATACATTCTCTAATGCATACCCATGTGTCAGCTTGATATCTCTATATCCATGACTTGTGAGATCAAGTCATCGAGCTGACCTACATGCTAGTCTTATTGTATTAACATTGTCTCTGAATGTTAATACTCGACTAGGAATGATTTAGAGTAGTGTTCCCTATATCATCTCACTATCGATTCAACCAATCGATTGATATAGGTAAGAACCTTCTACTCTAGGACGTTACTATACTTATTTTATCAGGCACTAATACAAATAAGCATAATAACCAAAAACCAAATGCCTTAATATATATACATGAATATGATATACATGAGTCCATACAATCATCAAATGATTGGCTCTAGGTCTCTAACTAACAATCTCCCACTAGCACTAGTGTCAATCAGTATAGGCTCTAAGGCCTAATGACCTAGTGTGACCATCATGCTTCCTCTGTGCCAAAGCCTTAGTCAAGGGATCTGCGATGTTAGCATCTGTAGGTACTCTACAAATCTTCACATCTCCTCTATCGATAATCTCTCGAATGAGATGGAAGCGCCGTAGTATGTGCTTGGTCCGCTGGTGTGAGCGAGGTTCCTTTGCCTGTGCTATAGCTCCATTGTTGTCACAATAGAGCTCTACTAGGTCAGCGATGCTAGGAACCACCCCAAGTTCAGTGATGAACTTGCGGATCCAAACTGCCTACTTTGCTGCCTCTGATGCAGCAATATACTCGGTCTCTGTTATAGAATCAGCTATTGTGTCCTGCTTCGAACTCTTCCAGCTCACAGCACCACCATTTAAGCAAAACACGAACCCTGACTGCGATCGGTAATCATCCTGATCAGTCTGGAAGCTGATATCACTGTAACCCTTTACAGTTAGCTCATCATTGCCTCCATATATCAAGAAATATTATTTAGTCCTTCTTAAGTACTTAAGAATATTCTTGACCGCTATCCAGTGACTTTCACCTGGATCTGACTGGTATCTGCTCGTCATGCTCAAAGCATACGAGACATCAGGTCGAGTACATAGCATGGCGTACATGATCGATCCTATGGCTGAGGCATAAGGGATCTGATCCATGCGGTCTCTCTCCTCTCTAGAAGAGGGACCTTGAGTCTTTGAAAGACTCACGCCATGTGACATCGGCAGAAATCCCTTCTTGGAGTTATGCATGGCAAACCAAAGGAGTACCTTGTCAATGTATGTACTCTGACTTAGGCCAAGCAATCTCTTAGATCTATCTCTATAGATCTGTATCCCTAGAATACGAGATGCCTCACCTAAGTCCTTCATTGAGAAGCAACTCCCTAGCAAGGTCTTGACAGACTGAAGCATAGGGATGTCCTTCCCAATGAGTAGTATGTCATCCACATACAGTATGAGGAAGACAACTATATCCCCTACAACCTTCTTGTAGACACAAGGTTCATCTTCGTTCTTGATGAAACCAAACTATTTGATTGCATCATCGAATCGAAGATTCCAGCTCCAAGAAGCTTGTTTTAGTCCATAAATGGACCTATGCATCTTGCATACTCTACTAGTATGCTGTGGATCTACAAAACCCTCAGGTTGTGTCATGTACACATCCTCGAGCAGGTTTCCATTCAGAAACGTGGTTTTGACATCCATCTGCCATATCTCATAGTCATGGTAGGCTGCAATATCAAGCATGATCCGAATAGACTTAAACATCGCTACGGGAGAAAAGGTTTCATCATAGTCAATACCATGAATCTGCTTGAAACCTTTAGCTACCAAGCGACCCTTATAAATAAGTCCATCCATGTCAGTCTTTCTTTTAAAGACCCACTTACACCCAATGGGTTTTACCCCTTCAGGTGGATCAACCAAAGTCCATACTTGGTTGGTGTACATGGATTTCATTTCGGATCTCATGGCTTCTAGCCATTTCTCGGAATCTGGTCTCATCACAGCTTCCTGATAGGTGGTAGGCTCATCCTCTATGAGCATAAGGTCATCATGGTCAGACAAGAGAAATGAGTATCTCTCAGGTTGACGACGTACCCTATCAGACCTACGAAGAGGTATGTCTACTTAAACTGGTTGTTGTTCCTCAACTCCTTGTGGAACAACATCATCCACAACACTTTGTGGTGCTAGTTCAATTTCCATCGAGGCATCAGTGTTATTGTTCGCATCTTGAACTTCTTCAAGATCGAACGTGCTCCCACTAGTCTTTCTAGAAACAAAATCCCTTTCTAGAAAGACCCCAGTCTTTGCCACAACTACCTTGTGCTGACTGGGAATGTAGAAGTAATATCCTTTAGTTTCCTTGGGATATCCGATGAAATAGCACTTGTCGGATTTGGGTCCTAATTTGTCTGAGACTTGACGTCGTACGTAAGCCTCACAGCCCCAAATCCTCATGAAAGACACCTGGGCATCTCTCCCAGTCCATATCCTATATGGTGTCTTTATCACGGCCTTGGATGGAACTCGGTTGAGAATGAAAGCTGTCGTGTCTAGAGCATAGCCCCAAAGGTATGTCGGAAGATCTGTGTGACTCATCATGGATCGTACCATATCTAATAAGGTACGATTCCTCCGTTCGGATACACCATTCCACTGTGGTGTTCCTGGAGGAGTGAGTTGGGATAGAATCCCACACTCAGCTAGATAGTCACAGAACTCATGGCTAAGGTATTCTCCACCTCGATCGGATCGAAGTATCTTAATACTCTTGCCAAGCTGGTTCTGTACTTCATTCTTGAATTCTTTGAACTTTTCAAAGGATTCAGACTTATGTGTCATCAAGTACACATAACCGTATCTACTGAAGTCATCAGTAAATGTGATGAAGTACCTATAACCGCCTCTAGCAGTGACATTGAAAGGGCCACATACATCACTATGTATGAGTCCTAACAAATCAGTCGCTCTTTCGCTGTGCCCACTAAAGGGAGTCTTGGTCATCTTGCCTCGTAGGCATGACTCGCATACCTCATATGATTCAAAATCAAATGAGTCCAGCATACCATCCTTATGGAGGTAGGATAAGCGCTCGTCATTTATATGACCTAAGCGACAGTGCCAGAGGTAGGTTTGGTTCATGTCATTTGACTTGAACCTTTTGGTATTTACGTTATAGATAGGGCTCTCAAGGTCTAGAATATAGAGTCCGTTTATCAGAGGTGCACTACAATAGAACATATCGTTTAAATAGACGGAACAACATTTGTTCTTAATTATAAACGAAAATCCTTTCTTGTCCAAACAAGAAACGGAAATTATGTTCTTAGTCAATGCAGGCACATAACAACAATCGTCTAACTCTAGTATAAGCCTAGAGGGCAGAGATAGAAAATAAGTCCCTACAGCAACAGTTGCCTACTCGTAGGTCTATCTCGCCCTTTGTCAATGCTCTGCTATTTCTCAGTGCTTGTACATTAGTACAAATGCGCGAAGCACATCCGGTATCTAATACCCACGAAGAAGAAATAGAGAGGTTGACTTCTATAACATTTATACCTGAAGTAGAAATCTTATTTCTCTTCTCGTTAAGATCTTCCAGGTATCCTGTGAAGTTCCTCTTCCAGTGCCCTGCTTGATATAGTTGACGAAGATGTTCAACCATATCGTAAGCACACATCAACTCATGTTGCTTCTGAAGCTCAGAGTTCATGGTTGCGAGCATTAGACAGGACACATCTAATGCGTTATCTTGATGCTTCTTGTAAGCATCCCGGTCAGCTCGCGTGGCAGTGGCAGGAGGAGCCTCCGGAATGGGCTGCTCCAGAACTTACAGTTTACGTTCCTGGGTGAGAACTATTCTCAAGTTCATGTACCAGTCCAGGAAATTCGCTCCGTTGAGCTTGTCCTTCTCAAGGATAGATCGCAGGGAGAAGGAATTCGTGTTTGACGTCATGGTTATCTACAACAGAAAATTTGCAGAAATAAATATCATATTCTTTTAAAAACATTTAATTAGGCCTTTAACTAAATGATGCTCCCACTGAATACTATAATTCATGTGGGACAAGATCCACATCATGCTAACCCTTGAGTTAGCTTTGGCTAATACGCTCAAGGCTTAGTATGATCGGTAGGTAACGATTACCAATTACATCTCTATGCAACTCTTGTTTATAGGATCAAGATCCATATTTATATTAAAACTCGAGTTAGCTTTCGCTAATACGCCCGAGAGTTAATATAAACGTGATTTTGTCCTACCTTTCCAACTATTGGAAGAATGCCTATAGTTGAGTCGATCCAACCGAGTAACTAGGAATACTCAATCTAATTGAGTTTGTATTCACCCATGCGTTGATAGGCGGGACCAAGATTGTCTCTCCGTACCCTACCAAGATAATATGTATTGCTCTGCTTTGGCAGATTCAACAATACATGTGATCGAGGTAGTGATAGGTATCACGGTACGGTTAGGCATTAGAGTTGAGTCGATTGAGATCTAATCTAATCGAAAGGGATGCATCTTTTGCACGACTTAGATCTAATCTAATCGCAAGGGTGCATCATATGCACGACTTAGATCTAATCTAATCGTAAGGCACTAATTAATTAACTACTTATTAAATATGCATCACATACACAAGCAATTAATTAATTTATTTGTGATTTAGTCATGGCCCTACTACGATCTTCTCAAGCCAATGAGAAGATCGATTGGTCAACCTAGGGTCAACAGCTTCTCCAAGCTCCTCCCTTTGACCACCTTGTGTTGCTCGTGCCCGCCTCGGAACTCCGTCTTGTGTGGACCCTCCACCGCTCCAATTTGTACATTACAATTTGAAACTCGAGTTATATTCGAGTCTAAATCTAATTTACAACAAGAAAATAAGAGAAGGCACGACGCGCAGGTCGCGAATATAATACAACACTCGCAAACACATAACGGCACGCAGGCCGTATTATGAATTACAACACAACCAATCATATTGGGTTTTGGACCATGACTATCACAAAATTAATATATAATTCAAAATTATATATTTTCATATTTTTCTATAATTTTAAAATTAATTTTTACAATTTTTATGAGTAAAATTTCCCGGCGGTCCCGTTTAGCGGTTTCGGGCGCAATCGCGGAACGGATCCCCTTGCGGAGCCCAGGGGCAGCGCCCCTACCCGCGATCTAACCATCGCGAGGGTTCCTTTGCGATCCAACAGCACCTAAACCCGCTGTCCCAAAACGATTTGGGCCGAGACATTGCCGTTTCGGAAAAATCTTCCCGGGGGGTTCGTTTTTAGCGATTTCGGGTGCAATCGCGGAGCAAATCCCCTTGCGGGGTTAGGGGCAGTACCCCTACCCACGATCTAACCATCGTGAGTTGCTCCTTTGCGATCTAATGGCACCCAAGCCCACTGTCCCAAACGGATTTGGGGCAAAACGAAGCCGTTTTTGGAAAAATCTTTCCGGTAGCCGAAGCCTACAAGTGCCGAGACATTTGTGCTTCGCTTCTACGGAAAAATTACCCATAAAAACTATAAAATCATAATTTTACAGAAAATTACAGAAACTTTAGTTTTCATAAAACCAAAAATTAAACTCGTGCAAGCCTTGCACGTGGCTCTGATACCACTGTTGGGTTTTTCGGGCCGCGAAAACCGCTTTTCGCGTCGCGGAAACACCAAATTACCCAAAGCCGTAGATCCGTGCAAGGAAAACCGAACGAAATACAAGTACGAGTTTCAAAACGTTGATCTACAGTAGATCTACAAAGGGAAAACATTTATACCTTTGAAGCGTGCCCTCGCAAATCCCGCTCGTCCAACGGTACACCGGATCTCGAGAGTGTCAACGTAGACACTTCTCTAATGATATCCACACGAACAAGGAGTGTCTCTCACACTCAAAGGATGGAGAAGAGAGCCCCAAGTGTGCTAGCACTTTCTAGAGCTCTCGAATGGGATTGGAAAGGAAGAAAAGAAGAAGGTATAAAAAGAATTCTTATACACTCACTAGTAGTATCCTTCCTTTGTGACCTTCACTCTTCCTTTGCTCTTGGATTCACTCAACCACCTTCTCCTCACCATAGAAGTCACGGCAACAGCAGCCAAGAGTGGGAAGAAGCAAGGAAGAAGAAGATAGAATGAATGCACACATAACTCCACAAAATCAAAACCCCCTCTACCATTAGTGTGGCCGGCCACACAATGTAACCCCCTTCATTAATGTGGCCGGCCACATTAAAACCCAAGGGAAGAGTGTAACCCCCATGAGGTGGCATACCTCATGAGGTGGAGGTGATGTGGCAAGGATGAGTCATCCTTATGATGTGGCAATACATCAAGTCAAACTTGATGTTTCAAATTCCATTCGGTCAAGTCAAAATTGACCAATTTCCTCCTTGTTGAGTTAAATCCAACATTTGATTCAAGTCAATTTCAATTTAATAAATCTCAATTCATTAATATAAATTGACTCAATGAATCAAATTTAAATTAGACTCATTCAACAATTGAATCTAATTGAGTCTAACTCAATAAGTCTAATTTGAATCCAATCTTTGGTGCATCATATGAACCTAATCCAATTGGTTCATCATATGAACCTAATCTCCATCCACTTGTTCTTTGTGTGTGACCCAATAGGTTCTTGTAACGTTGGCAATGTTTCTAAACTCCTTTAGAAACATAAGCAATGAGCGGCATCTAGCAATACATCATTGCTACCCAAGTTACAAGAAATGTCGAGATCCAACATCACCTTGTGACTACTAATTGTGACTCTTCACAATATGTGACATTGCCCTTCTATCCTAGACATCTAGATTGATCAATGTGAGGCATAGACCGTGTCATCCTCTAATCAATCTAAATCTTGAACTCCAACTAGACTCACTCAATCATATGAGCTCAACATCTCATGTTGACTCACTTGGGCATGGCCATGCACTTCGTGGTCTAACTCTATCAAGAATATTGATGTCGCTCCCGTTATATGGGAGGGATAGATCCCATCTACATCACTCACATCCCTCTGCATAATTTGTTACATACCCAGTAATCGCCTTTATAGTCCACCTTGTTACGAGTGACGTTTGACGAAACCAAAGTACATAACTCCTTATGTAGGGATCCATGGTGACTTCAGGTCAAAGGACTAATAGTCATACTAATAGCCACATGAGAAAGTATATGACACTCATATAATGATCCATGATACTTTCTCATGGCGGGTCATTCAGTATACATTCTCTAATGCATACCCATGTGTCAGCTTGATATCTCTATATCCATGACTTGTGAGATCAAGTCATCGAGCTGACCTACATGCTAGTCTTATTGTATTAACATTGTCTCTGAATGTTAATACTCGACAAGGAATGATTTAGAGTAGTGTTCCCTATATCATCTCACTATCGATTCAACCAATCGATTGATATAGGTAAGAACCTTCTACTCTAGGACATTACTATACTTATTTTATCTGGCACTAATACAAATAAGCATAATAACCAAAAACCAAATGCCTTAATATATATACATGAATATGATATACATGAGTCCATACAATCATCAAATGATTGGCTCTAGGGCTCTAACTAACACGAAAAACATGTGTATGTCTCATGATCTTTAAAACCATTTCTTCTTACATATATACTTGAATATAATCTCAACTTAAAGGGGATCCCGGCTATGTACCACTTACATATTGCGCGCAACCTATGTAGGTCCAAGGTAGCAAGTCTTGAACCCTACAGGGCAACATACTAGGCCCGAGTCTTACTCCATCGACCTAGGGGCACTTAGGAGCCCATCCCTAACGAGGCCCGAGTCTTATTCCATCGACCCCGGGGCGCTTATGGAGTCCACCCTTGGTACAAGCCATATAAAGTAAAGTACATGTCATACTTATACATATCATAAATCATAAAAGCATGCATCACTTAGGCACACATCCTATCATAAAAGTATGCATCACTTAGGCATACATCATATCATAAAGGTATGCATCACTTAGGCATACATCATGTCATAAAGGTATGCATCACTTAGGCATACATCATACCATAAAAGTATGCATCACTTAGGCATACATCATATCATAACAATATGCATCACTTAGGCATAGATCATAAAAACATGCATATCTTAAGCATAAAGCATATCATCAAGCATGCATAATTTCACCACATAGCATATCATGAAAGCATGCATATTTTAAGCATTAAACATAGCATCAAAGCATGCATAATTTAACCACATATCATAACATAAGCATGCATATTTTCAGTTCATATGATATCATCAAAGCATGTAAAATTTACCCACATATCATAACATAAAGCATGCATATTTTGAACTCATAACATATCGTAGAAATTCTCATCTTGTATAGCTCACAAGCATACATGTCTAAGCATAAAAGTGTATCATGTGCTCATCCAATCATAAGGAACAATGTAACATGATTAATTTGGGTACTAAGCTTCCTAATCCTTTGGGTTCTTATCTTGGTCGAAACCCTCTTAGGTGCCAATTCAGGTTTTAAACAACATCCAAGCATGTAGAACCTAATTCATCCACATATCATTTTCATAGGAAGTATTATAAACAAGATTTACTTGGACTCTAAGTTCTCCAAGTCCTTAAACCTCATTTGGCCGAACCTTAACAAGTGTGAAACAAGGTTCTAAATGACATAAAGCATGGAAACCTTAACCATATTTATAGCATTTGTTTCAAGGAATATGGTAAGCACAATTAAGTTAGTTCCTAAATCCTTTAAGCCCTTAAAATTATGTCATGGCCGAAACTTACAAGTACTCATTTAGGTTTTCAAGCAAGCATACAAGCATGTGAACTTACTCTAACATCATGTATAAATTTATAAATGGCATCATACAAGTGGTCATGGCTGAAACTTCCCTTAGCATCAATTTAGGTCACTAACAACATATAGCCTGTGAATTTTTAGCTTTATACATTTCATATTCCATGGAGAGTGACATGAGCATGTTCAATGTAAGTTCTAGGGTTTCTAAGGTATGTATCCCTTCATGGCCGAGACTTTAAGGTGTCCATTTGAATCATAGTTAAATATATAAGCATGTGAACACAATCAACATGTTATCTCAATTTCATAAGAAGCATCTTTAACACATGAGGTCTAAATTTTAAGGTTTCTAGGTCTTTAAACCCTACATGGCCGAACCTCATCAAGCATGGAATTTGTTCAAATGGCATAAAAGCATAGAAAGTCATAACACATTTCATAACATGTATCAAAGTCAAGCACTATAAGCATACATATAAATTGTGTTTTAGGTTTCCTAGGTTTTTCCTTTCTTTATCTCATATCATATGTTTGACCGAAACCTTCCAAGTCTTTAAACTAGGTTTTAGGTGGCCTAAAGTATGGAAAACCTAAACAAGTTTTATGGCAAAAACATCAAAGGAACTATACATATAAGTTTGGTTCACAAACAAGCTAGGACCCTTGTGGTCATAATTATCATATATCATGCAACCAATTTTCCTATACTCTAATTAAGCATGGGAGCATCAAACAACTTTCATATCTTATTGTCATGGAGGTTTTGAGCATGTAAAAAAAAAAATCTGTTTAAGCTATTCTAAACCATCCACCTTACCATGGCCGAAACATTAAAAGTGATGTTCATGAGTTTCTATCAACATACATGCATGCAACTCTTTAAGAAACTCTATATTCTATCATATAAACATGGTGAGTTTAAATTCAAAGTCTTCCTAACCCTAAACCCTTCCTTGGCCGAAACTTGTGAGTGGGGTACTTTGTTGGTTGCTACTCAGAAAACCTATAGGTTCCACTGTACAAAAATTTTGTACAAAGGTCTGAACCTTTTCCTAGCTACCATGTGTTCTTTTAAATTAAATTTTGGATTGCCTGCGAAACTTAACACGTTTGATCCAAAACTTAATCTATTTGTTCTTTTAGGTTTTGACTTGGATCTCCTGCGGAACTTAACACGTTCGACCCAAGTCTCCTTAAATTATTAATTCCATTAAATATTAATTTCCATAATTGGTTCCCAGTACTGACGTGGCGAGGCACATGGCCTTCTTGGATATGGGAGCAACCACCACCGACTAGACAAAACCTTTTATAGAAAGCTAATATTTAATTTCCTAAAATAACTTTAGGTTAACCAAAGAGAACAATCAAATCACCAGGAAAAGAAAAAACAAAAGAACACAACATCGAAAAAACATATTCGAAATTCTAGAATGTAAGCCTCTTGTATTTGGTATTATTTCCAAAAATAACTAGCATGATGCGGAAAGAAAAACTACTAGTTATACCTTGTAGAAAAACCTCTTGATCTTCTACCGTATTCCTCTTCTAACCTCGGACGTTGTGTGGGCAACGATCTACCGAGATGAGAAACCACCAACCACCTTCTTCTCCTCCAAGCAAGGTTCGGCCACAAAGGAAAACTTCACCAAGGAGAAAAACCAAAATACTAACCAAGCTCCAAGAGATGCTAGCTTTCTCTCCTTCTTCTTCTTCTTCTCCGAGTAGTATCCGGCCACCACAAGAGCTCCAATGGAAGAAGGAGATTCGGCCACCACAAGAGGAAGAGAAAGAGAAGATGGCTGGCCACACCAAGGAACAAAAGAGGGAGAGAAAACAATAGAGGTTGTGTCTTGTGAAGGCACCCTCACCCCTTCTTTTATATTCCTTGGCCTAGGCAAATTAGGAAATTTAATTACAATAAAATTTCCTTAATTCCCTTGACATGATTTAATTGAGAAAAATAAAATAATATTTCCCCAATTAATCTCTAATAGCCGGCCACATCAAGAGAGCAAATTAGGAGAGTTTCAATCAACAAATTAAAACTTCCTAATTTGTTTCCAGAAATTTTAAAAAATAAAATTTCTCTTTAAAAATATCTTCATGGTTAATAAAAGGAAATTTCTATAATTTTAATTTTATTAACATGTGAATAATTTTAAAGAGAAAATAAAATATCTCACCAATCTACAAATAAGGAAAGAGATCTAATCTCTTTCTTTAATCTTTTGTAGATCTTTTATAAGAGAGATATTTTAATTTAAATTCTCTTTAATAAATTATTTCTTCCACATAATAAAAATTAAAATTAAAATTCCTTTTTAATTTAATTTGGCCGGCCCCCACTAGCTTGGGTTCAAGCTAGGGCCGCCACCCAAAAAAGCGGTTTTCGCGGCCCGAAGCCCAACACCCTATTGGGTGGGTATAGAAGGTGGGTATAGGTGGGTATAGAACTCTACAAATAAGAGGCTACGATAGGGACCGAGAGGAGGAATTGGTTTTGGTCTCCCGATAAAATTAAGCATCCCGTGTTCGCCCCGAATACACAACTTAATTTTATCAATGATAATTCATTCCACTAGAGAACTATCATTGAACTACTGCACCAATCCCAAATTACATTTTTGGGCTCCTTCTTATTATGAGCGTGTTAGTCTCCCTGTGTTTAAGATATCGAATGTCCACTAATTAAGTGAGTTACTGATAACTCATTTAATTAATATCTAAGTCCAAGAGTAGTACCACTCAACCTTATTATCATGTCGGACTAAGTCCACCTGCAGGGTTTAACATGACAATCTTTATGAGCTCCTCTTGAGGACATTATCAACCTAGTATCTCTAGGACACAGTTTCCTTCTATAATCAACAACACACACTATAAGTGATACCATTTCCCAACTTATCGGGTTTATTGATTCAACGAACTAAATCTGACCGATTGATAAATTAAAGAAATAAATATCAAATATACGTGCTTGTTATTACATTAGGATTAAGAGCACACACTTCCATAATAACTGAGGTCATTGTTTCTTTATAAAGTCAGTATAAAAGAAACGACATCAAATGGTCCTACTCAATACACTCTGAGTGTACTAGTGTAACTATACAATCAAGATAAACTGATACTTAATTACACTACGACCTTCTAATGGTTTGTTCCTTTCCATTTTAGTCGTGAGCCACTATTTATAATTTATAAGGTACTGATAACATCATCTTCTGTATGTGACACCACATACTATGTTATCTACAATATAAATTAATTGAACAACTACAAACAAATGTAGATAATTTGACCAAATGTGATTCTTTATTCAAAACAAATGTTTACAAAAGCTTAGGCTTTCAGTATACACTCCAACAATCTCCCACTTATACTAATGACTAAGCTGCCATATCTTCTACCATACATCTGATTCCCATTCCCTCCACATGCCGATCGAAAGCTTTCGCCGGAAGGGCCTTAGTGAAAGGATCTGCCAGGTTATCCGCTGATGCAATCTTGGCGATGACAACTTCTCCTCGCTTCACAATATCTCGTATCAGGTGGTACTTGCGCTCTATATGTTTACTTGCCTTATGGGCTCGTGGTTCCTTCGAGTTTGCAACTGCACCGCTATTATCACAATAAATTGTGATGATTTTGGGCAAACCAGGAATCACATCTAAGTCCATTAGAAAGTTCCTGAGCCATACTGCTTCTTTAGCTGCCTCAGAGGCTGCTACATACTCAGCTTCCATGGTTGAGTCTGAAACACATTTCTGCTTAACACTCCTCCATGAAATGGCTCCACCTCCTAAAGTAAACACATAGCCTGATGTAGACTTACTATTGTCCCTATCTGATTGGAAATCAAATCCGTGTAACCCAGGAGCAAATCGTCTGCTTGATAAACTAGCATATAATCTCTAGTCCTTCTCGGTACTTTAATATATGCTTTACCGCATTCCAATGTCCTTGTCCAGGGTTACTCGAATATCTGCTGACCATGCAAAACAGATATCAGGTCTCGTACATAGCATTGCATATATTAGGCTTCCTACAGCCGAAGCATAAGGAACTGCTTTCATGTCCTCTATCTCTTTTGATGTCTTTGGAGACATCTCTTTAGATAGAGCTACTCCATGTCTAAAAGGTAAGAAACCTTTCTTGGAATCCTGCATGCTAAAACGAGCAAGGATTGTATCTATATATGAAGCTTGGGACAGACACAACATTCTTTTCTTACGATCCCTTATAACTTTGATCCCAAGAATGTGTGCACAATCTCCTAAGTCCTTCATATCAAATTGTTTGGACAACCATACCCTTACGTCTGATAATACCTTGACATTGTTGCCAATTAACAAAATATCATCTACGTATAGTACAAGAAATACCACCACATTTCCGTTACACTTCTTATATACACAAGATTCATCCAGACTTTGAATAAATTTATATGACTGGATTACTTCATTAAACCGGATGTTCCAAGATCTTGAAGCTTGCTTTAGTCCATAAATGGACCGATTGAGCTTGCACACTAGATGCTCTTTGCCTTTTTCAATGAACCCTTCTGGTTGCTTCATATGGATGTTCTCTTCAAGACTTCCATTAAGGAAAGCTGTCTTGACATCCATTTGCCAAATCTCATAATCCATATGAGCAGCAATGGATAAGAGTATCCGGATAGACTTAAGCATGGCTACCGGTGAAAAGGTTTCCTCATAATCGATTCCCTCTTTCTGAGTGTACCCTTTCGCAACAAGCCTAGCTTTGAAGGTTTCTACCTTCCCTTCTGTCCCTCTTTTCCTTTTGTAAATCCACTTGCATCCAACGGCTTTTATACCATCAGGTGGTTCTACAAGCTCCCAGACCTTATTATAGTACATAGACTCTATTTCAGAATTCATTGCCTTTTGCCAAGATGCTGCATCTATATCTTGGAGTGCTTCGTCATATGTTCGTGGATCAGGTTCATGTTTACCCGGGATCAAGTCCGAAGACTCTCCCAAAAACCTGAATCTATCAGGTTGCCTTACAACCCTCCCACTACGACGAGGCACTGTCTGTGGTTGTGTATCATGTGTGACACGTGTTGCAGTCTCTTGTGGTACTTCATCTTGTACTGTTGGTACTGAAGTAGACATGCCCTCTCTAAGTTCTTCTAAAACAACTTTACTATTGGGCTTGTGATCCATTATATAGTCTTCTTCTAAAAACTGGGCATTGGTGCTAACAATGACCTTCTGGTCTTTAGGACTATAAAATAAACCACCTTTCGTTCCTTTGGGATATCCTACAAACACGCGAACTTCTGTACGGGATTCTAACTTATCAGCATCTGGTTTCAGCACATGTGCTGGACTACCCCAAATCCGAATATGTCTTAGACTGGGTTTTCGCCCATTCCACAATTCTATGGGAGTAGAAGAAACTAATTTAGAAGGTACTAAGTTCAGAATGTATATTGCTGTTTCCAGAGCATATCCCCAAAACGAATTTGGTAATTTTGAATAACTCATCATTGATCTAACCATCTCCATAAGAGTCCTATTCCTTCGTTCTGCTACACCATTCTGTTGGGGTGTTCCAGGTGCAGACAATTGGGATTGAATCCCGGCCTCTGATAAGTAATTCCTAAACTCTCCTAAGAGGTATTCGCCACCACGATCAGACCGTAGTGTCTTGATACATTTACCTAGTCGTTTCTCCACATCAGCCTTGTATTCTTTGAACTTATCAAAGCACTCGGACTTGCGGCGCATTAGGTAAATGTATCCATATCTTGAATAATCGTCTATGAAAGAGACAAAATATTCAAAACCTCCTCTTGCCTTGACAGACATAGGACCACACAAATCAGAGTGAACCAATTCTAACACTTCTTTGGCTCTATACCCCTTGGCCTTGAATGGCCTTTTGGTCATTTGACCTTCTAAGCAGGATTCACAAGTTGGAAAATTTTCCAACTCTAATGAACTCAAAAGTCCATCGGCTATAAGCCTCTGAATTCTACTTAAGTTAATATGACCAAGCCTTAGATGCCAAAGATATGCTTGGTTCATTTCCGAAGGTTCTTTTCTCTTATTAGAATTAGAGGATGAGTTATAAATTTCCATGTTTTACTTTGTGTAAGAAATTGGATTTAATGTATACAAATTGCCAACTAATGCACCAGAACAGATAATCACTTTATTTCTTTTAATAACTACATCGTTACTGAAAGAAACTGAATATCCATCTAAAAACAGTTTAGAAACTGAAATTAAATTCTTTCTAAAACTGGATACATAAAGACAATTTCTTAAAACCAAATTTTTATTTCTACTAAAAGATAAGTAGACGTCTTCCACTGCAACAGCTGCCACCTTAGTAGCATTGCCCATGTAGACGGTAATCTCCCCTTCAGATAGTCGTCGGGTTTCCTGGAACCTTGCGGACATGATCAGTGGCTCCGTATCTACACACCAGGTCTTGGTAGATAACACCGCTAAACATGTTTCAACAACTAGAGCATGAGATATACCTTTGTTTTGGTTCCTACGAGGACGATCCGCCTTCCAATGTCCTGACTCCTTGCAGATGAAGCACTTGCCCTTGGCTTCTTCACTCCGACTTTAAATCCCTCTGAGATTTATTCACTTTCTTTCTTTGAGCCATCTTGTTTCTTCTTCTTCTTTCCTTTCGGTTTAGAAGTAGAACCATTTTCAAAGTGAATTTGAGAATTGTGACGAAATAATCCTTCTGCTTCTTCAGTAGTTTCCCTAATGAATAAATCCTTTTATTCATATTATAGTTCAGGCGGTCAAAACTTCTAGGTAGCGTTTGGAGGATCATATCGATCTGGGTTTCCCCATCAATTTCTCCTCCAAGGATCTGTATCTCGTTCAGATAAGCCATCATCTTTAGGATATGATCCCTTACAGGAGTACCCTCTTGCATGGTGGCTGTCATTATCTTTCTCATAGCTTCTTGTCTAGAAGCCCTATCACGATGACCAAAGAGCTCCTTGAGATTGTTCATAATATCATAAGTCATTGGTAAATCTTGATGCTGATGTTGCAATACATTTGACATTGAAGCCAAAATGTAACACCGCGCCATCTCATCTGCCTTTACCCATCTCTTATGATATTCAATCTCCTCTTGGGTAGATTCACCAGTGGGTGCATCAGGGCACTGCTCAGTCAGTACAAATTTATAGCTTTCAGCAGTAAGAACAATGTCCAGGTTTCTTTTCCAATCTATGTAATTAGGTCCAGTAAGTCTATTTTGTTGAAGTATGATGGACAGTGGGTTGAAAGTCATCCTAATATCACAAATAACTTTTGGTCAGAACTCTAAATTTAGAATAATATTGATTCCTCAAACAATACTATTTTAAATTAACCAACACCTCATAACACCGTGAATTTTGTATGCCACGTTAGTGTGGACGTATACAAATTCAACATTTGTAAAAGGAGGGTTTTAACCCATTAATTTTATTATCTTGTCAACCTTACTTTTTGACAAATAAAATTAATAGTTGGTATTATTTGGTCACACAAATAATAGTAGTGACTCCGTTGGGGAGGATACTATTAGATGTGTCTAAGTGTATACCATTACTTGACACTAAGTCCATTAATAAGATTATGCCCCTTCCGTTGGGGAAGATCACACGCTCTTAATTAATTTCCTATAGTCATCCAAAAATGGAAGTCTGTTCTAGTGATCCACAAACAAGCTCATCCGTTATGGAGGAAGGCACTCAGAGCCAACGCGCAAGCTTGTTTGTATCACTTACAAACCAGTAATGGAGACCATGGGATTTATTTAAAAATCCCTCTCCCACTTAGTTATTTATAAATGAGGAATTTTAACTATGCTAGCCTACTTTACTTGTAAACTAACATGCACACACAGCACAATATAAAAGCAATAGAAAATCTAATTTCAACTATTATGGCTTTTATCTCTAGTTGTCCTCCGTGTGTTGTCATCCCAAGCTGCTGCCATATTTGGCCACCGCCACCGGGTCTAGCTGTCGCATTCATCTTGCTCCTAGTTCCGCTGCGCCTCTGGTCCTTAGAAGGTCCCACGCTTTGCAAGATTCGATCCGCGACATAAATAGAATTTTATATTTTTGATCCTATATTCCATAAAAGGAATGTACAAGTATCTAGATCAAAAATAAAATCCTAATAAAACTAAATACAGCTCCTGCTGTATTTTAATACAATCATGCACACACATATAAATGCCCTTGACATGTCCAAGGGTCCAATCACACACATAATAACTAAAAGTCATAATAGTTGGATCCTGCATCCACAAAGTTAGCACATCCTACTATTAACCTGCCTAAATTATGTATGACATGTGCATAATTAAACAAAATACCAAATACACAGAGGCAAAACCCTAGCTCTGATACCAATTGTTGGTTGCTACTCGGAAAACCTATAGGTTCTATTGTACAAAAATTTTGTACAAAGGTCTGAACCTTTTCCTAGCTACCATGTGTTCTTTTAAATTAAATTTTGGATCGCCTGCGGAACTTAACACGTTTGATCCAAAACTTAATCTATTTGTTCTTTTAGGTTTTGACTTGGATCTCCTGCGGAACTTAACACGTTCGACCCAAGTCTCCTTAAGTTATTAATTCCATTAAATATTAATTTCCATAATTGGTTCCTAGTACTGACGTGGCGAGGCACATGACCTTCTTGGATATGGGAGCAACCACCACCGACTAGACAAAACCTTTTATAGAAAGCTAATATTTAATTTCCTAAAATAACTTTAGGTTAACCAAAGAGAACAATCAAATCACAAGGAAAAGAAAAAACAAAAGAACACAATATCGAAAAAACATATTCGAAATTCTAGAACGTAAGCCTCTTGTATTTGGTATTATTTCCATAAATAACTAGCATGATGCGGAAAGAAAAACTACTAGTTATACCTTGTAGAAAAACCTCTTGATCTTCTACCGTATTCCTCTTCTAACCTCGGACGTTGTGTGGGCAACGATCTACCGAGATGAGAAATCACCAACCACCTTCTTCTCCTCCAAGCAAGGTTCGGCCACAAAGGAAAACTTCACCAAGAAGAAAAACCAAAATACTAACCAAGCTCCAAGAGATGCTAGCTTTCTCTCCTTCTTCTTCTTCTTCTCCGAGTAGTATCCGGCCACCACAAGAGCTCCAATGGAAGAAGGAGATTCGGCCACCACAAGAGGAAGAGAAAGAGAAGATGGCCGGCCACACCAAGGAACAAAAGAGGGAGAGAAAACAATAGAGGTTGTGTCTTGTGAAGGCACCCTCACCCCTTCTTTTATATTCCTTGGCCTAGGCAAATTAAGAAATTTAATTACAATAAAATTTCCTTAATTCCCATGACATAATTTAATTGAGAAAAATAAAATAATATTTCCCCAATTAATCTCTAATAGCCGGCCACATCAAGAGAGCAAATTAGGAGAGTTTCAATCAACAAATTAAAACTTCCTAATTTGTTTCCGGAAATTTTAAAAAATAAAATTTCTCTTTAAAAATCTCTTCATGGTTAATAAAAGGAAATTTCTATAATTTTAATTTTATTAACATGTGAATAATTTTAAAGAGAAAATAAAATATCTCACCAATCTTCAAATAACGAAAGAGATCTAATCTCTTTCTTTAATCTTTTGTAGATCTTTTATAAGAGAGATATTTTAATTTAAATTCTCTTTAATAAATTATTTCTTCCACATAATAAAAATTAAAATTAAAATTAAAATTCCTTTTTAATTTAATTTGGCCGGCCCCCACTAGCTTGGGTTCAAGCTAGGGCCGACCACCCAAATTCATACCTAGGCCGGCCCTAGCTTGTTCCCAAGCTAGCTTGGCCGGCCCTATTGGGTGGGTATAGAAGGTGGGTATAGGTGGGTATAGAACTCTACAAATAAGAGGCTACGATAGGGACCGAGAGGAGAAATTGGTTTTGGTCTCCCGATAAAATTAAGCATCCCGTGTTCGCCCCGAACACACAACTTAATTTTATCAATGATAATTCATTCCACTAGAGAACTATCATTGAACTACTGCACCAATCCCAAATTACATTTTTGGACTCCTTCTTATTATGAGCGTGTTAGTCTCCCTGTGTTTAAGATATCGAATGTCCACTAATTAAGTGAGTTACTGACAACTCATTTAATTAATATCTAAGTCCAAGAGTAGTACCACTCAACCTTATTATCATGTCGGACTAAGTCCACCTGCAGGGTTTAACATGACAATCTTTATGAGCTCCTCTTGAGGACATTATCAACCTAGTATCTCTAGGACACAGTTTCCTTCTATAATCAACAACACACACTATAAGTGATACCATTTCCCAACTTATCGGGTTTATTGATTCAACGAACTAAATCTCACCCATTGATAAATTAAAGAAATAAATATCAAATATACGTGCTTGTTATTACATCAGGATTAAGAGCACACACTTCCATAATAACTGAGGTCATTGTTTCTTTATAAAGTCAGTATAAAAGAAACGACATCAAATGGTCCTACTCAATACACTCTGAGTGTACTAGTGTAACTATACAATCAAGATAAACTGATACTTGATTACACTACGACCTTCTAATGGTTTGTTCCTTTCCATTTTGGTCGTGAGCCACTGTTTATAATTTATAAGGTACTGATAACATCATCTTCTGTATGCGACACCACATACTATGTTATCTACAATATAAATTAATTGAACAACTACAAACAAATGTAGATAATTTGACCAAATGTGATTCTTTATTCAAAACAAATGTTTACAAAAACTTAGGCTTTCAGTATACACTCCAACATACTTTTGGTTCCAAGTAACCTTCAAGTATGAAAACAATAATGGATCCTTAACCATTTATTTAGAGGGTTTTGTGCAAGTTAGGTAAACAAATAAATTCCCTAGCCCTTATAAAACCTTTTTTGGCCGAAACTCTAGGGTTGGGTACATCTCAAATCCAGCATCACATATATATAAAAATATGAGAGCAAACCTTCTTACAAAGCATAGAAAAATTATCATGAATCAAGGCTTATATTAAACATTCCTAGGATCAACAAGTCCTTTCTTTGGCCGAATTTTCACAACTTTGTTTGTAGGTTTTAAAATCCTCATAAAATCCAAAAACACATTAAAACCACTTGTACCACAGGTGAGGGGATACTTACTTCCTTTTCGCTTGTGGTTCTAAAGTGTGGTGATGGAAGAAAGGGTCTCTTCTTCTTGTTCTCCTCCTTTGATTTCCCTTGGTAGCCTTCCTTGTATCCTAGGAGGAACCTTGTTTTGGGGGCCGAAAATGGAGGAGAGGGGGCTGAGGCTCTCGGTGGTGGAGAGGAGAGAATGAGAGAAATGAGAGAAAAATAAAATCTTCTCTTTACATGCTCCCTTATATGTTAAGGGGGAAGAGATAGCAAAATTGGTTTTTGCTTTCCTTCTCCCTTAGCCCCTTTTTTTTTTCTTTTTTTATTTTATTTATTTATTTGTTCTCATCATTCATGATGAAACAATGGGGAATGAATACCCTTAATTGTCCTCTTTAAGTCACGGCAAAAGGAGAGGAAGAGGGAGAGAAAAGAAGGAAGGCAAGTTGCCTTTCTCTTGCTTTCTTTTGGCTAGCTTTTACTCTCATCCTTATCATGAGTTTCCCTCCTTTGCTATCAATATATTATTCCTATCCCAACTGGTTATTACCCATTAATCCTTTCATTTACATCATGAGAGGTTCAAGGTTCAATCCTTGACCACTCCCTATTTTTATTTCTTTTTATTTCTTTTTGGTTCAATATTCTACTAATATTTTTCTAAGGCAAATTCATCATTCTCATATTTATCTTAAAAGCTTAGTGGGTGTTACATAAACCACCTAACCCTTCCCCTTTGGCATTCATCAAAAATAATAACAAGCATAGAAAAGTAAAGAAAAATGACAAAGTAATAGAAAAAAAATTTGACACAAAAAATTTTGATAAAATAAAATTTTCAGGTTGACTTAGGGGAGTTAACTTAGAAAAATGTAAAAAGTCATTTAAGGCAAAATCATTTCAACATCTTCTCACTTTTTCAAAATAGCTAAGTTTTGAAAAATAACATATATTCAAAAACTAACTTTATATAATTGCCAAAATAACGTAGTTTTTAAGTTTATCACAAATAAGAGCTTGCAAAATTAAGGCAATTTTTTTAAAAACAATTTTCAAACATAAGTTTATAAAAGCCAATTTTTAAAAATAGGTTTATTAACACCAATTTTACAAAATATTTTCAAAGAAAAGAAAATAATTTTGTTAAAAATAGTTCTGTGATTGTCTTCTTATTGAACTGATGTTTCTTCTTATTACGGCTGACCGGGTGCTTGAGCTTGCCCGACCGGGAGTGGTAGAACTCCTGTCTGTAATTCAGCCCTTTGATATTCCAGCTTGAGCGGACTATTTTACCTCAGATACCGTCGGCAATTTGTGGACGAAGAACGCCGATGATATCGAGCATTACTTGTTCGTTGATTCATCATAGTAAAACAATTTTCTATGTTATGGGTACTCGACTGATGATACATGCACCACATCCATGGAGCCTCCTTTGGCATGTCCACATGTTGTACAGCTTGTGGTCGTGGCTCAGGTTGACGATGTGGGGGACCTGCGCAAGGGCCTCTGGGTGGCTAAGCAGCTACTACAGGACATTCCGTAGTTGGAGCAGAGGTAGGTGTAACAGTTTCCTTCCTCTGAGTGGCTTAAGCTTCTTCCACATTAATGAATTCGATTGTTCATTCATTTAAGCCCTTGAGAGAAGGCACTTACCAAGATCTCGGTGGTAGCTGTAGGTATATCTATGGCTAACTGATTGAACCTTTTAATATATGCCCAAATAGATTCCTTATGCCCTTGTTTAATTGAAAAGAGACTCCAAGGGGTCTTGTGATATCACCGATTGCTAGAAAAATGATGAAAAAATATCTTCTAAAAATCCATGAAGTGAAGAACAGAATTATCTAGTTGCCGCTTAAACCACCTTTGAGCAGCTCCTCCAAAGGTAGTAAGGAGCATTCAGTATTTAACACCGTCAGTGAATTGTTGAAGGAGAGCCGCATTTTTGAATTTAAGAAGATGCTCTTTTAGATGGGTTGTTCTAGAATATTATTCGATATTTAAGTTTTGATAATACTTTGGCAGAGGATCATCTAGAACTCGTTGAGAGAATGGAGTAACTATCCTCTCAGGAGAACTATCGCTGGCTACGATCTTCCCTTTTCATTTATTCCCTACAGGTGTTTCTCCAGAAGATTCCTAAAGAACTACCTTTAGTTCCCCTTGTTCAAGAGGTGTCCAAAAAAATGCTCAAGGACATCGAGTTGGAGAGAGAGGGATAGGGAGAAAGCAAGCAGGATCATCCCCCTTTCCCTCTGGTGAGCAGTTGTTGATATCGCCTGATGTGGTGCTACAGGCAACGTACCTCCAGTATTAGCCTGTTATTGCTGTTGTAATAGTTTCTGCACGCTGGCATTGATGAGTAACTCCAGATCTTTATAGTGTTAGGTTTTCCATCTTCTTCCATCTCATAGCATCAGATCCAGGTGAAGATTCCCACAGACAGCGTCAAATTTGAACCTGTCTAAAATCTACAAGGTGGTGCACTGGCTTCGGTGAAAGGTGGTTTCTAATGAAGATGAACTCCTAAAGATCTGGAAGAGCTCCTCAATGATCTTACACACGGTGAGACGAGCCAACAAAGCATTAATCACCTAGGACCGGGATGGGGATCCTTGGCTAGGCCCTCCGACGCTCAAGTCGGTTCCTCTCTTGAAGGTGGAAGAAGAAGAAGTAGTAGAAGAAGTACAATAACTAAAGTACTTAGAAATTGTGTTTTGGATGCTAGAACTTGCTTATCTTGCCAACGAAAAGGATTCCCCATTTTATACTACCTCATATGAGCTCCGTAGTCATGAGGTGGTCCCCTTTTTATACTACTTTAGATTTCGTGCAATAATCCTTTAAATAATCTTTTTCATACCCCAAATACACCTCTTTTATCATTTGTGACTCATATTCCTGATGAATTATGCATAGGAACATGTCACTATAACTAAAGAAGCTTCTTGAGAATATTTTCTGCCAAATTTGCCAAGTTGTCATACTTGTGTGCTATCTTCTGTTAAACATGTTTCCGCTGGTCATTAAAGTCGGTCATATATATATATATATATATATATATATATATATATATATATATATATATATATATATATATATATTGTAACGCCCCGGCCCGGGCAGGTCCCACCCTAACCGAACCCAGAACGCCACTAGAATTGCCCATCGGGTTGACGACTGGCTCCACAAACCACCGGATGTCCTTTCAGCGTGCTTTGTCCTCACTCGTACACACCCTGGAAAATTTCCCAGGAGGTCACCCATCCTCAGATTTCTCCAAGCCAAGCACACTTAACTTTGGAGTTTTTAAGTTTGGGCTTCCGAAAAGGAAGATGCACCTTAGTGATATGGATAGTATCATCTAACCTTTTAAGCCATACTAAACCAAAATCTCAGAACCGGGGCATTACAATCACCCCCACTTAAAGACACAACATCCTCGTTGTGTAAAACCACAGACAAATCCCAAAATCTCCCTCGCTAGGTGGTGCCATGGGTGCTCCTGCCACAGACGCACTCACAGTCGCAAGGTCGCTCTGATACCATCTGTAACGCCCCGGCCCGAGCAGGTCCCACCCTGACCGAACCGGGAACGCCATCAGAATTGCCCATCGGGTTGACGACTAGCTCCACAAAACACCGGATGTTCTTTCAGCATGCTTTGTCCTCACTCGCACGCACCCTGGAAAACTTTCCAGGAGGTCACCCATCCTCAGATTTCTCCAAGCCAAGCACGCTTAACTTTGGAGTTCTTAAGTTTGAGCATCCTAAAAGGAAGATGCATCTTTGTGATATGGATAGTACCATCTAACCTTTTAAGCCATACTTAACCAGAATCTTAAAATCAGAGTATTACATATATATATATATATATATATATATATATATAGAACACCTTCTGTTAAGCATGTCTCGACCGGTCATTCAAGCCGATCATATATATATATTGAGAGTACCTTCTGTTATGCATGTCTCGGCCGGTCATTCAAGCTGGTCGCATATATATTAAGAATACCTTCTGATATGCATGTCCTGGCCGGTCATTCAAGCCGGTCATATATATATTAAGAATACCTTCTGTTAAACATGTATCGACCGGTCATTCAAGCCGGTCACATATATATTGAGAATACCTTTTGTTAAGCATGTCTCGGCCGGTCATTCAAGCCAGTCATATATATATTGAGAATACCTTTTGTTAAGCATGTTCCGGTTGAGAATGTACTATAAGCTTGATAAGATTAAGCACCTTTACGCTCGAGCGGGCTTCCTCCAGCCGAGTGCATATAAGTGCATTAGTGCTCACTCAGCCTTCCCTCGGTCAATAATATACTAGAAGCTATATAATCCTAAATACCTTTACACTCAGTCGGGCTTCGTCCCGTTGAGCACATATAAGCACATTGGTGCTCGCTCGGCCTTCATTCGACCGGGAATATACTAAAAGTTGTATAAGCTTAAGTGTTTTTAAGCTCAGTCGGACTTCATCCGACTTAGCACCTACTGGACTTTCACTCGGCCGGTAATATACTAAAAGTTGTATGAAGCTAATTACCTTTATGCTTGATTGAGCTTCGCCCAGTTGAGCGCATATAAGCACGTTGGAACTCGCTCGGTCTTCAGTCGACCGGTAATATACTAAAAGTTGTATAAGGCTAAGTCTCTTTGCGCTCGATCGGGCTTTGCCTGACCGAGCACCTGCAAAAAGCCTTTTATTTGATCATTCATTATCCTATTAATCATACATTCACCCAGCTATAGACCCCTTATGTCTATCTTGACCATGACTTTTACTTCATTCGACAGGTCGTCGTATCATAACCCATATCACTATAGAATCATACTTTCTAGATGGAAAACTTAAGCTAAATTTAATTTTTAAAAACCAATAAATAAATTGGAATTTTATTAAATAAATAATAAATAATTTCAGTTTTTAACCTAGAAATTGAAAGAAACATAATTTTTTAAAGGCAATTTAAATTTTGAAAGAATTTATAATCTATACTACTGAGCACATCTCTAATTGTCTTTTGAGTGTGCTAAAGTCATATTTAGGTAAGGGTTTGGTAAAAATATCCGCTATGTTAGACTTAGACTCAACATAGTTAAGAACAATGTCACCCCTAGCTACATGATCCCTTACAAATTGATCCTATACTTCTATATGTTTAGTTCTAGAATGTTGTATTGGATTGTTTGTTAGGTTAATAGAACTAATATTATCAATTAGTACTTTTGTATTAATATAGTTTAACTGAAAGTTCTTAAGTGTATACATCATCCATAATAGTTGAACTACACATTCTCCTATAGCTATGCATTAAACTTCAACCCAAAATTGGTGAGGTAGGTTGTATTCATTTAGCATTGATCTAGCTATCTCTTGTAATGTTCTATTTTTCTTTCAACTATTCCATTTTGTTGAGGAGTTCTTGGACATGAAAATTCATGATGGTATCCATTTGTTTGGCAAAATTCAGTAAACTTACGATTTACAAACTCTCCTCTAGGTTGACTTATTATTCTCTTAATTTTAATATCTTTTTCACTTTTTAGTAATTTACAAACATTATTAAATTTTCAAATGTTCATTTTTAGTATTAAAAATTTTTACCTAAGTGAGTATTAAGTGGTCATCAATTATTACTAAGCTATATTAGTTTTTGCCTAGTGACTTAGTCCTGTGTAAATTAAACAAGTCTAAGTGTAAAAATTCAAGTATTGAGAATTGGTTTAAATTAGTTAGTTTGTGAGTTATTTTAGTTTATTTCCTTATTGACAAATATTATAGATTGTATTTTCTAAGTGTTTTAATTTTGGTAAACGTCTAACTAAACCATTTTGACTCATCCTTGAAATGAGTCTAAAATGAGTATGACCTAGTCTTCTATGCCACAACTTAGCTTTCTCTTGTTGTGTCAGTAAATACTTAAGTGAGGAGCTTGGAAAGTCAATTGTGTAGATGCTATTTTTCCTATTTTTCACAATTAACTTATGATAAGTAAATTAAACTGAAATTTATCAACTAATAAAATTTTTCGAATAATAAAATTAGAACTTAGTTCAATATTACCTATTCTAATCCTAAGTTCTTGAGTTTTAATTTAATGAACTTCAGCCAATCCCCAGTCATGTGTCTAGAGAATCTACTATCCAACATTCATTGGTCCAAATCATTATATTCCTACACAAAAAGTATTCGATTTGGATCTAACTTAAATAGATTTTAAAATAGATTGATTTATTTCAACTTCTTATTTTCTTTTTCACCCAATCTAGATTATCAAACATGTTAATCCTATGAGTTCTTTGTGAGATAGATATCAGAGTAATCAGATTTGATTGATTAGATTTTGGTTTAATTTAGTTTAATTTATGTTTAAATTTATTAGGTTAATTAATGTTCAATTTTGTTAAATTAATTAATTATCATGCCCCAGAGGAGTCCATGCCCAATAAACGAACAATATCTCCCCTTAATAGTGACAATATGAATTATATATACAATACCACATGGCTACTCACAAGCTATAACCAACAACCCATATGGCCGGAACATACACAACCATGCATTATATACACAGTCCACTCGGCTGGAACAAAATGATCATAACTACGCAGTTATATAATAAACAACCCACATGACTGTTCTAAAAACACAACGAAAAATGAACGGTAAAGCCATAAACCAAAATGACACACTGCTAGCCGGTTAGGCTTTACACATCAACCATCAGAAACATCAAAAGTAGCCACAAGGCCAACCACCATGTACACAACAAAATTATTACAATGCCAAGTATATAAATCCAACAAAAAATTATAAAATCATAAACTAAAGTAAAGACCATTCTCCGATATGATGTGGGACCAGCAGACAGGATACTCCAAGAGACTCCACAATCAACTACCTGCTACCTGAGAAAAAATAATACACAAATGTGATGGTGAGTGCGGGTTACTCAGCGGGTAATATACAAGATAGTGCATGGTCTATATAAAATATAGAGATCAAAATATACAGTCTCAATAGGGAGATAAGAACAGGATCATAAACAGACATAATGAATATACATATCCAATCTAAATCCAACACATAATATCATGATCATAATATCATAGTAAATGAACCTACCTAATCTAGTACTAAATATAAGGTCAAGATCATAAATGACATAATAAATGCAGATACACAAATCGGTTGAATACACATGAAGTAATAAATAATAAACTCACTAGAGATCATCAATAAGTCTGCTTGTAACACCTGAGCAATATAACTGATAGCATATACATGTATAATAAATGACATGTATGAAGCATGGCAACCATATGCAACAATCATAGCTTAAACAAGTGCAACATATCACAATCACATGTAGCTAGTATCTACTAGACATGTATGCAAATATATCTCCACAGGATGCACTGCGCATCATATGCAAAAATGCACGTGCATGCTCCATTGTCACCCCCACCACCTCTCAAGATACCACGACCCCCTGGCAGAGAGGCTTAGGTCCATGATAACTGTACTACCCTCCAGCCACTATAAAGTAATAGAGGTAGACAGTGCGCTAAGTAGTTATCTAACTACATAACATCAGGGTCCTAGACTGCTCACAACACTGGATGTCACTCCACAAGATGAGTGGCCGGGTGGCATGACATAACTAGCTCTACTCTAAGCTACCACTCTCCCACAGTGGCCGAATAGAAGATAACATGACTGACAACTAGCTCATACCGAAAGGGAGCAATGGTCAAAAAACCAGCCCATACCACATGGGAGCATGGTCGTTAGCAGACATATATATTCTGACGACCATTGCTCTATATATATATATACATATATATGACTGTCAACTAGCTCATACTACAAGGGAGCAATGGTTGTCAGAATATAGTGCAATGACAATTCATCATCCCCAATCATTATAAATACCTTCAATACAATGATTCATCTAATATGTATGTGTACAGGTATGATAAATCGAATTGGTGTCTACTAAGCAATAAATACAATAAGTAGCAACACTAGACATGTACACACCATACACGTATGCACCCTATAATGTAGGTATAATCAACACGATACCTCCAATATCACACCAGACATATAAGATCGACAACATAAGCATTATCGACATGATTCCTACAATAATATACATCGGACACATGTACACACAATCATATAGCTATAATCGACAAGAAACCTTCAATAGTCTTACCAAACACATGACTCTCCCAACATACAAATGGATAGTTAACAAGGTAACTCCTGTAGCACATACTAAACATGTGTACTCTCAACAACATATGCATAATCAGTATGTTGACTCAGTCAACAAGATATTCCCTATCATACATATTCTACATGTATATACACAATAGAGTATAAATATCGAAAAACTAAGACTATTTATGAAATAAATAGATCATCTCAAAGGTCATGCATAAGTATTAAGTAGGATAATAATACGGATAGATTTAAGGTAAAGCAACCTAATCCATCAATCAAAAATAACCATACACTAAGTTCATAGAACTAAAGAGGCCAAGAAAGAAATACCCACCTTAATCTGTCGATCGTGCTAAACAATCCCACGTTGAGATGCTCGTCTCGAATCAATATTTTGCAAATCACATACTATACAGTTTAGTTGTTCACATATAAATTAAATAGCTAAATCTAATCCCCCAAACCTATTTAGAGTAACTCCAATCGAATATGATTATTGATTAACCCCCAATTAATGTCTAGGTCTTACTAATACAATTCACCACCTAAACTAGAGTTAAGCCAATTTTACTCTAATTACTCCATCACCTTTATTAGATTCGGTTTATTCTTTCAATTAACTATAACCATTCCACAACTAATAATCATTCTAATAATCCTGATAATGATCATGCTATCATCCAAATCAACCTATCAACCAAATAATCATACCACAACCGATCACAATCTCTAACATCCCATTATTATCCACTAAACATCATGAATCAAACATGCATAATCATCCTCATGATCAATATCTAACCACCAAATCTGATAATCAATCTCATCATATCTAAAACCTTCCTTCACATTTCACATGCTCTAATGAATAACCATCCAAGGCACCCTTGAAAAGGAACTCATCTAACATGCAAATAGATTTATATAGCTATACAAAATTAGCCAAGTTAAACAACCACTTAGATAAGGCAGAATTTATTACCATACAACTCCTCTTCTGGTGGCTGCTCACAATGGTCGACGACTAGTAAATCGAGATCAGGCAGTGGCATCTGGGTAGCGGTAATGCGTGAGGAGGAAGACAGTGGAGCAGTGATATCTGACCCTCTATGGTCATTGGTATCAATGCCTTGCAGCCTGCAATCGACGCAATTGGGACCTAGAGAGGGCAGAAGGAGAGATCAGGAGGCAACCTCGAGCAAAGATCTAACACCATCGGACAGCGATGGATCAATGGCTAGGGCTCGACCGAAGAGGTGAAATCTGGTGCTCGGCTCCCAGCAGATGCTTGATGTCTGTGGCTAAGAATAGGATGGTGGCGACCGACGTCGTCAATCCAACTTCATGCGAAGGGCGGCAGATGATCAACTCCAGCGTAGGGGAGGCTATGCGCTAGGACACAACGTCAGTCGACGACGATCGATCGACCCCCGGCACACGACAAGGTTGCCAAGATGTAGTGGCGCGACCAGTGATCAAGAAGAATCATGAGAGAAAGGGGTGTCGGAGACCGGTAAAGGAAGATAACTGATGATTAGTGTCAATATTGTCAGCCCGGTCTCACAAAAAAGGGTGGCTGGTGGTTCAACGCCGACGAGATCACGAGCAAGTAGGGGGAGAGATCGGGGATCAGGTGAGAGGACGACGGAAATAAGGGGAAAAGAAAAGCAAGTAAGCTTTATAAATCCCAAAACTTAGGTTACTTAAATAAACACTAAGTTTATTTCTCAATCAACTCTCATCCTAAATGGGTAGTCCAAACATGCTTTCTCCTAGCCCAATATATCCATCCCCTTAAAACATGTCATACGACCTCCGTTTAAATTATGAAAAATTTCTAAAAATTCATAAAATAACTAATAAGATTATTTCTCAAATAACCTTATTCATTATTATTTGGGTGTCATATTTTACATTAGTATTTAATTTTATTAAGTTAATTAATTTTAAATTGTATTTGGGTTGTACTAAGTTTAATTGAGGTTTAATTTGATTAAGATTAGGTTAACTTGATTAAGAATGATTTGGTTAATTTGATTAGTTAAAGTTTGAGTTTTATTTAATTCGAGTTTGATTAATTAAAGTTTGAGTTTAAGTTTGTTTCAATTAAAGTTTGAGTTTGATTTTGAATAATTAAAGTTTGAGCTTGATTAAAATTTGATTTAATTTAAGTTTGAGTTCGATTAAAGATTGATTTTGTTTAAGTTTGAGTTTGATTAAAGATTGATTTAATTTAAGTTTGAGTTTGATTAATTTAATTTAGATTAAGTTTGATTGATCCTTAATTTAATCTAAATCTATCTTACCCTTTTCTAGATTTTCAACCAAGAAATCTAATAGGTTTTGTGAGATGACTTTTAATATAGTCCTTATTAATTAAATTTGAAATCTAAGGATTCATTGATATCTAAATTAGATTTTGGTTTAACAGTCATTTAGCTAAATACATATTTTAAAAATTAGCTTCCAGGTTGTGGCGAGGCATAGGGGTCTTCACAGGTATCATAATAAAGACCAGTTTTAGAAAAAAACCTTTTTTAAAAATTATATATTTAATTTCCTATTGAAAAATCTTGTTCTAACTAGTTTAAGATGTGGCAAGGTAGCTTCCATTAATTCCACTTAGCTAGGTAGACCAAATAGGGTATGTCTTATCCTACTTTGACTCCTAAACCAAGTTTTCCAAACGTACTTTCATCTTCACCCAACCCTGGTACTAGGTTGAGCAAGTCTCAATCAAGTACTTTTCTAACTATTCAAAATTAAGCATATAATGAACTAAGCATGTATATGAATATAGTAAATCAATCAATCGTGCAAATCAAGAAAATACGAGCTTTCTATTGGCTCCTCTTGAGTCATAACCTCAATAAGGTCTATTTAGGTAATGAATTTGACCCTTGGGTATCCAATAGTGGTTTAGTCCAACTTAACTAATCAAGCTTATTTTAGGAACCCATACTTGGACTTGGTTTCTATTTGTATTTACAATTGAGAAATATGATTTGAAGTAAAATTAGTTTTGTATCACAGTTTGGATTGGGTCCTTTATTTTCCAAGAATCATGTCTAGATTTTTGGAACCTATAGTGAATTATTCCAATGTATCCATGAGTTCTTTGACTTGATTTTTCAGAGTGAAATTTTCTTCATCAAATTATTGGACTTTAGTCAAAGTTCCACTTTTAAATTGGCCAGTCAAGGAGCTTAAATTGGTCACTTCCTTAAGGGATGTTACCTTCTTTTGGAGTGACTTCACCTGAACATTAGACTTAGCTAATTTACACTTCAAACAAGTTATTAAATTATACAAGCATTCTACTTTAACATAGTTTACCCCACAATTTGGATCATCTAAAATAGATAAGGATCCATGGCTTCTCTTAGACTTGGCTTCGGAGTCGGATCCGATTTCAAACTCAAACTCGATTTCGACCACTTGTTCCAGTGATGGTAGCACAAGAAAGCTTGCTTGAGCTTGTTCTTCTTCTTCCGATCATTCCGATGATGATTCGTCCCAAGTAGCCTTCATGGGCTTCTTTTTGTTTTGCTTCTTTTCTCCTTTTGTATTCAGACATGCTAACTTGAAATGCTCCTTCTCGTTGCATCTATAACAAATTACGTCTGATTGGCCTTGTGTACTTGTGTTCGAACTCGACTTCTTGTATTTTGTTTGGATCACCTTTTTGAACTCGTATTTGGTGAATCCCTACTTCTTTTTATATAATTTTCAAACTAGATTCACTACTTCGGTGGTGATCTCATCGTTATCAGAATCTGATTAGTCTTATAATTCAGGTTCAGGTTGGTACTTGGGCTTCAACTTCTTGTTTGGGAGTTTTCCTCTATCTCGGTCGGAGTAGCATTAGTTTGTTCATGAAGTTCAAATTTGGAAAATAATTCATCTAATTTAAGAATTGAAAGATCATTAAAAACTTTGTAAGCATCTATCATAGATGACAACAAAGTATTCCTTGGAAAAGTATTTAGAGCATATCCTATAATGTTGTGATTCTCCACTTTTAGACCAATCACATGAAGCCCATTGAGGAGATCTTGAATTCGAGCGTGGAGCTAGCTTGCTGATTGTCTTTCCTGAATTTTTATGTTATATAGTTTATTTAAAATTAAATCTCTTTTACTTACTTTTGTATTGGAGGTGCCTTAGTGTAGCCCGATTAGCTTCTACTAAAGGTCCATAACACTGTTGAAAGAGCTGACCCAGTTCAGTTCTTCTTTGTTTAGGTCGCACTAGAGAGTCTAAGTTGCCTTGGCGTTGGCCTTGATCTTTTTCTTTGTTGGTGCATCCTATTTGTCACAGGGGGTGGGTACTCCATCTTTTGTGGAAAATGTGAATCCAGTTTGAATTTTAATCCATATTTCCACATGAATCTTAAGATGGTACTCCATTCAGCCCTTCCAGTAATCAAATTCTTGCTAGAGAAAGAGGTGGGGGTGTAGTGCTATAGCCTTCTTGATGGGTCATTTAAAATCTTGTACACTCATAAACACTGAAATATTCCATGACTTGGTCTTGGGTTTAGTAGTGCGAGAAGAGAAGAAAAAAATAAGTTAGCTCGAGTGGTATTGCACTAATTTTGGGTACGAAAAAGTTATATGAAAAGAAAGTGTTAGATGGGGTAATTACACTGATTATAATTAATTATAAAAAAAATATAAAAATATTCGAAAAAAAGGTGATTGTACCAATTTAGAGTGACTTCGCTTTGATACCATTTGAAGGTTTGAAAAGCACACTAGAAGGGGGAGACAGGGGGGGAATAATGCTTGTGGCTTTTGTACCTTTTTCATAAAAATCAGAATTAAGGCAACAAAAGTAAATAAAATGAAACAACGCTAACATAGTTACTTTTACTTGGTTCAGATTCTTTGATCACTCAAACTCCAATACCCACAATCGTTGATCACTTCCAATGAGAAATTTATTATCAATTCGAATATTACAAAGCTTGAATATGAAGATACTATTTTTATAAACTAAAATATACTAAAAATTAGAAAATCCGAAGAAAGGCATAGTTGTTGGAGCATCATTGCAGCATCGTAATCAAAGTTCAGAGAAGCGCAAGGCTTGTTTGATCATTGTTAGAAGTGTTTAAAGTGTACTAAAGCCATTGCTCAAGACCTTCTTATATAAGTCAATCCAGGCAGCTCTATGTTATTGAGGCACTTGAATCATACCTAATCTGATTTGAGTAGGCCACAACTTATCCACTTCTAGGTGCTTCTATCACTTAGAGGTGCCTTGGGTTGCTGACGTGGCAAGCACTAAGTTGAGCTCCTCTTGGTCGACTCTATTTTGTCCCAAGCACCTCGATCCCTTTGAGGCACCTTGATCTGACGTGCATTTATCAACTGGAAGATGCCACCTCACCTCCCCTTGTCGTGCACCAAGATGATAGATGTGCCTGAATACCTTTAAAGTGCCTATATCAGCTTGAGGCACTTGGATCCAACAAGGCACTTGGATCTTCACTTCTGTGCTTTATGTTTTCTGCATCATAAAGTTAGCATAGAAAAAATAAAATAATATTAAATAATATTATTTGACAGTGTCAAATAGTTTGGGCCTGACTTTTGGATTTCCCACGACACCCTAGATCGGACCAATACCTACTATTCACTTAATGGGGAATGCTTCATCATTTACTCCTCTCTCTCGAGTTTTCCTTTTTCAAAATACTTATTTGTACTTTTGTTCAGCGTTCAATCCTAGACTTGCCTAGACTTCTGCCTAGTGTCTGCGACCCCAGGATTTCGACGCAATGTTCTTAATCTACCAAGTCTTCTGCCCAGTGTAATATATCAAAATATAATAAAGATTTAAATATAATATAAATGTGACATAGTTAAATTATTTTAAGAAAAATAAATATATTAGTTAGATAATATATTAGGAAATAAGATTTTATAAATTTATAGAATTTTATGATTTTTTTTTTGAATTTAAATTAGTTATTTTAGATTTTAAGGGGTATAAATGGGTAATAATATATAAAGCCTATTTATAATACTCAATTAAAGTGGGAGTTAATAAGTATATAAACCTAAGTTACGTTAATCAAAACCAAAGTTTTGATTTCCTTTCTGTCGTTTCTTCCCCAAGCGCTTCCCTGTTCATGACGCTACGTGTCGACCGCCAGAAGCTGCTCCTCTTTGGGGATCGTCGCACTGGCTGACCATGAACCCCACCGCTGGCGTCGTGTTTCCGCACTGCCACCCCCACTGCCCGGTCACTCCTCCGCGTCTCTCCTTCACCACATGCACGACGACACTGTTCCTCCGCGAGGAGTATTGGCGTTGCCCAACTACTGGCGATGCCCCCCATCAACGCGAGAAAGCCAATGTCAATGCTGCTCCTCCATCATTTCCCAACAGACACCCCCTTGCCACTGCCAAGGCTGGAAGTTGAGTCTGATCGCAACCTTCGATGTTGCAACTACCCACGCATCCTACCTCTGCTGCTAGCTTGCTTGACCTCACCATCTCAAGCCCAACAACCCTTTTTGGTGATGATGTGTGCCAGCCGTCATGGTTTCCACTGCTGCGCAGAGCCACTAAAGCTTCGTCGTAGGCTGTTTGTGTCCTTTTCGACACCATCTCCAATGAGCAGCCACCGTAGTCGCCTACCCGAGTTTTGTCGATTGTTATCAACATCGCCGATGTTGTCACCGGCTACACAGAGTTCCGGTCTAAGAGGAGGAGGCTGTCACCGATTCCCCTTTTTATACTATCTCACATGACCTCTGTAGTCATGAAGTGGTCCCTGGTTCATTAGGGTTTATTAGGAGATGAAGCCATCTTTTATACTTCATGAAATAATCCTTTAAGGAATCTTTTCTCTACCCCAGATGTACCCGTTTTGTCATTTATGACTTGTATTTATAATGGAGACACGTCATTATGACTGAAGAAACTTCTAGAAGATATTTTTTGTCAAATATCCTGTTGGGTATGTCTTGCCGATTGTTTAAGTTGGCTGCATATGCTGTTAAGAATACCCCTGTTAAATATGTCTCGGCTGGTCGTTCAAGCCGGCCATATATTAGGAATACCTTCTGCTGAATATGCCTCGGTCGGTTGTTCAAGCCTATTGTATATTAGGAATACCTTATGCTGAATAAGTCTCAACTGGTCATTCAAGCCAGCCATATATTAGGAATACTTTCTGCTGAATATGTCTCGGTCAGTTGTTCAAGCCAGCCATATATTAGGAATACCTTCTGCTGAATAAGTCTCGGTCGATCGTTCAAGCTGGTTGTATATTAGGAATACCTTCTGCTGAATATGTCTCGGTCGGTTGTTCAAGCCGGTTGTATATTAGGAATACCTTATGTTGAATATGTTTTTATGCTTGAGCAGGATTTGCTTGGCAGAGCATATATGGGCACATGAGCACTCCTCGTCCTGCAGTCAACCGGTGATATGTTACAAATCATATATAAGGTTAAATGCATATATGCTCTGGTGAGCTTCGCCTGGTCGAGTGTATATGAGCACATGGGTGCTCGCTCGGCCTGCAGTTGGCCGGTAATATGCTAAGAACCATATATAAGGCTAGATATCGTTATACTTGGGTGGCCTATGGTGGGCCTGTAATATGTTGAGAATATCATATAAGGCTAAATGTCTTTATGCTCAGGCGAGCTTTACCCGGCCGAGCGTATATGAGCGTGTGGGTGCTCGCTCAGCCTTCATTTGACCATCTATATACCTTTCCTACCTTTCTCAACCTAGACGCCTCCTTCACTCAACAGGCCGATCCCTCATAATGCATATCACTAGCCCCCTTCAAGTCTAGTCGAAGGAGGTATAGCCGACTGACTAGACCTAAGTCTACTTCTGTCCTTTTTTTTGAACATTTCATACCTACTACAGTCATCTCGTGACACCCCAGAACATATCTTGCAACCAAGTTAAATAAGGTGTGATCCTAACTCCTGCAACGTCAACCTTTACTCTTTCTTGCTTCACTTTCCTTTAGAGATATTATTGTGAGTTATGGATTCGAATCTTTCCCCCTGGGATCAACTATTGTTTGAGAAGGAGAAGTCTTTAGCTGAGGCTATGGAAGCCTTAGATCTACATCATTTGCATCAAAGAGAGCTAGAGGTATGTCTACTAGTAGCTCAGTCTCAAGTTCGGTCAGAAGTGGCTTTGAGGGAAAAGCTTATTTGAATTTAAAGTAAAAGACTGAGGAGTTAGATGATCTGAAAGCTCGACATGCCTCAAAAATAACTGTTTTGACTAGGAAGGTTCATATAGATGGTTTACTGATATCGTAACAATAATAAAACTTGAATCAGTAGAAAGCTAAAGTAAATTTTTTGCAAACTGAACTAGATCAGACTAGATTAGAGCTAGCTTCTCTACCACAAACCCAAGAGGGTGGCTCACACAAATTCAAGAGGACATGACAAACAACTTCTCTTTGTCCAGGCTATCCTTCTACTACATGCCCATACTTGGGATGGGTAGAATAATCTAGTAGCTCTCGGAAGTAGGACAAGTAGAAAATTATTTATCTGCTATATCTGTATCTGTTTGTGTAAGATTCACAAATGTTCAAGAGTTATGATTGTGTAATTATTTATGGAAATATAAAGTTATATGTTTATGTCTGGTTATGGTATTTACCTCGCTTGTCCAAGTACCTTTAAATCCGGCCGGACTTATACCCATCCGGGTATATACCTACCTAGATACTTATATGTTATATTCTAATTAAAGCCTACCACCATTGAGTTCACCTAGTGTTTTCCATTCAAACATGTAAACATCTCTCTTGGCTTTAGTCATCCTACTGCTTAAAATGCTAGTTTACTCTAATACATAGCACTAACTCATCCTGAGTTTTACCTTATTTGCCAAATTCATTATTATTATTTATTTATTTATTATTATATTTACCATGCTTTGAGATTCACACAGTTTTTCAAAATGGTATCATTAGTAATTGGTCCTTCAATGGAAAGAGAATGTTCAAAGATATGGTGATTTAGTATATGATTCGATCTGCTCTGTCTATTATAAATGCCTCTTCTTGGGCAAACGCCACGTATCATGTTTCCCCTTTTCTAAGTAATCCTTGGTACGCTTTTCGTTCGTGTCTTATCACACATTCCCCTTGGTAGAACAATGGCTTTCCTTTATAAAATCATTTTATTTTGACGTCTATCCTTATAGCGCTTTAAAACCCTAAGTCTCTTTTTTAACCTTTTACCCTTCGTCTTCCTCTAGTTACTTCTGGGTGATTTTCTTTTCCAACCTCTTTCAACAACCTGCGGTTGTTCATCTTCCCTGGTCTTCTTTTGTGACCTTTTCTCCTTAAGGATTCAATAAGTCATTTATTCCTTTAGTGTTTCTATTTTTCACCATGGCCGAAGAATCTTTACTCCCTTGGTATGTTCAAATTCGTTCTTCCTTTACCACCACCAACCGAACTTCCATCCACTCTCTATATGAAATCCCTAAAGAATATCATATTAGGGTCCTGCAACCTGACGCTCATACTTGTCTTTCTCCTGATGACTGTGTTACCTTTTTTAAAGATCAGCTAGTTGCAGGTTTACGCTTTCCCATTCCTCTTTCTTGATAGATATAAGTCAATATTTTTGTATTCCTTTACAACAATTTGCTCCAAATGCCTTTAGATATCTATGTGGGTTGTATATGGTATTTCGCCTCTTCAGTATACCTCATACTCCTCAAAAAATTTTCATGTTCTCTTACCCCAAAAAATTGGAGCCGGGAGTATTTCTTTTTCAATCTCGCCCAAAGATGGTGTTTTTTAAAGAAATGCATTCATCCATCAAGGGTTGGAAATCATGTTTCTTCTTTATCAAATTTCCCGATCCTGTCGCGTGGTCCACCAAATGACAATCTTCCTTTCCTTCTCTCCATGACATAAGGGAGCTTCATCATCAACTAGTTTTTTCTGATACTCCTTTAAATTATTAGGTCATCACTTTTACATTCACCAATGGATACGTGGTGATCTCTTATATCTTTTTGGCCCGAGCCCTGTTCAAAAGAGTCTACAATGTTCCTTTGGTAAGTTTTGAAATTCTAACTATCCCTCCTTTACTTACTAAAATACCTTTTTATTTATTGAAGTGGATATTTTATTCAGAGCTTTGGTTGACAAGGCAATCTGCCTAGAAGAGGAGGAGTTACAAGCTAAGGAACAAGAGCTAAAAGCATAACTCAATATTCCGTCAGCTCAGACATCTGATGTTCTTTTACCTGAGCCTTCAACTCAACTAACGCTCACTTCTAGCTCTCAGATCACTCTTCAGGAGGCATCCACAAGTTTACCTCCAGAGGACACCCCTTTGGAGATATAAGAACAGGTACCCGGGGCTTCTCCTACAAGAAAATGCCCTGGGCAGCGATTAACATTAGCGCCCCAATCTAAGAAACGAGCTATCTCTACTTCTTAAGATATACCCACAGGGGATATTCCTCCTTCTTCTCTGGAACCTACCCTTTACTCCTTATACCCTATACTTGCTTCTTCCCCTCTTCAATTGCAAGAAGATCCCCCTCTTCCAAGTGCTAGTTCGGACCCTGAGTTCATGATGACTTTTCCGGAGCTAATTCCATTACCGACCCCAGGAACTCAAGGTTCTTCTATTCTTCTCTATTCTCCTCCTTCGCTTCATAGTTCTTTATCATCCTCTTCCACATCTGCTCCTACCCTCCCAATATTATTGGGGGGGGGGGGTGAGGTTCTCTAACTACAGCTTGGGTAGAGGCTTGTAAAGAACTTGAGAAGCTCACTTCTGATGATTGGGATGACAAGTTTTCTTTTGTGAAAACTAAGGTAATATGCCTTTCGTCCTTTTATTTTCTCATTAATGCATTCTAATAATTAACTTTTTGACAACGGTGGATTATTAGTATGAGTATGGCCCAACACCTATATGATTTATCTCAAGAAGTTGCCAAGTTAAGACAACAAGCCTCTGGAGCCTCTCCCTCTCACGCCTCTAAAGAGTCTGTAGAGTTATCTAACCAATTACAAGAGGCTCGCAAGCTTCTCGAGGCAGAACTTGAAAATTCAAGTAAATGGGAAGCCTCTGTAGAAAATTTTGAATCTTAAGCTAAATCGGAGACCCTCCTTTGTGCTGAGCTAACATCTAAAGTGGATAAGTATACAATTGAGAATACTCAATTGTTATCTTAGCTACAAGCATTGAAGGAAGCTCATGCTCTAGAATTAACTGCTAAGGATGCTGCTTTGGAATCTAAAAATTTTGAGTTAACTTCTCCAAGTTCATCCCTAACCATGATTAAAGCAGAGCTTTCCTCCACAGAATCTGAATTAAAATTTTCTCAAGATGCTTTGGCAGAATACATGGCCGGTGAAGATAACAGATTTGAGAGGAGAAAAAGAATAATGATAGAATCTTCTGAATTTAATGCACTTATCGCTAACTCAATTTGCCAAAGCCTTCACCCTTGGAGTTGAGGGGGGTGAAAAGCAATTAAAGAAGAAAGGTCATCTAGTTTTTGACCCCCCAGCTAACTTCTTGGATCGTTGGGAATTACTTGATGATATACCCCCCCTGACTTGTTTCCCAAGCTATTTTAATTGTAAATCAGAATATTTCTGTAATGGAAAATATATATATATATTCTGAACTAATCCTGAAATTCGATCGGCTAGTAACAACCGACCGAATTCCTAATATAAGAAATCTCTTTTGGGCTCCCCGAATTTTTTAAGACTAACTCGGTAATGATTCTAGTATCTTGGGAATGTAACTTGTCGTATCGGCTACCAATACCATTTCCTTATTGGTGACACGCCTGCCTATGGCGTTTGGTATGTGCCTATTTTATTGTGTCCGTCGTCTTACTAATCCATCCAACGACTCCTCTTTAGTCTCACTTTTCTTATCACCTTAATCTAACGTTTCTACTTAAAACACCTTTTTCAATGCCCTACCAAGGCTTTTTAAGGGAAACGAGAGGAAAATCCCTAACACTTGGTCTTCTTCCTCTAGTTCGCGTATCTTTCACTCTTCACTTTCTGCTAACTCTTCTTGTTCTTCCCACTCACTCTTGTTAACAATGTCGACCTCCAATGAGTGGTACACTCAATGCTCTTCCGAGTTTTCTACGGCAGAACCCTGTGATCTTCAATAGAACTATAACTTCCCTACATACCTGGCTATTCCTACCTCCACAGATCGCCCTCATCTTCCTCCTCTAAAAAATGTGACGATTTTATGGGAACAGGTTTTATGTGGTTTTAGGTTTCTCATTCGTCCTTTCTTTGTTGATATTAGTAGATATTTTGACATTCCCCTAAACCTATTTATCCCTCAATCATTCTCTATCATGGTTAGTTTTGTCGTTATTTCTCGTTTACTAGATTTTCCCTTATCTGCTCAACTTTTTCATCACTTTTTCGTTCCTCATCAAGTGGAAGATAGCGTTTTTAAGTTTCAATCACACCCTAAAACCACTCTATTCCATAGAATTTCTCCTCAAGGAGAATGGTGGGATAAGTTTTTCTTTATGCCTATTCCTTCTCCACCCTCGTACCCAATAACTTGGCATCGGGATCTTTCCCCTATTCCTCCATTGGGCAATATCTTGGAAGATCCTGTTATTCGTTCTTCGATGAGGAAATTAAAGGGCACAAAATTTAACTTACCTGCCCTAATCGCCGAAGACTTATTATTCGGTTTTGGTCTTAGCACAGCAGACGCAACTATGAATGTTTCCTTTGGTAAGCTTATTTTCCTTACTCTTGTTTTGAACCATTATTGTCTTGTTTCCAACATAAATTTCTCTTTTTTCTTCAGCTGATGCTATACTTCCTGCCTTTATGTACAAGAATACTCGCTTGACAAGGGCGGCCATAACTAGAATGAGTGATGAATTATTGAGGGATCATCATCTTAATCAACCCTCTTCTTCCCTTGGCCTACTACCTCCCTCTGCATGACTTCAGGAATCTCCAAGATCCTCAGAACAAGAGGGTCCCTTAGTGGTGAAACGCAAAAATCTTGTACCTTATGATAACTAAACCCAAGATAAGCAATGGTTGGAATCAAAAGAATTGATGGTTCTAAAAGAAATACACAACAAAATATTCACAATAGTATCATATTTACAATTACTGATCATAAGCATATGCCATGAGAATTCTTTCTAACCTAGGTCACAAAATTAAAATACTCCAATATTAGGCTATTGATTTCATTTCTAAAGTCGATTATAGATCAACATTTCAAAGAAGGCCCTCATCATTGATTAAATTTCAATAAAAAGGTAGATCAGAATACCGAGAGATCACTTTCAAAGAAGATGGATAAAAAAAGAATAAAAAAAACAAAAAGTAGGCATCTTGAATAACCTAAAGGAGCCCCGCCAGCATCTCCCCCTATGTCAGTGGAACCCGAAATTACCACCGACTTCATCTGCTAAGCGGCCTTATCTACATCCGTCTCTTCCAAAATTAACCTAAATTTATCACTCGGTGAATGATTGGAAAGGGAGAGATATGAGAAAGAGGTAGTGAAGACAAAGAGGAAGATACCTTTGAGGAGCATGGTTGCGAGCCAAGGCTTGCACTTCTCTATGTCAGGGCCAAACTCATAGTACTTTGTGGGGATGCCATAGACGCCACAATAGAGGACATGCACCACCTGCAACTTGTCCACCATGGTGGTCAGCAATGAGGAGGACTTCTAATGCCTTCTTCCTCTCTCTCCTCTCTCTCTCTCTCTCTCTCTCTCACGCCTTTCAAAGAGATGTCCTGATTAAACTATCGGTTCCTCCAAAACTTCCCTAGACACTACAAAGAAAAGAGTGAGGAGGGTAAGAATCCAAATTGAACAGGAGTAGAAAGAACATAACCCATTACCCATGGAACTTTGATATTTTAGTGGAGAGAGGATAGGAGGGAAGCTTACTGGTGCAAATTATGGTAGATTCAAGCTAGATTTTAACTAATAAATATGCTAGAGGAGGTGTACGATGGCAGTAGGGTATTACAGAGACCTCTCTGGGAGCTTCTCCTTCTTCCTAGGACTCGAGGGGTGGATTAGGAAAACTAGAGGTCACCGCGAAGAAGAGAAAGAATCAGTTGGTGTTGGAAAAAAATAGGTTGCATGCCTTAGGTTTTTGTCATGGTCCAGAAATAGTTCTTGTCCAAAAAAATGGATAGCATCTCTCCTATAACAGTGACAAATAAAACCTAAATACATTGCCACACGGTCGTACAAGTATAATAATCTACAACCCACACGGTTAAAATTAAAATATATCCACGCAGTTTAATATGTAGCCTATACAGTTGGATCAAAAACCACATAGTTGTATACACATCTCACACTACTAGAATAGAAAAAAAAATAATAAATAGTCCACACGACTGTAACAAGAACATAGCGGAAGACATAAGAAAGCTACACAATCCAAAATGATAAACTGCATGCCAGCATGACTTAAACACAATAAGTATATAACTAAAACAAAAGGACGCCACAAGTCCAAAAATCCACATAAAAGATACATATAATATGTACAAGTCCAAAACCAATAAAGCGAGTGAAAGAAATAATGGAAGAAGACGCTCGATATAACATGGGACTAGCGAATAGGATCTCCAAGCAATTTCATAAATCCTTTACCTACTTCATGACGAAAGGAAATAGTACAAGGGGTGGTGAGTCCCGGTGACTTAGTGGGAAATTGACATAAATAGTGATCGAGATCAAAGCATACAGTCTCTATAGGGAAATAAAAATATGATCATATATGACAAAATAAATGCACATAACCATATTTGACATAATAAATGTATATAACCATAACTGACATAATAAATGCACATACCCAATCTAGATCTAACACATACGGTATTGTGATTAGTAAACTCATTAGGGATTAGCAATAGATCTGCTCATAACATCTGAGCAATATAAATGATAGCAAATGCATGTATAATAAATGTATATGTATGAATATGACAACCATATGCAACAATCATATCTCAAGCAAGTGCAACATATCACAATCACATGTCGCTAGTATCTACTAGATATGTATCACCGCAAGTCATATGTGTGTAGACATGTAGGCACATGATTACTGCCACCTGTCCCTCTAGCTACCATAACCTTAGTGTGGGCAAGGAGTCAGGATAATGACAACTATACTACCCTCCATATACCACTACTCTTGAGTGACCGAGGCTGATAGTTCGCTGAGTAGCTATCTCACTATATAGCGTTGGGGTCCCTTACTGCCCCAAATCCCGTTACCACTACCCCTGAGTGGACGAGTGGGCATGATAAGAGAAGCTCCACTCTAAGCTACCTCCCCTCCCTGTGGTCGAATGGGTAGGTAAATATGACTAACAATTAGCTCATACCATAAGGAAGCAATGATCGTCAGCATGCGTATAGTGCAATGATGAACATGATATACATAATCATGATACTGACATAATCATCATCAATGCAAGATCCTAATCATCATAAATACCTCTAGTACATGATCCATCTATCACCAATATCTATAGATATGGGTAGATTTAACTGGTGTCTACTAAACAACAAATACAATAAGTAGCAACACCAAACATGTACAGACCATACACGTATGCACCCTACAACGTAGGTATAGTCAACATGATACCTCCAATTGTCATACTAGACATGTATGCACACTACAACATAGGTATAATCAAAATGAAACCTCTAATAATTACACAGAACACGTGTGCTCACTCCACATGCAAATGGATAGTCAACATGGTAACTTTTATAGCATATACGAAATATGTGTACACTCAATATCATTTGCATAATGAGCATGTTAACTCAGTCAACAAGATATCCCCTACAGTACATACTCTACATGTGTATACATAATAAAGTATATATATATTCAAAACCAAGACTGTATATGAAATAACTAAATCATCTCTATGGTGAAATAGATAAGTATCAAGTAGGATAAAAATAAATAGATTTATGGTAAAGTAATCTAATTCATCAATAAAAAAACAACCATACACTAAGTTCAATGAACTAAAGAGGCTAAGGAAGAAATAGCTGCCTATATCTGTCGATCCAGCGATCTAACCCCATGTAAAGACGCTCATCTCGAATCAGTATCTTGCAAATCATATGTTGTACAATTTAGCTAACTACATATACAACAACTAGCTAAACCCAAAGCCAAAACTAATTAGTGGAAATCCTAATCGAATTATCATTAATTATCCTAATTAATGATTAACTTTAATTAATCCAATACACAATCAATCACCACTATTCATCACACTAATCAAATCCAATGTAGAAATAAAATCAACTCTAAAACTCATCCAAATCTGGATGCTCCACTGTTGACTTATGGCTAGAAAAGCTTAATATCAGAACCTATAGCTGAAGTAAAGTCGAGTTGCTGATTTATAATTCAAACACCTTATATCACAATCAACACATCCTTAATTGATCACAAGACCAAATTATTAATCCACAACCTTCAAACTAACCACTTACCCTCTATCGATCTTTGGTTTCCATCTAGAACAGTGTTGTTTGGACGGAATCACCCTGTTTGGAAGATTTAGGCTAAAAGCTTCACGTCGAGCCAAGGAAAGAAGTCCAACACTAACATTAGTGTTAAGGGATAGTTATAGTAGAAGATCTGGTGACAACAGCTAGCCACCCATGGTCCCATCCTTGCCGAAGCCATAATGATCGATCACACTACTAATCTCAACATCCCATAATTGAGTATGCAATCAAATCAATGCTAATATATCACTAAGTATGACTTACCTCTAAACCAGATCCGAGATCTCTATAGGAGAGAATCGAGATGCTGCTGTGGTGGTAAGCTAGGGTTGTAATGACCCAATTTTCCTCATTAGAAGTTTTAAAAGTTCTTTAAAATATTTAGAAATGCTATAGAAATATTCTAGAGATTTTTAGAGTATTTTTATGTAATTTTTGGAGGTCGTTTGGTATTTTTACTAAATGAAGGAAGTTTCGATAATAAAATGTACAAGCCGAGGCTCGAACCGGCAACCCCTGACCCAAGAAAAACCTAACTAACCAACTGGGCTAGAAGTTGTTAGTTAATCAAATAAGGGTCAAAATTGTACTTAAGCCGTAGTTAGGAAATCGAAATTAATTAAAATGAAAAAGGGCGCTGCGGGGGAATCGAACCAGCGACGGTTTGATTTGATCAAACGTAGTTCCCCAGGTGATCCAACGGGAATTTCATAATAAGAAGGAAGTGAAATAGTCTTAAGCTGTAACAGAAGTATTAGGTTATAAAAGAGGACAACTTAGGGCTTGATTGAGAAAACCGCAACCTAAATTCCTTCTCTTCTTCTCTCGCGCGGCGTTCCTGTGCCCGGGCGGAAACGAAGCCGAGCCTAGGGCTTTATCTCCGGCAGCCGGCGAGGACCTTTCCCGTGAGATCTTCACGTTCTCAAGACCCCTTCAGCGAGGAGAAGGTGTAGACGCAAGAGATCGCTGAGATTTGGAGCTCACCCGAACCCTAGAAGCACTAGAAGGTTCCTCCTTCGGCTGTGAGTCAAGGAAACGAAAGTAAGTTGCTACTCACCTATAGTAGGATAGTTTCGGATTCGTATTCCTTCTTGTTTTTGAATTTTATGTGAAGATTGGGAATTCATGTTTGCTGCCGTGAATTCCTTCTTTCGATTTCGTGTTTTAGTAGGGGTTTAAGAAGAGTTCAAGGAAATTCTTTCTGCTTGAATTTCTGCCGCAGCATGTTTTGCCCTAAGGTTTTTCTGTTGCCTTATGAAGGGTTCGATTATGAACATGTTTACATGGAACTTTAATCTCAGCAGGTTATAGTTTTGTTGTGCTAAGAATTGGAGATGAAATAAGCCTTATTGGGGTAAAATTCCAGCAAGTTCCAATTATGTTGTTGATTTTGTGAATTACTGTTGTTAAGCTTTGTAGTATTGGCGTTTTATTTCACTGCCATGTTGTTCCCTTTCTGGTTAGGGTTATGTTCTATTGAAGTTTTAGTAGTATATGTTCTTGGCTTCCTTCTTTTCAAGTTTTGTTGTGGTTTTATTGTGATCTTGTGGAGGTTGTGGCATTAGTTCGTATAACATGATTCAAGTTCCTATGCTAGTGTAATCCTTGTGTTATGTTCGTTAATTCCTTATGCATTATTTAGGCTCCTGATAGTTTAATTCTTGGGTTATGTTTATTAATTCTTCATACCCGATTTAGGCTCTTGATATTCTAGTGTTAAGCATGGATTGTAAATAGAAAGGATATGGTGGATCTGTATGGTTACAGTGTAAATACCATGGCCTTTCAATTCAAGCATGAAGTAGATGGGTTTTACGCTTTAATGTGATCTGGTTTTAATTCAAAGCATACAACATAGGTTTTAATTCCAACAGGTTTTAGATCTAGTTTAAGCTTGTATGGTATGCTAATTTTGGTGAGTATGACATGCAGATTTAGATTTCTAGTTCCTTTGCTATTGGAATAACATGAGCAGATTTCTAGTTTCTTATGTTATTTGATGTGCATGAGTAGCCCTCCTTTTAAAACAATAAGTTTCTAGTTTCTTTAGAGCTTAATATGCAGAATTGTGTTAGCTTAATATGCAACATTTTAGTGTGCAGATTTTTATTAAGTATTAGTGTGCAGAATTCATTTACCCTTAGCTGAACATGTGCAGATTTTTATAAGCATAGCATGCAGATTTTTATAAGTATAGTATGCAGATTTTAATATGCAGAATTTTATTAGCATAGTAGGCAGATTTTTGGGTTAAGCATTTCAAAGTTAGATTTTGTTTAAACATTTCAGTTTCTTTAAAGAAGTATTCTTTTAGAAGTATTAACAAGTATAAGAAAGATAAAGAAAAGAAAGAAATGGCCAAGACCTTAAGTAGATCCCAAAGTCAAGACTTTAGGGATTTTGGCACACAAGGTGCTAAAGAAAATGTCGAGGCATTATATAGAAGTATTAAAAGATAACAAGTATTTTACTTTTATCAGTGGCACTGTGTTGGACTCTCAGTTGTCCTTGGGTTGGGCTCCCATAGTCGTCCCTGGGCTTAGATAACCTAGTAGTAACGGCACGGCCGACGGTCGACGGTCGACGACCCGAGGGTCGCCAAATGGGCCACCGAATGGGTAGGGTCGTTACAAAAGTAAATGCACAGTTGTCGGGCCCAAGAAGAAGTTGATTATTATTTTGAAGTATTATAAGTATAAGTTTTTGAACAAGTAAAATGAGTTTTACATAAACATAAAGTATTAAAGATTAAGTTAGAACAAATGAAATAAGTTTCATATAGTTCTGAAAATCAGTAAGTTTAGTTCTTTATTCTACCATGTTTATCTAGTGGATGAGTAGTTTTCATGTTTACCTATTAGATGAGTAGCATGATTAGCTATTAGAATTACATGAGTAGATTCCTTAGCTTTTCTTTGCTATTAGTTTGACATGAGCAGTTATGTTTATGCTTTATTTCTTTTTAGAGCATATAGTTTTTAGTTCTTTTCGTATACATGCACATTCGTGATTTTGTGAGTTAGATAGCGCTTACTAAGCAAATTTTGCTTATAGACTACACTTCCTCTTACTGCAGATACAGGAAAGGAAAAGATATAGAAAGGAAGGCGACTAGGAGGTGTTCGAAGGATGTGTGATGCCAGGACTATGGAAGCCTTGGGACTTGGAAAGAAGTTTTAATTTTAGTTTCCGCATTTTAGTTATTGTAAACATTTGAGTTGTATTTTAAGTTCATGTCATTTGAGATTATTCTGTTTAGATTGCATGTAGGATGAGTTCAGTTTAGTAAGTGGATATTTGTGTGTTTGATACTTATTTAACTGCGTGGTTGATTGATATGTGTTCCAGCTGCTTGTGGCTGAGTATATATTGCATGTATTGTTGAATATGGTCACCGGTACAGGGGAGATTCTGTCAAAAATTTTCGGTAGGGTTTCCATGTGATTTTTAATCATACCGGTTAAGTAGAGTTAGTAGATAAGTAACGGTCATCTTTAGAGAGTAGTAGTAGTAAGAAGGGTGGCCGTTACAGTTGGTATCAGAGCAGTTCCTATTCTCCAGCATCACACATCAGCACCATCCTTGCCGTCTTCAAGTAAGAAAGTATTTAAGTTTCCTTTTATACTTTCTTTATTATTTGCAGTATGGAATAATTGCTTATATGTGCTTTAGTAAGATAGAAGTTTTGTTTCTCTTATATTCATATACATAAGTATGTTTAGAAAGGATAGAGAAGATATCAAGTCTTCCAAAGACCACTAATAGGTACGATGCGAGATGAATAACAGAGGACCGAGAAGTTAAGAGATTAAGAAACAAAGAAGTACCACTAGTAAAGGATAATATAAGACAGAAATATCAAGAATTAGTCTAAGTTCGAGGATGAACTTTTTATAAGGTATGGGGGATTGTAACGACCCAATTTTCCTCATTAGGAGTTTTAAAAGTTCTTAAAAATATTTAGAAATGCTATAGAAATATTCTAGAGATTTTTATAAATTTTTAGAGTATTTTTATATAATTTTTTGAGGTCGTTTGATATTTTTACTAAATGAAGGAAGTTTCGACAAAAAAATGTCCAAGCCGAGGCTCGACCCGGCAACCCCTGACCCAAACAAAACCTGACTAACCAACTGGGCTAGCAGTTGTTACTTAATCAAATAAGGGTCGAAATTGTACTTAATCCGTAGTTAGGAAATCAAAATTAATTAAAATGAAAAAAGGCGCTGCGGGGGAATCGAACCAGCGACGGTTTGATTTGATCAAACGCAGCTGACCAGGTGATCCAACGGGAATTTCATAATAAAAAAAAAGAGAAATAGTCTTAAGCTGTAACAGAAGTATTAGGTTATAAAAGAGGAGAACTTAGGGCTTGATTGAGAAAACCGCAACCTAAATTCCTTCTCTTCTTCTCTCGCACGGCGTTCCTGTGCTCGGGCGGAAACGAAGCCGAGCCTAGGGCTTTATCTCCGACAGCCGGCGAGGACCTTTCCCGTGAGATCTTCACGTTCTCAAGACCCCTTCAGTGAGGAGAAGGTGTAGACGCAAGAGATCGCCGAGATTTGGAGCTCACCCGAACCCTAGAAGCACTAGAAGGTTCCTCCTTCGACTGTGAGTCAAGGAAACGAAAGTAAGTTGCTACTCACCTGCAGTAGGATAGTTCCGGATTCATATTCCTTCTTGTTTTTGAAATTTCTGTGATGATTGGGAATTCATGTTTGCTGCCGTGAATTCCTTCTTTCGGTTTCATGTTTGAGTAGGGGTTTAAGAAGAGTTCAAGGAAATTCTTTCTGCTTGAATTTCTGCCGCAGCATGTTTTGCCCTAAGGTTTTTCTGTTGCCTTATGAAGGGTTCGATTATGAACATGTTTACATGGAACTTTAATCTCAGCAGGTTATAGTTTTGTTGTGCTAAGAATTGGAGATGAAATAAGCCTTATAGGGGTAAAATTCCAGCAGGTTCCAATTATGTTGTTGATTTTGTGAATTACTGCTGTTAAGATTTGTAGTATTGGCGTTTTATTTCACTGCCATGTTGTTCCCTTTCTGGTTAGGGTTTTGTTCTATTGAAGTTTTAGTAGTATATGTTCTTGGCGTCTTTTCAAGTTTTGTTGTGGTTTTATTGTGATCTTGTGGAGGTTGTGGCATTAGTTCGTATAACATGATTCAAGTTCCTATGCTAGTGTAATCCTTGTGTTATGTTCGTTAATTGCTTATGCATTATTTAGGCTCCTGATAGTTTAATTCTTGGGTTATGTTTATTAATTCGTCATACCCGATTTATGCTCTTGATATTCTAGTGTTAAGCATGGATTGTAAATAGAAAGGATATGGTGGATCTTTATGGTTACATTGTAAATACCATGACCTTTCAATTCAAGCATGAAGTAGATGGGTTTTAAGCTTTAATGTGATCTGGTTTTAATTCAAAGCATACAACATAGGTTTTAATTCCAACAGGTTTTAGATCTAGTTTAAGCTTGTATGGCATGCTAATTTTGGTGAGTATGCCATGCAGATTTAGATTTCTAGTTCCTTTGCTATTGGAATAACATGATCAGATTTCTAGTTTCTTATGTTATTAGATGTGCATGAGTAGCCTTCTTTTAAAACAATCAGTTTCTAGTTTCTTTAGACCTTAATATGCAGAATTGTGTTAGCTTAATATGCAGCATTTTAGTGTGCAGATTTTTATTAAGTATTAGTGTGCAGAATTCATTTACCCTTAGCTGAACATGTGCAGATTTTTATAAGCATAGCATGCAGATATTTATAAGTATAGTATGCAGATTTTAATATGCAGAATTTTATTAGCATAATAGGTAGATTTTTGGGTTAAGCATTTCAAAGTTAGATTTTGTTTAAACATTTCAGTTTCTTTAAAGAAGTATTCTTTTAGAAGTATTAACAAGTATAAGAAAGATAAAGAAAAGAAAGAAAAGGCCAAGGCCTTAAGTAGATCCCAAAGTCAAGACTTTAGGGATTTTGGCACACAAGGTGCTAAAGAAAATGCCGAGGCATTATATAGAAGTATTAAAAGATAACAAGTATTTTACTTTTATCAGTGGCACTGTGTTGGACTCTCAGTTGTCCTTGGGTTGGGCTCCCATAGGTCCCTAGGTTTAGATAACCTAGTAGTAACGGTACAGCCGACGGTCGACGGTCGACGATCCGAGGGTCGCCAAATGGGCCGCCGAATGGGTCGGGTCGTTACAAAAGTAAAAGCACAGTTGCCGGGCCCAAGAAAAAGTTGATTATTATTTTGAAGTATTATAAGTATAAGTTTTTGAACAAGTAAAATGAGTTCTACATAAACATAAAGTATTAAAGATTAAGTTAGAACAAATGAAATAAGTTTCATATAGTTCTGAAAATTAGTAAGTTTAGTTCTTTATTCTACCATGTTTGTCTAGTGGATGAGTAGTTTTCATGTTTACCTATTAGATGAGTAGCATGATTAGCTATTAGAATTACATGAGTAGATTCCTTAGCTTTTCTTTGCTATTAGTTTGACATGAGTAGTTATGTTTATGCTTTATTTCTTTTTAGAGCATATAGTTTTTTGTTCTTTTCGTATACATGCACATTCGTGATTTTGTGAGTTGGATAGCGCTTACTAAGCAAATTTTGCTTATAGACTACACTTCCTCTTACTGCAGATACAGGAAAGGAAAAGATATAGAAAGGAAGGTGACAAGGAGGTGTTCGAAGGATGTGTGATGCCAGGACTATGGAAGCCTTGGGACTAGGAAAGAAGTTTTAATTTTAGTTTCCGCATTTTAGTTATTGTAAACATTTGAGTTGTATTTTAAGTTCATGTCATTTGAGATTATTCTGTTTAGATTGCATGTAGGATGAGTTCAGTTTAGTAAGTGGATATTTGTGTGTTTGATACTTATTTAACTGCGTGGTTGATTGATATGTGTTCCAGCCGCTTGTGGCTGAGTATATATTGCATGTATTGTTGAATATGGTCACCGGTACAGGGGAGATTCTACCGAAATTTTTCGGTAGGGTTTCCATGTGATTTTTAATCATACCGGTTAAGTAGAGTTAGTAGATAAGTAACGGTCATCCTTAGAGAGTAGTAGTAGTAAGAAGGGTGGTCGTTACAAGGGTAGAGGATAGGAGCTCGGGAGGAGTACACATGACAGTATAGGAGGCTTTGTGACTCTCGCAATAGACGATAACGTAACCTCCCACGACATCAATGGCTATTACATCGCCGACTGGTCTCACGGAAATGGACAACAACAGTAGTGGATCGAAGCTAGGGCATGACCGAATGGAGAACTCGAATGCTTAGATTCCGGCAAGCACCTGGTGTCTGTGACTAGGAGAGGGGAGATCGGGTGGCTCTCGGGCAGCTAACAGCCAGCGTCGGGCCTTGGTGGTCAACGACGACGCAGAGAGGAGAAAGGAGAGGGGGAAGAAACGGTGGTCAGGTGAATGAGATGAGACTCGGGAAAATAAATTAAGCTTTATATGGCTTAATTAAATTAATAAAACATAGGATAATAAATGAAAACATTAAGTTTATATCCTAATCAACTTCAACTTAAGGGATATTCCAAACAAGTTTTCTCCAAGCCCAATAGATTATTCACCTTAAATATGTCATACGGACTCTGCTTAATTCCTAAAAAATTACTAAAAATTCCCAAAAAATTCTATAAGCTTATTTCTCTAATAACACTTATTATTTAATTGTCATATCTATATTTCCCCCCACTAATAAAAATTTAGTTCCTAATTTACTACAAAAACTCTGGGTTCCTCATCTAAGGGTAACAACCAAGCAACATACCCATATAATACTCCATCCTAATATCATGAACAAATCTCTAACAATGAGGGATTTTAGATTCCTTTGTAAAACTAAATGATGATTCACTTCTATGCAGATGGTGATGACTCTGTGGGTTATGAGCTTACCATGCTTCCGCTACTTCCACATTGCCACCTAGCCAACTTGTGGGTAAATGAACTACTTCTAAAATCCATAACTCACACTATTATCAGATCCTATAATGTATGTATAGTGTGCTCAGACTGTCTATCTATTTGAGGATGGAAAGTTGTAATAAAATAGAGCTCCATACCCAAGGCTTTCTATAAATACTATTAGAGCCATGAGGTGAATCACGGATCTCTATCCAATATGATACTTATATGTAAACCATGAAGTCTAATAATGTCTCTATAATATAACTCTGCTAAGTGATCCAAAGGGTCCACCATATAGATCGGTAGAAAGTAAGCAAATTTAGTCAATCAATCAATGATTATCCAAATCGCATCATATTCTCTCCATGTCCTGGGTAATCTCATAACAAAGTCCATCGTAACATGCTCTCATTTCTATTCCAACATACGTATCAACTGAAATAATCTTACTGGTCTCTGATGTTCAACCTCCACTTGATGACATACTCATCATGCTATAAAATTTGTGATGTCTTTCTTCTTGTTGTTCCACCAATAGGAATGCTTCAAGTCTCTATACATTCAGGTACCACCCAAATGTATCCCAAATCTAGATTATTATGCTTCTACAGTAACTGCTCCTGGACAAGATGTGACTCTAAAACACACACAATCTCCCACGGTAATAATGAATATCATATAAATGATGTCTCTATATTTTCAGCATAATGATGATAGCTACTAATTCTAAATCATGAGTCAGATAATTCATTTTATGATCTTTCAACTGATGAGAAATACACAATACTACCCATTCATGTTGCATCAGAACTACACCTAATCCTTGATACAACATATCTGTGAAGAATACTAATCCGTCTTCACTAGAAGATAATACCAAAATGGGTGTATTTATCAGCTTTTGTTTTAGCTCCTAAAATTGGTCTCACAAATCTCTATCCAAGTAAATTCCATACTCTTACTGGTCGGTCAAATCAACAACATAGATATGCTAGAAACCCCTCAACAAGTCTCCAGTAATATACAGCTAAACCAAGGAAGCTACAAACTTCCTACACTGTGTTCGATGGTTGGGAGCAACTGAACACAAAAGCTAGGCAAAATGCGTATTTACTGAACTTCGCATAAAGATGTTCTCGTAGAAACATCTCCAGAACTATGTGAAGCTATTATTCATGATCCACCTCAGATTAAGAATAAATCACATTATCATCAATGAATAAAATACTAAACTTATACAAATACTCTGGATATACCAAGTTCATCAAGTTCATGAACACATCTAGAGCATTGGTAAGCTCAAATGATATTACCAAGTACTCATAATGTTCGTACATAAAGCTCACTCAACTGTATGGTCACTAGCATCGAGTCTGTAATATTATCACCAACTAAAGTCATCGAATCTATAAATATCACAGACATGCTACTCCCCATGTCACTATCAACAACAAATACTAAATAATAGACCATCAAGTTAAATATCTACTAATAGATCATCAAAAAATAATATATCACAACATTTGATCTCATAATATCTACCAATTCCAAATCATCCTCAACATTAATCAAACCTTGATAGCTTCATGAGAAAATATAATTAAAAGAAATTATCAATCATTCTAAAAGTGTATGACTACTAAAGCCCAAGGGGCATCCCTTGACTTCCTGATCGATGATAACAACTCTCTAAAAGGTACATATTTGACCAATCCATGCATTATGAATATAAAACTCTACTAATCTTACCCAAAAATATCCTCCGATATAGATACTAATTGCTTGGCTTATATTACTCAATCAGAATACCCCTTCATCAATAATCTCAACGAATTCTAAAAATAGTTGATCCGGGGGTTACATGATTACTATCCTTACTCTACCATAGATTATAGCATAATAACTAAACAATCAACACATGCCAAGAAGTGTGTCAAATCTTATCATTCCAGGTACTCAAATATGCACAGTACAGGAATGACAATTCAAAGTTTAAAGGATCACTTAACTTCTTGACTAAGAGTCTACCCATCAAGGGCTATCACCACAACTCTCAAAATCATGCCTAATAAATATCCTCTGATAAATGTCAACAAAAGGTCAAACACTCTGGTCTATATATAGACTTCAAGACCTTTAGTAAATGATCATGTGGTCAAAGCCTTGAGCTACTCGATGGATACAATATTAGTTAAGTCGACTAATCATTGTCTTATAAACCATCACACTGTACCTTCTCTACTAAAGGTTCAGGAGCCTCTAGTGATGAGCTATGCATATAAGGGTAATGGAGCACTGTCTCTAAATAGTTTATTAAAATAATTGTCAATCGACACTTTGTCCCTCGAAGATCATCCTTTGATATTTCCACTCAGTAATAGTAAGATTTCATAGATGTTAATCAACTAACACCACCTTTTCTGCATCATTACGGGTTGTTTATCTCTATGTACCACCGAGGATATTTAACCATATCTGATCGGTCCATGAGTCAGGATCTCCCATGAAACATCATTAGGCAAGTCAACTCACCATCACCTTCTTAACTACTATGCCTCGATTCCTCATTTTCAGGTTCAAGAACTCTTGAAAATAAGTTATGCTAAAAGAGGTAGAGAAGTACTCTCTCTCAAAAACAACTCAAATTAATCACCAAGTGGTGCCTTTTTCCCAAAAGCCATCTTCTATATTTTCCTTCACATGGTTCCTGGTCACGTAAAGGATAAGCAGCTAACTTCATCTTTTCCACACCAGTACAAGTCATGTATATGAATGTATTCTCCAAGTTATACACCCTAGTAATAATTATATCTCATAAATGTTAAGCAACTAGCTCTATACTTTTCTACACTATTGGAGATCATCTTTCCGAATGTACCTTCTAGGGTTTCCAATCAGGTATATACAGTCCATACTCAAAGTCCCCATGGAATATGATACATCGATCCTCTATAGACTAGTGAACGCAATAATGGTCTATATCTAATTTAGTCATTTCTACGTTTGTACAAGTCATCTACTCAAATGTGCCTCCTAGGTTATCTAATTAAGAACAAGTAACGTAAAGGATCAAAATCTACATGAAATAGAGAAGTTGGTCCTCTACCGACCGAACTAACAAGACTAAATTGATCCTCTACTAACTGATTCAACAAAAGTAAATCAATCCTCTACTCACCAAACCAACAAGAGTAAATCGGTACTACTAACCAAGCCAACATGAGTATGCAGGTACTATCCACTACCCAACTAATAATAACAAGGGTTGGTATGGTTGATGGTATTTCCTTGAGACTGTAATTCCTTATCTCCAATAGGGTCTGATGGATCTAAAATAGTGACTAACCCAATACATGTCATATATGCTATAAATAACTAGATAAATACCAAGACAAGTGTATGATAATAGTTATACAAACTTGCCTCCTATAGCTTGGAGATGTCCTACTGTTGTCTGGTCACACAAATCAAAAAGTAACATCAAGAAAATAAATTATGAAATCCAAAACACATGAAATATTCCTCGTAAACCTATGGCTATGATAACAATAAATTATCATGCTCCAGAAGGAACCCCTGGTTAGAAAAAGGATAGCATCTCCCTTGTAATAGTGATAAATGAAACCTAAATCATAGCCATACAGTTGTACAAGTATAATAACCTACAACCCACATGGCTAAAAATAAAACATAACCATGAAGATTAATATGTAACCCACATGGTTGGATCAACAACCACGTGCAGTTGTATACATAGCCCATATGGTTGGAATATAAAACAAAATAATAAACAACCCACACTATCGTAATAAGAACACAACGGAAGACAAAAGAAAGCCACATAATTCAAAATGAAAAACTACATGCTGGCATGAGTTAAACAGAACAAGTACATAACCAAAACAAAAGGATGCCACAAGTCTAAAAATCCATACAGAAGATACATATAATATGTGCACAAGTCCAAAACCAATAAAGCGAGAGGTAGGAATGTAACCACCCACCTTCTACTAACTAGGCTGTAAGGCCGGAGGTTACATTATGCTAAACTATTCTTGGGATATCACTGAATATTAAGGTGCGGAAAAGCTGAACTAATTAAAACTCTCTGCTATTTGCTGTAAAATCTAGAATTTATATTCAGAAAACACCTCTGAAGTTGTACATATGCTAAAGAAGGGAACCTAAACTTTCCATTTGATCATAAGCTGAAATCAGACACTTCTAGTTGAAATCAGACTTTCCAATCGATCGGCTGATCGATTAGAGTTATTTGATCGATCCATTGATCGATTCAACGTGCTACTGTGCACGGAGGTTAGTCTGGATCGATCGGATGATCGATCCAGCCTGGCCAATCAATCCGATGATCGACTCAGAGGCTCTCTGTTCGCGGAATTAAATTCCCCGATCGATCGGCTGATCGATCCATGGCCAATCGATCAGCTGATCGATTCAACAGCTCACTATTCGTGGCAGATCACTTCCCAATCGATCGGCTGATCGATTGGAACTCTGATTTCTGCTGCATTTCAGAAACTTCGTGTACAACATGAATGTATCAACTAATAAACACTAAACTCTTGCTAAGCGTGTCATGATTCATAACTTACCGACTAGCATCAAGGTAACTAGAAGTCTAGGCATAACCTAATGCATACCTCCACGATTCATAACATTTAGACATTCAAAAGGTGCAGAAAATAAACTATAAGGAGTTATAATCCTTTGACTTGCTGGTTTCCAAGGTCTTTATTCCAAGTTCCTTCTCACACACATCTTGTCGCATTGCCCTCCAGCCTCTGCTAATCCATCTTCCCTTTACCTTTATCTGCAGTATAAGGAAAATAAAACTATAAGCTTGGGAGTTTAGTAAGAACCATCTACCTCACAAAACATGCATTCGAAGAAATCATGCTTTCAAAAGATGCTATTTGAAATACATGCTAATGATCATGCTGAAAATGCTAAAGCATGACATATTGACATACAAGTCATAGAAATCAAAGACTGAACATGAAGCTATTTGTTATATCAATAAGAAAACTAAACTGAAGCTAAACAGTATTCACATATCTGGTTTGTAAAGTTTGAAAACTATTTTGATAAATAGATAAAAATAATAATCATGCTGCTGATGGGCTCGACAACTGTACATTGCTATGCGCGCATCCCTAACTAGACCCGAGGTAGCAAATCCTGAATCTAGTAGGGTTTACTAGGTTATCTAAACCTAGGGACGACTATGGGAGCCCAACCCAAGGACAACTAAGAGTCCAGTACAGTGCCACTAATAAAGTAAAATATTGTTTCAAAAGCTAGTTTATCTTATCTTGTTCTGGCTAGGTTATCTGAACCTAGAGCTAGGTTCTCTAAACCTAGAGGCGACTATGGGAGCCCACCCATTGGGCCGTAGTCCCATATAAACTGAAACAAGATTAAGCATGCTATTAAAAATGCTTCTATGACATTTAACTGAGTCATAAAAATGCCTACTGTATCATATAACTGCACGAGTCATTTTTTCGAGCACTTGGTGTGCTCTAACTCTCCTCAACTTGATAATCATGCATGTGGCTGAACTAAAAGCATATAAACGCACGATTAACTACTCATACTGCAGGTGAGGGGTTATTTACCTCCTGCGCTAGGTTTCTTACAGTTCTGATAGCTAGATTTCCGAAGAAGAAGATCTCTTCGGCGATCTTCTTGCGTCTACACGTTCTTCTCTCGGAGAGGAGCGTCCTCGTGTCGGAGTTGTCGCCGGAAGGTGCTCCTACGACCCTAGGGATGGAACCCTAGGTTTCTTGAGGTTGGCGTGAAGAAGAAGGTGCGGGAGAAGAGAGGGGGGGGGGGGCGTGTGAGGGTGAGAAAAGTTGTCGATCAAATAAAATCCCCACTTACTTTCCCTATTTATATTAATTGATTAATACAACCCAACTCGATTATAAATATAATTGCTCTCCTCTTCTTTCAGCACACCCCTGCTGGGGCCCCTGGTTACTAGAGTCACCCTATAAGTCATAGAGTCCATAGGTTGCGGGTTCAATTCCCGCTTAGGTTGTTTTACGTTTTTATTTAATTTTGCTACTTCTGCTACTCCACAAATTCTATAAAAATATTATAAAATTCCAGAAAAATAATAGAATATTTCTAAAATTGATTTGAGAATTTTCGGGCATTACAATCCCCCATACCTTATAAAAAGTTCATCCTCGAACTTAGAATAACTCTGGGTACTTCTGTCTCATACTAGCTTCCATCTCCCAAGTTGCCTCTTCTGTTGTGTGATTTTGTCAAATGACTTTTACTAATGGTACCTCCTTGTTCCACAATTTCTTAACTGCTCAGCCTACTATCTGAATAGGCCGACTGTCATAGCTGAGGTTTTCACGGACTTGTACCGACTGGGGCTCAATCACCTGGGTGGCATCTGGGATATGCTTCTTCAACATAGAGACATGAAATACGTTATGGCTAGCTGACATCTCTTGGGGTAGCTCTAGCTCATATGCTACCTTGCCAACTCTTCTAGTGATAAGGTATGGTCCCACATATCTGGGACTTAATTTGCCCTTCTTCCCAAAACGCATTACTCCCTTCATGGGAGCCACTCGGAGGAATACTGTATCCCCAACTAAAAACTCTAACGGTCGACGCCGTGTATCAGCATAGCTTTTCTGGTGACTCTGAGCTGTCTCTATCCTCTATCAAATCTGCTGTATAGCTGCTTTGGTTTCTGCTACTAGATCTGTCTGAAGTTCTAGTTCTTTCTGTTCACCACTTTCATACCAGCAGATTGGAGATCTACACCTCCGCCCGTTGAGAGCCTCGTAGGGTGTCATGCCGATAGTGGCCTGATAGCTATTGTTGTATACAAATTCTGCTAAACACAGATATTTGCACCAACTTCCCTTGAAGTCTAGGGCACATGCTCGGAGCATATCCTCGAGTACCTGATTTACTGGCTCCGTCTAACCATTTGTCTGAGGATGGAAAGTTGTCCTAAACTTTAACCTGGTGCCCAATGATGACTGTACACACTCCCAGAAGTGTGACGTGAATCTACTGTCTCTGTCTGATATAATGGTCTGTGGGACTCCATGCAGTCTGACAATCTCCTTGAGATACAACTGAGCCAGCTGTTCCATGGAGTAGGATATCCTGATAGCTAAGAAGTGGGCTGATTTAGTCAATCTGTCGACTATTACCCAAATGGCATCAAAATCATTCATGGTTCTGGGTAGTCCCACTATGAAATCCATGGAAATATCCTCCCACTTTCATTCTGGAATCTAAATAGGCTGCAGGACTCCTCCTGGTCTCTGGTGTTCTGCCTTGACCCTTTGACAGGTCAGACAGGTACTGACATATCTTGCGATGTCTCTTTTCATCCCAGGCCACCAAAAACGTTTCTTTAGGTCTTGGTACATCTTAATGGAACCAGGATGCATTGCATAAGGAGTCCTGTGAGCCTCGTCTAGGATCTTCCTCCGTAGTTCCTCCTGATCCGCAACGCATAGTCTGTCACTGAAATACAATACCCCACTATCAGATACTCTAAACTCTCCACTTTCTGATTCTGCTAACCCTTGCTTGATTTTCTAAATTTCAGGGTCCTGATCCTGAGCTGTCTGGATGTCACCAAGCAGGGTAGATGTTAAGGTCCTAGTAGAGAGCTGTCCAACTATAAGTTCGAGACCAAAATCTGTAATTTCCTTCTGTAGGGGCGTTGACAAGACTGCTAAGGATAGTAAGGTGGCACTGGACTTCCTGCTAAGTGTGTCTGCCACCTTATTGGCCTTTCTTGGGTGGTAGAGGATGTCTATGTCATAGTCTTTGACCAGCTCGAGCCATCTGTGCTGTCACATATTCAGATCCTTCTGAGTGAAGAAGTACTTTAGACTCTGATGATCTGTATACACTCTACACTGAGCTTCATACAAGTAATGTCTCCAAATTTTGAGGGCGAAGACAACTGCTGCAAGCTCAAGGTCGTGAGTAGGGTAGTTCCTCTCATAGTCCTTGAGTTGTCTGGAGATTTAGGCTATCACCCTGCCATTTTCCATCAGTATTGCTCCTAGTCCCAATTTAGAAGCATCACTATAAATATCAAAGATGTCTGTGTTTCCTGGCAGAGTCAGAATAGGAGCACTGGTCAACCTTCTTTTTAGCTCGATGAAACTGTTCTCACAGTCCTCTGTCCACTGAAATTTTCTGTTCTTCCTGGTGAGAGATGTCAGTGGGGAGGCTATCCTGGAGAAATCCTCTACAAATTTTCTATAGTAGCCTGTTAGTCCCAGAAAGCTTCTGATTTCACTGGCGTTCTTAGGTCTTTTCCAGTTACTCATAACCTCGATTATACCGGGGTCTACCATGATACCATCCTTGGAGATGATGTGACCCAGAAAGGATACCTAATCGAGCTAGAATTCACATTTCCTGAACTTGGCGTACAGCTGGTGTTAGTTAGAGCCCTAGAGCCAATCATTCGATGATTGTATTATGGACTTATTGTATCATATTCATATATATATATATATATAAATAAAGGCATTTGTTTTGGTTATTATACTTATTTGTATTGGTGCTAAATAAACTAAGTATAATAGCGTCCTTGAGTAGAAGGTTCTCACCTATATCAATCGGTTAGTTGAACCAATAGTGAGATGATATAGGGAACACTACTCTTAATCATTCCTAGTTGAGTATTAACATTCAGGGACAATGTTAATGCAATAAGACTAGCATGTAGGTCAACTCGATGACTTGATCTCACAAGTCAAGGATATAGAGATATCAAGTTAACATATGGGTATGCATTGGAGAATGTATACTGAATGACCCGCAATGAGAAAGTATCATGAATCGTTATATGAGTGTCATATACTTTCTCATGTGACTATTAGTATGACTACTAGTCCTTAGACCTGAAGTCACCATGGATCCCTACATAAGGAGTTATGTACTTTGGTTTCGTCAAACGTCACCCGTAACTGGGTGGACTATAAAGGCGATTACTGGGTATGTAACGAATTATGCAGAGGGATGTGAGTGATGTAGATGGGATCTATCCCTCCTATATGACGGGTGCGACATCGATATTCTTGATAGAGTGAGACCACGAAGTGCATGGCCATGCCCAAATGAGTCAATATGAGATATTGAGCTCATTTGATTTTGTGAGTCTACTTGGAGTTCAAGATTTAGATTGGTTAGAGGATGACACGGTCTATGTCTCACATTGATCAATCTAGATGTCTAGGATAGAAGGATACTTGTCATATATTGTGAGGAGTCACAATTAGTAGTCACAAGGTGATGTTCACTATGTGAAAAATGACTTTTTACTTCGTTGATTACCTGAAGTAAAAGACCTGTTTTTACCGAAGTAGGCACGCGTGTAGTAAAAAGATTCATTTTACTTCGGATAAACTCCGAAGTCGTAGGCCCAGAAAAAACGAAGTCGTATTGGGTGTCGGGTTCGGACATATTACGAAGTAAAAAGTGCATATAACTTCGTCGGTTTTTAAAAACACTGAAGTAATTAATCCTTTTCGACTTCATCGTTTAGTATTTGTTGTGAAGTAATATACCTACTTTAACTTCGGTTAAAAATGAAGTAATGGATTACTTTTACTTCGTCATATATCGTTAATTCCTGAAGAAATTATCGATTAAATTACATTTAGCTTCGTTCTGGATCGAAGTAATAGATAGATACTACTTTGAAATTTTTGGTAATAACCGAAGTAGTTGATACTATTTTACAGCAACAAATTGTATTGCTTCAAAGTTATAAATAGATTTTACTTCGGATTTTATGAATAAAGTGAAGTATTTTTTCTCTTTTTACTTCATTATTTTTAGACTTCAGTAATTTTGAGCATCACAAAAAGTAACTTCATAAGCCTTGATCAAAATAAGCCATGATTTCAGCATATGTTTATACAAAACAAATCTCCCTAAATATGATAAAAATAAGCCATAAAAAACCAAAAACATGTACTGGTTCATTCACACAACCTGCAATTCACTTCAAATACGAGTACACAAATTCACTCCATTCAATTCTCACTTCATCATATTCTGTCTGCGTATAGTACTGGTTCTTCACACAACCTGCAAACTGCAATTTAGAAAGAACCAAGGGGCCATCTTCAGTCTGAAGTTTACTATAAGAACATATTACATCAACAGAGATAACCAGATAAAAAATTTAAGCCATCTTACAAGAGACAGTAAACGCATCAAAAGTTCCAATATCACTTTTTGAGTGACTAAACTGACACAATCAGTTATCTTTTCTCAATCAAAGAAGAAAATAAATCCAATCATCAAAACTTAAGATACCAACAGGACCAAAGTTAGAGAAAGCATCTATCATTGTTCTAATAAAAAAAAGATGTAATTACACTTCCAACAAATAGTAAAAAATATTGGAAATGATCATTTCGAGCTTCGAGTTCTTACCATAAGTCGGCGTGGTGTATCATATGATGAAACTTCTCCACAACTCAATCTTCTTTTTTTCAAGTACTCCACAGTGAGACTTCTAAGCTGTAAAGAGGAAAAAAATGGAAGAGAAAAAAAAATGCACCAGTTCTCCAATGGAAGACCCTAAGATATAACTATCCACTGAAATAATCATTTAAATTAGTAATATCTAAAACAAAATATAATGCTTGATTCACATAGCACAAAACTGTGTCCCACTTTACAGGATAAATTATGAGAAACACATTATTCAGATAAGGAAGTTACTTTTTTTTCGGTGTCAAACATACCTGGTTACTTGCTTCAACTACATCATGAGGAGGCATCTCTTCAGTGCCAATCTCAAGAACAAATGCTCCAGGACGTTCCAATACCTTGAGGTAAATCAAAAGAATGGGAGAAAAAAAAACATTACACATGATGAACCTTTGTTAATTTTACACAATAAAAATTCACTAATACAAATTCACGAATAATATTGGAGCAAAAAAGACCAAACAGTGTAAGACTTCTAAATTAATTCAAAGGAACATAAACAGTTCCGACTCAACAGACAAACCAGTCTAGTTGTTTAAACTTTAAAGCTCTGTCTATTAGAAAGAAGGGAAAGGGGAAGGGAGGGTTGGAAAGGAGTGCAAGGTGGAAGGAAGGGGAGAGAAAAGTTCAGTTACTCAAACATGTCTACATGGAAGGAAGAGATTTTTACTAGATAGTTTATGGCATCACACCTTAGGGCCTGTAGATCTTTCAACTAATGGAAATCACCGATCATTCAACAGCTGTTGCTTTAGGTGTTATAACTTACCAACAACTAAGACCATTATAGCCCATTAAGCAACATAATAAGACTAAAATTTGAAAAGGAATGAACCTTCTGCAATTGGGAATTTGGAAGATTTTGAAACAAGAGATCATTTTCCTTGGAAAATCCTAATGGGTGCCCAAGAGCTTCTCGTGTCTTCAACCAAAGTTGAGAACATTGCCAAGCAAGACTGCTACACATTTAGAAACATATGCACTGAAAAATAGCTTAGTAGCAGCTTTATCTTTTAAGATTAATAATTCAAGAAAACTTTAGTGGATAAAAAGATTGTCATTCATCAACTCAAATTTTTATTTAACAAAAATATTAAGAAGTATGAATGTGATACTCCATAAAAGAAAATCACTTAAATTTGAAGTTATTTTATCCATTTAAGTATTCTATCTTCATGATATTGCATCCAAAAAACCATTGTAATTGGTGTTGTCAAACGCTTCGTAACCTCGATTTAGGGGATTGGGTGGATAGACATTGCTTTTATGCTCTCTTGTCCACATCCTCTTCCCAAAGCCAAATAGAAAACTAACCATACACCATGACCTAAAACCTAGTAGAGACAAAAATCTTCTCAACTTGCTTAGATAAATTGAGATAAAAAAATTAAGTACACATATCTTTAGATAATAGTCATTAGGTACAATCAATTTAATGCAATGAAATAACTTGTGAATCTAGTGGCTCCAAGTCTGCCTCCTCATTACTGAGTTTATGCATTAAAGAATAGACCTAAAAATGATTGAAGAAGCCTGCCATAATCTGAACCCACTTAACTGCCCTAACAACCTTGGCATCAACATTTTTCTCAAGAAATTGAAGGCGCATATGCACAAAGGTGTTCAAAATAGAGTATCCATTTGTATTGTAATCACCTGAAGCAAAAACATTAGACTGATTTCTCAGACTGTTGACTCAGTGGAGCCTAATTTGCTATGATAGACTGTTGACTGATTTCAAAATAGAGTATCCTCACCCTTTTTCCAATAAGTAAAATTGTATTGATCCTCAAGACCAAGGGGCCGCAAGACGTTATCGGGAAGAGCACAAGCGACAACAATATGTAAGAGTGAAAATGCAAGTTTGCTTTATTTTGATGGAACAATAAACAAATAAAAGTCACATCGAAAGGGAGCATTTTATCTTCTCTAAATATATGCCTCTATCATGACCAAGTTTCTTGAAATCGCAAGAATCTCAGCAAAAAGTGGATTACCAAATCGAAGAATAATCAATAACTAGCACAAAGCAAATAAACAAATAGAAACCATAAAAGTACGCACCTTCGTCGATCTGCTTAAGGATCTACGAAGCCGGAGGCCGCTAGAGGACGGATTCGGCGTTGTGGGCATCTGCGGCTGTAGTTCCTGCGTCGCCGTCGAGCCTCCTGGCGAAGAATCCGAAGGGAAGGCGGCATCGGTCGAGTCCCTCCTGACGTCGGTCGCAGCCTCGGCCGTACAAGGGCCGTTGTCGTCGAGATCGACGGTTTGCGGGATAGAAACGCAAAGATTAAGCCCGAAGGCTCTCTTCGTTCTACTCCATGAGTTCGCCATGGCTTCATCCACTGCAGAGAAGGGGCAAGGAAAAAATACAGTTACAAAACCGGACCAAGGCGACACCCTTCCTTCAGGTCGCGCGGCTTGCGAAACAGGATCCCCGAAATCGCCTCTTTTCTAACCCTTCGCAGCAGATTTCGGCAAGGATCAGACTGCTGCGGATGGACGAACCCTAGGAGAAGGAAAAAGAGGTGGATCGATTCTCTGCTCAGAAGGGGAAGGAAGAGGAGGTCCAACAACTCAATTTCGGAAGAGGAGCATCGGAAGCCCTAACCCAAGAAAACGAAAGGAAGTGGGGGGAAATAAAAGTGGTCAAAGTCTCTTTGTAAAAATAAAAGTTAACTCTTGTACTATTACTTTGGAGTAAACACTAAAAAATGTATTCACGACATTACTACTTTGGTATTTAACAAATTTCCGAAGTAATAACTTATTTCAGTTTAAAGCGAAGCCCGTGTTTTTAAATCTGCGAAGTCTATATTTGTATATACTTCGTCGGTTTTTTCAGCGAAGTTGCTTATACACTTTTACTTCGTATATTTAATTGACAAAGTAAATTGTGACGAAGTAAAAAGTTAGTTTTCACATAGTGGTTGGATCTCAACATTCTTATAACTTGGGTAGTAATGATGTGTTGCTAGATACCGCTCATTACTTATGCTTCTAAAAGGGTCTAGGAGCATTGCCAACGTTATAAGAACCTATAGGGTCACATACAAAGGGTAATTAGATGGAGATTAGGTTCATTTGATGAACCTAAAGGATTAGGTTCATGTGATGAACCAAATTGGATTAAGAGTAATCTAAAGTAGGCTAATTGAGTTGGACTCAATTTGGTTCATGTATTAGATGAGTCTAATTTGGACTTAGACTCATTGAATTAATTTAATTCAATGAATAGAGATTCATTAAATTAAAATTGACTTGAACCAATGGTTTTATTAGATCAACCAAGAGAGAGAAGTGGTCAAGTTTGACTTGACTTGAGAGGAAGATGAAAGGTCAAGTTTGACTTGACCATTTGCCACCTCAATGGTGAGTTGGCATTGAGTGGGCCAATGATGATGCTCCACATCATCAATGTTTCTTAAGTGGGATGCCACCTCATGGGAGTTACCAAGAGTTGTGACTCTTGGCCTTCCATGGAGGTTACAACTCCACCTAAAGTGGCCGACCACTTTTATTCATCAAGGGAGTTTTATTTTTCTTTTGTAACTCCATCTTCTTCTTCCTCTAGAGTTTTCTTCTTGCTCTCCCTCTCCTCACTTACTGATCTCTAAGGTTTCTAGCACATCCTTAGAGGTTTTTCTCCATCTCTTGCTTGTGTGGATACACATAGAGAAGTGTCTACTTTGACACTTTCGAGATTCGGCGAACCGAGGATAAGCGGGATTGCGAAGGGCTTCGCATCAAGGGTATATTCCTTCTCCTTTGTAGATCTACTGTAGATCGAGGTTTAGAAACTCGTACTCATAAGTTTTTCAAAAGTTTTATCTTCGCATGGATCCGGTGGCGGGGGTTTCGGGGTTTCCGCGACGCGAAAAGCGGTTTTCGTGGCCCGAAAAATCCAACAGTGGTATCAGAGCCACGTGCGAAGACTTGTATGAGTTTAATTTGATTTTTTATGAAAAATATAGGTTCTGTGATATTCTATAATTTTATGATTTTTAGAGTTTTTATGGGTATTTTTCTCGTAGAAGCGAAGCACAAGTGTCTCGACACTTGTAGGCTTCGACTACCGAGAAGTTTTTTCCAAAACGGCAAGGTTTCGCCCCAAATCATTTTGGGACAGCGGGTTAAGGCGCTATTGGATCGCTAAGGGACACTCGCGATAGTTAGATCGCGGGTAGGGGCGCTGCCCCTGGCCACGCAAGGGTATTCATTCCGCGATTGCGCCCGAAAATCGCTAAACGGGACCGCCGAGAATTTTTACTCATAAAAATTATAAAAATTGGTATTAAAATTTCAGAAAATTATAGAAAATACATAATTTAGAATTATGTATAATTTGTGATAGTCATGGCCCAAAAAGATTCAATTGGATTGGTATATTTTGTGTTGTAATTCATAATATGGCCTGCGTGCCGTCATGTGATTGTGTGTGCTGTATTTTTGATACGAGACCTACGCGTCGTGCCTTTCTCTTTTATTCTTGTTTTAAATTAGTTTAGACTCGAATGTAACTCGAGTTTCAAAATTGTAATTAACAAAATTGGAGCCGTGGAAGGTCCACTCGAGACGGAGTTACAAGGAGGGCGCGAGCAACACAAGGTGGTCAAATGGAGGAGCTTGAGAAGCTGTTGACCCTAGGTTGACCATCCGATCTTCTCATTGGCTTGAGAAGATCGTAGTAGGGCCATGACTAATCACAAATTAATTTAATTAATTGATTGTGTATATGTGATGCATGATTAAGTAATTAATTAATGCCTAACGATTAGATTAGATCTAAGTCATGCACATGATGCACTCTTTCGATTAGATTAGATCTATCGAGTATATGATACGCATCATCGTTTAGATTAGATCTAAATCACGTCAACTCTAATGCCTACCGTGACGTGATACCTATCACTACCTCGATCACATGTGTTGTTGAATCTGCCAAAGCAGAGCAACACATATTATCTTGGTAGGGTACAGAGGGACAATCTTGGTCCCGCTTATCAACGCATGGGCGAATACAAACTCAATTAGATTGAGTATTCCTAGTTAACTTGGTTGGATCGAGTACAACTATAGGCATTCTTCCAATGGTTGGAAAGATAGGACATAAATCACATTTAAATTAATTCTTGGGCGTATTAGCCAAAGCTAACCCAAGTTTTAATATAACTGCGGATAATGATCCTATAAACAAGAGTTGCATAGAGATGTAATTGGTAAATCGTTATCTACCGATCATACTAAATCTTGGGTGTATTAGCTAAAGCTAACTCAAGGGTTAGTATGATGTGGATCTTGTCCCACATAAATTATAGAATTTAGTGGGAGCATCATTTAGTTAAAGGCCTAATTAAATGATTTAAAAGAATATGATATTAATTTTCTACATTTTTCTGTTGTAGATAACCATGACGTCAAATACAAACACTTTCTCCCTGCGATATGTTCTTGAGAAGGACAAACTCAATGGAGCAAATTTCCTGGACTGGTACAGGAATTTGAGAATTGTTCTCACCCAGGAACGTAAACTGTACGTTCTAGAGCAGCCCATTCCGGAGGCTCCTCCTGCCAATGCCCCGCGAGCTGACAAAGATGCTTATAAGAGGCATCAAGATGACGCATTAGATGTGCCCTGTCTAATGCTCACGACCATGAACTCTGAGCTTCAGAAGCAACACGTGTTAATGGGTGCTTACGATATGGTTGAACATCTTCGTCAACTGTATCAAGGACAAGCAAGGCATGAGAGATTTGAGATCTCAAGGGCACTGTTTCAGTGCAAGATGTCAGATGGGGCTCCCGTAGGCCCATATGTACTCAAAATGATTGGGTACATAGAAAACCTACAGAGGTTGGGATTCCTGCTTGGCCAAGAGCTGGCCACTGACCTGATCTTACAATCCTTGTCGGATAGCTATAGTCAGTTCGTTCTAAACTACAATATGAACGAAATTGACAAGCCACTGCCCGAGCTGCTCAGTATGTTAAGAACTGCTGAGCTAAACCTTAAGAAGGCTAAGCCCCACTCTGTTCTGATAGTTCAGAAACACAATGGCAAGGGCAAGCCCAAAGGCAAGGGAAAGTCCCAAGCCAAGGGCAAAGGCAAGGAACTGAAGCCTAAAGGAGGGGTCGCCAAGGATGCTACCTGCTTCCACTGCGGTCAAACCGGGCACTGGAAGAGGAACTGCAAGGTGTACCTGGAAGTACTTAAGAAGAAGCAAAGTGAGACTTCCACTTTAGGTATATATGTTATAGAAGTCAATCTATCTATTTCTTCATCGTGGGTATTAGATACCGGATGTGCATCTCACATTTGTACTAATGTGCAGGCACTGAGAAATAGCAGGGCATTGGCGAAGGGCGAGGTGGACCTACGCGTAGGCAATGGAGCACGGGTTGCTGCTGTTGCTGTAGGGACTTATTTTCTATCTTTGCCCTCTAAGCTTGTATTAGAGTTGGATGATTGTTGTTATGTGCCTGCATTAACTAAGAACATAATTTCAGTTTCTTATTTGACAAGAAAGGTTTGTCTTTTATTATAAAGGACAAATGTTTTTCTGTTTATTTAAAAGATATGTTCTATTGTGGTTCACCTCTGATGAACGGACTCTACATTCTAGACCTTGAAAGCCTTATCTATAACATAAATACCAAGAGGTTCAAGTCAAATGACCTGAACCAAACCTATCTCTGGCACTGTCGCTTAGGTCATATAAATGACAAGCGCTTATCCCAGCTCCATAAGGATGGTTTGCTGGACTCATTTGATTTTGAATCTTATGAGATGTATGAGTCATACCTACTAGGCAAGATGACCAAGACTCCCTTTAGTGGGCACAGTGAGAGAGCGACTGACTTGTTAGGTCTTATACATAGTGATGTATGTGGCCCTTTCAATGTCGCTGCAAGAGGCGGTTATAGGTACTTCATCACATTTACTGATGACTTCAGTAGATATGGTTATATGTACTTGATGACACATAAGTCAGAATCCTTTGAAAAGTTCAAAGAATTCAAGAATGAAGTACAGAACCAGCTTGGCAAGAGTATTAAGATACTTCGATCAGATCGAGGTGGAGAATACCTTAGCCATGAGTTTCATGACTATCTAGCTGAGTGTGGGATTGTATCCCAACTCACTCCTCCTAGAACACCACAGTGGAATGGTGTATCCGAAAGGAGAAATCGTACCCTATTAGATATGGTACGATCTATGATGAGTCACATAGATCTTCCGACATACCTTTGGGGCTATGCTCTAGACACGGCAACTTTTATACTCAACCGAGTTCCATCTAAGGTCGTGATAAAGACACCATATAGGATATGGACTGGGAGAGATGCCCAGGTGTCTTTCATGAGGATTTGGGGTTGTGAGGCTTACGTTCGACGTCAAGTCTCAGACAAGTTAGGACCCAAATCCGACAAATGCTACTTTATTGGATATCCCAAGGAAACTAAGGGATATTACTTCTACATTCCCAGTCAGCATAAGGTAGTTGTGGAAAAGACTGGGGTCTTTCTGGAAAGGGACTTTGTTTCTAGAAAGACTAGTGGGAGTATGTTCGATCTTGAAGAAGTTCAAGATGCGGACCATAGCACTGAAGCCTCGATGGAAGTTGAACTGGAACCACAAAGTGTTGTGGATGATGTTGTTCCACAAGGAGTTGAAGAACAACAACCAGTTCAAGTAGACATACCTCTTCGCAGGTCTGATAGGGTACGTCGTCAGCCTGAGAGATACTCATTTTTCTTGTCTGACCATGGTGACATTGTGCTCATAGAGGATGAGCCTACCACCTATCAGGAAGCTGTGATGAGACCATATTCCGAGAAATGGCTAGAGGACATGAGATCCGAGATGGAATCCATGTACACCAACCAAGTATGGACTTTGGTTGATCCACCTGAAGGGGTAAAACCCATTGGGTGTAAGCTGGTCTTTAAGAGAAAGACTGACATGGATGGACTTATCTATAAGGGTCGCTTGGTAGCTAAAGGCTTCAAGCAGATTCATGGTATTGACTATGATGAACCTTTTCTCCAGTAGCGATGTTTAAGTCCATTCGGATCATGCTTGCTATTGCAGCTTACCATGACTATGAGATATGGCAGATGGATGTCAAAACCGCATTTCTTAATGGAAACCTACTCGAGGATGTGTACATGACATAACCTGAGGGTTTTGTAGATCCACAACATACTAGCAGAGTATGCAAGCTACATAGGTCCATTTATGGACTAAAGCAAGCTTCTCGGAGATGGAATCTTCGATTCGATGATGCAATCAAACAGTTTGGTTTTATCAAGAACGAAGATGAGCCTTGTGTCTACAAGAAGGTTGTAGGGGATATAATTGTCTTCCTCATATTGTATGTGGATGACATACTACTCATTGGGAAGGACATCCCTTTGTTTCAGTCTGTCAAGACCTGGCTAGGGAGTTGCTTCTCAATGAAGGACTTAGGTGAGGCATCCCGCATTTTAGGGATACAGATCTATAGAGATAGATCTAAGAGATTGCTTGGCCTAAGTCAAAGTACATATATTGACAAGGTACTCCTTCGGTTTGCCATGCAGAACTCCAAGAAGGGATTTATGCCGATGTCACATGGCGTGAGTCTTTCAAAGACTCAAGGTCCCTCTTCTAGAGAGGAGAGAGACCGCATGGATCAGATCCCTTATGCCTCAGCCATAGGATCTATCATGTACGCCATGCTATGTACTCGACCTGATGTCTCGTATGCTTTGAGCATGACGAGCAGATACCAGTCAGATCCAGGTGAAAGTCACAGGATAGCGGTCAAGAATATTCTTAAGTACTTAAGAAGGACTAAAGAATATTTCTTGATATATGGAGGCAATGATGAGCTAGCTGTAAAGGATTAAAGTGATGCTAGCTTCCAGACCGACCAGGATGATTATCGATCGCAGTCAGGGTTCGTATTTTACATTAATGGTGGTGCTGTGAGCTGGAAGAGTTCGAAGCAGGACACAGTAGCTGATTCTACGACAGAGGACGAGTACATTGCTGCATCAGAGGCAGCAAAGGAGGCATTTTGGATCTGCAAGTTCATCACTGAACTTGGGGTGGTTCCCAGTATCGCTGACCCTATTGAGCTCTATTGTGACAACAATGGAGCTATAGCACAGGCGAAGGAACCTCGCTCACACCAGCGGACCAAACACATACTACGGCGCTTCCATCTCATTCGAGAGATTATCGAGAGAGGAGATGTGAAGATATGCAGAGTACCTACAGAGGCTAACATCACAGATCCCTTGACCAAGGCTTTGGCACAGAGGAAGCATGATGGCCACACTAGGTCATTGGGGCTTAGAGCCTACACTGATTGGCACTAGTGCTAGTGGGAGATTGTTAGTTAAAGCCCTAGAGCCAATCATTCGATGATTGTATTATGGACTTATTGTATCATATTCATATATATATATATAAATAAAGGCATTTGTTTTGGTTATTATACTTACTTGTATTGGTGCCAAATAAAGTAAGTATAATAGTGTCCTTGAGTAGAAGGTTCTCACCTATATCAATCGCTTAGTTGAACCGATAGTGAGATGATATAGGGAACACTACTCTTAATCATTCCTAGTCGAGTATTAACATTCAGGGACAATGTTAATGCAATAAGACTAGCATGTAGGTCAACTCGATGACTTGATCTCACAAGTCATGGATATAGAGATATCAAGTTGACACATGGGTATGCATTGGAGAATGTATACTGAATGACCCGCCATGAGAAAGTATCATGGATCGTTATATGAGTGTCATATACTTTCTCATGTGACTATTTGTATGACTACTAGTCCTTAGACCTGAAGTCACCATAGTTCCCTACATAAGGAGTTATGTACTTTGGTTTCGTCAAACGTCACCCGTAACTGGGTGGACTATAAAGACGATTACTGGGTATGTAACGAATTATGCAGAGGGATGTGAGTGATGTAGATGGGATCTATCCCTCCTATATGATGGGAGCGACATTGATATTCTTGATAGAGTGAGACCACAAAGTGCATGGCCATGCCCAAATGAGTCAATATGATATATTGAGCTCATTTGATTTAGTGAGTCTACTTGGAATTCAAGATTTAGATTGGTTAGAGGATGACACGGTCTATGCCTCACATTGATCAATCTAGATGTCTAGGATAGAAGGACACTTGTCATATATTATGAGGAGTCACAATTAGTAGTCATAAGGTGATGTTGGATCTCAACATTCTTATAACTTGGGTAGTAATGATGTGTTGCTAGATACCGCTCATTACATATGCTTCTAAAAGGGTTTAGGAGCATTGCCAATGTTATAAGAACCTATAGGGTCACACACAAAGGGCAATTAGATGGAGATTAGGTTCATTTGATGAACCTAAACGATTAGGTTCATGAGATGAACCAAATTGGATTAAGAGTAATCCAAAGTAGGCTAATTGAGTTGGACTCAATTTGGTTCATGTATTAGATGAGTCTAATTTGGACTTAGACTCATTAAATTAATTTAATTCAATGAATAGAGATTCATTAAATTAAAATTACTTGAACCAATGGTTAGATTAGATCAACCAAGAGAGAGAAGTGGTCAAGTTTGACTTGACTTGAGAGGAAGATGAAAGGTTAAGTTTGACTTGACCATTTGCCACCTCATTGGTGAGTTGGCATTGAGTGGGCCAATGATGATGCTCCACATCATCATGGTTTCTTAAGTGGGATGCCACCTCATGGGAGTTACCAAGAGTTGTGACTCTTGGCCTTCCATGGAGGTTACAACTCCACCTAAAGTGGCCGGCCACTTTTATTCATCAAGGGAGTTTTATTTTTCTTTTGTAACTCCATCTTCTTCTTCCTCTAGAGCTTTCTTCTTGCTCTCCCTCTCCTCACTTACTGATCTCTAAGGTTGCTAGCACATCCTTAGAGGTTTTTCTCCATCTCTTGCTTGTGTGGATACACATAGAGAAGTGTCTACTTTGACACTTTCGAGATCCGGCGAACTGAGGACAAGCGGGATTGCGAAGGGCTTCGCATCAAGGGTATATTCCTTCTCCTTTGTAGATCTACTGTAGATCGAGGTTTAGAAACTAGTACTCATAAGTTTTTCTAAATTTTTATCTTCACACGGATCCGGTGGTGGGGGTTTCGGGGTTTCCGCTACGCGAAAAGCGGTTTTCGTGGCCCGAAAAACCCAACAGTTCTGTTGAAGGGTCTGCAGTACTATCCTCAGGTGCTCTGCGTGTTCTTCCTGAGTTCTAGAATAGATAAGAATGTCGTCGATGAACACGATAACAAACTTATCTAAGTATTCTCTGAATACCCTATTCATGAGGTCCATGAAAGTAGTTGGAGCATTCGTCACGCCAAAGGGCATGACTACGAACTCATAATGTCTGTATCTGGTCCTTAAAGTTGTTTTGGGTATGTCACCTTCTTTAACTTTCACCTGGTGATATCCCGATCTGAGGTCTATTTTAGAGAACACTGCTGCTCCCTTTAGCTGATCAAACAGGTCATCTATCCTGGGAAGAGGATACCTATTCTTAATCGTGACTTGGTTTAGTGCTCGGTAGTCTATGCACAGGCGCATGCTCCCGTCCTTCTTCTTCACGAATAATATAGGAGCTCCCCATGGTGAGTGACTAGGGCGTACGAAACCCTTGTCGAGCAGCTCCTGTAGTTGCTCCTGAAGTTCCTTCAGTTCGGCTGGAGCCATGCGGTAGGGTGCTTTGGAGATGGGATTCGTACCGGGGATGAGTTCTATCACAACACTACAACAAAAACCCTCATAGACATTGGTTTTCCACCGCTGTCTATTACATTTTCGACCGATGTCTATGAAGGCGATGTAAAAGGTCTATCATTTTAGACATCGGATTAAAATCGGTGTAGTATCACTTAACGACATCGATTTTCGAATCGGTTATTAACCGGTGTAGTATCACTTAACAACACTATTTCATCAATGATGTAAAACTGATGTAATATTATATGTTAATAACACCAGTTTTGACAGCGGTATACGACCGATGTAATATTAGTTAATGACACCGATTTTACAGCGGTGGAAAATCGATGTAATATTAGTATTGTTTAACGACACAAATCCGATTTCCGAAACAATGAAAAACCGACAGTATCCAAAAAAATACACAAATATTCACAAATTACACAAATATTTTTCTTCCAACAGTATCCATAAAATACACAAATATTCACAAATTACATAAATATTCTTCTTACAATAGTATCCATAAACTACACAAATATTCTTTTTACATCAAAAGCTAATAGATATTGTACACATCAAGGTAGAACATCGTGAGTCAAAAATCAAGCTGAGGCTACATTAAATTATGAGAATCAGAATCTGTTCAACTTGCTATACTGCTCCATTCTTCTTGCGCCTTTCATTTCCCTAATCTCACCACTTTTCACCTTCAAATGCCTAGTTTTCTGAGTTAAAACATCCACTGTTCTAATCTGTCAAACAAAAGTATCATTTGGTCTACTTAACTACAGCAAAGAACAAAAATAGAAGAAATATACATGCTGTAGAAGTCCTAGAATATCACCATCAGAAAGAAAAAATCACACTTGGTGGACATAATACCTCAAACATATCCAGCAAACTACCTCTTGCAGTTCCCTCTTGACATTTTCCAGCCCACCAATATCATCCCAGCTGACATTTTGTACTTCAACAACCTGATCAAAACCCAACAAACTATCAGCATATCTCAAGGTAGAAATAGAAGTGGTTTTTAGGCCATTCATCAACATATGACAGTAAACACAAGTTACCAACCAGACACATGAGGTTATAGAATTTCTTGAGTTGAAAAAGGTAAGTTTAATTTAGAAAGAACACCAATGTCAAATTTCTCATTTTCAATTCTTGCAGCAACAATTTATTTTAAAAATTCATGTAGATAATCATATTTAGAAGGAAAAAAACTAACTGAAAATGATTACAATTACCAAAGCAAAGACTTACAGTTTCACGGAGGGCAGATGGGTTACTAGATCCCAAAGCAGTCTTAAAGTGTTCATTTGTAAAAGACAAAGAATTGAGAATCTCAGCATCAATTGATTCATCTTCTAGATCAATTATGTCCATCTTTTCATGGATACACTGGAGAGCAGCTTCAGTGCATAAAGCTGCAAGGTCAGCCCAACATAGCCATGAGTATCCTTAGCAATCCTTTACAAATCAACCTGCATTGAATAAATCAAATTTCATAACTTGGACATTCACTGCAAGATATCTATTAACAAGGTAACAACAATTGGTAATGTTCACATACATCAGCAGATAGCTTCATGTTCTTAGTATGGATGCGAAGAACCTCCGATCGGCCAACCTCATCAAGAACACCAATGTCAATTTCTCTGTCAAACCTACCAAATCGTCTAAGAGTTGGATCGATACTGTTTGGCATGTTCGTAGCCCCAATGACAATTACATGAGCACGAGACTTCAACCCATCCATCAGTGTCAACAGTTGAGACACTATGTGCCTTTTAACTTCCCCATGAGTTTTCTCTCTCTTAGGAGCAATGGAATCAATCTCATCAATGAAGATAATTGAGGGTGCATTTTTCTCTGCTTCCTCAAAAGCCTTCCTCAAATTACTCTCACTCTCCTGAGAATCATCCTTACCTATAATGTAGACATCATGAGTCTACGGCGCAGCAAGCACAATCCATTATGAATAAAAGGACATCCATGAAATAGTAGAGATAGCAACTAGAAGTCAAATAGAGAAACAGAATGTATTAATTACTAAATAAAAAGAAAATATTAATAAACGTGTACAAGTGATACCCCATAGCTAATAGAGTGAATATGTCACATATCCGGTAACCACAATTAGAGCCAGTCAATAGTTAGCCAGTCAACAGTCCCATGAACCTAGAGGTACCTCCTAGAGAACATGCAGTCAGTCATATAGCCGAAGCTACCATATATAATTTATCAATCAAGTTTGGATGGGCCCCTCCCCGAAGGTCATCCCGGGTCACCCATCCCGTACTGTCGCCACATATGCTCATACTCATTCTATTAGCTATGTAGAAAACCATAAACAACTACCTTATCATGTGACAATTTATCATGCCTAGCTATTTCATTCTTATAGTCAACATATCCATTCACAGTGCCCATTCCTTATCCGTATTTCATACAGCATAGCTATACACAATATAAGCATGCGTATCAAAACCCAGGAAACTATCACAGAATATTCATATTATCATGGTAGAAAGTAGTCATGATTTTTAAGAAAAGCATGCAATCATACTGGGTATTAGATCACAGAACTAGTAACAACCAAGGATTAGATTTTTGAACTTCTACCAAAAACCACAATCAAAACACCTCTGCTCGGAGAAAATTAGAACCCATCAAAATCAAACCCATCAACACCGTAACAATTTCGAAGAGAGAAGCTTAACTATGATTTCAAATCGTGTTTGAAATCCCAGCCACCATAGACGGACCTTCCAGCTTCAAAGGTCACCCCCACTTCCAAACAAAATTTCAGAGTCCAGTACACCACAATTAAGTCCGAACCGGAAAGCAAAACAAATCTCAAATTCATCTCGAAGATGTCGCAAGAATCAACACACCAGAGCTCCACAAAAATCCTAATTCATGACACATTCCACCAACCAGCCATTAAGCCAAGCATATCAACAAACATGTAACATGCAAGACGTGCAAAACACTTATAGCAGCAACAATACGGTGGAACTCGATTAAAAACTCATACACAGTCAATCAAACATTGAAAGATTTGTATTAAGAACATTCCAGTCGTTATCAAGCTTCAACAATAACCGAATACACCGACCAGATATTGAAATCCAGAAATCAGGCGATTTCAACCGCACTTCGATGAACCTTCGATTCAAATCGATAAATCTCAGGGGAAACCGAGTACAATCTCATTCACAGACAGGCGAAATCCACAAGATTCACCACAGAGTAGACCACCGGAAATCCATTTCCATCGATAATAGAACGCAGGGAAAAAACTCAGAAACCACGCGATTCAAACTAAGAAATCCCCAATGAAACCTCAACCAAACAAGGCTCTAAAGAACGTAAACCTTTCGCAAATCATTTCACCAATCTCTGCACCTAAGAGAAACGATCCACACCTCCTAAGTTCCTACCACCTTACATCATAGATCTCGCACAATCATAAAGGGAATGAACTCGCCTTTCCTTGCGTTTCCCCTTTCCAGTGTTGCCTCTACAAGTCCTCACGCGATGGTACCACCGTCGTGAGGTGGTGGCAGGAATCCATGTCTAGGCGCACTGCCCCTTGAGAACTGCCTGAGTGAGGTGGCCCCTGGCGGAGAGCTCGATCATCGGTGAGGTGCTTCGCCAATTTGGTGGAGCGACAGCGCCGAGAGGAACAACGATCGCGAGTGGAGATGGTGTGGTTCGATGTTGTTCGGCGTGTTTAGGGCTACAGTGAACGGGTCGGTAAAGTTTAGTTTTTATAAGTAAGTTATCTTGCCTAACTTCAGATATTTAAGGCCAATTAATTCCCTTTATATTTTCCATCAACTTAATAGTTCTATCCCTTGAAATGTGTTACATAAATTCAAAAAAAAAAATCCTAAAATATAGAATATTCTATAAATAAATCCTTTAATTAGCGCTCGTGTGACCTTAGGCACTTTCGTAAATAAACTCCTTAATTTCACTCATGGGTCCTTACAGAACTAGCATATGTTGAATCAAATTACAGGAACTATGATCCACTCCAATTAGAACCATCAATGTGAGCTCATGAAAACATTGAATATTTACAAGAGAAAAATACTGCTACAACATTTCAGCATTTACACGTAGAAAAGTGATTATTAAGAACATTTATAATCATAATAGATACATGAATCAAATAATTTATAGATGAAATAAAAAAAAGATAAAAGCATAACTGATTGTCAGAAAGCTTCAAGCAATGACAGGTAGCTTGATTAGTTAGATTACAAAACCCAAACAACTATATAATAAATCCAAATTTGATCAAACCAGTAACTTAAATCAATAATATGAAAATGTAGAGGATGACTTAACAAAGGTTAAATAAGGGACCAGTCTGTGTACATACTTTGCACGCATGCTAGAGAAATCAATCATTATAGTTATTATTATTTAAAAACCAGCTGCACGTCATTAGTACTTAAATATTTTTTTTATTTACTCAAGAATTTAGTTCACTACATCATATATCCAGTATTAAGGGAAATTAAGAGTAGAACGTTTTTCTATAGAGAGAACACAATGCAGGCTCTATATGCCCCTGCTACATCTTATACGAAACGTTAAGTTGCTCCAAGGTTCTTGTAGTGCTCCGAACATGGATTCTTAGCAATCTCTTCAATCCCCTCCCTCAACTGCCTCCACCGTCAAGTGATGCAGAGTTCCAGCGACAACCTGCTCCCTCGCCTTCGCAACACGCGTAAACTCCAGAAGCGCATTCTGTGCATCGACAGATCGAAAAACATTGGTCTGGAGAAAAATCCCCAATTTTGGGAGAGAAAAAAAATAGTAATTAGGAGGAGCGCGAGACCTGTTTCTTGTTGTGCTCGTCGACGGTGAAGCGAGCTCGCTCCTAGATCTCGGTTCTGTTCTCTCTTCCTTCGGATTCCCTCACGTTGCCGACCAACCCTGCCATGGTGGTCGTGGGTGTCCTCTCGCTGTTAGGATCTCATCGGCCCTTGCCTCAGTCGGGAAGAGCGAAGAGAGGAAGGAGGAGGAGGAAAAGATGATCGGACGAGGAGGTAGAACGGAATGACTTATGCTGCGGTTTTGCTTAGGACCGAAGCAGGTGGTTTTAATCCTGATCGGAAGAGGCAGGTACGTCGATCTAGAAGGAGAAGAGGGAGATGAGGATGAGAGAGATGGTCGGAGGAAAGTGGTGGTGGCATCGCGGTGATATAGGTTTTGGGCTAAGTATGGGTGGACGGCGTGATATAGGTTTAGGTTTGGAGGGAAGAGTGAAGTGTTGCAAATTTCGGCTAAGTATGGGTGGAAAAATTAAATTATTTTATTTTATCATAGACATCAGATTTTAAAAACCGCTGTTAAAATCGGTGTCTATTAACGAAAAAAATGCGCTCATAGACATCGCCTAAAAAACCGATGTCTATGAGCGAAAATCTGTGCTCATAGACATCGATTTTTGGAAAAACCGGTGTAAAATACTCAATGACATTGGTTTTTGCTTAAAATCGTTGTTGTTCCACCGATGTCTATGATGGTTTTTGTTGTAGTGCAAATTCAATCTCTCTATCTGGTGCTAGGCCCGGTAACTCCTCAGGGAAGACTACTGGGTAATCACATACAACTCGGACCTCTTCTAGCTTTTGGTCCCTGTTCTGGCTGGTACTGACTACATGTGCCAAGAATCCTGTACCACCTGAATCCAGTAGTTTCTGTACTTTCAGAGCTGAGATAAACTTCTTGGCCTTTCTCTTTGGTTCTCCCATGTACCCAAACTGCACTCCTACTTCAGGTTGGAATATAAATTTCTGTTTATGACACTCTATGGAGGCACCGTACTTGATCAGAAAGTCTATTCCCAAGATGACATCGTAGTCAGCCATATCTAGCACTACTAGATCACCATAAAGCTCTCTGTCTGCTATTATAACTGGCACTGCTCGGAGCCAGTGCATGGATGCCATAATCTCTCCTGAAGGTAGTGTTGTCAAAAATTGACCACTGAGTACCTCTGGAGATATTTCCAACTTTTCGACGAATGTCATCGATATATAAGAATGGGTTGCCCAAGTATCGAACAAGACAGTTGCACTTTGCTGTAAAATACTGATCTAACCTGTAACAACTATCGAGGCATTTGCTACGTCCTCTCTGGTGAGTGAGTAGATCCTCACGTTCGTTGTGGCTAAGGGGGCTTCTAGTCTGCATTGGCTGATGTGTGGACCATCTAAAGAAGCCTGCATCTGGTGCAACTGGGCTGGTTTGTATCCGTACTGAATCGGTTGCGGTGGGAGAAAACTGGTCTTGTTTGGGCATTGCTTAGCCATATGCCCTTCCTGGCCACATTCGAAGCATCCTCATGTGCCCTTGAGACAAACTCTTGGGTGGAATTTCCCACAAGTAGAACACTTGGGATAGCTAGGTTATTTAGTAGCTGGTCCTCCTTTTGGGTAACTCCCTGGTTTACGTTTGTTACTGGAGTTCCCTTTCCAATTAGAGCTGTGGCCCTGGTGTTTCTGAGTACCTGAGCCTCCTTGGCCTTTGAACTCTGAGAAGGCTTGTTTCTACTGTTTGATGTTGTTCTGGTAATGCTCGGTGATTAGAGCACTACTTACTAGTTCTTCAGTGGTTTGCGGCCTATGAACGCCGCTGGCCACGTTCATTGCTATTTCCGGCCTTAGCATTTTGAGCATCAACCGAACTCGTTCTCTTTCAGTGCTGACTAGTGTTGGAGCAATCTTGCTCAAGACATTACTCATTGTTGATGTTTGGTTAAAATAGTTTAAGCTAGGCATTAATTGTGATCTAACATAAGTATTGAGTGAGCAGATACAAAGAAAAGACCAAGTATGAAGTTTTGGCAAGGAAAGATCCGGAGGTGCGATCTATTGGCAAAAAAGGAGACTTAGCATGACGGAGCCAAAGGTAGCCCTTGAAGGCAAGCGCAAGGATGAGGAGTCATGGAGACAGAAGCATCCTAGGGGCGTAAGGCTGAGGGAAGGTGCTTGGAGGCTTGAAGTCTAAGCTAAGGAAGTAAATTCAAGTGTATAAAATACTGTAAAACTGAGACGGTACAAACTGTTGTAAATTTCAGAAGTAAAAGGTACCAGTCGACTGGTACCAAGGCACAGAATGGACAGAATGTCGCCAGGGTAATTGGAGGCAAGTACCAGTCGACTGGTACTGGTACCAGTCGACTGGTAGATGACCGTTATGAAGTGGCGGCTCAAAATCTCGTCAAATCTTTAGTGCCGTTAAAGCCCACCAGTCGACTGATAGGTATACCAGTCTGCTGATGTCGGGAAAACTATAAAAGCAATTTTTAGAGCTTGGAGATTATCAACTGTTCCAAAAACCGAAAAAGTGCTCATCAAGTAATCCTCAAGCCTACAGATACTCATACTCTTCCTTCTGATCCTAACTTTCACTTTGTAAAAGGAAGAGGAGATTGTGTAAGAGTTTCTCCACCTTCGATTGTCATTCGAGAAGGAGAAGTTTATAGTGGAACTTCATTGTGTGGGTGTGTGCGCCTTGGATTAGTCACCTCAAGGAGGTGGAGACCAAGTAAACAAAGGGAGTTAGCATTGAACTTTTGTTTTCATACTTGTTCATTTGTGTCCTTTATCTTCCACTAACAAGTTGTAGGTCAAAAGCGAAAGAAAGGCTATTCACCCCCCCTCTAGCCGAACACAAAGGTCCTAACAATTGGTATCAGAGCGAGGAACGCATCGGAAGAACTCATCGTCAACCGAAGCATCGAAATGGCGTTTCAAGAGGGATATAGCACCGCTAGACCACCCTTCTTTGATGGCAATGACTTTGCATATTGGAAAGGTAGAATGGAATACTATTTAATGAATGATATTGAGAATTGGTTTAGTGTTGTAGATGGGTTTGAAAAGCCGAAGGATGGATCGGGAGCACCTCTTCCTACCAAGGAGTGGACAAAGGAGATGGCAAAGAAGGCCCAAGCTAATGCAAAAGCCACAACAACCCTACAATGTGGACTTTCAAAGGAGCAACTAAGCAAAGTAGGACAGTTCGATTCCGCTAAGGAGCTTTGGGAGAAACTCATTGAGTTAAATGAAGGATCAAGCGAGTCAAGAAGGGCCAAGAGAGATCTTTTGTTGGGACAACTTCAAACCTTCACTATGAAGACAAATGAAACCGTAAGTCAAATGCACGGTAGATTCAAGGAAATAGTAAATGGTCTTCATGTTATAGGTGAGAAAATTGACAATAGGGACCTAGTAAGGTATGTTCTTCAATCTTTTCCTAGAACCACCTTATGGGCCTCAATGGTTGATGCATATAAGGTTTCTAGAGACCTTTCTTTAGTTAAACTTGATGAATTATTTTGCAAATTTGAACTTCATGAGCAAGCTAATGCGGTTTCAAAAGAGAAAGGTATGGCTCTTGTTGTAGAGAAGAAGGAAAAGAAAAAGAAGAAGAAGGAAAAGAAGGTGGAATCCTCATCATCCGAATCCGAGCAAGAATCATCCGATAGTGATGATGAAATGTCGGCAAGTGAAGTGGCTCACTATGTCAAAAAGATGATGGGAAGATCAAGAAAATTCACAAGAAAGGATGTGAAGAAGATGTTTCAACCCTCAAAAGGTAAGAGTAGCCAAAGTTCAAACTTTAATACTAATGTCACTTGTTATGGATGTAACAAGAAAGGACACATCAAGCCAAATTGCCTGGAATTAAAGAAGAAAGAAGAAAAGGAGAAGAAGAAAAAGGAGAAAAAGAAGGAAGCCATGATGGCCCAAGCTACATGGGATACACCAAGCATTGACTCATTGGATGAAGATGAGCTATGCCATGTTACTCGACATATGGCCTTTATGGCTTTTGAAGAGGGCAAAGATGAATCAAGTCAAGAGGAGGTGTCAAGTGAAGAGGAGTCATCAAATGAAGAGGAATCAAGTGATGAATCATCATCAAGTGATGATGATGAGGTAAAAGAATCTCCCAAAGTAGAATTTCTTTACAAAACTATTGCTCATCTCAAAAATGCTTTTGTTAAATCACAATCTAAGGTAAAAACCTTGAAGGGAAAGCTTAAGCTTATTAAAATTGATGCATGTTCATCTAGTGAGTCAAGCATGCTCAAGGAAGAAAACGAAAAATTGAAGAATGATGTGATTGAGTTAAGAGCATGTCTAGTGAAGTTTACAAATGGATCCAAATACTTAGATATGATCATTAGAGACCAAAGAGCCGTTTACAACAAAGCCGGTATAGGATATAGACCTAAAGAAAAGGAAGTTGCATACATGTCTCTAATTAATGGCACTAGAAGTGATAGAAACAATGTTAAGAAGAATGCTAAAGGAAAGGCAAGACAAGCTTGGGTGCCTAAGAAATATTTGAATGATATTTCCGAATCAAGTGCATGGGTACCAAAGAATTGTGTGTTTTATGTTGTCTAGGTAGAAGAGAAAAAGGATGCAAGTATGTGGATTGTGGATAGCGGTTGCTCAAGACATATGACCGGTGATGTGAGCAAGTTCTCCACAATAAACTATATAAAGAAAGGAACGGTATCATTTGGGAATAGTGGGAAGCTCAAGATTATAGGTAAAGGTACAATTGAGGTATCACCCACAATTATCATTCATAAAGTCTTGTTGGTTAAAAATATGGGATTTAATTTGCTTAGTGTTAGCCAACTATGTGATGCCGGATATAATGTAGAGTTTCACCCAAATAAGTGTATTGTTAAACACAATAATCTTGAGAATGTGATGCTAGAAGGATTTAGAAAGGCAACTCTCTATTATGTTGATCTTTCATATGCTTCTAACCCCTCTATTAAGTGTTTGATGTCAAAAGAAGAAGAAGGATGGCTATGGCATAGAAGACTTGGACACATCAACATGAAGAACATAGCCAAGGTAGCCAAGATGGAGCTAGTTAAGGGGCTACCAAAAATCAAGTACATCAAGGATAAACTATGTGATGCATGCCAAGAGGGTAAGCAATCAAGGTCATCACATAAAGGTAAAACCTTAACTAGCACTTCATTACCATTAGAATTATTGCATTTGGATCTTTTCGATTGTCATAGAACACCCTCTTTAACGGGTAACAAATATTGTTTGGTAATAGTAGATGACTACTCTAGATATACTTGGGTTCATTTCTTAAAACACAAAGGGGAAACTTTAGAAACTATCATAGGGTTTACCAAGAGGGTAGAAAATGAAAAGAACATCAAAATTGATAGAATTAGGAGTGATCATGGTGGAGAGTTCGAGAATTTGAAATTTTCTAAATTTTGTTTGGATAACGGTTATAAACATGAATTTTCTTGCCCAAGAACACCTCAACAAAATGGTGTAGTGGAGAGGAAAAATAGGGTCTTACAAGAAGCGGCTAGGACCATGCTCAATGCATACTCCCTACCTAGCTATTTGTGGGCCGAAGCGGTTAATACCGCATGTTATATCCAAAATCGTGTTTTGATTCATAAGTTTTTATGGAAAACACCATTTCAATTATGGAATGGCACAATTCCTACAATTCACTATTTTAGGGTCTTTGGTTGTAAGGTTTATATTCTCAATACCAAAGATGACTTAGGAAAATTTGAGCCCAAGTCTAATGAGGGAATTTTAGTTGGATACTCATCCACTAGTAGAGGATATAGAGTATACAACAAAAAGACTCAAATGGTTGAGGAATCGTCTAATGTTGAGTTTGATGAGTCTACTAGGACTTATCCTAGAAAATCCTCTATTGACAAGGATATAATTGAAAATAATCAAAACATCACTCAAGAAATGCAAAATCTACAATTAGGGGGTATTGATCTAGGGGGAGAAAGAGATGGTTCGGATGATGAAAGAAACAATGTAAACAATGATACTTCCAAAAATGATGATTCTATTACCCCAAGGACCTTAAGGCACCATCAAGATCATCCTATTAATCAAGTAGTTGGAGATGTGGCACAAGGGGTAAGGACTAGATCCTACTTTAGGGATCATACTAGTCAAATTGCTCTAATATCACAACTTGAACCAAAAACAATTGATGATGCTTTACTTGATACGGATTGGATTTTAGCAATGCAAGAAGAGTTGAACCAATTTGAAAGGAGTGATGTATGGGAGTTGGTTCCAAGACCTAATGGGAGTACAATCGTCACAACAAAATGAGTTTTTAGAAATAAGTTGGATGATCAAGGGAGAGTCACTAGAAATAAGGATAGGTTGGTAGCTAGAGGTTTCAATCAAGTGGAAGGACTTGATTATGATGAAACCTATGCTCCGGTAGCTAGGTTAGAGGCCATCCGAATATTATTAGGATATGCCGCTTACATAGGTTTTAAACTCCACCAAATGGATGTAAAATCGGCTTTCTTAAATGGTTTCATTAAGGAAGAGGTTTATGTAGAGCAACCACCCGGATTCGAAAATATATATTGCCCAAACCATGTTTATAAGCTTAAGAAAGCATTATATGGGTTAAAACAAGCACCTCGGGCTTGGTATGAGAGACTTTCATCCTTCCTAATCTCCAAGGACTTTAGAAGAGGAACAATTGACCCAACATTATTTCTAAAGTCTAAGGATGGGGAAATTTTAGTTGCACAAGTCTATGTTGATGACATCATTTTTGGCTCAACAAATAATGAACTTCTTCATGACTTTATCAAACACATGGAAAGTGAGTTTGAAATGAGTCTTGTTGGAGAATTGAGTTTCTTTTTGGGATTACAAGTCAAGCAAACTAGCGAAGGAACCCATGTTTACCAAACCAAATTTGCTAAAGAACTTATTAAGAAATTTGGGTTGGAAAATGCTAAAGGAGCATCTACTCCTATGGGGACTAATACCAAGATAGATAGTGATCAAGAAGGGAAATTAGTTGATCCAAAACTATATAGGAGCATGATTGGTAGTTTGCTATACCTAACCGCTAGTAGACCGGACATAATATTTGCCGTAGGAATGTGTGCAAGATACCAATCATGTGCCAAAGAATCACACTTAGTAGCGGTAAAGAGAATTTTGAGATACATCAAGAGTACCCTTAATGTAGGTCTTTGGTATCCTCGGACTAAGAATTTTGAGTTGATTGGGTATACCCATTCCGATTATGCGGGTTGCAAATTAGATCGAAAAAGTACTAGCGATGGTTGTCATTTTCTTGGACCTTCCCTTGTAAGTTGGAGTAGTATAAAACAACCTTGTGTGACCTTATCCACAACCGAAGCCGAGTATGTGGCCATGGGTAGTTGTGTAGCTCAATTGCTTTGGATGATGCATACTTTAGAAGATTATGAGTGTCACTATTCCAAAGTTAAGGTGTTGTGTGATAATATTAGCACCATCAACTTAACCAAAAATCCGGTGCACCACTCTAGGACAAAGCACATTGAGGTGAAGCATCATTTTATTAGAGATCATGTGGCAAGAGGAGACATTGAACTACTTTATGTTGAATCTCAATCTAATCTTGCCGATATTTTTAACAAGCCTTTACCTGAAGTAGAGTTCACCTCTATTAGGAGGGAACTTGGTATGTGTCTTGTAGAATAGTGAGTATAGCATCACATGTTTTTACATCACATTATGTTTTTTTTTTCATCTCACATAGCCCTAAGGAGCCTTGCTTGTGTATTTCTTCAATTAGATACCATGTGAGATGTTTAGGATGATGTCTTTGGTTCAACATGTTTGTCATGATACATGACATTGGGCCAATATGACATCTAGTCACATTGATCCTTAAGTGGACCAATCATTGGGAAGGCTTGTGCACAATTAATGTGTACATAGCTCTTTGAACATGATTGGATATTTCTTTCAAATACAAGTATCACAACCTATTGTATACAATTTAAGATGATATGGAAAATACCATATAAAGAGGTGTAAAAAAAAAAAAAAGCCTTGTTCTAATATAGGTACAGCACCTATAGGGAAGTTCAAATTGGGACTTTCACTAAACGATATACTACATAATCTAACTAGTGTTAAAGCATGTGTCAATCTTAGGATCTATGATAGACATATTTTTATACATATTTTTCCCGAATAGACAAGGTTAAAATATACTTCTCCACCAAATTTGAGAATTTTTGGAGGTTGGTATAATTATCTGTAGGTTTCTGAACTTCGGGGCAGAATAAAGCCAGAATTGGTATCAGTCGACTGGTTCAGGTACCAATCGACTGGTAACAGTGACTTTTGCGAACAGAATGATTCTGTGGGTTTCTATTTTAGGCACCAGTCGACTGATGAAAGCATCAGTCGACTGGTACTCGCGTTTTTATATATCCTTCCGCGTGCAGGTGGCCCAATGGAAACCCTAGTTTCATCTACCGCCTGCTGCCGCCTGGATTCCAGCGCGGCTCGTCGCCGTTTCTTGTCCTCTCCGGCCGCCTAAACCTCCTTCTCTTTCTCGATCTGTCCTCATCTTCCCTCATTGCTCAGTTTGTTTCTCCTGCGGCCTCTCAAAGCCAGTCGGCTCGTGTCCTCACCACACCTCCTTCTTCCTCGGTTCTTCCTTGATTTCGTGGCTATGGAATGAAGGTAATCCTTCTCCCTCATCTTTTCTCAAGATCAAGTGTGATTTAACCCTAATACATTGCTGTTTTTGCTGTGATTCTGTGCTCTTCTCCCTGTTTTGGGGTTACTTTTGGATCATATCCATTGCATTACCACATTTAGGGTTAGGCAAAAATGCAGGGCTGGTGAGGGAACCTCCCGGCAGTCTGCTCCCGTTCCCTCAGGGGATCGATTCCGATCCGAAGCCGCACGACAACGATTTGCGGCTACTGATTTCGCTATGATACCCTGTCGGTATCTGAATCAGACCTATTTTACTACAATTGTACCAGATGTCATGGAGATCATTCAGTATTTTGGTTTAGATAAGTTAGTGCATTGCACGCATTTAGTCAATCTGGATTTATGTAAGGAATTCTACACCAATTTGCATCCTAGAGGTAGTGGAGGTCATACATGGGTATCTCGTGTAGGTTGTGTCGATATTGAGTTCACTCCCAGCATTCTCCAGTCTTTTCTAGAGTGTCGGGCTTCTGAGAGCTCCTTTACGTGTTTTCCTACAGTTGTTGAGCCATTCACCGATTCACTCTCTCATTTGTCCATTGAAGTGATACATCAGTATTACTTCAATGCCCCCCGAGCTCCTCTGCGGCGCATATTCAATGCTACTCGTATGTCTGCCCGCAGCAACATCCTTTATAAGGTTGTTATTGGGTGTATCTTACCTATAGTCACTCGGGGGCAAGCCAAGATTCGGCTGCCCCATCTGGTCATGATGTATGCTTTGGAGCACCGGCTCGACATCAACATCGCTCCTCACGTCTTTGAGTCCATCGTGCACTTCTCTAGTCCTTCTAATGAGAAGTTGTACATGCCTTACTGTCACATCCTGACGTCTTTCTTTGCTTCTCGGGGTCTCGATGTCATGAGGGGTCAACTGCATCAATTATCTAAGGACTATGATCAGATTGGGGCCCGCCAGTTGTCTCTTGCAGGTATTGAGAGACGCCAGGGGGAGATGGTATGGCGTGCTCAGGAGGCGGATGATTCTGACGCTGAGGAGGCTGACGTACCTCCTCCTGCATTGGCACCGCATCCAACCCCTTTGACTGTCGAGGCTCGATTGACTCAACTGGAGGAGACAGTATGCCAGGCGTTTTAGGAGTTTCGGGGGTTCCGGCAGGATTGGACTGCTTCTCAGCAGCGTCAGGCGGATATGTATGCGATGCTGCAGCACTGGGATCTGACATACCAGCCTCCTCCACCTCCTCCCAGTGATGATCACTAGGACTATGATTCTGGTTTTCTTTGTGTGTTGGTGTCGAGATGTGTTTTGGCTTCGACAGTGCTATATTCTGTTCATCTCGAACATTTAGCTTCCTGACTATGATGTACTCTGGTGTTATGACATTATGTGACTAGTGCTTATTTTCTTTCACTGCTGCTTCTTTTTCTCTTTCTTGCTGGTTTGTAAGCTCCTTTATATTCGCATATGTCTTCTTTTATTATCTGTCATTTGTTTCTTCCTATCACTTGCTATTAGACGATATCATGGATTAAGGGGGAGTTGTAGTTTTTTTTTTGTGTGGCAAAAAGGGGGAGATGTGGATATCTTAAGTTAGATATTTTGTATGCTTATGCTTCATTCATGATTCATGTTATATGAAGATATTTTGTATGCTTATGCTTCGTGAATATCATCATACTTTCTAGATGTTGTATATTTAAAGACCTAACTTAAACACATTTTGCCAAACATCAAAAAGGGTGAGATTGTTGGAGCAATCTTGCTCAAGACATTACTCATTGTTGATGTTTGGTTAAAATAGTTAAAGCTAGGCATTAATTGTGATCTAACATAAGTATTGAGTGAGCAGATACAAAGAAAAGACCAAGTATGAAATTTTGGCAAGGAAAGATCCGGAGGTGCGATCTATTGGCAAAAAAGGAGACTTAGCATGACGGAGCCAAAGGTAGCCCTTGAAGGCAAGCGCAAGGATGAGGAGTCGTGGAGACAGAAGCATCCTAGGGGCGTAAGGCTGAGGGAAGGTGCTTGGAGGCTTGAAGTCTAAGCTAAGGAAGTAAATTCAAGTGTATAAAATAATGTAAAACTGAGACGGTACAAACTGCTGTAAATTTCAGAAGTATAAGATACCAGTCGACTGGTACTTATACCAGTCGACTGGTACCAAGGTACTGGTACCAGTCGACTGGTACTGGTACCAGTCGACTGGTAGATGACCGTTATGAAGTGGCGGCTCAAAATCTCGTCAAATCTTTAGTGCCGTTAAAGCCCACCAGTCGACTAATAGGTATACCAGTCGACTGATGTCGGGAAAACTATAAAAGCAATTTTTAGAGCTTGGAGATTATCAACTGTTCCAAAAACCAAAAAAGTGCTCATCAAGTAATCCTCAAGCCTACAGATACTCATACTCTTCCTTCTGATCCTAACTTTCACTTTGTAAAAGGAAGAGGAGATTGTGTAAGGGTTTCTCCACCTTCGATTGTCATTCGAGAAGGAGAAGTTTATAGTGGAACTTCATTGTGTGGGTGTGTGCGCCTTGGATTAGTCACCTCAAGGAGGTGGAGATCAAGTAAACAAAGGGAGTTAGCATTGAACTTTTGTTTTCATACTTGTTCATTCGTGTCCTTTATCTTCCACTAACAAGTTGTAGGTCAAAAGCGAAAGAAAGGCTATTCACCCCCCCCCCCTCTAGCCGAACACAAAGGTCCTAACAACTAGTTCGGGGCATAGACAAGCCAGTCTGTTGAATTTCTTCACGGCCTCCTCAACTGAAAGGTTGCCCTGACGAAATTCGGTGAACTCGTTGTAGTGGCGGTTTGTGACCCGCATGTGAAGGAACTCGTCAAAGAATTCTCTCTCGAAGTCGGCCCATGTCATCTGGTTCACTGGGCGCTTCACCTTAATCCTCTCCCACCATATAAGTGCGTCTCCTGCCAGGCAGAAGGAGGCGCATTTCACCTTTTCATACTCTGGCCAGTCCAGAAGCTCCATCGTACTCTCCAGTGTTTTGAAACAGGCTTGGACATCCCATGGTTCACTGGTGCTTGAGAAGTGCTCGGGTAGATTTTCTGCTACTGGATCAGATAGACTTCTCTCCTTACCCCTGCTGATGGGGCTACTGGTGCTATAGGTTGGACTGGTGGAAGCTCTATCACTACTGGGGTTGCTAATTTAGGTTCCGCAGTGGCAGTGGGAGTGTTCTGCTGATTAGCCCTTAGGATGGCTATCTCCTATTGTTGTTCAGCTAGTTGTTTCTGTAACTGAGTCACTACCTCTGTAAGGTCTGGGGGAGGCACTGAGCTGTCTGCCTCATTGTAACGCCCGAAAATTCTCAAAACTATTTTAGAAATATTCTATGATTTTTTCTGGAATTTTAGAATATTTTTATGTAATTTTTAGAGTAGTGGAAGTAGCAAAAATAAATAGGACCGTAAAATAGCCTACACGGGAATTGAACCCGAGACCTTATTGGTCCTATGACTTATGGTGAACCATGGTAACCAAGTGAACCCAGCAGGGCCGTGCTGAAAGGAAAGGGAATCAATAATATTTATGTTAGATTTGGGCGGAAATTACCACTTAATATAAATAGGAAATAATTAAGTGAAGGGTTATTTGGATCGTGATTTTTCCTCTCCTCAAACCCTCACCGCCGACTTCCCTTCTCCTCTCCTTCTCTCGGTACCAACCACAAGGAAGGCTAAGGTTCGGCCCAAGGGCACTTTCCGGCGACGACTTCGAGATGAGGACGCTCCCCTTCGCGAGAAGAGCACGTAGATGTAGGAGAATCGTCAAGGAGATCGCTCTTCCGGGAAAACTAGCGATTAGAATCATAAGAAACTTCGAATAGGAGGTAAGAAACCCCTCACCTGCAGTATAAGTAGCTTCCGTGTGAATTCCATGTTTTAGTTTAGTAATATGTAGACTTTCGGCACAAGGATGCGAATTAGTGCATACTAAGTGCTCGATTAAATTATTTATCACAGAAAAATGCAACTTAGGCATTTTAATAGCTAAGTAAATGCAATAGAAGCATTTAAATAGTTTAGTTGGCCTTGCCATAGCATATATGGGACTACGGTCCAATGGGTGGGCACCCACAGTCGCCTCTAGGTTCAGATAACCTAGTAGAAGCAAGGTAAGTTAGTTAGCTATGATTCAGTATTTTATTTTCAGTAGTGGCACTGTACAGGATTAGATATCCATTGGGCTGGGCTCCCATAGTCGGTCCCTAGGTTTAGATAACCTAGTAAACCTTGCTAAATTCGGGATTTGCAACCCCGGGTTTAGTTGAGGATGCGCGCATAGCATGTACAGTTGCCGGGCCCATTAGCAGTATGATTATGTATTTTAATCTATTATATTATAGTTTTTCAAAACTCACAAAGATCAGTTATGTTAGTTGAGTTTGAATTCAGTTCCAGACTAGTTTAATTCATGTTCAGCTCAGTTTTCCTTGTTGTTACACATGATAGTTATGGTTAGCTTTGTATGCCATGCTTTGGTGTTCATGTTTAGCTTTTATTACACATGTTTAGATGATAGTATGTCATGACTAGCTTTGATTTCTATGTATGATAACATGCCATGTTTCAGTCTAATCAGTGCACTTTCAAACAGTATGTTTTAAAAGCATATTGCATCGAATGCATGTTTTAGTGAGGTAGATGGTTTCTTACTAAGCGAAAGCTTATAGATACTTTCTTTTCCTTATACTGCAGATAAAGGTAAAGGAAAGATGGACTAGCGGAGGCTGGAGGACAATGCTACGAGGATGTGTGTGGGCAGGAACTTGGAATAAAAGATCTTAGGGATCTAACAAGCTTTATTTATGTATTAGAACTTTCAGCAAAATTAGTTAACTGTTAGAACCTTATTATTCTACACATAGTACATTTGCATGCCATGAATTAGTGAATCATGCGTGATATCATGTTTAAAATGTTAGCTAATACATGTTAAAAATGTTTCTAGCTGTTATAGACTTGATGTGTATGAGTTGGGTACGAAATAGTGTTGAAATCGGGAGTTGCGATCGAAATCGATCCACGGATCGATCAGAGTTGAGTTGTGCCACTAGATCGGTCGGTGACCGACCGATCCAACAGAGTTAGCGTCTATGGATCGGTCGACTGCCGATCCAAATGCGACAGAGAGAGCTCAGCGATCGGTCGACCGATCGGTGAGATCGGATCTACCAACCGATCGGTGTACTCTGGATCGGTCAGACCGATCCACTGAAGCAATATAGCTTGTGGATCGGTCAACCGACCGATCCAGAGTTTTCTCCGTGCCGGTATCAAGTTGGATCGATCACTGGATCGATCCGACAGCCCAATCGATTCATGGATCGATTGAAATGCCTGATTACAGCTAGCAAGACATCCGAAAGGCATAGATTATCTTCCCTAGCATGTGTACAACTCCTAGGTACACCTAGAATATTAAGTTCAGATTTTACAGTAATCAGTTTAGTAAAATTTTAATCAATCTAGATTTCCGCAATAGTAATTTAGCACAGCATAATGTAGCGATCGGCCTCACAGCCTAGTCAGTAGAAGGCGGACCGTTACACTCATGCTGGGGCTCAGTAGCTGGTGCCCTTTTTGCTAGACGTCCTCGTACCATTTTTTAGAGAGATAGAGGACATACATAACTAATACAATCATGTTTATATAACTACTACTATCATGTTAGGTGTTATCATATATGAACATGCTTCAATTATCTATATGCTTCAGTTATCTATAAACATGAAAGCAAGAAACATAAATAAAGTGAGAGATATCCTTACTTGGAAGCTACAGATTCAATGCTGATGTGTGTGAGGAGGAAGTATGAAACCTTGCTCTGATACCACTCTGTAACGACCCACCTTCTACTGACTAGGCTGTAAGGCCGGAGGTTACATTATGCTAAACTATTCTTGGGATATCACTGAATATTAAGGTGCAGAAAAGCTGAACTAATTAAAACTCTCTGCTATTTGCTATAAAATCTAGAATTTATATTCAGAAAACACCTCTGAAGTTGTACATATGCTAAAGAAGGGAACCTAAACTTTCCATTTGATCATAAGCTGAAATCAGACTTTCCAATCGATCGGCTGATCGATTGGAGTTATTTGATCGATCCACTGATCGATTCAACGTGCTACTGTGCACGGAGGTCAATTCTGGATCGATCTGATGATTTATCCAGCCTGGCCAATCAATCCGATGATCTACTCAGAGGCTCTCTGTTCACGGAATTAAATTCCCCGATCGATTGACTGATCGATCCATGGACAATCGATCAGCTGATCAATTCAACAGCTCACTGTTCGCGGCAGATCACTTCCCAATCGATCGGCTGATCAATTGGAGCTCTGATTTCTGTTGCATTTTAGAAATTTCGTGTACAACATGAATGTATCAACTAATAAACACTAAACTCTTGCTAAGCATGTCATGATTCATAACTTACCGACTAGCATCAAGGTAACTAGAAGTCTAGGCATAACCTAATGCATACCTCCACGATTCATAACATTTAGACATTCAAAAGGTGCAGAAAATAAACTATAAGGAGTTCTAATCCTTTGACTTGCTGGTCTTCAAGGTCTTTATTCCAAGTTTCTTCTCACACACATCTTGTTGCATTGCCCTCCAGCCTCCGCTAATCCATCTTCCCTTTACCTTTATCTACAGTATAAGGAAAATGAAACTATAAGCTTGGGAGCTTAATAAGAACCATCTACCTCACAAAACATGCATTCGAAGAAATCATGCTTTCAAAAGATGCTATTTGAAATACATGCTAATGATCATACTGAAAAATTCTAAAGCATGGCATATGGACATACAAGTCATAGAAATCAAAGACTGAACATGAAGCTATTTGTTATATCAATAAGAAAACTAAACTGAAGCTGAACTGTATTCGCATGTCTGGTTTGTAAAGTTTGAAAACTATTTTCATAAATAGATAAAAATAATAATCAAACTGCTGATGGGCCTGGCAACTGTATATTGCTATGCGCGAATCCCTAACTAGACCCGAGCTAGCAAATCCCGAATCTAGTAGGGTTTACTAGATTATCTAAACCTAGGGACGACTATGGGAGCCCAACCCAAGGACAACTAAGAGTCCAGTACAGTGCCACTGATAAAGTAAAATGCTATTTCATAAGCTAGTTTATCTTATCTTATTCTGGGTAGGTTATCTGAACTTAGAGCTAGGTTATCTAAATCTAGAGGCGACTATGGGAGCCCACCCATTGGACCGTAGTCCCATATAAACTGAAACAATATTAAGCATGCTATTAAAAATGCTTCTAGGGCATTTAACTGAGTCATAAAAATGCCAACTGTATCATATAACTGCACTAGTCATTTTATCGAGCAATTGGTGTGCTCTAACTCTCCTCAACTTGATAATCATGCATGTGGCTGAATTAAAAGCATAAAAATGCATGATTAACTACTCATATTGCAGATGAGGGGTTACTTACCTCCTGCACTAGGTTTCTTACAGTTCTGATCGCTAGATTTCCAGAGAAGAAGATCTCTTCGGCGATCTTCTTGCGTCTACATGTTCTTCTCTCGGAGAGGAGCGTCCTCGTGTCGGAGTTGTCGCCGGAAGGTGCTCCTATGACCCTAGGGATGGAACACTAGGTTTCTTGAGGTTGGCGTGAAGAAGAAGGTGCGGGAGAAGAGAGGGGGTGGTGTGTGAGGGTGAGGGTGAGGGTGAGGAAAGTTGTTGATCAAATAAAATCCCCACTTACTTTCCCTATTTATATTAACTGATTAATACAACCCAACCCGATTATAAATATAATTGCTCTCCTCTTCTTTCAGCACACCCCTGTTGGGACCCCCTGGTTACTAGAGTCACCCTATAAGTCATAGAGTCCATAGGTTGCGTGTTCAATTCCCGCTTAGGCTGTTTTACGTTTTTATTTAATTTTGCTATTTCTGCTACTCCAAAAATTCTATAAAAATATTCTAAAATTCTAGAAAAATAATAGAATATTTCTAAAATTGATTTGAGAATTTTCGGGCATTACAAGGAATTATTGGTGCAGTTAGCAATGACGGTCTAACTCAGGTTTTGATGAATGACAAAATAAGGTTAAGTTAGTTTCATAGTGATCTAACACTGTAACACCCCTAGAAAGCCTAGATAAAGTAAGGGCAATGAGAGTACGAATGTAATGAAAAGAATGTGTAGATAGTCTACGTTGAATGTTACGATGGGAAGGATTTAGATGATTAAAAACTTTATGAAAGAAAATAAAGTTGAGAATATAAAGTTCTATACATGATTTATAATGCAAGGAATTAATGTAAACAAAAGAAATATGAGATATTATATATGCATGTATGAAATATTTATGTATAATGCATATGCATGAATTATTTTGTACAAAAATATGTTAGGAGAATGATTTGATCCTTGGTTCTCTTGTGGATGCATGCATGTGTTAACCAAGTGTGATAGGAGTGAATATTGTAAGAGGAGAGATGGGAATTATAATTAAAGGAAAGAAAGGAGAGAAATTAAGAGAAAGAAAAGAGAGAAACTCAAGAAGCATTTCTCTAGCATATTCTTTCTCATTAAGAGGAGAAGTAAATGAGGAGGATGAATCAAGTCAAGTTTTCCTCCCCTCACTTTAGTATAAATAGGCATGGAGGGGGGGGCTTCATCCTCAACTCACTCTCCTCCTCTCCTCCATTTGTGCCGAGCACTCTCCCTTCCTCTTTCCTCTTGTTGCCGAGAGCAACAACTCTCCCCCTTCTTTCTTTCTTTTTGTTGCCGAGCAACACAAGAGGAAGAAGCCTCCTCTTCTTCCTCCTCCTCTCCACCAAAAGACCTAGCCACTTCTTCCTCCATTGGTGCCGAGCAAAGCAAGCAAGGAAGAAAGGTCCACAAGCAAGTTCTCAACTCTAGGAAACTTAAGCAAAGAAAGTAAGCTTCCCCTCACCTGCGGTACAAGGCTGTCATGTGATTTTCGGATTCTTTTTCTATGCCTTGAAACAAAGTTTTCCCCTATGTTTTTATACATATATGATGCATGATCAGAGGTGTATGTAAACCTAGAATTTCAATCAAAAATATTGTAAATAGGTTAGGAAAATTATTGTCTAACCAAACTAGTGCAAGGTTCCCTCTATGAAATGCTAAGGACCTTCCTATGGTTTTCTTGCTTGGAAGTTGAATGGAACCAAAAGAACCCCACTCTCATGTTTCGTCCAAGAAAGAATTTAGGGTTAGGAGGACCTTGAATTTAAAATAACTATGCTTATATGACATGATATAAAGTTCTTAAGAGTTGTATGCTTGTATGTTGAAAGAAACTCATGAACCTTACTCTTAATATTTCGGTCATGGTAAGGTAATGGTTTAGAGAAGCTTAAACAAAATTCTAATATGCTCAATGACCTCTGGGATATTATGTTATGAAAGATGATTAATGCTCTCATGTTTAATTGGAATGTAGAAAATTAGTTACATGATTTATGACATGTAAGATCACAAGAGTCCTAGCTTGTTTATGATCCAACCTTGTGTATGATGTTCTTAGTAAATCTTGCTATGAAATTTACTTAGGTTTCCCATGCTTTAGGCCACCTAAAGGAAGTTTATATTCTATGAATTTCGGCCAAGTAAGGTTTAAAGGACCTAGAGGCCTTGGAAATGAAACCTAAGGGGTTAAAAGTACTTCTTATGAAAACTTGATAATGTGTGAATGTGATACATGTTTGTATGACTTAAATGAATCATTATGTGTTCGGCCATGAAGGGATAGATGCCCTAGAAACCCTAGAACAAAAATTAAATATGTCTATGCCATGCTGTATGAAAATGATATGATAATAAGTTAGAATACATGATTGCTTTAGTTACGAAATGATATGCATAATGAAGTTATATTATGAAATATGCCATGATGTGTTATAGCATAGAAAATGCTATACATAATGAAAAGAAATGAAGTTATGTTATGATATGTGATAGCATAGAAAATGCTATACATAATGAAAAGAAATGAAGTTATGTTATGATATGTGATAGCATAGAAAATGCTATACATAATGAAAAGAAATGAAAAGAATAAATGCATGAAAGATTGTTAAGGACATGATATGATAGTTATGCATGATAAGTTATTTTTATGGTTTGTACCAAGGGTGGGCTCCGTAAACGCCCCGGGGTCGATGGAGTAAGACTCGGGCCTCGTCAGTAATGGGCCTTTGAGTGCCCTAGGTCGATGGAGTAAGACTCGGGCCTAGTATGTATGCATGGTAGGGCTCAAGACTTGCTACCTTGGACCTACGCATTATGTATGTGGTACAAACCGGGATCCCAAATGATGATGATATTAATTTCAAGTACTATACATAATGAAAAGAAATGAAAAGAATAAATGCATGAAAGATTGTTAAGGACATGATATGATAGTTATGCATGATAAGTTATTTTTATGGTTTGTACCAAGGGTGGGCTCCGTAAACGCCCCCGGGTCGATGGAGTAAGACTCGGGCCTCGTCAGTAATGGGCCTTTGAGTGCCCTAGGTCGATGGAGTAAGACTCGGGCCTTGTATGTATGCATGGTAGGGCTCAAGACTTGCTACCTTGGACCTACGCATTATGTATGTGGTACAAACCGGGATCCCAAATGATGATGATATTAATTTCAAGTACTGTTAAGTATAAGTTTTCAAATTCACGATGCATTGCCTACATTCATATGTGCTTGAATTATATGATGATATGATATAATGTCATGTGATATTATGATATGAATATGATGCCCTTGTATGTCTTATGCTTGTGATTTATTTGTTTTATGATATGATATTCATGCTTCTATGAAATGATATGTGAATAAGAAATATGCATGATATGTTTGAATAGAATGATATGTTATATTATGATTAGTTGAGACGATGATATGTTGATCCATTCTTGATATACGATGATTCTCGGTTTTAGTGAGTAGGAAAGGAACTTACTGAGCCATGAGTGCTCATAGCTTACTTTCCTTGTACCGCAGATAAAAGAGAAAGCTGGATGAACAACGGAGCAGCAGGAGGAGCAGATAGTGATGTGTGTGGTGGTGGCTCGGCTAGGACGATTCGGACAAATTAATATTTTTTATAAGTTCAATATATGCACATTTGAACAAATCAGAATATGTGATATTATGCTTAATAAATTAAATTCTTTAAAAATTTTATTCTTCCGCTGTTATAGTAAAACATGTACGTAAGTAGTATAAGAACGTAGCGCCCCCTTTGGTTGGGTAAGAAGGGCGGGAGTTACAAACACTTTGATGAAGTGTGCAGGAGAAACCGAGCTAGGTCGACGGACTGACCGGATAGCTGACATGAAGCCCAGCTAGGTCGACAACCGACCCGATAGCTGGCACGAAGCCCAGCTAGGTCGACAAGCTGACCTGATAGCTGGCACAAAGTCCAGATTGGTCGACGGGCTGACCGAATGTCTGGCATGAAGTCCAACTAGGTTGACAGGCTGACCTGATAGCTGGCATGAAATCTAGATGGGTCGATTGGCTGACTGGATGTCTGGCAGGTAAGTTAAGGTAAGTCACTGGAAGGGAGTTACTTGGTGAGGACATGCTCCCGTTTGAGGGAACAGTAGATGTCGATCCAACTTAGAACCATTTCGGGAATCTAAGTTCAGATCATGACTAGATTCCGGTCTTGGTGAGATGGAATATAATTACTACTCTTTTGCCATAATTGTGCTAACTTCTGGTTTGTAGGGTAGTTTAACTTTTATTTTACCTCACACTAACACTTTCTTACAGGAAAAGGACCTTCTAGAGAAAGGTGGTCCGGGCGCTCGGAAGGGATCCGGGTGCTCGGAGTTGGTTCGAGCGCTCTGAAGGTAAAATCTATCTTGTCGCATATTTGGAGCTCGCTGATTGGCCAGACCTATACCATGGTCCGGGCGCCCAGAAGGGATCCAGGCACCTGGAGTATGCCTATAAAAGAAGGCCTCCACGGACCATCAAAACAATAATGTCTTCCAACGACTACTCTACTGCACTATGCTCCTGTGACCCTGCGAAGCCTCTCCGACAACTTGTGGCCACTACAACAAAAATATTAAAAGACAACACCCATACGACAACGATTTTAAGAGAAAGCGTTGCATATTTGCTCAAAGACAACGGTTTTTGCCAAAACCGTTGTCTTTGAACTCCCCATTAAATATGAAAGACAATGGTTTTGGGAAAACTGTTGTCATTGAGCAAATCAACAACACTTTTTACAACGGTTTTCTAAATCGTTGCCTTTATGTGTATTTTTAGGGGCTACGATAACAGTTTTGATAAAACTGTTGTATTTGACTTTATTCATTTTTTTCCCCTCGCGCGCAATTTTGCTTTCCCTCTCTCTAAATATCTCTTCGGTGCCGTGTTTTCCCCATCGCGTTCTTGAACCCTAAGCCATTTTTTCTTTTCCTCTCCCCATACAATTTCTTCACGCCATCCTGTCGACCGCTAGATCCTCCTCCACGACAGGGAAGGTAGACCTCGAAGGATGCCGGAGTTGCCGGAGTTGGAGCTCCTCCGCCTCTCTTCTCCCGTCTCCTCTCTCCTCCTGCTTTCGTCCCCAGAAACCACCGAGGTTTGTTCCGCAAAGACAAACCAAGACGGTGGTTATGCCCGTCGTTGTCGTCTCTTCTCTCCCTCTTGGAGTCGACGACCTCGTGGACCTTGCCCATAACAAAGTACTACAGCATACTACTAGGAATATTCCATAATAAAAAAGCGAACTCTTTGTGTGTTGTTTCTGCTTCTTGTAGGTGTTGGTGGCGGCCGCGGTCGTTGGTACCATTGGGCAACTCGCCAAGCCTCTCACCTCGGCGATCGGGGGAAGGGCATCGACTTCAGGGAGGCAGTTCGATCGGGAGGCATGTCGTCTACTCATTCCTCTGTCAGAAGCGTTTCTTTTTTTTTAGGCTGTCACTTCTCTATTTTCCCCTTATTTTGCAATTTGTGAGGTTGAACTATGGAATTTTAATCAATTATGCTTGGATTTTTCTAGGTCGTTACTGCTATGGCTACTTTGCTTGGGCTGGAGAGGTAGGCAAGTAAAATTGTTTGATGAAATTCCCAGTGTGTAGTTATTGTTATTCCCTTCAAGGTCTTGTAATTGAAGTGTACTAACTTAACTGTGTAGGGAATTCTCTGACTCCATCTTTGGCATGTCTGTTGTATTTGCTACTCTAGTTATGTACGATGCTTAGGTAAACTAATTTTCTATTTTGGTTTATGTTCTATAGTGCTTGTGTATGCCATGATGGTAATTTGCAATTAGACTCTATTCATGTGAGTTGACTTTGTATGAATCTGGAAAATGTTTTTTCTTTGGAACTGTGTTAGCCATATTTATCATTGAGGAATATAGTTGAATACTATTGCCTGAGAGTTAGAATTGGTTAGAGTGAAGCAACTGATAATCCTACAAACTTCTAATGGTTTAGTCTGTCATTGCCATGGGCTAGAATAATTTAATTAGTTTGTTTTCCATATCCATCTCCTGCGCTTCTAGAAGAAATCTGGTATGATGAACACAATTTATAGAAGAGCTTGTGAAAACAATGAGTTTAAAGTCGTTTCTTTCTCAACCGACTTGTAGACAAAGAAAATTGGCCTTGTTTGGTTAGTGAAAGTTGTCAGATCGTTGTTGGAAGAATTGGCATGAACACTCTTACTAACCAGACTGGCGAAGTTACAAGGTGTTCTTACACTTCTATTCCATCTTGTTGTTGATGATAAATGTTAAAGTGCTCTAATTTTGAGAAAAATCTATGCTTGACTTGGACTTCTTTATTTCTTCTTCTAACTCTTGACATTTTGTATGGCCAATAAGTCATTTGCAAGGGATGTTCAATCGAACTATCAGATTATTAGAAGCATGTATCGAGCCAATGTAAGTCCATTTGCATGTCTAAATATCATTTTATTTCTCATTCAACCACAATATTTTATTATCATTATTTTGATGCCAGATATGTATTTGACAGTCAACCTCCAGAGCTGAAGAAACAAGAGCTTGCCAAAAAGCTAGTCTTTACAGTTTTGTCATTGTTCCCCTCCTCTTTTTTTTTGCAAGATAATGATAATCTTTAAGCTTATTTTATTCTTTAGATATTCAAAGAGGGAAGATGCAACTAATGATCTTAACACAACAATTGAGGTCATTGCTTGTGCATAACAAGTACCTTTATTAGGACACTTTAGTGTGCTAGAATTTCTTTTGCTGTCTTAGTTGCTTACATTTGCTGTTTGCAAACTGGTGATCTGGAGGGAATTGAAAAGTACAGAAAAAAGACTGTCAAGGTAATCTTTGATATTGCTATTTTATTGGAAATTACCATGAGGATCTTATTGATTATGATGCAATCAGCATGAAGTCAGCATGCTGATTGTCTATTTTCTTCATATGTAACATAGAGTTTCTTTAAATATATTTTGAACTTTCAAAAGTGATAAGGTAAAATGAGGATCTTATTGATTATGATGTAATCAGCATGAAGTTAGCATGCAATGCGCAGCTCTTTACAAAAGTGACAAGGTAAAATGATGCAATGTAACACAATCTGTTTTATTTTTTTAACTTTAATATCCTAAATGTATTTGTTTGTTATCAATCTCTAGGTGTTTGTGGTTGCCTCAGAAGACATGGATACTTTAACTTTTGGGGCACTGAGGTTTCTCCGTCATTTAATGGATCCTAGTTCCAAAAAAATCTTTATGATGGAATTTGAAGTTTCAAAGGTATCTGCTTGCTAATTGAATTACTGTATTTATTCTCATCTTTATTTTTCAAGTTCTTGAAGAGCTAAGACTCACTATAGATCAGTTCATTGATTTGAGTATTCTCTCTGATGTGATTATTGTGATAGCATTAAAGGTAAACTTTCTTATGAGATATTGTACATTCAACAAGTTTAACATACAAGGTTAGTACTCTACTGCTTACTGTTTACGAAATTTGATAACTAATGTTCATTCAAATCTCTAGTATGATAATGCTTGTGTAGTTGAATATGGTGCCAGTGCTACAACTATTCCATGTCTATGTTACTTAGACTTGATATAGTGTTCAACATGAGTATGATCGTAATCTCTGACATGACTATTTTTACAAATTGTACTGGTGTTCAAAAGGATTAGTGATTGTTCACTCTTAGTGTCACTGTTTGAGTGTCATTATTCAAGTATCTATATCCAACACAAATTTGGGCAGTTATTTCATGCTCTGGAAATTTTTATTTTTTTTTAAATGTTTGATTGAAGGAAAAAAAAACTCTGTTTCTACATTTGATGTTCCATGAAATAAATTATACACATCATACAGTGATGTTATTTTCAAAAACGTTTTCACAACCTTTCTATTTAATTGGTATTGTTTTTATTGATTTTTGTATGCTATCGTTTATTATTTTTCCTACAATTTTTTGATCCCTTACAACTCTTTTGGGTTTGATGATCGAAATTGCATAATTCTTTACCTGAGCTATTCAAATAGCATCAATTCGAACAACGAAAGGAAAGGGAAAAAGAAGCCTATGTGGGAAGTTGTAAAGGTTTGTATATTATATACACACACATATGTCTACTTGTGATTAATTAAAAAATATTTAAATGTGAATTATTTGTTGACAATTTTTTGTTAACATAGGATCATCGACTACTAGTTTTTATTACATTAGTTCTTATTTTTAGACCATTAAGCATAATTCCCTTAGTGTTGAAGTATAAATGCAGATGCATATGGTAGTTTCTTATGTCACTTTCTATAAAAGGTTTAAAGGTGATTGATATGGATGTCAGGTTTTAGTTTTGATCCAAGTATTTTTTTTAAAAAAAAGGCATGAAGAAATAATCCAACTATTATTGTGTGGCGAAGTGTGTATCAATTTGAAACAGTTTGTTTGTGACTCCATGACTTGTTAATTTTGATTCCTTAGTGCTAATAATTTGTTTCTTCAGTGCTAGTTAACTCCTTTGCCCAATACCTCATTCTTGCATATATATATCATGAGCAGAATTGGCTGACATTTTCCTTATTTATTGCCTCTCTTTGTTCTCATCTTTTGCTTTGATATGTCAATACCTAATATGCATCCATGTGTTATCTTGCTGATTGAACATTTTGTAAATTTAGTTATAGGTAAAGTTGTGGTGTCCTTATAATTTTGTTTTTGTTTTGTCTATTAAACTTTGCCTTCGGGAAATAAGCTTGTCGTATAGTGATTCAGCTGAGTTAGTAGATGGAGTATGTAGCATGTTGACTGGAATTATGAGCATGTTTTGTATATAAAGACATTTTTCCAGGAACAAAGCATATATCAAATTCCTTGTCTATTTTCAACATTTGTCTAGACAAGTTCTTGTCATTTTGTCAATCCTGCCTAAAACTCATCAAGTCCGCATCCTAAATCAACATTTGAATAGCTGATTTGTTTGTTTTATCCTAGAATTGCTTGTATTGCATAAGTTTGTATTGCATAAGTTAAATTCTAAGACTATAAGTTGGTTATATTGCTTGTATTTTATGTAGATTTATATGAATAAATCTAAATCAGAATTCTGGAATTGAGTGTCGTCATGGAATTGCTTTATATTAGAGCTATGTGAAATCCTAAAATTTCTTGTATTGTATAAGTTTGTATTGCATAAGTTTTATTTCTTCGACTATAAGTTGGTTATATTGCTTGTATTTTATGTAGATTTATATGAATAAATCTAAATATGGAATTGATAAGTTTTGTTTAATTTTCCTCTTACAGGTACGTAACTCGGCCAATTCGTGAGGCTTGAGATTTTTTATGGAAGGAGTCAGCTTTGTTAGGATGTAGCTTGCCTTGCTAATTTGTAAATTAAAAGTCATATGGAGAACAACAAATGGAAAACATGTGATTTAATGTATATGGAGAACTGTAATGGAAAACATGTGTATTTTGATGAGTAACAACTCATTTTGTATATTTTTGTAATATATGTGGCTACAAGATGAATTATATATGGATGTTTATTTTGGATTTAATGTAGTAAATATTTAGTTTTGTATTGGTGGTTTGCTTATATTAAAATAAGATTAGTTGTTTGGTATTAATGAACATTAAAGACAACAGTTAAAAATGTTGTAAAAACTAGGTAAATCACAAGGGAATTTTTTTGTAAAAAGTGATAAAAGACAACGGTTTTATCCGTTGTAAAATATATTAAAACTATTGTAAAAAAATAAAACGAGTCAAATATTATCTACCACAACAGTTTATATCTGTTGTAAAAAAAGTCTACCACAATGGTTTATTTTTGTTGTTGAAATTATCTACCACAACGGTTTTAAAACGTTGTCGTATCCTTCGTAGCCAAATTTTGAGCATATAAACAACAACGGATAAAACTCGTTGTCAAATGTCTACAAAGACAATGGTTTCAAAACAGTTGTCGTAGGGCAATACATTCTACAACGCCCTCAGTTACAACGGTTTTTTGACCATACGACAACGGATAATATCCGTTGTCGTTTGCAGTTTTTGTTGTAGTGGGCTCAAGTCTTCTTTTTCAATTGTTGTCGGTATTTCATTTTAAGCATTCTTGTACTTACATCTGTAATCACTTTTTTGAACTGCTAGTGAATTTCCCAACGAAAGCACTCGACGAGTGCGAGCCTTGGAGTAGTAGTCGACGAAGGCTCCGAACCAAGTAAAAACAATCTATGTTAGCGTTGTGTTTTGCTTTTATTTTTCTGCTGCTTACTCTAATTCGACAACAAATTTTAAATCGCTATTCACACCCCCCCTAGCGAGCTCTACGATCCAACAAGTGGTATGAGAGCAAGTACCGCTCTGATTTGGTGCAACCACCAAACAGACAAAGGGGATGAAGTTTTTTTTTCACTTTCTTTTGATTTTCAGTTTTACGATATAATCCAAACTGGTATCATTACCTTTTTGGATATTATTTTTTTTTTGTTGCAAGTAAGCTGAACTGGTGTAACACCAATTCAATTTTTATTTTATTTTAATCCCGCACTACTAATCCAAGACCAAGTCTTAGGATTCATTTTCCTTTTCTTTCCTTGTGTGCAGAATCAATGTCTCAAATCGAAGGTTTTAGCATAGTTCGTCCACCTCTGTTTAATTGTGACGACTTCCCCTACTGGAAGAAACATATGGAGGTCTACTTGAAGACCGACTTCGACCAGTGGTTCAGCATCACCCGTGGCTACAAGGCGCCTATCGACAACTCGGGAAATCCATTGGACCCGGAACAATGGAATCTGGACATGAAGAAGAAAGTCCAGACGAATTTCAAAGCACTCAACACACTGCAATGTGGGTTGTCAAAGGAAGAACTGAACCGAGTGGGACCACACCAGAACCCAAAAGAACTTAGGGACAAGCTCGTCAAACTTCACGAGGGAACTAGCGACGCCATGGTAACCAAATGAGACCTCCTTTTAAATAAGTTATTTAATATTAAGATGCAGGAAGGAGAATTCATGAGTCAGCTTCACGCGAGGATCAAGGATATCCTTAACGAACTTCACGCTATCGGGCACCAAATGAGAACCGCGACTTGATCAGGTACGCTCTAAATGCGTTTCCTCGAAATGCATTGTGGGCATCCATAGTGGATGCCTACAAGATTTCGAAGAATCTTTCTAAATTAAAATTAGATGAGCTATTTTGTGAACTTGAATTACATGAGCAAACTAACGCCCAAACCGAGAAAGGTAGCGATTTGTTTACAGGTTCTTCTAAGGAAAAGACGAAGGCCAAGCCTGAACCTGAAGATGAGTCTGACCAAGATTCAGAAGACGAAGAGTACCTGGTGAACTTGGTAAGAAAGATATTCACCAGGAGAAAGAAGAACTTCAACAGAAAGAACTTGCAGAAGATCAACTCCACAACTGATCCAAGAAACGTGACCTTCTTCAGATGCAACAAGAAGGGTCACTACAAGAACGAGTGCCCAAAATTGAAGAACGACAAGCCAAAAGCAACCAAGAAGAAGACACTTAAAGCAACATGGGATGATTCGTCTTTAGAAGAATTAGAAGCCGAAGAGCAAAGGCATCAAAGCCACCTCGCGCTGATGCCCAACGAATCAGAATCAGAGGATGAATCCGAAGACGGTCCGAACCAGAATCGAGCCACGAGTCCATACTCATTTTCGAATGTCCCGAAGAGGTATACCTTAGTTTAAATAATAAGTTTTTTAAAATTATTGCATGTTTAGATAGAAAGTTAACTGAAATTGAAAATCAAAATAAAATGCTCCTTGAGGAGAACCAACACCTCAATAAACAAATTACAAAATCTAATCCAAATCAAGTTTAAACACTTGAGGAGGAAAATTCAACACTAAAAATTGAAATCATAAAACTAAAAGGGCTTTTAGAAAAATTGACAGCTAGATCTAAAAATTTAGACCTTATCTTAAACAGTCAAAAGGTTGTTTACAATAAATCTGGACTTGGATACAAGTCAAATAAATCATTCATATCTCTAATAACTGAAAATAAACCACAAACTGAAGCCTGAGTTCCGAAAGTATGTCTAAATACACAAGTAGGATTAAATCAATACTATGTACCTAAAAATGAAATATATTATGTGAAATCAATTAAACCAAAGCAAAACCCTAAATCAACTAAACCTAAACCAAACCATAGAAATAACTATAAAACCAACTTAAACCAAGATTATCATCAAGTTGATAACAATTATAAAAGTAATCGACATAAACCCAAAACTAAAATTTAGCCCAGATCAATAATTCAGAGGGAGACTCCAAAATAGTTGCCACCTCCAAAATTAACCTACCCAGCAGGGTAATTAAGATTAGTTTAAAAAGGGACTCAGTTTAACTTGACCTACGGTACTGGTGAACTTTTGGATGATAGTAGTATCGAAAGCTCAGTCTATGCATGTCCAGGAAGATATGGTTTCGACCTGGTGCATTTGGTTGAGTGGAACTAACTGAAGCTACCCCTTACGGATCCTAACTAGTTAAACCAAGGTTTTGTACTAAGTTCAGGACTATTTGGAAAACCTCGAAGGCATGGTTACTCTAATGATGTCCAAGTTACTCACCATAGTCGAGAAGTTTATACAAAGAATGCCTATTTGTTGAACTCAAAGCAAAACCTGAGTCTAATACAAAGTTAAACCAAACCCTAAAAATTTAACATAACTTCATCTCACAAAAATTATAGGATTCATCAATTGAAAATATAGATCAGGTGAGATGACTAAGGACTTAAAATCGAATCGAATCAAATCAAATCAAATCGAATCGAATACAATCAAATCGAATCGAATCACATTGAATCGAATCAAATCAAATCAAATTGAACCAAATCGAATCGAATTGAATCAAATCGAACCAAATTAAATTAAATCTAATTAAATTAAATTAAATTAAATTAAATCTAATCAAATTAAATTAAATCTAATTATATATAATTAAATTAAATTAAATCTAATTAAATAAAATTAAATCTAATTAAATAAAATTTAAAATTAAATTAAATTTAATTCAATTGAAAATTCAATTTCAAATTATTTAAAAAATTATTTTAAAAATTAATTTAACTTAAAAATTATTTTAAAAATTATTTTAACTTAAAAATTATTTTAAAAATTATTTTAACTTAAAAATTATTTTAAAATTAATTTAACTTAAAAATTATTTTTAAAATTAATTTACCTTAAAAAATTATTTTAAAAATTAATTTAACTTAATAAATTATTTTAAAAATTTATTTAACTTAAAAATTATTTTAAAAATTAATTTAACTTAAAAATTATTTTAAAAACTCATTTAATTTTAAAATTATTTTTAATTTTTTTTTTTATTTTTTAAATTATTTTAAAATTAATTTATGTAATGCCCCAACCAAGCGGACCCCACCCGGACCGAATCGGGAACGCCACTAAAATTGCCCATCGGGTTGACGACTAGCTCCATAGACCACCGAAATTCCTTTCAGCGTGCTTTGTGCTCACTCGCACGCACCCCGGAAAACTTCCCAGGAGGTTACCTATCCTCAGATTTCTCCAAGCCAAGCACGCTTAACTTTGGAATTCTTATGTTTGTGTTTCCGAAAAGAAAGGTACACCTTGGTGATATGGATAGTACCATCTAACCTTTTTAAGTCATACTTAACCAGAATCTCAGAACTGGAGTATTACAATCACCCCCACTTAAAGACACAATGTCATCGTTGTGTAGCCACGAATCACACCACAGACAAATCCCAAAATCTCCCTCGCTTGGTGGTGCCCTGGGTGCTCCTATCACAGGCGCACTCACGGTCGCAAGGTCGCTCTGATACTATCTGAAAAGGAAGGTGCACCTTGGTGATATGGATAGTACCATCTAACCTTTTTAAATCATACTTAACCAGAATCTCAGAACCGGAGTATTACAATCACCCCCACTTAAAGACACAACGTCATCGTTGTGTAGCCACGAATCACACCACAGACAAATCCCAAAATCTCCCTCGCTAGGTGGTGCCCTGGGTGCTCTGGTGCCCTGGGTGCTCCTATCACAGGCGCAGTCATGGTCGCAAGGTCGCTCTGATACTATCTGTAACACCCCAATTCGGGCGGGCCCTACCCGGACCGAACCGGGAACGCCACAAGAATTGCCCATCGGATTGACGACTAGCTCCACAAACCACCGAAGGTCCTTTCAGCGTGCTTTGTCCTCACTCGCACGCATCCTGTAAAACTTCCCAAGAGGTCACTCATCCTTAGAATTCTCCAAGCCAAGCACGCATAACTTTGGAATTCTTAAGTTTGAGCTTCCGAAAAGTAAGATTCACCTTGGTGATATGAATAGTACCATCTAACCTTTTTAAGCCATACTTAACCAGAATCTCATAACTGGGGTATTACAATTTTAGTTAAATATTATTTTAAAATTAATTTAACTTAAAAACTATTTTAAAATCTAATTTAATTTTAAAATTATTTTAACTTAAAAATTGTTTTCAAAATTATTTTAACTTTAAAATTATTTTAAAATAAATTTAACTGAAAAATATTTTAAAAATTAATTTAACATAAAACTTATATTGAAAAATAATTTAATTTAAAAATAATTTTAAAAATTAATTTAACTTAAAAATTATTATAAAAATAATTAAACTTAAAAATTAATTTTGTATAGAAATTATTTTTAAAATTATTTTAACTTAAAAAATATTTCAAAATTAATCTAACATACAAATTATTTTAAAAATTAATTTATGTTAAAAATTATATTAAAAATTATTTTAAAAATTAATTTAAATAAAAAAAATATTTTAAAAATTAATTTAACTTAAAAATTATTTTCAAAATTATTTTAACTTAAAAATTATTTCAAATTAAAAATTATTTTATTATTTAAAAATTAATTTAACTTAAAAATTATTTTAATTTAAAAATTCTTTTAAAAATTATTTTAATTTAAAAATTGTTTAAAAATTATTTTAACTTAAAAATTATTTTAACTTAAAAATTATTTTATTATTTTAAAAATTAATTTAACTTTAAAATTATTTTAAAAGTTATTTTAACTTAAAAAGTATTTCAAAAATTATTTTAACATTAAAATTATTTTAAAAAATATTTTAACTTAAAAATTATTTTAAAAATTAATTTAACTTAAAAACTATTTTGACATATAAATTCTTTTCAAATTATTTTTACTAAAAAATTATTTTATTATTTTAAAAACTAATTTAACTTAAAAATTATTATAAAAATTAATTTAACTTAAAAATTATTTTAACTTAAAAATTGTTTTAAAAATTATTTTATTGTTTTAAAAATTAATTTAACTTAAAAATTATTTTAAAAATTAATTTAACATAAAAAGTATTTTAAAATTTAATTTAACTTAAAAATTATTTTAAAAATTAATTTAACGTAAAAATTATTTTAAAAATTTATTTAACTTAAATTTTTTTAAAAAAATTAATTTAACTTAAAATTATTTTAAAATTAATTTAACTTATTGATTGTTTGAAAATTAATTTAACTTAAAAATTATTTTAAAAATTTATTGTACTTAAAAATTATTTGAACAATTAATTAAAAATTAATTTGACTTAGAAATTATTTTAAAAATAAATATAACTTAAAATTTATTTTAAAAATTATTTAACTTAAAAATTATTTTATCTTAATAATTTTTTAAAAAAATTATTTTAACTTAAATTCTTTTAAAAATTAATTTTACTTAAAAATGATTTTAAAAATAAATATAACTTAAAAATTATTTTAAAAATTAATTTAACTTAAAAATTATTTTAATAATTAATTTAACTTAAAAAAAATTTTAACTTAAAATTATTTTAAAAAATATTTTAACTTAAAATTATATTAAAAATTATTTTAGCTTAAAAAAATCATTCTAAGTAAAAGTAAATTCAAACTTAAACTAATCTTAATTCCTACCTGTTGTAGTAAATCTAATGGATCTTGGACAGTGGTTGCTTGAAACATATGATTGGGGATCACACCAAGTTCACTGAACTAACCTACAAAAACTTAGGAACAGTTGCTTTGGGAATAACGGTAAACTCAAGATAATTGGTATAGGTAACATTGAACTTAGAACTAACTTTATTATTACAAAAGTATTACTTATTAAAAATTTCAAGTATAATCTTCTTAGTATTTGTCAATTATGTGACATTGGATATAAGGTTAGGTTTTTATCTTCGGAATGTTTAATCAAGCACTTAGATAACCCTTCTATATGTTTATACCACTTGTTGATCGTCTTTGGGGTGTAAAAAGTATTTTTCACATTTTCAAATGTCACGAGTATGCATCAGATAAAAAAATTATAGAGAAAGAAGCTAGAAGGAAAAGATACAAGCTCACGCTGACACAAGTAATTTTTTACTTGGTTTAGAGCATTCGATGACTCCTACTCCAAGGCCCACACTCGTTGAATTCTTTCATTAGACAATCCACTAATAGTTCAAAATGTTACAAAATTGAATTACAAGAACGATAAGAAAATATTACCGACAATAGAGAAATTGAATAGAACTTGATCGTTTGTTGTGGGAGGAGTGTTACAACATCATAGGAGTTTTTTCGGTGCAGCACGTAAGAATAAAAGTTGTAGCACTTGATGTTCTAAACTTACTGGTCGAAGGCTGCTTTTATAGCCCCGTCTGAGCATTTGGATCCCCTCCCAGGCGTCTGGACTTATGATGACATGGTGAGCACTCGTCGAAACTTCATCCTTGAAGTTTATCCACCTTCGGGCGTCCGGACCCCCTCCGGGTGCTTTGACTGTTGACGTAGATTATGCCAGTTGTTGCACTCCAACTCAGCTTCTCAATGAATTTTTTGGTCTTGGCACCTGGACCAACTACGATCACTCGGACCACTTGGGTGCCTGGCCAGGCTCCTAGTGTTAGGCCCTCCAGATCCATCAACTCTTTCATACTTGGTAAAGTAATTAGACCACAGATACTCTAACTTTAATCCACTTATTATTTATCAAAACCTGAGTTTGATCATTAGTGCAAATTACACCAATGCATCCAACTTGTAACACGAACTCTCTACAGTACAAATTTCATTAGAGGCCTTAGATAAAATAAATTCTAATTTATCATTGTCAATACCTAAAGATAGTTTATGATTCTTAACATCGATTATAGCCTCAGCTATGGAAAGAAACGACCTTCCTAGAATTATTGGATTCTTTGGGTCTTCATCTATGTTTAAGACCATGAAGTCTGTAGGGCAAATGAGACTACCTATCTCCATTGGTAGATCTTCTTTTTTACCCAAAGGGTATCTACAAGATCGATCTGCTAATTACAATGTCATGATGGTCAATTTAAGATCATTAAAATTCAATATTTTATATATAGAGTAGGAAATGAGACTTACATTAGCTCCAAGGTCGCAGAAAGCCTTACCAATAACTGTCGTACCGATCTTACATGGTATAGAGAAACTTTTTGGATCTTGAAGCTTAGGAGGTAGTGTGTCCAGAAGTAGAGCACTACATTCCTCTGTCAAAGCCATGATCTCATATCCTTTTCATCCTTTTCGTTCCTGTCTGAGAGCTTGCAAGATTAAACGCTGGGCAACAATGAGCGATGGCGAATAATGACTGTGATGCCGATGAACAGGGGAGGATCCGAGAAAACCACAACGGACCTCACAAACACCTAAATGCAGAACGATAGACCCGAGAAAACCAAAGTGGATTTATGAATAATACCTCGCAAAAAGAAACTCTGGCGAGGTGTCTCCGTGGGCCGGCAGAGGCTCGGCAATCCAATGGGTGATTTCCTCTCCTGCACACAATGAGACCAACCAACAAAGCGTTAGTGACCTAAGACCGGGGTGGGAATCCCTGGCTAGGCCCTTTGACGCTCAAGTTAGTCTCCGGCGAGAAGAAAGGGAAATAGTGTGGAAGAAGATGAAAATTAGGGTTTGATTTTGATGCAATACATATGTTCGCGTACTTGGCCAGTGGAGAGGATTCCCCTTTTTATTCCACCTAATATAACCTCCACAGTCATGAGGTGGACCCCGGTTTGTTAAAGTTTGTTAAGAGATGACGTAAGTCGAAACTGCAATAATAGTTTAAGGAAGCTTTTTCTTACCCCAGATGTACCTTCTTTGTCGTTTAGCATACTTGTGAAGACTTCTAGAAGCTATTTGCCGTCAAATTAATTCAGTTGTCATATTATCACATATTGTTATGGTTCACCTATTACATACACTTGATTAGTCACATAAGCCCATTCTGCATATATGAGAAATATCTTCTGTTTGTACTAGTCTCGGCTGGTATTCTATACTCGATCGGTTATATATACCCGACTAGAACTGCACTATTATAAATATGTCAGAAATCGTGCAAGGTTGAAGACCTTTATGCTCGATCTACTTTTCATACTTGGCCGGTCTATTAAGCACGACCGATCCTACCTTATCGATTGAGATTAACTAATCGGGCGTATATAGGCCATCAGGACATCTTAATACTAAGTGCTTCTACGTTCGATCGGTCCCTTACACTCGGCCGATCTTTGCCTACCGAAGTCATATGCTCGTCCGGTCTATTGAGCTGACCGATCCTACCTTATTGACCGAGATCAACCAGTCGGGTGTATAGAAGCACTATTACCCGGTAGCCCTTCATTTAGTCGGCCGTATGCTATGGATCGTGTCAGACTAAATACCTCTGTGCTCGGCCGATCTACAGAACCCGGCCAGCCTTTGTTCGCCGAACTTATAGGCTTGGTCGATCTATTACGTTCGTCCGATCTTTGCTCGCAAGTTTAAGAACTTCTACGCCCGGCCGACTCTCTATGCTCGACTGTCCTCCCAATTGCAGTCACTGAGAGATGCACATGCTACTGAATTAACTAATCAATTATCTGCTTTGAACCTCAAAGAGACTACTCTAAAGGCTGCCTAGGAGGAACTAGCATATTATAAGGCTAACAAAGACACCCATTTCGAAGAGTACAAAAAGGCCTATCTCAAATCTCCTGATTTTGTTTTTCTGGTCTCAAAATTTTCATAAATTCCATTAAGTTCATAATAAAGGAAGGAGTAGAGCAGCTAAAGGAGTTGAAGTTATTGGTTGCGGATCCTCCTCCCAACTTTCCTGATACGAGGAGGATAGTAAAGAATCGCACTCCCCCCCCCCCCAAACTTCTTTCCCCAATTATTGTAATGGGGGCAAGATTATAACTCCCCCCTTCTTGTGAACTCTCATTTAGAATGTTTTTTATGAACTTCCCCCTGATATTACTTGTGCCTCCTATGTATTTCTTTGCTGATAAGTTACCTTTGCACAGGTCGACTAATTGACTGATTATGTTTAGGCGTGTGTGGCTTAGGTTTGTAACACCCGCAAAATTTTTAGCTATACATATGTGTAAATCCCGAAAAATTCCAGAATTTGTTTTAGAAATATAGTATGATTTTTCTGGAATTTTTAGATATTTTTCCGGAATTTTCCGAGTAGCGGAAGCAGCAAAAATAATTGGAACCGTAAAATAGCTTAGGCGGGAATCGAACCCGAGACCTATGGTTTACGGATAAGTTTAGTAACCGGTGAACCCAGCAGGGCCGTGCTGAAAGGAAGGAGAACCAAATATATTTATATTAGAGTTGGGTTCATTAAACCACTTAATATAAATATAAACTTAAGTTGGGATTTGGGTTATTTTATATTGGTTTTACCGTGACCTATTCCTCACCCTAGCCCTCACGCCGACTCCTCCTTCTCCTCTCCCTCACGCACGGTACACCAAGCCCCAAGGGCCAAGGGAACATCTCCCGGCGACGACTCCAACACAAAAAGGGTCCTTCTCCGCGAGAGGAACGCGAGGACGGAAGCGGTTCGTCGAGCGGACAGTTTTCCGGAAACACCTAGCGAATAGAATCGTAAGAAAACCTTGCGATTGAGGTAAGAAACCCCTCACCTGCAGTATAATTGCTCTCGCTTGTTAGTTTTGGCGTTAGTTCAGTAATTTTACAGTTCTCAGTTTTAGGGTGTGTTTTTAGCGCACACCAAGCATTCGGTAGAATGCCCAGTTCAGAAGGATGCACCAATAGGCGTCCTAACAGCATGTAAAATATATTAGAAACATTTTATTCAGTTGGTTATCAGTTATCACAGCTATATGGATCAGATATCCATTGGGTAGGCTCCCACAGTAGCCTCTAGGTTCAGATAACCTAGCTCTAGGTTCAGATAACCTAGAACAGCAAAGTAAAATAAAACAGTATTCAGTATTTTACTTTTATTCAGTTGGCACTGTACTTGGATCAGATATCCATGGGCTGGACTCCCACATTCGTCCCTAGTTTCAGATAACCTAGTAACCCTGCTGCCGGGTCTCGTAGGGATGCGCGCACAGTAAGTACAGTTGCCAGGGCCCAACAGCATGTTTAGTATTTTCATCTACTATATGTATAGTTTTCAAATTTGAAACCAGTGATGAGAACACAAATTTAGCGTTCAGTTCAGTTCAGGTTCAGTTTACATGATTTGAGTTCGTGTACAGATTTAGATATATGCATGACTAGTTCAGTTCATGCTCAGTTTATAAATATGCCATGTTCAGTTTATATGTTATGCCATGCTTTGTGTGATTCCATGCCATGCCATGCTTGCATGCTCAGTTTAGTTTCAAACTGCATGTTTTAAAAACATAATCGCATCGTTGCATGTTTTTGTGAGGTAGATGGTTTCTTACTAAGCTTATTGGCTTACAGATACTACTTTTCTTATACTGCAGATACCGGTAAAAGAAAAGTGGATTAGCGGAGGCTGGAGGGCGATGCTACGATGATGTGTGTGTGCAAGGGGTCTGGAATAAAGATCCTTGGGATCTATACGTTTTTATTTCAGTTTAGCACTTATCATGTCTAGTTTGATACTTAGTCTTGTTACTAATTGTTCTAGCTTAGTAACTATGTTTTGTTAGCTTATCATGTTTAGAACAATAGTACTTATATGCTAGAATGTATCTTCATTGTTTTAGAACTATTGTGTGATGTTTTGGCACGCCAAAGTGCTGAAATCAGAACTCTCGAGTGAAATCAGACACTGATCGGTGCCCAGACCGATCAGGGTCTGAGCTGTTCCACTAGATCGGTCAGCCGACCGATCCAGCGAGATACAGTATGCTACTGTATCCTCCTGGATCGGTCGGCCGACCGATCCAGCTCGATACAGTAGCCTCGGAGGAAATTTCCAGGTGCATGGATCGGTCAGCCGACCGATCCAGCATCGAACAGTAGGCATCTCAGCGCCTCCAGGTGCCTGGATCGGTCTGCAGACCGATCCAGACACACCTGGATCGGTCTGCCGACCGATCCAGCCTCTGCTGGATCGTTCCGTAGACCGATCCAGCAGGGCACAGAATCGCAGTAAGATTGATCGATCCGTGGATCGATCAGCAGCTAGCTGGGAAGTTAGTTTGAGTTCCTAGCTCAGATGGGAGGTCAAGCATTCTCCTTAGCACATGTACACCAACCGGAAAGGGTCTTGAATCCTTCCTTATAACAGCATGGGTGCATCAGTTATCAGATTAATAGAGTCAGTTAGTGAAAATTTTATTTTACCTAGTTTTCCGCACAGTACGGCACAGTAGTTTCAGTAGTTAATGTAGCGATCCGGCTCACAGCCTAGTACCCAGGAGTTGGGTCGTTACAGAGTGGTATCAGAGCAGTGTTCCATACTTCCTACACACACATCAGCATTGTACCTGCAGCTTCCAAGTAAGAACATCTCTCACTCAGTTTTGTTTTCAGCTTTCATATCAGTTATATGTGCTTTCATGTTTGCTCGCATGTTGGTAGTTAATTAATTCATGTTTACAGTGATAGTATTTAACATGTTACCAGTAGTTAACTATAACATGATAGCCTAGTTATATATATATGTTCTTTGCTATTTAGAAAATGGTAAGAGGACGTCCAGCTAAGAAAGCAGCAGCGGCTGAGCCCCAGCATGAGGCAGGCAGTTCAGTGCCTCCCCCAGACCTTACAGCATTAGTGGCTCAGCTACAACAGCAGTTAGCTGAACAGCAGCAGGAGATAGCCTCCTTAAAGGCTAACCAGCAGACTACTCCCCCAGTCACTCCAGTACCGAACCTCACGACTCCAGTAATCACAGAGGTAGTACCAGCTCAGCCTGCAGTACCAGTCCCAGTAGCCCCAGTAGCAGGGGCTAAGAGAGAAGCTTACCTTATCCAGTGGCAGAGAATTAAGCCCGAGAACTTCTCAGGCACCAGCGAACCATGGGATGCTCAGGCATGGTTTAAAACACTGGAAAGCACGATGGAGCTTCTAGATTGGCCAGAGCACGAAAAGGTGAAGTGTGCCTCCTTCTGTTTAACAGGAGACGCACGCATGTGGTGGGAGCGGATTAAACCGAAGTGGCCAGTAAACCAGATGACATGGGCCAACTTTGAGAAAGAATTCTTCGAGGAATTCTTTCACATGCAAGTCACGAACCGACACTATGACGAGTTTACAGAGTTTCGTCAGGGCAACCTATCAGTTCAGGAGGCCGTGAAGAAATTCAACAGGTTGGCCCGTCTGTGTCCAGAACTAGTCAGCTCAGAGAAGGAACGAGTACGCTTGATGCTGAAGATGCTCAGACCAGAGATCGCAATGAATGTGGCTGGTGGTGTTCATAGGCCACAAACCACAGAGGAGTGAGTAGTGCTCGATCACGAGCACCCAGAAGCAGATTTCCACAGAACCCAAGGGACAAGCTGGCTCAGGTACTCAGCAGAAACAACAAGGGCATAGCTCCAACTGGAAGGGGAAACGCAAGGCAAGCAGTGACCCAAAAGGAGGACCAGCTGGAAAACATTCCAGACATCCCAAGTGTGCTACTTGTGGGAAACATCATCCAGGAGTTTGCCGCAAGGGTACGCGAGGTTGTTTTGAATGTGGACAGGAAGGGCACATGGCTAAGCAGTGCCCGAACAAGATCAGTCTTCCTCCTCGAACAATGGAGCTCAACCCCACACGATGTATGCAGCCTTAGATGGTCCACAGATCAGTCAGGGCAGATTAGAAGCCCCCACAGCTAACACAAATGCCAGGATTTTCTCACTGACCAGAGAGGACATAGCAAATGCCTCGACAGTTGTCACAGGTCAGATCAATATTTTACTGCATAATGCAACTGTCTTATTCGATACTGGGGCAACCCACTCTTATGTATCCAGGGCATTTGCCGAGAAATTAGCAACACCTCCAGAGGTACTCAATAGTCAGTTTCTGACAACACTACCCTCAGGAGACATTATGACATCTACACACTGGCTCAGAGCCGTGCCAGTCATTATAGAAGACAGAGAACTTTTTGGTGATCTGATAGTGCTAGAAATGACGGACTACGATGTCATCTTTGGAATGGATTTTCTGATCAGATACGACGCTTCTATAGAGTGCCTAAAGTCATATTCCAACCTGAAGCAGGAGTACAGTTTGAGTACACGGGGAAGCCAAAGAGGAAAGCCAGGAAGTGTCTCTCAGCAGTGAGAGCACAACAGCTGTTGGATTCAGGATGCATGGGATTTTTAGCAAATGTAGTCAACACCAGCCAGGACAAGAACCAACAGCTATCAGAGGTTCGAGTCGTTTGTGACTACCCAGCAGTCTTCCCTGAAGAGCTACCAGGCTTAGCACCAGACAGGGAGATTGAATTTGAGATAGAGCTCATTCCCGGCACAAATCCAATTTCCAAGGCACCGTACCGCATGGCTCCAGCAGAACTGAAGGAACTTCAGGAGCAATTACAGGAGCTTCTTGACAAGGGTTTCATACGCCCTAGTCACTCACCATGGGGAGCACCTGTGTTGTTCGTGAAGAAGAAGGATGGAAGCATGCGCTTATGCATAGACTACCGTGCTTTGAACCAGGTCACAATTAAAAACAGGTACCCTCTTCCCAGGATAGATGACCTGTTTGACCAGCTAAAGGGAGCCACAGTGTTCTCTAAAATTGACCTCAGATCAGGATATCACCAGGTTAAAGTCAAGGAAGGTGATATACCTAAAACAGCCTTCAGGACTAGATACGGACATTATGAGTTCGTAGTCATGCCTTTCGGCGTGACAAATGCCCCAGCTACATTCATGGACCTCATGAACAGAGTATTCAGAGAATACTTAGACAAGTTTGTCATCGTGTTCATCGATGACATTCTTATCTATTCAGGTACTCAGGAGGACCATGCAGAGCATCTGAAGACAGTTTTGCAGATCCTTCAGCAAAACCAGCTGTACGCCAAATTCACGAAATGTGAATTTTGGCTAGACCAGGTAGCCTTTCTAGGTCACATCATCTCCAAGGATGGTGTTATGGTAGATCCCAGCAAGATAGAAGCGGTAAGTAACTGGAAGAGACCCAGGAACGTCAGTGAAATCAGAAGCTTTCTGGGATTGGCAGGCTACTACAGGAAATTCGTAGAGGACTTCTCCAGGATAGCCTCCCCACTGACAGCTCTCACCAGGAAGAACAAGAAATTTCAGTGGACAGAGGACTGCGAAAACAGCTTCAGCGAACTAAAACGGAGATTCGACATCTACAGCGACGCCTCTAAATTGGGATTAGGAGCAGTACTGATGCAGCAGGGCAAGGTGATCGCCTATGCCTCCAGACAACTCAAGGATTATGAGAGGAACTATCCTACTCACGACCTTGAGCTTGCAGCAGTGGTGTTCGCTCTCAAGATTTGGAGACATTATCTGTACGGAGCTCAGTGCAGAGTGTATACAGATCATCAAAGTCTGAAGTATTTCTTTACTCAGAAGGATCTGAATATGCGACAGCGCAGATGGTTAGAACTGGTCAAAGATTATGACATAGATATCCTCTACCATCAGGGAAAGCTAATAAGGTAGCAGACGCACTCAGCAGGAAGTCTAGTGCTACCTTATTATCTTTAGCAGCTATGTCACCACCCCTGAGGAAGGAGATTACAACTTTTAGTCTCGAAATTATAGTTGGGCAGCTTTCCACAATGTCCTTAGCATCTACCTTGCTTGATGATATCCAGACAGCTCAGGAGCAGGATCCTGAAATCCAGAAAATCAAGCAAGGGTTAGCAGAATCAGAAAGTGGAGAGTTCAGAGTGTCCGCCAGTGGGGTAGTGTACTGTGGTGACAGACTTTGTGTTCCAGATCAGGAGGAACTACGAAAGCAGATTCTAGACGAGGCTCACAGGACTCCCTATGCGATGCATCCTGGTTCCACCAAAATGTATCAGGATCTAAAGAAACGATTTTGGTGGCCTGGGATGAAGCGAGATATCGCCAGATACGTCAGCATCTGTCTAACCTGTCAAAGGGTTAAGGCAGAACATCAGCGACCAGGAGGAGTTCTGCAGCCGATCCAGATTCCAGAATGGAAGTGGGAGGATATCTCTATGGACTTCATAGTGGGGTTACCCAGAACCACGAATGGTTTTGATGCCATTTGGGTAATAGTCGACAGGTTGACTAAATCAGCCCACTTCTTAGCTATCAGAATATCCTATTCCATGGAGCAACTAGCTCAGTTGTATCTCAAGGAGATAGTCAGGCTGCATGGAGTCCCACGAACCATTATATCAGACAGAGACAGCAGATTTACATCACACATGGGCACCTAAACCTTCCATCCTCGCGATGGTGAAGCGAGTTCAAGATATGCTCCAAGGCCTAGATTTCAGGAAGTTGGTGCAAATATGAGTGCATACAACATATCGCCACTATCGGCATGGCACCTTATGAGGCACTCTATGGGTGGAGGTGCAGATCACCAATCTGCTGGTATGAGAGTGGTGAACAGAAGGAGCTAGAGCTTCAGACAGATCTAGTAGCAGATACCACAGCAGCCATACAGCAGATTCGCCAGAGGATAGGGACAGCACAGCGCCGACAGATACGCTCTGCCCCTACACGACGCAGACCCCTAGAGTTTTCAGTTGGGGATACAGTTTTCCTCAGAGTAGCTCCCATGAAGGGAGTCATGCGTTTTGGGAAGAAGGGCAAGCTAGCTCCCAGATATGTGGGACCCTACCTTATCACGAAGAGAGTGGGAAAGGTAGCATATGAGCTAGAGCTACCCCAGGAGATGTCAGCCGTCCACAACGTATTTCATGTCTCCATGCTGAAGAAGCATATTCCAGACGCCACCCAGGTGATTGAGCCCCAGATGGTACAGGTCCGTGATGATCTCAGCTATGACAGTCGGCCTATTCAGATAATAGACCGAGCAGTAAAGAAATTACGAAACAAGGAAGTGCCATTAGTCAAAGTCAGTTGGCAAAACCACACAGCAGCAGAGGCGACCTGGGAGACAGAGGCCAGCATGAGACAGAAGTACCCAGAATTGTTTTAAGTTCGGGGACGAACTTTTTATAAGGTATGGGGGATTGTAAAGCCCGAAAAATTCCAGAATTTGTTTTAGAAATATAGTATGATTTTTCTGGAATTTTTAGATATTTTTCCGGAATTTTCCGAGTAGCGGAAGCAGCAAAAATAATTGGAGCCGTAAAATAGCTTAGGCGGGAATCGAACCCGAGACCTATGGTTTACGGATAAGTTTAGTAACCGGTGAACCCAGCAGGGCCGTGCTGAAAGGAAGGAGAACCAAATATATTTATATTAGAGTTGGGTTCATTGAACCACTTAATATAAATATAAACTTAAGTTGGGATTTGGGTTATTTTATATTGGTTTTACTGTGACCTATTCCTCACCCTAGCCCTCACGCTGACTCCTCCTTCTCCTCTCCCTCACGCACGGTACACCAAGCCCCAAGGGCCAAGGGAACATCTCCCGGCGACGACTCCAACACAAAAAGGGTCCTTCTCCGCGAGAGGAACGCGAGGACGGAAGCGGTTCGTCGAGCGGACAGTTTTCCGGAAACACCTAGCGAATAGAATCGTAAGAAAACCTTGCGATTGAGGTAAGAAACCCCTCACCTGCAGTATAATTGCTCTCGCTTGTTAGTTTTGGCGTTAGTTCAGTAATTTTACCGTTTTCAGTTTTAAGGTGTGCTTTTAGTGCACACCAAGCATTCGGTAGAATGCCCAGTTCAGAAGGATGCACCAATAGGCGTCCTAACAACATGTAAAATATATTAGAACATTTTTATTCAGTTATTTATCAGTTATCACAGCTATATGGATCAGATATCCATTGGGTAGGCTCCCACAGTAGCCTCTAGGTTCAGATAACCTAGCTCTAGGTTCAGATAACCTAGAACAGCAAAGTAAAATAAAACAGTATTCAATATTTTACTTTTATTCAGTTGGCACTGTATTTGGATCAGATATCCATGGGCTGGACTCCCACAGTCGTCCCTAGGTTCAGATAACCTAGTAACCCTGCTGGATTCGGAACTTGCAATCCCGGGTCTCGTAGGGATGCGCGCACAGTAAGTACAGTTGCCCGGGCCCAACAGCATGTTTAGTATTTTCATCTACTATATGTATAGTTTTCAAATTTGAAACCAGTGATGAGAACACAAATTTAGCGTTCAGTTCAGTTCAGGTTCAGTTTACATGATTTGAGTTCGTGTACAGATTTAGATATATGCATGACTAGTTCAGTTCATGCTCAGTTTATAAATATGCCATGTTCAGTATATATGTTATGCCATGCTTTGTGTGATACCATGCCATGCCATTCTTGCATGCTCAGTTTAGTTTCAAACTGCATGTTTTAAAAACATAATCGCATCGTTGCATGTTTTGTGAGGTAGATGGTTTCTTACTAAGCTTATTGGCTTACAGATACTACTTTTCTTATACTGCAGATACCGGTAAAAGAAAAGTGGATTAGCGGAGGCTGGAGGGCGATGCTACGATGATGTGTGTGTGCAAGGGGTCTGGAATAAAGATCCTTGGGATCTATACGTTTTTATTTCAGTTTAGCACTTATCATGTCTAGTTTGATACTTAGTCTTGTTACTAATTGTTCTAGCTTAGTAACTATGTTTTGTTAGCTTATCATGTTTAGAACATTAGTACTTATATGCTAGAATGTATCTTCATTGTTTTAGAACTATTGTGTGATGTTTTGGCACGCCAAAGTGCTGAAATCAGAACTCTCGAGTGAAATCAGACACTGATCGGTGCCCAGACCGATCAGGGTCTGAGCTGTTCCACTGGATCGGTCAGCCGACCGATCCAGCTCGATACAGTAGCCTCGGAGGAAATTTCCAGGTGCATGGATCGGTCAGCCGACCGATCCAGCATCGAACAGTAGGCATCTCAGCGCCTGGATCGGTCTGCAGACCGATCCAGACACACCTGGATCGGTCTGCCGACCGATCCAGCCTCTGCTGGATCGTTCCGTAGACCGATCCAGCAGGGCACAGAATCGCAGTAAGATTGATCGATCCGTGGATCGATCAGCAGCTAGCTGGGAAGTTAGTTTGAGTTACTAGCTCAGATGGGAGGTCAAGCATTCTCCTTAGCACATGTACACCAACCGGAAAGGGTCTTGAATCCTTCCTTATAACAGCATGGGTGCATCAGTTATCAGATTAAAAGAGTCAGTTAGTGAAAATTTTATTTTACCTAGTTTTCCGCACAGTACGGCACAGTAGTTCCAGTAGTTAATGTAGCGATCCGGCTCATAGCCTAGTACCCAGGAGTTGGGTCGTTACAATATGGGTATTATCTTTTAGAATAAAAGGAAAAGGGAAATAGAACCAAAAAGAAATAAAAAGATAGAGAAGTTAAGGCTTGAACCTTGAACCCCTCATAATAGATAAAGCTAAATTGATGTATGATAACCAATAGAGTCATGAATGATATATGATTAGCAAAGAATGGAAATTTGTTGTTAAAAGCAAGAGTATGATTAAGTAAGGAAGCAAGAAAATGTCAAGTAGCTTTCCTCCTCTTTCTCTTGGTTAAGAGAAGAAGCAAGCAAAAGACAAGTTGCCTTTTTCTTCTTTCTTCTTTCTATTTTCGTGAGAATGAATGAGGGTGAGGGAATAGAGGAATCAAGGGGATGAATTGTGACATTTTTTTCCCTTTTTCCTCATTGCGGATAAATAGGAATGAGAGAAGAGAAGGGAAAGAAAGGATGGCTACTTCTTCCTCCTTCTTCTTCCTCCTCCTTCTTTCTCCTTCTTCATCCTCCACCGAGACCTAAAACTCTCCCCTCTCCCATTTCCGAATCCCAAGCTAATGTTTTCTCCCTAAGAAAACTAATTCACAAGAAGAAGTCCTCAAGATCTACTCCTTACAATCAAGAGAAGCAAAAAGGGAGAACTAGAAGGAGAAGCTTTCTTCTTCCTCTTCACAAGGGTACCTTCTTTTAAGAAAAAAAAAACCAAGCAAGAGGAAGTAAGTATCCCTTCACCTGCGGTACAAGTAGTTCATGTGTTTTTCCATGAGTTTAGATTGTTGAAAAATCTAGGGCTGCTTCTTGAAACTTTCGGCCACCAAAGTATAAAAAAAAAAACTTAAGGAAGCTTAAGACCTAAACTAAACATGCTCACTACGTTTCTTATGATATGTACCCTATGATAGGAGAGTAGTTTAGTGTTCTTATGCTTGTACGTTACTTAGAACTTAGATTCATATTCTTTAAACTTTCGGCCAAGGCATGAATAAAAGACCTAGGAAAGCTTAAGACCTAACTAAACATGCTCACGATATCCCTTATGATATGTAACTTAGGATATGAGTTTTGTTTAGAATTCTAATATTTTTTTTATGTTGCTTGAAATCTAGATCTGTGCCTAGTAGGTTTCGGCCATGATAGAAATGAAGGCCTAGGAGAGTTTAAAATTTAATCTATCATACTCATGACTTTCTTTATGATATGGTATGAAGATTTCTTAGTGTTTTCATACTTGTATGTTGCTTGAAACCTAAATGCATGCCACTTTAGGGTTTTAGGGTTTCGGCCATGATAGAAATGAAGGTCTAGGAGAGTTTAAAATTTAATCTATCATGCTCATGACTTTTCTTATGATATGGTATGAAGATTACTTAGTGTTTTCATGCTCGCATGTTGCTTGGAACCTAGATGCATCCCACTTTAGGGTTTCGGCCATGATGGGATTAAGGGTCTAAGAAAGCTTAAAATCAAATCTAACATGCTCATGGTTTTCCTTATGATATGATATGAAGTTAGCTTGATATTCTTATGCTTGTATGTTACTTAGAATTAGTTTCATGCTCCTTAAACATTCGGCCATAACATGATTAAAATACCTAGGAAGCTTAGAACCTAAACTAAATATGCTCATGATGTTCCTTATGGTATATGATATGAAGTTGGTTTAGGGTTCACATGCTTTTATGTTACTTGTAACCAAGATCCATGCTTGGCAAGTTTCGGCCATAACAAGATTAAAAGACCTAGGAAGCTTAGAACCTAAACTAAACATGCTCATGATGTTCTTTATGATAAGTGCTATGAAGTTGGTTTAGGGTTCATATGCTTTTATGTTGCTTGTAGCCTGGGACAATACCTTGCATGTTTCGGCCACTCCATGGAATTAGGGTTAGAGACCCAATTATGATTTACTATGTGTCTCACATGCTATGATATGAATTAGGAGATGATAGTTAATGTTTTCCATGCATGATTATGTTTCCCTATGATATGTTATATGCTCATTTATGTATGCTTATGAATCATGCATGCTAATGACTCTTATGATGGGCTATATGCTCAAGTATGCATGCTTTACGATATGACAAGAAAAGGCCTTAGAGATGCTTCCCTATTAGTTGGGATTAAGAGCACTCTTTATGATATGACAAGTAAAGGCCTAAGAGTTGCTTCCCTATTAGTTGGGACTGAGAGTACAGTTCATGATATGATAAGTAAATATGACATGCTACTTTACTTTTTTATATGGCTTGTACCGGACCTTAGTGTCCAAGGGATGGGCTCCTTAGTTCGCCCCTAGGTCGACGGTCGTAGTACGGACCTAGTTCCCTAGTAGGTTCGGGACTAGCTACCCCGTCCTAGGGATTGCGCGCATTTATGTTATGTGGTACATAGCTGGGCCCTCATGTTGAGATTATATTTAAGTATTATATGATATGTTTTTCTTAAAAGACATCTTGCACATGACATGATGCATGTTTTTGAAAGACATCTTGCATATACTTTTATGATACGATATGTTATGATATGATATGACATGATGCTCTTTTATGATATGATATGTTATGATATGATATGACATGATGCTCTTTTAGGATATGATATGTTATGATATGATATGACATGATGCTCTTTTAGGATATGATATGTTATGATATGATAAGACATGATGCTCTTTTATGATATGATATGTTACGATATGATATGACATGATGCTCTTTTATGATATGATATGACATGATGCTCTTTTATGATACGATATGTTATGATATGATATGACATGATGCTCTTTTATGATATGATATGAAATGACATGATGCTCTTTATGATATGATATGTTATGATATGATATGACTCTTTCATGATATGATACGTATGACATGATACTCTTATATAAGATGATATGATATGTTATGATGCTCTTTTACATGATATGATGTTTAGATGATTATGTCTCCATGCTATATGCTTATGTGATTATGCTATGATATATGTTTTTTTTTGTGAGTTGGAAAGAATCTTACTAAGTCTGTGTGCTTATAGTTTACTTTCCTTGTACCGCAGATAAAGGTAAAGGATGGATAAACTAAGGGAGCAGCAGGAGGGGCAAGAGATGTATGTGGTGGTGGCTCGGCTATGGAAAAAGACCTGCTTATGTTAATTTATGCTTGATATGAACTACGCCTACCCTATGTTAATGTTTTGCATGATTACTTAACACTTATTCATGCTTATGTTAGAAATTGATATCATGACTTCTTAAATTTAAAATTATGCTAAACATACTCACATGATTATAGATGTTTAGATAATTAGTTATTTGTGTTTAAAAGAAAAGAAAAATATATAAATAAATACTTCCGCTGCTTTAGAAATATATTAATATGCATATATGTTCCCGTAACCCCGTCATATTAGAAGGGCGGGCATTACAAGTTAGTATCAGAGCGAGGTTAGCCTTCCCACTACACACACGTCAAGACTCCATCCTGCCGCTCCAAGTAAGAATCTTTATACTTACTCTATTTCTTTATGCATGATAAGAAATGCTTTTAGTATGCATGAACATAAGTATAACTGATACAAATTTCCTTTATGTATGATAAGCGATGTTTTAATATGCACGGATATAAGTAGGGATGATCATGGACTTATGCTAGCCTTATTGTCATTTATGAAGATAGATATGGCTAGAAGACGCGGTAATAGGACCGATGAGACAGTGACTCCACCAGATCTGACACATGTAGTCACAGACCTCCAGCGTCAGATCACGGAACAACAACAAGTAATCACTACTTTGATGAATCAGCAAGGAAAGCCTGTCACTCCGCCAGCAAATCAGAATACATTGCCCGTCATACCTACAGCTGCACCAGTACCACCGGTAGCCCCTGCCCCAGTGGTCCGACAGGAGACTTACTTAATACAATGGCTAAGGCTGAAGCCGGAGAACTTCTCGGGTACTTGTGAGCCATGGGACGCCCAAGCCTGGTTCAAGACAGTGGAAAGTATAGTGGAACTGCTGGACTGGCCCGTACCAGAAAAGATCAAGTGTGTGTCATTTTGCTTTTATGGAAACGCAAGAATGTGGTGGGAAAGGGTTAAGATCAAGAGACAAGTTAATCAGATGAACTGGGCGGACTTCGAAGCAGAGCTCTTTGAGGAGTTTTTCCATATGCGGGTAACAAACCGGCATTACGACGAGTTCACCGAGTTCTGGCAAGGTGACTTATCAGTTAACGAAGCAGTGAAGCGCTTTAACCGTCTCGCACACCTCTGCCCAGAGTTGGTCAGCACGGAAATAGAAAGGGTCAGACTAATGCTGAAGATGCTCCGACCCGAGATATCTTTGAATGTGGCCGGCGGAATTAATAGACCGCAGACTACAGAAGAGCTGGTCAGCAGTGCCCTGATCACTAAACACTATCAGAAGGCGATGAACGAGAGTAAGAACCAAGCACAGACAGAAGGACAGAAACCTCAAGATACCAGAGCAAGCTGGAAAGGAAACCCTAATGGAAAAAGAAAGCAATGGAACAATGCTAAAGGTGGTCTAGCGAATAAGAAACCTAAGTACCCTCAGTGTACCACTTGTGGGAAGCAGCATTCCGGGGTATGCCACAAGGGTACGGAAAAGTGCTACAGTAGCAGATGGGAAGGAGATATGGCCAGAGACTGCCCTATCCAGTTTCAGGCACCATCCCAGCAGTATTACCAAAACAGGAGTGCCCCCTCACAGCTACACCAAATGCAAGCTGCCATAGAAGGTACTATGATTAGCCAAAGGAGATTGGAAGCCCCGCGAGTTACGACGAATGTCAAGGTTTTCTCTCTCACCAAAGAAGATGTGGCGAGTGCTTCTACAGTTGTCACATGTCAGCTACCTATTTTCAGTCAGTATGCTACTGTGTTATTTGATACTGGGGTGACACACTCGTTTGTCTCTACACCCTTCATGAAAAAGATAGACATGCCACCCCAAGCCTTAGATCACAAGTTCTTAACGACCCTGCCTTCGGGAGAAGTGATGCCATCTAATCATATGCTGCGAGCCGTGCCTATCCAAATCGTAGACAGAGAACTCTACTGCGATCTGACATGCAGGAATATGATAGTACATTGGGCATGGATTTCCTGAGCAAGTACGGTGCTTCAATAGAGTGTCGTAAGAGAAAAGTGATTTTCTGGCCTGAAGAAGAACCGATGTTTGAATTTATTGGGAAACCAAGGGAAATTTGGTGCTACGGGGCCGAAAATGTGTCCGGACAGCTCTCTACCCTGACTATAGCACCGACGCTGTTCGATGATATATTGGGGAAGCAAACCCGTGATCCAAGCATCCAGAGGATCAAGCAAGAAGTCCTAGAGGGAAAGAATAATGGATTCAGTATCACTGACAGTGGAATATTATACCTCAAGGATCGCTTATGTATTCCCGACGACCCTGAGTTGCGAAAGAAGATACTGGAAGAAGCCCACGCAACACCCTATGCGATGCATCTTGGATCCACCAAGATGTACCAAGACCTGAAAAAGAAATTCTGGTGGTCCGGTATGAAAAGAGACGTGGCTCAGTATGTCAGTACCTGTCTGACCTGCCAGAGGGTTAAAGCAGAACACCAGAGACCTGGAGGATTACTACAGCCAATCCAAACTTCATAATGAAAATGGGAAGATATCTCTATGGACTTTATTTCAGGATTACCTAAAACAAACGGCTATGATGCTATATGGGTAATCGTAGACAAATTAACAAAATCCGTCCATTTCCTAGCAATCAAGATGACCTATTCGATTGAGCAACTGGCTCAATTATATGTCAAGGAAATTATTAGATTACATGGGATTCCTAAGACCATTATTTCTGACAGAGATGGTCACTTTATTTCACATTTTTAGGAATGTGTTCAGAAGGCTCTTGGCACAAAGCTATTGTTCAGTACTGCCTTCCACCCTCAAACCGACGGACATGTTACGATCTTGCGCCTTAGACTTGAAGGGGAGCTGGTGCCGATATCTATGCTTAGCGGAATTCGCCTACAACAATAGTTACCAAGCTACTATTGGAATGGCGCCCTACGAGGCTTTGTACGGGAGGAAATGTAGATCCCCTATATGTTGGTACGAAGGCGGTGAAAAGAAGGAGATGGGATTTCAAACAGAGTTCATTGACAACACCACCCGTGCTATACAGAACATCCGCCAAATAATATAAACTGCTTAGAGTCGATAGAAGAATTACGTAGATAAGCGACGAAGGCCATTGGAATTCAGTGTCGGAGATTTAGTATTCCTCAAGGTAGCTCCTATGAAAGGAGTGATGAGGTTTGGAAAGAAGGGAAAGCTAAGCCTGCGCTATGTGGGACCATATCATGTTCTAAAAAGAGTTGGCAAGGTAGCTTACGAAATAGACCTGCCTCAGGAGATGTCAGCAATCCACAACGTGTTCCACGTTTCGATTCTAAAGAAATGTATTCCGAGCATGGACCAAGTGATCGAACCACAGACAGTACAAGTTCAAGAGAACCTAAGTTATGAGAGCCGACCGGTTCATATATTAGACCGAGATATCAAAAGACGAAGGAACAAAGAGGTATCCTTAGTAAAGCTCCTGTGGCAAAATCAACGGTTCGAAGAAGCCACTTGGGAACACGAAGACGATATGAAACGGAAGTACCCGGAGTTATTCTATGTTCGAGGATGAACTTTCTATGAGGTATGGGGTACTGTAACACCCGCGAAATTTTTAGCTATACATATGGGTATTCTCTTTTAAAATAAAAGGAAAAGGGAAATAGAACCAAAAAGAAATAAAAAGAGAGAGAAGTTAAGGCTTGAACCTTGAACCCCTCACAATAGATAAAGCTAAATTGGTGTATGATAACCAATAGAGTCATGAATGATATATGATTAGCAAAGAATGGAAATTTGTAGTTAAAAGCAAGAGTATGATTAAGTAAGGAAGCAAGAAAATGTCAAGTAGCTTTCCTCCTCTTTCTCTTGGTTAAGAGAAGAAGCAAGCAAAAGACAAAAGACAAGTTGCCTTTTTCTTCTTTCTTCTTTCTATTTTTGTGAGAATGAATGAGGGTGAGGGAATAGAGGAATCAAGGGGATGAATTGGGAAATTTTTTCCCTTTGTCCTCATTGAGGATAAATAGGAATGAGAGAAGAGAAGGGAAAGAAAGGTTGGCTACTTCTTCCTCCTTCTTCTTCCTCCTCCTTCTTTCTCCTTCTTCCTCCTCCACCAAGACCTAAAACTCTCCCCTCTCCCATTTCCAAATCCCAAGCTAAGGTTTTCTCCCTAAGAAAACTAATTCACAAGAAGGAGTCCTCAAGATCTACTCCTTACAAGCAAGAGAAGCAAAAAGGGAGAACTAGAAGGAGAAGCTTTCTTCTTCCTCTTCACAAGGGTACCTTCTTTTAGGAAAAAAAAACCAAGCAAGAGGAAGTAAGTATCCCCTCACCTGCGGTACAAGTAGTTCATGTGTTTTTCCATGAGTTTAGATTGCTGAAAAATCTAGGGTTGCTTCTTGAAACTTTCGGCCACCAAAGTAAAAAAAAAACTTAAGGAATCTTAAGACCTAAACTAAACATGCTCACTACGTTTCTTATGATATCTACCCTATGACAGGATAGTAGTTTAGTGTTCTTATGCTTGTACGTTGCTTAGAACTTAGATTCATATTCTTTAAACTTTCGGCCAAGGCATGAATAAAAGACCTAGGAAAGCTTAAGACCTAACTAAACATGCTCACGATGTCCCTTATGATATGTAACTTAGGATATGAGTTCTGTTTAGAATTCTAATGTTTTTTTTATGTTGCTTGAAATCTTGATCTATGCCTAGTAGGTTTCGGCCATGATAGAAATGAAGGCCTAGGAGAGTTTAAAATTTAATCTATCATGCTCATGACTTTCTTTATGATGTGGTATGAAGATTTCTTAGTGTTTTTATACTTGTATGTTGCTTGGAACCTAAATGCATGCCACTTTAGGGTTTTTGGGTTTCGGCCATGATAGAAATGAAGGTCTAGGAGAGTTTAAAATTTAATCTATCATGCTCATGACTTTTCTTATGATATGGTATGAAGATTACTTAGTGTTTTCATGCTCGCATGTTGCTTGGAACCTTGATGCATCCCACTTTAGGGTTTCGGCCATGATGAGATTAAGGGTCTAAGAAAGCTTAAAATCAAATCTAACATGCTCATGGTTTTCCTTATGATATGATATGAAGTTAGCTTGATATTCTTATGCTTGTATGTTACTTAGACTTAGTTTCATGCTCCTTAAACATTCGGCCATAACAAGATTAAAATACCTAGGAAGCTTAGAACCTAAACTAAATATGCACATGATGTTCCTTATGGTATATGATATGAAGTTGGTTTAGGGTTCACATGCTCTTGTGTTACTTGTAACCTAGATTCATGCTTGGCAAGTTTCGGCCATAACAAGATTAAAAGACCTAGGAAGCTTAGAACCTAAACTAAACATGCTCATGATGTTCTTTATGATAAGTGCTATGAATTTGGTTTAGGGTTCATATGCTTTATGTTGCTTGTAGCCTAGGACAATACCTTGCATGGTTCGGCCACTCCATGGAATTAGGGTTAGAGACCCAATTATGATTTACTATGTGACTCACGTGCTATGATATGAATTAGGAGATGGTAGTTAATGTTTTCCATGCATGATTATGTTTCCCTATGATATGTTATATGCTCATTTATGTATGCTTATGAATCATGCATGATAATGACTCTTATGATGGGCTATATGCTCAAGTATGCATCCTTTATGATATGACAAGAAAAGGCCTAAGAGATGCTTCCCTATTAGTTGGGATTAAGAGCACTCTTTATGATATGACAAGTAAAGGCCTAAGAGTTGCTTCCCTATTAGTTGGGACTAAGAGCACTCTTCATGATATGATAAGTAAATATTGTTGGATCGAGACGCGCTAGAGGGGGGGGGGTGAATAGCGCTCGTGGCTATTTGTTCGATTATCGGAAAACTATCGGAGTAATTAAAATGCAGCGGAATAAAATAAACACAAAGACACAAAGGGATTTACTTCGTTCGAAGCCTAAGGCGACTCCTACTCGAAGGCCCGCGATCCTTGATCGCTTCCGGTGGGCAACAACTATAAGCTCGATAAGAATTACAGATTACAAAATATAACAGCACTTATAATAACTTTGTACCGACAACTTAAAGAAGAGAAAAACGAAGCTCCGGGTCGTCGGAATGTTGCAACAGCACTTCGGAATGACTTTGTTAGCAGCACGTTGAAGAAGGAAAGCTCAGAACTTGATTCATTGAGATGCTGGTCGAAACCCCCTTATAAAGGGTGTTCAAGGCGCCTTGAAGGCTGTTCAAGGCACCTCCATGCTGCCTAGTCTTCCGCGTGGATCAGATCTGAACTGGTCGAACTTCATCCCTTGGAGGCGCCTTATACCCTGCTCAAGGCGCCTTATACTCCCTTCAAGGAGCCTTCGATGAACTTTCACAGCCAGCTCAGTTTTTGCACCCGAGGCGCCTCCAAGCTCCATGGAGGCTCCTCGGACACTGTTCATCCGAGGCTTTAGGTTGCTCCTTTGCATCTGCAAGATATGTTAGTCCCAAACAATATCCTGCAACACAAAGTTAGCACAATAAACATGATAAATGAAGTATAGACAGTCTTCGGACTGTCCGAGTCTGACTTCGGGTTTCCGACCGGAAACCCTAGGTCGACCCGACGCCTACTGTTCTCTCTACGGGGAACGCGTCCTCACCTACTCCACTCAGGAGATTTACCTGTTGCCAGTCGATCCTCCAGATCAACTGGACTTTTGCTCAGTACTCGATGCTTCCGGACTTTCTGCTGGACATCCGCTTCCCCGGCTAGTCCAGTCTTTCACCTGGTTCGCGACATCTGGACTTTCCACCTAGGGTTACCGCCCCCTAGGACTTTTGCCTGAAGACATCGACCTACCAAGACTTTCCACATAGGGTTACCACCCCCTATGACCTAGGGTTACCACTCCCTAGGGTTTTACCTTTTGCCTAACCGCAGCTAGGACTTTCCTGAAATTCTCAAGTAGACTTGTTAGACTACAAAACATCTTAACTTTGAATTCTTTGCCATTATCAAAACACGAGTTCGATCGTCGGATGCTTCCCGCACCAACAATCTCCCCCTTTTTGATTATGGCAACTCAAATTCAAAGTTAAGTAAATAAACGAATAGATAGACATTTTTAGTACAGGCAAATCTGCTAAGTATAGATGAACAAGGTAACTAAAGCAAGTTTGCCCTATATGCTCCCCCTTAACTTTTGCTCCCCCTTAACTTTTGCCTCCCTAATTTTTTAATTTTAACTTGAATTTTATGTTCACATTTTTACTTTAGCTACTCTCCCCGTTTGCCATAACTCAAAAATGGGCAATTATAGATATTTGATTGAGTTGTACACAATTAAGGTCAACAGGTTAGCTATGAAAGTTAAGGTCAATTGGAACTTAGTTTAAGTTTTAGGACAAGGTTATTTATTTATTTAAGTTTAGTTGGTCCTTAGGTCCAAGCATAAGTCATGTTTACTAGATTGATTTACTAGGTATCAGAGCCATAAAGAACAAAATATGATTAACAAAAAATGAGTATTCTTTACCAACTGTCTAACCTTTAGTTACTTGCTGATTGTCTACAGGACAGTAGCTTTCACTAGGTTAGTCAAGTTAAATTATTTTGGTCCAGATAGACTTGACTAGAGCTGGAGAATTTAACTTTGATTAATGTTTATTGCATATTTAACGCCCAAACTCATATTGATGCACAGATATAAGCATTCTTGAGTCCAGGCTATACCCTATGCATCTCACGTCGTTCTATGTTTGTCAATCACAATCAAGATAAACCTAGGTGCTTGTGAGATGCTTTGGCTTAATTCTAGGGGAACATGATATCTAGGGGGAAATCCTAGGTTAATTCCAGAACTTTTAAATCTAGGAAAAATTGGAGTTTTGAAAACTGTTTTTCCTAGAAAAAAAAACAATAATAGAAATAATGGTAAGACATCTACTCTACCCAACACATTCCTATTTGCCTTCTAAGTCCACTGAACTCAAGTTCAGGTAAGGGTTTTGTAAAGATGTCAGCTAGGTTTGATTTGGACTCAACATGGTTGAGTGCAATTTCACCTTTAGCTACATGATCCCTTACAAAGTGGTGTTTTACCTCTATATGTTTGGTTCTAGAATGGTGAATAGGATTTTTGGTCAGATTAATCGAGCTGATATTATCAATAAAGATTTTAGTATTTTTATAGTCTAGTTGATAGTATTTTAGTGTATGCATCATCCATAACAATTGAGATGCACATTCTCCTAGAGCTATGTATTCAGCTTCTGTAGTGGATAAAGCAACACAATGTTGCTTTCTGCTTGACCAACTTACTAGGCACTAACCTAGAATTTGACAACTACCGCTTGTACTTTTCCTATCTAACTTGCACCTAGCATAGTCTGAATCAGAATATCCATAAAGGTCAAAGGTACAAGTTCTTGGATACCAAAGTCCTACATTTAGAGTTCCTTTAATATACCTAAGTATTCTTTTAACATATGTTAGGTGTGACTCTTTTGCACATGATTGGTATCTTGCACACATACCTACTGCAAACAGTATGTCAGGTCGACTTGCAGTTAGATAAAGTAAACTACCTATGGCACTTCTATAGTATTTTGGGTCTACAGGTTTTCCTTTAGGGTCAGAGTCAATGTTTATGTTGGTTGCCATTGGAGTATTTATAATTTTTGAATTTTCCATGCTGAATTTTTTGATTAACTCCTTAGCATATTTAGTTTGATAAATGTAGATTCCATCTTTGGTTTGTTTTATTTGTAAGCCTAAGAAAAAGTTGAGTTCTCCGACCATGCTCATTTCAAATTCACTTTCCATTAATTTAACAAATTCTTTCAAAAATTTTGAATTAGTTGAACCAAAGATTATGTCGTCAACATAGATTTGGGCGATAAAGATGTCTTTTTCTATAGTTTTTACGAACAAGGTCGGATCGATTTGTCCTTGGTTAAAGTCTTTGGAAATTAAGTAATTAGATAATCTTTCATACCATGCTCTAGGGGCTTGTTTTAGTCCATATAATGCCTTTTTTAATTTAAATACATGGTTAGGATAGTCTATGTCTTCAAACCCAGGAGGTTGGCTTACGTAGACCTCTTCCTTGATAAAACCATTTAAAAAGGCTGACTTAACATCCATTTGATACAATTTGAACCCTTTGTTTGCTGCATAGGCTAATAACATCCTAATGGACTCGAGTCTAGCTACCGGAGCATAGGTTTCATCATAGTCTAAGCCTTCGACTTGACTAAACCCTTTGGCTACCAGCCTAGCTTTGTTTCTTATTATTTCACCATGATCATCCAACTTGTTCCTAAAAACCCATTTGGTGTCTATTACTGATTTATCTATGGGTTTAGTTACAAGGTCCCAAACTTGGTTTCTCTCAAATTGTGCTAATTCTTCTTGCATTGCAATGGTCCAGTCTGGGTCAGGAAGAGCTTCATCTATAGTTTTAGGTTCAATTTTGGAAATAAGGGCAATCTGACTAAGGTTTCTATGGGATGATCTAGTTCTGACTCCTAGGTTTGGGTCACCCAGAATTTGGTCAGGTGGGTGAGAAGTACTTACTCTAGTTGGTCTTGGTTGTGGTTCAGGTACTGGTTCTTCTACCTCATTAAGATTAGGTTGGATTTCATCATCTTCTATAGCTCTAGGATTAATGTCAACATTGTCAATTATATTAGGTAAATTATTTTCTTCATCAAATATTACATTAGTTGTTTCTTCAACTTTCAAGGTGTGTTGATTATAAACTCTAAAGGCTCTACATGTTGAGGAGTATCCTAAAAATATTCCTTGGTTAGACTTGGGTGTAAATTTTCCTAAGTAATCTTTAGTATTTAAAATGTGAACTTTACAATGAAATACTTTTAAATAGTTTAGGTTGAGAATTTTATGATAGTAGAGTTCATACGGTGTTTTATTGTGAGATTTGTTTATTAAAATTCTGTTTTGAATATAATTTGCCGTATTTATTGCTTCAGCCCAAAATTGATGACTTAACTTATATTCGTTTAACATTGTCTTGTAGTGTTCTATTTTTACGTTCTACTAGTCCATTTTGTTGGGGTGTTCTAGGACATGAAAATTCATGTTGGTATCCATTTATTTTACAAAATTGCATGAACCTATGATTTTCAAATTCTCCCCTGTGATCACTCCTTATTCTTTTAATTTTAGTATCTTTTTCATTTTCAGTTAATTTGTAAAAGTTACTAAATATTTCATAGGTTTCATCTTTTGTTTTTAGGAATTTTACCCATGTGTACCTAGAGTAGTCATCAATTATTACTAAGCAGTATTGATTCTTGCTTAGTGATTTGGCTCCATGTGAGTCAAATAGGTCAATATGAAGGAGCTCTAGTATGGTGTTGGTTCTTTCTAGATTGGTTGATTTGTGGATTGACTTGGTTTGTTTTCCTTTTTGACATGCATCACATATTGAGTTTTCAATGAATTTCAATTTGGGCAAACCTCTAACTAGACCATTGTGATTCATTTTTTAAATGAGTCTGGTGTGAGTGTGACCCAGCCTTCTGTGCCACAGTTGAGTTTCCTCTTGTTGTATCAATAGACACTTTATTGAGGATAATGATAAGTTAATTGTGTAGATGTTATTCTTCCTAAGTCCCTTAAGCCTAATTTCAGGGTTTTCAATGTTTTTAACTAGACATCCAGATTTGTCAAAATTGACTCGATATCCGCTGTCACATAATTGACTTATACTTAGTAAATTAAAATTAAAATTTTCAACCAATAAGACATTTCGAATAATGAAATCGGAACTAAGTTCAATATTACCTTTTCCGATTACTTTAAGTTTACCCTCGTTGCCGAATGCAACCGATCCTAACTTTTTGTACTTCAGTTTAGTAAACTTCAACTTATCTCCAGTCATATGTCTGGAGCATCCGCTATCCAACATCCATTGATCTAACTCCTACACATGAAGGAGTTTGAGTTGGATTTAAAGATGACTTATTTGAAGTAAACTCCTTAGATTTTCTATTTTACTCAATATTTGAAGTAATTCAGCAAATACTTAAACCTATTTTGAAGTTTTGAATTGATATAATTAAATTTGACAAGAATAATAACGTTAGTTAACTTTGAAATAATATTAAAGATAGTTTTAAATTTTGGAATTTGAGTTTAAAATAATTTTGAATTTAAGTTTTTTAAAATAATTTTGAAATTCAAATTTTAAAATAATTTTGAAAGTTAAGTTAAAATAATTTTGAAATTTAAGTTAAAATAATTTTGAAATTTAAGTTTTTAAAATAATTTTGAAAGTTAAGTTAAAATAATTTTGAAATTTAGGTTTTTAACATAATTTTGAAATTTAAGTTTAAAATAATTTTGAAATTTAAGTTTTTTTTTTTAAAATAATTTTGAAATTTAAGTTTTTTAAAATAATTTTGAAATTCAAGTTTTAAAATAATTTTAAAATTCAAGTTTTAAAATAATTTTGAAATTCAAGTTTTAAAATAATTTTGAAATTTAAGTTTTAAAATAATTTTGAAAGTTAAGTTAAAATAATTTTGAAATTTAAGTTAAAATAATTTTGAAATTTAAGTTTTTAAAATAATTTTGAAATTTAAGTTTTTAAAATAATTTTGAAATTTAAGTTTTTTAAAATAATTTTGAAATTTAAGTTTTTAAAATAATTTTGAAATTTAAGTTTTTTAAAATAATTTTGAAATTTAAGTTTTTAAAATAATTTTGAAATTTAAGTTTTTAAAATAATTTTGAAATTTAAGTTTTTTAAAATAATTTTGAAATTTAAGTTTTTTAAAATAATTTTGAAATTTAAGTTTTTTAAAATAATTTTGAAATTTAAGTTTTTAAAATAATTTTGAATTTTAAGTTTAAAATAATTTTGAAATTTAAGTTTTTAAAATAATTTTGAAATTTAAGTTTTTAAAATAATTTTGATATTTAAGTTTAAAATAATTTTGAAATTTAAGTTTAAAATAATTTTGAAATTTAAGTTTAAAATAATTTTGAAATTTGAGTTTAAAATAATTTTGAAATTTGAGTTTAAAATAATTTTGAAATTTGAGTTTAAAATAATTTTGAAATTTAAGTTTAAAATAATTTTGAAATTTAAGTTTTTGAAATTTAAATTAATTATAAGTTTGGTTTTAATTACTTAGTCATCTCACCCGATATAAATTCTCAATCAGGAAATCCTATAATTTTTGTGAGATGAATTGAGGTTCAATTTTAGGGTTTGGTTTAGTCTTGTGTTAGATTCAGGTTTAGCTTTGGGTTCAACAAGTAAGCATTCTTTGGATAAACTTCTGGGCTATGGTGAGTCACAAGGAGCTCATTAAAGTAACCATGCCTTCGAGATTTTCCAAATAGTCCTACCCATTGAACTTAATACTAAAACTTGGTCTAACTAGTTAGGATCCATTTAAGGGTAGCTTCGGTCAGTTCCACTTGGCCAAATGCACCAGGTCGAAGCCATATCTTCCTAGACATGCGATGCCCAAGCTTCCCTAACGTACTATCATCCAAAAACTTCACCAGTACTGTGGTTCAAGTTAAACTTATCCCGTTTTAATCTAACCTTAATTACCCTGTCGGGTAATCTATTCTTGTTTTACCCATTTTGGGTAAATTAGGTTCAGTTACCCTGTCGGGTAGTTCAGTTGGAGGTGCCAGCTAGTTTGGATCCTCCATCTATTTTTCATTTTTATAATTTCGACTTGTTGAATTTTGAATTTGTATTTAATTTTGAATTTTTAATTTAATTTCGAATTTTGAATTATGAATTTGTATTTTTAATTTTTAATTTTTAATTTAATTTCGAATTTTAAATTTTGAATTTGTATTTTAATTCTGAATTTTTAATTTAATTTCGAATTTTGAATTTTGAATTTGTATTTTAATTTTGAATTTTTAATTTAATTTCGAATTTTGAATTTTGAATTTGTATTTTTAATTTTGAATTTTTAATTTAATTTCGAATTTTAAATTTTGAATTTGATTTTTAATTTTTAATTTTTAATTTAATTTCGAATTTTAAATTTTGAATTTGATTTTGAATTTTGAATTTTTAATTTAATTTCGAATTTTAAATTTTGAATTTGATTTTTAATTTTGAATTTTTAATTTAATTTCGAATTTTAAATTAAGATCGTTTTCATTTTAGCTTTCCCTGGATCACGGCCTCGATATGGTCTGTCGAGGTAGTATATTTGATCCTTTGGAACCCAGTATTGGCCAAGTCCAATTTGATTGATCAATTTGGACTTGGGGACCCATGCTTGGACTGATTTACTACTTTTTTTGTTTATTAAGGATAAATAAAATTTATATTTCTTTTTACTTTTATATCCTAGCCCAGTTCTATTGTAGACGGCTCTTTGTGTCCCAAGAATTAGATCCAAATTCTTGGAGCCCAGAGAGAACTTTTCTAAAGTAATTTTTAAATCTTTTAACTGATTTTTCAGATTTGAATTTTCTTTCTCAAGTTGTTGTACTTGAGTTGAATCTTCAGTTTGAACTTGATCAGGTAAAGATTTTGAGTTAGTTACTCCTTTAAGAATGGTTACTTCTTTTAAAAGTGACTTAATTTTCAAATTTTACTTGGCTAATTTGCGAAGTAAATAATTGACTAAATTATTAAGCCTAGGAATACTTACAGGGGAGTCTGGCCCTTCGGAAACGGATGCGGATCCGTGGCTTTGCTCGGAGTCGGCTTCTGACTCGCTCTCGGATTCGCTGATCTGGTCCCGGGCCATTAATGCGAGTAAACTAGTTTGGTCGAGTTTGTCGTCTTCGTCCTCCGAAGAAGATTCGTCCCAGGTTGCCTTTAGGACTTTCTTTCTTCTTTGCTTCTTGGCTTCCTTTTGGTTGGGGCAGTTTGCCTTGATATGGCCCTTCTGGTTGCACCCGAAACATGTGACTTCGAATTTTACCTTTGATTGGGCCTCCTTAGATTGAACTGCCTTCTTCAGATCTTTCTTGTTGAAGCCCTTCTTCTTCTAGTAGAGTTTCTTTACAAGATTCACAAATTCGCTGGCCAGTTCATCTTCTGAATCGGGTTCGTCTTCTGATTCCGATTCAACTTTTCGCCGTCCTCTTGAGACTTTCTCGGATGGCTGTGCATTAGTTTGTTCATGGAGTTCAAATTCACTAAATAATTCGTCTAATTTTAAGGAGGACAAATCCTTAGAGACTTTGTAGGCATCTACCATTGATGCCCATAATGTACTCCTAGGGAATGAGTTAAGGGCATACCTTATTATATCTCTGTTTTCTACCTTCTGCCCGATTCCATGTAGAGAATTCAGGATATCTTGAATTCGGGTGTACAAAGAGCTTGTCGTCTCGCCTTCCTGCATTTTCAAATTGTATAGTTTATTTAGTAACAAATCACGCTTACTTACCTTGGTTTCTGAGGTTCCTTCGTGAAGTTCGATCAGTTTCTCCCATAGCTCTTTTGCGGAGGAGAATGGACCGACTCTGTTGAGCTCTTCTTTGGTAAGACCGCACTGAATGGTGCAGGTGGCTTTGGCGTCTGCTTCCACCTTTTTGATAAATGCTGGCTCCCAGTTCTCACAGGATGTATGCTTACCGTCTGTACCAGTTGGTAGTTGCAGTCCTGTTTTGACGATCATCCAGGTGTCGAACTGGATCTTTAGATATATCTCCATTCGCCCCTTCCAATATCCGAAGTCTTCTCCGGAAAATAATGGGGGACGAACGGTGCTAAATCCTTCTTGTTGGGCCATTTAGATCTACAAAAAATAGAAACAACAAGATCTATTCCAAGACTAAGTCTTAGATTAGTAGTGCGGGAGGAAGGAAAAAATAACAGGCTCAAGTGGTATTGCCCAACTTTGAGCAGAAAATCGATTCGTAAAAAGAAATTAGAATATAGCTATGAGGCTAAATTCTAATCGACTCCGAACAAAACCACGAAAAAATTGTCTCGAATAGTGGTTGCACTGATTCAAGACGACCCCGCTCTGATACCAATTGTTGGATCGAGACGCGCTAGAGGGGGGGGGGGTGAATAGCGCTCGTGGCTATTTGTTCGATTATCGAAAAACTATCGGAGTAATTAAAATGCAGCGGAATAAAATAAACACAAAGACACAAAGGGATTTACTTCGTTCGGAACCTAAGGCGACTCCTACTCGAAGGCCCGCGGTCCTTGATCGCTTCCGGTGGGCAACAACTATAAGCTCGATAAGAATTACAGATTACAAAATGTAACAGCAATTAGAATAACTTTGTACCGACAACTTAAAGAAGAGAAAAACGAAGCTCTGGGTCGTCGGAATGTTGCAACAGCACTTTGGAATGACTTTGTTAGCAGCACGTTGAAGATGGAAAGCTCATAACTTGATTCATTGAGATGCTGGTCGAAACCCCCTTATAAAGGGTGTTCAAGGCACCTTGAAGAATGTTCAAGGCGCCTCCATGCTGCCTAGTCTTCCGCGTGGATAAGATCTGAACTGGTCGAACTTCATCCCTTGGAGGCGCCTTATACCCTGCTCAAGGCGCATTCCAAGGCGCCTTATACTCCCTTCAAGGCGCCTTCGATGAACTTTCGCAGCCAGCTAAGCTTTTGCACCCGAGGCGCCTCCAAGCTCCATGGAGGCACCTCGGACACTGTTCATCCGAGGCTTTAGGTTGCTCCTTTGCACCTGCAAGATACGTTCGTCCCAAACAATATCCTACAACACAAAGTTAGCACAATAAACATGATAAATGAAGTATAGACAGTCTCCGGACTGTCCGAGTCTGACTTCGGGTTTCCGACCGGAAACCCTAGGTCGACCCGACGCCTACTGTTCCCTCTACGGGGAACGCGTCCTCACCTACTCCACTCAGGAGATTTACCTATTGCCAGTCGATCCTCCAGATCAACTGGACTTTTGCTCAGCACTCGATGCTTCCGGACTTTCTGCTGGACATCCGCTTCCCCGGCTAGTCAAGTCTTTTACCAGGTTCGCGACACCAGGACTTTCCACCTAGGGTTACCGCCCCCTAGGACTTTTGCCTGAAGACATCGACTTACCAAGACTTTCCACATAGGGTTACCACCCCCTATGACCTAGGGTTACCACTCCCTAGGTTTTACCTTTTGCCTAACCGCAGCTAGGACTTTCCTGAAATTCTCAAGTAGACTTGTTGGACTACAAAACATCTTAACTTTGAATTCTTTGCCATTATCAAAACACGAGTTCGATCGTCGGATGCTTCCCGCACCAACAAATATGACATGCTACTTTACTTTTTTATATGGCTTGTACCGGACCTTAGTGTCCAAGGGATGGGCTCATTTGTTCGCCCCTAGGTCGACGGTCGTAGTACGGACCTAGTTCCCTAGTAGGTTCGGGACTAGCTACCCCGTCCTCGGAAATGCGCGCATTTATGTTATGTGGTACATAGCCGGGCCCTCATGTTGAGATTATATTTAAGTATTATATGATATGTTTTTTTTAAAAGACATCTTGCACATGACATGACACATGTTTTTGAAAGACATCTTACATATACTTTTATGATACGATATGTTATGATATGATATGACATGATGCTCTTTTATGATATGATATGTTATGATATGATATGACATGATGCTCTTTTATGATATGATATGATATGACATGATGCTATTTTATGATATGATATGTTATGATATGATATGACATGATGCTCTTTTATGATATGATATGTTATGATATGATATGACATGATGCGCTTTTATGATATGATATGTTATGATATGATATGACATGATGCTCTTTATGATATGATATGTTATGATATGATATGACATGATACTCTTTCATGATATGATACGTATGACATGATACTCTTATATAAGATGATATGATATGTTATGATGCTCTTTTACATGATATGATGTTTAGATGATTGTGTCTCCATGCTATATGCTTATGTGATTATGCTATGATATATGTTTTTTTTTTGTGAGTAGGAAAGGATCTTACTAAGCCTGTGTGCTTATAGTTTACTTTCCTTGTACCGCAGATAAAGGTAAAGGATGGATAAACTAAGGGAGCAGCAGGAGGAGCAAGAGATGTATGTGGTGGTGGCTCGGATAAGGAAAAAGACCTGCTTATGTTAATTTATGCTTGATATGAACTATGCCTACCCTATGTTAATGTTTTGCATGATTACTTAACACTTATTCATGCTTATGTTAGAAATTGATATCATGACTTCTTAAATTTAAAATTATGCTAAACATGCTCATATGATTATAGATGTTTAGATAATTAGTTATTTGTGTTTAAAAGAAAAGAAAAATATATAAATAAATACTTTCTCTGCTTTAGAAATAGATTAATATGCATGTATGTTCCCGTAACCCCGTCATATGAGAAGGGCGGGTGTTACAAGGTTTCCAATCAGTCCTTACTGATCAATCGATCATGCTCTTGACTCCTCTTCTGGCTGCACCATTTAATTTATTTATATATCTTTCCCTTCCGTTACACTGTTTTACCAACCATATGTCATTATTTATTTATAATTATTCTTTTAGTTCAATATGGCCCACTGACCTTATTTATATGTGTTCTTTCCTCTTATATTAATTGTCGCTCTGACTTATGAAAATCCAGCCTTGAACCATTTACTCCTCGATCGGCTCCTAGTGACAGGGCAAGTTTATTAGCCCGGCCTATCTTGCCCATGATACTTATACATTTTACATTATATGAGCTTGATTAATCTTAAAATAATGACTGGAGCTTGTCCAGATCAAATCATAAAACAAAGGAATATCAAAAGATTGATCGGCACACCCCTCGAGATCTTGCAACTTCTCTTATTCGAACTCGTACCCCGGGAATGTTGCCATTGTAGTTATCCAGATAAGTATACCTCTTCTTGCATACCCAATATTTTACTTAGATACCTAACAGCTTGCTGTCAATTTATCCTTTTCTTATTCTATTGTTTACCCTTCTCGGAAATAACATCAAGGGTTTTAGAGATAAACCAGAGAGGTTCATCCCCTCGTCTTCTTCCTTTGCGGCATTTGTTCCTTCTCTGTTCCATTAAGGTTCTCCTTCCTCCCCTGATCCTTCGTCTATAATGGCCTCTTCTTCTTCCCCCTCTAAGTGGTTCGTTCATTGCTCTTCCAGTGCCAGTGAGTCGGAAGTTTATGCAATGGACTTAGATTATGGGATCCCTTCCTATTTAGTCCTTCCTACTCCGGAGGACTGCCCTCATCTCCCTCCTCAAGGGAGCGTCACTGTCTTTTGGGAACAAGTGATTTTCAGCTTTTGGCTTCCTCTTCACCCTTTCTTTGTTGCTGTGAGTCAATATTTCAGCGTGCCCTTGAATCAACTCATCCCTCAATCTTTCTCCATATTATCTGCCTTTGTCGGCGCTTCTCAGTTACTTGATTTTCCCCCTTCTCCTCATTTGTTCAACAATTTTTTGTTCTCCATCAAGTAGAAGATAACCTTTTTAAGTTTCAAAATCGTCCCAAGGCTATCTTATTAAACAAAATCCCAGCACAAGCAGAATGGAGACAAAAGTTCTTCTTTTTGCACCTTCCTTCTCCTCCTCCATATCCTATCACTTGGCAACGGACTCTTCCCGCTCTTCCCAATCCCCGGGATGATACTGCCAACTTGACCTTTTATGCGTCCATGTCGAAATTGAAAGGGGCTAAATTATATTTACCTGCACTAATTGTTGATGGTTTGTTTTTTTATCTTCCGAATAAGCTCTATAGGCACATAACTGGAGGCTCCTTTTGGTGAATTACATATTCCCTGATGTGTTCATTTGCTATCCTTAACTTGTTTTCACTTAAAAGCCCACGATTTTTATCCTTTTCAGTTGATGCCATTCTCCCAGCTCTGATGTATAAGAACACATGATTAACTAAACCAGTTTTGGTGAGGCTGGGAGAAAAGCTATTAAGGAATCATTGTCTCAACCCGACCCCTTCGTCTCTCGGCTTGCTTCCTCCTTAAGAGGTCCCTGTTGAGGCTCCTGAATTTTCCGAGGAAGAGAGTCCCTTCACTGCTAGGAGAGAGAGGGCATTTAGTTCAAAGGACAGCCTGACTTCGATCACTATTTCTGAATTGGAGCAAGTTCCCATTGTTACTTCTAAGATATCTCGTGAGAGAGGTAAGGAACCTATATCTTATACTCGTATCCGTCCCAACATTGCTCTTAACATGATGCGACTAAGTTTATTGATTCCAACAATTCTCCTAATCATTTCTGCCTCTGAGGTAAATCCTGGCATACCGGCATCCTCCCCATCTTCCCAGGTTTCCTCTCCTTCTCTTCCAGTAGTGAGGGCTAGAAGGACCCCTTGTAAAAGATCCTTAGACTCTGCTTTACAGAGTGCTGATGTTGAACCCACTCTTGGTTCTTTGCCTCCTCTTCCATCACCCAGTATTTTGACCTCTGTACTAAGCCTCCCTATTGTTCCTAGTATTAGGCCTTCTTCTTTCCCTCCGGGGTCGCTACCCTCTCCTCCTACGGGACCTTCAACTCCGACCCTTCCTTGAATGCTTTTCAAGCTGGCCCAAGGTCTTCCCTCTCTGTTGAGGCATGACCCTTTTCCTTCTTCTATTGGCATCGTTCAGCTAAAGGACTCCATGGCAAAATCTTGGGTACAAGGCCAGAACTCTCTGAGAAGAAAAAATGTTTTTGATCAAGCTGATGCTTATAATCGACAAGCCTTTGCGATAAGTATTCAAGATATGTCTTTCTAATTTTTGTCTGTAGATTATAACTATGTTATTGTATTCATTAAGTTTTTCGCCTCAAGCTTCTACATGGGAAACTTAGCTGCTGACTTAGAGAGGGAGAATAAGGAGTTGAAGGGTCAGTTAAGGGCCTTGAAGGCAACCTCCCCTACTCCGAGCAATGAGGTCACCCAACTCCAAGAGAATATAAGTTCTCAAGCTAATCAGATGACCCTTTTGGAGAAGGATTTGCAGCATCATCGCCAAATGTTAGGGGTTAAAGGAGAAGAGAAGAATACTTTGTAGCTGCAAATACAGAGCTTATCCTCTCAATAAAGCATTGAAGTAGCTAAGAAAGACAAGGCTATCTCAGATGCTACCCTTAGATCTTCTATCCTAGAACGGTTTCAGACTTCAATCCCTAGATCCCCAGACTTAGCTTAGGAATTGGCCTCTCAGAAACTTGAGCTATTACAGCTACAGGACAAGTTAAAAGCTCAAGACTCAGAAGTAGATTTCCTCACTAAAGAGTTAGAGCGTCTCAAAACTGAAAAGGTCAACTTCCAGGAGAAAGCGGAACGCCTTGAGTCAGATTTACAGACATATAAGGCTGGTGAAGAGGAAAGATGGGAAAGTCGTCATCGATAATACCTGACTTCTCCTAAATTCAGGGATGAGTTTGCTAGTCGCATTGTGGGGACCTTGACTCATTCAGTCGATGGGGTTCTGACACAATTGCGAGAAGGAGGGTTCTTTGTTGGGTTTTTCGGGCCGCGAAAACTGTTTTTTCGCGTCACGGAAACCCCGAAACTCCCTAGCCAACGGATCCGTGCAAAGAAAAATCATTCGAAATTATGAGTATGAGTTTACCTAGATCTACACTTAGATCTACATGGAGAAAATCTTATACCTTCTATGCGTGCCCTTCGCGAGTCCCGCTTGTCCAAGGAGATGCCGGATCTCTAGTTGTCAAAGTAGACAACTCTCTAGAAGTATCAACATGGACAAGATGTGTTCTCTAACACACAAGGATGGAGAAGAGAACACCACAAGTGTGCTAGCACTTCTTGATGCTCTCGGATGGGATTGGAAGAAGAAGAAAGGAAAAGAAGAGAACACACTCCTCTAAAATCTCTATGTGACTTTAACAAACCTTTCTTCTTAGATTAGATTCACTCTCCTTTCTTCTCCCTTACTTGAAACCCACGACCAAGAGAAGAGAAGGAGCAAGAAGAGAGCTTAGGAGGAGGAAGATCACTTGAATGAGAGTTACTCACCAAAAGAAAACTTCTCTTTTTCCATCAAGTGGTGTAACCCCCTTCACATTAATCACAATTAATGTGGAGGCCATTAAAGAGAATAGTTGTAACCTCCATGAGGTGGCACATGTGATGATATGGCACATCATCATTAGTTCTCCTAATGCCAAGTCACAAATGATGTGGCATAAAGTCAAGTCAAACTTGACTCTTCCTCTTCTTCTCAAGTCAAGTCAAACTTGACTTAATCTCTCTCATGGTTGATCTAATCCAACCATTTAATTCAAGCCAATTTAATATAATGAATCTAATTCATTTAATTAAATTGATTCAATGAGTCATAATCTAAATTAGACTAATTGAACACATGAATCAACTTGAGTCCAACTCAATTAGCCCAATTAGGATTACTCTTAATCCAATTTGATTCATCACATGAATCTAATTCTCTTGGTTCATCATATGAACCTAATCTCCATCCACTTGTTCTTTGTGTGTGACCCAATAGGTTCTTGTAACGTTGACAATGCCCCTAACACTACAAGAATTTTTGCATTCAACAACACCCAATAGACAACGCTTTTTAATAAAAACGTTGTCGTTCTTTGTTTTACAACGCTTTTAGTGAAAAGCGTTGTCTATGGTATTTACTTTTTACTAAAGACAACGGTTTTTAATGAAGTGTTGTCTTTAGTGTTGTTGTTTATGGTCAAAGACAACATTTTTTTAAAAAACGTTTTTTAAAGTGTTGTGTATGTTTCCCCTAAACTCACTTAAAATAAATTCGCAGCCCTCGCTTTGCTAAACTCTAAACCCTCAACGCGTGTGCGCCTTCTCCTCACCACTCCTCTCCACGAGTTCTCCTCTCCACTCCTCTCCACGAGTGCCTTCTCCTCTCCTTCTCCTCTCCACGAGTGCCTTCTCCTCTCCTTCTCCTCTCCACGAGCGCCTTCTCCTCTCCACTCCTCTCCACGAGCGCCTTCTCCTCTCCTTGCCGCGTGATCTCCTCTGAACCCTAATCTCGACCCAAACTCCTCACGCAAAACTCCTCACGCCGGCCCAACTCCTCCAAGTCGAGATCCCTAATCTCGCATTTCCCCATCTCCTCAATCAAAGTCAGCTTACCCTTCCTAATCTTCTCACGGCTCCTCAACTCCTCTGAACCCTTCGATCTTAGTTCCTTCCTCGTAGAGCAGATTCGAGAGTAGGAGGAACGGAAGAAAGAAAGGTAAAATTTCTTCCATCCCTCTAGAATAAGATTTTGTTTATTTTTGATTATTTTCCGAACTAGCCATTTTGCCGGATTCATACTGCATCAATTTTCCCCCTCCCCTGATTGTATTTTCTCATGATTTAATCTGGAATTTTTAAACGTTTAGCTATAGACTTTGGCAGTAGGTATTAATCCTTAAAAATAGCATGAAGCATATAACATGCTATCCTTTTTTCTCAAATTCAGTGTGAAGTTGTTGGCCAAGTTGCAGATATTATTCACATTCCAGCCTTTCTTTGTCGTCAGGTATAATGTGCAGCTTGAAATTAATCAATCTCTAGTGTTATTCTACTATTATTTTTATTGTGTACCCTTAATGCGCAGAGAATATCTCTCATTTTTATTGTATCTAAAACTTGTGTTCTGCATTATCTCATCTTAATTCTGGGCAGTGACTTGTGCCTACTCAGTTTGTTGAATTTATATCAACTACTATTGTTATATTTATGTCACTTGCCTTCTAAGAGCTTAATGGCTTAAGTATGATTTAATACATCATGCACTATTGCATTGAGTTGCTTATGTTGATGTCCCTTTGAGGAAGTTGCAGATTCTCAAGTGCTAAAGAAACAAAGTTGCTTATTATAAGTTATAATTCAAGCATTTTCCTGGAATGGTTTCATTTTTCAACTAAAGGTTAACATGTTTCAATAGAGAATATGTTTTGGTGAATGCTCCAATATTATATGACTCTACAATTTATACCAAGGCAAAAGTACCTAACTACCTATACGTAGACTCTAACAAACATGTACATATGGATAATATAGATAACTAGGTTATCTCCCCAAGTGAGAAATTTGCTATTGGGATTGCATTTTGATGAGAAACCTGTATGGTCAAAAATTTTCAGGTAGAAATACAATTTTGATTAATTGTTTAAATATTTTGTTATAGTTTCACACTATTGTTTGTGTTAATATTTTTAGGTATTAGCTCATTGTTGATTGATTAGTTATAAAGAATGGACAAAGATTGGATGTCAAAGGATAGACTATCACGTGAATATGAGAATGGAGTTGAGTCTTTCTTGCAATTTGCAATGGAAAACACTAATGATCCGAATATGGGAATATCTTGCCCATGTGCAAAATGTGGCAATCTAAAGAAGAAAAATATACAAACTATCAGGGCACATCTGTATTGTAACGGTATAGATATGACATATCATACATGGATATGGCACGGCGAAAGATCTACGATAGGGATTTCACAAAATGAAAGTGACCAAGTAGGGCCAAATGAATATGTTCGTGAGGAACCAATAAATATGGTTCATGATGCATATGATAGTTATGCTGAGAATCCAACCCAATTCAATAAGCTTCTTGAAGATGCGGAGACACCTTTATATCCGGGATGCACTAAATTTACAAGGTTATCTGCAATTGTGAAATTATTCAACTTGAAGGCCAAATATAGTTGGAGTGATAAAAGTTTCACTGACCTACTCAGTTTGTTAGGAGAAATACTTCCAGATGACAATAAATTGCCTTTATCTCTGTATGATGCAAAGAAAAGCTTATCTGCATTAGGGATGGATTATGTAAAAATTCACGCTTGTCCTAATGATTGTATCTTATACCGGAAGGAGTATGAGGATTTAACTAATTGCCCTACTTGCGGGATGTCAAGGTGGAAGTTGGGAAAAAAAATATGATAAATGAAGGAATTCCTGCCAAGGTTTTGTGGTACTTCCCCCCTATTCCAAGATTTCAAAGAATGTTTCGGAATAAAGAGATATCTAAGGAGTTGACTTGGCATGCCGAAAAAAGACTTTGTGATGGATATTTACGCCATCCAGCTGATACACCTTCTTGGAAAATAGTTGATCGCAAATGGCCAGATTTTGGTATTGAGGCAAGAAATCTCAGATTGGCTATATCAGCTGATGGGATGAATCCTCATGGTTTAATGAGTTCTGCATATAGTTGTTGGCCAGTTTTAATGATTACTTATAATCTTCCTCCATGGTTGTGTATGAAGAGAAAATTTATGATGCTCACATTGTTAATTTCTGGTCCCAAACAGTCGGGAAATGATATTGATGTTTACTTAGCACCTCTAATTGATGACTTAAAATGCTTATGGGATATAGGTGTCGAAGCATATGATGCATATCGCCAAGAAACTTTTATGCTTAGGGCTATCTTATTATGGACGATCAATGATTTTCCTGCATATGGGAACATGTCAGGATGCATTGTGAAAGGATATCATGCATGTCCTATTTGTGGTGAAGATACCTATTCAACAAGGTTGAAGCATAGTAGGAAAATGTCTTATACAGGTCATAGAAGGTTTCTACCTGCAACTCATCCTTATCGAAGGCAACGGAAGGCATTTAATGGGAACCAAGAATTTAACCCTGCTCCAAAACCATTAAGTGGCGATGAAGTTTTTGAAAGAGTTGAAAGAATTAATTGTCATTGGGGAAAAATGAGTAGAAAGTCTCAGTCGAATGATGATGTAAAATCATGCTGGAAAAAAAATCAATTTTCTTTGAACTTCAGTATTGGAAACATCTATACATTCGACATGTTCTTGATGTGATGCACATTGAAAAGAATATTTGTGAAAGTCTTATTGGAACGTTACTTGATATTCCAGGAAAAACAAAGGATGGAGTAGCAGCGAGATTAGACCTTTTGGAAATGAATGTCAGGACAGATTTGGCACCAAGGATGGGGGAGAAGAAAACATTTTTGCCAGCAGCCTGTTATACACTTAGTAAGGATGAGAAAAGGAAAATTTTGAATTCTTTGTTTGGAATACAACTTCCATCATGTTACTCATCTAATGTTAAAAACCTCGTGTCGTTGAAGGACTTAAAACTTATTGGCCTTAAGTCACACGACTACCACGCTTTAATGCAACAATTGCTTCCTGTGGCGATACGTGGTGTTTTGCCCAAACATGTTAGAGACACTATCACTCGCTTGTGTTTCTTCTTCAATGTGTTATGTAATAAAGTGATAGATGTTTCAAGGATGGATGATATGCAAAGAGAGATTGTGACAATATTGTGTTTACTTGAAAAGTATTTCCCCCCTTCATTTTTTGATATAATGATTCATTTAAGTGTTCATCTTGTGCGGGAGGTGAAACTGTGTGGACCGGTTTGGTATAGGTATATGTATCCATTTGAAAGATACATGAAGATTTTGAAAGGTTATGTGCGAAATCGCAATCGACCTGAAGGGTGTATGGCTGAATCTTATATTGCTGAAGAGGCTGTTGAATTTTGCTCAGACTATCTGTCTAGTGTGCACACAATTGGGATCCCATCAAGTCATCGACAAATAGAACTTACTAGGCCTTTATCAGGTGCAGTAGTCTACTCCACTACTCACGATGAGTTGACGCAAGCACATCGTTATGTATTGGCAAATGATGCTGAGATTGATCTCTATATCGAGTAATGTATCTAACTTATTAATATTTTAATGTGGTTTGCTTACATTCTGTTGGTTTATTTATACCAAATAATTTGATTAGGGAACACATGACGTATTTGAATGCAAGATTTCCTCGTAAGGCTAAGTCCAAGAAGTGGTTACAAGATGAGCATAATCGAACGTTTATTACTTGGTTGCGTGATCGTGTAAGTTTCTTTAGTATTACATATTGGCATACATTCATTTTCATATTTATGCATAATTAAAAATTTATTGCATAAAAAATTTAGGTTGCTGATGTAGTTGACCATTCCACTCATCAAGTTTCAGAAAGATTGATGTGGATAGCTCGCGGGCCTAACAAGCAAGTACTAAAATACTCTAGCTATTTGATTGATGGGGTTACTTATGCTACAAAAGAGCGTGATGCTATACGAGTTGTTCAAAACTCCGGAGTCAGCTTAGTTGCAAAGACAATGCAAGTTGCAAGTGCAAAGGATAAAAATCCTATTGTGTCAGATATGGTTTTTTATGGAGTTATAGAAGAAATATGGGTAGTTGATTACCATAAATTTCAACTTCCAATGTTTAAATGTAATTGGGTGGAGCATAATAACGGCATTAAAGTAGATGATCTTGGTTTCACATTGGTAAACCTCAATAGACTTGGATTCAAATCTGACGCTTTTATCCTGGCAAGCCAAGCAAAGCAAGTATTTTACATTGAAGATCCTGAAGATCCTTTATGGAGTGTTGTACTTGCAACACCAAACAGAGACTACTTTGAATACCTAAAGGGCGAAGAGTTAGAGGACACTGCTATCCACTATCAATGTTTTAGTAGGGGGTTACCATCAATGGATATTGACGGAGAAGATGATAATGAACCACCATGTATTCGTGAAGACTGTGATGGAAGTTGGATTGACAATATTTAATTGCTGAATTTTTGCTTTTGAATATAAGTGTGTAAACAATTTACCTATGAGGATGAATTTGTGGACAATATTAATATGTTATATTCCTCACTTTAATTCGAATCAGATATGTTGTGATGTTGCTGCAAGTTTCTGCTTTTATCTTTTATTTTTTTTCATACTGTTGTGAATTTGTTGGTGTAAATATATCATCTTGCTGTGAGTTTATGCATGTTTCTAACTAAACTTATGTTGATCAGTCTAAGTTGTTACAGATCAATGGATTCTACTAGAAAGAGTAAGAGAATAGGGCAACTTGCAAAGTTGGACAAGGGTAAAGAAGTCATTACAGTTGCCCGTGAAGAGAGTTGCGAGGGTGATAAAGTGTTGGATTCCAAAGACACTATCTCCTCAAGAACTTCTAGAGGTCGCACACAGTTGGATAAGATTACAAAGCAAAGAATGCAAGGTATTAGAAATGAGGTGTCATTCAATAATTTTGGACAACCGATAGGACCAGCTGCTGTAGCCATGCAAAGTTACATTGGTGTCTTGGCTCGGCAAAAGGTTAATATTAAATACAAGACATGGAAGCAAGTCCCAATTGCTGTCAAAGAATTAATATGGGAATCAGTCAATGTAAGCAAGTTAGCATGTTTTAACAATTATAATATTTCACTACTAATGATAGATATATTTTATGTTTGTCTTAATTAATCTTATTAATGTTTTCCACTTATTTGATGTACAGTTGATTTATAATGTTGACTCAAAGTGGAAAAAGGGATGTTTGAGGTCTGCAAATAGTAAGTGGAGGCAATACAAGACCCATCTCACCCAAAAATTTATTTTAAGCAGGCGTGACAAACCTGAGGAGTTGAATGAGCCACCTGTTGGCTTTGAAATTACAAGAGAAGATTGGCGTGCGTTTGTCATTAGTCGCATTTCTGAAGATTTCATTGTAAGATTCTAAATTTTTTCTTTTGAAACTATTCGATCATAATTCATTATGTATTATTCAAATTTGATATGTCGCCTGTTTGAAATAACTAGAAACTCAGTGATCAACAAAAAGAGCGAAGGAAAAAAAATAGATATCCTCATCGACTCTCACGCAAAGGGTATGCACGCTTTGCTGAAGAAATTGTAAGTATTTTTAAAATATATTTCCTCTAAGAACCCTCTAATTGATTCACATTAAATTATTTCACATTTGTTATTTGATTTTTCTTTGTTGTAGGGGACTGAATTATGTGATGATAATGACATCAATAGAGCTATTATGTGGAAGAAAGGACGCGCCAACAAAGGAGGAGAGTTTGAAGGTGAAGATTTGGTGGACACAGTACACAAGATTGTAAGTAAATTTTCATGTTCTTCTGATAATGACTTCAATATATCTTCTAGTTTTCGAGAGTAAAGTTGCATGCATGCATACCCTTTGCGTGAGGAAGCCAAGGCAAGCAGTGCAATGAGGAGTTTAACAACCATTCCTTGCATAGCTTGAATTCTCAGTACTAGAGCATGTATTGAGGAAGTAAATGGTGAATGAATGCATTGAGAGCTTAGAGGTGACGGGTTTATATAGAACATATGTGGATTTACTAGGTATCTAGGTTTGAAATGTTCTTACTTGGAGAAGAGATCAAGTCGAAAAGTCTATTACATGCAGTGGTTTCCTTTTGCTGCAATCAATTAATGGTGAATGCATTGAGAACTTAGAGGTGATAGCTAGAGTTTCTATAGAACAGATGCAGATAAATCAACCAGGTTTGAAACGTTCTTGGCAGTAAGCAATTTGTAAGCTTCAGTAACCCAAGGGCTAGTAAAGTTGTTCCCCAGACCACTGCTCTGAAGCTTCTATTATGTTTTCCCACTTGATTGGTGTCAAATAAAGCTCCTTGTCTCCTTGAGCATTCTCTTTGTGTTGTTTTAGTTTGAATTAAAGCATAAGATTCATGAATCGGAACTTGAGAGGTTGGGAACAACTTTACTTTTGATTATTCTTTCCTGCAACTCCAGACAATTAGCTTCAATTATGTGGTGGTCCTCTCTTTATGGGTTTGTGTAGTGAAAATTTATTAAAATTTTGTCATTTTATTAAACTTGTAGTCAATTGCTCAATCAAATATGTGCCTTTTTTAGAACTGTGCAGAAGTAAATATATGATTGAATGCCAAAAAAGGAAAAAATATTTCAAAGTCAACTTCATATTTGTTCAATATGACTTACTAAGCACTTGACTTGAGCTATCACGGGAAGAACCGACCTGGACATCAGTATTTTTTAAACCAATATTGCATATCCTTGGTAATTATCCTTGGTAAAGTACTGATAATTCTTTTTAATGTTGCATTACAGGATGAATATATACAGCAAAAGAGGGAGGGTAAGCTGCAATGCGAAGGAGCAAAAGAGGATATTCTTACCAAGGCACTTGAAACTCAGGAATATTCTGGGCGTGTCCGGGGTATCGGAGGTCATATCAACCCAACAATCTATTTCAATGTTGGTAGAACAAGGAAGAAATATGATGTTACCCTAGATATAATCGCTGAGCATAAAAGGGAGCTGAAGGAGGCGAAGATGCAAATTTTAGAACAAGATGTACGCATCCAAAAACTTGAAGCATTAATGCATAAAAGGGGTGCATGGGACAATTCAATTGATGACAAAGGCAGTTGCTCGGTGAAGTTTCATCAGAAGAATATTGAAGAAGATGACGTACTAATTGTGGGTAAAGACGAAGTTTTACAGGTAAAATACAAGTTATAGTGATATTCATTATTATTATAGCATTATAAACTAAATATAATCAACATGTTTTTTTTTTAATATTTTAGGGTCAATCAGTTGCATTGACATTGGAATCTTGCTCAAATATTGCTACATATGGTACAATTGTTTGTTTCAATGGCATGGAAAAAATGCTTCATGGTATTCCATTTCCCAAGAATTGCATTCGAGTCTCCATTGATCAAGCAGTGGACAAATCCGCTCCTTTGCCATATCCAATTCCAAGTGAATGTGAAGTAATTGGTGATGCCATAGGAACTGTTGTGGCTTGGCCTGAACAGCAGATTGTGAAGCAAGATGAGGTATATGAGATATTATATTTCTAATTATATTGTCACTTTATTATTATATTTCTAATTATATTGCCACTTTATTATTATTCAACCTAGCTATCTAACTTGTTTATATTTGAAATTATTAGAAGCCTAGAAGGAAGAAGTTTGAACGAAAAAAATCAAAACCTACTTTGTCAACAAGTGTCCCAAGAGCATTACATATGTTATATTGTTACAGTAAGCATGCTCTAGATGGAGGAAAATGTATATCAATGTGCTTAGATAATGAAGTGTTTGATGAAGATTGTGAACTTTTTCTTGACCTTGAGGACATCAATTCTTTGTATCATTTGGAGTCAATTTTAGGAAATTTGATCGTTGCCTACATATGGTAAGTAAGTTTATTTAAGCAATTTCAGCAACTTTTTCATCACATGTTTGCTTCCCAATTTTAGCAACTTATTATGGTTTATTGTTACAATTTCACCAACTTATTATGAGTGATCATTATTTTTTAATCCACATGATTGTTTTGTATCTAAATTTTATTATTTAGTATCTAAATATTATTTTCTCGGTTGCAACTGCATTGCTTTACTTATGCTGGGAAATTACTGCATTGCTTTATGTTTGTTGGGAAATTCTAATATCTAGCAAGACAGAAAATCCCTGATTTGAACTGCAAGAAGTTTACTAATATTGTTGTGTGAACAAGTTTACTCTTGAAAAATTCAACTTCTAGTAATTTTCTCATACCATGTTATTCTCATTAAGTTAATAGTTCATCATTTCTATTGAGAGGTTTACTAATATCAATTGATGTGGTACACTTTACATAAATATAGCTCATTCATTTTCAACCGGCCCTTAATGTTTGCCTTCTGCCATTTGTTCTTCTAGACAGGAAGTACTTTGCTCATATCTTTTTTCTTGTATATTTTTAAGTATCTTAAATGTGCTTGTCCTCAAGAAATAAAAGAATTTGCATGTATACATTTCTGGTATGTTTAATATGCAAGACTGTTCATAGTAAGTTCTCATGTATGGATGTTACTATCATCAGCCATAACTTAGTGTTATGAGTGATCATTATTTTTCCAACTTATTATGAGTGTTTTGTATCTAAATTTTATTATTTAGTATCTAAATATTTTTTTCTTTGCAATGATAGGTGTCTGTATAAAAAGATGGTGAAAGATACCAAGACAAAGAAATTCAGATTTATGAATCCTCACAAACTCCCATATCTGGCAAAAACGGCACAAGACAAATCAGTTAAGCTTGAAACCCTGAATCAAAGGGCAACTCTTTTAGCAGATAAGCTGACAAGTGCATCAACAGATCAACTAGTGTTAGTGCCATGTAATGTCGGGTAAGCAAGAAGTAAAACATCACTTTCAATTGCTTCCTTTCGATAATTTATTCAATTTTATGATCTAATCCTATGTATTTGCCTAGTTTCCATTGGAATCTTAGTGTTATTGAACCTTACAAGGATGCTATTTACCTGTTGGATTCCCTAAGTTGCCGCATTCGCGATGATGATTCAAAATACGTAATGGAAATGTGAGTTCAGATTTCTTTTAGTAAATATTTATTATAATAAAAATCTTATTTAACAAATATTCTTAACGTATGAAGGGCCTTAAAATTGTTTAATTCAACCAAGGGAAGGAAAGGTAGGAAAAATGTTAAGTGGGAAGTAGTTAAGGTATGTGTACTTTTGTTTAACATATATTGTAATGTGTATAATTTTCATTAACAATTTGACTCTAATTACTATATATAGGCTCCTCAACAACCGGATGCGAAACAATGTGGTTTTTTTGTGATGCGATTTATGAGAGAAATTATTGAAGAAGTTGAGACTATTGAGAGAGATTCACTGCAATCAATAGTAACATTATTTAGCTTATCTCAAATTATTTGACATAAACTATTTAAAATTGCAAAGTGATCAGTGTTGATTATTTTTTCCATTAACATAAATTGTGTATGCTCACAGTTCACAAAAATAGGGTACTCTCGTGAACAAATTGATGAGGTTCGGTCCGAGTTGGCGGAGTGCATACAAGATCATATTTATGAATAGGTATGGAATGATAGTTGCCATAATTCTATTTAGATTTAAGTTCATGGAATGGTGATTTTTTTTGGTGGAATCATAGTTAATGCCAATTTTTTTGATGTAGTGCATAGTTACCAGATCGACCTTGAGCAGTTGACCCCAAAGAAAAGTTGTCACTGAAGTTTAAAAACTTGTGAAAATTTTTAGTGAATGATGATGTTTTGGAAAAATTGTCACTTAGGTGAAAGGATGTTTTCTGGATTAATATGCAAGTACAAAGCACTGTATTATATGTTATTCTGTAAAGTTCTGTCAGTGTAAATTATCTAGTTTCTTTATCTAGCTTTTGTTCCACTATTGGGTTTGTTTTTCTAATAATTACTCGTGCAACAAACTGAGCAAGAAGTTGTAGATCTTATAATCAGGTAAAGTAGAAAAAGTTAACTACTTCATTATGCTTTCATCTTAGTATTTGTATATTTGATTTGTCTTCTTTGAACCAGCTTCAAGTCAAAAAGCCAGATCCTCTAGATAGCTGTTAAAAATAAGGTATTATTTGGTTTGTCAGTGATCTTAATATTTGGTAATATTTGGTCTTTGATGCTCACGACAGAGTTCCAACGCTGCATGATTACCTTGTTCAAGCAGATTGCTCGCTGCCTCAGTAGCTCGCATTTTCAGGTTTGTTTCATCATTGATATTCCTTCTTTTTAGTGTTCTATATTAAAAGGAAATACTAACTGTCGATGAGATTGTTATCCTCTTGCTTGAACATGAACCAAAGTATATAAATTTGACCTTTTGATCTGAAAGTATAAAAAAAAGTTAATTGGATACTAGTTTTTTATTTTTTTTTGCAGTTGCATTTGTTGTATTTTCATATGTTTCTCAGTGAACTTCTAAACAATTCTTTTTTCATTAATTTATTAAGGCTTATTATAAGTTTCAGTTTGATGGTGCAAATTGTTTTCTTTTGTAATCCATCTGTTTCTTCTTTGGTTTAGGAAAGTTGAAGTGAATCCCTTGATAGCTGTTTCATAGGTTTGTTCCATTATTTTCCAGTACATACTGGAATCACTATCAATAGCCCTCAAGGACTGTTTACAACCTTGCAATCAAATTAATTGGACTTATAATCTAATGTATGGTCATCTGGAGCATGAATATTGGAGGATTCATGAATGACTCTTCGGATGATGAATGTATGTCATTTAATATTGGTTCATGTATTTATTTAGATACATCTTGAGTATTCCCTATAAATACCCTATGTATTTAACAATTCAAAGATGAAGAAAATCAGAAGTAGTTGAACACTAACACTTGGACGCCAACATTTTTGAGTTGGCGCCTAGATTTGACCATCTAACAGACACGGCTAAAGGATCAACTTCTATGAACACCCTTAATAACTTATACAGATATTTGTGAACAATTAGGTTGGTGGCTATCATTTATCCTCCCTTTTTGTTGTTTTTTCCATGTACCCAATGCAGCTTTCATTTCAAAGGTTCCAAGCTGATGAACAAGGATGGGTGGACACAATCCTTTTGATAATATTTTATTTCCTCAATAAGCTACAGTGTCTGAAGTGCTAAAATGTATAAAATTTTCACGTTAAACCCTCCTATTAGGGAACTGATTTTATTGTCCTAGTGGGTTGTTTACTACTATTAACATAATCTTCCTGTGTCCTAAACGATTCTTCCCAGAGATCACTCTTTAGGAGATACAAATATTCTAGTGCATATGTATTATTGTGCTGGACCTTTTCGTATGTTAATGTTTCTGCTCGATATTACAAATGTCAGAAGTTATCTGGTAAAATCTGAAGTCTCTCCTACACAGTCTCTGCTATGTAGTCCTGTATTTCAATGTTTTGCTTCAAATGTTACATGCTATAAATTGCAGGTACTATACCGATCCATCTGGCACATTCTGGCAATGCAATGCAAAAGCAATAGGATCTGGATCCGAAGGAGCTGATAGTTCTCTTCAAGAGCAATACAACAAGGTAGCTACTATGGCAATTTTAGATATACATGGCTGTGCAAGGCAAATTTGCTTTGACGGCAGCCTTCTCTATTGTGGCTACTTAGATCTATAGTAATTTTCTGTTTGTGGTATTGTGGTGGCGGTGATGAGAATAATTTCATGAGGGCGCTTGTTTATCCAGGACCTGTCCCTTCTGGAAGCTGAAACTATAGCTCTTTCCATCCTGAAACAAGTCATGGAAGAAAAGGTATATTTCTTGTGGTTTTTCTGTATCTACCTGCTTTAGAAGATAGATAAAGCATCCCTGTTATCAAACCTGGATTAGGTTCATTCAGGCTCCTGGTTAATGAATTATTACTTGGTCTATTTGGATAAACTAATCGGGTGTGCTTAGATGTTTACTTCTAAATCATATAAACACTGCATTTAAATATGATAAAGAGAGAATACACTATTCAATCTGGTACCAGCTGACCTGAATGTATGTTTTGGGTACTTTTGTATTAGACGGGTAAATTGGACTGATGCTTAAGGATCCAGTTCTAGGGTTTCATTTTGTTTTACATAAATTGCAGAGTATTGCAACTTTTACATTGCTAATTACTCATTTGCATTAACAGGTAACCCCTAATAATGTTGACATTGCAAAGGTGGCTCCTACTTACCATCTATATACACCTGCCGAGGTTAAAGATGTCATTTCTCGCCTTTGATCGGCAAGGCCATTTATCTTGTTATCTGCGTTTCTTCGTACTTCATACTACTTGCTAGATTGCTGTTTAATTGTGCTGGATGTTGTGACCTTATTGTGTTCTGGTTGCTTATCCACTGAACCATATTCCGTTCAAAGAAGTTTAGTAATGTCATCTGCAATTTCTCTAAAAGTTTTATTCCCTTGGAGTCTATGCTGTGAAATTATAATATGTCATCTCTCATTTTTCACATTCGCAGTGAAACAATTAATAGCTCACAAAAAATAGCTGAAGGTTGAATTTTAGTTTGCAAGTGTCTTGTACTTTGACTGGTTCCAGAATTTTGCTCTCAGGGTAGTTCACATTTTTATTGTTTTTTAAAGAAATTTGATATGGACAACTTTCTTGGGGGCCTTTGCTAATATTTTACCTCATTTACTGGATGTTTTTCAATTTTCACCAATGTAACCAATGTAACAGGAGACTTGGAGAAGAAATACTACAAGTGTTCAAGTCAATGTCACATTTAAATGCGGTATTGTTGGATATTGTTGGAGAATTGCTAGTCCAGTTTATGCGGAGAACATTGTGAACGAGGAAGTGGACTGTTTAACTAGCCCTTTTTGGTTCTCATACCTCAAAGAGGTTGAGGGTATTAGGGTTTAGGGTTATGTTAGGTTGTTGATTGTGTTATGCGAATATTCTATGAATCTATCTATTAAATTATTATGCTACAGAAAGAACAACCTGAAACTATTGCCGAAATTATGCCCATTAATAATTAATCTATGCAATACTGCATACAAGATGATATTATCTTGGTCTAAGAGCTGTGCACTTCTTCAGCTGACTGAAATGAGATGCAAGGATGTGATGGCGAAGGTAGATATAGACGGAAAAGCTCATGCTAAGTTGAATTTGTACTTCATCTAAGATACTTCAAATGAGGCTGGGATACTAGAGATTTGAGCAACTGCTCATGGGTTCCATCACGTAGGCTTTGTTCCAAATATTTATGGAATGGCAAATAGACTTTTAGCTTTCCAGCTTCTAGGGTCCTATAGGAAGCCTTTGAACCCAAGATCTGGAAAACTCCTGTTTCTGTCGATCCTTATGGACCGAGCAGAGTATAGAATTAAGGAAGATTTTGCTTGTAGAATTGGAATGGAGAAAGGCGCTCTTTCACCGATTACAAAATGATCGGTTAGTAACACATTGATGTGGGCAATCAACTTAATAGGAGTGTTGCTCAACACATCGATAATGATAAGTGGAGGTACGCCATACAACCTTTTGCATCCCATTTGTCATTGCCATTATAGGCCTTCCACACGAAGTAACATTTGGACAACTTTACAATCTCATGCGAATTACTAGACGCAATGACTCATTGTTCCTTCGGCTGCGAAGTCTACTAGTCGTAGCATAAACAAAAGGGTTATGACAAATGTAGAATGAATAAAAAAAAAACAACATCAAGTATTACATTGTGCCTGGCTACAAGAAGACCGGGGCCGCAAAATCCAATAAATTAAGACAGGTCAAACATCAAGTAGCATTTTGTAACTTATTCCTCTTAGGTTATATGCTTGGATAATATATATGCTTAGAACTTGTAAAGACAGGTCAAACATTAATATGCTTGGTTAAAATATCCATCTACAGCACTCCCGCTTTTTCCTCTAAATATGATTTTCATTTAGCACAGAACTAATGCCAATTTTTTTATTTTGATGCAGTGTTTAAAGAGCTTGAGTAGAAGTTGGCCCTAAAGAAAACTTGTCAGTTACGATATAAACACACTTACGGTATGAATTACATGTATATATAACATTGACATATTATTTAGTACGAGATTTACATGTATGAAAGTTTTCATACAAAATTTCTTGATTGCCTACAACCCCAGGTGTGCTGATGACAAGTTGAAGAAGATGGCTCTAAGAGTGATAGCTGAAAGCCTTTCAGAAGAAGAGATTGCTGGACTTAAAGAAGCAATTCCATGCGATGGACACCAACAACAGCGGTTAGTCAATGATGAGGTTTTGTAAAACTTGTGTGTTTGAAAAATTATTGTCATGAAGTTAAGGATAACTTGTATGATACAAATTTAATTTGTGGATCAATATGTATACATTTTGTTTGTATAATATAAAGTTTTATTTATTTGTTAAATAGTCTTATTATAAAAATGATTGTGGTTGTGGATATTCAATTATATGTAAATTTTGAGTATTTTTATAATTTTGCGTATTTGGACAACGCTTAAACACTATTTTTTATAAATTTAAAAAGACAACGTTTTTAAGTAATAAAAGACAACGCTTAAAAAACAATGTCTTTGAGACCAACCACAACGCTTTTAAAGCGTTGTCTTTGATATGTGCATTTTTACAACAGCATCTTTAACAACGCTTTTTAAGAACGAATAGACAACGCTTAAAAAGCGTTGTCTTTGTGACCAACCACAACGCTTTTAAAGCGTTGTCTTTGATATGTGCATTTTTACAACAGCATCTATAACAACGCTTTTTAAGAACGAAAAGACAACGCTTAAAAAGCGTTGTCTTTGTGACCAACCACAACGCTTTTAAAGCGTTGTCTTTGATATGTGCATTTTTACAACAGCATCTATAACAACGCTTTTTAAGAACGAAAAGACAACGCTTAAAAAGCGTTGTCTTTGTGACCAACCACAACGCTTTTAAAGCGTTGTCTTTGATATGACTTTCTACAACACCATCTACAACATCACTTTTTAAGTACATACGACAACGCCAAAAAAGCGTTGTTGTTTAGCTTTTTTCTTGTAGTGTAAACTCATTTAGAAGCATAAGTAATGAGCGGTATCTAGCAATACATCATTACTACCCAAGTTACAAGAATGTTGAGATCCAACATCACCTTGTGACTACTAATTGTGACTCCTCACAATATATGACAAGTGTCATTCTATCCTACACATCTACATTGATCAATGTGAGGCATAGACTGTGTCATCCTCTGATCAATCTAAATCTTGAACTCCAAGTAGACTCACTAAATCAAATGAGCTCAATATCTCATATTGACGCATTTGGGCATGGCCATGCACTTCGTGGTCTCACTCTATCAAGAATACCGATGTGTCTCCCGTCATATAGGAGGGATAGATCCCATCTACATCACTCACATCCCTTCGCATAATTTGTTACATACCCAGTAATCACCTTTATAGTCCACCCAGTTACGGGTGACGTTTGACGAAACCAAAGTACATAACTCCTTATGTAGGGAACCATGGTGACTTCAGGTCTAAGGACTAGTATTCATACTAATAGCCACATGAGAAAGTATATGACACTCATATAACGATCCATGATACTTTCTCATGGCAGGTCATTCAGTATACATTCTCTAATGCATACCCATGTGTCAACTTGATATCTCTATATCCATGACTTGTGAGATCAAGCCATCGAGTTGACCTACATGCTAGTCTTATTGCATTAACATTGTCCCTGAATGGCAATAGTCGACTAGGAATTATTAAGAGTAGTGTTCCTGATATCATCTCACTATCGGTTCAGCTAACCGATTGATATAGGTAAAACCTTCTACTCAAGAACGTTATTATACTTAGTTTATTTAGCACTAATACAAGTAAGTATAATAACCAAAAACCAAATGCCTTTATTTATATAGAATATGATACAACAAGTCCAAAATACAATCATCAAATGATTGGCTCTAGGGCTCTAGCTAACAATCTCCCACAAGCACTAGTGCCAATCAGTGTAGTCTCTAAGCCCCAATGACCTAGTGTGACCATCATGCTTCCTCTGTGCCAAAACCATGGTCTAGGGATCTGCGATGTTAGCCTCTGTAGATCCTCTGCAAATCTTCACATCTCCTCTCTCGATGATCTCTCGAATGAGATGGAAGCACCGTAGTATGTGTTTGGTCCGCTGGTGTGAGCGAGGTTCCTTCGCCTGTGCTATATCTCCATTGTTGTCACAATAGAGCTCAATAGGGTCAGCAATACTAGGAACCACCCCAAGTTCAGTGATGAACATGCGAATCCAAACTGCCTCCTTTGCTGCCTCTGATGCAGCAATATACTCGGCCTCTGTCGTAGAATCAGCTACTGTGTCTTGCTTCGAACTCTTCCAGCTCACAGCACCACCATTAATGCAAAATACGAACCCCGACTGCGATCTATAGTCATCTTGGTCGGTCTGGAAGTTGGCATCACTGTAACCCTTTACAGCAAGTTCATCATTGCCTCCATATATCAAGAAATATTCTTTAGTCCTTCTTAACTACTTAAGAATATTCTTGACTGCTATCCAGTGACTTTCACTTGGATCTGACTGGTATCTGCTTGTCATGCTCAAAGCATACGAGACATCAGGTCGAGTACATAGCATGGTGTATATGATCGATCCTATGGTTGAAGCATAAAGGATCTGATCCATGCAGTCTCTCTCCTCTCTAGAAGAGGGACCCTGAGTCTTTGAAAGACTCACGCCATGTGACATCGACAGAAATCCCTTCTTGGAATTCTGCATGGCAAACCGAAGGAGTACCTTGTCAATATATGTACTCTGACTTAGGCTAAGCAATCTCTTAGATCTATCTCTATAGATCTGTATCCCTAGGATGCTGGATGCCTCACCTAAGTCCTTCATTGAGAAGCAACTCCCTAGCCAGGTCTTGACAGACTGAAGCATAGGGATGTCCTTCCCAATGAGTAATATGTAATCCACATACAATATGAGGAAGACAACTATATCCCCTACAACCTTCTTGTAGACACAAGGTTCATCTTCATTCTTGATGAAATGAAACTATTTGATTACATCATCGAATCGAAGATTCCAGCTCCGAGAAGCTTGCTTTAGTCCATAAATGGACCTATGCAGCTTGCATACTCTGCTAGTATGCTGTGGATCTACAAAACCCTCAGGTTGTGTCATGGACACATCCTCGAGTAGATTTTCCAATCAGAAACACGGTTTTGACATCCATCTACCATATCTCATAGTCACGGTAAGCTGCAATAGCAAGAATGATCCGAATGGACTTAAACATCGCTACTGGAGAAAAGGTTTCATCATAGTCAATACCATGAATCTACTTGAAACCTTTAGCTACCAAGCGACCCTTATAGATAAGTCCATCCATGTCAGTCTTTCTCTTAAAGACCCACTTACACCCTATGGGTTTTATCCCTTCAGGTGGATCAACCAAAGTTCATACTTGGTTGGTGTACATGGATTCCATTTCGGATCTCATGGCCTCTAGCCATTTCTCGTAATCTGGTCTCATCACAGCTTCCTGATAGGTGGTAGGCTCATCCTCTATGAGCACAACGTTATCATGGTCAGACAAGAGAAATGAGTATCTTTCAGGCTGACGACGTACCCTATCAGACCTGCGAAGAGGTATGTCTACTTGAACTGGTTGTTGTTCCTCAACTCCTTGTGGAACAACATCATCCACAATACTTTGTGGTTCCAGTTCAACTTCCATCGAGGCATCAGTGCTATTGTTCGCATCTTGAACTTCTTCAAGATCGAACGTGCTCCCACTAGTCTTTATAGAAACAAAGCCCCTTTCTAGAAAGACCACAGTCTTTGCCACAACTACCTTATGCTGACTGGGAATGTAGAAGTAATATCCCTTAGTTTCCTTGGGATATCCAATAAAGTAGCACTTGTCGGATTTGGGTCCTAATTTGTCTGAGACTTGACGTCTAACGTAAGCCTCACAACCCCAAATCCTCATGAAAGACACCTGGGCTTCTCTCCCAGTCCATATCCTATATGGTGTCTTTATCACGGCCTTGGATGGAACTCGGTTGAGTATAAAAGCTGGCGTGTCTAGAGCATAACCCTAAAGGTATGTCGGAAGATCTGGGTGACTCATCATAGATCGTACCATATCTAATAAGATACGATTCCTCCTTTCGGATACACCATTCCACTATGGTGTTCCAGGAGGAGTGAGTTGGGATAGAATCCCATACTCAGCTAGGTAGTCACGAAACTCATGGCTAAGGTATTCCCCACCTCGATCTGATCGAAGTATCTTAATACTCTTGCCAAGTTGGTTCTGTACTTCATTCTTGAATTCTTTGAACTTTTTCAAAGGATTCTGACTTATGTGTCATCATGTACACATAACCATATCCACTGAAGTCATCAGTAAATGTGACGAAGTACCTATAACCGCCTCTAGCAGCGACATTGAAAGGGACACATACATCACTATGTATAAGTCCTAATAAATCGGTCGCTCTCTCGCTGTGCCCACTAAAGGGAGTCTTGGTCATCTTGCCTCATAGGAATGACTTGCATATCTCATATGATTCAAAATCAAATGAGTCCAGCAAACCATCCTTATGGAGCTGGGATAAGCGCTTGTCATTTTTATGACCTAAGCGACAGTGCCAGAGGTAGGTTTGGTTCATGTCATTTGACTTGAACCTCTTGGTATTTATGTTATAGATAGGGCTCCCAAGGTCTAGAATATAGAGTCCGTTCATCAGAGGTGTACTACAATAGAACATATCGTTTAAATAGATGCAAAAATATTTGTTCTTTATTGTAAACGAAAATCCTTTCTTGTCCAAACAAGAAACTAAAATTATGTTCTTAGTCAAGGCAGACACATAACAACAATCATCTAATTCTAGTACAAGACCAGAGGGTTGAGATAGATAGTAAGTTCCTACAGCAATAGCAGCAACCCGTGCTCCATTGCCTACTCGTAGGTCTACCTCACCCTTCGTCAATGCCCTGCTATTTCTCAGCGCTTGTAGATTAGTACAAATGTGCGAAGCACATCCGGTATCTAATACCCACGATGAAGAAACAGAGAGGTTGACTTCTATTACATGTATACCTGAAGTAGAAATCTTATTTTATCTTTTTCTTAAGATCTTCCAGGTATTCTTTGGAGTTCCTCTTCCAGTGCCTTGCTTGTCCTTGATATAGGTGACAAAGATGTTCAACCATATCGTAAGCGCCCATCAACTCATGTTGCTTCTGAAGCTCAGAGTTCATGGTCGCGAGCATAAGACATGACACATCTAATGCGTCATCTTGATGCTTCTTGTAAGCATCTCGGTCTGCTCGCGTGGCAGTGACAGGAGGAGCCTCCGGAATGGGCTGCTCCAGAACGTACAGTTTACATTCTTGGGTGAGAACTATTCTCAAGTTCTAGTACCTGTTCAGGAAATTTGCTCCATTGAGCTTGTCCTTCTCAAGAACAGATCGCAGAGAGAAAGTGTTCGTATTTGACGTCATGGTTATCTACAACAGAAAAATGCAGAAAATAAATATCATATTCTTTTAATCATTTAATTAGGCCTTTAAATAAATGATGCTCCCACTGAATTCTATTATTCATGTGGGACAAGATCCACATTATACTAACCCTTGAGTTAGCTTTGGCTAATACGCCCAAGACTTAGTATGATCGGTAGGTAACGATTACCAATTACATCTCTATGCAACTCTTGTTTATAGGATCAAAAATTCGTAATTATATTAAAACTTGAGTTAGCTTTGGCTAATACGCCCAAGAGTTAATATAAACGTGATTTTGACCAATCTATCAACCATTGGATAATGACTATAGTTAAACTCGATCCAATTGAGTTAACTAGTTACTTAATCTAATTGAGTTGTACTCACCCATGCATTGATAGGCGGGACCAAGATTGTCCCTCCGTACCCTACCAAGATAGTATGTGTTGCTCTGCTTTGGCAGATTCAACAACAACATGCGATCGAGGTAGTGGTAGGTATCACGGCATGGTAGGCATTACGAGTTGTCACAATTTAGATCTAATCTAAATGATGATGCGTATCATATACTCGATTGATCTAATCTAATCGAAGGGTGCATCATGTGCACGACTTAGATCTAATCTAATCGTTAGGCACTAATTAATTACTTAATTAACTAGCATGCATCACATACACACAAAAGAAATTAATTAAATAATTTTCTGATTATGTCATGGCCCTACTACGATCTTCTCAAGCCAAGGAGAAGATCGGATGGTCAACCTAAGGTCAACTGCTTCTCAAGCGCCTTCCTTTTGACCACCTTGTGTTGCTCGCGCCTTCCTCGTAACTCCGTCTTGAGTGGACCTTCCACCGCTTCAAAATTTACATTACATTTTGAAACTCGAGTTACATTCGAGTCTAAATCTAATTTACAACTAGAATATAAATAGGGAGGCACGACGCGCAGGTCGCGTATCAAATACAGCACACACAAACACATGACGGCACGCAGGCCGTATTATAAATTACAACACAAATTATCCAATCGAATTGGGTCTTTGGGCCATGACTATCACAAAAATAATATAAAATTCGAAATTATATATTTCTATAATTTTCTGTAATTTTTCCTATAATTTTTACAATTTTTATGAGTATAATTTCCCGGCGGCCCCGATTAGCGATTTCGGGCGCAATTGCGGAGCAAATCCCCTTACGGGGTTAGGGGTAGTACCCCTACCCGCGATCTAACCATAGCGAGTTGCTCCTAAGCGATCCTACAGTGCCTTAGCCCACTGTCCCCAAAAGTTTTGGGTCGAAACATGGCCGTTTTGGGAAAAACTTCTCGGTAGTCGAAGCCTACAAGTGTAGAAACACTTGTGCTTCGCTTCTACGAGAAAAATACTCATAAAAACCATTAAAAACTTAAAATTACAGAAATTCATAGAATGTTTATTTTTCATAAAAATCAAAATAAACTCATATTCGTCTTCGCACGTGGCTCTGATACCACTGTTGGGTTTTTCGGGCCGCGAAAACCGCTTTTTCGCGTCGCGAAAACCGCTTTTTCGCTTCGCGGAAACCCCGAAACTCCCTAGCCAACGGATCCGTGCAAAGAATAATCATTCGAAATTATGAGTACGAGTTTACCTCGATCTACACTTAGATCTACATGGAGAAAATCTTATACCTTCGATGCGTGCCCATCGCGAGTCCCGCTTGTCGAAGGAGATGTCGGATCTCTAGTTGTCAAAGTAGAAAACTCTCTAGAAGTATCCACATGGACAAGATGTGTTCTCTAACACACAAGGATGGAGAAGAGAACACCACAAGTGTGCTAGCACTTCTTGATGCTCTCGGATGGGATTGGAAGAAGAAGAAAGGAAAAGAAGAGAGCACACTCCTCTAAAATCTCTATGTGACTTTCACTAACCTTTCTTCTTGGATTAGATTCACTCTCCTTTCTTCTCCCTTGCTTGAAACCCACGACCAAGAGAAGAGAAGGAGTAAGAAGAGAGCTTAAGAGGAGGAAGATCACTTGAATGAGAGTTACTCACCAAAAGAAAACTTCTCTTTTTCCAACAAGTGGTGTAACCCGCTTCACATTAATCACAATTAATGTGGAGGCCATTAAAGAGAATAGTTGTAACCTCCATGAGGTGGCACATGTGATGATGTGGCACATCATCATTAGTTTTCCTAATGCCAAGTCACAAATGATGTGACATAAAGTCAAGTCAAACTTGACTCTTCCTCTTCCTCTCAAGTCAAGTCAAGTCAAACTTGACTTAATCTCTCTCATGGTTGATCTAATCCAACCATTTAATTCAAGCTAATTTAATATAATGAATCTAATTCATTTAATTAAATTGATTCAATGAGTCATAATCTAAATTAGACTAATTAAACACATGAATCAACTTGAGTCCAACTCAATTAGCCCAATTAGGATTACTCTTAATCCAATTTGATTCATCACATGAATCTAATCCTCTTGGTTCATCATATGAACCTAATCTCCATCCACTTGTTCTTTGTGTGTGACCCGATAGGTTCTTGTAACGTTGACAGTGCCCCTAAACTCATTTAGATGCATAAGTAATGAGCGGTATCTAGCAATACATCATTACTACCCAAGTTACAAGAATGTTGAGATCCAACATCACCTTGTGACTACTAATTGTGACTCCTCACAATATATGACAAGTGTCCTTCTATCCTAGACATCTAGATTGATCAATGTGAGGCATAGACCGTGTCATCCTCTAATTAATCTAAATCTTGAACTCCAAGTAGACTCACTAAATCAAATGAGCTCAATATCTCATATTGACTCATTTGGGCATGGCCATGCACTTCGTGGTCTCACTCTATCAAGAATACTGATGTGTCTCCCGTCATATAGGAGGGATAGATCCCATCTACATCACTCACATCCCTCCGCATAATTTGTTACATACCCAGTAATCGCCTTTATAGTCCACCCTGTTACGGGTGACGTTTGACGAAACCAAAGTACATAACTCCTTATGTAGGGAACCATGGTGACTTCAGGTCTAAGGACTAGTATTCATACTAATAGCTACATGAGAAAGTGTATGACACTCATATAACGATCCATGATACTTTCTCATGGCGGGTCATTCAGTATACATTCTCTAATGCATACCTATGTGTCAACTTGATATCTCTATATCCATGACTTGTGAGATCAAGTTATCGAGTTGATCTACATGCTAGTTTTATTGCATTAACATTGTCCCTGAATGTTAATACTCTACTAGGAATTATTAAGAGTAGTGTTCCCTATATCATCTACTATCGGTTCAGCTAACCGATTGATATAGGTAAGAACCTTCTACTCAAAGACGTTATTATACTTAGTTTATTTGGCACTAATACAAGTAAGTATAATAACCAAAAACCAAATGCTTTTATTTATATAGAATATAATACAACAAGTCCAAAATATAATTATCAAATGATTGGCTCTAGGGCTCTAGCTAACAATCTCCCACAAGCACTAGTGTCAATCAGTGTAGGCTCTAAGCCCCAATGACCTAGTGTGACCATCATGATTCCTCTGTGCCAAAGCCTTGGTCAAGGGATCTGCGATGTTAGCCTCTGTAGGTACTCTGTAAATCTTCACATCTCCTCTCTCGATGATCTCTGGAATGAGATGGAAGCGACGTAGTATGTGTTTGGTCCGCTGGTGTGAGCGAGGTTCCTTCGCCTGTGCTATAGCTCTATTGTTGTCACAATAGAGCTCAATAGGGTCAGCAATACTAGGAACCACCCCAAGTTCAGTGATGAACTTGCGAATCCAAACTGCCTCCTTTGCTGCCTCTGATGCAGCAATATACTCGGCCTCTGTCGTAGAATCAGCTACTGTGTCTTGCTTCGAACTCTTCCAGCTCACAGCACCACCATTAATGCAAAATACGAACCCCGACTGCGATCTATAGTCATCCTTGTCGGTCTGGAAGCTAGCATCACTGTAACCTTTTACAGCTAGTTCATCATTGCCTCCATATATCAAGAAATATTCTTTAGTCCTTCTTAAGTACTTAAGAATATTCTTGACTGCTATCCAGTGACTTTCACTTGGATCTGACTGGTATCTGCTTGTCATGCTCAAAGCATACGAGACATCAGGTCGAGTACATAGCATGGTGTATATGATCGATCCTATGGCTGAAGCATAAGGGATCTAATCCATGCAGTCTCTCTCCTCTCTAGAAGAGGGACCCTGAGTCTTTGAAAGACTCACGCCATGTGACATCGACAGAAATCCCTTCATGGAATTCTGCATGGCAAACCGAAGGAGTACCTTGTCAATATATGTACTCTGACTTAGGCTAAGCAATCTCTTAGATCTATCTCTATAGATCTGTATCCCTAGGATGCTGGATGCCTCACCTATGTCCTTCATTGAGAAGCAACTCCCTAGCCAGGTCTTGACAGACTGAAGTATAGGGATGTCCTTCCCAATGAGTAGTATGTAATCCACATACAATATGAGGAAGACAACTATATCCCCTACAACCTTCTTGTAGACACAAGGTTCATCTTCATTCTTGATGAAACCAAACTATTTGATTGCATCATCGAATCGAAGATTACAGCTCCGAGAAGCTTGCTTTAGTCCATAAATGGACCTATGCAGCTTGCATACTCTGCTAGTATGCTGTCGATCTACAAAACCCTTAGGTTGTTTCATGTACACATCCTCGAGTAGGTTTCCATTCAGAAACACGGTTTTGACATCCATCTACCATATCTCATAGTCACGGTAAGCTGCAATAGCAAGCATGATCCGAATGGACTTAAACATCGCTACTCGAGAAAAGGTTTCATCATAGTCAATACCATGAATCTACTTGAAACCTTTAGCTACCAAGCAACCCTTATAGATAAGTCTATCAATGTCAGTATTTCTCTTAAAAACCCACTTACACCCTATGGGTTTTATCCCTTCAGGTGGATCAACCAAAGTTCATACTTGGTTGGTGTACATGGATTCCATTTCGGATCTCATGGCCTCTAGCCATTTCTCGGAATCTGGTCTCATCACAGCTTCCTGATAGGTGGTAGGCTCATCCTCTATGAGCACAACGTCATCATGGTCAGACAAGAGAAATGAGTATCTCTCAGGCTGACGACGAACCCTATCAGACCTGCAAAGAGGTATGTCTACTTGAACTGGTTGTTGTTCCTCAACTTTTTGTGGAACAACATCATCCACAACACTTTGTGGTTCCAGTTCAACTTCCATCGAGGCATCAGTGCTATTGTTCGCATCTTGAACTTCTTCAAGATCGAACGTGCTCCCATTAGTCTTTCTTGAAACAAAGTCCCTTTCTAGAAAGACCCTAGTGTTTGCCACAACTACCTTGTGCTGACAGGGAATGTAGAAGTAATATCCCTAAGTTTCCTTGGGATATCCAATAAAGTAGCACTTGTTGGATTTGGGTCCTAATTTGTCTGAGACTTGACGTCTAACGTAAGCCTCACAACCCCAAATCCTCATGAAAGACACCTGGGCTTCTCTCCCAGTCCATATCCTATATGGTGTCTTTATCACGGCCTTGGATGGAACTCGGTTGAGTATAAAAGCTGCCATGTCTAGAGCATAACCCCAAAGGTATGTCGGAAGATCTGTGTGACTCATCATAGATCGTACCATATCTAATAAGGTACGATTCCTTCTTTCAGATACACCATTCCAGTGTGGTGTTCCAAGAGGAGTGAGTTGGGATAGAATCTCACACTCAGCTAGGTAGTCACGAAACTCATGGCTATGGTATTCCCCACCTCGATCTGATCGAAGTATCTTAATACTTTGGCAGATTCAACAACAACATGCGATCGAGGTAGTGGTAGGTATCACGGCATGGTAGGCATTACGAGTTGTCACGATTTAGATCTAATCTAAACGATGATGCGTATCATATACTCGATAGATCTAATCTAATCGAAGGGTGCATCATGTGCACGACTTAGATCTAATCTAATCGTTAGGCACTAATTAATTACTTAATTAACTAGCATGCATCACATACACACAAAAGAAATTAATTAAATAATTTTCTGATTATGTCATGGCCCTACTACAATCTTCTCAAGCCAAGGAGAAGATCGGATGGTCAACCTAAGGTCAACTACTTCTCAAGCGCCTTCCTTTTGACAACCTTGTGTTGCTCGCGCCTTCCTCGTAACTCCGTCTTGAGTGGACCTTCCACCGCTTCAAAATTTACATTACATTTTGAAACTCGAGTTACATTCGAGTCTAAATCTAATTTACAACTAGAATATAAATAGGGAGGCACGACGCGCAGGTCGCGTATCAAATACAACACACACAAACACATGACGGCACGCAGGCCGTATTATAAATTACAACACAAATTATCCAATCGAATTGGGTCTTTGGGCCATGACTATCACAAAAATAATATAAAATTCGAAATTATATATTTCTATAATTTTCTGTAATTTTTCCTATAATTTTTACAATTTTTATGAGTACAATTTCCCGGCGGTCCCGATTAGCGATTTCGGGCGCAATTGCGGAGCAAATCGCCTTGCGGGGTTAGGGGTAGTACCCCTACCCGCGATCTAACCATCACGAGTTGCTCCTAAGCGATCCTACAGCGCCTTAGCCCACTGTCCCAAAAAGTTTTGGGTCGAAACAAGGCCGTTTTGGGAAAAAACTTCTCGGTAGTCGAAGCCTACAAGTGTAGAAACACTTGTGCTTCGCTTCTACGAGAAAAATACTCATAAAAACCATTAAAAACTTAAAATTACAGAAATTCACAGAATGTTTATTTTTGATAAAAATCAAAATAAACTTGTATTCGTCTTCGCACGTGGCTCTGATACACTGTTGGGTTTTTTTGGCCGTGAAAATCACTTTTTCGCGTCGCGGAAACCCCGAAACTCCCTAGCCAACGGATCCGTGCAAAGAAAAATCATTCGAAATTATGAGTACGAGTTTACCTAGATCTACACTTAGTTCTACATGGAGAAAATCTTATATCTTCGATGCGTGCCCTTCGCGAGTCCCGCTTGTCCAAGGAGATGTCGGATCTCTAGTTGTCAAAGTAGACAACTCTCTAGAAGTATCCACATGGACAAGATGTGTTATCTAACACACAAGGATGGAGAAGAGAACACCACAAGTGTGCTAGTACTTCTTGATGCTCTCGGATGGGATTGGAAGAAGAAGAAAGGAAAAGAAGAGAACACACTCCTCTAAAATCTCTATGTGACTTTCACTAACCTTTCTTCTTGGATTAGATTCACTCTCCTTTCTTCTCCCTTGCTTGAAACCCACGACCAAGAGAAGAGAAGGAGCAAGAAGAGAGCTTAGGAGGAGGAAGATCTCTTGAATGAGAGTTACTCACCAAAAGAAAACTTCTCTTTTTTCATCAAGTGGTGTAACCCCCTTCACATTAATCACAATTAATGTGGAGGCCATTAAAGAGAATAGTTGTAACCTCCATGAGGTGGCACATGTGATGATGTGGCACATCATCATTAGTTCTCCTAATGCCAAGTCACAAATGATGTGGCATAAAGTCAAGTCAAACTTGACTCTTCCTCTTCCTCTCAAGTCAAGTCAAACTTGACTTAATATCTCTCATGGTTGATCTAATCCAACCATTTAATTCTAGCCAATTTAATATAATGAATCTAATTCATTTAATTAAATTGATTCAATGAGTCATAATCTAAATTAGACTAATTGAACACATGAATCAACTTGAGTCCAACTAAATTAGCCCAATTATGATTACTCTTAATCCAATTTGATTCATCACATAAATCCAATCCTCTTGGTTCATCATATGAACCTAATCTCCATCCACTTGTTCTTTGTGTGTGACCCAATAGGTTCTTGTAACGTTGGTAATGCTCCTAAACTCATTTAGAAGCATAAGTAATGAGGGGTATCTAGCAATACATCATTACTACCCAAGTTACAAGAATGTTGAGATCCAACATCACCTTGTGACTACTAATTGTGACTCCTCACAATATATGACAAGTGTCCTACTATCCTAGACATCTAGATTGATCAATGTGAGGCATAGACCGTGTCATCCTCTGATCAATCTAAATCTTAAACTCCAAGTAGACTAACTAAATCAAATGAGCTCAATATCTCATATTGCATTATTTGGGCATGGTCATGCACTTCGTGGTCTCACTCTATCAAGAATACCGATGTCTCTCCCGTCATATAGGAGGGATAGATCCCATCTACATCACTCACATCCCTCCGCATAATTTGTTACATACCCAGTAATCGCCTTTATAGTCCACCCAGTTACGGGTGACGTTTGACAAAACCAAAGTACATAACTCCTTATGTAGGGAACCATGGTGACTTCAGGTCTAAGGACTAGTATTCTTACTAATAGCCACATGAGAAAGTATATGACACTCATATAACGATCCATGATACTTTCTCATGGAGGGTCATTCAGTATACATTCTCTAATGCATACCCATGTGTCAACTTAATATCTCTATATCCATGACTTGTGAGATCAAGTCATCGAGTTGACCTACATGCTAGTCTTATTGCATTAACATTGTCCTTGAATGTTAATACTCAACTATGAATTATTAAGAGTAGTGTTCGCTATATCATCTCACTATCAGTTCAGCTAACCGATTGATATAGGTAAGAACCTTCTACTCAAGGACGTTATTATACTTAGTTTATTTGGCACTAATACAAGTAAGTATAATAACCAAAAACCAAATGCCTTTATTTATATAGAATATGATACAACAAGTCCATAATATAATCATCAAATGATTGGCTCTAGGGCTCTAGCTGACATTCTTGCCTCGAGAACCTCCTCCCCGATTCATAGACCATCAAGGACTTAACAAGGAGTTACCCAAGCACCTCATCAGTAGTTTTAAGTGAGGCTCGTGTGGATGAACTGGTTGTAAGACAGACTATGGGTGCTTGCTCTCCATCACTCGGTGAGCCTTGTACCATAAAAAACATTACTGACTCATGAATTGGTACATATATGTATATATTTCAGATTATGGTGAATATCCTTGCAAATCTCTAAAGCAGGTATGTGTTAATCCTAGCATGTTAGACATATTCACAGGCTTTTAAAGCAGACATATGATAATTATGGTATCAGAAATGAATATTGAGTAGTTATTTGTATGTGCGATAGGCGGATATTCGAGAGGTGACACTTACTTGTTCGCCTACCGATCTTTAAGGTTGTTGGTCCAGAGAGCCACCCTTGTTTTATGGTCCATTGTCTTCGGGCACTTCTCCCTTCTCAAATCTATTCCTGTTTTACTTATAACAGACAAGAGGAAAAGAGTATGTGCTCTAACGAAGTGGTCCCGAAATAATGCAACCCCATAGGTGGGTATGTAATGGGTCAAGTGATTAATCATAAGCATTTTTCCTTATTGTTTTCACTTGAAAATATATTGGTAAAAATCAGCACTTACTTTTTTCTTACGAACTATGTACCTTTTTAGAGTGAACCATGTTGGTATAAAGGATTCCATCCACTCTTGCACTTTGGTCAAGCTTCATAAGTAAAAATCAAAGGGCTATGACATCTCAGTTGGGGATATGCTCCCGAGCGGATCTGAACTAATATGAGAAGGACAAATATTAACATGTCGCGATCGGGTATGTATTCCCTGAGCGAATTCCAATGAGAGGGTCAGAATACTGCCACATTTCGGTCGGGAACACCTTCCCGAGCGAATCTGAAATAATGCTTGAAGGCCGAAAGGTTGATATATTTCGGTCGGGAATGTACTCCCGAGCGAACATGAATTAATATGAGAAGGCTAGAATATTATCATATCTCAGTCGGGCATGTATTCCCGAGCAAATTCCCATTTCAGTCAGGAACGCCCTCCTGAGTGAATTTGAAATAATGCTTGAAGGCCGAGATGTTGATGTATTTCGGTCGGGAATATACTCCCGAGCGAACTTGAATTAATATAAGAAGGCTAGAATATTATCATATCTCAGTCGGGCATGTATTCCCGAGCAAATTCCAATGAGAGGACCAGAATACTGCCACATTTCAGTCAGGAACGCCCTCCCGAGTGAATTTGAAATAATGCTTGAAGGCCGAGATGTTGATGTATTTCGGTCGGGAATGTACTCCCTAGCGGACATGAATTAATATGAGAAGGCCAGAATATTATCATATCTCGGTCGGGCACGTATTCCCGAGCGAATTCAAATGAGAGGGCCAGAATACTACCACATTTCAGTCGGGAACGTGCTCCCGAGTGAATCTGAAATAATATGAGAAACCAGAATTATGCCATATTTCGGTCGAGAACGCCCACCCGAACGAGTTGGCCTGTAATAATGATATATTGAGGAAATTTAAATCTGATACATATCAGTTATAGGTTTAAGGTTTTGACCATCCTCAAAGAGACACGATTAGATTTTCCTTAGGGTTTCATGATTGACTGGTGCCGAGCGGAGGAAGCATGCTCAAACTTTAAGGGTTTAAAGTCTCCGGTTTTCCTTAAGGAGGGAAGGCCGGTCACTCCTTAAGGTTACTGATCGACTATTGCTGAGCGTAGGAAGCACACTTGAATAGCATTGAGTGGAGGAAACACGCTCAACTGTCAGGGATTTAAAGTCTCCGGTTCTCCTCAAGGAAGCTAGACCGGTCACTCCTTAAGGTCCCCAATCAACTGTTACTAAACGGAGGAGGCACGCTTTAATCTAAAATGGTTTAAAGTCTCCGGTTCCTCTTAAGGAAGCCAGGCCAGTCACTCCTTAAGGTCCCCGATCGATTGTTACTGAACGGAGGAGGTACGCTTTAATCTTAAAGAGTTTAAAGCCTCCGGTTCCCCTTCAGGAAGCCAGGTCGGTCACTCTTTAGGCTTCCCGATCGACTGTTGTTGAGTAGAGGAAGCACGCTCGAATAGCATTGAGAAGAGGAAACACGCTCAACTGTTAGGGGTTTAATGTCACACCCTAGAGGAGTCCCTTCCAGAGGAAATTCTGGCAGCATCTCCCCTGTACGGGTGACAATCTTAATCATTTCTACATGCATAATGTACCTCAGCCTCAGGTAGCTGGAATATACACACAACCACGCAGTTTATATGCAGCCTACTCGATTGATACAATAAAAATACAACCACGCAGTTATATGTAAAACTAACAACCCACTCGGCTGTACTAAAACCAAACACAGCGGAAATACAATGGACACATATACAAACTAAAAACGAAGACTGCTAGCCGGCTAGGCTTACACCACACAACAAAACAACACTCCCGAAACAAAACCAGAGCACAAAGCTAAATACACTGATACATAAAACAAATAAAACATAAATGGAAACGGTAAGTCTTCTGATGTGACGTGGGAATCGGCAGACAGGATACTCCAAGCGACACCATAAACAACCTGGTACATGAAAAAGATAGTGTCCACGGGGGTGAGTTCAACAACTCAGCAGATACCTAGTTGACATGTATAGTAAGCTATAACAAATGGTAATAACTATGGAGTACAGTCTCCTGGACAAAAGCTGGAAGATGCAGAATAGAAAAGGCTGAAGAGAACTATACTCACCAGGGTCTCCTATCAGAATAGTCAGGTCGTCAGACTGAGAGTATCATAAATCATGTATGCATGTGAAACATATGCATCCATCCAAATGCAACATATAAGTGAAGCAAACACAATCAGTAAATGCATAAAGTGCATATGATGCCAATGACATGGTCACCCGTGACGCCAGTCAGCCATCTCACACACGATGGTGAGACTGAGTGGGTAGGGCTGTGACAACCGTGCACTCTGCTGTCACTGCTCCTGATGAGTGACCGAGTGGACAGGATGATGTCGGAGTACACCTATCCTCCTACCCCAAATCATAAATGGGGGAGCTCAATCTCTCATCTCCGGGTACACAATGACGAGGAGGAATCTCTGCCGGCTACCACGCTACGTCGCACTACCCCATGAGCGGACCAACAGAGCCTAACAAAGTCCAACCGTCTGCTGGCTACCACACTGCTACACTAAACCAGCGGAGCCTAACAGAGCAGAACTGTCTACCGGCTACCACGTTGAGTCACCGGACCAGCGGTGCCTAATAGCAGAACTGCCACACACCTGCCTGATATACCACTAACCCATGAGTGATGGTGTGTGCAGATCCATGTAACTGGCGATGTGCTCAACAATAATGGAGCTGACTATCGCACAACATGCAATCATGAGAGATGATGCATGACACTTAGCATGACAATATTCTGAACAACATAGAAATATCCATATATATATAAAATGTGTACCATAGGGCAATGAACCAAATCAAAGGTACACAGATCAGATAAGGTATATGTTGGACTTTTCGGGCCGCGAAAATCACTTTTTCGCGTCGCGGAAACCCCGAAAACCCCCGTCACCGGATCCGTACGAAGAATAAAATTTTGAAAAACCTTCGAGTACGAGTTTACTAACTCTAGATCTACATTAGAGTTCTGGATGGTTAAGAGTTTTTACCCTTGATGCGCGCCCTTCGCGAATCCCACTCGTCCAAGGTGTCGGATCTCAAGATTGTCAAAGTAGACAATCCTCTACACGTATCCACACGAACAAAAGAGGGAGAAAATCAAACAAAAGTGTGCTAGCACCTTAGTAGGGTTCGGCCAAGGTAGGATGAGAGGGAGAGAAGAAAGAGCTCAAGGAAGAAGAAGATAGAATGAATGCCTTGAATGAAAAAAATTCATTCTAATTTATTTTGAGTTGTCGGCCACAATTGTAACTCCCTTACAATTAATGTGGTCGGCCACATTAAATGGAAAGGGGTTTGTAACCTCCATGATGTGGCACACACATGTGCTAGCTTTGATGATGTGGCACATCATCATTAGTCCTCCTATTGCCAACTCACAAATGAGGTGACAAATGGTCAAGTCAAACTTGACCTTTCATCTTCCATCTCAAGTCAAGTCAAACTTGACCAAATCTCTCTCATGGTTGATCTAATCTAACCATTTGATTCAAACCAACTTAATATAATGAAGCTAATTCATTTAATTAAATTGATTCAATGAGTCATAATCTAAATTAGACTCATTGAACACATGAATCAACTTGAGTCCAACTCAATTAGCCTAACTTGGATTACTCTTAATCCAATTTGGTTCAATACATGAACCTAATCCTCTTGGTTCATCATATAAACCTAATCTCAATCTAATTATCCTTAGTGTGTGACCCTATAGGTTCTTGTAACGTTGGCAATGCCCCTAAACCTATTTAGGAGCATAAGTAATGAGCGGTATCTAGCAACACATCATTACTACCCAAGTTACAAGAATGTTGAGATCCAACATCACCTTATGACTACTAATTGTGACTCCTCACAATATATGACAAGTGTCCTTCTATCCTAGACATCTAGATTGATCAATGTGAGGCATAGACCGTGTCATCCTCTGACCAATCTAAATCTTGAACTCCAAGTAGACTCACTAAATCAAATGAGCTCAATATGTCATATTGACTCATTTAGGCATGGCCATGCAGTTCGTGGTCTCACTCTATCAAGAATATCGATGTCACTCCCGTCATATAGGAGGGATAGATCTTATCTACATCACTCACATCCCTCCACATAATTTTTTACATACCTAGTAATCGCCTTTATCGTCCACCCAGTTACGGGTGACGTTTGACGAAACCAAAGTACGTAACTCCTTATGTAGGGAACCATAGTGACTTCAGGTCCAAGGACTAATAGTCATACTTATAGCCACTTGAGAAAGTATAGGACACTCATATAATGATCCATGATACTTTCTCATGGCGGGTCGTTCAGTATATACTCTCCAATGCATACCCATGTGTCAACTTGATATCTCTATATCCATGACTTGTGAGATCAAGTCATCGAGTTGACCTACATGCTAGTCTCGTCGCATTAATATTTTCCCTGAATGTTAATACTCGACTAGGAATGATTAAGAGTAGTGTTCCCTATATCATCTCACTATCGGTTCAACTAAACGATTGATATAGGTAAAAACCCTCTACTCAAGGGCGCTATTATACTTAGTTATTTGACACCAATACAAGTAAGTATAAAAACCAAAACAAATGCCTTTATTTATATAAGAATATGATACAACAAGTCCATAATACAATCATTAAATGATTGGATCTAGGGCTCAAACTAACAATCTCCCACTAGCACTAGTGCCAATCAGTGTAGGCTCTAAGCCCCAATAACCTAGTGTAACCATCATGAATCTCTATGCCAAAGCCTTGGTCAAGGAATCTGCGAAGTTAGCCTCTGTGGGTACTCTGTAAATCTTCACATCTCCTCTCTCGATAATCTCTCGAATGAGATGGAAGCGCCATAGTATGTGTTAGGTCCGCTGGTGTGAGCGGGTTCCTTCGCCTGTGTTATAGCTCCATTGTTGTCACAATATAGCTCAATAGGGTCAGCAATGCTAGGAACCACCCCAAGTTCAGTGATGAACTTGCGGATCCAAACTGCCTCCTTTTCTGCTTCTGATGCAGCAATGTACTCGGCCTCTGTCGTAGAATCAGCTACTGTATCCTGCTTCGAACTCTTCCAGCTCACAGCACCACCATTTATGCAAAACACAAACCCTGACTATGATCGATAATCATCCTGGTCAGTTTGGAAGCTGCCATCACTGTAACCCTTTACAGCTAGCTCGTCATCGCCTCCATATATCAAGAAATATTCCTTAGTCCTTCTTAAGTACTTAAGAATATTCTTGACTGCTATCCAGTGACTTTCACCCTGATCTGATTGGTATCTGCTTGTCATGCTCAAAGCATACGAGACATCAGGTCGAATACATAGCATGGCGTACATGATAGATCCTATGGCTGAGGCATAAGGGATCTGATCCATGCGGTCTCTCTCCTCTCTAGAAGAGGGACCTTGAGTCTTCGAAAGACTCACGCCATGTGACATCGGCAGAAATCCCTTCTTGGAGTTCTGCATAGCAAACCGAAGGACTACCTTGTCATTATATGTACTCTGACTTAGGCCAAGCAATCTCTTAAATCTATCTCTATAGATCTATATCCCTAGAATGCGGGATGCTTCACCTAAGTCCTTCATTGAGAAGCAACTCCCTAGCCAGGTCTTGACAGACTGTTTCAAAGGGATGTCTTTCCCAATGAGTAGTATGTCATCCACATTAAATATAAGGAAGACAACTATATCCCCTACAACCTTCTTGTAGACACAAGGTTCATCTTCATTCTTGATAAAACCAAACTGTTTGATTGCATCATCGAATCGAAGATTCTAGCTCCGAGAAGCTTGCTTTAGTCCATAAATGAACCTATGCAGCTTGCATACTCTGCTAGTATGCTGTGGATCTACAAAACCCTCAGGTTGTGTCATGTACACATCCTCGAGCAGGTTTCCATTCAGAAACGCAGTTTTGACATCCATCTACCATATCTCATAGTCATGGTATGCTGCAATAGCAAGCATGATCCGAATGGACTTAAATTTCGCTACTGGAGAAAAGGTTTCATCATAGTCAATACCATGAATTTGCTTGAAACCTTTAGCTATCAAGCGACCCTTATAGATAAGTCCATCCATGTCAGTCTTTCTCTTAAAGACCCACTTACACCCAATGGGTTTTACCCCTTCAGGTGGATCAACCAAAGTCCATACTTGGTTGGTGTACATGGATTCAATTTCGGATCTCATGGCCTCTAGCCATTTCTCGGAATCTGGTCTCATCACAGCTTCCTGATAGGTGGTAGGCTCATCCTCTATGAGCACAACGTTATCATGGTCAGACAAGAGAAATGAGTATCTCTCAGGCTGACGACGTACCCTATCAGACCTGCGAAGAGGTATGTCTACTTGAACTGGTTGTGGTTCCTCAACTCCTTGTGGAACAACATCATCCACAACACTTTGTGGTTCTAGTTCAACTTCCATCGAGGCTTCATTGCTATGGTGCACATATTGAACTTTTTCAATATCGAACGTACTCCCACTAGTCTTTCTAGAAACAAAGTCCCTTTCTAGAAAGACTCCAGTCTTTGCCACAACTACCTTGTGCTGACTGGGAATGTAGAAGTAATATCCCTTAGTTTCCTTGGGATATCTAATAAAGTAGCACTTGTCATATTTGGGTCCTAAATTTGTCTGAGACTTGATGTCGTACGTAAGCCTCACAACCCTAAATCCTCATAAAAGACACTTGGGCATCTCTCCCAGTCCATATCCTATATGGTGTCTTTATCACAGCCTTGGATGGAACTCGGTTGAGTATAAAAGCTGCCGTGTCTAGAGCATAGCCCCAAAGAAATGTAGGAAGATCTGTGGCACTCATCATTGACCGTACCATATCTAATAGAGTATGGTTCCTCCTTTTGGATACACCATTCCACTGTGGTGTTCCAGGAGGAGTGAGTTGGGATAGAATCCCACACTCAGCTAGATAGTCACGAAACTCATGGCTAAGGTATTCTCCACCTCGATCTGATCGAAGTATCTTAATACTCTTGCCAAGCTGGTTCTGTACTTCATTCTTGAATTCTTTAAACTTTTCAAAGGATTCAAACTTATGTGTCATCAAGTACACATAACCATATATACTGAAGTCATCAGTAAATGTGATGAAGTACCTATAACCGCCTCTAGTAGCGACATTGAAAGGGCCACATACATCACTATGTATAAGTCCTAACAAATCGGTCACTCTCTCGCTGTGCCCGCTAAAGGGAGTCTTGGTCATCTTGCCTCGTAGGAATGACTCGCATATCTCATATGATTCAAAATCAAATGAGTCCAGCAAACCATCCTTATGGAGCTAGGATAAGCGCTTGTCATTTATATGACCTAAGCGACAGTGCCAGAGGTAGGTTTGGTTCATGTCATTTGACTTGAACCTTTTGGTATTTATGTTATAGATAGGCCTTTCAAGGTCTAGAATGTAGAGTCCGTTCATCAGAGGTGCACTACAATAGAACATATCTTTTAAATAATCAGAACAACTTTTGTCCTTTATTATAAAAGAGAAACATTTCTTGTCCAAACAAGAAATTGAAATTATGTTCTTAGTTAAAGCAGGCACATAACAAAGCCCAGAGGACAGAGATAGAAAATAAGTCCCTACAGCAACAGCAGCAACCCGTGCTCCATTGCCTACGCGTAGGTCCACCTCACCCTTTGCCAATGCCCTGCTATTTCTCAGCGCCTGCACATTAGTACAAATGTGAGAAGCACATCCGGTATCTAATACCCATGATGAAGAAATAGATAGATTGACTTCTATAATATATATACCTGAAGTGGAAGTCTCACTTCGCTTCTTCTTAAGATCTTCCGGGTACACCTTGCGGTTCCTCTTCCAATGCCCGGTCTGACCGTAGTAGAAGCAGATAGCATCCTTGGCAACCCCTCCTTTAGGCTTCAGTGCCTTGCCTTTGCCCTTGGCTTGGGACTTTCCTTTGCCTTTGGGCCTGCCCTTGCCCTTGTGTTTCTGAACCATCAGAATAGAGTTGTGCTTAACCTTCTTAAGGTTCAGCTCAGTAGTTCTTAACATGCTAAGCAGCTCGAGCAGTGGCTTGTCAATTTTGTTCATGTTGTAATTTAGAACGAATTGACTATAGCTATCCGGAAAGGATTGCAAGATCAAGTCAGTGGCCAGCTCCCAACCTCTGTAGGTTTTCTATGTACCCAATCATTTTGAGTACATATGGGCCTACGGGAGCCCCATCTGACATCTTGCACTGAAATAGTGCCTTAGAGATCTCGAATCTCTCGTGCCTCGCTTGTCCTTGATACAGTTAACGAAAATGTTCAACCATATCGTAAGCGCCCATCAACTCATGTTGCTTCTGAAGCTCAGAGTTCATGGTCGCGAGCATCAGACAGGACACATCTAATGCGTCATCTTGATGCTTCTTGTAAGCATATCGGTCAGCTCGTGTGGCAGTGGCAGGAGGAGCCTCAGGAATGGGCAACTCCAGAACATACAGTTTACGTTCCTGAGTGAGAACTATTCTGAAGTTCCTGTACCAGTCCAGGAAATTTGCTCCGTTGAGCTTGTCCTTCTCAAGGACAGAACGCAGGGAGAAAGAGTTCGTATTTGACGTCATGGTTATCTACAACAGAAAAATGCAGAAAATAAATATCATATTCTTTTAAATCATTTAATTAGGCCTTTAACTAAATGATGCTCCCACTGAATTCTATAATTCATGTGGGACAAGATCCACATCATACTATGCCTTGAGTTAGCTTTGGCTAAATCGCCCAAGACTTAGTATGATCGGTAGGTAACAATTTACCAATTACATCTCTATGCAACTCTTGTTTATAGTATCAAGATCCGCATTTATATTAAAACTCGAGTTAGCTTTGGCTAATACGCCCAAGAATTAATATAAATGTGATTTTGACCTATCTACCAACCATTGGAAAATGCCTATAGAATCTAATTGAGTTGTACTCGCCCATGCATTAATAAGCGGGACCAAGATTGTCCCTCCGTACCCTACCAAGATAATATGTGTTGCTCTGCTTTGGCAGATTCAACAACACATGTGATCGAGGTAGTGATAGGTATCACGGCACGGTAGTTATTTGAGTTGACGTGATTGAGATCTAATCTAATCGAGAGGGTGCATCTTGTGTACGATTTAGATCCAATCTAATCGTTAGGCACTAATTAATTACTAATTATGTATCACATACACTCAAGCAATTAATTAAATTATTTGTGATTAGTCATGACCCTACTACGATCTTCTCAAGCCAATGAGAAGATCGGATGGTCAACCTAAGGTCAATAGCTTCTCAAGCTCCTCCCTTTGACCACCTTGTGTTGCTCGCGCCCTGCTCGTAACTCCGTCTCGAGTGGACCTTCCACGGCTCCAATTTTGTACATTACAATTTTTGAAACTCGGGTTACATTCAAATCTAAACTAATTTACAACAAGAATATAAAATAGAGAAAGGCACGACGCGCAGGTCGCGAATCAAATATACAACACGCACATCACATGACGGCACGTAGGCCGTATTAAGAATTACAACACATTTCCAATCAAATTGGGTCTTTTTGGGCCATTACTATCACAAAATGATACATAATTATAAATTATGTATTTTCTATAATTTTCTGTAATTTTTACTATAATTTTTACAATTTTTATGAGTAAAATTCCCGACGGTTCCGTTTAGCAGATTTTCGGGCGCAATCACGGAACGAATCCCCTTGCGGGGCCAGGGGCAGCGCTCCTACCCGCGATCTAACCATCGCGAGTATTCCTTAGCGATCCTACAGCGCCTTAGCCCGCTGTCCCAAAATGATTTGGGGTGAAACCTTGCCGTTTTAGAAAAATCTTCTCGGTAGTCGAAACCTACAAGTGTCGAAACACTTGTGCTTCGCTTCTACGAGAAAAATACCCATAAAACTATAAAAATAGGAAATTAACAGAATATTACAGAACTGATATTTTCACAAAAATACAAAATAAACTTGTACAAGACTTCAAACGTGGCTTTGATACCACTGTAGGACTTTTCGGGCCGCGAAAATTGCTTTTTCGCGTCGCGGAAACCCCGAAAACCCCCGTCACCGGATCCGTGCGAAGAATAAAATTTTGAAAAACCTTCGAGTACGAGTTTACTAACTCTAGATCTACATTAGAGTTCTGGATGTTTAAGAGTTTTTAACCTTGATGCGCGCCCTTCATGAATCCCGCTCGTCCAAGGTGCCGGATCTCAAGATTGTCAAAGTAGACAATCCTCTACACGTATCCACACGAACAAAAGAGGGAGAAAACCAAACTAAAGTGTGCTAGCACCTTAGTAGGGTTCGGCCAAGGTAGGATGAGAGGGAGAGAAGAAAGAGCTCAAGGAGGAAGAAGATAGAATGAATGCCTTGAATGAAAAAAATTCATTCTAATTCATTTTGAGTGGCCGACCATAATTGTAACTCCCTTACAATTAATGTGGCCGCCCACATTAAATGAAAAGGGGTTTGTAACCTCCATGATGTGGCACACACATGTGCTAGCTTTGATGATGTGGCACATCATCATTAGTCCTCCTATTGCCAACTAACAAATGAGGTGGCAAATGGTCAAGTCAAACTTGACATTTCATCTTCCTTCTCAAGTCAAGTCAAACTTGACCAAATCTCTCTCATGGTTGATCTAATCTAACCATTTGATTCAAACCAACTTAATATAATGAATCTAATTCATTTAGTTAAATTGATTCAATGAGTCATTATCTAAATTAGACTCATTGAACACATGAATCAACTTGAGTCTAACTCAATTAGCCTAACTTGGATTACTCTTAATCCAATTTGGTTCAATACATGAACCTAATCCTCTTGGTTCATCATATGAACCTAATCTCCATCTAATTATCCTTAGTGTGTGACCCTATAGGTTCTTGTAACGTTGGCAATGCCCCTAAATCCATTTAGGAGCATAAGTAATGAGTGGTATCTAGCAACACATCATTACTACCCAAGTTACAAGAATGTTGAGATCCAACATTACCTTGTGACTACTAATTGTGACTCCTCACAATATATGACAAGTGTCCTTCTATCCTAGACATCTAGATTGATTAATGTGAGGCATAGACCGTGTCTGTTGGGTTTTTCGGGCCGCGAAAACCGCTTTTCGCGTCTCAGAAACCCCGAATCACCCAAAGTCGTAGATCCGTGCAAGGAAAAATACGAAGATAATACGAGTACGAGTTTCAAAAAAAAACCTTTAGATCTAATCCTAGATCTATGTGTTAAGAAATTTACCCTTGTAGCGAAGTCCTACGCATTCCCGCTCGTCCAAACGGTGCCGGATCTCGAGAGTGTCAACGTAGACACTCCTCTAATGATATCCACATGAACAAGGAGTGTCTCTCACACTCAAAGGATGGAGAAGAGAGCCCCAAGTGTGCTAGCACTTTCTAGAGCTCTCGGATGGGATTGAAAAAGGGAGAAAGAGAGAAAACAAGAAGACTCTCACATACTCAACTAGTAGTATCCTCTTCTTGTGTCCTTCACACTCTCTTATCTTTTCTTGGATGAAACTCAACACCTTCTCACCACCATGGAAGTCACGGCAACCACCAAGAGAAGCAAGGATCCAAGGAAGAAGAAACAAGAATGAATGCAAATCAATTGCATTCACACACCATCAAATGTGTGGCCGGCCACACAAATGTAACCCCCTCATTTAATGTGGCCGCCCACATTAAAAGGAATGGGTGTGTAACCTCCATGAGGTGGCACACCATTATGAGGAGGTGATGATGTGCAAGGATGTGTCATGCCATGTAGGATGAGTCAACCTACATGATGTGGCAATGCATCAAGTCAAACTTGATGTTTCAACTTTCATTTGGTCAAGTCAAAATTGACCAATTTCTCCCTTGTTGAGTTAAATCCAACATTTGATTCAAGTCAATTTCAATTTAATGAATCTCAATTCATTAATATAAATTGACTCAATGAATCAAATTTAAATTAGACTCATTCAACAATTGAATCTAATTGAGTCTAACTCAATAAGTCTAATTTGAATCCAATCTTTGGTACATCATATGAACCTAATCCAATTGGTTCATCATATGAACCTAATCTCCATCCACATGTTCTTTGTGTGTGACCCAATAGGTTCTTGTAACGTTGGCAATGCCTCTAAACTCATTTAGAAGCATAAGTAATGAGCGGTATCTAGCAATACATCATTACTACCCAAGTTACAAGAATGTTGAGATCCAACATCACCTTGTGACTACTAATTGTGACTCCTCACAATATATGACAAGTATCCTTCTATCATAGACATCTAGATTGATCAATGTGAGGCATAGACCGTGTCATCCTCTGATCAATCTAAATCCTGAACTCCAAGTAGACTCACTAAATCAAATGAGCTCAATATCTCATATTGACTCATTTGGGCATGGCTATGCACTTCGTGGTCTCACTCTATCAGGAATATTGATGTCTCTCCCATCACATAGGAGGGATAGATCTCATCTACATCACTCACATCCCTCTGCATAATTCGTTACATACCCAGTAATCGCCTTTATAGTCCACCCAGTTACGGGTGACGTTTGACGAAACTAAAGTACATAACTCCTTATGTAGGGATCTATGGTGACTTCAGGTCTAAGGACTAGTAGTCATACTAATAGCCACATGAGAAAGTATATGACACTCATATAACAATTCATGATACTTTCTCATGGCGGGTCATTCAGTATACATTCTCTAATCTATACCCATGTGTGAGCTTGATATCTCTATATCCATGACTTGTGAGATCAAGTCATCGAGCTGACCTACATGCTAGTCTTATTGCATTAACATTGTCCCTGAATGTTAATACTTGACTAGGAATGATTTAGAGTAGTGTTCCCTATATCATCTCACTATCGATTCAACTAATCGATTGATATAGGTATGCACCTTCTACTCAAGGACGCTATTATACTTAGTTTATTTGGCACTAATACAAATAAGTATAATAACCAAACAAATGCCTTTATTAATATACAAGAATATGATACAATGAGTCCATACAATCATCAAATGATTGGCTCTAGGGCTCTAACTAACAATCTCCCACTAGCACTAGTGCCAATCAGTATAGGCTCAAAGGCCTAATGACCTAGTGTGACCATCATGCTTTCTCTGTGCCAAAGCCTTGGTCAAGGGATCTGCGATGTTAGCTTCTATAGATACTCTGCAAATCTTCACATCTCCTCTATCGATAATCTCTCGAATGAGATGGAAACGTTGTAGAACTGCTGTGAACTCTGCCAGCTCATAGCACTATCATTCAAGCAAAACACGAACCTCAACTGTGATCTTTAATCATCCTGATCGGTCTGGAAGCTGGCATCACTGTAACCCTTTACAGTTAGCTCATCATTGCCTCCATATATCAAGAAATATTCTTTAGTCCTTCATTAGTACTTAAGAATATTCTTGACCACTATCCAGTGACTTTCACCTGGATCTGATTGGTATCTGCTCGTCATGCTCAAAGCATACGAGACATCAGGTCGAGTACATAGCATGGTGTACATGATAGACCCTATGTCTGAGGCATAAGGGATCTGATCCATGCGGTCTCTCTCCTCTCTAGAAGGAGGACGTTGAGTCTTCGAAAGACTCACGCCATGTGATATAGGCAGAAATCCCTTCTTGGAGTTCTGCATGGCAAACCGAAGGAGTACCTTGTCATTATATGCACTCTGACTTAGGCCAACCAATCTCTTAGATCTTTCTCTATAGATCTGTATTCCCAGAATACGAGATGCTTCACCTAAGTCCTTCATTGAGAAACAACTTCCTAGCCAAGTCTTCACAGACTGAAGCAAAGAGATGTTACCCCAATGAGTAGTATTTCATCCACATAAAATATGATGAAGATAACTGTGTTCCCAACTACCTTCTTGTAGACACAAGGATCATCTTCGTTCTTGATGAAACCAAACTATTTGATTGCATCATCAAATCGAAGATTTCAGCTCCGAGAAGCTTGCTTTAGTCCATAAATGGACCTATGCAGCTTGCATACTCTAATAGTATGTTGTGGATCTATAAAACCCTCAGGTTGTGTCATGTACACATCCTCGAGCAGGTTTCTATTCAGAAACGCAGTTTTGATATCCATCTGCCATATCTCGGAATCTGGTCTCATCACAGCTTCCTGATAGGTGGTAGGCTCATCCTCTATGAGCACAATGTCATCATGGTCAGACAAGAGAAATGAGTATCTCTCAGGCTGATGACGTACCCTATCAGACCTGCGAAGAGGTATGTCTACTTGAACCGGTTGTTGTTCCTCAACTCCTTGTGGAACAACATCATCCACAACACTTTGTGGTTCCAGTTCAATTTCCATCGAGGCATCAGTGCTATTGTTCGCATCTTGAACTTCTTCAAGATCGAACGCGCTCCCACTAGTCTTTCTAGAAACAAAGTCCCTTTCTAGAAAGACCCCAGTCTTTGCCACAACTACCTTGTGCTAAATGGGAATGTAGAAGTAATATCCCTTAGTTTCCTTGGGATATCCGATGAAATAGCACTTGTCGGATTTGGGTCCTAACTTGTATGAGACTTGACGTCATACATAAGCCTCACAACCCCAAATCCTCATAAAAGACACCTGGGCATCTCTCCCAGTCAATATCCTATATGGTGTCTTTATCACGGTCTTGGATGTAACTCGGTTGAGAATGAAAGCTGCCGTGTCTTGAGCATATCCCCATAGATATGTCGGAAGATCTGTGTGACTCATCATAGATCGTACCATATCTAATAAGGTACAATTCCTCCTTTCGGATACACCATTCCACTGTGGTGTTCCAGGAGGAGTGAGTTGAGATAAAATCCCACACTTAGCTAAGTAGTCACGAAACTCATGGCTTAAGTATTCACCACCTCGATCTGATCGAAATACCTTAATACTCTTGCCAAGCTGGTTCTATACTTCATTCTTGAATTCTTTGAACTTTTCAAAGGATTCAGATTTGTGTCATCAAATACACATAACCATATCTACTGAAGTCATCAGTAAATGTGATGAAGTACCTATAACCGCCTCTAGCAGCAACATTGAAAGGGCCACATACATCACTATGTATGAGTCCTAACAAATCAGTTGCTCTCTCGCTGTGCCCACTAAAGGGAGTCTTGGTCATCTTGCCTCGTAGGCATAACTCGCATATCTCATATGATTCAAAATCAAATGAGTCCAACAAACCATCCTTATGGAGTTGGGATAAACGCTTGTCATTTATATGACCTAAGCGACAGTGCCAAAGGTAGGTTTGGTTCATGTCATTAGACTTGAACCTCTTGGTATTTACGTTATAAATAGGGCTTTCAAGGTCTAGAATATAGAGTCCGTTTATCAGAGGTGCACTACAATAGAACTTATCTTTTAAATAAACAGAACAACATTTGTCTTTTATTAAAAGTGTAACCTTTCTTGTTCAAACAAGAAACTGAAACTATGTTCTTAATAAGAGCAGGTACATAATAACAATCGTCTAAATCTAGTACAAGCCTAGAGGGCAGAGATAGATAGTAAGTCCCTACAGCAACAGCAGCAACCTGTGCTCTATTGCCTACTCGTAGGTCCATCTCGCCCTTTGTCAATGCCCTGCAATTTCTCAGCGCCTGCACATCAGTACAAATGTGAGAAGCACATCCAGTATCTAATACCCATGATGTAGAAATAGTTAGATTGACTTCTATAACATATATACCTGAAGTGGAAGTCTCACTTCGCTTCTTCTTAAGATCCTCCAAGTATACCTTGCAGTTCCTCTTCCAGTGTCAGGTCTGACCGCAGTGGAAGCAGGTAGCATCCTTGGCGTCCCCTCCTTTAGGCTTCAGTGCCTTGCCTTTGCCCTTGGCTTGGGACTTTCCCTTGCCTTTGGGCTTGCCTTTGCCCTTATGCTTCTGGACCATCAGAATGGGCTTAACCTTCTTAAGGTTAACCTCAGCAGTTCGTAACATACTAAGGAGCTCGGGCAGTGGCTTGTCAATCTCGTTCATGTTATAGTTCAGAACGAATTGACTATTGCTATCTGACAAGGACTGCAAGATCAAGTCAGTGGCCAGCTCTTGGCCAAGTGGGAACCCCAGTCTTTGTAGGTTCTCTTGAGTACATAAGGACCTACGGGAGCCCCGTATGACATCTTGCACTGAAACAGTGCCTTAGAGATCTCAAATATCTCATGCCTCGCTTGTCCCTGATATAGTTGGCGAAGATGCTCAACCATATCGTAAGCGCCCATCAACTCGTGTTGCTTCTGAAGCTCAGAGTTCATGGTCGCGAGCATTAGACAGGATACATCTAATGCGTCGTCTTGATGCTTCTAGTAAACATCTTTGCCTGCTCGCGGGGCATTGGCAGGAGGAGCCTCCGGAATGGGCTGCTCCAGAACGTACAGTTTACGTTCCTGGGTGAGAACTATTCTCAAGTTCCTGTACTAGTCCAGGAAATTCGCTCCGTTGAGCTTGTACTTCTCAAGGACAGATCGCAGGGAGAAGGAATTCGTGTTCGACGTCATGGTTATCTACAACAGAAAATTTGCAGAATTAAATATCATATTCTTTTAAAATCATTTAATTAGGCCTTTAATTAAATGATGCTCCCACTGAATTCTATAATTCTTGTGGGACAAGATCCACATCATGTTGGTCCCTCTGGAGGCCGGCAAGAGGGGAGGGGTGAATTGCCCTACAAAATTAAACTCGAACCTTTCTCGGATTTTCAACTATATAACATAAACACTTGTAATAAAAAGTAGAGACTAAGTAAAGAAATCATACACCAGAGATTTACTTGGTTTGCAATCAGAGGATTGCTAATCCAAGGAAAGTAAGCGCACTATGATCTCCTCTAGGCGGAGAAGCCTCTTTACAACGTTGACAGCACAAATGAAAAGAATACAACTGAAAGCAGAGAAAGAATTGATTACTAGTGAGTTAAAAAGAATGTGCAGACCAGTACTATATTTATAGTACTGGTCCGGGCGCCTGGAAGGAGTTCCGGGCGCCCTGGAGGGGATAAAATTCTATCCCCAACGATCAGATCGCGTTTGACGCGATCCTGGTCAAAATCATGCTCCGGGCGCCCGGAATGGTCCACTAAAGTCAACCGCAGTTGACTTTTTGTCCAGATCACTTCTCTGGTTCAGCTCGTCTCGGTCCGGGTCTTCTGTTCCGGCTCCGCTAGCTTGGGTGATCTCGGCCTCCGAATAGGGCTCACCCGAACCCATGTTCCGGCCTTCTCCTCGAGCAGCCTTCCTTCCGGTTTCTCGTCCCTCGAACGCCGCGCACGCTCTTCTCGTCCACAGGTGTACTCTTCCGCAGACACCTCGTCCCTCTGACGCACCGAGCCCGTCGGCTCTCTCCCGTGCCGTCCTTCTCGCTAGCCGCGTCTTCCGCTCGACTTCCTGTGTTCCTAAGCTCCTGCACACTTAGACACAAGGGTTAAACAAACGCAGGACCTAACTTAGCTTGTTTGATCACATCAAAACACCTTGGGGTTCCAACAATCTCCCCCTTTTTGATGTGAGCAACCCAAGTTAAGTTAGGGTAACCATATGCAATAAAAATAATTTTATTTTCCAATAAGTCCAAATATTTTTCAATTGAAAAATTATAGTATCTCCCCCTAGACTTAACATACTTCTCCCCCTTTGATCACATAAAAATTGGGGTGATAAACAAGTCTAAGGCAAATTCAAACACTTTTCAGATAAAAACAGTCACAAGTGTTTATAGAAAAAAAAATTTTAAGTTTGAAACTTATCACAACATTCCCAAAAAAAATTCTAATTAAACAATTTAAGTCAATTTTAAGAAAAGATGATAAGGCAAAATTATCATAAAAAAAATTCTAAGTTAACTTTTAAAAAAAATCCTAAGTCAATTTTAAGAAAAATTATAAGGCAATATAAAAAAAAACTTAAAAAATTTCTAAGTCGATTTTCATAAAAAAATTTTAGATAATTAATTTCTAAGGCAATGTTTCAAAAGAGAATATCTAAAAAAAATTCTAAGTCAATATACAGAAAAAATTTTAAGTTATTTTTCATAAAAGATTTCTAAGGCAATTTTCAAAGAAAAATGTCTAATACAATATTCATAGAAAAATTCCTAAGTTAAAAAATATCTAAGTCAATAATTTTCAGAAATTTTCTAAGTCAATTAAAAAAATATTATTTTAAAAAAATCTTTTTTTTTATTTATAAATTAATTTTAAATATTTTCTAACACAAATTGAATAACTCTTTTAAAGCATTAAGTAAATTAAATTAATGCTTTTTCAGTTAGTCAATTAAACTTTTCATTTCGATACTTGACTTCCAGGTCGTGGCGAGGCACTAGGCCTTCTTGGTTATTGGAGCAACAACCACTTCCTTAGACAAAGCCTCATAATGAAATTAGTCGTTTAATTTCCTTGCTGAAAATGCTAAGTCTAATTTTAGATTAAACAGGTTTTTGGAACTCAGTAGAGATTCCTACCTACAGGGTTAACCAAGTATTTCCTAGGTACATAGATTTTTAATATATTTCTAATTTGACTTTGATGAAATCTATAATACCAATTTAAACCTCTATAATTTCTAAAAGTAGAAATATTTGAATTTTTATATTTTTTCAATCTTTCTATTTCTTCTTTTAGTTTTTCATTTTCAATTTTCAATTTATCAAAATCCTCTATAAGACATGATTTTGCTGAAATTCTTTTTGTTTCCAAAATTTCATTTTTTAATTTGATATTTTCATTTTCTAATTTATACATGGATTTCGTCATTGCCTTAATGCCAGAATAAAGTTGATCAGGGGGTAAGAGGCATACCTCACTTACCATATCGGACTTGAAACCTGAATCTCCCCCTGCTTCACTGCTTTCATCCGAGGTCGCTCCCCCTTCATCGATGCTAGGTTCTGATAAACTTTGTCTATCGTAGCTTGCCATTAGTGCTATTCCGGCATATTCTTGAGCTTCTGATTCGGATGAAGAAGTGTCGTCCCAAGTTGGTTTTAGGTTGTGTTTCTTGGGAGACTTCCTTTTGGCCTTCTTGAGTTCTGGGCAGTCTTCTCTTAGGTGTCCCTGCTTCTGACACTGGTAGCACCGCACCTTTCTTCCACCTTTTTGATTCCTTTTATTCTGCATTTTAAATTTATTAGATCTAAAAAACTTTTTAAAATTTCTTACCATGTATGCTTCTTGATCGTCTTCGGAGTCTTACTCGAGTTCATCCTTCTGGGTTGCGTTCAGCGCCATAGTCTGGGTTGTATCCTTTGTCGTTCCTGCATACCTGGTTTCATGCAATTCAAGAGTAGAAAACAACTCTTCTAAAGTGCTTACCTCCAGGTCTTTTGAGATGTAGTAGGCGTCGACGATTGATGTCCATTCCGGAGTTCTTGGAAACGAGTTGAGCGCGTAGCGTATAGTGTCCCTGTTTGTTACCGTTTCACCGAGGTTCTCGAGACCAGTAACTAGTTCTTTTACCTTTGCGTGTAAACCAGCTACTTTCTCACCTTTCTCCAGACGAATGTTCATCAGTTTGTTGCGGAGGATGTCCATTCTAGCGAGCTTTGCTTCGGACGTGCCTTCGTGGAGTTCCAAGAACTTCTCCCAAAGTTCTTTAGCAGATGAATAATTTTCGATGCGGTTGACCTCTTGAGGCGGTAACACGCTCAGCAGGTGATGTTCCGCACGACTGTTTGCTACTGACTCATTCTGCTCCTTCTTTGTCCAATCGCTCTCTTCTTTTTCTTTTCCATCTTTATCTATTGGAGCTACAAAACCATATTTCATGATAAACCGAATTTCAAAATCTGTTTTTAGGAATACCTCCATACGACGCTTCCAGTCTGCGAAGTTCCCCTCGAATTTTGGTGGAACAATGCTTGGTCCGGCCATCTTTGTTGCTTCGATCGGCGGTTAGTCCTCCTGAAGCGTACTCGGCTCTGATACCACTTGTTGGTCCCTCTGGAGGCCGACAAGAGGGGAGGGGTGAATTGCCCTACAAAATTAAACTCGAACCTTTCTCGGATTTTCAACTATATAACATAAACACTTGTAATAAAAAGTAGAGACTAAGTAAAGAAATCATACACCAGAGATTTACTTGGTTTGCAATCAGAGGATTGCTAATCCAAGGAAAGTAAGCGCACTATGATCTCCTCTAGGCGGAGAAGCCTCTTTACAACGTTGACAGCACAAATGAAAAGAATACAACTTAAAGCAGAGAAAGAATTGATTACTAGTGAGTTAAAAAGAATGTGCAGACCAGTACTATATTTATAGTACTGGTCCGGGCGCCTGGAAGGAGTTCCGGGCGCCCTGGAGGGGATAAAATTCTATCCCCAACGATCAGATCGCGTTTGACGCGATCCTGGTCAAAATCATGCTCCGGGCGCCCCGGAGCAAAAAGTCGGGATCACTTCTCCGTCAAGTCCCAGTCTCGGTCCGGGTCTGTTCGCTCCGGCTCCGCTAGCTTGGGTGATCTCGGCCTTCCGGAATAGGGCTCACCCGAACCCATGTTCCGGCCTTCTTCTCGAGCAGCCTTCCTTCCCGGTTTCTCGTCCCTCGAGCGCCACGCACGCTCTTCTCGTCCACCGGTGTACTCTTCCGCGGACACGTCGTCCCTCAGACGCACCGAGCCCGTCGGCTCTCTCCCGTGCCGTCCTTCTCGCTAGCCGCGTCTTCCGCTCGACTTCCTGTGTTCCTAAGCTCCTGCACACTTAGACACAAGGGTTAAACAAACGCAGGACCTAACTTAGCTTGTTTGATCACATCAAAACACCTTGGGGTTCCAACACATCATACTAACCCTTGAGTTAGCTTTGGCTAATACGCCCAAGGCTTAGTATGATCGGTAGGTAACGATTGCTAATTACATCTCTATGCAACTCTTGTTTATAGAATCAATATCCGCATTTATATTAAAACTCGAGTTAGCTTTGGCTAATACGCCCGAGAGTTAATATAGATGTGATTTTGACCTATCTTTTCCAACCGTTGGAATAATGCCTATAGTTGACTCGATCCAACCGAGCAACTAGGAATACTCAATCTAATTGAGTTTGTATTCACCCATGCGTTGATAGGCGGGACCAAGATTGTCCCTCCGTACCCTACCAAGATAATATGTATTGCTCTGCTTTTGCAGATTCAATAATACATGTGATCGAGATAGTGATAGGTATCACGGCACGGTTAGGCATTTAGAGTTGGTTCGATCGAGATCTAATCTAATCGAAAAGGATGCATCTTGTGCATGACTTAGATCTAATCTAATCGCAAGGGTGCATCATGTGCACGACTTAGATCTAATCTAATCGTTAAGGCACTAATTAATCAATTACTTATTAAACATGCATCATATACATAAGCAATTAACTAATTAATCTATTTGTGATTTAGTCATGGCCCTAATACGATCTTCTCAAGCCAATGAGAAGATCGAATGGTCAACCTAGGGTCAACAGCTTCTCCAAGCTCCTCCCTTTGACCACCTTGTGTTGCTCGTGCCCGCCTCGGAACTCCGTCTCGTGTGGACCCTCCACCGCTCCAATTTGTATATTACAATTTGAAATTCGAGTTACATTCGAGTCTAAATCTAATTTACAACCAGAATATATGAGAAAGTCACGACGCGCAGGTCGCAGAAAAATAAAAACATACAACACGCGCAAACACATAACGGCACGCAAGCCCTATTATGAATTACAACACAATCCAATCATATTGGGTTTTTGAGCCATGACTATCAAAAAATTAATATATAATTCAAAATTATATATTTTCATAATTTTCTATAATTTTAAAATTAATTTTTTACAATTTTTACGAGTAAAATTTCCCGGCGGTCCCGTTTAGCGGTTTCGGGCGCAATCGCGGAACAGATCCCCTTGCGGGGCCAGGGGCAGCGCCCCTACCCGCGATCTAACCATCGCGAGGGTTCCTTTGAGATCCTTCAGCGCCTAAACTCGCTGTCCCAAAACGATTTGGGACGAAACCTTTGAGAAGAATTTTCCTGGCGATCCCGATTTGCGATTTCGGGCGCAATCGCGAAGCAAATCCCCTTGCGGGGTTAGGGGGAGTGCCCCTACCCACGATCTAACCATCGTGAGTTGCTCCTAAGCGATCCTACAGCGCCTTCACTCGCTGTCCCAAATGGATTTGGGTCGAAACATCACCGTTTTGGAAAAAACTTCCCGGTAGTCGAAGCCTACAAGCGTCTAAACACTTGAGCTTCGATTACTCGAGAAAAATACTCATAAAAACTCAAAAATCATAATTTTACAGAAAATTACAGAAACTTTAGTTTTCATAAAACCAAAAAATTAAACTCGTACAAGCCTTGCATTTGGCTCTGATACGACTGTTGGGTTTTTCGGGCCGCGAAAACCGCTTTTCGCATCGCGGAAACCCCGAATCACCCAAAGTCGTAGATCCGTGCAAGGAAAAATACGAAGACAATACGAGTACGAGTTTCAAAAAAAAACCTTTAGATCTACTCCTAGATCTATGTGTTAAGAAATTTACCCTTGTAGCGAAGCCCTTCGCATTCCCGCTCGTCCAAACGGTGCCGGATCTCGAGAGTGTCAATGTAGACACTCCTCTAATGATATCCACACGAACAAGGAGTGTCTCTCACACTCAAAGGATGGAGAAGAGAGCCCCAAGTGTGCTAGCACTTTCTAGAGCTCTCGGATGGGATTGAAAAAGGGAGAAAAGAGAGAAAACAAGAAGACTCTCACATACTCAACTAGTAGTATCCTCTTCTTGTGTCCTTCACACTCTCTTATCTTTTCTTGGATGAAACTCAACACCTTCTCACCACCATGGAAGTCACGGTAACCACTAAGAGAAGCAAGCATCCAAGGAAGAAGAAGCAAGAATGAATGCAAATCAAATGTGTGGCCGGCCACACAAATGTAACCCCCTCATTTAATGTGGCCGCCCACAATAAAAGGAATGGGTGTGTAACCTCCATGAGGTGACACACCATTATGAGGTGGTGATGATGTGGCAAGGATGTGTCATGCCATGTAGGATGAGTCAACCTACATGATGTGGCAATGCATCAAGTCAAACTTGATGTTTCAACTTTCATTTCGTCAAGTCAAAATTGACCAATTTCTCCCTTGTTGAGTTAAATCCAACATTTGATTCAAGTCAATTTCAATTTAATGAATCTCAATTCATTAATATAAATTGACTCAATGAATCAAATTTAAATTAGACTCATTCAACAATTGAATCTAATTGAGTCTAACTCAATAAGTCTAATTTGAATCCAATCTTTGGTGCATCATATGAACCTAATCCAATTGGTTCATCATATGAACCTAATCTCCATCCACATGTTCTTTGTGTGTGACCCAATAGGTTCTTGTAACGTTGGCAATGCCCCTAAACTCATTTAGAAGTATAAGTAATGAGCGGTATCTAGCAATACATCATTACTACCCAAGTTACAAGAATGTTGAGATCCAACATCACCTTGTGACTACTAATTGTGACTCCTCACAATATATAACAAGTATCCTTCTATCCTAGACATCTAGATTGATCAATGTGAGGCATAGACCGTGTCATCCTCTGATCAATCTAAATCCTGAACTCCAAGTAGACTCACTATATCAAATGAGCTCAATATCTCATATTGACTCATTTGGGCATGGCCATGCACTTCGTGGTCTCACTCTATCAGGAATATTGATGTCTCTCCCGTCATATAGGAGGGATAGATCCCATCTACATCACTCACTTCCCTCTGCATAATTCGTTACATACCCAGTAATCGCCTTTATAGTCCGCCCAGTTACGGGTGACGTTTGACGAAACTAAAGTACATAACTCCTTATGTAGGGATCTATGGTGACTTCAGGTCTAAGGACTAGTAGTCATACTAATAGCCACATGAGAAAGTATATGACACTCATATAACGATCCATGATACTTTCTCATGGCGGGTCATTCAGTATACATTCTCCAATGTATACCCATGTGTCAGCTTGATATCTCTATATCCATGACTTGTGAGATCAAGTCATCGAGCTGACCTACATGCTAGTCTTATTGCATTAACATTGTCCCTGAATGTTAATACTCGACTAGGAATGATTTAGAGTAGTGTTCCCTATATCATCTCACTATCGATTCAACTAATCGATTGATATAGGTATGAACCTTCTACTCAAGGACGCTATTATACTTAGTTTATTTGGCACTAATACAAATAAGTATAATAACCAAATAAATGCCTTTATTAATATACAAGAATATGATACAATGAGTCCATACAATCATCAAATGATTGGCTCTAGGGCTCTAACTAACAGTGTCATCCTCTGACCAATCTAAATCTTGAACTACAAGTAGACTCACTAAATCAAATGAGCTCAATATCTCATATTGACTCATTTGGGAATGGTCATGCACTTCGTGGTCTCACTCTATCAAGAATATCGATGTCACTCCCGTCATATAGGAGTGATAGATCCCATCTACATCACTCAAATCCCTCCGCATAATTCGTTACATACCCAATAATCGCCTTTATAGTCCACCGTGTTACGGGTGACGTTTGACAAAACCAAAGTACGTAACTCCTTATGTAGGGAACCATGGTGACTTTAGGTCCAAGGACTAATAGTCATACTAATAGACACATGAGTAAGTATAGGATACTCATATAACGATCCATGATACTTTCTCATGGCGGGTCATTCAGTATACATTCTCCAATGTTTACCCATTTGCCAACTTGATATCTCTATATCCATGACTTGTGAGATCAAGTCATTGAGTTGACCTACATGCTAGTCTCGTCGCATTAACATTGTCCCTGAATGTTAATACTCGACTAGGAATGATTAAGAGTAGTGTTCCCTATATCATCTCACTATCGGTTCAATTAACCGATTGATATGGGTAAGAACCCTCCACTCAAGGACGCTATTATACTTAATTATTTGGCACCAATACAAGTAAGTATAATAACAAAAAAAAATGTCTTTATTTATATAAGAATATGATACAACATGTCCATAATACAATCATCAAATGATTGACTCTAGGGCTCTAACTAACAGTATAAAACCTAGATCCTGAACACAATAAACATATGGTCGTGTCACTACCCCAATAAGCATGTATAATCAGGTAGGTACTATCATGAAGTGCATAATAAGTAAATAAAACAAGCATGTAACAGGTATCGGGTAGTGACCAACCGAAGCAAAGACAAACATAATCATTACTAAAAGTTATAACCTACTAAACATATCAGCATGACATTATCAAATATAAGTCAAGGTACCTGCCTCAAATACCAGGTCCAATCCAGTCAAATCTAATGTCGAGATGTTTGTCTCGCATCAAGGTCCTGTATCACCAATATATACATTTGTATTTAGCAAATATCCAATGAAATAGCTAAATAAAAATCTCTAACACTAAAAATAGGGCAAACCCTAATTAACACATAAATAACTAATTACACAATCCAAATCCAATTAACTTAAAAATCAGCACTGTCCCTAAAAAAATCCTAATTTCAAATTCTAAATTTCCAATAGTAAGAACTAGATCAAAACTCAATTTGGGTAATCAACACTTACCCTAATGTCACCAATCCTCTACTCCATCAGAAGAAATTAGCTGTTCCAGAAGCCACCCAACACCTCCTCTGCCATAATCAGTCCACAGATAAATTCTCAACCCTTTGATATACCTTTTATCCCACCAATAGGATCTAAATCTAATAGAAAGGAAATAATCAAACCAAAACTCACCAATTTTGGATGCTCCCCTGTTGGTTCACTGTAGGAGGTGGCTGAAGGAAGACCCAACAGTGTAATTAGGGCACGGAAGGGGACACCAAAGCTTGGGTTGCTGCTCCTAACCGAAGACCTACTCAAGCTTCTGGATTTCGACGATCTAGGGCACAGGTACGCCGGCAACAAAGCACAGTGAGGTCGGCGTCGTCTGTGGTGGTCGATGGCAACACAGAGAGAAGAAGGAAGTCGTTGGTCGGCGGGGGCGAGGGCTCATGTACAGCGGCAACCTGCGATCAGTGGCATCGGAACGGCGGCTGCGCCGGATTCCAGTGGCCGATGATCGGCGCGCGGATCAGAAGAGAGGAAAGGGTGGCTCTCGTCGCCGGCGGCCTGGCTTCGGGCAAAGGAGACAGTGAGATCGGGAGAAGGGCTCGGTGAGGAAGAAGACAAGAAGAGGGGAGAAGAAACCGCTGCTTGCGGTTAGGGCATAGCTTCGGCGGGGAAGAAACTCGGCACGCGACGTCGAAGAGGACGGGGTGAGGGCACAGAAACGGGAAAAGAAAATAAATAACTAAATAAAATTTTCCTTATTTAAATGGGTAGCCTAAACAGGCTTTCCCAGGGCCCGATATTTATCCACGTAAACTTGTCCATACGAGCTCCAAAAAATTCCCGAAAAATTTCTCAAATATTCCGAAAAATTCCCTTATCATTATTCGCCATTTTTTTTGTTATTTTACATTCTCGGCCACTAATAAAAATTTGGTCCCCAAATTTCGTTATCTACTATCAGTAAGTACTAGCAAAAGCTAAACAGTATAAATGCTGAACGGAACCATAACTTACATACCTCAAGTGAAAAGATGGGGGTATCGAGCTCGAATCATATCCTCAAGCTCCCAGGTAGCCTCCTCATCCGAATGATGCTGCCATCCGACTTTAACCACCCGGATAGTCTTGTTCCGCAACTAACGCTCTTTCCGGCCCAGAATCCGTACCAGAACCTCCTCATAAGTGACGTCAGGCTGAACAGGAACTGAAATATCTGTCAACACATGTGTCGAGTCGGGTACGTATCTCCTCAACATAGATACGTGGAATACTTGTTGTACGCCTACCAGGGTCGGTGGTAGTGCCAGCCGATAAGCTACTGCTCCAATACTCTCCAGGATCTAGAAAGGGCCAATGTATCGCGGAGCTAGCTTACCTCTGAGGCCAAATCTATTCACCCCTTTCGTGGGTGAGACTCATAGAAAAACATGGTCACCAATAGAGAACTCTAGGGGTCTCTGATCAGCATAACTCTTCTAGCGGTCCTGCGCCTCTGACATCCTCCGTCTGATAGTACGGACCAACTCTGCCTCCTGCTGAGCTCTATGAGGTCCCAACAGCTGGGCCTCCCCAACCTCATCCCAGAGGGTGGGTGTCCGACAAGGCCTACTATACAACTCTTCAAACGGTGCCATCTGGATAGCCGAATGAAAGCTGTTGTTGTAGGCGAACTCTACCAATGACAAATGGTCCTCCCAACTGCCTCCAAAATCCAATACACAAGAACTCAGCAAGTCCTCTAGAAAATCCAATACACAAGACCTCAGCAAGTCCTCTAGAGTCTGAATGGTCCGTACTGACTGTCCATCTGTTTGCGGATGGTAAACTGTACTGAATCGGAGCTGAATGCCCAAGGCCTACAGCAGACTCTGCCATAAACGAGACGTGAACTAGGGGTCTCTATCTGAAATAATAGTCAAAGGGACACCATGAAATCTGATAATCTCCCTGCAATACAGATTTGTCAATCGATCCAGGGAATCAGTCTTTCGGATCGCTAAGAAGTGCACCGATTTTGTTAATCGATCAACAATTATCCAAATCGCGTCATGGCCTTGTCGTCTCCTCGGCAAACCCACCACAAAGTCCATGGTAATATGTTCCCATTTCCACTCGGAAATAGGAATCCACTGAAGTAAGCCGGCAGGTCTCTGGTGCTCGGCCTGCTGACAGACAAGACATCTCACTACAAATTCCACGATGTCTTTCTTCATGTCGTTCCACCAATAGGAACGCATCAAATCCCGATACATGCGGGTCCTGCCTAGATGGATCGCAAATCGAGAGTGATGAGCCTCCTAAAGTAGTTCCTATAAGACCGGGTGAGACGGAGGTACGCATAATCTGTCTCAGAAATATATAATACCCTCCTCATCTCGTGTGAACTCGGTCTGTTTCCCAGAAGCTATCTGGCTGCCAATGAACTGCAAATGCTGATCACCAGCCTGGGCCTCTCGGATCCTCGTCCTGATCGACGACTGAGCAACCATGGTAACCAGAATACCTTCCTCTGTCTGTCCCTGACCTCAATGACCAACTCGAAGAGACTTTGAATCAAGTCCATGACCACAACTCGGTGGCAAGCTAAAGTCCCTCTGGACTTCCGGCTAAGTGCATCGGCAACCATATTAGCTTTCCCCTGGTGATAGCTAATGGTGCAAACATAATCCTTCAGGAACTTCATCCATCTCCTCTGTCGAAGATTAAGTTCCTTCTGAGTAAAAAAAGTATTTGAGGCTCTTATACTCAGTGAGAATCTCAAATGTAATATCATAAAGATGATGCCGCCAAATCTTCAAAGCAAAAATAATGGCGGTCACCTCCAAATCATGTATTGGGTAGTTCTTCCCATGCTCCTTCAACTGCTGAGAAGCATAGGAGACTACCCTACCATGCTGCATCCAAACATCGCCCAAACCCTGAAAAGATACGTCGATATAGAGCACGAATACGTTCTCTTCAGAAAGTAAAACCAAAACTGGAGCCAACACTAATTTCCGCTTCAGCTTCTGAAAGCTGGTCTCACAGGCTTCTGACCAAGTGAACTTCACGCCCTTTTCTAGTCAGGCGTGTCAGTGGCATAGCTAGACGAAAGAAACTCTCAACGAAAGGTTGATGATATCCTGCCAGTCCCAAGAACTGCGGATATCCTGTACTGATTTCGGCTGCTCCCAACTGGTGATAGCCACAATCTTCTGAGGGTCTACTGAAATACCTTGGCTAAAGACCACATGACCCAGAAAATCGACTGAAGATGGCTAGAAAGTACACTTGCTGAACTTCGCATATAGATGATGTCGTAAAAGATTTTCCAAGACTATGCAAAGATGTTGTGCATGTTCCTCCTTGGAACGCGAGTAGATCAATATGTCGTCGACGAAAACGACAACGAACTGATCTAGATACTCCATAAAGATGCGGTTCATCGAATCCATAAATACCGCTGGAGCATCGGTAAGCCCAAATGGCATTACCAAAAACTCATAAGGTCTGTACAACAAACATTCTCAACCAGAGATCCACGATAACAAGTCGGAAATCTGATCACTAACTACAAATCACCAAAGAATAGATCATTTAATGTGAGAGCTACGCTCCATCTCAAGAAATACTACATATGTGGGAGCAACGCTCTACCACCAACAATCCATAATATGTGGGAGTAACACTCCACCACAAACAATCCATAATATGTGGGAGCAACGCTCCACCACAATAATCCAAAATATATGGGAGCAATGCTCCACCACAAACAATCCATAATATGTGGGAGCAACGCTCCACCACAAACACTCTATAATATGTGGGAGCAACGCTCCACCACAATCAATCCATAAGTGAACAAGACATCTAACTATCCAACTAGTGACTGCATGAAATCACTCTACCACATATCACTGTGAGCAACCAAGGGTATCACAATCCAGTAAGCAAATCAAATCCATCGTCAACTCTATCAACATCGTAGTGGGTCACCCACTAATCGGAGAATTAGTTGACAGGGTAATACAACAAATGACATAATGTAGACACTCCACATCCTGCATTCAACATAAGTAGAATCATCATGATGCCACCAACAATACACCTGGCACACGTGCACACACCACATAGGTTTAATCGACATAATCCTCCAATTAGTACACACCCAACACACTTATATCACAGGTATAAATAAGCGTGATACCTCCAACAATACATATCGAACCCGTGTGCATAAATCAACGTAGTTATAATCGTCAATACACCTCAAACAACACTCACCTAACATATATACACCTATGCCAAGAGTATAATCAACGTAATAATTCCAACAAATCATAATAGACACGAGTGTACACACAGAACAAATATAATCAACAAGATACCTCCCATAATACACCAAACACATGTACACATACCATAACATAGATTTAATCGACATGATACTTTCAATAATACAATCAGACACGTACACCGAACTACACAACTATAATCCACAAGGAACCTACAATAACCATATCGGAACATGTATACAAATACTACTTGTAAATAGACAGTCTATCACAGGACTCCTACAACACATAACAATCATATGTACACCCAACATAGATAAGAATAATCAGCATATTTAATCCAATCAACTTGGCATTCCCTATGCTACATTCTAAATTATCTAACTAGGTACATACAGTCAAAAATTAAAGTCTACATGGAATAGGATACATCGATCCTCTATAGACTGACCCAAACCGACAATGGTATATGGCTAATTCAGTCTTTTCCATGTCAGTACAAGCCATGTACTCAAATGTGCTCTAGATACCTAACTAAGCACAAATAAACCAAAGATCAACATCTTTATAAAATAGAGTAAGTCGATCCCCTGCTGATCGGACCAACCAAAACTAAATCGGTCATCTACTAACTAATCAATAATACTTTAATCCTTCATAAGGAACTAAGGTATATCTATCCACGACTACCCAAATCAACAAGTGTAAATCAGACTTATACTTGTTGGTGCAACCCTAGGTCAAGGTTGACCTGGTTGACCCGACTCGAGTTGACGTGACTCGAGTTGTATTTTGATGTTTGACTTGGGAAGATTGTCGGTGCAACCTTAGGTCAAGGTTGACCTAGTTGTGTTGCATGTTGATGTTTGACACTCGTGAGAGAGTTCTATTCTTGATGTGGGACAAGAATAGATGTTTGGGAGATTATTGGTGCAATCGTAGGTCAAGGTTGACCTGGTTGACCTGATTCGGGAAAAGTCCAAGTATGAAGACTTGGCACGGAAAAGTCCAAGCAGGGAGCTTGGCACTGGAAAAGTCCAAGTATGGAGACTTGGCACTGGAAAAGTCCAAGCAGGGAGCTTGGCACGTGAAAAGTCCAAACAGGGAGTTTGGCACGGGAAAGTCCCGTGAGTGAAGGAAAGTGAAGCTAGGCGGTGAAAATCCTAGTGAGTGAAGCTAGGTGAATGGGAAAGTCCTAACTGGATGTTGTGGAAAGTCCCGTGAGTGAAGCGAAAGTCCCGTGAGTGAAGCCAAGCAGTGAGAAAGTCCTGATGAGAGGAAATCGTGAGTGAAGCCGTGAAAGTCCCGTGAGTGAAGCTGCAAGGAAAATCCAGATGGATCGGGATGATCGGACTTGGTGTTGAAAGTCCAAGTAGGTCAAAGGATTGACCGGATACTTGGCGAGGAGTTCTAGGTCAAGGAGTGACCAGATGCTAGGATGAAGTACCAATAGGTCAAGGTTGACCGGATATTGGTTTGGAAGTCTTGGGACTTGGTTTGGGCAAAAGCTCGGATCGGTCACCGACCGATCCTATTAGTTTTCTCGATCGGTCTAATGACCCATCGATGTCAAACTTGCATCCGATCCGTAGCATATAAGGCGAAAGAAAGGCTGATCGATCCAATCGATCATGTCCCGATGGGACCGATCAGAGACGATGTCGCGAAGCCGGAGTTAGGATCGGTCGTGGACCGATCCAGCAGGTCTGATCGTCCACGCATCGATGGAGTACGCTTCAGATCGATCGATCGGTCCGGGACCGATCAAGACAGTCCCTGATCGGTCCGTAGACCGATCGAGTTCTAGCTGACGCAACGGCTAGTTTCTTGCTTCTCCTTCGCAGTATAAAGGGCCGAGGGCTTTGGCGAGGTCTTCCTTTCTTCTTGAGCTCGCTTGACCATCGAGTGTGCTCTTGAGCTTTGAGCTCTTTGTTTCTAAACCTTGTTCTTGAGTTTAAGCCTGGTCGTGTCACTGCCTCATCAAGGTTCCAGTCGACAACAAGAGGCAAGCAAGTGTTTTACAATTTCTATTGTTCTTGTTTGTTGTCTCTATTGTTGTACTCCTTTGTTTGCTGTTGCAAAAGATTGTGGTGAGGTTTCTCCACCCACAAGGAGTATATTATTAGCGGTTCTCCGGGACTCATCCACCGACGGATTGAGAGGTCCACCTTACGGACACGCCGAGTAGGAGTATCATCTCAACCTCGTTACATCGACGTTGAGGTTTGATCTTCTTGTTTCGTTTCCTTGTTTGTTTTTCCGCTGCGCTAACGAAAAGAAGAAAGCGATCGAGTGCTATTCACCCCTCTCTAGCCGAGTGCAAGGATCCTAACAAGTGGTATGCTCTTCGTCGGATCAACACCCGTGGGAGCAAAGCTAGAGAATGGATCTCTATGGAGAAGACATCACCATTCCACCCTTCTAGGTAAGGATGAAGTACTTTCTTATGACTAACATAATGAATTGGTTTTGTGTACAAGAAGGTTTTACTCCTCCGGTGGATAAGGAAGGAAAACCACTTGAGAAGAAGGAGTGGACAAGAGAACAAATTCACAAATCCGAAATCAACGAAGAGGTAACGAGAATAATTGAATTTTCATTGCCTACTAACATCTTGTGTAAGATAGGTTACAACAATGCCAAGGAATTATGGGATACAACTTGGCCAAGTTCCATGAGGGAAGCTCAAATTCAAGCCATGAAGAGGAGCTAAGTGAGCCAAGTAGCTCACATCATGGAGGAGAAGATTTAGAAGTTGAGGGCCACTCAACATCTAAAGAAGAAGAGGAGGAGAGTTCCTCTTCAAGATCGGAGCAAGAAGAAGAAGCTTCTACCTCCGGAAGGGATGAAGATGAGAGCGTTCATCCATCCTCAACCCTAGGTAACTCAAGCATTTTAATTTCTAGCAAATTACACATAATGTGCTTCGAGTGTAGGGAATTTGGGCACTACAAGAGCAAGTGTCCAAAGAGGGTTAGAAAGACTCCACTGGCACCAAAGGTCAAGGAAGCCGGCGTCCCAACACGCAAGGGAGAAGAAAGGAGAGTGAATCTAATCCAAGAAGAAAGGTTAGTGAAAGTCACATAGAGATTTTAGAGGAGTGTGTTCTCTTCTTTTCCTTTCTTCTTCTTCCAATCCCATCCGAGAGCATCAAGAAGTGCTAGCACACTTGTGGTGTTCTCTTCTCCATCCTTGTGTGTTAGAGAACACATCTTGTTCGTGTGGATACTTCTAGAGAGTTGTCTACTTTGACAACTAGAGATCCGGCATCTCCTTGGACAAGCGGGACTCGCAAAGGGCACGCATCGAAGGTATAAGATTTTCTCCATGTAGATCTAAGTGTTGATCTAGGTAAACTCGTACTCGTAGTTTTTCGAAAATTTTTCTTTGTACAGATCTATTGGCTAGGGAGTTTTGGGGTTTCCGCGACGCGAAAAAGCGATTTTCGTGGCCCGAAAAACCCAACAGTGGTATCAGAGCCATGTGTGAAGACGAATACGAGTTTATTTTGGTTTTTATGAAAAATAAACTTTCTGTGAATTTCTGTAATTTTAAGTTTATTTTGGTTTCTGTAATTCTGTGAGTTTATTTTGGTTTTTATGAGTATTTTTCTCATAGAAGCGAAGCATAAGTGTTTCGACACTTGTAGGCTTCGACTATTGAGAAGAATTTTCCAAAATGGCAAAGTTTAACACCAAAACCTTTTGGGACAGCGGGCTAAGGCGCTCTTGGATCACAAAGGAACCCTCGCAATGGTTAGATCGCGGGTAGTGGCGCTGCCCCTGGCCCCGCAAGGGGATTCGTTCCGTGATTGCGCCCGAAAACCGCTAAACGGGACCGCCGAAAAATTTTACTCATAAAAATTGTAAAAAGTTATGAAAAATTACAGAAAATTATGAAAAATATATAATTTTGAATTATATATTATTTTTGTGATAGTCATCGCCCAAAAAGACCCAATATGATTGGATATGTGTTGTAATTTATAATACGGCCTACGTGCCGTCATGTGTTTGTGTGTGCTGTATTTGATACGTGACCTGCGCGTCGTGCCTCCCTATTTATATTCTGGTTGTAAATTAGATTTAGACTCAAATATAACTCGAGTTTTAAAATTGTAATGTAAATTTTGAAGCAGTGGAAGGCCCACTCGAGATGGAGTTATGAGGAGGGCGTGAGCAACACGAGGTGGTCAAAGGAAGGAGCTTGAGAAGCTGTTGACCTTAGGTTGACCATCCGATCTTCTCATTGGCTTGAGAAGATCGTAGTAGGGCCATGACATAATCACAAAATTATTTAATTAATTTCTTTTGTGTGTATGTGATGCATGCTAGTTAATTAAGTAATTAATTAGTGCCTAACGATTAGATTAGATCTAAATCGTGCACATGATGCACCCCACGATTTGATTAGATCTATCGAGTATATGATACGCATCATCGTTTAGATTAGATCTAAATCGCGTCAACTCGTAATGCCTACCATGTCGTGATACCTACCACTACCTCGATCACATGTTGTTGTTGAATCTGCCAAAGCAGAGCAACGCATACTATCTTGGTAGGGTACTGAGGGACAATCTTGGTCTCGCCTATCAATGCATGGGTGAGTACAACTCAATTAGATTGAGTAACTAGTTACCTCGGTTGGATCGAGTACAACTATAGGCATTCTTCCAACGGTTGGAAAGATAGGACATAAATCATATTTATATTAATTCTTGGGCGTATTAGCCAAAGCTAACTCAAGTTTTAATATAACTACGGATAATGATCCTATAAACAAGAGTTGCATAGAGATGTAATTGGTAATCGTTACCTACCGATCATACTAAATCTTGGGCGTATTAGCCAAAGCTAACTCAAGGGTTAGTATGATATGAATCTTGTCCCACATGAATTATAGAATTCAGTGGGAGCATCATTTAGTTGAAAGCCTAATTAAATGATTTAAAAGAATATGATATTTATTTCTGCATTTATTTCTGTTGTAGAATTTACATGACGTCAAACACGAACAACTTCTCTCTGCGTTCTGTCCTTAAGAAGGACAAGCTCAACGGAGCAAATTTCCTGGACTGGTACAGGAACCTGAGAATAGTTCTCACCCAAGAACGTAAACTGTACGTTCTGGAGCACCTAATTCCGAAGGCTCCTCCTGCCACTGCCACGCGAGCATACCGAGATGCTTACAAGAAGCATCAAGATGATGCATTAGATGTGTCATGTCTCATGCTCGCAACCATGAACTCTGAGCTTCAGAAGCAACATGAGTTGATGGGTGCTTATGATATGGTTGAACATCTTCGTCAACTATATCAAGGACAAGCAGGGCACTGGAAGTGGAACTGCATAGGATACCTGGAAGATCTTAAGAAGAAGAGAAATAAGATTTCTACTTCAGGTATACATGTTATAGAAGTCAACCTCTCTATTTCTTCATCGTGGGTATTAGATACTGGATGTGCTTCTCATAATTGTACTAATGTACAAGCGCTGAGAAATAACAAAGCATTGACGAAGGGAGAGATAGACCTACGTGTAGGCAATGGAGCACGGGTTGCTGCTATTGCTGTAGGGACTTACTTTCTATCTCTGCCCTCTGGGCTTGTACTAGAATTAGATGAATGTTGTTATGTGACTACTTTAACTAAGAACATAATTTCAGTTTCTTGTTTGGACAAGAAAGGATTTTCATTTATAATAAAGAACAAATGTTGTTCAGTTTATTTAAATGATATGTTTTATTATAGTGCACCTCTGATGAACGGACTCTATATTCTAGACCTTGAGGGCCCTATCTATAAGATAAGTACCAAAAGGTTCAAGTCAAATGACATGAACCAAACCTATCTCTGGCACTGTCGCTTAGGTCATATAAATGACAAGCGCTTATCCCAGCTCCATAAAGATGGTTTGCTGGACTCATTTGATTTTGAATCATATGAGACATGCGAGTCATGCCTACTAGGCTAGATGACCAAGACTCCCTTTAGTGGACATAGTGAGAGAGCGACTGACTTGTTATGTCTTATACATAGTGATGTATGTGGCCCTTTCAATGTCACTGCTAGAGGTGGTTATAGGTACTTCATTACATTTACTGATGACTTCAGTAGATATGGTTATGTGTACTTGATGAAACATAAGTCAGAATCCTTTGAAAAGTTCAAAGAATTCAAGAATGAAGTACACAACCAGCTTGGCAAGAGTATTAAGATACTTCGATCAGATCGAGGTGGAGAATACCTTAGCCATGAGTTTCGTGACTATCTAGCAGAGTGTGGGATCCTATTCCAACTCACTCCTCCTGGAACACCACAGTGGAATGGTGTATCCGAAAGGAGGAATCGTACCCTATTAGATATGGTGCGATCTATGATGAGTCACACTGATCTTCTTACATTTCTTTGGGGCTATACTCTAGACACGGCAGCTTTTATACTCAACCGAGTTCCATCCAAGGCCGTGATAAAGACACCATATAGGATATGGACTAGGAGAGATACCCAGGTGTCTTTCATGAGGATTTGGGGTTGTGAGGCTTACGTTTGACGTCAAGTCTTAGACAAGTTAGGACCCATATCTGACAAGTGCTATTTCATTGGATATCCCAAGGAAACTAAGGGATATTACTTCTACATTCCCAGTCAGCACAAGGTAGTTGTGGCAAAGACTGGAGTCTTTCTAGAAAGGGACTTTGTTTCTAGAAAGACTAGTGGGAGTACGTTCGATCTTGAAGAAATTCAAGATGCGAACAATAACACTGAAGTCTCGATGGAAGTAGAACTGGAACCACAAAGTGTTGTGGATGATGTTGTTCCACAAGGAGTTGAGGAACAAAAACCAGTTCAAGTAGACATACCTCTTCGCATGTCTGATAGGGTACGTCGTCAGCCTGAGAGATACTCATTTCTCTTGTCTGACCATGATGACGTTGTGCTCATAGATGATGAGCCTACCACCTATCAGGAAGCTGTGATGAGACCAGATTCCGAGAAATGGCTAGAGGTCATGAGATCCGAAATGGAATCCATGTACACCGACCAAGTATGGACATTGGTTGATCCACCTGAAGGGGTAAAACCCATAGGGTGTAAGTGGGTCTTTAAGAGAAAGACTGACATGGATGGACTTATCTATAAGGGTCGCTTGGTAGCTAAAGGTTTCAAGCAGATTCATGGTATTGACTATGATGAAACCTTTTCTCCAGTAGCGATGTTTAAGTACATTCGGATCATGCTTGCTATTGCAGCATACCATGACTATGAGATATGGCAGATGGATGTCAAAACCACGTTTCTGAATGGAAACCAGCTCGAGGATGTGTACATGACACAACCTGAGGGTTTTGTAGATCCACAACATACTAGCTGCATAGGTCCATTTATGGACTAAAGCAAGCTTCTCGGAGCTAGAATCTTCGATTCGATGATGTAATCAAACAGTTTGGTTTCATCAAGAACGAAGATGAGCCTTGTGTCTACAAGAAGGTTGTAGGGGATATAGTTGTCTTCCTCATATTGTATATGGATGACATACTACTCATTGGGAAGGACATCCCTATGCTTCAGTCTGTCAAGACCTGGCTAGGGAGTTGGTTCTCAATGAAGGACTTAGGTGAGGCATCCCGCATTCTAGGGATATAGATCTATAGAGATAGACCTAAGAGATTGCTTGGCTTGAGTCAGAGTACATAAATTGACAAGGTACTCCCTCAGTTTGCCATGCAGAACTCCAAGAAGGGATTTCTGTCGATGTCACATGGCGTGAGTCTTTCGAAGACTCAAGGTCCCTCTTCTAGAGAGGAGAGAGACTGCATGGATCAGATCCCTTATGCCTCAGCCATAGGATCGATCATGTTCGCCATGCTATGTACTCGACCTGATGTCTCGTATGCTTTTAGCATGACGAGCAGATATCAATCAGATCCAGGTGAAAGTCACTGGATAGCGGTCAAGAATAATCTTAAGTACTTAAGAAGGACTAAAGAATATTTCTTGATATATGAAGGCAATGATGAGCTAGCTGTAAAGGGTTACAGTGATGCTAGCTTCTAGACCGACCAGGATGACTATATATTGCAGTCGGGGTTCGTGTTTTGCATTAATGGTGGTGCTGTGAGCTGGAAGAGTTCGAAGCAGGATACAGTAGCAGATTCTACGACAGAGGGCGAGTATATTGCTGCATCAGAGGCAGCAAAGGAGGTAGTTTGGATTCACAAGTTCATCACTGAACTTGGGGTGGTTCCTAGCATTGCTGACCTTATTGAGCTCTATTGTGACAACAATGGAGCTATAGCACAGGCGAAGGAACCTCGCTCACACCAGCGGACCAAACACATACTACAGCGCTTCCATCTCATTCGAGAGATTATCGAGAGAGGAGATGTGAAGATATGCAGAGTACCTACAGAGGCTAACATTGCAGATCCCTTGACCAAGGCTTTGGCACAGAGGAAGCATGATGGTCACACTAGGTCATTGGGGCTTAGAGCCTACACTGATTGGCACTAGTGCTAGTGGGAGATTGTTAGTTAGATCCCTAGAGCCAATCATTTGATGATTGTATTATGGACTCATTGTATCCTATTCTTATATAAATAAAGGCATTTTGTTTTGGTTATTATACTTACTTGTATTGGTGCCAAATAAACTAAGTATAATAGCGTCGTAAGTAGAAGGTTCTCACCTATATCAATCGATTAGTTAAGCCGATTGTGAGATGATATAGGGAACACTACTCTTAATCATTCCTAGTCGAGTATTAACATTCAAGGACAATGTTAATGCAATAAGACTAGCATGTAGGTCAAATGATGACTTGATCTCACAAGTCATGGATATGGAGATATCAAGTTGACACATGGGTATGCATTGGAGAATGTATACTGAATGACCCGCCATGAGAAAGTATCATGGATCGTTATATGAGTGTCATATACTTTCTCATGTGGCTATTAGTATGACTACTAGTCCTTAGACCTGAAGTCACCATGGTTCCCTACATAAGGAGTTATGTACTTTGGTTTCGTCAAATGTCACTCGCAATTGGGTGGACTATAAAGGCGATTACTGTGTATGTAACAAATTATGCGGAGGGATGTGAGTGATGTAGATGGGATCTATCCCTCCTATATGACGGGAGAGACATTGATATTCTTGATAGAGTGAGACCACGAAGTGCATGGCCATGCCCAAATGAGTCCATATAGGATATTGAGCTCATTTGATTTAGTGAGTCTACTTGGAGTTCAAGATTTAGATTGATTAGAGGATGACACGGTCTATGCCTCATATTGATAAATCTAGATGTCTAGGATAGAAGGACACTTGTCATATATTGTGAAGAGTCACAATTGATAGTCACAAGGTGATGTAGGATCTCAACATTCTTGTAACTTAGGTAGTAATGATGTATTGCTAGATACCGCTCATTACTTATGCTTCTAAATGAGTTTAGGGGCATTGTCAACGTTACAAGAACCTATTGGGTCACACACAAAGAACAAGTGGATGGAGATTAGGTTCATATGATGAACCAAGAGGATTAGATTCATGTGATGAATCAAATTGGATTAAGAGTAATCATAATTGGGCTAATTGAGTTGGACTCAAGTTGATTCATGTGTTCAATGAGTCTAATTTAGATTATGACTCATTGAATCAATTTAATTAAATGAATTACATCCATTATATTAAATTGGCTTGAATTAAAGGGTTGGATTAGATCAACCATGAGAGAGATTAAGTCAAGTTTGACTTGACCTGAGAGGAAGAGGAAGAGTCAAGTTTGACTTGACTTTATGCCACATCATTTGTGACTTGGCATTAGGAGAACTAATGATGATGTGCCACATCATCACATGTGTCACCTCATGGAGGTTAAAACTATTCTCTTTAATGGCCTCCACATTAATTGTGATTAATGTGAAGGGGGTTACACCACTTGTAGTGCCCGGCCACTTGATGGAAAAAGAGAAGTTTTCTTTTGGTGAGTAACTCTCATTAAAGTCATCTTCCTCCTCCTAAGCTCTCTTCTTGCTCCTTCTCTTCTCTTGGTCGTGGGTTTCATGCAAGGGAGAAGAAAGGAGAGTGAATCTAATCCAAGAAGAAAGGTTAGTGAAAGTCACATAGAGATTTTAGAGGAGTGTGTTCTCTTCTTTTCCTTTCTTATTCTTCCAATCCCATCCGAGAGCATCAAGAAGTGCTAGCACACTTGTGGTGTTCTCTTCTCCATCCTTGTGTGTTAGAGAACACATCTTGTTCGTGTGGATACTTCTAGTGAGTTGTCTACTTTGACAACTAGAGATCCGACATCTCCTTGGACAAGCGGGACTCGCGAAGGGCACGCATCGAAGGTATAAGATTTTCTCCATGTAGATCTAAGTGTAGATCTAGGTAAACTCATACTCGTAGTTTTTCAAAAAAATTTCTTTGCACGGATCCGTTGGATAGGGAGTTTCGGGATTTCCGCGACGCGAAAAAATGATTTTCGCGGCCCGAAAAACCCAACAGGTAGTGACCAACCAAAGCAAAGACAAACATAATCATTACTAAAGGTTATAACCTACTAAATATATTAACATGACATTATCAAAGATAAGTCAAGGTACCCGCCACAAATAGCTGGTCTAATCCAGTCAAATCCAAGGCCGAGATGCATGTCTCGCGTCAAGCTCCTAATGAAATAGCTAAATAAAAATCTCTAACACTAAAAATAGGGCAAACCCTAATTAACAGATAACCAACTAATTACATAATCCAAATCCAATTAACCTAAAATTCAGCACTGTCCCTAAAAAAATCCTGATTTCAAATTCTAAATTTCCAATAGCAAGAACTAGATCAAAACTCAATTTGGGTAATCAACACTTACCCTAATGTCACCAATCCTCTACTCCACCAGAAGCAATTAGCCATTTCAGAAGCCACCCAACACCTCCTCTGTCATAATCAGTCCACAGATAAATTCTCAACCCTTTGATATACCCTTGATCCCACCAATAGGATCTAAATCTAATAGGACAGAAATAATCAAACCAAAACTCTCCAATTTCGGATGCTCCCCTGTTGGTTCACTGTAGGAGGTGGCTGAAGGAAGACCCAATACTGGAATTATGACACGGAAGGGGACACCAAAGCTTGGGTTGCTGCTCCTAACCGAAGACCTACTCAAGCATCTGGATTCCGACAATCTAGGGCACAGGTATGCCGGCAACAAAGCACAGTGAGGTCGGCATCGTCTGTGGTGGTCGATGGCAACACAGAGAGAAGAAGGGAGTCGCTGGTCGGCAGAGGTGAGGGCTCATGGACAGCGGCAACCTGCGATCAGTGGCATCAGAACGGTAGTGGCGCTGGATTCCAGTGGCCGGTGATCGGCGCACGGATCAGAAGAGAGGAAAGGGTGGCTCTCGTCGCCGGCGGCCTGGCTTCGGGCAAAGTAGACAGTGAGATCGGGAGAAGGGCTCGGTGAGGAAGAAGACGAGAAGAGGGAAGAAGAAGCCGCTGCTTGCGGTTAGGGCACAGCGTCAGCGGGGAAGAAACTCGGCACGCGACTTTGAAGGGGAAGGGGTGAGGGCACAGTAACGTGAAAATAAAATAAATAACTAAATAAAATTTTCCTCGTTTAAATGGGTAGCCTAAACAGGCTTTCCCAGGGCTCGATATTTATCCCCGTAAACTCGTCCATACGAGCTCCGAAAAATTCCCGAAATTTTTTTCAAAAAATTCCCTTATCATTATTCACCATTTTTCGGTATTTTATATTTAAAGTCTCCGGTTCCATTCAACGAAGCCAGACCGGTCACTCCTTAAGGTCCCCGATCGACTATTACAAGAGGAGGAAGCACGCTCAAATTACATTGAGCAGAGGAAACATGCTCAACTATCAGGGGTTTAAAGTCTTTGGTTCCCCTCAAGGAAGCCAGACCGGGCACTCCTTAAGGTCCTCGATCGACTATTACCAAGTGGAGGAAGCACGCTCGAATATCATTGAGCAGAGGAAACATGCTCAACTGTCAGAGGTTTAAAGTCTCTGGTTCCCCTCAAGGAAGCCAGATTGGTCACTCCTTAAGGTTCCTGATCGATTAGGGCTAAGCGGGGGAAGCACGCTTAAAAAGAGAATCGATCTTCCTATTCCAGCAAATGTATGTATTAACTAGAGAGCAGGCACCTGCATTTTTTCATTATATCCAAGAATTAAATGAAATACATGGATGAATTACAGGCGTACTTGTTTGGCTCTGTATGGTTGTAAGTGGTTTGCACTCCAAGGCCTCTCGAGATTTCTCCCTTCTGAGTCTTGGAGGTAATAAGAACTGGAAGCAAGCTTCTGTATAACTTTGTAAGGCTCTCCCCATTGGGGTTCTAATTTAGTAACATCTCCCACAGGTTTAACATGTTTCCACACTAAATCCCCTACTTGAAAGAATCGGGGGATAACTCTTTTGTTGTAGTTTTGTCTCATTCACTGTCGATAAGATACAAGACGAGTTGCTGCCTTGTCCCGAGCTTCTTCAATAAGATCGAGTTCCATAAGACGTCGACCATCATTATCTTTATTTTAAAACCATCTCCGATCAGATTCCACCCCAACTTCAATGGGGACTACTGCTTCTCCTCCGTATACTAACTGGAATAGAGTTATCCCGGTAGCCTCTTGAGGGGTGGTATGGTAAGCCCATAGCACACTAGTAACTCATCTACCCAGCTACCACCAACATAATCTAATTTAGTTTTAAGTCCTCGAATGATTTCTCTATTGGTTACCTCTGCTTGCCCATTACTCTATGGATTTACCACAGAGGTGAATGCCTGTGTAATGCCATATCCTGCACATCATTCTCTAATTCTCTATCCCTGGAACTATCTTTCATTATCAGAGATTAACTTATGAGGAATACCAAATCATCAAATAATGTGTTGCCACAAGAATTTGATGACCGCATTCTCAGTGATTCTTGCTAATGGTTCAGCTTCCACCAATTTTGAGAAGTAATCTATAGCTACCAATAGGAACCTTCTCTGAGCAGTCTCCAATGGGAATGGACCTACTATGAACATAACCCATTGATCAAAAGGGCAAGAAACGGTGCAAGTTCTCAACAATTGAGTAGGATGATGTGAGATATTTTGATGCTTTTGATAATACATACATGTCCTCACGAGTTGAGCCACATCTTCTTGTAGAGTAGGCTAGAAATACCTGGTCAATAATATCTTATGGGCAAAAGATCTTTCTCAGATATGACTACCACACGAACCTTGATGAACTTCCTGTAAAATATATTGTATATCTTCTAGTCTAATGCATTTGAGCAAGGGACTGGAAAAAGCCCTTTTGTAAAGCTGATCCCCTATTAAAGTATACCGGGGGCCTTCTTCTTAAAGACTCTAGCTTGTTCTACATCTGCGAACAGGATACCCTGTTGTAAAAATAATATGATTGGTACTCTCCAGTCACCCTGTATTTCTATGTCAGCTTGTCTTTCAATACAAGACACCAATACTGTCTATTCTAGTGGTCGGTATAGGTTCCAAGGTACTATTACTGATGCAAGCTTTGCTAGTTCATCCGCCACTTGATTCTCTGATTGGGGGATCTTCTATATATTTACTTTTTGGAATATAGCTTTCAGTTTATCAAAAGCTTCTGCATATAACTTGAGTTGATCACTGCTAATCTCAAAATTGCCCGATAATTGTTGTGCTGCCAGCTGAGAATCAGAATAAATCCATACCCGAGCAGCTCCCACATGCCGAGCTGCTTGTAAACCAACTGTCAATGCTTCATTTCTGCTTCATTGTTGGTGGCTCTATAACTTTGCCGGATAGAAAGTTGAACCCGATCCTCTCTTAGGGATATAAGAATAATACCAATACCACTACCTTGTGTGGTAGAAGAGTCATCCACATAAAATTTCCAAGTCCCTTTTTCTTCGGGACCTTGCCCTTCTATTATAAAATCTGTCAGGGCTTGTGCTTTGATTGCCAAACGAGGCTGATATTGTATATCGTATTGACTAAGCTCGGTTGTCCACTTGATCAGTCGCCTGGATGCTTCTGGATTAAGAAGCACTCGACCGAGAGTGCTATTAGTTAATACAATAATTGTTTGTGATAAGAAATAAGGGTCCTTTTAATAAATGGCTGGAAAAATACACTGGTTGTTGTTCCTTATCCTCCTGCCTCACTAATGCTGAGCCTACAACATGCTCATTTGTTGAAAGATAGACCCATAAGGTTTCTCCTACTACAGGCTTAGCTAATATAGGTAGGGTCGACAAGTAATCTTTTAATTCTTGAAATGCGTTGTCACATTCTTCATCCCACTAAAATTTATTGGCCTTACGAAGTACCTTGAAGAAGTGAAAACTTCGGTCGGCTGATCGAGAGATGAAGCGGGATAACACAGTAATCCGCCCGGTCAATTTTTGAGCTTCTTTCATATTGCATGGGGGCTCTATATCCTGGATTGAACAAACTTTATTGGGATTTGCTTCTATCCTTTGCTCTGTCACCATATAGGCCAGGAACTTGCCACTTCTGGCTCCAAACAGGCACTTGCCAGGATTGGGTTTGAGTCCATACTGTCTTAAGGTTCGCCATGTCTCCTCTATATCTCTGCACATGTAATACCCCAGTTCTAAGATTCTGGTTAAGTATGGCTTAAAAGGTTAGATGGTACTATCTATGTCACCAAGATGTACCTTCCTTTTCGGAAGCCCAAACTTAAGAACTCCAAACTTAATCGTGATAATCTTGGAGAAATCTGAGGATAGGTGACCTCCTGGGATGTTTTCTAGGGTGCATACAAGTAAGGACAAAGCACGCTGAAAGGACTTCCAATGGTTTGTGGAGCTAGTTGTCAACTCAATGGGAAATTCTGGTGGCATTCCCGGTTCGGTCCGTGTGGGGCCCGCCTAGGCCGGGGCATTACAGATGGTATCAGAGCGACCTTGCGACCATGAGTGCACCTATGGTAGGAGCAACCAGGTCGCCACCTAGCGAGCGAGATTTTGAGATTTGTCTGTGGTGTGATTCGTGGTTACACAACGAGGACGTTGTGTCTTTAAGTGGGGGTGATTGTAATACCCTAGTTCTGAGATTCTGGTTAAATATGGCTTAAAAGGTTAGATGGTACTATCCATATCACAAAGGTGCACCTTCCTGTTTGGAAGCCCAAACTTAAGAACTCTAAAGTTAAGCGTACTTATCTTGGAGAAATCTGAGGATGGGTGACCTCTTGGGTAGTTTTTCAGGGTGCATGCAAGTGAGAACAAAGCACGCTGAAAGGACTTCCGGTGGTTTGTGGAGCTAGTCATCAACCTGTTGGTTAGTCCTAGGAAAACGTACCAGTTCCACTGTATAAAATTTTTTGTACAAGTGTCGAACCTTTCCTTAAATAACCTATTAAGTTCTTTAGAAGTTAAATTAGGAATCGTAGACGGAACTTAACATCATTGATTCCAAATTTAACCTATCTATTCTTAATGATTTAGATTTGAATCGCAAGCGGAACTTAACACTATTGATTTAAATATACCTAAGTTATTAATTTCATTAAATATTAATTTTCAAAATTGGCTTCTAGGACTGCATGGCGAGGTACATGACCTTCTTGGATATGGGAGCAACCACCACCGCCTAGACAAAGCCTTTTAAGAAAAGCTAATATTTAATTTCCTTAAATAACTCTAGGTTAACCAAAAAGAACAATCGAATCACAAATTCGAAAAAGAAGAAAATACAAACTCGAAAAACTATTTCAAAAAACTAGATCTAATTGCCTCTTGTATTTAGAATTCTTACAAAGAAAATAACTAGTATGATGCGGAAGAAAATTACTAGTTATACCTTCTCTTTGTAAGCTAATGACCTCGAGATCTTCTGTCGTATTCCTCGCCTCGCCTTGGACGTCGTGTGGGCGACGATCCACCAAGATGAACACCACCCAAAAGAGCTTCTCCTCCTTGTAATATTCGGCCACGACCACCACAATAGAAAAGAGAGCAAAGGGAGAAGAGAGGGAGAGAGGGGCCGACCACCAAGAGAGTCTCCAAGCCAAAGAATAAGAGTTGTATCTCATGAAGCCCCCTCGCCCCTTCTTTTATATTACTTGTCCAAGGCAAATAAGGAAAAACTTTTTACAAAAAATAAAATCATCCAAGAGTTTTTCCTTTTCCCTTTTAATTTTTTCTTTTCTTTCCTCTTGATTGAATCAATCACCAATTTTGATTTTGTGATGATTTTATTTATTTTATTATGGCCGGCCACTTGCTTGGGCACCAAGCAAGGTTGCCGGCCACCTCATCAAGAGGAATAAGGAAATATATTTTTTAAAAAATTTTACAAGAAGCAATCCTCTTATAAAATTTACACGCTCTCTTTCCTAAAGTAGGAGTTAAAAAAGGAAAGTTTCTAAAATTAAAACCATGTTTTAAAATTTAAAAATCTCTTATAAAATTTCCTTTTTTAACATGATGATAGAAAATTTTAATTTTAAAACTAATCTTCCTTTTTTTCTTAAACGATGTGGATGGTTAAAAAAGGAAAGTTTTAAAACTTTTAAAACTCTATTAAAACATGTGGCCTAATTCAAATAAGGAAAGTTTTGAAAATTAAAATCTCTCTTTTAAAACTTATAGTTTTTTACAAAGAGAAAATTTTAAAAATTCAAAACAACCCTCCTATTTGAATTATTCTTGGCCGACCCCTATAAGCTTGGTCACCAAGCAATAGGGCCGACCCCTACAAGAGGTTGTGGCTGGCCATTGCTTGGTCACCAAGCAATGGTCCGGCCCCCTTCTTGGAAACTAAGAAGAGTCTTACATTTGGATGGACTTGAGGCTATAATGAGGCAACGATAGGGACCTAGAGGATAAATTGGTTTTGGCCTTCCGATGAGCTTGAGTATCCCGTGTTCGCCCCGAACACACAACTCAAGTTCATCGATAATAATTCATTCCACTAGAGAGTTATTATCGCACTACCGCACCAATCCCAAATTACATTATGGGCTCCTTCTTATCATGAGTGTGTTAGTCTCCCTGTGTTTAAGATAACAAATGTCCACTAATTAAGTAAGTTACTGACAACTCTCTTGATTAATATCTAGCTCCAAGAGTAGTACCACTCAACTTCATTGTCATGTCGGACTAAGTCCACCAGCAGGGTTTAACATGGCAATCCTTATGAGCTCCTCTTGGGGACATTCTCAACCTAGATAACTAGGACACAGATTCCTTCTATAATCAACAACACACACTATAAGTAATATCATTTCCCAGCTTATCGGGCATATTGATTTATCGAGCTAAACTTCACCCTTTGATAAGTCAAAGAAATAAATATTAAATATATGTGCTTGTTATTATATTAGGATTAAGAGCATACACTTCCATAATAACTAAGGTCTAGTTCTTTTACTAAGTCAGTACAAAAAGAACTTGCCTAAATGGTCCTACTCAATACACTTAAATTGTATTAGTGTAATTTATTAGTCAAGATAAACTAATACTTAATTACACTACGACTATTCTGTTGGTTTGTTCCTTTCCATCCTAGTCGTGAGCAACTGTTTATAATTTATAGAGAACCGACAACATGATCTTCTGAGTGTGACACCACACTCCATGTTATCTACTATATAAATTAATTGAACAATTATATTTAACAAATAAATACAGATATTTGACCAATGTGATTCTTTTATTTCAAAAATAAATGTTTACAAAAGCTAGGCTTTTAGTATACACTCCAACACAACCCAATGGTCATTTCTGGTGGCGTTCCCAGTTCGATCTGGGTGGGGCCCGCCTGGGCCGGGGCGTTACAGTACAAATCAACAGCCTGAGGAGATTTAATCAAAATTTCATCCACATATACTTCCATATTTCTTCCTGTCTGTTTCCGAAAGACTTTGTTCATAAGCCTCTGATAGGTCGCTCCTGCATTTTTTAGTCCAAAAGGCATAACCCTATAACAATAGGTACCTTTAGCTATAATAAAACTAACCTTTTCTTGGTCGTCTTTAGTAAGACACACTTGATGATAGCCCTGGTAGGCATCCAACATACAAATGTACTCATATCCAGTGATAGAGTCCACCACTTGGTCAATACGCGGCAGAGGATAGTAATCCTTTGGCCAAGCCTTATTGAGATTCCGGAAGTCAATACACACTCTCCACTTATTTCCTGGTTTAGGCACCAGGATGACATTAGCCAACTAGCTAGGAAATTGTACCTCCCGAATATATCATGCCTCCAGTAGCTTATCTACTTCTTCCTAGATGATTTAGTTTTGGTCGACTCTAAAGTCTCTTTTCTTTTGTTTAACAGGCCTAAAATCAGGATAAACATGTAATGAATGTTCCATTACTAGAGGAGAAATACGTGTGACCTCCTTGGGAGTCCATGCAAACACATTGCTATTTCGGCTCAAACACTGTATCAGCTTAGTCTTGAGTGGAAGGTCTAAGTCGACCGCCACATAAGTTACAACTTCTGGTCACTCGACCTGTATTTGTACTTCCTCCTTTTCTTTATATATCAAACCGGGTGGTTTCTCCTAGATAGCGTTAACTTCCATCCTTTAAGCTTTGCGGGCGACATTAGCCTCCGTCTAGATGATCTCCACATAGCATTTTCGTGCGAGAAATTGATCTCCACAGACTTCTCCCACTTGGTCATCAACGGGGAACTTCACCTTCTGCCAGAAAGTAGAGAGGACTGCCCGAAACTCATTTAAGGCCGACCAACCCAGTATAACATTATATGCAGAAGGTACATCCACCACCATGAAATAAGATCTCCTGGTTCTCATTAGAGGCTCCTCTCCTAAAGAAATGGCCGGTTTTATCTGGTCGAGCGATTGCACTTCATTGCCTGTGAAACCATAAAGAGGAGTCACCTTGGGTTGTAGCTCGCTCGGATTTATCTGCAACTGGTTAAAATCTTTTTTGAAAATAATATTGACAGAGCTACCAGTATCAATGAAGGTACGGGAAATATTGTAGTTAGCTATGACAGCTTTTATTATCAGAGCGTCATCATGGGGTACTTCTACCCCCTCCAGATCTTTATGACCAAAACTAATCTCTAGTCCCGCTGCTTTCTCTGTACTGCATCCTACTGCATGGATCTGCAATCGCCGAGCATGTGCCTTCCTCGCTCGATTCGAATCGCCATCAGTAGGTCCACCCGTTATCATATTAATATTTCCTCGGGCGACATTGCTTCGATTTTCCTCCTGCCGAACAATTGCTATCTCGGGCTGTGATGGTTTGGGTGCCCGAGATGGCCCGCCCGGTAATTGCAACGCCCCCTGCTGTGTCTCAGTCACCTGATATTCCCGCTTGAGCGGACTATTATGCCTTTAGTAGGGTTGTCGGTTGGGAGATCGTCGGCAATAATGATTGTTATTTGTCCTCTGGTTCCTCAATGCAGAGCATTCTTTAGTTTAATGAGTACCTGACATATGATAGGTACACCATCTTCGGGGGACTTCTTATGACATCTCCACATGTTGGAATGCTTAAGGTCTTTGATAAGGCTGACGGTGTGGAGGAGGAGCTCTGCGAGGCCCCCTTGGCGGATGAACAGGAGCTACGACTCTTGTCCTTGCTGCCTTGTCCACGGTCCCTCGGATGCTCCATCCTTCACCAGACCCGAAGCCGTCAACTTGAGTTACATGTGTATCCTGCAGTCCTACACAACTCAAGTACACATCAAATAACAAGGGTGAACCTAACTTAAACACTTTGCCCAAACACCAAAACACATGGTCCCGCGAACCATTGGGATTGCTCCAACAATCTCTCCCTTTTTGATGTTTGGCAATACGTTTAAGTTAGGGAAAACAAATAGCAAATAAACATGCTAAAAACAATGGACTTACGATGCCAAGGCTACACACTTGGACTTACACCGTCGAATGGACTTACGATGCCAAGGCTACATACTTGGACTTACACCGCCGAATGGACTTACGATGCCAAGGCTACACACTTGGACTTACAACACCGAATGGAAATGCAACATGCATTGGAACCTATCCCAAGGCTCCCCTTATACCTAAGCTCCCCAATGAGCTAGGATTTTCCCACAGGGATTTTTAAGAACCTATCACAAGGCTCCCCCTATGCAAAGACATTTAAGGTTTTCCCAACTAAACCTTACTTCTCCCCCTTTGCCTAACATCCAAAAAGTTCTCCAATAATATCCCAATTGTTGAAAACTTATCATCCAAACTGACCCAAACTCATGTATTTATCCCCCATGGATCCCATACATTTAAAAGAGTTGACACGGTCAAGAACAGCACTGAAAAACAATATCAGACTGGTATCAGTCGACTGCCCCTGAGTGCCAGTCGACTGCCCCCTTCGACAGAACCTTACAGAAGCATTCTATGGTCAAAATCTACTGTTACCAGTCGATTGGTCTCGGCACCAGTGGACTGCCCTCATAAAAATGAGCTTATAGAGACATTCTGTGCTTAAAAACACTGTTACCAGTCGACTGGTATCTGTACCAGTCGACTGGTACCCTATTTCTGAAAAAAATCAACCTTTTCAGGCCAACTTCAGAATTACATCAGAAATTCCGTAGACCTCCAAAAATTCCCAAATTTTATGGAGAGGTCTATTGTACCCTTGTCTACTTGGAAAAAATATATTACAAAATGTATCTATCACCAATCCCAAGATTGACACAAAATCCAAAACTATCTAAATGGTTCAATTGAACCTTAACCTAAAGTCCTAGTTTTGGCTTCCTCTTGATGTATTTGCCCATACCAAACCATAATGAATCCCTAGCATTAGTTTATATGGCATCTATACATCCAAAACCAATTATCATGCTATATGACCTCAAATGTCATATTTCTTGCATAAAACACAAACCATGTGTGCCAAATCCCTAGGTTTGAGATTCAAGTCCGTCTCCAAACCATTTGGCACACTCCATGGCTCCTCTAGACTCCCAAGTAGTACCCACCTGAGATCCATTGGCCATGGATCCCAATTTGACTCTTTGAGCTCCCCCTATAGCTCTTAACCTTAGCCATCTTCTTAGATGCTTTCTCCATTATGGCTAAACCACAATGGTGCACCTTGGAAACATCATCCTTGCCATAATCATATGCAACCCTAGAATATTTCTTCTCATTGGCTTTATATGACTCTCCCTTGCCCTTATCATGTGCCACCCTAGCACATGGTCTCCTTTTGGCCTTGGAGGGACTAGATGGTAACCCAAGCCCGATCTATCATTGTTAGGTCTTTGACTACCAAACACCATACTTAATTCCTTAGATCCAACATTGAATCTCTTAAGGAATAGTTCTAACTTATCAAGCTTTCCCCTTAAAGCTTGATTCTCCTTCTCTAGATTCCTAACCCTCGAGTTAATTTGTCCACCTTGGACATTCCTAGACCTACCCTTCCTAGGCATATGGCTCCCCTTCTTGGGATTAATGTCTTGGTTCTCTATTACCTTCTTCTCCTTAGGTAATGAGAATTTAACTTTCCTAGGTCTATCATGCATAGGTCTCCTAGGGTTATGATCGATATTTATCCTGTTCCTATCATGATATTTAAATCCAAAATTTTGCATGGGTAAATAATAAGAATTATTCCTAGCATGCATGGAGGAATTTAAATTTGACTTCAAATTTAAACTAGGGTTTACCTTACCCTTTACCTTTGGAGCTCCCCCTTGACTCGAGCCTCCATTCTTCCTCCACTTCTTTTCCCACATCTTCAAATGCGCCAATTTCTTGAGCTCTCCCTTGGGTGTGGTAGTGACCCATTTCTCCACATGTGAAGCATCTAATGTGCTTCTTCTCTTTCTTCTTCCTACAACTCAAATTAGATTCAAAATGAATTGAATTGAGTTTAGGATATACCTCTTTCTTACCCAAAGGACATCTACTCTTGTAGTGATCCTTTTCATTACACCCGAAGCACACAATGTGATCTTTTGAATTTGCTTCGGTGGAGGTGATCACTAGGTTGACTTCTTCCAAGATTTCTTCTTCATTCGTCTTGGACTCTTCTTCAACCCTTGAGGATGTTGATGATGCCTCATCTTCCTTCTCCTCCTCGGATGTTGAGCATGACTCAACTTCCGGTTGCTCCTCCTCCTCTTCTTGAGCAACTAAGCCCATCTCCTTGGGCTCTATCTCATCATGTGTAGGCAAAAGTTCTTCTCCTAGAACTTTCTTTACCTTGCTCCCCAACTCATGGGCGTTCTTGTATTCACCTACATGACTTATCACGTTAGAAGGCAAAATTTCAATCAATATTGATATTACCTTTGAATTTGCCTCCGATAGTGTGGTTTGCTCCTCCGTCCAATGTCGTGGTCGGAGATTCTTCCCTTTCTTATCTTTAGGGACTTCAAATGGCTCTTCCACCACCATCATTGAGTCCCAATCCGTCTCGAAGAAGTTCTTCATCTTCACCATCCAAAAGGTGATGTCCCATAAGCTTCCTCCTTCGAACTTTGGCGGATTTATCAAGCGGTCATCTTTGCTTCCTGAGCGGTTAGTCCGACGGAGAGTGGCCTCGCTCTGATACCACTTGTAGGGGATCTTGCGGCCGGCTAGAAGGGGGTTGAATGGACGGCGCCCCCAATTACTCGCTTCCCCCAAGCGTAAATACAAATACTAATTACGAATACAAAAGCTAATGATTAAGAAAAGAACAAGAAAACCAATGCACGTCGATGTAACGTGGTTCGGAGATGATGCTCCTACTCCACTATTGTCCATAAGGTGGACGATCTCGATCCTTCGGTGGATTAGCCCCCGACAAACTCTGGCTACTCAAGCAACTCCTTGTGGGTGGAGAATCCTCACCACAACACCAACCAAGAACACTTGGACACAAGAGACCTTGAGCACTTTGGTGACTACTAATTAGGCTTTACAAAATCTAATTTCGTCACCTTGGTCGGCCATCCCAAGCTTCTTCTTATAGAGCTTGGAAGAAATCAGTAAGATGATTTTCCCATTTCCATTCGATTGGTCCTTCCACCAGTCGACTGGTGCCAACCCAACGACTCTCTACCAGTCGACGCTATAGTGCACCAGTTGACTGCTACAGTGCATCAGTCGACTGCTACAGTAACTACTACAGTGTCGTCAACTGCTATAGTACCCCCGTTGATAGCTGCAGTGCCCCCCGTTGACTGCTACAGTACCCCCACGAGATTTTTCCCACGTACAATCTCTCATGCACTCGTACCCTCACGACTCACTTGACTCTTCTTTGCAGCTTTGACCTCTTGCCTTCAAGCTTACTTCCTTTGGCTCTCGTCCCTCGGATGCATCCAAGCACGTGGCTCGCCCCCAATGTCATCCTTCGCGTATGCCTTGAAGTCGCTTCCATTGGCTCTTGTCCTTGCTGCCTTCTCCACGGTCCCTCGGATGCTCCATCCTTCACTAGACCCGAAGCCGTCAACCTGAGTTACATGTGTATCCTGCAGTCCTGCACAACTCAAGTACACATATCAAATAACAAGGGTGAACCTAACTTAAACCCTTTGCCAAAACACCAAAACACATGGTCCCGCGGATCATTAAGATTGCTCCAACAGATTCTAGCCAGATGGAAAACCTTAAGGGGAGGTAACCCTAGGTCATAGGGGGTGATAACCCTAGGTTACGGAAAACCCTAGGGGGAAGTAACCCTAGGTCCTTACGGGTGGTAACCCTAGGATATAGAAAATCCTAGGGGAAGGTAACCCTGGGTCCTAGGGGGTGGTAACCCTAGGTGGAAAATCTTGGCGGGTCGAGCACTTTGGGTGAAATCCTAGAGTCAGGGACTCTAGGTGAAAATCATGGTGATTGTGGATTAGGTGAAAGTCTAGACGAGTCATGGAACGAATATCCAAAATGAAGACCTAAAGTCTCAGGCAATGAGCAAAAGTCCAGTCGGTCTTGAGGACCAGTCTGGCAAAAGGTTACTCTCTTAAGAGGAGTAGGTGAGGATGCATTCCCCGAAGAGGGAATAGTAGGTGTTGGTTCGACCAAGGGTTTCTAGAGAAAATTTGAAAGTCAGAATTGGATAGACCAAAGGCTATCATAAGTTATATATTGCTTTACTATTATTTGTTATTTGTCTAACTATGTTTTGTAGGGAAATAAACATTTTATTGGTTGGAATTTCAGCCTTGATTGGGCGATCAAACTAGGGATCGGTCGACTGAACCTCCAAGTAAACAGAATAGATTTCTAGCGAGGTGATTAGGTTTCACCAAGGGATCAATCGACAGAACCTAGGGTTCAGTTGATCGAATAGTGGATAGGCGTTGAAGTGATCGAGCCGAGTTGATTGGACCAGATGAGTTGAGGATCAGTCTGGTAGGATCAGTCGATCGAACGAAGACTCTTATCTAAGCAGAAGCATCTGGATGAGAAGCTAGGTAGGTTTAGAGCGTTCGGTCGACCAAACACCTGGATTGGTAAATCGATTAGTGTCGAGTCAAAGACTGATCCCGAGATTAATGGATCTAGGTCTGGTGTAGCTTGCCTATAAAAGGAGGGTTGACTAGTGTTAGTTAGAGCCCTAGAGCCAATCATTTGATGATTGTATGGACTCATGTATATCATATTCTTGTATATATATATATTAAGGCATTTGGTTTTTGGTTATTATGCTTATTTGTATTAGTGCCAGATAAAATATGTATAGTAACGTCCTTGAGTAGAAGGTTCTTACCTATATCAATCGATTGGTTGAATCGATAGTGAGATGATATAGGGAACACTACTCTAAATCATTCCTAGTCGACTATTAACATTCAGGGACAATGTTAATACAATAAGACTAGCATGTAGGTCAGCTCAATGACTTGATCTCTCAAGTCATGGATATAGAGATATCAGGCTGACACATGGGTATGCATTAGAGAATGTATACTGAATGACCCGCCATGAGAAAGTATCATGGATCGTTATATGGGTGTCATATATTTTCTCATGTGGCTATTAGTATGACTATTAGTCCTTTGACCTGAAGTCACCATGGATCCCTACATAAGGAGTTATGTACTTTGGTTTCGTCAAACGTCACCCGTAACAGGGTGAACTATAAAGGCGATTACTGGGTATGTAACAAATTATGCAGAGGGATGTGAGTGATGTAGATGGGATCTATCCCTCCCATATGACGGGAGCGACATCAATATTCTTGATAGAGTTAGACCACGAAGTGCATGGCCATGCCCAAATGAGTCAACATGAGATGTTGAGCTCATTTGATCGAGTGAGTCTACTTGGAGTTCAAGATTTAGATTGATTAGAGGATGACACGGTCTATGCCTCATATTGATCAATCTAGATGTCTAGGATAGAAGGACAATGTCATATATTTTGTGAGGAGTCACAATTGGTAGTCACAAGGTGATGTCGGATCTCGACATTCTTGTAACTTGGGTAGTAATGATGTTTTGCTAGATACCGCTCATTACTTATGCTCCTAAATGGGTTTAGGGCATTGCCAACGTTACAAGAACCTATAGGGTCACACACTAAGGACAATTAGATGGAGATTTGGTTCATATGATGAACCAAGAGGATTAGATTCATTTGATGAATCATATTAGATTAAGAGTAATCCAAATTGGGCTAATTGAGTTGGACTCAAGTTGATTCATGTATTCAATGAGTCTAATTTAGATTATGACTCATTAAATCAACTTAATTTAATGAATTAGATTCATTATATTAAGTTGGCTTGAATCATATGGTTGGATTAGATCAATCATGAGAGAGATTTGATCAAGTTTGACTTGATTTGAGAGGAAGAGAAAAAGTCATGTTTGACTTGACTTTTTGCCACATCACTAGTGAGTTGGCAAGATGTGGACCAATAGGATTGCTCCACATCATCAATGTGTGCCACCTCATGGAGGTTACAAGCCTCCATAGCATTTAATGTGGCCGGCCCACATTAAATGAGGAGGTTACACTTGTTGCCATGTCATTTAGTGAGGTGGCAAGATGTGGACCAATAGTGTTGATCCACATCATCCTAGAGTGCCACCTCATGGGGGTTACAACTCTTGATGGTCTCCACATTAATTGGAATTAATGTGGGGGTTACACCTCCTAGAGTGGCCGGCCACTTGATGGCTAAGGGGTTTTTTGAATTTCCTCTCAATTGATTCATTCACTCTTCTTCTCCCTTGGGTGCTCTCTCTTCTCCTTCTCCCATTCCTTGGCCGAACACTCCATTGGTGCTAGCACACCTTGTGTTTTGGTCTTCTCCTTCTACTTGTGTCCGTGTGGATACATATAGAGGTTGTCTACTTTGACAACTAGAGATCCGGCGACATCTTGGATAAGCGGGAACGCGAAGGGCTTCGCTACAAGGGTAATGATCTTAACTTTAGTGTAGATCTAAAGTTTTTACAAACTTGTACAAGAAAAAGGTTTTTCGATAATTTTGTTTACGAATCTTTGCACGAGATCCATGGCTTTGGGTGACTCGGGGTTTCCGCGACGCGAAAAAGCGGTTTTCGCGGCCCGAAGAACAACTAGTAGCTTCAGAACAAGACATATAGAATGATCATCTTACATGCGTGCTGCTCCGAAACAACTAAACAATGCTCAGTCGCTGCTCCGATAATCACTGAACAACTACTATTCCTCTATTGTCTGTATACTTTAGTTTTAATACTTGTACTTGCATATCTATAAAGCTTTTACGAATTGATAGTGGATTGCCTAACGTAAGTGATCAACAATGGTGGGCCTTGGAGTAGGAGTTGCCATATGCTCCGAACCAAGTAAAACCAAAGGTGTCAACTTAGTTTTTCTTCTGATACTTTTCTCTCTTTAATTTTCGCTGCACGAACTCTTAAATGATCAAGTTTTCTGAAACGAGTGAAAAAGCCAAGAGTGTTATTCACCCCCACCCCTCTAGTACGCATCGATCCTGCAAATGCCTATATACACTCAACCAGGCAAAGCCCAACTGAACCTTATAAAGTTTCTAGCATATGTTTGGCTGAGCAAGGATCGAACGAGCGATGCCTAGCATAGTTTCGATGCTTGTATGTGCTTAACCGAGCAAAGCCTAGCCGAGCTTAAAGGTACTCGGCCTTATAAAGTGTCTAGCATACATTCATCCGAATGAAGATCGAACGAGCGAGCTTAAAGGCAATCAACATTATAAAGTTTCTAGCATAAGGGTGCTTGTATGTGCTTGACCAAGAAAATTCCAGCTAAGCTTAAAGGTACTCAGCTTTACAAGACTTTATCATAGAACCAGCTTAATGACTGGCCGCAAGGTATTCAACAGAAAGTATTCTCAATGTATGACCAGATTAACGATCGATCAAGATTATATTCAACAGAAGATATTCTTAATGTATAACGGGGTGAGGCGGATAGGCCACTAGTAGTTATCTAACTACATAGCATCCGGGTCCCTGACTGCTCACAACGCCGGATCTCACAAGCCTCATGACCGGGTGGCACGACAGGACAAGCGGCAACTGCTCTAGCTACCACTACCCATGAGTGGCAGAGTGTGCGGGCGCTAAACCAAAATGACTGACGACTCTCTCACCACAAGGGAGACAATAGTCATCAGATGCAATGAATGATGAACATGATATATATATAATCATGATACAGACACCGTCATCATTCATGCAACCTCCAAACCACATAAGTACCCTACAACATGAATATAATCATCATGATATCTCCACATATCCCACTAAACATATGTACACAACTACACATGTATAATCAACCAAAAATCTTCAATAATCCCACCAGACACATGTACACAGAACATAAGTACAATCAACATGTATCCTCCAGTAAAAACACAACAGACATGTGTATATACCACAAACATACAATCAACACAACTCCTCCAAAATTACATAACAAATACGTGTGTACATCAATCATGAAAATGTATGGTCAACATGATGACTCCTATAACACATACCAACCTACGTACAATCAACATCCTATGCACAATCAGCATGGTAATTCAATCAACCAGACAATCCGTACAATACATACTCTACACGTATGTACACAGGAGAGTAGATATCAAGAGTTGAGACTGTATATGATATAACTAGATCATCTCTAAGCTCAAGCAAAAGTATCAAGCAGGAAAAATAGCAAACAAACATTATATAAGGTAAAGTAACCTAATCCGTCAAATAAGAACCATGCACTAAGCTCAAAGAAATACATAGAGTCAAAGGAAGAAATACTTGCCTTTATATGTAGATCTAATCAAATCATCCCATGTTGAGACGCTCGTCCCGAATCCAAGTCCTGGGATCAATATATATATATTTTATTTAGATAAATTCATAAGAATTAAAATAGCTACATAAAATCCCAAACCCAATTCGGATAACTCCACTCAAATATGATCTCTGATTAATCCTCTAAATAATCCTTAATCACACAACCCATTTAGAATAGGTTTGCATATGAATCATCTCTAAAATTTCCCCAAATCAACACATCATTTAATCCAATAACAAATCCATCTCTTAAATACTAATCCACCACATAATAATATCAACCCACAATAACCTATACTAAAATCAAATATCCATCATAAATCCACGACAACCTAACATCATCATCAACAACTAACCAAACCACCACATTGTTAGGTTTTTCGGGCCGCAAAAATCGCTTTTTTCGTTGCAGAAACACCGAAATTCCCATGCCACGGATCCGTGCGAAGAAATAAAATTTCATAAAAATTTCACGTACGAGTTTTCGAAGCCTAGATCTACTTTAAATCTACAAGATAAGAATTTACCCTTGATGCGAAGCCCTTCGGTTAATCCCGCTCGTCCACGGTTCGCCGGATCTCGAGAGTATCAAAGTAGATACTCCTCTATGTGTATCCACACAAGCAAGAGATGGAGGAAACCAAACAAAAGGTGTGCTAGCACCTTTAATGGTCACAGCAAGGAGGAAGAGAGGGAGAGAAGATAGGTTGAGAGGAGGAAGAACACTTGAATGAAAATCAATTCACACTTGTAACTTACATCCAAAGTGGCCGGTCACTTTAACCTTCTTAACCCCCATGGAATATCAAGAGTCAAGTCTCTTGATCTCCTCCATGAGGTGGCATTTGGTCAAGTCAAACTTGACAAAATGAAGAAGCTTTGATGATGTGGCATTGGTCAAGTCAAAATCAAGTCAAAACTTGACTCTTCATCTTCCTACTTAAGTCAAGTCAAACTTGACCACTTCTCTCCCATGGTTGATTAAATCTAACCATTGGTTCAAGTCAATTTTAATTTAATGAATCTCTATTCATTGAATTAAATTGACTCAATGAGTCTAAGTCCAAATTAGACCCATTTAACTCATGAACGAAATTGAGTCCAACTCAATTAGATTACTTTGGATTACTCTTAATCCAATTTGGTTCATCACATGAACCTAATCCTTTAGGTTCATCAAATGAACCCAATCTCCATCTAATTGCCCTTTGTGTGTGACCCTATAAGTTATTGTAACGTTGGCAATGCTCCTAAACCCAGTTAGAAGCATAAGTAATGAACGGTATCTAGCAACACATCATTACTACCCAAGTTGCAAGAATGTTGAGATCCAACATCACCTTGTGACTACTAATTGTGACTTCTCACAATATATGACATTGTCCTTCTATCCTAGACATCTAGATTGATCAATATGAGGCATAGACCATGTCATCCTCTAATCAATCGAAATCTTGAACTCCAAGTAGACTCACTCAATCAAATGAGCTCAATATCTCATATTGACTCATTTGGGCATGGCCATGCACTTCGTGGTCTCACTCTATCAAGAATGTCGATGCCACTCCTGTAATATAGGATGGATAGATCCCATCTACATCATTCACATCCCTCCGCATAATTTGTTACATACCCAGTAATCGCCTTTATAGTCCACCCAGTTACGGGTGACGTTTGACGAAGCTAAAGTACGTAACTCCTTATGTAGGGAACCATGGTGACTTCAGGTCCAAGGACTAGTAGTCATACTAATAGCCACATGAGAAAGTATATGACACTCATATAACGATCCATGATATTTTCTCATGGCGGGTCATTCAGTATACATTCTCCAATGCATACCCATGTGTCAACTCGATATCTCTATATCCATGACTTGTGAGATCAAGTCATCGAGTTGACCTACATGCTAGTCTCGTCGCATTAATATTGTCCCTAAATGTTAATACTCGACTAGGAATGATTAAGAGTAGTGTTCCCTATATCATCTCACTATCGATTCAACCAATCGATTGATATAGGTAAGACCTTCTACTCAAGGACGTTATTATACTTAGTTATTTGGCACCAATACAAGTAAGTATAATAACCAAAACAAATGCCTTTATATATACAAAATAATATGATACAACGAGTCCATACAACAATCATCAAATGATTGACTCTAGGGCTCTAACTAACAATCTCCCACTAGCACTAGTGCCAATCAGTGTTGGCTCTAAGGCCTAATGACCTAGTGTGACCATCATGCTTTCTCTATGCCAAAGCCTTGGTCAAGGGATCTGCGATGTTAGTCTCTGTGGGTACTCTGCAAATCTTCACATCTCCTCTATCGATGATCTCTCGAATGAGATGGAAGCGCCGTAGTATGTGTTTGGTCCGCTGGTGTGAACGAGGTTCCTTAGCCTGTTCAATTGCTTCATTGTTGTCACAATAGAGCTCAATAGGGTCAGCCATGCAAGGAACCACTCCAAGTTCAGTGATGAACTTGCGGATCCAAACTGCCTCCTTTGCTGCCTCTGATGCAGCAATATACTCGGCCACTGTTGTAGAATCAACGATTGTGTCCTACATCAAACTCTTCCAGCTCACAACACCACTATTAATGCAAAACATGAACCCTGACTGCGATCGATAATCATCCTGGTCAGTCTGGAAGCTGGCATCACTGTAACCCTTTATAGCTAGCTCGTCATCGCCTCCATATATCAAGAAATATTCTTTAGTCCTTCTTAAGTACTTAAGAATATTCTTGACCGTTATCCAGTGACCTTCACCTGGATCTGACTGGTATCTGCTCGTCATGCTCAAAGTATACGAGACATCAGAATGAGTACATAGCATGGCGTACATGATAGATCCTATGGCTGAGGCATAAGGGATCTGATCCATGTGGTCTCTCTCCTCTTTAGAAGAGGGACCTTGAGTCTTCGGAAGACTCATACCATGTGACATCGGCAGAAATCCCTTCTTGGAGTTCTGCATGGCAAACCGAAGGAGTACCTTGTCAATATATGTACTCTGAGTTAAGCCAAGCAACCTCTTAGATCTATCTCTATAGATCTATATGCCTAGAATGCGGGATATTTCACTTAAGTCCTTCATTGAGAAACAAGTCCCAAGCCAAGTTTTGACAGACTGCAACAACGGGATGTCTTTCCCAATAAGTAGTATGTCATCCACATACAATATATGGAAGATAACTGTGCTCCCAACAAAATTCTTGTAGACATAAGGTTCATCTTCATTCTTGATTAAACCAAACTATTTGATTGCATCATCGAATCGAATATTCCAGCTCCGAGAAGCTTGCTTTAGTCCATAAATGGACCTATGCAGCTTGCATACTCTGCTAGTATGCTGTGGATCTACAAAACCCTCAGGTTGTGTCATGTACACATCCTCGAGCAGGTTTCCATTCAGAAACGCGATTTTGACATCCATATGCCAGATCTCATAATCGTGGTACGCTGCAATAGCAAGCATGATCCGAATGGATTTAAACATCGCTACTGGAGAAAAGGTTTCCTCATAGTCAATACCATGAATTTGCTTGAAACCTTTATCTACCAAGTGACCCTTATAAATAAGTTCATCCATGTCAGTCTTTCTCTTAAATACCCACTTACACCCAATGGGTTTGACCCCTTCAGGTGGATCAACCAAAGTCCATACTTGGTTAGTGTACATGGATTCCATCTCGGATCTCATGGCCTCTAGTCATTTCTCAGAATCTGGACTTCTCACAGCTTCCTGATAGGAGGTAGGCTCATCCTCAATGAGCACAACGTCATCATGGTCAGACAAGAGAAATGAGTATCTCTTAGGCTGACGACAAACCCTATCAGATCTGTGAAGAGGTAGGTCTACTTGAACTGGTTGTGGTTCCTCAACTCCTTATGGAACAACATCATCCACAACACTTTGTGGTTCCAGTTCAACTTCCATCGAGGCTTCAATGCTATGGTCCAATCTTGAATTTCTTCAAGATCGAACGTACTCCCTCTAGTCTTTCTAGAAACAAAGTCCCTTTCTAGAAATACCCCAGTCTTAGCCACAACAACCTTGTGTTGACTGGGAATGTAGAAGTAATACCCCTTCGTTTCCTTGGGATATCCAATAAAATAGCACTTTTCGGATTTGCGTCCCAGTTTGTCCGAGACTTGATGTCGAACGTAAGCCTCACAACCCCAAATCCTCACAAAAGACACCTGGGCATCTCTCCTAGTCCATATCCTATATGGTGTCTTTATTACAGCCTTGGATGGAACTCGATTGAGTATAAAGGTTGCTGTGTCTAGAGCATAGCCCCAAAGATACATAGGAAGATCAGTGTGACTCATCATAGATCGTACCATATCTAATAAGGTACGGTTCCTCCTTTCGGATACACAATTCCACTGTGGTGTTCCAGGAGGAGTGAGTTGGGATATAATCACACACTCTGCTAGATATTCACGAAACTCATGGCTAAGGTATTCTCCACCTCGATCTAATCGAAGTATCTTAATACTCTTACCAAGCTGGTTGTGTACTTCATTTTTGAATTCTTTGAACTTTTCAAAGGATTCTGACTTATGTGTCATCAAGTACACATAACCATATCTACTGAAGTCATCAGTAAATGTAATGAAGTACCTATAACCACCTCTAGCAGTGACATTGAAAGTGCCACATACATCACTATGTATAAGACCTAACAAGTCAGTCGCTCTCTCACTGTGTCCACTAAAGGGAGTCTTGGTCATCTTGCCTAGTAGGCATGACTTGCATGTCTCATATGATTCAAAATCAAATGAGTCCAGCAAACCATCTTTATGGAGCTGAGATAAGCGCTTGTCATTTATATGACCTAAGCGACAGTGCCAGAGATTGGTTTGGTTCATGTCATTTGACTTGAACCTCTTGGTACTTATGTTATAGATAGGGCCCTCAAGGTCTAGAATATAGAGTCTGTTCATCAGAGGTGCACTAGAATAAAACATATCATTTAAATAAACTGAACAACATTTGTTCTTTATTATAAATGAAAACCTTTCTTGTCCAAACAAGAAACTGAAATTATGTTCTTAGTTAAAGTAGGCACATAATAACATTCATCTAATTCTAGTACAAGCCCAGAGGGCAGAGATAGAAAGTCAGTCCCTACAGCAATAGCAGCAACCCGTGCTCCATTGCCTACACGTAGGTCTATCTCGCCCTTCGTCAATGCTCTGTTATTTCTCAGCGCTTGTACATTAGTACAAATATGAGAAGCACATCCAGTATCTAATACCCACGATGAAGAAATAGAGAGGTTGACTTCTATAACATGTATACCTGAAGTAGAAATCTTATTTCTCTTCTTCTTAAGATCTTCCAGGTATCTTGTGCAGTTCCTCTTCCAGTGCCCTGCTTGTCCTTGATATAGTTGACGAAGAAGTTCAACCATATAATAAGAACCCATCAACTCGTGTTGCTTCTGAAGCTCAGAGTTCATGGTTGCGAGCATGAGACATGACACATCTAATGCGTCATCTTGATGCTTCTTGTAAGCATCTCGGTCAGCTTGCGTGGCAGTGGTAGGAGTTACCTCCAGAATGGGCTGCTCCAGAACGTACAGTTTACATTCTTGCATGAGAATAATTCTCAGATTTCTGTACCAGTCCAGGAAATTAGCTCCGTTGAGCTTGTCCTTCTTAAGGACAGAACGCAGGGAGAAAGAGTTCGTATTTGACGTCATGGCAATCTACAACAGAAATTGCAGAAAATAAATAAACATCATATTCTAGTAATCATTTAATTAGGCCTTTAATTAAACGATGCTCCCACTGAATTATAGAACTTTTGTAGAATCAAGTCATGGATGTGGTCAAACCAGACTTACTCGATTCCAACCAACTAGCTATAATTCTTATGGGACAAGATCCACATCATACTACGCCTTGAGTTAGCTTTGGCTAGATCGCCCAAGAATTAGTATGATCGGTAGGTAACTAATTACAAATTACATCTCTATGTAACTCTTGTTTATAGGATCAAGATCCGCATTTATATTTAAACTCGAGTTAGCTTTGGCTAATACGCCCAAGAGTTAATATAAACGTGATTTTTTCCTATCTTCCAACCATTGGAAAAATGCCTATAGTTAAACTCGATCCAATTGAGTTAATTAGTTACTCAATCTAATTGAGTTGTACTCACCCATGCGTTGATAGGCGGGACCAAAATTGTCCCTCCGTACCCTACAAAGATAATATGTGTTGCTCTGCTTTGGCAGATTCAACAACAACATGTGATTGAGGTAGTGATAGGTATCACGGCATGGTAGGCATTACGAGTTGACGCAATTGAGATCTAATCTAATCGAAGAGGTGTATCATATACACGATTTAGTTCTAATCTAATCGTTAGGGCGTATCATGTATGCGATTTAGATCTAATCTAATCGTCGAGGTGTATCATATACGTGATTTTGATCTAATCTAATCGTTAAGGCACTAATTAATTACTATTCTAGCATGCATCACATATACACACACAAGCAATTAATTAAATATTTTTTGATTAGTCATGGCCCTACTATGATCTTCTCAAGAAAATGAGAAAATCGGATGGTCTACCTAAGGTCAACAGCTTCTGAAGCTCCTTCCTTTGACCACCTTGTGTTGCTCGCGCCCTCCTCGTAACTCCGTCTCGAGTGGACCTTCCACCGTTCCATTTTGTACATTACAAAAGTGAAACTTGAGTTACATTCGAGTCTAAACTATTTACAATAGGAATAAACAAATAGAAAGGCACGACGCGCAAGTCGCGTATCAAATATACAATGCGCACAATCACATGACGGCACGCAGGCCGTATTATGAATTACAACACACAATATCCAATCAAATTGGGTCTTTTGGGCCATGACCATCACAAGATAATACACAATTCTAAATTATGTAATTTCTATAAATTTCTGTAATTTTTCTTACAATTTTTACAATTTTTATGAGTAAAAATTCCCGTCGGTCCCGTTTAGCGATTTTCGGACATAATCGCGGAACGAAGCCCCTTGCAGGGTCAGGGGCAGCACCCCTACCCGCGATATAACCATCGTGAGTGTTTCTAAGTGATCTTACAGCGCCTTAGCCCACTGTCCCAAAATGATTTGGGGCGAAACCTTGCCGTTCTGGAAATATTTTCTCAGTAGTCGAAGCCTACAAGTGTCTAAACACTTGTGCTTCGCTTCTACGAGAGAATTACCCATAAAATCCATAAAATTCATAAAAACACAGAAACTTATAGATCTGTAGAATTTCATAAAATTCAAAATAAAACTCGTACGCCCTTCGCACGTGGCTCTGATACCACTGTTGGGTTTTACGAATCGCAAAAACTACTTTTTGCGTTGCGAAAACCCCGAAATTCCCATGCCACGGATCCGTGCGAAGAAATAAAATTTCGTAAAACTTTCACGTACAAGTTTTCTAAGCCTAGATCTACTTTAGATCTACAAGATAAGAATTTACCCTTGATGCGAAGCCCTTCGCTTAATTCCGCTCGTCCACGGTTCGCCGGATCTCGAGAGTATCAAAGTAGATACTCCTCTATGTGTATCCACACAAGCAAGAGATGGAGAAAACCAAACAAAAGGTGTGCTAGCACCTTTGATGGTCACGGCAAGGAGTAAGAGAGGGAGAGAAGATAGGTTGAGAGGAGGAAGAACACGTGAATGAAAATCAATTCACACTTGTAATTTACATCCAAAGTGGCCGGCCACTTTATCCTTCTTAACCCCCATGGAATATCAAGAGTCAAGTCTCTTGATCTCCTCCATGAGGTGGCATTTGGTCAAGTCAAACTTGACCAAATGAAGAAGCTTTGATGATGTGGCATTGGTCAAGTCAAAATCAAGTCAAAACTTGACTCTTCATCTTCCTACTTAAGTCAAGTCAAACTTGACCACTTCTCTCCCATGGTTGATCAAATCTAACCATTGGTTCAAGTCAATTTTAATTTAATGAATCTCTATTTATTGAATTAAATTGACTCAATGAGTCTAAGTCCAAATTAGACTCATTTAACACATGAACGAAATTGAGTCCAACTCAATTAGCTTACTTTGGATTACTCTTAATCCAATTTGGTTCATCACATGAACCTAATCCTTTAGGTTCATCAAATGAACCCAATCTCCATCTAATTGCCCTTTGTGTGTAACCATATAGGTTCTTGTAACGTTGGCAATGCTCCTAAACCAATTTAGAAGCATAAGTAATGAGCGGTATCTAGCAACACATCATTACTACCCAAGTTACAAGAATGTTGAGGTCCAACATCACCTTGTAACTACTAATTGTGACTCCTCACAATATATGACATTGTCCTTCTATCCTAGACATCTAGATTGATCAATATGAGGCATAGACCGTGTCATCCTCTAATCGATCTAAATCTTGAACTCCTAGTAAACTCACTCAATCAAATGAGCTCAATATCTCATATTGACTCATTTGGGCATGGCCATGCACTTCGTGGTCTCACTCTATCAAGAATGTCGATGCCACTCCCGTAATATAGGAGGGATAGATCCCATCTACATCATTCACATCCCTCCGCATAATTTGTTACATACCCAGTAATCGCCTTTATAGTCCACCCAGTTACGGGTGACGTTTGACGAAGCTAAAGTACGTAACTCCTTATGCAGGGAACCATGGTGACTTCAGGTCCAAGGACTAGTAGTCATACTAATAGCCACATGAGAAAGTATATGACACTCATATAACGATCCATGATACTTTCTCATGGCGGGTCATTCAGTATACATTCTCCAATGCATACCCATGTGTCAACTTGATATCTCTATATCCATGACTTGTGAGATCAAGTCATCGAGTTGACCTACATGCTAGTCTCATCGCATTAACATTGTTCCTGAATGTTAATACTCGACTAGGAATGATTAAGAGTAGTGTTTCCTATATCATCTCACTATCGATTCAACCAATCGATTGATATAGGTAAGAACCTTCTACTCAAGGATGCTATTATACTTAGTTATTTGGCACCAATACAAGTAAGTATAATAACCAAAACAAATGCCTTTATATATACATAAGAATATAATACAACGAGTCCATACAATAACCATCAAATGATTGGATCTAGGGCTCTAACTAACACACATCTGATAATCCAACTAACAATCAATCCAATGATCCTAAGAATGATTACATAACAATCTATATCAACCAATCACCACATCCATAAATTCCAACCCAATACAAACCCCAATCAATCTAACACATACCAATAATGATCATGTATCCATTTACAACAAACCACTCAACTAGTTAATCAATCAAGACATAACCTAATAACCCCTATGAAATCTATAAAGAACAGATCATCCTCAATAGACATTCATAGAAAAAGTCACTGAAAACAAGCTTACCTGAGTGTATGAACTATGATCAGATACCGAAACTTCCGCAACAGCTCAATCCTATTGATACCAAACCCAATTCCATTGCACTCCACTGTTAGTTTGCGATCGAAGCAACCCTGCTGGAAATCATGGGTAATGCTTACTGCTGCCCACACCTTCACCCAAATCCAAGAAATCTATCAACTAACCATATAATGAAATCCAAAATCAGTTCATAAGCTTACCCCAATTTAATCTCCAATCATTGGCAGAAATCTTCATGTCAGACTAAGCAAGAAGATCAAACACTATCCCCAAAGGTAAGGGACTAACCAGGGTGGATCTGCTGGCGTGGCACAATCAAAGATGATGTCTGCGCCCATGGGAACAACTCAGTCGCAAATGAATCTAGGCGATCGCTGGATCTTCTTGATCCAAATTCGATGATGAGGAGGGGTGATCGACCTCCACGAGAGGCAATTAGGGCTCGGCTCGAAGAGGAAGAACACAGAGCAATATGAGGAGATCAGCAAACAATGGAATCGGGGAAAGCTCAGGAAACCTACCTTCATCACCGACTCACGCGCTTGGCTCCCGGCGAGTTCTTAGTGTCCGCGGCTAGGGCTGGCATCGATCGAGCTCCGGTGACACTTTCCCTCTGATAACGCGACGAAGCTGAGATCGGGGTGGAAGAAGCCTCTCCGTCGACGTCGGATTGTCCGTGCGTGAGAGAGAAAGGGGAGGGAACTTGTAACGCCCCGTCCCTCCTGCTAAGGCCACGGGGGTTACTTTACCATACTTACTTACTTATTACAGCGGAAGTCTTATTTGTAACATTTTAAAACCTTTTCATGACTTTAAAAATTCATCATGACTAATCATCTAATCACATAAACCACATAGCATACTTAATATTGTTTTCGAGTCATGATACTCAACACAAAGTAAAATGTCATGAAGTTATAAAGTAAATGACATAAAACTAGGCATAATTCTTATTTAGTGGAAGCAGGTATTTTCTTTATCCTTAGCCAGATCACTGCCACACATGTCCTTCTAGCCCCTCCTGCTGCTCCCCTAGTTCATCCATCCCTTGCCCTTATCTGTAGTACAAGAAAGTAAGCTATGAGCACTCATGGCTCAGTAAGTTCCTTTCCTACTCACAAAAACCGTATAGCATATTAAAACACAAGTCATATCACATGTAGATAATTTCTTCATATCATGTAGCATATCATAGCATAATCACAACATAATCATCATACATGTCATAAGCATCATCATAAACATCATGGCATAAACATAAGGTATAATGGCATAGCATAACATAAACATCATACATGTTATAAGCATCATCATAACCATCATGGCATAAACATAAGGTATCATGGCATAGCATAACATAATCATCAAATTCACCTTGACATATCATAACGTTATCATAAATATCATGGCATAATCATAAGGTATATGCAAGGTGTATTCTTAAACATGCATCCTGAAAACATATGCAACATGTCTTTTGAAAACTATTAACATACATACTTAAACATAATCTCAACATAAGAGGGGATCCCGGCTTGTCCACGTACATAAATGCGCGCGTCCTAGTAGGTTCAAGGTAGCAAGTATTGAACCCTACAAGGCATACATATACTAGGCCCGTTTCTTAGTCCATCGACCTAGGGGCACTTAGGAGCCCATCCCTAATGAGCCCCGTTTCTTAGTCCATCGACCCCGGGGCACTTATGCAGCCCACCCTTGGTACAAGCCTTAAAAGTAAAATAGCATGTCATATCTACATAGTCCATAACACTCATGTCATATTCATGTCATGAAGAGTGCTCTTGATCCCACTTATAGGGAAGCAATTCTTTAGGCATAGCTTAAAGCATGTATATTTGAGCACACAGCATATCATGAACTTGAGCACACAGCATATCATGATCACATGCATAATTAAGCACACAACCTATCATGAATTTGAGCACACAGCATATCATGAATTTGAGCACATAGCATATCATGAGTTTAGGCGCATAGCATATCATGAATTTGAGCACATAGCATATCATGAAGTTAAGCACATAGCATATCTTGAAATTGAGTACACAGCATATCATGAACTTAAGCACATAGCATATCATGAAATTAAGCACACAGCATATCATGAAATTAAGCTCATAGCATATCATGAATAGGACCTAACATAACAAATAAACATCACAGCATGTCATACTCTTATCATATCATAAAGCATTGCATGTGAAGTTCATGGAAAGAACATAATTAGGTCTATAACCTTAGTAACAAGTGGTGGCCGAAACATGTAGAGATGACTTAGGTTAGCAAGCAACAAAAGAGCATGTGAACCCTAAGCATTTAACATTTCTTAGAACATAAGGAACATCTTAAGCATGTTTGGTATAGGTTCCAAGCTTTCTAGGTTCTTTTTCATATCATGGCCGAACCCCATTAAGCCTCAGTTTTGGGTTATAAGCAACATACAAGCATGAAAAACCCTAACAATGGCCACATCATATTTCATAAGAACAACTTGAGTATGCTTGATTTTGGTTCCAAGTTCTCTAAGCCTTTAACCCTAACATGGCCGAAACCCTAACAACATGTTTATAGGTTACAAGTAACATGAAAAGGTTGAACTTCGTACCAATATCTCAGTACATATCATGAGAAGCACCATAAGTACTCTTAGTCTAAGTTTCAAGCTTCTCAAGCCCTCTAACCTAATGTGGCCGAACCTTGTTAAGTATGGGGATTACGTTTCTAGTGGTATAAGAGCATGAAGACCATAAGAACTTTCTTAGTATTCATTACAAGGAATAACATGGACCACTTAGTTGAGAATTTAAGCATCCTAGGTCTTAAAAGCAAGTGTGGCCGAGAGTTATAGAGCAAGAATTCAAGTTTCTATGCAACAAGTAACATAAGAACATCAATTTATTTCATATCTTTTCATCAAGAAGGTCATGAGTATCTTAGACTTGATTTAAACTTTCCTAGGGCTCAAGCCTCAACATGGCCGAATCATCATATGCATAAAAATATAGTTCAACTTAACAGAAGATCATGACATAACATATTAGCTTCATATCTTGTCTTATGAGAATCATAGCATGCTTAGGTTTGGGTTTTAAGCCCTTCTAGGCCCTCAACTCTATCATGGCCGAATGTTCATGAAGATGGAAATCAAGTTCAAATCAACATACAAGTGGAAAGAAAACATTAATAACACCTTTTACCCTAAGGTACATATCATAAGGACAAGAGAGCATGCTTGATTTAAGTTTAAAGCTCTCCTAGTTCTTTTGTTCTTGATTGGACAAAAATCTAAGTTCATAAACTTATGTTCTAACCAACATTCTAGCATGAAAATATTAGTTTAGTCCCCTTACCATAAGATACATATCATAACAAACATCATGAACGTACCTAGTTGGTTTTTCAAAGTTCTTTAAACCTTTCTTTTTGTTTTGGCCCAAACCCTCATGAAACAAACATAGGTTTTTAAGCAATATATTTACATGACAATCATTTAGCTATTGTACCACAAGTGAGGGGAACTTACATCCTTTCGCTTGTGGTTTTTCTTAAGGAGAAAAATATCCTAGGAGCCAAGGAAGGAGATAGCTTCTTCTTCTTGTACCTCTTCTTGTTTTTCTTGCTTGGAAAGGATGGGTCTTGTAGGTGTCCTCTCTAGATTTACTTTTCTTAAAGAGGAACTGAGCTTAGTGTTCGGATCAAGGAGATGGGGGAGTCCTTGGTCTCAGTGGAGAAAGGAAAAGGAGGAAGGAGGAGGAAGAAGGAGAAAATGAGAGATTTCCTTTCTTATTTTCTATTTATTCACCATGAGGGGAATTTATGCCTTCATTAATTCCCTCTCTTAACTCTCCCATGTCTCTTCTCTTGATTCTCACGAAAATGAGAAGAGGGAAAGGTGAGGAAGGCAACTTGCCTTCTTCTTGTTCCTTCTCTTAACCAAGAGGAAGAAGAGGTAAGAAATTTGGTTTTCTCTTGCTCTTTGCTTTATTTTTTCTTCTCTCCTTTAACAACCAATTTTATTCCTTCCTATCCATATGTTACGCATTATCCTAGTGGTGATTATGTCATTAGTCTTCCTCCATTATTTGTGGGAGGTTCAAGGTTCAATCATTGGCCTCCACCTCTTACCATTTATTTTTTATTTTGTTTCTTAGTCTTCTTTTTCTCTTATTCTTTCTATTTATTTCCATGCTCTAATGAAAATAATACTCATGTACTTATAAAAATTCGTGGGTGTTACAGTACCCCAAACCTCATAGAAAGTTCGTCCTCGAACTTAGAATAGCGATGGATATTTCCGTTTCATATCATCTTCCCATTCCCACATAGCTTCTTCGTATCGCTGATTTTGCCATAGGACCTTACTAAGGGTACTTCTTTGTTCCTTAGTCTCTTGACGTCTCGATCTAATATCTGAATTGGTCGGCTCTCGTAGGTCGGGTCCTCTTGCACTTGTACTGCTTATGGTTCAATCACTTGGTCCGTGCCCGGAATACATTTCTTTAACATCGAGACGTGGAACACGTTGTGAATGGCTGACATCTCTTGAGGTAACTCTATTTCATAAGCTACCTTGCCGATTCTTTTCAGAACTTGGTATGGTCCTACATAACGCGGACTTAGTTTTCCCTTCTTGCCAAACCTCATAACTCCTTTCATAGGTGCTACCTTGAGAAATACTGAGTCTCCGACGCTGAATTCCAATGGCCTTCGTCGCTTATCTGCATAATCCTTTTGTCGGCTCTGTGCAGTTTCTATTCGTTGGCGGATGTTCTGTATGGCACGTGTGGTGTTATCGATGAATTCAGTTTGAAACCCCATCTCTTTCTTTTCACCGCCTTCGTACCAACATATAGGAGATCTACATTTCCTCCCGTACAGAGCCTCGTAAGGTGCCATCCCAATAGTAGCCTGGTAACTATTGTTGTAGGCAAATTCCGCTAGGCATAGATATCGGCTCCAGCTCCCCTTGAAGTCTAATGCGCAAGCTCGTAGCATGTCCTCTAATACTTGGTTAACCCTCTCCGTCTGTCCATCAGTCTGAGGGTGGAGAGTTGTCCGGAGATAATCTCAACTCCATGACATGAAATATTTCTTGGGTTCCCGATAGATTCGTCCACTGGTTTGCCTTCCGTTTTAAATAAAACTTTAGCATATTGACTAGAAATAGGCGGCTGACCTGTGACGATTGTAGAGGCATTCACCACATCTTCTCTGGTGAGCGCGAAAACCCTGGCGTTTGTAGTTGGCGGGGCTTCCAATCTTCCTTGGCTGATTGAAGTCCCTTCTATTGCACCTTGCATTTGATGTAGTTGTGAGGGGGCACTCTTGTTCTGGTGATACTGCTGGGGTGAGGCTTGAATCCGACTGGTGCAGTCCTTGGCCAGATGTCCTTCCCCTCCGCAATTATAGCACCTCCTTGAACCCTTTGACATACTCCGGAATGCAGCTTTCTACAAATAGTGCACTGGGGGTATTTCGGTTGCTTATTCGCTGGGCTGCCTTTAGTATTGTCCCATTGCTTTCTTTTTCCGGTAGAGGTCCCCTTCTAGTTTGTTTTGCTGCCTGAGGGTCTCTGTCCTTCTATTCAGGACTGACTCTTATTCTCGTTCATTGCTTTCTAATAGTGTTCTGTGATTAGGGCACTGCTAACTAGTTCCTCTGTAGTCTGCGGTCTATTAACTCCGTCGGCCACATTTAATGCTATCTCGGGTCGAAGCATCTTCAGCATCAGTCTGACCCTTTCTCTTTCTGTGCGAACCAACTCTGGACATAGGTGTGCCAAACGGTTGAAATGTTTTACCGCCTCGTTCATTGATAGGTCACCTTGCCAGAACTCGGTGAACTCGTCATAGTGTCGGTTCGTCACTTGCATATGGAAGAACTCTTCAAAGAACTTTGTCTCGAAGTCCATCCATGTCATCATATTAATCTGTCTCTTTGCCTTTACTCTTTACCACCACATCCTTGCATCTCCGGAAAAATAGAACGATACACATTTGATATTTTCCGGCACAGGCCAGTCCAATAGCTCTACTATGCTTTCCACTGTCTTGAACCAGGCCTGGGCGTCCCATGGCTCGCAAGTACCTGAGAAATTCTCCGGCTTCAACCTTAGCCACTGGATCAAGTAAATCTCCTGTCGGACCACCGGAATAGGGGCTATCGGTGGTACTGGTGCGGCTACTGGAATAATGGGCACTGCGTTCTGATTCACTAGCGGGGTGACAGGATTTTCTTGCTGACCCATTAAAGTCGTGATCAGCTGTTGTTGCTCCGTGATCTGACGCTGGAGGTCGGTAACTATCTGTGTCAGATCCGGTGGAGTCGCTGTCTCGTCTGCTCGAGTAGTGCGTCTCCTAGCCATGCTTATCTTCATTAAACGACAATAAATTATCGTTATTTCTATCCAAGTTAACATAAGGTCGTTATCATTCTTATTCTACCATCATGCATACCTATCCTATAGTTGTGACTTATCATAATCAGACAAGATAAGTAAACATGCATAATATTAAGGCATCTTAAAAAGAATTTAACTTAAACATATAAATTCTTACTTGGAGCGGTAGGATGGAGGCATGACATGTGTGTAGTGAGAGGCTAACCTGGCTCTGATACCAAACTGTAACGCCCCGTCCCACCTGCTAAGGCCACGGGGGTTACTTTACCATACTTACTTATTACAGCGGAAGTCTTATTTGTAACATTTTAAAACCTTTTCATGACTTTAAAAATTCATCATGACTAATCATCTAATCACATAAACCACATAGCATACTTAATATTGTTTTCGAGTCATGATACTCAACACAAAGTAAAATGTCATGAAGTTATAAAGTAAATGACATAAAACTAGGCATAATTCTTATTTAGTGGAAGCAGGTATTTTCTTTATCCTTAGCCAGATCACTGTTACACATGTCCTTCTAGCCCCTCCTGCTGCTCCCCTAGTTCATCCATCCCTTGCCCTTATCTGTAGTACAAGAAAGAAAGCTGTGAGCACTCATGGCTCAGTAAGTTCCTTTCCTACTCACAAAAATCGTATAGCATATTAAAACACAAGTCATATCACATGTAGATAATTTCTTCATATCATGTAGCATATCATAACATAATCACAACATAATCATCATACATGTTATAAGCATCATCATAAACATCATGGCTTAAACATAAGGTATCATGGCATAGCATAACATAAACATCATACATGTCATAAGCATCATCATAACCATCATGGCATAAACATAAGGTATCATGGCATAGCATAACATGATCATCAAATGCACCTTGACATATATAATAACGCTATCATAAATATCATGGCATAATCATAAGGTATATGCAAAGTGTATTCTTAAACATGTATCATGAAAACATATGCAACATGTCTTTTGAAAACTATTAACATACATACTTAAACATAATCTCAACATAAGAGGGGATCCCGGCTTGTACCACGTACATAAATACGCGCGTCCTAGTAGGTTCAAGGTAGCAAGTCTTGAACCCTACAAGGCATACATATACTAGGCCCGTTTCTTAGTCCATCGACCTAGGGGCACTTAGGAGCCCATCCCTAACGAGGCCCGTTTCTTAGTCCATCGACCCCGGGGCGCTTATGGAGCCCACCCTTGGTACAAGCCTTAAAAGTAAAATAGCATGTCATATCTACATAGTCCATAACACTCATGTCATATTCATGTCATGAAGAGTGCTCTTGATCCCACTTATAGGGAAGCAACTCTTTAGGCATAGCTTAAAGCATGTATATTTGAGCACACAGCATATCATGAACTTGAGCACACAGCATATCATGATCACATGCATAATTAAGCACACGACCTATCATGAATTTGAGCACACAACATATCATGAATTTGAGCACATAGCATATCATGAGTTTAGGCACATAACATATCATGAATTTGAGCACACAGCATATCATGAAGTTAAGCACTTAGCATATCATGAAATTGAGCACACAACATATCATGAACAAACGCACATAGCATATCATGTAATTAAGCACATAGCATATCATGAAATTAAGCTCATAGCATATCATGAATAGGACCTAACATAACAAATAAACATCACAGCATGTCATACTCTTATCATATCATAAAGCATTGCATGTGAAGTTCATGGAAAGAACATAATTAGGTCTCTAACCTTAGTAACAAGTGGTGGCAAAAATATGTAGCGATGGCTTAGGTTAGCAAGCAACAAAAGAGCATGTGAACCCTAAACATTTAACATTTCTTAGAACATAAGGAACATCTTAAGCATGTTTGGTATAGGTTCCAAGCTTTCTTGGTTTTTTTCATATCATGGCCGAAACCCATTAAGCCTCATTTTTGGGTTATAAGCAACATACAAGAATGAAAAACCCTAACAATCGCCACATCATATTTCATAAGAACAACTTGAGCATGTTTGATTTTGGTTCCAAGTTCTCTAAGCCTTTAACCCTAACATGGCCGAAACCCAAACAACATGTTTCTAGGTTACAAGTAACATGAAAAGGTTGAACTTCATACCAATATCTCAGTACATATCATGAGAAGCACCATAAGTACTCTTAGTCTAAGTTTCAAGCTTCTCAAGCCCTCTAACCTAATGTGGTCGAACCTTGTTAAGCATGGGGATTAGGTTTCTAGTGGCATAAGAGCATGAAGACCATAAGAACTTTCTTAGTATTCATTACAAGGAATAACATGGACCACTTAGTTTAGAATTTAAGCATCCTAGGTCTTAAAAGCAAGTGTGGCCGTGAGTTATAGAGCAAGAATTCAAGTTTCTATGCAACAAGCAACATAAGAACATCAATTTATTTCATATTTTTTCATCAAGAAGGTCATGAGTATCTTAGACTTGATTTAAACTTTCCTAGGGCTCAAGCCTCAACATGGCCGAATCATCATATGCATAAAAATATAGTTCAACTTAACATAAGATCATGACATAACATATTAGCTTCATATCTTGTCTTATGAGAATCATAGCATGCTTAGGTTTGGGTTTTAAGCCCTTCTAGGCCCTCAACTCTATCATGGCCGAATGTTCATGAAGATGGAAATCAAGTTCAAATCAACATACAAGTGGAAAGAAAACATTAATAACACCTTTTACCCTAAGGTACATATCATAAGGACAAGAGAGCATGCTTGATTTAAGTTTAAAGCTCTCCTAGTTCTTTTGTTCTTGCTTGGCCAAAAATCTAAGTTCATAAACTTATGTTCTAACCAACATTCTAGCATGAAAATATTAGTTTAGTCCCCTTACCATAAGATACATATCATAACAAACATCATGAACGTACCTAGTTGGTTTTTCAAAGTTCTTTAAACCTTTCTTTTTGTTTTGGCCGAAACCCTCATGAAACAAACATAGGTTTTTAAGCAATATATTTACATGAAAATCATTTAGCTATTGTACCACAGGTGAGGGAAACTTACATCCTTTCGCTTGTGGTTTTTCTTAAGGAGAAAAATATCCTAGGAGCCAAGGAAGGAGATAGCTTCTTCTTCTTGTACCTCTTCTTGTTTTTCTTGCTTGGAAAGGATGGGTCTTGTAGGTGTCCTCTCTAGATTTACTTTTCTTAAAGAGGAACTGAGCTTAGTGTTTGGATCAAGGAGATGGGGGAGTCCTTGGTCTCGGTGGAGAAAGGAAAAGGAGGAAGGAGGAGGAAGAAGGAGAAAATCAGAGATTTCCTTTCTTATTTTCTATTTATTCACCATGAGGGGAATTTATGCCTTCATTAATTCCCTCTCTTAACTCTCCCATGTCTCTTCTCTTGATTCTCACGAAAATGAGAAGAGGGAAAGGTGAGGAAGGAAACTTGCCTTCTTCTTGTTCCTTCTCTTAACCAAGAGGAAGAAGAGGTAAGAAATTTGGTTTTCTCTTGCTCTTTGCTTTATTTTTTATTCTCTCCTTTAACTACCATTTTTATTCCTTCCTATCCATATGTTACTCATTATCCTAGTAGTGATTATGTCATTAGTCTTCCTCCATTATTTGTGGGAGGTTCAAGGTTCAATCATTCTGGCCTCCACCTCTTACCATTTATTTTTTTATTTTGTTTCTTAGTCTTCTTTTTCTCTTATTCTTTCTATTTATTTCCATGCTCTAATGAAAATAATACTCATGTACTTATAAAAATTCGTGGGTGTTACAGAACTAGCGCTCGGCGTGGCTCCTCGCTCGTCGACGTCATTGCCCGGCAACAGATCGAGTTTCCGAGAGTCGGAGGTGAGGTGAAGAAGGCGAGGATCGGGAAAAGGCAGAGGGCATTCGGGATCGGGGAAGGAAAGAAGTTGAAAATCGATTACTTAGATTTAAACAAATTAAAGCCTAAGTTACTTCTTTAATCAACTCCTATTTGATATGGGTATTCCAAATAGGCGTTCACTGTACCCCGAATCCATCCCCTCAAAACGGGTCATATGGACTCCGTTTAAATCTCGAAATTTTTTTAAAAATTCTCGAAAAATATAATAAGGCTATTTCTCCAATAATCTTATTATTTAATTATTATTTGGGTGCCGTATTTTACAGAAGGTCAAAGATTGGATAGACCTTGGAGTGCTAATCATATGCAACCTTATAGAACCTAACAAGTACGCCTGTAAGCTATTCATGTATTTTGTTTAACTTTTTTATACAATTAATGGAAAGTGTAGGCAACATTATCTAAAATGTATATACAATATCCCGAGTTACTAGATATATTCTCCAACAACTGTCGATCGATCGCTCAAATGGCCATAGACTTTAAACCATCAGCAGTCTATCGGTCACTCGAACGGCCGAAGACTTTAAACCAACAATAGTCGATCAGCAACCTTAAGGGATGACCAAATAGGTGACCTTATGGGGCGACCAGAGACTTTAAACCATCAATAATCGATCAGTCCCATGGACGGCCAGAGACTTTAAACCATCAATAGTCGATCAGTCGCTCAGATGGTTGAAGACTTTAAACCATCAACAATTGATCGTCAACAGTCGATCAGTCACACACACTATCCAAGACTTTAAACCATCAATAGTCGATCAGTCGCTCAAATAGCCGGAGACTTTAAACCATCAACGGTCGATTGGAGACCTTAAGGGGTGACTAGGTAGACAACCTTAAGGGGCGGCCAAAGACTTTAAACCATTAGCACTCAATCGGTCACTCGGATAGCTAGAGACTTCAAATCATCAACAGTCAATCGGTCGGCTTAGATGACCAAAGACTTTAAACAATCAACAATTGATCAGTTGCTCAGACGGTCAGAGACTTTAAACCATCAATAGTCGATCGGTCGCACAGATGGTCGGAGACTTTAAACCATCAATAGTCAATTGATCTCTCAGATGGTTAGAGACTTTAAACAATCAATATTCGATAGGTCACACAAACAGCTGAACACTTTAAACCTTAGAGTCGATTGGTCGCACAGACGGTCAGAGTCTTTAAACCTTATAATCAATCAGTCACTCAGATGAGTGGAGACTTTAAACCATCAATAGTTGATTAGTCGCTCGGAAGGCTGAAGACTTTGAACAACCAACAGTCAATCGACAACCTTAAGGGGTGACCGGATAGGTGACCTCAAGGGGTGACTGAAGACTTTAAATCTTCAATAGTTAATCAGAGAATTTATTGTCAACTATGCTTATATTACGTCTGGCTAGTTTATTTCGTTAAGATTATATGTCTTATCTTTAAGAGTCCTCTCCACTCAAAATTGGGATTCACTCTTTTGTAGTTGAAGCTCCAAGTTTTCCTTCTGAGCCTCCTGAGACTACAGTGATTGGCGAAAACCTTGTAGAGTTTTCTCCAGGCCAGTGATAAGCTTGGTCTGTGAATCTATTTTTCCTTGTAATTAAACAATTTCATCACTAGGAATAGCAGGGGCAACTTGTAGCTCTTCCACTCTATCTTTTAAATTTGGTTAGCTCTTCCAGATTCATAACTATTTGGCTCAAATATAGGCTTGAAGCATAGAACTAGATAATGTAATAACAGAATTATATTTTACAATAATAAGTTAACAAAATTTAATCAAAGACTTGCGATAGTAGAATTACGGTTGTGCCTCGTCGGCACGCTCGGCAAATGTGCTACTTCGCATTTGTCTTTGTGCTTGTAGCCATGGTTCAGCTAGTGGACCTTTCAACCTAAGTATCCCATAGGATGGAGGGGAGGTATAATCTAGTCCTTGGTGAGATGGTAGCCCATGGGATTGCTTAAAGAGGCATGGAGAGATAGTAAAATTTGCAGGCCCTTGAGGAGGAACAAGGGAAAGCTTAGGCGATTATGATGGAGCAAAAGATGGTAGGGGAATGGTGTTGTCCCAACCAATTCAAGGCTTTGCTCAGATATCGATCTTTTGGATTCCGGGCCAGGAGATCTTCTACAAGGAGTCTGCCTCGCATGAGATTTAGTTGGAGGAGGAACCAAAGTTGGTAAAGAAGCTGGCCAAGTGGTATCTGATGTTGTCTCAATAGAAGGAATAACTAGAGAAAGCACATGAGACATAGGTATAAGGAGGCCATGCCTCATCATATTTAGTGCAAAATGAGAATGACTATATGTGGAAGACTCAGGATCTTTACATCGATCATATGAAATCTCGGCCAAGGTGATGGGAATTTCCTCGATAATAGGTAGTGTTCAGGGCTTTTTTTGCTTGATAATGAAGGGATTGTCTGGTTCTTAGGAGCTGGAGGATGGTTCTCGGGTTGGTTGCACTGGAAGAAGTAGTCCAAGGGAGGAAGAGGTCTGATTAAGACGACATTTTTTTAGTAAATCCTCTCCTAATTTGGTTAAAACCACTCTTGTTAATTGAGTATTTCTATACAAGAAGGTTGGGAGAATAGCCTCAGTTGGGAAAAAGTGTAAGGGTTAAAAAACATAGGTAACAAATGATCAAAAAATGACAAACAAACATTCATAAGGAAAACAAACTTACCAAAGGAGGCACTCAATTCCGTGTCGGCTGAACAAAGACCAAAACAGATAGTAAGCCTTCTACGGACAACACAAGCAAGTTAAACTTGGCATCTTTTAATTTTCTCATAGAATCACAGAAGGTGGGATTTGCAAAGATGTCACCCAAGTTGGGAATAGGAGGAAGGTCCTGTTGCCAGGTTACAATATAAGGTGGAGGAAAGGGAAGGCATATGAAGAAGTACTTATCTCTCCATTCATCCTGTGGTGGAACTCTATTGAATAAAATTGCCTTAGGACATGCTTGAAATTTGAATATACCATTCCCTATTTGATGGAGATAGAAAAAATGGTGGAACAGACGAGGTGATAAGGCAACATTGAGTAATCGAAAATCAATAACAACACCACTTAAGATGTTGAAAGATTGAGAAATAAGTTGGTGTAAGGGAGGATTGAAATAGTAACTAACATCAACAAAGAAAGAGTGTAAAGGAAACTGGAGACCAGATATGACTTGTTCCCTAAAAACTGCAATGCTCTATGGTGGAGGGCGATGAGGACGGTCTTCTTGGGTAGGAAGGAATACCATAATTTACATGTAGTTCATAAGCCTCGTGGAGGGTAAATGTCACGCCCCCAAAGGAGTCCCGGCCAGACAAAAATCCGGCAGCATCTCCCCTGTACCGGTGACAATATGAAGCATCACTACAAACAAAATATACATCAGCCACATGCGGCTGGAATATATACACAACCACGTAGTTAATAATCTCAGCCTACATGGCTGGACAAATATAACAACAACTTCGCAGTTATATATAAACAACGAACAGCCCACTCGAGTGCATTAAAAATCAACACAGCGGAAAAACGATAACGGAAAGTCCAATACAACACGATCAACACACTGCTAACCGGCTAGGCTTTATACAACAACCAGAACAACAAATACAACAACACATCAAATACAGCAATTACCAAATACAAGTAAAACATATACAAAACCCAAAACGGTCTTCGGATGTGACGTAGGACCAGGCAGACAAGATACTCCGAGCGACACCAACCATCTACAAGCTACCTAAAAACATAAATGTATACATGCGGTGGTGAGTATAGGTGACTCAGCGGGTAATAGACAAGATAGTGCATGGTCCATAAATAAACATGGAGATCAAAAGTATACAGTCTCAGTAAGGAATAAAGAACATGATCATACTAGCATAATCAATGCACCTAAATATATCTGACATAATAACCTGACATATAAACTGCAGAAACCACAACTAACATAATGACAGATACATACCCAATCTGGAATCGACACATGGTACAATGATCAGTAAACTCACCGGATCTGCAACAGATATACCCGTGACACCTGTGCAATATAAATACGACTGCATATACATGTAAAATAAATGACATGTATGCAGCATGACAACCATATGCAACAATCATATCTCAAACAAGTGCAACATATCACAATCACATGCAACTAGTATCTACTAGGCATGTATGCAAATATATCCCCCCAAATGCACTACGCATCATATGCAAAAGTGCATGCATGCTCCATGGTCACCCCCACCACCTCTCCAGACACCACAACCCCTGTATGGCCGAGAGGCTTGGGTCTGTGACAATTGTACTACCCTCCAGCCCACTATATAGTGGTCGAGGCGGACAGTCCACTAGTAGCTATCTAGCTACATAGCATCAGGGTCTCTGACAGCTCACAACGCCGAATCTCACAAAACCTCGTGATCGGGTGGCACGACAAGACTAGCGACAACTACTCCTGCTACCACTACCCATGAGTATCCGAGTGTGCGGCATTATTCCCAAACCAACTGATGACTCTCTCAACCATTAGGGAGAAATGGTCATCAGATGCAATGAATGATGAACATGATATATATATATATATATAATCATCATCCATGTAACAACCCCAAACCTCATAAATACCTCCAACATGAGTATAATCGTCATGATACCTCCACGTATCCCACCAAACATATGTACACACTACACATGTATAATCAACCAAAAATCTCCAATAATCCCATCAGACACATGTACACAAAATATAAGTACAATCAACATGTATCCTCCAGTAAAAACACAACAGGCATGTGTATATACCCCAAACATACAATCAACACAACTCCTCCAAAAGTACATGACAAATACGTATGTACACACCACATGTAAATGCACGGTCAACAAGATGACTCCTATAACACATACCCACCTATGTACAGTCCACATCATATACCCAATCAGCATGGTAATACTAACAACCCGACAATCGCTACAAGACATACTCTACACGTGTAATCACAACAGAGTAGATATCAAGAGTGGAGACTGTATATGAATTAAATAGATCATCACAAGGGTCAAGCATAAGTATCATGCAGGAAAAACAGCAACCGATCATGATATAAGATAAAGCAGCCTAATTCATCCAATAATAACCATGCACTAAGTATCAAAGAAACTATAAAGAGGACAAGGAAGAAATACCCACCTTTATCTGTCGATCGTGCCAAATGATCTCGCGTCGAGACACTTGCCTCGAAACAAAGTCCTGCGATCACATAATATATTTAGCTAATTACATAGATAGTAAATAGCTAAATAAACTCTCCAGTCTAATTAGGAAAAATCCTAATCGAAATAATTATCCTAATTCCTTAATCCAATTTGGTTTAACTAAATCCATAATCCTTCACTTCAATCCAAACAACCATATAGATCACAAAGTCTCCAATATAATATGATACAAATCTTTATTCGCCCATAACTCTTCCAATCCAAAAATTCCTATTCTAATATCAATATGGGTTAAATCGATATATCTACTCACCACTAATAAATCTAAGTAAAAATAACAAACCCTACAACCCATTAACACACCTAATCTATCACTTACTAATGAGAATAGCATAAATACCTCGCTAGAAATCACCTACCTGGAGGTTTGGTAGTAATACAGCAGCTCACCACCCAACATTTCACCGTCGGAAAGCTACAAAAGAACACCCAACACCAATTCTTCCAAGAATCAATCCACAACACAATTATACAGCAGTGTATATGCTGAAAACCCTAATAAATAGAACCTTACTCACCTCAATAGAACCCTCACCTCACCTGAGGCCTGCACAGCTTCAAGAAGTGGAATTGGCAATGGCCGGCAACAGGGAAGGTCCACCACATACTAATCCAATGCTTCCTCTATTCTAGAACAGAAAGAAGAACAAAAATTGGAAATAATTAGGGCAAGACCTTGAATCCATATGAATCCGGATGAAGCTTACCAAGGTTGATCACCCGATTCGATCCATCTAGTGGGGAGATACATAGCATACAACAGTGATCGGATCCAAGAGGAGGATTGAAGGTGGTCAATCGGCTAGGGGGCGTTGTGATCCCAATCTTGTTGTGCCCTAGATCGGATCCCTCCGATCGCTGTCGACCGCGTGCAAGGATCAGTAGAGGAGACAAGCGCTCCACCAGATATGATCTGAACAACCTCATTATCTTCAAGATCCGGCGGCGTTCCTCCAGTGACGCGGCGAGGATGAGATCGTCGGGGAAGCCGTCGGCGTCGGGTCGTCCGTGCACGTGAGAGGAAGCAGAAGAGGGGAAAATGAGAGAGGAAGAAAGATTGGCCAGTTGCTTCCCCCTCAAAGCTTCGGTGGTTGCTCGCACCGGCGACGCCGGGAGGGGAAGAGGGAGATCACCGGTCGCTGGTGAGGCTCGGGACGTAGAGAGCTCGTGCGCAGGGGGAAGAAACCGGGAAGAAGGGGAATGGTTTGGAAATTAAACCTAGGTAAAGAATTTATACTTAGGTAATGTAGATTAAATGAAATTAATCAACTCTCTTTTAAGGGTATTCCAAACAGGCCTCCAACTAGCTCCGAATCCATCCCCTCAAAATGGATCATACGGACTCCGTTTAAATCTAAAAAAATTTATAAAAAATCTGAAAAAATCCAATAAGATTTTTTGTCCAATAATATTTATTATTTAATTTTACGGTATCTTACATTCTCCCTCACTAATAAAAATTTGGTCCCCAAATTTATTAGTCAACTCAAGGATCCTCATTCAAGGGTAACAACTAAACAACATACTTATATATCACTCATCCAAGTATAATAACCAAACAACATCCTCATCTACTACTCCACCCTAGTATCATAAACATATTTCCAAACATGACAATCCACCTCCAAATGAATAGCGACGACTCTATGAGCTATGAACTCACCCTACTCTCGCTACTTCTGTTGGGAATATCGGGCGGCAAAAACCGCCTTTTTGCGTTGCGGAAACCCCAAACCCCTAGCCCCAAGCCACCGGATCCGTGCGAAGATAAAATTTTCGAAAAACATTACGAATACGAGTTTCTTATGCTAGTTCTAAACTAGATCTACAAGGAGAAGGAATTTACCCTCGATGCGATGCCCTTCGCAATCCCGCTCGTCCAACAGTTCGCCGGATCTCGAGATCGTCAAGTGTACGATCCTCTAGAAGTATCCACACGAACAAACTAGGTGGAGAAGACCAAACAAAGGTGTACTTGCACCTTAGATGGTTCGTCCAAGGAGGAGGAGAGGGAGAGCAAGAAGAGAGGAAGAATAAGGAATGAATGCCTTGAATGAAAATCAAAATTTTCATCCACACCATAAGTGGCCGGCCACTATTGGAGTTGTAACCTCCATTCTCATTTAGTATGGCCATTAAAGAGGAGATTTGTAACCTCCATGAGGTGACACACACATGTGCAAAACTTAATGATGTGTAACACCATTATTGGTCACTTAATGCCAACTCACAAATGAGGTGGCATATAGTCAAGTCAAACTTGACTCTTCCTCTTCCTCTCAAGTCAAGTCAAACTTGACATTATAACTCCCATAGTTGATCAAATCCAACCATTTGATTCAAGCCAATTTAATATAATGGATCTAATTCATTTAATTAAATTGATTCAATGAGCCATAATCTAAATTAGACTCATTGAACACATGAATCAAATTGAGTCCAACTCAATTAGTTCAATTAGATTACTCTTAATCCAATTTGATTCATCACATGAATCTAATCCTCTTGGTTCATCATATGAACCTAATCTCCATCTAATTGTCCTTTGTGTGTGACCCAATATGTTCTGATAACGTTGGCAATGCTCTTAAACCAATTTAGAAACATAAGTAATGAGCGGTATCTAGCAACACATCATTACTACCCAAGTTATAAGAATGTTGAGATCCAACATCACCTTGTCACTACTAATTGTGACTCCTCACAATATATAACAAGTGTCCTTCTATCATTGACATCTAGATTGATCAATGTGAGGCATAGACCGTGTCATCCTCTAATCAATCTAAATCTTGAAATCCAAGTACTTTCACACTATCAAATGAGCTCAACATCTCATATTGACTCATTTGGGCATGGCCATGCACTTCGTGGTCTCACTCTATCAAGAATATCGATGTCACTCCCGTCATATAGGAGGGATAGAACCCATCTACATCACTCACATCCCTCCGCATAATTTGTTACTTACCCAGTAATCGCCTTTATAGTCCACACAGTTACGGGTGACGTTTGACGAAGCCAAAGTACGTAACTCCTTATGTAGAGAACCATGGTGACTTCAGGTCCAAGAACTAGTAGTCATACTAATAGGCACATGAGAAAGTATGTGACACTCATATAACGATCCATGATACTTTCTCATGGCGGGTCATTCAGTATACATTCTCTAATGCATACCCATGTGTCAACTTGATATCTCTATATCCATGACTTGTGAGATCAAGTCATCGAGTTGACCTACATGCTAGTCTTATTGCATTAACATTGTCCCTGAATGTTAATACTCGACTAGGAATGATTAAAAATAGTGTTCCCTATATCATCTCACTATCGATTCAACCAATCGATTGATATAGGTAAGAACCTTCTACTCAAGAACGCTATTATACTTAGTTATTTGGCACCAATACAAGTAAGCATAATAACGAAAAACCAAATGCCTTTATATATAATAATATGATACAACGAGTCCATAAAATAATCATCAAATGATTGGCTCTAGGACTCTAACTAACAATCTCCCACTAGGACTATTGCCAATCAGTCTAGGCTCTAAGCCCCAATGACCTAGTGTGACCATCATGCTTCCTCTGTGCGAAAACCTTGGTCAAGGGATCTGCGATGTTAGCCTCTATGAGTACTCTGCAAATCTTCACGTCTCCTCTCTCGATAATCTCTCGAATGAGATGGAAGAGCTGTAGTATGTGTTTGGTCCGCTGGTGTGAGCGAGGTTCCTTAGCCTGCGTAATTTCTCCATTTTTGTCATAATAGAGCTCAATAGGGTCAGCGATGCTAGGAACCACCCCAAGTTCAGTGATGAACTTGCGGATCAAAACTACCTCCTTTGGTGCTTCTGATGCAGCAATATACTCGGCCTCTGTCGTAGAATCAGCAACTGTGTCCTGCTTCAAACTCTTCCAGCTCACAGCACCACAATTTATACAAAACACGAACCCTGACTGCAATCGATAATCATCCTGGTTGGTCTGGAAGCTAGCATCACTGTAACCCTTTACAGCTAGCTCGTCATCGCCTCCATATATCAAGAAATATTCTTTAGTCCTTCTCAAGTACTTAAGAATATTCTTGACCGCTATCCAGTGCCTTTCACCTGGATCTGACTGGTATCTGCTCGTCATGCTCAAAGCATACGAGACATCAGGTCGAGTACATAGCATGGTGTACATGATAGATCCTATGGCTGAGGCATAAGGGATATGATCCATGCGGTCTCTCTCCTCTCTAGAAGAGGGACCTTGAGTCTTCGAAAGATTCACGCCATGTGACATTGGCAGAAAACCCTTCTTGGGGTTCTACATGGCAAACCATAGGAGTACCTTGTCAATCTATGTACTCTGACTTAGGCCAAGCAATCTCTTAGATCTATCTCTATAGATTTGTATCCCTAGAATGCGGGATGTCTCACCTAAGTCCTTCATTAAGAAACATGTCCCTAGCCAAGTCTTGATAGATTATTGCAAAGGGATGTCTTTCCCAATGAGTAGTATGTCATCCACATACAATACGAGGAAGACAACTATGTCCCCTACGACCTTCTTGTAGACACAAGGTTCATCTTCATTATTGATGAAACCAAACTATTTGATTGCATCATCGAATCGAAGATTCCAGCTCCGAGAAGCTTGCTTTAGTCCATAAATGGACCTATGCAGCTTGCATACTCTGCCAGTATCCTGTGGATCTTCAAAACCCTCAGGTTGTGTCATGTACACATCCTCGAGCAGGTTTCCATTCAGATACGCGGTTTTGACATCCATCTGTTGGATCGAGACCGCGCTAGAGGGGGGGGTGAATAGCGCTCGTGGCTATTTCGTTCAATTCGTAAAACTATCGGAGTAAAATACGCAGCGGAAAATGTAAATAAACACAAACACAGAGACACGGTCGTTTACTTCGTTCGGAGCCTAAGGCGACTCCTACTCGAAGGCCCGCGATCCTTGATCGCTTCCGGTGGGCAACAACTATAAGCTCGATAAAAGATTACAAGTTGAAGTACAATAAACGACAGTAAATAATTATACCAACGACAAAGAAATGAAGATTCAGAGCTCCTGGTCGTCGGGCACAAGTAGCAGCACTTTGGAACGTCGTTTGGAGCAGCACGTAGCACTTGAATCACTTAAGACTTGATATCCTTAAGTGCTGGTCGAAACCCCCTTATAAAGGGTGTTCAAGGCGCCTTGAAGGCTGTTCAAGGCGCCTCCATGCTGCCGATTCTTCTGCACGGATCAAACTTGATCTGGTCGAACTTCATCTGCTTAAGGCGCCTCAAACCCTGCTCAAGGCGCCTTCCAAGGCGCCTTAAACCCCCTTCAAGGCGCCTCCATTGAAGCTTCGCAGCCAGGTCAGCTTTTGCACCCGAGGCGCCTCCAAGCTCCATGGAGGCGCCTCGGACACTGTTCATCCGAGGCTTTAGGTTGCTCCTTTGCTCCTGCAAGATGCGTTAGTCCCAAACACTATCCTGCAACACAAAGTTAGCACAATAAACATTATAAAAGAAGTATAGACAGTCTCCGGACTGTCCGAGTCTGACTTCGGGTTTCCAACCGGAAACCCTAGGTCGACCCGACGCCTACTGTTCCCTCTACGGGGAACGCGTCCTCACCTACTCCCCTCAGGAGAGATTACCTGATGCCAGTCCGGTCCTCCAGACTGACTGGACTTTCCGCCTAGGGTTACCACCCCCTAGGACCTAGGGTTACCGCCCCCTAGGGTTTTTCTCCACCTAGGGTTACCACCCCCTAGGACCTAAGGTTGCCGCCCCTTAGGGTTTTCCTCCACCTAGGGTTACCGCCCCCTAGGACCTAAGGTTACCCCCCCTTAGGATTTTCCTTCACCTAGGGTTACCACCCCCTAGGACCTAAGGTTGCCCCCCCTTAGGATTTTCCCTTGCCTAACCGCAGTTAGGACTTTCCTGAAACCTTATTTAACCACGTTAGATAACAAGGAATCTTAACTTTGAATCCCTTTGCCATTATCAAAACTGAGGTTCGATCGTCGGATGCTTACTGCACCAACAATCTCCCCCTTTTTGATTATGGCAACCGAAATTCAAAGTTAAGTAAAAAATGAAATAAAGATACGCATAAATAAGCAAAGGCATAAATAAAGCATAGGCACATTCACAACAAAATTTTCATTTTAATTTAAGTTTACAATATTCTTTGAATTTCTTCCTACTCTCCCCCTTTGCCATATATCAAAATACCCAAGAGAGTGACGAAAATCTGGGCCTTAGCTTAACTTTCAAAGATAATTTTCTATCTTATCTTCCAATCTTTTAATTTACTTTTGATAAACACTTAGTTTTTCTTGTAAGACTTTTAGATAGGTGAAATCATAATTTTGAAAGCAAAATTCTTCCTTTAGTTTGAGAGATACTTTTAGCTGAGATAAAGTTATTTTGTCTTTAAACAGTAACTTAGCTAAATGTTTTTAAAAAAAAAATATTTAGCTATATTTGAAAATACTTAGCTGTGTTTTCAGCGTAAAAATGATTGCGTTGAGAAAATATCTTGCCAAGTAGCTAAGTTTAGAAAATAATTTAACTAAGTATAGTTAGAGAAAACTTAATTAAGTACTCAGCTCTGAAAACATTTAGCTTATAGAGGAGTTATAATTTAAAAGTCGGGTCATAAATAATTTTAATTTTAAAGCTAAGTTAAAAATAGCTTGAATTTTCGAAGATATGCCAAAAATAGTTTTTAATTTTAAGGTCAAGTTAAAAATTTTAAAGAAAAACTAATTTTAAAACCGACTCAAAATCACTCCCCCTTAATTAATGCCTTAATAAATTTTTGAGTTCAGGAGTTCAAGTATGAGGTTAAATAGATTTTAAGTTGTCCAGATTGTTTTGTTCAGGTATCAGAGCCCTAAAGTATGAGCATGCTCAAACTTCAAATCTCCATTTCCTTCAGGGCTAATTCCATATTCTTGTAAGTCTAGTAAATTTAGGGGAGCAAGACTTTCAAGTTAGTTTTTAAGTATTTTTCAAAGGTTTTTGAATAAATTTTTCAAGGATTTTTCAAAGGTTTTTGAATAAGTTTTCCAAATATTTTTCAAAGGATTTTGAAATAAGTTTTTTTTCAAAGATTTTTCAAAGGATTTTGAAATATTTTTTCAAATATTTTTAAAAGGATTTTGAAATATTTTTAAAGGATTTTGAAATAAGTTTTTTAAATATTTTTCAAAGGATTTTGAAATATTTTTAAAGGATTTTGAAATAAGTTTTTCAAATATTTTTCAAAGGATATTTTTAAAGGATTTTGAAAATAATTTTTGAAAAGAATTTTAAACAATTTTGAAATTATTTTTGAAAAGATTTTGAAATAATTTTGAAAAATTTTGGAACAATTTTGAAATTAATTTTGAAAATATTTTGAAACAATTTTGAAATTAATTTTGAAAAGATTTTTAAATAATTTTGAAATTAATTTTGAAAAGATTTTGGAATAATTTTGAAATTAATTTTGAAAAGATTTTTTAAATAATTTTGAAATTAATTTTGAAAAGATTTTTAAATAATTTTGAAATTATTTTTGAAAAGATTTTTTAAATAATTTTGAAATTAATTTTGAAAAGATTTTTAAATAATTTTGAAATTAATTTTGAAAAGATTTTGAAATAATTTTGAAATTAATGTTTTAAATCAATTTTAATTTCTTAGTCATCTCACCCGATCTAAATTTTCAATCAGGGAACCCTATAATTGTTGTGAGATGAATTATGGTTGAATTTTTGGATAAGGTTTAACTTTGTGTTAGATTCTGGTTTAGCTTTGGGTTCAACAAGTAAGCATTATTCGGATAAACTTCTGGGCTATGGTGAGTCACAAGGAACTCATTAAAGTAACCATGCCTTCGAGGTTTTCCAAATAGTCCTACCCATTGAGCTTAATACTAAACCTTGGTCTAACTAGTTAGGATCCATTTAAGGTAGCTTCGGTCAGTTCCACTTGGCCAAATGCACCAGGTCGATGCCATATCTTCCTAGACATGCGATGCCCAAGCTTTCCTAGCGTACTATCATCCAAAAACTTCACCAGTACTGTGGGTCAAGTTAAACCTAGCCCATTTTATCTAACCTTAATTACCCTGCCGGGTAGTCTACTCTTGTTTACCCATTTCGGGTAGATTAAGTTCGGAGGTGCCAGCTATTCTGGAGCCTTCCTTTGGATTTTAATTTGAATTCGAATTATTAATTTGAATTTTGAATTTTTGTAATTTTAATTTAATTTCGAATTTTGAATTTGAATTATGTTCTTAATATTATTTTTCTATTAGCTCCCCCTGGATCATAGCCTTGATATGGTCTATCAAGGTAATAGACTTGATCCTTGGGGACCCAATATTGACCAAGTCCAACTTGATTGACCAAGTTGGACTTAGGTACCCATGCTTGGACTACCTTTATATTATTTCTATTAACTAATGATAAATACGATTTGTATTTCATTTTGGTCTTAAATCCAAGTCCAGTTTTATTGTAAACGGCTCGTTGTTTTCCAAGAATCAGATCCAGATTCTTGGAGCCCAAGGTGAACCGTTCCAACGTGTCCTTGAGTTCTTTAATTTGAGCTTTTAAATTGGAATTTTCTTCCTCAAGTTGTTGGACTTGAGTTGAACTTTCAATTTGAACTGACTCAGTTAAAGAGCTCGAGTCAGTCGCTTCCTTAAGGGTTGTTACCTCCTTTTAGAGCGACTTAACCCGGACGTTGGATTTAGCCAACTTTTTTAGCAAGTAAGGGACTATATTTTTTAAATCGTCTAATTGAGTTTCGACGAGTAAGGCACTTACAGTGGGGTTAGGTCATTCGGAAACGAATGGGGATTCGTGGCTTCGCTCGGACTCTGTTTCTGATTCGAACTCAGACTCGGTGTCGATAATGTTCGCTAGTACTGGTAGAGCGAGAAGGCTCGTTTGCTCTTCTTCGTCCGATTTGGATTCATCTGATGACTCGGACCATGTTGCCTTCAGTGTTTTCTTCGTCTTGCTTGTTCCTGCAAATAACGCAACACCTTCCTCGGCCGGAATAGTATTAGTCTGCTCAAATAATTTATTTATTAAAACATGCTTACCTATTTTCGTATCAGGAATACTTTCGTGTAGGTCAATCAGATTCTCCCACAGCTCCTTGGCACTTGAGAATTGGCTGGCGCGATTCAGCTCCTTATTCGTTAAGCCACACTGAAGTGTATACGTTGCTTTTGTGTTTGCTTCTACCTTTATGATAAGGTTCGCGTCCCAGTTCTCGTATGGTAGTGGCTTGCCGGCGCCGTCAGTTGGCAGTTGAAGCCCGATTTTGACGATCATCCAGACTTCAAAGTGAGTCTGGAGATACGCCTCCATCCGACCCTTCCAATCTCCGAAATCATCTCCGGAGAAGAGCGGTGGGCAAGCAGTGTTGTAGCCTTCTTGATGGGTCATTTTTAAAAAGACGATCTCGCAAAATAAACAAAATAAAACTTGTTCCAAGACTTAGTCTTGGATTAGCAGTGCGGGAGAGAAATAAAGATAGTGATGCAGGAATTTCGATAAAAAATAATAAAATATTATTAAAATAATATTAAAAAATATTACCACAAATTTTTGAAAAACGTAATATTTCGTTAATTCCAACCAATGGTGAAAAGATGAAAATGGATTTTTTGAAAACAGTTTTGGAGGAAAAAAAAACGAAAGGCGTAAGGTTATATTTTTAACCTATACAAACGACAAAGCCACGAAAAATGCTTGAATGGTGGTTGCACCAGTTCAAAGCGACCCCTCTCTGATACCAATTGTTGGATCGAGACGCGCTAGAGGGGGGTGAATAGCGCTCGTGGCTATTTTGTTCGATTCGTAAAACTTATCGGAGTAAAATACGCAGCGGAAAATGTAAATAAAAACAAACACAAAGACACGGTCGTTTACTTCGTTCGGAGCCTAAGGCGACTCCTACTCGAAGGCCCGCGATCCTTGATCGCTTCCGGTGGGCAACAACTATAAGCTTGATAAAAGATTACAAGTTGAAGTACAATAAACGACAGTAAATAATTATACCAACGACAAAGAAATGAAGATTCGGAGCTCCTGGTAGTCGGGCACAAGTAGCAGCACTTCGGAACGTCGTTTGGAGCAGCACGTAGCACTTGAATCACTTAAGACTTGATATCCTGAAGTGCTGGTCGAAACCCCCTTATAAAGGGTGTTCAAGGCGCCTTGAAGGCTGTTCAAGGCGCCTCCATGCTGCCGATTCTTCCGCACGGATCAAACTTGATCTGGTCGAACTTCATCTGCTTAAGGCGCCTCAAACCCTGCTCAAGGCGCCTTCCAAGGCGCCTTAAACCCCCTTCAAGGCGCCTCCATTGAAGCTTCGCAGCCAGGTCAGCTTTTGCACCCGAGGCGCCTCCAAGCTCCATGGAGGCGCCTCGGACACTGTTCATACGAGGCTTTAGGTTGCTCCTTTGCTCCTGCAAGATGCGTTAGTCCCAAACACTATCCTGCAACACAAAGTTAGCACAATAAACATTATAAAAGAAGTATAGACAATCTCCGGACTGTCCGAGTTTGACTTCGGGTTTCCAACCGGAAACCCTAGGTCGACCCGACGCCTACTGTTCCCTCTGCGGGGAACGCGTCCTCACCTACTCCCCTCAGGAGAGATTACCTAATGCCAGTCCGGTCCTCCAGACCGACTGGACTTTCCGCCTAGGGTTACCACCCCCTAGGGCCTAGGGTTACCGCCCCCTAGGGTTTTTCTCCACCTAGGGTTACCACCCCCTAGGACCTAAGGTTGCCGCCCCTTAGGGTTTTCCTCCACCTAGGGTTACCGCCCCCTAGGACCTAAGATTACCCCCCCTTAGGATTTTCCTTCAACTAGGGTTACCACCCCCTAGGACCTAAGGTTACCCCCCCTTAGGATTTTCCTTCACCTAGGGTTACCACCCCCTAGGACCTAAGGTTGCCCCCCCTTAGGATTTTCCCTTCCCTAACCGCAGTTAGGACTTTCCTGAAACCTTATTTAACCACGTTAGATAACAAGAAATCTTAACTTTGAATCTCTTTGCCATTATCAAAACTGAGGTTCGATCGTCGGATGCTTACTGCACCAAAACCATCCACCATATCTCATAGCCATGGTATGCTGCAATAGCAAGGATGATCCGAATGGACTTAAACATCGTTACTGGAGAAAGGGTTTCATTATAGTCAATCCCATGAATCTGCTTGAAACCTTTAGCTATCTAGCGACCCTTATAGATAAGTCCATCCATGTCAGTTTTTCTCTTAAAGACCTACTTGCACCCTATGGGTTTTACCCCTTCAGGTGGATCAACCAAAGTCCATATTTGGTTGGTGTATATGGATTCCATCTCGGATCTCATGGACTCTAGCCATTTCTCAGAATCTGGTCTCATCATAGCTTCCTGATACGTGGTAGGCTCATCCTCTATGAGCACAACGTCATCATGGTTAGACAAGAGAAATGAGTATCTCTCAGGCTGACGACGTACCCTATCAGACCTGCGAAGAGGTATGTCTACTTGAACTGGTTGTGGTTCCTCAACTCCTTGTGGAACAACATCATCCACAACACTTTGTGGTTCCAGTTCAACTTCCATCGAGGCTTGAGTACTATGGTGCACATATTGAACTTTTTCAAGATCGAACGTACTCCCACTAGTCTTTCTAGAAACAAAGTCCCTTTCTAGAAAGACCCCAGTCTTTGCCACAACTACCTTGTGCTGACTGGGAATGTAGAAGTAATATCCCTTAGTTTCCTTGGGATATCTAATAAAGTAGCACTTGTCATATTTGGGTCTTAAATTTGTCTGAGACTTGACGTCTTACTAAAGCCTCACAACCCTAAATTCTCATAAAAGACACTTTGGCATCTCTCCCAGTCCATATCCTATATGGTGTCTTTATCACAGCCTTGGATGGAACTCGATTGAGTATAAAAGCTACCGTGTCTAGAGCATAGCCCCAAAGAAATGTAGGAAGATCTGTGTGACTCATCATAGACCGTATCATATCCAATGGAGTACGGTTCCTCCTTTCGGATACACCATTCCACTGTGGTGTTCCAGGAGGAGTGAGTTGGGATAGAATCCCACACTCAGCTAGATAGTCACGAAACTTATGGTTAAGGTATTCTCCACCTCGATCTGATCGAAGTATCTTAATACTCTTGCCAAGCTGGTTCTGTACTTCATTCTAGAATTCTTTGAACTTTTCAAAATATTCAGACTTATGTGTCATCAAGTACACATAACCATATCTACTGAAGTCATCAGTAAATGTGATGAAGTACCTATAACCGCCTCTAGCAGCGATATTGAAAGGGCCACATACATCACTATGTGTAAGTCCTAACAAATCAGTCGCTCTTTCGCTGTGCCCACTAAAGGGAGTCTTGGTCATCTTGCCAAGTAGTCATGACTCGTGTTGGGAATTTCGGGCCGCAAAAATCACTTTTTCGCGTTGCGGATACCCTGATTCCCAATACCCTGATTCCCATGCCACCGGATCCATGCGAAGTAAAATTTTTGAAAAACATTACGAGTACAAGTTTCTTATGCTAGTTTTAAACTAGGAGAAGGATTTTTACCCTTGATGCGAAGCCCTTCGCAATCCCGCTAGTCCTCGGTTCGCCGGATCTCGAAAGTGTCAAAGTAGACACTTCTCTATATGTATCCACACAAGCAAGAGATGGAGAGGCCAAACAAAAGGTGTGCTACCACCTATGAAGTGTTCGGCCAAGAGAGGAGAGGGAGAAGAAAATTGAGAGCAAGAGGAAGAAGATGGAATGAATGCCTTGAATGAAAAATCAATCTCATTCAACACTAAAAGTGGTCGGCCACTTCAAGGCTTGTAACCCCCATGGAATATCAAGAGTCAAGTCTCTTGATCTCCTCCATGGGGTGGCATTTGGTCAAGTAAAACTTGACCAAATGAAGAAGCCTTGATGATGTGGCATTGGTGAAGTCAAAGTCAAGTCAAAACTTGATTCTTCATCTTCCAACTTGAGTCAAGTCAAACTTAACCACTTCTCTCCCTTGGTTGATCTAATCTAACCATTGGTTCAAGTCAATTTTAATTTAATGAATCTCTATTCATTGAATTAAATTAATTAAATGAGTCTAAGTCCAAATTAGACTCACTTAACACATGAACCAAATTGAGTCCAACTCAATTAGCTCAATTTGGATTACTCTTAATCAAATTTGGTTCATCATATGAACCTAATCATTTAGGTTCATCAAATGAACCTAATCTCCATCTAATTGCCCTTTGTGTATGACCCTTTAGGTTCTTGTAACATTGGCAATGCTCCTAAACTCATTTAGAAATATAAGTAATGAGCGCTATCTAGCAACACATCATTACTACCCAAGTTACAAGAATGTTGAGATCCAACATCACCTTGTAACTACTAATTGTGACTCCTCACAATATATGATAAGTGTCCTTCTATCCTAGACATCTAGATTGATCAATGTGAGGCATAGACCGTGTTATCCTCTAATCAATCTAAATCTCGAACTCCAAGTAGACTCACTCGATCAAATGAGCTCAATATCTCATATTGACTAATTTGAGCATGGCCATGCACTTGGTGGTCTCACTCTATCAAGAATATCGATGTCGCTCCCGTCATATAGGAGGGATAGAACCCATCTACATAACTCACATCCCTCTGTATAATTCGTTACATACCCAGTAATCGCCTTTATAGTCCAACCAGTTACGGGTGACGTTTGACGAAGCCAAAGTATGTAACTCCTTATGTAGGGATTCATGGTGACTTCAGGTCCAAGGACTAGTAGTCATACTAATAGCCACATGAGAAAGTATATGACACTCATATAACGATCTATGATACTTTATCATGGCGGGTCATTCAGTATACATTCTCCAATGCATACCCATGTGTCAACTTGATATCTCTATATCCATGACTTGTGAGATCAAGTCATCGAGTTGACCTATATGCTAGTCTCGTTGCATTAACATTGTACCTGAATGTTAATACTCGACTAGGAATGATTAAGAGTAGTGTTCCCTATATCATCTCACTATCGGTTCAACTAACCGATTGATATAGGTAAAAACCCTCTACTCAAGGACGCTATTATACTTAGTTTATTTGGCACCAATACAAGTAAGCATAATAACCAAAAAAACCAAATGCCTTTATATATAAGAATATTATACAATGAGTCCATACAACAATCATCAAATGATTGGCTCTAGGGCTCTAACTAACAACTCGCACGTCTCATAAGATTCAAAATCAAATGAGTCCAGCAAACCATCCTTATGGAGCTGGGATAAGCGCTTGTCATTTATATGACCTAAGCGACAGTGCCAGAGATAGGTTTGGTTCATGTCATTTGACTTGAACCTCTTGGTATTTATGTTATAGATAGAGCTTTCAAGGTCTAGAATGTAGAGTCCGTTCATCAGAGGTGCACTACAATAGAACATATCTTTTAAATAAACAGATCAACATTTGTCCTTTATTATAAAAGAGAAACCTTTCTTGTCCAAACAAGAAACTGAAATTATGTTCTTAGTTAAAGCAGGCACATAAGAACATTCATCTAATTCTAATACAAGCCCAGAGGGCAGAGATAGAAAATAAGTCCCTACAGTAATAGCAGCAACCCGTGCTCCATTGCCTACGCGTAGGTCCACCTCACCCTTCGTCAATGCCTTGCTATTTCTCAGCGCCTGCACATTAGTACAAATGTGAGAAGCACATCCGGTATCTAATACCCATGATGAAAAAATAGATAGATTGACTTCTATAACATATATATCTGAAGTGGAAGTCTCACTTCGCTTCTTCTTAAGATCTTCTAGGTACACCTTGCAGTTCCTCTTCCAATGTCCGGTCTGACCGCAGTAGAAGCAGGTAGCATCCTTGGCGACCCCTCCTTTAGGCTTCAGTGCCTTTCCTTTTACCTTCGCTTGGGACTTTCCTTTGCCTTTGGGCTTGCCCTTGCCCTTGTGTTTCTGAACCATCAGAACAGAGTGGGGCTTAACCTTCTTAAGGTTCAGCTCAGCAGTTCTTAGCATGCTAAGCAGCTCGAGCAGTGGCTTGTCAATTTCGTTCATGTTATAGTTTAGAACGAATTGACTATAGCTATCTGGCAAGGATTGCAAGATCAGGTCAATGGCCAGCTCTTGGCCAAGCGGGAATTCCAACCTCTGTAGGTTTTCTATGTACCCAATCATTTTGAGTACATATGGGCCTACGGGAGCCCCATCTGACATCTTGCACTGAAATAGTGCCCTTGAGATCTCAAATCTCTCATGCCGCGCTTGTCCTTGATATAGTTGACGAAGATGTTCAACCATATCATAAGCACCCATTAACTCATGTTGCTTCTGAAGCTCAGAGTTCATGGTCGTGAGCATAAGACATGACTCATCTAATGCGTCATCTTGATGTTTCTTATAAGCATCTTTGTTTGCTCGCGTGGCATTGGCAGAAGGAGCCTCCGGAATGGGCTGCTCCAGAACGTACAGTTTACGTTCTTGGGTGAGAATGACTCTCAGGTTCCTGTACCAGTCTAGGAAGTTTACTCCGTTAAGCTTGTCCTTCTCAAGGACAGAACGCAGGGAGAAAGAGTTCGTATTCGACGTCATGACAATCTACAACAGAAATAAAAGCAGAAAGTAAATATCATATATCATTTAATTAGGCCTTTAATTAAATGATGATCCCACTGAATTCTATAATTCAAGTGGGACAAGATCCACATCATACTATGCCTTGAGTTAGCTTTGGCTAAATCGCCTAAGACTTAGTATGATCGGTAGGTAACTAATTACCAATTACATCTCTATGCAACTCTTGTTTATAGGATCATTATCCGTAGTTATATTAAAACTTGAGTTAGCTTTGGCCAATACGCCCAAGAATTAATATAAATGTGATTATGTCCTATATTCCAACCGTTGGAAATATGCGTATAGTTTTACTCGATCCAACTGAGTTAACTAGTTACTCAATCTAATTGAGTTGTACTCACCCATGCGTTGATAGGCGGGACCAAGATTGTCCCTCCGTACCCTACCAAGATAATATGTGCTGCTCTGCTTTGGCAGATTCAACTGTTGGTTGCTACTCGGAAAGCCTAGAGGTTTCACTGTACAAAAATTTTGTACAAAGGTCTGAACCTTTTCCTAGCTACCATGTGTTCTTTTAAATTAAATTTTGGATCGCCTGCGGAACTTAACACGTTTGATCCAAAACTTAATCTATTTGTTCTTTTAGGTTTTGACTTGGATCTCCTGCGGAACTTAACACGTTCGACCCAAATCACCTTAAGTTATTAATTTCATTAAATATTAATTTCCATAATTGGTTCCCAGTACTGACGTGGCGAGGCACATGGCCTTCTTGGATATGGGAGCAACCACCACCGACTAGACAAAACCTTTTATAGAAATCTAATATTTAATTTCCTAAAATAACTTTAGGTTAACCGAAAAGAACAATCAAATCACAAGGAAAAATAAAACAAAAGAACACAACTTCGAAAAATATATTCGAAATACTAGAATCGTAAGCCTCTTGTATTTGGTATTATTTCCAAAAATAAATAGTATGATGCGGAAATAAAAAATACTAGTTATACCTTTTAGAAAGACCTCTTGATCTTCTACCGTATTCCTCTTCTAACCTCGGACGTTGTGTGGGCAACGATCTTCCGAGATGAGAATCCACCAAAGCACCTTCTTCTCCTTTCTTCAAGTTTCAGCCAAGCACAAAGCTTCCAAAAGATGAAGATCTTTTTCCACCAACCAAGCTCCAGGGGATACAAGCTTTGTCTCCTTCTTCTTCTTCTTCTCCAAGTAGTATCCGGCCACCACTAGAGCTCCAAGCCAATAGAGAAGGTTCGGCCACCACCAAGAGGAAGAGAGGAAGAGAGGTTGGCCGGCCACAACACCAAGGAAAAAAGAAAGAAAAATAGAATAGAGTCGTTAGCTTTGAAGCCTCCTCTACCCCCTCTTTTATAATCCTTGATCCTGGCGAATAAGGGAAATTTAATAAAAATTTCCTTAATTCTTTTTCCATTGAAAAGGAAAAATTATTTAATTAAAAATAATTTTCTTTCTCAATTCTATTTGGCCGGCCACACCAAAGCTACAAACAAGGAGAGTTTTAATTAATTAAAACTTCCTAATTTGTCTCTAGAAATTTATAAAAAATTTCTCCAATAATTTTCATCCCTTCATGATTGGTTAATAAAAAAGAAATTTTATAAATTAAAATCTTTCTTTTAAACATGTGGATAAAAAGAAAGTTATCTCTAAAAATTAAAATCTCTTTTAATCTACAAATAAGGAAAGATATCAAATCTTTTCTTAATCTCTTGTAGAAACTTATAAAAGAGAATATTTAATTTTTAAACTCTCTTTTAAATCATGAACATGGTTAAAAAGGAAAGTTTTCTTAAAATTTAAAATCCTCCTTTAATCAAAAAATAAGGAAAGATTTCAAATTTTAAACTCTCTTTTAAACATGTAGATGATTTACAAATTAGGAAAGTTTTTACCAAAAATTAAAACCATCCTTTTAAACTACAAATAAGGAAAGAGATTAATCTCTTCTCTTAATCTTTTGTAGAAATCTATAAAAGCAAATTTTTAATTTTTAAACTCTCTTTTAAAATCATGATATCCACATAAGAAATAATTTTAATAAAAATCCTTTTTAATATTCTAGTGGTCGGCCACCTAAGCTTGGGACCCAAGCTTTGGCCGGCCACCTACATGGCTCATCCACTTGGTCTTGGCCGGCCCTAGCTTGGGTTCCAAGCTAGCTTGGCCGACCCCATTGGATGGGTAAGAAGGTGGGTATGCGGTGGGTATAAATATCTATATACTAGAGGCTACGATAGGGACCGAGAGGAGGAATTGGTTTTGGTCTCCCGATGAAATTAAGCATCCCGTGTTCGCCCCGAACACACAACTAAATTTCATCAATAATAATTCATTCCACTAAAGAACTATTATTGAACTACCGCACCAATCCCAAATTACATTTTGGGCTCCTTCTTATTATGAGTGTGTTAGTCTCCCTGTGTTTAAGATAACAAATGTCCACTAATTAAGTAAGTTACTGACAACTCACTTAATTAATATCTAGCTCCAAGAGTAGTACCACTCAACTTCATCGTCATGTCGGACTAAGTCCACCTGCAGGGTTTAACATGACAATCCTTATGAGCTCCTCTTGGGGACATTCTCAACCTAGATCACTAGGACACAGTTTCCTTCTATAGTCAACAACACACACTATAAGTGATATCATTTCCCAACTTATCGGGCTTATTGATTCATCGAACTAAATCTCACCCATTGATAAATTAAAGAAATAAATATCAAATATATGTGCTTGTTATTATATTAGGATTAAGAGCACACACTTCCATAATAACTGAGGTCTTTGTTTCTTTATAAAGTCAGTATAAAAGAAACGACCTCTAATGGTCCTACTCAATACACTCTAAGTGTACTAGTGTAATTATATAGTTAAGATAAACTAATACCTAATTACACTACGACCTTCCAATGGTTTGTTCCTTTCCATTATGGTCGTGAGCTACTGTTTATTATTTATAAGGTACTGATAACATGATCCTCTGTGTGTGACACCACACACCATGTTATCTACAATATAAATTAATTGAACAACTACATTTATCATAAATGTAGATATTTGACCAATGTGATTCTTATTTCTAGATAAATGTTTATACCAAAAGCTAGGCTTTTAGTATACACTCTAACATCAACAACACATGTGATCGAGGTAGTGATAGGTATCATGGCATGGTAGGCATTTTAGAGTTGACGCGATTGAGATCTAATCTAATCGTAGGGTGCATCTTGTACACGATTTTGATCTAATCTAATCGTTATGGCGCTAATTAATTACTATACTAGCATGCATCACATATACACACACAAGCAATTAATTAAATTATTTGTGATTAGTCATGGCCCTACTACTGTAACGCCCCGCCCCTTCCTGCTCAAGCTGACGGGGGTTACTTATCATTTCTTCTTAAAACAGCGGAAGTCTTATCTATAGTATAATTTTTTCTTTAAAACTTTTTCTTTACTTTTCAAATCATCATCACTAACTATCTATCATATGAGTCACATAACATGCTTAACATAAATTTAAACCATAATACTAAAGAGCATGATGAAATGTCATGGAGTAATAAAAGAACGACATAAACATAATTCTTATTAACTAGAAGCAGGTCTTTCTTTTCAGCCGAGTCACTACTACACACGTCCTTCTTGCCCCCTCCTGCTACTCCCTTAGTACATCCATTCTTTGCCCTTATCTGTGGTACAAGGAAAGTAAGCTGTGAGCACTCAAGGCTCAGTAAGATCCTTTCCTACTCACAAAAACCGTATAGCATAACTAAAACTTCAAGGCATAAAGCATAAAGACAACTCATCATATCATGTATAGAAGCATCATATCTTAACATAATCATAAAGTTCTTTCTAGCATAACATAATCATGATCATAGCATATCATAACATAATCATAAAGTTCATCCTAACATAACATAACATAATCCTAAACATTATGGCATATCATGATAAAATCATAAAGTGCATCCTAGCATAACATAACCATGATCATAGCATATCATAACATAATCATAAAGTTCATCCTAACATAACCTAACATAATAATAAGCATCATGGTATATCGTAACATAATCATAAAGTGCATCCTAGCATAACATAACCATGATCATAGCATATCATAACATAATCGTAAAGTTCATCCTACATATCATAACATAATCATAAGCATCATGGTATATCGTAACATAATCATAAAGGGTTATGCGAGATGACTTTCAAAAACATGATCCATCCATTAATATATATAACATGTCATTTGAAAACTTATTACATACATACTTAAACATAATCATAACATGATTAGGGCCCCGGCTTGTACCACATACATAAATGCGCGCGTCCTATGTAGGTCCAAGGTAGCAAGTCTTGAACCCTACAAGGCATACATACTAGGCCCGTTTCTTAGTCCATCGACCCCGGGGCGCTTATGGAGCCCACCCTTGGTATAAGCCATATAAAGTAAAGTAGCATGTCATACATATCATGGTTCTTATTATTTCATGCACATCATATTTCTTATCATATCATACCATATAGAATTTGGGCACACAGCTCATCATAATGGTATGAAAAATTTGGGCACACAGCACATCATAAATACATGCATAGTTTGGGCACACAGCTCATCATAAATAGCTTGCATAATTTGGGCACACAGCTCATCATAAATATCATGCATAAATTGGGCACATAGCTCATCATAAAGGTTACCATCATACATAGATCATAAGTGCACATATTTAAACATAGAAACATAACAAGTTCTTACCACATCATAAAACATTGCATGTGAGATACATGGAAAATCATATTTAGATTTCTAACCCTAATGTCATATAGTAGTCGAAACATATAGTGTGATTTAGGTAAAAAAAAACCCACATACAAGCATGTGAACCCTAAACCAATATCATTTCATATACCATAAAGAAACATCATGAACATGTTTAGGTAGGGTTCTAGGTTTCCTAAGCTTATATACTCATCATGGCCGAAACTTATCAAGCATTACATTGGGTTAAAAATCATCATATAAGCATGTGAACCCTAAACCAATTTCGTAGCAAATATTACAAGGAACATTATGAGCATAATTAGGTTAGGTTCTAAGTTTCCTAAACCCTTAAACATGTTGTGGCCAAAACCTTTAAGGCTTGGAACTAGGTTTCAAGTGTCATAAAAACATGGAAAACCCTAAACCAATTCATAGCAATTATTATAAGGAACATCATGAGCATAATTAGGTTAGGTTCTAAGTTTCCTAGTCCCTTAAACATGTTTGTGGCCGAAACTTGTAAGGCTTGAATCTAGGGTTCAAGGGTCATAAAAGCATGAGAACCCTAAACAAATTTCATAGCAATTATTTCAAGAAACAACATGAGCATAAGTAGGTTAGGTTCTAAGTTCCATAGGCCCTTATACATGATTGTGGCTGAAACTTGTAAGGCTTGAATCTAGGGTTCAAGTGTCATAAAAGCATGAGAACCTTAAACAACTTTCCTAGCAATTATTTCAAGGAACAACATGAACATAGTTAGGTTAGGTTCTAAGTTTCCAATGCCCTTAAACATGATGTGGCCGAGACTTATAAAACTTAAAGCTAGGGTTCAAGTGTCATAAAAGCATGAGAACCTTAAACAACTTTCATAGCAATTATTTCAAGGAACAACATGAGCATAGTTAGGTTAGGTTCTAAGTTTCCTAGGCCCTTAAACATGATTGTGGCCGAAAGTTCATGGAGCATGAAAACAAGTTCTAACCTCACTACAACATGAGCATGTCATATTAATTTCACAACTTGTCTTAAGGAGGATCATGGCATGATTAGTTTAGGTTTAACAATTTTTCTAGGCCCCTAATCCTATCATGGCCGAATACTTAGGAGCATGGAACAAAATTTATTCATCATATAGGCATGAGCATATCATGTTAACAACTTTCTCATCTTGAAGTACTTATCATAAAACAAAAAGAAGCATGCTTGGTTTGAGTCTTTACTTATCTATCTCCTTTATTCATGTTTGGCCGAGAGTCTAAGGGTATGACTCTAGGTTCCAATCAAACATTCTAGCATATGAACATTAGATAAATCCCTACCTTAAGATACATGTTACAAGAAGCATATTGAGCATGTTAAAATTTAGGTCTTTATATTTCCTAGGTCCTTCTTTTTGGTCTTGTCTTGGCCGAAATTCTTCATGAAGTTATCTTAGGTTTTTATGTAACAAATCTCATAGAAAACACAAAAGATATTGTACCACAGGTGAGGGAAACTTACATCCTTTCGCTTGTGATTTTTTTTCTTAAGGAAAACGATATCCTAAGTGCCAAGGAAGGAGAAAGCTTCTTCTTCTTGTACCTCCTTTTTCTTCTTTTCTTGGAAGGGATAGAACTTGAAGGCTTCTTCTCGAAATTTAGTTTTCTTGAAGAGGAACTTAGCTTAGCTTTTGGAATGAGGAGAGGGAAAGGCTCTTGGTTTCGGTGAAGAATGAGGAAGGAGAAAGAAGGAGGAAGAAAAGAAATTTAAATCTCTTGTTTTTCTTCTCCCAATCTATTTATTCCTTTGCCAATGAATCATGTCTTCATTCATTCCCTCAACTCCTCTTTTCCCCCACTCCTTTAATTCCCACGAAAAAAATAGAGAGAGGGAGGGAAGTAGGCAATTTACCTTTTGCTTGCTTCTTCTCTTAACCAAGAGAAAGAGGAGGTAAGGCACCTGGTTTTCTCTTGCTCTTTTGTTTAGTTTTCTTTTATTTCCTTCTCACCTTTAACTAAATTTTTCATTCCTTTCTATCCAAATATTATTCATCATCCTAGTGGTTATCATACATCAATTTATCTCCATTATTTGTGGGAGGTTCAAGGTTCAATCCTTGACCTCACCTCTTCTTATTCTATTTTTTGTTTCTATTTTCCCTTTTCTCTTGTTCTTTTTATTTCTATGCTCTAAAGAAAATAATACTCATATACTTATCCTATAATTTTCGTGGGTGTTACAACTACGATCTTCTCTAGCCAATGAGAAGATCAGATGGTCAACCTAGGGTCAACAGCTTCTCAAGCTCCTCCCTTTGACCACCTTGTGTTGCTCGCGCCCTCCTCATAACTCCGTCTCGAGTGGATCTGCCACCGCTCCAATTTTATACATTACAATTTTGAAACTCGAGTTACATTCGAGTCTAAACTAATTTACAATAAGAATAAAAAGAGAGGCACGACGCGAAGGTCGCGTATCAAGTATACAACACACACAACACAAATGACGGCGCGCAGGCTGTAATATGAATTACAACACAATTTTTCAAATCTAATTTGGGTCTTTTGGGCCATGACTATCACAAAATAATACATAATTCTAAATTATGTATTTTATTTAATTTTCTATAATTTTTACTACAATTTTTATAATTTTTATGAGTAAAATTTCCCGGCGGTCCCGTTTAGCGATTTTTGGGCGTAATCGCGGAACGAATCCCCTTGCGGGGTCAGGGGCAGTACCCCTACCCGCGATATAACCATCGCGAGTGCTCCTAAGCGATCTTACAGCGCCTTAGTCCGCAGTCCCAAAAGGTTTTGGGGCGAAACCTTGCCCTTTCAGAAAAATCTTCTCGGTAGTCGAAGCCAACAAGTGTCTAAACATTTGTGCTTCGCATCTACGAGAAAAATACCCATAAAAACCATAAAAATAGGAAATTCATAGAATATTAAAGAACTGATATTTTTATTTAAAATACAAATTAAACTCGTACAAGAATTCACATGTGGCTCTGATACCACTGTTGGGAATTTCGGGCCGCAAAAACCGCTTTTTGCGTTGCGGAAACCCCGAACCCCAAGCCACCGGATCCGTGCGAAGATAAAATTTTTGAAAAAAATTATGAGTACGAGTTTCTTATGCTAGTTCTAAACTTGATCTACAAGGAGAAGGAATTTACCCTCGATGCGATGCCCTTCGCAATCCAGCTCATCCAACGGTTCGCCAGATCTCGAGATCGTCAAGTGTACGATCCCCTAGAAGTATCCACACGAACAAACTAGGTGGAGAAGACCAAACAAAGGTGTGCTAGCACCTTAGATGGTTCGGCCAAGGAGGTGGAGAGGGAGAGCAAGAAGAGAGGAAGAAGAAGGAATGAATGCCTTGAATGAAAATCAAATTTTTCATCCACACCATAAGTAGCCGGCCGCTATTCTAGTTGTAACCTCCATTCTCATTTAATGTGGCAATTAAAGAGGAGATTTGTAACCTCCATGAGGTGGCACACACATATGCAAAACTTAATGATGTGTAACAGCATTATTGGCCACTTAATGCCAACTCACAAATGAGGTGGCATATAGTCAAGTCAAACTTGACTCTTCCTCTTCCTCTCAAGTCAAGTCAAACTTGACATTATAACTCCCATGGTTGATCAAATCCAACCATTTGATTCAAGCCAATTTAATATAATGGATCTAATTTATTTAATTAAATTGATTCAATGAGTCATAATATAAATTAGACTCATTGAACACATGAATCAAATTGAGTCCAACTCAATTAGTTCAATTATGATTACTCTTAATCCAATTTGATTTATCACATGAATCTAATCCTCTTAGTTCATCATATGAACCAAATCTTCATCTAAATGTCCTTTGTGTGTGACCCTATAGGTTCTTATAACGTTGGCAATGCTCCTAAACCAATTTAGAAGCATAAGTAATGAGCGGTATCTAGAAACACATTATTCCTACCCAAGTTATAAGAATGTTGAGATCCAACATCACCTTGTGACTACTAATTGTGACTCCTCACAATATATGACAAGTGTCCTTCTATCCTTGACATCTAGATTGATCAATGTGAGGCATAGACCGTGTCATCCTCTAATCAATCTAATTCTTGAACTCCAAGTAGACTCACTCAATCAAATGAGCTCAACATCTCATATTGACTCATTTGGGCATGACTGTGCACTTCATGGTCTCACTCTATCAAGAATATCGATGTCACTCCCGTCATATAGGAGGGATAGATCCCATGTACATCACTCACATCCCTCCACATAATTTGTTACATACCAGTAATCGCCTTTATAGTCCACCCAGTTACGAGTGACGTTTGACGAAGCCAAAGTACGTAACTCCTTATGTAGGGAACCATGGTGACTTCAGGTCCAAGGACTAGTAGTCATACTAATAGCCACATGAGAAAATATATGACTCTCATATAACGATCGATGATAATTTCTCATGGCGGGTCATTCAGTATACATTCTCCAATGCATACCCATGTGTTAACTTGATATCTCCATATCCATGACTTGTGAGATCAAGTCATCGAGTTGACCCACATGCTAGTCTTATTGCATTAACATTGTCCCTGAATGTTAATACTCGACTAGGAATGATTAAGAATAGTGTTCCCTATATCATCTCACTATCAATTCAACCAATCGATTGATATAGGAAAGAAACTTCTACTCAAGGACGCTATTATACTTAGTTATTTGGCACCAATACAAGTAAGCATAATAACCAAAAACCAAATGCCTTTATATATAAGAATATGATACAACGAGTCCATACAACAATCATCAAATGAATGGCTCTAGGGCTCTAACTAACAACTTCCACTCTGCAATATAGCGAACTACGGGATAAATCAACTACCTCTAAAATCCAAAATCCACTATCATCAGATCCTCCAATATCTGTATAGGGTGCTCAAACTATCCATCAGTCTTAGGATAAAAATTAATACTAAAGTAGAGCTCCTAACCCAAAGTCTGCTATAACCTCAGTCAAAACATGATGTGAAATCACTGACCTCCATAAAATATTACCCTCAGAGATATACCATAAGGTCCGGTAATCTCTCCACAGTATAATCCTAATACTCAATCCAAAAGAATCCGTCCCACAAATCGATGGCTAGGGAGCAAAGTCGTCACCCAATAATGAATACCCAAACCATCATATCCTCTCCATGTCCTGGATAATCCCATAACAAAATCCGTCAAAACATGCTCCCAACTGATAACAGCCTCTTTCTCCTGTGGATCTATGGTATACTCCTACTGGTCACCACTTGTCCCAGTAATCTCACAGAAGACAATCACAATACCCGCTACTGAACTTCACATATAGATGTCCCTGTCAAAACATCTCTAGATCTATGCTAAGATAGTGTACGTAAACCATCTCGGATCAGGAATAGATCACAACATCGTCAATGGAGACAATGAAAACTGATCTAAACACCCTAATAATACCAAATATATCGAGTCCATAAAAACATAATGTCTAGGGTACTGTAAGCCTAAGCAATAAAACCATAGCCTCATAATATCCGTACAATAGGCACACCCAACCGTAAGATCCTCGACAAACCTGTGATCTGATCACGCACTACAAATCAACAAATCCATATATATCACAGACATACCACACTCCATGTCATTATAAACCTCAAGTATCAAATAATATATCATCAAGTCAAATATCCACTAATAATTCATCAAAAGACAACATATCACCACACCTGATCTCCCAATATTCACCAATCAAAACCATCCTCAATATCAATCAATCATACCAGATAGTCTCCTAAACAATGATAGAGAAAAATGAAAGCATCCAACCATATAACACTCACTGTTGATAAACTAGTTGTATCCAAAAAGTTTGTCAAATCTCATCATCTCATCCTCTTAGATACTCAAATATCCACAGTAAGAGGATGTCAATCCCAAGTCCAAAGATTCACACCACCTCCTGACTAAGAGTCTATCCATCTAGAAGATATCTCCACAACCCTCATAATCATCCTATAAATGTCCCTCGATAAATATCGATAAAAGGTCGAACCCTCTAATCTGAGATATAGCCTACAAGATCTGGTAAAATGATCACGTGGTCAAGGTCTTGAGCCACTTAATAAGGACAATATTAGCTGAATCGTCTAACCATTGTCTTGCACCCCATCAAAATACGATTGCTCCATCATGAGATTCAGTAACCTCCAGTATCGAGCAATGAACACAAAGCTAGAGGAACGCTATAACTAAATAGCTGATCAAACTATCTGTCAATCAACGCTCTATCCCTCGAAGATCATCATCTAAAATTATTCCTAGTTACGGTCGAAACTCTTAGGTATTACTCAACTAATACCACTTCCTCCGTATCATTACGGGGTATATATCCCTAAGTACATCATGGATATCTAATTATATCCAATAGTTCCATAAGTCAGGATCTCCTATGGAACAACGTTAGACGAGTCAACTGATCATCGCCTTATAAACCATCACGCTACCGAAGGAAGAAGAGAACTACTCTCTCTCCAAACCCTCAAAGAAATCACTAAGTGATGACCTGACCTCCAAAAAGCATTCTCTGTTTCTTCCTTCACATGGTACCAGGTCACGTAAAGGTTAAGTAGCTAACTTCAACTCTTTCACATCAGTATAAATTATATATCCAAATGTACTCTCCAAGTTATACCCTAGTAACGACTGTATCTCATAAGTGTTAAGCAAGTAGCATTACACTTTTTCACACCGTGAGGCATCCTATCTGAATGTACCTTCTAAGCCCTCCAACCAGGTACAGACAATCCATAGTCAAAGTCCCGATGGAATAGGATACATCAATCCTCTATAGATTGACTAAGCCGATAATGGTATACGGCTAATTCAGTCTTTTCTACACCGGTACAAGTCAAAATATCTAACCAAGTGTGAAACATTCCAAAGATAGGAATCTATAAAAATAGAGTAAGTCAATCCCCTACTGGTCAGACCAATAAAATAAATCGGTCAACTACTGTCTAATCCAACAAGAGTAAAACAATCATCCACTAATGAAACTAACTAAGATAAATCGATACCCAACTACCAAAGTCAACTAGGGTAAACCAGTCCTCTACAGACAGAACCAGAAGGAATCCAAATTAATTCTCTACTGATCGAATCAAAAAGAGCACAAAACCAACAAAGGTAAGCCAAATCACAACTACGTCAGTCAACCAGATGAATCAATCCTAAACTGACTAAACTAACAGGAGTAAACTGGTACTCTACTAACTGGGTCCACATGAGTATACAGATATCATCCACTACCCAGTTAATAATAACAGAGACTCGTATGTGACTCTAACTCTCAACTAACTTGTAGTAACAGATACTAAAACTACTGATAGTATAATATGACGAATCTCCTAAGATTGTAATCCTTGATCTCTAGTAGGTCAACTGTGATAAGTGATTGACCCAACACATGCAATGCATGCTACAAACAAATAGGCAGGTACTAACAAGAGAATACTAACACATGTCATAACTATCAAAAGAACCATACATGTACTAACAGGAATGTAAGATAATAATATGCAAACATACCTCCTATAGCTTGGAGATGTCCTGCTGCTGCTTGGTCCCAAAGCCCGAAAGTCACATCAAAGAAACCGAAACCCGAAATCAAAAAACACGAATAACAAGCATCATACCCGCTCTGATACCAAAAATTGTCACGCCCCCAAAGGAGTCCCGGCCAGACAAAAATCCGCCAGCATCTCCCCTGTACCGGTGACAATATGAAGCATCACTACAAACAAAATATACATCAGCCACATGCGGCTAGAATATATACACAACCATGCAGTTAATAATATCAGCCTACACGGCTGGACAAATATAACAACAACCACGTAGTTATATATATACAACGAACAGCCCACTCGGCTGCATTAAAAACCAACACAGCGGAAAAACGATAATGGAAAGCCCAATACAACACGATCAACACACTGCTAGCCGACTAGGCTTTATACAATAACCACAACAACAAATACAACAACACATCAAATACAACAATTACCAAATACAAGTAAAACATATACAAAACCCGAAATGGTCTTCGGATGAGACGTAGGACCCGGCAGACAGGATAATCCAAGCGACACCAACCATCTACAAGCTACCTGAAAACATAAATATATACATGCGGTGGTGAGTATAGGTAATTCAGTGGGTAATAGACAAGATAGTGCATGGTCCATAAATAAACATGGAGATCACAAGTATACAGTCTCAGTAGGGAATAAAGAACATGATCATACTATCATAATCAATGCACCTAAACATATCTGACATAATAACCTAACATATAAACTGTATAAACCACAACTAACATAATGACAGATACATACCCAATCTGGAATCGACACATGGTATAATGATTAGTAAACTCACCGGATCTGCAACAGATATACCCGTGACACCTGTGCAATATAAATACGACTACATATACATGTAAAATAAATGACATGTATGCAGCATGACAACCATATGTAACAATCATATCTCAAACAAGTGCAACATATCACAATCACATGCAACTAGTATCTACTAGGAATGTATGCAAATATATCCCCTCAGATGCACCGTGCATCATATGCAAAAGTGCATGCATGCTCCATGGTCACCCCCGCCACCTCTCCAGATACCACGACCCCTGTATGGCGGAGAGGCTTGGGTCTATGACGACTGTACTACCCTCCAGCCCACTATATAGTGGTCGAGGCGGACAGTCCACTAGTAGCTATCTAGCTACATAGCATCAGGGTCCCTGACTGCTCACAACGCCGGATCTCACAAAACCTCGTGACCGGGTTGTTGGGACCGAAAACTAGCTAGAGGGGGGGGGGGTGAATAGCTCGTCGCGTGCTAGATGCTCGTCGTTGCTTGTTTCTTCAAAGATGTGCAGCGGAAATATAAGAAACAAACCACACAATGCTAACAAGGTTGGTTTACTTGGTATCCACCTCACAAGAGGTGACTAGTCCAAGGATCCACACCTACTCACGCACCCTCCACTAATAAAAACCTCCTTTTCGGTAACTACCGAAGGCGGAGAAGCCCTACAAGACTCTCAGTACAAAAGAAAGGGAAGGGATACAAGAATACAAGCACAAGCTTACAATAAGCGTAGAAAACCCTAACCCTAACTTTTCTGCTTGCCTTTGATCCGCCTTTTGACTTGGAAAGCTTCCAAGATCCTTCAAGAACTGGCGATCTGATCTTGTTGAGAGAGTTGTGGAGGAGCTGGTGAAGATATGAAATTTGTCGTGGAAGCGATGCCGAAGGAAATGAACGCCTGCGGCTTAAATCGACGCCAACGGGCTGATCCCGATCAATTGGATTGCTCCCAATCGATCGGGGAGGCTTTGGATCGATCCACGGATCGATCCAGAGCGCCTCTGTGCTCTTGAAAAATACCTGGATCGATCCACGGTTTGATCCAGCGCTTATCGCGCGAAGCAGCAGCGTCCCAATCGATCCACTGATCGATTGGGACCCCTGGATCGATCCACTGATCGATCCAGAGGCTCTCTGTTCGCTGGGAAAGGCATGGATCAATCCACTGATCGATCTAGAGGCTTTCTATTCGTTGGGAAATGCCTGGATCGATCCAACTCTTGGTTTTTGCCCAAAACCAAGTCCCAAGCCTCTCAAACCAACATCCGGTCACCCTTGACCTGTTGGTAAATCATGCCTAGCATCTGGTCACTCCCTTGACCTGCCAGGACTCCCCACCAAGTGTTCGGTCAATCCCTTTGACCCACTTGGACTTTTCTTCATCCTGCCAAGTATCCGGTCACTCCTTTGACATACTTGGACTTTCACCAGATGTCTGGTCAACCTTGACCCATCTGGATTTCCCCGTGCCTAGCTTCACTCACCAGGACTTCCAATCTGCCTAGCTTCATTCACTAGGACTTCTTTTCTGCCTGGCTTCACTCACCAGGACTTCTCTTCTGCCTGACTTCACTCACCAGGACTTTCACCTAGCTTCACTCACTAGGATTTCTCCGCTGCCTGGCTTCACTCACCAGGACTTTCACTTTGCCTAACATCCCAATTAGGACTTCCCAGTCAAGTATCCGGTCAATCCTTGACCTACTTGACTCTTCTTCAATCAACCTTGTATTGTCAAACATCGAAACTCAAACCAAGACTCAAGCTTGGTCAACCAGGTCAACCTTGACCTGAGAGATGTTGCACCAACACGGGTGGCACGACAGGACTAGCGACAACTACTCCAGCTGTAACACCCATAGGGTCCTTAGCAAAATTCTAGAATATTTTATCATGAATAAAGAAAAAATATATATATGCTTTAGTTAAATTTTGCTCCTAGCCGAACACTTAAACAAATAAAATAGAAATAAAAATATATAAGGTCTAGGACTTGAACTCTAGATCTCTCATTAGATGCCTGAATAAGATAACCACTAGACCAAGAGAAATTATTGTTAGAAAAGAGAGGGAAACCATAATTAAATGTAAGAAGAAAAGGCTCTTCTCTTAGAAGGAGAAGTGAGAGTTGTCTTCTTCCTCTCTAATGAAGAGATGCTCTAGAATATTCTTTTCTTACTCACCAAGAAGGGATGTATCTAGACTTTTCTCTTAATTATGAAGAGAGTAAAAGAAAGGAGGAAGAAAAATATATTTTTCCTTCCTCCTCTCATGATGAATAAAAGGAGGAAATTAAAATGAGTTGGCATTTTTCCTCATTCACCTTCCTACTCCCTCCTCCTCCACCGTGACCTCTTCTTCACCATTTCCTCTTCTTGCCGAGACCAAGGAGCAAGGAAGCTTCCCCTCTCTAGGAAGGATCCACAACAAAGGTTAAATCTCTACGGAAAACAAGCGCAAGGATGTGAGTATCCCCTCACTGCAGTACAAGTAGCTTCGGTTTAAAATGTTTTTCTAAACTCTAAAAATTTTCTTGCAAGAATGTGGTCAAGATAAAGAATAGGTAGTCACTTAGGGTTAACAAGTGACAAGAGATGCTTCATGTTGTAGAAAAAGAAAAAAGAGAAATTTAGAGCCTTATTGCATGTTTCGGCCAAGGATGGAAGAGAGGACCTAGAACAAGTTTTCTTTGATCACATGCTTAATTTTTCTACTCTATGATATATGAATTTCACAAGTTGTTAGTTAAGTCTTCATTCTTCATGTTGTGAAAAAAAAAGAGATACCTATCTATATGGTTCGGCCAAAATTGATTATAAGGCCTTAGGTCAAGAATTTTAGATAGAAACCATACAAGTTGTACCTCTTTTTGATGTATGAATTTTTACATGTTTATAACCAAGGTTTTTATGCTTCTTATGGAATAAAATGGTATGAAACCCTATTGATATGTTTGGCCAAATTAAAATAAATGGGTTAGGGTTAATGTTTTGAACTCAAATATGCTTAGATCATGAAGTACAATACCTTGTATGCACTTAGATTAAATGGGCTTGTAATATTTTTAAGCTTTATGCTCCTTATGGAATAAAATGATATGAAACCCTACTGATATGTTTCGGCCAAATGAAAATAAATGGGTTAGGGTTAGAGTTTTGAACTCAAATAGGCTTATTCATGAAGTATAGTGCCTTGTAGGTACTTGTACAATGCTCTATAGGTACTTAGATTAAATGTGCATGTTACATGTTTAAGTCTTATGCTTCTTATGGAATAAAATGATATGAAACCCTACTGATATGTTTCAGCCAAATGAAAATAAATGGGTTAGGGTTAGTGTTTTGAACTCAAATAGGCTTATTCATGAAGTATAGTGCCTTGTAGGTACTTGTACAATGCTCTATAGGTACTTAGATTAAATGTGCATGTTACATGTTTAAGTCTTATGCTTCTTATGGAATAAAATGATATGAAACCCTACTGATATGTTTCGGCCAAATTGAAATAAATGGGTTAGGGTTAGAGTTTTGAACTCAAACATGCTCATTCATGAAGTATAATGCCTTGTATGTGCTTAGATCAAGTTTACATGTTATGTGGATAAGTTCTATGCTTCATATGGAACCAAATGATATAAGAACCCTACTGATATGTTTCGGCCAAATTGAGATAAATGGGTTAAGGTTAGAGTTTTGAACTCAAACATGCTTATTCATGAAGTATAATGCCTTGTATGTGCTTAGATCAAGTTTACATGTTATGTGGATAAGTTCTATGCTTCATATGGAACCAAATGATATAAGAACCCTACTGATATGTTTTGGCCAAATTGAGATAAATGGGTTAAGGTTAGAGTTTTGAACTCAAACATTCTTATTCATGAAGTATAATGCCTTGTATGTGCTTAGATCAAGTTTACATGTTATGTGGATAAGTTCTATGCTTCATATGGAATGAAATGAGGTTGAAACCTACAGATATGGTTCGGCCAAGATGGATTAATTGGGTTAGGAAAGAGTTTAAACCTAACCAAACATGCTTATGCATTTTCATGATATGTAGCCTTTGATATATAAGTAGATTAAGCTTTCATGCTTTATGATGTGATTAAAATATGCTTTACGATATGTTGCATTTCTATGTCTTATGATAAGATGTTCCATGTTTATGATATGATATGATAGACTTATGACATGATAGGCTATGGTCATGATATGATATGCTAGACTCATGATATGATATGCCATGTTCATGATATGTTATTCTAAGTTCATGAGATGATATGCCAAGTTTGATGATAAGAAAATAACATGTTATACTTTATGTTATGATAAGAACATGTTATATAATGCATGTGTGAATGGCTTATGTAAGAAGAAAAGCCTAAAGAGTTGCTTCCCTTAAGTTGGGACCAAGAGCATTCTTCATGTTATGATAAAGAGTTGCTTCCCTTAAGTTGGGACCAAGAGCACTCTTCTTGTTATGAATAAGAGTTGCTTCCCTTAAGTTGGGATCAAGAGCACTCTTCATGCTATGGTAAAGAGATGCTTCCCTTAAGTTGGGGATCAAGAGCTCTCTTCATGATATGACAAGAATTATGACATGTATGATATGATGAGATATGATATGCATGATATTTTACTTTGTATGGCTTGTACCAAGGGTGGGCTCCATAAGCGCCCCGGGGTCGACTGACTATGAACGGACCTCGTTAAGGGATGGACTCCTCAGTACGCCCCTAGGTCGACGGACTATGAACGGACCTAGATCCCTCGTAGGTTCGGGGCTAGCTACCCTGTCCTAGGGATTGCGCGCATTTATGTTTACATGTGGTACAAGCCGGGGCCCTTCTCATGATGATGATATGATATTCAAGTATGTATACTATATGTTTTGAAAGAAGCATGATGCATATGTGCATTCCATGATACATGTTTTAAAAATATACATATTGCATCTACATGCACATATTTATGAAATTATGTTTTTGCACCCTTATGAACAGGTATGAGTTATGATACATGTTTACATGATATGATAGGCTTCATGATATGTGCTTACAGAATGTGATATGAATCATGATATACACTCACATGCTATACTCTGATATGTTATGCTCCTTATGTGATATGATATATTATGTTCTGTTTTCCCTCATGTTATGTTATGAGATGTTATGATTTTTACATGATAAGATATGTTCTATGTTATGATTCTCCATGCTATGTTATGCTATGCTATGGTTTCTACATGTTATGTTATGTTATGTTATGTTATGTTATGTGTTTTTTCGGATTTATGGGTAGGCAAGGATCTCACTAAGCCTTTGGCTTATAGCTACACGTTTTCCCTGTACTGCAGATAAAGGCAAGGAATGGATTGTTTAAGGGGAGCAGAGCAGGAAAGGCAATGAGGATGTGTGTGGAAGTGCTGGTGGATAGATCTATTTAAGTTTTTGAATTATCTAAGTTATGCATGTGAACAATGTTGGACCTATGCTTATGATAATGTTCAGCTAGTATGTTATCCTACTCATGTTATGTTGGTACATTTGACTTCACATGCCATGTTAAGAGAACTAGATGCATATGGTATATGTTATGATATGAAAAAAAAAACAATTAATTATATATGTCTTCCGCTGCCATGAATCCATATGCATTAGTATAATTGATGTCTATGTTTTAGTGACGTCCGTCCCTCAGGGGTGGCCTTAGTGCTACCTGGAAGGGCGGGCGTTACAGTTTGGTATCAGAGCAGGTCTACCTTCCACTACACACACATCAACCCTTTATCCTGCCGCTCCAAGTAAGAATTTTATGCTTTAATTTTATTTTGATGTGATATTTATGCTTGATCTATTTCTTTATGATGTTTGATAATATGCATGCTTATTATCTTATTTATTTAGTTATCACATTTTTAGCTTAGATATATATGATGGTAGATTAGGAACAATAACAACCTTAGGGTAGCCTGGTCATGAATAACGATAACTTATATTAGTCTATTGTGATTTATGAAGATAAAGCATGGTTAGAACACGAAATACCCGAGTAGATGAGATGGTACCTCCACCCGATCTGATGCATGTGATTACCGAGCTCCAGCGTCAGGTCACGGAACAGCAACAAACGATCACTGCATTGATGAATCAGCAAGGGGATCCTGTTACCCCACCAGGGAACCCGAATGCGATACCTATTATACCTGCGGCTGAACCAGTACCTCCGGCACCGGTACCACCGGTAGTTCCTATTCCAGTGGTCCGACAAGAGGCATACCTGATTCAGTGGCAGAGGCTGAAGCCAGAAGCCTTCTCTGGAAACTGTGAGCCATGGGATGCTCAGGCGTGGCTTAAGACTGTGGAAAGCATCGTGGAGCTTTTAGATTGGCCCGAACACGAGAAGGTTAAGTGTGCATCGTTTTGCCTTACAGGCGATGCCGGAATGTGGTGGGACCGAGTCAAAGCAAGGAGACAGGTGAATCAGATGAGATGGATAGACTTCGAGACTGAATTCCTTGAAGAGTTCTTCCATATACGGGTGACCAATAAACACTACGACGAGTTCACCGAGTTCCGGCAAGGTGACCTATCAGTGAATGAGGCCGTGAAGAAATTTAACCGATTAGCATGCCTACGTCCAGAGCTGGTCAGTACAGAAAGAGAAAGGGTCAGACTTATGCTGAAGATGCTCAGACCCGAAATAGCCCTAAATGTGGTCGGCGGCGTTAATAGACCACAGACCACCGAGGAATTAATTAGCAGTGCTCTGATCACTGAACACTATCAGAAGGCGATGAATGAGGGTAAGAGTCATGCTCAGAAACCTCAACATATCGGAACCAACTGGAAGGGAAACTCCAACGGTAAAAGAAAACAATGGAACAGTTCTCAGGGTGGTTCACCGAACAAGCAACCTATGTTTCCTCAGTGCACCACCTGCGGAAAGAAGCATCCGGGAAAATGCCGTGTGGGCACGAATAAGTGCTACAACTGCGGATTGGAAGGACACTTAGCCAGAAATTGTCCTACTCAGATGCAGACACCTCAGCAGCAGAATATCCAGAACAAAGGTGCCCCCTCACAGCTACATCTAATGCAAGCTGCACTAGAAGGCCCTGAGATTGGCCAAGGGAGACTGGAAGCCCCGCCAGCTATGACGAATGCCAGGATCCACTCCCTCACTAGAGAAGATGTGGCGAACGCTTTGACTGTTGTCACAGGTCAGATACTCATTTTCAGTCAGTATGCTACTGTATTATTTGACACTGGGGCAACACACTCGTTTATCTCTACACCCTTCACAAGTAAGATAGATATGCCACCGCAAGCCTTAGATGGCAAATTTTTAACGACCCTACCTTCAGGAAAAGTAATGCCATCCACTCATATGCTGCGAGCCGCACCTATCCGAATCGCAGACAGGGAACTATACTGTGATCTGATAGTGCTGGATATGCAGGATTATGATATAATATTGGGCATGGATTTTTTGAGCAAATACGGAGCTTCGATTGAGTGCCGTAAAAGAAAGGTGGTCTTCCGACCCGAGGCAGAATTGATATTTGAATTTAGCGGAATGCCAAGGGGAGAGACTGAGAAATTCCTATCAGCTCTAGAAGCACGGAAGCTGTTGGGCAATGGATGCACGGGGTTTCTAGCACATGTGGTCGATGCAAGTAGAGCAGAGGATCAGAAGCTAGAGAATGTCAGAGTTGTATGCAACTTTCCAGATGTTTTCCCCGATGAACTGCCAGGGTTAACACCTGACAGAGAAATTGAATTTGAGATTGAATTGATTCCTGGTACTAAACCGATCTCTAAGGCACCCTACCGTATGGCGCCAGCTGAATTGAAAGAGCTACAGGAACAGTTACGGGAGTTACTTGACAAGGGACTTATTCGCCCTAGCCACTCTCCATGGGGAGCTCCCGTACTATTTGTGAAGAAAAGGGATGGATCTATGTGAATGTGCATAGATTACCGAGCGCTGAATAAGGCAACAATCAAGAACAGGTACCCTTTACCTCGGATTGATGACTTATTTGACCAATTGAAAGGTGCCACCATCTTCTCCAAGATTGATTTGAGATCTGGCTATCATCAAGTGAAAGTGAAACAATATGATATACCAAAGACGGCCTTCCGAATGAGATACGGACATTATGAATTCGTAGTAATGCCCTTCGGAGTTACAAATGCTCCTGCCCTATTCATGGAATTGATGAATCGAGTGTTCTCGGAATATCTCGATAAATTTGTGATAGTCTTCATCAATGATATTCTTATCTACTCGAAGACCCAGGAAGAGCACGCTGAGCACCTGAGCATAACATTACAAATTCTCCGAGAGAGACAATTGAATGCCAAATTCTCAAAGTGCGAATTTTGGCTTGACCAGGTGTCGTTTTTGGGTCACGTGATCTCTAAGGACGGAATTATTGTAGACCCAAGCAAGATAGAAGCCGTGAGTAACTGGAACAGACCAAAGAATGCCAGTGAAATCCGAAGTTTCCACGGACTAGCCGGCTATTATCGAAAATTCGTAGAGGGTTTTTCCAGAATTGCAGCCCCTATGACGGCCCTCACCAAGAAGAACAAGAGGTACGAATGGACGGAGGATTGTGAGAGAAGCTTCGCGGAGTTGAAGAGAAAATTGACTAGTGCTCCAATTCTCACTCTTCCAGAAAGTAACGGGGGATTCGATATGTACAGCAATGCTTCCAGATTGGGACTCGGAGCTGTACTTATGCAGAATGGAAAAGTCATTGCGTATGCCTCTCGACAACTCAAGGAGCATGAAAAGAATTATCCCACACATGACTTAGAGCTAGCCGTTGTAGTCTTTGCTCTCAAGATATGGAGGCATTATCTATATGGGGCCCAGTGTAAAATTTATACAGATCACCAGAGTCTGAAATATTTCTTTACACAGAAAGACCTAAACATGTGATAATGGAGATAGCTCGAGCTAGTCAAGGATTATGACTGCGAGATCTTCTATCATCCGGGAAAAGCAAACAAGGTAGCAGATGCGCTCAGTAGGAAGTTCTGAGTTACCGCAACTTTGTTTAAGTTCGAGGATGAACTTTTATGAGGTATGGGAGAATGTAACACCCATAGGGTCCTTAGAAAAATTCTAGAATATGTTATCATGAATAAAGAAAAAAAATATATATGCTTTAGTTAAATTTTGCTCCTAGCCGAACACTTAAACAAATAAAATAGAAATAAAAATATATAAAGTCTAGGACTTGAACTCTAGATCTCTCATTAGATGGCTGAATAAGATAACCACTAGACCAAGAGAAATTATTGTTAGAAAAGAGAGGGAAACCATAATTAAATGTAAGAAGAAAAGGCTCTTCTCTTAGAAGGAGAAGTGAGAGTTGTGTTCTTCCTCTCTAATGAAGAGATGCTCTAGAATATTCTTTTCTTACTCACCAAGAAGGGATGTATCTAGACTTTTCTCTTAATTATGAAGAGAGTAAAAGAAAGGAGGAAGAAAAATATATTTTTCCTTCCTCCTCTCATGATGAATAAAAGGAGGAAATTAAAATGAGTTGGCATTTTTCCTCATTCACCTTCCTACTCCCTCCTCCTCCACCGTGACCTCTTCTTCACCATTTCCTCTTCTTGCCGAGACCAAGGAGCAAGGAAGCTTCCCCTCTCCAGGAAGGATCCACAACAAAGGTTAAATCTCTAAGGAAAACAAGCGCAAGGATGTGAGGATCCCCTCACTGCAGTACAAGTAGCTTTGGTTTAAAATGTTTTTTGAAACTCTAAAAATTTTCTTGCAAGAATGTGGTCAAGATAAAGAATAGGTAGTCACTTAGGGTTAACAAGTGACAAGAGATGCTTCATGTTGTAGAAAAAGAAAAAAGAGATATTTAGAGCCTTATTGCATGTTTCTGCCAAGGATGGAAGAGAGGACCTAGAACAAGTTTTCTTTGATCACATGCTTAATTTTTCTACTCTATGATATATGAATTTCACATGTTGTTAGTTAAGTCTTCATTCTTCATGTTGTGAAAAAAAAAGAGATACCTATCTATATGGTTCGGCCAAAATTGATTATAAGGCCTTAGGTCAAGAATTTTAGATAGAAACCATACTAGTTGTACCTCTTTGAGATGTATGAATTTTTACATGTTTATAACCAAGGTTTTTATTCTTCTTATGGAATAAAATGGTATGAAACCCTACTGATATGTTTGGCTAAATTGAAATAAATGGGTTAGGGTTAAAGTTTTGAACTCAAATATGCTTAGATCATGAAGTACAATACCTTGTATGCACTTAGATTAAATGGGCTTGTTATATGTTTAAGTTTTATGCTCCTTATGGAATAAAATGATATGAAACCCTACTGATATGTTTCAGCCAAATGAAAATAAATGGGTTAGGGTTAGAGTTTTGAACTCAAATAGGCTTATTCATGAAGTATAGTGCCTTGTAGGTACTTGTACAATGCTCTATAGGTACTTAGATTAAATGTGCATGTTACATGTTTAAGTCTTATGCTTCTTATGGAAAAAAATGATATGAAACCCTACTGATATGTTTCGCCCAAATGAAAATAAATGGGTTAGGGTTAGAGTTTTGAACTCAAATAGGCTTATTCATGAAATATAGTGCCTTGTAGGTACTTGTACAATGCTCTATAGGTACATAGATTAAATGTGCATGTTACATGTTTAAGTCTTATGCTTCTTATGGAATAAAATGATATGAAACCCTACTGATATGTTTCGGCCAAATTGAAATAAATAGGTTAGGGTTAGAGTTTTGAACTCAAACATGCTCATTCATGAAGTATAATGCCTTGTATGTGCTTAGATCAAGTTTACATGTTATGTGGATAAGTTCTATGCTTCATATGGAACCAAATGATATAAGAACCCTACTGATATGTTTCGGCCAAATTGAGATAAATGGGTTAAGGTTAGAGTTTTGAACTCAAACATGCTTATTCATGAAGTATAATGCCTTGTATGTGCTTAGATCAAGTTTACATGTTATGTGGATAAGTTCTATGCTTCATATGGAACTAAATGATATAAGAACCCTACTGATATGTTTCGGCCAAATTGAGATAAATGGGTTAAGGTTAGAGTTTTGAACTTAAACATACTTATTCATGAAGTATAATGCCTTGTATGTGCTTAGATCAAGTTTACATGTTATGTCGATAAGTTCTATGCTTCATATGGAATGAAATGAGGTTGAAACCTACTGATATTGTTCGGCAAAGATGGATTAATTGGGTTAGGAAAGAGTTTAAACCTAACCAAACATGCTTATGCATTTTCAAGATATGTAGCCTTTGATATATAAGTAGATTAAGATTTCATGCTTTATGATGTGATGAAAATATGCTTTACGATATGTTGCATTTCTATGTCTTATGATAAGATGTGCCATGTTTATGATATGATATGATAGACTTATGACATGATAGGCTATGGTCATGATATGATATGCTAGACTCATGATATGATATGCCATGTTCATGATATGTTATGCTAAGTTCATGAGATGATATGCCAAGTTTGATGATAAGAAAATAACATGTTATACTTTATGTTATGATAAGAACATGTTATATAATGCATGTGTGAATGGCTTATGTAAGAAGAAAAGCCTAAAGAGTTGCTTCCCTTAAGTTGGGACCAAGAGCATTCTTCATGTTATGAAAAAGAGTTGCTTCCCTTAAGTTGGGACCAAGAGCACTCTTCTTGTTATGAATAAGAGTTGCTTCCCTTAAGTTGGGATCAAGAGCACTCTTCATGCTATGGTAAAGAGATGCTTCCCTTAAGTTGGGGATCAAGAGCTCTCTTCATGATATGACAAGAATTATGACATGTATGATATGATGAGATATGATATGCATGATATTTTACTTTGTATGGCTTGTACCAAGGGTGGGCTCCATAAGCGGCCCGGGGTCGACGGACTATGAACGGACCTCGTTAAGGGATGGACTCCTCAGTACGCCCCTAGGTCGACGGACTATGAACGGACCTAGATCCCTAGTAGGTTCGGGGCTAGCTACCCTGTCCTAGGGATTGCGCGCATTTATGTTTACATGTGGTACAAGTCGGGGCCCTTCTCATGATGATGATATGATATTCAAGTATGTATACTATATGTTTTGAAAGAAGCATGATGCATATGTGCATTCCATGATACATGTTTTAAAAATATACATATTGCATCTACATGCACATATTTATGAAATTATGTTTATGCACCCTTATGAACAGGTATGAGTTATGATACATGTTTACATGATATGATAGGTTTCATGATATGTGCTTACAGAATGTGATATGAATCATGATATACACTCACATGCTATACTCTGATATGTTATGCTCCTTATGTGATATGATATATTATGTTCTGTTTTCCCTCATGTTATGTTATGAGATGTTATGGTTTTTACATGATAAGATATGTTCTATGTTATGATTCTCCATGCTATGTTATGCTATGCTATGGTTTCTACATGTTATGTTATGTTATGTTATGTGATTTTTCGGATTTATGGGTAGGCAAGGATCTCACTAAGCCTTTGGCTTATAGCTACACATTTTCCTTGTACTGCAGATAAAGGCAATGAATGGATTGTTTAAGGGGAGCAGAGCAGGAAAGGCAATGAGGATGTGTGTGGCAGTGCTGGTGGATAGATCTATTTAAGTTTTTGAATTATCTAAGTTATGCATGTGAACAATGTTGGACCTATGCTTATGATAATGTTCAGCAAGTATGTTATCCTACTCATGTTATGTTGGTACGTTTGACTTCACATGCCATGTTAAGAGAACTAGATGCATATGGTTTATGTTATGATATGAAAAAAAAAACAATTAATTATATATGTCTTCCGCTGCCATGAATCCATATGCATTAGTATAATTGATGTCTATGTTTTAGTGACGTCCGTCGCTCAGGGGCGGCCTTAGTGCTACCTGGAAGGGCGGACGTTACACCAGCTACCACTACCCATGAGTGTTCGAGTGTGCGGCGCTATTCCCAAACCAACTGATGACTCTCTCAACCACAAAGGAGACAATGGTCATCAGATGCAATGAATGATGAACATGATATATATATATATATATATATATATATATATATAATCATCATCCATGCAATAACCCCAAACCTAATAAATACCTCCAACATGAGCATAATCGTCATGATACCTCCACGTATCCCACCAAACATATATACACACTACACATGTAGAATCAACCAAAAATCTCCAATAATCCCACCAGACACATGTACACAAAATATAAGTACAATCAACATGTATCCTCCAGTAAAAGCACAACAGACATGTGTATATACCCCAAACATACAATCAACACAACTCCTCCAAAAGTACATGACAAATACGTATGTACACACCACATGTAAATGCACGGTCAACAAGATGACTCCTATAACACATACCCACCTATGTACAATCCACATCATATAACCAATCAGCATGGTAATACCAACAACCCGACAATCCCTACAAGACATACTATACACGTGTAATCACAACAGAGTAGATATCAAGAGTGGAGACTGTATATGAATTAAATAGATCATCACAAGGGGCAAGCATAAGTATCATGTAGGAAAAATAGCAACCGATCATGATATAAGATAAAGCAGCCTAATTCATCCAATAATAACCATGCACTAAGTTTCAAAAAACTATAAAGAGGACAAGGAAGAAATACCCGCCTTTATCTGTCGATCGTGCCAAATGATCTCGCGTCGAGACACTTGTCTCGAAACAAAGGCCTGCGATCACATAATATATTTAGCTAATTACATAGATAGTAAATAGCTAAAAAACTCTCCAGTCTAATTAGGAAAAATCCTAATCGAAATAATTAACCTAATTCCTTAATCCAATTTGGTTTAACTAAATCCACAATCCTTCACTTCAATCCAAACAACCATATAGATCACAAAGTCTCTAATATAATTTGATACAAATCTTTATTCACCCATAACTCTTCCAATCCAAAAATTCCTATTCTAATATCAATATGGGTTAAATCGATATATCTACTCACCACTAATAAATCTAAGTAAAAATAACAAACCCTACAACCCATCACATACTAATGAGAATAGCATAAATACCTCACTAGAAATCACCTACCTGGAGGTTTGGCAGTAATACAGCTGCTCACCACCCAACATTTCACCGTCGGAAAGCTACAAAAGAACACCCAACACCAATTCTTTCAAGAATCAATCCACAACACAATTGTACAGCAGTGTATATGTTGAAAACCCTAATAAATCGAACCTTACTCACCTCAATAGAACCCTCACCTCACCTGAGGCCTGCACATCTTCAAGAAGTGGAATTGGCAATGGTCGGCAACAGGGAAGGTCCACCACATACTAATCCAATGCTTCCTCTATTCCAGAACAGAAAGAAGAACAAAAATTTGAAACAATTAGAGCAAGACCTTGAATCCATATAAATCCGGATGAAGCTTACCAAGGTTGATCACCCGATTCAATCCATCTGGTGGGGAGATACATAGCATACAACAGTGATTGGATCCAAGAGGAGGATTGAAGGTGGTCAATCGGCTAGGGGGCGTTGCGATCCCAATCTTGTTGTGCCCTAGATCGGATCCCTCCGATCGCTGTCGACCACGCGCAAGGATCAGTAGAGGAGACAAGCGCTCCACCAAATATGATCTGAACAACCTCATTATCTTCAAGATCCGGCGGCGTTCCTCCAGTGACGCGGCGAGGACGAGATCGTCGGGGTAGCCGTCGCCGTCGGGTCGTCCGTGCATGTGAGAGGAAGCAGAAGAGGGGAAAATGAGAGAGGAAGAAATATCGGCCAGTTGCTTCCCCCTCAAAGCTTTGGTGGTTGCTCACATCGGCGATGCCGGGTGGGGAAGAGGGAGATCACCGGTCGCTGGTGAGGCTCGGGACGCAGAGAGCTCGCGCACAGGGGGAAGAAATCGGGAAGAAGGGGAATGGTTCGGAAATTAAACTTAGGTAAAGAATTTATACTTAGGTAATGTAGATTAAATGAAATTAATCAACTCCCTTTTAAGGGTATTCCAAACATGCCTCCAACTAGCTCCGAATTCATCCCCTCAAAATGGATCATACCGACTCCGTTTAAATCTAAAAAAAATTCTAAAAATTCTGAAAAAATCTAATAAGATTTTTCGTCCAATAATATTTATTATTTAATTTTATGGTATCTTACAGTAAAACTGGAAGAACATTGAGCATACTACTTGTTATACTTTGTCATCTTTGAAAAAGAGGATCGTTAAGGTTAGAAAGAAGAGAAGCAAAGAGTTGGAGGAAAAATGACGAAGTCTTAGGGTTTTTCTAAAATGCTTATAAGAATTCTTCAAAAAGACTAGTTAAGGGAGACCATCGGATCTTATCAGTATAAAAGGCGGGATCAACTGCAAGCTGTTGGATGATCTAGTGAAGTGGTGGGTATAGTAAAAAAAGCTACATATATGATGTTAGTTATACACGTGTCACCAATTGGAAGCCAATGTCGATAGCTGATGCAATGGGACATCTTCCCACAACATCAGCATGATTACCAAAAATAGGTTTAAGGAACAAGCCTGATCAACTATTAAAAGTCGAGCGGGTGTTAAGTTTAGACAAAATATACATAGGTAGGAACAAACTCGACCATCCATTAAAGGTATAACAAACAACAAACCCAAATGAGAACTGTTAGTACTAATTATGAGATGATTGTAAAGGGCTCATTTTTGTATCATATTTCATTATTAATAAAAGACAAAGTTGGTTATTATATTTATTTCAGATCAGTGTCAATTAAATAATATATATCCTTGGGTAGTAGGTTCATATCTACAGCATATCAATTAGTTGAATTGATAGTGAGATATTATAGATATACATATAACACTACTCTTAACTAATCCTAGTCAAAAATTAATATACAAGGACAATAGTAATGCATTGAGACTAGCATGTAGGTCAACAGACAACTTAATCTCACAAGTCATGTATATGCGATATCAGGTTGACACATGGGTATATATTAGAGAATCTATACTGAATGGCCCACCATGAGAATGTTTCATGGATAGTTATATGAGTGTTATAAATATTTTCATGTGACTATTGGTATGAATAGTCCTTAGACCTGAAGTCACTACAGCTCCCTACATAAGGAGTTGTGTACTTTGGTATCAGTAAACATCACCTGTAATAAAGTGGACAATAAAATCGATCACTGGGTATGCAATGAATTATATGGAGGGATATGAGTGATGTAGATGTGATCTATCCCTTCCATATGACGAAAGTGATATCTTTGGGCCCCTTGATTAGTAGGACACAAGAAAGCATGACCATGCTCAAATGAGTCAATATGAGATATTGAGCTTATTTGATAAAGTGTCTACTTAGAGATCAAAAAACACAAAGGTTGATAAGAGGATGACACGGTCTATGCCTCATTGATCAATCTAGATATCATGGATAGAGGGACCAAGTCATACAAGACAATAGCCACAGACAGGTTAGGTCGGATCTCGACTTTCTCGTCACTTGGGTAGCAATGATGCCATGCTAGATGTCACTCATTACTTATGTATCTTAATGTTGATTTAGGTACATTGCCTGTTAGATCGAAGAGTTTCTCTAGAGGGGGGGGGGGGTGAATAGCGATTTAAAAATATTGGCGCATAGAGTAGGCAGTGGAAAAATGAAAACACAATGCTAACAAGGTCGTTTTACTTGGTTCAGAGCCTTTGTCGACTCCTAGTCCAAGGTTCGCACTCGTTGAGTGCTTTCATTGGGAAATCACTAATAATTCAGAAGGTTTTTACAAATGCAGTACAAGAATTATTTAGTAAATGAAAAGAAACCGACAATAAGAGAATAAGAAAAAACAAAACATGTCGGAGAGCCTTCGCAGCGTCGCAGGAGCACAGAAGCGTAGATCGTGAGTTGTTCCTTTGCTTCATCCTTCACCCTCCTTATATAGGAGGTTCAAGGTGCCCAGATCCCTTCAGGGCGCCCTGAATGTGACATAGACGATCCAATCAGCGATCTCCACGTGGTGAAGCGATGATATGGATAAAAGTTGCCTCCGGGCGCCCAGACCTGTTTCGGGCACCCAGAAGGGATCTGAGCGCCCAGACCCTTATTTTCTATATTCTCCTTCCTGCAAGAAAATGTTAGTCTGAGGCAAGTATAAATCATATCCTACAAAATAGAATGTTAGCATAATTTATAGATGAGCAGAATAGTAATTAGATTCCATCTCCTTGAGACCGGAATCTAGTCACTATCTCGACTTATATATCTGAAATTGATCTAAGTCGGATCGATGCCTAATGTTCCCTTCTCGGGAATGCGTCCTCAGAGTCACTCCCCTCTAGTGACTTATCTTCACTTACCTGCCAGATGTTCGCTCAGCCCTTCGACCCGTTTGGGCTTCGTGCCTGCTATCCGGTCAACCCATCGACCTAGCTGGACTTCGTCCCTAATGTCCGTTCAGCCCGTCGACCCATTTGAACTTCGTGTCAGCTATCCAATCGGCCCGTCAACCTAGCTGGGCTTCGTGCCAAACATCAGGTCAGCCCGTCGACCTGTCTGGGCTTCTCCTGCACACTCAGTCAGAGTGTTAGATAACAATGAAATTAACTTAACCTATTTTGTCATTCATCAAACTTGAGTTAGACCAGTAGTGCTAACCGCACCAATAATCTCTCCCATTTTGATGTAATGACAACTTGATTAAGTTAATGAAAAACATATGCAAGTAAAAACAAGTATTTATAAGGTTGTTAAGTTAGCTTTGTTTTAAATTTTGTTGTTTAACTAACTTAAAACAACCTAACCCTCCCCCTTTGGCATTCATCAAAAATAAATGTAGAGCAAATTATAATGCAAGGAAGTCTAGAAATACAAGTCAAATTAACTTGAGGGAGTTTAAACTAGAAACATAAAAAAAGATAACTTTTGTTTTAAGCTTTTATCTTTTATCTTTTATCTTTTATCTTTTATCTTTCAAAAAGTGTTTTAAAAAATAGTTAACTTTAGAAAGATGACTTAAAATTAGTTAACTTTGTAATTTTAACTTAATTTTTGAAATAAGTTTTGCAAATAGAAAACATGAATTTCAAATATAGATTTTACAAAAAGAGATTATTAGTGCTAAGTCCAATTTTCAAATCAAGTTTTCAAAACTAAATAAGATTTTATTTCTCAAGACTTAGTTTGTAAAATCCAACTAAGTAAAATCTGTTTTCAAACCTAAGTTTGTAACCTTAATTTTTTAAAATAAATCTCCAAAAATATGTTTTTAAAACTAAGCAGAATATAATTTTCAAAATGAAAAATCTAAGTTACAAACCCGAATAAAGTTTATTTTTCAAAATCAACTTTTAAAACCTAATTTGGAAGGTCTAAATTTCAAAACTAAGTTTAAAAAGTATGAATTTCAAAATTAAATTTGAAAAGTTTAGAGTTTGGAAATAAACCCAATTTTCAAACCTAAGTTTAAAACAATCCAATTAAGGAGATCTAACTTTTAAAACTAAGTTTGAAAAATCGAAACAAAATTTTAAAACACTTAGTTAGTGTTAAACTGATTTAAAAAGAGATATTTTTAAAAAATTAATTTAAAAATAAGTATAAAAATAATTAATCCTCCCCCTGAACCTGATATTACAAAAACCGTCTAATCAGTTAGCTACTTACTGACTATTAGAGGAGAGCAGCTTTCACTTGGTTAGTCTGGTTAAGTTTAACTGTAATCAGTTAGTGTTTGACTAAATAAATTAACCTGATTAATATCTGTTTTGTATTTAACGCCCATACTTATGTCGATACACTGAAATAAGCATCTTAAGACCAGGCAATTTGCCTATGCATCTCACCCCTTTCTATGTTCGGCAATCACAAACAAGGAATCCTAGGATGTTGGTGAGATGATCAAGTACTAGCCCTAAGAGAACATGCTTTCTAAGGAATTATTCTAGTCTAAGGCTAAAACTGATTTAAAATTCTAGAAATGGAAGATTTTACAAAAAAAAAATAAAGATTTTATCCTAGAATATGAAGACACTATTTTTAAAAATAGTTTTTGCAATTTAAGAGTCCTAATCTATTAAACACATCCCTAATTTTCTACGTAGATTGCTAAACTCACTTTCAGGGAGAGGTTTGGTAAATATGTCAGCTAAATTAGATTTGAACTCAATGTACTTGAATTCAATGTCTCCTTTAGTGACATGATCCCTGATAAAGTGGTGTCTAATTTTAATGTGTTTGGTTCTGGAATGATGCACAGGTTTTTTGTTAAATTAATTGAGCTAATATTGTCAATTAATACTTTTACATTTGTAAGTTTTAAGTTAAAGTCTTTTAAAGTGTGCATCATCCATAATAGTTGGGCAACGCATTCTCCTATGGTTATATATTCTAACTCAGTTGTAGACAGAACAACACAGTATTGATTTCTACTAAACTAGCTGACAAGTGATGGACCTAGTAGTTAACATTCACCACTTGTGCTCTTGTGGTATAATTTGCACCCAGCATAATCTGAGTTAGAATACCCTATTAATTCAAAATTGTTAGTTCTAGGATACCAAATTCCTACATTTGTTGTTCTTTTAAGGTAGCTAAAGATTCTTTTGACTTGAGTCAAATGAGATTCTTTAGCACAGGTTTGATATCTAGCACTCACTGCAAATAAAATATCGGGTCAACTTATAGTTAAGTATAGTAGGCTACCTATGGCACTTCTATAGTATTTTAAGTCAATTGATTTTCCATTTGGGTCGTCATCTAGAACAGTGTTAACTGCCAAAGGTGTTTTTTATTTCTTTAGTATTTTCCAACCCGAATTTTTTAAGTAATTCTTTGGTATATTTTTGCTGATAAATATAATTTCCCTCATTTGTTTGTTTGATTTGCAATCCTAAAATGTAAGTTAATTTTCCTACTAAACTCATTTCAAATTCTTGTTCCATTAAATTTATGAATTCTTCTAAAAATTTTGAATTAGTTGAGCTAAAAATTATATCATCTACATAGATTTGGGCTATAAATATGTCCTCTTTTATTAATTTAATGAATAAGGTTGGGTCAATTTGACCCTGGTTAAACCCTTTGGATATAATGTAAGAGGTTAACCTTTCATACCAAGCCCTGGGTGCTTGCTTAAGTCCGTATAAGGCTTTCTTTAATTTAAAGACATAGTCAGGGTATTCTAGATATTCAAACCTAGGTGGTTGGCCTACATAGACTTCTTCTTTTATCAGTCCATTTAGAAAGGCAGATTTGTGTTGGGTTTTTCGGGCCGCGAAAACCGCTTTTCGCGTCGCGGAAACCCCGAATCGCCCAAGCCACGGATCTCGTGCTAGGTAAAACCGAACGAAAATACGAGTACGAGTTTGAAAAACTTTAATCTACAGTAGATCTACATAAGGATAAACCATTTATACCTTTGATGCGATGCCCTTCGCGTTCCCGCTCGTCCAAATGATGCCGGATCTCAAGACCGTCAAGCGCCGGTCCTCTAGAAGTATCCACACGGACACACTAGATGGAAATGACCAAAAACCAAGGTGTGCTAGCACCTATGTGGTTCGGCCAAGGGAGGAGAGGGAGAGGGAGAGCTTGAGAGGGAGAAGGAGGAAGATGCACACAAGTGAATGAAAAATGAATTTTTTCACCCAAAGCAAAGTGGCCGGCCACATTTCAAAATTCACATTAATTGCATTAATTGCAATTAATATGAAACCATAAAATCACATTAATTGCATTAATTGCAATTAATATGAAACCATTAAGAGAGTGGCTTTGTCACTTCCATGAGGTGGCACCCATGATGATGTGGAACATCATTATTGGTCCACCTAATGCCAACTCACCAATGAGGTGGCAAAAGGTCAAGTCAAAATTGACCTTTGGTCTTCCTTCTCAAGTCAAGTCAAACTTGACTCAATCTCTACCATGGTGGATCTAATCCAACCATTTGATTCGAGCCAACTTAATATAATGAATCTAATTCATTAAATTAAATTGATTCAATGAGTCAAAATCTAAATTAGACTCATTTAACACATGAATCAACTTGAGTCGAACTCAAGTTAGCCCAATTAGGATTACTCTTAATCCAATTTGATTCATCAAATGAATCTAATCCTCTTGGTTCATCATATGAACCTAATCTCCACCTAATTGTCCTAAGTGTGTGACCCTATAGGTTCTTGTAACGTTGGCAATGCCCTAAACCCATTTAGGAGCATAAGTAATGAGCGGTATCTAGCAACACATCATTACTACCCAAGTTACAAGAATGTCGAGATCCGACATCACCTTGTGACTACCAATTGTGACTACTCACAAAATAATGACAAGTGTCCTTCTATCCTAGACATCTAGATTGAACAATATGAGGCATAGACCGTGTCATCCTCTAATCAATCTAAATCTTGAACTCCAAGTAGACTCACTCGATCAAATGAGCTCAACATCTAATGTTAACTCATTTGGGCATGGCCATGCACTTAGTGGTCTCACTCTATCAAGAATACCGATGTCGCTCCCGTCATATGGGAGGGATAGATTCCATCTACATCACTCACATCCCTCTACATAATTCATTATATACCCAGTAATCGCCTTTATAGTCTACCCAGTTACGGGTGACGTTTGACGAAACCAAAGTACATAACTCCTTATGTAGGGATCCATGGTGACTTCAGGTCTAAGGACTAATAGTCATACTAATAGCCACATGAGAAAGTATATGACACTCATATAACGATCCATGATACTTTCTCATGGCGGGTCATTCAGTATACATTCTCTAATGCATACCCAAGTGTCAGCTTGATATCTCTATATCCATGACTTGTGAGATCAAGTCATCGAGCTGACCTACATGCTTGGTCCGCTGGTGTATGTGCTTGGTCCGCTGGTGTGAGCGAGGTTCCTTTGCATGTGCTATAGCTCCATTGTTGTCACAATAGAGCTCAACTGGGTCAGCGATGCTAGGAACCACCCCAAGTTCAGTGATGAACTTGCGGATCCAAACTGCCTCCTTTGCTGCCTCTGATGCAGCAATATACTCGGCTTCTGTTGTAGAATCAGCTACTGTATCCTGCTTCGAACTCTTCCAGCTGACAGCACCACCATTAATGCAAAATACGAACCCTGACTGCAATCGGTAATCATCCTGATCGGTCTGAAAGCTGGCATCACTGTAACCCTTTACAGTTAGCTCATCATTGCCTCCATATATCAAGAAATATTCTTTAGTCCTACGTAAGTACTTAAGAATATTCTTGACCGCTATCCAGTGACTTTCACCTGGATCTGACTGGTATCTGCTCGTCATGCTCAAAGCATACGAGACATCAGGTCGAGTACACAGCATGGCGTACATGATCGATCCTATGGCTGAGGCATAAGGGATCTGATCCATGCGGTCTCTCTCCTCTCTAGAAGAGGGACCTTGAGTCTTCGAAAGACTCACGCCATGTGACATCGGCAGAAATCCCTTCTTGGAGTTCTGCATGGCAAACCGAAGGAGTACCTTGTCAATATATGTACTCTGACTTAGGCCAAGCAATCTCTTAGATCTATCTCTATAGATCTGTATCCCAAGAATGCGAGATGCCTCACCTAAGTCCTTCATTGAGAAGCAACTCCCTAGCCATGTCTTGACTGAAGCATAGGGATGTCCTTCCCAATGAGTAGTATGTCATCCACATACAGTATGAGGAAGACAACTATGTCCCCTACAACCTTCTTGTAGACACAAGGCTCATCTTCATTCTTGATGAAACCAAACTGTTTGATCGCATCATCGAATCGAAGATTCCAGCTCCGAGAAGCTTGCTTTAGTCCATAAATGGACCTATGCAGCTTGCAAACTCTACTAGTATGCTGTGGATCTACAAAACCCTCAGGTTGTGTCATGTACACATCCTCGAGTAGGTTTCCATTAGAAACGCGGTTTTGACATCCATCTGCCATATCTCATAGTCATGGTATGCTGCAATAGCAAGCATGATCCGAATGGACTTAAACATCGCCACTGGAGAAAAGGTTTCATCATAGTCAATACCATGAATATGCTTGAAACCTTTAGCTACCAAGCGACCCTTATAGATAAGTCCATCAATGTCAGTCTTTCTCTTAAAGACCCACTTGCACCCAATGGGTTTTACCCCTTCAGGTGGATCAACCAAAGTCCATACTTGGTTGGTGTACATGGATTCTATCTCGGATCTCATGGTTTCTAGCCATTTCTCAGAATCTGGTCTCATCACAGCTTCTTGATAGGTGGTAGGCTCATCCTCTATGAGCACAATGTCATCATGGTCAGACAAGAGAAATGAGTATCTCTCAGGCTGACGACGTACCCTATCAGACCTGTGAAGAGGTGTGTCTACTTGAACTGGTTGTTGTTCCTCAACTCCTTGTGGAACAACATCATCCACAACACTTTGTGGTTCCAGTTCAATTTCCATCGAGGCATCAGTGCTATTGTTCGCATCTTGAACTTCTTCAAGATCGAACGTGCTCCCACTAGTCTTTCTAGAAACAAAATCCCTTTCTAGAAAGACCCCAGTCTTTGCCACAACTACCTTGTGATGACTGGGAATGTAGAAGTAATATCCCTTAGTTTCCTTGGGATATCCGATGAAATAGCACTTGTCGGATTTGGGTCCTAACTTGTCTGAGACTTGACGTCTTACGTAAGCCTCACAGCCCCAAATCCTCATGAAAGACACCTGGGCATCTCTCCCAGTCCATATCCTATATGGTGTCTTTATCACGGCCTTTGATGGAACTCGGTTGAGTATGTGCCGTGTCTAGAGCATATCCCCATAGATATGTCGTAAGATCTGTGTGACTCATCATAGATCGTACCATATCTAATAGGGTACGATTCCTCCTTTCGGATACACCATTCCACTGTGGTGTTCCAGGAGGAGTGAGTTGGGATAGAATCCCACACTCAGCTAAATAGTCACGAAACTCATGGCTTAAGTATTCTCCACCTCGATCGGATCGAAGTATTTTAATACTCTTGCCAAGCTGGTTCTGTACTTCATTCTTGAATTCTTTGAACTTTTCAAAGGATTCAGATTTATGTGTCATCAGGTACACATAACCGTATCTACTGAAGTTATCAGTAAATGTGATGAAGTATCTATAACCGCCTCTATCAGCGACATTGAAAGGGCCACATACATCACTATGTATGAGTCCTAACAAATCAGTCGCTCTCTCGCCGTGCCCACTAAAGGGAGCCTTGGTCATCTTGCCTCGTAGGCATGACTCGCATATCTCATATGATTCAAAATCAAATGAGTCCAGCAAACCATCCTTATGGAGCTGGGATAAGCGCTTGTCATTTATATGACCTAAGCGACAGTGCCAGAGGTAAGTTTGGTTCAAGTCATTCGACTTGATCCTCTTGGTATTTATGTTATAGACAGGGCTCTCTAGGTCTAGAATGTAGAGTCCGTTTATCAGAGGTGCACTACAATAGAACATATCGTTTAAAAAGACGGAACAACATTTGTTCTTTATTATAAACGAGTATCCTCTCTTGTCCAAACAAGAAATTGATATTATGTTCTTTGTCAAGGTAGGCACATAACAACAATCGTCTAATTCTAGTACTAGCCCAGAGGGCAGAGATAGATGATAAGTTCCTACAGCAATAGCAGCAACTCGTGCTCCATTGCCTACTCGTAGGTCTATCTCACCCTTAGTCAATGCTCTGCTATTCCTCAGCGCTTGTACATTAGTACAAATGTGCGAAGCACATCCAGTATCTAATACCCACGATGAAGAAATAGAGAGGTTGACTTCTATAACATTTATACCTGAAGTAGAAATCTTATTTCTCTTCTTCTTAAGATCTTCCAGGTATTCTTTGGAGTTCCTCTTCCAGTGCCTTGCTTGTCCTTGATATAGGTGACAAAGATGTTCAACCATATCGTAAGCGCTCATAAACTCATGTTGCTTCTGAAGCTCAAAGTTCATGGTTGCGAGCATAAGACAAGACACATCTAATGCGTCATCTTGATGCTTCTTGTAAGCATCTCGGTCTGCTCGCGTGGCAGTGGCAGGAGGGGCCTCCGGAATCGGCTGCTCCAGAACGTACAGTTTACATTCTTGGGTGAGAACTATTCTCAGATTCCTGTACCAGTCTAGGAAATTTGCTCCGTTGAGCTTGTCCTTCTTAAGGACAGATCGCAGAGAGAAAATGTTCGTATTTGACGTCATGGTTATCTACAACAGAAAATTTGCAGAAATAAATATCATATTCTTAAAAATCATTTAATTAGGCCTTTTAATTAAATGATGCTCCCACTGAATTCTATAATTCTGTGGGACAAGATCCACATCATACTAACCCTTGAGTTAGCTTTGGCTAATACGCCCAAGGGTTAGTATGATCGGTAGGTAACGATTACCAATTACATCTCTATGCAACTTTTGTTTATAGAATCAATATCCGCATTTATATTAAAACTCGAGTTAGCTTTGGCTAATACGCCCGAGAGTTAATATAGATGTGATTTTGACCTATCTTTTCCAACCGTTGGAATAATGCCTATAGTTGACTCAATCCAACCGAGTAACTAGGAATACTCAATCTAATTGAGTTTGTATTCGCCCATGCGTTGATAGGCGGGACCAAGATTGTCCCTCCGTACCCTACCAAGATAATATGTATTGCTCTGCTTTGGCAGATTCAACAATACATGTGATCGAGGTAGTGATAGGTATCACAGCACGGTTAGGCATTTAGAGTTGGTTCGATCTAGATCTAATCTAATCGAGAAGGATGCATCTTGTGCACGACTTAGATCTAATCTAATCGCAAGGGTGCATCATGTGCACGACTTAGATCTAATCTAATCGTTAAGGCACTAATTAATTAATTAACTATTAAACATGCATCAGATACATAATAATTAATTAATTAATCTATTTGTGATTTAGTCATGGCCCTACTACGATCTTCTCAAGCCAATGAGAAGATCGAATGGTCAACCTAGGGTCAACAGCTTCTCCAAGCTCCTCCCTTTGACCACCTTGTGTTGCTCGTGCCCGCCTCAGAACTTCGTCTCGTGTGGACCCTCCACCGCTCCAATTTGTACATTACAATTTGAGACTCGAGTTACATTCGAGTCTAAATATAATTTACAACAAGAATAAAAGACGAGGCACGACACGCAGGTCGCGAATAATAAAATAAATACAAAACGCGAAAACACATCACGGCACGCAGGCCGTATTATGAATTACAACACAACCAATCATATTGGGTTTTGGGCCATGACTATCACAAAATTAATATATAATTAAAAATTATATATTTTCTTATTTTCTATAATTTTAAAATTAATTTTTACAATTTTACGAATAAAATTTCCCGGCGGTCCCGTTTAGCGGTTTCGGGCGCAATCGCGGAACGGATCCCCTTGCGGGGCCCAGGGGCATCGCCCCTACCCGCGATCTAACCATCGCGAGGGTTCCTTTGCGATCCAACAGCGCCTAAACCCGCTGTCCCAAAACGATTTGGGTCGAGACATTGCCGTTTCGGAAAAATCTTCCCGGCGGGTTCGTTTTTAGCGATTTCGAGTGCAATCGCGGATCAAATCCCCTTGCGGGGTTAGGGGCAGTACCCCTACCCACGATCTAACCATCGTGAGTTGCTCCTTTGTGATCTAATGGCACCCAAGCTCGCTGTCCCAAAAGGATTTGGGGCAAAACGAAGCCGGTTTTGAAAGATCTTTCCAGTAGTCGAAGCCTACAAGTGCCGAGACACTTGTGCTTCGCTTCTACGGAAAAATTACCCATAAAATCATAAAAAACTAATTTTTACAGAAAATCACAGAAGGTTTTATTTTTCATAAAAATAAAAATAAACTCGTACAAGCCTTGCACGTGGCTCTGATACCACTGTTGGGTTTTTCGGGCCGCGAAAACCGCTTTTCGCGTCGCGGAAACCCCGAATCGCCCAAGACACGGATCTCGTGCAAGGTAAAACCGAACGAAAATACGAGTACGAGTTTGAAAAACTTTAATCTACAGTAGATCTACATAAGGATAAACCATTTGTACCTTTCTTGCGATGCCCTGCGCGTTCCCGCTCGTCCAAATGATGCCGGATCTCAAGACCGTCAAGCGCCGGTCCTCTAGAAGTATACACACGGAAACACTAGATGGAAATGACCAAAAACCAAGGTGTGCTAGCACCTATGTGGTTCGTCCAAGGGAGGAGAGGGAGAGGGAGAGCTTGAGAGGGAGAAGGAGGAAGATGCACACAAGTGAATGAAAAATGAATTTTTTCACCCAAAGCAAAGTGGCCGGCCACATTTCAAAATTCACATTAATTGCATTAATTGTAATTAATATGAAACCATAAAATCACATTAATTGCATTAATTGCAATTAATATGAAACCATTAAGAGAGTGGCTTTGTCACTTCCATGAGGTGGCACCCATGATGATGTGGAACATCATTATTGGTCCACCTAATGCCAACTCACCAATGAGGTGGCAAAAGGTCAAGTCAAAATTGACCTTTGGTCTTCCTTCTCAAGTCAAGTCAAACTTGACTCAATCTCTACCATGGTGGATCTAATCCAACCATTTGATTCGAGCCAACTTAATATAATGAATCTAATTCATTAAATTAAATTGATTCAATGAGTCAAAATCTAAATTAGACTCATTTAACACATGAATCAACTTGAGTCGAACTCAAGTTAGCCCAATTAGGATTACTCTTAATCCAATTTGATTCATCAAATGAATCTAATCCTCTTGGTTCATCATATGAACCTAATCTCCACCTAATTGTCCTAAGTGTGTGACCCTATAGGTTCTTGTAACGTTGTCAATGCCCTAAACCCATTTAGGAGCATAAGTAATGAGCGGTATCTAGCAACACATCATTACTACCCAAGTTACAAGAATGTCGAGATCCGACATCACCTGGTGACTACCAATTGTGACTACTCACAAAATAATGACAAGTGTCCTTCTATCCTAGACATCTAGATTGATCAATATGAGGCATAGACCGTGTCATCCTCTAATCAATCTAAATCTTGAACTCCAAGTAGACTCACTCGATCAAATGAGCTCAACATCTAATGTTGACTCATTTGGGCATGGCCATGCACTTAGTGGTCTCACTCTATCAAGAATACCGATGTCGCTCCCGTCATATGGGAGGGATAGATTCCATCTACATCACTCACATCCCTCTACATAATTCGTTATATACCCAGTAATCGCCTTTATAGTCCACCCAGTTACGGGTGACGTTTGACGAAACCAAAGTACATAACTCCTTATGTAGGGATCCATGGTGACTTCAGGTCTAAGGACTAATAGTCATACTAATAGCCATATGAGAAAGTATATGACACTCATATAACGATCCATGATACTTTCTCACGGCGGGTCATTCAGTATACATTCTCTAATGCATACCCATGTGTCAGCTTGATATCTCTATATCCATGACTTGTGAGATCAAGTCATCGAGCTGACCTACATGCTAGTCTTATTGTATTAACATTGTCCCTGAATGCTAATACTCGACTAAGAATGATTTAGAGTAGTGTTCCCTATATCATCTCACTATCGATTCAACTAATCGATTAATATTGGTATGAACCTTCTACTCAAGGACGCTATTATACTTAGTCTATTTGGCACTAATATAAATAAGTATAATAACCAAACAAATGCCTTTATTAATATACAAGAATATGATATACATGAGTCCATACAATCATCAAATGATTGGCTCTAGGGCTCTAACTAACAATTTGATGTCCATTTGATATAGTCTGAACCCTTTATGGGTTGCATAACTAAGTAACATTCTAATGGACTCTAATCTAGCTACTAGGGCATTAGTTTCATCCTTATTTTTTAAGAATTTGGCCAAAGTAAATCTAGAATTATCATCTATTATTACTAGACAATATAAACTTCCATTTATTGATTTGATCCCATGAGAGTCAAATAAGTCAAAATGTAGAAGTTATAGTACTGAGTTGGTTTGAGTTTGATTAGTTGGTTTGTGAATAGATTTTGTTTGTTTACCTTGTTGGCAAGCATTACATATTGTTGAGTCTGAGTTAGGTAATTTTGGTATACCTCTAACTAATCCATTTAATTTACTTATATTTCTAAAATTAGTGTGTGACATTCTTCTATGTCATAACCAAGTTTCTTCTTCTCGTGTTAAATAACACTTAATTGAAGAGGTGGTTAAGTTAATCGCATAGATGTTATCTTTTCTAAGCCCTTTTAGACTTATCGTAGCGTTATCTAGGTGCTTGATTAAACATTCTGAAGACAAAAATCTAACCTTATATCTGGTGTCACACAAGTAACTGATACTAAGGAGATTATACTTAAAATTTTCAACATGTAAAATATTTATAATAATGAAGTCAATTTTAAGCTCAATGTTACCTATACCAATTACCTTGAGTTTGCCATTATTACCAAAGGTAATTATTCCTAAACTTTTGTAGGCAAGTTGGGTGAATTTGGTGTGATATTCTGTCATATGTTTGGAGCAACCACTGTCTAAGATCCACTTGGGTTCCTACAATAAATAGGGGATGAAGGTTTGCCTATGTTTTGATTCCAACTTTGTTTAGGTAAGAATGATAGTAAAATAATTATCATTGTTATTATTAACTTTTTTTAAAAAGAATTTTTTAAGTTTTAAAAAGAATTTTTAAAATAATTTTTAAAATTTTTAAAGAATTTTTAAATAATTTTCTTTTAAAGTTTTTAAAATAATTTTTAAAATAATTTTTAAAGTTTTGTTTAAAAGAATTTTTAAAGTTTTTTAAAGAATTTTTAAAATAAATTTTAAAGTTTTTTAAAATAATTTTTAAAAGAATTTTTAAAATTTTTAAAAGAATTTTTAAAATAATCGTTAAATTTTTTAAAAGAATTTTTAAAATAATCCTTAAAGTTTATAAAAGAATTTTTAAAATAGTTTTTAAAGTTTTAAAAATAATTTTTAAAAATTTTAAAATATTTTTTAAACTTTTTAAAATAATTTTTAAAATTTTAAAATAAATTTTAAAATTTTTAAAAGAATTTTGAAAAAAAATTAAAGTTTTAAAAAAAAAATTTAAAATAATTTTTAAAGTTTTTAAAAGAATTTTTTTAAGTTTTTAAAAGATTTTTAAAATAATTTTTAAAGTTTTTAAAATAATTTTTAAAGGTTTTTTTAATTTATTTAAATTTTTTATTTTAAATTAATTTAATTTAATTTAATTTTACTTTAAGTCCTTAGTCATCTCACCCGATCTATGTTTTCAATCGGAGAATCCTATAATTTTGTGAAATGGTTTATGTTCAGTTTTAGGATTTGGTTTAACTTTGTGTTAGATTCAGATTTAGCTTTGAGCTCAACAAATAGACATTTTTCGGATAAACTTCTGGGCTATAGTGAGTCACTTGGATATCATTAGAGTAATCATGCTTTCAAAGTTTTCCAAATAGTCCTATCCACTGAACTTAATACAAAACCTTGGTCTAACTGGTTAAAATCTTTAAAGGGTAGCTTTGGTTAGTTCCACTAAGCCAAATGCACCAGGTCGAAGTCATATCTTCCTAGACATGCATAGACATAATTTCCCTAACGTACTATCATCCAAAACTTCACCAGTACCGTAGGTCAAGTTAAACTGTTGTCCCTTTTTTAATTAGTCCTAATTACCCTACCGGGTAGGTTAGTTTGGTTACCCTGTCGAGTAGATTATTTTTGGAGGTGTCAGCTATTCTTGTGTCTCCCCCAGAATTATTGACCTTTATTTTTTATTTTTAGTTCTTGGTTTAGGTCTGTTATTTTTATAGCTATAATTGACTTTATGATATTCTAAGTTTTGATGGGTTTTAAAATATTTAGATTTTGAATTTGTTGGTCTAGCTTTGTATTTTGATTTTTGATTTGATTTATTCGACTTTACATAATATATTTTTTCTTTTGGATATGTAATATTGGTTAGGTCCTACTTGCGTAGTTAAGCACACTTTCAGAACCCAAGCTTTACTTGATTGTTTGTGTTAGGTTATTAATGATTTAAATATTTTATTTGAACTTGACTTGTAGCCAAGTCTGGTTTTGTTGTAAATTACCTTTTGATTATTTAAAATTAGATATAAATTCTTGGATCTTGTTGTAAATTTCTCTAAAAGATCTTTTAATTTATTAATTTCTATTTTTAATGTTGAATTTTCCTCCTCAAGTGTTAAGTCTTGAGTTGGATTAGCATTTATGATTTGTTCCTTGAGGTTTTGGTTTTCCTCAAGGAGCAATTTATTTTCATTTTCTATTATGATTAGTTTTCTATTTAAACACGTACTAATTTTTAAAAAAAATTATTCAAACTAGAGTATACCTCTTCGGGACCATCGAAAACGAGTACGGATTCGTGGCTCGGTTTTGATTCGGACCCGTCTTTCGATTCATCCTCTGATTCTACTTCGCGAGCCATCAGCGCGAGATGACTCTGGTGCTTCTGATCTTCGGCCTCTGATTCTTCTGATGCGGAGGTGTCCCAGGTTACTTTGAGAGATTTCTTCTTAGATGTCTTCATCTTGTCGCTCTTCAACCTCGAGCACTCGTTCTTGTAGTGACCCTTCTTGTTGCATCTGAAGCAGGTCACATTCCTCGGTTCAGTTGGGGAGTTGATCTTTTGTAGGTCCTCTATGCTGAAGCTCTTCTTCCTCCTGGTGAACATCTTCCTTACCAGGTTCACCAGGTACTCTTCGTCTTCAAAATCCTGGTCAGACTCATCTTCAACCTCAGGCTTGTTTTTCGTCCTTTCCATGGATGAACCTACAAACAAGGCAACACCTTTCTTGGTCCCAGTGTTGGTTTGCTCATGCAATTCTAATTCACAAAACAGTTCATCTAATTTTAACTTAGATAAATTTTTTGAAATATTGTAGGCATCCACGATGGATGCCCACAAGGTGTTACTTGGAAAGGCATTCAGTGCGTACCTGATTAGATTGCGATTCTCCATTTGGTGGCCTATCGGGTGGAGTCCGTTGAAGATGTCTTTGATCCTCACGTGCAGTTGACTTGTAGTTTCTCCTTCCTGTATTTTAATATTAAATAACTTATTTAAAAGGAGATCACGTTTCGTTACCTTGGCTTCGCTCATTCCTTCGTGTAGCTCGATTAACTATAGTTCTTTCGCATTCTAGTGTGGTCCAACTCGGTTCAACTCTTCCTTCGTCAGTCCACATTGTAGTGTATTGAGTGCTTTGAAATCTGTTGGCAATTTTTTCTTCATGTTCGGAGTCCACTATTTTGGGTCCAGTGGAATTCTGGAGTTGTCGACCAGCACCTTGTAGCCTCTAGTGACGTTGAACAATTGGTCGAAATCGGTTTTCATGTAGACCTCCATCTGCTTCTTCCAGTATGGGAAATCATTCCCGTTGAATAGGGGAGGACGTACTATGCTGAAGTCTTCAATTTGAGACATTTTAATCTGCACACAAGTAAACAAATAGACACAAAGATCCCAAGACTAGGTCTTGAATTAGTAGTGCGAAATAAAATAAAAGGAAACTAAAAACTGAATTGGTGTTGTGGAAATTCAGATTAATTGCGATGAAAAAAAGATTCTAAAAAGGTAACAATACCAGTTTCAAATATGACGAAAAATTGAAAACCGAAGAAAAAGAAAGAAATGAGTTTCACCCCCTATCTGATTGGTGGTTGCACCAAATCAGAGCAGTACCTGCTCTAATACCAATTGTTGGATCAAAGAGTTTCACTAGAGGGGGGGGGTGAATAGTGATTTAAAAATATTAGCGTATAGAGTAGGCAGCGGAAAAACGAAAACACAATGCTAACAATGTCGTTTTACTTGATTCGGAGCCTTTGTCGACTCTTAGTCCAAGGCCTACACTCGTTGAGTGCTTTCATTGGGAAATCACTAATAATTCGAAAGGTTTTTACAAATGCAGAATAGGAACAATTTCATAAATGAAAAGAAACCGACAATAAGAAAATAAGAAAAAACAAAACTTCTCGGAGAGCCTTCGTAGCGTCGCAGGAGCACAGAAGCGTAGATCGTGAGATGTTCCTTTGCTTCAGCCTTCATCCTCCTTATATAGGAGGTTCGGGGTGCCTGTATCCCTTTAGGGCGGTCTGAATGTGACGTAGCCGAGCCAGTCAGCGATCTCCACGTGGTGAAGCGACGATATGCATAAAAGTTGCCTCCGGGTGCCCGGACCCTTGTTTTCTACAATCTCCTTCCTACAAGAAAACGTTAGTATGAGGTAAGTATAAATCATATCCTACAAAACAGAATGTTAGCACAATTTATAGATGAGAAGAATAGTAATTAGATGATTTGGTCTCCTCGAGACCAGAATCTAGTCACGATCTCGACTTAGATATCCGAAATGGACCTAAATCTGATCGACGCCCAATGTTCTCTTCCCGGGATCACGTCCTCACAGTCACTCCCCTCCAGTGACTTACCTTCACTTACTTGCCAGACATCCGGTTAGCCCTTCGACCCATTTGGGCATCGTGCCAACTATTCGGTCAGTCCATCAACCTAGCTGGACTTCGTGCCAAACATCCCGTCAGCCCGTCGACCTGTTTGGACTTCGTGCCAGCTATCCGATCGGCCCGTTGACCTAGCAAGGTTTCGTGCCAGACATCAGGTCAGCCCGTCGACCTGTCTGGGCTTCTCCTGCACACTCGGTCAAAGTGTTATATAACAACGAAACTAACTTAACCTATTTTGTCATTCATTAAAACTTGAGTTAGACCGTTAGTGCTAACCGCACCAACATTGCCAACGTTACAAAAACCTATTGGGTCACACACAAAGAACAAGTAGATTTGGAGATGGGTTGATATGATTAAGTCTAATCCGAATTGGACTTATTGAGTTAGACTCAATTGGATCTAATTATTGGATTAAGTCCAATTCAAACTAGACTCAAGGAGTCAATTCAAATTAATGAAATGTGATTCATTGAATTTGAAATTGCATGAGATTAATTGAGTAAGACTCGATTGAATTAGACTTGAGTTAGACTCAAGTGAATTAGACTTGAGTTGGACTCAAGTGAGGATTAATGGTGATATTCATTGAATTTCAAAATTCAATGAATCATTTCATTCAATTTTCAAAATTGAATTTAAAATGAGGAGTTTCAAGTGTGGTCCTTATTGGAGTGTATATGCTCATTAAGGCTCATTAATTGAATTAATGCTCATTAAGTGTTTTTATTAGATGAAAATACTTATGCATTTTTTTCTTCATTTTTGGGTAATATCTTCATTCTCTCCTTCCTCTCCTCTCCTTTTGGCTAAAACCCCTTCTCTAGGTTGCTAACACAACCTTAGTTGGTTTCCTTCTCCTACTTGTAAGTTTTTGAGACAAACGAAGGCAAGGCTTGTTCATATGGATACCATAGAGGTGCTAACATGTGATCGTGTTGTGATCCAAGCTGTCTGGAGTCCGTGTGTACGCACTAAAAGTATAACCTTTTTCATGCTCTTTTAGAAAACTTAGTATATTTTTCTTTCCCTTCGCATTGATCTCCTGGAGGAACTATATGGTTTCCGCTGCGCATAAGCATGTTCAGCACTTTAGTTCCTTACAAGAACAAGCATGGGTAGAAGAGAACTTGGTCGGATATTAAAAGTTGAGTGAAAATCAATTCCGAGTGAGGATAGATGCGAGTATTAATAAATGTGGTTAGCTGGTAAAAATGAATGCATAGTGGATCAAACAAACTTCAAAAATAATTAATTTATCTTTGCTTATTATTTAAATTTTCATTTATTAGTGCTTAAGAGTTAGCAATGAATTACATTGGTACTTAAAATGTCAACAAAGGTTATGAAAATGCTAGTTCTTGAATTGTTGTAAATTCCTTAATATAATGATACATGGGAGATTACATCAATTCAGGAAATAGGTCAGAAGGTTTATTCTTAAATAACCTCCTATGATCTAAAAAATTAACAAGGGGTTCAGACACCAAATAGCCCTTCTCCCTTAACTATTCTATAGCCCCCTCAGTTCCATGGGTGAAAACCTTGACAATGGATGCAGCAATAGGATCATTGAAATCGGTGGATTCAAGGAGTGTTTTCTTTCTTTTTTCAAATTGTTTGTCTCACCTGCTTAATAAGTCGGTAATGCATCTTGAGAAGCTTTTAGCTAAGCCTCTTTGGTTGGTACAGCTACTTTGACCTTAGCCAAGGATAAATGCATAGAGTTTATCTTAGTATCCTTGGAGTTTAATTCAGAAACCTTGGCTGCTAATTCAGAGGCATGAGTAGCTGATGTGCGTAGATTATATACTCTTTTATGCATGTTTTTACGCACATTTACATACTTTGAGCATGCTTGATCTATGCATTTTTATACTTCCAGCTTTCCTTTTAGCATATTTACTCTTTTGGTTCGGAGATCTGCTTTTTGTGCATTTTCTGTACACATGAGTCGAAATTGGTGAAGATTATGCGTCCTCGGACAAGCTTGGAAGGAATTGAAGGGAGAGAGCATCAGGCCGTGTACCACACACGGTCGTGTAGTTTTAACAGGAAGGGAAGAGGACATGGCCGTGTGAATCTCACACGGCCGTGTCTTGATTTGAAGAAATTAGAGCAGATGCCTTACATGGCCGTGTAGATCTACACGGTCGTGTGAGGTTTCCAGAGGCCAAGCAGGTGGTGGCCGTGTGCACCACACGGCCGTGTAGCATTTCCAGAGAATAGAAGGGTCATGGCCGTGTGAGTCACACGGCCGTGCAACTTTGGCAGGGAAGGAAGATGACATGGCCGTGTGAATCTCACACGACCGTGTCATGGGGCCGTGTGGCGCCCGATTTCCTCCTCTATTTAAACCCTCCTTCATAAATTGAAAGGGGATCTCTTCCCCTTTGGGAGAAGGCAAGATTTGGTGGTATCCTCCCATTCATGGGAGGATTTCTGGGCGATTCGAGGGGAGTTCTTGACGATTTCGACTCCGGAGCGAGGATTGGATCCGAAGACGAGGCTTCTTCGTAGATAAGTTTTCTCTTTCCCCCTTTTCTTGGTTTCTTGGATTGGGGATTTAAGAAATGCTTGTAATCTTTATTTCTTCGGGTATTCTTCCTCGATTCATGGAGTAGATCTTGTATTCTAGGATTAAGGGAGTATTTGTATGATGCATTGATGTAATCTCTTATGGATTTGCCAATTTCTTGTTTTAATGACATTGTCTTGCTTGTATCAATTAGATCTTGAATGATTAATGGTGATTTGTGCTTAATTCTCATTCTTGATTGATTGTTTGGATTTCTTGTGGACTTAGTAAAGATAAACTCTCACTCGATCATCCGAGGGATCCACGTGACAGGTGCAAGCCCGTGTTAGGATGTTTGAGAGATAATCTTGAAGAGGAAATAGGAATATTCAAGAGAGTAGGATGGATTTTGTGATTAGTTTCTTGTATCTTGATAGATTAATAAGTTGTGGGCTTCTATGTTGATATCCGAGGAAGGCATAGTAATAGGTGCGCTTCTGTGTAAGGACAACGTAGGTTCACGTCTAATTGATCATATTTAGATGCATTTCTCAGTCCTTAGCCGGTTATCTATTGCAAGAGAGAACCAGCAACTTTCTACAAGTGTTTGGCAATTGAGGGATAAGAATTGGTGAACCATTTACATTCAAGGAATCTTACAAAGAAACTGAAACTCCTAGAATCTCCCCTTATCATAACCCAAAACACTAAACTCTTGTTTGTTGATCTTTAATATTAGATTTGTTTACCTTCACTTTGCATTTGAAACAATTGGATAGTTGTTTAGCTAATTCGCATTGAGGCATTCCTAATGCTTATTCCAGTCCCTGTGGATACGATAATCTTTTATATTACTTGTGACATTTCCGTACACTTGCGGAGCGTAACAAGTTTTTGTCGCCGTTGCCGGGGACTGCGCTATAACATTAAGAATTATCAATTGAGTTAGACTAAACATAACATTTGTTTTCCTTTCACTTTGCATAGTTGTAACTAATCATTAGATTTCTGTTTTTACTTTCTTGTATAACTTTTACTTCTTGTTAATTCTTTTTGTACAAATCAATTCTGCATTTTTTATTCTTTTATTTTTTTTTCTTTTTATGTTGAATTGTCATTTGCTATCTTGTTCTTGTGTATGCGAAGATCTAACTTTGCAGGGGAATTCTTTCCTTTTGACCCTAAGATTGACAGAACTTTCCTTAAAAGAAGAATTCTGCAAAGGCAAATTGAAGAACAGGAACATTTGAACATGGCGAATAGACCACTCAAGGATTATGCAACACCTTATGCAAGAGGTTTTCGATCTAGTATTTCAAGACCTCCAGTGGAAGCTAATAACTTTGAGATCAAACCCGCAATTATATCTATGGTGCAGCAGAACCAATTTGGTGGAGGACCTCATGAAGACCCCAATCAACACTTAGAGGTCTTTTATGAAATATGTGGTACCATGAAAATGAATGGAGTTCCTTCAGAAGCAGTAAGATTATTATTATTTGGGTTTTCTTTAAGAGATAGGGCAAAGCAATGGCTGAATTCTTTGGCCCCTAATAGCATCACCACTTGGAAGCAGTATGAGCAACAGTTTATTGATAAATTCTATCCACCAAGCAAAACAGCTCATATGAGGAATTTAATTGCAAGCTTCAAGCAAACTGACTCAGAATCTCTTTTTGAAACATGGGATAGATATAATAGTATGCTCAGACAATGTCCACATCATGGGTTGGAAAGATGGTTAGTGTTGCACACTTTTTATAATGGTATCAACTATCATACCAAAGTGTCCCTTGATTCAGCTGCTGGAGGGGCACTTATGAATAAAAGTTTAGATGAAGCTGAAGAAATTATTGACAGTGTAGCACAAAATCATCATCAATGGGAAAATGAAAGAAGTGGTGGCTATTCTTCTGTAAACCCAACAATTAAAGCATCAGGGAAGTTTGATGTAGATGCAGTCACTCTTTTGTCTGCAAAATTGGACGCTCTTACAAAGAAATTTGAGAATATGGGGACTAGTGCTAATATGGTCAATGCTATTAGTACATCTTGTGAAGTATGTGGGAGTTCAGAGCACTCAAATGACTCATGTCCATTGGGATCTATCACTGCACAAATCAATCAACTGGAACAATGTGATGCAATCATGAGTTACAATCAAAGGCAGAACAACCCATACTCAAATACTTATAACCCTGGATGGAAGAGCCATCCCAATTTTTCTTACAGAAATAATCAAGATCAAGGACCATCTATGGGGGCAAGACCAAATTTTCAAGCTGGGCAACAAAATTTTCAACATCTATCTTCTCAAGGCTTACCAAAGTCAAATATTGAAAAGATGTTTGAAGAAATTATCTCAAGTCAGAATGAAATGAAGCAAGATTTAGCAAAGCTCATTCAGAGAATGGATAATTCTGAAAAGCATCAAAAGATCCAGGATAGTCAAATTGCCCAACTAGCTTCCTCATCATCCGGAGCACCAGGACAACTTCCAGGAAAACCTGATGTGAATCCTATGGAGCATTGCAATAGAATTGAGATTAGGAGCGGACGGACCTTGGGAGACTCCCAAGTGACTGCTCCAAAAGGGATACAAAAAGAAGAAGAGCTCTCTCCTCTTATACCAAATCAGATTCAAGCTAATGAGGAGAGTACCATTTAGGTTGAAGAGACTCTTCCACTGAACCATCATAGCAAAGCTGTCCCTTTTCCTCAGAGACTTACAATGCTCAAGAAAGATGAAGAATTTGGCAAGTTTTTAGAAAAAGTTAAGGAAATTTGTGTAGAGGTACCTCTTATTGATGCTATTCTTCAAATGCCTAGATTTGCCAAATTCCTGAAGGATCTCATGTCAAACAAGAGAAGAAGAGGAGAGGTTGAGACAATTGCGCTTAGTGAGGAATGTAGTGCTATTTTGGAGAAGAACACTTCCCCAAAACTAAAGGACCCACGGAGCTTTTATATTCCTTGCAACATAGGAAAAGATTTTTTTGAAAAAGCTTTTTGTGATTTGGGGGCAAGTGTTAGCCTCATTTCCTATTCAATCTGTAATAAATTAGGTCTCAAAAACATTAAACTTACTACTATGGCACTTCAACTTACCGATCATTCCTGCAGGTACCCTTTGGGTATTATAGAAGATGTGCCAGTAGAGGTGGATGGGAATGTTATTCCCACAGATTTTGTCTTGTTGGACATGGAAGAGGACCCCAGGATTCCTATCATATTAGGAAGACCTTTCCTTGCTACAGATGGAGCTATAATTGATGTCAAAAATCATAAGCTTTCTTTGGTAATTGGTAAGGAAAGGTTGGAATATGATTTATCTAATATCTCTAACCATGTCTCGTCTCTTTTAAATCCTTGTAGCAAGACAAGCATTTATAAACTTGAGGAATGGAATTTCCATCCTCATGGAAGGCCACCAAATGAAGGAGACAATGTGGTGGAAGATGTTGGGAGAAGATCTCCCAACAAAAATGAAAAGTATATCTGTCCTCCAAGGGCGAGGAAAAGAAGTGAATGATCAAGTTTGGTCGAGCTAAAGACCTTAAACAAGCGCTTCTTGGGAGGCAACCCAAGGGTTCTTTTAGTTAGTTTTGATTTGTATTTTAATTTCTTTTAGTTTGATGCATTCTTTTGATTTTGTTTTCAGGTTAGGTGCAAAACAGAGCTCGGTCGTGTGCTATACACGGCCAGGCAAAGGTTGCAGAGAAGGGAAGTGCTTGGGCCGTGTCTTCCAGACACGTCCGTGTAGGATCTCCCGAGGAGAAAAAGGACTAGGCCGTGTCCCAAACACGGCCGTGCAAAGAATTCCGAGAAGAAAGATGGAGAGGTCGTATCCCAGACACGGCCGTGCGAAGAATCCAGAGAAGGAAGAGGGGGAGGCCGTGTGGATCTGCACGGGCCGTGTAGGAGAGTTATTTAAGTCTTCTTTCTACCTTACACGGCCAGATCTTGGCCGTGTTCCGCACACCCCCAACTCTCCAAAACATCTCTTTCTCTCCCAATCTCTTAAAAACTCCTCTCTAATCTCTCAAGATCTCTTAGATCCGGATTCTCCTCCTCTCTAAGACTTGGACTTTTTATTCTCCTAACCTAAGATCTTTGCTCTTTGAAGTTTTGTTCTTTGAGTTCCATTTTCCAACCCTAGATAATTCTTCCCCTATCTAAACTCATCAAGATGCCCAACATTTTGAAGAAACTTCGAAAAGGAGGTGGTGGATCCAGTGGAGACAAAGAGAAGGAGCCATCAAGGGACAAAGGAAAACAACCAGTGAAGGGCAAAGGCAAAAGGACTTCATGCAACGAAGGTAATGATAATGAATTCAATATTGTGTTTAGAAATGATGATCAAGTAACTAGATTTGCAATTCTTGTCAATAGAAAGATAGTGTGTACTAGATATATGGACCCAACTGTTCTTGATATGCTTGGAATTAGGGAAGATGTAGATTTGATGATTGGGTTTTGGATTGGAGTGATATTATGTACACACATTTGCCTACATATCCTCGTCTTGTTTTGGAATTTTTAAGTTCATTGGATGTCCATTTTACTAATGAAGATGATTACTTTGGAAAAATCTCATTTAGGCTAATGAATCAAGAATTTCTATGGGCATTTAGTGACTTTAATTCTTGTTTTGGATTAACCACCGGTAGCCCTCGTAGGTTTGATCCAAGGTTTAATTGGAATCATTTTCGGAATGCAATAACTGGGTTAGATCAACCTTATGAGCCTTCAAGAGCTAAGGCCTCCCATATGCAAAACCCCATCTTTAGGTATCTACATAGAGTCATGAGTAAAACTATTTTTGGTAGGGGAGAGAGTGATGGGGTGGTTAAAAAGATAGAGCTTTATGCTTTATGGGCTATGCTTTATAAGGTTGAATTTGATTCTGGTTTTCATTTTGTTCAAACCTTATTAAGATCTGCTAGGGCATCATCGGGATCAATTGTTTTTGGTGGTTTGATTACCTGAATAGCTTATAATTTAAAGCTTGATGTTGATGGGTTGGAAATAATTCATGGTAATGACATGATTGACATTGATACATGTCTTGCTATGAAAATGATCGTTCGGGATGAGAATGGTTTCGCGTTTCCTAGGAGGAGTGATTGTAACGCCCGCCCTCCCTGCTACCCTAAGGGACGGGGCTACGATACTCTACGTATAAATTTTTCTTTTTAAAACAGCGGAAGACTTAAAATAATTTTCATAGTTTTAATAAAACTATTCTTTTAAATTTCTTTTGAACTATACTATCAAATGACATCAAAATCATAACATCAAATCCAGTGGAACCATAATGTCAAGCCACACATGTTTAGGTATCACAAGTCATAAAATACCAATGCATAGTTCTTTAAAGAAACTTTAAGCAGGTTCTTATTTATTTGGTTGCCTAGCCACTGCCACACACATCTTCGTTGCCCCTCCTGCTGCTCCTCTAACTCATCCAGCTTTTTCCTTTATCTGTGGTACAAGGAAAGTAAGCTGTGAGCACTCATGGCTCAGTAAGTTCCTTTCCTACTCACTAAAACCAACAATCAGCACATAATCAAGAATGCATCAACAAGTCATAATCTCAACTAATCATGGCATAACATAGCATTCTATTCAAGCATATCATGCATCATAATATAATCACAACTAGTCATAGCATATCAAGCATCACCATGGCCGAAACATATACATAGTGCATTGCATAAAACATAGCTAGACATGGCATAACAAACAAGTATCATGGGATACCAAAGCATGGCCGAAACATGTATATCAAAGCATCATACTATGGCCGAAGCATGTACATCAAGGCATCATCATATCCATGGCCGAAATCTATATATCAAGCATCAACAAATCCATGGCCGAAACATGTCTATAAGGTATAGCATGAACATAACATAATCATACCTTATCATGGCATATCATAATCAAGAGCATAACATGAAACATAGCATAATCATAAGGTGTATGCAATATGATTTTGGAAAACATGTATCCGAAAAACATGTGTATGTCTCATGATCTTTAAAACCATTTTCTTTTACATATATACTTGAAAATAATCTCAACATAAGGGGGATCCCGGCTATGTACCACTTACATATTGCGCGCAACCTTGTAGGTCCAAGGTAGCAAGTCTTGAACCCTACGAGGCAAACATACTAGGCCCTTAGTCCTAGGGGCACTTAGGAGCCCATCCCTAACGAGGTCCTTAGTCCCCGGGGCGCTTATGGAGCCCACCCTTGGTACAAGCCACTCACATATAAAGTAAAGTACATGTCATACATATCATGTATCATAAAAGCATGCATCACTTAGGCACACATCATATCATAAAAGTATGCATCACTTAGGCATACATCATGTCATATAAGTATGCATCACTTAGGCATACATCATATCATAAAGGTATGCATCACTTAGGCATACATCATGTCATAAAGGTATGCATCACTTAGGCATACATCATATCATAAAGGTATGCATCACTTAGGCATACATCATGTCATAAAGGTATGCATCACTTAAGCATACATCATATCATAAAGGTATGCATCACTTAGGCATACATCATGTCATAACAATATGCATCACTTAGGCATAGATCATAAAAACATGCATATCTTAAGCATAAAGCATATCATCAAGCATGCATGATTTAACCACATAGCATATCATGAAAGCATGCATATTTTAAGCACTAAACATAGCATCAAAGCATGCATAATTTAACCACATATCATAACATAAGCATGCATATTTTAAGCACAAAGCATATCATATCATAAAAGCATGCATATCATATCATAAGTCATAAATCACAAGCATACATATTAAGCATAAGGGTGTATCTTGTGATTATCCTATCATAGGAAACATGGTATCATATTTATCTTGGTTTTAAGCTTCCTAAACCCTTGTGGCCGAAACCCTTTAGAGCTCAATTTAGGTTAAACACAACATCCAAGCATGTGGCACCTAAATTATCATCATAACATTTTCCTAGGAAGCATTATAAACATGATTAACTTAGTTTCTAAGTTCCTCAAGTCCCTAATTTCATATGGCCGAAACCTTAAGGTGTGAAACAAGGTTCCATATGACATAAAAGCATGGACAACTTTAAATCATATTTATAACATTTTTACCAAGGAACAAGGTAAACACATTTGACACATTTGAATTAGTTCCTAAGTTCTTTAAGCCCTTAACATATGTCATGGCCGAAATTTAACAAGTTCTCATTAGGGCTACAAACAAGCATACAAGCATGTGAACTTGGTCTAACATTATGTATAAATTCATACAAGGCATCATCCAATAGTTATGGCCGAAACATACCCTAGCATCATTTTAGGTCATAAAGCAACATATAGCAATTGAACCTTGGCTTTCTACTTATCATATTTCATGTAGAGTGACATGAACATATTTAATTTAAGTCCTAGGGTTTCTAGGGCATCTAAACCTTCATGGCTGAGACTCACAATGGTCCATTTAGATAATGGAAAAATTATACAAGTATGTTACAAAATCAATACATTATCCTATTTCCATAAGAAGTACTTTTAACACATTTGGTTTCATTTCTAAGGCCTCTAGGTCTTTTAAACCCTACTTGGCCGAAACTCACAGAATATAAACTTGCTTCAAATAGCCTAAAAGCATGAGAATTTATACAAGTTTCATAGCATGTATAAAGACAAGCATAATGAGTATACATATGAATTGTGTCTTAGGCTTTCTAGGTTTCTTTTTCTCTTTTTCTTTTATTTTTTTCTCATGGCCGAAACCTACCATTCTTTAGCTAGGTTTTTAAGTGGCCTAATGCATGAAAAACCTAAGTAAGTTTCATGGCAAAAGTTACTAAGAAACATATATACAAATTGGTTCATGAATAAGCTAGGACCCCTTGTGGTCATACATGTTATATGTCATGCCACTAATTTTTCTACACCCTAATTAAGCATGAGGGCATTGAACAACTTTCATATCTAAACAGCACAGAGGTCTTGAGCATATTAAAATTTTGTTTAAGCTTTTCTAAGCTATCCATCTCATCATGGCCGAAAAACCCTAAGAAGGAGTTCATGAAATTCTAGCAATATTCAAGCATACAAATCCTTTAAGATCTTTGTATTCTATCACATGAGCATGGTTATTTAAATTTAAAGGTCTTCCTAACCCTAAACCCTTTCTTGACCAAATCATATGAGTGGGTTTTCTTTTAGTTTCAAAATATCTTCTAAGGAAGGAAAACTAATACATGATCCTTAATATTTCATAGGGAGACCCTTGTACTAGTTGGGTAAAACAATAAATTTCCCTAGCCTCTTAAGAATGTTTTTGGCCAAAATTCTAGGGTTCAGTACTCCTCTAATCAAGCATCATATAGGTATAAAAACATGAAGAAGAACCCCTCTACATAGCATAGAAAATCTATCATGTAGTGAAGACTAGTTTAAACATCATTAGATTTTTGAAAGCCCTTCTTGGCCGAATTTTCTCAAACTTGTTTCTAAGTTTTAAAATCTTCATAAAATCCGAAAAACACTTAAAACACCTTGTACCACAGGTGAGGGGAAGCTTACATCCTTTTTCGCTTGTGGATCTAAGGTATGGTGAAGAAGAAGTAGCCTCTTCTTCTAGTTCCTTTCCCTTGATTCCTTTGCTAAGTCCTCCTTGTATCTTAGGCTTTCTTAGGGAAAAATTTGGTTTTGGGGCTTAAGGTGGAGGAGAGGGGAATGTGGTGTTCTCGGTGAGGGAGAGGATGAAGGAGAGAAAATAGAATTTTCTCTTTTCTTGCTCTCTTTTATGTTAAGGGGAAGAGGTAGCAAACTTAGTTTTTGCTTTCCTTCTCCCTTAGCCCCTTTTTTTTCTATTTTTTTTTTATTTGTTTATTTATCCTCATCATTCATGGTGAAATAAGGGGGAATGAATCCCCTTAATTAACCTCTTTTATTTTCGGCAAAATCAAAGAGGAAGAGGGAGAGGAAGGGAGGAAGGCAAGTTGTCTTTCTCTTGCTCTTTACTTGTTTCCTTTTGGCTAGATTTTACTCTTACCTTTATCATGAGTTTCCCTCCTTTGCTATCAACATATTATTCCTATCCCAACTGGTTATTACCCATTAATTCTATGAAATATAATATAAGAGGTTCAAGGTTCAATCCTTGACCTTCACTTCTTTTTATTTCATTTTATTTCTTTTTGCTTCAACTCACTTCCTATTATTTTTCTAAGGCAAAATCCCACCTTCATATATTTATATTACAATATTAGTGGGTATTATAGTGGTTCTCCTTTACCCCTTCCTTTTCCTGAACGAACTACTATTCGTAACCCGGCTAATTGGTTAATTTCTGAGTTAGATTTTGAGGATAACCCTTCTATACCTGGAGACACTGAGCCACATCATGAGCCCTCATCATCTGGATACCCGCAGCCTTCTAGTTTTATGGAGCCTGCTAGGCATTCTTTTGCATATGGCACGGGATCTTCTAGGTTTAATTTTTCAGATTTTCGTACGTCTCTAGAATCACTTCATGAGAATCAAGATGCCCAACGAAAAATGTTGGAGGGGCGCTTCTCTTTATCTGATGATCAATTTAGGGAGGTACAAAATCATTTTCAGTTTACGAGGAATTTTCAAGGTCAAGTGGCTGAGTTTTTGCAGGATTATGATATTGATCAGGCTAGGATGAGAGATTTTATGCAGAGCATGACGCTTACTAGCCAACAAGTAGATGCTTTATATGAGTATCATAGATCCTTGGGTGAGATTCCAGGTTTTCCTAGTTTTCCTATTGGCCAACCACGTCGTAGACCTCCTTTCCCTCGTCCACCTCCTCCACCATATTGATTTCATCGGGACGATGAAAAGTTTAAGTATGGGGGGGTGTCATGTACTGTTTAGTTTGGTTTTTAGTTTTTAGTTTTTGTTAGTTTTTCATGTTGGTTCATATTTTCATTGCTTGTTGCTTTATTTTGTTTGTTTTTGAAATAATCATGGCAAAAAATTTTTTTTTTTAAGAATATCAAATCTTCACTGATATGCTTTCTTGGATTCAAGTGAAATGTTAGCACGATTATTGTCTTGATTCATGATGTTCGAATGATGCTAGTAGTAAACTTTGTGTAGTTCTTTTTTCTATCTTGGGAAGCATTAATAAGCTAAGAATCTTATGGTGATGAGTTTTAGTTTTGGTTCAACCTTAAGGATTTTATCTTCACTACACTTGTGCTTGATGCTTGAATAGTTGATGTCATTGAAATAGTCATGATTCATCTTGTTTGCTTAGTACTTGGTTTCCATGGTGATTTCTCAACTTTCATTTTGGTTACTGGATGATGCTCAAATCATTAAAGCTCATTTGGAAAAATCAAAATATCCCAACATGTGTGCTAAAAGTACATTTGTGAATAAGTTTTGCACAATGAAAACACTTTAAAAAAAATAAGGGATATAAAAAATAGTTTTCATGAGTGGAATCTAGCAAGTCACCCCTTTGAGACCGAGTTAGGTTACTGGGGAAATGACTGCCTAGCTTCCCTTGAGATTGAGCACACCTTTGAGACCTTGGGTTAGTTGAGAAATATGAACCAAGTAAATGGTGAGTAAGTGTCTATCACTGGTTACTTGTCTTTTACTGGAAACATTAGGAATTCAAATTTGATGACGACTTGACTAGGACATGGATTGAGAATTGAAGGGTGTTGAGTTACTTTTACACTGTGCACAAGATTCTTATGCTTGAACAATACTTTACTTGTTTCCATGATCACGCTTGTTAATGAAACTTTTTGATAGAGTTAGGAAAGTGCACTAGGTTTTATTAATGTGTCATAGAACATATGAATTTAGACTGCAGCATTTTGCTTGAGGACAAGCAAAGGTTTAAGTCTGGGGGTGTGATGTGCGTAGATTATATACTCTTTTATGAATGTTTTTATGCACATTTACATACTTTGAGCATGCTTGATCTATGCATTTTTATACTTCCAGCTATCATTTTAGCATATTTACTCTTTTGGTTCGGAGATCTGTTTTTTGTGCATTTTCTGTACACAAGAGTTGAAATTGGTGAAGATTATGCGTCCTCAGACAAGCTTGGAAGGAATTGAAGGGAGAGAGCATCAGGCCGTGTACCACACACGGCCGTGTAGTTTTAATAGGAAGGGAAGAGGACATGGCTGTGTGAATCTCACACGGCCGTGTCTTGATTTGAAGAAATTAGAGCAGATGCCTTACATGGCCGTGTAGATCTACACGGCTGTGTGAGGTTTCCAGAGGCCAAGCAGGTGGTGGCCGTGTGCACCACACGGCCGTGTAGCATTTCCAGAGAACAGAAGGGTCCTGGCCGTGTGAGTCACACGGCCATGCAGCTTTGGCAGAGAAGGAAGAGGACATCGCCGTGTGAATCTCACACGGCCATCTCATGGGGCCGTGTGGCGCCCGATTTCCTCCTCTATTTAAACCCTCCTTCATGAATTGAAAGGGGATCTCTTCCCCTTTGGGAGAAGGCAAGATTTGGTGGTATCCTCCCATTCATGGGAGGATTTCTGGGCGATTCGAGGGGAGTTCTTGACGATTTCGACTCCGGAGCGAGGATTGGATCCGAAGACGAGGCTTCTTCGTAGATAAGTTTTCTCTTTCCCCCTTTTCTTGGTTTCTTGGATTGGGGATTTAAGAAATGCTTGTAATCTTTATTTCTTCGGGTATTCTTCCTCGATTCATGGAGTAGATCTTGTATTCTAGGATTAAGGGAGTATTTGTATGATGGATTAATAAGTTGTGGGCTTCTATGTTGATATCCAAGGAAGGCATAGTAATAGGTGCGCTTCTGTGTAAGGACAACGTAGGTTCACGTCTAATTGATCATAATTAGATACATTTCTCAGTCCTTAGCCGGTTATCTATTGCAAGAGAGAACTGGCAACTTTCTAAAAGTGTTTGGCAATTGAGGGATAAGAATTGGTGAACCATTTACATTCAAGAAATCTTACAAAGAAACCGAAACTCCTAGAATCTCCCCTTATCATAACCCAAAACACTAAACTCTTGTTTGTTGATCTTTAATATTAGATTTGTTTACCTTCACTTTGCATTTGAAACAATTGGATAGTTGTTTAGCTAATTCGCATTGAGCCATTTCTAGTGCTTATTCCAGTCCCTGTGGATACGATAATCTTTTATATTACTTGCGACATTTCCGTACACTTGCGGAGCATAACAGTAGCCTTCAATGTCTGCAGCTGGTTGGATAGTTGAGTAATCTCTATAGCTTGTTTATCTAGCTTTATTTTCAATTCATCATGAAGGTTAATCTCTAATTGAAGCTAAGACTCAAGGCCATCTGTAGTGGTCTTCCACTGGCTCGATTTCTCAGATTCAGCTTGAAATTATTTTTGAGTCTCTTGAAGTTACTTAGATAATTCTTTTATTTGTTCAGAGGCCTGAATGGAGGATACTTTAGAAGTTTGATGCTTTAGCTGCTCATTCTCTTAGGCTAGATCATACAGTTGTTGAGCTGTGCTCATAGTGGTAATCCAGTGTTGTTAAGCATAGGTTGTTAACAATACTCCAAAATAAGAATAGGATAATTGATTGAGGATTATTTTACCTTAGTTTCCTCAAAGGAAGATTTATCCGCCAGTTCAGTGGGAGTAAGTTCTTTGAGTTGGCATTGGGTTTCTTCCTAGGTGATCATTAAAGAACCTCTAATAATATGGAGAGAGTAGAGGAGGGTGTTGATAATGAGGACAAGGAAGTTTAGACAGAAGTCAACGAAAAAATAAAGAAAGGAGAATCTTGATTTTCTTACGAGGGTAAGGAGATTTTTTCTTGAAAGGTTATAACAAAACTGGGGTCCGAGCTGGTACTTGGACCAAGGATGTCTTCCTGGGATTGAAGGGGTTGTGAAGCTACGAGAAAAGGATATAGGTGTTGGGTTTTTCGGGCCGCGAAAACCGCTTTTTCGCGTCGTAGAAACCCCGAAACCCCCTAGCCATTGGATCCGTGCGAAGAAAACTTTCGAAATACGAGTACGAATTTCAAACTATGATCTACAGTAGATCTACAAAGGAAAAACATTTTATACCTTTGAAGCGTGCCCTCGCAAATCCCGCTCGTCCAACGGTACGCCGGATCTCGAAGTTGTCAACGTAGACAACTCTCTAGTGATATCCACACGAACAAGATTTGTTCTCTAACACACAAGGATGGAGAAGAGAGCACCACAAGTGTGCTAGCACTCTCTACGGCTCTCGGGTAGGATTGGAAGAAAAAGAAAGGAAAAGAAGAGAACACACTCCTCTAAAATCTCTATGTGACTTTCACTAACCTTTCTTCTTCGATTAGATTCACTCTCCTTTCTTCTCCCTTGCTTGAAACCCACGACCAAGAGAAGAGAAGGAGCAAGAAGAGAGCTTAGGAGGAGGAAGATCACTTGAATGAGAGTTACACTTGCAAAAATGAAACTCTTTTTTCATCTAATTAAGTGGTTTGTAACCTCCATGGGATACCAAGAGTCACAACTCTTGGTAACTCCCATGAGGTGGCACTTCACTTAAGTAACCATGATGATGTGGAGCATCATCATTGGTCCACTTAATGCCAACTCACCAATGAGGTGGCATAAAGTCAAGTCAAACTTGACTCTTCATCTTCCTCTCAAGTCAAGTCAAACATGACTTAATCTCTCACATGGTTGATCTAATCCAACCATTTAATTCAAGCCAATTTAATATAATGAATCTAATTCATTTAATTAAATTGATTCAATGAGTTATAATCTAAATTAGACTCATTGAACACATGAATCAACTTGAGTCCAACTCAATTAGCCCAATTAAGATTACTCTTAATCCAATTTGATTCATCAAATGAATCTAATCCTCTTGGTTCATCATATGAACCTAATCTCCATCCACTTGTTCTTTGTGTGTGACCCAATAGGTTCTTGTAACGTTGGCAATGCCTCTAAACTCATTTAGAAACATAAGTAATGAGCGGTATCTAGCAATACATCATTACTACCCAAGTTACAAGAATGTTGAGATCCAACATCACCTTGTGACTACTAATTGTGACTCCTCACAATATATGACAAGTGTCCTTCTATCCTAGACATCTAGATTGATCAATGTGAGGCATAGACCGTGTCATCCTCTAATCAATCTAAATCTTGAACTCCAAGTAGACTCACTTAATCAAATTAGCTCAATATCCTATATTGACTCATTTGGGCATGGCCATGCACTTCGTGGTCTCACTCTATCAAGAATACCGATGTCACTCCCGTCATATAGGAGGGATAGATCCCATCTACATCACTCACATCCCTCCGCATAATTTGTTACATACCCAGTAATCGTCTTTATAGTCCACCCAGTTACGGGTGACGTTTGACGAAACTAAAGTACATAACTCCTTATGTAGGGAACCATGGTGACTTCAGGTCTAAGGACTAGTAGTCATACTAAGAGTCACATGAGAAAGTATATGACACTCATATAACGATCCATGATACTTTCTCATGGCGGGTCATTCAGTATACATTCTCCAATGCATACCCATGTGTCAACTTGATATCTCTATATCCATGACTTGTGAGATCAAGTCATCGAGTTGACCTACATGCTAGTCTTATTGCATTAACATTGTCCCTGAATGTTAATACTCGACTAGGAATGATTAAGAGTAGTGTTCCCTATATCATCTCACTATCGGTTCAACTAACCGATTGATATAGGTGAGAACCGTCTACGCAAGGACGTTATTATACTTAGTTTATTGGCACCAATACAAGTAAGTATAATAACCAAAAACTAAATGCCTTTATTTATAGAGAATATGATACAACAAGTCCAAAATACAATCATCAAATGATTAGCTCTAGGGCTCTAGCTAACAATCTCCCACTAGCACTAGTGCCAATCAGTGTAGGCTCTAAGCCCCAATGACCTAGTGTGACCATCATGCTTCCTCTGTGTCAAAGCCTTGGTCAAGGGATCTCCGATGTTAGCCTCTGTAGGTACTCTGTAAATCTTCACATCTCCTCTCTCGATGATCTCTCGAATGAGATGGAAGCACCGTAGTATGTGTTTGGTCCGCTGGTGTGTGCGAGGTTCCTTCGCCTGTTCTATAGCTCCATTGTTGTCACAATAGAGCTCAATAGGGTCAGCAATGCTAGGAACCACTCCAAGTTCAGTGATGAACTTGCGAATCCAAACTACCTCCTTTGCTACCTCTGATGCAGCAATATACTCGGCCTCTATCGTAGAATCAGCTACTGTGTCCTGCTTCGAACTCTTCCAGCTCACAGCACCACCATCAATGCAAAACACGAACCCTGACTGCGATCTATAGTCATCCTGGTCAGTTTAGAAGCTAGCATCACTGTAACCCTTTACAGCTAGCTCATCATTGCCTCCATATATCAAGAAATATTTTTTAGTTCTTCTTAAGTACTTAAGAATATTCTTGACCGCTATCCAGTGACTTTCACCTGGATCTAACTGGTATCTGCTCGTCATGCTCAAAGCATACAAGACATCAGGTCGAGTACATAGCATGGCGTACATGATCGATCCTATGGCTGAGGCATAAGGGATCTGATCCATGCGGTCTCTCTCCTCTCTAGAAGAGGGACCTTGAGTCTTCGAAAGACTCACGCCATGTGACATCGGCAGAAATCCCTTCTTGGAGTTCTGCATGGCAAACCGAAGGAGTACCTTGTCAATATATGTACTCTGACTTAGGCCAAGCAATCTCTTAGATCTATCTCTATAGATCTGTATCCCTAGAATACGGGATGCCTCACCTAAGTCCTTAATTGAGAAGCAACTCCCTAGCCAGGTCTTGACAGACTGAAGCATAGGGATGTCCTTTCCAATGAGTAGTATATCATCCACATACAATATGAGGAAGACAACTATATCCCCTACAACCTTCTTGTAGACACAAGGCTCATCTTCGTTCTTGATGAAACCAAACTGTTTGATTGCATCATCGAATCGAAGATTCCAGCTCCGAGAAGCTTGCTTTAGTCCATAAATGGACCTATGCAGCTTGCATACTCTGCTAGTATGCTGTGGATCTACAAAACCCTCAGGTTGTGTCATGTACACATCCTCAAGTAGGTTTCCATTCAGAAACGCGGTTTTGACATCCATCTGCCATATCTCAAAGTCATGGTAGGCTGCAATAGCAAGTATGATCCGAATGGACTTAAACATCGCTACTGGAGAAAAGGTTTCATCATAGTCAATACCATGAATCTGCTTGAAACCTTTAGCTACTAAGCGACCCTTATAGATAAGTCCATCCATGTCAGTCTTTCTCTTAAAGACCCACTTACACCCAATGGGTTTTACCCCTTCAGGTGGATCAACCAAAGTCCAAACTTGGTTGGTGTACATGGATTCCATCTCGAATCTCATGGCCTCTAGCCATTTCTCGGAATCTGGTCTCATCACAGCTTCCTGATAGGTGGTAGGCTCATCCTCTATGAGTATAACGTCATCATGGTCAGACAAGAGAAATGAGTATCTCTCAGGCTGACGACGTACCCTCTCAGACCTGCGAAGAGGTATGTCTACTTGAACTGGTTGTTGTTCCTCAACTCCTTGCGGAACAATATCATCCACAACACTTTGTGGTTCCAGTTCAATTTCCATCGAGGCATCAGTGCTATTGTTCGCATCTCGAACTTCTTCAAGATTGAACGCGCTCCCACTAGTCTTTCTAGAAACAAAGTCCCTTTCTAGAAAGACCCCAGTCTTTGCCACAACTACCTTGTGCTGACTGGGAATGTAGAAGTAATATCCCTTAGTTTCCTTGGGATATCCAATGAAAAAACACTTGTCGGATTTGGGTCCTAATTTGTCTGAGACTTGACGTCAAATGTAAGCCTCACAACCCCAAATCCTCATGAAAGACACTTGGGCATCTCTCCCAGTCCATATCCTATATGGTGTCTTTATCACGGCCTTGGATGGAACTCGGTTGAGAATGAAAGCTGCCGTGTCTAGAGCATATCCCCATAGATATGTCGGAAGATCTGTGTGACTCATCATAGATCGTACCATATCTAATAAGGTACGATTCCTCCTTTCGGCTACACCATTCCACTGTGGTGTTCCAGGAGGAGTGAGTTGGGATAGAATCCCACACTCAGCTAGGTAGTCACGGAACTCATGGCTAAGGTATTCTCCACCTCGATCTGATCGAAGTATCTTAATACTCTTGCCAAGCTGGTTCTGTACTTCATTCTTTAATTCTTTGAACTTTTCAAAGGATTCTGACTTATGTGTCATCAAGTACACATAACCATATCTACTGAAGTCATCAATAAATGTGATGAAGTACCTATAACCGCCTCTAGCAACGACATTGAATGGGCCACATACATCTCTATGTATAAGTCCTAACAAATCAGTCGCTCGCTCGCTGTGCCCACTAAAGGGAGTCTTGGTCATCTTGCCTCGTAGGCATGACCCACAAATCTCATATGATTCAAAATCAAATTAGTCCAGCAAACCATCCTTATGGAGCTAGGATAAGCGCTTGTCATTTATATGACCTAAGCGACAGTGCCAGAGATAGGTTTGGTTCAGGTCATTTGACTTGAACCTCTTGGTATTTATGTTATAGATAGGGCTCTCAAGGTCTAGAATATAGAGTCTGTTTATCAGAGGTGCACTACAATAGAACATTTCATTTAAATAGACGGAACAACATTTGTTCTTTATTATAAATGAAAAACCTTTCTTGTCCAAACAAGAAACAGATATAATGTTCTTAGTTAAGGCAGGCACATAACAACAATCATCTAATTCTAGTACAAGCCCAGAGGGCAGAGATAGATGGTAAGTTCCTACAGCGATAGCAGCAACCCGTGCTCCATTGCCTACTCGTAGGTCTATCTCACCCTTCGTCAATGCCCTGCTATTTCTCAGCGCTTGTACATTAGTACAAATGTGCGAAGCACATCCGGTATCTAATACCCACGATGAAGAAATAGAGAGGTTGACTTCTATAACATGTATACCTGAAGTAGAAATCTTATTTCTCTTCTTCTTAAGATCTTCCAGGTATTTTTTGGAGTTCCTCTTCCAGTGCCTTGCTTGTCCTTGATATAGGTGACAAAGATGTTCAACCATATCGTAAGCGCCCATCAACTCATGTTGCTTCTGAAGCACAGAGTTCATGGTCGCGAGCATAAGATAGGACACATCTAATGCGTCATCTTGATGCTTCTTGTAAGCATCTCGGTCTGCTCGCGTGGCAGTGGCAGGAGGAGCCTCCGGAATGGGCTGCCCCAGAACGTACAGTTTACGTTCTTGGGTGAGAACTATTCTCAGGTTCCTGCACCAGTCCAGGAAATTTGCTCCGTTGAGCTTGCCCTTCTTAAGGACAGAACGCAGAGAGAAGTTGTTCGTGTTTGACGTCATGGAAATTCTACAACATAAATAAATGCAGAAATAAATATTATATTCTTAATCATTTAATTAGGCCTTTAACTAAATGATGCTCCCACTGAATTCTATAATTCATGTGGGACAAGATCCACATCATACTAACCCTTGAGTTAGCTTTGGCTAATACGCCTAAGACTTAGTATGATCGGTAGGTAACGATTACCAATTACATCTCTATGCAACTCTTGTTTATAGGATCAAAATCCGCATTTATATTAAAACTCGAGTTAGCTTTGGCTAATACGCCCAAGAGTTAATATAAACGTAATTTTGACCTATCTACCAACCATTGGATTAATGCCTATAGTTAAACTCGATATAATTGAGTTAACTATTTACTCAATCTAATTGAGTTGTACTCACCCATGCATTGATAGGCGGGACCAAGATTGTCCCTCCGTACCCTACCAAGATAGTATGTATTGCTCTGCTTTGGAAGATTCAACAACAACATGCGATCGAGGTAGTGGTAGGTATCACGGCATGGTAGGCATTACGAGTTGACGTGATTTAGATCTAATCTAAATGATGATGCGTATCATATACTCGATAGATCTAATCTAATCGAAGGGTGCATCATGTGCACGACTTAGATCTAATCTAATCATTAGGCACTAATTAATTACTTAATTAACTAGCATGCATCACATACACACAAAAGCAATTAATTAAATAATTTTGTGATTATGTCATGGCCCTACTACTATCTTCTCAAGCCAATGAGAAGATCGGATGGTCAAACTAAGGTCAACAGCTTCTCAAACACCTTCCTTTTGACCACCTTGTGTTGCTCGCGCCTTCCTCGTAACTCCGTCTTGAGTGGACCTTCCACCGCTTCAAAATTTACATTACATTTTGAAACTCGAGTTACATTCGAGTCTAAATCTAATTTACAACAAGAATAAAAGATAAATGCACGACGCGCAGGTCGCGAAAAAAAATAAAAATACAACACGCACATCACATCACGGCACGCAGGCCGTATTATGAATTACAACACAAATTATCCAATAAAATTGGGTCTTTGGGCCATGACTATCACAAAAATAATATATAATTTAAAATTATATATTTCTATAATTTTATGTAATTTTTCTATAATTTTTACAATTTTTACGAGTATAATTTCCCGGCGGTTCCGTTTAGCGATTTTCGGGCGCAATCGCGGAACGAATCCCCTTGCGGGGCCAGGGGCAGCGCCCCTACCCGCGATCTAACCATCGCGAGGGTTCCATTGCGATCTAACAGCGCCCTAGCCCTGTAACGCCTGCCCTCCCTACTAACTCTAAGGGACGGGGCTACGATACTCCATGTACAAATTTTTCTTTTTAAAACAGCGGAAGACTTAAAATAATTTTCTTAGTTTAATAAAAACTTTTCTTTTATTTTTTTTTTTCATCAAATCTGAACTACACTATCATGGCATCATACAATGGGTATGGCCGAAACTTACCCTAGCCTCATTTTAGGTCATTAAACAACATATATCATGAGAACTTTGGCTTTCTACTTATCATATTTCATGTAGAGTGACATGAGCATATTTAATTTTTTGTTCTAGGGTTTCTAGGGCATCTATCCCTTCATGGTTGAAACATACAATGGTCCATTTAGGTCATGGAAAAATTATACAAGCATGTGACTCAATCAACATATTATCATATTTCCATAAGAAGCACTTTTAACACAATTGGTTTCAATTCTAAGGCCTCTAGGTCATTTAAACCCTACTTGGACGAGACTCATCAGTGTTTAAACTTGCTTCAAATATCCTAAAAGCATAGGAAGTCATACAAGTTTCATAGCATGTATAAAGACAAGCATAATAAACATACATGTGAATTGTGTCTTAGGCTTCCTAGGTTTCTTTCCTTTTTCTTTTATTTTTCCTCATGGCCGAAACCTACCAATCTCTAAACTAGGTTTTAAGTGGCCTAAAGCATGGAAAACCTAAGTAAGTTTCATGGCAAAAATTACTAAGAACATCATATACAAATTTGGTTCATAAACAAACTAGGACCCTTGTGATCTTACATGTCATATATCATGTTACTAAATTCTCTATACCCTAATTAAGCATGAGAGCATTAAACAACTTTCATATCTTAATATCACAGAGGTCTTGAGCATGTTAAAATTTTTTTTAAGCTTTTCTAAGCTATCCATCTTATCATGGCCGAAAATCTTAATGAAGAGTTCATGAATTTCTAGCAATATTCAACATGCAATTCTTTAAGAGAACTCTATATTCTATCATATAAACATGGTTACTTAAATTTAAAGGTCTTCCTAACCCTATGCTCTTTTCTTGGCCGAAACATATGAGTGGATTTCTTTTGGTTCCAAGTAACTTTTAAGCAAGAAAAACCAACAAAAGACCCTTAGTAATTCATGGAGGGAATCTTGTACTAGTTTGGTTAAACAATGATTTCCCTAACCTCTTTAAAATATTTTTGGCCGAAATTCTAGGGTTAGGTACTCCTCTGACCAAGCATCATATAGGTATAAAAACATGAAGGAAAACCTTCCTACATAGCATAGAAAAATATCATGAAATGAGGACTTGTTTAAACCTTCCTAGATTTGAAAACTCTTCTTTGGCCGAATTTTTCTTAAATTCTATTCTAGGTTTTCTAATCCTCATAAAATACGAAAAGCACATAAAACGCCTTGTACTACAGGTGAGGGGAAGCTTACATCCTTTTCGCTTGTGGTTCTAAGGTGTGGTGATGGAAGAAGAGGTCTCTTCTTCTTGTTCTCCTCCTTTGATTTCCTTTGGTAGCCCTCCTTTGTATCCTAGGAGGAACTTTGTTTTGGGGCCAAAAATGGAGGAGAGGGGGCTAAGGTTCTCAGTGAGGGAGAGGGGAGAATGAGAGAAATGAGAGAAAATAAAATCTTCTCTTTACATATTCTCTTTTATGTTAAGGGGGAAGAGGTAGCAAACTTGGTTTTTGCTTTCCTTCTCCCTTAGCCCTTTTTTTCATTTTTTTATTTTTATTTTATTTATTTATTTGTTCTCATCATTCATGATGAAACAAGGGGGAATGAATCCCCTTAATGTTCCTCTTTAAGTCACGGCAAAAAGAGAGAGGAAGAGGGAGAGAAAAGAAGGAAGGCAAGTTGCCTTTCTCTTGTTCTTTTCTTGTTTTCTTTTGGCTAGCTTTTACTCTCATCCTTATCATGAGTTTCCCTCCTTTGCTATCAATATATTATTCCTATCCCAACTGGTTATTACCCATTAATCTTATCATTTACATCACGAGAGGTTCAAGGTTCAATCCTTGACCATTCCCTATTTTTTATTTCTTTTTATTTCTTTTTGGTTCAACATTCTACTAATATTTTTCTAAGAAAAATTCATCATTCTTATATTTATCTTAAAAGCCTAGTGGGTGTTACAAGCCCGCTGTCCCAAAAAGTTTTGGGGCGAAACTTGGCCGTTTTGGAAAATTCTTCTAGGTAGTCGAAGCCTACAAGTGTCGAAACACTTGTGCTTCGCTTCTACGAGAAAAATACTCATAAAAACTATAAAAATCATAAATTTACAGAAATTCACAGAATTGAAAAGTTTTCATAAAACACAAAATAAACTCGTATCGTCTTTGCACGTGGCTCTGATACCATTGTTGGGTTTTTCGCGCCGCGAAAACCGCTTTTTCGCGTCGCGGAAACCCCGAAACCCCCTAGCCATTGGATCCGTGCGAAGAAAACTTTCGAAAATACGAGTACTTATTTCAAACTATGATCTACAGTAGATCTACAAAGGAAAAACATTTTATACCTTTGAAGCGTGCCCTCGCAAATCCCGCTCGTCCAACGGTATGCCGGATCTCGAAGTTGTCAACGTAGACAACTCTCTAATGATATCCACACGAACAAGATGTGTTCTCTAACACACAAGGATGGAGAAGAGAGCACCACAAGTGTGCTAGCACTCTCTAGGGCTCTCGGGTAGGATTGGAAGAAAAAGAAAGGAAAAGAAGAGAACACACTCCTCTAAAATCTCTATGTGACTTTCACTAACCTTTCTTCTTGGATTAGATTCACTCTCCTTTCTTCTCCCTTGCTTGAAACCCACGACCAAGAGAAGAGAAGGAGCAAGAAGAGAGCTTAGGAGGAGGAAGATCACTTGAATGAGAGTTACACTTGCAAAAATGAAACTCTTTTTTCGTCTAATTAAGTGGTTTGTAACCTCCATGGGATACCAAGAGTCACAACTCTTGGTAACTCCCATGAGGTGGCACTTCACTTAAGTAACCATGATAATGTGGAGCATCATCATTGGTCCACTTAATGCCAACTCACCAATGAGGTGGCATAAAGTCAAGTCAAACTTGACTCTTCATCTTCCTCTCAAGTCAAGTCAAACTTGACTTAATCTCTCACATGGTTGATCTAATCCAACCATTTAATTCAAGCCAATTTAATATAATGAATCTAATTCATTTAATTAAATTGATTCAATGAGTCATAATCTAAATTAGACTCATTGAACACATGAATCAACTTGAGTCCAACTCAATTAGCCCAATTAGGATTACTCTTAATCCAATTTGATTCATCAAATGAATCTAATCCTCTTGGTTCATCATATGAACCTAATCTCCATCCACTTGTTCTTTGTGTGTGACCCAATAGGTTCTTGTAACGTTGGCAATGCCTCTAAACTTATTTAGAAACATAAGTAATGAGCGGTATCTAGCAATACATCATTACTACCCAAGTTACAAGAATGTTGAGATCCAACATCACCTTGTGACTACTAATTGTGACTCCTCACAATATATGACAAGTGTCCTTCTATCCTAGACATCTAGATTGATCAATGTGAGGCATAGACCGTGTCATCCTCTAATCAATCTAAATCTTGAACTCCAAGTAGGCTCACTCAATCAAATGAGCTCAATATCCTATATTGACTCATTTGGGCATGGCCATGCACTTCGTGGTCTCACTCTATCAAGAATACCGATGTCACTCCCATCATATAGGAGGGATAGATCCCATCTACATCACTCACATCCCTCCGCATAATTTGTTACATACCCAGTAATCGCCTTTATAGTCCACCCAGTTACGGGTGACGTTTGACGAAACTAAAGTACATAACTCCTTATGTAGGGAACCATGATGACTTCAGGTCTAAGGACTAGTAGTCATACTAATAGTCACATGAGAAAGTATATGACACTCATATAACGATCCATGATACTTTCTCATGGTGGGTCATTCAGTATACATTCTCCAATGCATACCCATGTGTCAACTTGATATCTCTATATCCATGACTTGTGAGATCAAGTCATCGAGTTGACCTACATGCTAGTCTTATTTCATTAACATTGTCCCTGAATGTTAATACTCGACTAGGAATGATTAAGAGTAGTGTTCCCTATATCATCTCACTATCGGTTCAACTAACCGATTGATATAGGTGAGAACCGTCTACTCAAGGACGTTATTATACTTAGTTTATTGGCACCAATACAAGTAAGTATAATTGTTGGTTGCTACTCGGAAAACCTATAGGTTCCACTGTACAAAAATTTTGTACAAAGGTCTGAACCTTTTCCTAGCTACCATGTGTTCTTTTAAATTAAATTTTGGATCGCCTGCGGAACTTAACACGTTTGATCCAAAACTTAATCTATTTGTTCTTTTAGGTTTTGACTTGGATCTCCTGCGGAACTTAACACGTTCGACCCAAGTCTCCTTAAGTTATTAATTCCATTAAATATTAATTTCCATAATTGGTTCCCAGTACTAACGTGGCGAGGCACATGGCCTTCTTGGATATGGGAGCAACCACCACCGACTAGACAAAACCTTTTATAGAAATCTAATATTTAATTTCCTAAAATAACTTTAGGTTAACCAAAGAGAACAATCAAATCACAAGAAAAAGAAAAAAAAACAAAAGAACACAACATCGAAAAACATATTCGAAATTCTAGAACGTAAGCCTCTTGTATTTGGTATTATTTCCATAAATAACTAGCATGATGCGGAAAGAAAAATTACTAGTTATACCTTGTAGAAAAACCTCTTGATCTTCTACCGTATTCCTCTTCTAACCTCGGACGTTGTGTGGGCAACGATCTTCCGAGATGAGAAACCACCAACCACCTTCTTCTCCTCCTAGCTAGGTTCGGCCACAAAGAAAGAAGCTTCACCAAGGACGAAGAACAAAACACCAACCAAGCTCCATGGGATACAAGCTTTCTCTCCTTCTTCTTCTTCTTCTCCAAGTAGTATCCGGCCACCACAAGAACTCCAAGCAAGAGATAGGTTTCGGCCACCACAAAAGAGGAAGAAAAGAAGAGGATGGTCGGCCACAATAATTTTCTTCAAGGATGAAGAATTTCGGCCACCACCAAAGCTCCAAGGGATGCTAGAGATGAGACTTGCTTTCTCTCCTTCTTCTCCTTCCTTGATCCGGCCACAAACAAAAGCTCCACCAAGAAGATAGGTTTCAGCCAACAAGAGGAGAAGAGAGAAAGGGAAGGGCCGGACACCACACCAAGGAAAAGAGGGAGAAAAATAATAGAGGTTGTCCACCATGAAGGCACCCCTACCCCTTCTTTTATATTTCTTGGCTTTGGCAAATAAGGAAATTTATTTATAATAAAATTTCCTTAACTTTCCTTGACAACAATTAATTAAGAAAAAATTAAATAAATTTTCCTAATTAATTGTATGTGGCCGGCCACCTCATGTAGAGCAAATAGGATAATTTTAATCAACAATTAAAACTTCCTTTTTTATCTTTGGAAATTTAAAAAAAATAATATTTCCTTTTAAAATCCCTTCATGGTTGATAAAAAGAAATTTCTATAATTTTAATTTTCAACATGTGAATAATTTTTCAGAGAAATAAAATATCTTTCCAATCTACAAATAAGGAAAGAGATCTAATATCTTTCTTTTAATCCTTTTGTAGATCTTTTTAAAGAGAGATATTTTAATTTTAATTCTCTGTAATAAATTATATCTTCCACATAATAAAAATAAAAATTAAAATTCTTTTTAATTTAATGGGGGTCGGCCACCTAAGCTTGGGTTCAAGTTAGGGCCGGCCACCCATGAACCAAGGCTTGGCCGACCCTAGCTTGAACCACAAGCTAGCTTGGCCGGCCCCTTTCTCATGGGTATGAAGGTGGGTATAGGTGGGTATAGTACTCTATAAATAAGAGGCTACGATAGAGACCGAGAGGAGGAATTGGTTTTGGTCTCCCGATAAAATTAAGCATCCCGTGTTCGCCCCGAACACACAACTTAATTTTATCAATAATAATTCATTCCACTAGAGAACTATTATTGAACTACCGCACCAATCCCAAATTACATTTTTGGGCTCCTTCTTATTATGAGTGTGTTAGTCTCCCTGTGTTTAAGATATCGAATGTCCACTAATTAAGTGAGTTACTGACAACTCATTTAATTAATATCTTAGTCCAAGAGTAATACCACTCAACCTTATTATCATGTCGGACTAAGTCCACCTGCAGGGTTTAACATGACAATCCTTATGAGCTCCTCTTGAAGACATTATCAACCTAGTATCTCTAGGACACAGTTTCCTTTTATAATCAACAACACACACTATAAGTGATACCATTTCTCAACTTATCGGGCTTATTGATTTATCGAACTAAATCTCACCCATTGATAAATTAATGAAATAAATATCAAATATATGTGCTTGTTATTATATTAGGATTAAGAGCACACACTTCCATAATAACCGAGGTCTTTGATTCTTTATAAAGTCAGTATAAAAGAAACGACCTCAAATGGTCCTACTCAATACACTCTGAGTGTACTAGTGTAATTATACAGTCAAGATAAACTGATACCTAATTACACTACGACCTTCCAATGGTTTGTTCCTTTCCATTATGGTCGTGAGCTTCTGTTTATAATTTACTGATAACATGATCCTCTGTGTGTGACACCACACACCATGTTATCTACAATATAAATTAATTGAACAACTACATTTATCATAAATGTAGACATTTGACCTATGTGATTCTTATTTCTGGATAAATATTTATACCAAAAGCTAGGCTTTTAGTATACACTCTAACAATAATAACCAAAAACCAAATGCCTTTATTTATATAGAATATGATACAACAAGTCCAAAATACAATCATCAAATGATTGGCTCTAGGGCTCTAGCTAACAATAGGGAGGATAAAGTGGTTTCAAGGAAAGTAGTTTGGATATTCCCTAAGGCAACATCTTCAAGGGAGGGAGCTTGAGTATCCCTTGGAGTGACATCTTTTGGGATCAAGAGTACTTGTCGTTTAGGAGAAGGCGCCAATGTTAATTTGTTCCTCTTGCATTTCCCCATAGAAGTAACCTCTATTTCGAACGAGCATCTTCCAGCAATAGAGGTGAATCTGTGGGCACTTCCTTAGGGGTAGTAGCTGAACCAGATGCAATTGCATAGCTTGCAATTGCATAGCTGACGAAAGCTTCACTTGAGGGGGGTAGTAGGTGGCAAAGCTCGCTCGGCTTAAAGTTATTGCGCATTACCTAGAAGTGCTTGCTCCTCTAGACCAATTCTTTTGTCAACCAAAGATTCAAACACAATATCCACTGCATAAAATAGAAGATGTTTTAGTTCGTAAAAGGGTAATGGTGAGAGTGCCATAACTTCCAAAGGAGCAGCGCAATTTCTTTTGAATAGGGATTAAGCCAAATAAGCATAAAAGATCACTACGTATCCCTTTGTGAATGAAGAAATGATGACCAATTAGTCTATTGGAACAATCATGAAAGGTCAGGTGTTAATGAAATTTCTCAGGAAGAGTGGGAAAAGAGGATTGCCATGTGGTAGACCATGGAGTAGGTTCAGGAAATCTTATGAAAAAGAAACGCGATTTCTAACCCTTGATGGACGAGGGCATCTCTTCAAAGAAAACCATTTTTGGATGAGATTGGAAAAGAAATACTCTCAATTCTAATTTTTTGAGATAGGAGGATATGAAGAAGTTATAGGGTTTGAGAGGAATATCAAAAAGAAGAAATAACATATGCATCCCACACAGATAGCGAAAGACATTTGGGGCAAATTACTGTAGAGGAATGTTGAAGTATTGACTTACTTTAGATAGGAAGGGAGGTATAGGAAAGAGTAGACCGGCTACCAGTTGGTCCTTAAAGGAAGTAACATAATCATCGGGAGGAAGATGAGGACGAGCATCGGGGCTAAAAAATTTTGATACGATAATCCTTAGGGATTTCGTATTGGAGGCGAATGACGGCTCTATCGGCATTGTCAAAAGAGGAATGGGTATAAACATACCAGGGGAAAATGACTCTTTAGCCATAAAAGAGCACAAAAATAACTAGGGGGCGAGTGACTTACTAAGATCTTAAGGAAACAACGTAGTAGAGGGAGGTTGGGAAAAACAAAGGAGCGCATGGTGTGTGAGAAGGTAAAGAAGGAGAATCATCGGGGAGTGAGTTGAAGAAGATGAAGTGTTAAGACTAAGGAGTATTTAGCGTTTTTAAGATGTTCCAGCTAATAATAATCACTGTTAGATTGAAATGGCTTATGCGTAGAGGACCGTTGATTTACTAAGAAAATTAGCCAGTAAGTCGCTTGCAGAGGAATGCGTAAGTGGTCATTTCAAAATGTAGGAGATAATGCCACATGACACATATCTATAACGGCCATTTATGATGGGCACAACAGGCCAAATCATATCTATGCCAATACGCCATATCTTCGTGTGTTGTTAGCATTTTCTTTCTGTTAGAGGATCAATTACCAATAAGAGGATTTTGAAAAAATTGCTCAGTTCTCCATGCATAGATGAGAATGAAAAGAAAATATAGAATAATATACTAGATAAGTAAGTATTCAGTATTCATTTAAGAACTTGAGAAAATTTTCAAGTATGTGAAAAGCCTAGAACTTGAGTCTAGTCAGTTGGTTATACCTCCTTCGACTAGACTTGAAGGGAAGACTAGTGATACGGGTTATGGTGAGCGAACCCTTTAGATAATAGGGGAGCCCAAGTTGAAAGGATGGGGCAATGCTCAAACATGGTCAAGCATAAGGCTCTTTCCATATCCACGAATGGGAAAGGCTAATCGAGTTCAAAGATGCTTAGCCTTATCAAGTTTGTGTCATACAAAGGGGCAAGTAAAGGCTAACTGTCTGAGGTATTTTTTGCATGCTCCCAAATGGACATAAATTTGTTAGAACTTTCGAGCCGCAAAAACCGCTTTTTGCGTTGCGGAAACCTCGAAGCTAGCCATGGATCCGTCCGAATATAAATAAAATATTCATGTACATGTTTGTCTACACTAGATCTACCTTAGATCTACATGAAAAGGAAGTATTACCCTTGTAGCGATGCCCTTCTCTTATCCCACTCGTCCAAATGGTTGACGAATCTCGTAGAGTGTCAAGTGTACACTCCTCTACACGTATCCACACAGACAAAAGGTGGAGAGAACCACTTAGAGTGTGCTAGCACTCTTGAGAGGTCTCGGCAATGGAGGAGAAGGAGAGAAAAGGAAGAGAGGAAGAAGAAGAAGCCTTGAATAAGCACACACTTATTCTTCATTACTATGGCCATCCACTTAATAGAGGTTTATACCTCCATGTAATACCAAGAGTCATGGCTCTTGGTCTTCCTCATGAGGTGGCACACAATGATATAGCCTTGATGATGTAGAACATCATCATTGGCCGGCCCATGCCAAGTCACAATGAGGTGGCATTTGGTAAGTCAAACTTGACCGTTCATCTTCCCTCTCAAGTCAAGTCAAACTTGACCTCTTATCTCCCATGGTTGATCAAATCTACCCTTTGATTCAAATCAATTTAATTTAATGAATCTGTATTCATTAGTTTAAATTGACTCAATGAATCATAGTCTAAATTAGACTCATTCGACAAAGAATCAAATTGAGTCCAACTCAATTAGTCTAATTTGGATTACTCTTAATCCAATTTGGTTCATCACATGAACCTAATTCTCTTGGTCCATCGTATGAACCTAATCTCCATCTAACTACCCTTTGTGTGTGACCCTATAGGTTCTTGTAACGTTGGCAATGCTCCTAAACCCATTTAGAAACATAAGCAATGAGCAGTATCTAGCAACACATCATTACTACCCAAGTTACAAGAATGTTGAGATCCAACATTACGATTGTGACTACTAATTGTGACTCTCACAATATGTGACAATGTCCTTCTATCCTTGACATCTAAATTGATCAATTGAGGCACAAACCGTGTCATCCTCTAATCAATCTATGTCTTGAACTCCAAGTAGACTCACTCTAATCAAATGAGCTCAATATCTCATATTGACTTATTTGGGCATGGCCATGCACTTAGTGGTCTCACTCTATCAAGAATCATGATATCACTCCCATCATATAGGAGGGATAAATCCCTTCTACATCACTCACATCCCTCCTCATAATTTGTTACATACCCAGTAGTCGCCTTTATAGTCCACCCATTTACGGGTGACGTTTGGCGAAGCCAAAGTATGCAACTCCTTATATAGGGAACCATGGTGACTTCAGGTCCAAGGACTGATAGTCATACTAATAGTCACATGAGAAAGTATATGACACTCATATAATGTAACACCCATAGAGTACTTAGCGAGATTTTAGATATTTTTATCATGAGTAAAAATAGGCCTTATGTGGAAATTGCAAAAATAATAGAAATAAAAATAGAACCAAAAAGAGAGATGACCAAGGCTTGAACCTTGGATCTCTTACTAGATATATGCATGTGTTAACCAATAGACCAAGAGAAATTATTGTTAAAGAAAGAAGTGACAATATAGTTAAGGATAGGAAATGAGATTTTTCATTGAGAAGGAGAAGTTAGAGTTGCCTTCTCCCTCTCAAAAGAAAAGAGGACTCTTGCTTCCTCTTCTCATTAAGGAGAAGTAAAAGAAAGGAGAAGGAAAGGTACATTTTCCCTTCCTCCTCTCATGATGAATAAAAGGGAAAATTAAAGAGGGAAACTCATTTGCTCCTCTTCCTCCTCCCTCCTCTTCCTCGCCGTGACCAAGAAACCTCCCCCACCTCTCCTTGCCGAAACCCAAAAACAAAGAAGACCCCTCTCTAGGAAGGCTCCACAAGCAAGATCTTTTTCCCTTAAGCAAATAAGGATGTAAGTATTCCCTCACCTGTGGTACAAGTTGCTTACGGTATTCTCGAAAGTTTTGAACTCTTAGAATTAGAAAAAAAAAAAAAGAAGAAGAAACCATGCTTATGTACTTTAGTAGGTTATGATATAAATTTAGTTAGAAAAGAAATTATGTGTGTGTGATGTTAAGCTTAATATACTTATTAAGATGTTTGTTATCCTTCTCTCCTTTTTATAAGTTTCGGCCATGATGGAAATATAGGGTTCATGAGGCTTAAAACCTAACCTAACTTGCTCATAGATTTATTTATGATGTGTTATGAAATTTACTAGAGATTCATATTCATATGTTATCTATAATTTATGCTCTTACTTGAAGAAAGTTTCGGCCATGATGAAAATATAGGGTTCATGAGGCTTAAAACCTAACCTAACTTGCTCATAGATTTATTTATGATGTGTTATGAAATTTACTAGAGATTCATGTTCATATGTTATCTAGAATTTATGTTCTTACTTGAAGAAAGTTTCGGCCATGATAAAGAATATAAGGTTCATGAGGCTTAAAACCTAATCTAACTTGCTTATAGATTTATTTATGATATGTTATGAAATTTGTTAGAGATTCATGTTCATATGTTGTTTAGAAGCTATGTTTTTGCTTGAGGAAGTTTCGGCCATGATGGAAATATTAGGGTTCATGAAACTCAAAACCTAATTTAGTATGATCATAGACTTCCATGTGATATGTTATGAAATTAACTAAGAAGATTTATGTTTACATGTTGTTCATAAGTTTATTTCTTAGTTGTGAAGTTTCGGCCAAGATAGTGATTTAGGGTTTCATAAAGCTCTAAACCTAATTTAGCATGTTCATAGGCTCCCTTGTGATATGTTATCAAATTGGCTAGGTATTCATGTTAAGAGATTTATTAGAAGTCTACTTCTTGTTGCATGATGTTTCGGCTATGATAATTTTTAGGGTTCATGAAGCTCAAAACCTAAGTTAGTATGCTCCTAGGTTTCTTGATGATATGTTATAAAATGGGATAGAAACTTGTACTTATATGTTGCTTAGAAGTTCATTTTCTACATGATGGAGTTTCGGCCATGATGAATCCTTAGGGTTCATGAAGCTCCAAACCTAATTTAGTATGCTTATAGACTTCTTTATGATATATGATGGAATTAACTAGGTGTTCATGTTACATGTTGTTTAGGAGTGTATATTCTTGGCTTATGAAGTTTCGGCCATGATAAGAATTTAGGGTTTCGTAAAGCTCAAAACCTAATCTAGCATGCTCATAGACTTCCTTATGATATGTTAGTAATTTGGCTAAGTATTTATGTTCATGTGTTGCTTAGAAGTTTACTTCTTGTTATATGATGTTTCAGCCATGATAAGATGTTAGGGTTCATGAAGCTCAAAACCTAATTTAGTATGTTCATAGACTTCTTATGATATGTTATGAGATTTGCTAAGTATTCATGTTGTATGTGGCTTAGGAGTATTCTTTTGTTATAAACTTTCGGCCATGACTATAACTTAGAATTCAAGAAAGTTTTAAACTTAAACTTAGCAAGCCATGAATTTGTTTATGATATGTTTTATGATTAAGTGTGCATGCTTTATGATAAGATCAGTAACATGTTGGTTATGTATGTTATGAATTATGCATGAGATGATCCTTATGATGATTATGTACTCAAGCATGTATGATTTCAATATATTTCATGCTCATCCATGTAAGCTTATGAACCAAGCATGATAATGGTTTTTATATGATGGCCATGTGCCAAGAATGCATGCCTTATGATATGATAAGAAATGGCAAGGAGTTGCTTCCCTTAAGTTGGGATTAAGAGCACTCTTTATATTAAGACAAGAGCATGACATTTATGATGATATGATATGACACTTATGATGATATGATATGACAAATTATGATGATATGATATGCATGACATGTACTTTACTTTGTATGGCTTGTACCAAGGGTGGGCTCCATAAGAGCCCCTAGACCGACGGACTATGAACGGGTCTAGTAAAAAGGGATGGGCTCCTTAGTACGCCCCTATGCCGACGGACTATGAACGGGTCTAGATCCCTAGTAGGTTCAGGGCTAGCTACCCTGTCCTAGGGATTGGGCACATTTATGTATGTATGTGGTACAAGCCGGGCCCTCATGATGATGATATTATGTTCAAGTATTAAAAGATATGTATAAAGACATCTTGCACTCGACATGGCATATGTTTTGAAAAGACATTTTGCATAATGCACCCATTCATATATGATATGTTTCTTTCTATGTTCCATGATATGTTATCTGTTGGATCGAGACCGCGCTAGAGGGAGGGGGGTGAATAGCACTCGTGGCTATTTCGTTCGATTCGTAAAACTATCGGAGTAAAATACGCAGCGGAAAATGTAAATAAACACAAACACAGAGACACGGTCGTTTACTTCGTTCGGAGCCTAAGGCGACTCCTACTCGAAGGCTCGCGATCCTTGATTGCTTCCGGTGGGCAACAACTATAAGCTCGATAAAAGATTACAAGTTGAAGTACAATAAACGACAGTAAATAATTATACCAACGACAAAGAAATGAAGATTCGGAGCTCCTGGTCGTCGGGCACAAGTAGCAGCACTTCGGAACGTCGTTTGGAGCAGCACGTAGCACTTGAATCACTTAAGACTTGATATCCTAAAGTGCTGGTCGAAACCCCCTTATAAAGGGTGTTCAAGGCGCCTTGAAGGCTGTTCAAGGCGCCTCCATGCTGCCGATTCTTCCGCACGGATCAAACTTGATCTGGTCGAACTTCATCTGCTTAAGGCGCCTCAAACCCTGCTCAAGGCGCCTTCCAAGGCGCCTTAAACCCCCTTCAAGGCGCCTCCATTGAAGCTTCGCAGCCAGGTCAGCTTTTGCACCCGAGGCGCCTCCAAGCTCCATGGAGGCGCCTCGAACACTATTTATCCGAGGTTAACCTTTGCACTTTGGTCCCTGCAGGATACATTAATCCCAAATATACCCTGCAGTACAAAGTTAGCACATAACGCATAATAGAAGTGATATTGATAGTCTCCGGACTATCCGAGCCTGACTTCGGGTTTCCTACCGGAAACCCTAGGTCGACCCGACGCCTACTGTTCCCTCTACGGGGAACGCGTCCTCACCTACTCCACTCAGGAGATTTACCTGTTGCCAGTGCGATCATCCAGATCGACTAGACTTTTGCTCAGCACTCAATGCTTCCGGACTTTCTGTTGGACATCCGCTTCCCGGCTAGTCCAGACTTTCACCTGGTTCGGGACACCAGGACTTTCCACCTAGGGTTACCACCCCCTAGGACTTTTGCCTGAAGCTATCTACCTGCCAAGACTTTCCGCATAGGGTTACCACCCCCTATGACCTAGGGTTACCACCCCCTAGGGTTTTCCCTTTTGCCTAACCGCAGCTAGGACTTTCCTGACATTCTCAAGTAGACTTGTTAGATTACAAAACATCTTAACTTTGAATTCTTTGCCGTTATCAAAACACGAGTTCGATCGTCGGATGCTTCCCGCACCAACAATCTCCCCCTTTTTGATTATGGCAACACAAATTCGAAGTTAAGTAAACAAGCGAATAGATAGTCATTTTAAACACATGCAAAATTTGCTAAGTATAGATGAATAAGGTAACTAAAGTAAATTTTGCCCTATATACTCCCCCTTAACTTTGGCTCCCCCTTAACTTTTGCTCCCCCTTAATTTTTAATTGAATGAATTTTATGTTTACATTTTTGCTACTCTCCCCCTTTGCCATAACTCAAAAAATGGGCAATGCATAAAGAGTTGTACATGATTAAAGTTAACAATATTCAACAAAGTTTGGAAGTTAAGGTCAATTGGAATTTAAGTTTTTAGGACAAGATTATTCATTTAAGTTCAGTTGGTCCTTAAGTCCAAGCACAAGTGATGTTTATATATTTAGGTATCAGAGCCATAGAGAACAAAACATTCTTGAAAAAAGAAATCGAGTATCTTTTGCCAACTGTCTAACCTTTAGTTACTTGCTGATTGTCTATAGGACAATAGCTTTTACTAGGTTAGTCAAGTTAAGTTATTTAGGTCCAGATAGACTTGACTAGAGCTGGAGAACTTTAACTTGATTAATGTTTATTGCATATTTAACGCCCAGACTCATATTGATGCACAGATATAAGCATTCTTGAGTCCAGGCTATACCCTATGCATCTCACGCCATTTTATGTTTTTCAATCACAATCAAGGTAAACCTAGGTGTTTTGTGAGATGCTCTGGCTTAATTCTAGGGGAACATGATATCTAGGGGGAAAGGCTAGGCTAATTCCAGAAAGTTTTAAAAATCTAACAAAATTAGAGTTTTGAAAACTGTTTTTCCTATAATTTGAAAATAAAATAATAATAGTAAGATATCTATTCTACCCAACACATTCCTATTTGCCTTCTAAGTCCACTGAACTCAAGTTCAGGTAAGGGTTTTGTAAAAATGTCAGCTAGGTTTGATTTGGACTCAACGTGGTTGAGTGCAATTTCACCTTTAGCTACATGATCCCTTACAAAGTGGTGTTTTACCTCTATGTGTTTGGTCCTAGAGTGGTGTATAGGATTTTTGGTCAGATTAATTGAGCTGATATTATCAATAAAAATTTTAGTATTTTTATAGTCTAGTTGATAGTCTTTTAGTGTATGCATCATCCATAACAATTGAGATGCACATTCTCCTAGAGTGGATAGAGCAACACAATGTTGCTTTCTGCTTGACCAACTTACTAGGCACTAACCTAGAATCTGGCAGCCACCACTTGTACTTTTTCTGTCTAGCTTGCACCCGGCATAGTCTGAATCAGAATAGCCATAAAGGTCAAAAGTGCAAGTTCTTGGATACCAAAGTCCTACATTTAGAGTTTCTTTAATATACCTAAGTATTCTTTTGACATAAGATAGGTGTGACTCTTTTGCGCATGATTAGTATCTAGCGCACATACCTACTGCAAACAATATGTCGGGTCGACTTGCAGTTAGATAGAGTAAGCTACCTATGGCGCTTCTATAGTATTTTGAGTCAACTGATTTTCCTTCAGGGTCAGAGTCAATGTTTATGTTGGTTGCCATTGGAGTATTTATTATTTTTGAATTTTCCATACAGAATTTTTTAATCAACTCTTTAGCATATTTAGTTTGATAAATGTAGATTCCATCTTTAGTTTGTTTAATTTGTAAACCTAAGAAGAAATTAAGTTCTCCAACTACACTCATTTCAAATTCACTCTCCATTAATTTGACGAATTCTTTTAAGAATTTTGAATTGGTTGAACCAAAGATTATGTCGTCAACATAAATTTGGGCTATAAAGATGTCTTTTCCTATAGTTTTTACGAACAAAGTAGGATCGATTTGTCCTTGGTTAAATTCTTTGGATATTAAGTAATTAGATAATCTTTCATACCATGCTCTAGGGGCTTGTTTTAGTCCATATAGTGCCTTATTTAATTTAAATACGTGATTAGGGTAGTCTATGTCTTCAAACCCTGGAGGTTGGCTTACGTAGACCTCTTCCTTGATAAAACCATTTAAAAAGGTTGACTTAACGTCCATCTGGTACAATTTGAATCCTTTATTGGCTGCATAGGCTAATAACATCCTAATGGACTCGAGTCTAGCTACTGGAGCATAAGTTTCATCATAGTCTAAGCCTTCGACTTGACTAAACCCTTTGGCTACTAACCTTGCTTTGTTTCTTACTATATCACCGTGATCATCCAACTTGTTCCTAAAAACTCATTTAGTGTCTATTATTGATTTATCTATGGGTTTAGGTACAAGGTCCCAGACCTGGTTTCTCTTAAATTGGGCTAATTCTTCCTGCATCGCAATGATCCAGTCTGGATCAGGCAGGGCTTCTTCTATAGTTTTAGGTTCAATTTTAGAAATTAGAGCAATCTGACTAAGGTTTCTATAGGACGATCTAGTTCTGACTCCTAGGTTGGGTTACCCAAAATTTGGTCAGGTGGGTGAGAGGAGCTTATTCTAGTTGGTCTTATTTGTGAGTCAGAAACTGGTTCTTCTGACTCATTAAGATTAGGTTGGATTTCATCATCGTCTGCTGCTCTAGGATTAGTGTCAATATTTTCATTTATATTAGGTAAATTGTTTTCTTCATCAAATATTACATTAGTTGTTTCTTCAACTTTCAAGGTATTTTGATTAAATACTCTAAAGGCTCTACTGGTTAAGGAGTATCCTAAGAATATTCCTTGGTTAGATTTGGGTGTAAATTTTCCTAAGTAATCTTTAGTATTTAAGATGTGAACTTTACACCCAAATACTTTTAGATAGTTTAGATTGGGAATTTTATTATAGTAGAGTTCATATGCTGTTTTATTATGAAATTTATTAATTAAAATTTTGTTTTGAATGTAATTTGCAGTATTTATTGCTTCAGCCCAAAATTGATGATTTAAGTGATATTCATTTAACATAGTTCTAGCTGCTTCTTGTAAAGTTCTATTATTACGTTCCACTAGGCCATTTTGTTGGGGGGTTCTAGGACATGAAAATTCATGTTGGTATCCATTTATTCTACAAAATTGGGTGAACTTATGATTTTCAAATTCCCCTCCGTGATCACTTCTTATTCTTTTAATTTTAGTATCTTTTTCATTTTCCGTTAAGTTGCAAAAATTACTAAATATTTCATAGGTTTCATCTTTTGTTTTTAGAAATTTCACCCAAGTGTACCTAGAGTAGTCATCAATTATTACTAAGCAATATTGGTTCTTGTTTAGTGATTTGGCTCCATGTGAATCAAATAGATCAAGGTGAAGAAGCTCAAGTATGGTGTTCGATCTTTCTAGGTTAGTTGACTTGTGGGTTGACTTGGTTTGTTTTCCTTTTTGACATGCATCACAGATTGAATTTTCAATAAATTTTAATTTGGGCAAACCTCTAACTAGACCATTTTGACTCATTTTTGAAATAAGTCTTGAGTGTGTGTGACCCAGCCTTCTGTGCCACAGTTGGGTTTCCTCTTGCTGTGTCAGGAGACATTTTATTGAGGAAATTGATAAATCAATTGTGTAGATGTTATTTTTTCTAAGTCCCTTAAGTTTAATTTATGGATGTTCAATATTTTTAACTAGACATCCAGATTTATCGAAATTAACTAGGTATCCGCTGTCACACAATTGACTTATACTTAGTAAATTAAAGTTAAAATTTTCAACCAATAAAACATTTCGAATAATGAAATCGGAACTAAGTTCAATATTACCTTTTTTGATTACTTTAAGTTTACCGTTGTTGCCGAATGCAACTGATCCTAGACTCTTGTACTTGAGTTTGGTAAACTTCAACTTATCTCCAATCATATGTCTGGAGCATCCACTATCCAACATCCATTGATCCAATTCCTACACATGAATTAGTTGAATTGGTTTCTTTTTAATGGAGATAGCGTGATTGAAGCAGACACTGTGTTTATTGAGTTTGAGATTTCAAATAATTTTGAATTTTAAGTTTTTTAAATAATTTTAAGTTTTTAAAATAATTTTAACTTTTAAAAGATTTTTTTTTTAAATGATTTTGAAATTAATTTTGAAAAAGATTTGTAACTAATTTTGAAATTAATTTTAAAATAATTTTGAAATTAATTTTGAAAAGGATTTTTAAAGTAATTTTGAAATTATTTTAGAAAAGGATTTTTAAAGTAATTTTGAAATTATTTTTGAAAAGGATTTTTAAAGTAATTTTGAAATTAACTTTGAAAAGATTTTTATATTTTGAAAAGTTTTTAAAGTTATTTTGAAAAGATTTTTAAATAATTTTGAAAAGATTTTAAAGTAATTTTGAAATTAAATTTTGAAAAGTTTTTAAAGTAATTTTGAAATTTATTTTGAAAAGATTTTAAATGATTTTGAAATTAATTTTGAAAAGATTTTTAAAGTAATTTTGAAATTAATTTTGAAAAGGATTTTTAAATAATTTTGAAATTAATTTTGAAAAGATTTTTAAATAATTTTGAAATTATTTTTGAAATGATTTTTAAAGTAATTTTGAAAAGATTTTGAAAGAGTTTTTAAATAATTTTGAAATAATTTTGAAAAGATTTTTATATAATTTTGAAGTTAACTTTGAAAAGATTTTTAAATAATTTTATTTCTTAGTCATCTCACCCGATCTAAGTTGTCAATCAGGGAATCCTATAATTGATGTGAGATGATTTATTGTTGAATTCAAGGGTCTGGTTTAACTTTGTGTTAGATTCAGGTTTAGCTTTGGGTTCAACAAGTAAGCATTCTTTGGATAAACTTCTGGGCTATGGTGAGTCACAAGGAACTCATTAAAGTAACCATGCTTTCGAGGTTTCCCAAATAGTCCTACCCACTGAACTTAGTACGAAACCTTGGTCTAACTAGTTAGGATCCATTTAAGGGTAGCTTCGGTTAGTTCCACTTGGCCAAATGCACCAGGTCGAAGCCATATCTTCCTAGTCATGCGATGCCCAAGCTTCCCTAACGTACTATTATCCAAAAACTTCACCAGTACTGTGGTTCAAGTTAAACTTATCCCGTTTTTAATCTAATCTTAATTGCCCTGCCGGGTAATCTATTCTTGTTTTACCCATTCCGGGTAAATTAGGTTCAGTTACCCTGTCGGGTAATTCAGTTGGAGGTGCCAGCTAGTTTGGATCCTCCATCTACTTTTCATAATTTCAACTTGTTGAATTTTGAATTTTAATTTTGAATCTGATTTTTGATTTAATTTCGAATTTTAAATTTTGAATTTGATTTTTAATTTTAGATTTTGAATTTTAATTTAATTTCGAATAAGTTTTGAATCTGATTTTTAATTTTAGATTTTCAATTTAATTTCGAATTTTGAATTTTGATCGTGATTTTTAATTTTCGATTTTTAATTTAATTTCGAATTTTGAATTTTAATCGTTTTCATTTTAGCTTTCCCTGGATCACGGCCTCGATATGGTCTGTCGAGGTAGTATATTTGATCCTTCGGAACCCAGTATTGGCCAAGTCCAATTTGATTGATCAATTTGGACTTGGGGACCCATGCTTGGACTGATTTACTACTTTATTTGTTTATTAAGGATAAATAGGATTTATATTTCTTTTTACTTTTATATCCTAGTCCAGTTCTATTGTAGACGGCTCTTTGTGTTCCAAGAATTAGATCCAAATTCTTGGATCCCAGAGAGAACTTTTCTAAAGTAATTTTTAAATCATTTAACTAATTTTTCAGATTTGAATTTTCTTTCTCAAGTTGTTGTACTTGAGTTGAATCTTCAGTTAAAGATTTTGAGTTAGTTACTCCTTTAAGAATGGTTATTTCTTTTAAAAGTGACTTAATTTTCAAATTTGACTTGGCTAATTTGCGAAGTAAATAATTGACTAAATTATTAAGCCTAGGAATACTTACAGCGGAGTCTGGCCCTTCGGAAACGGATGCGGATCCGTGGCTTTGCTCGGAGTCGGCTTCTGACTCGCTCTCGGATTCACTGATCTGGTCCCGGGCCATCAATGCGAGTAGACTCGTTTGGTCGAGTTCATCGTCTTCGTCCTCCGAAGAGGATTCGTCCCAGGTTGCCTTTAGGACTTTCCTTCTTCTTTGCTTCTTGGCTTCCTTTTGATTTGGGCAGTTGGCTTTTATATGCCCCTTTTGGTTGCACCCGTAGCAAGTGACTTCGAACTTTGTCTTTGAGTTCTGTTGAGCCTCCTTGGATTGAACTGCCTTCTTCAGATCTTTCTTGTTGAAGCCCTTCTTCTTCTTGTAGAGTTTCTTTACAAGATTCACAAATTCGCTGGCCAGTTCATCTTCTGAATCTTCTGAATCGGGTTCGTCTTTTGATTCCGATTCAACTTTTCGCCGTCCTCTTGATTCCCGTGTTCGACTCGTTCCTGCAACCAAAGCAATCCCTTTCTCGGATGGCTGTGCATTAGTTTGTTCATGGAGTTCAAACTCACTAAATAATTCGTCTAATTTTCAGGAGGACAAATCCTTAGAGACTTTATAGGCATCTACCATTGATGCCCATAGTGTATTCCTAGGGAATGAGTTAAGGGCATACCTTATTATGTCTCTGTTTTCTACCTTCTGCCCGATTCCATGTAGAGAATTCAGGATATCTTGAATTCGGGCGTGCAAAGAGCTTGTCGTCTCGCCTTCCTGCATTTTCAAATTGTACAGTTTATTTAGTAACAAATCACGCTTACTTACCTTGGTTTCCGAGGTGCCTTCATGAAGTTCGATCAGTTTCTCCCATAGTTCCTTTGCGGTGGAGAATGGATCGACTCTGTTGAGCTCTTCTTTGGTAAGACCGCATTGGATGGTGCAGGTGGCTTTTGCGTCGGCTTCCACCTTTTTGATAAATGCTGGCTCCAAATTTTCACAGGATTTGGGCTTACCGTCGGTACCAGTTGGCAGTTCCAGCCCTGTTTTGACGATCATCCAGGTGTCGAACTGGATCTTCAGATATATCTCCATTCGCCCCTTCCAATATCCGAAGTCTTCTCCGGAAAATAGTGGGGGACGAACGGTGCTATATCCTTCTTGTTGGGCCATTCAGATCTAAAAGAACAAAAATAACAAGATCTATTCCAAGACTGAGTCTTGGATTAGTAGTGTGGGAAGAGAAAAAAAGAATAACAGGCTCAAGTGGTATTGACCAACTTTGAGCAGAAAATCGATTCGTGAAAAGAAATTAGAATATAGCTATGAGGCTAAATTCTAATCGACTCCGAACAAAAACCACAAAAAAAATTGTCTCGAATAGTGGTTGCACTGATTCAAGACGACCCCGCTCTGATACCAATTGTTGGATCGAGACCGCGCTAGAGGGGGGGGTGAATAGCGCTCGTGGCTATTTCGCTCGATTCGTAAAACTATCGGAGTAAAATACGCAGCGGAAAATGTAAATAAACACAAACACAGAGACACGGTCATTTACTTCGTTCGGAGCCTAAGGCGACTCCTACTCGAAGGCCCGCGATCCTTGATCGCTTCCGGTGGGCAACAACTATAAGCTCGATAAAAGATTACAAGTTGAAGTACAATAAACGACAGTAAATAATTATACCAACGACAAAGAAATGAAGATTCGGAGCTCCTGGTCGTCGGGCACAAGTAGCAGCACTTCGGAACGTCGTTTGGAGCAGCACGTAGCACTTGAATCACTTAAGACTTGATATCCTGAAGTGCTGGTCGAAACCCCCTTATAAAGGGTGTTCAAGGCGCCTTGAAGGCTGTTCAAGGCGCCTCCATGCTGCTGATTCTTCCGCACGGATCAAACTTGATCTGGTCGAACTTCATCTGCTTAAGGCGCCTCAAACCCTGCTCAAGGTGCCTTCCAAGGCGCCTTAAACCCCCTTCAAGGCGCCTCCATTGAAGCTTCGCAGCCAGGTCAGCTTTTGCACCCGAGGCGCCTCCAAGCTCCATGGAGGCGCCTCGGACACTATTCATCCGAGGTTAACCTTTGCACTTTTGTCCCTGCAAGATACATTAATCCCAAATATACCCTGCAGCACAAAGTTAGCACATAACGCATAATAGAAGTGATATTGATAGTCTCCGAACTATCCGAGCATGACTTCGGGTTTCCTACCGAAAACCCTAGGTCGACCCGACGCCTACTGTTCCCTCTACGGGGAATGCGTCCTCACCTACTCCACTAAGGAGATTTACCTGTTGCCAGTGCGATCCTCCAGATCGACTGGACTTTTGCTCAGCACTCGATGCTTCCGGACTTTCTGCTGGACATCCGCTTCCCGGCTAGTCCAGACTTTCACCTGGTTCGCGACACCAGGACTTTCCACCTAGGGTTATCACCCCCTAGGACTTTTGCCTGAAGCTATCTACCTGCCAAGACTTTCCGCATAGGGTTACCACCCCCTATGACCTAGGGTTACCACCCCCTAGGGTTTTTCCTTTTGCCGAACCGCAGCTAGGACTTTCCTGACATTCTCAAGTAGACTTGTTAGATTACAAAACATCTTAACTTTGAATTCTTTGCCGTTATCAAAACACGAGTTCGATCGTCGGATGCTTCCCGCACCAACATTATGCTTCTCATGATCTTCCTCATATGATTTCTTTGTTTATGATATGTTAGAAACATGCTTCATAAGGATATGTCATGATAAGAAACTATGCTCACCTATTGATGATTATGTTTATTTTTCATTGATGATATGCTTGTATGATTATGCTTGAGATACGGATTTTTGTGAGTAGGAAAGAATCTTACTGAGTTCGTGTGCTCATAGCTTACTTCCTTGTACCACAGATAAAGGCAAGGGATGGATGACCTAAGGGAGCTGCAGGAGAGGCAAGGAGGTGTGTGCGGCAGTGGCTCGGCTGAGACCAATAAGACCTGCTATAATCTTTTGTTGTGTTGACATGACCCATTGTATTTATGTTACATTCCAGTATAACTCTATGACATTTCCGCTGCTCTATGTTATAAGAAAGAATTTTTGAATATGTATGTATCCTGGAATAGTTAAGTAAGTCAGTAACCCCGTCCCTTTGAGTAACAGGGAGGGCGGGTGTTACATATAACGATCCATGATACTTTCTCATGGCGGGCCATTCAGTATACATTCTCCAATGCATACACATGTGTCAACTTGATATCTAATATCCATGACTTGTGAGATCAAGTCATCGAGTTGACCTACATGCTAGTCTCATCACATTAATATTGTCCCTGAATGTTAATACTTAACTAGGAATGATTAATAGTAGTGTTCGCTATATCATCTCATTATCAATTCAACCAATTAATTGATATAGATAAGAACCTTCTACTCAAGGACGTTATTATACTCAGTTATTTGGCACTAATACAAGTAAGTATAATAACCATAAAGAACTTCCTTTATAAATATATATAGGAATATGATACATCGAGTTCTTACAACAATCATCACATGATCGGCTCTAGGGCTCTCACTAACAATCTCCCACTAGCACTAGTGTCAATCAGTGTAGGCTCTAACACCCAATGACCTAGTGTGACCATCATGCTTTCTCTGTGCTAAAGGCTTGGTCAAGGGATCAGCGATGTTAGCCTCTGTGGGAACTCTGCAAATTTTCAGATCTCCTCAATCGATGATCTCTCGAATGAGATGGAAGCGTTGTAGTATGTGTTTGGTCTACTGGTGTGAGCAAGGTTCCTTAGCCTACGCAATTGCTCCATTGTTGTCACAATAGAGCTCTATAGGATCTACTATTCTAGGAACCACCCCAAGCTCAATAATGAACTTGCGGATCCAAACTGCCTCCTTTGTTGCTTCTGATGCAGCAATATACTCGGCCTTTGTTGTAGAATCAGCAACTGTGTCCTGATCCGAACTCTTCCTGCTCACAACACCACCATTCAAGCAAAACATGAACCCAGACTGCGATCTATAATCATCCTGATCAGTTTGGAAGCTGGCATCACTGTAACCCTTTACAGCTAGCTCGCTATCGCCTCCAAATATCAAGAAATATTCTTTAGTCCTTCTCAAGTACTTAAGAATATTCTTGACTGTTATCCAGTGACGTTCACTTGGATCTGACTAGTATCTACTCGTCATGCTCAAAGCATATGAAACATCAGGATGAGTACTTAGCATGGCGTACATGATACATCCTATGGCTGAAGCATAAGGGATCTTATCCATGCGATCTCTCTCCTCTCTAGAAGAGGGACTTTGAGTCTTCGAAAGACTCACACCATGTGACATCGGTAGAAATCCTTTCTTGGAATTCTGCATGGCAAACCATAGTAATACCGTGTTAATATGTACTTTGACTTAGGCCAAGCAATCTCTTAGATCTATCTCTATAGATCTTTATGCCTAGAATACAGGCTGCTTCACCTAAGTACTTCATTGAGAAACAATTCCCTAGCCAAGTCTTTACAGACTGCAGCAAAGGGATGTCATTTCCAATGAGTAGTATGTCATCCACATACAATACAAGGAAGACAACTATGTTCCCAACAACCTTCTTGTAGACACAGGGTTCATCTTCATTTTCGATGAAACCAAATTGTTTGATCACATCATCGAATCGAAGATTCCAGCTCCGAGAAGCTAGCTTTAGTCCATAAATGGACTTATGTAGCTCGCATACTCTGCCAGTATGCAGTGGATCTACAAAACCCTCAGGTTGTGTCATGTACACATCCTCGGGCAAGTTTCCATTCAGAAACGCGGTTTTGACATCCATCTCCCATATCTCATAATCGTGGTATACTGCAATAGCAAGCATGATCCGAATGGACTTAAACATCGCTATTGGAGAAAAAGTTCATCATAGTCAATACCATGAATTTGCTTGAAACCTTTAGCTACCAAATGACCCTTGTAGGTATGCATAAGTCCATCCATGTCAGTCTTTCTCTTAAAGACCTACTTACACCCAATGGGTTTGACGCGTTCAGGTGGATCAACCATAGTCCATACTTGGTTGGTGTACATGGATTCCATCTCGGATCTCATGGCCTCTAGCCATTTCTCAGAATCGGGTCTCATCACAGCTTCCTGATAGGAGGTAGGCTCATTCTCAACGAGCATAACGTCGTCATGGTCAGACAAGAGAAATGAGTATCTCTCAGGCTGACGACGTACCCTTTCAGACCTACGAAGAGGTAGGTTTACTTAAACTAGTTGTTGTTCCTCAACTCCTTGTGCAACAATCTCATCATCCACAATATTTTGCGGTTCATATTCATCATCCATCAAGGCTTCAGTTCTATGGTCCATATCTTGAACTTCTTCAAGATCGAACGTACTCCCACTAGTTTTTCTAGAAACAAAGTCCTTTTCTAGAAATACCCCAGTCTTAGCCACAAACACTTTGTGGTGACTGGGAATGTAGAAGTAATATCCCTTCATTTCCTTGGGATATCCTATAAAATAGCACTTATCAGATTTGGGTCCCAGTTTGTCCGAGACTTGACGTCGAATGTAAGCCTCACAACCCCAAATCCTCATAAAAGATATCTGGGCATCTCTCCCAGTCTATATCCTATATGGTGTCTTTATCACAGCTTTGGATATAACACGGTTAAGTGTGAAGGCTGCTATGTCTAGAGCATAACCCCAAAAAGATATAGGAAGATCTGTGTGACTTATCATAGATCGTACCATATCTAAAAGTGTACGATTCCTCCTTTCGCATACACCATTCCACTATGGTGTTCCAGGAGGAGTGAGTTGGGATAGAATCCCACACTCAGCTAGATAGTCATGAAACTCATGGCTAAGGTATTCACCACCTCGATCTGATCGAAGTATCTTAATACTCTTGGCTAACTGGTTTTCTACTTCATTCTTGAATTCTTTGAACTATTCAAAGGATTGTGACTTATGTGTCATCAGATACACTACGATATCTACTGAAGTCATCAGTAAAAGTAATGAAGTACCTATAACCACCTCTGGCTGTGACATTGAAAGGTCACATACATCACTATGTATAAGTCCTAACAAGTCAGTTGCTCTTTCGTTATGTCCACTAAAGGGAGTCTTGGTCATCTTGCCCAGTAGGCATGACTCGCATGTCTCATATGATTCAAAATCAAATGAGTCCAGCAAACCATCTTTATGGAGCTGGGATAAGCGATTCTCATTTATATAACCTAAGCGACAATGCCAGAGATAGGTTCCTTTCATTTCATTTGACTTGAACCTTTTGGTACTTATGTTATAGATGGGGTTCTCTAAGTCTAGAATATAGAGTCCGTTCATCAGAGGTGCACTATAATATAACATATCGTTTAAATAAACGGAACAACATTTGTTCTTATTATAAATGAAAAGCCTTTCTTGTCTAAACAAGAAACTGAAATAATGTTATTTGTGAGAGAAGGCACATAACAACATTCATCTAATTCTAGTACAAGCCCAGAGGACAGAGATAGAAAGTAAGTTCCTACAGCAACTGTAGCAAACCGTGCTCCATTGCCTACTCGTAGGTCCACCTTGCCCTTCGTCAATGCCTTTCTATTTCCCAGCGCTTGTACACTAGTACAAATGTGATAAGCATATCCGGTATCTAATAACCACGATGAAGAAATAGAGAGATTGACTTCTATAACATATATACCTGAAGTAGAAATCTCATTTCTCTTCTTCATAAGATCTTCCAAGTATCCTTTGCAGTTCCTCTTCTAGTGCCCGGCCTGACTGCAGTGGAAGTAGGTAGCATCCTTGGCAACCCCTCCTTTAGGTTTCATTACCTTGCCTTTTCCCTTAGCTTTGGACTTTCCCTTACTTTAAGGCTTGCCTTTGCCTTTATGCTTTTGCACCATCAAAATGGAGTTGGGATTTACCTTCTTAAGGTTGAGCTCAGCAGTTCGCAACATGCTTAGCAGCTCAAGCAATGGCTTATCAATTTCGTTCATGTTATAATTTATGATAAATTGACTGTAAGTTTCTGGCAAGGATTGCAAGATCAAGTCAGTGGCCAGTTCTTGGCCACATGGGAATCCCAACCTCTGTAGGTTCTCTATGTACCCAATCATCTTGAGTATATATGGACCTACGGGAGTCCCATCTTGCATCTTGCACTGAAATAGTGCCTTAGAGATCTCGAATCTCTCGTGCCTTGCTTGTCCTTGATATAGTTGATGAAGATGTTCAACCATATCATAAGCAGTCATCAACTCATGTTACTTTTGAAGCTCAGAGTTCATGGTTGCGAGCATGAGGCATGACACATCTAATGCATCATCTTGATGCTTCTTATAAGCATCTCGGTCGGCTCGCGTGGCAGTGGCAGGAGGTGCCTCCGGAATGGGGTGCTCCAAGACGTATAGTTTTCTTTCTTATGTGAGAACGATTCTCAGATTCCTGTACCAGTCCAGGAAATTAGCTCCATTGAGCTTGTCCTTGTCAAGGACAGAACGCAGGGAGAAAATGTTTGTGTTTGTCAACATAGCAATCTACAACATAAATAAAGCAGAAAGTAAATATCATATTCCACTTATCATTTAATTAGGCCTTTAGCTAAATGATGCTCCGATTGAATTATAGGGCTTTTGTAGAATCAAGTCATGGATGTGATCAAACCACACTAATAGATACATACCAATTAGCTATAATTCTCGCGGTACAAGATCCACATCATACTACGCCTTGAGTTAGCTTTGGCTAAATCGCCCAAGACTCAGTATAATCGGTAGATAACTAATTATCAATTACATCTTTATGCAACTCTTGTTTATAGGATTAAGATAAATGTGATCTTTATCCTATCTTCCCAACCGTTGGAAAATGCCTATAGTTTTACCCGATCCAATTGAGTTAACTAGTTATACTCAATCTAATTGAGTTTGTTCTCACCCAAGCTTTGATAGGCGGGACCAAGATTGTCCCTCCGCACCCTATCAAGATAATATGCGTTGCTCTGCTTTGGCAGATTCAACAACAGCAAATGATCGAGGTAGTGATGGGTATCAAAACTTTGTAGGCATTTCGAGTTGACTTGATTAAGATCTAATCTAATCATGAATGTGTATCATATACGCATTGAGGCACTAATTACCCTATATTAGCATTCATCACATACACACAAGCAATGATAGATAGATATATATATATATATATATATATATTGATTAATTAATTTGTTATGAGGTCATGACCCTACTACGATCTTCTCAAGCCAATGAAAAGATTGGACAATCAACCTAGGGTTAACGGCTTCTTCAAGCATCTCCTTTTGACTGCCATGTGTTGACAGCACCCCTTTCGTAACTCCTTATTGAGTGGACCTTCCACCGCTTCATTTTGTATATTACAAATATGAAACTCGAGTTACATTTGAGTCTAAAATCTATTTACAATAGGAACATAATAAGGAAGGCACGACGCGCAGGTCACATATCATATACAACACGCACAACACTAAAATGGCGCGTAGGCCATATTATGAATTACAACACAATTTTAACCAATCACATTGGGGTTTTGGGCCATGACCATCACAATATCATACATAATTCTAAATTATGTATTTTACTTAAATTTCTATAATTTTACTACTATTTTATCAATTTTATGAGTCACAACTCCTGGGCCATCCCATTTAGCGATTTTCGGGCGCAATCGCGAGATAATGCCCCTTGCAGGGTTAGGGGCAGCACCCCTTCTCACGAAATGAATATCGTGAGTGTCCCAAACTGATCTAATAGCGCCTTAAGTTGCTGTCCCAAAAAAAAAAATTTGTTTGGGCGAGACCTTGCCAGTTCGGATGGTTTTTCTCGGTATTTGAAGCCTACAAGTGTCCAAGCACTTGTTGCTTCACCTCTACAAGAAAAATACTCACAAAATCCATAAAAGTAGAAAAATTACAGAAACTTACAGATCTGAAACCTTTTCATAATAACAAATACAAACATGTACAAGCTTCACACGTGGCTCTGATACCACTGTTAGAACTTTCGAGCTGCAAAAACCGCTTTTTGCGTTGCGGAAATCTCGAAGCTAGACATGGATCCGTGCGAAAATAAATAAAATATTCATGTACATGTTTGTCTACACTAGATCTACCTTAGATCTACATGAAAAGGAAGTATTACCCTTGTAGCGATGCCCTTCGCTTATCCCACTCGTCCAAATGGTTGTCGGATCTCGTAGAGTGTCAAGTGTACACTCCTCTACACGTATCCACACGGACAAAAGGTGGAGAGAACCACTTAGAGTGTGCTAGCACTCTTGAGAGGTCTCAACAATGGAGGAGAAGGAGAGAAAAGGAAGAGAGGAAGAAGAAGAAGCCTTGAATAAACAAACACTTATTCTTCATTACTATGGTCGACCACTTAATAGAGGTTTTATACCTCCATGTAATACCAAGAGTCATGGCTCTTGGTCTTCCTCATGTGGTGGCACACAATGATGTAGCCTTGATGATGTGGAACATCATCATTGGCCGGCCCATGCCAAGTCACAATGAAGTGGCATTTGGTCAAGTCAAACATGACCCTTTATCTTCCCTCTCAAGTCAAGTCAAACTTGACCTCTTATCTCCCATGGTTGATCAAATCTACCCTTTGATTCAAATCAATTTAATTTAATGAATCTCTATTCATTGGTTTAAATTGACTCAATGAATCATAGTCTAAATTAGACTCATTCGACACATGAATCAAATTGAGTCCAAATCAATTAGTCTAATTTGGATTACTCTTAATCCAATTTGGTTCATCACATGAACCTAATCCTCTTGGTCCATCATATGAACCTAATCTCCATCTAACTACCCATTGTGTGTGACCCTATAGGTTCTTGTAACGTTGACAATGCTGCTAAACCCATTTTGAAATATAAGCAATGAGCGGTATCTAGCAACACATCATTTCTACCAAAGTTACAAGAATGTTGAGATCCAACATCACCATTGTGACTACTAATTGTGACTCTCACAATATGTGACAATGTCCTTCTATCCTTGACATCTAAATTGATCAATTGAGGCACAGACCGTGTCATCCTCTAATAAATCTATGTCTTGAACTCCAAGTAGACTCACTCTAATCAAATGAGCTCAATATCTCATATTGACTTATTTGGGCATGGTCATGCACTTAGTGGTCTCACTCTATCAAGAATCATGATATCACTCCCATCATATAGGAGGGATAGATTCCTTCTACATCACTCACATCCCTCCACATAATTTGTTACATACCCAGTAGTCACCTTTATAGTCCACCCATTTACGGGTGACGTTTGACGAAGCCAAAGTATGCAACTCCTTATGTAGGGAACCATGGTGACTTCAGGTCCAAGGACTGATAGTCATACTAATAGTCACATGAGAAAGTATATGACAGTCATATAACGATCCATGATTCTTTCACATGGCGGGTCATTCAGTATACATTCTCCAATGCATACCCATGTGTCAACTTGATATCTAATATCCATGACTTGTGAGATCAAGTCATCGAGTTGACCTACATGCTAGTCTCATCGCATTAACAATAGTGTTCTCTATATCATCTCATTATCAATTCAACCAATCAATTGATATAGATAAGAACCTTCTACTCATGGACGGTATTATACTCAGTTATTTGGCACCAATACAAGTAAGTATAATAACCATAAAGAAATACCTTTATAAATATATATAGGAATATAATACATCGAGTCCATACAACAATCATCACATGATCGGCTCTAGGGCTCTGACTAACAAAATTTGCTCAGGACAAAAGGCATTCAACCTTATAAAGTTTCTAGCATACATTCGACCAAGAGAAGACTGAATGAGTGTGAGGATGCTTATATGTGCTCGACCAGACAAAGCCCAGCTGAGCTTAAAGTTACTCAGCCTTTCAAGCATATGTTTGGTCAAGCAATGATTAAATGAGTGTGAGAATGCTTGTTTGTACTTGACCGGGCAAAGCCTAGCCGAGGTTAAAGGCACTCAGCCTTATAAAGTTTCTAGCCTACGTTCGGCCGAACAAAAATTGAACGAGTGTGAGTATGCTTGTTTACACTAGGCCAAGTAAAGTCTGACCAAGCTTAAAGACATGCAGCCTTTTAAAGTTTCTAGCATACGTTCAGCTAAGCAAAGGCCAAATAAACATAAGGGTGCTTGTATGTGCCTGACCATGGAAAGTCTAGCCAAGCTTAAAGGTACTTAGCCTTATAGGACTTTTGGTATATGACCGACTTAACGATCGACCAGGAGGTATTCAACAGAAGGTATTCTCAATATACGACCAGCTTAACGATCGATCAAGAATATATTCAACAGAAGGTATTCTTAATACATGACCAGCTTTATGATCGACCAAGATATATTCAACAAAAGGTGTTCTCATGATATGACCAACTTAATGACCGGTTAGGATATATTCAATAGAAGGTGTTCTCATGATACGACCAACTTAATGACCGACCGGGATATATTCAATAGAAGGTGTTCTCATTATACGATTGGCTTAATGACTGGTCGGGATATATTCAATAGGAGGTATTCTCAAGATACGAGAGGTATTCTCAAGATATGACCGGCTTAATGACTGGCCAGTATATATTTAGCAAACAAGCAGTCAACAACTTCATGACAGCTTGGCAAACTTGTCGAGAAATATTCTCTCAAAGATTTTTCATTAATGAGCTACAATGTTAAACTCCGCATATGTCATCAGGGGTTCAAGTCATAAATGACAAAGAGGGTAAATCTGGGGTAGAAAAAAGATTCCTCAGAAGATTATTGCATGAATTCTAGGTTGTACTTCTCTCATCTCCTAACAAACTCTAACAAATCGGGGACCACCTCACGATCATGGACATCATGTGAGGTGGTATAAAAAGGGGAATCCTCTCCACTGGCAAGGTACCCAAACATAGGTATTTGCATCTGAAACCCTATTTTCCTACATTCTTGGTTATTGTTCTTCTTCCACTTTTCTAAAAGAGGAGAGTAACTTGAGCGTTGGAGGGCCTAGCCAGGGATTCCCACCCTAAACTTAGGTCACTAATGTTTTGTTGGCCCATCTCACTATATGCTGGATCATCAAGGAGTTCCATCAGATCTTGAGAGGTTTTACATTCTTCATTCACCGGAGCCAACACACCATCTCATCGCCTTCAGACAGGATCACTATGAATAACAAAATCATTTCTCCTTGCATGCTTGGGAAACCCATGAAGCTCCCCTTCGACTTGAGCTTCTCTTCTTCTCCCATTTCTTCAAATGCTCCAACTTCTTGAGCTCTCCCTTCCTTGGGCATTTTGTATGGTAGTGTCCCATTTCACCACACATGAAGCAACTAATATGTTTCTTCTCCTTGGAACCTTTCCTACAACTCACATTAGTGTCTAAAACAACTTGAATGGATTTAGGATTTACCTTCTTCTAACTCATAGGATGCCTACTCTTGTAATGTCCCTTCTCATTGCACCCGAAACAAATAATGTGATCCTTTGACTTCACTTCGGTGGAAGTGCTAGCAAGGTTGACTACTTCCAAGACCTCTTATTCATCAGTCTCCACTTCTTCTTGAACCTTAGATGGCATTTCCTCATCCTTCTCCTCCTCAGATGTTGAACGTATGTCAACTTCTGGTTGCACCTCCTCTACTTGAGCCACCACATCCCTTTCCTCGGACTTTTCTTCTTCATGTGTAGGCTTAGGTTCTTCACCTAGTGTTGGTGAAATTTGCACTAACGGTCTAACTCAGGTTTTGATGAGTGATAAGTGAATTAAGTTAGGTGTTATCGTGATGTAATGCATTTATTGAGCATGCAAGATTGACTAACCTGACAGATCAAGAGGACTAGACACCAGGAAGGAAGTCCAGTCGGGATGTGCGATTCCTAATTATCAAAGTCCAGATTTGGGATTCTGGTAGGAGGTAGAGATGTTCGATTTCTGACGACAGGAAATCTGGATGTGAGATTTCAGTAGGAAGACTTGGTGGGTCAGATTGGACATCGAGGAGGCAATTCGACACTTAGAAAGTGAAGGTAAGTCACTGGAGGAGAGTGACTCAGTAAGGATGCATCCCGATTAAGAGAACACTAGACATTGGTCCAATTTAAGTCCATTTTGAAAACCTAAATTAAGATCTTAACTAGATCCTAGTCTGGAGGACAAGATTTAAGTCATAAATTAATGATATTATTATCATGCTAACTTTATCTTGCAGTTTATTATTATTTGTTGTGTTGGATTAACACGTTTTGTAGGGAAAATGAGCAAAAATTGCCTCAGGTGAATAGTACTCGTGGCGGCTTCCATCTGACGGAAGGCGCCTTTAGTACTGTTCATGGAATGCACCTTGCATCAGATAAAATTTGACTTCGTCAATGATAAAGATCAGTACTTTTTGGGATAAACTTTTATCTATAGAAGACACTTTCAGCCCTATGGAAGGCACCTTCCACACTCAATAAAGGTGTTGCTCAACCAAGCCTTCTTAACCAACTCTTCTATGAACTTCTATGAGTCTGTTTGAAGTTCTAACTGCTCTGACTTCCTGCTACTACTCTGCTACGACATTCCTACATCGACTACTACTGAGGAGTCATCCATCACCGAGCCTAAGACGATCATCTTCGAAAGTGTTGGGTAACGAATTCAATTTTGTAATTTATTATAGCAAAAGGAAAAGTGTAGTGTGTTACACTAATTCCAATTCTTTTTATATTCAATCCCCTCTTCCAGCGGTTCCAAAAGAGGTTATTAGTGGATTACCCATTGATAGGTCCTTAGTACTTAGGTCTTGGCGTAGGAGTCGCCGAAGGCTCCAAACCAAATAAAATTTCTTGCATATTTATACTTTTCTATTTTTGTTTTTATTTCCACTACACTTACTTACTTTGATTTGAAAAGAAAAGAAAGTTTTTCAAAATCACATGATTCACCCCCCCCCCCCCTCTCACATGCATCTCGATCCATCAAATGGTATCAGAGCTCGATTATGCTTTGAATTGGTGCAACCACCAATCAAGTCGAGAGAACCATTTTATTTTAGATTTTAGTTTTTCGTATTTTATTTGAATTGGTAAAATTATCTCTTCAAATAATTCTTTCTCGTTCGATTTTTACTTAAAGTTGATACAACACCACTAGAGTCGTCTACATTTCCTCAAGCACTACTAATTCAAGATCAAGTTTTGGTACAATTTTCTAGTTTTCTATTTTAGTAATCAATGACTCAACTTAAGGGATTCAGCACCACTCTTTCTCCTCTCTTCAACAAAAATGACTTTTCATATTGGAAGAAGAGAATGGAGGTTTACTTGAAGATGGTCATCAAGCAATGGTTCACCATCTAACGAGGGTACCGGGTGCCTATAGATGAAGCAACTAAAGTACCACTCGATCTAGAAATATAGAGTCCAAAAGATAAGAAGAAAGCTCATATTGACTCAAAAGCATTGAACATAATCCAGTGCAAACTCAACTCACAAAAGAAGAACTCAACTAAGTTGGCCCACACGAGAATCCAAAGGAGTTATGGGATAAGCTCATTGAATTACACAAAGGAACTAACAATGCCAAGGTAACTAAATGAGACCTACTTCTAAATTCATTATTTGATAGTAAAATATAGTGATCATGTTTGAGAAGCTTGACAAAACAAAGAGCTGGGAGAAAAAACCTACTGCTAGTTAAGAATAATACCTATTGAACGCCGATCCGAGAAACCCAAAGTGGATCTAAGAAGATGAGACCCCTAAATGTCCTTCTGATGCGAAGACTCAATGGCGATAAAGAAATCCTACCGAAGAGAAACCAGATCCAGAGCTTCCAAGGCTTCCTGCGCACAAGAGACCAACCAACACTATCGTCAGTAACCTAAGACCGGGGTGGGAATCCCTGGCTAGGCCCTCCGACGCTCAAGTCAGTGATCTCTCTCGGTGTGGAAGGAAGAAGAAGAAGAAGAATAGTAGTTCAGAATTAGGGTTAAGAATGTGCACAATGATGTGAACTTACCTTGCCAACGGAGAGGATTCCCCCTTTTATACCATTTCATATAACCTCCGTAGTCATGAAGTGGACCTCGGTTTGTTAGAATTTGTTATGAGATGACGTAAGCTGTGTACTTGTGGAAAATGACCTTTAAGGAATCTTTTTTGTACCCCAGATGCACCTTCTTTGTCGTCTAGTGCTTGCAAAAAAGTCTAAAAACACATTTCCCGCCAAATATGTAGAACCTGTTACACAATCACACATTGTAAATATTTACTTCGGTCCTATTTCACAAGTCATCTAAAAGTGTATCTATCATTCCTACTTGCCCCTCTTATTTTTGCTATATCATATATAGCCTAATATAACATTGTTCCTTGTATCAGTCGAAACTGAATTTAAACTAGGTCTGGTCAATTATTATTACCTCTCATATGGCTCCTTGGGCAATACCTGTCCATACCCCTCTAAGTTTATTATCCTAGTTGGTACTGAGCTATATTTTATCAAGTATGTAATCTCGATCAATATTGGTGTATCCTTTTCAAGGTAACATCTAGCCTAGATTGGTCTACCTCTTTCAAGGTATGCCTCGGTCAGTGTTGCCCTACTTACTCGAAGTATATCTAGGCCGATAATGGCCTTACTTCCTGAAGGTATATCCCGCTCGATATTGGCCTGCATCCCCGTAGGTATGTCCCGGTCGATATTGGCCTATCTTCTTTGAGGTATATCTCGGCCGATATTGGCCTTCCTCTCCGGAAGTATATCCTGAGCGATATTGGCATACCTCCTTTGAGGTATATCCTGGCCGATATTGGCCTACCTCCTTTGAGGTATATCCCGTCCGATATTGGCCTTCCTATCTGGAAGTATATCCTGATCGATATTAGCCTACCTCCTTTGAGGTATATCCCGACCAATATTGGCCTTCCTCTCCGGAAGTATATCCTGAGCGATATTGGCCTACCTCCTTTGAGATATATCCCGACCGAGATTGGCCTTCCTCTCCGGAAATATATCCAGACTGATATTGTCCTACCTCCTTTGAGATATATTCCGGCCGATATTGGCATCTCTCCTTTGAGGTATATCCCCACCGATATTGGCCTTCCTCTCCGGAAGTATATCCTGACCGATATTGGCCTACCTCCTTTGAGGTATGTCCCGGCCAATATTGGCCTTCCTCCTTTGAGGTATATCCCGATCGATATTGGCCTTCCTCTCCGGAAGTATATCATTACCGATATTGGCCTACCTCCTTTGAGGTATATCCCGGCCGATATTGACCTTCCTCTTCGGAAGTATATCCTGATCGATATTGGCCTACCTCCTTTGAGATATATCCCGTCCAATATTGATCTATCTTCTCCACTCGGCTATCTCCTTTCCCTTCCTTACCGAGGATCCATGAAACCTAACCCATATCACTAGCCTTCCCTTCAAGTTTAGTCGAAGGAGGTGTAGCCGACTGACTAGACACAAGTCTGATTTTGTTTTTTCTTTACCTGTGACTCAGCCACGGGTACTGAAGTGACCTTATAAATTTTTCGTACAGCTATCTTGTGAACCTGAGTATAGTGATCTCATGAACCTTCGTACAGTGATTCCTTAGGTCCTTCGATCCTTTAAATAGAGCTACAACCCTCTCTTCGTTCATCACTTACCTCAGTTCTTTTCTTCCCTCGCTAACTTTTCCTGCTAAGAGTATGACCTTAGATCCCCCTCTTTGGAGGCGACTTTTGTTGGACAAGGCGAGATCCATACATGAGTTTATTCAAGTTTTTGCTTTTGCTAACTCCATGGTTCAAGAGACTATCCCAAGGGACGAAGTTTTTTGAGATCTAGGATCTCCATTCAAAGGCACGACTGTTTTGCAAACCCGATGGGTTGTAGAGGAGTTTCCACTACTCAAGGAGGACCAACCCAATAGCCAATGGATGTTGCTATGAACGCGTAGCCCATGTTACCCGCGGGCTAGGGTTGGTTGCTTTGGAAGAAGAGCTCTAGGGCTCAAACAGGGGAGAGACTCTTTCAGTAACCTTTGCACTGGGGCCTGAATAGATCTATCCCCTTCCCCTTGCCCTTGAGTCTCCCTGCTTCATAGTTTCCTTCGTCCCGAGAAAAATATTGCCACTTCTGTCGCCCGGGCAAGCTTCCTTCAAGCCAGGTAAAATATTTCCACTTCTGCTCCATGGCAAGTTTGACTCCGGTGGGATTGAAATTTGCTAAGCATCTCGAGAGATAATGTCTGTAATTTTTGTTGACCTTTCAAGGTTTAAATTTTGAGGGGGAAATGTAATGTTATATATTTGATCAGATTCAAATAATCTTTTGTATTGAATCGGGTAATTCTATTGAATCCTTCTGATTCATAAGAATAGACGTGATGTTGTGCCTAATATCCACTCGTATATCATAAACATTGTCATTTCAACAAATATTCTCTCGTTTATCACAGACTAGGTTGTCTCGATCAATGTTATACTTATTTATTTTGGCTAATCATTATACTAACCGATATTCGCTTGTTTATCATAAACAAGGTTATCTTGGCCGATGTTATACTTATCTATCATAGCAAAGGTTATGCCAACCGATATTATAAGTAAAATTATTTCGATCAATGCTAGTTTATACTTTATAATGACATTAATTTGGACCATGCTATATGCCTAAATAGCTTTTCCTACTTTTTCTTGTCCTTAACTTGGATTTAGTCAGACTCAGTCCCTCTTTCTTTATTATGCCTAGTAAACTACGTCTTCTCTTCAGAATTTCCTTGCTCGTGATTGGTTCTTCAATGTTGGAGACGTATGACGACGTGTTACCAACCCCAACCCGATTCGATTTGTCGCGTCCAACATAAATACTCCTTTATGATTATGTGACACATACTTTCTCTCTCTGCTACGTCACGTGAGCATTTGTCCCTTTTCTATAATCCACAACGTCTACTGAGTGGAAAGTGTTTTGATCTAACGACTGTTGTGTATCTTCCAAACCCTAAACCCTTCGTCTTCTTATCAACTTTGTCCCTTCCTTTCTTGCCATAGCGTTCTTTTCTCGCTGCAGCCTTTGATCAAACCTTGCGCTCACCGCTTTCCAGCGATCTCCTTTTTTGCTTCCAGTAAGTAACTTGTTGTTCCGCTAGCCTCTACTTCTGTCTATGGCTGAGGAAACGATTACTCCTTGGTATGTCCAAATGTCTTCTTCCTTTGATAAAAATGCTAGGCTTGCCATCAGCCGTCAGTACGAAATTCTCAGGGAATATAACATCTTAATCCCGAAACCAGATAATCATCCTCATCGTCCCCCCGCTAATTGCGTGACTTTTTTCAAAGATCAATTGATAGGAGGTTTAAGGTTTCCCATTCCTCCTTTCCTAATCGAAATGAGCCAGTATTTTGATATTCCTTTACAACAATTTGCACCTAACGCCTTTCGTTAACTGTGTGGTGCCTACATGCTATTTTGTCTATTAGATATCCCTCCTACTCCCCAAAATTTTTTCATGTTTTCTTACCCAAAGTGTTCGGAGCCCGGTGTTTTCCTGTTCTAATCCCGAACTAAGATGGTCCTTTTTGAGGATATGTCATCGTCTCTTAAAGCTTGGAAATCTCGTTTCTTCTTTATAAAGTTTTCAGGACCCATTCCTTGGTCTCATGCCTGGAGATCCTCCTTACCTCCCCTGCCAGACGTCAGGGAGTTTCATCTTCAACCTTCTTTTCCTATTTATTGTGAAAAATTGTTTTGTCGTCGGCTTTCTATCCCTAAGTGGCTGAGGGTCGATCTTCTATACTTATTTGGTCTAAGCCCCGTCAAGCCTACGATGCAAGGCTCTTTAGGTAAAATCTTGCTTCCTTCTTGTTGATTTTAACTAACTAAAACATTTTTCCTTTCTATGTAGTGGAGAACTTTTATTCTACTTTAATCGATGAAGAGCTGCGTTTGGAAGAGGACGTCATTCGTGCGAAGGAACAAGAGCTTCTTGCTGCTATTACTCCGCCGCCTCCAGTTGAAGATCCGATTCCCCTGATTGAAGTGTCCAGCTCTTAGGTGGTTCCTGAAGCTCCAGAAGGCCCTCCTACAGAAATTCCTGTGGTTTCTTTGCCGACTATTTCTTTGCCAGTGGCTGCCGCTCCCTCATCAACCGCTCCTCTTCCTATCATTGAGCTTACGTCTCCTCGGAGCTCCGGTAAATCGATAACTGAAGTTGCTACCGGCAAACGCCCAGGGCGCAAACTTACTAGGGCTCCTCCATCCAAAAGGAGACTTATCCTTCCCGCTGACGAACTAGTTTAAGAAGGTTTTGTTCCTGCTGACCTTCCTTCTGATGAGCCCACGTTGGCTGAACTTTATCCTTCTCTTATTTTTCCTACCTCACCTTCTTCCAATATCAGCGCTTCTGGTGGTGTCTCCTTCACCTTTCCATTGTCTATTCCAGAATCTGGAATTTTACCCTCCTCACCTTCTTCTTATTTAGTTTTTGCTCCTCCTTCTATTCCTACTTCCTCTTTCTCCGCGGGTTCTTCTGCTATTCATGTCCTCCCTATACTACTGGGAGGTTCTTTTGCTGGTGCTTCAGAGAAAGTTCGTCCTCTTTTTGAAGAACTTACTACTCCTGAAATAATAGATCGCTTCTCCTATGTAGAAACTCAGCTATGTTCATTAGTATCTACTCACTACTTATCAGCGACTATGTCTTAGCCTTTTATTATATTTCTAGCGATGGGTAGAGAACATGGGCTTGTCTCAACTAATGCACAATTTATATAACGAGAACAAGAAGCTAAAATCTGAGAATGAAAGATTGAAAAAGTGGGTTACTGAGTTGTCTTCTGCCACGCTTTCTCCTGCTTCCAAGAAACAACTTGAAGTCCAAATTGAGAGTCTCCAGTCGCAGTTCAAATCAGCTACGGATCTTAACAAAGAATTAACTTCCAATTTGGAGAAACAGACGGCTGAGCTTGGCAAGTTAAAGGCTGATAATGAGTTCGCATTGGCTGGTAAACTTAAGGCCTTGCAGCTAAAGGATGATAAAATAACTTCTTGAATACATCCCTAAATTCAGCTAAAAATCGAAGTCTCCACCAAAGAAGCCGAACTGAAGACTTCCCAAACGGCTTTGGTTGTTTACAAGGCTAATGAAGACACTCGCTTCAAGGATAGGGCCACCATCATGATCAACTATACTGATTTCAATAGGCCAATCGTGAAGTCGATCCTGGCAGTCTTCACTGCTGGAGCTGAAGGGGCGGTGCAACAATTACGAGAGGAAAGCTTCTTGTCTTGCGATCCTCCTCCCAACTTCCTGAACTGTCGCAAACTTCTCGATAACAGGCCTCCTGATCTGTTTCCCCAGTTGACAATAGAATGATTTTCTTACTTAAATTCAAATCCTTGTAAGGTGGACTAAGATTTGTGGTGACAGCCTGGTAAATTTATGTAAAGTTGAACTTCCCTCTTTATTGTTAAATCTGTTCCTCTTCCTGGTGATTGTTTGGTTTGTCTAAGTATGTTGAATGTCGTCGGGCTGACCGCCATAAAACTTCACTCAACATATTATAATATCCTCCATTTCGACCATTCTATCATGACCGGTCGGTGCATATCAGCATTGACAAATATCGTCTGGTATTTTGTAGTTAATTGAGTCCCGTTCGATTTAGTATAGTCCTATTGCAATATTCTCAATATCGGTCGATTTATTATACTCGATTAATTTATACTTGTATTTATGAATATCATCTAATATATTATACTTCACCAAATTTCATATGGTTTATCACGGTGGAGGTCACCTGACTTACCATTATAAACCTCTAATTGACATATTATAATAGTATTTATCTCAGCCGGTCTATTGTGACCGACTGATTCATACTTATATTTATGAGTCCCGTCCGGTAGTTTCTAACCAAGTCCCGTTTGTTGTGCTAATTTCGACATCAATTGGTTTACTATACCTAGTCGATATATCCTTATGCGGGAACATATCGACTAATGCCTCATACTCAACTAAATTTCGCCCGGTCTATTATGTCCATCCGGGTTTATTGTTTTATTCAAACAAATAATCTGAACTTATAGCACCCGACCGATTTTCCCCATATTTGTTTGATTCTTTTAAGAATTAAGCTTATATTGAGAGAAACTTGGTTGCGTTTCCCGAGGAAGATTACCCAACTTAACATCTTTTTTTTTTCTTGGGATTCATCTTTCTTTTTTAATTCGATGACGTTACCTCTTTATGACGGTTATGACTCCGGGTATTCTTCCTTGTTCTATTTCTTCTGCTATCTTTATTTAGGGGGTTTAACATAGGGTCGAAAGGAGAAGTAAGGGTTTTAAGGCATTTTCTTTCTCTTTCTGACTTTCTTCTTGCCTTCCTCGATTCATCTTCCTTCTACTATTCCGCCATGGCTACTTCTCCTCCTGCGTGGATTCTTTCGTGTGTTTCTGACCTCAGAGAGACAGAGGAAGTGGATTTACAGGCGAGTTATGGTTTTCCTTCCTATATAATTCGCCCTACTTCGCTGGATAGTCCAAATCTTCCTCCTCTAGGGTGTATATCTATCTTCCGGGACCAGGTTCTATAAGGCTTTCGATTCCCTCTTCATCCCTTTTTTCTTGATGTTAGCATCTACTTTAACATTCCCCTTAATCAGTTTATCCCTCAATCTTTTTCTATCCTCATGGGTTTCATGGGAGTGTCGAAACTACTAGATTTTCCTCTGTCCCCTCGTCTTTTTCATCACTTCTTTGTTCCTCGTCAAGTAGATATAGGTGTCTTCAAATTTCAATCTCATCCTAAGGCCATTTTGTTCAATCGAATTCCTCCTCAAGGGGAATGGCATCACAAATTTTTCTTTATGTGTCTCCCTTCTCCTCCTCCGTTTCCTATCCAATGGATATATAATCTACCTCCAGTTCCTAGTACCAACAATCTCCTCAATAATCCCCCTGTTGCTTTTGCTCTATCTAAACTAAAGGGGGCAAAATTCAACTTACCCCATTTGATTGTGGAAGGTTTGATGTTCCCTTTCAGAATAAGTAACATTGACACTCCCTTGGATGACTCTTTTAGTATGTATAAATATTTTGTACTACATTTACTGATCGGTATATCTCTTCTATAACGGTGCCCAATTCTTGTGTTTCGGCTGATGCTCTTCTTCCAGCTTTCATGTATAAGAACACTACTATGACTAAGTCTTTTGTGAACAATCTTGGAGAAGAGTGGTTGCAAATTCGCCGAGTTAATCCTAATTCCTCTACCCTGGGTCTGCTGTCTAAAGAAGAGCAACAAGTAGAAGTTGTTGCAGCCATGGAAGAGGAAGAAGAACAACCTTTCATTGCCTTAGTCAACAAATCGAGGCTTACTGAGGATGTTCCTTTTAGCGACCTTTTTGGTACTTTTGTGCAAGCTCCTCTTGTTCCGGCAACTATTTCTTTTGAAAGAGGTAAGGCACCAATATCCCCTACCCATATTATCTCCAATCCCACTCTTAGGATGATGAGACCTGCTCTACTCATCCCCTCCTCTTCTGCTATTGTTTCAGCTTCTTCTGCTTCTGCTTCTGAGATGGCTGTTATCCCCTCTGTATCCTCTCAACCTCTTGCACTGGCTTTGCCTCCCTTGGCTTCTGGGCCGCGATCAAAACGAACACCTTGCCGTAGATCTTCTTCAAGTGCAAGGCCCTCAGTGATTCGTGCCTCTACTACTGAATCAACACCCTTTGCATTACCATCTTCCATCCCCTCTAGCTCTTCTTCTGCTGCTATTGTTTCTACCACTTCTTTATCTTCTGCCTCCCTACCTTCTTCTCCTTCAGTTCCCTCACCTTTATTCAGACAAGCTCTAGGTCTACCTTCCCAAATGAGGCAGACTCCTGATCCCCCTAGTTATGGTTCTCTCCATTTACAAGGCCTATTGGCTGAATCTTGGATACACAGCCAAGAGCAATTAAGGGGCATCAATAGATCGGGTCGACAATCACAGTCGCCAAGCTATGGCGGTATGTATTCTTAGTTATAGGTTACTACCTACCTGTCATTTTTCCTAATCCTCATTATTGTTCTGTTTAGTTTCTTGCTTCAAGTATTCACATAGACCAGCTGCTTATGGCTCGGGACCGGGAGAATAGTAAGCTAAAAGCTCAAATAGAAACATTGAAAGCTACCCTCCCTTCTTCTCATAATGACACAACTCAGCTGCAAGAGAAAGTAACCTCGCAAGATCAACAACTAAGGGTACTGAGGCAGGAATTAGAGGAATCGCAACAATTATTGAAAGACAAAGAGCTTGAAAGGAGAACTTTGGAGCTACAGGTGGACCGATTACATTCTGGTCTTTGATTAGAAATTGCTTTGAAGGAAAAAGCTCTCTCAGATTTTTCCCATAAAAGCCTTGTTTTATAGAAAGTAGAGAGGCTTCATAATATCTTTCTTTCTGAGCTGGCTCAAGATTCAGCCTCACATGACTTTGCTATTCTATAGGAACAAGAACAAAGAAAGTCTCAAGATGTCGAGTTATCACTGCTCCAAAAGGAACAGGAACAACTGAAATTAGAGAGATATACTTTAAAAGATCAAAACACTAAACTACAAGCTGATTTTCAGAGTTATAAGGAGCACGAGAAAAGCCGATGGGAAGAGTGGCGCCTAGCTTATCTAAAGTCTCCGGCATTTGTTAAAGAATATGTTCGTCGAACTGTACGAGCTTTGAATCATTCTGTGTCAGGAATTCTTCAACAACTGAGAGAGGGTGGTTATCTACCTAGGGAACCCCTTTCTTCATTCATAAGTCGTCGCAGACTAAACAAACAATTACCCGAAGATTTGACGAGTCTTTTTAAGTAAGCAGGGCTATGTCTTCAAAAAGATTGATAATGAAAGAATTTGCAATGAAAAGATTTGCAATGAAAGGAATTGTAACTAAAAAATCTGTAATTATGTGACTGCGATATCAGGAGAAATTTTGATACTTACCTGCTTCTTTTTCTAGTTTGTGTTGGCTTGAGATTGCTTCCTTTGAAATGCTTCCGGATATTGAGTATAAGTGCTATTTTATTCAAGAAGTCCTTGCTTACTTTTTGAAATTAAATCTTGTTTTAATAAACTCCTTTGCCGATAACTTTGATCAGTAAAATTTTCCATAATCTCCCTGAGTTTCTCTCAGGTAGGCATGTGCCAAGTATGCTTCATACTTCAAAAGAATGAATAATCCTGAGCAATTTCGTATATGGAACTTTATGGGACTTCTGAGATTTAAGCTGGGTATAATACTCCGGGTGATTTTAAATAAAGAGCTCCATATGATCGGCCTCTGGCTAGGAAATATAATGTATATATGGAATCCCCCACGAACCTTGGCTCTTGATTCAGCATGGAATACCAAATGATTTTTGTGAATAAATTTGTATAACTTCGAATATAATCTCGATCGATTATGCTTTTATGATAGTTTAAAGTCTCCGGTTCCTCCCATGAAGACCCGCCCGAGTTACTTCATGAGATTTCCCGATCGACTATGTTTTGTGATAGTTTAAAGTCTCTGGTTCCTCCCATGAAGACCCGTCGCAGTTACTTCATGAGATTTCCCGATCGACAATGTTTTGTGATAGTTTAAAGTCTCTGGTTCCTCTCATGAAGACCCGTCCAAGTTACTTCAGGAGATTTCTCGATCGACTATGTTCTATGATAGTTTAAAGTCTCCGGTTCCTCCCATGAAGACCTGTCCGAGTTACTTCATGAGATTTCCCGATCGACTATGTTCTGTGATAGTTTAAAGTCTCTGGTTCCTCCCATGAAGACCCGTCCAAGTTACTTCATAAGATTTCCCGATCGACTGTGTTCTATGATAGTCTAAAGTCTCCGGTTCCTCCCATGAAGACCCGTCCGAGTTACTTAATGAGATTTTCCGATCGACTATGTTCTCTGATAGTTTAAAGTCTCTAGTTCTGATGTGCGTAGATTTTATATACTTTTATGCATATTTTGACGCACATTTACATACTTTGAGCTTGCTTGATCTATGTATTTTTATACTTCCAGCTTTCCTTTTAGCATATTTACTCTTTTTGTTCGGAGATCTGCTTTTTGTGTATTTTTTGTACATAGGAGTCGAATTTGGTGAAAATTCTACATTCTTGGACAAAACTTATGAGCAAAGCAAGCGAGAAGGCACCTGGCCGTGTACCAGACATGACCCTGCATTGGTAGGGAGCTCTGGCCATGTGGAGTTCAGAGGCCGTGTGGCAGCAACAGCAAAGGAACTTGGCCTGGCCGTGTGAACCTCACACGGCCGTGCCAAGTCTTGAAGCAAATCAGGGTTCAATCCTTACATGGCCGTGTAAGGTTTCTATAGACCAAGAAGTCCCTGGCCGTGTGCACCGCACGGCCGTGCAGGGTTCCCAGTGCTTAAAAGTGTTCTGGCCGTGTGCACCACACGGCCGTGCCAGGTTTCCAGAAGCTGGGGTAGTCCAGGCCGTGTGGATCTACATGGACGTGCTTGGAGGTCTTGATAGGAGTTGCCCACGGCCGTGTATGCATGGCAGAGAGGGGAAAGGATCTGGCCGTGTGAACCTCACACGGCCATGCCTCGGGGCCATGTGGCGCCCGAAAGCCCCCTCTATTTAAAGCCTCTTTGAAGATTTGAAAGGGGATCTTCTCCCCCTTTGGGAGAAAGCAAGATTTGGTGGATTCCTCCCATTCTTGGGAGGATTTTTGGGCAATCTAAAGGGAGATCTTGGCGAATTCGACTCCAGGAGTGAGGATTGGATCCAAAGATGGAGCTATATTGTAGATAAGTTTTCTTTCTCTCCTCTTCTTGGATTGGGATGGAAGAAATGCTTGTAATCTTCTTATCTTTGGTTTTCTTTCTTCGTTTTATGGAGTAGATCTTGTTGTTCTAGGATGGAGGGAGTATTTGTGAGATAAATTGATGTAAACTCTTGTGGATTTGCCATTTCTTTGTTTCTATGATGTTGCCTAGTTTGTATTGATTGGATCTTGAATGATTAATTGTGATTAGGGCTTAATTCTCATTCTTGATTGATTGTTTGGATATCTTATAGACTTTGTAGAGATTAACTCTCACTCGATTTTCCGAGGGATCCACGTGACAGGTGCAAGCCCGTGTAAGGACGTTTGAGGGATAATCCTGAAGGGGAAATGAGAATATTCAAGAGGGTAGGATAGATTTATGATTCAATCCGTGTATCTTTATGGGTTAAGAAGCTATGAACTTCTATGTTGATATCCGAGGGAAGCATAGTAATAGGTGCAATCCTGTGTAAGGACAACGTAGGTTCATATCTAATTAATCACATTTAGATACATGTTTCAGTCCTAAGCTGGTTATCTATTGCAAGAGAGAACCGGCAACCTTCTACAAATATTAGACAATTGAGAAATAAGAATTGGTAAACCATATACATTCAAGAGATCTTACAAAGAAACCAAAACTCCTAGAACCTCCCTTTATCATAACTCAAACCCCAAACTCTTGTTTGTTAATCTTCTATTTTAGATTTGTTTTTCATCCTAGCATTTAAAACCAATTGATTAGTTATTTAGCTAATTCACTTTGAGATATTTCTAGTGCTTATTCCAGTCCCTGTGGATACGATAATCTTTTATATTACTTGCGACATTTTCGTACACTTACGGAGAGCGAACAGGTTCCTCCCATGAAGACCCGTCCGAGTTATTTCATGAGATTTCCCGATCGACTATGTTTTATGATAGTTTAAAGTCTCCGGTTCCTCCCATGAAGACCCGTCCGAGTTACTTCATGAGATTTCCCGATCAACTATATTCTGTGATAGTTTAAAGTCTCTGGTTCCTCCCATGAAGATCCGTCCGAGCTACTTCATGAGATTTCCCGATCGACTATGTTCTGTGATAGTTTAAATTCTCCGGTTCCTTCCATGAAGACCCGTCCGAGTTACTTCATGAGATTTCCTGATCGACTATTTTCTGTGATAGTTTAAAGTCTCTGGTTCCTCCCATGAAGACCCGTCCAAGTTATTTCATGAGATTTCCCGATCGACTATGTTTTGTGATAGTTTAAAGTCTCCGGTTCCTCCCATGAAGACCCGTCCGAGTTACTTCATGAGATTTCCCGATCGACTATGTTCTGTGATAGTCTAAAGTCTCTGGTTCCTCCCATGAAGACCCGTCTGAGTTACGTCATGAGATTTCTCGATCGACTATGTTTTGATGCAAAACTATAATGCTTGCACTAACCTTTTAACGGCTTAATGTTTTCTGAGCTTTTCTTAAGGAAATTGGATAGGTCCTGCCTTAAGGTTCTCAATTATTGGTCACTTGAATAGATTACAAAGGTTTTGCCAATAATTGTCAAACTGCCGGAACCACTTTTATTTCTCGGGCGACGTTTGTCTTGCATGGTATCCATTAAGAGAAATAGAGTACATAAACTATGGGCACACTTGTTCTTAGTTCGCTTGGAACTTGCTTCAAATAATTTGGATTTGTTCCTTAAGAGGTACTCTTGAATGATGTGATCTTGTTAGGTTTGGTAAGGCTGTAAATGATTTGTACTCCAAGGACGCTCGAGAATTCTTCCTTCAGTATCCTGAAGATAATATGAACTCGATGCGAGCTTTTCTATCACTTTGTAAGGTCCTCCCCATTGTGGTGCTAACTTGCTGACATCCCCAACAGGTTTAACACACTTCCATACCAGATCTCCTACTTGGAAAAATCTCGGGATAACTCTTTTGTTATAATTTTGCCTCATTCGTTGTCGATATGAGGTGAGACGAGCTGCAGCCTTGTCTCTAATTTCTTCTATCAAGTCTAGCTCCATGAGTCGCCGCCCAGCGTTGTCTTCATCATATAATTGTGTTCTATCAGATTCTACCCCCACTTCGATGGGAATTATTGCTTCTCCTCCATAAACTAATTGAAAAGGAGTAATTCCGGTTGCTTCTCGAGGTATAGTACGATAAGCCCAAAGAACACTGGGTAATTCATCTACCTAGCTACCCCCAACATGATCCAGTTTGGTTTTTAAGCCCCTTAAGATTTCTCTATTGGTTACTTCTGCTTGACCATTACTTTGTAGATACGCCATGGAGGTGAATGCTTGAATAATACCATAACTTTTGCACCAGTCTAGGACTCGGTCTCCTTGAAATTGCCTTCCATTATCAGAAACTAACTTATTAGGGATACCGAATCTGCATATGATATTTTTCCATAGGAATTTAATAACTGCATCTTCAGTAATCTGTGCAAATGGTTCCGCTTCTATCCATTTAGAGAAATAGTCTACTGCTACTAATAAAAACCTTGTTTGTGCAGTTGCCATAGGAAATGAGCCCACTATATCCATGCCCCACTGATTAAAGGGACAGGAGACTATAGAGGTCCTTAACAATTGCTTAGGATGATGCGAAATATTTTGATGTTTCTGACAAGAAATAGAAGTTCTTACCAATTTATTAGCATCCTCGTGTAGAGTAGGCCAGAAATATCCTACTAATAAAATTCTGCGAGCTAAGGATCTCCCTCCTATATGACTACCACACGAGCCTTGATGAACATCCTGTAAAATAAATTGCATATCTTCTGTGCCAACACACTTTAACAAAGGTTTGGATAAAGCTCTCTTATATAACTGCTCCCCTATCATAGTATACTGAGCAGCTCTCTTCTTAAATATCCTTGCCTGTTCTGCATCTCTGGGAAGAATACCTTGTTGTAAGTACAATATGATTTGTGCCCTCCAGTCGCCTTGTATTTCTACATCAGCTTGTCTTTCAATACAAGATATTAACAGAGTCTGTTCTACTGGCCGATCCAAATTCCATGGTGTTATAGAGGAGGCCAACTTAGCTAATACATCTGCTACCTGATTTTCAGACCGAGGAACTTTTTGTATATTCACTTCTTTAACCTGAGACTTCAACCTATCAAATGCCTCGGCATATAACTTGAGTCTATCGCTATAAATTTCAAAGTTACCTAATAGTTGTTGGGCTGCTAATTGAGAATCAAAGTATATGATGACCCGAGCTGCACCTATATGCCGAGCGGCCTGCAATCCAACTATCAATGCTTCATATTCTGCTTCATTGTTAGTGGCTCTATAATTCAATCCGATAGAAAGTTGGAGTCTGTCTTCTCTTGGAGATATAAGAAGAACACCAATTCCGCTACCTTGTTTGGTTGAGGAGCCATCCACATAAACTCTCCAAATATTTTCTTCCTCGGGGCCTTGAACTTCTATAATGAAATCTGCTAAAGCTTGTGCCTTGATGGCTGAGCGAGGTTGATACTGTATGTCATACTCAGTAAGTTCAATCCTCCATTTGATCAGTCGACCTGATGCCTCTCGGTTGAGTAGCACCCGTCTGAGAGTACTGTTGGTCAATACAACAATTTCATGTGCTAAGAAATATGGGTGCAACCTCCGAGCAGTCAACACTAATGTGTATGCCAACTTCTCTAGTGTAGTATATCTACACTCAGCTCCTTTTAATAAATGGCTGGAAAATATACATGTTGTTGTTCTTTCCCTTCTTGCCTAACTAATACAGAGCCTACAGCATTCTCGTTAGCTGACAAATACACCAGAGGGTCTCTCCTACTATAGGCTTAGCTAATACAAGAAGGGTAGACAAGTAATCTTTTTAATTCTTGGAAGGCCTTATCACATTCCTCGTTCCACTGAAATTTGTTTATCTTCCAGAGTATTTTAAAGAAGTGGAAGCTACGGTCGGCCGACTGGAAATGAACCTAGACAAGGCTGTAATCCGGCCGGTAAGTCTTTGAGCTTCCCTCATGTTGCGCGGCGACTCCTTGTTCTGAAGTGCCTTGACTTTGCTCGGGTTGGCCTCTATTCCTAGCCTGGACACCATATACCCCAGGAACTTTCCCCCTTTCACTCCGAATAGACATTTGTTCGGGTTCAGCTTGAGCCCATATTGCCTCAATGTCTCGCAAGTCTCCTCTATGTCTCTGCACAGATCAACAGCTTGAAGAGACTTAATTAAGATATCATCGACATATACTTCCATATTTCTTCCAATCTGCTTCTGGAAGACCTTATTCATAAGCCTCTGATAAGTTGCTCCTGCATTTTTTATTCCGAAGGGCATAACATTATAACAATAAGTACCTTCAGATGTTATAAAACTGACCTTTTCTTGATCCTCCTTAGCTAGGGGGACCTGATGATAGCCCTGATAAGCGTCTAGCATAGAGATGTATTCACACCCAGCAGTGGAGTCTACCAGTTGATCGATCCAGGGTAACGGATAATAATCTTTTGGACAAGCTTTGTTGAGATCCCAGAAATCAATGCATACCCGCCATTTGTTTCTTGGCTTAGAGACTAAGACCACATTAGCTAGCCAGCTAGGAAATTGTACTTCCCTGATGTAGCCAGCCTCCATGAGTTTAGTTATTTCTTCCTTAATGATTTGATTTTGCTCTGCGCTAAAATTTCTTTTCCTTTGCATGACTGGCCGGGCATCTGGAAAGACATGCAAAGAATGCTCCATTACTGCAGGAGAAACGCCCGAGACCTCTTTGGGCGTCCAGGCAAAAACATCATTATTCTTCTTCAAGCATTGCACCAGTTCGGCTTTCAGAGTGGGATCAAGATCAGCCACAATATAAGTAGCAGCTTCAGGTCGCTCGGTCTGAATCTGGACTTCTTCCTTTTCTTCATAAACTAGAACAGGCGTCTTTTCTTGAATGACATTGACTTCCATCCTTTGAATTTTTTTTGCAGCATTAGCTTCAGTCCGAACGATCTCTACATAACATTTTCGAGCTGTCTTCTAATCACCTTGCATTTCCCCAACCTGGTCATCAACAGAAAATTTAAATTTTTGACAGAAAGTAGAAACGATCGCCCTAAATTTGTTTAGGGCCTGTCGACCCATTATCACATTATAAGAAGACAGGGCGTCCACCACCATAAAATAAGATCTTCTTGTTCTCATTAGGGGCTCCTCCCCTAGAGATATGGCCAACTTTATTTGACCGAGCGGTTGTACTTCATTGCCCGTGAATCCATATAAAGGAGTTACCATCTGTTGAAGTTCGCTCGGGTCGATCTGTAATTGATCAAAAGCCTTCTTAAAGATAATATTGACAGAACTACCAGTGTCTATAAAGGTACGAGAAATAGTATAGTTGGTTATCACGACCTTGATTATTAATGCATCATCATGGGGTATTTCTACCCCCTCAAGATCTCTGGGTCCAAAACTTATCTCGGGACCAACTGCTCGTTCCATGCTACACCCCATAGCATGGATCTCAAGTCTTCGTGCATGTGCTTTTCTGGCCCTATTAGAATCCCCATCAGTGGGCCCGCCCGAGATCATACTAATATTTCCCCGGGCGGCATTATTCCTGTTTTCTTCTTGTCGGGCTGTCAGGGCTTCAGACGGAGTCTTCTCTAACACCTGGCTTGTACTAGCCGGGGTGGGTAATGTATCTTGCCGAGGCTCGACCGGGCGATATTCCAATTTGAGCGGACTTTGCTGCCTAGGATACTGCTGCCGATAATAGTTTTGCCTTTGGTAGCGCTCCCTGTTTGCTTTTTTATTTCTCAAAACAAAACAGTCTTCAGTATGATGACTGCTAGTTTTATGATAAGTGCACCATCTTCTGGGTGCTTCTAGCTGTATCTCCACATGTTGTACTGCTTGCGGACGATATTCCGGATGGCGATAAGGTGGATGAATCACTCGAGGCCCCCTTGGGGGAGGAACAGGAGCAGGAGCCTTCTCCTTAATCAGAGTAGGAGAAGAAGTGATGCTCTCCTTTCTACATGCAGCTTGAGCTTCTTCCACATTAATAAATTTAGTGGCACGTTCAATTAAGGAATCAAAATTGGCAGGAGGGTTTCTCACCAGATCTTTGAAGAAATCATTATCATTTAAACCTTGAGAGAAAGTGCTTACTAAGATTTCAGTAGTAGCGTTGGGTACATCGATAGCTACCTGATTGAATCTTTTGATGTACGCTCGGATGGATTCTTTGGATGCTTGTTTAATTGAAAATAGACTCCAGGGAGTCTTATGATACCTCTTGTTACTAGAAAAGTGATGTAGAAAAACTTTCTTGAAATCGTTAAATTTTCGAATAGATTTTTCTGGTAATCTCTTGAACCAATGTTGTGCTGCTCTCCCGAGTGTAGTAAGGAACATCTGACATTTTACCCCATCGGAGAATTGTTGTAATAATGCTACATTCTCAAATTTCAATAGGTGATCCTCTGGATCTGTAGTCCCACTGTACTCGCCGATCTGAAGATTTTGATACCGCTTAGGAAGCGGATCATCCAGTACACTTTGAGAGAAGGGAGAGATGACTTTTTCCGGCGAGCTATCACAAGTTATCATTTTAACTTTATGCTTTTCTTTATCTGGTGCTTCGCCAGAAGATTCCTGAAACACAGACCTTCGTCCTCCCAGTTCTATTGGAGTATGAAGAAAGGCCCGTGGAAGCCTTATCGGCAAAACTATAGCTAGAGGAAAATATGCATGTTCTTCCTCTTCTGGCTCTTTCCCCTTCCGATGCTCGGTAGTTGAAATTGATGGATTATTAGCTATTAGCAGAGTAGCTCCAGTATGAGCTTGAAGTTATTGTTGTTGTTGTTGCATAGCTTTTTTGTACTTGAGAATTAATGAGGAAATCCAGATCCTCCCGGCTAATGGTGAGTAGATTTGATTTTCCGGCCTCTTCCATCTTGTAGTCTCTGATTTAGGTGAAGTTCCTATAGACGGTGCCAAATTTGATCCTGTCTAAGAATCTTGACAAAACAGAGAGCTAGGAGAAAAAACCTACTTCTGGTGAAGAATAATACCTATTGAATGTCGATCCGAGAAACCCAAAGCGGATCCAAGAAGATGAGACCCCTGAATGTCCTTCTGATGCGAAGTCCCAATGGCGATAAAGAAATCCTACCGAAGAGAAACCAGATCCAGATCTTCCAAGGCTTCTTGTGCATAAGAGACCAACCAACACTATCGTCAGTGACCTAAGACCGGGGTGGGAATCCCTGGCTAGGCCCTCCGACGCTCAAGTCAGTGATCTCTCTCTGTGTGGAAGGAAGAAGAAGAAGAAGATGAACAGTAGTTCAGAATTAGGATTATGAATGTGCACAATGATGTGAACTTACCTTGCGAACGGAGAGGATTCCCCCTTTTATACCACTTCATATAACCTCCGTAATCATGAAGTTGACTCCAGTTTGTTAGAGTTTGTTATGAGATGACGTAAGCTGCGTACTTGTGGTAAATGACCTTTAAGGAATCTTTTTTGTACCCCAGATGCACCTTCTTTCTCGTCTAGTGCCTGCAAAAAAGTCTAAAACACATTTCCCACCAAATATGTAGAACCTGTTACACAATCACACATTGCAAATATTTACTTCGGTCATGTTTCACAAGTTATCTAAAAGTGTATCTATCGTTCCTACTTGCCCCTCCTGCTTTTGCTATATCATATATAGCCTAATATAACATTGTTCCTTGTATCAGTCGAAACTAAACTTAAACTAGGTCTGGTAAATTATTATTACGTCTCATAAGCCTCCTTGGACAATACCTATCCATACCCCTCTAAGTTTATTATCCTAGTTGGTACTGAGCTATATTTTATCAAGTATGTAATCTCGATCAATATTTGTGTATCCTTTTCAAGGTACCATCTAGCCTAGATTGGTCTACCTCTTTCAAGGTATGCCTCGGTCAGCGTTGCCCTACTTACTCGAAATTATATCTAGGCCGATAATGGCCTTACTCCTTGAAGGTATATCACGCTCGATATTGGCCTGCCTCCCCGGAGGTATGTCCCGGCCGATATTGGCCTATCTTCTTTGAGGTATATCTCGGCCGATATTGGCCTTCCTCTCCGGAAGTATATCCTGAGCGATATTGGCCTACCTCCTTTGAGGTATATCCTGGTCGATATTGGCCTACCTCCTTTGAGGTATATCCCGACCGATATTGGTCTTCCTATCTAGAAGTATATCCTGATCGATATTAGCCTACCTCCTTTGAGGTATATCCCGACCGATATTGACCTTCCTCTCCGGAAGTATATCCTGAGCGATATTGGCCTACCTCCTTTGAGATATATCCCGACCGATATTGGCCTTCCTCTCCGGAAGTATATCCTAACCGATATTGGCCTACCTCCTTTGAGGTATATCCCGACCGATATTGGCCTTCCTCCTTTGTGGTATTTCCCGACCGATATTGGCCTTCCTCTCCGGAAGTATATCCTGACCGATATTGGCCTACCTCCTTTGAGGTATATCCCGGTCGATATTGACCTTCCTTCTTTGAGGTATATCCCGACCGATATTGGCCTTCCTCTCCGGAAGTATATCCTGGCCGATATTAGCCTACCTCCTTTGAGGTATATCCCGGTTGATATTGACCTTTCTTTTCAGAAGTATATCCTGATCGATATTGGCCTACCTCCTTTGAGATATATCCCGACCAATATTGATCTATCTTCTCCACTCGGCTATCTCCTTTCCCTTCCTTATCGGGGATCCATGAAACCTAACCCATATCATATAGGATAGAGAAATCTCATGCCAACTACACACGAGGATCAAGGACATCCTTAACAGCCTTCACATGATCAAACATCAACTCGAGAATCATGACATTATCAGGTACACTCTGAACTCGTCCCTCAAACCTCACTATGGGCATCGATTGTAGATGCCTATAAGGTTTCATGGAATCATTTAAAATTAAAATTAGATGAATTATTTTATGAATTAGAGCTACACAAATAAACTAACTCGACAAAGGTTGAGAAAGGAATTGCATTCCCTATAGGTACTTCAAAGGGAGCTAAACCTGAAGTAGAAATTGAGTCTAAATTAGAATAAGATGAAGAAGAGTAGCTAGTGAACATGGTAAGAGGAAGATGTTCAACTAGACGCAAGAAAAACTTAACCAAATGCAAAATGAAGAAGATGTCCAAGTCTACATCCAACATCTCAAAGGCGAACATCACGTGCTACGGCTGCAACAAGATGGGGCACGTCAAACACGAATGCCCAAACAAAGACAAGATCAAGAAGACAAAGTAAAAGAAAGCACTCAAGGTGACTTGGGACGAGTCTTCCTTGGATAGATCGAAAGTAGATGAACCAAAGCAAGTTAGCTACCTTACGCTGATGGCAATGAGAGGTGAATCGGATCAAAAAGAATAATTCGAATATGAGTCAAGCAATGGATCTACATCTGGTTTAGATAAACCAACTAGGGTAATATTTAATTATACTATAAATTTTTTTAAAATTATTTCCTTCTTAAATAATAAATTTAAAAAAACTCAGGAACATGCTAAACTCCTCATTAAGGAAAATAACATTCTTAAGGAACAACTGAGCTTGATCTCCTTAACTAACTAAGTTCAAGACAAAAATTTAACTCAAGCTGTAAATCTTGAGAAAGAAAATTCTATCTTAAAAAGTCAAGTTAATGAGTTAAAAGAATAGTTGGAAAAGTTACCTCAAGATCCAAGTATCTAAACATGATGCTTGGATTCTAAAGAGCTGTGTATAATAAATTCGGACTTGGATACAAGTCTAGGTATACCTTTAAATCATTCCTAACCCTAACTCAAAATATAAAACTAACTCAATTTTGGGTTTCGAAAGCATGCCTAACCATAGAAGTATGACTTAATCAATCCTATATACCACAAAATAAAATACACTACCTTAATCAAAATAAATCAAATAACTCACTCTTAATATCAAAAATTAAACCTTCAAAACTAAATTCAAACCTAAAGAATAAAATCAAATCAAACTAAACCTAAATTAAGTAAAAACAAAATTAATCTAAACTCAACCTACAACCAAGTCTATTTTAACTATACAGTAAATCGACACAAACCTAAAGCCTAAACTCAAAGTTCAATAATTCAGGGGGAGACTCCAAATTAGTTGGCACCTCTAAAAATAATAATTTACCTGGCTGGGTAATTTGGACTAGGATAAATAGAGATAAAAGTTTAACTTGATAAACGGAACTGGATAAATTTTAGATGATAGTAGGTTAGGAAAGTTCTATCTATGAATGTTTAGGAAGATATGACTTTAACCTGATGCATTTGGCTTAGTGGAACTAACTGAAGCAGCCCCTCACGAATCCTAGTTGGTTAGACCAAAGTTTTGTATTAAGTTCAATAGAGAGGACTATTTAGAAAATTTTGAATGCGTGATTTCTTTAATGATATCCAAGTGACTCACCACAGCTTAGACGTTTATCCAAAGAATGTTTGTTTGTTGAACCTAAAAATAAACCTGAATCTAACACAAGTTAAACTAAACCCTAAAATCTAACTTAACTCATCTCATAAAATTATAAGATTCTTTGATTGAAAATATCTATCGGGTGATATGAATAAGGATTAAATTAAATTCAAATTAATTAAAATAAAATTAATGTCAAATAAAATTAATTAAAATTATGCTTAAATTAAATTAAATTATAATAAAATAAAACTAAATCAAATTAAATTAAAATTAAAATAAATCATGTTAAATTAATTTCACACTTGAGCTAATGTCTTTTCTTTTACTCTTTATAGGAATCTAAATGGATATTGGATAGTAGTTACTCCCCAAGACATGGTTGGGGATCAAATAATGTTCACAAAATTAACCTTCAAAAGACTAGGAATAGTTGTCCTTGAAAACATCGGAAAAATAAAGATTAGAATAGGTAACATTGAACTAGAATCTAATTTCATTATCCATAAAATTCTACTTTTTGAAAATTTTAAATTTAATTTACTCAGTGTTAGTCAATTGTGTAATTCAAAGTATAAGGTTGGGTTTTTATCTATTGAATGTTTAATTAACTATGTGAAAGACCATATAATAAAATTAAAAGGATTTAAGAATAATAATATTTACATAATTAACCTAGCTAGTTTCTCATTTAAGTGCTACTTGACACAAAAGGATGAAATCTTGCTGTGGCATAGGAGAATATCCCACATTAACTTTAAAAATCTAATCAAAATAAATGGTTTAGTTAGAGGACTACCAAAACTATCAAACTTAGACTCAATAATTTGTAATGCTTGTTAACAAGAAAATAGACCAAATCAACCCACAAGCCAACTAATCAAACTCAAACCAATTAAACACTTAAATTATTACACTTAAATTTATTTGACTCAAATGGAACTAAGTCCATTAATGAAAATTTATACTACCTAGTAATAATTGATGATTACTCAAGATTCACTTGGGTAAAATTCTTAAAAAACAAAGATAAAATATTTAAAATATTCAGTAATTTTTGTAAATAATGAAAACAAAAAAGACTTAAAAATAAAAAAAAATTAGGAGTGATAACAGTGGGGAATTTAAAAACCATAGGATCACTAAATTCTACTTAGAAAATGGGTACCATCAAGAATTCATGTGTCCTAATACACCTCAATAAAATGAAATAGTTGAAAGAAAAAATAGAACCCTCCAAGAAGCCACGAAGACAATGCTTAACAAATACCAACTACCCAAATATTTTTGGACAAAAGATGTTAGTACAGTCTGCTATGTACAAAATAGAATAATGATAAATAAGAAACTTAATAAAACCCCATTTGAAATTTACTATAATAAATTACTTAATATTAAATACTTTAAGGTATTTGGATGTTCTATTTACATATTAAACACAAGAGAATACTTAAAAAAATTTATCTCTAAAGTAGAAAATAAAATCTTTATAGGGTATTTCCTAAACAGTAGAGGATATAGAGTTTGCAACAAAACTACTCTAAGAATTGAGAAACTACCAATGTAAAATTTGACAAAATTACTAAAGAATCTAAACTCTACTCAACCTCAATATCAACCAACTGATTTCATTAGAGCTAGCACTAATCTAAAGGGAGCAAGTAAAAACCCAATAGATGAATACGAAGATGAATAAAATCAACCACAAGAAAATGGACAAACACCAACTAAGCCTAGAACAATAAGAGTCAGCTTTGACCATCCAATTGACCAAGTAATAGGTGACCCAGAACTAAGGGTTCAAACTAGATCATTATTTAGTAACCTAAGTTAAATATCCTTAATTTCTAAGGTTGAACCCAAAATACTAGAAGATTCCCTAATTGATCTAGAATGGGTTATTTCCATGCAGGAAGAACTAGTCTAATTTGAAAGAAACCTAGTATGATAAAGAACCTTATAAATGGATCACCTTGAAATTCAGTTTGGGGAAGGGAATTGACGCCACACTCAAGCAAGATGAGAATGTGAGTAATAAGTCATGAGATTTGATCGCCACAAGTTGCCTTGATAAGATCAGAATTAGTTCTTTGCCTAAGAACTAGAAGGAAGCTCTCACGAAAGATAAACTCAAATTTTCATTCAAACTCACGTGATTTTCCATACAAGAGTTCTCCTATTTAACATCCCCTAAGATCCACTATGCACTAATTATGCAATAAATATCATGCCTGCATGCATGGTATCTATTATCCACTAATGCAACCACTAATCCCTAATACTAGCTTAATGCAACCATGCATGCATGGTATTTTAATACTAGCTTAGGAACTCTCCAAAAATGCATTAAAAACCCACAAAGGACATCAAAAATCACTTTAGAAAAACCCCCCAAAAAATACATACGAAAATGGTCCTCATGTTGGTTCAATTTCATTTTCAAATTGAAGGAATGTGATCCATTTAGTTGTTGCCTCCATTGTGCATTGATCCTCCTTTTCCTTGAGCCCCATTATTAAGCCTTCCAAAGCTTGCTTCATTCTCTTAGTATTGGACCTTGTGATGGGAACCCCAATTCCCTTCAATGCCTCTTCTTGGCTCACATCATTCCCTCCTTCTTTAGGTGAATTCGTCCTCGAATTTAGATCTTCATCACCTACATCAAAAGGACTCAAATCAGCCACATTAAATGTTGCACTAACACCATACTCATCGGGTAAATCAATTTTGTAAGCATTGTCATTAATTCTTTCCAACACTTGGAATGGTCCATCTCCTCTTGGTTGAAGCTTTGATTTCCTTTGGGTAGGAAACCGTTCCTTCCTCATATGAACCCACACCCAATCACTGCGTTCAAGGACAACTCTTTTTCTCCCTTTATTGGCTCGATTTGCATATTGCTCCATTTTCTTCTCAATTTGATCTTTAACTTGCTCATGAAGCTTCTTCACATATTCTACCTTTGTTTTGCCATCCTTGTGAACTAAAGAAGAAGTGTTAGGTAAAGGAAGCAAATCAAGAGGTGTTAGTGTATTGAACCCATAAACAATCTCAAAAGGAGAAAATTGAGTAGTAGAATGGATCGCCCTATTATAAGCAAATTCAACATGAGGTAAATATTCTTCCCAAGACTTAATGTTCTTATTAATAATTGATCTAAGAAGAGTAGAAAGTGTCCTATTTACCACCTCAGTTTGGCCGTCAGTTTGTGGTGGCATGTGGTGGAGAAAAGAAGCTTTGTTCCCAACTTGTTCCATAAGGTCCTCCAAAAATGGCTTAAAAATTTGGTGTCATCATCTGAAACAATGCTCCTAGGCATGCCATGAAGTCTTACCACCTCTTTGAAAAACAAATCTGCCACATGAGTTGCATCATCCACTTTGTGGCAAGGTATAAAGTGTGTCATCTTGGACAATCTATCAACTACCACAAATATGGAGTCCTTACCTTTTTGAGTACGTGGTAGCCCTAAAATAAAATCCATAGACAAGTCAGTCCAAGGAAAATTAGGAATAGGAAAAGGCATGTAAAGTCCATGAGGAATAGGCTAAGACATTAGATTTTGCTTTTCTACACACAATGCACCGTGCACAAAATTTCTATACATCATGTTTCATGTGTGGCTAATGAAAATGTTCAAGCAGCATTTCTAAGGTCTTTTGAACCCCAAAGTCTCCCATTAAACCCCGCCCCCCCCCCCCCTCATGTGCTTCGCTAACTAGCAATTTACGCATGGATCCTCTAGGCACACAAAGTTTGTTATTCTTAAACAAGTAGTTGTCATGCATAACAAACCCATTTTGTGATTTCTTTTCATGCGCAGCATATAATTGGGAAAACTCATTATCATGTACATACAATTCCTTAATATGTTCAAAGCGAAGCAATTTAGTTTCAAGTGTAGCTAACAAGTTATACCTTCTTGAAAGTGCATCTGCTGTAACATTTACCTTTCCTTGCTTATGCTTAATCACATAAGGAAATTGTTCAATAAATTCGACGCATTTGGCATGCCTTTTGTTGAGCTTCCCTTGCCCTTTCAAATACTTCAAAGATTCATGATCACTATGAATGACAAATTCTTTAGGCAAAAGATAATGCTGCTATGTTTGCAATGCTCTAACAAGTGCATACAATTCTATATCATAAGTGGAATAGTTGACAGTGGCGCCACTTAATTTCTCACTAAAATATGCAATGGGATGACTATCTTGAAGTAAAACAACCCCAATACTCACATAAGATGCATCACATTCAATTTCAAATAATTAAAAAAATCAGGTAAAGCAAGAATGGGTGCATGTGTGAGTTTGTCCTTAAGTGTTTAAAATACATTTTATTTATTCTCTCCCTATCTAAAACCCATGTTTTTCTTAAAAATTTCATTAAGGGGTGCTGCCACAGTGTTGAAGTCCTTCACAAACCTCCTATAGAAACTTGCCAACCCATGGAAGCTCCTAACCTCACTCACAGTTTTAGGAGTTGGCCAATCTCTAATTCCTTAACTTTTCCTTCATCAACCTGCACTCCTTTAGAACTTATGAAAAAACCAAGAAAAACCACATGATTAGTGCAAAAAGAACACTTTTCCAAGTTAGCATATAGTTTTTCCTTTCTAAGAACATGCAAGACAGATTGGAGATGTACAATATGCTCAACAAAAGTCTTGGAAAATACCAAAATATCATCAAAGTATACTACCACAAATTTTCCAAGAAATTCACGTAAGATATGGTTCATAAGCCTCATAAAAGTGCTTGGTGCATTAGTTAATCCAAAAGGCATTACCAACCATTCATACAATCCATATTTGGTTTTGAAAGTTGTTTTCCATTCATCCCCTTCCCTTATCCTAATTTGATGGTACCCACTTTTCAAATCAATTTTAGAAAAGAAGCAAGCATCATGCAATTCATCAAGCAAATCATCAAGTCTAGGGATAGGATGTCTATACCGAATTGTGATGTTGTTGATTGCTCTATAGTCAGAGCACATCCTCCATGTGTAACGCCCGCCCTCCCTGCTAACTCTAAGGGACGGGGCTACGATACTCCATGTACAAATTTTTCTTTTTAAAACAGCGGAAGACTTAAAATAATTTTCTTAGTTTAATAAAAACTTTTATTTTGTTTTTCTTTTCATCAAATCTGAACTACACTATCATGGCATCAATAACATGATATCAAAATTAGTAGAAACATAACATCAAGTCACACATACGGTACTACAATTCATGATACCAAAGCATAGTTCTTTAAAAGTTTTTAAAGCAGGTTCTTATTTGGTTGCCTAGTTACTACCACACACATCTCCTTGCCTCTCCTGCTGCTCCTTTAGCTCATCTAGCTTTTTCCTTTATCTGTGGTACAAGGAAAGTAAGCTATGAGCACTCATGGCTCAGTAAGTTCCTTTCCTACTCACTAAAACCAAAAATCATCACATGATCAAAGAATGTCTCAACATAACATGATCTCAACTAGTCATGACATAACATATCATACTCTTTAAGCATATCATGCAACATAACAAAATCATAACTAGTCATGGCATATCATCTCTTAAAGCATAGCATGAAACATAACATAATCATATCTAATCATGGCATATCATAGTATCATCATAAGGTGGCATGGCATATCAAGCTCTTAAAGCATAGCATGAAACATAACATAATCGTATCTAATCATGGCATATCATAAATCATAGCATCATCACAACATGATCATAAGGTATATGCAATATTATTTTGAAAACATGTATCCGAAAAACATGTGTATGTCTCATGATCTTTAAAACCATTTCTTCTTACATATATACTTGAACATAATATCAACATAATCAGGGCCCCGGCTTGTACCACACATAGATAAATCACGTAGATATGCACGCTTCCTAAGTATATCCAAAGTAGCAAGTCTTGAATCATATTAGGAACTAGGTCCGGATCACACAGCCATATACCTAGGGGCGTAATAAGGAGCCCATCCCTTTGTTTTTACTAGCCTGGATCACACAGCCAAAGGCCTAGGGGGTGATTAGGAGCCCACCCTTGGTACAAGCCTTACAAAGTAAAGTAGCATGTATAAAAATGCATCATTTAGTCACATAGCATATCATAGAAGTATGCATCACTTAGGCATACGTTATGTCATAAAAGTATGCATCACTTAGGCATACATCATGTCATAAAAATGTATGCATCACTTAGGCATACATCATGTCATAAAAAGTATGCATCACTTAGGCATACATCATGTCATAAAAAGTATGCATCACTTAGGCATACATCATGTCATAAAAGCATGCATATTTTTACCACATAGCATATCATGAGAGCATGCATATTTTAGGCACATAGCATATCATCAAAGCATGTATATTTCTATCCACATAGCATATCATGAAAGCATGCATATTTTAAGCACATAGCATATCATCCAAGCATACATATTTCTATCCACCTAGCATATCATGAAAGCATGCATATTTTAAGCACATAGCATATCATCAAAGCATGCATATTTATATCCACATAGCATATCATGAAAGCATACATATTTTAAGCACATAGCATATCATCAAAGCATGCATATTTCTAAGCACATATCATATCATGGAAAGTATAAATCACAAGCATACATGTTTAAGCATAAGGGTGTATAATGTGATTATACTATCATAAGAAACATGGTAACATAGTTAGCTTGGGTTCTAAGCTTCCTAATCCCTTGGGTTCTTATCATGGCCGAACCCCCCCTTAGATCTCAATTTAGGTAAAAACAACCTCCAAGCATGTGGAACCTAAATTATCATCACATCAATTTCATAGGAAGCATTATAAGCATGATTAACTTGGTTTCTAAGTTCTCCAAGTCCCTAAACTTCGTGTGGCCGAACCCTATCAGGTGTGAAACAAGGTCCCAAATGTCATGAAAGTATGGAAACCTTAAACCATATTTATAGCATTTTTTTCCAAGTAACATAGTAAGCATATTTGAGCTAGTTCCTAAGTTCTTCAAGCCCTTAACATATGTCATGGCCGAAATTTAACAAGTATTCATTAGGGCTAAAAGCAAGCATACAAGCATGTGAACTTGAACTAACATCATGTATAAATTCATAATAAGGCATCATACAATGGGTATGGCCGAAACTTACCCTAGCCTCATTTTAGGTCATTAAACAACATATAGCATGAGAACTTTGGCTTTCTACTTATCATATTTCATGTAGAGTGACATGAGCATATTTAATTTTTGTTCTAGGGTTTCTAGGGCATCTATCCCTTCATGTCTGAAACATACAATGGTCCCTTTAGGTCATGGAAAAATTATACAAGCATGTGACTCAATCAACATATTATCATATTTCCATAAGAAGCATTTTTAACACAATTGGTTTCAATTCTAAAGCCTCTAGGTCATTTAAACCCTACTTGGCCAAGACTCATCAGTGTTTAAATTTGCTTCAAATAGCCTAAAAGAATAGGAAGTCATACAAGTTTCATAGCATGTATAATGACAAGCATAATAAACATACATGTGAATTGTGTCTTAGGCTTCCTAGGTTTCTTTCCTTTTTCTTTTATTTTTCCTCATGGCCGAAACCTACCAATCTCTAAACTAGGTTTTAAGTGGCCTAAAGCATGGAAAACCTAAGTAAGTTTCATGGAAAAAATTACTAAGAACATCATATACAAATTTGGTTCATAAACAAGCTAGGACCCTTGTGATCTTACATGTCATATATCATGTAACTAAATTCTCTATACCCTAATTAAGCATGAGAGCATTAAACAACTTTCATATCTTAATATCACAGAGGTCTTGAGCATGTTAAAATTTTGTTTAAACTTTTCTAAGCTATCCATCTTATCATGGCCGAAAATCTTAATGAAGAGTTCATGAATTTCTTGCAATATTCAACATGCAATTCTTTAAGAGAACTCTATATTCTATCATATAAACATGGTTACTTAAATTTAAAGGTCTTCCTAACCCTAAGCTATTTTCTTGGCCGAAACATATGAGTGGATTTCTTTTGGTTCCAAGTAACTTTTAAGCAAGAAAAACCAACAAAAGACCCTTAGTAATTCATGGAGGGAATCTTGTACTAGTTTGGTTAAACAAAGATTTCTCTAACCTCTTTAAAATATTTTTGGCCGAAATTCTAGGGTTAGGTACTCCTCTGACCAAGCATCATATAGGTATAAAAACATGAAGGAAAACCTTCCTACATAGCATAGAAAAATATCATGAAATGAGGACTTGTTTAAACCTTCCTAGATTTGAAAACTCTTCTTTGGCCAAATTTTTCTTAAATTCTATTCTAGGTTTTCTAATCCTCATAAAATCCGAAAAGCACATAAAACTCCTTGTACCACAGGTGAGGGGAAGCTTACTTCCTTTTCGCTTGCGGATCTAAGGTGTGGTGATGGAAGAAGTAGCCTCTTCTTCTAGTTCCCTTCCCTTGATTCCTTGCTAAGTCCTCCTTGTATCTTAGGCTTTCTTAGGAGAAAACCTTGGCTTGGGCCGAAGATGGAGGAGAGGGGACTGAGGGTTCAGTGAGGGAGAGGGAGGATGAGGGAAAATGAGAGAAAAATAGAATTTTCCCTTTACATCATTTTTTTTTTATATTAAGGGGGAAGAGGTAGCAAAATTGGTTTTTGCTTTCCTTCTCCTTTAACCCATTTTCTATTTTATTTTATTTATTTTATTTTCTAATTTTTTCTCATCATTTATGATGAGAACAAGGGGGAATGAATCCCCTTCATTCTCCATTTAATGTCACGGCAAGAGAGGGAAAAGAGAGAGAAAGGGAGGAAGGCAAATTGCCTTTCTCTTGCTCTTTTCTTGCTTTCTCTTCTTAGATCTTTACTCCTATCTTTATCATGCATTCCCTTTCCTTGCTTTCAATATCTTTTCTCTATCCCAATTGGTTTCTACTAATTAATTCTATAAATTATAATATAAGAGGTTCAAGGTTCAATCCTTGACCTCCTCTTCTTTTTATTTCATTTTATTTCTTTTTGCTTCAACTCACTTCTTATTATTTTTCTAAGGCAAAATTCATCATTCTCTTATTTATCTTAAACGTTTAGTGGGTGTTACAGTACCCCGTACCTCATAAAAAGTTCATCCTCGAACTTTAAAATAGTTACATCAGGTGGCACTGAACTTTCGGCTGACCTCCTCTTCTTTTTATTTCATTTTATTTCTTTTTGCTTCAACTCACTTCTTATTATTTTTCTAAGGCAAAATTCATGATTCTCTTATTTATCTTAAACGTTTAGTGGGTGTTACAGTACCCCGTACCTCATAAAAAGTTCGTCCTCGAACTTTAAAATAGTTACATCAGGTGGCACTGAACTTTCGGCTGAGTGCATCGGCCACTTTGTTCGCCTTTCCTGGGTGATAAAGAATCTCGCAGTCGTAATCTTTAACTAGCTCGAGCCATCGGCGTTGCCTCATATTCAGGTCTTTTTGCGTGAAGAAATATTTCAGACTCTGATGGTCGGTATAAATCTTACACTGAACTCCATATAAATAATGTCTCCATATTTTGAGAGCGAAGACCACGGCTGCTAGTTCTAAGTCGTGAATGGGATAATTCTTCTCATGCTCTTTAAGTTGTCTAGAAGCGTAGGCAATGACTTTGCCATCTTGCATGAGTACATCTCCAAGTCCTGTGATGGAAGCATCGCTGTACATATCGAAGCCTCTGTTGGTTTCCGGGAGAGTAAGAATCGGAGCACTGGTTAGTCTCCTTTTTAATTCCGCGAAACTCTTCTCGCAAGCTTCTATCCATTCATACTTTGTATTTTTCTTGGTGAGGGTTGTCATAGGGGCTGCGATTTTGGAGAAATTCTCTACGAATTTCCTGTAATAACCTGCTAGCCCGAGAAAACTCCTGACTTCGCTGGCATTCCTTGGTCTGTTCCAGTTATTTACAGCTTCGATTTTGCTTGGATCCACCATAACTCCATCTTTGGAGATGACATGACCTAGGAATATTACCCGGTCAAGCCAAAACTCGCATTTGGAGAATTTTGCATATAGTTGTTTCTCTTGAAGGATCTGTAGTACAGTATTCAGGTGTTCAGCATGTTCTTCTGGGGTTCTCGAGTAGATAAGTATATCATCAATGAAGACGATTACAAATTTATCAAGATATGGGGTAAATACTCGATTCATCAGGTCCATAAATACTACAGGAGCGTTGGTTACTCCGAAAGGCATAACTATGAACTCATAGTATCCATATTGGGTTCGAAATGCTATTTTTGGTATATCATCTGGTTTCACCTTCACTTGATGATAACCGGATCGTAGGTCTATCTTTGAGAAAACGGTCGCACCCTTCAGTTGATCGAACAGGTCATCGATCCGTGGGAGTGGGTACCGGTTCTTGATCGTCACATTATTCAGCGCTCGGTAGTCTATACACATTCGCATAGACCCATCCTTCTTCTTTACGAACAGCACTGGAGCTCCCCATGGAGAGTGACTAGGACGAATAAGTCCCTTGTCGAGTAATTCGGATAACTGTTCCTGAAGCTCCTGTAATTCAGCCGGAGCCATACGATAAGGTGCCTCTGAGATCGGCTGAGTACCAGGAATCAATTTGATCTCGAATTCTATCTCTCTGTCAGGGGCCAACCCTGGTAGTTCATCAGGAAATACTTTTGGATAGTTGCATACTACCCTGACATCCTCTAGCTTCAGGTCTTTGACTTGATTGGTATCAACCACGTGCGCTAGAAACCCCATACATCCTTTATCTAACATCCTTTGTGCTTTAATAGATGACAATAACTTCTCCGTTCCTTTCGGTTCCCCGTAAAACTCAAACTCTGGTTCATTTTCGGGTCAGAAAATCATTTTCCTTTTGCGGCACTCGATTGAAGCGCCGTATTTGCTAAGGAAATGTCATAATCCTGCATATCAAGTACTATCAGGTTGCAGTAGAGTTCTCTGTTTGCGATCCGAATGAGTACTGCTTGCAGCATATGGTCCGATGGCATAATCTCCCCGGATGGTAAGGTTGTTAAGAATGTGTCCTCTAGAGTTCGGAGTGGTATATCTAGCTTCTTCATAAAAGGTGTTGAGACGAACGAGTGTGTTGCCCCGGTATCAAATAATACTACAGCATACTGATTGTAAATAAGTAGCTGACCTGTGACAACAGTAGAGGCATTCGCCACGTCCTCCTTGGTAAGAGAGTAGACTCTGGCGTTCGTCATAGTGGGAGGGGCCTCCAATCTTCCTTGGCTGATTGAAGTCCCTTCTATGGCAGCTTGCATCTGGTGAAGCTGTGCGGGGGCACTCCTGTTCTGAAAGTTCTGCGGAGGTGGTGCCTGAGGCTGAGTTGAGCAATTTCTCGCTAGATGACCTTCCTTTCCACAACTATAGCACTTCCTGGTGCTTAGGAGGCATACTCCGGAATGCATTTTTCCACAAGTGGTACACTGAGCTGTGGAACCTGAATCATTCCTCCCTTGGAAGGAAGGTATCTAGACTTTCACACCTCCTAGATCATCTTCTCGTCTATGGTCTCTACCTCCTCTTTCACGTCTTCTTCCCCCTTCATGCCTCCTTCTTTCTCTTGGTGGATCATAGAATGGGTCACTTTGATGAGAGTCTTCATGATTAGAATTGCCCCCACGGTTGGAAACTTTTTCTCCTTCAGGTCGATCCATCCTTTCGTGTATTTTTTCAAGTTATCTTTGAAGCATTCTCTCAAATTGTTGAGTAAGTGCCTCCATTTGAAGCCTATAAAGATCTCGCCTAGGGGAATGAGGTGATTTTTCCCCACTCATGCTTGCAACAAAAGAAGATGACATGGAAAATTACAAAAGAAATGTTAGACGGACCTCACCACTCTACTCACGTGGTTGCACTCAAATTTATCCAATGAGCTTCCTCTATAAGCCCTTAAGGAAAGAATCTTATCAATGTCTTTCTCAAGACAGCAAGTAGACAATCAAGTGAACAAGAAATCAACAAGAGAAATATGAGTAGAACAATAGAAATAAGCGGATAAAACAAGAAATTCAGCAATGATCAAGAGCAATGAAAGGAATATCTTTGAATTCAGATTTCACAAAGAAAGAATATTGAGTCCTTTCAATTCACAAAATTTTTTTTCTGAATTTTCCTTCTTTTTTTTTTAAGTTGAGGACCCAAATAGTGAATAGAAATTTGTGATAGATAGGGACGAAGAGATCAACAAAGAGGGACAGGAACAAAGATGAAAACAAGACACAAACCTGAAAATCAAGGAGCCAAGGCTCTGATACCAAATGATAAAGAACCTTGTAAATGGATCACCTTGAAATTCAGTTTGGGGAAGGGTATTGATGACACACTCAAGCAAGATGAGAAGGTGAGTGATAAGTCATGGGATTTGATCGACACATGTTGCCTTGATAAGATCAGAATTTGTTAGGTTCGTCGGGCCGTGATAACCGCTTTTTCGCGTCGCGGAAACCCCGAGTCACCCAAAGCCATGGATCTCATGCAAAGATTCGTAAACAAAACTTTTCGAAAAACCTTTTTCTTGTACGAGTTTGTAAAAACTTTAGATCTACAATAAAGTTAAGATCATTACCCTTGTAGCGAAGCCCTTCGCGTTCCCGCTCGTCCAAGGTGCCGGATCTCTAGACCGTCAAGTGTACGGTCCTCTAGAAGTATCCACACGAACAATCCTTGATGGAGAAGACCAAACAAAGGTGTGCTAGCACCTTGTCTTGTTCGGCCAAGAGAGGAGGAGAGGGAGAAGAGAGAGCTCTAGAGGAAGAAGATGACTTAATCACACTTGAATGAAAAATGAATATTTTCATTCCCCACTAGAGTGGCCGGCCACATCTTGGAGGTGTAACTCCCCACATTAATTCCAATTAATGTGGAGACCATTAAGAGTTGTAACCCCCATGAGGTGGCACTCTAGGATGATGTGGATCAACACTATTGGTCCACATCTTGCCACCTCACTAAATGACATGGCAACAAGTGTAACCTCCTCATTTAATGTGGGCCGGCTACATTAAATGCTATGGAGGCTTGTAACCTCCATGAGGTGGCACACATTGATGATGTGGAGCAATCCTATTGGTCCACATCTTGCCAACTCACTAGTGATGTGGCAAAAAGTCAAGTCAAACATTACTTTTTCTCTTCCTCTCAAATCAAGTCAAACTTGATCAAATCTTCTCATGGTTGATCTAATCCAACCATATAATTCAAGCCAACTTAATATAATGAATCTAATTCATTAAATTAAGTTGATTCAATGAGTCATAATCTAAATTAGACTCATTGAATACATGAATCAACTTGAGTCCAACTCAATTAGCCCAATTTGGATTACTCTTAATCCAATATGATTCATCAAATGAATCTAATCCTCTTGGTTCATCATATGAACCAAATCTCCATCTAATTGTCCTTAGTGTGTGACTCTATAGGTTCTTGTAACGTTGGCAATGCCCTAAACCCATTTAGGAGCATAAGTAATGAGCGGTATCTAGCAACACATCATTACTACCCAAGTTACAAGAATGTCGAGATCCGACATCACCTTGTGACTACCAATTGTGACTCCTCACAAAATATGTCAAATGTCCTTCTATCCTTGACATCTAGATTGATCAATGTGAGGCATAGACCGTGTCTCCTCTAATCAATCTAAATCTTGAACTCCAAGTAGACTCACTCGATCAAATGAGCTCAACATCTCATGTTGACTCATTTGGGCATGGCCATGCACTTCGTTGTCTAACTCTATCAAGAATATTGATGTCGCTCCCGTCATATGGGAGGGATAGATCCCATCTACATCACTCACATCCCTCTGCATAATTCGTTACATACATAGTAATCGCCTTTATAGTCCACCCAGTTACGGGTGACGTTTGACGAAACCAAAGTACATAACTCCTTATGTAGGGATCTATGGTGACTTCAGGTCCAAGGACTAATAGTCATACTAATAGCCACATGAGAAAGTATATGACACTCATATAACGATCCATGATACTTTCTCAGGCGGGTCATTCAGTATACATTCTCCAATGTATACCCATGTGTCAGCTTGATATCTCTATATCCATGACTTGTGAGATCAAGTCATCGAACTGACCTACATGCTAGTCTTATTGCATTAACATTGTCCCTGAATGTTAATACTCGACTAGGAATGATTTAGAGTAGTGTTCCCTATATCATCTCACTATCGATTCAACTAATCGATTGATATAGGTATGAACCTTCTACTCAAGGACGCTATTATACTTAGTCTATTTGGCACTAATACAAATAAGTATAATAACCAAACAAATGCCTTTATTAATATACAAGAATATGATATACATGAGTCCATACAATCAAAAAATGATTGGCTCTAGGGCTCTAACTAACAGAATTAGTTCTTTGCCTAAGAACTAGAAGGAAGCTCTCATGAAACAGAAACTCAAATTTTCATTCAAATTCACGTGATTTTCCATACAAGAGTTCTCCTATTTAACATCCCCTAAGATCCACTATGCACTAATTATGCAATAAATATCATGCTTGCATGCATGGTATTTATTATCCACTAATGCAACCACTAATCCCTAATACTAGCTTAATGCAACCATGGATGCATGGTATTTTAATACTAGCTTAGGAACTCTCCAAAAATGCATTAAAAGCCCACAAAGGACATCAAAAATCACTTTAGAAACACCCCCCCCCCCCCAAAAAAATGCATACGAAAATTGTCCTTATGTTGGTTCAATTTCACTTTCAAATTGAAGGAATGTGATCCATTTAGTTGTTGCCTCCATTGTACATTGATCCTCCTTTTCCTTGAGCCACATTATTAAGCCTTCCAAAGCTTGCTTCATTCTCTTAGTCTTGGACCCTATCATGGGTCCCCCAATTCCCTTCAATGCCTCTTCTTGGCTCACATCAAAGTATGAGACTTAGTTCCTCTACCCAAGAATAAAAAATTCAATGAGACTAAGTGGGTGGCTACAAATAAGTTAATGAAAAAGGGGGAAATTATCATAAATAAAGCTAGATTAGTAGCTAAAAATTTTTGTCAAGTAGAAGGACTTGACAATGATAAAACCTATGCCCCAGTAGTCAGACTTGAGTCCATTAGAATACTACTAAACTATGTAACTCATAAAGGGTTTAAGCTCTACCAAATGGATGTCAAATCAACCTTCTTAAATGGACTAATAAAAGAAGTATATGTAGGTCAACCACCTTGATTTAAAAATCTACAACATCCTAATTATGTTTTCAAATTAAAAAAATAACCATATATGGTCAAAAGCAAATACCTAGGCTTGGTATAAATGATTATGCACTCATCTTTTTCAAAAGAATTCAAACAAGGTTGAATTGATCCAACCTTGCTTGTAAAAACCTTGAAATTTGGTATTTTTGTTCCTCATGTTTACATTGATGACATAATTTTTGGATCTACAAACTCAGACTTTCTACAAGAATTCATAAACTTAATGGAACAAAAATTTGAAATGAGTCTAGTAGGTAAGCTAACTTTCTTCTTAGGATTACAAATAAAACAAACTAATAAAGGTAATTATGTCTATCAAGAAAAATAAACAAAAGAATTACTTAAAAAATTTAGAATGGATAATTTTAAAGAAATGAAAACACCCATGTTAATAAATGAAAATATAGATAGTGATCCTAATGGAAGACTAGTATACCTTAAGTATTATAAAAGTACCATAGGTAGTCTGTTATACCTAAATTGACTTAACATACTATTTAGAGTTATTATATGTGCAAGATATTAAATCTGTCATAAGGAATTCCATCTAAACATTTTTAAAAGAATTTTTAGATATCTAAAATGTACACAAAATATAGGAATATGGTACCCTAGGACATCTAACTTTGACCTTTTAGGATATTATAACTCAGATTATGTTCACTATAAATTAGATAAAAAAAAGTACAAGTTATGGATGTCAATTACTTGGACTATCACTTATCAACTGGTTTAGTACAAAACAACATTATGTTTCTTTATCTACAATTGAGACAAAATATATAGCTATGGGTGAGTGTGAAGCATAATTATTATAGATGATGCACACATTACAAAACTTTAACTTAAACTATAAACATACAAAAATCTTTATTGATAATATAAGCTCAATCAATTTAACAAAAAATTCAGTGCATCATTCGAGAACCAAACATATAGAAACTAAGCACTATTTTGTAATAGATAGTGTAGCCATAGGCGATATTGAACCTAACTATATTGTGTCAAAGTTGAATTTGGCAGACATTTTTATGAAACCACTATTAGAACTCAAATTTAGCAACTTAAGACAAAAATTAGGTATGTGTATTGATCCTATCTGAGAGCTTGCGAGATGAAGCACTGGGCGGCGATGGGTGATGGCAGATTCTGATACCGATGAACAAGAGAAGATCGGAGAAAACCACAGCGGACCTTACTCACGCTTGAAGACAAGATAGCCGATCCGAGAAAACCAAAGCGGATCTTATGAGTGATACCTCACGAAAGGGAACGCTGGTGAGATGGCTCCGAGGGTCTGTAGAAAATCGAAAGTCCGATGTATGAAGCGATCTCGTGATCCTGCACACAATGAGATTAACTGACAAAGCGTTAGTGACCTAAAACCGGGGTGAGAATCCTTGGCTAGGCCCTTCGATGCTCAAGTTAGCCTCCGCGCGAGAAGGAGTAATGTGGAAGAAGATGAAAATTAGGGTTTGCGTTGTGTAGGAATGATTACTTACTTCGCCAGTGGAGAGAATTCTCCTTTTTATACCACCTCACTTGACCTCCACAGTCATGAGATGGACCCTAGTTTGTTGAAGTTGGTTATGAGATGACGAAAGCACCACTTGTAAAAATAGTTTAAGGAATCTTTATTGTACCCCAGATGTACCTTCTTTGTCGTTTAGCAAACCTGCACAAGCTTCTAGAAGGCATTTCCCGCCAAATTAGTTAAGCCCTTGTATAATCACAAAGTATATCCATATGATTTATATACCAGAGTTTATGAAAAGTCAAACGATGTAAGACTCGGTCGACCTCTTTCACTCGGTCGGTCTTCACCTGTCGAGCATACTGTGCCTTGTTTGCTACGGGGCCAAATGCTTCTTCTGCTCGACCGACTATTCTCGCTCGGCCTGTCTCGGCCTATCGAACTTAGATATTCGGTCTGCCTCTTTCGCTCGGTTGGTCTTCACCTACCGAGCCTACTGTGCCTTGTCTGTTATAAGACTAAATGTTTCTTCCATTCGACTGGCTGTTCTCGCTCGACCTATCTCGGCCTACCGAATGTAGATATTCAGTCGACCTCTTTCGCTCGGTCGGTCTTCACCTTCCGAGCCTACTGTGCCTTGTCTATTATAAGGCTAAATGCTTCTTCCGCTCGATCAGCTGTTCTCGCTTGGCCTGTCTCGGCCTGCCGAACTTAGATACTCGATTGGCCTCTTTCGCTCGGTTGGTCTTCACTTGTCGAGCATACTATGCCTTGTTTGCTACGGGGCCAAATGCTTCTTCTGCTCAACTGGCTATTCTTGCTCGGCCTGTCTCGGCCTGCCGAACTTAGATATTCGGTCAACCTCTTTCGCTCGGTCGGTCTTCACCTACCGAGCCTACTGTGCCTTGTCTGTTATAAGGCTAAATGTTTCTTCCATTAGACCGGTTGTTCTCGCTCGGCCTGTCTCGGCCTGCCAAACTTAGATATTCGGTCGACCTCTTTCGCTCGGTCGATCTTCACCTACTGAGCTTACACGAGTCTTGCTGCTCGCCTAGCCTTCTTTCCCCCTTTACTAGAAAACAAATTCATTCTTCATAACCCATATCACTAACCTTCCCTCCAAGTCTAGTCGAAGGAGGTGTAGCCGACTGACTAGACCCAAGCCTATTTTTGTTTCTTTGCCAGTCTTTGGTCATGTCCCTTCCATGGCTATTGCAGTAGTCTCATGAATTTTTCTATAGTAGTCCTCGTGACTCCCAGTACAGTGGCCTCGTGACTCTTTTGGTTAGTTAAATAGGGCTGCGATCTTCCCTTCTTTCTTCACATGTCTTAGTTCTTCTCCATCCTACTCTCCTCCTTCTATTGAGAGTATGGCTCTAGACTCCCCTCTCTGGGAGCAATTCCTATTGGAGAAGGTAAGATTTATAGATGAAGCTTCTCAAGCTTTATATCCAGCTAACTCTCGGGCATGAGAGTTGGAGGTATCTCTGTCGGTCACCCAGCTTCAAGCACGGTCGGAAACGGCCTTGAGGAACAAAGTTTGTCATGATCTAGAACTTCAGGCCAAAGAGTTGACTGTTTCTAAGACTCAACAGGCTTCAGAGGTATCCATGTTAACCGGGGAGGTTCACGTAATTAGCATGTTGGCGTCGTGGTGGCAGCAAAGCCTTGATCGTCTGCAGGCTAAGGTGGATGCTCTGAAAGCATAACTCAAAATGTTCAAGCAGGAAGTGGATTGTTCTGTCACATGTCTGAAGGAGCGTGAACAAGTTTGCACCTCCTTTGTTCATGAGACCACTTTTCTTCCTACTTTCTCCTGGGCGCAAAAGAGCGCACTGGCTCTCGTAATGGGGAGGTGGGGGGCATTTCGGTCGGATGATAGATTTTTCATCCTACTATCCTACCAGGTAAAATATTCCCACTTTCCCAACCTGGTCGGGTTTACCTTTAGCTGGGTTGAAGTTTTCTAAGAAGTCTGAGAGCTCATGTTTTGAAATTTCTACTGGCATTCCAAGGTTCAATGTTTTGGAAGGAAAATGTAATGCTATGTAACTAATCATGTTCTTAATGTGAAACCAAACAGTTTCTGGTATAAGACTGAATGATTTTCTTGGGTTTTTTTTTTGTTTAACAAGAATAAATGATCTTCCTTATCTATTCAAACACTCTACTTTCACTCATTCCTTCATTTATTATTCATAGGAAATTGAATATCTTGATATGTTCCGTAACAAGGAGATAACATCAGTAGCGCGATACGTAATGATATCGATGTGAATATAACTCATTTAGTTATATCCATTATAAATGCTTTTGTACGGGCTCGTGACATGTGCCCTACAATCCTCTCTACTGATGTACCAGGGTACATCTTCGACGTCATCGCCCTGTCATTTCTTTCTTCTGACAAATCGACGCCTCCCCTTATGGGAGCACTTTATATCCTACGGTGTTGGTTATTAGTAGATATTCATAGAAACCCTAAACCCTTTATGCTATAGTCCCTTCGTCTTCTTCCTTGAGTTGTTTCGGTGGTGCCACGGTTTGACTCTTTTCCATCTTTTGTCAGTCTACTTCTTCTTCTGGTCTCTCCCTGTTGTCCTCTCCTCCAGTGACCTCAGTAAGTGTTTCCCTTCTTTGCTCCCAAATTTCTCCATGACTGAAGAATCATTTTCTGCTTGGTATGCATAAACTCGCTCTACCTTTCGGGAATCTGATCGGTCTGCTCTCTATTCCCGGTATAAGATTCCCGATACTTTTCGTATTATCGTCCCTAACTCTGAATCTCGCTCCCATCTTCCTCCTAAAAATTGTGTAACTTTCTTTAAGGATCAATTAGTAGCTGGTTTACGTTTTCTAATCCCTCCTTTTTTGGTAGAAATAAGCCAATATTTCAGTATTCCCTTACAACAGTTTGCTCCCAACGCCTTTCGTTACCTTTGTGGTTTGTACATGCTCTTCTGCCTCCACGACATTCCTCCTATTCCTCAGAATATCTTCATGTTCTCCTACCCCAAGAAGTCAGATCTTGGGGTTTTCTTGTTTCAATCTAGACCCAAGATGACTCTTTTCGAAGAAATGCCCTCCTCCATCAAGGCATGGAAATCGCGCTTCTTTTTCATAGAATTTCCCGAGTCCATCCCCTGGTCTTATTCCTGGGTATCTTCTCTTCCTAATTTGCCTAATGTGAAGGAGTTGCACAAGCTTACCTCTTTTGCTACTTATTCCAAGAAGTTATTGGGCCATCGGTTATACATTCACAAATGGCTTCGTGATGACCTCTTATATCTTTTTGGATTGAGTCCTGTCAGGGTGGAGCTCCGTCGCTCCCTCAGTAAGTTGTTATTCACTTATCTAAGTCTCTTTTTTATTAACTAAGATATTTTTTGTTGGGCGCAGTGGAGGCCTATTATGACTCCATGATAGAGCAACAACTAAAAGAGCGAGACGAAGTAATCAAAGCGAAGGAGAAAGAACTTCTTGATGCTTTGAATCAGCCTCCCTCAACAGAAGTTCCTGCTAGTGTGGGTCAATCTTCTTCCGCAGAAGTTCCCACGGGTACAGAGGGTGCTTCTGTTTCTCAGGTGGCAACCTCGGAGGAGACTCTCAATGATTCCCCCACGATGGTAGAGCTCCCTTCTCCAGTATCCTTGGGGAAATCTCCTGAGAGAGCTCCTGTCCGGAAGAGGCGTAAATTGATTATTGCCCCTTCCCCCAAGAGGGCATCTTCCTCCATTCTTGAGGATTCTCCCCCTATAGACACCATCCCTACTTCTCCTGATCTTCCCCTTGCGTCCCTCTATCCGGCTCTTGTCTCTTTATCTTCATAACCCCTTCCACTACTATTGGTAGCTCAGCATCTACCCTTTTTGTAAATTTCCCTGTTCATACCACTTTAACTACCTAAGACTCGACCTATCTTATTTTTTATCCCCGTTCGACTCAAACTCATTTATCTTATGCTTCCTCCCTCACTTCCACCTTTCCGATAATGCTAGGAGGGTCCCTTAGCACCCTTTGGGAGGAGGTGCGCCAGGCATATGAGGGAACTTCTCATTCAGAGGCGACCACTCAATTTTCTATTGAGGAGACAAGGGTACCAATATTTTCTTATCTGTATTTATCATGTTTTCACTGATTTGCTAATATACTTTAATTGTGTAGCGCTGGTTACATAATTTGTATCTGCCTCATTTGTTGGATTCTTCCCTTCGGGAGATAGAGAGGTTAAGGGGACAGACTTCAAAATTATCCTCAATTCAGGCTGTTGAATAGGTAAACAAGTTATCTATTGAACTTCAAGAGGTTCGTTCATCACTTCAGTCTGAGACCCAGAGAGCTGACCAATACAAAACTGAGGTGGAGAACTCCCAGTCTCAATTACAGTTAGCCACCACCCATAGTGATGAACTATCCTCCAAACTGGCTGATCAAGCAGTCGAAATCTCTCGATTATCCTCCCAGCTACAGTCTTTAAAGGATGGCCACACTAAAGAGCTAGCCGATAAGTTATCCCAGCAGACTTTGAAAGAGGATGCTTTAAAGGTCGTCAAAAAGAACTGGCAGATTACAAGGCCGAGGAGGATGGCCGGTTCGAGATGCGCCAGAAGGTCTTCTTCAAGTCTCCTTCTTTCATGGCCCCCATGTCTGATTTCGTTATCAACAGCATTGATTTCACACTTAAGGAGGGGGTGGATCAACTAAAAGACTTGAAGTTGGTGGTCGCTGATCCTCCTCCCAGCTTTCCTAATCATAGAAGAATATTGAAGAACTGCCCCCTAACTTCTATCCCCAATTTTTGTAATTCTGGAAGTGTTATGTCCTTTACAATGGTCATATGATGATTTTAAAACTTGGTTGGGTATATTTTGATTATTCTTTGGTTAGTTTCATTCTCCGGGTAATGTTCCCTTCACTCGGCCTTTCTTTTTGAGAACATTAATCAAATAATTGTATGTGTAAATTAGGCATCCGTTCAATCCTTCTATCAAGGCAAGGTGGACTTATTTGTCCGACCCCCCTCTCAAAAGACAGGGCGAGTCTATAAGTTTTTTCACGTTCATTCTATATACCCAGACGGAACTTTCCCCTTCGCTCGAGTTGTCTCACACCCCTCCTGGATTTTTCTGATCGTGTGGATGTCAGTTCCTTTCATACTGACCAGATATCCGGATACACCTTTTTTTTGCCTTGACCGGGTTAATCTCAAGCATTCACTCTTGCTTACCTCCAGAAGCCTGTTAAAAGGTGGGTCTCCATACTCCTCGGGTTTTGATATTCACTTGGGATTAGTGTTTTGGGAAATGGCGCAATATAAGCGCACCTCCTTTTGTGTACCCTCTGATCTACCTACACCTCTATTGGCCTTCCTTCCGTCTTCATGCTTCCATCTTGATGAGTGAATCATCTTTCTAAGTCGTTGTTTCAGGGGCTTTAGGAAAAAGGATGAAAAGGAGATTAAGGGTTTTTCTCTTTGTCTTCCTCCTCACGCCATTTCCATTATCCATGTTCAATCAGCAACTCCAGTACCCTTCTCTGGTCCTTCGCTTATGATGGCTTCTTCTTCCTCGGCTACTAAATGGTTCGCTAGCTGTTCTTCCGACGCCAGTGAGGCAGAGGTTTGTGTGCTTGGCCTGGATTATGACTTTCCTTCATATGTAGCCCTTCCTACTCATGAGGATCGCCCCCACCTTCCTCCTAAAGGTAGCATCATCGTCTTTTGGGAGTAGGTTTTGGCAGGCTTTTGACTTCCTCTACACCCCTTCTTTATGGATGTAAGCTCCTACTTTGATGTACCCTTGAACCAACTTATTCCTCAGTCCTTTTCCATCCTATCGGGCTTCATCGCTGTCTCTCAGATACTGGATTTTCCTCCTACTCTTCGCTTGTTCAATCAATTTTTCTTCCTCCGTCAAGTAGAGGATAGTCATTTTAAATTTCAAAGTCACCCTAAGACTAGTTTATTCTGTCATATTCCCCCTCAAGCAGAATGGAGGCAAAAGTTTTTCTTCTTACAACTTCCTTCTCCTCCCCCATACCCCATAGTCTGGCGACGGGTTCTTCCTCCTTATCCCCCTCCGGAGACAAGGTCCATTGATCTGATGTTTATCCCTTCTATGTCAATGCTACGAGGGGTCAAGTTTAGCTTGCCTCCGTTGATCATTGAAGGCTTGCTATTTATTTTTGGAATAAGCTCCGTGGACATAGAATTGGAGGCTTCTTTCGGTGAGTTCGATACTTCTACCAATGTTCATTAATCTCTTATTATCTTTACCTCCTCTTCTTATTTCCTATTTCTCTCAGCTGATGTTGTTCTTCCTGCTTTCATGTACAAACATCTGGGGCTAACTAAGTCAGTTCTAACCAATTTGAGCGAAGAACTATTACAGTGGCGTCGGCTAAATCCTCGCCCCTCTTCTCTTGGATTGCTTCCTCTTTACGAGGTTCCTATTGAGGCTGATGAATCTTCTGAAGAAGAGAGTCCCTTTATTGTTCGACGCTCATAACATCTTACCGCAAAAAACAATCGACCTCCGATCATTATTTCTGAATTTACACAAGCCCCGATTACGCCTGCCGGGATTTCTTACGAGAAAGGTAAGGGACCAGCGCCCCCTAGTCACTTTCGTCGTAACTTGGCTCTGAACATGATGAGCCCCTGTTTACTGATTTCTACAGTACCCCTGGTTGTCTCTAATCCTGAGGTAATGTCGACCACATTGGAATCTCCTCAGCTTCCCCTCACTTTCTCTCCTTTTCAATCAACGGCGAGGGCTAGAAGAACCCCCTGTAAAAGGTCTTCTCATTTTATCTCTCAAGATACTAGTTCCAAACCACCTTCTGGATCTCTTCCTCTAGCATTACCTCCCCACGCTTCTAACCCAAGCAGTCCTGTGACTCTCAGCGTTGCACTCCCACCTGCTTCTTCTGAATCCTTACCTCCTTCCTTTACCGGTCCCTCATCTTCTGCTCTTCCCAAACTTCTATTTTGGCAAGCCCAATGCGTGGCCTCTGTGATGAGGAAAAATGTACCCCCTTCTGCTTAGGGGATCCTTCAATTACATGACTCGATAACTGGAGTTTGGCTACATGGCCAAGACTTTCTGAAAGACAAGAGTGTTTCCGAACAGGCAGACCTTCACAATCGTCAAGCTTCTACTGTAAGTATTTTGGATATGTCTCCTTATGTTATAATTATAATTCTGTAATTGTGTTACTGTTTTTACTTAGTTCATGGCCTCAAGTTTTCACATGGGCATCTTGGCGGCTGAGTTAGACGAGGAGAACAAAATCTTAAAGGATCAAATAAAGGCTTTGGAAGCAGCTCCCCTTTTCTTTGGTGGAGAAGTCACCTGACTAAAGGAAAAGATAGACTCCCAGGCTCAACAGACAACCCTTCTAGAGCAAGATTTGCAAAATCATCAACAATTGTTAAAGACTAAAGATGAGGAGAAAAGGACTTTGGAGTTACAAAGATAGAGTCTCTCCTCTCAATTGAGTGTTGAGGTGGCCCGAAAAGATAAGGTTGTTTCAGATGCCACCCTCAAGTCTACCCTTTTGACTTGATTTGGAACCTCACGTCCTCGATCCCCCGATTTAGCTCAAGAGTTAGCCTCTCAAATTTTGAGTTGTTACAACTACAAGAGCAGCTAAAAGCTCAAACCTCAGAGGCCGATTTTTTATCTAAAGAGTTGGATCGTGTTAAAACAGAAAGGGATAATTTTAAAGCCATGTCAGAACGTCTTACCTCAGAGCTACAAGACTATAAGATAGATGAGGAAAATTGTTGGGAGAGTAGGCGGCTGGCATATCTTGCCTCCCCTAAATTCAGAGCTGAGTTTGCCGGGCGTATCATCGGGACTATGACTGGTTCAGTTGAAGGTATTCTCGAACAACTGAGGGAAGGAGGTTTTTTACCCCAAGAACCTCCTCCCTATTTCGTAGATTTACGACATCTCAAAGAAGGGCTACCCAAAGACCTGTTTATCCGTTTCAAATAAGGGTTGAGTGTGTATATTGATCAGGGGACAAAACTACTGGTGCCTCTCCCTATTGCTCAAAGACTATGCTGATGTGTTTCAGCCTTATTTGTTTACCCCTCACTTACCGTCTCCTCAAGGTTGTAAAGCGGATTTAGCAAGGTATTTTTGTAATAAGCAAAGTATTACATGTAAACATGTAAAACAATTGAATAATGTATTTTGTAAACCATAGATGAGCATTCAAATATTAGTGTTCACCTGTTTGATGATTCCCAATAGTTTTTGTTTCGTGTCTGAATTCCTTCCCTTGTCTGAAGAGGATTTTTAAGTCAACTAAGATGAAATAGAAAAACATGTTCCACCATACGTGACTTAGGCACATATTTGTTTGAAAGACGTAAAACCTTTGATTTTTCTTCGTGGAGATCTAACCGACCACTTTATTGGGTCTTTAATTGGCCCTAATAGAGCATAGGATGCAGGTTCACTCTTTCCTTTGAAGATTTAAGGTTTCCGATTCTTCATAAGAAAACCCGACCGACTGTGACAGAGCGGCGGAAGCACGCTCAAATTATTTAAAGGTTTAAAGTCCCGATTCCCCCTGAGGAAGCCCGACCGGTCACTTCTCAAGGTCCCCGATCGACTATGACAGAGCGGAGGAAGCACGCTCGAACTGTTTAAAGGTTTAAAGTCCCCGGTTCCCCTTGAGGAAGCCTGGCTGGTCACTCCTCAAGGTCCCCGATCGATTATGACAGAGCGGAGGAAGCACGCTCGAACTGTTTAAAGGTTTAAAGTCCTTGGTTCCTCCTGAGGAAGTCCGACCGGTCACTCCTCAAGGTCCCCGATCGACTATGATAGAGCGGAGGATGCACGCTCGAACTGTTTAAAGGTTTAAAGTCCCCGGTTCCCCCTAAGGAAGCCCGACCGTCACTCCTCAAGGTCCCCGATCGACTATGATAGAGCGGAGGAAGCACGCTCGAACTGTTTAAAGGTTTAAAGTCTTCGGTTCCTCCTGAGGAAGCCCGACCTGTCACTTCTCAAGGTCCCCGATCGACTATGACAGAGCGGAGGAAGCACGCTCGAACTGTTTAAAGGTTTAAAGTCTTCGGTTCCCCCTGAGGAAGCCCGACCGGTCACTCCTCAAGGTCTCCGATCGACTATGACAGAGCGGAGGAAGCATGCTCGATAGTGAGAACAATTTATACTCACTAGTTTGGGCACAACTTGCTTATAGAATCAATGTCTACACTTTTTCATTACTCTTAAATCAGATGAAATGCATGTATGAATTACAGGTGTGCTTGCTAGGTTCTGTATGGTTACAAGTGATTAGCGCTCCAAGGTCTATCAAGATTTCTCCCTTCTGCATCTTGAAGATAGTAAGAACATGAGGCAAGCTTCAGTATAACCTTGTATGGTCCTCCCTGCTGGTTGGTCCTAGGAAGATCGTACCGGTTCCACTGTACAAAAATTTTGTACAAGTGTCGAACCTTTCCTAATAACCTATTGTGTTCTTTAGAAATTAAATTTGGAATCGCAAATGGAACATAACATTATTGATTTCAAATTTAACTTATCTGTTCTTAATGGTTTAGACTTGGATCGCAAACGATGCTTTACATTATTGATCCAAATCAACCTACGTTATTGATCCTGTCTGAGAAGCTGAACACGACAGAGATCTGGAAGAAAGAAACCCACCGCGATGATGAAGAATGATGTCCGCAGAGTACCGATCAGAGAAATCCAAAACGGATCAGGAAAGATGGAGTTATCGAGATTCCTCTTCGCACGAAGACCCGGTGACGAAGAAGAAATCCAAATCTGAAGAGGAAAAACCCAGATCCGAAGCATCCAAGACTTCCTGCGCACAAGAGACCAACCAACACTATCGTCAGTGACCTAAGACCGGGGTGGGAATCCCTGGCTAGGCCCTCCGACGCTCAAGTCAGTGATCTCTCTCGATGTGAAAGAAAGAGGAAGATGATGAACAGTAGCTGGAAATCAGGGTTATGAATGTGTGCAATGATGTGAGTTTGTCAACTTAACTAGCCAACGGAGAGGATTCCCCTTTTTATACCACTTCATATAACCTCCGTAGTCATGAAGTGGACCCCGGTTTGTTAGAGTTCGTTATGAGATGACGTCAGCGGCGTACTTGAGGTGAATCACTTTTAAGGAATCTTTTTTGTACCCCAGATGTACCTTCTTTGTCGTTTAGCACCTGCAAAATACTATGAAGACACATTTCCCACCAAAAAATATATATTTTCTGTCATATAGTTACATACTATAAATATCTCCATTAATCATCATTTCACCCCTCCTGCTGTAATTAATTCCATCTACCAATATTCCTTATATCGATCGAAGTTACTATATTCTATCAAGTGTCTTTCCCAATCATGGGTCATTCGACCGGTCTCGACTCCTCCTAGAAGGCATGTCCCGACTGATATTAGCCTAACTTCCTCTAGGGTATATGTCAGCTAATGCGAATCTTACTTTTGAGAAGTATATTTCTGTCTATATTAACCTACTCTCTTAAAGTATATATTCCTCCTGAGAGACGTATTTCGGTCGATATAGGCTTACCTCCTACCGGGGTATGTCTCGACCGATATCAGCTTATCTTCATCCTGAAGTTATGTCCCGGCCGATATTAACCTACTCTCTTAAAGTATATATATTCCTCCTGGGAGACGTATTTCGGTCGATATAGGCTTACCTCCTATCAGGGTTTATCTCGACCGATATCAGCCTATCTTCATCCTGAAGTTATGTCCCGGCCGATATTAACCTACTCCCTGAAAGTATATATATATTCCTCCTGGGAGACGTATTTCGGTCGATATAGGCTTACCTCCTACCGGGGTATGTCTCGACCGATATCAGCCTATCTTTATCCTAAAGTTATGTCCCGGCCGATATTAACCTACTCCCTTAAAGTATATATATATTCCTCCTGGGAGATGTATTTCGGTCGATATAGGCTTACCTCCAATCGGGGTATGTCTCGACCGATATCAGCCTATCTTCATCCTGAAGTTATGTCCCGGCCGACATTAACCTAACTCCGCCTTGGAGATATGTCCTGGCCGGTATATACTTAACTGTTTTGCTTTTCCTTCCTCCTTTTCTTTCCTCATCGGGAGACCCATAAAACCTGACCCATATCACTAGCCTTTCCTTCAAGTCTAGTCGAAGGAGGTGTAGACGACTGACTAGACATGAGTATGGTCTTGTCTTTTCCTACCCGTGACTCTGCTCCTGATATTGAAATGACCTCACAAATTTTGTGTTCCCCTATTTCTCTAAACCAAGTATAGTGATCCTGTGAGTCGTTCGCCTCTTTAAATAGGGCTACAACCTTCTCTTCATTCACCTCTCATCTCAGTTCTTTTCCTTCCTTGACACCTTTTATTACTAAGGCTATGGTCTCAGATCCTCCTCTTTGGGGGCGACTTTTGTTGGACAAGGTGAGATCTATATATGAGTCTGTTGGGATTTTTGTTCCGGCTACTTTTGGAGTTCAAGGGATCGTCCTAAGAGATGAAGCCTCACAATCCAGATCTTCTATCCAAAGATGTAGGTGCTCTGAAGGACCCAAGAAACTTCAGAGAAATTTTTACTACTTATAGAGGGGCAGCCAAATGACCCAGGGGTTTTGTGTGAAGGGCACAGCACATATTACCCTTGGGCTAAAATTGGTTGCTTCACTTGTTGAGCTCATACGGCTTGAGAGGGGAAGTGGTTTTCACATTTATTTTTCCATTATGGAATGAATCAATGTTTCCCTGTCTCTTCACCCTTGAGCTTTTCTGTTTTTTGTTGCTTTCTTCGTCCCGGGCAAAATATTGCCTCTTATGAGCCTTGGCAAGCTCGGGCGGAGTGGGCTATTTCCATCTCTGCTCCATGGTAAGTCTGAATCCAGTGGGACTAAGATTTTCTGAGTGCTCTAAGAGTTTATGCTTGTAATATTTGCTATCTATTCGAGGTTTGTTGTTCCTGGGGGAAATGTAATGCTATGTATTTGATCAGATTCTAAGTGTAAAAATAAACCTTTGTATCTAATCAAATGATTCTACCGAATCCTTTTACAAAATGTGGTATTGTGTTCATCATTTCTTCGTGTATCTTATGTGTCATTTATCATAGCTAAAGCTATCTTAACTGTTACTATAGTTCGATAATGTTATACCAACTGATGTTGTCTTATTGACTGAAGTCAATATCATACTTATCTAGCATAACCACAATTTCCCTCGTCAATATAAATTTATTTCGATAAATATTAAGTTGTGTTTTATAAGGATAATTTAAAATTTTGTTATTCTTCTAAATTTCTATTCTTAAAATGTTTTTGTCTATAGCCTGGGTTTGGTCAAAAAGTTCAGTCCTTTTTTAATTTATTATGCCCAGTCGATCACGTCTTCTTTCGAGGTTTCTGAACTGGTGGTTGGCCCTCCTTCGGGTGAGAGAATGTTCGAGGTACTACCAACCCTATCGTGATCCGATTCGTCACATCTAATATAAATGCCCCTTTTTTTTTATGATGACCTGACACATATCCTTTCTGGCCGCCACGTCACGTAGGTCTTTTGCCTTTTACGATCCTCAACGTCTGTTGAGATACCAGTGTCCTGATCTGACGACAATCGTGCATTTTTCAAAACCCTAAACCCTTCGTCTTCTTTTCAACCTTTTCTTCTCTAGAGTTCTTTTCCTGTTGCTGCCTTCAACCAGACCTCGTGCTCACCGTCTTACGACAATCCTCTTTCTGGTCTCCAGTAAGTAATCCATTATTTTCTTAGCCTATACCTTTTCCCATGGCCGTGGAAACAATTGCTCCTTGGTATGTCCATATGTCTTCTACCTTTGACAAGAATGCTAGATTATCCATCCGCCGTCAATATGAAATTTCTAAGGAATACAAAATCCTACTCCCGACATCGAATGCTCGGCCTCATCATCCCCCTGATAATTGCGTGACTTTTTTCAGGGATCAGTTGATAGGGGGCTTAAGATTCCCCATTCCTCCTTTCTTGATTGAGATAAGTAGGTATTTTGACATTCCTTTGCAGCAGTTTGCCCCTAATGCATTTCGTTATCTGTGCGGTACTTACATGTTGTTTCGTCTACGAGATATTCCTCCTACTCAAAATTTCTTCATGTTTTCCTATCCCAAGTACTCGGAACCTGGTGTCTTCTTATTCCAGTCGCGCACTAAAATGGTCTTTTTTGGAGATATGCCATCGTCTCTCAAAGCCTGGAAATCTCGTTTTTTCTTTTTAAAGTTTCCGGGGCCTATTCCTTGGTCTCATGCTTGGAAATCTTTCTTGACTCCCTTGCCCGACGTTAGAGAGTTTCATCTTCTTCCCTCCTTTCCTATTTATTGTGAGAAGTTATTAGGTCACCGACTCTCGATCCCAAAATGGTTGAAGGTCGAGCTTCTATACTTATTTGGTTTAAGCCCCGTCAAACCTGATACCCACATTTCCTTAGGTAACATCTTGTTCCTTTCTTCTCGCTTTTAACTGCCTAAACTGTTTTTCTTTTCTATACAGTGGAGAGTTTTTATGATGCTTTGATTGACGAAGAAATACGCGTGGAAGAAGACTTGCTTCGCGCCAAGGAGGCCGAATTTCTGGCCGCTATCGCCCCTCCTCCCTCAATTGAAGAGCCAGCTTCCTTAACCGAAGTACCTAGCTCTTCAGGGGCTCGTGACGTTCCTGAAGGTTCTCCTGAGGATCCTACCGTAGAGATCCTTCCCAATCCTATACCCACTATTACCTCTCCAGTGGTTGTTGTTGTCTCATCATCTACCTCTTTAATTGAGCTCACGTCTCCTGGTAGCTCGGGTAAATTGATAGATGAAGTTTCCGTAGGCAAGCGTCCAGGACGCAAACTAACCAGGGCTCCTCCTTCAAAAAGGAGGCTCATTCTCCCTGCGGACGAGTTGGTTTCAGAAGACTTTGCTTCGGGTAGTCTTCCTTCTGATGAGCCGACGCTGGCAGAGCTCTATCCTTCTCTCAACTTTCCTGCCTCGCCTTTCTCCAGTGTCGGCGCCTCTGGAGATGTTTCTTTTACTTTTTCTTTATCTATACCAACTTCTGGGTCTTTGCCTTCCTCGTCTTCCTCTTACTTAGTCTTTGCTCCCCCCTCTATTCCTACTTCTTCCTTTTCGGCCGGTTCTTCTAACATTCCTATTCTCCCTATATTATTAGGGGGTTCTTTTGCAAGCTCTTGGGATGAAGTTCGTCCCCTTTTTGAAGAGCTTCTATTGCTGAAGCAATTGATCGCTTCTCTCATAAGGAGAATCAGGTGTGCTTATTAACGCCTGTTTTAATATCTCAACTATTATCTTATGACTTCTTATTATGTTTCTAGAGATGGCTAGAAAATATGGGTATCTCTCGACGACTGCACAACCTATATACTGAAAACCAGAGGTTGAGATCGGAGAATGACAAGCTAAGCAAGAGGTTGTTGAATTGTCTTCTGCTGCGTTTTCTGCTGCCGACAAAGAGCAGTTTGAAGTACAAATTGAAAACCTTCAAGCAAAATTTAAATTGGTTACGGACCTCAATCGAGAATTGACTTCCAAGCTTGGAGAGCTAAAGGATAATTATGAAGCGGAATTGACTGAGAAGATCAAAGCCTTACAGTTGAAAGAGGATGAGGCAGCCTCTTTGACCACCTCCCTTGATTCGGCTAAAGCTGAAGCTTCTGCCAAAGAAGATGAATTAAAAACCTCTCAGATGGCATTGGTGGTCTACAAAGGGGGCGAGGATGTTCGTTATAAGGAGCGAGCCACGGCCATGATTGAATCTCCCGAGTTCAACAAACCGATCGTAAGGTCCATTCTATCCGCTTTTACTGCAGGAGCTCAAGGGGCAATTCAGCAATTAAAAGAAGAGCATTATTTATCTCACGATCCTCCTCCTAATTTCTTGAACAAACGCAAACTAATTGAAAGCAAACCTCCTGATCTATATCCTAGGTTGACTCTGACTTAGGTTCGAGTTATTGCGATTCAGTAATGATAAGCTCGTGTGACTCTGATTACTCCTCTTGGGTTGTGAATCTTACTCTTTCTCGGGATATCTGTTTTCTGTAAATATATCTCATGTTATTTGGTTTATCATAACACGAGATTTCCCTATGGGTCTTTTCTTAACAATCGACCGATATATACTAAATACCGCTCGATAGTTTATAGCTTAGTTATATCTCGCCCGATTTAACATGGCTTCGTCATGCTATCCTTGATATTGGTCGATTTGTTTTTGCTCGACCGGTTTACCATGGTATCCTCACTGGGTTTTATTATAACGTATATTATTCGCCTTACTAAAATAAGCCTTTGACCCATATACTTTAAATGATCTTTATTTCGGCCGATTTATCAAAACCGTTCGATTTTCATCTACAGATTTCGTCTATTAACTACTATTCCGACGCTTGACTTTCCATTTTATTACATCCACATCTCAAACTTATGGTTTATTGTATTACTTTCTATTTGTCCTTGTTAGGGTTTCCTAAGAATACTTCTGAGGAAACTCACACCTTTTTTTCTTAAGGTAGCTTTTTAACTTTACTTTTCTGATTTTATTCTTTAATATCATCACCTATTTATGACGATCGATACTCCGAGCACCTTTTTTCCCCTTTTTCTGTTTTATCTCAAGGGTTTTAGCACAAGGCAAAAAGAAAGATAAGGGCTTACTAAGTTTTCTCTTGTTTTTCTTCATCTCTCGTCTTCTTCCTATGGCGGTTTCTTCTCCCGCATGGTTTCTCTCATGCTCTTCTGACCTCACAGATACAGAAGAAGTGGACTTACAGGCAACCTATGGTTTTCCTTCTTATATCATTCGTCCTGCCTCTCATGAGGGTCCACATCTTCCCCCCCGGGATGTATTTCCATCTTCAGGGACCCAGTCTTACAAGGTTTTAGGTTTCCCCTTCATCCTTTTTTCTGCAATGTCAGTCGCTATTTTGATATCCCGCTAAACCAACTCGTCCCTCAATCTTTTTCTATTCTGATGGGTTTCATTGGGGTATCGAAACTGTTAGATTTCCCCTTGTCTCCCCGTCTTTTTCATCACTTCTTCATTCCTCGCCGAGTGGATGTTGGCGTTTTCAAGTTTCAGTCTCGTCCCAAAGCCATTCTATTTAACCGCATTCCTCCTCAAGGTGAATGGTATCATAAATTTTTCTACATGCGTCACCCTTCTCCCCCTCCGTTTCCTATCCAATGGCCATAGATACATGATTTACCTCCACTTCCGGACATCCATGATCCTCTTAACGATCCCTCTGTTGCTTCTGCTTTACCTAAATTGCGAGGAGCGAAATTCAGTTTGTCACATCTAATTGAAGAGGGTTTGATGTTTCCCCTCGGGATAGGCAACATTGATACTCCTTTGGATAGTTCCTTTGGTGAGTATAATTATTTTACTTCGCCTTTGTTGATTAGCATATCTCTATGATAACAATGTTTATCCTCTGTATTTCAGCCGAAGCTATTCTTCCAGCTTTTATGTACAGGAATTCTGCTATGACCAAGTCCTTTATCAATAATCTTGGAGAGAAATGGTTGTTGGCTCACCGATCCGATCCTAATCCCTCTACTTTGGGCTTGCTTTCCGAAGAAGAAAGGCGAGCAGAGGGTGTCGCACTCATGGAAGAAGTGGAAGAAGAGCCTTTTGTTACTTTAGTTAAAAAGCCAAATCTCACCCAGGACTTTCCCTTTGGCGATTTTTTTGGTACTTTTGTGCAAGCTCCTCTTGTTCCAGCACCTATTTCTTTTGAGAGAGGTAAGGTACCGATGACTCCCACCAATATTATCTCCAATCCTGTTCTTCGGATGATGAGGCCCGGTCTACTTATCCCTTCTTCTTCTATTATTTCAGCTTCTACTGCTTCTGCCTCTGAGATGGTCACTATCCCTCCTATGTCTTCTACATCTTTGGCATTGGCCTTGCCTCCCTTGGCTTATAGGCCTCGAGCAAAACGAACACCTTGCCGGAGATCTTCTCCCAGTGTCAGCCCTTCAGCTGTTAGTGTTTCCACAATTGCCACCACCCCTGTAACGCCCACCCTTCTTACCCAAGGGCGGCGCTACGATCTTATACTACTTACGTACATGCTTTAGTTATACTATAACAGCGGAAAATTTTAAATCATTCCTTTTTCTTAAATAAGCATGATATCACATATTCTGATTAGTTCGAATGTGCATATATTGATCATATAATTAAAAATATTAATTTTTCCGAATCGTTCTTGCCGAGCCACCACCACACACATCACTATCTGCTCCTCCTGCTGCTCCGTCGTTCCGAATATTCGTCCCCCATATCTGCGGTACAAGGAAAGTAAGCTATGAGCACTCATGGCTCAGTAAGTTCCTTTCCTACTCACTAAAATCGAATTCATATCATTGCATATCAATATCATGCGAGGTATCATAAGCATACGACATACAAGGGTATCATATTCATATTCATATCATAATATCACATGACATTATATCTAATCATCAGATAATTCAAGCACATATGTAGGCAATGCATCATGAATTTGAAAACTTATACTTATAACTACTTGAAATTAATATCATCATTAGAGGGGATCCCAGTTTGTACCACATACATAATGCGCGCGCTTCATAGGTAGGTCCAAGGTAGCAAGTCTTGAACCCTACCATGCATACATAGTAGGCCCGAGTCTTACTCCATCGACCTAGGGCATTCAGAGGCCCATTACTGACGAGGCCCGAGTCTTACTCCATCGACCTAGGGCACTCAGAGGCCCATTACTGACAAGGCCCGAGTCTTACTCCATCGACCCCGGGGCTTTTACGGAACCCACCCTTGGTACAAACCATACAAAAATAACTTATCATGCATAACTATCATATCATGTCCCTAACAATCTTTCATGCATTCCCTTTTTCATTTCTTTTCATTATGTATAGCATTTCCTATGCTATAACATATCATGGCATATTACATAACATAATTTCATTTCTTCTCATTATGTATAGCATTTCCTATGCTATAACATATCATGGCATGTTACGTAACATAATTTCATTTCTTCTCATTATGTATAGCATTTCCTATGCTATAACATATCATGGCATGTTACGTAACATAATTTCATTTCTTCTCATTATGTATAGCATTTCCTATGCTATAACATATCATGGCATATTACATAACATAATTTCATTTCTTCTCATTATGTATAGCATTTCCTATGCTATAATCTATCATAGCATATTACATAACATAATTTCATTTCTTCTCATTATGTATAGCATTTTCTAGGTTTCTTTCCCTTTTTCTTTTATTTTCCTTCATGGCCGAAACCTACCAGTCCTTAAGCTAGGTTTCTTAAGTGGCCTAAAGCATGGAAAGCCTAAGTAAATATCATGGCAAAAGTTACTAAGAACATCATACACAAAATTGGATTATAAACAAGCTAGGACTCTTGTGATCTTACATGTCTTATATCATGTAACTAATTTTCTACATTCCAATTAAACCTGAGAGCATTAAAACCCTTTTGAATCCGAATTTTCTTAAATTTGTTTCGAGCTTTAAAAATCCTCATAAAAAAAGTCTGAAAATACATAAGAAGCCTTGTACCACAGGTGAGGGGAAGCTTACCTTGTTTGCTTAAGTTTCCTAGGTTCGAGAACTTGCTTGTGGACCTTTCTTCTTCTTGCTTTCTTTGCTCGGCACCAATGGAGGAAGCTAGGTCTTTTGGTGGAGAGGGGGAGGAAGAAGAGACTTCTTCCTCTTGTGTTGCTCGGCAACAACAAGAAAGAAAAGAGGGAAAGAGTGAGGAGGAAGAAGAGGTTTCTTCCTCTTGTGTTGCTCGGCAACAAGAAGAAGAAAAGAGGGAGAGAGTGAGTTCTCGGCACCAATGGAGGAGAGGAGGAGAATGAGTTGAGGATGAAGTTGAAGTCACCCCTCCATGCCTATTTATACTAAAATGAGGGGAGGAAAACTTGACTTGATTCATCCTCCTTATTTATTTCTCCTCTTAATGATAAGAATATTCTAGAGAAATGCTTCTTGAGTTCTCTCTTTTCTTTCCTTTAATTTCTCTCTTTTCTTTCCTTTAATTAAAATTCCTATCTCACCTCTTACAATATCCTCTCCTATCACACTTGGTTAACACATGCATGCATCCACAAGAGAACCAAGGATCAAAACTTGGTTATGTATATTTTTTTCTTACTTCCTTTCCTTTTAATTAAAAAGAATCCTTTCTTATTCTTAACTACTTAGTCCTTTCTCTCCTTATCAATAATTCTCCTATCCCCTTTGATATCCTATAAATGTTCCTTACAAGAGATCCAAAGTTCAATCTCTCTTCTAACATTCTATTTTCTTTTGTACATAATAATTCATATATTACCATATTATGCATTATGCATAAATATTTCACACATGTATATATTATCTCATATTTCTTCCTTTTGTCTACATTAATTACATACATTATTCTCAACTTTATTTTCTTTCATAAAGTTTTAATCATCTAAATCCTTCCCATCTTAATATTTAACTTAGAATATCTACACCTTCTTTTCACTACATTCGTACTCTCATTACCCTTACTTTCTTATCTAGGCTTTCTAGGGGTGTTACAACCCCTCCTACACTACTACCTTCCATTCTATCTAGTTACTACCCTGCTCCTCCTACTTCTACTATCCCTTTTCCTTCCATTGCCTCCTCTTCTTCTCCGTCTCCGGCTTCCTCTAATCCCCCTCCTTTATTTAAAGTGGCTGCGGGCTTACCTTCTCAATTGGGACAGCCTTCTAGTCCTCCTGGCTATGGCACTTTGCAACTGCAAGGTTTATTGGCCGAATCTTGGATGCAGGGTTATGAACAACTACGATGCCTTAGTCTCCCACATCGAGCGGACCGCCATAGTCGTCAGGCAGTGGCTGTAAGTATTCTTAGTTATGTGTTATTAGCTTTGTAACTTCATCTTTAACTTATATTATCCTCTTATTTAGTTTCTAGCCACAAGCCTGCATATCGATCAACTACTTACAGCTAAAGATCATGAGAACAACAAGTTGAAAGCTCAACTGGAGACATTGAAGTCTGCCTCGCCTTCTTCTAGTAGTGATAGGGCTCAGTTGCAAGAGCAGGTGACCTTGCAGAATCAACAATTAGAAACATTGAAACAAGAATTGGAGGAATGTCAACAACTGTTGAAAGACAAAGAGCTTGCTAGGAGGACGTTAGAATTACAGGTGGAGAGGTTACACTCTGGTCTTCGACTAGAGATTGCTTTGAAAGAGAAAGCTCTTTCGGATGCTTCTCGAAAAAGCCTTATTTTAGAGAAAGTAGAGAAGCTCCATAATGATTGTCTTTATGACCAAGCTCAGGACTTAGCCTCTCATGATTTCACTCTCCTACAGGAACAAGAGCAAAGGAAAGCTCAAGAGGTTGAATTGTCATCGCTTCAAAAGGAATTGGAGCAGCTTAAATCAGAGAAGAACGCTTTGAAAGATCAGAACGCCAAGCTACAAGCTGATTTTCAAAGTTACAAGGAGCAAGAGAAGAACCGGTGGGAGGAATGGCGTCAGACTTATTTGAAGTCTTCAGCCTTTGCTCGGGAATTTGTTCGTAGGATAGTAGGTGCTCTAAACCATTCTGTATCGGGAGTTCTTCAACAATTAAGAGAGGGTGGTTATTTACCCCAAGAACCTCCCCTTTCTTTCATAAATCGTCGCAGGCTTAATGAAGAGCTACCCGCAAATTTAAAAGGCCCCTTTCCGAATGTTTGAAGAGATTATTTATAAAAGACTTGTACTATAGGATCTACTAATGAAAAAAAAACAAGTGTAATTAAAGCTTGTATAATTAAGTACTTGCAGTGTATAAGAAAATTTTGATACTTACCTGCTTCTTCATCATGCTGATCTGAGAATATCCCTTCTAAAATATTTTTGATTGTTTAGTATAAGCTTTATTCGAGAATTCCTGGTTTGTCTCATGAAGTTAAGCCTTGTCTCAATGAGTTCTTCTGCGGACCACATCTAGTATATTTCATAATTCCAAAAGAATGCATAATTTCAACTGATCTCTAGATAGAAAACGGTGTAAAATTCCTGAGTTCGGGGCTGAATATATTATTCCAGATGAGAATAAAGACTTCTAAATGGATAGTCCTCCAAATGAATAATGCATCATATGTATAGCATCCCTTTTGAATTCTAGCCTCATGTCCACATAATCTCGATTGATTAGGTCTTGAAATTATAAGATCTCTTACTTGTGATTTGTGATGGTTTAGAAGACCCATTCTGGTTGCAGACAATCATCCTTTTTGCTCAGAGATAGTTTAGAGTCTCCGGTTCCTCTTATGAGGACCCGACCGAGTTACTTCATGGAATTTCCCGATCGACTTTTGCTCTGGAATAGTTTAGAGTCTCCGGTTCCTCCTATGAAGACCCGACCGAGTTACTTCATAGGATTTCCCGATCGACTTTTGCTCTAGAATAGTTTAGAGTCTCCGGTTCCTCCTATGAAGACCCGACCGAGTTACTTCATAGAATTTCCCGATCGACTTTTGCTCTAGAATAGTTTAGAGTCTCTGGTTCCTCCTATGAAGACCCAACCGAGTTACTTCATAGGATTTCCCGATCGACTTTTGCTCTGAAATAGTTTAGAGTCTCCGGTTCCTCTTATGAAGACCCGACCGAGTTACTTCATAGAATTTCCCGATCAACTTTTGCTCTGGAATAGTTTAGAGTCTCCGGTTCCTCCTATGAAGACCCGACCGAGTTACTTCATAGAATTTCCCGATCGACTTTTGCTCTGGAATAGTTTAGAGTCTCCGGTTCCTCCTATGAAGACCTGACCGAGTTATTTCATAGGATTTCCCGATCGACTTTTGCTCTGGAATAGTTTAGAGTCTCCGGTTCCTCCTATGAAGACCCGACCGAGTTACTTCATAGAATTTCCCGATCGACTTTTGCTCTATGCAGAAAATATGCCTTTGGTACTAACCTCTTTACAGTTTTTCTTGACCTTGTGGGGAGCTACAGGGGCCGATTAGGATCTCCTCCTATTAATTGCCCAAAATAGAATATGAAGATTCTCTTGATATTTGTCAATCTGTATGAACCATACTTATTTCCCGTGATGATATTTGTCTTGCCTAGTTTTTATTAAAAGAAATAAGGTGCATAAACTGTAGGTATATTTGTCCTCAATCCCCCCAGGACTTCTCATAATTGTGAACATTTTCTTGAATAGTGTTGTCTGGTCAGGTTCGATAAGGCTGTAAATGATTAGCGCTCCAAGGGCGTTCCAAAATTCTCCCTTCAACATCTTGAAGATAATATGAACCGGATGCGAGCTTTTCTACCACTTTTAAGGTCCTCCCCATTGTGGTGCCAGCTTACTGACATCCCCAACAGGTTTAATTCGTTTCCATACCAAATCCCCTATTTGGAAAAATCTGGGTATCACTCTCTTGGTATAGTTTTGCCTCATCCACTGTCGATATGATACAAGACGGGTAGCAGCTTTATCTCTTATTTCCTCTATCAAATCTAGCTCCATAAGTCGTCGACCTTCGTTGCCCTCATCATATAATCATCGTCTATCAGATTCTACCCCCCACTTCAACGGGAATTATTGCTTCTCCTCCATAAACTAACTGAAAAGGCGTGATTCCTATAGCTTCCCGGGGTGTAGTGCAATAAGCCCAAAGAACACTGGGCAATTCGTCTACCCAGCTACCTCCAACATGATCCAATTTGGTTTTTAGACCTCTAATGATCTCCCTATTAGTTACCTCTGCTTGGCCATTGCTTTGTGGGTAAGCTACAGAGGTGAAGGCCTGAACAATGCCATAACTGTTGCACCAGTCTAAAATCCTATCTCCTTGAAATTGCCTTCCATTATCAGAGACCAATTTATAAGGAATGCCAAACCTACAGATTATATTTTTTCACAAAAATTTAATAACTGCATCTTCAGTAATTCGAGCAAGTGGTTCTGCCTCCACCCATTTAGAAAAATAATCCACTGCTACCAATAAGAATTTTCTCTGTGCAGCTGCCATAGGAAACGGTCCTACTATGTCCATGCCCCACTCATCAAAGGGACATGCAACTATAGAGGTTCTCAATAACTGTGTAGGATGATGTGAGACATTCTGATGCTTTTGACAAGAAACACAAGTTCTCACCAGCTTGTTAGCATCTTCATGTAGAGTGGGCCAAAAATATCCTGCTAACAGAATTTTACGGGCCAAAGATCTTCCCCCTATATGACTACCACACTAACCTTGATGAACTTCTTGTAAAATAAACTGTATATCTTCTGTGCCAATACATTTAAGCAAAGGTCTGGAAAAAGCCCTTTTATATAACTGTTCTCCCACCATAGTGTATTGAGTGGCCCTTTTCTTAAATACTCTCGCCTATTCTACATCACTAGGAAGAATACCTTGCTGCAAGTATAAGATAATCTGAGTCCTCCAATCACTTTGAATCTCTGCTTCAGCATGTCTTTCAATACAAGATACTAACAGAGTTTGTTCCACGGGTCTGTCTAAACTCCATGGTACTATAGCAGAAGCCAATTTAGCCAATTCATCTGCTACTTGATTTTCAGATCTGGGAACCTTTTGTATATTTACTTCTTGAAACTGAGACTTCAACTTATCAAACGCTTCAGCATATAACTTAAGCCTATCATTATTGATTTCAAAATTACCTGATAGTTGTTGAGCTGCTAATTGAGAATCAGAATAAATAAGGACTCGAGCTGCCCCTATATGCCGAGCAGCTTGCAAACCGGCTATTAAGGCTTCATATTCTGCTTTGTTGTTGGTAGCTCTATAGTTCAACCTAATAGAGAGTTGCAATCTGTCTTCCCTTGGTGATATAAGAAGAACACCAATTCCGCTACCTTGCCTAGTTGAAGAACCATCTACATAAACCTTCCAGGTGTTTTCTTCCTCGGGGCCTTGAACTTCTATGATGAAGTCTGCCAGAGCTTGTGCATTGATGGCCAAGCGAGGTTGTTATTGGATATCATACTCCCCAAGTTCAGTTGTCCACTTAATCAGCCATCCCGATGCCTCTGGGTTGAGTAATACTCGCCCAAGAGTGTTGTTAGTTAATACAATAATCTCATGTGCTAAGAAATATGGGCGCAACCTCCGAGCAGTCAGTGCCAGGGCATAAGCCAATTTTTCTAATGTGGTATATCTACACTCAGCTCCTTTTAATAAATGGCTAGAAAAATATACAGGTTGTTGCTCTTTCCCCTCTTGTCTCACTAGTATAGAACCTACGGCGTTCTCATTAGCCGACAAGTATACCCACAGAGTTTCTCCTACTATAGGTTTAGCCAACACAGGGAGAGTGGCTAAATAATCTTTCAATTCTTGGAAAGCCTTATCACACTCCTCATTCCATTGAAACTTATTAGCCTTTCTAAGTATTTTAAAGAAGTGAAAACTACGATCAGCCGATCTAGAAATAAATCTAGACAAAGCTGTGATTCGGCCTGTCAATCTTTGAGCTTCCCTCATGTTGCGTGGTGGCTCCATGTTCTGCAGTGCCTTGACCTTGCTTGGGTTAGCCTCTATCCCCCGTTCGGACACCATATATCCCAGGAATTTTCCTCCCTTCGCGCCAAATAAACATTTGCTGGGATTCAACTTGAGCCCATATTGTCTTAGAGTCTTGCAAGTTTCCTCTATATCCCTGCATAGATCAGCAGCTTGAAGAGATTTAATTAAGATGTCATCAACATATACTTCCATATTTCTACCAATCTGCTTCTGGAAAACCTTATTCATAAGCCTTTGATAAGTTGCTCCTGTATTTTTTAGTCCAAAGGGCATAACATTATAGCAATAAGTACCTTCAGATGTTATAAAACTGACCTTTTCTTGATCCTCTTTGGCTAAAGGAACTTGATGATAACCTTGATAAGCATCCAACATAGAGATATATTCGCATCCGGCGGTGGAGTCAACAAGCTGATCAATCCTGGGTAACGGATAATAATCCTTCGAGCAAGCTTTGTTGAGATCCCGGAAGTCTATGCAGACTCGCCATTTATTTCCTGGTTTAGAGACTAACACCACATTAGCTAACCAGCTTGGGAACTGTACTTCTCTAATGTAACCTGCCTCCATAAGTTTGGTAATCTCTTCTCTGATGATTTGATTTTGTTCTGCACTAAAACTTCTTTTTCTTTGCATGATCGGGCGGGCATCTGGGAAGACATGCAAGGAATGTTCCATGACGGCAGGAGAAATGCCCGAGACTTCTTTGGGAGTCCATGCAAAGACATCATTATTCTCTTCCAAACATTGTACTAATGCAGCCTTTAGAGTAGGCTCGAGATCGGCCGCGATATATGTAGTAGCTTCAGGTCTATTGGCCTGGATATGAATTTCCTCCTTCTCTTCATAAACCAGGGCGGGCTGCTTTTCCCTAATGGCGTTAACTTCCATTCTTTATATCTTTCGGGCGGTGTTAGCTTCAGCTCGAATTATCTCTACATAACATTTTCGGGCTGTCTTCTGATCACCCCGTACTTCTCCAACTTGATCATCCACAGGAAATTTGATCTTTTGACAAAAAGTAGAAACGACTGCCCTAAACTCGTTTAGGGCAGGTCGACCCAATATCACATTATAAGAAGATGGAGCGTCTACCACCATAAAATAAGATCTTCTGGTTCTCATTAGAGGTTCTTCTCCCAGTGAAATGACCATCTTTATTTGACCTAAAGTTTGTACTTCATTGCCTGTGAATCCATACAGAGGAGTAACAATTTGTTGAAGTTCACTTGGATCAATTTGTAATTGATCAAAAGCCTTCTTGAATATAATATTGACGGAGCTACCTGTGTCTATGAAGGTACGAGCAATGGCGTAATTGGCTATTACAGCTTTGATGATCATAGCATCATCATGAGGTATTTCTACCCCCTCAAGATCTCTGGGCCCGAAACTTATTTCAGGGCCAGCTGCTCGTTCCATGCTGCATCCTACTGCATGAATCTCCAATCTTCGGGCATGCGCTCTTCTGGCTCTATTAGAATCCCCATCAGTGGGTCCGCCCGCAATCATATTAATATTGCCTCGAGCAGCGTTATTTCTATTTTCTTCCTGTCGAGTCATCACAATTTCAGAAGGTGCTTTTTCTGATACTTGGCTAGTGTCGGTCGGAACTGGTATTGCCTCCTGCCGAGTCTCGACCGGACGATATTCCAATTTGGGTGGACTTTGCTGCCTGGGGTATTGTTGTCGATAGTAGTTCTGCCTCTGATATCGCTCTCTATTGACCCGTCTATTTCTTAAAACAAAACAGTCTTCAGCATGATGACTGCTAGTTTTATGATAAGTGCACCACCTCCTGGGTGCTTCTGGCTGTATCTCCACATGTTGTACAGCTTGTGGACGATACTCGGGTTGTCGATGGGGTGGATGAGTTATTCTAGGACCTCTTGGTGGAGGCACAGGAGCAGGAGCTTTCTCTTTAACTTGGGTAGGAGAAGAGGTGACACTCTCCTTTCTACGAGCAGCTTGAGCTTCTTCTACATTAATAAACTAAGTAGCCCTCTCAATCAAGGAATCAAAATTAACAGGGGGATTTCTTACTAAATCTTTAAAGAAATCATTATCGTTCAGACCTTGAGAGAAAGCACTTACTAATATTTCAGTAGTAGCATTAGGCACATCAATAGCTACCTGATTGAACCTTTTGATGTATGCTCGGATAGACTCTTTAGACGACTGTTTGATTGAAAACAAGCTCCAAGGAGTCTTATGATACCTCTTGTTGCTAGAGAAATGGTGCAGAAAGACTTTCTTGAAGTCCTTGAACTTCCGAATAGATTTTTCTGGTAATCTTTTGAACCAACGCTGTGCTGCTCCTCCGAGGGTAGTAAGAAACATCCGACACTTCACTCCATCAAAGAATTGTTGTAATAATGCTACGTTTTCAAATTTCAGCAGATGATCTTCTGGATCTGTGGTTCCAGTATATTCCCCGATTTGCAGGTTTTGATACCGCTTAGGAAGCGGATCATCCAATACACTTTGGGAAAATGGGGAGATGACCTTCTCAGGTGAGCTATCACTAGTTATCATTTTGATCTTATGCTTTTCTTTATCAGGTGCTTCACCAGAGGATTCTTGGAACACAGGTCTTCTACCCCCCTGCTCCATAGGAGTACGAAGGAAGGTTCGAGGACGCCTCGTCGGAGAAACAACAATTGGAGGAAAATAGGCATGTTCCTCTTCTTCTAGTTCCTTTCCTTTCCGGTGCTCAGTAGTCGATAGTGCCGGATTATGAGCTGTCGGCAGAGTAGCTCCAGTATGAGCTTGAAGTTGTTGTTGTTGTTGCTGCAAGGCTTTTTGGACATGGGAGTTGATAAGAGAATCCAAATCCTCCCGACTAATAGTAAGTAGGTTTGATTTCCCGGCCTCTTCCATCACGTAGTCTCAGACTCAAGTGAGGTTCCCACAGACGGCGCCAAATTTGATCCTGTCTGAGAAGCTGAACACGACGGAGATCCGGAAGAAAGAAACCCACCGCGATAATGAAGAATGATGTCCGTAGAGTACCGATCTGAGAAATCCAAAGCGGATCAGGAAAGATGGAGTTATCGAGATTCCTCCTCGCACGAAGACCCGGTGATGAAGAAGAAATCCAAATCTGAAGAGGAAAAACCCAGATCCGAAGCTTCCCAGACTTCCGGCGCACAAGAGACCAACCAACACTATCGTCAGTGACCTAAGACCAGGGTGGGAATCCCTGGCTAGGCCCTCCGACGCTCAAGTCAGTGATCTCTCTCGATGTGAAAGAAAGAGGAAGATGATGAACAGTAGATGGAAATCAGGGTTATGAATGTGTCCAATGATGTGAGTTTGTCAACATACCTAGCCAACGGAGAGGATTCCCCATTTTATACCACTTCATATAACCTCCGTAGTCATGAAGTGGACCCCGATTTGTTAGAGTTCGTTATGAGATGACGTCAGCGGCGTACTTGAGGTGAATCACTTTTAAGGAATCTTTTTTGTACCCCAGATGTACCTTCTTTGTCGTTTAGCACCTGCAAAATACTATGAAGACACATTTCCCGCCAAAAAATATATATTTTCTGTCATATAGTTACATACTATAAATATCTCCATTAATCATCATTTCACCCCTCCTGCTGTAATTAATTCCACCTACCAATATTCCTTATATCGATCGAAGTTACTATATTCTATCAAGTGTCTTTCCCAATCATGGGTCATTCGACCGGTCACGACTCCTCCTAGAAGGCATGTCCCGACCGATATTAGCCTAACTTCCTCTGGGGTATATGTCAGTTAATGCGAATCTTACTTTTGAGAAGTATATTTCTGTCGATATTAACCTACTCTCTTAAAGTATATATTCCTCCTGAGAGACGTATTTCGGTCGATATAAGCTTACCTCCTACCGGGGTATGTCTCGACCGATATCAGCCTATCTTCATCCTAAAGTTATGTCCCGGCCGATATTAACCTACTCTCTTAAAGTATATATATTCCTCCTGCGAGACGGAATTCGGTCGATATAGGCTTACCTCCTATCGGGGTATGTCTCGACCGATATCAGCCTATCTTCATCCTGAAGTTATGTCCCGGCCGATATTAACCTACTCCCTAAAAGTATATATATATTCCTCCTGGGAGACGTATTTCGGTCGATATAGGCTTACCTCCTACCGGGGTATGTCTCGACCGATATCAGCCTATCTTTATCCTGAAGTTATGTCCCGGCCGATATTAACCTACTCCCTTAAAATATATATATATTCCTCCTGGGAGACGTATTTCGGTTGATATAGGCTTACCTCCTATCGGGGTATGTCTCGACCGATATCAGCCTATCTTCATCCTGAAGTTATGTCCCGGCCGATATTAACCTACTCCCTGAAAGTATATATATATTCCTCCTAGGAGACGTATTTCGGTCGATATAGGCTTACCTCCTACCGGGGTATGTCTCGACCGATATCAGCCTATCTTTATCCTGAAGTTATGTCCCGGCTGATATTAACCTACTCCCTTAAAGTATATATATATATTCCTCCTGGGAGATGTATTTCGGTCGATATAGGCTTACCTCCTATCGGGGTATGTCTCGACCAATATCAGCCTATCTTCATCCTGAAGTTATGTCCCGGCCGACATTAACCTAACTCCGCCTTGGAGATATGTCCTGGCCGGTATATACTTAACTATTTTGCTTTTCCTTCCTCCTTTTCTTTCCTCATCGGGAGACCCACAAAACCTGACCCATATCAGTTATAAATTCAATTAAATATTAATTTCAAAAATTAGCTTCCAGGACTGCATAGCGAGGCACTAGTCCTTCTTGGGTATGGGATCATCCACCACCGCCTAGACAAAGCCTTTTAAGGAAATCTAATATTTAATTTTCTTATATAACTCTAGGTTTAACCAAGAGGAACAATCGAATCACAAATTCGAAAAATAAAAAAAAACACAAACTCGAATCACAAATTCGAAACTCTAGGATCATATGCCTCATGTGTTTAGAATTCATACAAAGAAAAACTAGCATGATGCGGAAAATAATTACTAGTTATACATTTCTTTGTGTGCAACGACCTCTTGATCTTCTACCGTATTCCTCTTCTTATCTCGGATGTCTTGTGGGCGATGATCTACCGAGATGAGAACCACCCAAGCCCCTTCTTCTCCAAGCTAGTTTCGGCCACCACCATGTCTCCAAGAGATGCAGAGGTTCGGCCACCACCACCAAGCTCCAAGGGATGTTAGAAACAAAGCCTCCTTTTCCTCCTTCTTCTCCAAGCAAGATCCGGCCACCTTCCAAGCTCCAAAGGATGATGAGATTTCCCGATCGACTATGTTTATGATAGTTTAAAGTCTCCGGTTCCTCCCATGAAGACCCGTCCAGGTTACTTCATGAGATTTCCTGATCGACTGTATTTGTGATAGTTTAAAATCTTCGGTTCCTCCCATGAAGACCCGTCTAGGTTACTTCATGAGATTTCTCGATCGACTATGTTTATGATAGTTTAAAGTCCCCGGTTCCTCCCATGAAGACCCGTCTAGGTTACTTCATAAGATTTCATGATCGACTATGTTTTATGATAGTTTAAAGTCACCGGTTCCTCCCATGAAGACTCGTCCGAGTTACTTCATGAGATTTCCCGATCGAATGTCTTTTTATGATAGTTTAAAGTCTCTGATTCCTCTCATAAAGACCCTTCCGGGTTACTTCATGTGATTTCCCAATCGACTATGTTTATGATAGTTTAAAGTCTCCGGTTCCTCCCATGAAGACACGTCCAGGTTACTTCATGAGATTTCCCGATCGACTATGTTTTATGATAGTTTAAAGTGTCTGATTCCTCCCATGAAGACCCATCTGAGTTACTTCATGAGATTTCCCGATCAACTATCTTTTTATGATAGTTTAAATTCTCCGGTTCCTCTCATAAAGACCCGTCCGGGTTACTTCATGTGATTTCCCGATCGACTATGTTTGATGATAGTTTAAAGTCTCCGGTTCCTCTCATGAAGACCAGTCCGAGTTACTTTATGAGATTTCCCGATCGACTGTGCTTGTGATAGTTTAAAGTCTCCGATTCTTCCCATGAAGACTCGTCCGAGTTACTTCATGAGATTTCCCGATCGACTATTATTTGAGTAAAATTAAAATGCTTGTACTAATCTTGTGATGGTTTTAATGTCTTTGAGATTCTTTAAGGAAGACTGGTCGGCCATTCCCAGAGCTCCCAATCGACGGTCGCTTGATCAGATTAAAAATGTTTACCCACTAATCGTCACGCTGTTTGAACCATATCTATTTTTCGAGCGATATTCGGCCTGCATTGTATTATCGAATTGGATGAAGTACATGAATTAGGAACATACTTGTTATTTGCTCATGGGGAAACTGCTTCAAGTAAATTTGATTTGTTTTCTCGAGCGTATGCTTGTACGATATGAGCTTGTTAAGTTTGGTAGGGTTGTAAATGATTTGCACTTCATGGACTCTCAAGAATTCTTCCTTCAGTGTCCTGGAGATAATATGAAACCGATGCGAATTTTTCTACCACCTTGTAGGGTCTTCCCCATTGCAGTGCCAATTTATTAACTTCACCAGCAGGCTTGACGCGTTTCCATACTAGATCTCCCACCTGAAAGAACCTTGGGATGACCCTCTTATTATAATTCTGCCTCATCCGTTGTCGGTATGATGTGAGACGAGTTACAGCTTTGTCTCAAATTTTTTCTATCAGATCTAGCTCCATAAGTCGCCAACCTGCATTATCATCATCATTATATAGTTGTCTTCTATCAGACTCTATCCCTACCTCAATAGGAATGACAGCTTCTCTTCCATAAACCAGTTGGAAGGGAGTGATTCATGTGGCTTCTCGGGGTGTAGTACAATATGCCCAGAGCACACTCGGCAATTCATCTACCCAGCTGCCCCCAACATGATCCAGTTTGGTTTTTAACCCTCTTATAATCTCTCTGTTGGTTCCTTTTGCTTGACCGTTACTCTGTGGATATGCCACAGAAGTGAATTCTTGAATAATACCATAGCTTTTGCACCAGTCTAAGATTTTGTCTCCTTGAAATTGCCTGCCATTATCAGAAATTAATTTATGAGGAATGCCAAATCTGCATATAATACTTTTCCATAGGAACTTAATAACTGCATCTTCAGTAATTCAAGCAAGTGGTTTTGCTTCTACCCATTTAGAGAAATAATCCACTGCTACTAATAAAAATCTCCTTTGCGTAGTTGCCATAGGAAATGGACCAACTATGTCCATGCCCCATTGGTCAAAGGGGTAGGAGACTATAGATGAAACATCCTTAACTTCTACTATGCCTTTTATTGACTTTTTTTTTCACGGAAAACATAAAAACAAAACATTTGGCCATACCATATACTCATTCTTATATATACCATTATACACCAAAAGGGAATAATGGGTTAGATGCGATGATGTAAACTCCAGAAAAGGAAAAGTAAACTGAAATGTCAAAATGTCCAGAAAAAGAAAACTAGTAAGTCCACAAAAAAATAACCCATCCATTATTTAACCATCATAACCTTCCAAGACAATCCATGCATAAAATATGACAGACTAAAGAAAAAATGTCAAACTCTCCTAACCTATCCAAATAGTCTAAGCATGAAATCAAAATCCCCTAAGAATAGCTATTTAGAAATATTGAAAGGCAGAAGAACACGTAGGGTCCTCGGGCTTCAGTGCACTGTCAGTCCAGTCCATTCAAGCATCGAAGCCTCCTATATCATCAACATCATTCTCACCTGCATCATTCAAATCTAGTGAGTCTAACAACTCAGCATACTCCAACCGTTAAAACAAGTAATATATATACATATCAGCATGCAACGTTGTAAATACTTTTAATGAAATTATCTTTGTCGTTAAACGTTGTAAATATCAGCATGAACGTTGTTGTTCTAACAACTCAGCTTTTTTTTCAAATTTTCATCACTTAATTTAAAAAAATACAACATGCATTTTTATCATCTTTCTTAAAACCAAACATGCACCGTATATTCAACATATATCATTAAATTTCATAAAGATTCCATAACATTTTAATGTAAGCATTCCATAAAAATATAGCATGCATTTTTATCATTTTTTCTTAAAATCAAACATGCACCATATATTCAGCATATATATATATATATATATTCAGCATATATCATTAAAATTCATAAAGATTCCATAACATTTTAATGTAAGCATTCTATAAAAATATATCATGCATTTTAATCATCTTTCTTAAAATCAAACATGCACCGTATATTCCCCTACCAGCAGCCCCCTTTCTATCCATGAGCAACCTGAGCTCTATGACATGAAATACAAATTTTTTCCTTGCAAAAATAAGCAAAAACGTGGCTACACCAATGCATAACAGATATTTCATGCATGTATTTTCAATCTCACAAGTATGGTATGAATGCTGAAAGAAAGAAAGTTAGAAGCATGCCTTTGTGTGTAGAATGTACTAAAACTTAATCCTTGATGCAAAGAAAGAACACCGGGAGGGCAAGACACCTAAATCTTCGACTTCGCCTCCAAATAACTCACGAAAATCTCTGCTGGTATAGGGTGTGTGCCGCTGCGAGAGGTGAGGGTTGAGAGCCTAGGGTTCGTGTGAGTTTTAAGTTGAATCCCCTTGAAAAGTGACCAATCCTTGATATACAAAGGGTTAGTAGGCTAGGCCCACTAATCCTTCTAAGGCAGGCCCCTTTAAGCCCTAAAACACGTGGATGTTCTATCTTGCTTTGATAAGTTTTAACAATTATGAAAACTTGTCACCACTGTTATTAATGTTATTATTATTATTATTATTATTATTATTATTATTAGTATCATTATTATCATTTTACATTAAATAATACTTATAATGTACCAGTAATGTAGTCAACGTCATTTTATTATCATATTTTACCATATTTTATTATTTCCTAAATTTATATGCATGTGGTCTTTGTTAGCAAATTTTGGGAGCGTTACAATTCCTCCCCCCTTAAATAAAAATTTCGTCCTCGAAATTAAAACTCACCGAATAACTCTGGATATCGACTCCTCATATCAGCCTCAGTCTCCCAAGCAGCTTCTTCCTCTGTGTGATTCAACTATTTGATTTTGACCATCTTTATGACTTTGTTCCTCAGCTTCCTCTCTTGTCTAGCCAAGATCTGAGTAGGTCTCTCCTCATAAGACAAATTTGGTATAAGCTGTAGTGGTTCAAAATTCAACACATGTGAAGGATTTGACATGTACTTGCGTAGCATCGAAATGTGGAACACATTATGCACTCCAGCAAGATTTGGTGGTAAAGCTACTCTATAAGCCAGGGCTCCAACTCTATCGAGAATCTCGAAGGGCCCAATAAATCTTGGACTTAGTTTGCCTTTCTTGCCAAATCTCATAACACCCTTCATAGGTGCTATTTTCACAAATACATGGTCACCGACTGTAAACTTGAGATCCCTTCTTCTTTTGTCAGCATAACTTTTTTGTCAGCTTTGAGCGGTCCTCATCCTGTCTCAAATTCTCACTACCAAGTATGTTGTATGCTTCACGATTTTTGTCCCTAATTCAGCTCTTTCCCCAACTTCATCCCAATGGATAGGCGATCTACATTTCCTTCCATAGAGTGCCTCATAAGGAGCCATCCCTATAGACAACTGATAGCTGTTGTTATAGGTGAACTCCACTAGAGGTAACTTCAGTTCCCAGCTGCCCTGGAAATCTATCACACAAGCTCTTAGCAAATCTTCTAAAATCTGTATTACTCTCTCCGACTGGCCATCAATCTGAGGATGGAAAGCTGTACTAAACAATAGCCTAGTTCCCATAGAAGCATGCAGACTCTTCCAGAATGATGATGTAAACTTCGGATCTCTATCTAATACTATCGAAACTGGAATTTCATGCAATCTGACTATTTCTTGGATGTACAGTTCTGCATACTGGGTCATGGAGAAGGTCATTTTCACCGGTAGGAAGTGCGCTGACTTAGTGAGGCGATCTACTATAACCCAGATGGCATTGAATCCCTTTACTGTCTTAGGCAAGCCTACTACGAAATCCATAGTAATGTTTTCCCATTTCCACTCTGGGATGGGAAGTAGCTTAAGCATCCCCGCTAGCCTCTGATGTTCTACTTTGACTTGCTGACAAGTCAAGCATTCAGATAAAAAACGTATGATGTCCCGTTTCATACCTGGCCACCAATATAGTAACTACAAGTCTTTGTACATCTTCGTACTTCCCGGATGAATAGAGTAAGGTGTATTATGAGCTTCAGTCATTATTTCAACCCTAAGAGAATCTCCACTAGGAACCCAAAGTCGTCCCTTATATCTGACAATACCATCCTCAACTGAATATAACATCCAACCCTTAGATTCATCCCTCCGTCTCCACTTCTTTAACTGCTCATCAATAGTTTGTCCTGCTTGAATTTGATCTCTCAAGGTAGACTGCACTGTTAGAGTAGATAGATTAGGAGCCTTGCCCCTGGTATACATCTCAAGATTGAACCTCTGAATTTCTACCTGTAGAGATTTCTGCACTGATAGCTGGGAAATGACTGCTGTCTTCGTGCTTAAGGCGTCTACAACTACATTAGCTTTTCCCGGGTGATAGCTAATCACGCAGTCATAATCCTTCACAAGCTCTAACCATCTCCGTTGTCTCATATTCAACTCCTTCTGTATGAAGAAGTACCTGAGGCTTTTATGATCGGTAAAAATTTTGTACCTTTCACCGTATAAATAGTGTCTCCAAACCTTCAGAGCAAAGACTATTGCTGCTAGTTCGAGGTCATGAGTCAAATAATTCTTCTCATGCATTTTTAATTGTCTAGACGCATATGCAATAACTCGCTCATGCTGCATCAGAACTGCGCCCAGACCTAGCTTTGAAGCGTCTGTATACAACACATACCCTCCTTGTCCTGATGGCATAGCTAACACTGGCGCTGTAGTAAGAGCTTGTTTCAACCTCTCAAAACTTTCCTGATAATCTGATCCCCAAATAAATTTGGCATTCTTCTTTATCAGAGATGTCAAGGGTACTGCGATGGAAGAGAAACCCTGGATAAATTTTCGGTAGTAGCCAACTAAGCCTAAAAAACTACGTATCTCAGTTACACTTTTAGGCACTGCCCAATCTCTGACTGCTTCAACTTTAGAAGGATCGACTTCTACTCCATTTCTTGAAATAATGTGGCCTAAGAATGCCACCCTCTCTAGCCAAAACTCGCACTTGCTGAATTTTGCAAACAATTTTCGGTCTTGTAATATTTGTAAAGTTGTTCTCAAGTGCTGACTATGCTCCTCCTTATTCTTCGAATAGACTAGGATATCGTCTATGAATACGATAATGAACTGATCAAGATACAGCCGAAATATATGATTCATAAGATCCATGAAAATTACAGGGGCATTTGTCAAACCGAATGGCATCACCATAAACTCATAATGCTCATATCGAGTTCTTAAAGCCGTCTTATGAACATCTGCCTCCCTTACCTTCAACTGATGGTATCCAGATCGAAGATCTATCTTCGAAAAAATCGATGCTCCTTGCAGCTGATCAAATAAATCTTCGATTCTCGACAACGAATACTTATTCTTTATTGTGACCCGGTTCAGCTCCCGGTAGTCGATGCAGAGTCGCATACTCCCATCCTTTTTCTTCACAAACAACACTGGCGTACCCCATGGAGAAAAACTTGGGCGGATGAATCCTTTATCTAACAAATCTTGAATCTGATCCTTCAGCTCTTTCATTTCTGCAGGTGCTAGACGGTATGGTGCCTTAGAAATTGGCACTGTACCTGGCATTAGTTCAATGGAAAACTCCACCTCTCTCTCGGGCGGAATGCCAGCCACATCATCAGGGAATACACCTGAAAACTCCCTGACAACTTCAACATCCTCAATCTCCTGCCTGACCGAATCTGGCATTGAGACAATACTAGCTAGGAATCCTTGGCAGCCTCATTTCATAAGCTTCCTCACACAAATACAAGAGATAATAGGGGTATCTGTTTGTTCTGAACTGCCTCAAAGACAAATGACTTCCCGTTGGGTGGTTGAATAGATACCAACCTCTGTCGGAAATCTATCGAAGCTCTATTCTGAGATAACCAGTCCATGCCAAGTATGATGTCGAACTCAGCCATCGGTAGTATGATAAGATCTGCCCGAACCACATTCTTTTGCAACCGGAGCTCCAGATTCTTCACTATCTTGGTGGAGATCATTTGATCACCTGAAGGAATTGTAACACTAAAACCAAAATCCATAACCTCTGGTAAAATCTTTAGTCGCTTCAAGAAAGTGTCAGATACAAATGAGTGTGTAGCTCCTAAATCCAGTAGTGCATAGGTAGATACACCTGCAATAAATATCCTTCCTGCGACAATAACACCACCAAAACTATTTAAACCTCATGAATTTTAGGCAATTACTATCATTTTAAACCTTCACTTTTCGTAATTTTTTTTTACATCTTTATTCTTCATATATTTTGCACTTAGGTCCCCAACAGTTCTTCATTTAATTGAATTTAACGATTCACATTTCCAAGGTTTAATTGGATTTTAATGATATATGCTGAATATCATGCAATTGTAATTCACTAAATTCCATGTTCCTCAAATCATTCTACTAACAAAGCTTGGCAGTTCACGTAATAAGGCAATAAAAATGTTAACACAATTAGGTTACCTGTGATAAGTGTATTGTTTGGCTCTGCCTCCTTGGCATGCATCACGTAAGCTCGACCAGTCACAGGTTGTTGCTTCTTTGGGCAATCTTTAGCTTTATGCCCATCTTCTCCACAGACAAAGCACTTGTAAGTACCCCACATGCACTTGCCATAGTGTTGGCGGTTGCACTCCTTGCACAATGGCTTCCCCTCAGTCTTTGGGGCAGCTGCATTCTACTGTGGCTTAGGTTGCCCTTGAGACCTTTGCTGCCCTTTCTGTGGCCCTGTATATGGCTTCTTATTATGTTGTTGTTGTTGTTGTGGTGGTGGCCTCTTCTTCTGCATCTCCCATGCTATGTGTTTCAGAGACTGCTCTGCTCTATAGGCCCTAGCAACTGCATCATTATAATCAGTAGGATCGGTCAGCAAAACATCTCGTCGAATGGTAGGCCTGAGTCCATCTAGGAAATGTCTCAGCTTCTCAACAGCATCATCGGCGATTATGGGCACAAAGTGACACCCCCTATCGTAGTTCTTCACAAATTCAGCTACAGACATGTCTCCCTGTCGAAGACTCATGACCTCCCTCTTTAGTCTCGATCTCACATCAACGGTGAAATACTTCCCGTAGAAGATCCTTTTGAAGCCTTCCCAAGTCAGGGTATTAAGGTTAACCCCTCTTTCAGCTCCCTCCCACCATAGGGAAGCATCATCCTTTAGCAGATAAATGGCGCAACGAACCCTGTCGGCATCCGCCATATTCGTATAATGGAAGATCACCTCCAACGACCGGATCCATCCCTCAACAACAAATGGATCGGTAGTACCAGAGAAGTCTTTAGGATCCATCCTCCTAAACTATATATAGACATCTTGCTGCTGCCCCTTGTTAGCATTACTTGAATGCTGCTCTAACAACTTAGCCATCCCCTCAAGAACTCGAGTAGCAACATCTGGAGGCGACGGAGCATCACGCATCTCCCTCTCGCCTCTATCCCCATCCTGATCCTCTTCTTGACATCCTTCTAGCCCACCCCTCTACAAAAAATGCTTTGGTGGCATAACTACAATAACGTCCCAATCCAGTACGTAACCAACATGCATTTACCTTTACTAAGTTTAGCCTTTTAAGGGGCATTTCATAAAGCATTTAGTTCTAGCAATTAACCATCTATTAGCTGGAATTATCTAAGCATGCATGTTTAAGCATATTTATCAATTATCTTCTAAAATCAAGTGGGCGTGCAAATTGAAGCATATATTCCATAAAAGCATGCAGGTGATATCATAGAATCAATTGAAGCATTAAAGTTACTTGGGGCTTGATAACTTGAGCTTCCTGGAACTGACAGTAGGCACCACCGTTTACAAGAAACCTCGCTCTGATACCAACTGAAACATCCCTAACTTCTACTGTGCCTTTTATTGACTTTTTTTTTCAGGAAAAACATAAAAAAAAACAAAACATTTGGCCATACCATATACTCATTCTTATATATACCAGTATACACCAAAAGGGAATAATGGGTTAGATGTGATGATGTAAACTCCAGAAAAAGGAAAAGTAAACTAAAATGTCAAAATGTCCAGAAAAAGAAAACTAGTAAGTCCACAAAAAAATAACCCATCCAATATTTAACCATCAAAACCTTCCAAGACAATCCATGCATAAAATATAACAGACTAAAGAAAAAATGTCAAACTCTCCTAACCTATCCAAACAGTCTAAGCATGAAATCGAAATCCCCTAAGAATAGCTATTTAGAAATATTGAAAAGCATAAGAACACGTAAGGTCCTCGGGCTTTAATGCACTGTCATTCCAGTCCATTCAAGCATCGAAGCCTCCTATATCATCAACATCATTCTCACCTGCATCAATCAAATCTAGTGAGTCTAACAACTCAGCATGCTCCAACCATTAAAACAAGTAATATATATACATATTAGCATGCAACATTGTAAATACTTTTAATGAAAGTAGCTTTGCCGTTAAAAGCACGAGCACATGCATGAACATTTCTTTAGAAAACCATAGCATAAATCATTTCCCTTTTTTTTCTATTTTTTTTCCTTCTAATCATTCCAGCATTTGACATTTAATCATTCCAGCATTAGACATTTATCATAACTGTTAGTTAGAGCCCTAGATCCAATCATTTGATGATTGTTGTATGGACTCGTTGTATCATATTCTTGTATATAAATAAAGGCATTTGTTTTTGGTTATTATACTTACTTGTATTAGTGTCAAATAACTAAGTATAATAGCGTCCTTGAGTAGAAGGTTCTTACCTATATCAATCGATTAGTTGAATCGATAGTGAGATGATATAGGGAACACTACTCTAAATCATTCCTAGTCAAGTATTAACATTAAGGGACAATGCTAATGCGATGAGACTAGCATGTAGGTCAACTCGATGACTTGATCTCACAAATCATGGATATGGAGATATCAAGTTGACACATGGGTATGCATTGCAGAATATATACTGAATGACCCGCCATGAGAAAGTGTCATGGATCGTTATATGAGTGTCATATACTTTCTCACGTGGCTATTAGTATGACTACTAGTCCTTGGACCTGAAGTCACCATGGTTCCCTACATAAGGAGTTACGTACTTTGGCTTCATCAAACGTCACCCATAACTGGGTGGACTATAAAGGCGATTACTGGGTATGTAACAAATTACGCGAAGGAATGTGAGTGATGTAGATGGGATCTATCCCTCCTATATGACGGGAGTGATATCGATATTCTTGATAGAGTGAAACCACTAAGTGCAAGGCCATGACCAAATGAGTCAATATGAGATATTGAGCTCATTTGATTGAGTGAGTCTACTTGGAGTTCAAGATTTAGATTGATTAGAGGATGACACGGTCTATGCCTCATATTGATCAATTTAGATGTCAAGGATAGAAGGGCACTTGTCATATATTGTGAAGAGTCACAATTAGTAGTTACAAGGTATGTTGGATCTCAACATTCTTGTAACTTGGGTAGTAATGATGTGTTGCTAAATACCGCTCATTACTTATGCTTCTAAATGGGTTTAGGAGCATTGCCAACATTACAAGAACCTATAGGGTCACACACATAGGGCAATTAGATGGAGATTAGGTTCATTTGATGAACCTAAAGGATTAGGTTCATGTGATGAACCAAATTGGATTAAGAGTAATCCAAATTAGGCTAATTGAGTTGGACTCAATTTGGTACATGTGTTAAGTGAGTCTAATTTGTATTTAGACTCATTTAATTAATTTAATTCAATGAATAGAGATTCATTAAATTAAAATTGACTTGAACCAATGGTTAGATTAGATCAACCATGGGAGAGAAGTGGTCAAGTTTGACTTGACTTGAGAGGAAGATGAAGGGTCAAGTTTGACTTGACCATTTGCCATCTCATTGGTGAGTTGGCATTAAGTGGGCTAATGATGATGTGCCACTGTTGGAGTGTATACTGAAAGCCTAAGCTTTTGTAGACATTTATTTTGAATAAAGAATCACATTTGGTCAAATTGTCTACATTTATTTGTAGTTGTTCAATTAATTTATATTGAAGATAACATAGTATGTGGTGTCACATATAGAAGATAATGTTATCAGTACCTTATAAATTATAAATAGTAGCTCACGACCAAGATGGAAAGGAATAAACCATTGGAAGGTCGTAGTGTAATTAGCTATTAGTTTATCTTAACTATATAATTACACTAGTACACTTAGAGTGTATTGAGTAGGACCATTAGAGGTCGTTTCTTTTATACTGACTTTATAAAGGAACAAAGACCTCAGTCATTATGGAAGTATGTGCTCTTAATCCTAATATAATAACAAGCACTTATATTTGATATTTATTTCTTTAATTTATCAATAGGTGAGACTTAGTTTGATAAATAAATAAGCCCGATAAGTTGGGAAATGATATCACTTATAGTGTGTGTTGTTGATTATAAAAGGAAATTGTGTCCTAGAAAGCTAGGTTGAGAATATCCCCAAGAGGAGCTCATAAGGATTGTCATGTTAAACCCTGCAGGTGGACATAGTCCGACATGATGATAAGGTTGAGTGGTACTACTCTTGGACTAAGATATTAATTAAGTGAGTTGTCAGTAACTCATTTAATTAGTGGATATTCATTATCTTAAACACAGGGAGACTAACATACTCATAATAAGAAGGAGCCCAAAAATGTAATTTGGGATTGGTGCGGTAGTTCAATAATAGTTCTCTAGTGGAATGAATTATTATTGATAAAATTAAGTTGTGTGTTAGGGGCGAACACGGGATGCTTAATTTTATCGGGAGACCAAAACTAATTCCTCCTCTCGGTCCCTATCGTAGCCTCTTAGTTATAGAGTACTATACCCACCTATACTCACCTTCATACCCATGTTATAGGGGTCGGCCAAGCTAGCTTGAGGACCAAGCTAGGGCCGGCCAAGCCTTGGTCCATGGGTGGCCGGCCCTAGCTTGAACCCAAGCATAGGTGGCCGGCCCTAATAAAATAGAAAAAAATTTTAATTTTAAAATTTTCTTATGTGGAAGATATAATTTAAAAGAGAGATTAAAAAAATTAAAATATCTCTTTTATAAGTTTCTACAAAAGATTAAGAAAAGAGATTAAATCTCTTTCCTTATTTGTAGATTAAAAGGATATTTTGTTTTTCTTCTTTATAAATTATCCACATGTTGAAAAAATAAAATTATAGAATTTTTTTTTTATCAACCATGAAGGGATTTTAAAGAGAATTTTTTTAAAAAAAATAATTCTGGAAATAAATAAGGAATTTTAATTGGTTGATTGAAAATTGCCTTATTTGCTCTTCCATGATGTGGCCGGCCATGACATGGGCTATTAGGGAATTTTATTTAATTCTTCCTAATTAATTCATGTCAAGGAAAGTTAAGGAAATTTTATTGCAACTAAATTTCCTTATTTGCCAAAGCTAAGGATTATAAAAGAGGGGGTTTGGGTGCCTTCAAGTGACACAACCTCTATTCTATTTTCTCCCTCTTTTCTTCCTTGGTGTGGCCGGCCTCTCCCTTTTCTCTTCTCTCCATCTTTGTGGTCGAACCTCTTCTTCCTCTTGAAGATCAAGTGGTGGTCGGATCCTAGCTTGGAGAAGAAGAAGAGGAAGCTTGCATCCCTTGAAGCTTGGTTGGTGGAATAAGTTCTTCATCCTTTGGAGGTTTTGTGCTTAGCCGAAACTTGAAGGAAGAAGAAGAAGGTGCTAGTTGGTTCTCGTCTCGGAAGATCGTTGCCCACACAACGTCCGAGATTAGAAGAGGAATATGGTAGAAGATCAAGAGATCATTATTAACAAAGAAAGGTATAACTAATAATTGTTTTCCACATCGTGTTAGTTTTTGTTTCTTTGTAAAAATACCAAATACAAGAGGCATGCGATTCTAGTTTTTTTCGAATTAGTTTTGAAGTTGTGTTCTTTTGTTTTTTCTTTTCCTTGTGATTTGATTGTTCTTGGCGGTTAACCTAGGGTTACTATGGGAAGATTAAATATTTAATTTCCTTAAAAGGCTTTGTCTAGTCGGTGGTGGTTGCTCCCATATCCAAGAAGGCCAAGTGCCTCACCATGCAGTACTTGAAGCCGATTTTGGAAATAGATATTTAATTGTCTTCGTGACCTAGGTGATTTGGATCGAACGTGTTAAGTTCCGCAGGAGATCCAAGTCTAAACCTAAAAGAACAAATAAATTAAACTTAGGATCAAACGTGTTAAGTTCCGCAGGTGATCCAAGTTTAATTTAAAAGAACACATGGTAGCTAGGAAAATGTTCAGACCTTTGTACAAAATTTTTGTACAGTGGAACCGTTAGGTTTTCCGAGTAGCAACCAACAATTGGTATCATAGCTAGGGTTTTGCCTTTGTGTATTTGGTATTAGTTTAATTATGCACATGTCATACATAATTTAGGCAGGATAATGGTAGGATGTGCTAACTTTATGGATGCAGGATCCAACTATTATGGCTTATAGTTATTGTGTGTGTGATTGGACCCTTGGACATGTCATGGGCATTTTATTACGTGTGCATGATTGTATTATAAAATACAGCAGGAGCTGTATTTAGTTTTATTAGGATTTTATTTTTGATCTAGATACATGTACATTCTTTCGAGGAATATAGGATCGAAAAATGTAAAATTCTATTTATGTCGCGAATTGAATCTTGCAAGGCGTGGAACCTTTTGAGGACCTAAGGCACAGCGGAACAAGGAGCAAGATGGATGCGACAACTAGATTCGGTGGCGGTGGCCAAAAATGGCAGCAACTAGGGATGGCAACACACGGAGGACAACAATAGATAAAAGCCATAATAGTTGAAAATTAGTTTTTCTATTTATTGCTTTTATGTTGTGATGTGTGTGCTTGTTAGTATGCATGTTAAGTAGGCTAGCATAGTCAAAATTCCTCATTTTAAATAACTAAGTGGGAGAGGGATTTTAAATAAATTCCACGGTCTCCATTACTGGTTTGTAAGTGATGCAAAAAAACTTGCGCGTTGGCTCTGAGTGCCTTCCTCCATATCGGATGAGTTTGTTTGTGGATCACTAGATCAAACTTCCATTTTGGATTACTATAGGAAATTAATAAAGAGCGTGTGATCTTCCCCATCGGAAGGGGCACAATCTTATTAATGGACTTAGTGTCAAGTAATGGTATACACTTAGGCACGTCTAATAGTATCCTCCCCCATCAGAGTCACTGCTATTATTCGTGTGACCAAAGGAAACCAACTATTAATTTTATTAGTCAAAAAAATTAGGTTGACAAGATAATAAAATTAATGGGTTACACCCTCCTTTTATAAATGTTGAATATGTATACGTCCACACTATCGTGGCATACAAAATTCACGGTGTTTTGAGATGTTGGTTAATTTAAAATAGTATTGTTTGAGGAATCAATATTATTCTAAATTTAGAGTTCTGACCAAAAGTTATTTGTGATTCTTAGGATGACTTTCAACCTACTGGCCATCATACTAAAAGATAACAGACTTACTGGTCCTAACTACATAGATTGGAAAAGGAACCTGGACATTGTTCTTACTGCTGAAAGCTATAAGTTTGTACTGACTGAGCCTTGCCCTGATGCACCTAATGGTGAATCCACCCAAGAGGAGATTGAGTATCATAAGAAATGGATAAAAGCAGATGAGATGGCACGGTGTTACATTTTGGCTTCAATGTCAAATGTATTGCAACATCAGCATCAAGATTTACCAACAGCTTATAATATTATGAACAATCTCAAGGAACTCTTTGGTCATCAGGATTGGGCCTCTAGGCAAGAAGCCATGAGAAAGATAATGATGACCTCCATGTAAGAGGGTACTCCTGTGAGGGATCATATCCTAAAGATGATGGCTTATCTAAATGAAATACAAATCCTTTGAGGAGAAATTGATAGGGAAACCCAGATCGATATGATCCTCCAAACGCTACCTAGAAGTTTTGAGCAATTCTCCCTGAATTATAATATGAATAAAAGGGTATATTCATTGGCGGAACTACTGACAGAACTTCAGGCAGCAGAAGGTTTGTTTCGTCACAATTCTCAGATTCACTATGCTGAAAATGGTTCTACTTCTAAACCGAAAGGAAAGAAGAAGAAGAAACAAGTTAGCTCAGCAAAGAAGGTGAATAAATCTCAGAGTACAGGACCTAAAGCTGGAGTGAAGAAGCCAAAGGGCAAGTGCTTCATCTGCAAGCAGTCATGACATTAGAAGGCGGACTGTCCTCGTAGGAATCAAAACAACAAAGGTATATCTCATGCTCTAGTTATTGAAACATGTTTAGCGGTGTTATCTACCAGCACCTGGTGTGTAGATACGGGAGCCACTGATCATGTCTGCAATTCTTTACAGGGGTTCCAGGAAACCCGACGACTATATGAAGGAGAAATAGCCGTCTACATGGGCAACGCTACTGAGGTGGCGGCTATTGCAGTGGGAGATGTCTACTTATCTTTTGATAGGAATAGAAAATTGGTTTTAAGAAATTGTCTTTATGTACCCAGTTTTAGAAAGAATTTAATTTTAGTTTTTAAACTATATTTGGATGGATATTCTGTTTCCTTTAATAACAATGTAGTTATAAAGAGAAATAAAGTGATTATCTGTTCTGGTGCCTTAGTTGGCAATTTATATACTTTAAATCCAATTTCTCCCACAAATCAAAATATGGAAATTTATAACACATCTTCTAACACTAATAAGAGAAAACAACCTTCATAAATGAACCAAGCGTATCTTTGGCATCTAAGGCTTGGTCATATTAACTTAAGTAGGATTCAAAGGCTTATAGCCGATGGACTCTTGGGTTCATTAGAGTTGGAAAATTTTCCAACTTGTGAATCTTGCTTGGAAGGTAAAATGACCAAGAGCCCTTTTAAGGCCAAGGGGTATAGAGCCAAAGATGCTTTAGAATTGGTTCATTTTGATTTGTCTGGTCCTATGTCTATCCAGGCGAGAGGTGGTTTTGAATATTTTGTCTCTTTTATAGACGATTATTCAAGATATGGATACATTTACCAAATGCGCCACAAGTCCGAGTGCTTTGATAAGTTCAAAGAGTACAAGGCTGATGTGGAGAAATGACTAGGTAAAAGTATCAAGACACTACGGTCTGATCGTGGTGGTGAATACCTCTTAGGAGAGTTTAGGAATTACTTATCAGTGGCCGGGATTCAATCCCAATTGTCCGCACCTGGTACACCCCAACACAATGGTATAGGACTCTTATGGAAATGGTTAGATCGATGATGAGTTATTCAGAATTACCAAACTCATTTTGGGAATACGCTCTGGAAATGGCACCGCACATTCTGAACTTAGTACCTTCTAAATCAGTATCTTCTACTCCCATAGAATTATGGAATGGGCGAAGGCCCAGTCTAAGACATATTCGGATTTGGGGTAGTCCATCACATGTGCTGAAACCAGATGCTGATAAGTTAGAATCTCGTACAGAAGTTCACGTGTTTGTGGGTTATCCCAGAGGAACGAAAGGTGGTTTATTTTATAGTCCTAAAGACCAGAAGGTCATTGTTAGCACCAATGCCCAGTTTTTAGAAGAAAACTATATAATGGATCACAAGCCCAGTAGCAAAATTGTTTTAGAAGAACATAGAGAGGACACGTCTACTTTAGTACCAACAGTACAAGATGAAGTACCAAAAGAGACTACAACACGTGTCACACATGATACACAAACACAGACGGTGCCTCGTTGTAGTGGGAGAGTTGTGAGGGAACCTGAGAGATTCATGTTTTTGGGAGAGTGTTCGGACTTAATCCCGGGTAAACATGAACCTGATCCGCGAACATATGACGAAGCACTCCAAGATATAGATGCAGTATCTTGGCAAAAGGCAATGAATTCTGAAATAGAGTCTATGTACTCTAATAAGGTCTGGGAGCTTGTAGAACTACCTGATGGTGTAAAAGCCGTTGGATGCAAGTGGATTTAAAAAAGGAAAAGAGGGACAGATGGGAAGGTAGAAACCTTCAAAGCAAGGCTTGTTGCGAAAGGGTACACTCAGAAAGAGGGAATCGATTATGAGGAGACCTTTTCACCGATAACCATGCTTAAGTCTATCCGGATACTCTTATCCATTGCCACTCATATGGATTATGAGATTTGGAAAATGGATGTCAAGACAGCTTTCCTTAATGGAAGTCTTGAAGAAAATATCCATATGAAGCAACCAGAAGGGTTCATTGAAAAAGGCAAAGAGCATCTAGTGTGCAAGCTCAATCGGTCCATTTATGGACTGAAGCAAGCTTCAAGGTCTTGGAACATCCGGTTTAATGAAGTAATCCAGTCATATGGATTTATTCAGTGTCCGGATGAGTTTTGTGTATACAAGAAGTGTAACGGAAACGTGGTGGTATTTCTTGTACTATACGTAGATGATATTTTGTTAATTAGCAACAATGTCAAGGTATTATCGGACGTAAGGGTATGGTTGTCCAAACAATTTGATATGAAGAACTCCAAGAAAGGTTTCTTGCCTTTTAGGCATGGAGTAGCTCTATCTAAAGAGATGTCTCCGAAGACATCAAAGGAGATAGAGGACATGAAAGTAGTTCCTTATGCTTTGGCTGTAGGAAGCCTTATGTATGCAATGCTGTGTACGAGACCTGATATTTGTTTTGTCATGGGCATGGTTAACAGATATCAGAGTAACCCTGGACAAGGATATTGGAATGCAGTAAAGCATATATTAAAATACCTGAGAAGGACTAGAGATTATATGCTAGTTTACCAAGTAGACAATTTGCTCCCTGTGGGTTACACGGATTAAGATTTCCAATCGGATAGGGAGAACAGTAAGTCTACATCAGACTATGTGTTTACTTTAGGAGATGGAGCCATTGCATGGAGGATTGTTAAGGAGGAATGCGTTTCGGACTCAACCATGGAAGCTGAGTATGTGACAACCTCTGAGGCAGCTAAAGAAGCAGTATGGAACTTTATAATGGACTTAGATGTGATTCCTGGTTTGCCCAAAATCATCACAATTTATTGTGATAATAGCGGTGCAGTTGCAAACTCGAAGGAACCACGAGCCCATAAGGCAAGTAAACATATAGAGCGCAAGTACCACCTGATATGAGATATCGTGAAGCGAGGAGAAGTTGTCATCGCCAAGATTACATCAGCAGATAACCTGGCAGATCCTTTCACTAAAGCCCTTCCAGCAAAAGCTTTCGATCGGTATGTGGAGGGGATGGGAATCAGATGTATGGCAGCAGATATGGCAGCTTAGTCATTAGAATAAGTGGGAGATTGTTAGAGTGTATACTGAAAGCCTAAGCTTTTGTAGACATTTATTTTGAATAAAGAATCACATTTGGTCAAATTTTCTACATTTATTAGTAGTTGTTCAATTAATTTATATTGAAGATAACATAGTATATGGTGTCACATATAGAAGATAATGTTATCAGTACCTTATAAATTATAAATAGTAGCTCACGACCAAGATGGAAAGGAATAAATCATTGGAAGGTTGTAGTGTAATTAGGTATTAGTTTATCTTAACTATATAATTATACTAGTACACTTAGAGTGTATTGAGTAGGACCATTAGAGGTCGTTTCTTTTATACTGACTTTATAAAGGAACAAAGACCTCAGTCATTATGGAAGTATGTGCTCTTAATCCTAATATAATAACAAGCACATATATTTGATATTTATTTCTTTAATTTATCAATAGGTGAGACTTAGTTTGATAAATAAATAAGCCCGATAAGTTGGGAAATGATATCACTTATAGTGTGTGTTGTTGATTATAAAAGAAAATTGTGTCCTAGAAAGCTAGGTTGAGAATATCCCCAAGAGGAGCTCATAAGGATTGTCATGTTAAACCCTGCAGGTGGACATAGTCCGACATGATGATAAGGTTGAGTGGTACTACTCTTGGACTAAGATATTAATTAAGTGAGTTGTCAGTAACTTATTTAATTAGTGGATATTCATTATCTTAAATACAGGGAGACTAACATATTCATAATAAGAAGGAGCCCAAAAATGTAATTTGGGATTGGTGCGGTAGTTCAATAATAGTTCTCTAGTGGAATGAATTATTATTGATAAAATTAAGTTGTGTGTTCGGGGCGAACACGGAATGCTTAATTTTATCGGGAGACCAAAACCAATTCCTCCTCTCGGTCCCTATCATAGCCTCTTAGTTATAGAGTACTATATTCACCTTCATACCCATGTTAGAGGGGCCGGCCAAGCTAGCTTGAGGACCAAGCTAGGGCCGGCCAAGCCTTGGTCCATGGGTGGCCGACCCTAGCTTGAACCCAAGCTTAGGTGGCCAGCCCTAATAAAATTGAAAAAAAATTTAATTTTAAATTTTTCTTATGTGGAAGATATAATTTAAAAGAGAGATTAAAAAAATTAAAATATCTCTTTTATAAGTTTCTACAAAAGATTAATAAAAGAGATTAAATCTCTTTCCTTATTTGTAGATTAAAAGGATATTTTATTTTTCTTCTTTGTAAATTATCCACATGTTGAAAAAATAAAATTATAGAAATTTTTTTTATCAACCATGAAGGGATTTTAAAGAGAAATTTTTTTAAAAAAAAATTCTGGAAACAAATAAGGAATTTTAATTGGTTGATTGAAAATTGCCTTATTTTCTCTTCCATGATGTGGCCGGCCATGACATGGGCTATTAGGGAATTTTATTTAATTCTTCCTAATTAATTCATGTCAAGGAAAGTTAAGAAAATTTTATTGTAACTAAATTTCCTTATTTGCCAAAACTAAGGATTATAAAAGAGGGGGTTTGGGTGCCTTCAAAAGATACAACCTCTATTCTATTTTCTCCCTCTTTTCATCCTTGGTGTGGCCGGCCTCTCCCTTTTCTCTTCTCTCCATCTTTGAGGCCGAACCTCTTCTTCCTCTTGAAGATCAAGTGGTGGCCGGATCCTAGCTTGGAGAAGAAGAAGAGGAAGCTTGCATCCCTTGGAGCTTGGTTGGTGGAATAAGTTCTTCATCCTTTGGAGGTTTTGTGCTGGGCCGAAACTTGAAGGAAGGAGAAGAAGGTGCTAGGTGGTTCTCGTCTCGGAAGATCGTTGCCCACACAACGTCCAAGATTAGAAGAGGAATACAGTAGAAGATCAAGAGGTCATTATTCACAAAGAAAGGTATAACTAATAATTGTTTTCCGCATCATGTTAGTTTTTGTTTCTTTGTAAAAATACCAAATACAAGAGGCATGCGATTCTAGTTTTTTTTCGAATTATTTTTCGAAGTTGTGTTCTTTTGTTTTTTCCTTTCCTTGTGATTTGATTGTTCTTGGCGGTTAACCTAGGGTTACTATGGGAAGATTAAATATTTAATTTCCTTAAAAAGCTTTGTCTAGTCGATGGTGGTTGCTCCCATATCCAAGAAGGCCAAGTGCCTCGCCATGCAGTACTGGAAGCTAATTTTGGAAATAGATATTTAATTATCTTCGTGACCTAGATGATTTGGATCGAACGTGTTATGTTCCTCAGGAGATCCAAGTCTAAACCTAAAAGAATAAATAAATTAAACTTAGGATCAAACGTGTTAAGTTCCGCAGGCGATCCAAGTTTAATTTAAAAGAACACATGGTAGCTAGGAAAAGGTTCAGACCTTTGTACAAAATTTTTGTACAGTGGAACCGTTAGGTTTTCCGAGTAGCAACCAACAGCCACATCATCAAGATTAGCACATGTGTGTGCCACATCATGAGGGAGATCAAGAGTTGTGACTCTTGATATCCCATGGGGTTTAAAAACCTCTTCTTGAATGTGGTCGGCCACTTTTAGTGTGTGAGGAGTTTTACTTTGTGTGGTAACTCCATCTTCTTCTTCCTCAAGATCTTTCTTCTCTCCCTCTCCTCCTCTTTGGCCGAATCTTTCAAAGGGTGCTAGCACACCTTTTGTTAGGTTTCTCCATCTCTTGCTTGTGTGGATACACATAGAGGAGTATCTACTTTGATACTCTCGAGATCCGACGAACCTAGGATGAGTGAGATTACGCGAAGGGCTTCGCTTCAAAGGTATACCCTCTGATCTTGTAGATCTAGTGTAGATCTAGGAGCAGAAAACATGTATATGAAATTTAATTTCTTCGCACGGATCCGTGGCATGGGAATTTCGTGGTTTCCGCAACGCAAAAAACGGTTTTTGCGGCCTGAAAAACCCAACATTGGTATCAGAGCCACGTGCAAAGCGTATACATGTTTTATTTTAAATTTTATGAAATTCTACAGATCTGTAAGTTTCTGTATTTTTATGATTTTTATAGATTTTGTAGGTATTTTTCTTGTGGAAGCGAAGCACAAGAGTTTAGACACTTGTAGGCTTCGACTCCCGAGAAAATTTTTCTGAAACGGCAAGGTTTCGCCCCAAATCATTTTGGGATAGCGGGCTAAGGCACAGTAGGATCACTTAAGAACACTCGCGATGGTTATATCGCGGGTAGGGGTGCTGCCCCTAACCCCGCAAGGGGCTTCGTTCCGCGATTGCGCCCGAAAATCGTTAAACGGGACCGCCGAGAATTTTTACTCATAAAAATTGTAAGAAAAATTACAGAAATTTATAGAAATTACATAATTTAGAATTATGTATTATTTTGTGATGGTCATGGCCCAAAAAACCCAATAAGATTGGAAAAATTGTGTTGTAATTCATAATACGGCCTGCGTGCCTTCATGTGATTGTGCGTGTTGTATATTTGATTCGCGACCTGCATGTCGTGCCTTCTTTATTTTATATTCCTATTGTAAATAGTTTAGACTCGAATGTAACTCGAGTTTCACCTTTTGTAATGTACAAAATTGAGGCGGTGGAAGGTCCACTCGAGACGGAGTTACGAGGATGGCGCGAGCAACACAAGGTGGTCAAAGGAAGGAGCTTGAGAAGCTGTTGACCTTAGGTTGACCATCTGATCTTCTCATTGGCTTGAGAAGATCATAGTAGGGCCATGACTAATCACAAAATATTTAATTAATTTCTTGTGTGTGTATATGTGATGCATGATAGAATAAGTAATTAATTAGCGCCTTAACGATTCGATTCGATCAATCGCGTATATGATACACCTCAACGATTAGATTAGATCTAAATCGCGTACATGATGCGCCCTAACGATTAGATTAGATCTAAATTGCATATATGATACACCTCGTCGATTAGATTAGATCTCAATCGCGTCAACTGTAATGCCTACCATGTCGTGATACCTATCACTACCTCGATCACATGTTGTTGTTGAATCTGCCAAAGCATAGCAACACATTATCTTGGTAGGGTACGGAGGGACAATTTTGGTCTCGCCTATCAACGCATGGGTGAGTACAACTCAATTAGATTGAGTAACTAGTTAACTCAATTGGATCGAGTTTAACTATAGGCATTTTTCCAATGGTTGGTAGATAGGTCAAAATCATGTTTATATTAACTCTTGGGCGTATTAGCCAAAGCTAACTCGAGTTTTAATATAAATGCGGATCTTGATCCTATAAACAAGAGTTGCATAGAGATGTAATTGGTAAATTAGTTACCTACAGATCATACTAAGTCTTGGGTGATTTAGACAAAGCTAATTTAAGGCGTAGTATGATATGGATCTTGTCCCACATGAATTATAGAATTCAATGGGAGCATCATTTAATTAAAAGACCTAATTAAATGATTAATAGAATATGATATTTATTTATTTTTCTGTTGTAGATAACCATGATGTCAAATACGAATTCTTTCTCCCTGCGTTCTGTCCTTAAGAAGGACAAACTCAACAGAGCTAATTTCTTGGACTGGTACGGGAATCTGAGAATTGTTCTCACACAGGAACGTAAACTGTACGCTCTGGAGCAGCCCATTCAGGAGGCACCTCCTGCCACTGCCAAGCGAGCTGACCGAGATGCTTACAAGAAGCATCAAGATGACGCATTAGATGTGTCATGTCTCATGCTCGCAACCATGAACTCTGAGCTTCAGAAGCAACACGAGTTGATGGGTGCTTATGATATGGTTGAACATCTTCGTCAACTGTATCAAGGACAAGCAGGGCACTGGAAGAGGAACTACACAGGATACCTGGAAGATCTTAAGAATAAGAGAAATAAGATTTCTACTTCAGGTATAAATGTTATAGAAGTCAACCTCTCTATTTCTTTATCGTGGGTATTAGATACCGGATGTGTTTCTCACATTTGTACTAATGTATAAGCGCTGAGAAATAACAGAGCATTGACGAAGAGAGAGATAGACCTACGAGTAGGCAATGGAGCACGAGTTGCTGTTGTTGCTGTAGGAACTTACTATCTATCTCTACCCTCTGGGCTTGTACTAGAATTAGATGAATGTTGTTATGTGCCTGCCTTGACTAAGAACATTATATCAGTTTCTTGTTTGGACAAGAAAGGGTTTTCATTTATAATAAAGAATAAATGTTGTTCATTTTATTTAAATGATATGTTCTATTGTAGTGCACCTTTGATAAACGGACTCTATATTCTAGACCTTGAGAACCCAATCTATAACATAAGTACCAAGAGGTTCAAGTCAAATGACATGAACCAAACCTATCTCTAGCACTGTCGCTTAGGTCATATAAATGACAAACGCTTATCCCAGCTCCATAAAGATGGTTTCCTGGACTCATTTGATTTTGAATCATATGAGACATGCGAGTCATGCCTTCTAGGCAAGATGACCAAGACTCCCTTTAGTGGACACAGTGAGAGAGCGACTGACTTGTTAGGTCTTATACATAGTGATGTATGTGGCCCTTTCAATGTCACTGTTAGAGGTGGTTATAGGTACTTCATTACATTTACTAATGACTTTAGTAGATATGGTTATGTGTACCTGATGACACATAAGTCAGAATCCTTTAAAAAGTTTAAAGAATTCAAGAATGAAGTACAAAACCAGCTTGGCAAAAGTATTAAGATACTTCGATCAGATCGAGGTGGTGAATACCTTAGCCATGAGTTTCGTGACTATCTAGCTGAGTATGGGATTCTATCTCAACTCACTCCTCTGGAACACCACAGTGGAATGGTGTATCTGAAAGGAGGAATCGTACCTTATTAGATATGGTACGATCTATGATGAGTCACACAGATCTTCCTATGTATCTTTGGGGCTATGCTCTAGACACAGCAGCCTTCATTCTCAACCGAGTTCCATCTAAGACTGTAATAAAGACAACATATAGGATATAGACTGGGAGAGATGCCCAGGTGTCTTTTATGAGGATTTGGGGTTGTGAGGCTTACGTTCGATGTCAAGTTTCAGACAAATTGGGACCCAAATCCGACAAGTGTTATTTCATTGGATATCCCAAGGAAACGAAGTGATATTATTTCTACATTCCCAGTCAACACAAGGTAGTTGTGGCTAAACTGGGGTATTTCTAGAAAGGGACTTTGTTTCTAGAAAGACTAGTGGGAGTACGTTCGATCTTGAAGAAGTTCAAGATATGGACCATAGCACTAAAGCCTCGATGGAAGTTGAACTTGAACCACAAAGTGTTATGGATGATGTTGTTCCACAAGGAGTTGAGGAACCACAACCAGTCAAGTAAACCTACCTCTTCACAAATCTGATAGGGTGCGTCGTCAGCCTGAGAGATACTCATTTCTCTTGTCTGACCTTGATGACGTTGTGCTCATTGAGGATGAGTCTACCTCCTATCAGGAAGCTGTGATGAGACCAGATTCTGAGAAATGGCTAGAAGCCATGAGATCCGAGATGGAACCCATGTACACTAACCAAGTATGGTCTTTGGTTGATCCACCTGAGGGTGTAAAACCCATAGGGTGTAAGTGGGTCTTTAAGAGAAAGATTGACATGGATGGACTTATCTATAAGAGTCGCTTGGTAGCTAAAGGTTTCAAGCAGATTCATGGTATTGACTATGATGAAACCTTTTCTCCAGTAGCGATGTTTAAGTCCATTCGGATCATGCTTGCTATTGCAGCGTACCATGACTATGAGATATGGCAGTAGGATGTCAAAACCACGTTTCTGAATGGAAACCTACTCGAGGATGTGTACATGACACAACATGAGGGTTTTGAAGATCCACAGCATACTGGCAGAGTATGCAAGCTGCATAGGTCCATTTATGGACTAAAGCAAGCTTCTTGGAGCTGGAATCTTGGATTCGATGATGCGATCAAACAGTTTGGTTTCATCAAGAATGAAGATGAACCTTGTGTCTACAAGAAGGTTGTAGGGAACACAGTTGTCTTCCTTATATTGTATATGGATGACATACTACTCATTGGGAAAGACATCCCTTTGCTGTAGTCTGTCAAGACTTGGCTAGGGACTTGTTTCTCAATGAAGGACTTAGGTGAAGCATCCTGCATTCTAGGCATACAGATCTATAGAGATAGATCTAAGAGGTTGATTGGCCTAAGTCAGAGTACATATATTGACAAGGTACTCCTACAGTTAGCCATGCAGAACTCCAAGAAGGGATTTCAGCCGATGTCACATGATGTGAGTCTTTCAAAGACTCAAGGTCCCTCTTCTATAGAGGAGAGAGACCGCATGGATCAGATCCCTTATGCCTCAGCCATAGGATCTATCATGTATGTCATGCTATGTATTTGTCCTGATGTCTAGTATGCTTTGGGCATGACGAGCAGATACCAGTCAGATCCAGGTGAAAGTCACTAGATAGCGGTCAAGAATATTCTTAAGTACTTAAGAGAGATTAAAGAATATTTCTTGATATATAGAGGCGATGGTGAGCTAGCTGTAAAGGGTTACAGTGATGCCAGCTTCCAGACCAACCAGGATGATTATCAATCACAGTCAGGGTTCGTGTTTTGCATATAAGGTGGTGTTGTGAGCTGGAAGAGTTCGAAGCAGGACATAGTAGCTGATTATACGACAGAGGCCGAGTATATTGCTGCATTAGAAGCAGCAAAGGAGACAGTTAGGATCCGTAAGTTCATTACCGAGCTTGGGGTGGTTCCTAGAATAGCTGATCTCATAGAGCTCTATTGTGACAACAATGGAGCAATAGCATAGGCTAAGGAACCTCGCTCACACCAGCGGACCAAACACATACTACGGCGCTTCCATCTCATTTGAGAGATTATCGAGAGAGGAGATGTGAAGATTTGTAGAGTACCCACAGAGGCTAACATCGCAGATCCATTGACCAAGGCTTTGGCACAGAGAAAGAATGATGGTCACACTAGGTCATTAGGCCTTAGAGCCTACACTGATTGGCACTAGTGCTAGTGGCAGATTGTTAGTTAGAGCCCTAGAGCCAATCATTTGATGATTGTTGTATGGACTCGTTGTATCATATTCTTGTATATAAATAAAGGCATTTATTTTTGGTTATTATACTTACTTGTATTAGTGCCAAATAACTAAGTATAATAGCATCCTTGAGTAGAAGGTACTCTTAATCGGGAACACTACTCTTAATCATTCCTAGTCAAGTATTAACATTCAGGGACAATGTTAATGCGACGAGACTAGCATGTATGTCAACTCAATGACTTGATCTCACAAGTCATGGATATAGAGATATCAAGTTGACACATGGGTATGCATTGGAGAATGTATACTGAATGACCCGCCATGAGAAAGTATCATGGATCGTTATATGAGTGTAATATATTTTCTCATGTGGCTATTAGTATGACTACTAGTCCTTGGACCTAAAGTCACCATGGTTCCCTACATAAGGAGATACGTACTTTGGCTTCATCAAACGTCACCCGTAACTGGGTGGACTATAAAGGTGATTACTGGGTATGTAACAAATTATGCGGAGGGATGTGAGCAATGTAGATGGGATCTATCCCTCCTATATGACGGGAGTGACATCAATATTCTTGATAGAGTGAAACCACTAAGTGCATGGCCATGCCCAAATGAGTCAATATGAGATATTGAGCTCATTTGATTGAGTGAGTCTACTTGGAGTTCAAGATTTAGATTGATTAGAGGATGACATGGTCTATGCCTCATATTGATCAATTTAGATGTCAAGAATAGAAGGGCACTTGTCATATATTGTGAGGAGTCGCAATTAGTAGTCACAAGGTGATCTTGGATCTCAACATTCTTGTAACTTGGGTAGTAATGATGTGTTGCTAGATACCGCTCATTACTTATGCTTCTAAATGGGTTTAGGAGCATTGCCAACGTAAAAGAACCTATAGGGTCACACACATAGGGCAATTAGATGGAGATTAGGTTCATTTGATGAACCTAAAGGATTAGGTTCATGTGATGAATCAAATTAGATTAAGAGTAATCCAAATTAGGCCAATTGAGTTGGACTCAATTTGGTTCATGTGTTAAGTGAGTCTAATTTGGACTTAGACTCATTTAATTAATTTAATTCAATGAATAGAGATTCATTAAATTAAAATTTACTTGAACCAATGGTTAGATTAGATCAACTATGGGAGAGAAGTGGTCAAGTTTGACTTGACCATTTGCCACCTCATTGGTGAGTTGGCATTAAGTGGGCTAATGATGATGTGCCACATCATCAAGATTAGCACATGTGTGTGCCACATCATGAGGGAGATCAAGAGTTGTGACTCTTGATATCCTATGGGGTTTAAAAACCCCTTCTTGTATGTGGTCGGCCACTTTTAGTGTGTGAGGAGTTTCACTTTGTGTGGTAACTCCATCTTCTTCTTCCTCAAGCTCTTTCTTCTCTCCCTCTCCTCCTCTTTGGCCGAATCTTTCAAAGGGTGCTAGCACACCTTTTGTTAGGTTTCTCCATCTCTTGCTTGTGTAGATACACATAGAGGAGTATCTACTTTGATACTCTCGAGATCCGGCGAACCTAGGACGAGCGGGATTACGCGAAGGGCTTCGCTTCAAAGGTATACCCTCTAATCTTGTAGATCTAGTGTAGATCTAGGAGTAGAAAACATGTATATGAAATTTAATTTCTTCGCACGGATCCGTGGCATGGGAATTTCGGGGTTTCCGCAACGCAAAAAAGTGGTTTTTACGGCCCGAAAAACCCAACAATAACAATCACTTTGGTGAGCTCAGTTCATTATACGTGATCAGCTATATCGTTGGTTCAATTGATCAATCTTAACATATAAAACCATGGTACCAGGTGGCGAGACAGCAGCAACCACTTTTCCATTACTGTGCCTTAGCCTATAGTTGGCGGGGTCTCCAGCAACCCTTTTTGTCACTGGGTCGTGGCCTATGGGAATCTGGTGTCGGGCTCCCTCTAGGGCCTTGGCCCGTACACGGGTTCCCGCTGGGGCCTTCTCCCTCCCAGAATTCCCATAAATCGTTATCATAATCACTTTGTCACAATCAAATCATATCTTTCAAATTTTTCTTCTTTTTTTTTCACATTTTTCATCACTTGATTTAAAAAAATACAACATGCATTTTTAACATCTTTCTTAAAACCAAACATGCATCGTATATTCAGCATATATAAATATTCAACATATATCATTAAATTTCATAAAGATTCCATAACATTTTAATGTAAGCATTCCATAAAAATATATCATGCATTTTAATCATCTTTCTTAAAATCAAACATGCACCGTATATTCCCCTACCAGCAGCCCCCTTTCTATCCATGAGCAACCTGAGCTCTATGACATGAAATACAAATTTTTTCCTTGCAAAAATAAGCAAAATCGTGGCTACACCAGTGCATAACAGATATTTCATGCATGTATTTTCAATCTCACAAGTATGGTATGAATGCTGAAAGAAAGAAAGTTGGAAGCATGCCTTTGTGTGTAGAAGGTACTAAAATTTAATCCTTGACGCAAAGAAAGAACACCGGGAGGGCAAGACACCTAAATCTTCGACTTCGCCTCCAAATAACTCACGAAAATCTCTGCTGGTATGGGGTGTGCGCCGCCGCGAGAGGTGAGGGTTAAGAGCCTAGGGTTTGTGTGAGTTTTAAGTTGAATCCCCTTGAAAAGTGGCCAATCCTTGATATACAAAGGGTTAGTAGGCTGGGCCCACTAATCCTTCTAAGGTAGGCCCCTTTAAGCCCTAAAACACGTGGATGTTCTATCTTGCTTTGATAAGTTTTAACAATTATGAAAACTTGTCACCACTGTTATTAATGTTATTATTATTATTATTATTATTATTATTATTATTATTATTATTAGTATCATTATTATCATTTTACATTAAATAATACTTATAATGTACCCGTAATGTAGTCAGCGTCATTTTATTATCATATTTTACCATATTTTATTATTTCCTAAATTTGTATGCATGTGGTCTTTGTTAGCGAATTTTGGGAGTGTTACAATAGAGGGTCTTAACAATTGTGTAGGATGGTGCGAAATATTTTGATGTTTCTGACAAGAAATACAAGTTCTTACAAATTTTGCAGCATCTTCATGTAAAGTAGGACAGAAATATCCTGCTAATAAAATTCTGTGAGCCAAGGACCTTCCACCTATATGACTGCCACATGAGCCCTGGTGGACCTCTTGTAAAATGTATTGTATATCTTCTGTCCCAATACATTTAAGTAAAGGTCTAGAGAAAGCCCTTTTATATAACTGTTCCCCTATCATAGTATATTGAGCAGCCCTCTTCTTAAATATCCTTGTTTGTTCTGCATCAATTGGAAGAATGTCTTGCTGTAAATATAATATAATTTGCGCCCTCCAGTCACCTTGTATCTCTACATCAGCCTGTCTCTCAATACAAGATACTAACAATGTCTATTCAACTGGTCGATACAAGCTCCATGGTATTATAGCAGAGGCTAATCTAGCCAATTCATCTGCTACTTAATTCTCAAACCGAGGAATTTTCTATAGATTTACTTCTTGAAATTGAGCCTTCAATTTATCAAATGCTTCAGCATATAACTTGAGCCTATCATTATTAATTTCAAAGTTACCTGATAGTTGTTGGGCTGCCAATTGAGAATCAAAATAAATATAAACTCGAGATGCTCCCACATGCCGAGCAGCCTGTAACCCTGCTATTAATGCTTCATATTCCGCTTCATTATTAGTAGCCCTATAATTCAACCTGACAGAAAGTTGAAGCTTATCCTCCCTTGGAGATATAAGGAGAACATCAATTCCACTCCCTTGTCTGGTTGATGATCCATCCACATAAACATTCCAAGTATTTTCTTCTTCAGGACCTTGAACTTCTATGATAAAATCTGCTAGAGCTTGTGCCTTGATGGCCGAATGGGATTGGTACTGTATATCATACTCACTAAGTTCGGTCATCCATTTGATCAACCGGCCAGATGCCTCTGGGTTAAGCAACACCCGCCCGAGAGTACTGTTGGTTAATACAATAATTGAATGTGCTAATAAATATGTGCGTAACCTTCGGGCAATTAACACTAATGCATAGGCCAACTTTTCGAGTGTAGTATATCTACACTCAGCTCCTTTTAATAAATGACAGGAAAAATACACAGGTTGTTGCTCTTTCCCTTCCTCTCTAACTACACAGAGCCTATAGCATTTTCATTGGCTGACAGATGCACCCATAAAGTTTCTCCTACTACAAGTTTAGCCAATACAAGGAGGGCGGACAAGTAGTCTTTCAATTCCTGGAAAATTTTGTCACATTCTTCATCCCATTGAAATTTGTTAGCCTTCTGGAGTATTTTAAAGAAATGAAAGCTACGATCAGCCGACCTTGAAATGAATCTAGACAAGGCGGTAATCCGACCGGTGAGTCTTTGGGCTTCCCTCATGTTGAGTGGTGGCTCCATGTTTTGAAGTGTTTTGACCTTGCTCGGGTTGGCCTCTATTCCCCACTCGGACACCATGTACCCCAAGAACTTTCCGCCCTTTGCCCCGAACAAGCATTTGCCTGGGTTCAACTTGAGCCCATATTGCCTCAGTGTTTTGCAAGTCTCCTCTACATCCCTACATAGATCAGTAGCCTGAAGAGACTTAATTAAAATAACGTCAACATATACTTCCATATTTCTCCCAATCTGTTTCTGTAAGACCTTATTCATAAGCCTTTGATAAGTTGCTCCTGTATTTTTTAGTCCAAACGGCATAACATTATAATAATAAGTACCTTCAGATGTTATAAAACTGACCTTCTCTTGATCCTCTTTAGCAAGAAGAACTTGATGATAGCCTTGATAGGCATCCAGCATAGAAATATATTTACATCCAGCCATAGAATCTACTAATTGATCAATCCGGGGCAAAGGATAATAATCTTTCAGGCAAGCTTTGTTGAGGTCACGGAAATCAATACATACCCGCCATTTGTTTCCTGGTTTAGAACTAGGACAATATTGGCTAACCAGCTAGGAAACTGCACCTCCCTGATGTAGCTGGCTTCCATGAGTTTATCCACTTCTTCCTTGATGACAGGATGAGCATCTGGGAAGACATGCAGAGAGTGTTCCATTATTGAAGGAGAAACGCCCGTGACCTCTCTAGGCGTCCAAGCAAAGACATCATTATTCTTCTTCAAGCATTGAACCAACTCAGTTTTCAACGTGGGATCAAGATCTACCGAGACATAGGTAGTAGCTTCAGGTTGACCGGTCTGTATCTGGACCTCTTCCTTTTCTTCATAAACCAGGACAGGTGGCTTCTCTTGAATGGCATTGACCTCCATTCTTTGAATTTTTCGAGCGACATTAGCTTCGGTCCGGACGATCTCTACATAACATTTACGGGCTGTCTTCTAATCGCCCCGCACTTCCCTGACCTGGTCATCGATAGGAAATTTAATCTTCTGACAAAAAGTAGAAATGACCGCCCTAAACTCATTTAAGGTCGGCCGACCCAGTATCACATTATAAGAGGAGGGGGCATCCACTACCATAAAGTAGGATCTTCTTGTTCTCATAAGAGGCTCCTCCCCTAGAGATATGGCCAATTTTATCTGGCCAAGCGGTTGTACTTCATTACCAGTGAATTCGTATAAAGGAGTCACCATCTGTTGAAGTTCGCTCGAGTCAATCTGCAGCTGATCAAAAGCTATTTTTGAAAATAATATTCACAGAACTACCAGTATCTATAAAGGTACGAGAAATAGTATAATTGGCTATCACAGCCTTGATTATCAACGCATCATCATGGGGTATTTCTACCCCCTCAAGATCTTTGGGCCCAAAATTGATTTTTGGACCGGCTGCTCTCTCCATGCTGCATCTTACAACATGGATCTCGAGTCTCCGTGCGTGTACTTTTCTGGCCCTGTTGGAGTCTCCATCAGTGGGCCCGCCCGCGATCATATTAATATTTCCCCGAGCAGCATTGCTCCTGTTTTCTTCTTGCCAAGCTGTCATGGCTTCAGGCTGAGTTTTCTCGGGCGCCTGGCTTATACCGGCCGGGGTTGGTAATATACCTTGTTGAGGTTCTACCGGGCGATATGTTGGGACTTTCAGGCCGCAAAAACTGCTTTTTGCATTGCAGAAACCCCGAAGTCTTGCCACCGGATCCGTGCGAAGATTAAAATTTACATGTACTTGTTTCTATCCTAGATCTTCTTTAGATCTACATGGTAGAGATTTTATACCTTTGATGCGAAGCCCTTCGCTTATCCCACTCGTCCAAGGTTGCTGGATCTCGAGAGTGTCAAGTGAACACTCCTCTATATGTATCCACACGAACAAATAGGTGGAGAAGAAATCGTAGAGTGTGCTAGCACTCCAAGGAGTCTCAGCAATGGAGGAAGAGGGAGAGTAGAGAGGAAGAGATGAGGAAGAAGAAGGAGTGAATGAGCACACAATTGCATTCACTTGCAATCAAGTGACCGGCCACTTCATGGAGAGGTTATAAACCTTCGTGGGAAACCAAGAGTTATGGCTCTTGGTCTCCCTCGTGATTTGGCACACACATAAGCCAACCTTGATGATGTGGAACATCATCATTGGCCCACCTTATGCCAACACACAAATGATGTGGCATTGGTTAAGTCAAACTTGACCTTTCATCTTCCCTCTCAAGTCAAGTCAAACTTGACTTCTTATCTCCCATGGTTGATCAAATCTAACCATTAGTTCAAGTCAATTTGATTTAATGAATCTCTATTCATTGAATTAAATTGACTCAAGGAGTCCAAGTCTAAATTAGACTCATTTAACACATGAATCAAATTGAGTCTAACTCAATTAGTTTAATTTGGATTACTCTTAATCCAACTTGGTTCATCACATGAACCTAATCCTCTTGGTTCATCAAATGAACCTAATCTTCATCTAATTACCCTTTGTGTGTGACCCTATAGGTTCTTGTAACGTTGGCAATGCTCCTAAACCCATTTAGAAGCATAAGAAATGAGCGGTATCTAGCAACACATCATTACTACTCAAGTTACAAGAATGTTGAGATCCAACATCACCTTTGTGACTACTAATTGTGACTCTCACAATATGTGACAATGTCCTTCTATCCTTGACATCTAGATTGATTAATTTGAAGCATAGACCATGTCATCCTCTAATCAATCTAAATCTTGAACTCCAAGTAGACTCACTCTAATCAAATGAGCTCAATATCTCATATTGACACATTTGGGCATGGTCATGCACTTAGTGGTCTCACTCTATCAAGAATAATGATGTCGCTCCCATCATATGGGAGGGATAGATCACATCTACATTACTCATATCCCTCCGCATAATTTGTTACATACCCAATAATCGCCTTTATAGTCCACCCAGTTACGGGTGACGTTTGACGAAACTAGAGTACCATGGTGACTTCAGGTCCAAGGACTGATAGTCATACTAATAGTCACATGAGAAAGTATATGACACTCATATAACGATCCATGATACTTTCTCATGGCGGGTCATTCAGTATACATTCTCCAATGCATACCCATGTGTCAACTTGATATCTCTATATCCATGACTTGTGAGATCAAGTCATCGAGTTGACCTACATGCTAGTCTCGTCGCATTAACATTGTCCCTGAATGTTAATACTTAACTAGGAATGATTAAAAATAGTGTTCTCTATATCATCTCACTATTGATTCAACCAATCGATTGATATAGATAAGAACCTTCTACTCAAGGACGCTATTATACTTAGTTATTTGACACCAATACAAGTAAGTATAATAACCATAAAAGAAATGCCTTTATAAACAAATAGGAATATGATACATCGAGTCCATACAACAATCATCATATGATTGGCTCTAGGGCTCTAACTAACAATCTCCCACTAGCACTAGTGTCAATCAGTGTAGGGTCTAATACCCAATGACCTAGTGTGACCATCATGCTTTCTCTGTGCCAAAGCCTTGGTCAAGGGATCAGCGATGTTAGCCTCTGTGGGTACTCTGCAAATCTTCACATCTCCTCTATCGATGATCTCTCGAATGAGATGGAAGCGCCGTAGTATGTGTTTGGTCCGCTGGTGTGAGTGTGGTTCCTTAGCCTACACAATTGCTCCATTATTGTCACAATAAAGCTCAATAGGATCTACAATGCTAGGAACCACCCCAAGCTCAGTAATGAACTTATGGATCCAAACTGCCTCCTTTGCTGCTTTTGATGCAGCCATATACTCGCCCTCTGTTGTAGAATCAACAACTGTGTCCTGCTTCGAACTCTTCTAGCTCACAACACCACCATTCAAGCAAAACATGAACCCAAACTACGATCTATATGTTAGCTAGAGCCCTAGAGCCAATCATTTGATGATTGTATTTTGGAATTATTGTATTATATTATATATAAATAAAGACATTTGGATTTTGGTTATTATACTTACTTGTATTTGTGCCAAATAAACTAAGTATAATAATGTCCTTGAGTAGACGGTTCTCACCTATATCAATCGGTTAGTTGAACCGATAGTGAGATGATATAGGGAACACTACTCTTAATCATTCCTTGTCGAGTATTAACATTCAGGGACAATGTTAATGCAATAAGACTAGCATGTAGGTCAACTCGATGACTTGATCTCACAAGTCATGGATATAGAGATATCAAGTTGACACATGGGTATACATTAGAGAATGTATACTGAATGACCCGCCATGAGAAAGTATCATGGATCGTTATATGAGTGTCATATACTTTCTCATGTAGCTATTAGTATGACTACTAGTCCTTAGACCTAAAGTCACCATGGATCCCTACATAAGGAGTTATGTACTTTGGTTTCGTCAAACGTCACCCGTAACTGGGTATGTAACAAATTATGCGGAGGGATGTGAGTAATGTAGATGGGATCTATCCCTCCTATATGACGGGAGAGACATCGGTATTCTTGATAGAGTGAGACCACGAAGTGCATGGTCATGCCCAAATGAGTCAATATAGGATATTGAGCTCATTTGATTGAGTGAGTCTACTTGGAGTTCAAGATTTAGATTGATTAGAGGATGACACGGTCTATGCCTCACATTGATCAATCTAGATGTCTAGGATAGAAGGACACTTGTCATATATTGTGAGGAGTCACAATTAGTAGTCACAAGGTGATGTTGGATCTCAACATTCTTGTAACTTGGGTAGTAATGATGTATTGCTAGATACCGCTCATTACTTATGTTTCTAAATGAGTTTAGGGGAATTGCCAACGTTACAAGAACCTATTGGGTCACACACAAAGAACAAGTGGATGGAGATTAGGTTCATATGATGAACCAAGAGAATTGGATTCATTTGATGAATCAAATTGGATTAATAGTAATCCTAATTGGGCTAATTGAGTTGGACTCAAGTTGATTCATTGTTCAATGAGTCTAATTTAGATTATGACTCATTGAATCAATTTAATTAAATGAAGTAGATTCATTATATTAAATTGGCTTGAATTAAATGGTTGGATTAGATCAACCATGAGAGAGATTAAGTCAAGTTTGACTTGACTTGAGAGGAAGATGAAGAGTCAAGTTGTACTTGACTTTATGTCACCTCATTGGTGAGTTGGCATTAAGTGGACCAATGATGATGCTCCACATCATCATGGTTATTTAAGTGAAGTGCCACCTCATGGGAGTTACCAAGAGTTGTGACTCTTGATATCCCATGGAGGTTACAAACCACTTAATTAGATGAAAAGAGTTTCATTTTTGCAAGTGTAACTCTCATTCAAGTGATCTTCCTCCTCCTAAGCTCTCTTCTTGCTCCTTCTCTTCTCTTGGTCGTGGGTTTCAAGCAAGGGAGAAGAAAGGAGAGTGAATCTAATCCAAGAAGAAAGGTTAGTGATAGTCACATAGAGATTTTAGAGGAGTGTGTTCTCTTCTTTTCCTTTCTTCTTCTTCCAATCCTACCCGAGAGCCCTAGAGAGTGCTAGCACACTTGTGGTGCTCTCTTCTCAATCCTTGAGTGTTAGAGAACACTTCTTGTTCGTGTGGATATCACTAGAGAGTTGTCTACATTGACAATTTCGAGATCCGGCGTACCGTTGGACGAGCGGGATTTGCGAGGGCACGCTTCAAAGGTATAAAATATTTTTTTTTGTAGATCTACTGTAGATCATAGTTTGAAACTCGTACTCGTATTTTCGAAAGTTTTTCTTCGCACGAGATCCAGTGGCATGGGTGATTCGGGGTTTCCGCGACGCGAAAAGCGGTTTTCGCGGCCCAAAAAACCCAACAGTGGTATCAGAGCCACGTACGAAGCTTGTACGAGTTTAGTTTTTATTTTTATGAAAAAAATTCAGTTCTGTGATATTCTGTAATTTTATGGTTTTTAGAGTTTTTATGGGTATTTTTCTCGTAGAAGCGAAGCACAAGTGTTTCGGCACTTGTAGGCTTCGACTACCGAGAAGAATTTTCCAAAACGGCAAAGTTTCTCCCCCAAATTTTTTGGGACAGCGGGCTTAGGCGCTATTAGATCACAAAGGAACCCTCGCGATGGTTAGATCGCGGGTAGGGGCGCTGCCCCTGGCCCCGCAAGGGGATTCGTTCCGCGATTGCGCCCAAAAACGCTAAACGGGACCACCGAGAAAAATTTACTCATAAAATTGTAAAAATTATAAAAAAAATTACAGAAAATTATGAAAATATATAATTTTGAATTATATATTAATTTTGTGATAGTCATGGCCCAAAAAGACCCAATGTGATTGGATTTGTGTTGTAATTCATAATACGGCCTGTGTGCTGTTTTGTGATGTGTGTGCTGTATTTTGATTCGCGACCTGCGCGTTGTGCCTTCTATTTTATTTTTATTGTAAATTAGATTTAGACTCGAATGTAACTCGAGTTTCTAAAATTGTAATGTACAAAATTGGAGCAGTGGAAGATCCACTCGAGACGGAGTTACGAGAAAGGCGCGAGCAACACAAGGTGGTCAAAAGGAAGGAGCTTGAGAAGCTATTGACCTTAGGTTGACCATCCGATCTTCTCATTGGCTTGAGAAGATCGTAGTAGGGACATGACACAATCACAAAATAATTTAATTAATTATTTATATGTATGTGATGCATGTTTAATTAAGTAGTTAATTAGTGCCTAGCGATTAGATTAGATCTAAATCGTGCACATGATGCACCCTTCGATTAGATTAGATCTATCGAGTATATGATACGCATCATCGTTTAGATTAGATCTAAATCACGTCAACTCGTAATGCCTACCATGCCGTGATACCTACCACTACCTCGATCGCATGTTGTTGTTGAATCTGCCAAAGCAGAGCAACACATACTATCTTGGTAGGGTACAGAGGGGCAATCTTGGTCCCGCCTATCAACGCATGGGTGAGTACAACTCAATTAGATTGAGTATTCCTAGTTTACTCGGTTGGATCGAGTATAACTATAGGCATTCTTCCAACGGTTGGAAAGATAGGTCAAAATCACATATATATTAATTCTCGGGCGTATTAGCCAAAGCTAACTCGAGTTTTAATATAAATGCGGATTTTGATCCTATAAACAAGAGTTGCATAGAGATGTAATTGGTAATCGTTACCTACCGATCATACTAAATCTTGGGCGTATTAGCCAAAGCTAACTCAAGGGTTAGTATGATGTGGATCTTGTCCCACATGAATTATAGAATTCAGTGGGAGCATCATTTAGTTAAAGGCCTAATTAAATGATTAAGAATATGATACTTATTTCTGCATTTATTTCTGTTGTAGAATTGTCATGACGTCAAATACGAACACTTTCTCTCTGCGATCTGTCCTTAAGAAGGACAAGCTCAACGGAGCAAATTTACTGGACTGGTACAGGAACCTGAGAATAGTTCTCACCCAATTCTGGAGCAGCCCATTCCGGAGGCTCCTCCTGCCACTGCCACGCGAACAGACCGAGATGCTTACAAGAAGCATCAAGATGACGCATTAGATGTGTCCTGTCTTATGCTTGCGACCATGAACTCTGAGCTTCAGAAGCAACATGAGTTGATGGGTGCTTACGATATGGTTGAACATCTTTGTCACCTATATCAAGGACAAGCAAGGCACTGGAAGAGGAACTCCAAAGAATACCTGGAAGATCTTAAGAAGAAGAGAAATAAGATTTCTACTTCAGGTAAACATGTTATAGAAGTCAACCTCTCTATTTCTTCATCGTGGGTATTAGATACCAGATGTGCTTCGCACATTTGTACTAATGTACAAGCGCTGAGAAATAGCAGGGCATTGACGAAGGGTGAGATAGACCTACGAGTAGGCAATGGAGCACGGGTTGCTGCTATTGCTGTAGGAACTTTCCATCTATCTCTGCCCTCTGGGCTTGTACTAGAATTAGATGATTATTGTTATGTGCCTGCTTTAACTAAGAACATTATATCTGTTTCTTGTTTGGACAAGAAAGGTTTTTCATTTATAATAAAGAACAAATGTTGTTCCGTCTATTTAAACGAAGTGTTCTATTGTAGTGCACCTTTGATAAACGGACTCTATATTCTAGACCTTGAGAGCCCTATCTATAACATAAATACCAAGAGGTTCAAGTCAAATGACATGAACCCAACCTACCTCTGGCACTGTCGCTTAGGTCATATAAATGACAAGCGCTTATCCCAGCTCCATAAGGATGGTTTGCTGGACTCATTTGATTTAGAATCATATGAGATATGCGAGTCATGCCTACGAGGCAAGATGACAAAGACTCCCTTTAGTGGGCATAGCGAGAGAGCAACTGATTTGTTAGGACTCATACATAGTGATGTATGTGGCCCTTTCAATGTTGCTGCTAGAGACGGTTATAGATACTTCATCACATTTACTGATGACTTCAGTAGATATGGTTATGTGTACTTGATGACACATAAATCTGAATCCTTTGAAAAGTTCAAAGAATTCAAGAATGAAGTACAGAACCAGCTTGGCAAGAGTATTAAAATACTTCGATCCGATCGAGGTGGAGAATACCTTAGCCATGAGTTCCGTGACTACCTAGCCGAGTGTGGGATCCTATCCCAACTCACTCCTCCTGGAACACCACAGTGGAATGGTGTATCCGAAAGGAGGAATCATACCCTATTAGATATGGTGCGATCTATGATGAGTCACACAGATCTTCCGACATACGTTTGGGGTTATGCTCTAGACACGGCAGCTTTTATACTCAACCGAGTTCCATCCAAGGCCGTGATAAAGACACCATATAGGATATGGACTGGGAGAGATGCCCAGGTGTCTTTCATGAGGATTTGGGGTTGTGAGGCTTACGTTAGACGTCAAGTCTCAGACAAGTTAGGACCCAAATCCGACAAGTGCTATTTTATTGGATATCCCAAGGAAACTAAGGGATATTACTTCAACATTCCCAGTCAGCACAAAGTAGTTGTAGCAAAGACTGGGGTCTTTCTAGAAAGGGACTTTGTTTCTAGAAAGACTAGTGGGAGCACGTTTGATCTTGAAGAAGTTCAAGATGCGAACAATAGCACTGAAGCCTTGATGGAAGTTGAACTGGAACCACAAAGTGTTGTGGATGATGTTGTTCCACAAGGAGTTGAGGAACAACAACCAGTTCAAGTAGACATACCTCTTCGCAGGTCTGATAGGGTACGTCGTCAGCCTGAGAGATACTCATTTCTCTTGTCTGACCATGATGACGTTATGCTCATAGAGGATGAGCCTACCACCTATCAGTAAGCTGTGATGAGACCAGATTTCGAGAAATGGCTAGAAGCCATGAGATCCGAAATGGAATCCATGTACACCAACCAAGTATGGACTTTGGTTGATCCACCTGAAGGGGTAAAACCCATTGGGTGTAAGTGGGTCTTTAAGAGAAAGACTGACATGGATGGACTTATCTATAAGGGTCTCTTGGTAGCTAAAGGTTTCAAGCAGATTCATGGTATTGACTATGATGAAACCTTTTCTCCAGTAGCGATGTTTAAGTCCATTCGGATCATGCTTGCTATTGTAGCCAACCATGACTATGAGATATGGCAGATAGATGTCAAAACCGCGTTTCTGAATGGAAACCTGCTCGAGGATGTGTACATGACACAACCTGAGGGTTTTGTAGATCCACAGCATACTAGCAGAGTATGCAAGCTGCATAGGTCCATTTATGGACTAAAGCAAGCTTCTCGGAGCTGGAATCTTCGATTCGATGATGCAATCAAACAGTTTGGTTTCATCAAGAACGAAGATGAGCCTTGTGTCTACAAGAAGGATGTAGGGGATATAGTTGTCTTCCTCATATTATATGTGGATGGCATACTACTCATTGGGAAGGACATCCCTATGCTTCAGTCTGTCAAGACCTGGCTAGGGAGTTGCTTCTCAATGAAGGACTTAGGTGAGACATCCCGCATTCTAGGGATACAGATCTATAGAGATAGATCTAAGAGATTGCTTGGCCTAAGTCAGAGTACATACATTGACAAGGTATTCCTACGGTTTGCCATGTAGAACTCCAAGAAGGGATTTCTGCCGATGTCACATAGCGTGAGTCTTTCGAAGACTCAAGGTCCCTCTTCTAGAGAGGAGAGAGACCGCATGGATCAGATCCCTTATGCCTCAGCCATAGGATCGATCATGTACGCCATGCTATGTACTCGACCTGATGTCTCGTATGCTTTGAGCATGACGAGCAGATACCAGTCAGATCCAGGTGAAAGTCACTAGATAGCGGTCAAGAATATTCTTAAGTACTTAAGAAAGATTAAATAATATTTCTTGATATATGGAGACGATGATGAGCTAGCTGTAAAGGGTTACAGTGATGCTAGCTTCCAGACCGACCAGGATGACTATAGATCACAGTCGGGGTTCGTATTTTTCATTAATGGTGGTGCTGTCAGCTGGAAGAGTTCGAAGCAGGATACAGTAGCTGATTCTACAACAGAAGCCGAGTACATTGCTGCATCAGAGGCAGCAAAGGAGGCAGTTTAGATCCGCAAGTTCATCACTGAATTTGGGGTGATTCCTAGCATTGCTGACCCCATTGAGCTCTATTGTGACAATAATGGAGCTATAGCACAGGCGAAGGAACCTCGCTCACACCAGCGGACCAAACACATACTACAGCGCTTCCATCTCATTCGAGAGATCATCGAGAGAGGAGATGTGAAGATTTGCAGAGTACCTACAGAGGCTAACATCGCAGATCCCTTGACCAAGGCTTTGGCACAGAGGAAGCATGATTGTCACACTAGGTCATTGGGGCTTAGAGCCTACACTGATTGGCACTAGTGCTAGTGGGAGATTGTTAGCTAGAGCCCTAGAGCCAATCATTTGATGATTGTATTTTAGACTTATTGTATCATATTCTATATAAATAAAGGCATTTGGATTTGGGTTATTATACTTACTTGTATTGGTACCAAATAAACTAAGTATAATAATGTCTTTGAGTAGACGGTTCTCACCTATATCAATCGGTTAGTTGAACCGATAGTGAGATGATATAGGGAACACTACTCTTAATCATTCCTAGTCGAGTATTAACATTCAGGGACAATGTTAATGCAATAAGACTAGCATGTAGGTCAACTCGATGACTTGATCTCACAAGTCATGGATATAGAGATATCAAGTTGACACATGGGTATACATTAGAGAATGTATACTGAATGACCCGCCATGAGAAAGTATCATGGATCGTTATATGAGTGTCATATACTTTCTCATGTGGCTATTAGTATGACTACTAGTCCTTAGACCTAAAGTCACCATGGATCCCTACATAAGGAGTTATGTACTTTGGTTTCGTCAAACGTCACCCGTAACTGGGTGGACCATAAAGGCGATTACTGGGTATGTAACAAATTATGCAGAGGGATGTGAGTAATGTAGATGGGATCTATCCCTCCTATATGACGGGAGAGACATCGGTATTCTTGATAGAGTGAGACCACGAAGTGCATGGCCATGCCCAAATGAGTCAATATAGGATATTGAGCTCATTTGATTGAGTGAGTCTACTTGGAGTTCAAGATTTAGATTGATTAGAGGATGACACGGTCTATGCCTCACATTGATTAATCTAGATGTCTAGGATAGAAGTACACTTGTCATATATTGTGAGGAGTCACAATTAGTAGTCACAAGGTGATGTTGCATCTCAACATTCTTGTAACTTGGGTAGTAATGATGTATTGCTAGATACCGCTCATTACTTATGTTTCTAAATGAGTTGTGGGGCATTGCCAACGTTACAAGAACCTATTGGGTCACACACAAAGAACAAGTGGATGGAGATTAGGTTCATATGATGAACCAAGAGGATTGGATTCATTTGATGAATCAAATTGGATTAATAGTAATCCTAATTGGGCTAATTGAGTTGGACTCAAGTTGATTCATTGTTCAATGAGTCTAATTTAGATTATGACTCATTGAATCAATTTAATTAAATGAATTAGATTCATTATATTAAATTGGCTTGAATTAAATGGTTGGATTAGATCAACCATGAGAGAGATTAAGTCAAGTTTGACTTGACTTGAGAGGAAGATGAAGAGTCAAGTTTGACTTGACTTTATGCCACCTCATTGGTGAGTTGGCATTAAGTGGACCAATGATGATGCTCCACATCATCATGGTTACTTAAGTGAAGTGCCACCTCATGGGAGTTACCAAGAGTTGTGACTCTTGGTATCCCATGGAGGTTACAAACCACTTAATTAGATGAAAAGAGTTTCATTTTTGCAAGTGTAACTCTCATTTAAGTGATCTTCCTCCTCCTAAGCTCTCTTCTTGCTCCTTCTCTTCTCTTGGTCGTGGGTTTCAAGCAAGGGAGAAGAAAGGAGAGTGAATCTAATCCAAGAAGAAAGGTTAGTGATAGTCACATAAAGATTTTAGAGGAGTGTGTTCTCTTCTTTTCCTTTCTTCTTCTTCCAATCCTACCCGAGAGCCCTAGAGAGTGCTAGCACACTTGTGGTGCTCTCTTCTCAATCCTTGAGTGTTAGAGAATACTTCTTGTTCGTGTGGATATCACTAGAGAGTTGTCTACATTGACAATTTCGAGATCCGGCGTACCGTTGGACGAGCGGGATTTGCGAGGGCATGCTTCAAAGGTATAAAATGTTTTTTTTCTTTGTAGATCTACTGTAGATCATAGTTTGAAACTCGTAATCGTATTTTCGAAAGTTTTTCTTCGCACGAGATCCAGTGGCATGGGTGATTCGGGGTTTCCGCGACGCGAAAAGTGATTTTCGCGGCTCGAAAAACCCAATACTATAATCATCCTGGTCAGTTTGGAAACTGGCATCACTGTAACCCTTTACAGCTAGCTCGTCATCGCCTCCATATATCAAGAAATATTCTTTAGTCCTTCTTAAGTACTTAAGAATATTCTTGACCGCTATCCAGTGACACTCAACTGGATCTGACTGGTATCTGCTCGTCATGCTCAAAGCATATGCGACATCAGGATGAGTACATAGCATGGCGTACATGATAGATCCTATGGCTGAAGCATAAGGGATCTTATCCATGCAGTCTCTCTCCTCTCTAGAAGAGGGACTTTGAGTCTTCGAAAGACTCATACCATGTGACATTGGCAGAAATCCTTTCTTGGAATTCTACATGGCAAACCGTAGTAATACCTTGTCAACATATGTACTCTGATTTAGGCCAAGAAATCTCTTAGATCTATCTCTATAGATCCTTATGCCTAGGATGCAGGTTGCTTCACCTAAGTCCTTCATCGAGAAATAATTCCCCAGCCAAGTCTTTACAAACTGCAGCAAAGGGATGTCATTCCCAATGAGTAGTATGTCATCCACATACAATACAAGGAAGACAACTGTGTTCCCAACAACCTTCTTGTAGACACAGGGTTTATCTTCATTCTTTATGAAACCAAACTGTTTGATCGCATCATCGAATCGAAGATTCCAACTCCGAGAAGCTTGCTTTAGCCCATAAATGGACTTATGCAGCTTGCAACTCTGCCAGTATGCTGTGGATCTATAAAACCCTCAGTTGTGTCATGTACACATCCTCAAGTAAGTTTCCATTCAGAAACATGGTTTTGATATCCATCTGCCAGATCTCATAATCGTGGTATGCTGCAATAGCAAGCATGATCCGAATAGACTTAAACATCGCTACTGGAGAAAAAGTTTCATCATAGTCAATACCATGAATTTTCTTGAAACCTTTAGCTACCAGATGATCTTTATAAATAAATCCATCTATGTCAGTCTTTCTCTTAAAGACCCACTTACATCCAATGTGTATGCCCCCTTCCGGTGGATCAACCAAAGTCCTTGGTTGGTGTACAGGGATTCCATCTCAGATCTCATGGCCTCTAGCCATTTCTCAGAATCTGGTCTCATCACAGCCTCCTGATAGGAGATAGGCTCATTCTCAACGAGCATAACGTCATCTTGGTCAGACAAGAGAAATGAGTATCTCTCAGGCTGACGACGTACCCTATCAGACCTACGAAGAGGTATGTCTACTTGAACTGGTTATTGTTCCTCAACTCCTTGTAGAACAATCTCATCATCCACAACACATTGTGGTTCCAGTTCAACTTCCATCAAGGCTTCAGTGCTATGCTCCATATCTTGAACTTCTTCAAGATTGAACATACTCCCACTAGTTTTTCTAGAAACAAAGTCCCTTTCTAGAAATACCCTAGTCTTAGCCACAACTACTTTATGTTGCCTGGGAATGTAGAAGTAATATCCCTTCGTTTCCATGGGATATCCTATAAAATAGCACTTATCGGATTTGGGTCCCAGTTTGTCCGAGACTTGACGTCGAACGTAAGCCTCACAACTCCAAATCCTTATAAAAGACACCTGGGCATCTCTCCCAGTCCATATCCTATATGGTGTCTTTATCATAGCCTTGGATGGAACACGGTTGAGTTTGAAGGCTGCTGTGTCCAGAGCATAGCTACAAAGAGATATAGGAAGATCTGTGTGACTCATCATAGACCATACCATATCTAATAGGGTACGATTTCTCCTTTCGGATACACCATTCCACTATGGTGTTCCAGGAGGAGTGAGTTGGGATAGAATCTCACACCCAGCTAGATAGTCACGAAACTCATGGCTAAGGTATTCACCACCTCGATCTGATCGAAGTATCTTAATACTCTTGCCAAGCTGGTTTTGCACTTCATTCTTGAATTCTTTAAAACTTTCAAATGATTCTGACTTATGTGTCATCAGATACACATAGTCATATCTACTGAAGTCATCAGTAAATGTAATGAAGTACCTATAACCACCTCTGGCAGTGACATTGAAAGGGCCACATACATCACTATGTATAAGTCCTAACAAGTCAGTCGCTCTTTCGCTATGTCCACTAAAGGGAGTCTTGGTCATCTTACCCAGTAAGCATGACTCGCATGTCTCATATGATTCGAAATCAAATGAGTCCAGCAAACCATCTTTATGGAGCTGGGATAAGCATTTGTCATTTATATGACCTAAGCGACAGTACCAGAGATAGGTTTGGTTCATTTCATTTGATTTGAATCTTTTGGTATTTATGTTATAGATGGGATTCTCTAAGTCTATAATATAGAGTCTGTTCATCAAAGGTGCACTACAGTAGAACATATCATTTAAATAAACTGAACAATATTTGTTCTTTATTATAAAAGAAAAACCTTTCTTGTCCAAACAAGAAACTGAAATTATGTTCTTAGTAAGAGCAGGCACATAACAACATTCATCTAATTCTAGTACAAGCCCAGAGGGCAGAGATAGATAGTAAGTCCCTACAGCAACAGCAGCAACCTGTGCTCCATTGCCTACTCGTAGGTCTACCTCGCCTTCGTCAATGCCCTGCTATTTCTCAATGCTTGCACATTAGTACAAATGTGAGAAGCACATCCGGTATCTAATACCCATGATGAAAAAATAGATAGATTGACTTCGATAACATATATACCTAAAGTAGAAGTCTCACTTCTCTTCTTCTTAAGATCTTCCAGGTAAACTTTACAGTTCCTCTTCCAGTGCCCGGTCTGACCGCAGTGGAAGCAGGTAGCATCCTTGGCAACCCCTCCTTTGGGTTTCAGTGTCTTGCCTTTGCCCTTGGCTTGGGACTTTCCCTTACCTTTAGGCTTGCCCTTGCCTTTGTGCCTTTGCACTATCAAAATGGAGTCGGGCTTAACCTTCTTAAGGTTGAGCTCAGTAGTTCTCAACACACTCAGAAGCTCAGGCAGTGGCTTGTCAATTTCGTTCATGTTGTAATTCATGACAAATTGACTGTAGCTTTCTGGCAAGGATTGCCAGATCAAGTCAGTGGTCAGCTCTTGGCCAAGTGTGAATCCCAACCTCTATAGGTTCTCTATGTACCCAATCATCTTGAGTACATATGGGCCTACGGGAGTCCTGTCTTGCATCTTGCACTGAAATAGTGTCTTAGAGATCTCGAATCTCTCATGTCTTGCTTGTCCTTGATATAGTTGACGAAGATGTTCAACCATATCATAAGCACCCATCAACTCATGTTGCTTCTGAAGCTCAGAGTTCATGGTTGCGAGCATGAGACATGACACATCTAATGGGTCATCTTGATGCTTCTTATAAGCATCTCTGTCAACTCGCGTGGTAGTGGTAGGAGGTGCCTCAGGAATGGGCTGCTCCAGGATGTACAGTTTTCTATCTTGAGTGAGAACTATTCTCAGATTCATGTACCAGTCTAGGAAATTAGCTCCATTGAGCTTGTCCTTATCAAGGACAGAACGTAGAGAGAAGGTGTTCATGTTTGTCGACATGGCAATCTACAACAGAAAAATACAGAAAATAAATATCATATTCCACTAATCATTTAATTAGGCCTTTAATTAAACGATGCTTCCACTGAATTATAGAACTTTTGTAGAATCGAGTCATGGATGTGGTCAAACCACACTCACTAAATTCTAACCAACTAGCTATAATTCTTGCGGGACAAGATCTAAATCATACTACACCTTAAGTTAGCTTTGGCTAAATCGCCCAAGACTTAGTATGATTGGTAGGTAACTAATTACCAATTACATCTCTATGCAACTCTTGTTTATAGAATCAAGATCCGTATGTATATTAAAACTTGAGTTAGCTTTGGCTAAATCGCCCAAGAGTAAATATAAATGTGATTTTGACCTATCTTCCAACAATTGAAAAAATGCCTATAGTTAAACCCAATCCAATTGAGTTAACTAGTTTTACTCAATCTAATTGAGTTTGTACTCACCCAAGCTTTGATAGGCGGGACCAAGATTGTCCCTCCGCACCCTACCAAGATAATATGCGTTGCTCTGCTTTAGCAGATTCAACAACAACATGTGATCGAGGTAGTGATGGGTATCAAAATGTGGTAGGCATTTCAAGTTGATGCGAGTATCATATACGCGATTAAGATCTAATCTAATAATTAAGATGTATCATATACGTGATTAGGATCTAATCTAATCGTTAAGGCACTAATTAATTACTCTACTCTAGCATGCATCACATACACACAAGCAATTAATTAAATTTTTGATTAGGTCATGGCCCTACTACGATCTTCTCAAGCCAATGAGAAGATCGGGCGGTCAACCTAGGGTCAGCAGCTTCTTCAAGCTCCTCCCTTTGACCACCATGTGTTGCTCGCACCCTCCTCGTAACTCCATTTCGAGTGGACCTTCCACCGTTTCATTTTTGTACATTACAAATTTGATGTTGGTGCGGGAAGCATCCGACGATCGAACCTTAGTTTTGATAATGGCAAAGGATTCAAAGTTAAGCTAGTGTGTGATCTAACATGTTTGAATGAGTGTTTCAGGAAAGTTCTAGCTGCGGTTAGGCAGGTGAAAAACCCTAAGGGGTGGTAACCCAAGGTGGAGGAAAACCCTAAGGGGCGGTAACCTTAGGTCCTAGGGGGCGGTAACCCTAGGTGGAGAAAAACCCTAGGGGGCGGTAACCCTAGGTTCTAGGGGGTGGTAACCCTAGGTGAAAAGTCCAGTCGGTCTGGAGGACCGGACTGGCATCAGGTAATTCTCCTGAGTGGAGTAGGTGAGGACGCGTTCCCCATTGAGGGAACAGTAGGCGTCGAGTCGACCTAGGGTTTCCGGTTGGAAATCCGAAGTCAGATTCGAACAGTCCGAAGACTGTCAGCTCTTTTTCACTTATGAATTATCAGATTCTAACATTGTCTTGCAGGGTATGCAATTGCTCGGACTAACCTTGTTTTGCAGGAGAAGCGGCTCCTGGAAAAAGTAGGTCCGGGCGCCCGGGATGGATCCGAGCGCCCGGAACAGGTCCGGGCGCCCGGGACCAAACTTTATCCCCTGCGCGACTTCACCACGTGGAGCAACCTAGTTGGCTGACCACGTCACACTCCAGGCGCCCGGAAAGGCCTCAGGCGCCCGGAACCTCATATAAAAGGAGGGTTGAGGTGCAGCTTTAAGAACAACAATCTTCTAAGCATTCTCTGTGCGACAAGCTGCTAACGTCTCGACTCAGAAGTGCTGCAACGACAACCCGGAGCTTCAGTTTTAGTCTTTTTATTGTCGGTACAATATTCTTTTCTGCTTAAATTGTACTTAGCTTGTAATAGCTTTTACGAATTATAGTTGTTGCCCACCGGAAGCGATCAAGGATCGCGGGCCTTCGAGTAGGAGTCGTCACAGGCTCCAAACGAAGTAAATCCTTCGTGTCCACTTTATTTACTTTCCGCTGTGTTATTTCTGAACAAGCTTTTACGATTTCGAAAAACGAAATAGCCACGAGTGCTATTCACCCCCCCTCTAGCGCTTTCGATCCATCAATTGGTATCAGAGCGGGGTCATTTTGAATCGGTGCAACCACCATTCAAAATATTTTTTCGTGGTATTTTTTAGATTTTCGGAGTCGATTAGAATTTAGCCTCATAGCTATATTCTAATTCTTTTTCCATCGAATCGGTTTTTCTCGGAATTGGTGCAACACCACCCGAGTTCGTGATCCATTTTTTTCCTTCCGCACTACTAAGCCAGGACCAAGTCCTGGGACATTTTTGTTGGTTGTTTTTCGTTTTAGGTTAATCTGAAATGGCCCTTCAAGAAGGCTACAGTACAGCCCGCCCTCCGCTATTCACCGGAGATGACTTCGGGTACTGGAAGGGTCGGATGGAGGCATATCTCCATACTCACTTTGAAGTATGGATGATTGTCAAAACCGGATTCCAATTATCATCTGATAGCGCCGGCAAACCACTACCGTACGAGGAATGGGATGCATCTTTGATCAAGAAGGTGGAAGCTAATGCCAAGGCAACCTGCACCCTCCAGTGTGGCCTATCAAAAGAAGAACTCAACCGCGTCGGCCCCTTTAACAGCGCCAAAGAATTATGGGAGAAGCTAATTGAACTTCACGAAGGGGCATCCGACACCAAAGTAAGTAAAAGAGACTTAATTTTTAATAAATTATTTAACATCAAATTGCAGGAAGGTGAAACAGCTGCCCAACTCCATGCCCGAATTCAAGATCTGCTCAATGGTCTTCATGCAATAGGACAGAAGGTAGACAACCGTGACATCATAAGGTATTCTCTAAACGCCTTTCCAAGGAACACCTTGTGGGCATCCATGGTAGATGTTAGTTAGAGCCCTAGAGCCAATCATTTGATGATTGTATGGACTCATGTATATCATATTCTTGTATATTAATAAAGGCATTTGTTTGGTTATTATACTTATTTGTATTAGTGCCAAATATACTAAGTATAATAGCGTCCTTGAGTAGAAGGTTCATATCTATATCAATCGATTAGTTGAATCGATAGTGAGATGATATAGGGAACACTACTCTAAATCATTCCTAGTCGAGTATTAACATTCAGGGACAATGTTAATACAATAAGACTAGCATGTAGGTCAGCTCGATGACTTGATCTCACAAGTCATGGATATAGAGATATCAAGCTGACACATGGGTATGCATTAGAGAATGCATACTGAATGACCCGCCATGAGAAAGTATCATGGAGTGTTATATAAGTGTCATATACTTTCTCATGTGGCTATTAGTATGACTATTAGTCCTTAGACCTGAAGTCACCATGGATCCCTACATAAGGAGTTATGTACTTTGGTTTCGTCAAACGTCACCCGTAATTGGGTGGACTATAAAGGCGATTACTGGGTATATAACGAATTATGTAGAGGGATGTGAGTGATGTAGATGGGATCTATCCCTCCCATATGACGGGAGCGACATCGGTATTCTTGATAGAGTGAGACCACTAAGTGCATGGCCATGCCCAAATGAGTCAACATTAGATGTTGAACTCATTTGATCGAGTGAGTCTACTTGGAGTTCAAGATTTAGATTGATTAGAGGATGACACGGTCTATGCCTCATATTGATCAATCTAGGGATAGAGGGACAATGTCACATATATTGTGAGGAGTCACAATTAGTAGTCACAAGGTGATGTCGGATCTCGACATTCTTGTAACTTGGGTAGTAATGATGTGTTGCTAGATACCGCTCATTACTTATGCTCCTAAATAGGTTTAGGGCATTGCCAACGTTACAAGAACCTATAGGGTCACACACTAAGGACAATTAGATGGAGATTTGGTTCATATGATGAACCAAGAGGATTAGATTCATTTGATGAATCATATTGAATTAAGAGTAATCCAAATTGGGCTAATTGAGTTGGACTCAAGTTGATTCATGTATTCAATGAGTCTAATTTAGATTATGACTCATTAAATCAACTTAATTTAATGAATTAGATTCATTATATTAAGTTGGCTTGAATCATAAGGTTGGATTAGATCAACCATGAGAGAGATTTGATCAAGTTTGACTTGATTTGAGAGGAAGAGAAAAAGTCATGTTTGACTTGACTTTTTGCCACATCACTAGTGAGTTGGCAAGATGTGGACCAATAGGATTGCTCCACATCATCAATGTGTGCCACCTCATGGACGTTGCAAGCCTCCAAAGCATTTAATGTGGTCGGCCCACATTAAATGAAGATGTTACACTTGTTGTCATGTCATTTAGTGAGGTGGCAAGATGTGGACCAATAGTGTTGATCCACATCATCCTAGAGTGCCACCTCATGGGGGTTACAACTCTTAATGGTCTCCACATTAATTGGAATTAATGTGGAGGTTACACCACCTTGAAGGTGGCCGACCACTTGAATGTGGAGAAGGATTTTCATTTTGAAAATTATTCTATCATTCATTCTTCTTCTTCCTCCTAGAGTTCTTCTTGCACTCTCCCTCTCCTCCTTCCTTGGTCGAACCACATAGGTGCTAGCACACCTTGGTTTTTGGTCACCTCCATCTAGTGTGTCCGTGTGGATACTTCTAGAGGACCGTACACTTGACGGTCTTGAGATCCGGCACCATTTGGACGAGCGGGATTCGCATGGGGCGCGCATCAAGGGTAATGATCTTAACTTTAGTGTAGATCTAAAGTTTTTACAAACTCGTACAGGAAAAGGTTTCTTGAAAAGTTTTTTTTTACGAATCTTTGCACGAGATCCATGGCTTTGGGTGACTCGGGGTTTTCGCGGCCTGACAAACCCACAGTGGTATCAGAGCCACGTGCAAAGACTTGTACGAGTTCGTTTGTATTTTTATGAAAAATATACCTTCTGTGATTTTCTGTAAAAATTGAGTTTTTAGAGTTTTTATGAGTAATTTTTCCGTAGAAGCGAAGCACAAGTGTCTCGGCACTTGTAGGCTTCGGCTACCGGAAAGTTTTCTTTTAAACGGCTTCATTTTGCCCCAAATCCGTTTGGGACAGCGGGGTTGGGTGCCATTAGGTCGCAAAGGAGAAACTCACAATGGTTAGATCGTGGGTAGGGGCATAGCCCCTAACCCCGCAAGGGAATTTGCTTCGCGATTGCACCCGAAATCGCTAAAAACGAACCCGCCGGGAAGATTTTTCCGAAACGGCAATGTCTCGACCCAAATCGTTTTGGGACAGCGGGTTTAGGCGCTGTTGGATCGCAAAGGAACCCTCGCGATGGTTAGATCGCGGGTAGGGGCTCTGCCCCTGGGCCCCGCAAGGGGATCCGTTCCGCGATTGCGCCCGAAACCGCTAAACGGGACCGCCGGGAAATTTTATTCATAAAAATTGTAAAAATTATTTTTAAAATTATAGAAAATTATGAAAAATATATAAATTTGAATTATATATTATTTTGTGATAGTCATGGCCCAAAAACCCAATATGATTGGTTGTGCTGTAATTCATAATACGGCCTGCGTGCCGTTATGTGTTTGCGAGTGTTGTATTATATTCGCGACCTCCGCGTCGTGCCTTCTCTTATATTCTTGTTGTAAATTAGATTTAGACTCGAATGTAACTCGAGTTTCAAATTGTAATGTACAAATTGGAGCGGTGGAGGGTCCACACGAGACGGAGTTCCGAGGCGGGCACGAGCAACACAAGGTGGTCAAAGGGAGGAGCTTGGAGAAGCTGTTGACCCTAGGTTGACCAATCGATCTTCTCATTGGCTTGAGAAGATCGTAGTAGGGCCATGACTAAATCACAAATAGATTAATTAATTGCTTGTGTATGTGATGCATATTTAATAAGTAGTTAATTAATTAGTGCCTTACGATTAGATTAGATCTAAGTCGTGCACATGATGCACCCTTGCGATTAGATTAGATCTAAGTCGTGCACAAGATGCATCCTTTTCGATTAGATTAGATCTCAATCGACTCAACTCTAATGTCTAACCGTGCCGTGATACCTATCACTACCTAGATCACATGTATTGTTGAATCTGCCAAAGCAGAGCAATACATATTATCTTGGTAGGGTACGGAGGGACAATCTTGGTCCCGCCTGTCAACGCATGGGTTAATACAAACTCAATTAGATTGAGAATTCCTAGTTACTCGGTTGGATCGAGTCAACTATAGGCATTCTTCCAATAGTTGGAAAGGTAGGATAAAATCACGTTTATATTAACTCTCGGGCGTATTAGCTAAAGCTAACTCGAGTTTTAATATAAATGCGGATATTGATTCTATAAACAAGAGTTGCATAGAGATGTAATTGGTAATCATTATCTACCGATCATACTAAGCCTTGGGCGTATTAGCCAAAGCTAACTCAAGGGTTAGTATGATGTGGATCTTGTCCCACAAGAATTATAGAATTCAGTGGGAGCATCATTTAATTAAAGGCCTAATTAAATGATTTTTAAAGAATATGATATTTATTTCTGCAAATTTTCAGTTGTAGATAACCATGACGTCGAACACGAATTCCTTCTCCCTGCGATCTGTCCTTAAGAAGGACAAGCTCAATGGAGCAATTTCCTGGAATGGTACAGGAACCTGAGAATAGTTCTCACTCAGGAACGTAAACTGTACGTTCTGGAGCAGCCCATTCCGGAGGCTCCTCCTGCCACTGCCACGCGAGCTGACCGGGATGCTTACAAGAAGCATCAAGATGACGCATTAGATGTGTCCTGTCTAATGCTCGCAACCATGAACTCTGAGCTTCAGAAGCAACATGAGTTGATGAGTGCTTACGATATGGTTGAACATCTTCGTCAACTATATCAAGGACAAGCAAGGCACTGGAAGAGGAACTTCACAGGATACCTGGAAGATCTTAACAAGAAGAGAAATAAGATTTCTACTTTAGGTATAAATGTTATAGAAGTCAACCTCTCTATTTCTTCGTCGTGGGTATTAGATATCGGATGTGCTTCGCACATTTGTACTAATGTACAAGCACTGAGAAATAGCAGAGCATTGACAAAGGGCGAAATAGACCTACAAGTAGGCAATGGAGCACGGGTTGCTGCCATTGCTGTAGGAACTTATCATCTATCTCTACCCTCTGGGCTTATACTAGAATTAGATGATTGTTGTTATGTGCCTGCCTTGACTAAGAACATTATATCAGTTTCTTGTTTGGACAAGAAAGGATTCTCGTTTATAATAAAGAACAAATGTTGTTCTGTCTATTTAAACGATATGTTCTATTGTAGTGCACCTCTGATAAACGGACTCTATATTCTAGATCTAGAGAGCCCTATCTATAACGTTAGTACCAAGAGGTTCAAATCGAACGATATGAACCACACCTATCTCTGGCACTGTCGCTTAGGTCATATAAATGACAAGCGCTTATCCCAACTCCATAAGGATGGTTTGCTGGACTCATTTGATTTTGAATCATATGAGATATGCGAGTCATGCCTACGAGGCAAGATGACCAAGACTCCCTTTAGTGGGCACAGCGAGAGAGCAACTGATTTGTTAGGACTCATACATAGTGATGTATGTGGCCCTTTCAATGTTGCTGCTAGAGGCAGTTATAGATACTTCATCACATTTACTGATGACTTCAGTAGATATGGTTATGTGTACTTGATGACACATAAGTCTGAATCCTTTGAAAAGTTCAAAGAATTCAAGAATGAAGTACAGAACCAGCTTGGCAAGAGTATTAAGATACTTCGATCCGATCGAGGTGGAGAATACCTTAGCCATGAGTTCCGTGACTATCTAGCTGAGTGTGGGATTCTATCCCAACTCACTCCTCCTGGAACACCACAGTGGAATGGTGTATCCGAAAGGAGGAATCGTACCCTAATATATGGTACGATTGATGATGAGTCACACAGATCTTCCGACATACCTTTGGGCTATGCTCTAGACACGGCAGCTTTCATACTCAACCGAGTTCCATCCAAGGCCGTGATAAAGACACCATATAGGATATGGACTGGGAGAGATGCCCAGGTGTCTTTCATGAGGATTTGGGGTTGTGAGGCTTACGTTAGACGTCAAGTCTCAGACAAATTAGGACCCAAATCCGACAAGTGCTTTTTCATTGGATATCCCAAGGAAACTAAGGGATATTACTTCTACATTCCCAGTCAGCACAAGGTAGTTGTGGCAAAGACTGGGGTCTTTCTAGAAAGGGACTTTGTTTCTAGAAAGACTAGTGGGAGTACGTTTGATCTTGAAGAAGTTCAAGATGCGAACAATAGCACTGAAGCCTTGATGGAAGTTGAACTGGAACCACAAAGTGTTGTGGATGATGTTGTTCCACAAGGAGTTGAGGAACAACAACCAGTTCAAGTAGACATACCTCTTCGCAGGTCTGATAGGGTACGTCGTCAGCCTGAGAGATACTCATTTCTCTTATCTGACCATGATGACGTTATGCTCATAGAGGATTATCCTACCACTTATCAGGAAGTTGTGATGAGACCAGATTCCGAGAAATGGCTAGAAGCCATGAGATCCGAAATAGAATCCATGTACACCAACCAAGTATGGACTTTGGTTGATCCACCTGAAGGGGTAAAACCCATTGGGTGTAAGTGGGTCTTTAAGAGAAAGACTGACATGGATGGACTTATTTATAAGGGTCGCTTGGTAGCTAAAGGTTTCAAGCAGATTCATGGTATTGACTATGATGAAACCTTTTCTCCAGTAGCGATGTTTAAGTCCATTCGGATCATGCTTGCTATTGCAACCTACCATGACTATGAGATATGGCAGATGGATGTCAAAACCGCGTTTCTGAATGGAAACCTACTCGAGGATGTGTACATGACAGAACCTGAGGGTTTTGTAGATCCACAGCATACTGGCAGAGTATGCAAGCTGCATAGGTCCATGTATGGACTAAAGCAAGCTTCTCGGAGCTGGAATCTTCGATTCGATGATGCAATCAAACAGTTTGGTTTCATCAAGAACGAAGATGAACCTTGTGTCTACAAGAAGGTTGTAGGGATATAGTTGTCTTCCTCATATTATATGTGGATGACATACTACTCATTGGGAAGGACATCCCTTTGCTTCAGTCTGTCAAGACCTGGCTAGGGAGTTGCTTCTCAATGAAGGACTTAGGTGAGGCATCCAAATTCTAGGGATACAGATCTATAGAGATAGATCTAAGAGATTGCTTGGCCTAAGTCAGAGTACATACATTGACAAGGTACTCCTTCGGTTTGCCATGCAGAACTCCAAGAAGGGATTTCTGCCGATGTCACATGGCGTGAGTCTTTCGAAGACTCAAGGTCCCTCTTTTAGAGAGGAGAGAGACCGCATGGATCAGATCCCTTATGCCTCAGCCATAGGATCGATCATGTACGCCATGCTATGTACTCGACCTGATGTCTCGTATGCTTTGAGCATGACGAGCAGATACCAGTCAGATCCAGGTGAAAGTCACTGGATAGCGGTCAAGAATATTCTTAAGTACTTAAGAAGGACTAAAGAATATTTCTTGATATATGGAGGCAATGATGAGCTAACTGTAAAGGGTTACAGTGATGCCAGCTTCCAGACCGATCAGGATGATTACCGATCGCAGTCAGGGTTCGTGTTTTGCTTAAATGGTGGTACTGTGAGCTGGAAGAGTTCGAAGCAGGACACAGTAGCTGATTCTACAACAGAGGCCGAGTATATTGCTGCATCAGAGGCAGCAAAGGAGGCAGTTTGGATCCGCAAGTTCATCACTGAACTTGGGGTGGTTCCTAGCATCGCTGACTAGTTGAGCTTTATTGTGACAACAATGGAGCTATAGCACAGGCGAAGGAACCTCGCTCACACCAGCGGACCAAGCACATACTACGGCGCTTCCATCTCATTCGAGAGATTATCGATAGAGGAGATGTGAAGATTTGCAGAGTACCTACAGAGGCTAACATCGCAGATCCCTTGACCAAGGCTTTGGCACAGAGGAAGCATGATGGTCACACTAGGTCATTAGGCCTTAGAGCCTATACTGATTGGCACTAGTGCTAGTGGGAGATTGTTAGTTAGAGCCCTAGAGCCAATTATTTGATGATTATATGGACTCATGTATATTATATTCTTGTATATTAATAAAGGCATTTGTTTGGTTATTATACTTATTTGTATTAGTGCCAAATAGACTAAGTATAATAGCGTCCTTGAGTAGAAGGTTCATACCTATATCAATCGATTAGTTGAATCGATAGTGAGATGATATAGGGAACACTACTCTAAATCATTCCTAGTCGAGTATTAACATTCAGGGACAATGTTAATACAATAAGACTAGCATGTAGGTCAGCTCGATGACTTGATCTCACAAGTCATGGATATAGAGATATCAAGCTGACACATGGGTATGCATTAGAGAATGCATACTGAATGACCAGCCATGAGAAAGTATCATGGATCGTTATATGAGTGTCATATACTTTCTCATGTGGCTATTAGTATGACTATTAGTCCTTAGACCTGAAGTCACCATGGATCCCTACATAAGGAGTTATGTACTTTGGTTTCGTCAAACGTCACCCGTAACTGGGTGGACTATAAAGGCGATTACTAGGTATATAACGAATTATGTAGAGGGATGTGAGTGATGTAGATGGGATCTATCCCTCCCATATGACGGGAGCGACATCGGTATTCTTGATAGAGTGAGACCACTAAGTGCATGGCCATGCCCAAATGAGTCAACATTAGATGTTGAGCTCATTTGATCGAGTGAGTCTACTTGGAGTTCAAGATTTAGATTGATTAGAGGATGACACGGTCTATGCCTCATATTGATCAATCTAGATGTCTAGGATAGAGGGACAATGTCACATATATTGTGAGGAGTCACAATTAGTAGTCACAAGGTGATGTCGGATCTCGACATTCTTGTAACTTGGGTAGTAATGATGTGTTGCTAGATACCGCTCATTACTTATGCTCCTAAATAGGTTTAGGGCATTGCCAACGTTACAAGAACCTATAGGGTCACACACTAAGGACAATTAGATGGAGATTTGGTTCATATGATGAACCAAGAGGATTAGATTCATTTGATGAATCATATTGGATTAAGAGTAATCCAAATTGGGCTAATTGAGTTGGACTCAAGTTGATTCATGTATTCAATGAGTCTAATTTAGATTATGACTCATTAAGTCAACTTAATTTAATGAATTAGATTCATTATATTAAGTTGGCTTGAATCATAAGGTTGGATTAGATCAAACATGAGAGAGATTTGATCAAGTTTGACTTGATTTGAGAGGAAGAGAAAAAGTCATGTTTGACTTGACTTTTTGCCACATCACTAGTGAGTTGGCAAGATGTGGACCAATAGGATTGCTCCACATCATCAATGTGTGCCACCTCATGGAGGTTACAAGCCTCCATAGCATTTAATGTGGCCAGCCCACATTAAATGAGGAGGTTACACTTGTTGCCATGTCATTTAGTGAGGTGGCAAGATGTGGACCAATAGTGTTGATCCACATCATCCTAGAGTGCCACCTCATGGGGGTTACAACTCTTAATGGTCTCCACATTAATTGGAATTAATGTGGAGGTTACACCTCCTTGAAGGTGGCCGACCACTTGAATGTGGAGAAGGATTTTCATTTTGAAAATTATTCTATCATTCATTCTTCTTCTTCCTCCTAGAGTTCTTCTTGCACTCTCCCTCTCCTCCTTCCTTGGCCGAACCACATAGGTGCTAGCACACCTTGGTTTTTGGTCACCTCCATCTAGTGTGTCCGTGTGGATACTTCTAGAGGACCGTACACTTGACGGTCTTGAGATCCGGCACCATTTGGACGAGCGGGATTCGCGTGGGGCGCGCATCAAGGGTAATGATCTTAACTTTAGTGTAGATCTAAAGTTTTTACAAACTCGTACAAGAAAAAGGTTTTTCGAAAAGTTTTGTTTCCGAATCTTTGCACGAGATCCATGGCTTTGGGTGACTCGGGGTTTCTGCGACGCGAAAAAGCGATTTTCGCGGCCCGACGAACCCAACAGTAGATGCCTACAAGGTCTCCAAGGACTTATCTACCATTAAATTAGATGAACTTTTTGCAGAATTTGAACTTCACGAACAGACTAATGCACGCCCGACCGAGAAAGGGTTGGCTTTGGTTGCAGGAACAGGGAGATCGCGTGAGTCAAAAATCAAGCGAAGAACCGAACCTGAGTCAGAAGAAGAACCAGAGTCGGAAGACGATGATGAACTTACAACCGAGATAGTCAACTTAGTAAAAAAGCTCTGCAAAAAGAAGGGCTTCAACAAAAAGGATCTCAGAAAAGCCATCCAGTCTAAAGAAGCCCAGCCAAGCTCGAAGGTCAAATTCGAAGTGACTTGCTATGGGTGCAATCAGAAGGGTCACATCAAGGCAAATTGCCCGAACCAGAAGGATTCAAAGAAACCCAAAAGAAAGAAGGCATTGAAGGCAACATGGGACGAGTCTTCTTCCGAGGAATCCGACGACGAAGAACTGGAACAGAAGAACTTTCTCGCCTTGACAGCCAGGGACTACACCAACGGATCCGAAAGTGAGGACGAATCGGAAGCCGAGTCCGAGAGAAGCCACGAATCCGCATCCGTTTCCGAAGGGTCGAACCCCTCTGTAAGTAAAAGTCGTTTATATATTTTAATTAATTATTTAATGCATAAAGTAGCTAAGTCCAAGATTCGAATCAAAGAGCTTCTAAAGGAGGTAACACTCATTAAAGAAACGCCTAACAACGAATCCTTAACTGATCAAGTTCAGACTGGAACCTCAACTCAAGTTCAAAAACTTGAGGAAGAGAATTCCAATCTGAAAAGTCAAGTCAAGGATTTGAAAACAATCCTAGAGCGATTTTCCTTGGGATCCAAGAATCTTGACTTGATTCTTGGAACTCAAAGGGCAATCTACAATCGAACTGGACTAGGATATAAAAAGAAATATAAATCTTACCTATCCTTAATAAACAAACCAAATAGTAAATCAGTCCAAGCTTGGGTTGCCAAGTCCAATCTGATCAATCAAGTAGGACTTGGACATTACTGGATTCCTAAGGATCAAATACATTACCTCGATAAACCTTATCGAGGCTATGATCCAGGGGGAACTAGCAGAAAAATAATTCGTAATTAAAACTTAAAATTCAAATTCAAAATTCATAATTAAAATTTAAAATTCAAATTCAAAATTCGTAATTAAAATTTAAAATTCAAATTCAAAATTCGTAATTAAAACTTAAAATTCAAATTCAAAATTCGTAATTAAAACTTAAAATTCAAATTCAAAATTCATAATTAAAACTTAAAATTCAAATTCAAAATTCGTAATTAAAACTTAAAATTCAAATTCAAAATTCGTAATTATAACTTAAAATTCAAATTCAAAATTCGTAATTAAAATTTAAAATTCAAATTCAAAATTCGTAATTATAACTTAAAATTCAAATTCAAAATTCGTAATTAAAACTTAAAATTCAAATTCAAAATTCGTAATTCAAATTCAAATTCGTAATTAAAACTTAAAATTCAAACTCAAAATTCGTAATTAAAATTTAAAATTCAAATTCAAAAATTCTAAATTAATCAAATAGAAGGAGGGTCCAGAATAGCTGGCAACTCCGAAATCTATTTACCCGACAGGGTAACCGAACTTAATCTACCCGAAATGGGTAAACAAGAGTAGATTACCTGGATGGGTAAATAAGGATAGATTAAAAAGGGTTAAATTTTAACTTGAAACACAGTACTGGTGAAGTTTTTGGATGATAGTACGTTAGGAAAACTTGGGCATCGCATGTCTAGGAAGATATGGCTTCGACCTGGTGCATTTGGCAAGTGGAACTAACCGAAGCTACCCTTAAATGGATCCTAACTAGTTAGACCAAGGTTTAGTATTAAGTTCAATGGGTAGGACTATTTGGAAAACCTCAAAGGCTTGGTTACTTTAATGAGCTCCTTGTGACTCACCATAGCCCAGAAGTTTATCCAAAGAATGCTTACTTGTTTAACCCAAAGCTAAACCTGAATCTAACATAAAGTTAAACTAAGCCCTAAAAATTGAACTAATTCATCTCATAGAATAATAGGATACCCTGATTGAAAACATAGATCGGGTGAGATGACTAGGCAAACTAAATTTTAAATCTTACTTAAGTTAAGTTAAACATTTTTAAAATTAAATTAACTTAAATATTTTCAATTTTAAAATTAACTTAAACATTTTTAAAATCAAATTAACTTAAACATTTTCAAAATTGAATTAATTTAAAAGATTTCTCAATTAAACATTAAAAATATTTAATTTTCTTAAAAAAAATGAACAAACAGGGGTCAAAAACCAGGGGCGGGCGCCCCCGGTATTCGACCCAGGGCGCCCGCAGAGAACCCGGGCACCCCGCCTCACACGACCCCGGGCGCCCGGAACAGGTCCAGGCACCCGGACTCCCTTATAAATAGGGGGCAGGGGGCGCCCCCTACCCTTGCACCACCAAGTTTTCCCTAAGCCTTTCCGGCATCACTGCGAAAACTTTCAAATTAAAATTTTCCGTGGTTAATACGGAGTCTCAAATCAACCGAGGTCGTCAGTTCTAAAATTTCTTACAATGGCCCCTCGGTAAAATTTTTATCCCTTCCTAAACTTTATTCCAATTTATAATGCTTGTTTATTACTTAGTGTAATATTAGTTTTAAATTTAGGAAGCGTTCTAAATCTGGTGCTGGGCCCTCTACACCGAACATTGACCCTAGGTTTCCCACCGACGAACTTAGGATTAAGTTTCAGTCAACAAACTACATGGCCATTAGAACCAAGTGTATAGATAGAGCGTTTTTTCTACGCTCCTGTGTTCCAGCCTCCGAGGCTATAACCCACTATAGGTTGCGAAACCTTGTTGAGTGCACCAGCCCAATAAACATAAGTTTATGTGCCAAATTTTACAACAACCTAGTAAAAATAGACGACTTCTCCTATACCACTAGGGCAGCGGCACGGATATCACATTATCTCCCACTACCATTCGTGAGTTTCTAGGGTTGCGAGAGTCACCCTGCACCTTTTTGTGCTATCCTCCCAGGGAGCTACCTTTTGGAGATCCCTACTCACATATTACCCTCGATACGATCTATTCGTATTTATTTAAGGACCAGCGTGATCCCACTGAGACCCAGTTTAGGTCAGTTACCCTTAGAGTTCAGGACTACGCCCTTTATAGGGTTCTAGTGCTTTGCATTCTACCGCTGACCACTCACGACATTGCGGTGATGCGTCCATTTCACTCATTTCTTCTCTATGCCCTGTGTCATAGATTAGACATAGACATCAGTCTACACATCTTTTCCACTATTATTTACGCAGCTGGATACATGACCAGCAGACGAGTACATATGCCTTACTGTCACATTCTGACAGCTTACATGTCCTCCTTGCACATTGATGTCACCAGAGGTGACATCCGCCACATGACCGAGTTTGACATCATAGGAGCCAGGAACTTTTCCCTAGCAAATATCCATATAGACGATGAGGGTACCATGTCCTGGCGAAGGGGTGCACAGCACCAGCAGGCGGAGGAGGCAGAGCAGGATGAGTTCATGTTGGCACTATTTCCTGAGGAGGCTGCTCCTGCCCCACCACCACCTCGAGCACCACGCCCAGCTCCCCGCACTCTAGCTGATCGAGTTTCCGGGCTAGAGAGGGCTATGTCGAGTCTCCAGCACGAGAGCTCCAAGTTTCATCAGGACATGCGACGAGCGGTCTCCGATCTTCGACGAGAGGTTCGACAGGAGGTCTCTGACTTACGACGAGACGTACGGCAGGAGATCTCCGACCTGCGCCGAGATCTACGAGAGGATGATCGGGCTCGTCACACTGATCTCCTGACACTACTCCGGTCGCTGGGTTCCGGACCACCCCCTTCATCATCGCAGTAGCTCCGACTGTAGCTCTATTATGACTCTAGTACAGCATGTA